>NC_134986.1:7500000-10000000 GCF_050947335.1 Megachile rotundata
GATAGTCATGCAATCACGTGCAACTGAAGCAATTTTATACGATTTTTATTGATCGCCCATCTTTTTTAAGTATAAGCAAACAAAAAAAAATGCGTTACATGCGTTTAGAATCTTGTTAGCGGATAATGGAGGAAAAAATGAAAAGAAAAGAAAAAAAAAGAAGGAAAGAACAGTGTAACTTGAATTAAGCGTAAGCGTTTTAGACGTGAGTGGAGTGGCAATCTGCGTTGTACTCGTAAACAAGTTGCTACCTGCATTTAAACCGATTCTTAACTGAAAACACTGTTAGCGAGTGTTAAACTAATTCTATTAGAATCGCATAATTTGGCAGATATTTGTCTAGCTCCAATTAACTACGGTGGTTCGTAATTTTTAATTATAAAACCTCTTATTACTGTGCATCAGATCTATGTGAGTTAGATTTTAGGTATCTAAACTAACGAGAATCGAAACAAGAGTGAGAAGAGAACGGATAGGTGTGACTTCGAAAAAAAATATGCATTTAAAAAAAGCTTCCTTTCAAATAACTTCTGGGTATAAAAGAATTTCTCAGGTATTTCTTTTGGTTGGTAATGAATTTTCTTTTTGGCAGCTAGTCAGTAGCCACGATGAGTAAATTTTGAGATTAATATTTCTTTTTTTTTTTTAGAATTAATGTTTCGCAAGGATGAAAGTTTGACTGTGGGAAAGGGAGCGTAAGCTTTCAGAGACTTGTGATTTTACTATTGTATTCGAATCATCTGACGTTGATAATTTTATTCTAACAATACTAACTCGCTATATTGATATTATTTTTTTATAAAATGGAAAGATATTTCCTACATGTTTTCTAAATAATATATTTAATCTTCTCAAAGCTCCAAAGAGATCCAAAAATTAATTATTTATCGATAAATTACTGAATCAATCGAAAGATTAAGGTAGTGAAGAAACCATGGGTTTGATTATAAGTTAGTCAAACTTTTGTCAATTTCTTCGGGGAAATTCAATCGTCGTAATTTATAGAATCTGATTCGGTGTCGTGATATTTAGTAAAAGTGCCATTTTTATCCAAATACCCAGTGTCTTCATGCCGGACTATTAAGGAATATAAAAAAAAAATGAACAAAAAGAAAAAGTTTGTCTTGCCGTTACCATTGTAGTGATCGATCATTTTTGAAACTACCTGAGAAAAGTTTTGAAGTGGCTGTGACCGACGAGAAGTTCGTGAAATTTCTATTGAATCTATAAACGTTGAACATCTTCAATTTCATCATTAGAAGTAACACTTTTCTTGGTAATAGGCTATTTCTTTAAACGATAGATTTCGTCCAAGTGGGATACACGGAAGTAACTTGATAAATTGTAATCTGTTGTTTGATAACTAGAAATCTATTTTGTAACAGTGATGGGCAACTCTGTTCGTGAAATAGTTTCAATTAAAAAGTTTGAAAATCTGAAATTTATATGTACATATTTCAGTTTTCAAATGATCAAATTTTTCAATTTGTAAATTTACAAATTTCCATGTTACCAAATTTACAAATTTGTGAACTGAAAAGTTTGATATTTCTATTAACATGTTCTTAAATTTTGCAGGACTTGATCTGTCCATCGCTGTAACATGAAAAACAAAGGAGTCTGTAACGATCGAACTTTTCTAATAAAAGACTAATCTCGTATAATGGTAGAGTTTAAAATCTTACTCGTTTATAGAATTAATTTCAAATTAACTAATATACAGGGTATCCGTAAGAAGTTGTGGCCAAATCATTGTGTTAATACATTTAAATAGTCGAAAGATTCGTACGATGTCTAAAAAATACTGTTTAACACGTTGACAAGAATGAGGGTCTCATTTGACCAGTTCTACAATTTTAATTTAACACAGACGCTACTTGTTTCATATAGATCTAACGTTCCTGATTTTCCATATGAAATAACTTTTTATTCTACATATTTACAATAGAAAATTGGTGTATAATTTAAGAAATAATATAATGCACAAACATTGTATATCGTACACTATTTTGTAAAACGAAAGAACTTAATCTACGATGGATGAATTTCCAATTGATAGCGAATGTGTAAACTAAATGGATAAAGAAAATTTTTAGTAACACTAAAGTTACGCAAATAGTACAAAATAGAAAATTGAAGTATCGAATGGAAAAATTGATATTCTGAGTACTCCATATTGAAAATTATAAAAGTGTGTGCAACCAGAATAATAGATTAAGGAAACTTACAATAAACAAAAATATTATTTTTAACAAATTTATAAAGTAGATGTAAATGTGATTTTTATACAGCATAAAGGAGCAGTTAACATTATTTGTTGTATATAAAAGCTGAAATTTCCCAAGAAGTAGACACACAGTATTCGTGTATTAAGCTGATAGAATGAAAATTATTCACCTGTTTGAATTTATTAATACATAAATCAATTTGGTCCCAGTTCTACGAATACCTTGCATATTTTCCTATTATTTTTCTAGATAATCAATCAATTTGTACGTAGTAGGAAAGTGCTCGAAGCTTGCCAAGTAGTAACGAATCATTGTTGACGAAACGATATCCTGTAGCCACGTGTACATAATCAGAAGCAATAGTAATTATTAGAACGAGTTTCTTTATTGCTGCTTACTAATCAGCTGTTGAAATGTTGATAATCATTGGTGTATCCTTAACGATCTTCGATTATATTGGCAATAAGATGAAAAATCTTCTTCTTGTAACTATAAGCAATATTTCTTAGCATAACACTAATAAAACATGTTTTACAAATGAATGTTGTATAGTGTTGTAACGCTGTAAGCAGCAATAAAGGGAAATTTTTTGTACTTCCGTTATTGATTTGCAGTTGTACAAAAAATTGAAATCTCCAAGTATCACATTAGCAATAAATATTCTATCGTTATTGCAACGAATTGAACAGAAGGATTATAACCGTTATTATTGTACAAGTTATTAATAATTTTACTAATTGTAATTATTTGGAATATGTTTCCTACAATCTTCTTCCCATTGAGGAACATTATACTTCTAATGTTGATCATTTTTATCAGTTGCAATGTTATTGAGAAGTGTTATACGGAAGACTCCTTTGTTTAACACATTGACTGCCATCTTAAAAATGGATATGCAAGATTAATTTGTTAAAAATTGCTCTAAATCCAAGTTGCTATGTTAGAATGATGATAACGTTATGCTGAAATTTCTATTGTTTTCACCGGTTAATTACATTAATTATACTTTAAAGGGCTGGTGATCCTTGTGGCAGTCAATGTGTTAATTTGAGTACAATCAGGTGCAGTTTAGGCTTTCTGTAAGGTTCTAGAATGTTTCTAGGAAATTTAGTTCTACATTTCTCAAAAGATAGTATATTTAGGATCTGCTAAAGGTTCTCATTTCTCATTTCTAGGTCCTCTTTAGGATCTCCCTAGAATCAGAGGTTCTCAA
Organism: Megachile rotundata; assembly: GCF_050947335.1. Taxonomy (NCBI): domain Eukaryota; kingdom Metazoa; phylum Arthropoda; class Insecta; order Hymenoptera; family Megachilidae; genus Megachile; species Megachile rotundata. The sequence continues at coordinate 7,503,442 of NC_134986.1, forward strand.
GGGTGTCTAGGATCTTTTAGGTTTCTAACTCTCAAAGTTCTAGCATCTCTCAATCTATTCTGAAGTTTATCTAGAGTTTACCTAAAATTTCTCAGACGTATCCAGAATCTGCCAAATTGTCAAGGTCCCTAAGTTCTTCCCAGCATCTAGAATCTCTAAAGATTCTCTGTATTATTTCTGGAATTTTTTAAGTCTCCCTAGGGTCTTGTATACCTTTAAGAAGCCTGTATTGCACTTGAAGTACATTCGAGTACGCATTTAAAGTAATGAAGAAAGTGAAGGGAAGGACAAGAGAGTTTTGTTGTTGTTCAAGTTCGAGGAAAGTTCAAATGCTCTTGATCAAATCAGTATTATACCTAAACGAATCAAAAAGAAAAAGTCAAAGAACCATATCACTTGAACAGAAACTGTAGAACAGGAGCGTGAGAGATTAGTAGTAGTAATAATTATAACGAAATGATAATATTAATGTTAAGGTATAGTAATAATAGTAATATTAAATTAAAAAAATATATATATATACATATATATAAATCTATATATTCGTAATAAAATAGAGATGTAAACTTTCTGGAAAGATCGAATCGTCCTTCGGGTAAAAGCCACTCATTGTTTTTCAATAATATCGACGATTGATAAAAATAAAAATAAAAAAAAAATGGACTCAGATATTATGAAAAACACATCTCGGCGCGTGATCTCGATTCGTTGAATTATTTATTAGTTTCAGCGTCTAATCTCCGTTAGAATGGTCGATTGTTGATTCGTGTATCATTAAGAGATGTACGTTCACGTTCTTTTCTTCTTTCCTCCACCACCACTGTAACATCACTACAAAGCTAACAATAAATTCCAAAGTACAAGCAATTATTCTTATACTACGAAAGGAACAAGTAGCTGAAACGTTTTGAAGGTAAAAGAAAATGCTGTCCAGTCTTTTTTGGTACAAATATATTTTGCATCGTAACGAAGTTCAACGACTGTCTGAACGAAACTTTCTCGACATTTTACATCTCTAACGCTTGAACCGGCAGAATGAATTTTGTTCCAACGAAATAAAAAAATATATATACAAAAAAAAAGAAAAAAAAAAGAATGACGTACAAGCGAGAAAAAAGTGACAAAATGTAAGAACGCAAGAAAGTTAGAGTATATGTATCTTCTTCCTTTTTTCTTGTTTCCAAACGCGTTTGGACATACAGGGGTGTAATTGGGCAGCGATTAGGACTGTACAGAGAGAACGTTGATAGCGAAAACGAAGGGAAAGAAAGATTCATACGAAACATACACACGTACACGTGCAGACGAAAGAAAAGGCCGGATGTTACACACAGAGAACATTTATCGAAGATATCGTCGGCATAGTGACTTAAAAGCGCTTACAATTACGATTTATTATAAACATTTTGCGGCGTTGAGCGAGCACGGCTCGTATTTACAATAAATGCAAGTTTGCACGGGGCGACCGTCGATCTGGAAGTCTTGCCCGATATGAGACTCACGAATGACAATACGCGTTGGCCTAACTACGGAGGGACCAGGGTGGGCCTGGTTCAATAATCACTGCAACTCCCTGTGTGGTGTGAACGGTGTAGGAAGTAGGAATGTTAGAGATTTTACTATTTTTTAATTAGTAGTTTTTGAATTATGTTGGTTCTCAGAATTTCAAATTTTCAATTTTCAAATACTTAATTGGCGATTCGCAAATTTATGAATTTACAGGTGCTTGAATTTTCAGATTTTCATTTTTTTGAATTTTCAAATTTAGTAAATTTAGTAAATGTTCCAGGTGTCCCAGATTTACTAGATTCTCAAATTTATGAGATTCATGAATTTTACAAATTTCCAAATTTCCTAAAATTCATAACTTTTCCAAATTCATGATTTCCTCAAATTCCCAAATACCCTAGATTTCTATATTCCCCAGATTCCCAAATTTATCAGATTCTCATATTCTTTACTGTCCCAAATTTCTTAGATTCCCAAATTTCTCAAATTCCCAAATTTTACAAATTTCACAAATATCATAAATTTCTCAAATTCCCAAATTTCACAAATTCCCAAATTCCCAAATTTTTCAAATTTCCAAATTTCCAAATTTCACAAATTTCTCAAATTCTTTAACTTCACAATTTTTAAATTCAACACCTTCAAATTTTCAGACACTAATATCCAGATGTTTAATATTTAAATTTTAACTGAATTTATTTTACCAATTTTTTTATTTTTTATATTCTTAAATTTTAGAGTTTCCAAATTCCAAACCTTTGAATTACCAAAATCTAAATATTTTCTAATTCTGTTTTTTTTATTTCAGATTTATAAATTTGTTCAAATTCCTCTATTTTCACGTTCTTAAATGTTGTAATATTCAGATCCTCAAGTTTGTAAATTTTCAACTTATAAATTTGTAAATTTCCTAATAGCGAAATTCTCAGATTTCTAAATCTTCAGTATAATTTATAAAATTCTAAATTTTTATATTTCTATTTTCTTAGTGTTGCAATATTCAAATTTTCAAAATTGTTTGACTCCTCATATTTTGCCAAATTGTTGAACCCTCATATCACTAAATTGTTTGAGTCCTTATATCAGGAAATTGTTTGAGTCCTCATATCACCAAATTACCAAATCCTCAGCAAATTAAATCCTGCCTCTATGAATTTCCTGAATTTATTCCAAAATTGCCGGTTCTCAAATGATCATACATTCATATCACAAACTTCCAAATCGCCAAACACCCAATCTTCCAAATCATTCCCAAATTTCCAACTCTACAAATACGAAAATTTCCAACTCTACAAATACTAAAATACAGAAATCACTCGATCGCATCCTGCAACCGCCATTAAACCCGGGCCCACCCCAGACAAAAATTCTGGTTACGCCAATGGCAATACGCACTTTGAACAAACAAATCCCCCAAAACAGAAAAGCAAAAAAAAAAAAAGCAAAAACCCGGACTACAGACCTGACAACTCGCTACATTGTGCGGTTTCCGATACTCGCCATTCGAGAGACCGAAAAACGAAGAAATCGATGACGAACCAATTGTCGAAGAAGCGTGTTGTCGAAGCATCGAAAAAAACCCCCCAAAAAAATGGTGTATGAGTGTAATCACGATACAAGTAAGAATAGAGAAAAAGCGTACGTATAAATAAAAGTGAAAAATCGTAAAAGGGAAGAGATTTTAGAAAGCATTTCGCGCGAAACGAGTTGTTACTCGTTCGTTGTTTGTAGACGGTCGCTCGTGTGAGAAGATCGGATCTTTCGACACGATGACGAAAATAAATCGTGGTACGGCACTGTGTAAAAAGAAACGGGGACAAGTGTGGAGCGAGAGAGCGAACGAGAGAGAGAGGAAGAGCGAAAGAGAGAGAGAGTATGAGAAATAAATACGAAAACGAAAAAAAATCTGTACGAAAGAGTTGTGCCACTTTACGTCATGTACATAAAGAATTCGGTGCGAATGAGGAAGCACGTGTGGTTCACGGAAGCGCGTATGTGACGAAGCGTGTTAGAGGAAATAAAAGATAGATTTACATACAAATATGTGATGTGTATATACATGCTATATATATGCATATATATATGTGTATATATATATATATACATACATATGTATATATATGTGTGTGTATGTATGTATGTATATATGGAAATATTGAGATATATTTGTAAATTCTGTTATCTGAATGCATTATAAATATTTTAACCTCCTGTAATGAAATATTTAATAAAAAACGTTACCAACCAATCCGTCTACACGTTAACGAAATATGTACTTTCTTTTGTGTGTGATATAGTACAAAAATGGGACTGTGTAAGGAAATTATAGTTTAATAGCGATCACTTTTATATGGTGGTTGTAGCTACTTTCTTTTATTTATGTGCTGATATACAGGGTGGAAACGTACTGTGAGCTATGGGGATTTTGGCGGAGAATTTACTGCTTAGATTTATTGGGTAATAGCAGGTTTCTTTGGGACAACCTTAGTTTTATTAGGGGTGATCGAAGTTTGGTGATTTGGAGATTTTGGAGTTGGGTTGAGAATTTTTTTATTTGGAAGCTTCAGGATTTTAGAGTTCGGGAATTTAAGAATTTGAGGATGTAGAAATTTAAAGTTTAAGGGTATTGAAATTTGAAAATTTTTATAGTAAAAAAATTGGGAGCAAGATTGAATAATTAGAATTTTTGGTGTTTAGAAATTTGGAAACTTGTGAATATGTAAATTTGAGGATTTTAAAATTTGGAGATTTACAAAATTAAGAATTTGGAGATTTAAGGATTTGGAAATTTGGAAATTTATAAAATTGGGAATTTGGCAATTTGGGGATTTGGAAATTTGGGGATTTACAGATTTGCGAAATTACAAAATTAGGAATTTGGAAATTTGAGAATTTGCCAATTTAGGGATTTGGAAATTTGGGAATTTGGGAATTTGGTAATTTGGGATTTGCAAATTTGGACATTTGGGGATTTGGAAATTTAGGGATTTGGAAATTTGGGGATTTGCAGATTTGAGAAATAACAAAATTGGGAATTTGGAAATTTGAGAATTTGCCAATTTAGAGATTTGGATATTGTGGAATTTATAAAATTGGGAATTTGGTAATTTGGGATTTGCAAATTTGGGAATTTACAAAATTTGAAATTTCACAATTTGGGGATTTGGGAATTTGGGAATTTACAAAATTGGAAATTTCACAATTTGGGGATTTGGAAATTTGGGAATTTACAAAATTGGAAATTTCACAATTTGGGGATTTGGAAATTTGGGAATTTGGAGATTTGAGAATTTACAAAATTGGGAATTTGGAAATTTGAGAATTTGCCAATTTAGGGATTTGGAAATTTGAGAATTTACAAAATTGAGAATTCGGAAATTTGGGAATGTACAAACTTGAGAAATTGCAAATTTGAGATTTTACAAGCTTGAGAATTTAAAGATGTGAAAATTTGAGAATTTGAGAATTTTAAATTTCAGAATTTGGAAATTTGAAAATTGAAAAATGAAAACTATTAAAAATCTGAAAATTTGCAATTTTATAATCTGGAATCCTAAAAATTTGAAAATTAGAAAATAAATATAGAAATTTAAAAATTTACAAATTCATAAGATTTCTACAATGTCATATGTACTAATGGGTCATTCCACGCCAAATCGATCACTTCTGAAAGTCAGCATCTCCGATTTTGCTCTAATCGAAATATGTTATAGTCCACGTGAAATTAAGGGGGGTTTAAGTCATCATTTTGCCGGTTTCGATTTTGTAAAGGAATGACAAGCCTTAAAAGTTTGCAATTTTTGCCCATTTTGGCGAAAATAGGGTTCACTTAGGAATTTTTTTCTCAGAAACTACTTAACCGATTTAGCTAAATTTTTTTTTTGTTTTATTCATGAGGGATTGGGCTATCATAAAATATTTTTTTTAACTTTGTCAATTTGTCATAAAATGTTGGAAAATTTAACCAAATTCTCTTTTTGCGTTTTTCTCTATGAGGGCCGTAAAGGGTTAAAATTTAAAAAAAATATGGTCACATTCTTTGAAGCTTCCCCTTTAAAATGAGCAAGACATTTGTTTAATACTGCCTACAATAAGTTGAATATAAGGTTCTGTTCCAACGTTCGAAATTCCTGGACACGTGATAACTATAATTTTACCTTACTATCTAGCAGGAAAATATTTATCATGTTATTCTTGAATGAATTCAAGTCCAACAGGAAAATATTTGCAGTCGAGAGTATTTACAAATCACTTAATTATAAAATAATGAACGTAAATAATTTAGATATCTACTTTAATGAAACATCCTTATGTATCAAGTATCCATGGAACATAAACAAATTCTACATATAATAATATCAACGTGATAAACTTTCAACACATATAACACAAAGTTCAATTTCTTACTAACATCTGAATTAACTTTGTCGGCTGTGAAACGTACAGGTTCTCGTAATGTGACAGCTTTAAACAACTCATAAATCAGTCCCTGCAGCAAATACTTTGTAAACGAAAATTGCATTTCGAAAAATGTATGAACAGAGTCATTTAGTAGTAGCCGAAGTCTTGTCGTATTGTTTTGAGATCGGTGGTATAAAAAAACCGATCATAATAGCGGAGCACACGACTCGCCTACCTGAAACGGGGGTACCCCGCGTCCTTTTCCAGCTTGTAGAGACGTCACTTTTCGAGGCTCCATCGTTCTGAAGGGCTCATTTTAAAGGGGAAGCTTCAAAGAATGTGACCATATTTTTTTTAAATTTTAACTCTTTACACCCCTCATAGAGAAAAACGGAAAAAGAGAATTTGGTTAAATTTTCCAACTTTTTATGACAAATTGACAAAGTTAAAAAAAATATTTTATGATAGCCCAATCCCTCATGAATAAAACAAAATAAAATTTAGCTAAATCGGTTAAGTAGTTTCTGAGAAAAAATTCCTAAGTGAACCCTATTTTCGCCAAAATGGGCAAAAATTGCAAACTTCGAAGGCTTGTCATTCCTTTACAAAATCGAAACCGGCAAAATGATGACTTAAACCCCCCTTAATTTCACGTGGACTATAACATATTTCGATTAGAGCAAAATCGGAGATGCTGACTTCCAAAAGTGATCGATTTGGCGTGGAATGACCCTAATATAAATCACTGAAGAAAAGTATTAGCTATTTCTATCTCAACAAAGCTCCATTACATTTTCACAACACACATCCGATTTATTTCTACCCCGCCATTTACTGCTATTTCGGATAACTTTAAGATAGCGTCCAAAATCCCATTAGCTCATTTGTTGATATAAACGAGGGATTTAGAACGGGCTTATTATGAAAAGTGGAACACGGTAGCTCTAATATCATCAGTCACATTTTACACGACACCCTGTATATTAGTGTTCCACAGAACGTAACGATGCAATTTAGTATTTTATTAAACGTGTATCATCGGTACAAATTATCGGGATATAAATTGAAGTTCAATTAGTAAATGAAGTTATGTTTTGAAAGGATGCGTTGAAGTACAAAATGTTATTTTATAGATATATGTCTCTCGAAACTTTGATATAGTGTTCATAGGGGTGGTTTTACCGAAAGGAGAGGTTTCAAAGAGCTGATAATTTTTTTAGAAATTAAATAAGAAAGTACAGTACGTTATATCTGCATTGTACGCTGTAGATAAGAGTTACGATTAATTTGTAATATTAAGAATTAAATTAAAGTAAATAAAATAAGTTGAATGTATTTTTCGATGTGGTTAAGAACGAATTAATAAAATATTCCGTACGATAATCAATAAATAATGTATATATAATTTTGGCTACTTTTTTTATAACCTATAATAGTGGATTTATTAGCAGGAAGGTAATTGTCAGATTTGTTAATAATTATGACACTCTGAAGTATCGGGATGATAAGTGATCGTGTCTATATATTGCCAATCAATTTTCATTAGTGGAAATATCGGAGTTAAACATTTTGAGCGCGATCGATCCTCAGGACTTCCGTTATGTAAGAGTGAGCATGTATGGTAAACTAAGCGACACGGATACCGCATTATGGTTTCACATAGAATTGATTTTTCACCTGAGAGTGAAAAAATTTTCAAATCCATAATACTTGATTAATTTACAAATTTTTATATAGAGGAAATTACTCATGTTTCTAACTTTTTAGATTTCTATATTTTTTAATTTTCCTATTTTGGAATTTTCAAATTTGTAAACGTAGATTTTCAAATTTCCATTTGTTTGGTTACCAGATTTTTATGCTGTCAAATTTCCTAACCTTCAACTGTAAAATTTCTAATTTTCTAAATTTCAATTTGTATCTTCTCAATTATGAGATTTCTAAATTGTCAAATTTTCAATTCCTCAATTGTAAAATTTTGAAATTTCTAATTTTCTAAATTTCAATTTGCATCTTCTCAATTATGAGATTTCTAAAATGTCAAATTTTCAATCCCTCAATTGTAAAATTTTGAAATTTCTAATTTTCTAAATTTCAATTTGTATCTTCTCAATTATGAGATTTCTAAATTGTCAAATTTTCAATTCCTCAATTGTAAAATTTTGAAATTTCTAATTTTCTAAATTTCAATTTGCTACTTCTGAATTATCAAATTTCTAAATTGTCGAATTTTCAAGCCCTCAATTGTAAAATTTTCAAATTTCAGTTTGCTACTTCTCAATTATCAGATTTCTAAACTGTCGAATTTTCAAGACCTCAACTTTAAAATTTTCAAATTTCTAATTTTCCAAATTGTAATTTACATTTTCTGTATTACCAAATTTCTAAATTATTAAATTTCCAAATCTTCATCTTCAAAATTTGCAAATTTCTAATTTTTTAAATTTTCTTTAGTTACCAAATTTATAAATTGTCAAGTATCCAAGTACTCTTCTTCAAAATTTCTAAATTTTTAATTTTTTGAATTTCAATTTGTGTATCTTCAATTATCAAATGTTTACATTATCAAGCTTCCAAGTGCTCAACTTCGAAATTCCTAAATTTTTAATTTTTTAAATTTGTATTTATATGTCTTCAATTATTAAATTTCTAAATTGTCAAGCTTCCAAGTGCTCATGTTCAAAATTATTAAATTATTATTCTTTAAATTTCTATTTGTATATCTTCAATTGTTAAATTTCTAAATAATTAAGCTTCAAAGTGCTCACATTCAAAATTATTAAATTGTTATTCTTTAAATTTCTATTTATATGTCTTCAATTGTCAAATTTCTAAATTGTCAAGCTTCCAAGTGCTCATGTTCAAAATTATTAAATTGTTATTTTTTAAATTTCTGTTTGTATGTTTTCAATTATTAAATTTCGAAATTGTCAAGCTTCCAAGTGCTCATGTTCAAAATTATTAAATTGTTATTCTTTAAATTTCTATTTGTATATCTTCAATTGTTAAATTTCTAAATAATTAAGCTTCAAAGTGCTCACGTTCAAAATTATTAAATTGTTATTCTTTAAATTTCTATTTGTATGTTTTCAATTATTAAATTTCTAAATTATCAAGCTTCCAAGTGCTCATGTTCAAAATTATAAAATTTTTATTTGTATATCTTCAATTACCAAGTTTCTAAATCGTCAAACATCCAAGTCCTCACTTCTAGAATGTTCAAATTTCTAATCCTCCAAATTTTAGTTTGTATCTCTTAATTTACTAAATTTCTAAATTGTGAAACTTCCACACGTTGAGCTTAAAAATTCAATTTCAAGAAATTAAAAAAAAATTTGATTTTAACAATTTTTTAATTTACAAGTTTTTATTTAAATTCCTAAATTTGTGTAGATGTCTAAATTTCACTGTTTCACAATATTATCATTTCTCGTACAGAAGATATTTCCAACAATGCAACGCCTAACATTAAATACAAAGTAAAAATCAATAAACGTTTCCATAAAGCCAATCTCAATTACCCACAATATACATTTCAGTGAATCGATCGGTATACAAACTTATATCCACACATTTGTAATTCTGTGTGGTTAAAAATCATTCAGATTCTCATACAAATGTATCATAATAAATAACCCGCTTGAGCGATAAGAGAACTCGGTGTGGTATCCATAATGCTTTATCGACATTTGTACGGATGTGGTTCGATGTTTAGGAGGAAGTATCTTAACGTATAATTATACGAAAGCTACCTCCACGTGATAGACACAAGTTTATTTCATAATTACACGTACTTAATTTTTTCCCACCGTCCTTCGCTTTTATTTCCATTCATTATTACAAATGCATACGATCAATACCGTCGGTGTATTTCTAGTTCTAACCGCAAGTTTCGAATCTTAGGTGCATTGCCGGATTGCGGTAGAAAACGAGATGGCAGCAACTTTATTAAAGCTAAAGTATATATCATCGAGTGTGAAAATCGCTTGGGCTGTCCTTGAAGCAAAATTTATCCCTCAAACAATCCCGAGTACGTTCATGTTTGCATAAGTATCCGCTCGGTGAATTCTGAAAATTGTATGAATTTCGATGCCAAAGTAATTATATAACAGTCTACGATACACAACGTTGACATTAACCCTGTATTTCGGTTCGGGGTGTCCCCGCTCGTCGAGAACACTGAACGTATCTCCGATGTTCGAAGAGTGTTTGAGTTTTCTACTGTGTTCTCTCTAAAAGAGTCCTTGGAAGAATACGCACGAGGACGCGGTTTTGCGCGTATCGCGAAACGATAAGCAGAGATCGCGCTACAACAGGAACGGCAGGAAGCTGCATGAAAAGCCCTCGTAACCGTCTGGTCATTCTCTCTTGGGATTCCGTGGCAGTCGGACGCGTTTCGAAAGCTTCGACCTCGTCTTCACCCTATTACTCTCTTTCTCCTCGCATTTTCCCTGCTACCAACACACTTCTACACCCTTCCGCGAGACAGTAATTCCTCGTCTGTCTCCGCTTACCCAGTTCGAAGGGAAGTAGGTGGGTTCTCCGTTGGAGGATCGCGTTCGGCCGTGTATCTATCGCGCGATTCGCGTAAGCTCCGTCGCGAGGAGTCGCCGTGTCACGCAGCGGGGTCGATCGAATCGTCGTACGAGCAACGAGGAGGTGGTAAAAACGCGAGGTGGAGCGAAAAGGATCGGGCGAGCCGGCCGCCATCACTGCGAGCCAGTGCCACCTGGTCGCGAGTCACCGAAAGAGACGCGCGGGGGGAGGGCGCGAAGGGGGTCTAAGGGGGATGCGTATTGACGCGACTGCGCGATTTCGGTGACGCGTTGGAAAAGGGTTGCGATCTCCGCGACGGTGGGGAGCCCCCGTGTGCTGAACAGAGAGAAAACGGCGAAGAGAGGGAACGTTCGCGAGGAGGGGACGGCCTGAAAAGTTCGGGCCAGGCTCGGTTCGATCGCTCAATATTCATCCCTTGGCCGGACGAGAGCGCCCGAGAACAGCGGCTCCAGACGAGGGCACGAATCGACCCTTCCTTCCTTTGCGTCCTCGCCCGCGGAGCTGCTCGATCGCGGCACCGTTCCGTTCCATTCCGTCAGAGGACGAACAAGATCAGCGGCAGAAAGCGGCGGACAAGCCTCGACCAGGGATATTCGTACGTCGTCGTTCGTGGTGATACGCGGGATCGTTCTATCTGTCCATCGTTCGAACCATCCCAATGGAGGGCAAGAAGGAACAGTATTACACACCGCCGCCGAAGCTCGGCAAATGGGAAGGCTTCAAGGTTTTTCTATGGAACTCCGAGACTGGACAGTTCCTGGGACGTACAGGAGCTAGTTGGGGTAAGTCCGAATACACCTAATCTCCTAAAGTCCGATGCTCGCAAATCCTTACCTTAATTCTCATATACTCGAAGTTCTAAGAGATTCGAATAGAAGTTCTACGCAGAAGTTAGGTCAGGTTATTGTCCCGAATTCCGGTACTTTAGTCGAATAAACCGCCTCGAATAAATAGTCTCGAAACCGCCTTTTATAAAGTACTTCGATCGATGATTTTTCGTAGATATTCCTGTAAAGCATGTCACGAACGTAACTCGAATATCCGATTGACATTTAATGGTAACCCCATCGTTTCCTGACGTAGAGCGTCGCAATGTACACGCGCACTGCAGCTCGCTGGCTATATATCGTGCATGAAGAGCTTTCGTGCTGCATTCAAATGAGTAAAGACGTTCTGATCGTGGTTTAATCGATTGCTCTGTAACGGTGATACAAAATGATACGTTTACCCTGAGAAAGCTGTTCCATTCTTTTTTTATTCAAAGAACTTCTTATATGTTACCAGTCGGAATTTTATGGCATTCCGTTTTATCTGACGTCCCTGATAACGCCTTTTTACGCTTCTAATTTCTGTGCAACTTGAAATTTCAAGGTTTTTCGGGTGTTGAAAAAATAGGAGGGGCGGTAACCCTTGCGGTTTCCATTGCGAAACTGTTCCATATTTTTGTTTGATTATTAGGAAAGAAATAAGGATTCGATCGAGTAATTCTGAAGTGAATTTAATAATTTATTTATAGTTTGAAGATTTGGATGAGGGATCCTTTTGACTTTGTATAATTTGCGGTAAGCAGTTTATAGTGACGTCTGCAAACAAATACTAGCTCCATACTAGCTATACTAGCGTCTGTTATGTAATACAATTGCGGAGAAGTTAGATCGATAGAGATCTATTGTTCAGTATATTGTCGCTATAATACACAATGGCAATTTTACTGCTAAACTGCAGACATTTTCAGACTTTTTATGACAGTTAAACAAATTTGATCTAATGACCTGCAAATAACGAATAGTTTGTAAAATGTAGATACTTATCGCTTCACAATTGCAACATCGATCTGTAATATAATTATTGCACAGATCATTCTGATCGCTATTCACTTGCAACTTGAAAGTTGTACAAAATATCTTTTCACTAATTCATTTTTCAAAACAGTTAGTCGATTATCTTTTATTCCAAACAAATTTTTTCTTGCTTCTAACAAATCTTTTATTTTAATCAAAATTATATTTTATTTTAGATAGACTTTTTATTTTGAACGAATTGACTTTTCATTTTTTGTGGATTATTTTTTAGTACCAATGGAATATTTTTTATTTTAATCGGTCTTTCAGTTTAGACAAGTCGAATATTTTTTAGTTCGAACAAATGGGTTATTTCAAATAAATATTTTCGTCTCGAGCAACGTACTTATATTTACAGTAATTTGACGAATTTCAGAATATCCATTTTATCCAGAAAATCCCGGTCGATGTCGGAAGTGTGATTTCAGTGTAAAATTCTTTGTAGATCAGGTTTCATTATCAAGAGCAAACAGAAGCTTCTCGCTTATCAAGACACAAATTTCGAGAAAATCTGTTCTGTAAACCGGTTGACGCACAGTGAACAATTGACAATAATTTAGTGGAAGTTATTAACAAAGCAATTCGTTCGAGTTAACGTGTCGGTTGTATACTCAAAGTAGCTTATGTATTCGCCTTTATAAGCTACATTCCTCCTCGGTTCTGCCGTCTTTTTCCCCTCTTCTTCTCTTGAGGTTGATCGACTTCCACCAAAATCAATACAGTCCAACGGTCTTGCCATTCCGTGGAAATGGCTTGCTCTGATTTTATGCGGTTTACTGGTTAAATATTTCAATTGAACGAGTCGAATTTTTACGTTCTTTTCGGTAATTTATATCGCATTTTGTTCTGTTAGTTTAAACCTCCCCTTTTTTCGGTGTACGAAGGGTAAACAATCTGTTTCTTTCAGATACACTTCCTGTTATCTTTTAACGTGCGAGGTTTTAGTATTATGATTCGGGAAGTTGTTACATTTTAGTGGTCGAATATTTGATTGCATGGGGACGGAAATAAATTAGGTTGAAAGTTTTGTTTATTTTCTGTAAATACATTTGAAAGACTAATTGCTGTGGATTGATTTATAAATAGTTTAGCGAATTATTTTAAAAATAAAATTATCTAGTACTATCTCTTATCAGATATCGTTGTCATTCTTTTAACTTTGAAGTGCAATAATTATTTTGTCGTTTAATAACGATGTTATGTAACAGTTTATATTTCATTCGAACTTAATCAGTTTAATAAAAGTGGTTAAAAATGAGTCTGAAAATTTTATTATAATATGTATACTATATTAGATGAATAATAATTTTTTGCGAAAGAGTATATTGATTAATTATAATTTATATAATTGATGAATTTAATGTGCAGTTATTTTACTAAATAAATTTTTGTAAATAAATGAATTTAAAATTTCATGGCAATGAATTGACATGTATGTCAATAAAAAGGTATAATATATGGACTGTAATATAACTGGTGGCGTAGTTCTTGGTTTTATGTGAAGAAATAAGTCAGAAATGTAGAATAGAATTATTTCATTTAAGACTTGAATGATATTGGTCTAGAAAATCGGCTCTGAAAATCTATTCGGTACGCTCGAGTGAGTTTCAACCCCATGGAGTTCAATTTGATTGTCTTTGTTCTAATTTTGTGGATCTTTGTTCCCAGCTCAATGAATATTTTAGTATCAATATTTTAGTAACAGTTTTCAATATTTTAATGTTGATATTTCAGTAAAAGTTCTTAGCATTTTAATATTAATATTTCAGTAGAAGTTTTCAATATTTTATTGCTAATATTTCACAATCAGTAAAAGTTTTCAATATTTTAATGCCAATATTTCAGTAAAAGTTCTTAGCATTTTAATATTAATATTTCAGTAGAAGTTTTCAATATTTTATTGCTAATATTTCACAATCAGTAAAAGTTTTCAATACTTTAATGCCAATATTTCAGTAAAAGTTCTTAGCATTTTAATATTAATATTTCAGTAGAAGTTTTCAATATTTTATTGCTAATATTTCACAATCAGTAAAAGTTTTCAATACTTTAACGCCAATATTTTAGTAAAAGTTTTTAACATTTTAATATCAATACTTTAGTAATAGTTTTCAATATTTTATTAAAAGTTCTTAACAGTTGAATATTAATATTCTAAGAAAAGTTCTTAATATTTCCGTACTGATTTATCGAATAAAGAAGGATAAGATAAAGGAAACTTATTATTAATAAATTTTATTAATTCAAGAATTGCTATAAATTATCATAATTTTATACAATTACGTAATTTTACTGATTCAGTTTCTATGTTTGTTTTACAAAATGTTGTTTTGCAACGGTAATGTTTAAGGTCATAATTCTGTTAAATTGTAATTGTTCAATATTTGGTACATCACCATCTTGATATATATAAATATTAAAACTACAGTGATAAATCAAGAAGATCGTAGTAATAGTTCACTAGTAATTTTATTGTAGATTAGTACTCCTCAAAGTTCTCTTACAGCTTTACTAAAGTCTGATGGTCCTCCATCTTGTTGAAAGATCAAAAATCGTAATTAGAAAATCCAAAACCACCTAAAATTAGAAACATCCAAAAATTACAATAATACTTCATGCAACAAATGCAAATACGTTCCTCACGCTATTAAAAAAGAAATAAGCTCCCATAATTTCCCCTCCTATTCCCAAACATTACTCTTCTAAATATTCCTAAGAATTCACTTGACTTTTTAATCTTGAAAATTACTTAATTGAAAATTACAAAGTTTCTACATTTCAGTCAACATTTCCAATTTTCCTTGTACATAGGTATCCATCAATGCTAAACATTTATTTCTGAGTTTCAATAAACTCAATGTTAAACACTCATTTTTCCAGAATTTTGCACGAAGTTTCCTACAGAAATTGTTAGAAGCTTGTATATTAAAAGTTTGTTCCACGAAACAGTGTTGCAAGTTGTTCCATTCGCGAAAGGTAATTGCGATTTATAGGTCCTTGTATTTTACAAGGAGCACAGTTTACTTTTAAATAGTACGCTAGTATATCTACTGGCATTGTGAAGGAAGTCTTCTCGTTACGTCCTGCAAAACTTGCGCACTCGTGTTAATTCAACAATGGCGACCTCCGTGTCGAAGTGGTTCAAGAAAACCGTGTTTCTGCTCCTGGAATACGTTCTATGGCGATGTCAACGATTTAAATAGCGGTCTTTACTAATTAACTGTTGAAAAACTTTATAGTTTTGAATATATAATTCTATTTTTGAATGTGTAATTAGATATTGTGGTAGAATTGTATATTTTCGATTATTTTAATATGGGCAGTCTGATAAGAGCTCTGTTCGATCACTTGAGTGAAGGTGGAGTAAAAGTAATAAAGAAAATATGGAGTTTACAATTTTATATTTACTGTTTGGACGCTAAAATGTGTTAAATAGATGTATATTTTCTGTTTATGGGATAGACTGAAATTTATTTTATTGAAGATTGATTAAGGAAGCTGATCTTTAACCTCCTCATGACCTTTTTAAAGGTCAGTTTAATAGAGTTTAGAAAAATATGTTACTTCGTTTTTTTATTGGTTTTAATAAATCGGGCTTGACAATTATAATATACAGAAACTATACATTAAATTTTTAGTTGATGAATTTAATAATAAATTAAACTACGTATGTATAAATATTCTTGATGAAGTTAAAGTCAATTTTCTGAAGTTTTAAATGAAACAATTTTATTTTACATTTTGTATTTTCTTAAGTGCATTCAATAATTTTCTTCAAACATTAAGTAGTTCTTTTCTGGTATTTTTAATGCAATTAACTCCTAGTACAATCTCATATATTTTACTAAAAATAAGTTTAAAATTACGTTTCTTTCATAAAATGCATTCATTTTCAGTGACATATAATTTTTTGGATCTTTTTATCATTTAACAACATTCACAATTAGCAGTTTAAAACCGTGTATCACATTTATTTTATAAAATAACATTTAATGATATTAATCCATATGTAATAAATTATGAAATTGAAGTGTATACATCAGTGATATCTTCTATTACTTTTTAGGGATCTATACTTATCAACATCTAATCAAACTTGTTTATTATTATCAGGTCAAACACATAATCCAACTTATTTATTATTATTAGGTCAACAATCTAATGAAACTTGTTTCAATGCATGGTTAATCACATTTTACGACACACAATTTATAATCAGTGAACATGATTTGAACTTATATTAAATTTCGAAATTATAGCAATGAGCTCGGATCAAACTTAGCGTAATACACCCTTAGGTTATGTAACAGTTTCATTCTTTTTTATTTAAAGGCATATTAACCATTAAAGTTTAGAATTGTTTAAGACTAATTTGTTATAGAATTCCATAGAATATTATATATATAAAAATACTGTTAGAAATAGTATTAAGTATTGTTAGAAATATTATGAGAAATAGCATTAAATACATATAGAAATACTATGAGAAATTGCATTAAGTATTGTTGGAAATATTATGAAAAATAATATCAAATATTGTTAGAAATACTATTAGAGATATTATTAAATATTATGTACTTCCTAATACTACTAAAAATAGTTCCAATCATAAATAACACTAAAATACCATTAAAAATATTTCTCCACTCAAAAGTATACCAAGCATCTCACCATAAAAAAACAAAAAACCCGAAAGAAAAACAATAAACATCCAATCAAAAATATATCGAAAAACTCGTATTTTTTAAACACAGAAACCAGTGAATAGATTTGATTTTACTTTCATCGTTGCTGTAGTAACGTAACATTTTCACGGTTTTTTTGAGATATCGATCACCCCGTATGCGGAACGCGGCGGCGCCACAAACTTAGAAGCCACTACGGTTCTTTCATGAAGTAGGTCATTGATATTGTTGCACATAAGTTCAAATCTCTGTGTCACTCTTTGTATCTACCTCTACTATTTTTATCTCGACTATTGACAAATACCCCTCTCCTTACGATATCCTATTTTCGATTTTGAATGAACATTTGCTTCTTCGAGATATCCTCTCCTATCTGCATTGCGTTTGTAGCGCAATCGTTTACAGTAACGTAATATATTTTTAACGAACACATTTCACTCACAAAATTTGCTATACAATTTTTAAGCTTCAATAAAAATTCATGGACTTCCATAACAATTCATGCAGCTTCAATTTATGGACTTGTTAAAAATGAACAAAATTTTAAACCAATAGAGCTTTAGTTATACAGGGTGTTACCTGTGACGCTATTCATGATTTTTCTCCCACTTGCAGCCACCTTACGAAAAAAAGTTTAGAACAATATTTGCAGGATATGAAGTGCACAATAGATATTAGTAAAGCAAACTTTGAAAACAGTTTGTTCTCTTGGTAAAGTCAAGGTCACCTTGGGTTTTTTAAATAGGTATATACATTTTTTTTATTCGTAGCTTTAGAGGACATCGAGACGAATTCAAAACACATGTTATATGATATTTTTATTAACATACTACTCGATTTACAGAAGAGGAAATGTGAAGTACTTAGCTTTTGACTTTGGTAGTGTAATTATTTGATTCCGAAGAGATGAATGTAAACACTCGACTAGAATGTAAGAAAAATACACTTTATTTAATTACATGTTCAAAATGTATGCCGCCTTCCATCACGTAATATTCCGGTCTTTTACTTCACATTTCCACTTCTGTAAATCGAGTAACATGTTAATAAAAATATCATGTAACATGTGTTTTGAATTCGTCTCGATGTCCTCTAAAGCTATGAATTAAAAAAATGTATGTTCCTATTTAAAAAACCCAAAGTGACCTTGACTTTGCCGAGAGAACAAACTGTTTTCAAAATTTGCTTTACTAATATCTATTGTGCACTTCATACCCTGCAAATTTTGTTCTAAACTTTTTTTCGTAAGGTGGCTGTAAGAAATTGTGAGTAGCATTACAGGTAACGCCCTGTATGCATGAAGTAATTTTTAAGAGTTTTATAAAAGAATAAAGAATTGCTGCTCGTAGTTCGTATCTTAACTTTTAATTCGATTGTTAACTTTTTGAAAAGTTATCCTTCAATTTTTAACTTTATAATTTGTAAGAAACTTCGACGTAAATCCGTTACTTAAATAAATAAGTTGAAACTATAATACTTCAAACTTTTCTTTTACTTTATTTAGTAATATGAGTGGTGAAAGAATAGCAGGGTGTTTTGGATAAAAGTAGAAATAGCGTTTCATGCTGTTATGTATTCAAATATTTAAATGTATTCGGCGGTTCATGTATTTTGTGATGATAAAGTATAGTGAGGGTTTAAGAAAGTGTGTTTAAAAGAACTGTGCCTGAAATAATACATGAAACAATCAGATTTGCTCGAACGAGGGTAAGAAAAATAGTTGCGTTAGAACGAGGCGTAATCCCACAATGCGGATATTTATACAAGGATCAATAACCCACTGTATTTTCCTTGAGAACATTACTTCAGTCTTACTCGCAGATATTTTGCTTTATTTGTATTACTTTATTCTGTATGGAATTAACCCTTAATATAGAATTTAATTTTCTTTAATTTTAATTTTTAGGTTGAGATGTAGTTTAGAGTGACATTAATTTTTTATTGGTAACTTATTTGTTATGATGGACTTATTTCAGTTTCTGTATTTAATTTCGAAATTTGGAATAATGGTATTTTTTCATTTTCTGAATTCTGTAACTTCCTCATTTTCAAATTTTTGAATTTTCGAATATTTATATTTTTAAATTCTTAAATTCAATATTTGTCATAAAACTTCTCAAATTTAAAAAATTTTCAAATTTATAAATTTTCAAATCTACAAATTCTCACATCACCAAACTCTAACATTCCCCAAATTCTCACATCCCCAAATTCTCACAATCCCAAATTCTAACATCCCCCAAATTCTCACATCCCCAAATTCTCACATCCCTAAATTCTTACATCTTCAAATTCTCACATCCCCAAATTCTCACATCTCCAAATTCTAACATCTCCCAAATTCTCACATCCCTAAATTCTTACATCCCCAAATTTTGAAATCTCTAAATTTCCTAATTTGCAAAATTCCCAAATGAAACATACATCATCGATTTCCCAACAGTAAAACTTTTCTCCAGAATCTTTCTGATTCATAGTCGTTAATTCATTACCAATAACCAGGAACTATTCGTTCACAATAGTACTCGTAGCATACTGAAAAGAACTATATATAGATCGTAAGAAGTCATTCTGTAACCTTGGTGAAGGCAGGTGTTGCAACCAAAGTTAATATATTATACTTCCTCAAGAGTGTTTGGTGTTGTGCCAAGGAGAACATTGAAGGAAGACGTATTTTCTAAATTAGAAATTTTTTATGCCACTAATGTTATAAATAGAAATATTAAGTAGGTGGTCTCTAAATACAGGAAATTGTGTCGTCGATTGGAGGTCTTGATATTTATTTTAAACGTTGGGTATTTTGACAGGTGATGTTTATTCAATTTATTAAATATATTTGATAGCGTCAATCATGATATATGAAATATAAGAAAAATATTGGGTATTTCAGCAGATGATGCTTATTCAAGTTATTAAATATATTTGATAGTGTCAGTCATAATCAATATATGAAATATATTTGATATTATCGATCGTATCAAGATATAAAACATATTTGATGTCATTAAATACTTCAATATATAAAATATATTTGATAGCATTAATCACATCAAGATATAAAGTATATTTGACATCATTAATTATATCAAGATATAAAGTACATTTGACATCATTAATTACATCAAGATATAAAATACATTTGATATCATTAATCACATGAAGATATGAAATGTATTTTATGTCATCGATCACGTTAAGATATAAAGTATATTTTATATCATCGATCACATCGAGATATAAAATATATTGGATATCATTAATCACATCAAGATATAAAATATATTAGCATTTGATAAACGATGAGGCGTTGAATAGATAGTTCATTGTTGAATAGATATTTTTGTACGTGTATGGAGAAGTCGGTACAGAATCATCGGGAATTAGAGAAATCTATTATGCCCATATGGTGATGTCATACAAATCTTTTCGCCAGTTATAAATTCTACAATTCTCACATCACCAAATTCTCACATTCTGAAGTTCTCACATCACCAAA
This sequence comes from Megachile rotundata, assembly GCF_050947335.1. Lineage (NCBI taxonomy): Eukaryota > Metazoa > Arthropoda > Insecta > Hymenoptera > Megachilidae > Megachile > Megachile rotundata. The sequence continues at coordinate 7,523,931 of NC_134986.1, forward strand.
TTCTCACATCCCAAAGTTCTCACGTTAGCAAATTCTCACATCCCCAAATTTTTAAACTATAATTTTAAAATCTTCAAATTCTTATATTTTCGAATTCTCAAATCCTCAAATTCTCACATCCCAAAGTTCTCACGTCACCAAATTCTCACATCCCCAAATTTTTAAACTATAATTCTGAAATCTTCAAATTCTTATACTTTCGAATTCTCAAATCCCCAAATTCTCACATCCTGAAGTTCTGTTTTATAGTACAAATTTAATAAAATTAACAGTTATGAGTAACGCAAATATAATTGTTTTTTATTTATGCTTATAAATAACGTTGAATAATAGTAATGTCATCGGACATGACATCACCTTAGTATCGTGTGGTAGATCAGCGGTCACGTGTAATGTAGATAATCATCTGAGAAACTGTAAAACGCAATTGCGTATATATACATATCAATGGATTTGAAATAAAATTCTCTACACTTTTTGTCTTTATGCAAATTTGAAATTTGAAAAATTTGTTAATAAACAAATTGAAAATGAATATTATTTTGTTCAATTTATTAAAATATTGTTGTTATACACAAAAAACCATAAAACTTTTCTATTATAGGTTTTAATGTATATCTTATGGTTTTCGAGATAGCACAAGGGGGTTGAAATTTGAAGAGGTCTTTAAAATTGCTCAACCGATAAAAAAATACGTATCTCTCATTTTTACCTGTTTAAAGTATGATGTTTCATTAGATACTATTACTGTATCAATTTTTAATCTACATGTATGAATTTTGTATAAATTCTTGGTTCTTACTCAGCAAAGTCATTAGTTATGATTACTCTATCAACTTTTAATTTACATGTATGAATTTTATAAAAATTCATAGTTTCTATTTAATCAGTTCACAAAGAAAGATGAACATTCAATCAACAAATGTAAGCAAAGTTAGATTTCAAAAGATGTATGAATTTTGTATAAATTCTCAGTTCTTACTCAACAAACTCACTATCACACAATGAATCAATTTTTTATTTTCATATTTGTATTTTATACAAATTCATGGTTTCTTTTTGATCAATCCACAAAGGAAGATGAACATTCAATCAACAAATGTAAGCAAAGTTGAATTTCAAAAGATGTATGAATTTTGTATAAATTCTCAGTTCTTACTCAACAAACTCCCCATCACACAATGAGTCAATTTTTAATTTTCACATTTGTATTCTATAAAAATTCATGGCTTCTCTTTAATCAGTCCACAAAGGAAGATGAACATTCAATCATCAAATATAAGCAAAGTTCGATTTCAAAAGATATATGAATTTCGTATAAATTCTCAGTTCTTACTCAACAAACTCCCCATCACACAATGAGTCAATTTTTAATTTTCACATTTTTATTCCATAAAAATTCATAGTTTCTCTTTAATCAGTTCACAAAGGAAGATGAACGTTCAATCATCAAATGTAATAAGCAAAATTATGTTTCAAAAGAATGTCAGATATTTAGCAGACATTTCATTGATTAAATGCCCGGGTGTGATGCAGTAAAAGCAAATGGTGTGATTCTTCGAAGATAGATTGCACCAAGTGTACATATTCATTAACGATTCTTATAGTAAACGAGCTACATTGCTTACTCAATATCAATTCAGGCCAATTAGGCTGGCGATCATAATTGTCTCGATGTTCTACACTTCAGTTGTTATGTATATCTATGAAAGACATTATTGCGATAAGACAGGCGTTAAATGATTTAGATTTTGTCATTTATGTGTGTCTATTTCTGGATTTATTAATGTATTCTTCTATGTTTCTATATTCCTGTATAGCCACGTTTCAAAATTTCAATTATGTAATAATAATAGTAATTATTTTCAAGTTATAGATATCTGTATTGACAGATTCCAATGTCCCTAGATTGTCATACCCTTACAATTCTATATTCCTTAATTTTAGTATTCTGAGATATTCACATTTCCAAATTTTTATCTCCTCAAGTCTTTATAACATTAAATTTGTATATTTGCAGATTTCTGCAGCTTCAGGTTCATATGTCCCTAGCTTTCTATTAGATTTTTATATCTCTCTAGATTTCAGTATCTTTAGGCTTTGATATATCTCTGGGTTTCTGTATTCTTAGTTTTACATATCTTTCTATATTTCTATATTTCTCTAGATTTCAGTATCCTTAAGCTTTAATATCTTTAGTATCCTTAATTTTTGAGTATCTTTAATTATTTTAGTATCCTTAAGTTTTGATGTCTCTTTAATTTCTATATTTCTAAACTCCTATATCCCTAGATATTTATGATCCAAGATTTCTACTATTCCAACAGTGTCATTAAATTTCTATATTTTCGAACTTCTATATGTTGAAATTTTTATATCTCCAGTCTCCTACATTTCTATAATCCTAAATCATGGAGATTTAGATAGCGATCCATATTTCTAGATCCTCTATGTTTCTATACATATACGTAGGTGGATACTTATATTCCTAAATGTCTACATATGTATATTATATTCTAATGATACTAAAACGTTACTCCTACAATAATTTATTGAAAGTGAATTATTACAAAACTTGTACATCTTGCACTACAACCTTGTATAATTAATCATACAAAACTTATATTATTATATATTATAATCTACAAAATTTATAATATTTTATGAGAAGTTGCTTATTGATTTGCACAAAATTACCTTTACAAATGTAAATATAGACTGTTATAAAGATAAATTAAATTTTATATAATTAATTATGTACTGCAAGAACTAAAAATTTTAATAATAATAAATTTAATACCTTAATGAAAAGTTTCTTAATTTCATAAAATTGATTAAGCTTCCTAATTTTGTACAATCAATTAAATCGAAATACATTATGCTCTAAAAGGAGAATCAAAATTTTCATCCGAATAATAACTTTAACTTTTTAAGGATAATTCAAATTAGTAATCTAATAGGTAATCTTAGTTTTTGATTTTTTAAATGTATTATAAAATTAATCAAACTTGTTGTTCATTGATTACAGGCAAGATTTTGTTATTCTACGTTATTTTTTACGCGGTACTGGCCGGTTTCTTCGGAGCGATGTTGACCGTTTTTTACCAGACGTTAGACCCGAACGAACCAAAATGGCAGCTGGACAATTCCCTCATCGGCAGCAACCCTGGACTTGGTTTTAGGCCTATGCCACCATCAAGCAACGTCGAAAGTACCTTGATTTGGTACAAAGCCAGCGACGAGGGAAATTTCTTACATTGGACTAGAGAATTGGACGCGTTTCTCGAAGGTATTTAACTTTTAACATTGAACTTCAATGTCAGGGACGTCCTCAAACTTCACGAAACCCGGTGCTAAAATTACTGATCAAATACACTCAGATTTATGACAAATGTACTCAGATTTATTCAAGTTGTATTAACACTAAATTTACAAATGCAAAAGTACATAATTTGAAATTAAAAATAAGGTATTTAATTCTTAATGTTGAGCTTCAATGTCGGGGACGTTCCCAAACTTCATAAAACCCGGTGCTAAAATTACTAACAAAAATACTCAGACTTCATCAAGTTATTAACTCTAAATTTACATATAATACATAAGTAAAAAATAAAAATAAAATAGAGAAATACATGAACAAATAAACGATAAAAATGACAAACACATAAAATATAAATTTTCTGTACCTTGATAAGAATGAACAGAGATTTCAAAAGAAAAACCTTTACGAAAAAGGAAGCTTGTGAATGGGTCAAATGATCCGTTTAGTGGTTTCGGTGTTAAAACATAGAATTATGTAAGCTGTCGTAATGCTGTTTATTGGATTACGTTCGCTAAGTTTCGTTTATACTGTTACTGTAGTCTAAATTAAGCTCGAAATATTCTTTGGTTGAAATTTAACAACCAACATAAATGTATCGATTGACGCATTGTAAGGCTAATATTAACCGATACGCGAGAAAATTTTCTTTCTCCTAACGAGCCAGTTACGTCAACAGCTTGTTAAATCCGGTCAAGGTAAGACCAATCTTTAGATCAGTTTCCATGCATTTATACGTGTAATACATATTTCGACAAAATATTGTTACCTAATGGTATTTATTCTTCGTTTAATAATTCAGTAATTTAATTTTCTCGAATCGATGGAGGGGAAACAGATATCAATATATTTTGTAATTAAAAGAATTTCTTTTCTTTTTTATTTCTGGGATTGAAAGAAAAATGATTCAATAAGCAAATGATTTTAATATGGGTGATGGTATTACAATTAATTGAAAAGATATTACGGGATGTTCTTATTTGTTCGTTTTCCATTTTAATATCGTTTCATTGATTTCTGATGGAAATGCATTGCCGTTTCTTTAGAATATCAGAAGCCTTCTGGAGGAACAAACGGTGCCCAGCAGAGAATGCTCTGCGATTACGGAAAACCACCGACCCCTGGAAAAGTTTGTGATGTGGACATGACGCAGTGGAGACACTGCACAAAGGAAAATAAATATGGTTACAATAAATCCGCCCCTTGCATTTTCCTCAAACTGAACAAGGTACAGCACTCGTACAAATGATAAGCAATTTTTCAATTCGATTTTTGACGGAGGCATCTCATATTTCTAACATTTTACACTTTTCAACTTTGGACTATCAAAGGACTAGATTTTTAAATATTAAAATTTAGTTCTCTGACGTTTTACAAGTGTGGCAACAGTTTTTTGAATATTTGGTGACACGAAAGATCTGAAATTTAGATATTTAAGAATTAACAAATTTTGAAATGTAGGGATATGAAATTTTGAAGCTTGAAAAATAAAAATTTCTAAATTGGAAGGGTTGAAAAAACACTGATTTAGAAATGAAAAATTATAGAAGTTTTAAGCTTTGAAGTTTCAAAAAAATGTCAAGTTTAAGTTTGAAATTTTTCAAGCTTCCGAATTGTCATTTTCAAGTTTTTTACATTTTCCAACTTTCACATCTATACATTCTTCAACTTTCACATCTATACATTTTTCAACTTTCACATCTGCACATTCACTAACTTTAAAAACCACACATTTTCCAACTATCAAATCTGTAATATTATAAATATAAACTTACAAACGTTGAAAATTACCGTAATCAAAGTCCCAACATTTCTGTAACCATATCCGACATCAATGTCGTAGTACATTTTCCTGGCACATTTCAAATAAATTTGACTTCAACGACAATTGAATGTACAATGTACAAGTGTACAGTAACTGTGATTTTATAGATTTTCGGCTGGAAACCGGAATATTACAACGACACATCGAATCTACCCCGCGACATGCCAGCCGAGCTGCAAGATCACATCAAACAAGAGGCGCTGTCCAATCGGTTGGACACCGTTTGGGTATCTTGTACAGGTGAAAATCCAGCCGATATCGAGAACATGGGTGCGATTCAATACATTCCACATCGTGGTTTCCCTGGATACTACTTCCCCTTCACAAACACCCCTGGCTATCTTAGCCCCCTCGTAGCTGTCTTCTTTGAGAGGCCTAAATGTAAGTAATTGCATCTTCAGACTGTTACATATTCACAGATTTCTATATTGTGGAGTCCTCATGTATTTAGATTTCCATTTAGGTAAATTCTTATATCCCTAGATTTCTAGGTTTCTATATCCCTGGATTTCTAGGTTTCTATATCTCCAGATTTCTATGTTCCAAGTCTACTATATCTTTAGATTTCTATATTTACCTAGATTACCATTTTGTCAGAATTTTGTATTTGCAGAATTCTGAATTTTCATATTTCTATGTTCTCAGATTCCTATATCCCTAGATTAATATATTCCTCGATTATTATATTCCTGGATTCCTGTATCTCAAGGTTCCTATATCCCTAGATTCCTGTGACCCTCTAGGTTACCTATTTTCTCAGATTTGTATATTCAAAAATTTCTACATCTCCATATTCCTACATCCCCACATGTCCAGACATCAATATCCTTAAATTCCTGAATCTCCAAATTTCTACTCTGAGATTCTCCAAACTCTGACGTCCCCAAATCTTCTGATCACCAAATTTCTGAACTCCCAAATTCTTTATTTATCAAATCTCAAAGTTCCTATAGTAATCTTCAAAACTACACATGCATTTAAGAAAGCATCACGTGTTATGTCGATACATAAATACTCAATCGCTTAAAAGAACGACAAAACTTACCTAACCTAACTGAATATAAATTTATCTAAAATTCAAATAACTAGATACTTCATTCTAGCTGTAGTTTATGATTCTTGTACTCTTATGAAACACTAGGTTGAATGACTTACATTCAAGAGGGTATATCTAGACAAAGAACGACAAAACTTATCTAACCTAATTGAATACAAATTTACCTAAAGACCGAATAACTAGGTACTTCATTCTAGCTGTTGCTTATGATTCTTGTACTCTTATGAAAGTGTCCAATGACTTACATTCAAGAGGGTATATCTAGAGAAAGAACGACAAAACTTATCTAACTTAATTGAATACAAATTTACCTAAAGACCGAATAACTAGGTACTTCATTCTAGCTGTTGCTTATGATTCTTGTACTCTTATGAAAGTGTCCAATGAGTTACGTTCAAGAGAGCCTATCTAGACTAAGATTATTATCTAAACTAATTGTAAGGGAAAATTTTGATTATATCCGTAAACGTTTCAGACGGTGTGCTGATCAATATCGAGTGCAAGGCCTGGGCACACAACATCATCCACGACAGATTCGAGAGGCGTGGTTCAGTGCACTTTGAGTTAATGGTGGATTAAGCGTAGCGCTAGCCGCCTTTTGCAAGACCACTATCAACTGCGTCCAAGAACAATGTAGGAGGAAGGGGAATAAGAGAAATTTCTTTTTTAATCAATCTCGCTGGCGGATCGTGACCACTCCTTCTTTCCTCCGGTTTTCTCTGCCGACGATACCGCCCTGGCCGCCTATATTTCTCACCGTTATTTTAACGTAGATCCGTCAGAAGCTCACCACTCATCCTCATCCTCATCGCGGTTCTTTCATTCTGTAACTTTTACATTGTCGCGCTTTTTAACACCATCGAAAGATCGTAGTCTCTCGACACATTGTAATCTCATCTATACACACGGACACACACATACATACACACATGGAGAGCGAAGAGAGGGACACACAAATATTTAGGAAGGAAAACGAGAGAAACGGATGCAAACATATACACAAGTTCGTAATCGTATTTTCCACGCGATCGACACGGACAAAGTGATTGTATCGACGAAACGGACCAGTAATAAAATTGGCTATATAAAAGGCTTACGTATGTACAATATATGTACGTGTACGTATCAGGATGCACAAAAGAATCAGTTCAGCGGAAAGAATTCTGCACAAAAGAAATGGCGGCGGTATCTCTTCTTTCTATCCGGGGGCGAAGGGGAGTGGTCGTAACCATCGTGATCTAAGTATCGTTCAGCGTATCCGTTGTACGCTCGTAAGAAACTTTCCTTTAATATTCGATTTTTCGCCCCGTTTTTCCTTTTTATTATTTGTCCGTTCATACGGTCTCGTCCGGGGCCCCCGCGCGCATTTCTTTCCGTTGATTTACCGTCGGGCCCGGCCAACGGGACCGCTAACGTGTAGGGCTCACCGAGGATCAATGATACTCTCTTAGTTCGTGCCACGTACGTAGACGTAACTAAAAATGGAAAAAACAAAAAAAGAAAGAAAGACGAAAAAACGATTAGTGTGTTTACAAAAGCCCGGCGGTACGGTGCACCCGGCACGGTGGAACTTTTGATTTCGAATTCCGCGAAGAAGCTCTCGGACGAATCTCGATCGAAAGTTCCGTCGTTTCGGGCTGAAATGCGATCAATCGAAATTCACACCGAAAATCGGCTATTTGTTGCGACGTTCGATTACGTGCGAACTTTTAATTGAAAGCGCCAAGAGCTCCAAGGTATCGACGTTCCAACGTTAGTAGAACGCGATAATTCGGTTAATTATTCTAATTCCATTAAGAGTCCTTGGCTTTTAATTCGAAGTTCCTCGCGCACGAATGTGGATCAACGTTCTATACGATTAATGATGGTAATAAGCGATAATTCAAATCAGCATGTTCAACAAAAGCAATAAAGTTGGTAATTAACCGGTGAAGAAAATATTAACGTTGATCAGTGTATATCGAGAGTTTCGTTGGATTTCGATTTGTCGAACAGCGCGCAGCTTGCACGGGGAAAGTTTAATCAGCCTAGTGATAACCATACGACATCGTATGGAATATGTATTTATGATTATATCGTACCGCATGATAATATCTAGCGCTAGTCCACGCAACGTATAGTTGATAGGTTGTATCATACACAGGCTGGAGATCAGAGAGATTGTGTTCTATGTTCTTCTCGTTTACAAAATTCTTAAATATTCAGTTATAATTCAATCATAATTCAACCGTATTTCAACTATAATTTATCTTCATTCAAATACAGCGTTCTACATACATTCATTTGTTTAATTCCATAGGAATTTTGCGTATTTTGTCTTCCTGATTAAATCGGAAATATGGAATGTGTTTCTGATCTCCGGTCTCTGTGGCTTGTACTTAGAAACAAAAGCTGGTTGTTCCGAGAGCTTGTTCGTTTCTTCAGAAGACAGCGTTCGCTCCGTTGGTCGTCGCCCATTATGTGAGATCCTCTCACGGTTCGGCTGCTTCCATCGCGAATTTGAACAATCGCTCGAGTTCTCGTTTGCGACGCTTCTATGTTCACTATACCAAAGTTATACTGCCAAATACAGATGCGTTACGTATGGAATTACTTCGATTCAGTTGCACATTCACGCTCGACGAAAATTCCCGATGGAAGCGTGGATCGTCCCGGACAGACACGACACGATGATAGTACAAAAAGGCTATAACGGATCGGGCGGCGACCCCGATCGCGAACGCTGCCCGAAAACCAGTAAATAAATCGATCGTTTAATTGCTATTTATCAATCGACGTAAACGAATTATTATTATTATCCCTCATTATTATTATTATCGTTACTATGATTTCCTTGGGTCCTCGTCCGGAGCCATGTTGAGATAAGAAACCAAAAAAAAATTTAACATAGATTAATCGTCGATGACACTATTAAATTTTAAGAAAAAAAAAAAATAAACATGAAAGGAAAGAAGAAGTGCAGAACCTGAAGTGCATCAGATGAAAGAGTACGAGGATGTCGATGACGACGATGAATCACGCGTTGATAATGTATTATTAGAAATTATTACACTTGTATCCAGTGCACCGATCGAGAGCGACTATATATGTATATTCATCATTGTGAATCAGCTGTTTCTAATAATGAACATCCGTTGTTGAAGTATAAAGGTTTGGATCCTTCGTCGCGAACGTGAAGGGGTTGGGGCTCAGAGAAAGACAGGAAAAGTTCGGCATCGAGGAATGTTGGCCAAGAATCGGGGTTCAGTGATCATGCTTAAAAGTATACCGTCGCTGAGAACGTTCGTTGCTTTCGAAATCGAAGAAAATCGCGAGACCCGTCGACAGCTCGCACGCGTCGAGGACGTTAAAACAAAAAAAAAAAAAAAAACAACTAGGGTGTAGCGACGAAGAGAAACGCATCTCGCTGCATACTATCAGTTCATTCTCCAGATTCTATTTGGAACATGTTTCCTGTGTGATAATTGTTAACTCAATTAGCGCTTTAAGTAACGATACGTGAGATGTATGAGAGTAGTCCGAACATTTTGACGAGAAACGAGTCGCGAGAAGCTGTAAGTTTTAAGGTATATATTTAAATGACATAAGTACGTTTAACGAACACGATATATTAATATTATATATATATAAATATATATACGTAATATATATTATATATATATACATGTTACGAGTACACCTAAGATAATCTTACAAAGGTAATTCCTAAATAGTCGGGTAAATTGTTAGCGAAAAACTTCGACAGAACTCGCGGTAACGTATGAAATGTGAACGCTAAACAAAAAGAAAAAAGAAAAAAAATAACGACAACACAAAGTTGAGATATTGTTCTAAGTAATGTTAAGTGGGATCCGTGTATTGTAACGCATTCTATGCATGCATAACCCTTTACACATTGTTCGTTCAAATAAATATATCAGACGATATACACGTGCGTGTAAGATACTTAAGGTCTCATATTGTGTACATGCGTTTGGGAGAATCGCTCATTTAGAAACGAGATTAAGCTACGCGTTTAGAAATCGGAGCAAGGATCGATAAAGGTACCACTGATATTTTCAACGGAGAGGGCAGTCGACGAAGGGAATCGCCACGTGCGTAACGTATCGCGCGTGACATCGAATTTCCTCTGTCGAGACAGCTCGTCGATTAACTAATCCGGTTAAATTAAAAACTCATTCAAGGAACCAAAACGTTGTATTCGAGCCTGTTTAAAGCTGCATCGAACGATTGAGATTCAAGTATTCAACGAAACGGAGCCAAGATAAATCTATGATTTAAAGACCCGATGTCCCGAGAAAGGAAACGCGTCCCTTAGCGGTTCAACTGTCTGATCATCCACGACTGCATTCACTTTTCGTACCTTCGCGACTTTGTATGTATAGGGAAGAGGTTCATCCGAACGTGATATTACATCAAAAGATAAAAGCAAAATAATGAAAAAAAAAGAATAAACAGAAGAAATGCTGCTTAAGAGGCGTTCTCCATTTTGGCGAGATCGTCGATCGATGAAATTTATCATAGATCACGAACCGGAGGTTTTTCGGTTTTCGTGTAAACTATAATTGTTATCGTTTAAGAGAGGATTATGTGCTAGTATGGTGGCATTCATTATTAGATGTTTAAGGTATTATCGTTAATTACACACCGATCTACGCCAACGTATAGCTGTCGAGATGCTTGATAAAGCGAGCAGAATGAAATTGATCGTTTCATTTTGTACCGTTCACGATCCACGAAGCTACGAAATCCTGTATGAAAGTACCGATCGATTTGTAAATAATCGGAAGAGAAAGAGGAAAGAAGAGCGGTGTCACAGCTCACAGTTTCGTTTGCTTGCGATTAGAGGACGAACAATTCGTGTTAACATCGTAGGAGGCCTTAGATTTATCGGAGCGATCTGAGGAGCAAATGTACGTCGATGTTTTTTGCGTCGTACCAGGCTGTTGTAGCTTAAACAATGTTCACGGCACGCTTCTGAGCTAGCGTACCGTAGATCAGGTATCAAACGTGGAAAATTTTGCAACGTAGACTTTTGGAAAGAAAAAAAACATGAGAGAACTTGTCTTTCGAGCTGCTTCGACGCGTGCGAGCTTTCGAACCGGTCGTTGCGTTTTTCGATTTAGAAGCTCGAACATTTATTCTGACGGCCTGCGCTTTTAAGCGTGAACATCTGATGATAACTCGTAGCGAAATGGCATGGCTGTTGATATCATTATGCTTGAAATGTGTTATGAAAAATAAACAGAATGTATAAAAAAACTCGTCTTTTTGTTTTATTCTTGTGTCATGTAAGGGCTGCTATAATACTTCCATTTTGAATAGGAACATTTTTCCGCCATCTTAGTTAACGCGCAGTTATACGTTTTCTAATATTATCTTATTAAAATAATTTACATAATAATTGGAAGTAAGCTTTTAATATTTCCGTTACAATTATGTAAAGTTATTTAAAATTTTTTGTCTTCTTATACTTCTGTTTATTAATTTGATTTGATTTTAGGTAAAGGTCTCTTGTTGGAAAATTTTATTAATACTGAAATTGTTTGATTTGTCAGGATTTTTGTGTACCATAAAGTATGTATTTTTAAAACGATGATAAATGCGGTAAACGTATTTGTTTGTGTTGCGTCAGTAAGACATTAAGAACATGTTGTTTTAACATTGATATCTATGTGTATCTTTTGATAATTTTCGAAACCAGGTTAAAACCAGTTCTCTTGGCTGTCTAAATTCCATTTAATGATACTTAAATTAATTGATAATAAATTACGTTAATTTAATATATGAATATTCGAACATTTGTTATCTCGTTTTTCTTGTACTCTGTATTGTACATAATCTATTATTTTTCGTATCGTAGTAGTTTAATTTGTAAAAGTGATACACAAAGCAATAATCTACTGAGAAGTAATTAATGTAAAACGTTAAAATCGTTTTAGAAGCCTTGTACTTACTGAAATTTCAAATTTTCGCGCGCATTCTCAGGAATCCTGTTATCAAAGCCGTCGATCAAGAAGAATTCTATTTGTACTTATTTTGTACAATATTTTGTTTTTTATTTTATAATTTCTTAAATTTGGGACAATTTCTAGGGATGGGAATGACAGGATTTATAAGTAAGTAAATACGCAAATACAGGTTTTTATTTATATTTATTTTCAAATATTTTTGTACATCAAATGACTTAATGTATCTTATCAATAAATGCATGCATTATTAATACTTAATTCTAGGACGCAATTATTATAATAATATGTACATATTAGTTTGCGCTGTAGTACAGGGTCTTGCACAAAAGCAGTATAAATGTATTGAAAAAATAAAGATAACACTTTTTAATTTACTTTAAAAAAGGTGAAAAAAAATGTAATAATGTGTGCAATTATTAGTAATGTTTATAAAAGAAGGGATGGTGAAAATACAGATGAAAATAATGCTTCTCTGCGTTACATGAAACCTCGTTTATATTAGGCTATTTGTACCATTGCTTGTCTGATCTGAACACGCCCTTACTCACGTCGCACGTGGCGCCATCTATGCATATAGAGCGGAACTATAATAAAAACCAGGCTGATGGTACATTACCTTCATAAAAGATACCGATCAATTACCAACAGAGCTCGGTAAGTATTCTACATATGCTTACCACAGTTCAGTACTTCATTGTCAGATGGCGCTACCCGTAACACTCTGTGGCGGTCATTTTAAAAATTGATTTAAATCTCCTCAATAAAATATTTTAAATTAATCTCTGCTAGAGATGGACGACAATTAAAATTGGGAGGCGACACTTTATCAATACATAATTTGGAATACAAGCACGAAATATTAGAAAACCCAGCACGAAATATTACAAACCCTTTATTAAAAAAAATTAAGTTATGCACTGTATGAAAACTGGTGAAAATAAAGAAAAATTTATCAACGATCATTAACTATTTCTTGTCACTTAACAAACCCAACAAAATAAAAATTTACATTTCTTGGAATATGATGACATGAAAATTCCAAGAAGTGGCACGAGGAATACCACCTCGCACATCATGTTCTCCTGATACCAAATTCCAAAACCTGAAACCTGAATCCGAAATTCCTTCGTGCCACCTCCTCGCACATCATATTCTCCTGATACCAAATTCCAAAATCTGGCCCTAAATTCCAAAATTCCATCGTGCCACCTCCTCTGATATCATGTTCTCCTGATACAAAATTCCGAAATCCGGACCCTGATTCCAAAATTCCTCCGTGCCACCTCCTCGCATATCATATTCTCCTGATACCAAATTCCAAAATCCGGACCCTGAATCCGAAATTCCTTCGTGCCACCTCCTCGCACATCATATTCTCCTGATACCAAATTCCAAAATCCGGACCCTGAATCCGAAATTCCTTCGTGCCACCTCCTCTGATATCATGTTCTCCTGATACAAAATTCCGAAATCCGGACCCTGATTCCAAAATTCCTCCGTGCCACCTCCTCGCATATCATATTCTCCTGATACCAAATTCCAAAATCCGGACCCTGAATCCGAAATTCCTTCGTGCCACCTCCTCGCACATCATATTCTCCTGATACCAAATTCCAAAATCCGGACCCTGAATCCGAAATTCCTTCGTGCCACCTCCTCTGATATCATGTTCTCCTGATACAAAATTCCGAAATCCGGACCCTGATTCCAAAATTCCTCCGTGCCACCTCCTCGCATATCATATTCTCCTGATACCAAATTCCAAAATCCGGACCCTGAATCCGAAATTCCTTCGTGCCACCTCCTCTGATATCATGTTCTCCTGATACAAAATTCCGAAATCCGGACCCTGATTCCAAAATTCCTCCGTGCCACCTCCTCGCATATCATATTCTCCTGATACCAAATTCCAAAATCCGGACCCTGAATCCGAAATTCCTTCGTGCCACCTCCTCGCACATCATATTCTCCTGATACCAAATTCCAAAATCCGGACCCTGAATCCGAAATTCCTTCGTGCCACCTCCTCGCACATCATATTCTCCTGATACCAAATTCCAAAATCCGGACCCTGAATCCGAAATTCCTTCGTGCCACCTCCTCTGATATCATGTTCTCCTGATACAAAATTCCGAAATCCGGACCCTGATTCCAAAATTCCTCCGTGCCACCTCCTCGCATATCATATTCTCCTGATACCAAATTCCAAAATCCGGACCCTGAATCCGAAATTCCTTCGTGCCACCTCCTCTGATATCATGTTCTCCTGATACAAAATTCTGAAATCCGGACCCTGATTCCAAAATTCCTCCGTGCCACCTCCTCGCATATCATATTCTCCTGATACCAAATTCCAAAATCCGGACCCTGAATCCGAAATTCCTTCGTGCCACCTCCTCTGATATCATGTTCTCCTGATACAAAATTCTGAAATCCGGACCCTGATTCCAAAATTCCTCCGTGCCACCTCCTCGCATATCATATTCTCCTGATACCAAATTCCAAAATCCGGACCCTGAATCCGAAATTCCTTCGTGCCACCTCCTCTGATATCATGTTCTCCTGATACAAAATTCCGAAATCCGGACCCTGATTCCAAAATTCCTCCGTGCCACCTCCTCGCATATCATATTCTCCTGATACCAAATTCCAAAATCCGGACCCTGAATCCGAAATTCCTTCGTGCCACCTCCTCGCACATCATATTCTCCTGATACCAAATTCCAAAATCCGGACCCTGAATCCGAAATTCCTTCGTGCCACCTCCTCTGATATCATGTTCTCCTGATACAAAATTCCGAAATCCGGACCCTGATTCCAAAATTCCTCCGTGCCACCTCCTCGCATATCATATTCTCCTGATACCAAATTCCAAAATCCGGACCCTGAATCCGAAATTCCTTCGTGCCACCTCCTCTGATATCATGTTCTCCTGATACAAAATTCCGAAATCCGGACCCTGATTCCAAAATTCCTCCGTGCCACCTCCTCGCATATCATATTCTCCTGATACCAAATTCCAAAATCCGGACCCTGAATCCGAAATTCCTTCGTGCCACCTCCTCGCACATCATATTCTCCTGATACCAAATTCCAAAATCCGGACCCTGAATCCGAAATTCCTTCGTGCCACCTCCTCGCACATCATATTCTCCTGATACCAAATTCCAAAATCCGGACCCTGAATCCGAAATTCCTTCGTGCCACCTCCTCTGATATCATGTTCTCCTGATACAAAATTCCGAAATCCGGACCCTGATTCCAAAATTCCTCCGTGCCACCTCCTCGCATATCATATTCTCCTGATACCAAATTCCAAAATCCGGACCCTGAATCCGAAATTCCTTCGTGCCACCTCCTCTGATATCATGTTCTCCTGATACAAAATTCTGAAATCCGGACCCTGATTCCAAAATTCCTCCGTGCCACCTCCTCGCATATCATATTCTCCTGATACCAAATTCCAAAATCCGGACCCTGAATCCGAAATTCCTTCGTGCCACCTCCTCTGATATCATGTTCTCCTGATACAAAATTCTGAAATCCGGACCCTGATTCCAAAATTCCTCCGTGCCACCTCCTCGCATATCATATTCTCCTGATACCAAATTCCAAAATCCGGACCCTGAATCCGAAATTCCTTCGTGCCACCTCCTCTGATATCATGTTCTCCTGATACAAAATTCTGAAATCCGGACCCTGATTCCAAAATTCCTCCGTGCCACCTCCTCGCATATCATATTCTCCTGATACCAAATTCCAAAATCCGGACCCTGAATCCGAAATTCCTTCGTGCCACCTCCTCTGATATCATGTTCTCCTGATACAAAATTCTGAAATCCGGACCCTGATTCCAAAATTCCTCCGTGCCACCTCCTCGCATATCATATTCTCCTGATACCAAATTCCAAAATCCGGACCCTGAATCCGAAATTCCTTCGTGCCACCTCCTCTGATATCATGTTCTCCTGATACAAAATTCTGAAATCCGGACCCTGATTCCAAAATTCCTCCGTGCCACCTCCTCGCATATCATATTCTCCTGATACCAAATTCCAAAATCCGGACCCTGAATCCGAAATTCCTTCGTGCCACCTCCTCTGATATCATGTTCTCCTGATACAAAATTCTGAAATCCGGACCCTGATTCCAAAATTCCTCCGTGCCACCTCCTCGCATATCATATTCTCCTGATACCAAATTCCAAAATCCGGACCCTGAATCCGAAATTCCTTCGTGCCACCTCCTCTGATATCATGTTCTCCTGATACAAAATTCTGAAATCCGGACCCTGATTCCAAAATTCCTCCGTGCCACCTCCTCGCATATCATATTCTCCTGATACCAAATTCCAAAATCCGGACCCTGAATCCGAAATTCCTTCGTGCCACCTCCTCTGATATCATGTTCTCCTGATACAAAATTCTGAAATCCGGACCCTGATTCCAAAATTCCTCCGTGCCACCTCCTCGCATATCATATTCTCCTGATACCAAATTCCAAAATCCGGACCCTGAATCCGAAATTCCTTCGTGCCACCTCCTCTGATATCATGTTCTCCTGATACAAAATTCCGAAATCCGGACCCTGATTCCAAAATTCCTCCGTGCCACCTCCTCGCATATCATATTCTCCTGATACCAAATTCCAAAATCCGGACCCTGAATCCGAAATTCCTTCGTGCCACCTCCTCTGATATCATGTTCTCTTGATACAAAATTCCGAAATCCGGACCCTGATTCCAAAATTCCTCCGTGCCACCTCCTCGCATATCATATTCTCCTGATACCAAATTCCAAAATCCGGACCCTGAATCCGAAATTCCTTCGTGCCACCTCCTCTGATATCATGTTCTCCTGATACAAAATTCCGAAATCCGGACCCTGATTCCAAAATTCCTCCGTGCCACCTCCTCGCATATCATATTCTCCTGATACCAAATTCCAAAATCCGGACCCTGATTCCAAAATTCCTCCGTGCCACCTCCTCGCATATCATATTCTCCTGATACCAAATTCCAAAATCCGGACCCTGAATCCGAAATTCCTTCGTGCCACCTCCTCTGATATCATGTTCTCCTGATACAAAATTCCGAAATCCGGACCCTGATTCCAAAATTCCTCCGTGCCACCTCCTCGCATATCATATTCTCCTGATACCAAATTCCAAAATCCGGACCCTGAATCCGAAATTCCTTCGTGCCACCTCCTCTGATATCATGTTCTCCTGATACAAAATTCTGAAATCCGGACCCTGATTCCAAAATTCCTCCGTGCCACCTCCTCGCATATCATATTCTCCTGATACCAAATTCCAAAATCCGGACCCTGATTCCAAAATTCCTCCGTGCCACCTCCTCGCACATCATATTCTCCTGGTACCAAATTCCAAAATCCGGACCCTGAATCCGAAATTCCTCCGTGCCACCTCCTCGCACATCATATTCTCCTGATACCAAATTCCAAAATCCGAACCATGATTCCAAAATTCCTCCGTGCCACCTCCTCGCACTTCATATTCTCCTGATACCAAATTCCAAAATCCGGACCCTGATTCCAAAATTCCTCCGTGCCACCTCCTCGCATATCATATTCTCCTGATACCAAATTCCAAAATCCGGACCCTGAATCCGAAATTCCTTCGTGCCACCTCCTCTGATATCATGTTCTCCTGATACAAAATTCCGAAATCCGGACCCTGATTCCAAAATTCCTCCGTGCCACCTCCTCGCATATCATATTCTCCTGATACCAAATTCCAAAATCCGGACCCTGAATCCGAAATTCCTTCGTGCCACCTCCTCTGATATCATGTTCTCCTGATACAAAATTCTGAAATCCGGACCCTGATTCCAAAATTCCTCCGTGCCACCTCCTCGCATATCATATTCTCCTGATACCAAATTCCAAAATCCGGACCCTGATTCCAAAATTCCTCCGTGCCACCTCCTCGCACATCATATTCTCCTGGTACCAAATTCCAAAATCCGGACCCTGAATCCGAAATTCCTCCGTGCCACCTCCTCGCACATCATATTCTCCTGATACCAAATTCCAAAATCCGAACCATGATTCCAAAATTCCTCCGTGCCACCTCCTCGCACTTCATATTCTCCTGATACCAAATTCCAAAATCCGGACCCTGATTCCAAAATTCCTCCGTGCCACCTCCTCGCATATCATATTCTCCTGATACCAAATTCCAAAATCCGGACCCTGAATCCGAAATTCCTTCGTGCCACCTCCTCTGATATCATGTTCTCCTGATACAAAATTCCGAAATCCGGACCCTGATTCCAAAATTCCTCCGTGCCACCTCCTCGCATATCATATTCTCCTGATACCAAATTCCAAAATCCGGACCCTGAATCCGAAATTCCTTCGTGCCACCTCCTCTGATATCATGTTCTCCTGATACAAAATTCCGAAATCCGGACCCTGATTCCAAAATTCCTCCGTGCCACCTCCTCGCATATCATATTCTCCTGATACCAAATTCCAAAATCCGGACCCTGAATCCGAAATTCCTTCGTGCCACCTCCTCTGATATCATGTTCTCCTGATACAAAATTCTGAAATCCGGACCCTGATTCCAAAATTCCTCCGTGCCACCTCCTCGCATATCATATTCTCCTGATACCAAATTCCAAAATCCGGACCCTGAATCCGAAATTCCTTCGTGCCACCTCCTCTGATATCATGTTCTCCTGATACAAAATTCTGAAATCCGGACCCTGATTCCAAAATTCCTCCGTGCCACCTCCTCGCATATCATATTCTCCTGATACCAAATTCCAAAATCCGGACCCTGAATCCGAAATTCCTTCGTGCCACCTCCTCTGATATCATGTTCTCCTGATACAAAATTCTGAAATCCGGACCCTGATTCCAAAATTCCTCCGTGCCACCTCCTCGCATATCATATTCTCCTGATACCAAATTCCAAAATCCGGACCCTGAATCCGAAATTCCTTCGTGCCACCTCCTCTGATATCATGTTCTCCTGATACAAAATTCTGAAATCCGGACCCTGATTCCAAAATTCCTCCGTGCCACCTCCTCGCATATCATATTCTCCTGATACCAAATTCCAAAATCCGGACCCTGAATCCGAAATTCCTTCGTGCCACCTCCTCTGATATCATGTTCTCCTGATACAAAATTCTGAAATCCGGACCCTGATTCCAAAATTCCTCCGTGCCACCTCCTCGCATATCATATTCTCCTGATACCAAATTCCAAAATCCGGACCCTGAATCCGAAATTCCTTCGTGCCACCTCCTCTGATATCATGTTCTCCTGATACAAAATTCCGAAATCCGGACCCTGATTCCAAAATTCCTCCGTGCCACCTCCTCGCATATCATATTCTCCTGATACCAAATTCCAAAATCCGGACCCTGAATCCGAAATTCCTTCGTGCCACCTCCTCTGATATCATGTTCTCTTGATACAAAATTCCGAAATCCGGACCCTGATTCCAAAATTCCTCCGTGCCACCTCCTCGCATATCATATTCTCCTGATACCAAATTCCAAAATCCGGACCCTGAATCCGAAATTCCTTCGTGCCACCTCCTCTGATATCATGTTCTCCTGATACAAAATTCCGAAATCCGGACCCTGATTCCAAAATTCCTCCGTGCCACCTCCTCGCATATCATATTCTCCTGATACCAAATTCCAAAATCCGGACCCTGATTCCAAAATTCCTCCGTGCCACCTCCTCGCATATCATATTCTCCTGATACCAAATTCCAAAATCCGGACCCTGAATCCGAAATTCCTTCGTGCCACCTCCTCTGATATCATGTTCTCCTGATACAAAATTCCGAAATCCGGACCCTGATTCCAAAATTCCTCCGTGCCACCTCCTCGCATATCATATTCTCCTGATACCAAATTCCAAAATCCGGACCCTGAATCCGAAATTCCTTCGTGCCACCTCCTCTGATATCATGTTCTCCTGATACAAAATTCTGAAATCCGGACCCTGATTCCAAAATTCCTCCGTGCCACCTCCTCGCATATCATATTCTCCTGATACCAAATTCCAAAATCCGGACCCTGATTCCAAAATTCCTCCGTGCCACCTCCTCGCACATCATATTCTCCTGGTACCAAATTCCAAAATCCGGACCCTGAATCCGAAATTCCTCCGTGCCACCTCCTCGCACATCATATTCTCCTGATACCAAATTCCAAAATCCGAACCATGATTCCAAAATTCCTCCGTGCCACCTCCTCGCACTTCATATTCTCCTGATACCAAATTCCAAAATCCGGACCCTGATTCCAAAATTCCTCCGTGCCACCTCCTCGCATATCATATTCTCCTGATACCAAATTCCAAAATCCGGACCCTGAATCCGAAATTCCTTCGTGCCACCTCCTCTGATATCATGTTCTCCTGATACAAAATTCCGAAATCCGGACCCTGATTCCAAAATTCCTCCGTGCCACCTCCTCGCATATCATATTCTCCTGATACCAAATTCCAAAATCCGGACCCTGAATCCGAAATTCCTTCGTGCCACCTCCTCTGATATCATGTTCTCCTGATACAAAATTCTGAAATCCGGACCCTGATTCCAAAATTCCTCCGTGCCACCTCCTCGCATATCATATTCTCCTGATACCAAATTCCAAAATCCGGACCCTGATTCCAAAATTCCTCCGTGCCACCTCCTCGCACATCATATTCTCCTGGTACCAAATTCCAAAATCCGGACCCTGAATCCGAAATTCCTCCGTGCCACCTCCTCGCACATCATATTCTCCTGATACCAAATTCCAAAATCCGAACCATGATTCCAAAATTCCTCCGTGCCACCTCCTCGCACTTCATATTCTCCTGATACCAAATTCCAAAATCCGGACCCTGATTCCAAAATTCCACCGTGCCACCTCCTCGCACATCATATTCTCCTGATACCAAATTCCAAAATCTGGCCCTAAATTCCAAAATTCCATCGTGCCATCTCCTCTGATATCATGTTCTCCTGATACAAAATTCCGAAATTCGAACCCTGATTCCAAAATTCCTCCGTGCCACCTCCTCGCATATCATATTCTCCTGATACTAAATTCCAAAATCCGGACCCTGAATCCGAAATTCCTTCGTGCCACCTCCTCGCATATCATATTCTCCTGATACCAAATTCCAAAAACCGAACCATGATTCCAAAATTCCTCCGTGCCACCTCCTCGCACTTCATATTCTCCTGATACCAAATTCCAAAATCCGGACCCTGAATCCGAAATTCCTCCGTGCCACCTCCTCGCACATCATATTCTCCTGATACCAAATTCCAAAATCCGAACCATGATTCCAAAATTCCTCCGTGCCACCTCCTCGCACTTCATATTCTCCTGATACCAAATTCCAAAATCCGGACCCTGATTCCAAAATTCCTCCGTGCCACCTCCTCGCATATCATATTCTCCTGATACCAAATTCCAAAATCCGGACCCTGAATCCGAAATTCCTTCGTGCCACCTCCTCTGATATCATGTTCTCCTGATACAAAATTCCGAAATCCGGACCCTGATTCCAAAATTCCTCCGTGCCACCTCCTCGCATATCATATTCTCCTGATACCAAATTCCAAAATCCGGACCCTGAATCCGAAATTCCTTCGTGCCACCTCCTCTGATATCATGTTCTCCTGATACAAAATTCTGAAATCCGGACCCTGATTCCAAAATTCCTCCGTGCCACCTCCTCGCATATCATATTCTCCTGATACCAAATTCCAAAATCCGGACCCTGATTCCAAAATTCCTCCGTGCCACCTCCTCGCACATCATATTCTCCTGGTACCAAATTCCAAAATCCGGACCCTGAATCCGAAATTCCTCCGTGCCACCTCCTCGCACATCATATTCTCCTGATACCAAATTCCAAAATCCGAACCATGATTCCAAAATTCCTCCGTGCCACCTCCTCGCACTTCATATTCTCCTGATACCAAATTCCAAAATCCGGACCCTGATTCCAAAATTCCTCCGTGCCACCTCCTCGCATATCATATTCTCCTGATACCAAATTCCAAAATCCGGACCCTGAATCCGAAATTCCTTCGTGCCACCTCCTCTGATATCATGTTCTCCTGATACAAAATTCCGAAATCCGGACCCTGATTCCAAAATTCCTCCGTGCCACCTCCTCGCATATCATATTCTCCTGATACCAAATTCCAAAATCCGGACCCTGAATCCGAAATTCCTTCGTGCCACCTCCTCTGATATCATGTTCTCCTGATACAAAATTCTGAAATCCGGACCCTGATTCCAAAATTCCTCCGTGCCACCTCCTCGCATATCATATTCTCCTGATACCAAATTCCAAAATCCGGACCCTGATTCCAAAATTCCTCCGTGCCACCTCCTCGCACATCATATTCTCCTGGTACCAAATTCCAAAATCCGGACCCTGAATCCGAAATTCCTCCGTGCCACCTCCTCGCACATCATATTCTCCTGATACCAAATTCCAAAATCCGAACCATGATTCCAAAATTCCTCCGTGCCACCTCCTCGCACTTCATATTCTCCTGATACCAAATTCCAAAATCCGGACCCTGATTCCAAAATTCCACCGTGCCACCTCCTCGCACATCATATTCTCCTGATACCAAATTCCAAAATCTGGCCCTAAATTCCAAAATTCCATCGTGCCATCTCCTCTGATATCATGTTCTCCTGATACAAAATTCCGAAATTCGAACCCTGATTCCAAAATTCCTCCGTGCCACCTCCTCGCATATCATATTCTCCTGATACTAAATTCCAAAATCCGGACCCTGAATCCGAAATTCCTTCGTGCCACCTCCTCGCATATCATATTCTCCTGATACCAAATTCCAAAAACCGAACCATGATTCCAAAATTCCTCCGTGCCACCTCCTCGCACTTCATATTCTCCTGATACCAAATTCCAAAATCCGGACCCTGAATCCGAAATTCCTCCGTGCCACCTCCTCGTATATCATATTCTCCTGATACCAAATTCCAAAATCCGAACCATGATTCCAAAATTCCTCCGTGCCACCTCCTCGCACTTCATATTCTCCTGATACCAAATTCCAAAATCCGGACCCTGATTCCAAAATTCCACCGTGCCACCTCCTCGCACATCATATTCTCCTGATACCAAATTCCAAAATCTGGCCCTAAATTCCAAAATTCCATCGTGCCACCTCCTCTGATATCATGTTCTCCTGATACAAAATTCCGAAATTCGAACCCTGATTCCAAAATTCCTCCGTGCCACCTCCTCGCATATCATATTCTCCTGATACTAAATTCCAAAATCCGGACCCTGAATCCGAAATTCCTTCGTGCCACCTCCTCGCACATCATATTCTCCTGATACAAAATTCCGAAATTCGGACCCTGATTCCAAAATTCCTCCGTGCCACCTCCTCTGATATCATGTTCTCCTGATACCAAATTCCAAAATCCGGACACTTATTCGGAAATTCCTTCGTGCCATCTCCTCCCACATCATGTTCTTATTTTATTTTCCTCGCTTTTGAAATTTGAGATAATTTCTGGGAGTTGGAGTGACGGGATTTATAAGTAAATAAATATGCAAGTACATGTTTTTATTTATATTTATTTTCAAACACTTTGGTACATCAAACAACTTAGTGTATTTTTGTAATAGATACATTATTAACACTTAATTCTAGGACGGAATTAGCGTAATAATATGTACATATTTGTGTGCACTGTAGTACCGGATCTTGTAGGAAGCGAATAAAAATCTGTTTTGAAAGTAAAGATAATGTGGGATTTATTTTAATTCTAAAAAGTTGAAGGAAACTGTAAGTTATGGAAGAAAATGTGATGCATACATAAATCGGACGATTGCTTTCTTGTGCTGTTTTAATGTCGTTCGCATTAGGTTATTTTGTCATGTACCTTGCTATTCTGAGCGCCCCCTTATGTAGGTTCGGAGCTCCGCCATCTAGCAGTGATACGCGGAACTTCGATTAAATGTCGTTCACATTAGGCTATTTTGACTGGTACTTGCCTAATCTGAACGCCCCCTTATGCAGGTTCGCCGAAGCGCCATCTAGCAGTGAGGAGCGGAACTACAATAGAAACTTCGCTGATGGTATATTACCATTGAAATGTGATCAATGAATTACCGACATAATCCGGTCGGTACTTTACCCTTGTTCATCATAGTTCAGCAGTTTGTTGGTAGATGGCGCTGTTAACAGCATTTGTGGCGGTTTTTTTAAAAGATTGCTTCCTTTTTTTTGGGTTACATGTAACAATATTCATCACATAATCAGAAAGGCGTGAATATCGCTAATTATTGAGACAAAAGACATTTTCTGTTTTACTAGTTCCACCGTTTACCGCTAAATGGCGCTGGCTGTACTGTTTTCGATCGTTTTCAAATAATATTGACTTTCTCTGGGTTAATTGACGATAATACGCAACAAGATGTTTCTAAGAGCAATACTAATTAGCTACAAAATGTTTTAAAGGTGCGAAAAACCAGAAAAGTCAATCAATACAAAAATTGTATTCAAAATTTAGTTCCATTAACTTGTACGTTCTACCGCTAGACGTGTAAGTATATTGAAGGCCATAAAATACAATTTGAACAAGTTTTCATTTTTATCACCTTTACTGATTTGTGATAAGTTTTGTTTTATTTTACAAAAGTCATGAAATGTTCTATTATTCAGAACAGCGTCAGCCATTAATTTTGAGCTAAGAAGTGCAGATGTTAATACAGATTTTAATTTCAGTTTTTACCATTGGAAGCATCCATTTCCAATAATCGATTGATAACTCTGTAAAATAAAAATTGCAACTTTGTCTTTACCAACTGCGTTAAACTTTCACAATATCTTCTTAATTTTAAAATTTATATTTATCTACATATACAATTACAGTACGAACTTTGAAAAATTACAAACTACATAGTTATAGAAAAATTTAATAATTTACAATTTACATGTACAAACCATTATGTATATATTTTTCTTTCTTAATAAAGTAACTGTGTTTTTAATGGACCACAATTATTCCATATTATAATTAATTACCATGCAATTTTCGCCAAATTTAGCAACAACGTTTGCAGTGTTTGTAAATTAATTATCACTGCAATTCTAAAAGTAATTACATAAGAATTGTGTACAAAATTATTTTAAGCAGAAAAGTAATTATTTATCTCGAAACAAAAAGTAACATGTTTAGAGAGGTTAAGATTCGTAGAACGCGAATTTTTGTACAAACAACGTTATCAAGAATCCGATGAAGAAATCGTAGTACCGAAGGATTCCGCAATACGATTAAAGTATTAAAGAGGATCCATCGTGGTCCAGACATTTAAGACGATTCTTCCGTCTATTTTGCCCGATCCTCTCGGTCGGACGACACGCGGCAATGACATTAATGTCACACGACACAGTGAACAGGATGTGGTTAATTCAGATCGGTCGTCGTATGTGACTCACATTATATGCATGTATGCGACTCATCTCGAAGTGGCGAAAAGAGAAGAGGAGGTAACTACCAATAGTACAGTGCTGTGAATCGCACACACGAATCGCCTCCAAGCACTAAGGTCACACACACGCGTTTTGACCTTAGCCCCCAATTTGTTTCTCGGCGATCAAGTCGAGGAAATCGTTTTCACAGCCTTCTTCATCACGATAGCTATCCAATGACTATGTCATACAAGCGAATTAACAGTACTTATAATATAATCGTCTCTATGAAATATTATCATAATCCTTGGCAAAATACACTTTATCAATAACACTATGTACACATTCTACCAATTGATCAAATAATCGTTCATTCGCTTATTGATTTAGATCAAAATCTTCTGCTGTTTTTCACTGAAAATTTTGAAGAAAATTTAATAGATAATTATTATAATTTTTTAGAGCTCACATAAAAATATCTATGTACAGAAATGTATTATTATTTCAAAAATTATAAAAGTAATTTTTCTTACCTTTTTTAATAATAATTATATATTATGTTTTGTATATTTTCACAGATTTGTATATTTTGTTAAAAATTTCAATTGACATTAGTATAATATTTTGTTAAAAATATCAAAGAAAATTTTATAAAAAATAATAAACAAAGTTTGCAGATGAAAATTGTCATGTACAAAAAAATAATTGTCATGTTAAAAATTCTAAACTTTAAAATAACTAAATTTCTTAATTTTCAAATTCCTGAATTTTTAAATTTAAGAATTACCAGGTTAAACTTGCATCCACTGATGAAATCAAAAGGATAATACCAGCTAGTTATATTGCATGTATTCTCTGACTTACTCAGCAAATAATTGCAAAACTACACAGACAAAAATCAACAAAGTTATCTGAAAAAATATCGACTGTTATAAAACAAAAAATCTACCAGTTTACAATTCTAGAATTTAATTTCATACTCGACAAAAATACTGCACCTACCTTAAACTAATACCATTTATTTCTATTGATATTTACCTGGTACCTTTAATAGATTATAACCTATTTCATAAAGTGTATTTGTAGTATTTATAAGCGTTCAGAAGAAAAGCTAGATCTAAGCTTTAAAATGGAATTACATACTTATGTAAAGCAATAATCATAAGTGGAATAACGAAAGCATAATCTGTCTCGAACCACCTGTTTCTGAAGGTTAGTCGCATTAAGTCTTAAAAGTGCACAATAGAGCGCGCCACCGAGCTTGCAGTATTTTTATTATAAATCGGGTTAATTTCATTTCATCTCGATGTAAAAACAAATATCACTTACAAACTTGTAAGAGATCCGCTAAAATTTAATTTAAGAATATATTTTATTTATATTGGTATCATTATAAATGAGCTTTCAAATATTGACACAAATGTATGCATATATTTTTTAGATATGTATAACCTATCATGTTACATATAATTGTATATAATAATGAAAATTAATAATCTTATGAATTTGTAAATTTTATAAATTTCATTTCTAAATAATCTCAATAATAAAATGGATGTACTTTATTTTTCAACAATGATACATAGGATAATAAAGTAAAATCTCTTTCCGTTATCTTTTGTTTTATTTATATGTGACCTTGGTTCAAGTAAGATAGAATTTTATACGAGAAAATTGGCATCATAAGTGTGGATTAAAATTTAAGAACGGAAGTATTTATGCATTCAAACCTACAACCTCGACGCGTCATACTACCATGCATTGAACTCTTCATGTACCTCGGTTTTAACAGCCAAAAACCTGTTCAATCCAACAAGCTCTGAATAGGACAAAGCACAAAGAGCGTGATAATAGGCGTGGCGTTAGGTTGAGAGAACATTGAAAACATTTGCATAGTGCATTTCCGTACAACGAAGGCTTTCTTTGAATAAGTGTAGGGGTAGACTATCTTCAATTTTAGAGGATGCAATTTTGCAAAATTACAGATTTTCAAGATTTCTAAATTTCTAAATTCATAGATTCTCAAATTAAAATTTGAAATTTTTGAATTTTTAGATTTTGTAATTTCCAAATTTTCTAAAAACTAAGACCCAGAGTCTTTAATTTTTTTCTTCTAAATTTGTATATTATTAGGTACTCAAATTTCTAAATTTTCAAGTTTGTAAATTTTTGAATTGTCAAATTTCTAAATTCCCAAATTTCCAAATTTCCAAATTTCCAAATTCCTAAGTTCCTATGTTCTCAAATTCCCAAGGTCTGAAATATCCCAATTCTCTAAATTCCTGAACCCTAAAATAAACCATTAAATTTTCAAATTTCCTAAATTTCTAAGTTCTAAATTCTTAAATTTCCTAATTTTTAAGTTAACAAATTCTCAGATTCCAAATTTCCCACATTCCTAACCCCCAAATACCCCAGTCCCCAAATTCCCAAATTCTCAAGTTCCCAAATTCAGACTTTAGCTCCCTAAATTTCCAAATCCCAAAATAAATGATCAAATGATAAAATTCTAAAATTTTCACCTAGTCAAACTAAGCTTAAAATTTTTTCCCCACGTCGCCATTTTCCCTAGTGAACCAAACATTTCCCAACATTCCTCCAATGCAAATCACCGGAAAACTGCTGAAAACGCTTGTGTAAGAATTAAAAGAATTTCAATGAATTACGATCGAAAGGAAACTTCCTACGAGACCAACCAGTTTTTCTAGTAGGTACACATCGGCACCATGAGGCACCACACTGGCAACGATGGGTAACGACCACAATGACAATTCGATGCACGTGCACGGTCGACACGTCATGGCAATGGACGGTTTGTCGGTACCTAGGTGGGGATTTAAGGAGGGGCAGAGAGGGAAAGAGAAAGCGGCAAGAAAACAGTACAACGAAACGAGATGAAGAAGAAGCCTGCACGGACGTAGCGTGTTTAGTCAACCTGGTGGCGCTGAACAACCAACTGTCGGCAGCGAAGAAGCTGCCAGCCGACGTCGAGGAACTCACGGTTTTTGGTGCAGCGAACTTGCAGTGCCGTCAGTCGTGTTGTTTCGCGTTTATCCTGGATTGTTCCGGTGCGAGTACGCGAATTTAAACGGGACGTGATAAGTGCGTAACTTCCAACGGGAAATATCGTTTCACCTGGACGACGCGATGGTCAGCAAGGATCCGAAGATAGTCACCGCGGAGATGGCGAACCCCTATCTTAAACCACCGAGCATGTCGACCAGCCAGTCTTTAAAGACTTTTATTTACAATCGCGAAACAGGCGCGGTTATGGGAAGAACAGCCAGTAGCTGGGGTAAGTTATACCGTAAGCGAGACACAAACGCAAACCGACGCGCTTTGGGCGTTTTCTTCGCTGAGTCCAGCCGCCTAGTGCACAGTGTTTTCGTATTTTCGCTAAATCCGAGCGGATCGATCGTCTCGATCGATATAATCGATTTCCTACGCTTGCTTGTTTATTCTTCTATCGCTACGGTTACGCTCGTTGTGTATATTTTTTTCATTTATGTCACTGTTTCGGTGAAACGTTCTCGGCACGCTCGAAATGCGAGCGTTTCGATCTTTGATAGATTTTGGGGAACTTTATCGCGCATGCGCAAGGCTGTATGAAATTTATTTTTGTGTTTATTGCGATTTGTAAATACTTGTAAGAACTTGTAAACAGGTCCTTTTCATTGTAGTAGATTTGTAATTTATGTCTCTTACTACGCAGTGAAAGTTGAAGTATAGTACGTGGAGACCAATTAGTGCAATACTTTTTGTAAAGACGTACGTATCGATTAAACACGTGTAACAATGAAATATTTGAATCAACTAAATATTTGAATAAAATATTATACATTTGAATTTTTTGAATTGAATTTGTATATAATAAATTAAAGCGATTGATTCAATGAATTAGAAGTGGTAATTACTTTTGTATTTTTATTGCTTTGTATACTTTTGTTTGGAATCAATTTTGGCGCTAAATTTAAATCAAGCTTGACAGGCGGAATCAGGTCAAATACTTCCTCCTTTACCCTTTCCAACAAACAACGAAAATTATTAAAATTATGTGCATTAAATACTTGTATTGGGTTTGGAACATTATAAATAAAGGATAATTATTAATTATTGAAAATTAAAAGATAGATAGTTTGATCATATTCTCTTCTTTGAAATCTTGTTTCTTTTTTAAGGAAAATAAATGTATTATTAATGTATTATATTATTAATTAGTTAATAAAAGTTTCAAAAGTGATTAGAAGAGTTATTTATTTTCTAACAAGAAAAAGCAACATAATAATATAATAAAAAAGTAATATAACACAACATAATCAGATGACATCACAAGTAATGTTAACTGTTGAAGCAATTGTAGTTCAAATGGTTCTTGCACCATCTTCTAATAGAAAATTACTTCATTCATTCGAATAAATTGTTTAGTTGCAAAAGAGCACGTATATTTGTATCCTGTTTAAACATATTTATAAAATGAAACGATAAAATTGTTTGTCAATTTGCACAAAAGTGACACGAATGCAATGACCTTAATTGCTGACACTGATGAATTCAAATATTTCGGACACTTTATATTCATTAAAAAGTATGACAAAAATTTGTTAAAAATTCATTGTAAAACTCTGTAAAAATTTAACCTTCAACTGTAATAAAATTTCTTTTATATCTGATCATTGAACAAATTAACATAAATTATATAATTTTTTCCTAATTTTGTAACCTTTAATAGAGTAACCTCATAGATTTTATTTACATCTAAGTACCAGTGCTTTTGGTTAAAAATCTTACCCAACATTAATTTCGTTTACGAAACCATAGGCACCGGAAAGAAACTATTTAAAGGTTCGTATTCAGCATAATAAAATAACAGTCCACCGAAGGTTACAAAATTAGATACACCTTGAACGATATTGCGTTAAAATAGAAAGTTTCAAACTTCCCTACCATGTTCCTCACAAAAATTAATCTCTGTCGCATCATGTAGCGATCTAGTGACAATGACTGTTTCAATAGTAAATAGAAGACCCGCAAAAACTTGAGATATAGACCGAATTATGAGATTACTTCTTTCAGTTAATTAGCTCAGAAGCCTGTCATTGTTTTGCAGTTTCTTGTAAATTGTATTCACTGTTCAACTCTATCCTACTATTTATCCTTTCCTCGGTATTCACCTTGATACTATTACCCTTCTGTGCATGCTCCAGTTACATAGCCTTCGTAATGTATCTTCATATCGATTCATCGATATTACGATATATCGACGCACATTTGTAAACGTTACTCGTATCTATTCTAATTTATCTATATATTTATGTTATGAAGAAAAATATCCCTTTAAATCTTAGCTTTCAGCGCGACGTGCCATTTCTCGCCACGCGATTTGAATTTGGCGCCACACGATTTCTCTACTTACTCTTACAGCCGCTTTTTCGCTACCATAGGTTTTAAAATCGGGTGACATCGACCTTCCTGGTATGCAAATGTTTATGATACGTAGAATGTTCTAAGATGGAAATAATTTTTCTTTCATGTATCGTTACAATTAAATATAATTTTTGTATCCTCATAAATGACAGTTAAGTCTTGAAATGACTTGTGTAATCAATTGAAGATTTATTTGCATAAATCGTTATAAATTTACATAGTTATATTTGTTATAATACATAGAAATAATAAGTGAGTTACCCATATATCATTATATATTTTCAAAATTAAAAATTCGATAACTCAGAAAGTGTGACAATTTAAAAAATTGAAAATTCAAGTGAAGTTATATTAATATAAAAATGTAATTGAATTTTTAGGAGTTAAAAAATGTTTGTTCTTCGGATAAAACCACTAGCCGTCATTGTTCAAACAGAATCACTGCTACGAACCGAGCGTTCTAATTTATGGTCTATAATTTGCTTTTATAGTCTATAAAAGTCCATCCGCAAAATTATAGCGGTGCAAACGTAACGCGACGATCGTAGCGGGCAATGATTAGGTACATGCACATTTTCGACGGATCAGCTATAAAATAAGGACGACGTTGAATGAAAAAAAGAAATAAAGGAAGGGAGAGAAAAAGACGGAAGCGCGAAGCGCGGCTAATTCGCGGCGCACACAACGTTTGCTCGGCTGAATGGCAATTGTTAAACTTCCTTTAGCGCAAACGTGTACAACGAGGTCAATTGGCGTTAAATGGAAGCATTACGGCATTATGTAACTTAGGGCCATTCCGAAGGGTACACCCACGCGACCATAGCTTTCGTTCAACATTGTTCTCTTCAAAATCTTAAAAATCTTGTTTCAAACGTGATATGTACGTTGCGCAGCTTGCTGATAACCTTCCGGTATTTTGTATTATATTTTTTGCTGGAAAATGAACGGTGAAGATAAATCTTGTATACGAAGTATTTCGTGTATGGTATATATTGAATTTATCAGAAAAATGTATATATTTATCGGTGATATTTGAATTATTATAAAATTAATTTTACTACGGTGTTATGTTTGTAAGGGGTAGATAAAGTTTGAGTCGTAGTGCAAAGTTTTTATAGTTTCAAGGTTACTTTATAAATGTAAACAAGTTTTAATTTATAATTTAAAAATTTGGGAATTGGAGATTTATAGACTTGAAATGTAGAAATTAAAAATTTAGGAACTTAAAGCTTAGGATTTGAAGATTTAGAAAATTAATATATCGAAATGGAAAATTTAGGAACTTAAAGGTTAGGAATTGAATATTTAGAAACTTGAAATTTGGGAATTAAAATTTTAGAAACTTGAAATTTAGAAACTAAAAATTTAACAACATGAAATTTTAAAACTTGAAATTCAGAAAATAAAAATTTTTGAATTTAGAACTTTGATAATTTGCAGAATAAGAAATAAAGTACAACTTTTGCAAATTAAGAAATCTAAAAATATATAAATATAAAACTTGTAAATATCATAATGGAATAATTTAGAAATAGCGTAAACAATATTCAGTATTTGAAATTTGAATAAAAACGTCTGGAATATGATTTTGAGTAACACAAAGGCTTATAGTTGTCTTTTTCGCGAAGTCCTTGTGATATAATGGATATCGTATTACGCGAAAGAACGTCGGTAATATAATATAGTGGTTAACTGTTAAGATTTCGCTTATCGTCTTTCTGTATGATCCTACAAATGGCTCGTGGTAGAAACAAACAAATATAATTATGTTCAGATACGACGGTGGATTAATTAGCGGAAATAGAACGTTTTTTATACGAACTAGCTAGTTAAAAAATTATTATTTAGTCCATTATTATGAATACTATGATAATAGTGTTATCTCATTACAATTTATATTGGCATTTTTAAAATTATTATTGAAAATTTTTAAAATAAAAATTTTGTAATTGAAAGTGATTTATAGTAATTTATAGCAAATGTATAATGTATGCTGAAATTTTAAGAGGTTTTGAAATTTTCATATTTGTGTAAATAAATATTTAATTTGGATAATTTGGCAATTTCAAATTTGAGTAATTTAGAAATTTCAAAGGGTAATTTGGGGATGAGGAGATTTGGCTAATTTGAAAATTGGAAGATTTGTAAATAGGGGAATTTGGAATTGGGAAATTTTGAGATTTAGAAGGTTGGGAATTTGGAAACTGGGTTATTTTGAAATTTGAAAAGTTGGGAGTTTGGAAACTGGAGAATTTTGAAATTTAGAAGGTTGAAAATTTAGAAACTAGGGAATTTATCAATAAGGGAATTTGGAATTGAGAAAGTTTGAGATATAGAACATTTGGGAATTTGGAAAGTGGGGAATTTGTAACTAGGGGAATTTGGAATTTGAAAATTTTGCAATTTAGAAGGTTAGGAATTTGGAAAGTGGGGAATTTGTAACTAGGGGAATTTAGAAATATGAAATTTTGAGATTTAGAAGGTTGGGATTTTGGAAACTAGAGAATTTATAACTAGGGGAATTTGGAATTGGTAAATTTTGAAGTTTGAAAGCTTGAAAACTTGAATATTTTGCAATTTTACAATTTAAAATTTGTAAAATTTACAAATTATATAATTTGAAATTCGAAAATTTAGTACAGTAAATTTGTACTTGAAACCTTTTAACATTCCACCCATATACTAACCTTTTATAGGTTATGTCCGAAAAAGAAATAACTTTGTAGCCACCCCAATTTAAACATTTCCACATATTTCCACAATAATATTAATATTCTCATTTCAAGACTAACCTGTAAGAATAACGTGTACTTATGTAATGTGCAACGAAGAATTTTTTTAGAACCACTCTAATACATGTCTTCCTAAAAGAACGCGTTAAAACACAGATTAAATCTGAGCAAATCACAATGATTTTTGCGATACACCGAGGTCTGGGTTAGGGCTAATGGAATTAATCGGCGCGTGGTGGCATGCTGTATAATATAGGTTAATTGCATTAATCGCTGGGTCAATTCAAAGGAAGATATCCAAGCGTCTAGTCAAGTGGAACAATTCAATTACGTACCGATTCAATGTCTGACAAGGTCGCTTCTGCAATTCCACTCTTCGTCGAACTGACCTCCCGGCTATATTTTTTACAGGTGCTTACAAATTGTGACAACCTGTCATTATTTTATGATTAATCAATCGTTTGTTGATGTTATTGTCAAATTTTTATATTTGACTACTTGTTACATATTTTACATACATTTAATTTCTATAATACATTTATGATAGTTTATATGGTTTCTAGATTGGAAATTAAATATTTTTGAAAACATTAAATGTACATTTCTGCAGATTAAATTTCTTAAACATTAAAAATGTACAATTTTGTAGTTAAAAATTTAGAAATATTAAATGTACAATTTTGCAGTTAAAAATTTAGAAATATTGAATGTATAATTTTGCAGTTAAAAATTTAGAAACATTAAATGTGGAAATTTACAACTATTAAATGGAAATGTAAAAATATAGAAATATCAAATTTTTTAACTTTCAAGCTTTTTAATATAAAAATTTAGAAATATAGAAAATTTTAAAGAGGAATATTTTTGTACTTTTGTTGAATTATTATCAACTTTTAAAATTCTCAATTAAACAATTTAGAAATTCATAAGTTTAGAAATACAAAATATTTTGAACACTAATATTTCCATTTTGAATAAAACATATTGAAATGTTATTCCACATTATTATTGTAGATCAAAATCTGTTTCAACCATAGTAATTTTCAAATTAGATAAATTAAAAAGTATCAGATATGAAATTTCCAAATTAAAAAATTTTCAAATTAAATGAATTAGAACTATGACTTATGAAATTTACAAATTTAAAAAATTTTAAACTAGATAAAGTAAAACATATCAGATATGAAATTTAAAAATAAAAAAATTTTCAAACTAGATAAATTAGAAACTATCAGTCATGAAATTTTCAAATTTTTTAAATTTGCAAACTAGATAAGTTAAAAATTTTGAAATATAAAATTTTTAAATCTTAAACAACTCATTATGTAACAATAACAAGTAATATACAAAGCAATAAAAGTAAATAACCATAGTACTACGAACACATAAATCACGCATTATGAATCTCATTCATGCAATAACTATTTCTCACAGAAATATGTACAATGCGCAGTCATGTGAAACTGTGTGAAACGAAACGGAAATGTATGAATTGAAAACGGAAATATAGAAAACGAGACTCGGATGCAGCACGATTGAGTTCATTCCAGTTGCTAATTTCGATCGTAAAACATATTTCGCGTGCCCTTTGATTTTTCACAAAATTGTAAACATTAATGCAGCATGTAATCATTAAGTATTATTTTATTATATTTCAGCATTGATTAGTGAAATTTTAGGAGATGCAGAATTTTGGGATTTGGGAAATTTGGGGCACTTGAGAAATTTAGAATTTTTGGAAATTTGGGGGATTTTGGGGAATTTAGAATTTAAGGAATTTAGTAATTTCAGAATTTGAGGATTTGTGGAATTTGGGGAATTTGGGAAATTTGCTAATTTGGGAATTAGGGAACTTAATAGTTGGGTAAATTCGAAATTTGAAAATATGGAAATTGGGGAGATTGGAATTTGGACTTTCAGAAATTGAAAAATTTGAAATTTGGTAACTTGGACATTGGGAAAATTGGAATTTGGAATTTCAGAAATTGGAGAATGTGGAATTTGAAAACTTGGAAATTAGGGAAATTAGAATTTGGAAACTTGGGAATTGAGAAATTAGAATTTGGTCATTTGGAAATTTAGAAAATTAAAATTTGGAAACTTTGGAATTGGAGAAATTGGAATTTAAAGACTTTTGAATTAGAGAATTGGAATTTGATACCTTGGAAATTGAAATATTGGAAAGTTGGAAAAATTGAAATCCAGAAACTTATAAATTAGAATTTGAAAAATTGAGTATCTGAGGATTTGCCATTTTAACAATCTAAAATCACTGAAATTTAAAAATATGTAAATTCAGGAAATGAAAACTAGAAAACTTAAATAAAAGTGACTTAACAATATCCTCCACCACTACATCCTCACAAAAATTGCAAGCAATCACCTTGAATGCCAGTATAATTAGATATAAAGCTTGAAAAACAGAAGCATCTTACTGTAACCCGAGAAAAACAACAACAGATTGACATACTAAGAGAGATGTGTTATTAGATCAAGAGAAGCTAATTAAATTTTGTTTTGCAGGTAAAATAGGATTGTTCTATTTGATATTCTACGGAGTACTGGCTGCATTGGTTGCAATTTGCTTCTGGGGTTTCTTTCAAACGTTGGATCCAAGGATACCAAGGTGGCAGTTGGAACGCTCAATAATTGGAACAAATCCTGGTAAGATAAACAGATCTAAACATTACTTTATATCCGTAATGATTAACTGAGATGAAGGTTCATTTACTTGGGGAGTTTGTCACGTTCAATGAAATGGTATTTCAAATAATTTTATGTTCAATTTTGTTTATAGGATTGGGATTCAGGCCACAGCCTCCACTAGAAAACGTGGAGAGCACATTGATTTGGTACAGGGGAACCGACAGCGAAAACTACAAATACTGGGTTGATTCGTTGCAGGCATTCTTGAAAGGTAATATACAAAATTAACAATTTGTTTCAAGTACCATTTCTAATAGTTTTTTTGTAATGTTTCAGTGTCAAATATGTACACGACTATTACTATTCATTTCATATATTCTCATCTCTCATGACTTAAAATGTAACATGAAACATGTATTTTATATTTGCTTTTTATGTACATGTAACATAGTTTCATTATTTTCTTTTATTTCTACTGGAAGAGTAGATTTAGTGAAACAGTAATATGATTGAGGAATAATATGATTATGTAGTGTAATGGTAAAATAGTAAAATTGTAAAGAGGTAAAGAATAAAATAGCAAAATACTTAACTTCTAATTGTGTAGTAGAAGAGGTGGAATAATAGTATAAATAAATAGTAATATTGGTGAAGGAAAATAGTGGAATAGTAATATAATAGTACAGTAGAAAAATGAAGTAGAGAAACAGTAGAATATTAAAGTAGTTATATAACAGAATATTAGAATACTAAAGTAGTAAAGTAGCTAGGTATTAAGGTAGTAAAACAGTAAGCTAGTAAAGTAATAAACTATTAAACTAGTAAAGTAGTAAAGCAGTAAGGTAGTAAGGTACTAAAGTAGTAAGGTAGTAAAGTAGTAAAATAGTAAAGTAGTAAGATAGTAAAGTAACAAACTAGTAAAGTATAGTAGTACATTACTACATTAGTAATCTAATAAGCTAGTAAAGTACTAAAATAGTAAAATATGTACACCTAAATCTTCTTCTACATTCACGAATATATGAAACTTTAAACCCACCTCTTTATCTTAACGCACAAACGACGCAAATATTTAGCGGTAGGGAATTTAATCTTCAGGAAACTCTTTATGAATACCTAAGCACTAGCATTACGGTACAAGAGCGATTATATTACACGATCAATAATCTTTCAGACTATATAACGCCAGGCTCGATTCCTGGTCTTGGTGCAAACATTAACAAATGCGACTACAATCAACCCCCTCCTCCTGGTAAGGTCTGCGATGTCGACGTGAAGAACTGGAATCCTTGTACTAAAGAGAACCAATACAATTATCATAAATCCGCTCCGTGCATATTCCTCAAGCTTAACAAGGTATATTTGTCTTCTTAACAAGACTAACAAGTAAACAAACTTATGGAGCTAAACTTCATCTTATTTAATAAGTAGATATATTTTATTAAAATCAATCAATGTTTTCAGATATACGGCTGGAGACCAGAGTTTTACAATGATACAGAATCGCTGCCAGAGAAAATGCCATTGGAACTGAAGAAACATATCCTCAGTGTGAAAGCAAATAATAGTTTAGAACTTAATACGGTTTGGGTATCTTGCGAAGGAGAGAATCCGGCGGATCAAGAAAACATTGGACCAATTCGTTACATACCACGAAGAGGTTTCCCGGGTTACTTTTATCCGTTCGAAAATTCTGAGGGTTATCTCAGTCCCTTGGTAGCTGTTCACTTTGTTCGACCACGCAGTAAGTATCAAGAAATGGGTTTAATGTGATAATGTTGCTAGGATTCACGACGTTCGTTTCCTTCTAACCAGAAAAAGAGCCGTTCATTTATTTTCTACTGTGGAAGATCAATGTAAAATTTATCTTACTTTTAAATCTTCTTATTTGAACATTTTGAACTTTTTAAATTTACAAATCCTCACAGATTAAGTTTTCAGCATTTTAAGATCATTTAAATCTTCAAATCTATAAATTCTCAAGCTTACAAATCCTTACACAAATATTCATTTTCACAATATCAAACAATATACTAACATTTGTGTCAATTAATTTCAATAATTTTTTACAAATTCCACCTTAAATAAATTATGAAGTTCACGAAACAGGTCTTTAAATATTTTTCAAGAAGTAGTTAAACCTGAATGAAATAAGATTAAATGAAACTTGATGAATAACTAATGAAATTTCTGTTTGCAGCTGGAATTTTAATAAACGTAGAATGCAAGGCGTGGGCGAAAAACATTCAGCACAGACGCCACGAGAAATTAGGCGCAGTTCATTTCGAGTTGATGATAGATTAACGTCGTCCGCATAATTGTCCTGGCCTCTTCTTTGTTAACATACAAAAAAATGGATGCGAATCTCGTGTTTTCTGACTCTTCGACATAGCTGGACGCTTTTGAATCGATTAACGAAGCCGTCAGAAATCGATAACTGCTGCCAAAGTGGATGATACTTTTGCCGAGTACAAAGTTAAAAGGATTTTTAATTTGAAATCCGATCTATATAAATTTTTAGAGGTTATCTGCAGTTTCGATCACATTCGTTTAATTCGGGGGTAATTTTCATTAACTTAACATGAAAAACAAATATATATATTTATTGTACGTGAATATATGGGTATATTTTAACGTTAAATAATAACTAAATGATACTCATGTGGTAAATGTTATCAGTAAATATTAGATATATTTCTTTTTCTCGATGTCATAGTTAAATGTAACGGACATTTATGTCTATGTATCGTGTTTCTATTGTTAAATTATGATTGATCGATATTTGTATTGGCTCAGTTCAAATTTCGATTCTGTAAATTTGTTTTAAAAAAATATAAATATTCTTTACTTAAAATGTTTATCTTTTTGCAAATCAAGAGTGATTATCGACAACTAAATCGTGAGCTGATTTTAATGTTTAACAAGGGAACAATAATATTTCGTTCTAAAATAATTAAACGTGCCTTATGTAAATTTGAGATTATTAGAATTGCGTACAGATAACTTTGCTTAGAAAATGAGCACTCGAACTAGCTAGTTATCAATAATTTTCCAATGTTTTATCATGAAAATTTGTATGTACTAATGCCTATTAAAAACAGAATAGATCTCTTAAACGTGACAAAGATAATATATGTTTCGCTTCTAAAGTATGTAAACGTATTGTATGTGTATACATGTATTTTTATAGATAAGATTTTCTCGCCTGAAGTTCTCGTCGACTACTTCAATCAGACATTTAATTCCAAAACAGTGAAAATCTTTTAGAAAATTTTTACCCCTTTAAAAGAATTATTTAGACAAAATCGTATTACGACAAAATTATGTATTTAATCGTACAGTTAGTTTCACTTTAATACAATTATAACTGGATGTAGAGAAGCTAATGTTTTTTTTTAATTGTTACAATTATTTTAATTTATTACTGCATTTATCTTTCATTATTAA
Organism: Megachile rotundata; assembly: GCF_050947335.1. Classification (NCBI taxonomy): domain Eukaryota; kingdom Metazoa; phylum Arthropoda; class Insecta; order Hymenoptera; family Megachilidae; genus Megachile; species Megachile rotundata. The sequence goes on from NC_134986.1 coordinate 7,563,811, forward strand.
AGCGGGTAATACAGTGTTATTTTTATTGCGAAAAAAAAACCGTCAGAGATTAATGGCAAACACTGATAGTATTAATTTCCCAGAATATCACAAGGATTATAATTTCAAGAAACTGACCGTTTTGGAATTCTTTCGAAAATTTAGCTAAGCGGACATTTTGTGAATTCTTTGAATTTTAGAGTGTCATTTATATCTGTGTATTTGTAAATATATTTAAAAAATATTGTGTATATTTATAAAGTTGTCGCGCGATTTTGATGTCTTGTTGCAGGGGCGTAGGCAGGGGGGTAAAAAAGGGGTGCATACCCTTCTCAAAAAATAGAGTGACGTTCTATTCCTAGAACACAAATATTGAATTTTACCCATTTTATGGGAAATCTAATCAAAAGTCTTGTGCCTAAAAATAAATATGTTAAGATTGAATAGTTTAAAGTAACATAATAAAATTTACCTGAAGATAAATTTTCCCCCCTCTTGTTTGATAACCTGACTACGCCCATGTGTCTTAATTGCCGGCAATATATTCCAATGATGTATAAGTTACAGCTGCCAGGATACATTTAAATTTATGGAAGTATAACTATGTAACATGGTAAATGTACTGGAGGCCTAAAGTCAGTTTCATGTTTTCAAAATACTTGAACAATGTGCTAAAAATAAACCATCGTTTTACAAAAGACGAAATACTTATTGTATTATTTCTGTAACACCTTAACAACCTGTCTATAAAATTATAGTTGAATAGCTTACTTTTTGTAAACTATATTTATTGCTAGCATTAAAAGGAACAAATTATGTTTTATAGTTCATTATCAGATGCTGACATGCAATTAAAGTATATTAGTAATTTAATTGGATAGCATGATTTGACACTTTTTATTATCTTTCATTTTTTCAAACATTTATATATACATCTTTTTGAAGTATTTATAAGTGAATGATTATATGAAAAATTTGTTCACATTTAAAAATTGTTTTTATTTATACAACAGGATACATTATTACCAGCACAAAATGCTGTTAAACAATCTCCTATGGGAACGTTATAAACGACATAAGTACATACATTTAATAAGTACCTATATCTGACAACAGGGGTGTGTATGACCTTTGGAACATTGATTTGTTCCAAACTTTGTACAATTATATGAGGTCCCAAAGCAACAATTAAAATTGAAAAACATAAAATTGTGAAGACATGAATATTTAAAGATTTAAGAATAAATAAGTATGAAAATTGTCAAATCTAAAAGTTGAAAAATTGGAAAATCTTACAATGTGAGTATTTGGAAAGTTTTTAATGTAAAAAAATTATGAAATACTTTTGGATCCATCATAACTGAACAAAAGATTGGATAAATCAGTGTCCTGAAAGTTATACGTTCCTATTGTAAGCATAACTCTTAAAATAACTGGCGATATTTAATGCTGCAACATTGAGATCCTAATATTTTCTTTCTGTTTAATCCTCATTTTTAAATGATCACACCAATTTTTACTGTATCACGTCAGGGCATATTATTTACAATATTTTATCAAGACAACAACCACAATATATTTTACTTATTGCAATATTTCTTAAACTATAACAATATTCATCTGAAGTCACTTGATTTGAATGAAACGTTAAAATTATTGAAAGAGATTCAACATAGATTTTGTTCTTACATCTGTGTGTAATTCTGCAAAGTATCTAGATAATTTATAACATAATAATTTAACTGTAATATAATACAGACAGCTGTATTCAATCAGTATATGAATTTAAACAATACTTTTTAACCAAGATTCATTTGATAAAATATAATATACAGAAAAAGTCTTGAAAATAGAATTGAAAATTATAGATTTTTGTACATTATGTTAATTCATCTCTCAATTTCATTTAAAACCTCCTAGATAAAATATGTCAAGAATACTTTACATTATGAAGTATCTAAAATACTTAAATATTATTTAGTTGCAGTATAGCTATGTCTAAGCTGATGAACTGATATAAATAAACGAAGTTAAAAAGATAACGAGGTAATAATATATTTCTTTACATCTATTTATCACGGTAAATCACAAAGTAATGATACTACGCGTTGCCTCTTCTCCTGATTTTTACCCGCGTAATAATTGTATTGTATGAAATTACAAAATAGTGGTTCAAAATTGTTCAAAAAAGTTAATCTGTATAATATAAGTACCAGCAATTGAATTTTTCTTTAAAGTGTGAAATGAATCTTTTTCTCATGAAATATAATAGATTGTCTAGTTTCGTTTTTTAAAATAATGATAATGAATTTCATTTTTACAGCAATGTTCGCCAATAACTCAAATAATCTTCGTTCAAGTTTGAGTATAGCTCGTGTTATATTGCTATCAACTATAGTTATTGGCAATATAAGAACTTCCATAAATGTATGATGTTGGAAGTTTCAAAAATTACCAATTTTTTATTTCCAAAATTTTATAACTTGAAAGTTTATAAATTCAAAAATTCGCAATTGAAAATTTCTCAATCTATAAATCTACAAATGCGAAGTTCAAAAATCTAGTGTAGGTCCCTGAAATGAGGGGTAGCTAACGTTATTCAGAATCACGTCAGCTACCCCCATTTCAGGGATCTACACTAGTTGTGACCCCCTGTATTTCTAAATTCGTAAACTTGAAAATTGCAAGTATACAAATTTAAAAATCTTCAAACAACAAATTTTGCAAATTTACAAACCCGAAAGCGTGAAGATTTGAAATTTAACAACGCTAATGAAGGCACTGCGAATGGAATTTGTGTACATAGCATTAATTCTTCGAATGCTACTCACAACACGTGTAATATATTGTACATATGTAATCTTGCCGAAATACTAGTAGTCACTAGTATCTGAATTTCACCTGAGCACGTAAAAATTGTTCCTTGACCCTCAAGTGTTTTGTCGATTTGTCGGACTTTGTTTTTACCGGCTAATTTCCCTATGGATAATTTTTTACGACGAACGAGCTGTTCTGTACATCTTTTCGTCGATCATTAACTCAAAATGTACAGAACCACTGCCTCTTTCTCCTTTAGCCGATGAATATATTATGTTCTTTGCCCAAGCTCGACACTGAACGTTGATTATTCTATTCCCTGGAAAGATGGAAACATTATTTCGTTACATTACTTGCAAAATTCACAATATTTCTGGTATAATAATACTGTAAGGGTTCAAGGCTTCATATCTCTTCTCTCAATGAATGACAAGATTTTATTGATATTGAAATTTTAATATGTTTATGTTAACACATTAGCATTTTTGTAAAGATCCAAAGTGCCAAAACTGAAAAATTGTAAAATTGTAAAACTCTAAAATTCTAAAATCCTGCAATTCCAAAATCGAAAAATTGTAAAGTTCGAAAATTCTAAAAATCTAGAAACTCAAGTCTAAAATTATTTTCTACAATATTGCATCGTTTCTCACATTCGCTGTTGCATGGATAATAATTATAAGAAGACAGCTGTATAGCGTAGTAAAGATGACACTTGTATCTATTTTAAAAGTGTTTTTAAGCCGATTACACGACAGATTCGACATGACAATGCACACTGGTTTTTACTGGTTTTATCAGGAGTGTATACTTTTCTTATCACACACGTGGATCAGTCTTAAGCAACTAGTTCAAGTAATATATCAGATCTTCAACATGTGTCTTGGTCCACTTTCAAAACGATCATATGATTATTTTACTCACTGCGGCGACGAAATTGTTTGATACGAAAAATTTTGACCTTTTAAAATTGTATTGTATTAAATATTCTACGCGCTTTAAAAAATATTATCAAATATTCCACACTCTTCCGAAAAATAACACGAAACGTTCTACACGCTTTTGAAAAATAATACAAAATGTTCAAGATTTCTTGACAAATAATTTCGTATATCGAATATCCTTTGAAAATGAAAATTAATATTAGACGTTTATGAAATAAAAACTTACTTGCTGGTCGAAGAAAGTGTACAGCGACAACGGGGCTTAAGTAACCAGGAATATTTTGATAGGGATAATAATATCCTGGAAATCCATGACTCTTAGGATAGTAATCCAGTTCTCCAATACTTTCGTTATCGTGTGGATCTTCGCCTTTACAGGATACCCACACGGTATTCAGCTAGAATCACAAAACACGCGAATATATACAGTGTTTTTCTTTATACTAAAATTACAGTACGGTCAAATGACCCTCTTACAAATTTATCATTTTAATTTACAAAATCTGTTAAGGTTTTCTTGAAATGCTGTATGGATTGCAAGAAAAGAAAAGAACCCGAAGATATTCAATGAAACTGAATATAATTAAAGTAATACGCTTAATTGAATGTAATTAATTTTTATTTGTACAGATGTCAACCCACGAGTTGGCGCGTGTCCCAAAGTAAAAGAAGCTCCCCACCGTGAACACTTAGTAACATTTCGGCAAATAAGAATAATAATGACAATAATAACTGTTAAACGCAAATGCTAGTATCTCACTCACTCTCCAGACGTTTGACTGCCATTCTTTCTCACCTAATTGGTGTCTACTCGAGCCAATTACCGCCGAAAATACGTGTGAAGCGTCTATTTGTCTATTCTGACCAATTGGAGCCGTCGTCTGAACACCTGGGTCAGCCCCCCGCCAACTCGAGGGTTGACATCGGTATATAATAGTTAAAATGGTCTCTAGTTATAAAATAGAATTATAGAAATGACAAAGTTTTAAGTAAATAATGCAATAAATATAGATTTAATATTGTTATTAATACTATAACTCAAATTATACCACAGTAGAGGTATAATTTGAATAATAGTACTAATAGCATATAAATTATACCTCTACTGTAATAATAATATTCATAATACTATTAATACTATCTAATAATTGTAATATTTATTATAATAAGTGACTACAGGCGTAATTATAGTTGTAGTACTTTAAAACTTCTAATATAACTTGCATAACAGCAATTTTCAATTTTGAACAGTTATACTTGAAAAATAGTGCAACAGACAATAAACTTAGTGATTATTCTTTTGATTATGCTTTTTAAATATTATTATAATAATGTTAATTAGTAGCAATTAGATGTTAACCATTCATTGACTAATAAATAAAAATACTAACCCAAGTACTGTTGACCAACTTAATGTGCTCAACCAGCGCTGCCGGCATTTCTGGTGGTAAATTCTCGGTGTCGTTATAATACTCCGGTACCCAGCCGTATATCTGTTAAACAAATTTTATTTTATTATTTCATGTTGCAAGTAATGAATGAAGTTGAATATTTATAAATATATTTGTAAAGCATGATGCTTTACAAATTTTATAATTTAATACTTTTTACACTTTCAAATATTTCTGTTATTTTAGGATATCTAATTGATTATTATTAAACATATGTAACAAACATGTACCCTATTTAACTTGATGAAAATACAAGGCGCCGAATTGTTGAAGCCGTATTGTTGAGACGGTGAACATGGTCCCCATTTGTCGACTTCGACCGCACATACGTGTCCAGGCTTCACAGTTGTGTCATAATTACAAATTTGTTGATTTCTACCACCATTCGGTAAAAGCGACGAGTTACGGTACTCTGCGAAAAATATTAAAGAAATGTTTCTGTTAAATACTCCCAGAATAATTGTTTAGTTTATTTAGATTTAAGTAAAATTGTATAAGTTTGGATTATGTCTGTTGTGAATGCAAAATATCCATTATTCGTCATGTTGTAAATTGTGTGCGATTGTGTTGTCATTGCGAAGGTAGCGATAAGTTTATCTGTAGCGGATAGCGAAGAAAGAGCGAGTGAGATAACATTTGTGAATTTTTTAGAAGCAATGCCTAGCTAGCGATCTCTTTGCGTGCACAGGGGCGCTTCGGTGAACCTGGGGCCGTTCAAGCCACGGCTAGGGGAGGTACTGTATGTATCGCCCTAAGGCCGGTATGACCCTGAGAGGGAGATGACGAACGTCTCCAGTAGTGAGGGACAGTGGACGGGGAACCACTTGGTTGTTCTCCGGTACCTTTAGGCTGGTCTAGGAGTAAAGCCGCTATGGTAGATAAGGGTAGTATTCGGGAAAAGTCAGAAAGGCCCGAGCGTGTTGCGAACATTGCTTGGGCGAGGCCCGAATATTCATTATTAACTTGTCGGTTGAAGAAGCTAGAAGCTATCTGGCTCGCTCTTGCAAGAAACAGAAATTACATTCGAAAAATCAATTATATTTCTTAACGTTGTATTGTTCCACGATAATAATACTTTTGCGTTCAATACATTTTGTAAATTCAATCTATGATTTGTACAATTTGTATTTAAATGATTTTGTACATAAAGTAATTAATCCCGATTTTGCTTTCTTCTTATTCTTGTTAGTTTATCAGTTAACAGTGTCATAACATGTGTCATAAATATAGATACCTTTTAAAAAGTCATTTAACAAGCCAGTCCACTTTTGCACCGAACTGGGATCCGACGAACTGTACCAAATTAATGACCTTTCGTCGGTGTTGTTGGAAATCGGTCGAAATCCTAGACCTGTTACATATTGGTACATTATTAAATAGGAACAATATAACTTTCTGTTAGTTTGATTTAATAAATGAGAGATACACTTTGAGCTGGAATCGTCTCAGTATAGTGTACACGTAGAATTTCAATATTGTTTTATAAATGTAAGGCTAGGTACGTGTATGTAATAATTTACTATTTCATTGCCTGATTTTAAGGAATGTTTTCAAGAACGTGTCGATGAAAATGAACAGCGGTATGATGAAATATAACATTCAGGTTCGCCGTAAGCGAAACGTCAGAACCAATTTGCTATTTTCGTATACTGTTCATATCCGTGTATTTTTAACTCATTTCATGCTTAATTTTTTCTTAGTATGAATTCTTTTAGGACGTAACAGCTTTGGTTTCTAACGTAAGAGGTTGCTTCGAAATATCCTTCTCTTATTTTTCACTAATTATTTTAAGATAATAGAACATTTTAAGTGGTCAATAGAATGTTTGCTAAAAGATATTAAAAAATGGGTTAAAAACTTGTTTTAGATTTAATATTAGAAATTTAGAAATTTGAAAGCCATACATTATCAAATATATTAATAACAATTTTAACAACGAAAAACTATGACAATTATCACAATATAAAATCACTAATACATGAATATGAAAATTCCAAAATATTAACAAGTTCAAAAATTGTCAATAAAGTAAAAAAAATTCTTGTCCTGACAAACGTATAATTTGATAAATCCTGACAAATATATTTCACTGTAATTTGATTATGATAAATCCTTATTTGTTACGTATAACGATATGATCTACATATCTGGACCCAAGAGCTAGCGTGTAAGTTCACCTACTCAAAAAAATAACACCTATATTTCTCATATCACACAAATAATTTCTAAGTCTAAGTTCAAGATCCTTTTAAAACGTTGACTTCCTCCTTCATGCATTCACTCATTTAAGTACTATTTTTATTTCTAATAAATCTTGCCAAGTATTCACAATATTTTCTTATACAATTTACTATCCATACATTCAAGTAATTAATACGAGTATTCGCAATTAGGTAAATGAATGAATTCTTAATAACACAGGTCATAGATTCACGTGAAAATTAAACGTCACATATGGCTGACGTGACACTCAAAGCGTTAAATTATCAAAATGTACTCTGTGATTTCAAGTCTTATAATACTCTTTGGCTCAGAATCTCTGCGATACTGAACTACATACGAAATGAACTTCATGAAGTAGATTAAGATAATTTTGGACTGGATGCATGCTTCAAACGATCCATATAACGTCAGAGCCATATAGCGCTCTGACCAGATTTGTGAAGCACATTAAATTGTACATAAGAGAAGATACGGAATTAGAGTCAAACAGTATTGAGTCAAGGATAATTGATATTAAGCCGGAAGTATTAGGACGGAGGCAGATAGTAGCTGATTTAATTTTTATTTTAAAAAGCAATTTGTGCTCACTTTCACTATCAGATAATAAAACGACGTGTTTCTGATGTGCGATTAAGGTATGCTCCGGTAATTAGGAAAGTGGTCTAACTGAAATGTTAAATTCTAACAGAATCAAAGGATTATGTAGAAATTATTATAGAAAATTACTAATTGCTCGTTCAATTATATAGAAATTAGGTAGAAAATTGTATATTTAATTATATAGAAACTACATAGAAAATTCTAAATTTAATTATATAGAAATTATGTAGAAAATTGCACACTCAATTATATAGAAATTACGTAGAAAATTGTATACTCAATTATATAGAAATTACGTAGAAAATTGTAAATTTAATTATATAGAAATTATGTAGAAAATTGTATATTTAATTATATAGAAACTACATAGAAAATTGTAAATTTAATTATATAGAAATTATGTAGAAAATTGTATACTCAATTATATAGAAACTACAAAGAAAATTGTAAATTTAATTATATAGAAATTATGTAGAAAATTGTATATTTAATTATATATAGAAATTACGTAGAAAATTGTGTATTTAATTAAATAAAAATTATACAGAGCGTTACCTGTAATGCTACTCGTGATTTTTCTGCCTTACTTTGATAACAATGTAATTAAAAAATAATTTGTATGTAACTGAAAAATTTTCATTTAGAAAATAATTTCCTAAAAATTGTTTAATATTTTTCTAAATATTAGTTGATTCTGTTAGAATTTGAAATTAGAGCAATTTCGTAATTACCAGAACATATGTCTCTAATGATTCGAAAATTACAAGGATTTTGCACCTTTGATTCGTTCTCCTCTAAAGTGTGACAATACACTATGGCTCTGGGTCCAGATATATACCTGGATTAGTTCCTATCAAACTTTCCTCCAGAATCCACCTAGGTTTCTCGTCGTTCAACGTGGCTAATAGTCCTTTCATGCAAATGGCGAACAGCAGGGCCAGTACGGTGAAGAAACACGCGTAAAACGTTCCGGTAATGGCTGAAAACAAAATGAAACAGAACTATTAATATTGTTGAACATTTTATGTATTTGGAATTTACAGATTTTGGGATTTTGGAATTTTGGAAGATGGAAATTTGAAATTAGGGAATTTGAGGATTTGGGGATTTGGGGATTTGGGGATTTGGGGATTTGGGGATTTGGGGATTTGGGGATTTGGGGAATTGGGGATTTGGGGATTTGGGGAATTGGGGAATTTAGGGATTTGGGGATTCGGACATTGGGAAATTGGGGAATTGGGGAATTTGGGATTTAGGGAGTTGGGGATTTGAAGATTTGGAGATTTTGGTATTTGAGAAATTGGGAATTTGAGGATTTGGGGATTTGGGGATTTGGACATTGGGAAATTGGGGAATTGGGGATTTAGGGAGTTGGGGATTTGAAGATTTGGAGATTTTGGTATTTGAGAAATTGGGAATTTGGGGATTTGGGGAATTGGGGATTTGTACATTTGGGAATTTAGAAATTTGGGGATTTAGGGAGTTGGGGATTTGGAAATTTGAGAAATTGGCAAATTGGGGAATTAGGAAATTGGGGAATTGGGGAATGGGGAATTTAGGAAGTTGGGGATTTGAGGATTTGGAGATTTTGGAATTTGAGAAATTGGGAATTTGGGGAAAATGGGGATTTGGAGAGTTGAAGAATTAGGGAGTTAGGGATTTGAGGATTTGGGAATTTAGGGAATTTAGGGAATTGGGGATTTTGTAATTTGAGGAGTTGGGAATTTGGGAAAATTGGGGATTTGGAAAGTTGGGGAATTGAAGAATTAGAGATTTAAAAATGTAAGAACTTAGAAACTTAAAGATGTAGAAATTTGGGAATTTAGAAACTTGGGGAATTAGGAAATTGGGGAATGAGATATTTGAGAAATAGGGGATTTGGCTATTTATGATTTTCAGAATTTAGAAACTTGATATTTACATTTGAAAATTTATTAACTTGAAGATTTATAAATATGAAACTTTTAGAACTCAATATTTGGAATTTAGAGATTTGAGAATTTAGGCATTTAGAATTTCGGTATTTGAGAATTTGGGGACTTTACAATTTGGACATTCATAAATTTAAAAAACTTTGAAGTCACAGATATTGAACTCGAAAATATAAAAATTGAACAACTAGAAAATCAATGTCTTAATTCGAGAATGTAAGAATTTTTCTAAACAAGAATTTACGTATTCAAGTTTCTGAAAATTGTTGACTATAAAAAAGTAGAAATCCCAATTACGTTGTAGCAGAGTAATAAAAAATTACTTTTCAAACTCCTAATTTACTTCAGTCTATAAATTGGTATATAAAGTTCAAACTATAAATTACTTCATAAAATTCAAACTATAAATTAACAAATAAATTACAAACTGTAGTGTGTACCTTAAACCATCATTAAATATTTGAAAAATACGAATAAATACGAATTAAAAAAAATTCAGCGTCCCAAATATTAGCACGATAAAGTTACAAAGACCTTATTTAAACAATTACGGAAATGCATAACGATAATCGTCTCCTGTATTTCTTATCAACGTGCAAAAATTATTCGGTATAATTGTAGCGTTGTATGCAAATTGTAAAAGCGAACAGCCTCGAAAATTTTCACCGTTTCGACGATTGAACGGAAAATATTTAAAGTGTGGGCATCGTGCCAAAGTCCGATCTAAATATAGTATCTTTTTCAAGAGTAGATAGCGTACGCTACGATACCCACTAGCTACTATGTCTTTACAGTTTTATTACGTACAGTCTTTTTGCGATATCGCCGGAAACGGAGGAAAATTACGGACATTTTGACAATCGTGTTAAGAGTCCACGTTTTGGCGGTGAATTTGAACTTTAGTATTCACCGATTAATTATTTCAAAATAAATATATATAATTATTATTTTAACGCATTGATATATTTATATTTAATATTTGATATTAAAATACATAATTATTATTTAATATTTAATATTGATATTTTATGTTCAGTATATGTCGGTTGATAATATGTATACATTTATGTATATTTCTATATTTTTGTGTATCTGATAAAAATATTTATTTAAAACAATAAATATAATGTACACGATAATTTATATTTATTGTTTTATTTTATGGACTGTTACATATATTGTTGTACTAGTATATATTTAATAAACAAAAATTGTTAATTTGATAAAATTTACCTTATTCTTTAATCACGTTAGTAAATAGACAAATAATATACTTTCCTTAAGTTCTATCTGTCATACGTCATATTTTATCAAGAAGCACTTCTTACTATAAGTAACGTGATTCCATATCTTAGGTTTCAGATAATTGTTTCATAATTTCACATTTGTTGCAATGAATTTAGTATTTATATATTGTGATAGAAAGTTTATGGTTCTTAATACAATTTGTTTACAATATTTGTTATGAAAATACTTACAATATTTGTTTTCTAAAAATTTGTCAGACATGTGTGGAAAAGAATCACGTGTAACGTATATGGATAATATATTATTAGTATTGGAATATAATTTCAAATATTATTAAATAATTCCAGCGTATCTGTTCAATTTTATTCTGTATAGTCGACAGTGATTTGTAAACAACCGTTCGCTTCGGGAGCTCAATGAAGAATGCCCGTACCGCTACCTGCTTCGAAGGGTGCTCTCTATCCCTCGTAATCCGTCCCGCTGTGACCGGTTGTTCTGTTGTCAATTTTACTCTCTATTGTCTACTGTCCTTATGCTAAGAATATGATAGTATGTATATGAAAAAATATAACATATACTTTTATGTTAATGTTATATGTAAAAGGTATAACACATATAATATATCATATAGAAAAAATGTGACATGTGTAACATGATATTCAGCGGAAAACGTATAACATATATAATATGATAATATATGAAACAAAAATAATATATACTTTTATGTTAATGTTATATGAAGAAGGTATAACATATATAGTATATCATATGGAAAACTGTGACATGTATAACATGATATTCAGTGGGAAACGTATATCATATATGTATAATATATTATATGAAAAGAATATAACGTATACCTATAATAAGATGCTACATAGAAAAAGTACACATATAGTACAATATTATAAAAAGAGAATATAATACATATAAACTAAGAGAGTTTGTAGTTTTTCATATATCTATCTTTCATATGTGATATCTTTTCATATATTTTTCATGTACGTGTAATACTTCTGCAGATTTATCCTTCTCAAAACGAATGTATCATTAATGTATGATATTATTAAGTTTGAAGAACGAAATCAAGTGACCAAAAAAGTGCTCTGTTGCAACTAAAGTTTCCGATATTAACGATAAGTCACATAAACGTCATCTTATCGTGTTATCATTTTGATTAAACGATATATCGTATCATCACTCGAAACTACAAGATAAAAGAGCTATTGATGAAAGACTTGATTACCAGAAAATTGCGTCATTTATCAAGTACGTGTTTGTCCGCGTAGTAAACAAACGAGAATAATGGAGAAGAGTAAGCAAAAACGCTTTCGATGTAATTGATACTGATTCAGATTTCATCTCCCTTTAACATTTTTCTTAATCACTACGCTTAGTCGTAATTACTTTATCGTATGTGGCATAATATAGGGAGATAGTGTCTTATATCATTTTAATCAACATGTTGAGACGAAGAGTATGATTATCACGTGACCCTGTCGCAGAAAGTCGTAATTATTTTATCGTATATCGCATAATATAGAGAGATAGTGTCTTATATCATTTTAATCAATATGTTGAGACGAAGAGTATGATTATTACGTGACCCTGTCGCAGAAAGGGCAAAGCTTTCATTGTGTAGCACCGCGTCATGTCTTATGAATGTAGACTCTGTCTGCCTCGTGATTAGGCTTATTGTTAACTAAATTCGAAATACCTTGGCAATTGTTCAACCGGTTTACTTTGTAACTCAATAATCAGTGACATGGTTGTATGAACGTTTGTATAAGGTTAACATGAGAGGTTTTGTTGAAGAAAATGCACTCAAAGAAATGGCTGTCTCATTTTCGTGAATGAGGATCACATTTATGAACGGTATGTAAGATATGTGTAAGTGATGTATTAACTGTATATGAGTGATATGAGCTGTGTGTGAGTGACACAAGTGTATACAGGTGATACTAGCTTTATATAAATGATATAAATAATATGCAAGTGATATCAGCTACATATGAGTGATATGAGTTATGCATGTGAATTTTGTATAAGTGACACAAGCTTTATATAAATAATATAAGCAATATATAAATGATATAAGCTATAAGTGACGTAAATAATATATGAAGGGATATATAAGTTACATATAAGCGATATAAACAATATATGAAGTGATATATAAGTTGCATATAAGTGATATATACATATGTGAAATATTTGGTAGTTTTGAACATATATTGTAAACAAAGTGAAGCAGACATGAAACTCCACCTTTCAATATCTCTGCTACGACCTTGCAAGTATTCGAGGCCACATACTAGTTTCGAATGTTTGTATGACACACATAAATATGGTGCCTTTGAAGTGTAAAACGATCTTTGAGTAACCTTAACAATTTCTGACGAACAATTTTTATTTATATCATTTTATGGAAAATATTCTTACAAGAACAATTTTGTTTTCCATATAATATATTGTACATATGTGTTATGCTGTTTCCATATTTTATCGTATAATATACAGGGTGTCACAACTAGTGTAGGTCCCTGACATCGGGAGTAGCTGACGTGATTTTGAATAAGATTTCCCTCTGCAAAAATTTCCATTTTTGCAAAGGGAAATCTTATTCAGAATCACGTCAGCTACCCCCATTTCAGGGACCTACACTAGTTGTGACCCCCTGCATTTCTAAATTCGTAAACTTGAAAATTGCAAGTATACAAATTTAAAAATCTTCAAACAACAAATTTTGCAAATTTACAAACCCGAAAGCGTGAAGATTTGAAATTTAACAACGCTAACGAAGGCACTGCGAATGGAATTTGTGTATATAGCATTAATTCTACGAATGCTACTCACAACACGTATAATATATTGTACATATGTAATCTTGCCTAAATACTAGTAGTCACTAGTATCTGAATTTCACCTGAGCACGTAAAAATTGTTCCTCGACTCTCAAGTGTTTTGTCGATTTGTCGGACTTTGTTTCTACCGGCTAATTTCCCTATGGATAATTTCTTACGACGAACGAGTTGTTCTGTACATCTTTTCGTCGATCATTAACTCAAAATGTACAGAACCACTGCCTCTTTTTCCTTTAGCCGATGAATATATTATGTTCTTTGTCCAGGCTCGACACTGAACGTTGATTATTACATAGTACACCTACCTACCCCAGTTATGAGACACCCTGTATACGATTTCGTAATCTAAAAATTTACAAATAAACCTCAGAAATAATTCGACAGTTCCATATTTGTAAATTCATACCGTACAAATAAAAAAAATACCAGAAACCTCGAAAGCTAATTCTCTAATGCATGAAGTATAAAATAACTTTGTCTATAATTTATATTAAACTATCTTTATATATCTGGATTTATATATCTATTAATTTATAACAGTCACATTTATAACAACCATACGAAGAGTCTAATCACAAAATTGTTTCCATCAACGTAGTAATCTTCGACCTCGAACAGATGTTAAAAATTTCGTTTCTTTTTCCCCATTTCCTAAAAATACTTTTCCTGTCATTACGCAACAGGTTCCGAAGATGAACATTCCAATAGATAGTAAAAAGCAACCGTACGAGGAAACCAGTCTTTTAAACGCGTACTTCCTGCTTGTCTCGTTTCTCAAGCGAGGATGAGAATTTTTGCGTTAGGACGCTAACGCAGTGTGCATGCAAATTAAGTGGATGGATTCACAGTAATTTCAGTGATTAAAGTAACTTCCTATTTTTTTCCTCTCTGTGGAATAAACTCAATGTACAATTCGTCAAGTGCGGACGAGAAGAGACAGTGACACTGAAAACTCGTGTGACTTCTCTTTCGCGTTAATAAACGCGAATTGCGTTTGTTGCAAACTCGTAAACGCATCCGTTTTTACGTTACCTAGTTTTATCTAATATTTGTTGCTCTTTTTCTGTGTACATAGTATAAAATGTGCTGAGAAAACAAATAGTAACGGACACCGAGCTACCGTATACGGCACAAAATGGCGGCAAGCTGCTCGGAGAGCAACTTTCGAAATTATTCAGGAAACTGGGAATAAATTGTGCAATTATTGGGAGAATGTTGGAATCTTTTTTCTATTTGTTACTAGTAATTTTGAACTGGAGAAGTTTTATGCAGATTTATAAGATTTTAGTAGATTTACAAGTTTGTAATTTGCAAGTTTGCAATTTGCAGTTTGGTAATTTACATGCTTGCACAGTTTTTAGTAGCGTAGAAGTTTGGAAGTTTAGAATTTTGAAAATGAAGAAATTTGAGAGATATGAAACATTGAAAATTATGGAATTTGTGTACATTTGGGGGGTTGGGACTTTGGAAAGTTGGAGATTAGGTCATTCTGGAATTTGGGGATTTAGGGATTTGGAAAATTAGAAGTATGGAGATTTGAAGATTAGATAATTTGGGAATTTAGGGATTTAGGGATTTGGAAAATTAGAAGTATGGAGATTTGAAGATTAGATAATTTTGGAATTTAGGGATTTGGAAAATTAGAAGTTTGAAGATTTGGAGATTAGACAATTCTAGAATTTGGGGATTTGCCAATTTGGGGAATAGGGAATCTGAAAATTTGGAAGTTAGGTAATTCTGGAATTTAGAGATTTGCCTATTTAGGGAATAGGGAAACTGAGGGTTTTGAGGTTAGGTAATTCTCAGACTCCCTATTGCCTATTTGGAGAACAGGTATCTGAAAATTTGGAAATTAGATCATTCTAATTTATTTATTAGATACTTCTGATTGAGAAAATTGAGAACTTCAGAATTTGCAAACTAGGTAATTTTCGAATTTGGAAATTTAAGAATTTGTAACTTATAAAATTGCAAATAAGATGGAAATTATATATGACTACTTTTTGTTGACGACAACAGGAAAGTTTGAGGAAATGTTGCACAATTCACAATGTTGGAGAGATTTAAAATTTCCTGCTTTAATATATACGATAAACCTGTTATTTAAATTTATTTGACCTCGTACTGATCCATATTTCATGTTCACTCTTCGAGAACATAGGAGATAATCATTGAATGAACAAAGCTGTTTTCTTAGTCTATCGGTCGCCTTATGTTTAGCACGTTGTCAAGAAGTATTTTTAAGGACCGTCATTAATTTCCTACGCTTCTATTCGTATCCTACTTATTCATTTTATGTAATTGCGAAAATGGTAGATTTCGTCACAATTTGTCGTCAGAGTGTTTATTTTCACGTGGATTACGTTACTTTCATTTTTCGAATTTACAAGTTTGTATGTTTATAAATTTTGTAAATTCTCAAAGTCTCAAATCCTTAACCTCGTAATATAAAATGCAGTTCTGCATTTAATTATAGAAATGCAACAACGTTACATAAACAAGCCGTGAACGTGTTAACATTAATATTAATTTCCGTTGCTATGATTATTATCAGTGTTTTATACATAGAATGTGTCGTTATCGAAAGTTAAATACAAACGTCAAATTATTATCTAACAATAAGCAGCACGTATGAAAATTTACATTAATTTCGATCGATATTGCTAACGAAACCGTATCTATTGTTTCTCAATATATGTATATGTATATCTACTGTTAACTGGATCTGTGAAATTTTTTGAAATTTAAGATTACTTTTTAATTTACTTTTATTGAATGAGTTGTAATTGAAGCACACTTTGATTACAATTTATTGAATATAATGTAACCAAACTACTTTTTAATTAAAATTGATTGAACATATTGTAGTTATTGTGCATGTTACAATTGAAGCACCCTATAATAAAACTTTATTGAACATGTAACAGAACTAAATTCTGATGGAAATGTGCTGAACACAACATAATTCAACTGTTCAACAATAATTTAATTCAGCAAAATTCCTAATTGAACCAACAAAAGCAATAATGGCATCCAAATGACTAAAGTTCGTACATAACAGAGCACAATAGTGTAACTCGCCTAATCTAACTCCTAATTTCTTATCGTCGTAGTGCCTCTCTTTCATTTCAATACCATCGTGCACTCTTTGAGGCACACGATTTTAACCCTTTCGTTACGAGTGCCGACTATAGTCGGTGGCCGCGAAACGACCTTTGTGTACGGGTGCCGACTATAATCGACGTTCGCGCCGAAATAGAAGGTGTGCTGTTTGCAGTGCAACCGATAAAAGACGGTGCACCATTCAGTGGCGTTACTCTTGAAGAGTGGGCTTCCGAAAGGGTTAAAACAAATAAAAACTCCAGTTACACAGAATATATAGACATTATACACCACAAAATATAATAATAAACCTTAAATACTTCCCGAAGAATTGTTTAGTTTCATTTAGATTTAAGTGAAATTGTAAAAGTTTGGGTTATGTCTGTTCCAAATGTAAAATAACCATGGTTATTCGTTATGTTGTAAATTGTGTGCGATTGTATTGTCATTGCGAAGGTAGCGATAAGTTTATCTGTAGCGGATGGCGAAGAAAGAGCGAACGAGATAACATTTGTAAATTTCAGAGAAGCGATGCGTAGCTGGCGATCTCCTTGCGTGCACGGGGCGCTTCGGCGAACCTGGGACCGTTCAAGCCACGGCTAGGGGAGGTGCTGTATGTATCGCCCTGAGGCCGGTATGACCCTGAGAGGGAGATAACGAACGTCTCCGGTAGTGAGGGACAGTGGACGAAGAACCACTTGGTTGTTCTCCGGGACCTTTAGGCTGGTCTAGGAGTAAAGCCGCTATGGTAGATAAGGGTAGTATTCGGGAAAAGTCAAAAAGGCCCGAGCATGTTGCGAACATTGCTTGGGCGAGGCCCGAATATTCATTATTAACTTGTCGGTTGAAGAAGCTAGCTATCTGGCTCGCTCTTGAAAGACACAGAAATTACATTCGAAAAATCAATTATATTTCCTAACGTTGTATTGTTCCACGATAATAATACTTTTGCGTTCAATACATTTTGTAAATTCAATCTATGATTTGTACAATTTGTATTTAAATGATTTTGTACATAAAGTAATTAATCCCGATTTTGCTTTCTTCTTATTCTTGTTAGTTCATCAATTAACAATAAAAATAATATTTTATTGTTATATTTAGGCATTTACCATTTGTACATAGAACATTGTCAACATAATACAAAATTTTAAATAAAATATTAAACTGTATGACTATGAATAACTCAGACCTTCCAAGGTGTTACACCCAGCCTTAAAGAGTTGAGAATTGAACACTGTTAGAAGTCGATTGCGTGTTTCAATCGTCTTTCAATTATTTCTATACATATCCTTGAGTACTTGTAGTGGTTCCTATCGTTTCCTCTTAATCGTTGTTTAACGTCGCGGATACTTGCTTCCGGTGTTCTTTTCATTCTGTCGTTGCCAAAGCATGGATCTCTCAGGGTCATCTTACGACGTTAGCAATAATATGAATATAATACACACATACGAACACGTACGCATGTGTACGTTCTTATTGTTTCTTCGACATTTTTCACTTACTCAGATTAACGATCATTTTCTGGACATGTTGGTTGATCGCTAACTTCGAGTATGTAATTTCGTCTCGACAAAAACGTAATGAACTGTCGTATTAATCGACGTATGAGGTAAGTTCATTATTGATTGGCATCTTAACTCTTCAAAATAAAGAAGCAAATTTCTGTACGAGGATAAACTATAAAATGATTGGCATCTTAATTTAAATTCCTCAAAATAGAAGATCGTGAACTTCTCTAATAGAAAATCAACTTTTTGTACATGTATAAACTATGAAATGATTGGCATCTTAATTTAAATTCCTCAAAATAGAAGATCGTGAACTTCTCAAAATGAAAAGTCAAATTTTTGTACACGTATAAACTATGAAATGATTGGCATTTTAATTTAAATTCATCAAAATAGAAGATCGTGAACTTCTCAAAATAGAAAATCAACTTTTTGTAGGATAAACTATAGTAGTTTATCTGGGATAAACTATAAAAGGTTTGACACTTAACTAAAATTCCTGAAAATAGAAGATCGAAAACTTGGACTCAGAAATTTGGAAATCTGACAACTCGTAATGTAGGAGCTTAGAAATTTGAAAATTGCCAACTTTAAAATTTACAAGTTTGATAATTAGTGACTCAGAAAGTAAATCTGAAAATTCGTAATTAAAAAATTTGAAAATCTAAGAATACAAAATTTAAAAATTTGAAAATCTAAAAATTCGAAACTTAAAAATCTGTAAAAGTAATTAAAGACTTATCGCAAATAACCGATACAACTTATTACAATTTACCACGTGGTAGTAAAACAATAAAAAATGAATAACCTCTTATATTTCCATCTAACACCTATCCTACAATCACTAAAAGTATTTTCTCTCCCAACATCAATGCTCTTTCCAATTACACCTACACAAGCTTCGTTACATCCACCTACTGTATACCCGCCACAAAATGAGCTCTACGAATTCGGAGAAACAAATCTACTTCCTTTGTTTCTCCATTTGATTGCCGTATATGACTGCCGTTAACAACTGTTCTCTAAGAATACCCGAGAAAACTATAAGAATACATGACAAATGTATATCTAAGAATTCATGAAAAATTCACGTATCTTCATTCTGTTCTGTCAACACTCGTCTTGTGACGAGCGAATATTCTGCACACAAAGTGAACCACCCTTGACAACGACAGTTCTAATCATAAATATAACATCTCAACGTTATCACAACTATTCTACACATTGGTTCAAATATTTATACACAAATAAATATCTATTAACGCTAGGTTAATGTGTGGTGACGCCAGGCGTCAGTGACGCATCTTAGATTAGGATGCTTTTATCGAAATGTGTATTAACCTTAGTTAAGATAAAAAATTAATAAGGAAAATGTTACATAAATTGATTTTTGTTTTGTTCTTTACTTAGTTATCGTTTATCAATATTTTTAACGCGGTAGTTATTAAATATTTTATGTTATTTGGTGTTGAAATTATCGGTGATTGTTTACTGAAATTTTTTATTAATTATTTGGTGTTATTCAACATTACAACTGTCATTAATTATTTAATTTTATTTAATATTACAACTTTTATTAATTATTTAATGTTATTCGACAATACAATTCTTAATAATTATTTAGTGTTATTTAAAATTACAACTCTCATTAATTTCTCAGTTTTATTCAACGTTACAATTCTCAATAATTATTTAGTATTATTTAAAGTTGCAATTCTCATTAATTACTTAGTTTTATTCAACGTTACAATTGTCATTAATTATTCAGTTTTATTCAACATTGCAACTCTCATTAATTATTTAATATTATTCAACATTGTAACTCTCATTAACTATTTAATATTATTCAGCATTACAACTGCCATTAAATATTTAATATTATCCAACATTAAAACTCTCATTAATTATTAAACATTTTTCAACATTAATCAAAGTGATTTCAAGTTTCATATTTCAAATCGAAAAATCATTCGATCTGTCATATTTCCTCTTGACAAAATATGAAGAATGATTTCACACATAATGCTTCATTTAACCAATTAACTGGGGAATTCACTATTGAAGATCCCCCACAGTAAACAAAATTAAACAATGATTAATACACGTCGAATACATGACAAATGCCCCTATAATAAATTTCCCGAATGAAACCAAACAAAACGAGTAAGCTTCACATTTTTATTCAATAAAAAATTAATAATTCATCACCGAAATAAAATACTATATACAGTCAATATTTATAGCTCCTCATAAGTAGAATCATAATCACATGTCACGTGATCGTGAGTGACAGTGAAAAATGAGAATGTGTTTTGAACCACCCTAACATACTAATTCCTACAATAATAACTTTCAATCGAAAAATGAATGTGCAATAAAGAAATACTCCATCTTTTAATAATGACAGCATACAATTATCTGGTTATTTCTATTTCCACATAGGGCATACTTCTACACATCACACATGACTATACTTTACTTTAATGTACTTCCATAACAATATTTATATTTTTAATGAAACAGAGTACAAATTACTCCACTTTTTCGTAATGTCAGTATTTGCGTCAAACGTAGGTAGCTAGTTATTTCTATTTCCACATAGGACATACTTCTATACATCACACATGAATATACTTTACTTTAATGTACTTCCACAAATATATATATATTTTCAATAAAACAGTGTGCAAATTACCCCATCTTTTTATAGTGACAGTATATAGTTAACTATCTATTTTTAATTCCACATATGAAACATTTCTACACATCACACATGAATATACTTTACTTTAACGTACTTCCACAATGATACATATATTTTCAATAAAACAGTGTGCAAATTACCCCACCTTTTTATAGTGACAGTATACAGTTAACTGTCTATTTTTAATTCCACATATGAAACATTTCTACACATCACACATGAATATACTTTACTTTAATGTACTTCCACAAATATATATATATTTTCAATAAAACAGTGTGTGAATTACCCCACCTTTTTTTAGTGACAGTATACAGTTAACTATCTATTTTTAATTCCACATATGAAACATTTCTACACATCACACATGAATATACTTTACTTTAATGTACTTCCACAAATATATATATATTTTCAATAAAACAGTGTGTGAATTATCCCATCTTTTTTTAGTGACAGTATACAGTTAGCTTGTTATTTTTATTTCCACATAGGACATACTTCGATACATCACATATGAATACATTTTACTTTAATGTACCTCCACAATGATATATATATTTTCAATGAAACAATGTACAAAGTACTCCATTTTTTTATAATGTCAGTACCGCATCAAACGCAGTTAGCTAGTTCTGTTTCCACATAGGACATGCTTCTATACATCACACATGAATATATTTTACTTTAACGTACTTCCACAATGATACATATATTTTCAATAAAACAGTGTGCAAATTACCCCATCTTTTGCCCGTATGTCCGCAGTACGTGCCCTCGACCGGATCATGAACGAAATCTCGCAGGGCCCTCCATCGCGTCTTGTACTCCGGCATCCGATTGAACTCGTAAGTGTTATTCTGCATCTGCTTGCCAGGTACGTCCATCGCGAATAAATGGTCGTAGCACTCGCGAGAGGTTTGTCGTTTGCACGCGACGCGGATACGCGTGTATCTCGATCGAGTTTTCTCGGAGCTGTTCTGGCACGCGTGTTCGCGATCTCTCGTTGCGAAAACGGAACCGGGCAGAGAGTGCTCAAGCGGGCAGCTCGCGTGTACGCTCGACGAACTCGCACTTTCGAGCTGTAACGGCTTACTACCGCTCGACGTCGAACGGAGCCAAACAAGATAGCCGCGAGCGTAGCTGACGAGAGTCTACCAACAGAGTAGTGGGAACGTGGTAACGAAGAGGTCGCGGCTTGACCAGCCGCTTTTTCAATCTGATTAGGATGAAATCGTAGCGGATGACGAATGTAAACAGCCTCCGGAACGTTGCGACCAACTGCCTCGATACCTTTAATAAAATTTTGTCGACTACGTGATTAATTACTTCCGCGTGGAATTGATTTTGAAGGGACTGCAGGTACGTGGGTGAGGTGGACCTTGAGACTGGTGGGGAATTGGAGTCTGATTGTTTGTGGAGGGGTTTTGGGGATGGGATGAGGGGATTTAAGAGGATTTGAGAATTTTGAGTTTGGGAGTTTGGAGATTTGTGGATTTGCGATTTGGGAGATAAGAATTTGAGACTTTGAGAATGTGGAGATTTGGAAAGATGAAAATTTGGGGATGTGGAGATTTGGGGATGTGGAGATTTAGGGAGATGGAATTTGGGGATGTGGAGATTTAGAGAGCTAAGAATTTGGGAATATGGAGATTTAGGGATATGAAAATTTGCGAAAATTTGAAGATCTGTGAAGTTAGGATCTGGAGCTTGAGATATCAGATTTGTGAATTTGGGGATATAGAGATCTAGAGAGAGCAAAATTTGAGAAATTTGCGAATTTGAAAGTTTGAGATGAAGATCACACAAAGATTAAAAGTGAAGATAAATGAGAGTTAAATATGAAAGTCATACAAGAAAGAATGTTACATGTGAAGGTCACGCAAAGGTGAAGGTTGAAGACAGAAGTCATACAAAGATCAAACTTGAAAACGAAAGTCATACAAAGATTAAACTTGAAAACGAAGCTCATACAAAGATCAAACTTAAAAAGAAAGATCACACAAAGATCAAACTTGAAAAGAAAGGTCCCACAAAGATCAAACTTGAAAACGAAGGTTATACAAAGATGAAACTCAAAGTCGAAGGTGACATCAGAGCTTACAATTAAATATAAAGATCATATAAAGATGAAACTTAAAAATAGAAATCTCTTCATCCAAAATCTCCTTCTTCCAAATGACTTAAACTTAAATGAACCATAAACTTATATTCCGTGGCAACTGTAAACTCATAATCAAACGTGTTGAAGGTCATTTCGTTTCGCATGTTCCTTATCACGAGATGTATACATGACTGCAACGAAAATCACGCTTTGCTGTAAATTGAACTTCCCGAATTCCGAAGAAGCGATGTCTCATAAAAGGCTATACGTAAAGTCGGTCAAAATTTTAAAACGCGTCTTTAAAGATGGATGCTTTAGACTTTAGACGTTACGTGCAAAGTTTACATTGCAAACATAGTGTTGGTAGCCGGTCTTGATGATTATTCAAGTAATGTGTTTGAAGAACGATTATTTAAATGATGTATTATCTTGTGTAATGTTACTATTTGTTTGTTCAGTGTTTTGGTAAATTTTACTTGAAATAATTGTTATATTTGAAGAGGAAAATGATTGAAAGAAATTATTTTTGGATAATTCTGTGTTGGAATAAATGTTAATTAATTAATTCCTAATTATTTTATGCTAACGTTTCTAACAATTAAACAATCTTTAATAATTGAATAATAATTTTATTGTTAGTTGTATTGGTATAAGAATCGAATCTTTGAATAACTTAAGCAACTCAAACAAACTTCACAGAGTATAAAGTTACACTTTCACATTATTCCAGAAATAAAAACAATGTATTCCTTCAACTTGTTATTCTTTTATTTCAAATAAAATATACCCACTGTACTTTATATTATACATGCATAACGTACATGCGAACGAACATCGCAAACATAAGTGTACTAAACAATCAAAATTAAACGTGATATACAATAAAATACCATGAGTATTTCAGTAAGTAAAAAGTATTACTTGCCACGTTTCGCAAACATTTAATCCTTGAACCATTTCGCTAGAACTCCGATCAACTTGCTAAAATAAAAACGTTAAATTAATTTAAATTAATTTTGGTAACAAAATATTAAATTCTAAGATTAATACTATAAAACTTAAAGGTAAGGTACTATAAAATAAAAGGGTGCTTTTTGACTTTACCTATAATTATTTGGAAATCTAACGCTTTACGAGCTCGATCCTGAATATTGGCAGCCCATAAATTGCACTCGATCGTGACCAACCGATTTGCTGTGGTAATTATCGTGAACAACACGTTTATTGGTGCAATTTATTCTGAAACCAGAATTTAACACTCACGTGTTAAGTTCTTGAATTGCAACGCCACGATGGGGGACAAATAATGCGGCTGGCCAGCGAATGGAAAGTACTCGTTCGAAAATCCTGGTCGTGGGGTATATTCTATTTCTCCCATATGCTCTTTATCGACATTATTTACTCCGTCGCATGACAACCACACGTGCAACTGAAAATGTTAGATAACGTTTACATCGGTGATATTCGAAAATGATAGCTACTTTATCTTGGCGCACATTGGTTCATCAGAAAACTTGGAAAATAGAAATTTCATCTTTTCTATTTTAATTATGCAATGTTTAAATTGCTTTATTGAATTACTTAAATAGTCTAAATCGTTTAAATAGTTAACTAGTTTCTATTTTAATAATTTGTTTTAATAATTTTTACATTTACATATGTATTTTACAATTACATTTTTTACATATGTAAAATATTTACATACGCCTATTTTAATAATAGTAAGTAATTGTGTATATATATAGAATAATTGTAAAGAAATTTTCCGTGCAAATATCATAATAAATACACTAATTAAATTATAAACTTGCTATTACTACATTAAAAATCAGCAATGGTTTTATTATTACATATAAAATAATCATTGTTGATTTTTAATACAAACCGAAAACTCGTTAAGTTCGTATTATCATTATTATTAGGAGGACCACAAAGTAATGTCATTTCTGCGCAAAGTAACATTTGTCATTTATCAACTGATTGTGTTCTTTGTCGTGCCAAAGTTTTCAGGTTAAATTGACTCGTTTACTTGCAAATAATTAAATCTGAAATTTTCCTTTGCAATTTTATGTGAAATAGCCAGCCAAATACCAGAGGTACATATCCATTGTATGCTTTTTGAGTTTCACAAGGGTAGTAACGCAACAGTCGCTACCAAAAACATTTGCGATGTTTATCCAAGTGCATTGGACGTTCGCAAATGCCAAAGGTGGTTTTCCAATTATTCCAATCGCAACGACACTTTTGAAGTGACAAAAAATTTGAAAATTTTGATGATATCCAAAATGCCGTCTCCAGTTATTTTGCCCAGAAACCAACTGATTTTTATCGAGCCGGCATTGAAAATTTGCACAGTAGATGGCAAAAGCTTCTCAATAACAAGGGTTATTACATTACTGATTAAAAATAAAAACTTGTTAAAAATTCATTTGAATACAACATAAAAACACTTTCTGGTTCTCCTAATGTAATTCATAGCAGTTTAACAATTTTCTTTTGAAATTAATAAAAGCACCTTATCACTTTCCAGCACCATTTTCTTCAAATTACTCGGCATACTCTCCGGTAAATGGGAAGATCGATTATAACACACGGGTACCCAATCGAACCTCTACAAAGAAAATTGATTACTTCGATATTAAATTACAAACGCAATTTAACATTACCTTATTGAATTTAATGAGAATGCAAGGTTGCATAGGTTCTGTGTATCCGAACGGAGGTTTGCTACACGTGCCTAAATTTGTTATATCGAAGAAACAAGGTTTTTCGAAATAATTCGAACCGCCACTTTTGTCTTGGCAATTCAAGTTGTAATACGACGTGTTTTTGTGGTACTCTGCAATAAAATGGTATAATTTTGACAAAAATAAATAATGTAATATTATAAAATGAATTAACAAGATATTTAATATTAGGAGGATGCAAAAGCTTTCGTTGTGATGAAGAGCTATTTTAATCATCAGCGTCTTTTATTTTATTCGTTTTTATTATTTTATTGCGTTCATTTTGAGTTTGCACAAGAACCATATTATTTCTGTTATTTGTAAGATGTTAAGTTTAAAAGACTCCGATGAAAAGGATGCTTTTGTATACCCTTAACAAACAGATGTTGAGTACCTTGCAGAAAGTCAGTCAAGGCTTCGATATACCGCTTCGGTTTTGCATTAGCACTTGCATTATTTATCGAAATTATGGGTGATGCAGATGACACGCTGTTTGGTTTGAAAACTATACCTGCAAAATAATTCTATTTAATAGATTTTCCGTTATTAACAACATTATATGATTCGAGACTTTTCGGTCGAGTATACAAATTTTGAAATTTTGAGATTTTGAAATTTTGAAACTTTCAAATTTGGAAATTGTGAGATTTGGACATTTTGAAAATTTTGGCATTTGGAATTTTGGAAATTTGGAAATTTGGAAATTTGGAAATTTTGAGATTTTTGAATTTTGGAATTTTGGAATTTGGAAATTTGGAAATTTGGAAATTTGGAAATTTTGGAATTTTGAAAATTTGAAAATTTGGAATTTTGAAATTTGGAAATTTGGAAATTTTGCAAATTTGGAAAATTTTGAAATTTTAAGATTTTGGAATTTTCAAATCTAAAAATCTAGAAATTTAGAAATCTGGAAATCTGGAAATCTGGAAATCTGGAAATCTGGAAATCTAGAAATATAGAAATCTAAAAATTTAAAAAGCTCGAAATTTTCATATTTAAAAATTATGTAACTTGTATTTCTAATTTCGTGACTTTCGTTCTTACACACCTGGGCTCTCTAATTGCCAAGGCGAACTGAAAATGGCGAACCTCTTTCCGATAGAAGACTTCGGAGTAACGCCAGGATATTGAAAGAACGGTTTCTTCAACTGAGAAACATAATCAATGCTGATCTTCATTTGCACCGCGAAGATCGATCCCAAAACAGTAAAGAAAGCCAAGTAAAATATTCCCACCTGACCTGAATTTCAAACACGTGTTTCGCATTAACACAGTTTTCGAGAAATAAATTTTAATGCAATAAAAAGAACCGGATAAATTTAAATTGACACAACGTATCTGCGGGCTACGCATAAACTTTTAATTTATAGCAAGTTATATTCAACATTTGTAACATTAAAAATGATTTATGATAAAGAAACATTATTTTTAGTGTTAAAATTACCCCATTCTTTGGCGGTTCTGTCAAAGATGGTTTTTCGTTCCTTGTTCCATATGAAACGCGAGAAATTTCCAATTGGTCCTAAATCGGGTTGGGGTACTCGACTTTTGTAATATTCTTCGTCATGTAGTATAACCATCCTGAAAATTGAAGTATATATTTCAGTGGAAATAAACTGGGAAAAACGTCAACTAAATTACTGAGTTTTCTGAAGTTAGGCATTTGTTACTCTTACGAAAATCTCGAACAATATTTCCAAATTCATAGTTTTCCAATTTTCAAATATTCATATTTGCAAACTAATAAATTTCTAAATTTTAAAGCTCACTTTATTACAATAGTAGAATAACTTAACACCTATCTTCCTATATCAATAATTAAAAAAATATATATCTTGTAATTAAACAATTACACTTACCGTTTGACGTACCGATTTTAAATTTCGTCCATAATTAATACATCAATAATGCTAGGTACAAATATCTTTAAGCCTAGTTCACATAGTCATGTTAAAACCGGTACATACAACAGCATAACAAGAATAAGCACATATTCGTAACCTTTTCAGTTTTAAACAAACTAATGTAGTCTTGTACATACACATAAATATGTAAAATATATAAAAAAAAACCTTTTAATTTGTATTACGATAGGAAACAAAATTTCATGAATATTTCCCTTTAGGTGTGAGGTAGCTTGTAATTTCGGTTTCATGATTCGCGTCTGTCGAGTAGTTGGATTGTTACGGTATGGCTGATACGGGCCTAAGTTTAGATGACATAATTAAAAAGTCGAAATCGTCAGGAATGAGAAGCAGAGGTGGAGGGTGAGACAAATTTAACAAATTCGTTGTAGTATTGATTTTTTAATGATTTCTGTATTATCGATTTCCATATAACCTTAAAGGAGTAGGTTCACGGTTATTAACAAAAAATGTTGTTTTACGTTATCGTCTGACAGTACATTTGAAGATTCTGTTCTTCGTTAACAATAGTTTTCTTTGTGCTACTTTATTTTATGACTGGTTCGACTCCGTTTCATGAGCTGAAATTAATAAAAAAATTCTTTTAATTTGAAGACCTACATCAGTAATATATCCTTGTCATGTGCGTTTTAAAAGTTTACATTTTTCCTCACAGATGTTTTAGAAACATTAAAATTAACGAGTCTTATTACCTATACATTCATTCTGTTCTTTTATTTAGAATATACATTATAAATTTTATTTATAATAAACTGTTACAATTTGATTGATACTTGTTTACTGCTATCTAACCCTAATCCATATTAGTAATGTTACAGTGTAACTTTACAGTAGGTAAACATCTATTTTTAGAAGTTAACTTTCAAGGAAGTTTGAATATTATCAACCTGAAATTAATCATAACGTTTGTTACCTTTTTACATAGTGTTCGAAGAGGAATTAATAGGGGTGCTCGTGCCAATGGTTTGTTAAGAGGACGGGGGTCGAAAGTAATTACAGATGCACGATTTAAAATTATACAAAAGAATCGAGAGAAACTTACAGATGCAAGAGATAAACTTGCTGAAATTGCTAAACAAAGCGATGCCAGATTGAAATTAGATAAGATTCGTGCATCTCAACTGAAAAAGATAGAAACACAGATACCTGGAATTTCCCGCAAAGCAGGTCGCAATGGAAGGTTGTCTTTGTCGACTAACAAAATACCTCCAATTATTCCACATACAATGCCACCAAATATTCCAAATAATTACATGCCTCCACCCACAAGGACAGTGGGTTATAGACCACCTTCACTTGCGGAACCTCATTATATGGGAGACATGAATATGGATTACAATGATGGTATTCATGGATCAACTTATTTATTTAGGAAAATACATCTGTTTGAGTACTTCAAAAAATGTTTTTGGAGTCTTTTGATTTTTCTTTTGTCAATGACAAATTTATAATTTTGCTGATTTTACAAATTTTTGTACTGGATTTGAATTAAAATATTTTTGAACTACTAATTCATGAAAATATATGAAAAAGTACTCAGTGTTTTGAAAATTTCAGACAGATGTAATTCTTAATATTTTATAAAATTATTTAACATGCTTGTATATTGCAGATTATATGATGGAAACTGCACCATTAAGAAGAACTGTAAGTAATGAATATGCTCCTACACCACCTCCTCCACCTCCTGTGTTCAGTATTAAACCTGCATCTTCATATACATGGGTAAAACCAGCAAGTAGTAATATAACAAGAATTGTACCTTCGCGTAAACCAGATGTTGAGAGAGAACACGAAAGAGCAAGGGATTATAAAGTTATTGCACGTTCTTCAATGGTAAATATTTCTGTAAGCAATTTAACATATTAATTTGTTATAGTGGTTCCCAAACTGACCTTTGATTCATGGAAGGCATTAATATTTTCAGACCCCAAAGCACAGTTTAGGAACCACTGATCCATTATATTTTTTTTTTATTTTCAATGGTTATTTATATTTAATATTCCAGGCAAAACCTCCTTCTCCTACATATAAAGAAGATTGGACTTTTGGTACAAAATCACGGTAAATATTTTGACTAATAGACTGCATAATAATCCATTTTTTATTTGTATTGTTTGCTAATAATATAACTGTTTTAGAACTATATTAGCAGAAGATCCGGTAGATTCAAAATATTATGACTCGCGAAGTCACAGAGATATTGGTGTAAAATCACGATTAGATTCAGTTCCAAATAAATCACGAAGCATGGGTGTTTTATCTCGATCAAAAACGAGTACTAGTTCGTCGTCATCGCAGTCGACTGGTTATCGAATTGTAGTATCAAATTTACAAGCAAACGTTACACAGGAGGATATAAAGGTACGATCATCAAATCTACCGAATGTATTTAGTACAAATAAAAATTTATGTTTTATGCTGTAGGAATTATTTGAAGATGTAGGAGAATTATTAGTGTCCAGATTAGTGCGACCGGGAACGGCTGAAGTAATTTATAAGACACTAAAGGACGCTACAAAAGCCGTTGAAACTTATCACAACAGGCAATTAGATGGTCATCCGATGAAATGTCTCCTTGTAAATCCACGACCAAAAAACAATCCAACAGGACCCGCAGTAAGGTCTCTTACAGAGTGAGTACCGATTCATTTAAATACATTGTTTAAATTCGTATTTTCTTTCTGCACTATCAGTCATTTTATCGTAACCATGAAATACAAATTGGAGGCAAATTTATTTCTGTACTTTTGCAGATCAAGAAGAAGCGTTAGTTCAAGTTATGTACAACCGAGTTTAGGAGCAGTGCATCGTGCATTGTTTGATGATTCTTAATTAAATGTATTAATTCTAATAAGAAAATGCCACGTGTAATGGCAATGAATTCTATTCCAAATACAGTAGCTGTTCGCTGAATGAATCCGATCAGGGCTCTGAACAGATTTTTTTTTTTGGAAACGCTCATTAATAGAACTACCAATGACACATTCTTCTTGGAGGTTGTTCATTCATTTGTTCAATGTAGTTTGTTTAGCGAACGCCCATTTAGTGAACGTTCGTTTAGCGAACGATTATTGTATTTCTAAAAATTGGTACATACGAATGGACTAGATATGACTTCATAAAATGAAAAAACAAGTAATTTGTAGAAAAAGTTCTAAGCGAAATTTGTATCTATAAAATATCATGTATTTTATTTTTAATTTGTATAAACTCAGTACACCTCGGTAATTGAATGAAATAATTATGATAGCAAACGAATTTAAAGCAACTGTAAACGACAGGCACAAAAATGCTTCTTGTACATTTAATATATCGAAATAAAAATGATGAGCATTTAGGAATTTTTAATATTTCGTATTCAATGAGAACGTCGAAGAAAAGAACAAGCATGCGAATGCCCGAACATTCGAATGAAAAATGCAAATAATTGTGGCTTTTTACAGAATACTGTAGATAAAGGAATTAGGAGTTATTGTACTATGGTCTGTTATGGTAAAAATTTTATTTACTTGGTATAAGACGATCACAATACTGTAATGTATGGTTATAAAATATAAAAACTAATATACCATACGTATTATTAATGACATGCACTGAGTTCTCTAGGTAATTAGGTATTAGTTATTAGGGAGATGTTCGAGCAAGTATTTGGAATAGTTGACAATTGTAATTTGATGTAGTAAATGGCACATAAATAACTTTATTCCTTCATCACAACTACAACTTCTAAAGAGAAATCAAATGTCCGAGATACGACTCGAATTTGTCTTTCTCATTAATCTCGTATAGATATCGCCAACAATATATATATATATATTAACGTTGTGTACCTTTGTTACCCACGCACATCCACATGAAAAAAAAGATATACAATTAACATATAAAATACAATAAAAAAATTAATGTCTAATAGTTGACTACCTAGTACGCGTAATAATAATAAAATTAATTTCTAATACAATGGCCGCTCGACAAGCAGCGGCGCTACGAGCACTAAAGTCGGATCTTACAAAGCGTCTACTTATCCAGCGGTCACCGTAGTTGAGTACCTAGTAGACACTATACGCAATTTACAAAGTATTTTTAATTAACGCTGATTATCAATACTGAACCATCCGAAATAATTTAATCATGTTTCTGCCTAAGTGTTCACTTAAAATCAAGAAATCTCGAACCTCTACACCTAACACACGGTCAAGCGACATCGAGTTCGAAATTTCTTGACTTCTTGACTATACGTTACGTATGAAAGTCACTTTTCTCGTCGCGTTTCTTAACTTCTATGATTGCTCATCTTAGCTTTGTTTGGCAACCGAAGAACTTCAGCGTACGACATTTCTAGCCTCTTCAGCCGGGCAACCTCTTCCGACGCGGTGCTCGGTTTGTAGTTCCTGTACTCGAAAGAATTATTATGTTGTTCATTGCGCGCGCACGTATTGTTAGCTTGTTTGCCCGTATTCTGCGTTTCTTTCGTTCTGGTCGCGTAACTGTACCCGTTGCACGTGCCGCCATTTTGGTCATAAACAGTGAATGGCCGGAATTTCTTCTTCCCGCTGTTGCTCATTTTCGGATGAACGAATTTCGGGTTGGTCGTGGGTATGACGTCGAGCGCAATCGACTTATCGTGTGTCAATTTTCTGGTGGAATGTTTCTTCGCCTGTTTCTTAACGTGCACGTTAACCGTCAGGTAGTCCAGACGACAGCCATTCCGTTGTCCTGCCGTCTTCTCGTTCTTGATATTTACAGTAGTGGTCGCCTCGTTGCTCTGTGTCTGTTCACTGGTACCGTTCGAAACTGGTGTTTGTACTCTGTACAACGGCTCAGACACGGTGGACGACAAAGCCGAAGAGACGATGCTCTGATTGTCGTCCGTGGTATCGCTAGGAACATCCTCCAACACCGACTGTGTCTGAGGTACGATCGTGCTCGTCGAGTCGTTCAACAGCGGCAATTTTTCACCCACGTCTTTCGCCTCCGCCGCCCTCTTCACAACGCTGAATATTTCGCTGAATATCTGCCTGTACTCGGGCGTCTTTCGGAACCTGCTTTCAAACGGGCTGTTGTCGTCATAAATGCTGAACTTGCAGTCTTCGCCGTCGGCCAGGGAGCACAGCAACGAACCAGGTCTTCCGTCGGTCTGCGTCGCTTTGTTGCTCGTTTCGTCAGAGAAACCAGAAGACAACGTCTCCGCCTCGGAGAAATCTGTCGGGGTAGCGGAAAACGGTTTCTTACCGCATCCTTCAGCTTTGGTGCGAGTGCCGTTCGCGACTGTGGATTTCGTCGACTCTTGTTGTAATTCTGTCTCCGATGTGGAGTTTTGGAAGCTGTTGAACTCGCCGGACATCTCGAGCTCCTCTTGCAATGACATGCATGGTGTAGGCAAGTTGTCCTTGCGACGGGGTGCGGAACGCCTTTGTACCTCCAGCAGGGCTTGGTACTTTTCCACTAGAACTCGGTACGGATTGCTTAGGTCGTTCGCTGGTACCTCTTTCTCGTTCAGATCCTGTAAGCAAGATGTTTACTTTGTACCTAATGGTTGACAAATTTATCTTTTTTTGTGGAATTGATTATTTGAGAACTTGGTAATTTTGGAATTAAAATTTGGAAAAATTAGAAAATTTGGAAATTTGGGAATTTTAGAATTTGGGAAATTCTAAATTTGGGGATTTGGAAATTTGGGAGAACTAAAATTTGGAACTTGAGAATTTGAGGATTTTAGAATTTGGGGTTTTAGAATTTGGGGATTTTAGAATTTGGGAATTTAGAATTTGGGAAATTCTAAATTTGTGGATTTGGAAATTTGGAAGAACTAGAATTTGGAACTTGAGAATTTGAGGATTTTTAGAATTTAAGGATTTTAGAATTTGGGAGTTTAGAATTTGAGGATTTAGAATTTGGGGATTTGGAAATTTGGAAGAACTAAAGTTTAGGGATTTTAGAAAATTGGAAATTTAGAATTTGGAGATTTAGAAATTTTGGAAATTTAAAATTTAGAGACTTATAATTTTTTAAATTTTGGAAATTTAAAACTGAAAATTTGAAAATTTAGAATTTGGAAATTAGAGGAATTTAAAATTTGAGAATTGATAATTTAGAATTTTGAGATTTAGAAATATGGAAAATTTAAAATTGAGGACTAGAAAATTTAGAATTTGGAAATTTGAGGAATTAAAAATTTGGGAATTGGAAATCCCAAAATATGGAAACTACCAAATTTGAGAAAACATCTAAATTTTATAATTCACAAAAAAAGCATTATATAAAAAAAATTGTAATTTTGTTAGTAAACGAGCATAAAATGCTTCGAAATGTTTTAAAAATAGAGCACTGAGTGAAATTGGTGATGCAACTAAGTCACGCGAGGTATAATTTATTCAATAATCTGTTTTGCAAATGTAATACAAATTTCAGCTCGAACGAATATCAAGAAAGTAAAACGAAAAGGATAATCGGAAGGTGAAGGAAACGCCAGATTTATAGGACGTTAAATAAAAGAAACGACTGTTCGTTGGAAAAAATATGTTTTATTTAAAATCATATAAATCTGGCACTTACATTGTACAACATAATTTTAACAAATACTTCGACTAGATATACTAACAATATTCAGTCATGCTTAACGTCGAA
This sequence comes from Megachile rotundata, assembly GCF_050947335.1. Lineage (NCBI taxonomy): Eukaryota > Metazoa > Arthropoda > Insecta > Hymenoptera > Megachilidae > Megachile > Megachile rotundata. The sequence continues at coordinate 7,598,567 of NC_134986.1, forward strand.
CGAACAACATCGAAAAAAGAATAAACACGATAAGAGGAGCAAACTTAATTCTAAAAAGAAAAATAAGCAGCATCACCAAATTCAACCGTTTCAATTTCATGGTTAAACTTATATTCTAATTCGTTTTAACACAGTCTTCTCGTTCTTTGGAAACCCAATCATTTTTTTATATTTTTATCAATTCTATGTACAAATTGAAATGGAACCCCTTATTACCATAAGCATGTTTAAAAAACCATGTTGTTCAATTCTCAATAACTTATGATAAATGTAAGTGCTCAGTTTTCCTTTCGTTTTACCTACACCTTATTTTAACCAACATTTTATCGCTAACCAGTCTTAACGAAATATTTACTATTGGTCTAACTATACTTTCGTTTCTTCAGTAGCTAACATCTCAAATTACCTGTTGACGTTTCTAAGTTACGAATTAAGAGCAGTCTACACATTCAACTAGAAAGAATTCGCAGAATAGAAACTGAAAAATTATAAAGTAGAAACTATAACTATAATACAATTTGATGCTGTTCTAATTAAAAAATTTTCTCTTGTAATAAATACTGTCAATTATGTTTTTGATACCGTTAGTCATCGATGAATAACGCAATGTTTTGAACGTTGATTCTGTAAAAATTGTCGAATGTGCTTTTTCTGTTAGTACTTCGTCAAAGAACAAAGTAAAGAAATTCTTTTGTGTCATATTTCTGTTCGCTATGAGATTCTAAGGAACATTTTACTACGATATACATATTACAGAGTAAAACATACTCCTTTCAATTACTAGTTAACCTGTTCGCAACGGATCTTTTGGCATATTTACAGTGTCGACTGGGTTAGACGAGCGAAGCGAGTTACGTAGTTTGGTACGCCATTTTAAGAGGGCGCCACTATCAAGAAATTTTATATTTGTGATATACTTGGATTTGGGAAATTGGAATAAGGATCTGGGTTTTTGGAAATTTTGGTACTGAGAATTTAGAAATTTGGAAATTTTGGGAACTGGAAATTTGAGAATATGAAAATTCAGGAATTTGGAAATTTGAGAATATGGAAATTCAGGAATTTGGAAATTTGAGAATATGGGAGTTTAGGAATTTGGTAATTTTGGGAACTGGAAGTTTGAGAATATGGCTATTTAGGAATTTGGAGATTTTGGGAACTGGACATTTGTGAATATAGAAATTTTGGGTGCTGGAAATTTGAAAATATGGGAATTTAGGAATTTGGGAATTTGAGAACTGGACAGTTGAGAAAATAGAAATTTTGTGAACAGGAGATTTGAGAATTTGAAAATTATGGATACTGGGAGTTTGAGAACATAGGAATTTAGAAATATTCAATACTCGATTCAACATTCAATTTAGGAATTTGGGCAATCTAAGCATCTGGTGTTTGGAAATTTAGAACTAAAAACTTTAAGAATTTAAGAACTTCTAAAGTAGAAATTTAAGAACTGAGAATCTGAAGATTTGATGATCTGAAAATTAGAAATATGAGAATTGAGGATTCATGAATTTATAATTATATACTGTTAGAAATTAAAAAACTTGGAAATATGGGTTTCTGTAGGTTCAGGAATTTGCAGGATTTGAATTGAAAAATTACTACTTTAATAGTATTAACAATATATACTGAGATTCCTTTCACATTACTTAAATAAACATACTATAGTAAAAACCAGTCTATAAGAAATAAATATTTTCAGTTTACGTCAACATATCATACCAGAAAAGCTCAGCTAATAAAAATCAATACAATAAATTTAAATTCTGCTTCGATTCAAATAAATATTAAACTTAAATGTAGAAAAATGAAAGAAATGTTGATACTCTTAGTTGGATCCACATATACATTTTGCAACACCGAAAAACCAGCGGTGTCGATTTCAAACACAGGTTGTATGTGGGTAATAAGTATAGAGTACCTTACAACGAAAGGTTACTGTTTATTATATGATCGCAATCTTTAATATTCGAAATACTTCGAAAGAAACGCTATATTTCTGTGTCTACTAAACCGTTGCAAACAGGTTAGAAAAGTTACTATAGTCTCTGGTCATCCTAATTATTTAATACTTATAATAATTTTTTACTATCCTTCAGCGACAACATCTTTCTCAAAATAAATATCGGTATTCGGAATGGTTTCAATAAGAACGGTATAATGCATTCGTTCTTTATATAGCATATCGTATGAAAGAAAATAAGAATCAACGACGGTGTTTTCCATATAGACGCGAAAGTTGTCCACAATATGGAACGAAACTGTTTAGTCTCTTTTTTTGCCATGGATTGCTTTACGTTTGTTGCGAGTGTCTCCTAGAGCAAATAAAACTTTGTTACTTCTGAAACGAAATCCCTGTGGAACCCTTACAAATAATAGGTTGTTGCATATTAAATGGCCGACTTTGAACCGAACAAATTTTTCAGAAAAACTCTATAATCGAACCCGTAAAACAGTTACAATTTGAAGATTGATGCTAGAATAACTAACCTGTCAAAATGGCAGATTTCTAAATTTTTTATTTTACAGATTCATTATTTCAAGTTACCATCTAACTTTACGTTCCCTTTTATACCATCTATTTATTTTTGCTAACACGCGTTTCAATTAATTAGTATTATTGCCAATAAAATAACTGTTAAACGTGATGCGAATACATTCACCATTTTATCTGCGACAACCTAATACTATCATACACGCTACACCGTCAACATTTTGTTTGAATTGTACAGGATATCCTGTATAACTGGTACAACCGACAGCATATTTAGTCTACGTGCAAAAATATGAAAGATAATTTTCTAGTAAGAGGTTTTGTTTTGTAGAAAACAAAATGTATAAGTCAAACGGAATTTAAGATTATTTAATACTATCGTGATTATCTAATAATACCTTAAAACACATTTTTCAGAAATGAACTTTGAGAACTCGTAAAACTACTCGAACGTAAACATAGAGATAGAAATTTCAATTGGGATTTAGCGTGCTAGATCAAGGTCGCAAAATGTATTTCATAGATTCACAAATTTTTTGTACACCTTCGCTTTATTGCAGTCGCGTTGCACCTTAATTTTCTTGAAAACGAAGCCTCTTGTAACAAAATTTTATTTTGTGTTTTTTATTCATGTTTGTACGTGGAATTTGCACTCTCAACGGGACACCCTGTACTGTATAGGTTGCTATATAAATTCTGTCCATTAATCTTTTTATATATAGAAAATTCAGTTATGAATTATTTTATTTTAATGATAACAATTATGTACGTAGTTCAATATTCGAATGATATTTTCCGAGAATATTATCACAGGACAAAACTTACAAAGCAACTGAACATTCATTAAAAAAACAGAAACCGTATGGAACAAAAGATAAGCAGAAAGTCTACCATCTAAAGCAAATTTCAAGAGCAGAGAGAATGTATCGTGCACCCTGAAATAAATTTTGTATAAAAAATTAATTACCTGTATGATTGGCTCTGGTTCCCGTTGGCTCTCATTGATTAGCGACTCTGCTATGCTAATGTCATCGTACTCTTCTTGGTTCAACATTATAGAGAGTTCATCGTGTGCTTTGGAGTCCATTCCTCGCAAACATCGACCGCATAGTTGACCCCGTCTATGAACACACCAATAACAATAATAAAAAATTTATAAAATGTTTATTAAAGTGAGAGTTCATTATACTGAAGAAGAAATACAAATAATTTAAATAACAAATGTTAACTTTCTGTAACCTTGGAAAGAAAGAATACTTATAACATCTTTTTACAAGCGATTTGTTATAAATAATAATAAGTAGCAAGTTTATATTTTAATTATCTATGGAAATTTATTTATCTTGTATAATTTATGTGTACCATGTGATAAAATCTGTAGTATAAACCACTGGCACACACAGTACATGCAATGATAAAATGAAGAAGGAGATAAAGAGATTAGAAGATAAAGATAAAGTGTCTATCTCTTTTATCTTAATCATTATTTAAATAACTGATGATCTCAATAACACCCAACTCTGTTCAAAACAGAACAGAGTAGATTGATACATACCTTACTTCTTCGAGCATGTTTATTTCTTCTTGAAGATTTTTCACATCTTGCTCTGTACAGCGCAAACCATTTAATTGTTCCTCTAAGGCACTGTATCCTTGTGTCAGGAACGCCACCTGCTGTTTAAGTTCTGTGTTTTTCTTCTGTTCCCTGGCTATTTGGTTTCGAGCTTCTTGTAATTGCCTTAACAATTCTGTTAATTCTTCCTCACTTGTCCCTCCTGTTATCGATTGTCGTATACTTGAGTCTGTGATTGCATCTTGGAAAGGTTTTTGGCTAGATGGGGCAGCGCTCTGGAAAATGGTTTATTCAATGCATTAACTGAACAATTAATTGATGCAGTTTTGCAATTTTTCTTAACTTTTTACTGAGCTATTTATATCTTGTTCATCTTTATATAAAATACATATATAATTTTGCATGAAATTTTGAATAATGTTATTGTTTCATTATTTATATTTTTACATACTTATTAGAATGGCCATATTGAAGTTTAACAAATAGTTTTGTAAATAATGCAACCTCTGTATAACAACTTTACATAGTTCAGAATATAAATAGTAGGTTTAACTGTGGTGGAATCAAATCTGACCTAATTACAAACTCAACAATGTGATTAATGTGAACATCCTATATTTTTATAAATGTAATTAGAAACTGCCTGGCGACACTAATACTTTTCTTAAGAATGAAATCAAGATTATCCAGTTTCTGACAATTGAAAATTACAAATGAATAATGTATTCACTATTAAAAAATGTTTTGAAAGAAACCAGAACAGATCTCGTTAGATCACACAAGATGAATGGAAATAGAAATTCTATAGCAAAGCTGTCAGTGTTTTTCCGATGAAATCGAGATTTTCCGCAGTCGGTGGTTTAGTGGCTAAACGAAATAACCGATAATTATCGAACTTATCTAAGATCACATGAATATTAATACCTGTTGTATGCTGCCACCCGGCGTGACCGATGCTTTCCACAGAGCGGTTTGTGTTTGTGCGGTGTTCGTCGATTGCCCCGCACTTTGCTGCCGGAGTAGACTTTCATGTTTCTCGTTTATCTCGTCGATTTTCTTCTGGAATTCTTCGCAACGTGCTTCCAAATTTTCGATCGTCAAACACTGACTGTTAACAAATCATACAAACATTTGTTAAACACTTACTATTTCCTTTCACACAAATAACACAAGTTCAAATGGACATACCTTTTAATAAGCTTCTTGTCGCTCGTCTTTTCTATTACTAAACGGTGATTGGCGCGTTCCAAGTTCTGGATGCTAACTTCAAGTTGTTCGTAGATCTTCAGCCGCGAATCGTTTACTTCCCTCAAGGCAGCTATTTGCTTTTTCATATACTGAAAATTATACATCGCGTTTAAAAGAATGAACCATCATCGTTAGCGATACACTGGATTTATTTCTGAATTACCTCTATTTCTTGTGCTTGCTCCTCGATCGTGGTTTGTTGTGCTTTGACGATGTTCTCTAATTCTTTATTTCGCTCCAAGAGTGTTTTACCGAGTTCTGCCGCCAATTGTAAATCTGAAATAAAGTTTTAGTAAATTAGACAAGTAATCATTGTAACATTAAAGTTTGGTGAAAAATATCGCTGTAGAGTTGATTTTTGTTTCAAACGTGTTTAAATAATTAAAATAAAAACAGAAAGTACAGTAAAATTTTCTACCGTTAAATATTACGATAAAATTTTTTTATTCGAGTTCAACCATTTGAAACTATGTCGTAATGACTGTTCGATATAGCTATCAAAGAGATAAATGTAAATATAATGATAAGCAGAAAATAGTGTGTGGAAACAAAAATTTGGTAAATTTATATTTAAATCGGTTCTGTGTCACCTGGAATGTTTACGAAATAATTTGAAAGGTTATAACGGCCAATTCAAATTATCGTAAAAGTTTTAAAAGCATAATTAAAAGTTCTAGAATAAGAATTTTTAACAGGTCGACATACTTTTTGCATATAAATTCGTTTATCGGTAGAGACGTAATAAATTTTCGACAATTTAAGCAATTTTTTTAAGAAAATTATTAACGACGAAACTGCAGAGATTTAAAATACTTTAATTTATGAAAAGTGTTATTTGCTTATCGTCCAAAGTGGGCTCTGATTTAAAATGTACATAATTATATTGAACGAACTCGACTTTGACACTGAATATATTAAACATAATTGTGTACGTGTGGTATAAACATAATTGTCTGATTTCACCTTTCGAGCATTTTCGAACGATATTTCGAACTTTATTTCGTCTGGTTCTGAACATCATTTATTCATTTGGTTCAGATCTAAATTGAAATATTTAAATTTCTGCATTTTTAAATTTTTGGATTCTCAATTTTTCCAATTTTCAAATTTCTAAATTTCCAAATTTCAAAGACTTAAACTTTCTAATTTGCAATTTTTCTAATTTTTAAATTTTCGGGTTCCCAATTTTTCCAATTTCCAAATTCTCAGACTTAAATTTTCTAATTACTCATTTTTCTAATTTTTAAATTTCGAAATTTTCATATTTTTTAATTTCTAATTTTCTAAATATCTAAATTTTCCATTTTAAAAATTTTCAAATTCCCAAAATTCCAAATTGCAAATTTAAATTTCTCTTATTTCACACACGTGTTCTACAATTTTGTAGAGTCATTAAATTTCAATTGTTATAAATTCTTATAAATAAAATTTAAATTTAAAAAAAAAATATGTATAAAAAGACTGTAAATAACGAAGAAATTTGATATTTCCATATTCGATTTTACCTTTTTCGCAATTATGGTATAACAGCTCGAAGAAAGATTATTTTGTATTTAATGTTTGCATATCTTTCACTGGAATGACAGATTAACTCGTTTTTCCCGGTTAGCAGGTTAAGAATGCAACGAATTAAATTCACGGTACGAAGGAAACAACTCTTCCTCGTAACAAATTATATAAGCTTTTACGTTACCAGTCAATGCTTGAATCTTAGCACACATTAAAAGTAGAACAAATATGATAGAACATTAATATCGCATTACGCGTGGTATTTTAAATATGCGTATTCACGAACTATGTATGGAATGTTCTTTACTAATTTCTTTCATGAATTTTCGAACAATTCAATCATTTTGATATTTGTTAATAATTTTTCGAACTTTGAAATTTTTGTAATTTTATTATATTTCAATTTTTAAACAATGAAAGGCGGAAACAATTTAAATTTAATTTTATACTATCTTATTATATATTATTTTTTTAAAGATATGAGACATGTGTTTAAACATTTTTAAATATTTAAAAAAATATTTGTTTTAAGTGAATGAAAATTTCTACAGTATTTCATATTTTGTATAGTATGTAATATTCGACATTAATTTATTAGTTATTTATGTAGTTAATTTATATAGTTATTTAATCATAATGATTTTTAATAATTATCTAATCGTATCTATGGTCTATAAATTTCATGAAAGTCAATATTTGTCAACTACATATTTAAATTTATGTATTTAGAAAATTCGACAGCGGTAATTTAACTCATTTGCCTCTTTCTTATTCAAACTCTTATAATCGACAGTAAAAATCAAGGAATTTTACAACATTCAGTTTTAGATTCAATTTTAGATCACATTTAAACAATTACTGTAAACACTGTTAGAATTAGCATCGTATAAACAAAAGACATTGCAATTTGCAAAAATGTCGAAGTTTAACCAACATTCGAAGGATGTTCGATAATTCAAACACTATCATACGTCAATACTTTTCAAATTTCCAAAATGTCAATAATTTTGGTTTAACAATTTGTTCACACTATTACAATAGCCTACAAGTAATTAATGTTCACGGAACTTCTAAAAATCAGATCCAATTTTAAATGATACGCAAAATGAAAGAACACTCATCACTTCAAGTAAAAAAAGATTGTTAAATATTCATAAAACTCTATTATTCAGCACTAAATTGATCACAATGCTAGTTCCCATATTAAACACCTGTTGAATTATTAATATAAAACAGCCAGTCCATAAAATTATCAAGATATTCAAATTTGATGAATTTTCAAATTTAAATTGAACTTTTCGCAATATTCAAAATGAACGAAAACTTCACAATTGTTATATTATACACTAATATAAAATGATTAATACTCCACAAGCAAAAGATCAAGATCATCGAAGATCAAATTGAAAGCCAACTGTTCACAATATTTAAATCAAACAAAAACTTCATCTCCAAACATTAAATTCATCATGATGGTCTGTATCAAGTACCTACATAATTACTATAATGTATAATCAAGATGATTATCGAGAAACTACTAATTTAAAATTCAACTTGTGATATTGAAATCGAACAAAAACTCCATAACGAATCACTAAACTTTACCTACTAATGTAAGGCGTATAATTAGTTCCCCATAAGCGAAATACCAAGATTATCAAATTTCCAAGTTAAAATTCACCTTAGAATATTCAAATCGAACGAAACCGTAACTAATGACCGAATACCTACGATTACCTACTAATATAAGGTGTATAATTAATATCTCATAAGTAGACCATTAAAATAGTCAGAGTTCCAATTCAACTTCTTTTCATAATCAAACAAAAATTTTATTATTCGTCGCTAAATAGCTGCAGGCTGAAGATTATACTTCGAAGTACATATTCAACTGATGATGTTAAAAGTGGAGGAAAATTGATCAAATACTTGTATGACTAATATAAGCCATAAGCAAAATATGATCAAACTTATAATTTCAAATCCAACTGACTTTAAGTCTGATCATCAAATACCTACATGAGTATCTATTAATATACATAAGCATAACCCATCCACAAAATATCAATATTAACAAATTCCAAACTTCGAATACGACTGATAATTTTAACTGAAAGAAAGCTTCATAACTAATCACTACATATCTATACGATTAAGAAGCTCAAAATTACCAAACTCAACTTCGAATCCAACTGATGTTAACCGAACGAAAACTCCATAACTGATCATCACATATCTACATGATTAATACAAGTTTATAACCGATACTCCATTAGTAAAATACCAAAATGCCTAACTTCAAACTTGGGAATGTTAACTGAACGAAAACTCCATAACTGATCATCACATACCTGTACGATTATGTACTAATGTAAGAACCCATGCGTAGAAGCTCAAAATTACCAAACTCAACTTCGAATCCAACTGACGATTAACCGAACGAAAACCCCATAACTGATCACCACATACCTACACGACTACCGGTTTATAATCGACAACCCATCAGTGAAATACCAAGATCCTAAATTTCAAACTTGACAATGTAAACCGAACGAGAACTCCATAACTGATAACCAAATGCCTACGTGACAAATACAAGTTCATAACCGATACCCCATCAGTAAAATACCAAGATCCTAAATTTTTAACTTCAAACCTGACAAAGTAAACCGAACGAAAACTCAATAACTGATCACCAAATATCTACACGACTACAAGCTGATAACCGACATCACTAAAATACCAAAATGCCTAAATTTGTAACTTCAAACCTGACAACGTCCATAACAAATCACCAAACTCCGTAGAAAACGTAGAAACGCAACGAGTTTCAGCTGTACCTTCAGGTCCTTGAAGACACGAGAGTTCAATGGAGTAATCCCAACAATCCAAAGAATTCATCTGCGTCTGTGGGTCCCAGACGACGTCCACGCTAGGGCCGCTCATCTTTCCGCGGCCAGAATTCAAGAACTTTCTTGCAGTGTTCACTCTCGATCACTAAACCCCGTGGTTTCAATCGAACTACGCAAACGAACACGGAAGATTTGGACTCGGCGAGAGGTCGGCCATCCAGGTGACACGGTTCGGTGTACGATGATACTGTTGTACACGTAGAAGTCAGGTTATCGACCACAAGCAACCGGTTCCACCGAAGGTAGCCGGTCTTCTGTGAATCGCTGGTTAGCCGTGGAACGCGTGCAGGCCCAAACCTCGAATGCCCATCCACTACCGACAGAAGTCTCTCTCTCCTTCCTACTCCTTCTTTTACCTATGCTCCCCTTCTACCGACCGACACCCCCCTTTTCTATCCTTCTCTCTGTTGTTCCCGTGTTTCACCTGGTGCAATTCCTTTTCAGACACTGGTGTGAGAATTCCTTCTTACCTGCCTCCCGCGGCTACTCTCACTCTGCCCCCTACTTCTTCTTCTTCTTCTTTATTCCCCTACTCGTGCGTGCCTTCCACGGGATACACCTTCGAATACACGTGCAAAACTTCTCTGTCCCACTTTTGGTGTGTACGTACTTTTCTTTCGAACGACGCGTATGGGAATCGTTACGTTACACGCTATCGGTCATTTTACGCTCTCTAATGAGCTTACGAATGATTACGTTTTGATATATGTGGTATGTGGGTGGTTTGGGAGGTGGTGATGCGGGGGATGGCTGAGTAATGAGGGATTGGGTGGGGTAATCTTTGAAAATGTGGGAGAAGGTTTTGAAGGTGGGTGTGGGAAGCTGTTCTTCATTTGTTTGCAAATTTTTTTAATTATTGGGAATTAAATTTGGGAATTTCAGATACATAAATTATGAAGACCTTATTTTTAAATTATGAGATTCATTTATTTTTAATTTTGATTGAATATTTAATATTTAGTAATTTGCACGAATTCTAACGATATTTAATAATTTTCTTAAAATAATAGTACAGTTCCTGGCATTCTCCTTCGTGTTATCAATTTTTTAAAAGAATACAAGCCTCAAAGTCATTCTCCCTGTAATTGTTATTAGGGAGAATTTTGTAAAGAAACATTACAGTCACTGATGTAATCCTTCTCTACATCGCCATTTTATTAGAAGAACATTACAATCCCTAATGTTGTCCTCTCCTGTAGTATCATTTCCTCTAAAAAGCACTACAGCCTCTAATGTTACTATGTCCACGTTACCATGTCCTCAGAAGAATGCTACCACCTCCAATGCCACCTCTTCTAGCTCGCCATTTTGTCAAAAGAACACTACAATGATTAATGTAACTCTTCGCTGCACCGTCATTTTTTCTCTTCATATCACCCTTCCCTACACCATCTTTTTCTGTATAGAACCCTACAATCCTTAATGTCACCCTTCCGCGCATCGTCATTTCCTATATAGAAACCTATAATCCTGAATGTCTTTTCTATATCATCAATTTCTTATAAGACCATACAATCCTTGATGTCACCCTTCCCTACCACCACCATTTTCCTATAAAATCGTACAATCCTTAATGTCACCCGTTCCTGATACCACCATTTTCTTACAACCCCCCTCTATCCCTAATGTCACCCTTCCTGATACCACCATTTTATTACAAACCCCCTCTATCCCTAATGTCACCCTTCCTGACACCAGCATTTTCTTACAACCCCCCTCTATCCCTAATGTCACCCTTCCTGACACCACCATTTTCCTATAAAACCGTGCAATCTCTAATATCACCCTTTTCTTACACCACCATTTCCTCTATAGAACCTCTACACACCCCACCCTTCTCACCAGCCCTTCTGTCCACCCCACCCTCCCTACCACCCCTTCTGCCCATTCCACCCTTCTGCTCAACCCACCCTTCTGCCCATCCCACCCTTCTACCCACCCCTAAATCTCCCAAAAACGCAACTAACCTAACAATCGCAATAATTCGAAAGGAGAGCTCCTGTTTCCCTCGAAATCTCATCCCCGGTAATCGTGTAAACCGCTTCCTCGTGGTATTTCGATCGAAATAACCCCAAGCGACCTCCAGCCGAGAAATATACTTTCTCTTGGGAATGCCCTGCGAAACGTTATTAATCTCTTCATCGATCGAAACAAAAGAGAGGAGGCTATTGTTGGCTCCGTGTTTGTGAAGGTGTAGTAAAATTCTGCGGGGTTTACGTGTGTACGACGCTAACCTTTCGAGAGCGTCGAGTGCAAAGCGTGAAACCGCTTTGAAGATATTACCGACATTAACTGGGGTATGCAGCGTCAGCTAACTGGATCATTATCGTTCCACCACGCCCTGCAACAGCGTGCCAGTATTTTGTAAAGCAACAAACGAAACTCAGCGTACCGTAACTTGCGCTAAAATGTAATTTCACACTTTGCGTGTTCGGGGTGGTAACTGTGGGAATTCCTTGTTAGATTTGAATATAGATTCAATGCATATTTAGCGTTTTTGTGGTACAGATTTTTGGTGGTCTTTAACCCCTGCGAGTGGGTGCGTCAGGTGCAATAAACTGTTATGATGCTGAGAGGATGAAGAAAGTTTCAACCCTTTGTATTTTTATGTTCAGTATGGCTCGGCATCACATTTCTCTTGGATTTTATAAATAATTCATTGTCAGATAAATAGATTGGTTAAATATATATATTTTCATTTATTTACTATTTATAATGTATGGAAAATGTATGTGTCACGTACTCCATGCTGTTGATAGACATTTTATTGAGAAATTTTTTATCTAGTTTGCAAATGAAGGAGTTGATAGGTAAATAGAAATTAACGAGTGCGAAGTTTTAATGTTTTGAACGCTTTCTAGTTAGGGACCCTTCATTATGCAAATTGTGATCAGATTTGAATTAGGAATTCAAGATAAAAATATGAGGAGGATTTATAGTACTTGAACTAGTATTGTGTGTCACAAGTGTAGCTTGATATTGTAATACACATTGTTTTACAAGACATTGTAAAATATATACTTAACTAGGTTTTTTGTGATATAGGTGGATGGTCCTTAATCTCTTAAATTAGGATTCAATGAGTGCGTCTGATGTAATAAACTATTAACTGTTATAGTATTGAAAGGTTTCAACGTTGTGAAGGTTTACTACTTACAGACTCTTCATCATGCAAATTATAATTAGATATAAATTGGAAATTCAAGATAAAAATATGAAAAAAGTTTGAAGTACTTGAACTGCAAGGGCACGTGTATGTGTTATTATGGTGCAGGGGTTAATACTTAGGCATTATCGTCATAATTTATAGGTGGATGGTTTTGAACCCTTTGAACTATGATTTAGTGAGCGTCGGATGAAATAAACTATTAACTGTTGGAATATTGTACTTTAGAATTTGGGTGTTTAGGAGATTTGGAATTTTACAATCTCAGAATAGTGGAGCTTTGAAATTAAAAAATTTGAAGATTACAATATACAGGAATGCAAAAATCCTCAAATCTCAAAATATCCATATCCTCAAGTGTCCATCTTCTTCAACCTTTAAATCTCCGAATTTCAGACCTCAAATTCCACTTAATCAGAATACTAATTATTCCAAATTCCAATGTCATCAAATTCCAATATTTCCAAGTTCCGATATTTCCAAATTCCGATATTTCCAAATTGCGATATTTCCAAATTGCGATATTTCCAAATTTCGATATTTCTAAATTCCGATATTTCCAAATTCCGATATTTCCAAATTCCAATATTTTCAAATTTCGATATTTCCAAATTCCAATATTTCCAAATTCCAATATTTCCAAATTCTAATATTCCCAAATTCCAATATTTCCAAATTCCAATATTTCCAAATTCCAATATTCCCAAATTCCAATATTCCCAAATTCCAATATTCCCAAATTCCAATATTCTCAAATGTCAATATCTCCAAATCCCAATATCTCCAAATCCCACTATTCCCAATTCCCAATATCCCCAGTTCCCAATATCCCCAATTCCCAATATCCCCAATTCCCAATATCCCCAATTCCCAATATCCCCAAATTCCCAAAACCCCAAAACCTCCAATTCCCAAATCTCCAAATCCCCAAATCCCCAAAACCTCCAATCCCCAAATTCCCAAATCCCCAAAACTTCCAATTTCCAAATCCCCAAATTCCCAAATCCCCAAATCCTAAAATCTCAAACCCGTAAAAACTAAAAAATTCTCAAAACCCCCAACCAGTATCCAAATCATCCCTATTACGACAGCCCATAAATAAAGTCACCGTCCATAGTAAAAGGTAACTAAAATGCCAACGTTATCGAGGAAGTAATTTACTCGATCCTTTTTGCCATAAAGCAAAAGCATTAATTGCTTCTGTCGAATCAGCGGTTACCGATAAAAATGTTAAGGTCAAGTGTGCTCGCAATTTATATATCCTTTCAATTTGCTTTCACTTGATTTTATACGACGTTACCGTGATTGTTCTTGCGATCATTTCAATCATTCTTCTTACCCTAGTTCGTATATATTTCTAGCACCTCTCGCATACTTTTCGTTACAATAAAACAACCGATACTGCAACGTAAATTTCTTTACCTCAATTTCTATCATGTTCATACGTTTTGTTCCTTGCTGCAGCTTTGATAGGTAGGTACAAGTTCAACACCGTTAGCTTGTTACTATGTTGCCAATGATATGTAATCGATGAACTGTTATGGTAACCATAGATTTCTACGAACAGTAAATTTGTACGATCTAATCGAATGACGAGTTTTTAGAAATTTTAAAATTGGTTCAATGACATACTTCTTTTGCTTTGAAAGACATTGGTTCAAAGTAATTGTCTCTCTTATGTGATGTCCTATTGGAGTGTTAAAATGTATTTACCTTTTGTAGATTTAAGTGAATTATGCTCACGTTGAGAACTTCATTAAAATCAGTACTTTCTAAAAGAAGTTTCAAATAGCTTGTTGTATTTTTAACAAAAAATGACTTCATTTAAAAAGGTCTAACACTTCTTTTGCTTTGAACGAATTTGGTTCAAAGTAATTGTCTGCTTATGTGATGTCCTAATGAAGTGTTAAAATGTATTTACCTTTTGTAGATTTAAGTGAATTATGCTCACGTTGAGAACTTCATTAAAATCAGTATTTTCTAAAAGAAGTATCAAATAGCTTGTTGTATTTTTAACAAAAAATGACTTCATTTAAAAAGGTCTAGCACTTCTTTTGCTTTGAACGAATTTGGTTCAAAGTAATTGTCTCCTTATGTGATGTCCTAATGAAGATTTAAAATGTATTTAGCTTTTGTAAATTTAAGCAAATTATACAGACATTGACAACTTTATTAAAGTCAGTATTTTCGAAAAGAAGTTTCAAATAGCTTGTTGTAATTTTAAAAGAAAATGACTCCATTTGAACAAGTCTAGTATAATTTTTGTATCAGCTGTAGATAAAGTACTGTCAGGAAGACCAAAGAAATTAGTAGTTCTCGATAATTACATATCAACTAGCACCTTATTAACCTATATACCATGTTTTGTCGACTTTTCAAGACTAACAGGCTGTTGAACGAGTTTCATCCATTTCAAGCCTTTCAACGTTAATAGTACGATTATTTGGAAAGTTATTGTCGGTTGAACACTGCAGCTGATTGCACGTAACGCATCAAGGTATAATGCATAAAGATCCGCGGTCCAGCGACTGGCAGTCGAAAGTATCCGTATCAAGGCTTTCCTCAGCGGAGACCGTTTTTCTTACACCGTTAAGTCGAATGCTGATCGGTTGTTGCGGATGTACATGAAAATAAACAATAATGGAGAGGAGAACGGAGACCTATGGAATTTATGGCGCGAGCATCTTCGGGAGAAATGCACCTAGAACGTCGCTCGTATGCTTTATGCGCCAACCGGCACAATGATGGGAACCTAGCCCACGTATTTCTACGGTTCGCCGATGGTTCATTTGAGCCGGTGGCAAACTTTTTGCACGACTCTCTATTTTAACGAGAACGGAACATCGGGGCACGATTCACTTTGTGAAATGCTCGGACAGACTGTTGGAGCTTACGTGAACCGTAATCGACATCGTTAACGGTGAAAACTTTCGAGATGACTCGCGTTATATCGCCATGTGTTAATTATCTGTGCGGTATATTGCGACGTACTGAGTATTTATGGGTTCTGTTACTTTGTGTTATGAAGCTACGCGTTCTTTGTTGCCTCGCGTTATATCGCCACGCATTATATCACCTCGCGTTAAATACTGATGCGTTGAATTACAACACGTTAGCAATGCGTTGTATTACTACGCATTCTATTGCCACGTGTTATATCGCCACGCATTATATCACCTCGCGTTAAATACTGATGCGTTGTATTACAGCACGTTATGTAGCAATGCGTTGTATTACTACGCATTCTATTGCCACGTGTTATATCGCCTCGCGTTAAATACTGATGCGTTGTATTACAACACGTTATGTAGCAATGCGTTGTATTACTACGCATTCTATTGCCACGTGTTATATCGCCACGCATTATATCACCTCGCGTTAAATACTGATGCGTTGAATTACAACACGTTATCTAGCAATGCGTTGTATTACTACGCATTCTATTGCCACGTGTTATATCGCCACGCATTATATCACCTCGCGTTAAATACTGATGCGTTGAATTACAACACGTTATCTAGCAATGCGTTGTATTACTACGCATTCTATTGCCACGTGTTATATCGCCACGCATTATATCACCTCGCATTAAATACTGATGCGTTGTATTACAGCACGTTATGTAGTAATGCGTTGTATTACTACGCATTCTATTGTCACGTGTTATATCGCCAGGCATTATATCACCTCGCGTTAAATACTGATGCGTTGTATTACAGCACGTTATGTAGCAATGCGTTGTATTACTACGCATTCTATTGCCACGTGTTATATCGCCACATGTGTAACTGTCACATATTATATGACCATGCGTTAGGAATCTATGCCTTGTAAACATGACATTTAAGAATTTGAAAATTTTACAATTTTCAGGGTTTGGAAATTATATCGATAGTCAGTCTTTTAAAGTGCATTTGGAATACGAGGATCATCTGTATTCTACAAATGCACTATAAAACGTGAGTATAATTTTTCCCAGTAATATGCGTTCTTTATGATTCAAGAAAATTTTCCATGAAAACATTTTGCGCAAAGGAACCGGTAAAACAAAATATTATGAAGGTATTGTGAATGTTCGAAACAAAATAATAACAGATAATAAAATTTATAAGTCTTCGTGTCAACAATTTAAAGGTCCGAGATTAAATTCAGAGTGTTTCAATCAGTTTTGTATTAATTCTAAATAAAGAAGAGAAGACACCAACGTATTTCTGAAATTGAACCAGTTCAATCTCCACTAATTACAAGCTCGCAGTTCATGCCTCTGCAGTCTTCTCAGAACAGTTCAATGTGTTTCAACATTATTTCTTAATAACCAGCGGAGAAACAGAACGTAATCTTACGTTTCATTCATGAACGAGAGATGCGAGAGTATTGCACTTATTCCTTCTTCGAGATCGGTTTCTTCTCACGAACCAGAAATCGTAAAAACAATACACAATTACGGCTATCTGATGCATTCCGTGAAAAGCGTTAATATTCCGTAGCAAGTACGCGTTATAAATACATAATACGACGTCACAGATACATTACAAATTGATGTAGCAATTAACTCGTTTAGGTTCAATAGCCTTAGGAAAAATACCATTTTGAATGAACTAGTTTCCATAACGCAATATGTACTCATTTTTTCGTTGTCTCATTAAACTTCTTTCAAATTACAAAATTCACTACTTTTCTTTTTTTATGTTATAACAATTCAAGATTAACTTCTTTGTTTTTATGTAGAAATATACTAACGAATTGTATTACACTGTCGGTTCGTATTCTAGTTAACCGGCGCATGCGCATTGTGCAGTTTCTGACGGGCTCTTTTAAAAACGCAAGGTTAACGGGGTATAAACTTAACACTACAAATGATGAAAATCTTTTAAATAAAATACTTAAATACATATAAAATTAGGTTGCGTATACCACTCATTTTCAAAAAGCCCGCCAAACGCTATGCAGTACCGACTCATCTCAAATAACATTTAACCAAAGAATGATGTATTTCAGTGATGCATTTAATAAAAGCTTACTTCAATAACATATTCAACTAATAATTATTAAATAATATATTTAATAAACGACTGTTTTAATAATACATTTGAAATATAATATCGAAGTCATTATTTATTAAATACATCAATGAAATAAGCATCTCTTAAATATTTTATTGAAGTAATCGTTTATTAAATACGTTATTAAAATAATAATGTATTCAATGCGTTATTGATCCACCAATTTATTGATATATTATTAAAATAACCATTTGAAATACATTATTGATATAATTATTGATTAAATACATAAATAGTGTAATTATTTATTAAACACAATAGTGAAATAACCATCGATCAATATTATTTAACCAATGTTGTAGACAGGAACATAATTACTCGTTCGAAAGTGGTTACACGTGAATATTGGACGTTTACAAGCGAACGGTAAGTAATTTAGGAAGAAGCGTGCCTGCTGTTCACCGAGGGAACGTCGTTACGTGAAAATTACTGTCCCGGCGATAAATATTGAATGGCTAGTTTCACATCCTTAGGGCTTCGTTGTCACGAGAAACGTAGCTTCCGTGCCAGAAACGATGTTCGTGCTCGTAGATGAATTTCGTGCGAATTTAATTAGGGAAACAATGGACGCGTGTATATACGTACTTGCCTTCGTCACGAGTATAATTGGGGAAAAAAGATTCATACAGACCGAAATTGGTCCGTGGAAACGTTCGTCTGCAGCTAAATATAAAGGCGAGAGTTTTTACAGAAAAAAGTAATAATCCACTTGCGTGCAAAAGAGATACTATCGTGCAGGAAGATTCGGTTTCATTTAATCCCGCTTCATTTTTCTGCTGATTAGGTTAAACGGTGCGATGTAGGTGACAGGCAATTTTTATATCTCGATGGTCATAAATTCTTACATTTGCAAATTTTCAAAATTGCAAATTGATAAATTGATAAATTGATAAA
Organism: Megachile rotundata; assembly: GCF_050947335.1. Lineage (NCBI taxonomy): Eukaryota > Metazoa > Arthropoda > Insecta > Hymenoptera > Megachilidae > Megachile > Megachile rotundata. The sequence continues at coordinate 7,617,429 of NC_134986.1, forward strand.
TTGATAAATTGACAAATTGACAAACTGACAAATTGATAATTGACAAATTTACATATTTACATATTTACAAATTTACAAATTTACAAATTTACAAATTTACAAATTTACAAATTGACAAATTGACAAATTTACATATTTATAAATTGAGAAATATACAAATTCATAAATTGACAAATCGACAAATTTACAAATTTTAAAATCCTCAAATTACTAAAGTCCTCAAATTCTACAATTTATAAATACCTAAATTCCCAAACTCCCAAATTTGCATATATCTAATTTTCCAAATTTCTGAATTCCTAAATTCTCAAATTTTTACACACCGTTTAACACCATTTTTGAGAAGTCCTGTAGCATCCAATAAACCCGCCAGATAAAGATCTCCGAAGGTCTTCGTGGGAATTTCAGGACGAAATTGTGGTAAAAGTAATTAAGAAAGATTAACAATGAAGAGCAATCAGAACGAAATTCTGGCTACTTAAAAACGGAGAAATTGTTTAACACAAAAGCGGAAATGATTATCCTCTAGTAAGGAATTACCGAATTACAGCGAAACCGTTAAAGAAAGGACGGTTTGCATAATTATTTGTTCTTCCCTTTCTAAAACAACGTTAAATACTCGCATCGTGTTCACAGTTTTTGCTTCTCCATATCCATATATGTATGCAAAACGAACGCACATAATGTTTAATGAAGACTCGCTTCGATGATTATTTTAACGAAAGTATATTTCTTTAAAAGCAGAAATTAATAATACTATAATTAACACATGTGGATATTCATAAAGTTTAATTTGGGTATATTGTGATGATAGCGGGTGTTGATAGTATTAGACCGCAAAGTAATGTAATTTCCGCGCATGTCAACATTTGTCATTTATCAGCTGATTGTATTCTCTGTCGTGCCAAAGTTTTCAGGTTAAATTGACTCGTTTACTTGCAAATAATTAAATCTGAAATTTTCCTTTGCAATTTTATGTGAAATAGCCAGCCAAATACCAGAGGTACATATCCATTGTATGCTTTTCGAGTTTCACAAGGGTAGTAACGCAACAGTCGCTACCAAAAACATTTGCGATGTTTATCCAAGTGCATTAGACGTTCGCAAATGCCAGAGGTGGTTTTCCAATTATTCCGATCGCTGCGACACTTTCTAAGTGACAAAAAATTTGAAAATTTTGATGATATCCAAAATGCCGTCTCCAGTTATTTTGCCCGGAAACCAATTGATTTTAATCGAGCCGGCATTGAAAATTTGCCAGTAGATGGCAAAAGGTTGTCGATAACGAGGGTGATTACATTATTGATTAAAAATAAATACTTGTTAAAAATTTGCTTGAATTTAATGTAAAAAACGACATTACTTTTCGGTCTCTTTAATACTTGTGTAATTTAGAGATTTAGGGATTTAGGGATTTGATGATATAGAGATTTAGGTATTTATGAGTTTGGGAATTTATAGATCTGAAAATTTAGAAACTTGAGAATTTAAAAATTGATGAATTTAAGAATGTAGAAATTTCGGAATTTGAAAATTTACTTTCAAGACCTTATAAATTCCAAAATCTCCAAATTCGAACTCTTCATCTCCACGTTTCTGCATTCTCAACCATTCAAAGAAAGCTTGTAAATAGACACTATTTCAGGAAAGCTCGAAACTGTTAAAATACCGAAGCGAGTTCATTACAAAAGGCAAAATTTCTCGACCATAAAACTTTGTGAGGCCGTCCTCCGAGCATGCAATAAACGACGACAAACGTGATTTAAAATCTGCATAAAATAAAACGGAACAGCTATAGAAAATATTTACCATCTGCAGTATCTGTCGATTGCAGAAACAACGTTGTAAATAACGGTACATTCGTCCCTTTCGACCGAACATCTGGTAGTCATACTCTTCTCAAATAAAAGACCATACTCTAAACAAAAGTATGGTCTTCCCAAATAAAAGACCACCTAAACAAAAGTATGGTCTTGCAGAGTATAAAGTCTATAGAAGAGTGATGAAGCCTAAGATCGATCATGCCGTAGATCTTTAGGTATACCGTTTACCTTCCATCGGTCATCTACAATTATCACCAGAATCTTCTGATCCTCGGATTACCCTAAACGCTACACAATTAGGATTAATATTAGTCCACGTTCTAATCTCCTCGAAGGTACTACAACAGATTACTTGCTTTGGTATTTGCTTTGCTGGAGGTATTCCCGCTTTTATTTCCCGTTTATGACAGTGTTTATGGTCAGCCGTGTCTCGGTGCTGGGACGTTGAAATGGTGATGGGACTTTGGGAACGGTTCGTTGCTGATAAATTATTATTATTGGTCTCGTGCTCTTTTCTGTTTTAATATTTGGGGACGTGGAATTTGGTCACTTTCGAATTTTTTAATTTAGGGGAGTTTGTACATTTACATGTTTGCGGATTTGTAGATTTGCATATTTATACGTTTACCAATTATAAATGTACTAATTTACAAATTTGTAAATTTATCGATTCACGAATTTACAAATACACCAATTTCTAAATTAATGAAGTTATCATTTTATAAATTCATAAATGTAGCACAAATTTATAAGTCGACTCCTCTTCCGTAAATCGAGTAATATGTTAACAAAAATATCATGTAGACTTCGTACCCTGTAAATATTGTTCTAAACTTTTTTTTGTGAGGTTACTACAAGTGCGCGAAAAATCGTGAGTAACATTACTAACAAGACCCTGTATGCAGAACATGGTAAAGCGTTAATTACACCACAAACAAATGATTGCGAATACTCGTCCGCATCGCTGCAGATAGATGACCTATCTACGAAACGAAGTAATTTGTTCTTCAGCGATGAACGGCGATCAACAACCGTCCGGATTCGAGTGCGAAGGTACGAAACAATGAAAGACAATCAGGAAGAAGACGGAACAATGTAGACTTTCCAGAGGCTAGCCCCGAGCCGAGTCGTGATGGATCGATACAAAGGGTGGTCTGTAGCGTCCATTAGCTTCCCGCGTCTTTTTCTTCTTGCAATTAAACGGCCGTGTCGTGAGAATTGATTTTTATTACACGAAGCCAAACGACAAGATAGCAAAAAGCACAAGCGGCTATCAAGGATCCGTTTGCTTCCTATCGCTCGCAATTTCTTCGTTTCGAGGTCACCATCGTCACGACATTCTAATAGTCCGGGGAGAATAACTTTAACGAGTTAACGATCACGCTTGTCCCCATTTTTCCGACAATGTTAACGACGTATCGGCCGTAGAATGCAAATCGCTTACGTTTCATGTTTTGAGAACGTAACTGTTGAGCTTCGGTATACACGCGTTAAATATTGTTTTCAAAACACGGACGACGGTGATCGAACTCTTTCGTAGTGTTTTTTTTCTTGCATTGGCTCATTTGGTAATACCTGCTTGTCGTGCGAGTCGAGGCTTGTACAGAGTCGAAGGTTGCGAGATTATTCGCGCAGATGGTACATTTGCAAGATGGCATAAATTTCACGTTGGAATTCAATTAGAGAGCGCCTTTGAAAAACAACTATTCTTTATTCATGAGTCGCCATTTTCTTTTAACAAAATATTAAGTTTAGTTATATTCGAACTCAAATTAGGAGTTTTGAAAGGTAGCGGCATTCAGGTAGAGTTGCCACATAGGTCTATATGGATTACTACACGCATTACATGTTGCAGAATTTTGAGATATTAGTTCGGGACTTGGAGATCTGAATTGTTTGAAAGGAAATTTGAGAATTTGGGAATTTCAGAGATTGGAAGACTGAGAATTTGGATTTTTGGGAATTTAGAAATTTGAGAAATTGGATATTTGAATAATTGGAAATTTGAGTATTTGGAAATTTGAGGATTTTGATTTTTGAGAATTTGGGAATTTGAGAAATTGGAAATTTGAGAATTTGGAAATTTGAGAGTTTGGAAATTTGACAGCTTGGAATTTTGAGAGTTTGGAAATTTGGGAATTTGAAAATTTGAGAAATTGGAAATTTGAAAGTTTGGATTTTTGAGAGTTTCGAAATTTGAGAATTTGGAAACTTGAGAAATTGGAAATTTGCGAATTTGGATTTTTGGGAATTTAGAAATTCGAGAAATTGGACATTTGAGCAATTGGAAATTTGAGAATATGAAAATTTGAGAAATGGGAAATTTGAGTAATTGGAAATTCGAATATTTGGAAATTTGAGGGTTTGGAAATTTGAGAATTTGGAAATTTGAAAGTTTGCATTTTTGAGAGTTTAGAAATTTGAGAGTTTGGAAATTTGAGAATTTGGAAATTTGAGAAATTGGAAATTGGAGTATTTGGAAATTTGCGAATTTGGATTTTTGGGAATTTAGAAATTCGAGAAATTGGAAATTTGAGTAATTGGAAGTTTGAGTAATTGGAAATTTGAGAATATGAAAATTTGAGAAATTGGAAATTGGAGTAATTGGAAATTTGAGTATTTGGAAATTTGAGAATTTGAAAATTTGAGAAATTGGAAATTTAAGAAATTGGAAATTTGAGAAATTGGAAATTTAAGAAATTGGAAATTTGAGTATTTGGAAATTTGCGAATTTGGATTTTTGGGAATTTAGAAATTCAAGAAATTGGAAATTTGAGAATATGAAAATTTGAGTATTTGGAAATTTGAGAATTTGGAAATTTGAAAAATAGAAAATGCGAAATGTCATGTACCTCCCATTCTACAGCCCTCACACTCCTTCAGAGCAAGTCCACTATTCCCTTGAGGCAAACACTCTCTCCTATTAACTCAAATATTTACAAATGGCCAACTGTTTAATCTCGCATTGCACACGAAAGTAACATTATAAAAATGGACATTAGAAGTTGCTTGTAAGGAAGCGTTCTCAGGCCGTGAAATTCAGAACGAGATGCGAATCGAAGGTAAGAGAACGTCTATCCATGTTTACGATCCTGTTGTAAGTGAAAGTATAAATGGCGATATAGAGAAGGGTTGGACGTGATAATTAGGTATTTAAACGAGTGATTTTATTTGAACCGCTCTTAAATTATCAGCGTTAAACAGGGATCGATGGTGCGTTAGTTGGGCTTGATCTTTTGTAATTTGATTCGTTCGACGGCACGGCTCGTAAACATTATTATCGATACTGCAGGTTAATGATCACTCTCTCGATCATTCTTCATCCATTCAACAGAATTTCAATCTACTCTATCATTGCCTTTTGTTTGCTCTCACGTCAAAGCTCGCTGTCTCGCGATTAGGTCAACACGTTCACATTTCCGTTGCCTATTTTCACTGCGAGCCAACGTACCCTGAGAACTGTCAGACGAGAAGTATGAGAAACGATTTTGACGCGCGTAATATTTAATCTGGCGACGATCTGCAACTATTAGGTTGAGGAATAAGTTCGTAGCGTTTTGACATTTTCTTTTTTTTACAGCGACATTTTGCAATTTGCAAGGTGTTATAATATTCATTCGATAGAGCTCTTTCTGCTCTACAAAACTGTGTTAATCGTTTTTTTCAGTAGTTTCATTCGTTATTACTATTGAGGCTCAGAAATGGAATATCCAGGAGGTAAAAATTAGCACTTTCGACACCTGCTCTTCTTCGCTGTCCATCGTTTCTTCTTTCGGAAAACGCGTGAGAATGATCTGTGATGTGGGGTGCAGTGCATGTGTGATAAGGTGGTGCGCGAATAATAGATGCATATTCAATTTTACATTATTATACAATTTCAAATTATTTGACAATTTTAAATTGCTGTCATTAAATTTCTTTGTTTCTAAATTGTTACATTTGGAAAGTTAAATGTACTTGTGAATTGGAAATCAGAATAAACTGAAAACAATAAAATTGCAAAAATTGCAAAGTTGAAAATGGTAGCCAAGAGTCGCCAGGCAACGCTACCCACACAGGAAGGTGCATGACTCACGTCTGTTGTTCAGAAGTCGAGCGAGTGCAGCGTTCACTTCCGTCACAGTAATTTATTGCATCACCAGTGTTATTTGATAGAAAATTATTTCGAACTATGTACCTGGACAATACTCCCACTTGACTTTTGGTGACGATGGTCTAGTTAATCCCACTGTTACGGTGTCCCTTGCGTAACGCTCGCAAACAGATCACTAGGCGCTCTATTCATCAAACTAAATGCACTATTTGTTTTACAATTATTACAATTGGCTATCGGTTTTCTGTCGAAGTTAAATAATTTTGGAGAATTTTTCGAGATCTAGGGATTTTGTGATATAAAAATTTCGGGGATTTAGGAATTTTGGGATATGAAAATTTCGGGGATTTAGGAATTTTGGGATAGAGGGGTTTTAGGGATCTGGGGATTTTGGAATCTAGGTGGTTTGAGCATTTAGGGATTTTGGGATATGAGAATTTCGGGCATCTAGAGATTTTTGGATCTAGGGAATTTCGGGGAATGTGAATTTTGGGGCTCTAGGGATTTTGGATCTAGGGAATTTCGGGGAATGTGAATTTTGGGGCTCTGGGGATTTTCGAATCTAGGGAATTTTTGGGAATGTGAATTTTGAGATCTATGGAATTTTGGAGTATGTGGATTCTAGTGATCTAGGGATTTTGAGATCTGTGGAATTTTGGAATATGTCGATTTTAGTGATCTAGGGATTTTGAGATCTTTGGAATTTTGGAGTATGTGGATTCTAGTGATCTAGGGATTTTAAGATCTGTGGAATTTTGGAATATGTCGATTTTAGTGATCTAGGGATTTTGAGATCTTTGGAATTTTGGAATATGTCGATTTTAGTGATCTAGGGATTTTGAGATCTTTGGAATTTTGGAATATGTCGATTTTAGTGATCTAGGGATTTTGAGATCTTTGGAATTTTGGAATATGTCGATTTTAGTGATCTAAGGATTTTTGAATCTAGGGATTTTGGGATCTGTGCAATTTTGGGATATGTGGATTTTAGGGATCTAGAGATTTTTTAATCTATGGATTTTGAGATACGAGGATTTTGAGCATCTAGGGATTTTTGGATCTAGAGATATTTATTATGTGGGGAATTTGTGATATGTACATTTTGTACATTATAATAATGTACAATGCAGTGTCATGTAATTATAATCACACATATATGTACATTACAATTACACAAAATAAAATGTGTCCTCATACATCTTCTCATAATATTACATAAAAGTACATAACAAATATATTAAACTAATTCTAATACATTTCGTATGAAAGTCCATATCAAGAGTAATTCCATCCATCATCGTAAATTAACGATTATAAATGAACCATATTTTATTCGAAAGTAGAAATTTATGAGATGCAGACGTATCGATAACAAATGACTATATCGATGTTTTGTATAAATTTCATTGCGACCAAATGAGGCGCGAAAGACGCACTCGTAAATGCATGTAGCAAGAGTAGATACATTTCACAAAGCAATCGCGAATCACGCTTAATAAATATGCGGACTGATTGGGATGTATCCATATGTCACTGACATCCGAGTATATCGCATGAAATGACACCTGACCTCTAACAGTATTGGCGATACAACGGACACGCGCGATTTTTGCGGGAAAATTCTGTGTTGAATATTAGCCGTGCGGTTAAACCAGCACGAGATGATTGATAGCGTGTTGATCAATGCGATGATAGATTCTATAATCGCGTTATGTGTGCGGATGTGGGAAAATTAACAGGTATAGGTGATGATATTTGACACGTATTCGATGATATCACGTTTTATTTTTCCTGGTTTTGTATGGAAACAGTTCCGGTGTTTATGGATTGTTTTATGTAACTGTTTTTGAATTTTTTAATTTAGAAGAATAATAACTTGATAGTTTAGGAATTTGATAGAGATAGAGAAATTTTAGATCTACTAATTTGGAAAGTTGGAGATTTGTAGAGATTTCAAATTTTTAGATTTTTAGAAATTTCAAATCTTCAACTTTGGGAAATTAGAAAATTGGATAAATGGAAATTTGAAATTTTCAGATTTGGAAAATTAGAAATTTAAATTTATAGGAATTTCAAGTTTTTAGGTTTGGAAATTTTGGGGTTTGGATTTGCAGATATTTCAAATCTTCAACTTTGGGACATTACAAGATTAGAGAAATAGAAGTTTCAAATCTTCAGATATCTCAAATGTCCAAACCTTCAAATATTATACTGAACCAACATTTATAAAAATTGCCCCCCAATCGATCCTATAATAAATGAATAATTTCAATAATAAATAGAATATATTGCAAATAAAATTTCTCCTGAAATTTTCCACCTAATTAAATTTGAATTGGTTACTGGAAATCAGCTTGAATTGTTGCACTAATTAATTTAATATCTTGCGTTTGTATGTTAAACATATACATTTTTCAAAAATCTAAATTTCACTTCCTGACTTAGTTTCTAGAAAGACTTCCTCTTTCCAGTTTACCCGTTCCGTTAGTTTAAATCTAAAGCGATTTAGATAACAACGTATGACACCAATTTCCACATCTGATTATGAAAAAATCTGTAATAAATTCATCCAGTTGATTTGTGACGTTTTTTAGAATGGATGTAATAGATAAGAATATTAACTTGGAAAATGAAGCATGCGAGGAAGGAAATGACGATTAGTACGTTTTTTATTACTGGTGTTTAAAATAAATTATATTTAGTATATATTTGCATTTCTCTTCTCTTTTAACAAGTTGTGGTAGAATGATGGTAGAAATACTTGTACTGTATGTGTAGATACATAGCAGAAGTATAAGTATTTATATTTTATGTAGTATAAATAAAGTTAATACAATCATAATTTAATTTTTTCTTTTTCATCAATGAAAGAGAAGACAAATTATTCAACCCATAACTATAAACAAATTTCAATTTATTTTCACCTAAAATTATCATATTTTCTATATCACTTCTTCTCCTTTTCAAGAGTAAGAGAAAATCTCATTCTTCCCCATTTAAAGAACGATAAGAGTCATTTTACTCCTTCCACCACTTTGACTACAAAAACGCACATGAATAGGTGAATTTCTAAGTTCCTTTCTTTGCATACACTTTCAATGTAATCTAACAACATTGTTATTTTTTATCTTTCCGGTACTATTACTTGTTCGGTATAAGAAACTGCTCTTCTGAGGAGCACAGTTTTGTTGCTTTTACCGCTATCCTACTTCTGAGCCCATTAATTAATTGTAGATAAATGGTAACAGGATTAATTGCCTGTCACTCTTAATGAATAGAGTATTCTAATGTTAAACGTGATGTTGCTTGATTAATAAAGTAATAGCCGTTCATAAGTGTATACAAATTTTAGGGAACTTTATTATTCAAAAATTTTTGGCTTTTCTTGCAAGTAATTAACTTGCTCTATATAGGGAGTCCGCAAAGTAATGTCTCTGCACATGACAATATTTGTCATTTATCAGCTGATTCTGTTCTTTGTCGTGCCAAAGTATTCAGGTTAAATTGACTCGTTTACATGTAAATAATTAAATCTGAAATTTTCCTTTGCAATTTTATGTGAAATAGCCAGCCAAATACCAGAGGTACATATCCATTGTATGCTTTTTGAGTTTCACAAGGGTAGTAACGCAACAGTCGCTACCAAAAACATTTGCGATGTTTATCCAAGTGCATTAGACGTTCGCAAATGCCAAAGGTGGTTTTCCAATTATTCCGATCGCTACGACACTTTCTAAGTGACAAAAAATTTGAAAATTTTGATGATATCCAAAATGCCGTCTCCAGTAATTTTGCCCGGAAACCAATTGATTTTAATCGAGCCGGCATTGAAAATTTGCGCAGTAGATGGCAAAAGGTTGTCGATAACGAGGTATTACATTACTGATTAAAAATAAACACTTGTTAAAAATGTGCTTGAATTTAATGTAAAAAACTACATTACTTTCCGGTCCCCCTAATACATCATTGCAAAACAAATCAACTAGTTAAAATAAAAAAAATTTGCAGTACTATTAAGAAGAATACATGTGCTATAATAATTAGAAAAGAACAACAAATACATTAATTTAATTATGTAAAAATATAAAGTAATTCATAGAATAATATCCGAATATCAATAAGAGTGTATGTCGGTCGTAGAGCCGAAGAATTTTCGTGGTCGACTGTTCATTCCTCTATCTAGCGTGAAATCCAAGTAGCAGAGAAGGGTTGGAAAGTGTTGTGGTTAAAAAGCAACCGATGGATAAACTCTCGCCGATTGAGTTTCCTCCGTTTGTACTGATCATTCACTGTTCCCTGTAACTTCCGTTTTCAGTCACCGGAAGTCTACGTCTATTTCACTCGACTTTATTCCATATACATAATTACTGTAATCTTGCTGTTTCTTCAAATTAATAATTGCCGAATTCTCAAGCATTTTTACATACTTTAGTTTTTCAATTTTTTAGTTCATAAATTTTTCAGTTTACAAACTTGTAAATTTTTATATTTTTGACTCTTCAATTTCACAAATTTTCACATTTTTAAATCTTGAATTTCACATATTTTCAAATACTTTCATATCTTTCAATTCTTCAATTTATGGGTCATCTAAAATGACTCTTACCTAAAATTTATAATCAACCAAAGTAACTTAAAAAAGTTTCTCCATAAACAAAAAGATTGCTCTTACACGTTATATGAAAAAGTATCAGCTACTTTTTAGAGGACACATTGTTCGTGACTGTTATCGGTATGAAAATGATCAATGGAGCGTGACAGAATGACACGAGACCGTTCAAAAAGTGTATTTAATTGTCGGTACAAAACACGTCTGCCGCCGCTATCGAGGAATCAAAGTGTTGATCACTGCAGAGGAAAAAGAAGCAAGCCCATTAGAGAGCAATAGTAATTTACTTCCTGCCCGGAGAGAAATTTATGTTAATTGATCTCGAGCGATTGGCATTGATCACTACAACTGACCTGAGTTCGTGTAATTTTCGAAAGTCGTAACACAACTGCTATGACTCTGACTTATCAAGTTTCTTCATTGTGATGGTTTCGGTTATTAATGATGTCGATGTCGAATGATTTATTACTGTGGAAAATAACGAAGAAATGAACTAAAAATTTTTCAATTTTTCTTTTTAACTCGCGATTCATAGTCGAGTCACGTAGGTAAGTGTTTCTATTCAACGTAAGTGTTTCTTATGATTGTGATTAAAATTAACATGACGTGCGTGATAATTTTTTGACAGAAACTCGACGAGGTGTTGATTGATGGAAGTTTATTATTACACTGTAGGGGGCATCAATTTGATGGGCTTTAGATATGGGGACTACTGAGGAATTGGAACTTTGAGATACATGGGGAATTCGAGATATGGGGATTTTGAGAGATGGGAATTTCGGGGATCCAGGGATTTTGGTATAAGAGAAATTTGAGATGTGGGGATTTTGAGAGATGGGAATTTCGGGGATCCAAGGATTTTGGGATAAGGGAAATTTAAGATGTGGGGATTTTGGAATATGGGAATTTTAGGGATCTAGAGATTTTCGGATCTAGAGATTTCGGAATCAAGAGATTTTAGGATCTAGAGATTTTTGGGTCTAGTGATTTTTGGGTTTAGTGATTTTTGGATCTAGCGATTTTTGGGTCTAAGGATTTTGGGATATAGGTATTTTTAAATTTAGGGATTTGCTTAAAGATTTGGGAATTTGAAGCTTTAGAAATCCAATACTTCTATATTTTTATATTTGCAAGTTCTCGCATTTTAACATATCTAAATTGACAATACTAAATATCCAAATGACTGAATTCCTGCTCCACACCTCACCAATTCACCGCCCAGCGCGTTACACAACGTGAAACCATAAAAATGCAAGTAAAACTGCTACTGAAATCAATAATTACTACGCGTAATTATATCCTATCACCAGTTACATATATAATTACCAGAAGTGATTAATTTAATTACACACAGTGGCGTGAAAAAGTATTCAGAATTTCAGTTTGAAGTACGAGCAAAAAGATAAATAGCATTGAGACTTGTAATTGATTTATTTCTGAACAATCAAATTAATTGTTAAGTATTAAATATTATAACATGACTGCTCTAGTTTTTCCAACCTCGAAGAGCAATACTTCATAAATTACAGTTATTCAAGCTAACACATTTTTAACAAGTTTTTATCTTTAATCAGTAATGTAATCACCCTTGTTACCAACCTTCTGCCATCTACTGTGCAAATTTTCAATGCCGGCTCGATTAAAATCAATTGGTTTCCGGGCAAAATAACTGCAGACGGCATTTTAGATATCATCAAAATTTTCAAATTTTTTGTCACTTAGAAAGTGTCGCAGCGATCGGAATAATTGGAAAACCACCTTTGGCATTTGCGAACGTCTAATGCACTTGGATAAACATCGCAAATGTTTTTGGCAGCGACTGTTGCGTTACTACCCTTGTGAAACTCAAAAAGCATACAATGGATACGTACCTCTGGTATTTGGCTGGCTGTTTCACATAAAATTGCAAAGGAAAATTTCAGATTTAATTATTTACAAGTAAACGAGTCAATTTAACCTGAATACTTTGGCACGACAAAGAACACAATCGGCTGATAAATGACAAATGTTGACATGCGCAGAAACGACATTACGGTCCCCCTAATAAATTAATATTAAACTGATAATATCCTAACAAAAAACAAAACATTACATTATAATCAAAAGTTCACCGAAGGTAAACCACAATATTCACATAACTCCATGAATCAGCACTGCATTATCTATTATTTTATTTATACATTGCACAGCAGAATACAGTCTCGATAAAAACATACAGTAGCTAATAATTACTTCTTCAGAAATAACCTCATAACATACCTCATTAAAAATATAATTTATTTCTTCAAATTAAAAAATATTCCGGAAACTGTTTCCCACCACAATGTACCGTATCGTAAAATATACTAAGTCTAGTATTTTATGGACGATATATTGATACAAGACTAATGAAAGAAAAAGAGCAGTATCAACTTTCTCGTGCTCTAATCACGAAAGGCCGTCGCGTCATTGACACGTCGAAATAAACCATTTCAACTTTCGTCGCATTTTAATTGAAGGAAAAGTTGTCCCGTGCTTTGTACGCATGAAACGAGAATGCGATAAACACGGGAAACGACGAGTTCTCTCAAGCAGACAAGAACATTCTTTCGAACTGTTTTGCTTGGTCTTTTTGCCGAATATTTCCTTTTTTTCCAACGCGTCGTCGCTGCTTTGGGAATGGACGCGCTTCCGGAAGTTCTCTCGTGCGGAGCATTGCGATACGACGGCAAAAAGAGAACTAATATAACTGGCATAATTAAAGAGACTCTAACACCGCGTGAGAAACAACACGAGAATTTCATTCTGAACGAGATTATATGAATAAATCTGTTGCCACGGTTTCAATGCTCGACGGTGAACCACTGCTTCGTTCATTCGCACGCGGATTTATGCGTAAATTGATTCTTAGCACGCAGGTGGATTTGTGCTGTTGTTCTTCGAAGGTGATGGACGGAATTAGTGAGAGATTTCGGAATTTGGAGGGGTAGAAAATTTTAAAGTTAAATTTAATTCTCAAATTTCCAAACTCTCAAATTTCCAATTTCTCAAATTTCCAAACTTTCAAATTTCCAAATTCTCAAATTTCCAAACTCTCAAATTTCCAAGCCCCCAAATTTCCAAACTCTCAAATTTCCAAATTCTCAAATTTCCAAACTCTCAAATTTCCAAGCCCCCAAATTTCCAAACTCAAATTTCCAAATTCTCAAATTTCCAAACTCTCAAATTTCCAAACTCTCAAATTTCCAAATTCTCAAATTTCCAATCTCTCAAATTTCCAATTTCTCAAATTTCCAAACTCAAATTTCCAAACTCTCAAATTTCAAACTTTCAAATTTCCAATTTCTCAAATTTCCAAACTCAAAATTCCAAATTCTCAAATTTCCAAATCCTCAAATTTCCAGACTCTCAAAAATCCAAATTCTCAAATTTCCAATTACTCAAATTTTCAAAGTCTCAAATTTCCAATTACTCAAATTTTTAAATTTGCAAATTTTCCATTTCCCAAATTCCAAAATTCTCAAATTTCCAAACTCTCAAAATCCAAATTCTCAAATTTCCAAATTCTCAAAAATCCAAATCCTCAATCTTCCAAGTTCCAAAATCTCGAAAATCTAAGAATCAATATATCAAAAAATATTTGATCTTCTCCTCCATCCTCCGTGTATCCCATCGAAATCCTACGCTATTTCCTTCAACACATTAGATTACATAATCAATACAAAATGAACACATAACAATGAATCACAGATTCCAATAGAGATAGGATAGGACGCAACCGGTGCGTTGTGCCTTAAATCGTGTTATTACCGTAGAATACACAACTATATAGGAAGTATCGTTAATTACAGTACATAACTATTATAGCCCGCAATCTATAATCTACATAATAAACATATTCATCATCGATTGTGTTTAATAACGAGCGTAGAATCGCTCCGCAAGATCAAGGAAAGAGAAAGACTTTCATTCGATCGGTTTATATTCATTCGCGAAGCAGTTTTCACGAGGTCTTATTGTTTCTTCGACCGTTAAGAAACTATTAGAATAATTGTTAAAGATAAGATACGACTTGTTCTTTTTCTACCAATTAGAAAACACGTTAGTCGACCTTTAATAGTTGCGAACAAGAGGAAAGAGCAGTAGGAATTACAAATTGTAGATAAGTTTTTCAGTATTCCTGTAAACTGGTCGATCCGAGGATTGTAGATAATAATCATACGCGATTTACAAGATCGTATGGTTTTCTGATATAATTATGGGAAAATTATGTGTTGAGTTTCTTGCAACCGATAACGATCCACCATTTGCTGATACACTGAAGATACGCAATAAAAGTTTGCTCGATATAAATAGATCGGACATTTTTCCTCTTGTTTTGTAACAAAATTGGACTTTCAGATTATTTTAGATAAAATATTATCTTCCTGAGTTTTGAAGTGAAATCATTTTTGAGTGAGGAGTGTTCAAGTAATTAAAATAGTAGATAAAGAAAGTTTAATGGGATTTTTATTTAAAATAAAATTTCGTCTGTTATTACAGGCTATGTTATAAATGTTACACAAAATACTTCGTTTGTGAATTATATAATAGAATTTTTTGGACGAAAGAAAAAGATGCACGATTTCATGGATGATTACGTGAAACAAGAAGAAATCGTAAAATGATTAGTTGCAGGAAGTTATTACATATTTCCTGGTACACCTCCTTCTATGTTTTCCCTCAACGCAAGCCATCTAAGTACGCGTGCATACATATGAATATACCGATATCAACCCGTGAGTTGGCGCCTGATACAGATCTTCAGTGGCTAAAATTGAAGCTAAATTGGCTAAGATCGTTTCATGCCCCGTGTGTTCGTTAAGGGTTGAAGTTCAAAAAAATTCTTTTTGTTCTCATCCTACATAATTGAATATACATCAACGTCTTATTTCGATGTTAACAGAGATTTCAAGAAAAATATCTCAACAAATTTCATCATTTAAAATAAGTAACTTGTGAACCGGTTATTTCACCAGTTTGATAGTTTTAGCGTTAACTGATACAAATTACAAATCTATTTATAATTTGATTACTTTATACAAATCGTCGACTTCTTTCATGCGTATTACGTGGATGCTCGAAATGTCGTTATAAGGTAAAGCTAATTCACGATCAATCTTTCGTCGTTTAGCTGTTACGACGAGGTTAGATACGGGGCTGTATGGTATTTCTTGCATCCCCCATTGGTATCGTGGCATCTTGTGCAGAAACAAACAAGTTACGTAAAACAGAGAACAAGGGAACAAAATACCATTTGACAGTCTCCTACCGATGTCGACCCACGAATTGGCACGTGAGGCTGACCCAGGTGTTTAAAAGAGGCTCCAATTGGTCAAAATAGAAAAATTGACGCAATTATTGAAACACTAATCGTGAAAAAATTAAAAGAATTGGAAAAATGAAAATTGAAATTATTTCAATACTATTGAAATTGTAATCTTATTTTTGAAGTATGAAATTTAAAAAAAAAACAGTCGGGTTAAATATTTACATAATATCAATCCAAGGGTCAAACTTCTACATTTTTGACATTTTAGACACGAAACTTTCATCCAAAAATTTCTGTCATTTTTCAGAATAAAATGAAAATAAATGAGAATAAAATAAGAACAAAGATTTAACCTTGACTATATTTACCAGTTTAACCAACAATAATTCGAATTTGCACGATATTCCAAAGAACCGTAAATTTAATACCGAATGTAAATCAACACATTTCGAACAAGCATTACGATAAAACAAAACAGACAATTATCGCAGAGAAATCTGTTGTTTAGTATAAATGCACCGTCCCGTTTAATTTACGTTTATCTCGTAGCTGTTTTCTCCCATTATTTTTGAGAGCGCAGGACCGAATACTGTCCATTTTAATAATGGCGCGGCTACGTGCTCTAAAACGATAAGGTTTCACACGAGAAACAGTTACTGCAGAGCAAACAATGGACACATTCGATTAGCATCTTGGAGAACTTTCGGATATTATCAGCGAATCGATAAATCGAAAGCTAGAACATTCATCTATAGATGGGAGCCGAGAAGATTGGCTTCAATGCACCACTATAATGCTATCTTCGAAAGGTTAAGTGACCGTTGGTAATTCTATTGTAAGGAGCTAGGAGAATTGCTTGCTAGCGAGAGCTGGAAAGAAGGAGCTATAATTTTGATAAAAGCAACCTGGACGATAGCCAAGTGCGTGATGCTTGAGTTCAACTGATTTGCAATCAGCATTTTAAAATTAATACTTTTATTCTTTTAGGTACTGTATTCGTGTCGAGGGTTATCAGAGTGAAGGTTGGTGAACACGTGGGATTTATATTTTAGCATTTCTTAGGATTGGGATTTTGAAGTGTTAGAATTCTAGAATTTTGGAATTCTGGGATTTTGGAATTCTGGGATTTGGGAATTTTGGGATCTTGGAATTCGGGGATTTGGGAATTCTGGGATTTGGGAATTCGGGGATTTGGGAATTCTCGGATTTGGGAATTCGGGGATTTGGGAATTCGGGGATTTGGGAATTCTGGGATTTGGGAATTCGGGGATTTGAGAATTCTGGGATTTGGGAATTCTCGGATTTGGGAATTTTGGGATCTTGGAATTTGGAGATTTGGGAATTCGGGGATTTGGGAATTCTGGGATTTGGGAATTCGGGGATTTGGGAATTCGGGGATTTGGAAATTCTGGGATTTGGGAATTCTGGGATTTGGGAATTCGGGGATTTGAGAATTCTGGAATTTGGGAATTCTCGGATTTGGGAATTCTAGGATTTGGGAATTCTGGGATTTGGGAATTCTGAGATTTTGGAATTCTGGGATTTGGGAATTCTGGGATTTGGGAATTCTGGGATTTGGGAATTCTGAGATTTTGGAATTCTGGGATTTGGGAATTCTGGAATTTTGGAATTCTCGGATTTGAGAATTCTGGGATTTGGGAATTCTCGGATTTGGGAATTCTGGGATTTGGGAATTCGGGGATCTTGGAATTCTGGGATTTGGGAATTCTGGGACTTGGGAATTCTGGGATCTTGAAATTCTGGAATTTTAGAATTTCGAAATATTGGAATTTACGATTTGCAATTTCAGAATTTCAAAGCATTGCAAGTTAGAATTATAAAATTTGCAATCTCGGAATACTGGAACAGAAGAATTTTGGAACTTTAGTATCTCCAAGGAGATGAGAAGTTGATGTATCGAGAAATTACAAGAATCCACAAAACGGACACGAGTCTACAAAATCCGAGGCAGTGTGTCAAGCGTATTTTTGTAGGCCACTCACTATAGCGACAATTGATTCTGCGGTCCTACATATTGAAATGAAACTAGGAGACTGGCGATAATAGAGACGCATACAAAAAATCGCTGGCTTCATCTCGACTAAATTAAATTAAAATGTTGGAAATTTAAACATCTGAAAATTTGTGTAAATTTCCTAATTTGGAAACATGAAAATTTGAAATAGTGTTAAGTAGAAAAATATTGAAATTGAATAATATGAATATTTGCAAATTAAGAATAATGTCTCTCTTCAAGTTGTACACATACTCTCTTGTTTTTAATCCTATCGCGTGAAAATTGTGTTTTTACTTTGGCGAATAACGAATTCGCAACTAAACGACGCGATAATTAGTAGAAATGAACGTGCTAAACAAGTGTTAAAAAGTGCATTTAGGTCAACCGTTGTCAGTATATCTCGAAAACTGGACACGACACTTTGCGATAACATGTTGCACATATCCGTTAAATATTACTTTCTTTAAAACACTGGATTTATTTCATATTACAAACTTGCAAATTTATTTTGTATTATAATTTTATTTTATTTATTTTATATTGCAAACTCTATATTATAAAATATAAAAAATCTCACAAGACTTTATAATATATGCAAAAATATTAATGCATTGTAAAATAATACAGTACATATATTTAAAACATAATATTTGAATTACTATATGAAATTAATTATAAAAATATTTTAACAGTATTTAAAAATGGAATAATGTTTGTAAATTTGGAAACAAGAAATTTATATCATAATACATGATGTAATACATATGTACTATAATTACATATTAATACTGAAATATTGTCATGTTTTTTAACTACTAAAATTAATCAGACATACATTTATCAATATTTTCAATAATTCATTCATAACCAATATATCTGTACATTAATGCATAATGTGTATTCCTGCAATAACCTTCTTATACATAATACTACAAATCGTTTAAAAATCTCAAATAACTCATCCTCCATTATTTATTTAAATCTCAAACAATACTCTGTTGCTCATTTCTGAATTAACATGTCATATCTTTTCATAAAACTTGATAAAAATAAGATTGAGGAAGTTGAACAAGAGGAAAATGGCGTCCATTAGGAAAGACGAAATAATACGCACGTCTACAGATATACGATAGCATAATTGCGTTACAGCGAGGTTATCGACACGTTTCCTTGTAAATACAATGTTTTTAATGGAAACTCAGGTAATATTCGAAGACTCGTTCAGTAAAGTGGCTTGGGATACTATAGAAATGCTAGCTAAGCACGCGCGTGTTACGAATTACCTATATTTTCTTCCACTGAATCGAATCCCACGTTTCTAATCCCATTAAAGTCATATCCAATTACGTCGATATCATACTTCCTTATGAATCTTCTCTGCTCTCTGTATTTACACTGAACAACAAGTATCTCTTTATGTGAACGACAGCCATCTTAAATCACGGTGACAGAACGACGTTTTTTCGAACTTAAACTCTTCAGGGAGACTCGAACGCCTAGTTTGTTTTGTGCACGTCTAGCTTGTTTTTAAATTCATCTATCTTTGGTCACATCAGTCAGTACTATCATTATTTTTGCACATTATAAATTAGCATTATTTAACATAATTGTGGAAATTTAAATCAAGTATATTACAAAAGTTTTTACTATGACACTTCACAAATATTGATAAAAATATGAAAGAATTTATTATGTGCATCATAACAATTTTTCTATCCACATAATTTTTAGATTTTTCATATTCACTGCTATAAGTACATATCAAGCATCAAAACGCAGAACTGTTTATAATTAAATTGTATTAATACATGACGTCATGTAATATATTTTAGATATGTACAATATATAATATATATTAAATATGTAAATATATGCATGTGTATCAAATATGTGAACATACGTTATATTCAAAGATGTGAATATATGTTACATATCAAATATGTGAACATATGTTACATATCAAATATGTGAATACATGTCAAGTATCAAATATAAGATTATATGTATATGTATCAAATATGTGAACATAATTATACATATCAAACATATAAATCCATAGGTACATATTAAATATGAATTAAATAGAAACTTTTCACTGAATTTTCTCTTCCTTAATCGACCGAGACATAAATTCAAAAAAATGCTAGATATCCGCAGACCAAGTCAAATGATAGTTAAGTGAACATTTTCTAATAGTTGGACTACGAACGAAACGAAAGGAACGATGATGCCATTGCGAATGTACATAACATGAATTGCTCGACGATACAGTGTTATGCTTACAATAATGATCGCTATTGAAATCTCTAATCTACGGGAAATCGAAATAGAGGACGTTCGATGCGTTCGACCGAGTTGCGTTCTTCGGTTTGTTATGTATATATACGTATGTACACGTCGTGGAGACATGAAAAATTACTCAACGAGACACGAGTATTCTGTGTCGGCAATGCGTTTCATTAACACGTTTCATACTTAGGGTGCGAGAATGTTGATGAAACGTCTGCTTAAATGTACGTATGTTTCACGTGTTACATATGATGCGCAGACACCGTGAAAATCGTAGGTTTAATTAATTTTTATAAATTAATAAATTAATGGATTGTAGAATTTTACAATTCTGACATTCTACAATTTTGTGGTTCTACAATTCTGAGATAATACAATTATAAGATTCTACAATTTTGAAATTTTACAATTCTGACATCCTACAATTTTGATATTTTACAATTCTGACATTCTACAATTTTGAGGTTCAGCGATTCTAAGATTCTCCAATTCTGAGATGTTATAATTATAAGACTCTACAATTCTGAGATGCTATAATTATAAGATTCTACAATTCTGAGATCCTACAATTCACACATTCTATAATCATAAATTCTACAACTGTAAATTCTCCCCAAAATTCTACATCAGCAAAAGAAGAAAATCGCAGATTCACTCGGTTGAAATGGAAGACGGCATATTTTTTGTTCGATTCTACGTAAATAAAAGGTTCATAAAATGAATCGTTATTCGAATGATTAACAGTGAAAATATTTCATCGCATAATCAGCCGTATTTCATTCGAACGAGATTACATTTGCAAGCAGATAGTAGAACGGTACAGGTGAACCGCGCTTCTCGTTGAACGTGCACTTCCGGTGACACGAGTCGTTGAATACCTCTTCGTGAAATCCTCCGCGGAAAGTTCACGCTAGTTGTAAATTACACGTTGATGCACATCCTTTTACTTCTTCCCGTTCCAAACCGGACAAATGCAAAATACACACCCCATTCACTTGATGCCATTTAAAAATATTTCACAGCATGCTTACGACATTCTTTCGTCTACGTGTTGCTATAGAAATGCAAATTTCCCGCGACGAGTTTCCTTCCCCTGCATTCTTGATCGCTGACATCGCGCGACAAATTTAATGTCCGTGATATTCGTTCATCCACTGATTTTTACAGCTTTCGTATTAAATTCCGAACATCTTCGATCTTGATATTTATGGATACATTCACATATTTACATTTTCGCTTCAATGTTTATATTCACTTTAATCCGGGTATATATATTTATATCTTCACCTCAATATTTAGATTTACAGATTTATGTATTCACTTCAATATTTATTTTTATAGATTTAAATATTCATTTCAATACTTACATTTATTTATATATTTGCTTTAACAATTATATTAATATATTTATATAATTGCATCAATATTTACATTTACAGATTTATATATTCACCTTAATATTTATACATATTTACAGCTTTATATATTCACTTCAATACTTATATTTATTCATATATTTACCTCAATAATTATATTTATAGATTTATATATTAACTTCAATATTTATAATATTTAATTTAATGTCCTGTCTATGCATGAAGTAAATTAATGGTATTTGAGGTTAGGTAACAGTGACCGACAGTGATTGACAGATTAACCTATAAAAATGTAAGCCAGAGAAAACATGGTAATATAGAAAATGATAAATGTGAAATTCTACTTTAAATTAATCACCACAAATAAAACATATCCACAAAAGATGAACTCACGCATTACACAAGATTGACATTTCTGTGATACGAAGAACGTAATATTTACATAATCTTTTTTTCCCCGAATAGTAAATGCGTAGATAGCATAGCACAAAGAATATTAATGCGAGTTAACTGTACAGAATTCCATTCCTTCCTTATTGATAGTCAACAAACGTTGCCGTAAATTTAGCCTGCAATGATGTCCTGTCTAACTATCATGTCAAGAGACTCGTAAGCAGTTGACACGACACGTTCAACGAGAATAGTTAAAAACAATAAAAACGCAATGCACCCGTGTACACGATATCCCAGCTCCACCCTGCACGCATACCACGTTTATTAAACACGATAAAATAAGTTCCGAACACGGAAATATTTGCCTCGTTTGCGCATGATTAAAAATGTCGTCGATCGCGTAACGTTTTCGCGTTACGCGTTTATGCTAGGTTATGTAAATCATTTACGAAAATATACAGTGAGAACAGTTTACAAACAATAACAGTTTAATAATACAATAATTAATGGGTAGCATACATTTTTTAATGCGTTTACGTTTAAAAACGTAAAATGCGTTTAATTTTAAACGTATAAGCATTAAGTGCAAGTGTCCATAGATATTACTTGAGAAACTAACCTTCATAGCGTGTATCAAGGTGATAAAAGTTGAAGGGGATTATTGTGTTTTATCTGTTATATAACTACAGTGTAATTGTACGAGGTATTACTGTGTAATTATATGCACAATCATTGTACTATTATAGGTGCTATTACCAACAATTTTTACGCAAAATTAATTCTACTTTGTAGTCGATATTCAATAAAATATGTATTGACACAAGACACAATGATATCACAAGAAAGAATGTCGTGTAATTTGTGTTATAGGTTATGTTTGCAATATAACACAGTAAAGTATACATACCTTTAGAATAAGTATTTAATTAAAATTTTACTTTAAACCAATGAAAATATAAATTATCATTCAAAGTTAATGCTAAATAATAAATTAAATATTAAATGTATAAATGATGTATACATACATAATTCGAAATTGCTTCACTGACAAATGGATATCGCTTCCTCGTACATTTTTGACAAGTCGATATTTGAAATACGTAGTATAAGTTACAGATTAAACAGTTAGCGTTAATTCAATACCAGTGTCATTGAATAAAGAAACGGAAGCTGTGTTCGTACACCATGGATGCCTTCCTTCTAGAATTTTTCTGTTCCACGTAATCCCATCTACCGTGCACTGGATACATAAGTACTTTATGTCTGCATTGTATCCGGCAAAGTATTCCTTGACATCTTAAGATTATTTCATGTTAATACCATATCCTTCTCTTTCTTGTAAAAATAATTAATTACCAGGTAATTTACATTAATTCATTCGATTCTGTTCGTTTCAATGCTTAATTACCTTAATTTTTCACAAAATAAATAACGCGCGTGAAGGAAAAAGAAAGTTTGCATAAAATTGTATATAGATAATTGCGATATCGTGAGAAATATTTTTTGCACTTAACAGGCGCGGGCAATTAATTTTGTTCTGAGAACGTTTTGCAAAAACACAAAATATGTAATTTTTAAAATTTTCAAATTTTTAAATTCTTAAGTTAATTTTCTAAATTCCCAAATTCTCAAATTTTGAAATATTCAAGTTTCCAAATTCTTAGGTTTGAAATTTTTTAATTTCTAAATTTCTAAATTTTTAGAATTTAAATTTTTAGATTTCTAAATTTCCAAATTCCTATATTTCCCCAAATTTCCAAATTCCGAAATTTCCAAATACCCAAATTTCCAAATTCTCAAACTTCCAAACCCCAAATTTAGAAATCCCCAAAATTAGAAATCTCCAAATTTCCAAATCCCCAAATTTTCAAATTTCCAAATCTCCAAATTTCCAAATCCACAAATCTCTAATTCCTTAAATCCCCAAACCCCAAATTCCCAAATTTCCAAACCCAAAATTCCCCAAGTCCCAAATTCTCAGATCCCAAAATTGTAACTAAAAATCTTTCAAACTGTGAAAGATACCTAAACGAACGAACTCCCAACAAAGCGACATGCTCCATAAAAGCTAATTACCAACCTTAACATCCAAAGTTCCTAAAACCATAACTACTCGGACCACCTGTAGTTGGGCCATGATCTATTCGCAAGCATGTTAGACACGGTTAAGATGCATGCACAGCATGCATATGCGAATATCTGCACACACGAAACATTTGGCGTGTATGGTACATGTATACGTATGTATGCATACATATGTATGTATGTATACATATGCACAAGACCGTCGTTCCGTTCCAGGTCATAAAGTCTTGGCTCTATCTCTACCTGGATAGGCATCTACGAAGGCACTGCACTACGGCCTCGCTCGGTTATCTATCGTAAATGCACCATGTGCGCTGCACTTTGTACCGTTACCAGGAATATAATCGCTCGTTGCCGAGCTTAGTAAAATGGCTTCAGGGATCAGTGATGTCCGATCAAATTCGTCCCGGCTAACTTGAGATTAACGGTACGTGGGACACCGTGAGTTTTGCGAATATCAAATCATTTGCAGATACGGGTAATTATGTTAATTGGAACGAGCTCTAGGAGGTTGCGAAATTGTTTTTGAATGATGGGAACTCTTTATCAAGGTCTTGTAGTCAGTCTGAGGATACTCAAGATATAAATCTGAGAGTTAGAGAATTATCTTCACAAATTTTTGTTTGTAAAATTTTAGTTATTAGTTTTGTAAATTTGTAAATTTCCAAATTGGCAATTTTTGAAGTCATAAATTTGGAAATGTGATATCTTTAAATTTGGAATTTTAAATTTCAGAATTCCAGAATTCCAAGATACTAGAATTAAAAATTTAGGATTCCAGGATTCCAGAATTAAAAATTCAGAATTCCAAATTTCAGAATTCTAAGATTCCAGAATTCCAAAGTTCCAAAATTCAAAAATTTTAGAATTCCAATGTTTCAGAATTCCAAAATCCCAGAATTAAAAGTTTAGAATTCCAAAATTCTAGAATTCCAACGTTTCAGAATTCCAAGATTTCAAAATTCCAGAATTCTGAAATTCCAGAATTCCAAAATTTCAGAATTCCAAAATTCACAAATTCCAAAATTCGCAAATTGTAAAATTCCAGAATTCCAAAATTCTAAAATTCCAAATTTCAGAATTCCAAAATTCCGGAATTCCAAAATACCGAATTAAATAATTTTGAATTCCAAAAATTTAAAATTGTAAAATTTTGAATTCCAAAGTTTAAAAATCCCAAAAACCAAAATTCAAAATTTCCGATTTCCATAATTCCAAGTTCCAAAATTATGAATTCCAATATTTCGGATTTCAAAAATTCCAAAATTCAAAATTCGAGAATTTCAAATCTCCAAATTCTAAATTCTGAAATTCCCAAAATTATTATTACTCACGATTATTTCTTTTGTCATTTATAATAAATATATTTCACGACTGATATACATTGAATCTCATCATATTTCACGTGCCACCTAAATTCCACCGTTAAAAAGTCATTGTCACGGATACGTGGCGTTAATTTCTCCCAAAGAATCGATATAAGTTATACTACAAGTAGCACAGAATACGCTAATTTACAACCTCCGTCAAAATTACATTGTATGCAATTTAGAAACGAATGGTTTGATAGAAAGCTGTGAGAACGAAAACTTCATAAATATAAGTATCTACGATCTTTCCATAAACATTGCCGATGCGTCTCAACCATCAACGATATTTAATAAACTTTAACGGTAATAAAAAGATTATGATACTCATTGTCAGTAACAATAATGAAATTGAAAAATAAAAATGTTTCATAGCAATCTCTTGAGCAATTGAATTTCTCACGATTTGTATACAGCGAGCAGCATTTAATGGGAAAAATAATCATGAAGATATGCAAACGGCATACGCAAAAAAAGAACTAAGCAAACGTTTCACTTTCCCGCGGGCTATGTTGGCACTTTTATGGTGTCCGAAGGAAATAACATTCTGCAATGATGCCTCTCGGAGTTCGCCAGTTTCTATTTCACTGTTGGCGACGCAGATTTCCGCCGGATGTACAAGGCCATTGTTTTTGTACCGTGCGAAGTTAGCAACTACGTAAATACACCTTTTATACATATTTCACGCATACTATACTGTGGTATCATTGTTTCATTTTTTAGTTCTGTCGCTTTCAACATTTTATCTTCTTCTGCAAATAGTCAATGACGGCTGCTACTTTTAGATACTCGTAAGTACTGGGTACTGTATTCAATGTTATTTGTTAAAATATATATGTATAAATAGTTGTTAATAGTTTGAATAGTTATTTAAAAACTAGTCATGTAAAGAGCCTATAACTGAATTTAAAAAGTATGAACATTTTGAACCAAAATCATAGAATTTTACAAGTCTGTAGTTATTAAAATACTATTGGATGCGCAGACTCTCTTTGCGCAGCGTCCGCCATGTTGCTTTTTGCATGACAACAATTTAGCTTATTTCTTGAAGAAGATATAGTTGCATAAAAAGTGACAATAATAATAATTGAGTTTATAGAATTTTATGAAATATTTGAATCGTTATATTAGATTATAGACTTGTGAGTCTATAATTATTAAAATATTAGATGCGCGGACTCTTTTTGCGCAGCGTCCGCCATCTTGATTTTTCCCTGACGCATTCAATGACTAAGACTAGCTGATTTGAATCAATAGATAAGATTTTATGACATAAAAGTATCACGGAATAAGACTTATGATACATCAATTTGAAGCTTAAAGTTCAATGAAAATTATTGTATAGAGATTTTGTTGATATCTTTGATACAGAATGACTGGTTGCTATTTATAGAAGGCAATGATCGAATTCGGAACTTTTGAAGTTTGACAGAGTTTGTTAAGATATAATTATTGTGTAATTAAACTTATGTTACATCAAGTTGAAATTTAATGTTGAACAATGCTATATAAAGCATTTGTTAACATTTTTAATGCAAAATACTGATTAGAATAATTAGCAATGAAGAGTAGTTATAAATATCAGAACAGGTTTCAAATCCCCTCAAAATAAAACGATGAAAACAGAATAACAAACAAAAGTAACACTTAATAAGCATTAAATAGTGAATAAAATAAAATTTATACAACCTTAAAAATCGAACAAAAGAGTATTGAATAAAAAATTTACATAATTTTCATAACCTGTTTAGTGAACGAACAGGATATCAGAGATGTTTATTGCCGATAATAACAGTTTTACGAAGCAAATAGAGAAATAAATAAAAGAAGAAATCGAAATGTAGATATACAAAGTTACTAACAACGTACACAGTGTATTACATTATAATTTCACATCCTGAACAAGTACTTAATCATAAATTATTGTAAAGTGTTACTGCGATACTTCTTTTATGATAAATATCGTGCAGTTCGACTACAATAATATATGATTTGGTGTTTACGCTACAAAGGTACTAACAGCTGCCACAATGTTTAAGGAGTTATTGCTCTTTATTGTTATTTACGATCCTTTCACTTTGAGACTAGAAGAATTCGAATAAAATAAATTTACTTCACACCGTGATATTCGAGCAGAATTTTATACTACTTGGCACTGATAACAATTTTATTGTTACGAATTGAAGTCGAAATTGAAAGAAGAAACTCCGTAAAATATGGTAATCTGTTTTTTGTATAGTCTGTCTTTTTCAGTCAGTCTGTTTTTTAAACTACTAGAGGAGAAATGATTAAGTCGTGACAGTAGAACTTGTAGATGGAACGAAGATGTAGCTTTAATCGAGAAATAAAGAATTTATACTTTAAACCAATAAAGTATAATTGCATTCGTAAATATTTATAGATGTATGATAATTTTAATTAGAAATTTAGAGATTTAGCAACTTGCTGTTTGCAATTGGGGACACATCTCTAGTCTTCAAAATTGGATTACGGTCACTTTTAATTTTAATTTGGAAATTTTTTAATTCAGAAATTTAGAAGTTCAGAAACTTAAAAATTTAGAAATTAAAAAATTGAGAAATTTGGAAATATCAAATAGTAGATTTTCAAACACAGAAATTACAAAATTTGCAGATAAGGAAACTTGAAAATTTAAAAGCTTAGAAATACAGCCATAAAAATAACAAATTCAGAATTTTAGAAAATAAGAAATTTATAATTGTAAAAATGTTAAATTCTCAAATGAAATAATTTACAAATTTATAAACTTAGAAAAATAAAAATATCAAATCTTCAAATTTTGAAATTTAGAAATAAAGAAATAGAAAAGTTAAAATTTTCAAGGATAGAAAACTAAAATTTTCAAACTGAGACTGATGTGAACTAACCTAACAAAAAATCGCTCACCAATTAAGTGCAATAATCAATCATACCTTTTCAGCAAATCAACTCGCTACCTTTTAAGTAATCCTCTAATTCAACAATAGATAATTACACTTCATAACTGTCTCTCAAACCCTGTAATTAGAATTCTTTCAAATCCTCCTAATCACCATTAACGGTGCACATGGTGCTCAAAAGCCATGCAATAAAAACCCATAAATCACAAGATCCTACAAACAGAATGTATAATCTTGAGTGAACTTTCACGACACCCGAATAGCATCGAAATGATAACCCGAATTAAAATGTTTGAGAATTGAACCCGTGGGTCGTTACACCTTTCTCAAAACTGGAGCATTTCTTCCTTTCACTCGAAGAAAGTATCGTGAACGATCATCGATATTAACGCGGATATCAATTTTCAAATTATAATTTACGCATTGGCAGTGAAGCAATCGACAGGGGACGAGAATAACTCGTGAACAGATGTACAAAATTACCGACGTACCGTTAAAAAAGAAAAAAATTTTAAAGGAAACAGAGATGATAAAATGCTGTAACGGTGTTCTTGTCTTGCACTTGTACACTCGGTATGGACGCTTATTTTGCGTAGGAATATTGTATGCAAATTTGAAAATCTTTTAATTACTATAGTTTTTGATTTGGCGATTCTTGGAGTTTGTTTGGTTAACAAGGTTAGATAGGTAAAAATTTCTGAGTTTGACAGCGTGAAACTTTTTTTAGGAAGATTTGAGATTTTGAGAGATTTGAGAAATTTGGAAATTTGAAAAAATTCGACTATTTTCAAGTTCTTCAATTTTTTAATTTTCAAGTTTCCATACTAACAAACAACTGGATTTCCAAATTTGGAAATTTGGAAATTTGAAAATTCCCAAATTCTGAGATTTCCACTTACTCAAATTCTTAAATTCTAAAATTTCCAATTAGTCGAATTTTCAAATTCTCAAATTTTCCATCTCTCAAATTCCAAAATTCTCAAATTTCCAATTATTCAGATTTTTAAATTTGCAAATTTTCCATTTCTCAAATTCCAAAATTCACAAATTTCCACTTACTCAAATTCCAAAATTCTCAAATTTCCAATTAGTCGAATTTTCAAATTCTCAAATTTTCCATCTCTCAAATTCCAAAATTCTCAAATTTCCAATTACTCAAATTTTCAAATTCTCAAATTTCCAATTACTCAAATTCCAAAATTCTCAAATTTCCAAATTCACAAATTTCCACTTACTCAAATTCCAAAATTCTCAAATTTCCAATTAGTCGAATTTTCAAATTCTCAAATTTTCCTTCTCTCAAATTCCAAAATTCCCAAATTTCCAATTACTCAAATTTTCAAATTCTCAAATTTCCAATTACTCAAATTCCAAAATTCTCAAATTTCCAATTAGTCGAATTTTTAATTTCTCAAATTTTCCATCTCTCAAATTCCAAAATTCTCAAATTTCCAATTACTCAAATTTTCAAATTCTCAAATTTCCAATTACTCAAATTTTTAAATTTGCAAATTTTCCATTTCTCAAATTCCAAAATTCACAAATTTCCACTTACTCAAATTCCAAAATTCTCAAATTTCCAATTAGTCGAATTTTCAAATTCTCAAATCTTCCTTCTCTCAAATTCCAGAATTCCCAAATTTCCAATTACTCAAATTTTCAAATTCTCAAATTTCCAATTGATCAAATTCCAAAATTCTCAAATTTCCAAATTCACAAATTTCCAATTACTCAAATTCCAAAATTCTCAAACCTCCAAATCTCCCAAATCCACACCATCTTAAACATAAAAACCTCCAAATTTAGAAATTGCAAAAATTCTTAAAATTCCAAATTTGACAACTAAAAATCAAAGAATAAAGACTATGTTCCCTACCGATATGTTCCACATGTCTCACATGTACCACATTTTCCCTAGAAAAGACCCTACATACAGGTAATATTTGTTCTTGACTGTACTACACCAAATGACAAAGCAATTTAAGTTTACAAGGTCTGAGACTGCGACGGAATCTATAATTTATGAGTTGCGCGTCCATTTTTATTGCGATAATATTTTTGACCTCCATTTTGATGAAAATTTCTATCATTACCCACGATTCCCGTAAGCGAACAATACTAGTCATTTTTTCCGTAATTTTCCAGTCAGTCAATGTTGCTATGTAAAAATACATGTTTGATATTGTATCATGTACTGCAAGGTAATATGTAATCACGATGAATTAGGTCTATGTATATGCTCTATTAATTTCATTGAAATTAATGTCTCGAAGGTAATAATAAATATTTAGGTTAATAAATGTGTATTTCGAGATATTAAATATGACTATGTAATATTCAATTTTGAATTTTGAATTTTTCACATGGAATTTGTTTAATTCAACGTTATCAAATATCTTGTGGAAAATTATGCATGTGGAAATTTGGAAATTTGAGTAGTTGGGAATATGTAGTTTTTTTTGGAGAAGATTTGAAGATTTAAAAATTTAGGGATTTTGTGACAGAATTATGCAGTATTTGAAAATGACACAGAATTAGCAAGTGGATGTTAATTTAAACACAATTCAAAGTTTTATTAAAATAATGTTATTGTACAATTATTATATTGGGATAATGGGAAATTAGAAAAATTGAAAATTGAGAAAATTAGGAATGGGGAAAATTGGAAATTGGGAAAGTTAGAAATTCGGATAATTGGAAATTGGAAAAAATTGGAAATGGGAAAAGTTAGAAATTCGTATAGTTGGAAAGTGGGAAAATTGGAAATTGGGAAAATTAGAAAAATTGGAAATTGGAAAAGTTGGAAATTCAGATAATTGAAAATTGGGAAAATTGGAAAGTGGAAAAGTTAGAAATTCGGATAATTGGAAATTGGGAAAATTGGAAATTGGAAAAGTTGGAAATTCGGATAATTGAAAATTTAGAAAATTGGAAATTGAAAAAATTGGAAATTGGAAAAGTTAGAAATTCGGATAATTGGAAATTGGAAAAGTTAGAAATTCGGATAATTGGAAATTGGAAAAATTTGGAATTCGGGAAATTAGAAATTAGCAGAAGCTAGAATTTGAAAAATTAAGAATTAGAGAATTTGTGAATTTGGGAATCTACCAACTGAAAATATTGAAAATTGTGAATTTGAAATTGGGAGAAATTAAAATTTGAAAAATTAGAATTCTAGAAATTTGAAAAATTGAAAATCTATAAAATTTCTTAATTTAGACAAATCAATACCCATTAATACTTCAGCCTGAAACATTCAGTGCAACTTATACGCAACATCAAACTGATACTTTGTACAGATTAGATTACGTATTCGGTATCAATTAATTAAAATAATTGTACCAAAACGTTATCCTTTTTGCAATCTGTATGACTTCTGAAATACTGTTCCGTATTTCCTTTCCACGATGAAGTTGACAAAAATCGTACCACTTTCTCCATATCGAATCCACCGATAACCTATCTGATCTCCACTACTCGATAGAAAATAAATGAAAAAAACTGCAGCATTACAATTTTCGTTTCTTCTATCGCAAAAATGTATGCGACGAACATGACTTTCTCCGCGAAAGGTTGCTACACTTTTGCAATACAAATTGCATGTATGAATATTGAGAGGATTTAATGCTTTGTCGCGGCAGATTTAATTTAACCTTTGGAATACGCTTGTCACGTATACAAACACTTACGTTGCAATATGTAAATATCTTTATTTATCATTCATTGTATGAAAAACGAAATGAAAAGATTTAAGAAACACGTGAAATGATAGAAATAATTTTCTCTTAAGATCACAGCTTTGAAAGAGTTCAAGGTTATTCAATTTTTAATTTCTCTGAAAATCACACAACGTTGGTAATATACATAACTTATCATACGATTTTAAATTGATTTATTTTTTGTTTTTTAATTAAAACACCGTCTAGAATATAAAATACTATGTAGCTTTAAGGATGTATCCGAAGAAAATTGAGTTAACACGTCTTGCTTAAAAGATTTTCATAATCACAGTTTTACGTGTGGTACGTATTTTTAAAAAAGCGCGCCCAGAATTCTACGGTACCAAAATGGCTGCTTCCACTATAAATCTCCCAGAACAATGTGACTAAACTCTCCATCATTTTTCCGCGCAATCAACGAATAATTTCAATATTAACATAAACTATTGCTTTCACTTCTATAAATAAAAGCGCAAAGACAATAAACGTATACATTTCCCAATTACCATGTGCTCTTGTTGATATAATAAATGTATTCGAAAGCCATGAAATTTAAATTTCTATTAGTAGAAACATACGTTTCTTATTTAATGAAAGTATACACGAAAGCAACGTGCATCAATTTGAATGAATATCATTTGCCAGTAGACGTTGGTTTCTCACGTTTTCGTTGAAACATTTACTGGACAGTGATTAAATTATAAGGCAGCGGTTTATTGTGCAACTGGAAGTCGAATGAAAGGAAACTCACGATACAATTGTACCTTCGTTGTACATTTCCATGGCTTTGAAACACACTTCTCTTATTTATTACGTGAATATGGCTAATGATTTTGTCTGTCATATTACACGCTACGCGAAGTTGCTAAACTCATGCAAAGCCAATATTAACATGTCGCAAACAAATGAAATGCTTCACAGCTGTCTCAATATTGTACACATGCGTTCTCTTCGATTACACATTCGCATTATGTTATAAGTAACTTGTAATTAATAATAGTATTATTACGAGATGTATTTGGTAACATTAATTAAGTTACTTATTTATTTGTCATGTTAGGGAGTCCGCAAAGTAATGTCTCTGCACATGACAATATCTGTCATTTATCAGCCGATTGTGTTCTTTGTCGTGCCAAAGTTTTCAGGTTAAATTGACCCGTTTACTCGTAAATAATTAAATCTGAAATTTTCCTTTGCAATTTTATGTGAAATAGCCAGCCAAATACCAGAGGTACATATCCATTGTACGCTTTTTGAGTTTCACAAGGGTAGTAACGCAACAGTCGCTACCAAAAACATTTGCGATGTTTATCCAAGTGCATTGGACGTTCGCAAATGCCAAAGGTGGTTTTCCAATTATTCCGATCGCTACGACACTTTCTAAGTGACAAAAATTTGAAAATTTTGATGATATCCAAAATGCCGTCTCCAGTTATTTTGCCTGGAAACCAATTGATTTTAATCGAGCCGGCATTGAAAATTTGCACAGTAGATAGCAAAAGGTTGTCGATAACGAGGGTGATTACATTACTGATTAAAAATAAAACTTGTTAAAAATATATTTGCTTGAATTTAATGTAAAAAACCACATTACTTTTTGGGAGTTCTTGTCCGCCATTTTAGGTACGCTACTGGTATTATCTAACGCAGACGATAAGAACCCGATAAATATTTACATATCTATTAGTTTGATAATTAGTTGCGCAACTTTGTGCAATAATTAGGTTAAGAACTTTCAGTACTCTATCACAGAAACATATTAAATTCGTATGTCTATTAGGATCAAATATTATATTTATAGTTTTAATAAATAATTTTGTAGGAAACATGGGAAAATCGTGAACCTATGATTTGAGTATTTGAAAAATTGTGGTTTTGAAAATGTGGAAGTTGGAAGAATTTAAAATTGAGGGTGAATTAACACATTTGAACATTTTTAAGTTCTTAATATTCTTAATTTATATTTATTGAAAATTGAAAATTTTGATGTTCAAGAATTTGGGAATTTTAACATTTTTAAGTTTACAAATTTTCGAATTGGCAAAATTACAAATTCACAAATTTGTAAGATCACAAATATGCAAATACAGAAATTTGTAAGATCTCGAATTTGCAAGTTCACATATGTGTAAGATCTCATACCTGTAGGATCACAAATATGTAATTTCATAAATTTGTAAAATCTAATATTTGCAAGATCACAATCTAACAAAATCACAAATATAAATTTGAAAGTTACTCTATTCCTAAATTAATCAACTAGAAAATTTCGAAAATTACAAACCACAAAATTTCACAAATTTAAAAACTTCTTCACTCCATTTCAAAAATGTCGGTTCCCTAAATCGCCATTTATTAATCAAGCTTCCTCCCCTCTTCAACACACAATTATAAAAGAAAAACATTTCCCGCATACTCAACGTCAAAATAATACAAATCATACAACATCGTTACTCACTATACAGCATTCTTCTATAAGGACAAACAGCACAAACCTGTTTGATTAGTAAAAAAAACTTCAGATAAAATTGCGAATAATCATATCCTAAAAAACGTTAAGACAGACCAACATCAATCTCTATAAATTTTATTAGCTTTCGAGTCACATTTTCCTGATATTTGTAAATGGTCATGCACAATTTTACGGAATGGTTCACGTAAAAAATACGTAACTGATGTGTGAATCGTCTTGTCCGAAGTCAACTTTCTAGAAGACGGTAAATCTCTCTCCCGTAGTTGATTAAATTCACGCAAAACAAATTATGGTCATTCGAGGGAAGATGCCGTTCGCTGTTTGTACGCGGCAAATCTAGTTACCTAGAAAATTTGCTAATTAAATTTGTTAAGAATCTCTTGAAAATTTATTTGGAAGCAAATTTAGAAAGGTATTTTATTTAGCAACGCAGACATTTATAGATTTGACAATTTATTTATTTTTAAATTTGAAAATTTTCAAAATCATGGAACAACAAAACTTCAAAGCCCAAAATATGAAAACAAATTTTCTAACGTTTCCCAAATTTCACAATTCTTTCCTTAGAAACAAATTTAAACGCAACCACCGTGTGTATTTATACCAAAACACTTTCCCTGTTCATGAAAGAAAATGACTACCGCTAAAAATAAAAAATTACCAGGTCGAATTTGTGCAACTCACGATGCAACATGTAAGTAATACACGTACTCTTCTCTTTCAACGCCTACTCATTTTCGAACAGAGAAACTGGACGCAACGCTAGCCTGACTGGTTCGCATAGTATCGTATAACAAAAGCCCCTGTTGTAACACGACTCGTGCAGAAAATGTTTGATGCTTTTCACGCTGATCCTGCTTTGTGCAACATATTCGCTAGCCGTGGACCAGACTGTAACTGTTTGCGAAAGCGGTACGTGTTTCGACCATTGATTCACACTACATTCGATGCTTGTCTCTCCTTAACGATGCTTACTCACTTTAATCTTTCAACGCACTTTTTCTTACTGCTTTTTCACTTTCTGTAGTTTCTTATGAATGGTTCTTGTGTGGACGCAACGTGGAGTTATGGGAGTAAATAGATTTTGTAGTATGATGAGCAAGTAGAAATTATTTAAATGCGAGGATATTTGGAGGGTAAATGAATAGTGTTCTTTTGAGGAGATGGGGATTTGTAAATTGGGGAGAGATGGGTAGACCATATTAATTTGGATAATAGTGGAAGTTTGAGGGTTGGTACGTTTGAAGATGATTTGAGAATTTAAAGATTTTTAAATTTGAAGTTCTGAGAAGAAAATTTGAAACAATTTAAAAATTTTGTAATTTGATGATTTAAAGATTTAAGAAGAAAATTTGAGAAAAAATGTGGGAATTTGGAGATTTGAGAAAAAGACTTGAGACCTTGAAGGAGACATTAGACAACTCCATTAACTTGATCAATTGTTAAACTTAGAAATTTAGAAATTGCAAAAATGTGTTTGCATTGGAATCTGCAAAAGTATAAACCTAACGCGCGTATACCTATCTACCTAGTCCAAGTAACGCTAGAGTAAGCAATTTTACGAAACGATAAAGATAAGCGATCGTGTTTAAAAAAAAATATATTTTATTTATTAAGTGGACGATTCGGTAAAGCGAAGCTGAAGCAGTGCAGAACTAAAGTGCAATTTATAAGGTGGTTCGTGTCGGACAACGCACAGAAGTCAATGTAAGAGAGATTGTATTACCGGTGCATTGCGGTTGGAGGCAAGCATGTATAATATTTTGATTGTATGTCGTGTTCCAGCGAGAAAGTTTGATTTCCTTTCTCCCCTTTCGAAGAACCGCGATTAGACGAGCAAATTTTTCAAACCAGCAAACACGTTCCTCGTACAAGTCACGGTTCCTGCAGCTAATTTATACCGAAGCTTCGTTAACGGTGTAATTACATTTCGAGAGCTACCAATGGTTCATTCGAACTTATAATTTAATGACGGTCAATGCTTCGATGTGTCTTCGTTTCCGAGGAAAACGCTCCTTATGAATTTACGGTATTAGGAAGTAAATCGTTTTATTTCTACTTTTACGACTAATTAGATATAGCTGGACGAGTATTGGAGTTATCATTCAGTTTGAAAAGGTGTATTCAGATCTTCAGGATATGAAGTGGCTAAAATTGGAGCTAAATTGGCTGGCGTCGTTTCATACCCCAGAGCTCATCCTACATAATTGAATATACATCAACATCTTATTTCGATGTTAACAGAGATTTCAAGAAAAATATCTCAACAAATTTCATCATTTAAAATAAGTAACTTGTGAACCGGTTATTTCACCAGTTTGATAGTTTTAGCGTTAGCTGATA
Organism: Megachile rotundata; assembly: GCF_050947335.1. NCBI lineage: Eukaryota > Metazoa > Arthropoda > Insecta > Hymenoptera > Megachilidae > Megachile > Megachile rotundata. The sequence continues at coordinate 7,654,206 of NC_134986.1, forward strand.
CAAATTACAAATCTATTTATAATTTGATTACTTTATACAAATCGTCGACTTCTTTCATGCGTATTACGTCGATGCTCGAAATGTCGTTATAAGGTAAAGCTAATTCACGATCAATCTTTCGTCGTTTAGCTGTTACGACGAGGTTAGATACGGGGCTGTATGGTATTTCTTGCATCCCCCATTGGTATCGTGGCATCTTGTACAGAAACAAGCAAGTTACGTAAAACAGAGGACAAGGGAACAAAATACCATTTGACAGTCACCTACCGATGTCAACACACGAGTTGGCGCGTGAGGCTGACCCAGGTGTTTAGAAGGGACTCCCATTGGTCAGAATACAAAAATGCCTCACACGTATTTTCAGCGGTATATTGACTCGAGCAGTCGCACTTAGGCGAAAAACAATGACATTTATTAAAGTTATTGTCAATGAGTAAATATGAATATTATCAAGGATTTTCCCAAAATGACTGACTAAGCCAAACGTATGAGTAATTACAGACAAAATACATCAAAGTATAAAGTTCAATGAACAAGGATTAAAACGTCTCGATGAAGAGATAAGATATCTCAGAGACAAAACAATGTATTGTACAATGTCGTATTGTAATCATGTAAATTGGTAAGAAAGGTTATGTTATTAATATCTACCGTTATATTCTCAGCTAATTTCACGTGCGGAACAACTTTGAAATTGTTCCATGCATTAATTATCGTGTTACACCGACTACAATTAGTGTGTTAACTGTAACTGATATAGATATGCTATTGTTTACCGGAAGAAATGAAGAGGTTGTCTGATGGTAGCCCAACGGGAAGGGTTTCACTTCGAGAAGCAATTTCCGGTAACTGTAACAATCGACGCAGCCACGAATCCTTGTTGAAAACTTTCATTACGAAATTTATTTCCATGTAATACGATCTAATCGCTACGAAACGCTTAAAATACCATTTTTTTACGTAATGGACTTAACCTGTAATTACCATAGCTTGGAAATCTATTTCATAGAACGTTATATTCGCTGTTAATGTATTGCCTTAATTATATCTACACCTACAGTACTGTTTAACTATTTTTATTTTTATGTTTACATAGCACTATTTAATTATTTCTATTTTTATACTTACATAGCATTGTTAGATTATCTTAATTCTTATTTTTATTTCTGTGCAAGATAGCACTGTCTAATTATTTTTCTATGTATGTATAACATTATTTAATTATTTTTATTTTTAGTTCTACGTATACATAGCACTGTTTAATTAACAACAACAAAAATTAAATAATACTTGAAGTCCTCACGTGAACGTCTGGCAGTTAAATCAGCTTAATAGACGTTACGTACATAAACGCGAATAATTCGATGCGTTGACATAAGAGTTAACGCAATGAGCGGTGATCATTCTGTGAGTGATTATCAATTTATTAAGCGGAGGAAATAGAAATCAGCGTCGCGATAATAGCTTTTGTACAGGATCGGTAGCGAATGCGTTAACAGACACTAAAGATAGAGTGCGTGTATTAATTCTGCTCTAGATACTTTCATTTTTGCAATAAGGGTTAGTCGATGGTATGCTGAGGCCCTCAAGCAATGATCATAAATATGCACGGCCACTTCCTTCGAACGCCACGTGACGTTAGGTATGCCTGGCTCTTAAAGGAAAACGTAAAACACGACCGGTAATGGTGCGACTGCCACGCATTAATCACTTGCTGCTTTTTAATTAATCTTATAAACGCGTCATTATTTTATTTACTGGTCTATGCGCTTTTGTAGATAAATAACTCAAGGTAAATTACGAATGATTCATTATGCACAGTTATTCCTTGGAGAGGACTTTCGTTTGTGAATTTGGTGACTTTGAAATTTTGTTGTTTCAGAATATGATAAGATGATGTTATGATGATATAATAATGTGATGTAATGATATGATAAAGTGATAATATTATGATATGATCATGTGACGATATGATAGTATGATGATAATATTATGGTATTGTGCATTTGTAACTTTGGGTAGGAATAATTTAAATAATTATAAATTTGAATATTTGTGAATTTACAGATTTAACAATTTGAAAATTTTGAAATTCAGTAATTTAAAAATTTAGAAATTTAGAAAATTAGCTTGAGTATTTTTAAATTTGTAAATTTGTGAATTTGGAGATTTGTAAACTTGAAAACTTGAAAACTTGAAAATTTGTAAATTTGTAAATTTGAAGACTTGTAAATGTGTAAAGTTCTATCATAAATTTAGAAATTTAAAAATTAATAACTTCAAAAATTAAAAAATGAATACCAAAAATCCTATCAATCTATTCACCAAAATAGAAATTCAATACTCTGAAAATTTCAAAACATGAAAACCTGAAATTTTTTAAAAGTGCAATACAAACTGTACCAATTTTCAAATTAGAATCCATATGGATGAAAGGAGGCAAGAAACCGATAAACACTAGGACTAACGCGCGAATACCAAACAACAGTGATTATCATTCTCTATCTGCACTTTGAATGCGTGTCAATCTTACTATCGACGTCAAGGACGAACATTTCAATGATGGAGTACACGCTCAAAGGTTAGCATATCCGGTGGTAATAATTACTCTGCTACTTGCACCAACCGGTAATAATATTAGAAGCATTTCTAGTTTCAATTGCAACACTCATTAAAAATAATGCGTACCTATTGTACGTAATTTTTCTATTATTTATACTCGACTACAATTGTTTAATTCTAGCATTGTGTTACAGTGAATTCTGTGTAAACATTATGTATATCGAACCACCTTAATTATTGATGAGTAGTCTTGTTGTTTTACATTCTATTTCTTGTTACTTCTTTAGTCATAAAATCTCATGTTATGAACTGATATAATTAGCTTTTATTATTTAGTATAAATAATTTCTATAAAAATAATAATATTTAACATCTAAACTGTTATATGTATATTATATTTATATATATTATATATAATTATTATAATATTATTGTAAGTAATATTATTGTCTAAACTGTTATATGTATATTATATTTATATATATTATATATAATTATTATAATATTATTGTAACGTTTATTATTACAATATTATTATTATAATATTTATATGTATATATTTAAAAATATGAATTAAAATACGTCCATAAAGTATTTCTTCCTAAAATATTTAAAGAACAGTTCATTTTCAAGTATGTACAAAAATATTACATTGCAGACACGTGGAAATATACAGGAGGCCATTCACCGGAAATGGGTTGAATTTACATAAAAAAGTAAACTAAAAATATACCATAAATTCTTTTCACATAAAACTTCAATTTAGAAAAAATTAAATCTGGAAATATGTTAAGTATTTCTAAAAAAATATTTATATATACTTGTTTGATAATATTGTACATAGTAAATATTACATAATATTAAAATGTCAGAAAACTTTTGAGGAACCATAACCTCACTCAGTCGCTCATGTTCTAGAAACAGCCGCCATATTGTAAAAAAAAATTTTTCCTACAAATTTCATAATAGGACATTAAATAAATTGAAATGAATGAAATATTAAATTAAATATATATGACATTAAATGTACTGAAATGTATCGTATTAAAAGCATATATGTATTAATTATAGTGATTAAATATATTCAAATTAAGCAGGAAAAAACGTATTAAGTCAACGGATGCGGTAAGATAAAGTTTCTTTTAATCGAAACACATGTTGGAAAGTTATTCGTTGGCACGCCTACCCTGCAACTTATCAGCAGAAAGTTTTTCGATAAACACTACTGAATTCAAAACAACGTCTCTTTTTTCCCGTGGTTCAAAAATAGTTGTGAGAAATCGCGTATAAAATTTTCCATCGAACATTTCTTTCGGTAGATTTACAAGTTATTAACAAAATTAATCTTCCGCAAGGAAGTAACTTCTTACATTTTGTGTCGAATATTTGTCGAAGAATAATAAACAATTTCGGTAGATAAGATCGGGAATGTTCGGGAACATTCGAGACCACCGCGGCTGCGCAAGTTTGCAAACCTGCTTTTATCAAAACATCACGGTGAGCAAGCTCGTTTTACACGATCTTATAAAAGTAACATATATATATTTAATTCATGCGATCTTTAGTTTTCATTAAGGAAAGATTATTGTCCATGTATACTTATCGCGTAACGCAATTACGACACGCGATTGATCAAAGGTTAAATCCGATAAAATTATCGAATATAGGTTTCGAAAAAGAAAGAAAAAGTAAACAAAAAATAATGCCTATCTCCGCAACAAATTATTTCGTACTTTATCAACCTATGAAAGTATCCGTATACTGGTGAATGGCGGTGTACATTATGAGGTTATGTTTAGTCACTTATTCTTTCATTTTCCTACTTCCTTTTTGAATTAAAAAATAACAAAACGAGTGTACACAATATATCGATAGTTTCAGAGTTAAGAAATAACAGAAAACTGTGTCGCTCGTGTTATTATTTCATTGTTAATAACAGGGCAACGATGGGCACACTTAAGGTCTCGATACAGCTGCAGCAACTATTCGAGTCATGAACCGTAACCATGAGTCATCGCTTCGGACCGTCAAAGTCATCTGCAAGGAACTGACTAGGAACAATATTGATCGTGATACCAATCGTCTCTTTTAAATATCAAGGTAAGATTTATTTTTTTTCAACGCATATTGTAGATGAAAATATATCGATAAGTTGACCGAACCAATGTATTTGTATGCGTTCCAATTGTCAAGTTACATGACACGCATAATAAATGTGCATGTATACAGGCTGCGCCGTAAATTAATAAGATAAAGGTACGTTAACAAGTCGAAATACGTTTAGATTAAATATCAGAATATTGTGTTTTATATGGAATAAAATGTTGAAACCATATAAATGGAACAATGGCAAGACAGTAGATATACAAGTGACAGAATAGGAATAAAAAATAACAAATAACAAAGTAGGAAGGTAGAATGTTGTTGTAGCATAGTGAAGTAATAAAATAAAGAACAGTACATATGGTAGTGAAAGAGTGAAATAGTAAAACAGTAGTATATGAAACAGTGAAAGTAAAATAATAAAAGAACAGTCTGCTTATACAACGTCTGACCTTCCAAATATACAGACAACGTTATTATTCGCATAAAATAGTAGAGAATATCTGTAATGGAAAATATGCAACTAAAAATCATAGAATTTCGAAAACTTCACCCAAGACAAAGTGCATTCGAAATAAGTTATTTGAATTCAAGACAATAATTCGGAATTAAAAGAAAACAGCCTGAATACATGCCCGTATCGATCGCGTCTCGAGGTCATCAACGAAAAGCTATCAGAGGATTCGTATTCCTCGGGTGCAGCTGCAGCGCGACCTTGGGCGTGCTCCTGAAATAAATCAATGAACAAAGTGTCGAAGCGAAATTTACCCTGAAGCATGTGATGATCGACATCCTCGTCGGCTAGGCAATGGACGCTGCCGATGGAGGAAGACAGTAGACTCATGTTTCCTTTTCGTCGAGAAGTCGGGCCAAAAGTCGCTTCGGTGAATTCGATCGCGGTCGTAATCGCGAAAAGGCCGCGTTATCCCGTACGCGCGACGCGATTGGTCGAACGACGGCCGGTTCTAATAGACGAACCAATCACGGCCGAGTATCGGCCGGCCGGAGCCTTCTCTCAACGCACCTGTCGACCGAGCATCCGACCGACTCGCGAACGCTTCACCGCCGATCACTTTCACTGTCTCGCGAAAAAGAACGGACGTACGTGTCTCGATCTATCGTATCGTTATCGTTCGGCGAGTCACCCGGTCAACGAGTCAAGCTCGTTCGACGATCCCCGGTGGAGGAATCTCCGCGATTTTTCCAGACGGCTGAACCGGCCGGCCGTTCGATTCACACTACCGCGATCGAGCGTGTCTCTCGATCGCGCATCCCGGCTCGATAGTTGATCATTGACCGACGATTTGCCCGACGAAACGGAACCACCGCGCCGCGCACCACGAATCAAAAGTGTACTCCGCAGTCACCGCTACCTCGCACTAATCGACAAGATGGAAACACAAGGGTATCCCCCCGCCGACGTCCAGCAGCGTCGCTACGTCGCGAAAGACGACGACGCATGACGCGTGCAGAGACAACCGAGCACCAGCTAGCCACGATCAATAAGCGCTGCCACGGCGTCTGCGCCGACAATGCGATGCCATGATGGGACGGGAGGAGAGACAGGGTTTTACCGGGATCGTGTGTGGGTGCGTCGGTGTGCCCGCCGCTATCGACGCGACGCGTATCGACGATTTAGGCTGCCCCTGCCCCTCCAACACCACCCGTTTACGTGTGCAACACGTAAGAGAACGGCAGCCGTTAATTGCTTCCCTCTCTTTCTCTATCTCTCTCGAACCGTGTATTTTACTATGCAACTCTTCAAAATTACGAGTTTCTTTTTCGTTCTTGGCTACCTTAGTGGCAGTACGGTAAATATGTATGTAGTCGGGTTGCCTCTGGGGAGGTATCATCATGAAGGGGTTATAGAAGGGGCTACTTCCTGCTTGGCAGTTTCTATAAAAATTTAGGGAGGAGTTAAAAACTGGTTGCGTAGTAATTTTGGGATTTAGGGATTTAAAGTTTTAGGGATATATCTGGAATTTTTTTTGGATGTAGACATATAAGTGTATGAGGATTTAAGGACTTTGTGATTTAAGGATGTTGGAGTCTAGGGACACGAGAATTTTGAGACAGAGAATTTAAAAATAGAGAGGTCTATAAATATAGTGATCTTCTTGAAGATAAGAGAGTGATTGCATCTCTTTGCGTGGAACTCTCGTGTCTGAGGAATCGATATCGGCGGTTTCTCTTATCCGTGGTTGACTGGATGAAATGCTGATGCACGGGAAAGTATCACCACTATCAGTTTTTCGAGAAATTTCGGGATTCTCGAATTCTTTGATTTAGACATTTTTGTTAAATTTCAGTTGTTGAAATTTTGAAAATACATTTGAAAATTTAAAAATTATAAATTTTAGCTTACGGAAACTTGAAGTTTCATAATTTCAAAGTTCTAATGATCAAGAGTTCATAAATTCGGAAATACCAGAATCCTAAAATTAAAAAATTACAAAATTACAAAGATCTAAAAATTCTAAAGATACCAAAAGTGTATTTGTGAAGTATGCCATAAAAGAAATCTTGAAACAGACTTTCATAAAAAATAAACAAAACCTACCCTATGTAATGCGTAAGAAACACGAAATACATTTTAACGCGGAGTTCTAATGAATTATTATACGCGAATAATCACTCAGCATTGCTACGAACGTGATTAGAATTATGCATGTATCGATAAAACGTACATGAAACTTTAGAAACTGCAGATAGAAACCACGATATCTAAGAAGAAGATTTGTACATTTGTAATAGCATTAAAACGTGATAAATATGTAACAGTACTACATTTTTTAGATAGATTTGCTATATGGCGGAAATATTTGTTTGGTGAATGACATTAAAACGTTATACTTAATATACATCTCTATTACTAATTAACTCCTTAAAATATATAATTTTGAAAAGAATAATCTAAGTTAACGATTTAATACATAACCATACAAGGATTTTTTGATGATAGAGAAATGAAGAAGAATTCATTTATTTTATTTAATATAGAAACATTAACATTTTGGGATTAACATTTTACCATGCATAAAAGGTGGGACAGTTAACTCATCTAATTTTAAAGAGATAAATAGCAATACTGATAGCTAATGGATTAAATCTATTTCAATTTATTTTAACTTTGAAAAATTTGTTTAAATAAATTTTCTAAATTTTGTATAGAATTATTGGTAATTTCTTTTCAAATCAATGTAATACAGTCTTCAGTGTGTACCGTGATTTGAATTGGTGCTAGTTTCGCGCCCAAAGTAGTCTTTGGGTATGTAACTTTCGTTAGAGCGGTTTGATCGAATTGCCTCTCACCGCCAAGCAGAAATATGTGGGGCAACTTTAATCGTTTGATTTTCATTAAATTACAATGAATAACCAGTTGCGCCTTCATAATACTACCATTTCCGAAATTAAATACAGCTTTTAATTAACTTTTTACATCAATCAATGAATATACTTGATTACAGCAAAATAAGATGCATGTATTTTATTAAAAGGACCGCAAAGTAATGTTTCTGCGCATGTCAACATTTGTCATTTATCAGCTGATTGTATTCTTTGTCGTGCCAAAGTTTTCAGATTAAATTGACTCGTTTACTCGTAAATAATTAAATCTGAAATTTTCCTTTGCAATTTTATGTGAAATAGCCAGCCAAATACCAGAGGTACATATCCATTGTATGCTTTTCGAGTTTCACAAGGGTAGTAACGCAACAGTCGCTACCAAAAACATTTGCGATGTTTATCCAAGTGCATTGGACGTTCGCAAATGCCAAAGGTGGTTTTCCAATTATTCCAATCGCTACGACACTTTCTAAGTGACAAAAAATTTGAAAATTTTGATGATATCCAAAATGCCGTCTCCAGTTATTTTGCCCAGAAACCAATTGATTTTAATCGAGCCGGCATTGAAAATTTGCAAGGTAGATGACAAAAGGTTGTCTATAACAGGGATGATTACATTACTGATTAAAAATAACTTGTTAAACATTTGCTTGAATTTAATGTAAAAAACGAAATTACTTTCCGGTCCCCCTAATACCAACGATCACCCACAACATGGCGAATGTACTTGCGAAAGTAGCCCAAAGAAATTGATTTTCTTTTACTAAACGACCCGATTCTTATTACTAATAACCTGGTTTCTAGAAAATCCACCGTTGGGAAACGTGTATTTTATTTCAGTGACAAGTATACGCAAGTGTGTTTAAACATTTTGCTGAATGTTGATTCTGCTGATCGTTCGATGATGAGACTGGAAAAAACAACGTCGTTGACGTCTTGACCGGTGACTTTAATAATTTCCTTCATTTCTGGTATCACTATTAATTAACAACGTTTATGCTTCTTCCGTACACGCATCTTCTAATGCCTGTTGATGACATACTAATCGAACGTGAAATTTCACGATAAACTTTTTAATGAAAGTTACGGAAGTGACTGTGAAGCTGGAATTATTTATTTATTTAATCTAGTTAGATGGTCGAGATGTTAACCTGGTTGATAAGTGTGCTAATTACAATCGCGTTTACTTGCTAATTTTCTAGTTTAGGAATTTGGGGATTTGGGGGTTTGAGGACTTAAAAATTTAGAGATTTGGGGATTTGAAAATTTAGGGATTTGGGGATTTGAAAATTCAAGAATTGGGGGATTTGAGAATTCAGAAATCTGAGGATTTGGAGAATTAGAGATTTTTTTATTTGAGGATTTGAAAATTTGGGGATTTGCTAATTTGAGGATTTGAAGATTTATGGATTTATGGATTTGGGAATTTGTGAATTTAGAAATTTGAAATTTGGAGACTTGAGAATTTGCTAATTTAGAATTTGAGGATTTAGTGATTTGGGGATTTGAGAATTTGAGAATATAGCAAATTTGGAGATTTAGGGATTTAGAGATTTTCTAATTTGTGAATTTGGTAATTTAAGAATTCAGGAATTTGAGAACATTCAAATTTGAAAATTTCAAGCTATGAAAATTTCTAAATCTATACAATTTATTGTTCGAGTTTATAAATTAAATAATCTAATTTTGAAATGATATATTTTTGAATATGTACATATATAAACCTATAAATCCAAAAATTTGTTTATTAAACTATAACAAAACGTGTAGAAACCGTATCTTAGTTAAACTGAAACTGTGAAGATTGGGAAATGCATCGTAGTATTTCCAGTGAAATGGGTATCAAGATGAGTGAACGTATCAAGGATGATCGAGATCGGCTATCGACTCACGTTTGCGGAAGATTTATTGAATGATCGAGCAGAATTCAAGGAAGTAGGTTACGGAAGGAATGAAAAGTCTTCGAAGATGATACGAGGACGTACGAAAGTACTGAAGATCACATACTTTCGCTCCATTTCGAAGTTAATATGGTCATACGCGAAGTATGTAATTATAGGAACCATGAAGAAAATTACGTATGATAATTTATATGATCTCAGGTGTCACCTACTTTCTCGTTTGTTCCATACGTTTCTTATTGATCGATGCATGCACCCATTGATGTGCTTGATGAAAAGATTTCCGGTTTCGAATGAAATATACGTCGATCGGTTCTTCTTTGTACAGCGTGTTTAGAACTCATTGTCAGTTATAAACTGAGAACATTATTTGAAAATGTCTAGCTTCAGAGATAGTTTATTTAGCTCCTTTTGGGGATTTGAGAATTTGAAAATTAGAGAATTGGGAAATTTGCAAATTTAAATTTTGAAAAATTGGAAATTTGAGAATTGGGAAATTTGAAAATTTAAATTTTGAAAAATTGGTACTTTGAGAGTTGGAAAATTTGCAAATTTAAATTTTGAAAAATTGGAACTTTGAGAATTGGGAAATTTGCAAATTTAAATTTTGAAAAATTGGAAATTTGAGAATTGGGAAATTTGGGAATTTCAAAATTTGAGAATTTGGAAATTTGAGAATTGGGAAATTTGGGAATTTCAAAATTTGAGAATTTGGAAATTTAAGAAGTTGGAAATTTAAGAATTTGGGGATTTGAGAATAGGGAAATTTGAGAATTTTGAAATCTGAGAATTTGGAAATTTAAGAAATTGTAAATTTAAGAATTTGGGGATTTGAGAATTTGGAAATCTGAGAATTTGGAAATCCAAGAATTTAGAAATCTAAGAACTTGAAAATTTAGAAATTTGATTGACTCGAAAAATAATGAATGAAATATCCAATTCCAACCAGAAATTTGTTAACCATAAAACATACTTTGATCATCGAGAATGAAAAAAGAATTTTCTGGAATAAAATTCAGAATTTTGAGAGACGTGAAAGTTAAGAAAAAAATGATTGATCATGAGACGTGAAAGGTCAGTTCGAAATGGGTCTGCGCGACCTTAAAGGTAAAAGTTTAATAAGCGCCAGATGATAGATTGGATCAGTGGCAGTGTGAAATCGAAGCAACCTGTTCTTCAATTCAAAAATTTAACTGTAATTCGTTTATTCAAGTCATCTTTACCAGTATTAGTCTGTGTATCCTTCAACTGACACGGAAATGTACTTAAATATTACTTATGTACTTGATAAATTAGCAGATAGCATGCGGAATTTTAGTATCGCTCGTTTACAAGCTATCTATTTCCTATTTTTATTGTTTTGTTCAAGTGTAACGTGTTTGCATATGGTTGTAAAAGGATAGGTGATAGTCTTATAAAGGATAGACGTATAGGTAGAAGTTTTTTGGTATTTTATTATTTCATAGGTTTTTAGTTTTAATATTTTGTTACTTGTATTTTGTTATTTTATAATTTTGCTTTTTTTTATGGGTCATATTAATATTTTATTATTTTACTATTTTACTTTACTATTTTAATTTACTCTTAGGGGGTCCGCAAAGTAATGTCGTTTCTGCGCATATCAACATTTGTCATTTATCAGCTGATTGTGTTCTTTGTCGTGCCAAAGTTTTCAGGTTAAATTGACTCGTTTACTTGCAAATAATTAAATCTGAAATTTTCCTTTGCAATTTTATGTGAAATAGCCAGCCAAATACCAGAGGTACGTATCCATTGTATGCTTTTTGAGTTTCACAAGGGTAGTAACGCAACAGTCGCTACCAAAAACATTTGCGATGTTTATCCAAGTGCATTAGACGTTCGTAAATGCCAAAGATGGTTTTCCAATTATTCCGATCGCTACGACACTTTTTAAGTGACAAAAAATTTGAAAATTTTTATGATATCCAAAATGCCGTCTCCAGTTATTTTGCCTGGAAACCAATTGATTTTAATCGAGCCGGCATTGAAAATTTGTACAGTGGATGGCAAAAGGTTGTCGATAACGAGGGTGATTACATTACTGATTAAAAATAAAAACTTGTTAAAAATGTATTTGCTTGAATTTAATGTAAAAAACGAAATTACTTTCCGGTCACCCTAATATTTCACTATTTTACAATCTTACTATTCCAATATTTCAAATGGAATTTTACTGTATATACTTAGGCACTAATTAAAAGTATTACGTTAATTATCTAATCTTAGTGAATATCTATTAACTATTTTTACGATAATAATCATCTACAGTAATTTTATTTAAATACATCATTTTTTTGTTCTACCTTAACTTACAAGGTAATACACTTTAATGTTATCAGATAAAGCACAATTTATAAGCGATAATCTTGGATCTTGACTAAATCTAAACCTTTTACGTTGCTTGTTTACATGTTAGTCGCTTAATATCTAATAAAAGATATTAACTTGCTTGACAAATCTTTTAATCTTGAAATAAATATTTCTTCTAACGAAGAAAAAACTTCCAAACTATTCGATATAGAAGATTGGCAATTTAGAAAAATATAGAACTTAAAAATTTAAGATATTACAATTTTGAAAAATTAGGAAATTGGAAAATTTGTGGGTTAAAAAGTTGAGAATTAAGAAACTTGTCAAATTGCGAATTTAAAAATTTAACAAACTGTAAATTTAGCAATTTGATAGTCCTTGAATTTAACAAATTGCAAATTTAGAAATTTGACAAACTGGAAATTGAGAAAGTTGACAAACTGAAAATTTGGAAATTTGATAGTCTCCGAATTCAACAAATTGCAAATTTAGAACATGATTAAACAAAATTTTAGTCTCAATCACATCAAAATATAACATACATTATTTGAAAATAAATAAATTCTACTCTCTCTTACGCTACTTTTCAAATTACTAAACATACTCCATTAATTTTTTAATAACCACAAAAATATTTCCTTATTAATCATTCACTTCTGTACCGAAATAACCCACAAAAAGAAAAATACTTTTATTCGAGACACTTTACCGTCTCTTTATGGAAAATCAACCTGTTCCTGATTTTACGACCTGTTACAGAACACAGACTTGTACGAAATAAACATCAAGCAGACATATCTAGTTTCATAGTAACATCTCCTTGAAATTCAAAAGAAAGTAAAACAAGTTTATGTTCATGCGATAGAACAGAACCAGTTATCCGGGAAAGGTTAAACGGATAACGTACTTTACTAAAGTTCCGTTTTTCCCGTTATTTCTACCATAATTCATATTCAGAGAGAATAAAAAAATCATAAGTTCAATAACCAATACCTGTTGCGTTTATATACTAAATTTATTCAGTACGTAAATTAATATTTTCTGCACAAGAAAATACATGTTATGTATGTATGTATAGAATACATATTGTGCATGTGTAGATACATGTATGCATGTGTAGTTATATGTTATGTATGCATAGATACATATTACACATGTGTAGATACCTATTATGCATGTATAAGTATATGTTACATATGCATAAATGTATATCATGCATGTATAAATACGTATCATGCATGTACATATATGTAGATACATGTTATGCATGGTAGATATACATATTATGTAGATATGTATAAAGACGAATGTAGATGTATGTTATATATGTGTATAGACATATGTGACGTATGTTTTATATGCATGTAAACATATATGACATATGTTATACATGTATATAGACATATGTGACGTATGTTTTATATGTATGTAAACATATGTGACATATGTTATACATGTATATAGACATATGTGACGTATGTTATACATGTATGTAGTCATATGTGACATATGTTATACATGTATATAGACATATGTGACGTATGTTATACATGTATGTAGTCATATGTGACATATGTTATACATGTATGTAGTCATATGTGACGTATGTTATACATGTAACATATGTGACGTATGTTATACATGTATGTAGACGTATGTGACGTATGTTATCTACATATGAACACATTACAACACACATCTATCTATTCATTTCTGATAAATAAATACTTCTATGCAATAAATATAATAGATACAAAAATAATCGACATATGTATCATACATTGCGTGTATATTCGTAATTTCAATTAAGTATCCTCCAAGGGGTATTCGAAATTTGCCAGTTAACCGGTTACAAGTTTGGTATCTTATCAACTCGTTGATTACGAATTTTTGTCACGTGTAGCACACGTTTTGGGTTTCTATTTAATTGTCGACTATTTTATTGATGCGAAAATATAAGGTAGGTAGTGCGATACGTGCGTAGGTGTCATATGACACCGTGGGACCCGATACGGCATGACCCACTGTTGGGTCACATGACAAACGTGTTAAATCACTTTTGAAGGGAGACGTTTCATCATTCGCTCTTTACACCTAAGTTACTAAAGATTTACGGTATCAAGGATTTGTGAACGGGAAGATCAGAAAGTTGCGATGCTCCGATGACTATCATCCGCGAAGATACCTGAGTGGAATAGCAATTTCTTTTAATAACAGGAAGAAAATGCTGTGTTCGTGTTCCAGGGATAAACAGAATCACGTTTGTACGTGATCTTCGAATGGTAAATGATGAATTTGATAGTGGAACGGACTATGAATGCAATTTTGAAAGTCCGAGAGATAGTGATCGTAATTACTTCTATTTTAATAATAGATTTCAATAAAAACCTACTACTTTGTTCACACTTCAAATACAATCTGATACGTAACTTCATTCATATTTATTTCCGTTTCAACTTTCAATGCAATCAAACCTCATTCCAGGCCGGAAATTGATTTTGTTTAAATAATTAGATTTTAACTTTATAGCAGTTTTAATTAGAGCAGGTTTTATTATTAGAATCTGTTAGATTAGGTTTTATCATTTAGATATATTAGTTAGCTCAAGTTATGTTAGGTTTATTTTGTCAAATTTGCTAAGTGAATTTGAGATCTTCAATTTTATTAGGTTATGTTGCATCAGTCAAATGTATCAGGTTAGGTTAAGTTAGTATTAATATAATATTAGATAAGGTTAATTTAACATTAATATAAAGCTAAATTAGGTTAAATTAACATTAATGTAATGTTGCATTAGGTGAAATTAATGTTAATGTAATGTTAGGTTAGGTGAAGTTAATATTAATGTAATGATAGGTTAGGTTAATTTAACGTTAATGTAATGTTAGGTTAGGTGAAATTAATGTTAATGTAATATTAGGTTAGGTGAAGTTAATATTAATGTAATGATAGGTTAGGTTAATTTAACATTAATATAATGCTAGGTTAGGTTAAATTAACGTTAATGTAATGTTAGGTTAGGTTAATTTAACATTAATATAATGTTAGGTTAGGTTAAATTAACGTTAATGTAATGTTAGGTTAGGTTAATTTAACGTTAATGTAATGTCAGATTAGGTTGATTTAACGTTAATGTAATGCTTGGTCAGGGTAAGTTAATATAATGTTAGCTTAAATTAGGTCAAGTAAGGTTAGTTTTGGTCAAATTAAGATAAATGAGTTCATGCTTTCAAATAAAATGAAATCTATAGCATTAAAATCAGCCTTCAAAAAACAATGTTTCTACAATCAGCAACGAACTCGTAAAAAGCGATGTTCGTTGGTTAGAAAGTATACAACAATTGTGGTTATATTTTGACCTAATCGTGGGTACAGCATTCTCACGTTACTGTTGCCATGACATCGACAGAACATCGAAACTCGTTCGCATTCCAGCCTTTCAGTCGGCTGCCAATTACAAATTGTAAAAGCTGCCAATTATGGAGCCACGGCGAAGGAATTGAATTGCAGCCGCCATAGATCCCGAAGTCATGGTGTTTCGCGGAAAAGTGGAACAGCTTTCGTCTTTCTCATTTAAAACTAAATTTCAAATTTCAACACAAAGGGAATAAAACTTCCAACTTGTATTTTAGTGAATTTTTATTTCACGAAATAATTACGCGAACTTCGACCATAAATTTCTTCCTAATTTCTCAAAGTTGCACGCTATTCGCAAAATTATTCCCTTGGACGTCTTCTACGATCACGCGAAGTTTTGATCGGTGCTCCAAAGACCGTGATGTCATCTCGTTAATCAAACCGAATCGTCGAGTAGGCCTTGGATTTCATGAAAATTGGAACGGTTCAGCACACTTCATGGAATTTATATGCATTTGATGGATTTAGAGCGTCGATGCAAGTTGCCTGCAGGCTCACACGTGTGACTTACATAGGTGTACTCGATGGCAATCGATGCTTACAGTTCGATCGAGCCGACGTACGAGATTTTATTCAATTACACTCTCGGCACTAGACTCTCTCCTTTCAATCGATCCACGGATCGAACAGTAGAGATCCGCCGGATCGAATCGATGACCAATGCGTGCGGCATCGTGATTTCCTCGGGGTTGTCGTTAATTGGAAAGGAAACTATTGGTCGCGAGCTTCTCGTTTTGTTTAAAATGGCGCAGAAAATCAATGGCCTTCTAATAAATACGTATTATATTCGCCGATAGTAAAAAATCGTGCAACGTATGTCGATGTTTTTATCATTCGGCAACAGATATAAAAGGTAAAAGACGTAATTAATAGAATGTGTGTCGTTTCCTTCATTACGCGAAAGATAATTGCTTTTCAATTAAGTCCAAACGAGTTCGACTCGTTGATGTCTGTTTCGATTTATCAAAGCGGACATTTCTTCGCCGTAATGGCACTTGCTTTTTGTCACGCATTTTTTCAGGTGTTTTAATTGTCTTTGGTGTAACTATGGATGAAATAATAGAAGAATGTAGGTATTAGGTGATTTAAGTATGATAGTGCGTTGGTATCTAGGGGTTTTGGGGATTTAAGGATGTAATGTAGGGATTTGTGGATTTAGGAGTATAGTCATCTAGAGATTTTTTAATTTAAACATATGATAATCTAGGGATTTGTAAATTTAAAAATTTAGTAATATAGGGTGTTGCAAATTTAAGCTTATGATAATCTAGAGATTTGTAGATTTAAGAATATAGTAATCTAGGGATTTGGGAATTTAATCATATGGAAATCTAGGGATTTCAGGTTTTAAGAACACAGTAATCTAGGGATTAGTGATTTTAACCATATGGTAATCTAGGGATTTGTAAATTTAAAAATATAGTAATTTAGGGATTTGGAAATTTTAAGTCTTAGAAATTTAGGAATCTAGGATTTAAGCATAGAACAATGTGCAAATATATAAATTTAGGGAATTTAAATATTTCAAAGATTTGAAAATTTGAAAACTAAAAAGTTTAGAAATATGTAAATTTGGAAAATCTGAGAATTATAACATAATAGAATTGTATAAAGGAAATTTGAGAAATTCAGCAATGTGCAAGTTTGAAAATGAAAAAATTCATAACTATATGAATCTGGGAAATCTGAGAAATTTGGTAAATTAGAGAAGTTTAGAAATTTTTAGTAATTTTTGCTGAGGAGCTTAGTAATGTAAAAATTACAAGATCTACAAAATTAAACGTGCAGAAAATTAAACCGATTTTCACCAAGATCTTTCAACAAGGACTTAAAAAATCAAAAAAAGTAGAAACACGAGCTTCTGCAAGGAAAAATACGCAACGAAAAAAATATTATCAGTTAATCGTATCAGTAAGATATCGGTAATACATCGACGGTTGCCGAAAGCACTGGAAGCGTAACTGCGACAGGTAACTTGATTTGTATATTTCACCATATCTGACCAAGTTGCCCCAACATGGAACCCCCAAGGTTTATTTCGTGGCGAACTGCGTTGCCCTGAAACGAAAGGGCATCCGTGGCTAGTTTCGATCAGCACGCAATAAAATATCAAAGTTTTGCCCTTTCAAAATAGATATCGTTAAGGAAACGAGTTAAACGAGTATCGTTTAGTCGCAGACTTTCACTTGCATGAAAATTCTCTTGACAGAACGATTTTGTCGATCGAAAAGTTGCGGCTAGGTAAATAAAAAACGCTACGCTCCTTACCGCGAGAGGCGATATCCCATCGCTTTCTCGTATAATGTTGCAGAATTGCGAATTGCCGATGCGAGAAAGTATTCGCATAACTAATACAACGTACGTTACGTAATATCGCGTTAAACATTCAGCTTAAAATGAAAGGAATAAGACGGTAATGCGTGGCACGCGTACTTCAACTGTCATTACTTCCACTCGCGTTAATTGTAATTGCCGCCGTCACGCTACGATTCGAAAAATGAATACGTATTGTTTCCAGCATACAATCGAAACTCTTTCGAATACTATTTATTCAACGCTTTTTTTCAACGTGATCGAATCGCGGGAAGATACAAATGCTTCCTGTTAATTAAAAATCTAAACTGATCCTTTCTTCCAATCACTGCCAGAACTATTTTTCGGATGGACAGGTACACCAGTTTTATTATTACTAATAGTATCACTAAATATTATTAAATAACTTTTGAAAATTTGGGAATCAATTTTTCAATTTATAGAATTTCAGTTTTAGAAATTTAGGAATTTTTAAATTTCACATTTTTGTGAAATTTGACATTTAATATTCAATAATTCTGATATTTAATATTTCTGAATCTCTGAACTTGTAAGTTCCTAACTTAAGTTCCTATTCTTAAGTTTACACATTTCTAAATTACCAAGTTCATAAATTTATAAATTTTCAAATTTAGTGACCACCACTTTAAAGTTTAGAAATCAGTAAGTACAATAAAACATTTATGTACATGTACATGTTCATCATACTTGGTCATACTAAAGCAAATCATTTTAACAGGTTAATAACCACAGAACACAAGAAATTCCAAGATACCTGTTCTATACAATAATCACCAAAAACCTGACCACAGCATGACAATCATTCACATCGCATAACAGTTAAAAAAGACAAAAAAGTACAATTTTACATCTCACATAATTTTTAAAATAGATCAAAAATATATTTAAAGAAACATTAATGAAAATAAAATAAAATAACTTACCAAATTTAGACTGACAGTAGGTACAATCTTGACACAACATAAACCAATCGTTTTTTAAATCTTTAAAATTCGCCATGATCGATTGTCAGAATTGCCACCGGTTCCTCCGATCGGCTCACAATGAAGAATCAAGAATTTCCACTTTGTCACGATAATGTTTTCGTAAGATACGCGTGCCACAGCCGAAACATACCAACACTTCCCGCGTAATATTAAACGGAACGTTCAGTCAACCTGAAACTTCACACAACATACGCAAGTGCATTCTGGACAGGAGATGAGAAACGAAGTCAGAACACACACGAATACTCAAAGCAGTCAACGATTACCTTACGACACCCAGTTCTGGTTTGCCGTTCGTTCCACCCGGTGTTCTCTCCATCCTTGTCTTATCTTTCACTACCACAATTGTATCTTTCGCTCCTTAGCACGTCTCATGTACGTACTGCTATCTTTCTTTCGCCGGTTTCATTGGTCTACAACGTCCCTTTTCACTCTAGTTACCGGCTCTTACGAGCTGCTTATTTTTATAATCACTTTACCGCGGGGTCGTCTATCATCATCTACTTATGTACCTTTACGTGTAGTATATGTGATCAGAATGTATATTCATAGTTCAATATCGAGTACGCTAACTACACTATCATTTGAAAACACCGTGTACTTTTTATAAATAGATTTTTCTCTATAACAAGATTCGCTAGCAACGGATTAAATTTTATAACGATGCATTAAGTGCACATGTTTAATTTATTTTTTTCATCAAACATCATTAATATTATTAATTTCATTTATTTAGATTTTATGTGCAATTTGATATAACAAATCAAATTTCAGTCACTATTTTTAAAAAAATATTACTTATAGTTCATGTATACTAATATGTATACATGTCCATCTTTGTTATTATATAGATATTACAATGTCCGCGCATATAAATGCAGCAGGTGTAAGCTATGAAAAAAATCTAGAATATCAAGTTTCATTAATTGTATGTATAATTTATTTACGATTTCTTCACTTTTAAAAAGCCAGCTGTGTTCGAGAAATATTTAGCGTTAGCCTCATTTACTTTCTTTTCTGCGGCTTGCGGATTTACAATTTCCAAACCCTACAAATAAAGTCTTACATATAATTCAACAGTTTAACGATAAAGTAACGACAAAATATATCGATATTAATTTACCTGCAATGGTGTAAACGCGACGCTGGATGCCGTACCAGAAACTTGCTTCTTAACTGTTGTACTACCACCCCATTGCTGTTGTTTTTGTAAATTTTTTTGAAGGGTTTTCGATATTCGTACTTTTGTTTTCTCGTCGATCTGAGGTAGTCTAATACGACCAGCTCCTGCTTTGCCTATTGTACCGCGTGAATAACCAAGGTCTTCTTGATAGGCGTCATTTTCGATCTACGGAAATATGTTAATGAAACAATGTTATGAGAAAAATTATGAAGTATAGAGCTGCAACACTTACATCAGCGAAATTCATTCTATTCGCATGTTTTCTGAATTCCGTAATAGCATAGCGTTCCTTCATTTTTCTGACGCGTTTACCACCGCGCTTCTTCCTTCCTGGATCAATAGGTTTTGGTAAAGGTTTCACGAATTTTACCGGAGGTGGTTCCTGAAGTTTATCCAACTTCTTTTCAATTTCTTCGCGGAATAATTGACCGATATGACCATCTGTACTTTCATGACATGCGTCAACACGTGCAGCTAGCATACTTTTAGCTGCTACGAGTCTCGCTGCTTTCCTTCGTAAATCCTGAAGAATAAGAGAAAATTAAAAAGAGTATTTAAAAACTGCATGCAACAGATACTGTATTCTATATTAACTTACTGGAGGAGTATCTTGTACAATATCAGAATAATATATGAAACCAGTATGAGGTAAAGTTGCTACTTGTGAAAATCCAGATAAGGTTGTTTTTTGAGATCCTAGCACTAATACATTGCAAGCTGGCATTTTAGAAAGTTTTGTCAAACCTCCAGCAACTCCTATAATAACATGTAAATTAGAAGTTTCAAACATGTTTTTATCATTGAAAATAACATAGATATATTATTATAAAGTACCCATAATTTTTGCTGCTGTTGATGCACCTACTATTATAGAAAGATTTGGTGCAATAAATGCCATTCTACTTTCAACATACTCAAATATTTTTAATTTACAATTATTCAATTCTACTGCCATGTCACAAGCCTCACAAATAGCTTCCTTTTCTTCTTCTGTTAATAATTGACTATAAATAAAATGATTTAATTTATTAAATTGGGAAAGCAAAATTTAGTTACAAACAACCTAGAAGTCCATAAATATTACCCTTGTGTTGTTGAAGCAGTAACAGAAACTACCATAATTGTTGCTTGAGTAAGAAATTGTTGTAATGTTTCATTATTCTTAGCTCTATCTAAGTCATTTCCTAATTCTCTTACTGTCATTACATATTCCAATGGACCTACAACTAAAGATTCTAATTCTGGAAACCTTTTGGAATATTTGTCTCTTGTAAATCGATGTATCGTAGCTGAAAAATATGATTCATAAAAACATTTTTCAACTCTATGAAAGATTCAAATTATTTAGTATTAATTATATACCTATTTCATCATCAATATCCACAGCCATATTATTAGCTTCAACAATAAGTTGATATTCTGGATCAGACTCAACAGGTCCGATAATATCTGCTGATTTCCTTGGTACCTTACTGTACTTTTCTATTTGAGACATTACTTTTCGTAACTGTTCAGAATCACGCAGCTTCGCCAATTCTCTTACTGACGCTACTTTTATTTCTGCAAATAGAAAGAGATAAAATACTAACTAATAATACTATTCTTAATAGAAAACTGTATGTAAATAAACATAAAGAGAGGTTAACCTTCTTCGATGCTTTTCGAAACCGAGGCCGGAATAAAATCCGGCTCCGGTTCTTCCATATCCTGATCGTTATCGTCATTTTCTTCAAGATCAGCCAACAGTTCATCAGCTAACGACATGTTTTCTTTATAAAATTTTCTCTCAAATATAACAATTTACATTTGACAACTTTGTTTGCTTACAGCAGCGCTATCTAGACAGCGTAATACGTTTGGAAACTTATTTTCAGTATACTGGCGCTGTTCTCAAAAGTTAGCCACTACGATTGGTCAGTATCGACACGTACGATATTCAACAATCTATACTGTCTTGTCACTGCTTTTTATTATTCGTTAACAGAAGATTGTACTCATCATCTGATGAATTTTGGTTCATTCTGCGCATGACTGCGCTCATTGGTTCAGTACTGTTTTGTAACCAAGAGCGACGCGCATTCGCGTTTGCGACTTCAGCGACACCGGACGTGTATACTCTGTGTCTCTCAATTTTGTACCTTTCTTTGATCATAGATGAGTATAATTGTACATATAAATTCGAAATTTAATAACTTAGAATTCTACAAATTTGCAAATGTGAGAATTCTATAGTAGCCGAATGTAATTCACGTATCATTTTTTCATGTACTTTTTTTATTGGTGTATTCTTGTCCACTAGGTATATGATCAACTGAGTATGATAGTGGGGCAGCACTAACTAATAGGGAATCAACTGAAGTTATGCGAGTTGCGCGAATCGGGTACGGTCTCTCGTTGAACAAACTATACGTATCATTGAAAAACCGGCTTACGGTAAGTGCAAGCAGCGGGACGGAAGGGAAAGGTTTTGTCGACCGATGATAGAAAGAGAGAGAAACGGAAAAATGAATCGTTTCCTCCCCACCACATAACCAAAACTCTGTATTCGTTGACGCACGATGCTCAAGGGGAATCGTCTCAGTGCATTGCAGTATCGACAAGGATAAAGATAAAAAGAAAGGCCTTCCGACGAATGACAGCACGTAAAACTGATCACGCGGCCTCACCGGGAGGTGTGCTTTCGTTCGGTTTCACAGACCGTGTGCGTGTTTCTGTACGTGTGCGTTACGGCAGTATCTCACAACAAATATGTCGTGGTGGGGAGTACGTTTTTCCGTTCGCCGTCTCGCATATTTCTTCCCCCGCATTATTATTATGTAGTTTGGCATAGGTGAACCATCACACGTTCAATTCGACACCAAAACGGTGCAGGTGTATGCGTGTGCGCGTGTGTACACGTGATACAATTGTATCCATAAAAAGTTTTCTTCGAATCAAAGAAGACGATAGAGTACGTGTATGTATAAAGTGTGACCAGAACGATGCGCGACTTAGCTCTCTTACGTCGGTAATTAGAACGATTATTTAATCATGTTCAATTCGCGAGGAACCAGAGAAGATCGTGGGCAGCTAGCGGCGTGAGTCTCGCGATTAACGGTAGGTGTGGAGTCTCGCGTCGACAGTGAAAACGACGTGTGTTGACATTGGTTCGCTGGTTGTGTTCCCGGCTACGCCTAAGTGAGAAATGCGGTTCTGAATCACGACGTGCGTCGATCCCGTGTAATCACGAACAGGTTGTTCACGGGTGGCTCCTTCGATACGTGCATTACATAGCGATACGTATTCGTGAACACAGAAACTCGTGTGTGCAAGCTAGGACGCGCGCGCGCGCTCGCGTGTGTAGCGTGCTCCTCCTGGGTATTTGTGCGTGCGTACGTACAGTGTTTAGCAATCAAGGATACACTTATTCCTTCGGAAGGACGGCCTGACACGGAAGGAACGCCGGAAGGAAGGAAGAGGAGGGTAGCAGGGTAGTAAGATGGCGGGATCCTTAACGTGGTCGTGTACTTGTTGCCTGCGGTTCAAGTTCAGCCCCGAGGAGATCGAGCAACGTTACAAAAGCCAAGAAATCGATCGGATGCTGGAGAAAGATCGTCAAGCACTCCGACGACAGGTCAAGGTGCTGCTCCTCGGGGCGGGTGAGAGCGGAAAGTCGACATTCCTCAAACAGATGCGAATTATTCACGGAATTAAATTCGAGGTAGAATAATCTCGATTTTTTATGGGCGACGATTATTTCTCCTTCACCTCGATGCTTTGTTAACATCTTCTGAAACATTTACATTACTTATTTCAAACATTTTCCTTTTGGCATTCTGAATAATCCACTTGCAAACTGCAGTTTCCTTTACACCTTCTGTCAGTGTTGTGTAGTTGTTTAAATGTCTATCCATGGGAAGGTGGTTGACCTAAACACATGGTTTAAGAATATGAGAAAGTAGGTCTACAATAAAGATGATTCACTTAAACTTTTGTATATCTGTTTTAAAGTTATATTCAATTATTCATAACATTAAGGATACATATCATAAATGTCTTATTTATTCGATGACACAAACAATACAGTCATCTCAGTTTATTAGGAAAAGTAAAGAAATGTAATATATTTCATTTTCTTTTTCAGCCTGAATTAATTAAAGAGTATCAACATGTAATTTATCAAAATATAATTAAAGGAATGAAAGTGTTAGTAGATGCTCGTGATAAGTTAAATATTCAATGGGAGAATCCTAAGAATTATGATATTGGTTATCAGTTACTAAAATTTGAAAATACTATGGTATTAGATGCTCGATTGTTTCTTCATTATGTACCAGCTTTACAAAGTTTATGGAAAGATGCATCGATCAAAAGAGCCTTTGACAGAAGAAGAGAATTTCAATTAGTAAGACATGTTTCGTATTTCTTAATTTTAATTTGATAGGCATGGATATAAATTTAACAGAGATTAGTAAAGAAATTAAATCTCCTCTTATGTTCTTATTTTTATAAGATTCTTTTTTTGTACAGAGTGATTCAGTGCAGTACTTTTTGGACAGTCTTGACAGGATTGCAAGAATGGTAATAATATGAAATTTTTACACAAACTTCCTCTTACTTATTAAATTTATCATATCACTCTATGAACACAATATAGTATTTTTAAACAGCTAAAATTTCTTTTCAGGATTATGTGCCCACGCATCAAGATATTTTACACTGTAGAAAGGCTACAAAAGGAATTTCTGAATTTGTTATACAAATTAATAATATTCCATTTCTGTTCGTTGATGTTGGAGGACAAAGATCTCAAAGACAAAAGTGGTATCAATGTTTTGATTGTGTTACATCTATACTATTTCTTGTTTCATCGTCAGAATTCGATCAAGTATTGTTAGAAGATAGGTGTGTTATCATGAAGTTTATTATTATAATTTTCATTTGTAAAAATTAGACAAGAGTAATAAGTATCTCATTTGACATTTCAGGAGAACAAATCGGTTAGAAGAATCAAGAAATATATTTGATACAATAGTTAACAACACAATATTTGGTGGAGTGTCTATTATTTTATTCTTAAACAAAACTGATTTATTGGATAAAAAAGTAAGATCACCCGATACAAATGTTCGTTGGTATTTTCCACAATTCACAGGAGATTCACATTCCATGAAGGATGTGCAGGAATTTATACTAGATATGTTTATATCTGTTAAAAGGGACACAAGAAAGCCTCTTTTTCATCACTTTACTACAGCTGTAGATACAGAAAATATAAAAGTTGTGTTTAATGCAGTGAAAGATACAATTTTACATAGAAATTTGGAATCGCTGATGCTCCAATAATGATGAATCTGTATAAAACGTGAAATAATTTCCAATTCAAAGGTATGCATTCAACATTTAGTATTTGGTATATGGTTAGGTGAAATTAGTTGAAAAAGTATTAGGACTTCAATTTGAAAAGAAATTCTGGTAAGACAATATATGTACATTATATATATTGTACCAATATAAATCACGTGATTACCTCCGTGGAAAACGGTAAATTAAACGTTTTCGTAATAGTTTTATACAAAACGGGGAATAAAAACTGCCTAATAAAAACATGTATTGAAAATTTTTAACACTGTACACACTATATGTACAGGGTGTTTTGCCAGTTTTATTTGCTCTAAGTATCTCCATTATTTCAAATGAAGAACAAAACTGTTATGTACATATAAAAGTTGTAAGGTATGAAGAAATACATAATATGATATTAATAGTTTCTTTAGAAGTGCAGGTACAGAGTTCAATTTTTTATCAATTTTTTTGTTTCGGCAAAACAACGAATTCAGAGTATAAAATTACTAAGGTGCATTTATTCTAAAACCTACTATTCCTGGGATATTTGATTTTGTTCATCCCATTATTTTCATTATGACACATATTCGAAATGTCATGTTGGTTATCTTATGTCCACTAATGGGGAACTTACTGATACTGAGAGATGTCGAAAGTCCAACAATGCTATTTCATGATATTTACTATCTAATATTTGTTTACATCCAAAGTACTGACACCTGTGAGCATTGTGAGAGTTAGAGGACGAACAAAATGAAATATCTCAAAAACGGTATGAGTTAAGATAAACGTAGATTCGTTTTTTTTTATATTCAGAATTCGCTTTTTTATCGAAATCCAGTAAGAGATAGGACATGTCATTTAAAAAACAAAATTGACCTCTTGATCTCCTCTGTACCACCATTTGTAAAAAAAAATGTTGATAACAGATATGTATTTCTTTATATTTTACAATCTTTATAAGTAACATTTGTAACCACTAAAATTGGCGATTTACTCTGTATATATAATGTATATAGTGTTAAATATTTGATATATGTATATATATACAATTTTTATATATATATATGCCTATACACTGATAACATATTTCCATCCTTTTTGAAGAATATTGAATATTAAAGGGTTGTAGACTATTATATACAATTTATTGTACATAGCAACTTGTATTCTATACATAGTCAAGAATAACGATTTTACAGGTTTGTATAAAAAAGGATCAGTTTGCTAATAGTATAGCTAAGATTTTTCTATTTTGTACAGATATTTAATCCAGTGCTTCTTTTTTATATTAAAATATATAATGAAAATCCTGGTCATGTAATCAGTTTTCACAGACATAAGAATAACTTATTTTTTACTTAAGCTTGATTATCTTTGTTAACATTGAATATAGTAAGTAATGAGGAAACCAAATACTAGATTCATGCCATATAAACCAAATGAAACTAACCAGTTTGTGTTCGAATTGCTGTGTGCAAAATTGTTAATTTCAATATAATTTTTTTTTAATTCGACTTAAAAATAGTGTACACAATTTAAATACTTCAGAATAGTAATATAATTTCTTGTATTATGATATTCATTATATTTTTGATTTATTGTTTTTGTATTTCTCCAAATTGAAGTTGTTTTCTGTAGCACACAATAAATTATATTTTGTAAGCATTTATAATTTAAATTAATATAGTCCTGATAGTTCAATATTACTTTTCTGTTGTAATGTAAACCTCCAGTATTTGTTACAACAAATTATATAAAAAAAGATTACAAAGAAAGATCGTAATAATACATATTATAGATTTTGTTAAATGATTAAGTAGGAAGGGTTTTGCTAAACTTTGGTTTTAACAGCTGGTCCTTGATTAAATGTTATTTGTTTAAGGAAAAGTTATGGTAATCAGTATTATTATTTTTCACATGCAAAGGTTCAACGTTTATTTTCCAGTCTGATAACATAACAGTTTTCCAGAATTATATGTTATTTTTATTATTCTATATTCTATATTCAACATCATTATGTATTTCTTTTCTGTAAATTTCTGTTCCCGCATATTTTTCAAGTTATACAGCAATTTATATTATTGAATGCAATTAAGATGAATCACATTATAATGAAGGCAAAAGCTATTCATTAAGGTGTTCTCTTCCTGTCATAAAAATTATACACAGTCCAGATCATTTAGTAATTGGGAACGGCATATTTTATTGTCATTATAAATACCACTGTAACCAAGGATTTTATGTAATAATATTTATGGTGAAACCAAAGAATTTTGAAACTAATAAATTTTTTATGTAATTTATTTTTACTAGTTTAGTATAATGCCTAATGTTAGATATTTTTAAAACCACATCTATATTTATGCACACAGTTATTTTATTTTTCCATTCTGATCATTTATTACATAAAATCTTTGTTCCCTTTGCTCTTTATAGGAAAAAAGAGAAATTAAAAATCTCAAAATATTTAAGAATTGTATTCAGAATTAATTATACCTGGAGCTAATGAAAATATTTTGTTATGTTTGTATATAAGAGATTTTAGGCCTAGTGTAAAAATATAAAATGTTAGGTAATTGAATTTCTACGTAACTATTTGTATCATGTAAAAATAATGTGAAACTTTAATAATTGGTATATTTTCTTAACTGATACATTTTACATTCCTATAAACTTAAACATGTCAATTTTAATTGATATTCTTAGAGTATTTTTAAACCACACCACATTTTAGAAACATTATTATTGCCTTTAATGAAATATTGTTTTGGAAAGTGAATTATATACAATTTTATACGATTTTCATACATTTATACAGAATTTATATATTGATACTCAACGAGAACAATGTCTGTAATTTTTGTAGAAAATATTTTTAAACGAGCCTATACTTTAAACTTACTTGTGAATTTGTATAGGTGCAACATGTGTAAAATGTTTATCTCATAGAAAACTTCTATGATACTTAGCACAAATTATGCAGCTCATTTTGTAAAAAAATGTAAACGCGATATTTATTTTTCTAATTAATTAATAAAAAATATTTGTTATATCAATATATTTCATTACAAATTCATTTAAAACATACAGAATAGTACCGAATTTTTTATTTCATATTATTTACAGTACATTTATGAATCATGTAAGTTTTCAACCAAACTGTTATATAGTAGATAAAAAAATTTTTAAATATTGCAAGTCGTAAATGTAACATGTTTAAAAGTTTTATTATAATATGAACTGTGAAAACAAAACTTTGTGATGGAATATCGCGAAAAGTAAAAAAAGATGATTTTTATATTTTTAGATATACAAATAATTGTTTTAATTTGTTCAACCTAATGAATTTTATACATTTCAGTATATACAAAAGAAAAAAGAAATTTAGATATTCTCGTTGGCAATGATACAGGGGTGTTTTATATATATATACATATAAAACGATTTTATTATGATTTGCATTTTATTTACATTGGGTACTTTTATATTCATAACTACATTCTCAAATCATGAAAAAAAAACGTATACAAACAATTCATATTTCATTATTATAAAACAAAAATTGTGTCTATTACGTAAATTATTATTAATATTGCTGCAGTATATTTATAATCATGCTTGTTTGTATAAAAACGTTCTTTACAAACCGATCCTAAAAATTTATAATAATATACAAGTTCATTATATATAAAATATACAATAAAAGTTTTTAGCACAAGTAAACATGTAAGTGACTTGCAGAATAAATATATTGCTTCTGCAGTAATAAAGATAGTTTATGTAATAGTTACAATGTGTTTTTTATAAATTTATATTTATATATATATATATATACATATATAGATATTGTTGAATCATGATTTGTTAAAAAGAAGTTAAATGTGCAACAGTTTAAATATGAAAAAATGTTTTCTTCTGAGTTTCTGTAACAGTGATCAAAATTAATAAAATCAATAGAACAGTTTTGGACAGTTGAAAGCACACGTATTTGAAATTATTTGAACATAATTTTTCTGCCATTTAAGTATGAAGCACAAATTACTTTTACAATTTCTATTTTGTAGCCCAAGGCAAAATACTGTTCTATTATTGGCAATTGTACATCTCAACATTTTATTTCTACTTGTCTAAACATAATCTAATGAATGTAGATATATTGTGCCTATATGTATTGTATTTATACACGAACATATTGTATATTTGTATATAAACATATTTTACATAAAATATTGTAATAACGTAGTCTATTCATATTGATAATAAATAAAACTTTAGCAAATGTATGCTTTATTTAATACTTGTATAGTGGACTGTTAACTGTGTTCTTTTATGCGTTACATACTAATGTTTTTGCAATATAATCAATTTTTACTATCTGTCAGTTAACAGTGCAAAAATATACAATCATTAATTGCAATACATATGAAAAATACTGTCCCAAATAGTAACCTATGTTCCTGTTTAGAAACTAATTTAGGGTGACCCGCAAACTGTTTATGCAAATTTTATTGCATATAATGGAAAAGAAGTATTAATTATTTATATATGAAAATTATGGGCAAAATAGTTAATTATTAATATTTATGATATAAATCATATAATAAAATATTTTAAGGAGCCATACTAATCATATAGCTTTAGATTCAAATTACATGGCGCTAAATGCAAATTGAATGTTTTGAATCAGAACTATTGTTTCTTTAGATTAAATATAAGTACGTTTAGAAATAGATGCATTTGTTTTCTAAAAATTGTTATCGTGTTAAAAATAGAATGATAACATAATGAAAACATAAAATTTATCTTCTGTTCAGAACAGTGAAAATTAGGTTTATAATGTTGAATTTACGCATATCTAGTCCTATCATGACTGAACAATTTACGAGCATCAACAAAACTTTAAAATGATTAACATTTTACAGAGAAATGTAATTTTTTATTTTGGTAGTTGCTAGCTTGACTGCTAGATGGCGCTAACAGTGTTATTTTTAGAGGGCGTGAAATGTAACAATAAGATCATAATGTAACAATAATAATGAAACAGTAACAATGTTTCAAAGTATTTAATATATCAAATTATTTACTTTGCAGTAATCAAATCGCTACAATATTATAATTAAGAATTGAAACTTGAATATAAAATTCAATGATAAATGAACTTCAATCTACACAAAGATGTACAAAGTAATTAGTATACTGATGTAATTTCTGGAATCATCTTTTTGAAACGTAAAATGCAGTTTCAAATAAGGCGGTCTCATGATACGTTCTTGAAGTATATTTTATTACTAAAATGTTTCTACTTATATATCTTTCCTATAGTTTCTTCCATAGTAACAAAGATTAAAATATTTTAAATGTAACAATAGTCTTCAAGCACACTGATTAGCCATTACGTTAAATTGCTTAAGAACCTCGTTGATTTTTTGTAAATTTTTCTTCGCTGTGCCAGCTATTTTTCCCTCTGGTAGAACCTTCGGTTCGTATTTCAGCAGTTCGTAAGCATCGATCAAACACTTCTTCGATTCCTGTTGAACAAAGGAACAGAAAAAATATTTATTATGGACTTAGTCAAGGGTTGAGGGGTTATATTTATCTTTACTTAAATTTTATCAAATTACTTTGAACAATTTTTACATTCATCTCTAAAAATATTAATGTCATTACAATTTAATTTCTGTTATTTTAGAAATTCTGTAAAATGCAATTTTACCCTTTGAGGTAAAAGCCTTTTGTCTTTTAGAAGGAGACAAGTGCTTTATCCTTGGCAAAGCTCATAATGTTATTATATTAACCTGATTTTATTATTTGATACTGTGATATAATTGTAAACCGATATTACTGTAATATTAATTCCAATTTGTTACTCATTCACAGTATTTCATTTGCAGTAATATGAAGCTATCGTATCTCCTTCGTTGTAACCTTTGCTTGCAATTATTATCGCGGTAATAATTTATGAGAATGAACTACATTTTTATCAGGTAAAATTTATTATTTGATTTTACCAGTAATAACAGCACGGTATCCCCATCTGTACGTCTTCTGCTAAGTTCTGCGAGAGTAGCATGCATTTCGAACAGAATCAACCCTCGAATTCGATTTTCAGCTGAAACGGTACGTAGATCATTTAATTCGTGTATAATTTGTTACCTACATAAAACCCTTTGCGGTCGTATTAAATTTGATCATGGAAGTACTGGTCGGAATGAATTTCTCTTGAAAGAGCAGCGATACATGTAGGATTATGAAGGATAAACAAGATTTATTAATTCTTCTGTGAATTTACCATCAATATAATCGATAAAATTGCTCGCTTTTTGGATTATCGTCGTTACATTTGCATTTCTCGAAACATTTTCATTCAAATGTAACATCCAAAATATTTGGAGAAATCTTTCCTTTCGAAATATATTTCTAAAAAATGGTATGTTCCAACATGTTCCTTAGTCCAATAATATTTCATATTAGGATCTGGTATAGTACCCATGTTAAAGAATACACCCAAAAAAGCTGTTAACTCTTCTTTCGTTATATCGATCCAGTTATTCCATGTTGATCAATCAGATAAGCTCTGCTGTTCTATTTTATTTTTGGCATACTTATTTGTTTCTAGTACAATTGTTTCAAGTAGTGTATCCGTGAAAAAGAGTCTGAAAAAGTCGATAGGTTCAGTGCAATGAACATTAAGTACATTAGGTCCAACAATCTTAGAACCCGTCGAAAAATTGCTGTTTGGTTGTGGTTAAATACAGTGTAAGATTAGTATGGTCTGAAAGTAGACATACGACCGCAAAGGGTTGATTGTAAACTATGAATTCAACTATGTAAACTACAAATATTAATTTCCTGCGTAGACGTATTAATTCGACAAATTACCAGGTGCGAGCAATTTCAGCAAATTGTCCAATTTCTTGCACGATTCTTTTTTTTCGACCAACAGCTCTTCCTCATCCGCCTCTAATCCACTCTGTTGTCCAATTAACTGAGCCAGAGCAATCGTCACATCAATGTTGTAAAAATGATTAGGATGAAGGACGTTCTTATAGCGATTCAAGAACTCTTTGCAGACATCTATGTCGTTTTTCCTCATTTCTGACAGATGTATACCAATATCTTCCAACGTTTCTTCGATTATTTCGAGGGGAACAACTGTAGCGCAATTTGTACAGACGTAATCCTCCCGATGATCCCCGAGAAACGTTTTCGGTAAGACGTATCCTGAACAATCGCTAAAAATGAAAACAAGACAGAGGGAAAGAGAGAGAAAGATATTAACAATAAACTTTTTAATTGTAGTATAAGACTGAATTTTTGTTTATTATAAATTACGAGGTTCGATAAAAATTTAATGTTCATTGTGTTTATTTTCATAAATTATGTACGTTCATGTATATTTATAAATTATATATGTACATCTTTTCCTAGATTGATATTTAGATATTAAGTTACTACATACTTAAAAAATATTAACTATTTCGAATGGTGTGTCAAAGTTTAGGCTTAAAGTTTCACGAAAAATATGCTACAGAACGTTCGTTAATATTCTTAAAAAATTTTATCGATCTCAAAAATCTTTAATGACAAATTACTGATCTTAAAGCATAGAATCCGAAACAAATTGCTGGTACATAAAACATCAACTAAGAATTCATACTACATCAATCTAAAGTTGTAGCAAAATCGACTGTGTTATTCGTTCATCAATCAAATTATGAAACTAGAAAACTACATCCAGTTTTATAAAAATCAAATATCCAATGAACCTTTTATGAGTAGTCATCCGCCTTTTATTAGTATTCTAATTTCACCTACATTTCGCTGCACCTAATAGCATTAAACATAGCTCCGAATTCCGTTGGATCCCTGCATCGATCGCAAGTACACTCAAAATATTTCGTTTCAAGAAGATGGTGTCTCCTGTTCATTGTCCCCCATAATGGATCCGTGTAACATATAGAAATATGATCTCCTGTAACGTATTTCTATTTTATTCTTCGAGAGCATGAAGCACAAGCAAGTACACAGTGCGTTTAATAATACATTTATTAGTACATCCAGTATCGCCATTAGCGTCGTGCAAACAGGGGCAATTGCCCCGGGCTCTGCGCTTTGAACCTTGAACGGTGGATTGTATTTCGTATTAGTTTCGAGTTAGTTTGGGTTAGATTTTGGGTTAATTTTCTGAATGCATGAATTTCTGAAGCTTTTGTCTTAAGCTCTGAAGGACAAAGCATGCGTCAAGCAGCAGTCTGTAACATACTCTGTGAGTGTTAAAGTATACATTAAAGTATACTTGAAGTATATTATTCATTCTTTAATTTTGTATTTTATTTTTTTTTACATTATGTGTTAATTTTTTTACATTCATTAGGCATTACACTTTGAGCAACTGAAACGTGGTGTTAAGTTTACTCTGCAGGGAAATTTTAGAGATTAACAGGGTGTAGCCATTATAATTTGATAGGATTCGGTCACCTTTAGTGATAGGTGTGGCAGCGTGAATAATTAATCCACCCGTGTCGGTGAAACTCTTTGAGCAATTTGCTTTACAGTTATGTTCGAGCAAGGATGCCAATTCGTACACTGCCACATATGGTGGATCTGTTAGAGGCACTTCGTGTCCGTTAACCTGCAATTCAAGGAGTACCCATGATTCATAAATTAAGAACTCTGCAAAGTGGCAATTTTTAGAGTTCAGTGAAAATTCTCCTTTCATTGAACGATTTCAAATTTCCACAAATTGTAACATTCATATAAATTTTCTTTTTGTACGTTGTAGTTAAATGAATTTTCAGTATATTGTTATTAAATGACTTTTCTCTAAGTCATTGATATATGAATTTTCAATAAGTTGTAGTTAAATGAATTTTCAGTATATTGTTATTAAATGACTTTTCTCTAAGTCATTGATATATGAATTTTCAATAAGTTGTAGTTAAATGAATTTTCAGTATATTGTTATTAAATGACTTTTCTCTAAGTCATTGATATATGAATTTTCAATAAGTTGTAGTTAAATGAATTTTCAGTATATTGTTATTAAATGACTTTTCTGTAAGTCATTGATATATGAATTTTCAATAAGTTGTAGTTAAATGAATTTTCAGTATATTGTTATTAAATGACTTGTCTCTAAGTCATTGATATATGAATTTTCAATAAGTTGTAGTTAAATGAATTTTCAGTAGGCTGTCGTTAAATGAATTTTCTATAGACTGTAGTTAAATGATTTTTCAATATGTTGCTACTAAATGAATTTTCCGTAAGTCGTTGTTAAATAATTTTTCAGTAGGTTGTAGTTAAATGAATTTTCAATAAGTTGTAATTAAATGAATTTTCAGTAGACTGTGGTTGAATATATTTTCCGTAGAATATAGCTAATGTAGTTGAATTTCCTGTACTCAGTATTTAAGTAAATTATTATTAAATGAGTTTCTAGACTGTTGTACCAAACTCAATTATCTACAAATTGTTCTTAAACGAATTATCCGTAAATTGTTCAGAAACAATTTCTCTATAACTTGTACCACAGTCAAACTAATGAAGCAGAAACTGATTCAATGAACGATCAAAGACAGTACCTGCAAGACACCGATAATTTTCCTAATGTCTTCTTCCGGTATATCTTCGGACTTGAAAAACCTCTTGATGAAATTTACGAGGTTCGACGACTCTTCGAAAATGAAGGTCTCTTTATTCTTTATTTTATCAGAATGACTCTCGAGGGTTAGTAATTTGTTATAGGATTCTATATTATTGTCCTTGAGTGACAGTGCTCTTATAACGTTAATACATTGATAGCTTGGATGTGGATATCCGAATTTTGTGATGGATACCTGTAATAATTTTGTATCTCTTTATTGATATATTTTAATTAATATTTTACGAGAGTACGATATATTATGAGTTTTTATTTAATTTCTTCGTTCTAATCGTTTCGATAAGGAATTGTGCCAGATTGTATACATGCGATGAAGATATGTAAACATATTCGAAAATTAATCAATGATGTAGATAATGTTAGTGTATGAATAAAGTAGTTAAATATGAAGTAGTACACGAACATAGTATATAAGATAATTTGAGATTGTATAAGATAATGTTAAGTAATACAAGACAATATTAGAACATAATACATGTCATATGAAGTAATATGTGATAATATGAAATAATATCAGACAATACAAGACAGAATAATCTTGATAAGAGATATGAAATAATCTTGATATACGACAAAAAATTTGGAGATCTGAAGGTGAGGAAATTTAATAACCTAAGGATTCAAAAGCTGAGGATGTTAAAATTTATAAATTAGAAAATTTAAGATTAATATTGTACAATAGTGAAATTTCATGATATTCTACTTTAATAGATCTATTTTATTTTAACAATATTCTACTGACTATATATCTTGATTATAAAAATTCGAAAATATTGATCTTGTAAGATCTCCATAAATAATTTTCAGTGATCACCTTATCGCTTCTGCGAGAGGAGGTAAAATCGCACTCTGTTCCGTGTTCTTTGCAGTTCTGACACAGAGGCCAACCACATTTTGTACAAGGCACCGCTGTATTTTCATGCAACACCATATAGCATCCGAGGCATACGGGAACAGAATTGTGCATAGGACCTGCTACCAGAGGTCGATCATCTTTTAAAACTATTTCTCCTGCTTTAATATTCCTCGCTGCTATGTAATAGCGACCCAAAGTAGAACTTTCTGCCAACTTTTAATATTATTTTCATTTAGAAATGTGATGTTAACAATGAAGTGTACGGGAGAATGTTGTGTTGAATTTGGGAATTTGGTTATTTTGGGAATTTGGGAATTTGAGAATTTGGAAATTTGGGAATTTGGGAATTTGGGAATTTGGTTATTTTGGGAATTTGGGAATTTGAGAATTTGGAAATTTGGGAATTTGGGAATTTGCGAATTTGGGAATTTGGGAATTTGAGAACTTGGAAATTTTGGTAATTTGGAAATTTGGTAATTTGGGAATTTGGGAATTTGGAAATTTGGGAATTTGGGAATTTGGTAATTTGGGAATTTGGTAATTTGGGAATTTGAGAACTTGGAAATTTGAGAACTTGGAAATTTTGGTAATTTGGAAATTTGGTAATTTGGTAATTTGGTAATTTGGGAATTTGGGAACTTGGGAATTTGGTAATTTGGGAATTTGGGAATTTGGGAATTTGAAAACTTGGAAATTTGGGAATTTGGTTATTTTGGTAATTTGGTAATTTGGAAATTTGGTAATTTGGGAATTTGGGAATTTGGGAATTTGGGAACTTGGGAATTTGGGAATTTGAGAACTTGGAAATTTTGGTAATTTGGAAATTTGGTAATTTGGGAATTTGGGAATTTGGGAATTTGAAAACTTGGAAATTTGGGAATTTGGTTATTTTGGTAATTTGGTAATTTGGGAATTTGGTAATTTTGGGAATTTGAGAACTTGGAAATTTTAGTAATTTGGAAATTTGGTAATTTGGTAATTTGGGAATTTGGGAATTTGGTAATTTGGGAATTTGGGAATTTGGGAATTTGGGAATTTGGGAATTTGGGAATTTGGTAATTTGAAAACTTGGAAATTTGGGAATTTGGTTATTTTGGTAATTTGGTAATTTGGAAATTTGGTAATTTGGGAATTTGGTAATTTGGGAATTTGGGAATTTGAAAACTTGGAAATTTGGAAATTTGGTTATTTTGGTAATTTGGTAATTTGGTAATTTGGTAATTTGGTAATTTGGTAATTTGGTAATTTGGTAATTTGGTAATTTGGGAATTTGGTAATTTGGTTAATTTGGTAATTTGAGAATTTGAGTGTTAGGTAATTTAGTAATTGTGTTAATTTTCTAATTTATTAACTTAGTATTTTAAGATTATGTTAACTTAATAATTTCCTAATTTACCAATTTAAAAATGCATATTACTCATCAAAGCAAACATAAATCCTAAAAACGTACCTTAAATGCCCTGCAAAATTGTACATGCCGTTTCCAGTCTTCTTTTTGGTGCTTTTTACTGCAATAATAAACATTTCCGCATGCACTGCATTTAAAGACCGATTCACCTCCACAAACTGCACAAGCGGATCGATTTTCCATCGATGAAACTTGTTATCACTGATGCATGCTATTTCTCAACTCTTCTTCGAATTATATGTACATTCGACTGGCATATTACTTTTCAAAGTTTTCAACAAACTTGACAAAGTCTTTTTATAATGATCTTGAAACCTCGGAAGGCAACTTTTTGAAATTTGTTAAATTTGTATTAAACGCTGTTACATGACTGATAAAGTTGCATCTAGAAACAAAGTTGAAAAGCTGAGAATTTGAGATTTTGAGAATTTAGTAATTCAGGAATTTTGGAGTTGATAAATTTTTAAATTTGAGAATTTAAGAAATTTCGAAACTTAGAAATTTTGTAATTTTAGAAATAGGAACATTGGAAGTTTGAAAAGTTGGAAACTTGGAAAATTTGGAAATTCAAACACTTGATAATTAACAAATTTTGGGACTTAAGAAATTAGTGAATTTGTAAAATTTAGAAATTTGAAAAATTGAAAATTTGAGAATTGGAATTTTAGAAGTTTGGAAATGGTTATTGGGAAATTGATAAGTATGAAAATTAGGAAAATTGGAAATTCAAACATTTGATATTTTTAAAATTTTGGGACTTGAAAAATGAGTGAATTTGGGTGTTTAGAAATTTGAGAAATGGGAAATTTGAAAATTTGAAAATCCAAGTACTTAATATTTTGCAACTCTAAGAATCTGAAAAATTATTGAATTTGGAAATGTGGAAATTTAGAAATTTGAAAAATTGAAAATTCAAATACTTGATATTTTGAAACTCTAAGAATCTGAAAAATTAGTGAATTTGAGAATGTGGAAATTTAGAAATTTGAGAAATGAGAAATTTGAAAATTTGAAAATTCAAATACTTAATATTTTGGAACTCTAAGAATCTGAAAAATCAGTGAATTTGGAAATGTGAAAATTTAGAAATTTGAAAAATTGAAAATTCAAATACTTGATATTTTGAAACTCTAAGAATCTGAAAAATCAGTGAATTTGGAAATGTGGAAATTTAGAAATTTGAGAAATGGGAAATTTGAAAATTCAAATACCTGATATTTCGAAACTCCAAGAATCCGAGAAATTAGTGAATTTGGAACTGTAAAAATTTAGAAATTTGTAAATGTAAGAAATTAGGAAAATTGAAAATTTGAAAACTTGAAAATCGTCTAAAAATCAATAAAATGCCGAAACATAAAATTTTAGGGGTTTGGAAATGAATCAACAGAGTCGAACGTCGTAGAACTCCGCCCCCGACACTCCCTATCCACAGTAAACCTACGTAGCACGCGATCCCCGAGCAATATACAAGAGTGATGTAACAAATCGATTCAAAGAAAGTATCTTTAGTCACAGGTGTGTCATAACACTGTCCAAGAACTGGAATTATTATTTCGTAGGAGAAGATTACGATAACCCTATCGCGTAAACTTGTTCCACTTTTTTTTCCAAGTTTCAACGAGTAACTGGAACTAGCTATCAACGAATGTTATATAATTGCCAATCGATGATACAACGGATTATGAAATTTCTTTTAATTTGCAAGAATAATGAACCGTTTTCACAGACAGATAAACTGTAACTGCACGCGGATGAGCTTAGGAAGAGGTTGCATTCCAAAATAGAACCTATTTATACACTGCTTAAATTATTCACCCCTGTACTCGCTATTGTATGTACGGTATGCATGGTGCGAAAATGTACTTTTCTATGGGATATAAAATGAAATTGGAAAATAGAGTAGATAAA
This sequence comes from Megachile rotundata, assembly GCF_050947335.1. Lineage (NCBI taxonomy): Eukaryota > Metazoa > Arthropoda > Insecta > Hymenoptera > Megachilidae > Megachile > Megachile rotundata. The sequence goes on from NC_134986.1 coordinate 7,693,532, forward strand.
GGAAAAGTGAAGGAAGTAGTGGTTAATCGAATGGTTACTTTTATTGAAGTCTGATACAGATTACTGGAAAGGTTCTTATAAATAAGGTTCATTTTTTAGATATTAAATCTTTGCACTTGAGAGGTGATTCACATTTATCGTTCAGTTTAATACGATAACTTGAAATAAATATTTTTTAAATCTATGGTATTATCTATGGTATTATACATAAATTCCCGAATTCTCAAATTTCCAAATTCTCAGATTTCCAAATTCTCAAATTTCCAATTTCTCAAATTTTCAAATTCGCAAATTTGCCAACTCTCAAATTTCCAATTTCGCAAATTACCAAATTCTCAGATTTTCAAATTCTCAAATTTCCAAATTCTCAGATTTCCAATTTCTCAAAATCCCAAATTCTCAAATTTCCAAATTCTCAGATTTCCAACTTCTCAAATTTCCAAATTCTCAGATTTCCAATTTCACAAATTTCTAAATTCGCAAATTACCAAATTCTCAGATTTCCAATTTCTTAAAATCCCAGATTCTTAAATTTCCAAATTCTCAGATTTCCAATTTCTCAAAAATTCCAAATTCGCAAATTTGCCAACTCTCAAATTACCAAATTCTCAGATTTCCAATTTCTCAAATTTCCAAACTCTCAGATTTCCAATTTCTCAAATTTCCAAATTCTCTGATTTCCAATTTTACAAATTTCTAAATTCGCAAATTACCAAATTCTTAAATTTCCAAATTCTCAGATTTCCAACTTCTCAAATTTCCAATTTCGCAAATTGACCAATTCTCAAATTTCCAATTTCTCAAAATCCCAACTTCTCAAATTTCCAAATTCTCAGATTTCCAAATTCACAAATTTTCAAAATCGCAAATTCGCCCATTCTCAAATTTCCAATTTCTCGAATTTCAAGTCCTCAAATCTCAATTTTTTTTTTTCAATCTCGTATTTTAAACTCTGTCATACTTTATCAATTTTCCGTTGATTTATCACTTCGAGCCAATCTTCTAACATCGATTTAATATGACCTTTAAATAAAATCAATAGAGAAATTGTTCTACCATAAAAGCTAGTGTAAAAATGATTTGACATCGCTATTTCTATTCGTTTCACTTCACGACAGTTGTTTTACTGGGTCAGGTTAGGTTCCGACAACCATGTTAAAAGTCTAACATCATTGTTCTTTACTGCAAACAATATTGTTTAGACTATCAAGCTGTAGAACATGAACAAGATCATACAACATGAAACATTGCATGTGGAAAAGTTTCACGGTACTGAATTTGAATTTTATGATCAAATATTCATATTCTCGTTTCAATTTTTAACCGACTTCGAAAAAGGAGTCGGTTAAGGAAGAAAAAAAAAAGGAGTTTTTTTCTATATTTACAGTTTATAATGGGAAGTCAATGTTGTAGGAGTTATTTCTTCAAACAGAAAGAATGCAATTTTTAGTCAATTTCAGGAAAAGAAATTTTCAAAAATTTCAAGTACAAAGAATAAAATATAAAACATAATTATCTCGTTATAATTTGGATCATTGAGAAATTCTGTGGTTTCATATTCGTAAGGTCCTGGGTTCAATCCCACTGCAATAAAAATTCTTTTTCATAGACATTTTATTTTTTTGTGTGTATCTAAATGTTTAAATTTTAACATTCAGTGAAGTTAATTTCTATTGTACACTTCATTATAATTATATAAACGAATAAATATTTAATAACCATTTGCAATAAACAGTTCTTAATAAACATATTCTTAGCCAGTTCTTAATAAGTCATTCAACTCATTCATTTTGAAGACTATTTTCAAGAACCTATTTATTGCACTCGAAATTTGTTAAAACTACCCTTCTTTAAATTGAAAAATCAAAAAGTGCATGCTTACAAATATAAATTCTTCAGCAATAATTTTTCAATGGAACAAATAAGAATTAAAAGTAAAATATCAATGTTCAACTACTCTTTTTGTTAGTTGATTTACTGTAAGTTCAATTTTCATCGATTTTTATCCTGATTTTGATTTTTCTTGTAAGTGTAAAGAGTTAAAGGAACGTTTGAACTGACAATGAGTCAGCGAGCATCATCTACTTGTCTGACCACTTGCCTAATGCAAATGCCCCTTTACAGGAGTTTACTGAACCACAGTAGTCGGTACCACTGCGTTTGTCGCACTCCGCAGATTTATTTTCCACGTCACCGAAATTACGTATGTCGACTCATTCATTAGTAATTACGATTCTACGTAATGTGCGTATATAACTTGTTGAGTCGCTCGTGATTCGCTGTATTTGTATATTCTACGATTTTAGTACATGAGTTAACACACTGAGATTAATAATGAATGATATACGTAGTATGACGTTGACAGGGCCGTCGCTTTTCGCGGGAACATGGGGGAATTTGAGAATCTGGGACTAGAGAAAATTGGGAATTCTAAAGTTTGAGAATGTGGGAATATGGGAATTTGGAAATTTGGAATTGTGGGGATTTGGGAATTTAGGGATTTAGAATTTTTGGATTTTGAGGATTTGGGAATTTGGGAAGTTAGGGATTTAGCGCTTTTGGTATTTGGAAATTTAGAAATTTGGTACAGTAGGAATTTGAGATTTTTGAAATTTGGAGATTTAGGAATTTGGGTGTTTTGAAATTTGGAACGTTAGGAATTTGGGTGTTTTGAAATTTGGCGATTTAGGAATTTGGAAATTTAGAAATTTGGAACGTTAGGAATTTGGGTGTTTTGAAAATTGGAGAGTTAGGAATTTGAGGCTTTTGAAATTTGGAGAGTTAGGAATTTGGGACTGTAGAAATTCGGGAAATTAGGGACTTGGTGCTTTTGGAATTTGGAAACATAGGAATCCAGAACTTCAGGAATTTGGGGTTTTTGAAATTTGGAGATTCAGGAATGTGGGATTGCAGCAATTTAGGAAATTGGGGTTTTTGGATTTTATAAACTCAGAAATTTGTTAAATTAGGAATTTAAAACTTTTGGATTTTAAGGTTAAGAGTTTTGGGATTTCAGTAATTTGGAAACTTTGAGATATGTGCCTTTTGGAATTAGCTAACTTAGAAATTTGAAAATATAAAAATTTAGTGATTTAGGGTTCTTAGAATTTTTGAATTTATAAATTGTTTAAATTTTTGAATTTGAAGATCGTAACTATAGGAATATGAGAATTCCTAAATGTTTAAATTTATAAATTTATGACCGTCAGAGTAATCAGACTTCAACAATCTGAGACTCCAGAAAGTAACTTTGAGAATTTACATATTCTAGACGTAAATAAATAATAAACGCAATTTATTGTACACAACAGAATGATTATTTCTCGACATCTCTGATGCCGATAATACTGAAAGTGCATTTGATTTTTACCGAATGGTAACCGGTCACGTGACGGACGTTTGTGGTAAAGCATATCGTATGAATCGTATTTATAAACAGCGATTACGCTGTTCATTAGTAATGCGTATAAAAAAAGAAAATCTTTCACTAATGAGGCAAGCGTTGATAACGCAGTAATGCACTAATTTATTTAATCTCGAAAGCGGTCGAATTTGATGAATAAAAATGATACTGATACTAATTTCAAAAATTTATTCAGGAAATTAAATATATTTTTTTATTGATAAAAGTCTTCGTAAGTAATTAATTCATATTTAATAATAATTCATACTTGATTGAGTATTTAATTCATAATTAATTAATTATTAATAACTAATTCAGAAATAATAGACATGTAGTATACATACTTTATTGTTGAATGTATGATATTCAATACACTGTTGTATAACACAAGATGTATACAAGATTTATATATACAATATATTCATTGTATAGACAATTTTTATATTAAAAATTGTATAGTATATACAATATAAATGAAAGTTGAATATGTAGTATATACAACATAAATAAAAAGAGGTGAATTTAAACTAGAAAATAGTTTTTAACGTTATTTAAGAATTGCTTTAAGACAGCAATAAAATATTGATAATAAAATAATTATTAATTAGCTAAAGAATTTTAAAAAATTTTCTATTAATTTTTCCTGTTTTCTTTTAATTAATATCAGGGTCCCTAGACCCTCCTCCTCTCCTACCCCTTCTGCTATACCATTATTATACAAATGGAATTTAAAAGACATATAACAGCTACAAATCATTAATAATAAAATGAGTATTAATTAAGTCAAGAATTTTCTTTGAGTTTTCTACTATTTCTTTCCTTCTCTCTGATAAATATCAAAGACCCTAGACTCTTTCAGGATACACTACTGCTTCATCGCATGGAACTTGAAAGACACATGGGAATAGTAAAAAAAATTTTTAACAATAAAATTAATATTAATTATGAAAAGATTTCTATTAATTTTTCCATAATTTTTTTCTTCTTCTCTGATAAGTACCAGAAACCCTAGACCCCCTCTAGATACACCACTGCAGCATTACATGGAACTTGAAAGACACATATGAACTGCAACAAGTCATTGACAATAAAGTATGTCTAGGAATTATGAAAAGGTTTTTATTAATTTTTCCTTTCCTCTTATAAATACCAAAGACCCCCTCTGAATACACCACTGCCTCATCGCATAGAATTTAAAAAACACATAGAAATAGTAAAAAAATCATCAATAGTAAAGTGAACAATATTATGCAAAGATTTCTATTAATTTTTCCACAGCTTTCTCCTTTCCTCTCATAAATACCCTAGGCCCCCTCTCGATACACCACTGCCTCACACAGAATCACCATCAAACTCTCAAGATCACAGAACCATACTCTTCAACGAACATTTTGAAGCAGACCACAGAAAGAAGTTAAACGTACCATGTCTGTACCGTTCTACTAAAATGGACAAACTTTCTCTTCAAGCTACGTAAATGCTCGTAACGGGAAGCTAAATCCCGATCCCGTAAAGTATGTACCAAAATCGTCACGTACTTTTGAACCAGCACAGAAATTCGTTGAATAATCGCGTGATTCATGCAATTAATATCTGCATCGTTAACCTCGATGTTTAGATCATCCGCGTACATACGTTCTCTCGGTTTTTCGCTCCCACCATTGTCACGAAGAATATCCGTGACGAGGAGGAACGGTTTGCTTCAGTCGCTTGCCAGAACCGCACGGAGCCAGTAGTCCAAGAACGCGGGATACCATCATCGCTGTACCACATACAAGGTAAGAGCCACACCCGAAGACACGGTTCTTTATCGATCAATCTTCGACCTTCCAGTATAATAGAATTAACCTAAATCTCGTGCATTAAACGCATCGACTTAAACAGCGTAGTGACAAAAAAAAATTCCTTCGTTTGCGGCTTTGTCGGCGTAAAAATCGCGACCGATCGCAAGGTGACGTTCTATGGTTTCGTGAAATTCGAATCGACCGCAAAAGTGTCTCTGTTAACCAGAACGAGAACATATTTTCAGATTGATGGCTTTAGATGGAACATCATCGGTTTCTAAATATACAATCGTAAATCTTGTTCCATCGTGTCATCGCTGTTTTCGAACGGTTTGTGTACGACGCCGTGTTGCGGATTCTTGGCTGCGCAACTGCGTAATCATCCGGCAATTGCGTATGATTCATAACGTTCCGCGAACTTGAATCTGGGATGTAGGAACCATATGAACGAGTAACATAACCTAGAGGAAGAGATCTAAGCAATTTTTTTCTGAATGTACGTTTTTAGAAAGTGAGATGTTTGTGTGAATGGTGTGGTATTTTGATTGTTATTTAGGATATGGGTGTATTGTGATGTAAGAATAGGGTAATAGAGATTTGGGGTGTTTGAGGTAACCTAACCTAATTCGAGTGGAGCCAATGTAAACAAGTTTGATGAATATGTAAATTTTAGAAGTGGGATATTAATGGAAGTGATGTAATGTTTTTATTGATATTAGAGGTAGGAATGTAGAGGTCTAGGAATATAGGGATTTGGGAATATAGAGATCTGAGGAGGCAGGAATTTGGAAATATAGGGATCTGGAGATGTAGGAATTTGCGGATGTGGGGATTTGGAGAAGTATGGATTTAGGAATATAGAAATTTGAGGATGTAGGGATTTATGAATGTGGAATTTGGGTATGTAGAAATTTGAAAACATAGGAATCTAGGTATCTGGGAATATAGGGATATAGGGATTTGGGAAAGGAGAAATTTGGAGATGTAGGGAATTGGAAATGTAGAGATTTGGGGATGTAGGGATTTGGAAATATAAGGATCTAGGAATTTTGAAATTTGAGAATGTAGGAATAGATGCAGAAATTTGAGATTATAAGGATTTGAGGATAGTGATCTTAAAATGTAACTACATCATACATATAGAAATTTAGAGATCTAGGAATATAGGTATATATCTGTCTCAAAATCTAAAGATTCAAAAATCTAGAACTTCAAGAACATATAAACTCAGAAATCCTAAAATCCAAATACACAATAATATTAAAATTTATAAATACAAAAGTTCAAAGATCTAAGAATCTAAACACAGAGATATCTCTTACTAATCTCAGATCAATGATATCTCTACTAAATCTGGGATTATAAATATCTTCAACAAATCTCACATTATAGATATCTCTAATAAATATAGAAACTTGAAAATATAAAAATCTACCAATATAAGAATGTAAACATCTTCAATTTATGTAACACCTCAACATGCATACTCATGTTCGACTTTGACAGTGTAAATATCTGCTAAACAATAAAGGATTATTTACATTGACAGATCACAACGAATTAATCGATGACTCACTTGGTAACAGATGATCGATTGTTACTTTTATGTATTAATTCGTTCAAGGGCATAGAAACAGTGCAGACTTTTGTGAGAAAGAGATAGGAGGAGCTCGTAAATCAACAATTTGGATGCGGCGTGGATTTCGTGACGCCGCGACGGTGTGGCGCTCAGGATTGTACAGTGGTTCTCAATTTAAAAGAATCTCAAAATTTTTTATACAAGTTTACTGTCCTTGTACTATATTTTCACTTGCCTATTTTTACCGGTTAAAAAATTTAACAAGATTTACCTCGTTATATTTGTAGCAAGGTTACATTCCTATAAGGGACTGGAATAGTTGATGCGTCAGCTCCTGCGTATTGATCTGTTTTGATTCCATTAATAATTTTGTCAATCGATTATGACTTCTCGATGCTACAGATACCGAATCCTTTTCTACTTATCATACATTTCTTCTTTTCTAAAATACTTTTGTTACTAAGAATTATATTGACAATCGCAATAAATATGTCCTTATTTCATGTGAATTTCTCATTTGCAGTTAATTGCGACAATGTCGGCCAGGCAATACTACCACGTGCAGGTAATTAAAATTCTTTCTTATTGCATAATACTAGCCTATCTAAAATAGTCTAGCTAGAAAATTTCAAATTTGCTTTTAAATTTATAAACCAATTTCAAATATTCATACCTACCAATTTAAAAATTTATGTAACGTATACCATTTTCCCGTTTTAAAATAATACAAATTGAACTTAAACCGAGTGAAATCTACCTTGAGCATAGTACATGTTACGAAATACTCCTGTTGCAAGGTTAATTTGCGGTAACATTTAAAAGTGCAGGACTTCTGTCTGAAATATCTCGAACGTGGGCCACGAAGAGTTAATTAAAGATTCGATAATTTCAGTGCACCCCAACGGTGTATCCTGCCGAACCTTTCAACCCTGAAGAAGATGCTGCTCTCCTTCGAACCGCCATGAAGGGTTTCGGTACCGACGAACAAACCATCATCGACGTCCTCGCCCATCGCGGTATAGTGCAGCGTCTCGAAATTGCCGACAAATTCAAAACGATGTACGGAAAAGATTTGATATCCGAATTGAAATCGGAACTCGGTGGTAACTTCGAAAAGGCTATCTTAGCGTTAATGACACCGCTGCCGGAGTATTACGCTAAAGAACTCCATAATGCAATTTCCGGTATGGGCACGGACGAAGGAGCTCTCATCGAGGTGCTAGCATCGCTCAGCAATTATGGCATCAAGACCATATCTGCCGTTTACAAGGAACGTAAGTGAACCCGCACAGTGACGCATCTCCTAGCAATTACGTTACAATGCATGATTATCTGTGGAGAAAGCGAAACGAGGCGTGATTTTTAATTCCAATTGTGAAACGTTTGCAGTGTACGGAAATGAATTGGAGGATGACTTGAAAAGCGACACGTCCGGCCATTTTAAGAGGCTTTTGGTTTCTCTCTCTTGCGTAAGTGACTTTTTTATCGCTTTCTGTGGCAGTGGTTCTCAAACTTTTTGTAGGCGGGTGATATTAAAATTTTAGATTTAAAAATTTTATACTAGTAGTAAATAGAATGTCATCTTTAGGATATCTTGCAGCTGCGTATTATTATATTTTTTTCTATTTTATTTGTAGCAAAATAATTGTTCAAAATTAACAGTATGTGATTAACAAACAACAAGATTATTAATAAACAAAGTTTACTTAATTCAATTTACTCAATTTTGAAATATAAATTATAGTGATGCTTGAAAATAAACAAATGAAAGTCCTCTTCACCTTTGGTCACCATATTTTTTCTATAGCATCCAGACTTGGTCTTGCACAGTTTGAGAATTGCTGTTCTACTCTTTTGAACTTTTATTATTGAAGTATTCTTTATTATAACATTTTGTTACAATATTATTTATTATAACATTTTCTTATAGGCTAACAGAGATGAGAACCCCGATGTTGACGAAGAAGCTGCAATCGAAGACGCTAAAAGATTGCAAGAGGCTGGTGAAGGTCAATGGGGAACCGACGAAAGCACATTCAACGCAATCCTCATAACTAAAAGTTATCCTCAATTGCGAAAGATTTTCGAGGAATACGAACGTCTTGCTGGAGTTAGTTTAGAAGAAACTATTAAGAGCGAATTTTCAGGAGCAATTGAAGATGGTTACCTCGCAGTCGGTAAGTGTAACCCACTGTGTATAAATATCTGGGCAACATGTGGTACTATTTCTGATATTACAATTAAGATAATCTAGTAAAAATTGAATTAGTAAAATTATAAAAAGAACGTAGTAAAAATAAATATTACATAGTCCACTTAGATTACTTACTAAATTATTTGCTGAATAAATAAGGTTATTGTACTAAATTATTTTAATAAATTATTAATATATAAAAATATATAATACTGTAAAAAAAATTTAGTAGAAGAGGTGGTTTAAGTATAAGCTAGGTTTTTTAATATGAGATATTTGAAGTATACGTTTCTTGTGTGTCATGTACGTATACATATACCAATTTAGATATGATGTAATGAACGGAATGCGAACGTGACTTTAACTTATGATTCCTTCACATTTCAGTCAAATGTGCTCGAAATAAGACAGCGTACTTCGCGGAAAGATTATACAAAGCTATGCGTGGCCTTGGTACCGACGATTCCACGCTGATACGTATTATTGTAACACGATCAGAAATAGATTTGGGTGATATTAAGGAAACTTATCAAATTATGTACGGACAGTCTCTCGCAGGAGATATTGACGTAAGTTATATAATAAATATATATTTAACGCTATAAATCCGTTAGAATGTTCCTATGATACGCGTTTGGGTATTCACAAACGTGAATGTGTAAAAACTTGTTAAAAAGAATTTTACAAATTTGTAAATATGAGGAGTTGAGTATTGGAAAATTTGGGGAATGAGGCTTTCAAAATTTAGTGATTTGGGGATTTGAGAATTTGGGAATTTAACTGTTTGGAGATTTGAGAATTTAGGGATTTGAAAATTTAGAGATTTGAGAACTTACGAATTTAAGAATTTGGAAATTTAGAGATTTGGAAATTTAAGGATTTGAAAATTTAGTGATTTGGGGATTTGAGAATTTGAGAACTGAGGAATTTAACTGTTTGGAAATTTGAGAGTTTAAAAATTTAAGGATTTGAAAATTTATAGATTTAAAGATTTGTAAATTTGTAAATTTAATTATTTAGTGATTTGAAAATTTGGAGATTTGATCACTTGGGTATATAAGGCCTTGAAAATTTAGATATTTAAAGATTAAGGGATTTTGAACATTTTCAAAATATTTTCACAGGAACATTCATACCAAAATTGATGTTCGTGAAAATCGATTACAAACGCACATACGCGAAATAATTCTTCATATCTGACGATGTATTTTCTTCTAAACGTCTGCTCCCTATAATTTTCCATAAATTTCAGGACGACTGTTCAGGAGACTACAAGAGACTCTTGCTTGCCGTACTTGGATGAATACGTTTAACGTTCAGCGATTTCCTTTGTTTCAAATTGTACTTTAATATCAGAGATTATAGTTCCTTACAATATTTTTCGAAGCTTCAGACGCTTAAATTTAACTTTCTTTTGTTAACCGTATTCGTACTCAGCGAAGAACACGGTATCGCGTGTTTCCTCTACAAAATTTCGCGTGAATTTTCCGTTTACGTCAATAATAAACATTTCCAACTAAATTGTATTAACGCTTATTTTATTAAAAAACAAAAATTGAAAAAATTACTGCGATGATTCACCGGTCAACTAATTTTACTAATTTTAAAACGCTTCTGTGTAATGCATGCTAATCGCGTTTCCGATGTACAGATACGAACATAAATATTTTACGTTCAACAATTAACATCGCTTTAATTTATTCCGAATTCTTTTGCATTTACAGAGTGACTGCGGCGAAGATTTTAAGAGGCTTTTGATTGCACTTTTGAGTTAAATCTATGGAAGGGAATATCCGTTCGCATTAATTCTATTTCAAAACTACAACATTGGTCATCTGTTTCTAACATCAGTTTAGTTTATTAATTCTGTTCTTACAAAGAAGATGGCGCTCGAGGCAATCTCGTTCCGTCCATTCTAACAAGTGTTATAACTGTGACGCGTTTTCTTTCGCGACTTTATTGCACGTTCAAAATTTGTTTGTCGTTTGTCGTTTGTCGTTCGTGTAAATTTCAGTAAAACCGGATATCGGAATTTTCTCTTTACAGAGCGATTGCGACGCTGAGTGGAAAAAGCTTTTGATCGCGATGCTGAATTAGGAACACGTTTTAATAGCGTTTCATTCAATGTCTAAATGATAGTTCGAAAAAAGTACAGGACGAGGAAATAAATTCCAGCTACTAGACACCGAGGAACCATTATGTTTTCAGCGCTGAACATTGCGGACGTTTGTGTTACGAAAACGTTAAGAAGGAAAACATAAAGGCAAAAATACAAGTTGAATAAATATACTTCGTTCAGATTAAGTCAGTGGTTCTCAAACTGTGCGTTTAGGTGCCTTAGGGGCACTAGCGTATTTAGTGTATTAGTCTGGTAATATGTAGTAAGAGTGACAGAATTATTTTGGCAAATTCTTATTTGAGGAAATTTCGATTTAGAAATTTTGATATTCGGTAATTTATTCATTTTTGGGATTACCAATTTTGAGAATGTGGAATTATGTAACTTTGGAATTGAGAAGTTTAGAATTTTGGGTATTAAAGTATTACAGAATTTACGAATCTTTATTAAAGTATTAAAGAATTTAGGAATCTGGAAGTGTGAGAATTTGAAAATTGAAAGAATTAGAGATTTGGAAATTTGAAAATTTGAAATTATAAAAAATTGAAGATCTGATTTTTTAAATACTTGAAGGTTAAAAAATATAAGAATTGATAATTTAAAAAATGGGTCGGACAAATTATGACATGCCAAGAACACTATATAACTAGTTTGAGAACCACGAAATAAACTTCCTCTTAAATGTAATCACTTATGTTTTTTATGAAATATAGCACATATAATATTTTGTAACCATTTTTTTTCACTTTTTCTGTTTGTTTTTAATGCGATTGATACAAAACATTCCACATTATATTATTTATTATTGACTGTTATTATCTTTGCTATTCGTAATGAATAAATTTAAGATAAGAAGAATTGTACACCGTGCTGTTTTACATTGCTAGTCTAAAGTAAATGTTGTTAATTTTAAAATAAAGATGAAAGCTTCGGTTCAAGATATAAGTTGGGATAATGTTTAGTTTTCCTTGGACAAAATGATAAAATGGAAGTCATCGATAAAAAGGGAAGTACCAAAATGATAATAATCATCATCATATTATAGCGCAGAAACATGTCCGTGAGTTACTCTGAGACCTTGTACGCATGCTTGAAAACAAGGCAGGAAAATATTATATTTGTGCTCTTACAACGATAGTACAGTAAATCCTTATTAAGGGACACTTTTTAAGGGATACATAAAAACTAATTACGTCATCATTGAGAGTGCTGTAGCTGCTTTCTCTTTGACTACTCTGTTAAAATTTACTGTGCATATCTATCTTTTATGGTTTAGGACTGCACAGGGTGTCAAGGTTAACCAATTAATTCTTTGTGCATGTCACAGGCGTTCCACAACTTAGTAATTACATGATTAAACAATATGTTTAATTAAGTCATGCACTGTATGAAAAGTGGTAAAAATAAAGAAAAATTTATCAACAATCATTGTGTATTTATTCTTACATAACAAACTCAGCACAATAAAAATTTACATATTCGAAAGAGAGAATTTGTATCAAGAGAACATGAGAATTTCTGGAATTTTACGTCACCAAAATTCCAAGAAGTAGCATCAGAGATACCTCTTCATAATTTATGTTCTCCTGATACCAAAATTGTAAAATCCAGACATTAAATTAGAAAAATTATCCTATCACCTCCTCACATATTATGTTCTCCTGATACCAAATTCCAAAATCAGGATCCTGAATTCCAAAATTCCATCGTGCCACCTCCTCTGATATCATGTTCTCCTGATACAAAATTCCAAAATCTGGCCCTAAATTCCAAAATTCCATCGTGCCAGCTCCTCTGATATCATGTTCCCCTGATACAAAATTCCGAAATCCGGACCCTGATTCCAAAATTCCTCCGTGCCACCTCCTTTCATATCATATTCTCCTGATACCAAATTCCAAAAACTGGACCCTGATTCCGAAAATCCTTCGTGCCACCTCCTCTGATATCATGTTCTCCTGATACAAAATTCCGAAATCCGGACCCTGATTCCAAAATTCCTCCGTGCCACCTCCTTTCATATCATATTCTCCTGATACCAAATTCCGAAATCCGGACCCTGATTCCTAAATTCCTCCGTGCCACCTCCTCTCATATCATGTTCTCCTGATACAAAATTCCTAAATCCGGACCCTGATTCCAAAATTCCTCCGTGCCACCTCCTTTCATATCATATTCTCCTGATACCAAATTCCGAAATCCGGACCCTGATTCCTAAATTCCTCCGTGCCACCTCCTCTCATATCATGTTCTCCTGATACCAAATTCCAAAATCTGGCCCTAAATTCCAAAATTCCATCGTGCCACCTCCTCTGATATCATGTTCCCCTGATACAAAATTCCGAAATCCGGACCCTGATTCCAAAATTCCTCCGTGCCACCTCCTTTCATATCATATTCTCCTGATACCAAATTCCAAAAACTGGACCCTGATTCCGAAAATCCTTCGTGCCACCTCCTCTGATATCATGTTCTCCTGATACCAAATTCCAAAATCCGGACCCTGTTCCCGAAATTCCTCCGTGCCACCTCCTTTCATATCATATTCTCCTGATACAAAATTTCGAAATCCTGACCCTGTTCCCGAAATTCCTCCGTGCCACCTCCTTTCATATCATATTCTCCTGATACAAAATTTCGAAATCCTGACCCTGTTCCCGAAATTCCTCCGTGCCACCTCCTTTCATATCATATTCTCCTGATACCAAATTCCGAAATCCGGACCCTGATTCCTAAATTCCTCCGTGCCACCTCCTCTCATATCATGTTCTCCTGATACCAAATTCCAAAATCTGGCCCTAAATTCCAAAATTCCATCGTGCCACCTCCTCTGATATCATGTTCCCCTGATACAAAATTCCGAAATCCGGACCCTGATTCCAAAATTCCTCCGTGCCACCTCCTTTCATATCATATTCTCCTGATACCAAATTCCAAAATCCGGACCCTGTTCCCGAAATTCCTCCGTGCCACCTCCTCTGATATCATGTTCTCCTGATACCAAATTCCAAAATCTGGCCCTAAATTCCAAAATTCCATCGTGCCAGCTCCTCTGATATCATGTTCTCCTGATACAAAATTCCGAAATCCGGACCCTGATTCCAAAATTCCTCCGTGCCACCTCCTTTCATATCATGTTCTCCTGATACCAAATTCCAAAAACTGGACCCTGATTCCGAAAATCCTTCGTGCCACCTCCTCTGATATCATGTTCTCCTGATACAAAATTCCGATATCCGGACCCTGATTCCGAAAATCCTTCGTGCCACCTCCTCTCATATCATGTTCTCCTGATACCAAATTCCAAAATCCGGACCCTGTTCCCGAAATTCCTCCGTGCCACCTCCTTTCATATCATATTCTCCTGATACCAAATTCCAAAATCCGGACCCTGTTCCCGAAATTCCTCCGTGCCACCTCCTTTCATATCATATTCTCCTGATACAAAATTTCGAAATCCGGACCTTGATTCCGAAAATCCTTCGTGCCACCTCCTCTCATATCATGTTCTCCTGATACCAAATTCCAAAATCCGGACCCTGTTCCCGAAATTCCTCCGTGCCACCTCCTTTCATATCATATTCTCCTGATACCAAATTCCAAAATCCGGACCCTGTTCCCGAAATTCCTCCGTGCCACCTCCTTTCATATCATATTCTCCTGATACAAAATTTCGAAATCCTGACCCTGTTCCCGAAATTCCTCCGTGCCACCTCCTTTCATATCATATTCTCCTGATACAAAATTTCGAAATCCGGACCTTGATTCCGAAAATCCTTCGTGCCACCTTCTCTCATATCATGTTCTCCTGATACCAAATTCCAAAATCTGGCCCTAAATTCCAAAATTCCATCGTGCCAGCTCCTCTGATATCATGTTCTCCTGATACAAAATTCCGAAATCCGGACCCTGATTCCAAAATTCCTCCGTGCCACCTCCTTTCATATCATGTTCTCCTGATACCAAATTCCAAAAACTGGACCCTGATTCCGAAAATCCTTCGTGCCACCTCCTCTGATATCATGTTCTCCTGATACAAAATTCCGATATCCGGACCCTGATTCCGAAAATCCTTCGTGCCACCTCCTCTCATATCATGTTCTCCTGATACCAAATTCCAAAATCCGGACCCTGTTCCCGAAATTCCTCCGTGCCACCTCCTTTCATATCATATTCTCCTGATACAAAATTCCGATATCCGGACCCTGATTCCGAAAATCCTTCGTGCCACCTCCTCTCATATCATGTTCTCCTGATACCAAATTCCAAAATCCGGACCCTGTTCCCGAAATTCCTCCGTGCCACCTCCTTTCATATCATATTCTCCTGATACAAAATTTCGAAATCCGGACCTTGATTCCGAAAATCCTTCGTGCCACCTCCTCTCATATCATGTTCTCCTGATACCAAATTCCAAAATCCGGACCCTGTTCCCGAAATTCCTCCGTGCCACCTCCTTTCATATCATATTCTCCTGATACAAAATTTCGAAATCCTGACCCTGTTCCCGAAATTCCTCCGTGCCACCTCCTTTCATATCATATTCTCCTGATACAAAATTCCGATATCCGGACCCTGTTCCCGAAATTCCTTCGTGCCACCTCCTCTCATATCATATTCTCCTGATACAAAATTTCGAAATCCTGACCCTGTTCCCGAAATTCCTCCGTGCCACCTCCTTTCATATCATATTCTCCTGATACCAAATTCCAAAATCCGGACCCTGTTCCCGAAATTCCTCCGTGCCACCTCCTTTCATATCATATTCTCCTGATACAAAATTTCGAAATCCTGACCCTGTTCCCGAAATTCCTCCGTGCCACCTCCTTTCATATCATATTCTCCTGATACAAAATTTCGAAATCCTGACCCTGTTCCCGAAATTCCTCCGTGCCACCTCCTTTCATATCATATTCTCCTGATACAAAATTTCGAAATCCTGACCCTGTTCCCGAAATTCCTCCGTGCCACCTCCTTTCATATCATATTCTCCTGATACAAAATTTCGAAATCCGGACCTTGATTCCGAAAATCCTTCGTGCCACCTTCTCTCATATCATGTTCTCCTGATACCAAATTCCAAAATCTGGCCCTAAATTCCAAAATTCCATCGTGCCACCTCCTCTGATATCATGTTCCCCTGATACAAAATTCCGAAATCCGGACCCTGATTCCAAAATTCCTCCGTGCCACCTCCTTTCATATCATGTTCTCCTGATACCAAATTCCAAAAACTGGACCCTGATTCCGAAAATCCTTCGTGCCACCTCCTCTGATATCATGTTCTCCTGATACAAAATTCCGATATCCGGACCCTGATTCCGAAAATCCTTCGTGCCACCTCCTCTCATATCATGTTCTCCTGATACCAAATTCCAAAATCCGGACCCTGTTCCCGAAATTCCTCCGTGCCACCTCCTTTCATATCATATTCTCCTGATACCAAATTCCAAAATCCGGACCCTGTTCCCGAAATTCCTCCGTGCCACCTCCTTTCATATCATATTCTCCTGATACAAAATTTCGAAATCCGGACCTTGATTCCGAAAATCCTTCGTGCCACCTCCTCTCATATCATGTTCTCCTGATACCAAATTCCAAAATCCGGACCCTGTTCCCGAAATTCCTCCGTGCCACCTCCTTTCATATCATATTCTCCTGATACAAAATTTCGAAATCCTGACCCTGTTCCCGAAATTCCTCCGTGCCACCTCCTTTCATATCATATTCTCCTGATACAAAATTTCGAAATCCTGACCCTGTTCCCGAAATTCCTCCGTGCCACCTCCTTTCATATCATATTCTCCTGATACAAAATTTCGAAATCCGGACCTTGATTCCGAAAATCCTTCGTGCCACCTTCTCTCATATCATGTTCTCCTGATACCAAATTCCAAAATCTGGCCCTAAATTCCAAAATTCCATCGTGCCACCTCCTCTGATATCATGTTCCCCTGATACAAAATTCCGAAATCCGGACCCTGATTCCAAAATTCCTCCGTGCCACCTCCTTTCATATCATGTTCTCCTGATACCAAATTCCAAAAACTGGACCCTGATTCCGAAAATCCTTCGTGCCACCTCCTCTGATATCATGTTCTCCTGATACAAAATTCCGATATCCGGACCCTGATTCCGAAAATCCTTCGTGCCACCTCCTCTCATATCATGTTCTCCTGATACCAAATTCCAAAATCCGGACCCTGTTCCCGAAATTCCTCCGTGCCACCTCCTTTCATATCATATTCTCCTGATACCAAATTCCAAAATCCGGACCCTGTTCCCGAAATTCCTCCGTGCCACCTCCTTTCATATCATATTCTCCTGATACAAAATTTCGAAATCCGGACCTTGATTCCGAAAATCCTTCGTGCCACCTCCTCTCATATCATGTTCTCCTGATACCAAATTCCAAAATCCGGACCCTGTTCCCGAAATTCCTCCGTGCCACCTCCTTTCATATCATATTCTCCTGATACAAAATTTCGAAATCCTGACCCTGTTCCCGAAATTCCTCCGTGCCACCTCCTTTCATATCATATTCTCCTGATACAAAATTTCGAAATCCTGACCCTGTTCCCGAAATTCCTCCGTGCCACCTCCTTTCATATCATATTCTCCTGATACAAAATTTCGAAATCCGGACCTTGATTCCGAAAATCCTTCGTGCCACCTTCTCTCATATCATGTTCTCCTGATACCAAATTCCAAAATCTGGCCCTAAATTCCAAAATTCCATCGTGCCAGCTCCTCTGATATCATGTTCTCCTGATACAAAATTCCGAAATCCGGACCCTGATTCCAAAATTCCTCCGTGCCACCTCCTTTCATATCATGTTCTCCTGATACCAAATTCCAAAAACTGGACCCTGATTCCGAAAATCCTTCGTGCCACCTCCTCTGATATCATGTTCTCCTGATACAAAATTCCGATATCCGGACCCTGATTCCGAAAATCCTTCGTGCCACCTCCTCTCATATCATGTTCTCCTGATACCAAATTCCAAAATCCGGACCCTGTTCCCGAAATTCCTCCGTGCCACCTCCTTTCATATCATATTCTCCTGATACAAAATTTCGAAATCCTGACCCTGTTCCCGAAATTCCTCCGTGCCACCTCCTTTCATATCATATTCTCCTGATACAAAATTCCGATATCCGGACCCTGTTCCCGAAATTCCTTCGTGCCACCTCCTCTCATATCATGTTCTCCTGATACCAAATTCCAAAATCCGGACCCTGTTCCCGAAATTCCTCCGTGCCACCTCCTTTCATATCATATTCTCCTGATACCAAATTCCAAAATCCGGACCCTGTTCCCGAAATTCCTCCGTGCCACCTCCTTTCATATCATATTCTCCTGATACAAAATTTCGAAATCCTGACCCTGTTCCCGAAATTCCTCCGTGCCACCTCCTTTCATATCATATTCTCCTGATACAAAATTCCGATATCCGGACCCTGTTCCCGAAATTCCTTCGTGCCACCTCCTCTCATATCATATTCTCCTGATACAAAATTTCGAAATCCTGACCCTGTTCCCGAAATTCCTCCGTGCCACCTCCTTTCATATCATATTCTCCTGATACCAAATTCCAAAATCCGGACCCTGTTCCCGAAATTCCTCCGTGCCACCTCCTTTCATATCATATTCTCCTGATACAAAATTTCGAAATCCTGACCCTGTTCCCGAAATTCCTCCGTGCCACCTCCTTTCATATCATATTCTCCTGATACAAAATTCCGATATCCGGACCCTGTTCCCGAAATTCCTCCGTGCCACCTCCTTTCATATCATATTCTCCTGATACAAAATTTCGAAATCCTGACCCTGTTCCCGAAATTCCTCCGTGCCACCTCCTTTCATATCATATTCTCCTGATACAAAATTTCGAAATCCGGACCTTGATTCCGAAAATCCTTCGTGCCACCTTCTCTCATATCATGTTCTCCTGATACCAAATTCCAAAATCTGGCCCTAAATTCCAAAATTCCATCGTGCCAGCTCCTCTGATATCATGTTCTCCTGATACAAAATTCCGAAATCCGGACCCTGATTCCAAAATTCCTCCGTGCCACCTCCTTTCATATCATGTTCTCCTGATACCAAATTCCAAAAACTGGACCCTGATTCCGAAAATCCTTCGTGCCACCTCCTCTGATATCATGTTCTCCTGATACAAAATTCCGATATCCGGACCCTGATTCCGAAAATCCTTCGTGCCACCTCCTCTCATATCATGTTCTCCTGATACAAAATTCCGAAATCCGGACCCTGATTCCAAAATTCCTCCGTGCCACCTCCTTTCATATCATGTTCTCCTGATACCAAATTCCAAAAACTGGACCCTGATTCCGAAAATCCTTCGTGCCACCTCCTCTGATATCATGTTCTCCTGATACAAAATTCCGATATCCGGACCCTGTTCCCGAAATTCCTCCGTGCCACCTCCTTTCATATCATATTCTCCTGATACAAAATTTCGAAATCCTGACCCTGTTCCCGAAATTCCTCCGTGCCACCTCCTTTCATATCATATTCTCCTGATACAAAATTCCGATATCCGGACCCTGTTCCCGAAATTCCTTCGTGCCACCTCCTCTCATATCATATTCTCCTGATACAAAATTTCGAAATCCTGACCCTGTTCCCGAAATTCCTCCGTGCCACCTCCTTTCATATCATATTCTCCTGATACCAAATTCCAAAATCCGGACCCTGTTCCCGAAATTCCTCCGTGCCACCTCCTTTCATATCATATTCTCCTGATACAAAATTTCGAAATCCTGACCCTGTTCCCGAAATTCCTCCGTGCCACCTCCTTTCATATCATATTCTCCTGATACAAAATTTCGAAATCCTGACCCTGTTCCCGAAATTCCTCCGTGCCACCTCCTTTCATATCATATTCTCCTGATACAAAATTTCGAAATCCTGACCCTGTTCCCGAAATTCCTCCGTGCCACCTCCTTTCATATCATATTCTCCTGATACAAAATTTCGAAATCCTGACCCTGTTCCCGAAATTCCTCCGTGCCACCTCCTTTCATATCATATTCTCCTGATACAAAATTTCGAAATCCTGACCCTGTTCCCGAAATTCCTCCGTGCCACCTCCTTTCATATCATATTCTCCTGATACAAAATTTCGAAATCCGGACCTTGATTCCGAAAATCCTTCGTGCCACCTTCTCTCATATCATGTTCTCCTGATACCAAATTCCAAAATCTGGCCCTAAATTCCAAAATTCCATCGTGCCAGCTCCTCTGATATCATGTTCTCCTGATACAAAATTCCGAAATCCGGACCCTGATTCCAAAATTCCTCCGTGCCACCTCCTTTCATATCATGTTCTCCTGATACCAAATTCCAAAAACTGGACCCTGATTCCGAAAATCCTTCGTGCCACCTCCTCTGATATCATGTTCTCCTGATACAAAATTCCGATATCCGGACCCTGTTCCCGAAATTCCTCCGTGCCACCTCCTTTCATATCATATTCTCCTGATACAAAATTTCGAAATCCTGACCCTGTTCCCGAAATTCCTCCGTGCCACCTCCTTTCATATCATATTCTCCTGATACAAAATTCCGATATCCGGACCCTGTTCCCGAAATTCCTCCGTGCCACCTCCTTTCATATCATATTCTCCTGATACAAAATTTCGAAATCCTGACCCTGTTCCCGAAATTCCTCCGTGCCACCTCCTTTCATATCATATTCTCCTGATACAAAATTTCGAAATCCGGACCTTGATTCCGAAAATCCTTCGTGCCACCTTCTCTCATATCATGTTCTCCTGATACCAAATTCCAAAATCTGGCCCTAAATTCCAAAATTCCATCGTGCCAGCTCCTCTGATATCATGTTCTCCTGATACAAAATTCCGAAATCCGGACCCTGATTCCAAAATTCCTCCGTGCCACCTCCTTTCATATCATGTTCTCCTGATACCAAATTCCAAAAACTGGACCCTGATTCCGAAAATCCTTCGTGCCACCTCCTCTGATATCATGTTCTCCTGATACAAAATTCCGATATCCGGACCCTGTTCCCGAAATTCCTTCGTGCCACCTCCTCTCATATCATATTCTCCTGATACAAAATTTCGAAATCCTGACCCTGTTCCCGAAATTCCTCCGTGCCACCTCCTTTCATATCATATTCTCCTGATACAAAATTCCGATATCCGGACCCTGTTCCCGAAATTCCTCCGTGCCACCTCCTTTCATATCATATTCTCCTGATACAAAATTTCGAAATCCTGACCCTGTTCCCGAAATTCCTCCGTGCCACCTCCTTTCATATCATATTCTCCTGATACAAAATTTCGAAATCCTGACCCTGTTCCCGAAATTCCTCCGTGCCACCTCCTTTCATATCATATTCTCCTGATACAAAATTTCGAAATCCTGACCCTGTTCCCGAAATTCCTCCGTGCCACCTCCTTTCATATCATATTCTCCTGATACAAAATTTCGAAATCCGGACCTTGATTCCGAAAATCCTTCGTGCCACCTCCTCTCATATCATGTTCTCCTGATACCAAATTCCAAAATCTGGCCCTAAATTCCAAAATTCCATCGTGCCAGCTCCTCTGATATCATGTTCTCCTGATACAAAATTCCGAAATCCGGACCCTGATTCCTAAAATCCTTCGTGCCACCTCCTTACATATCATGTTCTCCTGATACCAAATTCCAAAATCTGGCCCTAAATTCCAAAATTCCATGGTGCCACCTCCTCACATGTTATATTCTCCTGATACCAAATTCCAAAATCAGGGCCTTAAATTAGAAAAATTACCCTGCCATCTCCTCACATAGTATGTTCTCCTGATACCAAATTCCAAAGTCGGAATCCTGAATCCCAAATTCCATCGTGCCACCTCCTCACATATTATGTTCTCGTGATACGAAATTCCAAAATCAGGATCCTGAATCCCAAATTCTATGGTGCCACCTCCTCACATCTCATGTTCTCCTGGTACCAAATTCTAAAATCTGGATTTTACAATTCTGGATATCGTCCTACCATGTAACCGGCACGAAATCTTACAGAACCTCGCACGATATATTCTTATATTTTTATTAAAAAAATGAAGTTATGTAATGTATGAAGATTGGTGAAGATAAAGAAAAATTTATTAACAGTCGTTATGTATTTATTCTTATCTAACATATGCGGCAGAATGAAAATTTTCATATTCGAAAGAGAGAAGTTGTATCAAGAGAACATTAAAATATTTGAAATTTGATGTCAACATAATTGTCGGGTGATACCTACTCATATCTTATGTTCTCTTGATACAAATTCTCAATATTCTTAGTTTATTTTTCACCTTTTAGAATTTGGGATAATTTCTGGGAGTTGGAATGGTGGGATTAATAAAGTAAATAACTATGCAAATAAGTATTTTTATTTAAATTTATTTTCAAACACTTTTGTACAACAAATAGCTTAATATATCTTATTAATAGCTGTACATATTATTTGCCCTTAATTCTAGAACGCAATTGTCATGGCAATATATACGTATTAGTGTGCGCTGTGATACACAATGTAGCAGAAAACGAATAAAAATGTGTTGGGAGGATAAAGATAACGTAGCAATTAATTTGATTCTAAAAAGTTTATGGAAATTGTAAGTTATGGAGGAAAATGTGATGAATACATAAATCGGATGAGTGCTTTGTTGCGCTGTACTGTATGTCGTTCACAGTAGGCTATTTTGATAGGGACTTGCCTAATCGGAATGCTCCCTTTGGTATGTTCGACGCAGCGCCATCTAGTGGTGACGCGCGGTACTTCAATTAAATGTTATTCACATTAGGCTATTTTGACTCGTCCTTGCCTAATCTGAACATCCCCCTTAGGTACGTTCGACGCAGCGCCATCTAGCAGTGATGCGCGGAACTAAAATAGAAACCTCGCTCATGGTATATTACCGTTGAAGTGTAATCAATAAGTTACCGACAGAACCCGGTCGGTACTTTACACGTGTTCATCATAGTTCAGCAGTTTGTTGTTAGATGGCGTTGTTGACAGTATTTGTGGCGGTTTTTTCAAAAGATTGTTACCTTTTCTCTTAGTGTATTTGTATGCGTATCATTTGCAATAATTCTTGTACTCTACATATTCGTCGCTCAAGAAGAGTTCTGTCATCAAAGCCCTCGATTAAGAAGAATTCTGTTTGTGCTTGTGAACAAATGATTAATGTTTAAAGGTATCGTCTTTTGAACATATTCAATTTTATTCTACAAACAAAATCGTTCGCTACTTATTTTGTAATCAAACCTTAATTTAAAAGCACGTGCTAAAATCAAAGTCAGAATCAAGTTCAGTAAAGTCAATTGTTTTCCAAAGTTATTAATTTATTGATTATTAAAATATAGGTAGACTATTCCTATATAAAGGGTACAAGTAACTCCATCTAGCGGTAGAACACGCGATTCAATTAATTGAATTCAATTAATATTGATTTTTCGGCTTGTCAGACGAAAGTAGAATTCAAATTTCTTCAAGAATCGTCTACAATTTATTTTAAAATGTTTTAACAGTGATAGTAGGTGCATGAAATTAATATTTCTAATGTTGTAATGTTATCTAATTTAGTTTCATTAGTACCTACTGTTCACCGCTAGATGGCCGAGCATTTTACAGTCCATAAAAATCAATTTTTTTAATTTCCGATATTAACACCTCCATCCCACTGAAAAGATATTTTTCTGATTTTGTCGAACACGTAGAATAATTCACGATCGTCGACTAGACTCTAAAATTCCTTATTTTTGCGAAGAAACGTTATTTTTTAATGACGTAGTTATACATTTGACCGCTAGGTGGTGCTGCCTGTATAGTTTGCTTGCAGAGCGCGCGAAGACAAATATTTTTAAATGTACGCTACAACGAATATGCCAAAAGACATTTAACTATATAAATTAATTACTGCAGAATAAACCACTGCCTTTTATATCATTTTTACGTATTTAATCACCGTGGTTCTTCAATTTTGAATATAAATTATAACGTGAAATTGAATTATAAATTGTGCTTCGTTTTGCAAGCGTCCGAAAAAGAGTCGCAAGATTCAATCAATCAAATTACTTGCATTTCATCGATAACATTCCCGCTTATCACTGCGTAAATTATCGCGATGGAGCCAGAAGATTAATAACTCGTATCAGCGGTATTGATAATTACATTTATTGCATTGTTACCTTCATTCACGACTCGTCAATTTTGCGAATAAATTTTCGAAAACTTCTCGCGAATTTACGAATTTTAACTAACGAATTTTATACGAAGGTCCAAATTTCAAACCAGCATGGCTTGAGCAATATCTGCAATGTAAAAAGACACGTGTAAACGATTTGGTAATACTTTATCGCATAAGAATTCATTATGCAGGGCGATTCACTTGAGTGTACCATTTGCATTATTCATTACCGAATAACTAATAAACTATTCATTATATTACAAAATGGTTCAAATGAAAGTTGCACGGTATCAATAGAAGTATATACTGAAATAATTTGTTTGGTACTATTTTGTTCTTTTACCGAGATATAAGGGTTATCATGATTTTTTTACTGATAATGAATAAAATATAATAACGCATTTAAATAGAGTATTTAATTCCGAATAAAAAAGTATTAAGCACTATGGGTTCAAAAATGAATAATTAACGAGATATTATTCCGTGAAACCTTCAGATCCAAACTCATCAAAAAACACGTTGCGTTAAAAAGCTGCAAAATTATTCGAATGCAAATGTAAACGAAATTAAGAGATGCAATGAGGTAATAAGGATCATATACCGAATACCTTTTATGTAACAAACGGTTTGCCATTCATGTGGCACACTTAAGCGAATCGCACCGGACATATACGTCGAAATGTAATACCTCGCAGTATCAATGACCCGGTTAACGTTCCATTTTCATCGATCGTTGACTTTCGATAAACGTCCGATTCAATATTCAAGTAACCTATAATACTCCTGCAAATATTTCATCGTCACTGTGTTCCACAAACACGCAGACTCTTCGTCTGTGGGAATAAGGGGCTGCATAAGTTTTTCGTACTCCTCGAGTGGACACTGCTCCTGACAGTTCGGAATTTTCATGGGTTTCAACTGCTCTGTGATACCGGTCCAGTAATACATCTGTAAATCAGTGTTATAATGTTATTATGAATGTATGCTTCATTATTTAGTATAATAATAAGTGTATTTAACACTAGAAAGACTGAAACTTTGATTCATTTTGACTGCTTTGGAGCAATATAGGTATAACACATATATATATATATACCGGAAATGAAGGAGGGGGGAGGTAACTACAATTATTAATAAACGCATTTATATGTTGTACAAAAACTCACAAAATTCTAAGAAGCTGTGTCATTCTATACACAATTGTTTTTCTAATTGAAATTGAAAAGCAGTCAAAATGACTGCCTTAGGCAATCTAGTGTTAAATAATATGTCGTATATATATAGATTCTTCTCTCACTTGCAGCCACTTTAAGAAAAAAAGTTTAGAACAATATTTGCAGGGTATGAAGTGCACGATAGATATTAGTAAAGCAAATTTTGAAAACAATTTGTTCTCTCGGCAAAGTGAAGGTCACCTTGGGTTTTTTAAATAGGAACATACATTTTTTTTATTCGTAGCTTTAGAGGACATCGAGAGGAATTCAAAACACATGTTACATGATATTTTTATTAACATACTACTCGATTTACAGAAGAGGAAATGTGAAGTACTTAGCTTTTGACTTTGGTAGTGTAATTATTTGATTCCGAAGAGATGAATGTAAACACTCGACTAGAATGTAAGAAAAACACACTTTATTTAATTACATGTTCAAAATGTATGTCGCCTTCCATCACGTAATATTCCAGTCTTTTACTTCACATTTCCACTTCTGTAAATCGAGTAACATGTTAATAAAAATATCATGTAACATGTGTTTTGAATTCGTCTCGACGTCCTCTAAAGCTACGAATAAAAAAAATGTATGTTCCTATTTAAAAAACCCAAGGTGACATTGACTTTGCCGAGAGAACAAACTGTTTTCAAAATTTGCTTTACTAATATCTATCGTGCACTTCATACCCTGCAAATATTGTTCTAAACTTATTTTCGTAAGGTGGCTGCAAGCGAAAAATCGTGAGTTACAAGTAACACCCTGTATAAATGTACAGTGTGAGGTTCACAGGTGTGTTTCTGACATAGATTTAGAGGGCGAGAATGTATTATATGATATGTTGAACAGCAATTATGCTTGAAAACGTACTTGAATATAGCGTTTCCCGGCTACGGTCTTCCATGTTTCGACTATAAATGCGGATCCGTAAGGCGGTATAGTTGGTTCGGAGAAACCGTTTACTTTGGTGAAACTGGCGATATTAACATCGTGTCCGCTGTATAGATAAATCTTCCTCCGTGACCCAGCCGTAGACGATTTGTCGCGAATATTTCGCAAGAGTCGCTTCACGATCGTGCCGCCATTTAGGCGTTTCAATTTAGGCGTGTACGATTGAATGTTGTAATCTAGGGTCACTATTTGTTCGAGAGCTTTTTGAACCTTGTCCGTGGCCCACTTAGGTAGAGCCATGTTCATGCTGCGCTAATTGTCAGAAGGTTGTCGCTTTTTAATTATAGTTGTTGTTGGATTTTTTGGTAGGGGGTTCTTGATATTCTTTGGGGTCTTGGAACCTTGGTTTTTGGAAGTTTTTAAGGGTGATAGATGGGGGTTTTTGTGAGTTTGAGAATGTTTTTTGGGACCTTTGCAATTTTGGGGTTTTGGGGTTTTAAAGGGTTGGGGCTTGAGAAGTTTGGAATTTTAGGATGTTGGGATTTTAGAAGTTTGGGATTTTGAGATATTGGACTTTGAGAAATTTGGGATTTTGAGATATTGGACTTTGAGAAGTTTGGAATTTTGAAATATTGGACCCTGAGAAATTTGGGATTTTGAGATATTGGACCTTGAGAAATTTGGGATATTGAGATATTGGACCTTGAGAAGTTTGGGATTTTGAGATATTGGACCTTGAGAAGTTTGGGATTTTGAGATATTGGACTTTGAGAAATTTGGGATTTTGAGATATTGGACCTTGAGAAGTTTGGGATTTTGAGATATTGGACCCTGAGAAATTTGGGATTTTGAGATATTGGACCTTGAGAAGTTTGGGATTTTGAAATATTGGACTCTGAGAAATTTGGGATTTTGAGATATTAGACCTTGAGAAGTTTGGGATTTTGAGATATTGGACCTTGAGAAGTATGGGATTTTGAGATATTGGATCTTGAGAAGTATGGGATTTTGAAATATTGGACCCTGAGAAGTATGGAATTTTGAGATATTAGAGCTTGAGAAATTTAGAATTTTGGGATTTTGAAATGTTAGGGCTTGAGACGTTTGGGATTTCGAGATGTTGGACCTTGAGAAGTTTTGGACTTTGAGATTTTCAAATGTTGGGGCTTATGAAATTTGGAATTTCTAGAGTTTTAAAATATTGGAACCTTGAGAAGTTTGGAATTTTGGGATTTTGAGATATTGGAACTTAAGTAGTTTGAGACATAGAATTTTAAGACTCTGAAGCTTTAAAGCTTAAAATTGAATTTTATAATGAATTATACCTGTGATAGTAGCAATTGGTAAAGTCTGGCTGCCAACAGTATATTATCTTTCGCAGTTAGTCCAGTTTCTTGAATAAGATATTGGAAAAGGTCGGCATATTTGTCTAGTTCTTTCTTCATTGCATCCGAAAATTTTAGGCGTAACCATTCGTATACGTATCTACAAGAATTGCGGAAGAAACTTTTAATTTCCTTTGAAAATTGAAAAGGAATTTATTAAAAATACTAATTTCCAAATAAACTTGTGACTGAATACAAATTTCCAAATAGAATTTATTGTAAATACAAATGTCTAAATAGAATTTATTGTAAATACAAATTTCCAAATAAATTTCAGACCGAATACAAATTTCCAAATAAACTTGTGACTGAATACAAATTTCCAAACAGAATTTATTGTAAATACAAATTTCTAAATAGAATTTATTGTAAATACTAATTTCCAAATAAATTTCAGACCGAATACAAATTTCCAAATAAATTTGTGACCGAATACAAATTTTCAAATAGAATTTATTGTAAATACAAATTTCTAAATAGAATTTATTGTAAATACTAATTTCCAAATAAATTTGAGACCGAATACAAATTTCCAAATAAACTTGTGATCGAATACAAATTTCCAAACAGAATTTATTGTAAATACAAATTTCTAAATAGAATTTATTGTAAATACTAATTTCCAAATAAATTTGAGACCGAATACAAATTTCCAAATAAACTTGTGACCAAAATACAAGTTTCCAAATAAAATTGCATTTAAATACAAATTTTCAGACAAAAATAATATCGATAGTAATCGAGATGGTAATTATTAAGTATAGTTCAAGTTCATATACAAATTTCCAAAAAAATGTTAACAAAACATTAATTTTGAAAAAAAAACGTACGTACATGGGGCAAGCCTGGGGGAACAATACAGTGTCCAAAAGCAGCGGTAAATACAAGGTGGGTATCGGTGACCAAGTCATTTGGTCCCAAGACGCGTTCTTTGTCGGAGGATATAGCCCGTTCAGAACCAGCTGTAGGGTCATTTTTGTGCGATCGAAATCTGTGCTGATGGCGTAAACCTCGTTGTACTGAGCTTTACCCAAAAATTTATCATATCGTTGTCTCAACATCTTTCCGAGATCCTGCGCCCTCTTTTTTCCTACCTGAAAATTATCGAACATTATTTTCCGCCATCTTAACTGTTTTCTAGTATTTCGAATATACATATACAGTCTAATATCTGAAATTGCATAAATTTATCTCGGAAAATAATTTGATGATTTACGGGTAATAATATGTGGACTGAAATCGCAATAAATAATAATGATAAATTTTCTAATCTTTTGATGAAAGTCTGAAGTTATTTTAAGGTAAATTACTTATAGGAATTTAACTAGTCAATTAAGAACTAAATATACAATTATTTGTATGCAGAATGAATATATCGATTGCAAGTTAATATTATAAAAGAATTTGGACACTTAGGAACTTGGAAGTTAATTTAGAAATCTGAGAATTCGAAAGCTTAGAAATATTTTGGATTTAGGAATGTTTAATTATGCAAACTGCAATTGGTATACTCAAAACTCGATCTTCATGCAAATTTACTTTGTCACATTTGAACTGCAACATGCGTCGCGAATATGACTCGATGTTATAGGCCGAGGGGTTAATTCCCCTCGCACATTGGAATGAATACATTGCACAATAAGATTTCATATATGTCATATTTGTAAAAAAATATCTCTTTAAAAAAATGCCTGTTTTCATTCTGAAATATCTTTCTATAATTAATGATTCAGTGTATACTTACATCGGTTAATTCTCCATACCCAAGCTTGTCGTAAATGGGATTAGGTGGTAAATTGGGATATACTTCTCTTTTGCTTGGTGTTCGATCCCCATGTCTGAATAACTGCGAATCAGTACATAATTATCATGTATGATTATGAGTGAACAAGTATTATAGTCCTGGGTTGGGTTAGGTTAGGCTGTTCGAGGTCCTAGGATCGTTATGTATCATTGGGTATCATTTGATGATATATTATTATTATAATATGTTGTATTATATATCATCGGGATCATGTATCAATTCGTGACATATTATTATTATTATACAATATATATGTTGTCATATACTACATGAATTATCATATGTTATATAATATGTCATGACATATTACATACATTATCATGTTTGATGTATTATCAAATCCATATATATATGTATATATATATATATTGTACATACATTATCATACATTTTATGTACTATTATACAGTATAGCAGAACATAACATATCGTATACATATGCACATACAATATATATCGCATGGACACTATCATATGTTATATAAATAACCATATATTATACGTACATTATCATACATCATATGTGTTATTATACAGTATAGCAGAACATAACATGTCGTATACATATGCACATACAATATCGCATGGACACTATCATATGTTATATAAATAATCATATATTACACGTACATTATCATACATCATATGTGTTATTATACAGTATAGCAGAACATAACATATCGTATACATATGCACATACAATACATATCGCATGGACACTATCATATGTTATATAAATAATCATATATTACACGTACATTATCATACATCATATGTGTTATTATACAGTATAGCAGAACATAACATATTGTATACATATGCACATACAATACATATCGCATGGACACTGTCATATGTTAAATAAATAATCATATATTACACGTACATTATCATACATCATATGTGTTATTATACAGTATAGCAGAACATAACATATTGTATACATATGCACATACAATACATATCGCATGGACACTGTCATATGTTAAATAAATAATCATATATTACACGTACATTATCATACATCATATGTGTTATTATACAATATAGCAGAACATAATATATTGTGTACGTATGAATATCTATATGTATTAGATGTACACATACATACATGTATTTTGCATATATTGTATATGTGAACCTAACATATTGTGTATTCATATGTACATGTATAGAATACATATATATGTTTATATTATACATTAATATATCATTACTATCGTATAAATAGTTCCACAATTTCCATCAAATATGAGGCACAGAGGAACGCGATCACTATAACTGCGGAGAACGTTATCAATCAGGTATTATCACAATCAATCAGTATGAAAATACCCCCTATAAAATAGTTCAAAATAATCCCAGTATTATAATTATGCGTCAGCTATTTTTATCGATTGCGATAACGACATTTAGAGACAAAGGATAATTCCAACTAACGAAATATTTTCTTTGCTGTATTAATATGTTTAGAATCTTTGAACGCTTTAAATATTTGGAAGATGTTTGGAAATTTGAATGTTTGTGAATTTAGGATTATTTTAAGAATTTATTAAGGAATTTAAGTGTTTGGATATTTGAGGAATTTGGGGATTAAGGGATTTGGAAATTTAAGAATTTAGGAATTTAGGGATTTGGAAGTGTGGGAATTTCGGAAATTAGAGAATTGGGGGATAAAAAATTTGGAATTTAGAAATTAGAAAACTTGAGAATTCGGAAATTTAGGGTTTCGGACAATTAAAAATTTGGCAGTTTAGAGATATGGAAGCTCGAAAATTTGGGGATTTAGAGATTTGCAAGCGTGGGAATTTGTAAATTTAAAGATTCGAAAATTTGGGAATTGAAGATTCAGAAATTTCAAAATTAGGAATTTGTAAATTTGAGAATTTGTGTATTCAAGGATTCGATAGTTTGAAAATTTGTAAATTTACGTATACGAAAATTTTGGAAATTTAAGAATTTGGAAGTCTGGGAATTTAGGATTCCAGGAATATGAAAACTTAAAAATTTGATAATTTAGGATTTGAAAATTTTTAAATGTGAGGAAGTAAGAACTTCACAATTTCTAGATTTGAGAAAGTACCCATTTAGAAGTTTGCAGAAGATTCACTGAAAAAACAATTTTACGCTTACGCATTTCTATCAACAAAATATTAAACTTAAAAACCCCTAAAATACTCACAACTTGCACTAATTCCAAAGAATCTGTCGCACTGACGAATTGCGTACAAAGAAACAACGATGCAATTATTTGTAAAAACACTTTCGCATACATTTTTCTTTAATTATTGTAAATTAAAATTAAGTTACTGCAACTATTTATTAATAGATTAATCACTGAAACTAAATACAAAATAAAAAGGGAAGAAAAATTTGGACACTGTTTAATAGTTGACCGCACGAACGTAACTACCTGCGTAGGCGAAAAAAATAACATTTATAACTCATTACGATAAATGATCGATTTCCGAGCAGTCGGAAGGAGAGATAAGTTGAAGGCCAAAAATTGATCACGGCATACCTGTTTCGTTTATCTGACCGATGATATTTCACTATTTATAACGTTCGAATTTCTGATTGCATCTAAAGAAGGCGATACCGGTAAAATCACGAGATCAGATAATCGATTTGGTGCCGAAACAGGTGAATCGAGTTACGAGTTATTTAATTAGAAGCGTAATCGTGATTATCGAGTAGTTCGTTAATAGAAAATACATGGTCAAATATCGGTAGTGATAATAACGGCAATGGTAACAATGATGATAGTGGTGTAATAGTAGCAGTTGTAATAGCCACTGTGTATATATACACGCATGGACCGAAGGGGTGATAGCCTCGGGCGCCTCTTTGATACGGCACTGCATTAATCCTAACATCTTATTGGCCGAAATTCTCCGATTATTTGTACATAAATATTGTGTTGGTGTTAAATACACCCAGAATAATTGTTTATTTAGATTTAAGTAAAATTGTACAGTTTGTGTTACGTCTGTTCTAAATGTAAAATAACCATTATTCGTTATGTTGTAAATTGTGTGCGATTGTATTGTCATTGCAAAGGTAGCGACAAGTTTATTTGTAGCGGAGAGCGAAGAAAGAGCGAGCGAGATAACATTTGTAAATTTTTTAGAAGCGATGCCTAGCTGGCGATCTCCTTGCGTGCACAGGGGCGCTTCGGCGAACCTGGGGCCGTTCAAGCTACGGCTAGGGGAGGTGCTGTATGTATCGCCCTGAGGCCGGTATGACCCTGAGAGGGAGATGACGAACGTCTCCGGAAGTGAGGGACAGTGGACGGAGAACCACTTGGTTGTTCTCCGGGTCCTTTAGGCTGGTCTAGGAGTAAAGCCGCTATGGTAGATAAGGGTAGTATTCGGGAAAAGTCAGAAAGGCTCGAGCGTGTTGCGAACATTGCTTGGGCGAGGCCCAAATATTCTTTATTAACTTGTCAGTTGAAGAAGCTAGAGCTATCTCGCTCTTGCAAGAAACAGAAATTACATTCGAAAAATCAATTATATTTCCTAACGTTGTATTGTTCTACGATAATAATACTTTCGCGTTCAATATATTTTATAAATTCAATTTATAATTTGTACAATTTGTATTTAAATGATTTTGTACATAAAGTAATTAATCCCGATTTTGCTTTCTTTTTATTCTTGTTAGTTTATCAATTAACAAGTACCCTAATCAATATTCAGTTTTCGTAAAGAATAATGAAAATGTTACTAACAAGTGGATACACATCATACAATTTTAAATGCGGCTTTTAAAGCCTTTATTCATGGCGGAGTCTAATAGTAACATTAGTACTAGCGGTAGTAAAATCATCATTATCTAATAAATCCTGCAAATTTGTGATAATCAAATCCTATCTATCACTGTTATTCCTACTTAACCCAGTGCATTTAAATCGGAAACATACATATTTACGTATTTACATACGTAAATACACTTTACGTTTCATGTTTACGGTCTTGCGTTATTTGACGCGTTTCGTTGATATGATCGATTATTGAATTACCATGTATGTATCGATTATTGAATTACCATGTATGTATCGATTATTGAATTACCACGTGGTTATCGCGCATGATAAATTGCTGCAAATACTTATCACGATCAATTATAGCAAGTGATAAGAGTTACTTACGTTTCTGAGTAAACGTATAGGGTCAGGTGTGTGCACAACTTTGTTCAAATAATAATTGTCAGCTTTTAGAAACTTTTGCAAAATGAGATGTATTTTTCACGAATTATTTTATACTTGGAGCTATAGAAATTTGGGGATTTAGAAGTTGAAATATTTAGAAATTTTTTAATTTATTGGATTTGAAGATTTAGGAATTTGGGAGATTGGAAATTGGATTATTTGGAAATTTGGGAGATTGGAAATTTGAACATTTAGAAATTTGCAAATTTGTGAATTTGGAGATATAGGAATTTGGTGATGTAGAATATGAAATATTTGGGAATTTGAAAATTTAGAAACTTGGGAGATTGGAAACTGGATCATTAGAAATTCTAGAAGTTTATGACTTTGAAAATTTACAAACTTGAAAGATAGAAAATTTCACCATTTACAAAATTGTACAATGAAAAATTTTAAGCTTCAGGAATTTCAAGATTTAGAAATATGCAAATTTAAACCTTGAAACGTTTCAGTGACGTGAAATGTTGAAATCTACAAACTCACTTTTAAATAAACAAAGAGTGAAATTACGTTTCTTTGTTTTCGACAGCAGCGTTACACGTTGATTTGATGGATAACCTGATAAATTAGGAAATATGTTTAAACGCACAAGATAAAAATTATTTGTTCAGTTGTGAAGAGCAATAAAAAGATCAGAATGACTGGTTCATCGAAAAGTGGGGTTTTGTTACATTCCCCCACTGTAACTCCACTCTATATGGGTCCTCAACCCCCATCAAAATCAGATAGCGTCGTGCTTGATGGCGTTCGTATGACTTATTTTCAAAGATATAGAAATGAAATATTGTCAAAATTCTCGGTGAGTTTACTCTTTCAAATTTAATTTTAAATAACTACAATTGTACTTAAAAGTCGATGTGACAAGAAGTCAAAATCTGAGCGACATCTTACATTAAAATTTGTTAGCTCAACTTATAGAAGATTTTTTTATATACTGATGTCAACGCATGAGTTGGCGCGTGACCCAAAGTAAAAGAAGCTCCCTACCGTGAACACTTCGTTACATTTCGGCAAATGAGAATAATAATGACAATAACTACTGAACGCAAGTAGCACTATCTAGAGATGTTTGTCTCTCATTGCTTTTGGCCTAATTGGTGTGCGACTGCTGGAGCCAATACACTGCCCAAAATACGTGTGAGGCGTCCATTTTTTCTATTCCGACCAATTGGAGCCTGTTCTAAACACCTGGGTCAGCCTCTCGCGCCAACTCGTGGGTTGACATCGGTAGGTGACTGTTAAATGGTATTTTGTTCCCTTGTTCTCTATTTTACGTAACTTGTTTGTTTCTGTACAAGATGCCACGATACCAATGGGGATTGCGAGAAATACCATACAGCCCCGTATCTAACCTCGTCGTAACAGCTAAACGACGAAAGATTGATCGTGAATTAGCTTTACCTTATAACGACATTTCGAGCATCGACGTAATACGCATGAAAGAAGTCGACGATTTGTATAAAGTAATCGAATTATAAATAGATTTGTAATTTGTATCAGTTAACGCTAAAACTATCAAACTGGTGAAATAACCGGTTCACAAGTTACTTATTTTAAATGATGAAATTTGTTGAGATATTTTTCTTGAAATCTCCGTTAACAACGA
The DNA here is from genome assembly GCF_050947335.1 of Megachile rotundata. Lineage (NCBI taxonomy): Eukaryota > Metazoa > Arthropoda > Insecta > Hymenoptera > Megachilidae > Megachile > Megachile rotundata. The sequence continues at coordinate 7,728,943 of NC_134986.1, forward strand.
AATAAGACGTTGTGTATTCAATTATGTAGAGTGAGAACAAAAAGAATTTTTTTGAACTTCAACCCTTAACGAACGCAGTGTGGTATGAAACGACCCCAGCCAATTTAGCTTCAATTTTAACCACTTCATGTCTTGAAGATCTGAATAAATTCCTTTTTCTAGATTTCCTATATTAGATTACAAAAATTAAGGAGCATTTTCCAGAATTGTAACTTGTGTCCAGACAAAGAGTCATCCCTTAATTTTTTCATGATAATTTTTATTTAAAAATATTTCTTCAAACGTCCGTAAATCTTATGCTAGTTATAATATTACCTTATAGTACCAGTATCATAATAGATTCGTAATGCATTTTTGCAGGGAATACAACTTCATCGAAGCCAATACAAAGATCGAACAGGAACTTTCCATCCCTTAACGTATTTTAAGTCGACCGATTACGAATATCAATGTGCACCGGGAATGACCACGTCGTACATCGGCAAATATCCTCAAAATTATATTTCATATAAGACTCCAATAGTATTACCTCTTACCTACAGCAGACGAACTGAAATACCTGTGATACCTGATTTGTCGCTTACTGGTATTTATGACAAGAAGAGTTGTATCGCTTACAAACGATAAACTATTGTATTCGTAGTTCAACGATACAGGAACTGTTCGATAGTAAATAAATAATGGAAGGTTGCAGTGGAGAAAGAAAAATATCCTTTCTATTTCTTAAATAAAGTATTTTTATTTCTCTGTATTGGATTCTACGCTTTATTTACAATTTATTGTACAGAGGATTGTACAGGGTGATCCAATTGTACATTGGGGTGATACATTGTTTATGTATCAATATCAGATAATGGTACTATTTATTTTCATGCAGTCATTGTTACATATTTATTTTGATGCATTCTTTGTCTCATATTTGCTATTATATATTTATTTTGATACATTCATTGTCATATGTTTGTTAACATATGATTATTTTCATACATGCATCGTGATATGCTTATTATCATATGTTTCTTCACATATATTGTCGTACATTTATTGTCATATGTTTATCCACATATGTGTATTACTATATGTTTATTGTCATATATTCATTGTCACATTTATTGTCATATGTTTGTTATCATATGTTTATTCACATACGTTTATTATCATATGTTTGATGTCATATATTGATTGTCATATGTTTATCCACATATGTGTATTACCATTTGTTTATTGTCATATATTCATTGTCACACATTTATTGTCATATATTTATTATTATATGTTTATTCACATATGTTTATTGTCATTTATCTGATGTCATACATTTATTGCCATATATTTAATGTTACACACACGCATATGTACATATATTCTCACGTAATATTCACTCTGTGCATAATTATTTTAAATGTCTAAAATTTCAAATAAGCGACATAACAGTTTAACCACATCTCATTTTATTCATCAAATTACATAATATTACAGTGTGTATACATTTTATTTGGACGTCCTACATATTCATAAACGCACGCATGCACGGTGCATTCAAAAACAAGAAGCAGTATAAATAGAATTAATTCATAGATTAGCACGGTAGGAAAATTTGTACGATTGTGAATAATTATAATACAATGGTAATAATTGCCACAATATATAATCGTGGACAAACGGATTACAAAATAAAGCCCATTGCTTACTTTAATATGAGCAGCGGTGTTAGAATGATAATTATGGTTTCGCGAGTCTTTTGTGAATCGAAATTGTTTGTAAATAATTAAATTTTGAAATGAAACGTATTGGAAAATTCTGGCATTCTTGAAGAGTAGTGGATGAAGTCTTCTAAAGAGATACTTGCCAGTTCGTTGTAGACTATTTCTCGAAGCACCTACGGTTTAAACGAACAACACTTTGTTAATTTAAATATAATTGAAATTGAACGAAATTAAATTCGATTCCAACTTAAGTTTCATATAATCTATCTATATCGGAATTACATGAAAGTTGTGTTGGAATCGAATTTAATATATCTAAATCGGAGAAAATTATATACAATTTTAGTTGGAATTGAATTTAATTCATGGCGATCGAAATTATATGAAACTTGTACTGTAATCAGATTTCATGTGTTCAGATCGAACGTAATTATACGAAATTTTAGATGGAGTCGAATTTAATGTATATTTAAATCGAAATTGTAAACACTATTTTGTATCAGCTGTAGTCAAATGTTTCATTTTGTAGAATAATGGAAATTGCGGAATTTTAAATTTAATTTCTAATTGAATAAATTAAAAGACACTGTACACGAGATATTTGTATCATAATATTAGCAATGAAGGATAAAATTATTTTATATTTTACACAAGTTAATCATATGTTATCACACATCATCACATATCGTCGACAATAATATCACAAGTTGAGAACCATTGCAGTACTCTATATACCCCTACAAAAGACTATAAACAACTCTAAAAGCAAAATACATAAAGAACCAACAAGATCGAGTAGAATTATTCTTTGCAAAGTGTTTCACCATAAAATACCGAAACCAAATAATTGCTCGAAACATAGGATTTAGTACCTGTTTGTTATTTTCGGTACAGGAGAATTGTCCGTTGGCAAATTTGAAAAAAAAGGAAAAAGATTTAGTGGACTCGCTCTCGATCAACGCCACGCACGTTTAAAATCAATCTTTATCAATTTGACGGATTGATAGAGACCCGTGCGGTCGTTTTAAGGGACACCAAGATTTATTCCGGAAGAAAAAAAATATAAAACTAGTTTAGTCAATTAGTCGAAGGTTAAAAATCTAAAAAGCTTATTTGAATTTTGTACTTGGTTGCGGAAATGCATTTATACTGTATTAATAGTTAACTTCTTTTTTCTTTATATAATAATGTGTAACATAATAAGATCGTAAGTTATTAGATTAATATACTTTGTGAATAAGCTTGTTATGTTAATAGATAAATATATTTAGAAGTTTTTATGAAAAGTTTTAGACATAGTAAGGGTGTACATTACCTAATCTAACCTAAACGGTCACAGTTCATCAGAATAATATACCTGGCACGTTTAAAACTCCACTAAAAATATTCCCCACAAAGAAGCTAATCATTATTTTAACTCGAAAAAAATTGAATATTCTTTGAAAGTTGTTTTAACACACTTCACATGTGATTTCAGTCAATTTAAACGCCGAATACGAAAAAAAATTCAGAATTGTGAAAAAATTGAAAAAATTACGGTTTCTACAAAAAATTCAGATTTTTTTTCTCATTTTAAGATAAAGAGCTAAAATTTTCACTGAATACTCTTCAGATATAACAGTTTAAGGAAAAAAATAGTAAAAATACCGGGGTTCCAAAAAAAGTATTTATTCAGATCTTCAAGACATGAAGTGGTTAAAATTGAAGCTAAATTGGCTGGGGTCGTTTCATACCCCACTGCGTTCGTTAAGGGTTGAAGTTCAAAAAAATTCTTTTTGTTCTCACCCTACATAATTGAATACACAACGTCTTATTTCGATGTTAACAGAGATTTCAAGAAAAATATCTCAACAAATTTCATCATTTAAAATAAGTAACTTGTGAACCGGTTATTTCACCAGTTTGATAGTTTTAGCGTTAACTGATACAAATTACAAATCTATTTATAATTCGATTACTTTATACAAATCGTCGACTTCTTTCATGCGTATTACGTCGATGCTCGAAATGTCGTTATAAGGTAAAGCTAATTCACGATCAATCTTTCGTCGTTTAGCTGTTACGACGAGGTTAGATACGGGGCTGTATGGTATTTCTTGCAATCCCCATTGGTATCGTGGCATCTTGTACAGAAACAAACAAGTTACGTAAAATAGAGAACAAGGGAACAAAATACCATTTAACAGTCACCTACCGATGTCAACCCACGAGTTGGCGCGAGAGGCTGACCCAGGTGTTTAGAAGTGGCTCCAATTGGTCGGAATAGAAAAATGGACGCCTCATACGTATTTTGGGCAGTGTATTGGCCCCAGCAGTCGCACACCAATTAGGCCAAAAGCAATGACAGACAAACGTCTCTAGATAGTGCTACGTGCGTTCAGTAGTTATTGTCATTATTATTCTCATTTGCCGAAATGTAACAAAGTGTTTACGATATGGAGCTTCTTTTACTTTGGGTCACGCGCTAACTCATGTGTTGACATCAGTATATAAAAAAATCTTCTATAAGTTGAGCTAACAAATTTTAATGTAAGATGTCGCTCAGAGCAATTTTCTGTCGGTATATTGACTTCTTATCGTATCGACTTTCAAGTACAATTTCAGTGATTACAGATGTGATTGATTGATTCGTAAATTATTTATTTTTAGTAACACTTGTCCTCCGAGTTGATTTTAACGTGGTCAGAAAGGAGAAAAATCTACAGCATAGAATTAAACATGTTTTGTAATTCATGGAAGTCTTACAGTCTTCAGGGACTTTGAAAATTATCGGCCTTTAAGAACCTTGATAGTGGCCTCAAAGACGAAGTTGAGAAAGATTTGAAAGTATTAAACTCTCGAAACTGGTGAAAGATTTAAGGAAAGAACGTTTCAACTTCGAAACTGCGATGAAGGAAGATGAAACAAATAGTGAATAAATATGTATTTATGGATCAAATATGGAAACAACTTATACGAGTCAATGAATAAATGATGCCATACTGCGGTATAACGCGTCGCGGTGCGTTATAATAGAATCTGAACGCTCCATTTAGAAGGATATCAGGTATTTCGAGGAGATAGTACACAATGTGTTTTCAAATTTAAAGATTTACACATATGAACATTTGAACAGTTGGAGATTTTGAACCTAGAATTTGTAACATTTGAAAGTTTGGAATTTATAAATTGACAAATTTGAAAAATCAAAAATTTATGAATTGAAAAATTAAAAGATGCTGAAACTTGTTAATTGAAGAATGAAAAAAGAACGAAACTTAGAAATTGAAAGAATGAACAAAGTATGAAACTTAGGAATTGAAAAATGAAAACAAACAGAAAATGAGCTGAAAAATTAAAAAATACACAAATTTATGGAATGAAAAATCAAAAATTTTAAAAATTTATGAATTGAAAAATTTAAAAAATCTGAAACTCATGAAATGAGAAATTAAAAATTCTAAACATGTAAGAATTGAAAAATGAAAAATTTCAAAAATTTATGAATTGAAAAATTAAAAAAATCTGAAACTTATGAATTGAGACGTTAAAAATTTAAAAAATACATGAATTAAGAAATTAAAGTTTTCAAAAGTTAATGAATTGAAAAATTAAAAAAATCTGAAACATGAATTAAAAAACTAAAAAAATACTCAAATTTAAAAGTCGAAAAAACCGAAACAACTATGTATTCCTCGTATCCCCAACAATTCAGTCCATCGAAAGAACAGCACTTGCGTCCGATGTTTCAAAATGATATCGTTTTCGGCTATGGTCAATGACCCTGCGATAGAAACGCTTGCTATGCTATGTCAGTTGATTCTGGGTGGTAATACGTGGCGGTAAATATGTATTATCGATACTTGCCATTCGTGCAACGTATTCCACCTCCGCGTTATCGATGCTTTCGCGTTCGGCCTCGTGGTTTCGCGTCAGTCTACGTACAATCTGGATCAAATCGTCTGCTGAAATTTCATTGTCGCCGTCCAAGTCTGTAAACGAAGGATTGAACGATGTCGTTGCTCGGAAAGGGTTATCACAAGTTGACGTATCGCGCTTTAACGAGCTAACTACAAAATACACATATGTGTACCATATTCTTCTTTGAAGACATTTTTCTTCTTTGAAGTACCTTGAATTTAACACCAATTCTTCTGGCAGATAACAATTTATATTTTTGCAAAGGGAAATGTTCAGAAACCTCTTTCTAGGAGTTACACTAGCTGTGAGGCATTCTATACATAAATTTGAAGTTAAGTTATAATTTGAACCTAAACAACTATTCCTGAATTTAAAATATTCTTAGCATTTCAACTTTTCTTACTTGTCCTAACATTGCAGAAAAATATAACCCTGTAATAAATAAAAATTAAGTAAACCTTAATAGCAATTCAAAACAATGTCAGTTTTTTAGCTCTACATCATATTTTACACTGTTAGTCACCTAACGTGGCGCTCAACATGTTAAAGCGTTAATCACATTGATCTTCTATGACAAAGAAATAATTTATAAATGCATTGTTATATCTCTAAATTAGCTACGAGTTATCTTATTAAATGTGGAAACACGTTGATCCGAGCGTAGATTTCACAAGCGAACGAGAAAGTTTCGCAAGCTTTTTTCGTAACGAAAAAAAAAAATTGGATTATAAAGGGTTAACATTCCCAGTCACGAATATTGCGTTCTCTGTTCATCTCTCTTTGTTTCTCCACGATTGTTTCTCTGCGTTTGGTAGTGGTGGTGCGATACCGTGTGTACCGTGAAATTAAACGACCCCGATTAACGAAATCGAGCGAACTTCTCGCGTGTCGGTAATATCGGTCAGGTTTCCCTGATCAAAAAGAACCGCCAACTAGTTTGTCCGCGTGATAGGTAAAAATTGTGGGACGACGCAACGTTAAAGCGGTATAATAGTGGACAATTAATTACCAAGGATACGAAATGCCCAAGCAGCGCGAATGTTTTCGGGACAATTTTCCGAAAAAGCTGAACATAGATCCAGCACGTCCTCCAAGCTTAGGCAGCCATCTTGTTTAGAAGAAAATACTCGATATATCGAGTCTTGGAATGGACTGTGCTGGAATAAAAAATTAGAGGGTGTTTTATGGTACCTGGATATCTGCGGTCATTTATTTTTAATTACTTTTCGGAATTTGGTGTTTTGAAACTTGATTTATTAACCGTATTTACCATTAATTATTGATTTTTTCATTTACTAATTGTTTGAATTATTAATTTATTCTCAATTACTTTTCAAAACTTTATTGAAGCTATTTCAAAATTTGTGTAATCAATCATATTTATTATCAATTATTAATTTTAACAATTCTTTTTTTAATGTAGTCTAGTGGATTTTATCTTATCTGCAATATGTATTTTATTCGATTTTCTAAACTAAATATTTGACAATATTTTTTTTATTTCTCATCAAGTTTAATGAAATTTTGCTTCATCAACCACTTTTATTATTTCTTGTTCATAAGATAACCATCTCATATATTTATTTAGGTTAAACAATTTTTGATTTTTTTAATAAATTTCTGATATCATGGCACCCATTAAAAGTGAAACGCTTTTTAAAAAAATTCAACAACAAATTGAATTTAACAAAATGTAGTAATAATAATGAAAATTAATTTACCGCAATTTGAGGCAATATTGCTCTGACTTGTTCGACGGTGAAACGATGGTGAAGATCGTTACGAAGTATTCCTGGCTCAATACTATTCAGGCGTTTGACGATGCTGAAGAAACGAGTGAAAAATTTAAAAATTGAACGTTTTTCAAGTATTATGTAAAGGTGGCATGAAAAGGAAACGTACTGAAAAGGGTAGCTAATATTTCAAACATGAAATACTTCGAAGATCAATGATTTCATATTTTGCACTGCAACGTGCAATTCATTTATTTATTCATTGTCCTTGTAGGATTTTATACTTTTATTTATTCAGTTATTTATTTAGTTGTTGTTTTCCAAATGTATATTTTTTCATTAATTTTGGATAATTAAAGAATTACTTTGCACTTTTCAATTGAATTAGGGAATTGTTTACTGAAAAATATCTATTTATAAAACATGTAATTTTAGCGTAAATTTTATCATAAATACTATATCTTGTCAATAATAGTATTTGTGTCAATGAAAATATTTTGATGATAAATTAAATAACATTGACATAATGTCTCTTTCAAATAAATAAATATCGATGTTTCATTACAATCAAATTGCAAAATAGTTATATTATAATTATAAATGTAGATGTAAAATTAATTCATAAATGAAAAGTAATCGTACAAAAATAATAAATAAATATACTAAATAAAAATAAATATTTATAGCATCGATTTGTTATACAACAAGTATTATATTAATATTTATATTATTAGTATTATATTAATATTTGTAATAAAATAAAGTATTATTAACTCATAGTGTTGATAACTATTAGCCAGTTAATTTCAACAGTATTAATTAAAAATTGAACAACAGTTGATCACTTTTATGTCATGAACAAAAATGTCTCTTTCATGTCACCTCTTATTTGCACAATTTACTCATGCATGGGAGTGTTTAATCACACAGGTGTGTTTATTCACCTCGCACAGCGCGGAAAATATTAGGGGCACCGCAAAGTAATGTCGTTTCTGCGCATGTCAACATTTGTCATTTATCAGCTAATTTTGTTCTTTGTCGTGCCAAAGTTTTCAGGTTAAATTGACTCGTTTACTTGTAAATAATTAAATCTGAAATTTTCCTTCGCAATTTTATGTGAAATAGCCGACCAAATACCAGAGGTACATATCCATTGTATGCTTTTTGAGTTTCACAAGGGTAGTAACGCAACAGTCGCTACCAAAAACATTTGCGATGTTTATCCAAGTGCATTAGACGTTCGCAAATGCCAAAGGTGGTTTTCCAATTATTCCGATCGCTACGAAACTTTCTAAGTGACAGAAAATTTGAAAATTTTGATGATATCCAAAATGCCGTCTCCAGTTATTTTGCCCGGAAACCAATTGATTTTTATCGAGCCGGCATTGAAAACTTGCACAGTAAATGGCAAAAGGTTGTCGATAACAAGGGTGATTACATTACTGATTAAAAATAAAAACTTGTTAAAAATTTGCTTGAATTTAATGTAAAAAGTGATATTACTTTTCGGTTCTTCTAATATACATATCTTTCCTATTTGATATATCTTATGTTTGATCACAGTTCGATAACTCACCAAAGTATTTCCCGTCGCTTCAAGTAAGTCAACTCTACGTAAGTAAGAAGAGTTTCTTCGTCGAGGATAAAGTCGTTGGACCACAAATTTCCCATAACGATGCGTTACTATCGATAAATTTCAATCAAACGTTGCGTTATTAATCATCTGTGCACTGCACGGTTATCTATGCGCCGATAAGACGTTATCTATTCGAAAGGTATTATTCGGAAACATTGCACGCGATATTTACAATTGAATCTAAACTACCGCCATCTGTGTTGCACTTTATAATGGCGGATTTTAACCGATACCGATGTTTCACGGTATTTAGTGTAACTGGTGATTAAACGTTACGATTGCAATATTTCATTATCAACGGTGATTAGATTGTTTCTCGGAAAATCTATAATTATAATCGAAAAGAGTACAGCAATAAATCATTAATACGTTATTCAATTTTTGATGAAATTAGTATAATTAATAATTAAATGTCATAACTAAAATGTTTGATTGTTACAGTGATTTGTGATTAGATTGGTTTTTGGACAATTTGTGATTAAAATAAAACATGTATGTATACCAATTAATCATTTTCAGTAAAATAAATAATTCACTTGTAATGTTTAATTATTAAATTATCAATAGTGATCTATAATTAAATTATCTTCCTATCCATCTATAATTGTAATTAGAAATTTGAGTACCTCGATAAATTATTAATACTCGAATAAATTTTTAACAAAATATATACATATACAATCAACTACAAAAACACAGACAACTTAACTTTTATTTATGCATAAAAATGGATTCAATAAATTATATAATATTATAAGCTAATCTTGAGCTAATCTTATAATAAAAAATTTATATTATAATAATTTTTTTTGTAAATAATTGATATTTACGTAATTACAAAGCATACACGAAGGATCTTCATGAACTCTAAACGATAATCAGGAAATGATGTTCAACGATCGATACGAATCTAATCTGAGATCAATGACAACGTTTTGACAACTCATTCTTCTTGACTACTGTAACAATTAATCAATCAATCAATCAAATTAATTTTAATCGTTTACTACGTAAATCTGATCGGTACTCTACACAATTTTGTGATATGTTATCGTAATTTCGGGAGGTTATAAATTTTTTGTCACTTCAAAGCAATTTATGTTTGGAGCTAAATTTTTAAGATGTTCAAATGCTCAAATTTCAAATTTCTCAAATTCCAAATTCTTCAAATTTCAAATTCCTCAAATTCCAAATTCCTCAAATTCTAAATTCCAGAAATTCCAAATTCCTCAAATTCCAAATTCCTCAAATTTCAAATTCTTCAAATTCCAAATTCCTCAAATTCCAAATTCCTCAAATTCCAAATTCCATAAATTCCAAATTCTTCAAATTTCAAATTCTTCAAATTCCAAGCTCCTCAAATTCCAAATTCCTCAAATTCCAAGTTTCTCAAATTCCAAATTTCTCAAATTCCAAATTCCTCAAATTCCAAATTCCTCAAATTCCAAATTCCTCAAATTCCAAATTCCTCAAATTCCAAATTCCTCAAATTCCAAATTCCTCAAATTCCAAATTCCTCAAATTCCAAATTCCCCAAATTCCAAATTCCTCAAATTCCAAATTCCTCAAATTCCAAATTCCTCAAATTCCAAATTCCTCAAATTCCAAATTCCTCAAATTCCAAATTCCTCAAATTCCAAATTCCTCAAATTCCAAATTCCTCAAATTCCAAGTTTCTCAAATTCCAAATTCCTCAAATTCCAAATTCCTCAAATTCCAAATTCCTCAAATTCCAAATTCCTCAAATTCCAAATTCCTCAAATTCCAAATTCCTCAAATTCCAAATTCCTAAAATATCAAATTCTTTAAATTCCAAATTCCTAAAATACCAAATTCTTAAAATCCCAAATCACTGAAATCCCAACTCCATAAAACCTAAAATCCCTAAAACCCCAAATTCTTAAAATTCATTCCATACGTACGTAAACGCTTCCAACAAAAAAACAACCGTCATCATTTGCATATTACAAGAATTATTTATCCGCGTTCATTTCCTATTATTATTATTCCACATACGTCCCTCACACCGTTATTTATTAAGAGACAATGTTGCTACTCGATTTTCAATGTTGGTTGTCACCATTGTTTCGTGTTTCATACAATTTTCACAGAATTTATGCATGCGTTAGTATACTTGACTGGGTTTACGAAGCGGACAAAGCGGGACACTGCTGTTTTTGACGTCTTTGATTATTCGTTTTGTCTTTTTTTCACGTTTCAACTTCGTAGATTTCCGGATTTACCAACCTTTCTATATTCACGGATTATCGTACTTTTCTCATTTTTTTACTTTCTGACTTTAAATTTTTCATTTCTAATGTTTTCAAGCTTTTAAGTTTCAAGTTGACAAGCTTTCAAATTTAAAATTTTTAAGTTTTCAAATTTTTAAAGGTTTCAAGTTTTCACGTATTCAAGTTTTCAAGTTTTCGAGTTTTCAAGTTTTCAAATTTTCAAGGTTTCAAGTTTTCAAGGTTTCCAATTTTCAAATTTTCAAGTTTTCAAATTATCAAGTTTTCAAGGTTCCAAATTCACAAATTCCCAAATTTCCCAATTCCCCAATTCCCCAATTCCCCAATTCCCCAATTCCCCAATTCCCTAATTTCCCAATTCCTCAATTCCCAAATTTCCAAATTTTCAAATTCCCAAATTCCCAAATTCCCCAATTCCCCAATTCCTAAATTCTCAAATCCGCAAATTCCCCAATTTCCAAATCCCCCAATTCCCAAATTTCCCACTACCCAAATCTCCCAATTCTCAAATCCCCCAGTTCCCAAATCCCCCAATTCCCAAATCCCCCAATTTTCAAATCCTCCAATTTCCAAATCCCCCAATTTCCAAATCCCCCATTTCCCAAATTCCCCAATTTCCAAATCCCCCAATTCCCAAATCCCCCAATTCCTAAATTCTCAAATCCCCAAATTTCCCAATTCGCAAATCCTCTAATTCCCAAATTTCCCAATTCGCAAATCCCCCAATTCCCAAATCCCAAATCCCCCAATTCCCAAATCCCCCAATTCCCAAATCCCCCAATTCCCAAATCCCCCAATTCCCAAATCCCCCAATTCCCAAATCCCCCAATTCCTAAATTCTCAAAATCTCAGCTTCCCAAATCTCCTCATCCCCAAATTCCAATCTCTCCAAACCTCCTTCCCCAGCCCAATCCTCAAAAACCCAATCTGTGAACCTCATTAACCTCCAAATTCCTAACCCCCAAAATCCCAAAATCTCCTCAATTCCAATAAATCCACCCTTACATCAACCAAACACATTCATGCACCCCGTCACAATCACCCCTAGTAGCATCAAAGAAGCAAGAGCAAACGCAAATTCCTAAAGGTCCCTTCATGCACACGGCAATTACCCGAATGTTACAACTAGAGAAAAGTAACGAGGATAAAGTTATTATTAGGCAAAACGATAACTGGTAGGTTTGTAGAGTCGAAAAGCGGCCAATAATTATTACACGACTCCACGAAGCGGTTATTGTCCCAATTTGGGGGTCGCTTTGCGGATAATGGGTGTGCTCGAGAGGTCATGTGAGTCTGACGTTCCGGCATGTCAACGGCAACTATGCATCATCGGATGTCTGCCGCACGTAAACGCCTGTTCCCTTTCTACCTCGCCTCCTTCTCTATCGCCACTCGTCTCTCTCTGTTCGGCCATCGGTATCCGTATATTTCGCTTTCCGTCTTTGCGTCGCGTTTACTCTTTCATTTCCCATCCTCCCTCGGCCGCCATCCCGTCTCGTCAACGTTCAATTTTATCGTTGCTGCTTCCATTTTATATTTATCCTTATTCCACCGATTTCTCCTCGTTCTATGGCTTTCTTCATTTACGGACGATTCCTTACGGACAGGCTAAAGTTGCCTCGTGTGAACACCTCTCCTAGACAAAACCCTGCTTATCTTCGTTATGAAGCTTTTCCGAGAGTTATTTCGTGATCGTTTGATTTCTTTGTATATTGTAGTTAATTTACATTGAAACGTTGTTTATCAAATTGAAGCTCTCACAATTTAACCCTTACACAATTTCATCCTTACTCCATAACTACGTGTCACATATGTGACGTATACTACAGTAGGAAATGTGATAAACTAGACTCGTATTTCCAAGTCCAAAAATTTCTAGATTTTTAAATCTTCAATTAGTACAATTTTTGTCTAATTTCATTAAATGTCCACTTTTCTATAAATTCTATAAATTTTAAAACTGTTATTGTGAACCGATTTTAGGAATTTTTCACAAACCACTTAGTAATGAGACGTTGTACGCCGCCATTTTGTCTATGTTAGCTTACATCAAGACCTGCCACTTCTTCTCTAAAACAACGTCTCATATTTCCGATTGAAACACGTTACTGAATATTATTGTATCAATTATTACACAAGAATTTGGGGATAATAATAAATAAATTTCGATTACCCAAATCAACTAATAATTTTATAATTTTCACAAAGAACTTTGTGAGACTATGTGACTATGTGACATATTGCAGTAAGACTTCCTAGCCAGAAATAGTTCCATGTTAGATTTTACCCCACCTTAATCTTGGTTTCAGGCGTTTGAATAACGTCATTGTCCACATTTTCACTTCCGTTTCGGTCATGGAGCAAACTGATCCACATAACCGCGATCAGACATACGGGTCACGCGGACAATAAGCGAACCGCCATTGGCGGGGAATTATGGATTTCGAATCGGCGCCGTTGCTGCAGGTATTTTAATTAATGTCTGCATTACCGTAGAAAATTATAAAACACCCGTATACGAGTTTCATATTGTATTTATATTAAACTGCGTCGCACGCGGAGCACAGCAATCTGTTTTCGGTTACTGTATTCATAAATTGAAAATAGGTGTCGAGTATTTTAAAATCTTCAAATTTTATGAGTGTCATGCATAAATAACTAATTATTAATATAATTTGAAAGGGAAACAAAATTAAAAATGTTCGGGATGTTTTGTGTTCAACGATTCGTGATTGTGAAGGTTATAATTAAAAATGAACTCCAAATTCAATTGAGATGAAAATACGTTTTATAGTGTGCGTCACGAGTGACACGATATAGGGCGAAGGGTTATGCGTTTAGTTTATGGAACAAGTTTATGTGACTAAGAGTGAACTTTCCTAACTTTGCTTTCTATGTACACTGACACATATACGCTTTCACAAGTGATTCGTTATCGAGTTCAACTACAATTTATTCAGTAGGTGCGTCACGATTAACCCTTAAACTTATGATTTTCCAAGTGATTTAGGTGTGTAGTTTGACACTACATTTGTGTCGATCATAATCGCTGGACTTTGTTTTCACCAACTTTTCGATACTACCTATCGTGACTGAGCGGTTGGGCCCAAACCGATCAGTTACCGAGGGACTCTGCGGAGTAGGAATCCAACGAAATCTACGTTTCAGTTCTATATCTCAGAATGTTTTTTCTGGACCAAGTAAACAACGATTATACTAGTAGGGGTGCCATCAGGACGAATTTGTATCGTTGAAGACATTCTCAAATATAAGAATAGTAAAGTAAACTTTTGCCGTGAGAAGACAAAATAAAGAAATCTAAGATATTCTAAATGCGTCCACAAAACTCATTCGGTGAAGTCTCACACCTCGAACTATTTCAATCTTGTGTCTGCTTCATTATGTTTATACACCACGTGCATAGTACCATAACTTCAGTTAAAAAATATTTACTTCAAAGTTCTGTATTAAACTGAATAGTGTCACCTTTCGAGTATGAAGGGTTAATTTCAGAAAAGAATTCTTGAAAATGAAGTTTGCTCCACGGACATTAAAGTGGCATTAAAGAGTTTTTCTTCCAAGGATCTACTGCCAAGATTATTCGTGAAACAGGGTAAAGTCGTACGTCTTTTTCGGCAGCGAAAGTTGTTCGCTTTCGCAAGGACAGTTCCGATCGACATGGACGCACACCCTAAGGTACGCGCGCGATGTTCCAACACGTATAGATGGAGGGCGCGCGGGCAAGTGCAGGATCGAGGTAGCTGCATATCTCCAGCCTAGGAATTGGAATGGATGGCGAACGTGGGTACAATAGTTCGCATTGTATTGGATCTCTCCGAGTGATAGGCACTCCCTCCCTGTTCGTATCCCCCTATCTATCCATTCTCGTCTATCTCGCTAGCTCTGTTTCGCTCCGCCGTATGTTCCTCCACATCCACCGTCTACCCTTCTCCTCCGAGTCGCCCACCCTCGTCGTATCTCATTTTACGAAGGCCTCGAGCGTGCGTTATTATGCGCGTTATGCCGGTGCCTCGCTATTCTATCGCCGTTGCAGCCAACTGCATCGTTTCTGCCCGTTTTCTGCGCTTCCGCTCGCAGCTACGGCATTTGGCCCGCGTGTCCTGCGACCCACCGACTTTCGGAACTAACTCGGATCCGACCAACCAATCGAATCGAAAACGAATCGATCGATTCCTCGAACTATTCCCTAACAAAACTTTACGCGAAAATTCCACTCTATTTCTATTCTCGATAACGACTAGCGAACATATCAAACTTTTTTCTACCGTAACCGTGTTAACGTTGCGCGATACAGTGGCATTTTTACGTGCGAAACTTTCCGATTTCTGCGAAAACATTTTGCGCGTTTTATTTTAAAAATTGGTACTCATGGATTGATCTGATTGATAGTCATCATATTTGGTATTATACAATGTATGATTTAGATAGTGATTGCTTGTCAACGAGTGGAACGCTTATTAATTTGCTCCCATTTTATTTTAAAAATTAATATTCATCACTATTCATACGTCTGTCATACAATATATGATTTATTTAATATTTAATATTCAATGCTTGTCAACGAGTGAAATGTGTTATTTTGCTCCTATTTTACTTTAAAAATTAATACTCATCACTATGTATATATCTGTCATACAGTATATGATTTAATTAATATTTAATATTCAATGATTGTCAACGAGTGAAATGTGTTATTTTGCTCCTATTTTACTTTAAAAATTAATACTCATCACTATGTCTATATCTGTCATACAGTATATGCTTTAATTAATATTTAATATTCAATGATTGTCAACGAGTGAAATGTGTTATTTTGCTCCTATTTTACTTTAAAAATTAATACTCATCACTATGTCTATACCTATCTCACAGTATGAAATGTGTTGTAAATCTGCCCATCACTATATATATACATGTCCTACATTATATGATTTATTTAATATTTAATATCAAATACTTGTTACCGAGCGGAATGCTTATTTTGTCCCCATTGAAACGTCATGACTTTTTATTTACACTCATATAGTTCCCTAATTTATGAGGAGGTTGATTAGTTCATTATCGAGTAATCGTTCGTGAAACGATCACGATGCGAACGAAGAATTTGTTTTAATTACGATTTTATTACCGACAACGAGTATTATAATCGAAATTAACTCGCCCATGGAACGATATATTATATTTTTAATTTGCAATTTGGTTCCGACTACCGCTACACCGGGGAATTTACGAAGTATCGTCGATATAACTTCATGACGGTTTGGTGAAATTCTCCCGATAGAAGGTATCGTGAAAAATGAAATTATCCGGAAACCATGGTAGCTGGAAACCGGAAAGGGAGTTAAGCGGCCTTCGTTCGGCAAATAATTGATGCGCGTCAATTAGATTTGTCAGGGTGATCGTCGTAATGAAATTAACAGGAACACCGGCCGTAGACGCGTACGAACGTATAACTGGTAATAGATACGTATATCCTCGCGGAATCGTTTCACCTACATGGTGTATTGTGAATTACGCGTTATTCGATATTTTACCCCTTTAACTGCTGGCGATAAAAAATATATAAAACTTCGTGAAATTAAAGAGTCCTCGTTATTTGCCGATTTGTAGTCGCGTATCCGGTTATAAATTAGATCAGAGGCTCTCAACTGGTTTGTTCCGTGATACAACACTGGCTTTCATCGGTAAAATCATTTTAGGATTTTTGGATTTTGGAATTTTTGGAGGTGTGAGATCTTGAGACTTTGAGACTTTGGAAATGTTGGATTTGTGTGATTTTGGGATTTTGGAATGATGGAATGTTGGAATGATGGAAAGTGGGAATGTTGAAATAAGGGAATTTTGGAATGTTGTACTGTTGAACTATTGCAATTTTGGAATGTTGGAATGATGGCATGTTGGAATAACGGATTGTTGGAAATTTTGAAATTTGTGAATTTTGGAATGTGTGAATTTTAGAATTTTGGAATTTTGGAATTTGGAAATTTTTGGAAGATTCATGGAACCCAATTTGGAAATTTGGTAATTTGGAGATTTAGAAAATTGGGGAATTGAAAATTTTGGGAATTGGAAATTTGGGGAATTGCACATTTGAGGAATTGCAAACTTGGGAATTTGGAAATTTGGGGAATTGAAAATTTGAAGAATTCCAAACTTGAGGAATTACAAATTTGGTGGATTTAAAAATTTGGGGATTGGGAAATTTGAAAAATTGCAAATTTAAGGAATTGCAGACTTAGGAATTTGGAAATTTGGGGAATTGCAAATTTTGGGAATTGCAAATTTGGGGATTTGGATATTTTAGAAATTGGAAATTTGGGGAATTGCAAACTTGAGAATTTGGAAATTTGAGGAATTGCAAATTTGGGGAATTGGAAATTTTGGGAATTGCAAACTTGGGGATTTGGGTATTTGAGGAATTGCAAATTTGGGTAATTGCAAACTTGGGGAATTGCACATTTGGGGATTTGGAAGTTTGAGAAATTGAAAATTTGGGGATTTGGAAATTTGGAAATTTAGAATTTGGAAATTCTGAGAATTGAAAATTTGGAGATTTGGTAATTTTGTGAATTGTAAAAATTTCCAATTTCTGGAGATTTGTTGATTGAAAATCTAGAGATTTAGAAACTTGAAGAGTTGGAAACTTCTAAATTTCAAAATTTGAAGATTTGAAATGTTATAAAAGAAATTAAAAGTGGATTCTATCGCAACACGGATTTACGTGAACATTCGAACGTATCGAAGGGAAGATTCATGGGACACCCTGTATGGACACACGTAGG
This sequence comes from Megachile rotundata, assembly GCF_050947335.1. Lineage (NCBI taxonomy): Eukaryota > Metazoa > Arthropoda > Insecta > Hymenoptera > Megachilidae > Megachile > Megachile rotundata. Next base: position 7,746,970 of record NC_134986.1, read on the forward strand.
CGGTACATCCGTGTACCTGTCTGCTCTTGCCATAGAGCCGGTAGCGTGAAATTTAAATTTTTCCAATACCGGATACCGCTAATTCCGTTGATCCGGTAAAACTGCTAGAAATTCCTATCTCGCTTTCCGGTTAACGAAGATAACGCGATAGCTCTGGCTGCTCTACCGAGAAAACGGCCAATTATCGGTCTACTTATCGATGACAGCTTCCACGTCGCGTTAATCTTTCGATTCTTTTCGCCTGTTCTTGTCGTCGTTAGTCGTTTCGTTCGACAAGAACGGCAAAAATCTCCTTTCCCTACCATTAACGCTTCGGAGGAGATTCTGCTAATGGTACTAGCTACCACAGTTGAAAAACGAAATCTACGAGTGACTGTTTATATCGAACACTTTCATTCGATTAGCTTATTGCTACGAGAAAGTAGCGAAAGCATTTGATACCCATGTTATTCTGACACCTTATGGATGATACTGTAATTAGAAATAAGTGTAACTTCAAATTATATGTGTAGAATGCCTCACAGCTAGTGTAACTTCTAGAAAGGGGCTTCTGAACATTTTCCTTTGCAAAAATGGGGTTTGAAGCTTTTTGAATTATTAACATTTTTGATGGCCGCATGTCTACACAGTCAAACGTCCAGGGACTGGCAATATTTTTGAAGAATTAATTTTAACAAACTTACAATTAATTATTTACAATAATCAATATCTGATTAAATTTACAAAAATCAATACCTGATCAAATTTACAATAATCAATATTCGGTTAAATTTACAATAATCGATATTTGATCAAATTTATAATAATCAATATCCCATTAAATTTACAAAATTCAATTTACACTATTCAATAATTAGTTAAATTCACAGTATTCATCTAATCGATCCGGGAACACTTTGATTTACAATTTAGGAATTAAACCCATCATGTTCCGTCTCAAAATTTTGCCCGATGGAGTTTTAGGGATGTCTCCGACAAATATAACGCCGCCTCTTATCCATTTCTCCGGTGACAGGTTTCCTGTGAATTATTGCACTCGATATTAATCACAAAAACATACAAACTGGTATACATACAAACTCCACAAACAGAACTATAGCAAATTCAACATCAACCAAATTATTATTGATAACAAAACTTCAAAATCATTTTGCAACAAAACGGTGAATTTTACACATATACTTCATGTAACACTTTTTTACTCCTCTCGACGAGTATTATAGGATTCAGTGATAAAATAATTTGACCTTGAGTTTCGTGGTCAAGGTTATTCTTGCAAGAACTCTATTTTACATATTTTCACCGATTTACCGGTGTAAAGTCATGCTATAGTGCTGTTTATGCATCATAAACTTGATAATTGTCTAGCGACCGAATACTTTGAGTATTATTTTTGGGGATCTTTGGGACCTCTGGAAAATTGATACATTTCGGCGGTCTTCATTTGTCTAATACTGTTTTGGTCAGGAGAAACAAGGAGATGTTTCCAAAAATGTGCAAACCGCGATTTCGTAATTTCTATAGTTTCAAAGAGCAATATTTTGTTCTACTTTTTTTCAGAGATATTCTTCAGACTATATTTGAGAGTATAGAGATTTTGCAATTTCACTTTAAAAACTTCTTAAAAAATGTTTCTATACGCGTTCGTTCGTGTGGGGTTTTAAAAAGTTTTCAAAGCGAAATTGCAAAATCTCTATACGACTCTCAAGTATAGTCTAAAGAATATCTCCGAAAAAAGTGCGACAAAATATTGCTTTCTGGCTTGAAATTACTAGAATTACGAATCGCATTTTGCACATTTTTGGAAACCTCTTCTGACCAAAATAAGATAAATTACCGGAGCGTATTTTCAAGAGGTTCCCAAAAATCAGTCCTGAGTCACAAAATCCAATGGTCACAAGACAAATCCCTATCGATTAAAAGTAGAGAAATGCACTCACTGTTCGCAAATTCCACAATTTCCTCAGCGGACGGGTTGGTACCCGGTTGTTTGACAACAAAAGCGATCGGTATTTCGCCGCTGACCTCGTGCGGTTTCCCTAAAACTGCGACATCCTTGACGTTCGGATGCGTCAGAATCACAGCTTCTAGCTCTGACGGCGACACTTGGTAACCTTTGTATTTGATCAATTCTTTTATCCGACCGGTGATATATAAAACGTTTTTCTCGTCCAGGTATCCTAAATCCCCTGTGTGACACCAATTATCTTTGTCGATCGTTTCCGCGGTGACTTTCGGGTTCTTGAAGTAACCCATCATCACTTGATCGCCCTTAAAGCAAACTTCACCGACCCCTCTTGTCCCGAGGGATTTGCCCGTTTCCGGATCCACTATTTTGCATTGAAATCCGTGTATCGCGACGCCTACGTTATCGTCCGTACTCTCCCTATCGCTCAGGTTCGACACTATGGATAATTCCGTCATGCCATAACCGTTCCGAACGTATCTCATTTTCGTGCGTCTCTGCACCTCTTTCCACATCTGAAACGGATATAGTGATTTTCATTGATGTCAGGTAGCAGGGATTTTTGCTAGCTTGTGAGGATGATGGACAGTTAATACATTTGCTACCTCGATCCACATATGGGGATTTCGATATACAATATTTTTTTACATTTTCATGTTTTCTTTTTTGCTTGAAATGGGATTCTATTAGATTAGATATATGTATATGTTACGGTAAATTTGATTAATTTGGTGATTATGTGGAATTGCCGGTTATTATATACATACAACAATAATGGAGACATATGTATACATATAACAATCGGTCATGACATATGTTTAATCTTAGTGCTGATTATATGTATAACAACCGGTAATTATACATATGCATAATGTAACATATACACATGTGTAACATATACATGTACGTAATATCTACATACATATGCGTAACATACACATGTACGTAAGAAATACATAATGTAACATATACATGTATGTAGCGTATGCGTGTACGTAACATATACATATGTGTAACATATACATGTACGTAACACATACATATATGTAACATATACATAATGTAATATGTACATATATGTAACATATACATAATGTAATATGTACATATACGTCACATACACAAAATGCAACATATTCATACTGTAACATATACATATACGTAACATATCTTCATGCGCAACGTACATATGCATAATGTATAATGTGTGAATTCTTATATCCTACTTTTCAAATATTATTTTTTGTTTCAAGGTTACTTGAGAGAACTTGTAAGAATATTTGACATAGTATAAATATACAATCCACACGATGAAATTGAAATGGAAATTTGGAAGTTAATGGGTTACGAGCGAATCTGGTTTTCTTGAGGTAAATGTGAAGGATGAGGAGAGAGAGAGGAAGGATAATGGTTGGTTGCAAAACCAGATTTCATTTGAACTTAGTGAGATTGCATATCTGAAACTGTAGACGGATGGAAATTTGTAAAGTTGGGAATTTGGAGATTTGGAAATTTAGGAGTATTCAGATTTGGGCAATTGGAAATTTTTTAATGAATATAAGATTGTGGGGATTGTATAGGGAATATAGGGTTTTGGGGATCTGGGAAGTTAGGGGTTTAGGGATTTAACATAGGAGGATAGGGAAAATTGGGAATTTGGTAACATTAAAGTTCGTCCAGTTGCAAATTCAGTTAATCTTTCAACTTCTTAATTTTCAAAATTTATAAATTCTTGAATTTCTAAAAATTTCTAAGTTTCAAAAGTTTATCGAAGATTAAAAATTTTCTAAATTCTCAAAATTCTAAAAATTTACTGAATTTATAGTTATTTAAATTTCCCAATTTTGACAAATTTCTCAAATTCTTAAAACTTGCACAGGTTTCTCAAATTTGTTAAATTCCATAAATTCACAGAATTTTCTGAATTCTCGAAATTAGACGTTTTATACGTTTCCTGAACAAAATCAGTCTACACTATTACATTAATTTAAAAGCACCTGTCATCTTATCAGATACCAACGTGTGAAAATATATTATTTATGCAGATATTATTTGGTAAATCTCGAACGCGAATGCGGTTGGTTTAACGAGAATAGATAGGTGACGTTGTTCACGGATATCGCGATATTTCGTTTTCACGTGCCGGTAAGTTGGAAGAGAATGGCTTAAATACTTGTGCGAAGCGAGCAACGCGCAAATTGCTTCCCTTCGAGAGGTTACTTTCCTGGCTGCCTTGGAGCTTTCTGACGGATGCTATGGTTTATTGCGAATGCACGAAATTCTTGGTTACTTTCCACTGAAAGCGATTACTTTCATTCTTCTTTGAAGTCGATCATTTCCTTCTTCCTCTTCCTTTTTGCAATGATTCAATTTCACAGTTTTTTTACACTTTTCTAACTATTGCGATTTTTACTCGAACTTTGTTATTTTTCTTATTTTTCTAATATATATTTTGAATTTTTAAACTTTGAGAACTTTCAGATTTAAAAATTCTTGTCTTTAGATATTGTTATGGAAACCTTACATTTTTTTAAGTTTTTTAATTTGCAAGGTACTGACAAATTTTCAAATGTGAAATTTTTAGATTGGTGAATTGTAAAATTTCCAAATGCCCAAATTTGTAAGTTGGAAAATTCCTAAACTGTCGAATTTCCAAATTTCCAAATTTCTAAATTCCAAAATTTCTGATCTTGCACGCCCCAAAATTCATAAACCCCCAAATTTGTAACTTCCCAAATTCCTAAATTCCCAAATCCCTAAATAGTCAAATTTCCAATCTTGCATATCCCAAAATTCTCAAAACCTCACACTCTCAAAAATTTCCACCCCGCAAAGAAAAATACATCGTTACACTATTAAACATTTTCCCCAAAGCGATCTAAATATCGTACTCGTAACAATAATTTCTGAGGAACGATGCCACTTCACATTTTGTTCCTATTAAACTCATTCTGAGCTCCGCTAATTATTCCTAGGTACTTCAAAAGTCTAACAATGTTGCTTTACTTGATAAATTAATATAATTGATAATAATACAATAACATTCGTTCTTAACTATTTCCCGACTAAAATTTACCTTCATTTGAAGTGGTGCCGCTCCACAAATTACTTCTCTGACGCTGGTGAAATCGTATTTCGGTACCATCTGGTGTTTAGCCAGAATTGTCATAACTGGAGGGACCAATGGAAGGTGGGTAATCCTGTACTCGTCGATCGCTTTGAAAAGCGAGACCGGCTTGAAATTTCGCATTATGTATATGATTGCACCTGTACTTATCGACATGCACATCATACCGACCGCGTAACCGTGGAATAATGGTAAGAATATCATTACACGGTCACCTGACCTTGAGTTCATACACTCTGGAGACCTTTAAACGAAAAACGATCAATTAACTATTGATTATATCAATATTAGATTAAATTTTTTAGATTAGATTAGATTTGTCAGAACTAGAATTGTAAAATTCTGAATTTCCAACTGCCCAGAATCCTTAATTCTAATATTAAATTTCTCAAAATCCAAAATCTCGAAGTTTCAATAACCTACAGCAAAAATCCAACTGCGAAATGATTAATCAATTTTCGATTTGTTTCTAAGAAGCACGCATTTGTAGAATACAGTGGCTATTTATATCACAAATGAATGTGGGTCACGACTGTGACTCGATGTTGCAAGTCAAGTGTCTTAACAGTAAATTAAGCACTAAACATTAAACATTTAATAGCGTATTAAATCGTATTATCGCGACTGAAAGAGATATTTAAGTGTTCGGTGCACTTTAAATAACAAATTACTTTTTCGTATCATAACGATCGAAAGAGATATTTGAGCGCATCAGCCTGTATATGAAGGCACTAGTCAGTCCACCCGCCTCGCAGAATGAAAAATAAATATCGCTCGCAAAATTCAATAAGAGAATAAGATATTCATGAAATTCGCGTGTTTTATTTCTGAAGAAGAGACAATATCAATAATCAGCTTTACTTTTTATAATGTTTGCAATATTAAAAAGACTGTTGATTAAATCAGAATATTAGAAGCGGTGAAATTTCACAGTCAATTAATTTTTGAAATCTGGTTCGTCGAATAACTTGTAACTATCGAGGTCTTTGATAAACTATATTCTTCGTGCGTTGGTCATAACAGAGAATGTGCAGCCCGTCCGGTGAACCGACTCTAGACGTATCTTTTGTGGTGCTTCTTCAATTTTGATCGCCACAAAACCTATCCTAAAACCGTCTACAGTATCTCTGTGTAAAATTTCATGAAAAAATATTTTGTAGCTTTTGGCGATGACACGACGTACATAAAATTGAACTGAGATTTATATAAGATAAGACAATATCGGTAAAGTCTATGTTCATCCATTCAGAAAATCGTTGATACAAACGAATCGCGGATGTTGACATGGTTGAGTAAAATTATAACAATTCTACATATTAGGTATATACATATAAGACGAATTGCTCACCTAATGTGACTTATGAATGTTAATAAATTTAGATGGGACAGCATAACGCCTTTTGGAAATCCAGTTGTCCCACTCGATCCCAAAATGGCTGCCATTCGTTTGGAATTATCGTCCACCGACACCGGTTTAAAGGTGTTCAAATTCACCATATTTTTATGTTTATCCAAAAGTTCTTTTAACGTAATCATCTGTCCATCGAGAGGCTCGTCGTCCACTTGTATCAACTTCATAGTCCAGCTTAAAGTTGGTGCAATTTCACTTATAATTTTTTCCGTGCGCCGCGTTACGAACATGACTCGAGGTTGATAGATGTCCAACATGTGTCTGTACTCTCCTGTGATTTTAATTAACAATTTAGTCATTAATTAAGGATAATATTTGTAACTATATTTATAGTAGCATATTTGGGACTAAATGTGTAGTACTATAATATTTTTAAGTTCGGAAATTACAAATTTAATTTAACATAACAGAAATATAAAAGTTTTATAGAAACTTTCATCACATCGTTACAGATTACATAAACCTACTTTGTCTAACAAATTAACAGCGAAAGCAGCGTAAATCCTATCGATTCACCTGGCATCTTACCAGAAATATACCTACATGATACGCTCTCAAACTACAAATTCTCAACCAATAAAACAAAATAATCGTATACACATTTTACCAACTTTCAGTGTACGCCGGATTTAATGGCGCCCATGCAGCCCCCGTAAAGAAAGCCGCACACGCGACGACCATATAACTCGGATGATTTTCGCTCGCGATTCCAACTCTATCTTCAATTTGTATCCCATATCTTTTCAAAATGTCAGCGAGTACTACGCTCTTTTCAAGGATTTCGCGGCTCGTGTAATGTTTATTAGTCTGAATATCAACCTGAAATAATATGGAATCGTTACGATGACTGTATAACGAATGACGCTTTCGAAAACCGCATAAATTTTGGGATTTATGAGTTATCCATGTAAATTCAGCGTTACAATTCGTATATTTCGCATATTATTACAAATGTTAACGATAGTTTACTTGGCTCGTATAATTCACGATTACCTGAACAATGTTGTCTTCATGATCCTGCAGTCGCTGGTAGATGTACTGTCCCAGGGTTACATTTGGTATTTTTGTTCCTGGTAAACCGATAATGGTGTCACGTTTTATCTCCATTTTTGCTCGAGGTGTTCTTTACCTGAAGATGATAAAATACGTTATTATGTTGCTTATGTTATTTGTATTATTTTACATTCTATGTTATTTATGTCATTTTCTGTTATTTATAGTATTTGTGTTATTTGTAATGTAATGTATTGTGATGTACTGTATTGTAATATAATATAATGTAATGTAATGTACTGTGATGTACTGTAATGTAATGTAATGTAATGGAGTGAAATGAAATGTAACATAATTTTCTAACAATGCACCTAACTTGCAATTAATTCGCAAGTGAAGCACGCGTCAGAATATCACCCGCAATCTCTGAACGATTTCTATCGATAATTATGTACAGCATGCATAATAGGAAAATTAGAATTCCAAGGATCACAAATGTCACTTCGAATCGTCCAAAGTATGGCAACGGAATCAGCCGATCGATCGAACGAACGGTAAATTACGTTTAACGGGTAAACCCATCAGGATCCTTCTCGAACGATCTATTTCAGCAAATACCATCGACAGAATCCAAGGTCCACGTATCATTTCGTGCTTGAATACGCGTCGAGTTTTATCGTACGATCAGTGGCAGAAGTTCAAACTAATATCGTCGTTGAATCCATCCGGAGAAAAGCTCTTCCTTAACTACATACATATGACTAACTATAGACATACACGATCACTATTAGGTACATCACTAGATATACGATTGCTGTTAAATATGTCGCTAGATGTAGGATCAGTATTAGGTACATTACTAGGTATATGGGCACTATTAGGTACATCACTAGGTATATGATCACTGCTAGGTACATTACTGGATATACGATTACTATTACAAATTTTCAAGTTGTAACATATCTTCAGATTCAGAAATCCACAAATTCACAAACTCACAAACTCACAAATCCTTGAATATTCTGAGCGGCCCAAATTTAAGTTCATAAATTTGCAAGTTCCAAAATTTCTAAACTTTCAAATTTTCGATTAGCACAATTCTTGCTTAATTTCATTAAATTTCCACTTTTCTATGAATTTTATAAATTTTAAAACTATAATTGCAAACCAATTGCAGGAATTTTGCAGAAGCCACCTAGTAGTGAGACGTTGAGTGTACGTCGCCATTTTGTCTAAGACAGCCTACATGAATATCTCCGCTTCAACATTTTCTTTTCTAAAACAATATTTTTCATATTCCCGATTGAAACACATTACCAAATATTATTATATCAATTACTATACAACAATCGTTATATCTTCTTACTAATTTGTAGAACGTATATTTTATATATTAGGGGGACCGCAAAGTGATGTCGTTCTACGCATGTCAACATTTGTCATTTATCAGCTGATTATATTCTTTGTCGTGCCAAAATTTTCAGGTTAAATTGACTCGTTTACTTGTAAATAATTAAATCTGAAATTTTGCTTTGCAATTTTATGTGAAATAGCCAGCCAAATACCAGAGGTACATATTCATTGTATGCTTTTTGAATTTCACAAGGGTAGTAACGCAACAGTCGCTACCAAAAACATTTGCGATGTTTATCCAAGTGCATTAGACGTTCGCAAATGCCAAAGGTGGTTTCCCAATTATTCCGATCGCTACGACACTTTCTATGTGACAGAAAATTAGAAAATTTTGATGATATTCAAAATGCCATCTCCAGTTATTTTGCCCGGAAACCAATTGATTTTTATCGAGCCGGCATTGAAAACTTGCACAGTAGATGGCAAACGGTTGTCGATAACAAGAGTGATTGCATTACTGATCAAAACTTGTTAAAAATATATTTGCTTGAATTTAATATTGTGAGTGCTTTATAATGAGCTATTCCAGACTACAGAAATTATAGCTGTCCTAAATTTCAAGTTGAATATTTAAGCAAGGTTTGATATTCAAAATGCCATCTCCAGTTATTTTGCCCGGAAACCAATTGATTTTTATCGAGCCGGCATTGAAAACTTGCACAGTAGATGGCAAACGGTTGTCGATAACAAGGGTGATTACATTACTGATCAAAAATAAAAACTTGTTAAAAGTTTGCTTGAATTTAATATAAAAAGCGATATTACTTTCCGACCCCTCTAATAATTTCGTTTATTTCAGGACATAATATATGATAAATCTTTTATTTGTTATATCTTAAGCCTAGTACAATTTATTTGTCAGATGCGTCAGTCGAAACTTAAAATATTAAGTTATTATATAAAGCATTGTGGGTATTTTATAATAAGCTATCCATGACTACACAAATTATAGTTGGACCTAAATTTCAAGTTGAATATTTAAGCAATATTTTATGTTAAAAATGTATTTGCTAGAATTTAATGTAAAAGCATTACTTCCCGGTCTAATAGTACAAATATTCGAAGACAGTATTAAACTAGAATTTCTACAATCGGTGTCCAAGTGAAACGAAGCTTGACGTGGTAAAGGAATATCTGACGTTAAGAACGTACGGCTTATCCAGTTATCTGGAGTTATCGAGTTATCGGTAGAAGCCCGAAGCTAGAATGTCTTGAATATTCACGCGTCGGTGAAGAAGAGGCGGAGGAATGCGTTTCGGAAAATCAGCGGACTGGCTCGGTTGGCTGGGAATCGGTTGTTCAGGGTTAGTTTCAGCGCGTGCACGTCGCTGAAGGGTGTGGGTTAGCAGAGGGGGTGGACGGGGTATGAGTGCGCGTGCCACTCTGATTGTAGCAGCCATACTGGGACACGCGAGCCACATACCGACGATTCTTGGTTTCGTGCGGCGTGCCTAGACACCCGGGGAATACTTATGACTCGCCGAGAGCGTGCCACCCTCGGCCGAGCCAACGGGCGATGCCGCTTTAAAAAGTGTCCGCGTTTAATCTGGCGACCAACGCGGAATAGTCTGGAATTTAACTGTTGGTTAAAAGTAACGACGACAAACGGAACAAAGTTGGGAAGAAAACGCTGCGAATGAAAAGGTTAACGCTTCCAGGCACGCCGACGATGAGTTTCGAAATGGTTTTGGTAATTGTATGCGTATACAGGCTCTCTTGTAATCGACTTCGTATATTTTGTCGAGGATGTTGTCTATGGTTTCTTATTACACGTGTAATGGTTGCTCCACTTTAATTTTGGAGAAACTTTAATTATTCGAGAGAGTATTTGCGACGTAATTTATAGGAGGGATGAGATCATTTGCATGATCTTAATATACATTTTGTCGAGCACGTCGTTGTAAACAGTTTTTTATTAAGCATGTAATTGCTGTTTGGCTTTAATTTTAGAGGTATTCGCAAACGTATTTGTTATGCGCTTTTATTTGTGAAAAAGCGTACACTTCACTGATTTCGATGAGTTTGAAATATTTTGCCAAAATCAATTTGTAAATTTATAAATACCTAGACTTGCAAGCAAATTCTGTAAATTTGAAAGTGATTAAATTTCTAAATTTCTAAAATCAGAAGTTCGTAAAATATCCAAACTTGATATGACACGACGGAAATTATATTTCTTTCATAACAAAAATGTTCTCAAAATACAGAACATCTTGTACTGCCCTAATTAAAACCTTAATTACCTTAATTGAAATGTTTATTCACTAATATCTCAATTTTTACCGTCCAGAATCTAAAAAGCAACTTATTCTCATTTATCCTATCAGTTCATATGATTAAGTTCCATTTCTATAAAGTACCTATTGTATTTTTCACCTTTCGTTTCCGTTTCCCGTAGACCAGCAAGTCGATACCGAAAGAAAACTATTCATCAACGAGACGGCTTCGTGGTATCGAGTTTTCTTTTCGATTTCTTCGACTTTTCGCCATGTTACTCACATGATTTTGCTCTCGTAAAAAATATTTCTAGAAAAGGCTACTACTCATAGGAAAAATATTTAACAAGTTATTAGCTTTGTTGAAACTTCAGTCTCACAATTCATTAAAAAATCTGAGACCATAAAGTATACATGAACATATTACGGAAAGTAATATCGTTTTTATATTAAATTCACGCAAACACATTTTTAACAAGTTTTCATTAATGTGTCTCAGTGAACATTGCAGAGGTTTATTCAATGTAATATTTTCTAAAGTCAAGTACTGCTTTAGGATGTAATCTTCATTTCATTTACATATGTTCTATAAATATGACTGTAAATAAAATTTTCAACATCATGTTCGAAATTATTTGAACTATGTTTGTATTATATTAAGTTTGATACTTGTAGAAAACATTTAAAATGGACCATACGTATGAGTTGATTAAATGTAATAAGTACAATCGTAAACCAAGTTCTAATTTTACCCAGCGAGAAATTACTCGAATATTTGCTTGGCATCAGCAAAGATACAAACTGGATCATGGATCAAATGAGAGATAGTCGATATTTAAGTAGTTTATTCCACGAAGAGCTCTTCAGCATCTGATATTCATTTAGGACGCGTCAAGCTACATTTCACTTAGATACCGAAGTGCGATTGTAAAGCAAATTCCAGCTTCAATACCGTGTTCGAAGTTATTCGAACTATTTGTATTATTTCAGTTTTCGGCTCTAAGCGGAAAACATTCAAAACGGATCATGTAGACGGATTGTTCAAAAGTGAGTCAGTGGATATTGCAGTGGTTTATTCGATGAAATACCTTTTAACGTTAGATATTCATTTTGGAGCGTGTCAAACTTCGTTTCATTTAGGTATGGACTACAAGAATGTAAAACAAATTCCAATTTCAGTATCCCGTTCGGAGTTATGTGAACTATTCCAATATTTGTATTATTTCAATTTTTACAGCTCTAGGCGGGAAATATTTCAAATGGATGATGGAGGTGGGTTCAAAAGTGAGTCTGTGTATATTGGTTTATTTGATGAAATAATTTTTTCGGGGTTTTTTAAAACGTTTAATGATGAACGAGTGAATTCTTTTTACTGGAACCAGAGAAAATTGATTTTGATACTTTTTTAATTTCGAAACTTTTGGAGATTAGAATTTCAAAATTATAAAATTGCAGATTCTGTACTGAGAAACTTGCAGAACGTTCATTTGACTGATTTGATAGTTTCTGTCAAACGAGAAACGTGATGATAAGATTTCATGAACTAGAACACACTTTTAAAATGATTTGCCATTCGCTTATTTGCATTAAATTATTTTAAAAGTGTGTCCTTCATGAAATTTCATCACATTTTTCATTTAACACCAAATCAGTGAAATGATTGTTCTACAAGTTTTTCATTACAAATTAAAAAATTTGTTAAGGTTCTTGAAATGCTGATTTTTATCAGCACCAAAAATTAATGCGTACAATGATTTACATTTATTCTCAACTAAATATTCTATTTCACGATAAGTATGTATTATGCGTCGATAGTTCAGTATTGAGCCATCATAAATGTACATTACAGCGTCAGCAGTAGTGACGATTAAACGCAGCGTGGAATCATTAGTATTCCCAACAAGTGAATATAAGTGGTGTCTACAAAATTTCATTTAAAACGACTAGAGTTTATTTTGCTATATACTTAATGACTCGAGTGTCTCTTCGAAGAATTTTTATGTTTCACAAAAGTTCGGAGTGAGTACAATTTTTGTGACATTGGCGAGGGAAAACGGTTTCTGATTTTCTATTGGTCTAGCTAAAATTTGGGTGAAGATGGAAAATGATGTATGAAGTGGGTCTGTTTCCCCAAAGTGACCGTAGCAAGTAATAAAACCAAGCAATACCTCGACACGTATCGAAAACTACAAACAAAAGTCTACTACTAAGGTCAAGGGTTCACGGCCAGATGTGACTAACAATAAAATATTCTCGCTAGAATGTAATGACTCCCTATTGCTGCTATAGGTAAAGATTTGAAACTACAAATGAAACGAAAAATCGTGAAAGTTTTGTATCGCTAGAAACTTGTATCGAGGTTTAATTCTCTTGCTGCAATGTGCATTCTATGACCTAACAGGAGTGTTGATAGGGAATTAAGAAACTTGCAAATGAGATTCGGAAACTGAGGAAAATGAAATTTATAATGGCACGCAGTGGTAAATTTGAATATTTGGAAATTGAGAAAATGTACATTTCTGAAATCAAGAAATAGTGAAATTGTGTAACACGAGAAGCGGAAAACTGTAGGAATGAGAAAATTGAGAAATTAAAGAAATGAGAACTTTAGTGTATCGCCAAAAACTTGTCTAACCTCGCTGTAATATTCGACCTGACAGTAAATAAATTCGGGCCCTAAAATACGAAAGTAAAAATTTGATTAAAATATCTGGGTTTCTTCCATTAAAATAATTTCGGCTAAAATTTAAGAGACTTTGTTTAACTTTGAATTTCAGTTTTTTACGCGGCGAGGTGCGAACACAAAGAAAAGCCGTCCATGCGTGCGTTATGACACCGAAACGCAATTTTATATTTAAAAAGTCATCCCAACGCTTCTAGCCGACGGACGTCCGTTAGGTTTTAAAAATCTGAGCCTCTTCTGAATTAATTCGTGCAACGAAAAGCGTCTCTCGAACGCGTTAAAAGAGATATTTTATAGGAAAAAAGCTTTCGCGCTTGTTCCCGTGCAAGTTCTAAATGTCTGAACCCATTAGTTCCTCTATCCTGCGTAACTTTCATCGTTCGATCAAAGAAAGTCTTTCCTGCGCGGCAAACTTCCATTTCATGAAATGTTTACGGCCGGTTAAATATCGTTTAAGTAGGAGAAAACTCCGCGAACTTTTAGCACGAATGTGTGTACTTTGTGAGGTCAGAGGATACGACACTAATCATGGATAAACGTTGCTATGTTTAACGAAAACCTATTCATGAAGTTTCAAGAGATCTACCTTTACTCGAGGAAATATAGCAACTGGAGACATTCCACTTGTTGATTTTCGGGGTTTAACAATTTTTGAGATTTTATCATTTTTAGGGTTGAAAATTTTAGATTTGATCTTTGAGATACCTTTCACAGCGGATATGGGAATCTATATGGAAAGGAGAACTAGAAATTTGGAGATGTAAATACTTAAATTTTTCAAATTTCCACGATCTTAAATTCTCAAATTTCGAAAATTGTCAAACTTAAAAATTCTCAAATTTCTAAATTTCCACAATGGAAAGTGTTTATGTCGTCAAACATCCAAATGTCATAATTTGCAAATTCCTCAACGCTATATTTCAAATCCTATTTTTCCAAATTTATCAATCTTCATAATCCATAACTTCCAAATGCCCAAATCTTAGATTTACAACTTCTTAAATTCTTAAATTTCTACCTGTCCAAAATTAATTAAAACTAATTGAACCTTTCAAACATTATGGATCTTCAAGTTTTCAAAGTGCAAATGTTTCGAATTTCCCGAGCTTTCAGATTTGCTGTGCCACTATCGAGTCACCCTGTATGTGTAAGTAATAGATACAAGAAAGTCGATGAATTGGTAATTTTGGCCTGGATCGGGTTGCATCTTATTTCGCTTACTCGACGTTCCGAAGAAATCACGCCGATAACGGGAAACAATTTTCCCGGCACAACTGTATATTCGAATCAGTTTCCCCGGCTGATTTCTCATCGTCCCGTCGCGTACCAAACGAAATTAACCCTTTTAACGTCGAGCAACGATATATCGTTGTTAGCGACACTTGCGAAACACACGAGCCATTTATTCTCGCTTTATTTTGTGATCTTTTTCAACTTCCTTCACTTTTTTTACGATTTTCTTAAGTCTATGTTTTTTTTTAATGTTCTAACTTTTAAGTAGATTTATTTTAATAAATTTTTCAATCTCTTAGATATTCGTTGCTTAAACCATTGTATTTAATATTTTTGTTTAGTTAAAGTTGTAAATGTTTGAACTTAAAATTTACAAATTCTTGAATTTACAAATTTACAGATTTGCAGCTAATTACGACAGTGTCAGCCAAGCACTACCACATGCAGGTAATTAAAATTCTTTGTCATAGCATAATACTATAGCCTATCTATAATAGTCCAGCTGGAAAATTTCAAATTTGCTTTTACATTTATAAACCAATTCCAAATATTCATACCTACCAATTTAAAAATTTATGAACCGTATACCATTTTCCCGTTTTAAGATAATACAAATTGAACTTAAGCCCAGTGAAATCTACCTTGAGCATAGTACATGTTACGAAATACTCCTGTTGCAAGGTTAACTTACGGTAACATTTAAAAATGCAGGAGTTCTGCCTGGAATATCTGGACCTTGGACCGCGAAGAGTTAATTAAAGATTCGATGATTTCAGTGCACCCAACGGTGTACCCTGCCGAACCTTTCAACCCTGAAGAAGATACTGCTCTCCTTCGAACCGCCATGAAGGGTTTCGGTACCGACGAACAAACCACCATCGACGTCCTCGTCCATGACGGCATAGTGCAGCGTCTCGAAATTGCCGACAAATTCAAAACGATGTACGGAAAAGATTTGATATCCGAATTGAAATCGGAACTCGGTGGTAACTTCGAAAAGGCTATCTCAGCGTTAATGACACCGCTGCCGGAGTATTACGCTAAAGAACTCCATGATGCAATTTCCGGTATGGACACTGACGAAGGAGCTCTCATCGAGGTGCTAGCATCGCTCAGCAATTATGGCATCAAGACCATATCTGCCGTTTACAAGGAACGTAAGTGAACCCGCACAGTGACGCATCTTGGAGCAATTACGTTACAATGCATGATTGTTTGTGGAGAACGAGCGAATTTTAATTGAATTCGTGAAACGAACGTTACGCAAGGGGTTAAGTTCTTTCGGTCGGCACTAAAAGGGTTAATCAAGGGTCACGTTTTCCCTGAAACAATGCTTTCAGGATGCCATTAGAGGAAACTGCGGGGCGTGGTAATCACGATACCTAATGGTATCTGACGTGCACCGATGTGAAATTTGATTCTCGAAATACCGGCATTTAGCTCGTACTCGATGACTTTACGCGATTTAAGTGGATAAGCAAAGCGACTTACTTACGTAGACATGTTACCGGTAAAGTTTGTAATTCAGCTTTCCAGCTAGACCATGGAAATTCGACACGTTCGTTGAATACGTTATCCATTGTACTCTATCGTGAATAGAACGCGACAATTAAAGCGTTACTTTTCGAACAAAAGTGTATAATAAATGAAAAGCGGGCTTAATATAAACGTTGATACAGAGGGAAAAATGGATAAAACGAAGCAAGACAAGAATCTGCACGATCAGGTTATAACTTCGAGAAACGAACGTATAAAACTCGTATGATGAACTGATGTGTGACGAATTTTGCAAACAGAGCAAGGCACAAGTGACAGAGGAAAATGAAGTTTCTGATTCTAAATTCCATGAATTTTAGGTAGGTTATGTTTTTATAAAGGGGAGTTTGGTGATTTGGAGAAGTGTAAACACATTACGTGTTTAGGAGTTTGAAGATTCCAAAATCTAACTCCTTAACATAATTAGTTTATGAGTTTGCACATTTCAAAATCATCTAGCAAATTTATGAACTTCAGAAATTTCATTAGAAAATCTAGGAATCCCCTAACAGTCTGATAATCAGCAGTTCAATTATTTAGAAACCTCCAAACTTCACTGTCTAATCTCCCCAACTCTGAAGCTGTTGAAGCATTCTTCCCAAACTTCCCCTCGGTATATTGCACCTGACCGTACTTCCTTCTACTGTTTAATCTACTCTATGCTGTTGAGTTATCATCAGAAAAACTGAATCTGATGAGAAACTACCTTATTGTCTGCATTAGAAAACCGAACTGGTATCAGGTCTAACATAAATCTGTTGTGAGACCATTTGTTACTGAAGACCATGGTAATAAACACAATGCAAGCAGAGTTTCTTTAACTCCTTGCACTTTGATTGTAATTTCAATACAATTGAAAATTGTATTAAATTTGAAGTTCAAGTCCAAAGATTTGCACAGTCAACGTTTACATAATAAGTGCTGTCAGAAGAATAAACAGGCTTTCTTGTGGTAAACTATAAGCAAGCCACTAATAATGAAAACAAGCAGTGGTGGTCCACAGACACTGCATTCATCTGGTGATCCACATCTAATTTTTACTATTATTATTAGCAGTGTGATACTATTATTATCACATTCGTTATAAACTATAATGAAAACAACCACTACTACTAATAATAATGAAAACAAGCAGTGAGCCAAATGTTGTCAGATGAATAGACTTCGAAAAAGTGCGCGAGGTTGAACATATCAAGTGAACGCCCAGATTTCCTTTTTGATCTGAGCCTTTCATAGACTTGCCAAAGTCAAGACTTGCAAACCTTAAATAAAATAGTTAAAAAGATAAAAGAGTTTTCACCCACACATCTTGATTTCGCCATTCATCCTTTAATTTCGCTAAAAATCCTGAAAGAGTCTCTTCTTCATAATGTGCCACGTAAAAAATGGCCGTCAGACGATGAAAAGTCTCACGATTCAGGCCGATTGTCTCAGCTCGTGATTCGTATTAACGTAAGGCTGCGGACTTAACGGAATTAACGAGACGGTGTCTGTCGCGGGCGCGTGCTGCGATGCAAACGCAACGGGCCGCTTCGAAGCAGCCTCAGGATTTTGATAACATGTGACTTTATCTGGAATTCCCGAGCGCGCAGGTAGCCTGTTTACTTAAGATAATAGCGAAGCGGAGTGGCTGGCTGAGCGTAGATGGAAAGCTGGCGGGGGAAAGGCGAAAGGATATTTCAGCAGGCAATGTTGAGTCGAATCTTCTCTCCGGCAAGAAGGAAGACGAAGAGGAACGAGGAGAAGGAGAGGAACAAGGAGACGAAGAGTAGGAGGAGAAGGTAGCGAGTCGAACGGTCGAGAAGGAATAGAGTCCCGGATATCGAGTGCCGAGTAGTCTCGGGTTAGCGATAGAAGAGGAACTCGAACATCCAAGAAGAAGAAGATGAAGAAGAAGAGAATCCTGACTGTGGTGGAGGAGGAGAGAACGGTTGTTGCTAGAGGGTTGCTTGGCCGTCGCGGTGGAAGAGGCTGCGAGAGTAAGAGCGAAAGAGTGAAATAGAGGAGGGTGAGATTCCCTCTCAGCCGGGCTACAAGAACTTCATTTTCCGAGCCATTACGCCCCGTCCCACTGCGCTACCCTGGAAACCCCTTTACCCCCTTAAATTAATTTATATCGAAATTTTAAATGACATTCATCGGGACGAACAATAAATAACGCTACCAGCGCCGGGGAAAACGGCATCGCGTTAGTGACGTCGACCTAGCTTTTTCGAACGGTCACGAAAATTTTCGACGGAAATACGAAACCGTTTCTTACCTCTATCGACGCCTTCGATTTTGCCAATTAATGCGTTGCGGTAATTACTGCCGGGATAAATTATACTCGACACATTTTCAAACACGATTCTTTACGGAACATTGAGTGATACTCGGCAGGTGGAAATTTGATAGAATTTTTTTAACGAATCTTTACAGGTAGTTTCACATCTTATATTTTTCATAGTTTCAGGAGGTTAATACGAGTATTTCGAGTAGGTAAATGAAATTCTTAATAATCTGTGTGACAAGTGTCACCCCGTGTAAGAGATGTGGCAGACAAAGTTAATCCTTCAAATGGGTTGTAATACTAGTTATTAACCCAGAGGGACTTTTGATGATGGCAGTTTTAGTTGAAGAGCTTGACAAATTATTTCGAAGTTATTTCTCTATTATTAACCCCTTGAGAACTACTTCTACTTCTTGAGTTGATATCGGAAAAGGTACTTTGTTTTATAATTTTTACGCCATAATATCACGTCAGAAAACTAGAAACACTTTATTTCAAGCATTAGTGTTGCAGAATGTGAATTCTCATCAGATGTAGACAATATTATACCGTAACAAAGGGGTCGATTGTTATTTTTATTTCTCTTTAGTTTACTCGGTCTACAGAACATGAAATCGCATCTTAAATTTCTTGTTTTAAATTACAGAAATACTTTTGTCAGAATGTATAACTTTTGTCAAGAGAAAGAATAATTGTATAAATTAATCTATGTGTCATCCTTTATCGTGACCTGTGCCTTTGAAATTCAGATTAAATAAAAAGTTTTTGCGAAAGACATGCAATAACCTCGAAAGAGAAATCAATAACCTTGAAAAGATAAAAGGTAAATGCCCTCGGCACCATTCATTCTATTTAATAGAATTTCTTCTTAGAATAGAATGTCTTAATAGAATTCTATAAACCACTCCTTTTCGTCCTTTGGAACAATTTAACTCCTTAACCTACAATTTTTCAGCAGTAATTGCTAATAATTAAGTTAAATAAAAAACTTGAAGTGTTACATACATTTTGGACTTATAAATCTTTAAGTACGAATTATTTAGAAGAAGACTGAATATAAACACATTTGTCGAAACTAGAATTGAATTCTGAATATCCAACTCCCCGGAATCCTTAATTCTAATCCTAAATTTCTCGAAATCCAAAATCTCGAAGCTTGAATAACCTATAGCAAAAATCCAATTGCGAAATGATTAATCAATTTTCGATTTGTTCCTAAGAAGCACGCATTTGTAGAAGATAGTGGCTATTTATATCGCAAATGAATGTGGGTCACGAGTGTGACTCGATATTGCAAGTCAAGTGTCTTAACAGTAAATTAAGCACTGAACATTAAACATTTAATAGCGTATTAAATCGTACCATCGCGACTGAAAGAGATATTTAAGTGTTCGGTGCACTTTAAATAACAAATTACTTTTTCGTATCATAACTATTGAAAAAGATATTTGAGCGCATCAGCCTGTATATGAAGGCACTAGTCAGTCCACCCGCCTCGCAGAATGAAAAATAAATATCGCTCGCAAAATTCAATAAGAGAATAAGATATTCATGAAATTCGCGTGTTTTATTTCTGAAGAAGAGACAATATCAATAATCAGCTTTACTTTTTGTAATGTTTGCAATATTAAAAAGACTGTTGTTTAAATCAGAATATTAGAAGCGGTGAAATTTCACGGACAATTAATTTTTAAAATCTGGTTCGTCGAATAACTTGTAACTATCGACCTCTTTGATAAACTATATTCTTCGTGCGTTGGTCATAACAGAGAATGTGCAGCCCGTCCGGTGAACCGACTCTAGAAGTATCTTTTGTGGTGCTTCTTCAATTTTGATCGCCACAAAACCTATCCTAAAACCGTCTACAGTATCGGATCTCTGTGCAAAATTTCATGAAAAAATATTTGGTAGCTTTTGGCGATGACACGATGTACATAAAATTGAATTGAGGTTTATATAAGATAAGACAATATCGGAAAAGTCTATGTTCATCCATTCAGAAAATCGTTGATACAAACGAATCGCGGATGTTGACGTGGTTGAGTAAAATTTTAACAACCTACAACCGTAATGGTCTCTTTTATAAGAGTCGTTACGACGTCGTACGGAATTGGTCCTTTCTCTCATTGACGTCGGTTTCCACTTTTAGGTTCAATGAACTACACCTGTTTCTCCTCGCAGTTCGCGTATTTCCGTCAAACAAATTCGTAGGATTTGCCGTTCCACTGGATTCGAAACGAACGCCATTAACGCTGCGCGAGATCTTCAAAATTTCTTATTCGAAACCTTTGTCCCTGTTGCGCCTCGTTGCTTTCGCTCGAACGAACAACGGGTCCATTCGTTATCTACGAATTAGTTGTTATCCTCGTTTATGAATCGTTATTTTTCACAAAATCGTTTCGGAACGATTCGCAGGTGAAAACGTGGACGGAATAAAAACCGATGGAGTTGTTTCTCGTTAAATACGAGAGAATCGGTAGATGTAGGTAGATTTATAGATTGTACGAAGTATTTTTGAAAGTTTACAAGTTTGGAGATCTAAGGATTTGGAAGTCTGAAGATTTGGTGATTTGAGAGTTCGGAGAGTTAAACATTTAGAGACATTTGATAGTTTGGAGATGTAAGAATTTTTGTATTTGAAAATTTAGGTACTTGACAAATTTGAATGTTGGGAAACTAGAAAACTGGAAAAGTAGAAAAGCTTTTCTACTCTAGCTCTAGCTCACAGAGCTAGAAAACTAAAAACCTAGAAACCTAGAAAACTAAAAAACTGGAAAATTGGAAAAGTACAAACCTACAAACCTACAAAGCTACAAAATCAGAAAACCAGAAATCTCCCGTAGTCAAAATATTTTAAACCTATATTCTTTAAATCAATATGCCTTTAAATTACATCCATAGCACCAAAAGTACACATCAAACTTGTAATCACATCAACAGTGAAGCACATACCTATTTAATTTTAATCCAAAAGCACATGTTACATCTTTGACTAAAAATTTCGTACTTCACCTACTTGTGAACGCGTGTGAATGACCTCTCCTAGTTCATCATTACCCAAAACATTTCTCACCCTTCCTTTTAAACATTCCAAGTCCCTTTTTCACCGTAGGTTCGTTCATTCGTTTGTGGTATCGTGTTCGAAAGGTCTGTAAATTTGTCTGTCAGCTTCACAGCCTTTGCTGCCAAATTTAAACTCGTAAAGTACACACGATTTTCAACGTAGAAGTTTTCGAGAGACGCTGGAAAGAATATTTTCCTAGTTCTAGGGATTAAGGGTGAAGACAAAGTCAGGACTTCTAAAAAATTGATACGTTTGTTTATCTTGTTTTAGTGAGGAGAGACAAGATTTTCAAAAATGTGCAAAATGCGATTTCGTAATTCTAGTTTCAAGCCAGAAAGCTTTGTATTGTCGTACTTTTTTTAGAGATATTCTTTAGACTGTACTTGAGAGTCGTATAGAGATTTTGCAATTTCGCTTTGAAAACTTTTTAAAACTCCACAACGAACGAAAGCGTATAGAAACATTTTTTAAAAAGTTTTTAAAGCGAAATTGCAAAATCTCTATACTCAAGTATAGTCTAAAGATTACTTCTGAAAAAGTACGACAAAATATTATTTTTTGAAATTGCTAGAATTACGAAATTTCGTACATTGTTAGAAACATCTTGTCTCCCTGACCAAAAAGATAAAGGGTTACCGGAGCGTATCAATTTTCCAGAGGTCCCAAAAATCAGTCCTGAGTTTTTTACCAGACTTCACCCTTAACTCGTTCTACCATTTATTCGTCCTCGTCATAGCGGAAGCAGATAAACCGAGAAAAACAGGTCTGTCAACCGCACGGAAGAAATATAATCCTCTCGAAACGCGAATGAACGAAAATCATCGATGAACAATCGCTGCATCGATGCAATATAAATATACTATTGCAACAAAGCGCGTAAGCACTGATCGAATTAAATCACTAATGAAGTGAAGTAAATCAGTGATTAAATCAGTGAAGCCGCACTGATTCGATCAATTATAACTTCATTGATTTAATTGCTGCTTTTTATCTGCCAAATTAGTGTATTCCACGGATACCGTATAATTTTTCTGCTTTATTTTATAACCTTCATTCATATCAAATTGAATAAATTTATTATATCAAAATTTTTGTTTATTTTTATATCTTTGGGTCATTCCAAGTCGATCACTTTTGGACCATCTGCGATTTTGCTCTAATCGAAATGTGTTGTAATCCATGTGAAATGGGGTGGGGTTTAAGTCATCATTTTGCCGGTTTCGAATTTGTTAAAAAATAATAAGCCTTCGAAGTTTGCAATTTTTGCATATTTTCGCGAAAATAGGATTCACTTACGAATTTTTTTTCTCGGAAACTACTCAACCGATTTACCTAAATTCTTTTGTGTTTTATTCACAAAGGATTGGGCTATTTTAAAATATTTTTTTCAATTCCGTCAATTTGTTATGAAATGTCGGAAAATTTACACGAATTCTTTTTTTGCGATTTTTTCAATGATGGGTGTAACAAAAGTTTTGTTATAAAAATTCGTAAATGTATTATATACAAATATTTGTTTATTTTTATATCTATTTGTCATACGAATTCGTGAATATATAAATTGTGAAACTGAAAAGAATTGGACAACGTAAGGTTGAATTAATAGCAAAAAATGCTCAAAAATGTATCATCTTGTAATTAGTTGTCGGAATTACCTTACTGTTTTTTTATTATCCTTATGACACAATTATCTTCGCGCACTTTAACACAGTTTACACTGATTTATAGCGCAGAGAATGGAAAATAAAGAACTTTGTACCGTATCGTTCGCTAAACAGAAGTAAACTAATCAGTGGCAAACAGTGAGCATATATTTCCATGCTGTTCGTTAACCATCATGGTCATTGAATTTATCTCGTAATTAATTCTGGTAAGAAAATATCCGTTTGCTATAATCGGTGACAAGATACACGCATTGGGTTATGTCTTATCGGTGCGAATAACCTTATGTTTTTATATATACGAGAGTGGAATTGTTCTATATTGTAAGGCGATTATATATTGTGGAAGTGGAACTGTTATATACTGTGAGAGCAAAAGAAAATTATTAGGGAGAGAATTATGTAAATTAAACGTCTCTATCTTATCAGATCAACGAAAATGTACATTCAGATATGGGTACAATTTTGTTATAATTTCAAAAATTTTTTAAATTTACAAAAGTTTGAGTTTGAAGATTTTAGGAAATTTCTGACTCGGTATTTTGTAATTGAAAGATAAATAAATTTGGATGAAACTTATGTTTAGGTTTCATCGTTTAGAAATTCTGGAATAGGTATTTGCAAAGTGAAGGCTAAAGAAATTTGGATTAAATTTACGTTTAAGTTTCGGTATATAGAAATTTTGCATTTGGTATTTTTATACTGAAGGGTAAAAAAGTTTGGGTGAAATTAATATTTAAGTTTTGGCATTTAGAAATTTTGGATTTTCAAACTGAACTTTCAAACTGTATTTTCAAACTGGAGGGTACAAAAAATTGGGTAAAAGTTAAGTTTGATGTAAGTTAAGATGATGCAGTGATCGTGATCTTGACATATGTAGATTATGAAGATGCTGAATAATTGTTATGAGATTTTACTCGTTCTTGACAGTACGTGTCTAGGTCAAGTCATCAGATCATCGTTCTGTGAAAGCAAGTTTAACTATAATTTGTAGAAATATAGAATTTTGTGAAATTGTAAGTTGAAGTTTATAAATTATTAAATAAACGAAATGAGGGATTAACAAATTTTTTAATTTTTTAATCAACTTTTTATTGAAAATCAGAAATGTAAAAATGTAGAAATGTAGAAATACAAATTGTCAGAGATAAAGATTTGAATATACGTAGAATCAATTGTAACGTGAAAATGTCGGAATTTACATACTTTCAAAATTAAGGATTCAGAAATCTAAAACTTTTCAAAGATATTTAAATGGACAAAATGTATTTAAATGTATTTAAATGAACAAAATGTATTTAAGTGAACAACATGTATGTAAATGAACAAAATTAAAAATTTTAAATCTAAAATTTGCAATTTAGAAATGATCAAACTTAAATATTTAGATATTCAAAAATTTTTAATTTGTGAACTATCAAAGTTAAAGATGAAGACACTATAAAATTTGACAACTGTACAACATGAAAATTGTAAAGTGTCAAAATTAAAAATGTAGAAATTGAAAAGTTCGAAACTTGCAAATTATAATTAAAGATATAGAAATAAAAAATCTTCAAGTTTTTAAAACCCGTAACATAGAAATTCTAAATTCACAAATTTAGAAATTTAGAAATTTAGAAATTTAGAAATTTAGAAATTTAGAAATTTAGAAATTTACAAATTTACAAATTCACAAATTCATAAATTCTCGAATTCACGAATTCACAAATTCACGAATTCACAAATTCACAAATTCACAAATTCACAAATTCACGAATTTACGAATTCACAAATTCACGAATTTACAAATTTACAAATTTACAAATTTACAAATTCACAAATTCATAAATTCTCGAATTCACGAATTCACAAATTCACGAATTCACAAATTCACAAATTCACAAATTCACAAATTCACAAATTCACAAATTCACAAATTCACAAATTCACGAATTTACGAATTCACAAATTCACGAATTTACAAATTTACAAATTCACAAATTCACAAATTCACAAATTCACAAATTCACAAATTCACGAATTCACAAATTCACAAATTTACGAATTCACAAATTCACGAATTTACAAATTCACAAATTTACAAATTCACAAATTCACAAATTCACAAATTCACGAATTCACGAATTCACAAATTCACAAATTCTCGAATTCACAAATCCAGAAATTTTCAAATACAAAACCAAGCTTCCCAAACTTTACCTACATTCATATCAACTAAAATCCTTGATAAATCATTCACACGTCAAGAAAAAAAAAAATAAAACCTATGATCATCAAAAGTTAAAGATTGACTTTCCACCTACAATTACAACGCCATCCAAATACTTTTTTAACAAAAAACCGTACTCACACGTGTCCCAATAGAAACCGTGCACCGTCAGCTCGGGGTTGATAAAAGTAAGCAACGATGTTACCCTTAAATTTACTTCGGAAAACTAGTTACTTTGAAAATATAGCATCACGCATCGGTTCATTCGATCTTCTGATTGGTTCAGCTTTTATACTCCGTGTTGAGGTTATTACGAATCTTTGTTAAGTCATGAATATGTAATACATGTTTTCGCAAGACATCTGATATCTTTTTTTCCAGCGGCATTCTTTGTTAACGATAATCCGACGCCAAACGTAAACAAAGATAAAAATTTCGTTCAGCGGCGAAAGGTCGCGGTCGATAACTATTAAATGAAAGAAATATTGTCTGGACGAAAATACTAATCATTTTCCAAGTGTTTACTTATGAAATGTTAGCAGTAAGTTATATGAAATAGACCAATCAATAATTTTATGTAAGCTTATTTACGAAACTTTCGTGTCATCGTGTTTTGTAAACTTTGCAATTTAAGTTGATGCAATATTAGTGCTGCATTATATGAGTATTCGAATTTATAGACTTCTGACTTACATTTAAAAATTCATCAAATCTTTCAAGTTTAAAATCGGTAAAAGTTATTTAAATTATTTAAAATCACTTTAAGTTAAAAAATTTCAAACTTGTAAAATATCTTCAGATTCAGAAATCCACAAATTTACAAATTCTTGAATATTCTAAACAAAACTTAAGTTCCTAAATCTTTAAATTTTCAAATCTTCAGTTAGCACAATTTTTATCTGGTTTCATTAAATTTCCACTTTGGTAATCTTATGAATTTTAAAACTGCGATTGCAAACCAATTGTAGGAATTTTGCAGAAGCCACCTAGTAGTGAGATGTTGCGTGTACGCCGCCATTTTGTCTAACAAGTGAGCCTACATCAAGACCTACCGCACAAGCATTTTCTTCTCTAAAACAATATCTTTCATATTTCCGATTGAAACACGTTACTGAATATTATTACATCAATTATTACACAACAATCATTACATCTTTTTACAATTTTGTAGAACATATATTTTATATATTAGGGTCCGCAAAGTAATGTCGTTCTACGCATGTCAACATTTGTCATTTATCAGCTGATTGTGTTCTTTGTCGTGCCAAAGTTTTCAGGTTAAATTGACTCGTTTACTTGTAAATAATTAAATCTGAAATTTTCCTTTGCAATTTTATGTGAAATAGCCGTCTAAATACCAGAGGTACATATCCGTTGTATACTTCTTGAGTTTCACAAGGATAGTAACGCAACAGTCGCTACCAAAAACATTTACGATGTTTATCCAAGTGCATTAGACGTTCGCAAATGCCAAAGGTGATTTTCCAATTATTCCGATCGCTACGACACTTTCTAAGTGACAAAAAATTTGAAAATTTTGATGATATCCAAAATGCTGTCTCCAGTTATTTTGCCCGGAAACTAATTGATTTTTATCGAGCCGGCATTGAAAACTTGCATAGTAGATGGCAAAAGCTTCTCAATAACAAGGGTTATTACATTACCGATTAAAAATAAAAACTTGTTAAATATTTATTTGCTTGAATTTAATATAAAAAACGAAATTACTTTCCGATCCCCTTAATATTTCATATTATGTTACATTGTATTTCTCTTCGTCGTATTTTTCATTCAGACTTTAATCCTTGTCTTGTTTGCCTTCATTTATAAAGTCGGTGTATACGTTTTTATCCTTTCCTACATTATATTCCTTCTCGCACACTTCTCCCGTAAATAAAAATAAATTAAAACGGGAAATAGCAATAAACAACAGTTCGATAGCGCCGCATTTCTCTATTCCGAATATTTAAAGATGCATTGCACGCGTGCGATCTCATTTTTCACAGCCACGTTTTATAAAAGACATATAATAGGATAATATGAATTGCCAGCGTGATAAGAGAAATATTTCCTCGCTCGAGAGGAATAAAAAGGAACCAGAGTTCATACGTAAAGCCTCCAACTTCCTGAAGTAGCACGTATTGGAAATGCGAGGCTACGAACACACGTACATATATACATAAATACATACATACGTATCCATGAAAACTTACTTTCTTAGTTTTACGATCTTAAACCGCATCGTAACGCGTAATAGAAAAGTCAACCAAGTCGTCGGCTACCTAAATATTACCATTTTTGTCTGGTTACTTTTAACGAGACGCTCGAAAACTTTACTTTTATTACGCCATTGTCTCGTAACCTGCTATCCCAAAATGTACTGTGAGTTAGTGGATTGTTTCAAGTTTAAAATAAAGGCTGTCGATATATCCTATCGTGAAACTCTTACTTGGCGGGAGTTTTGAAACCTTTTAAGCAGAAGGACCTCAATTTTTGCTTTGCGATTCACAAATAAATATTTATTGTCAACCTATCGTATACACATCTTCGAAATATTGATAAGATGAAATAGAAATTGATTAAATTAAAAATTGTACGTGTCCACATCGCTAGTAGAATTACGATTTAACATTTTATTTAAAAAAATGAATACCCTTTGTGCGTTGATTTATAAATGTCTTGAATATGTAAAAGTCTAAGCAAAAATATGTAAACGCGTCCGCGGAAGGTTAAAATGAAACAGTCCGATATCAAAATATTTGAAATCGATCCCTAATTTTTACGCACGACTCGAGACATGATTTTCGTTAAAGAATAAACCTGAGCGTCGTGACGGAAACAACGTTCGAGGAATGGTGTATTACCAGCTCGTCGGCGAAGAAATAAAATTCAACGACGTATCCGTGTCGTCCCAATTTCTCGAAAGCAAATACGTTTACGAGGAAGTTTTCAGGAGAGTCTGTAGTATTCAGGCTGTCGTCGTTTGGTGGTAAATGCCAGGGCTGTATGTACTCTCGGTGCCCGGAGGGCCTGCTTTGTTACAGCCCACAAACCTCTGATACTATGGCATACTTCATCGTGGACCGTCGAGTATTTCAAATACTCTTGCCACGAAGTAGTTGCGCACTGGTTTGCTCGTGTAGGAAAATCGCATTCCCAGTTCCAGCGAAGCTTACCTCGACCGCCGACGAGTTTGAAAACCTTCGAGGCGCTGAACGCGTGACGCGCGACGAATCCACACTTTTCCAGTCATCTTTAAATCCTTGCTAACCTGTTACTCCTATGTTTAATCATTTATCCTTATTATCCTCTTACAAGGAATTCTTGTTAGATTCCGACGTGTAATTTAGTAACTTTCTACATGGAAATCTTGTAGGAGACACGTAAGCTTCTGTTGCGATTCTACTCTTCGGTTTATGGAAATTATGCTATCAAAAATGATGTGCTATTTTAAAGCTTCCGAAGTTTCGGAGATGGTAGAGGAGGACCAATAGGAATTCTTGGATATTATTAGAGCGAAGTCAGGAGTATGACTTAAGGATCGTGTATTTAACACTAAAATACCAAAACGGTGGAATGACTGTTCCACAAGTTTGGAACTGTAAGTTACATAGTTTTTCAAGAAGCCTTTTTTGAAGTGTGCGTTGATTTTCATCAAGATAGAGAACTAATGAGTGTATGATTTTATGTTTATTTGTTTTTGAATTTTATGTTAAGTAAACATACGATGGTAGCTTCAGGATTGTGTGCGAAGAATGAAACAGAATTCGAGATTGAACACTTGTATGAACACTCTTGTATGAACACTCTTGTATGAATACTCTTGTATGAGCACTCTCGTATGAACACTTGCACAAACACTCATATATGCGCTTCTGACATTTGAAAAAACCTTGCATCCGAGTTTCCACCTTTAACGTTATACGCGGTTATTCGATCGTTTTGATACTCTTTCATAAATGGTCCACGGTATATTCATAGCATCTGCGCTACGCCATATCGTGATATACGAGCATTTCATGGAGATGGAGATAAACGAACAGAAATATTAGACGCGATTTAATCGATCCTTTCCGTCGTTGTTACTCGGCTAGCGGGACATCCATCACGATGGTAGGATTTCTTCGGAGATATGGTGGCTTTCGTTCAGGAATCGTTGCTGCACAATTACAGGAAACACATTTGAAGATCGAGATCTTTCGAACATAATTGCCTAACTTTAGACTGTACACCGAATTTTTTCTTTAAACTGAACTGTTAGGGCAACATTCATATTATGTTACTCGCGTGGTATCTTACGAGAAGAAAGTTTGCTAATTAGACTAATTTTGTGAAGAAATAAAACGCGCTAAAAATTAAGGGAACTTAAACTTTATTTGTTGTATAAAGTGAACAATTTGGTGTAGTTACATTTAGAAAGAACGAAGGTCATTTTCAGATATCGATAATGACTATGCGTGAACTGAGATGATCATAAAATGCCTGTTTCAGAATAGGACAAATTTTATCTATTTACGAGTATCTTTACACATTTAGGGAAGAGATCATTAATGATTTTCAAAGACTATGTCAACGTTCAAAGAGTATATCAGTGAACTCGTGTTGAGGTAAAGTACAAACCTAGCGAAATGAGTATATGTAGTTTCAAAAGTCCCTTCAGGGCTCTGATGCTGTCTCTGTTCACATAAATTCAGAGATCAGATAGTGAAGGCAGAACAAGTTTAATCTAAATACTTCTGTGAATACTTATCCACACTTAGAAAAGGATTTGAATGGTGTCCAACCTAACCTTGAATGATCTTCAAACATCAGTATATGTATAAGTCAATGAATACTCAGACTGAACTACAAACCTACTGCAATTGAAGTACCCAGTAGCAAAAGTCACCTTAAGATCCTGACAGTGTTTCTACTCACATAAATTCATTGATGAGGTGTCAAAATGAGGGCAAAACAAGTTCAACCTGAATACTTTTACGAAAACCTCTCCATCCTTAGAAAAGGTTTCGAACAGAATAGCCCCAAATGATCTTCAAACACGAATATGTAAGTCAACGAATCCTCTGACTGTACTACAAACCTACAGCAATTGAAGTACCCAGTAGCAAAAGTCACCTTAAGATCCTGACAGTGTCTCTACTCACATAAATTCATTGATGAGGTGTCAAAATGAGGGCAAAACAAGTTCAACCTGAATACTTTTACGAAAACCTCGCCATCCTTAGAAAAGGTTTTGAATGGAATGACCCTGAATGATCTTCAAACACGAATATGTAGGTCAGTTCCGAACTACAAAACCAGTGAAATGGAAATAGCCAATAGGAAAAGTCACCTCGAGGTTCTGCTCTATCCATAGAAATTCGGTGGTCAGTGTGAAAGCGGAACAAGTTTTATTCGAAAGGTTGTTTGGACAGTGTATAGGAGATAATTGTGTGGATGGATTAAAGTCCCGTACACATGGTGTGTGTGTGCGATTCTTTCGGGAACGGCACCACCCACCGAGGTCGCAGTTGTACTGTAAATCTCAAAGTTCGTCGTCGGCGTTAATTCGAAGTTTGGCGCAGTTGCCGTAGAGCTGCTGTATAGCTTTGGTACGTACGCGTACGCGTCTCTCTCTTTCTCTCTCTCTCTCTCTTTCTCCCTCTCGTACACGCGACCATTCGATATACGGAAACTAAAGCACGAGCCGTGCATCGGCCGTACGAACTCTCTGTTATGTACGTATATAGGTACCCATAGAAACGAGGTGGATGTAAAGAGAGCCGTAGAAGGGAGCTAGGGTGTCTTTGAACAGAGTTCGCCGGAGATCGGTGTACGCGTTTCCCTTCGGCTGCGAATAATTGCTCGGAACGATGGCAACCCGAGGGAAAGCGGTGAGATCCTGAAAGGAGAGGGCAGAGTCCAGTGCCGCAAACGGGTGCGCTTCGACTCCTTCAATCAACTTGAATTTACTTTCTTCTTATACGCTTTGTGCGCCGGTGATGGGCTACTACGGGATCTGAAGGTGTGCTGCACGGATGTGCCGCTCGAGTGCACTCCGAGCAAGTGATGGGGCTAGCCAATTTCTTTATTTGAAGAATTCACGTTTCTGGAGATTTAAATTGCAGGCTTTTGTAGCATTTTTTGCAAAGTAGGTTTTTGAGTTTGTAAATTCGTGTACTTAGGAATTTGTTAGTTTGCCAAGTTTTGTATGTTCGAATTTATGGATGCTTAAATTCATAAGATATGAACTTTTTGAGTTTGCATATCTATGAAATTCCAAATTTTCAAGTTTTTGTACCTTCTAACTTTTAGTTTCTATATTTCCAAATTTATGAATCTAGGAAATTCTTTTCTAAGCTTCTATATTTACCGAATCATAAATCCTCGAATCTTTGAATACCAAATTGGTAATTTTTCATATTTTTTGCTGGGAGATTCTTATGTTTCAGAATTTTGAATTTCCAAATTTCTTAATTTTGATATTCTTAAATTACACAATTCGTAATTTACTAAATTCCCAAATTCACAAACTTTCTTTTGCAAATTTATAAACCCCTAAAATCCCTGAAGTCCCTAATATTTCTAAATTTCCTAAATTCTCAAAATTCCTTAAATTCCCTAAATTCCCAACAATCTGAAAACTCATAAAAATCCTAAAAATCTCCAAAATCCCCAAAATACCTAAAATTCCGAAAACTTCTGAAATCTCTAAAATCTCCAAAATCCCCAAAATTCTTAAAATCCTTCAAATTCCCAAAGTCCCTAAAATCCCTAAGATCCCTAAGATCCCCGAAATCCTAAATCTTCCAAAAATTCCTAATATCACTAAAATCCCTGAAAGTCCTAAATCCCTAAAATCCAAAAAATCTCAAAAATTCCTCAAATTCCCCAAATCGCCCAAATCCCTAAAGTCTCAAAAATCCCTAAAATCTCTAAAATCCCAAAACTTCCAAAAATCCCCAAAATCTCCAAAATCCCTAAAATCTCAAAACTTCCAAAAATCACTAAAATTCGTGAAATCCCTGAAAGCCCTAAACTCACTGAATTTCTGAAGTCCCAAATTCCCAAGTTCCTAAATCCCCAAATCTGAAATTGTAAAATTGCTAAATTCAAAAGTTCTCGAATTTTCAAACGTGCAACAAAAAACACACACGACAGGCATCATATCACTGTTCAATATTTATACAGTTTCTATGAAAAATTTTTAACAGAACAGAAAGTTGGCGATCGAAATCGATAACTGTAATAAACGCCAGACGCATCTGTTGTTCGTTGTTCTTTGCGCCATTGTTACCTATCATTTATATATCGATTATCAGCAGAGGAACGTTATATCGTATCTCGTTTATTTTCATCGATGCAATTCTGGCAATCGGATACGGTACAAACGAAATTACTAATTAATTAACACCGAATACGAAATACCGTGAATTAAACGGATCGTTGTAAAACATTATAGATATTCCATAGAAATTATATGGTAATTATTAGAGAATGAACGAATAAAGCTGTCGCTGTGGAGGAATATTCTGCTGAAGCATAAAGGGAACGGGAAAAATGGGAAAATGGGAAAAGGACGAATGAGAGTTAATAGTAATCGTTTGAAAAGTTGAACCATGCAGTGGTGCGAAAACAGAGCAACCAGATTTACCACTCTATTAACCGAAAGACCGATCACCGTTTTCCCTCGCGCAGGTTTAGCTACTTTTATAAACGCGAAACGCTCTACGTAGCTACGCGATGGATCAAATCGAACAGATGTGGCTCGATACGTGTGTATGCATGTGCAGCTGGGTGCAATATAGACCTTCCTTGGATAACGAGTGCTGGGAGAGAAACAATTCGCTTGTCTTCCATTTTAGAGCATACCTGCCAATTTTTTATTTTTTTCATATCTTAATTCATGGAAGTCTTCATTTCTTCTCAATTTGCAAATTTTCGAATATTTTATTTTCCTAGTTTCCTAATAGACTAACACCCTATTTCCCAATTTCCCCATTTTTCAATTCGCCAATTCTCTAATTTTCCAATTTCCCAATCTCCTTGTTTCCCCAATTTCCCACTTCCCTAATTTCCCAATTTCCCAATTTCCCACTTCCCTAATTTCCCACTTCCCAATTTCCGAATCTTCCAATTCCCCCATTTTCTAATTCCCTAATTTCCCACTTCCCTAATTTTCCACGTCGCTAATTTCCCACTTCCCAATTTCCCAATCTTCCAATTCCCCCATTTTCTAATTCCCTAATTTCCCACTTTCCTAATTTCCCACTTCCCTAGGTTCCCAATTCCCTAATTTCCCACTACCTCAATTTCCTAATTTCCCACTACCCCAATTTCCCAATTTCCTAATTTCCCACTACCCCAATTTCCCAATTTCCTAATTTCCCACTACCCCAATTTCCCAATTTCCTAATTTTCCAATTCCTCAATTTTCCAATTCTCTAATTTCCCACTACCCTAATTTCCCAATTTCCCAATGATCCAATTCCTCAATTTTCCAAATCCCAATTTCCCATTTTCCTAATTTTCCAATTTTCCAATTTCCCAATTTTCTAATTCCTCAATTTTCCAATGCCCCAATTTTCTAATTCACAATTTGCCAGTATCCTAATTTTTCCAATTACCCAATTTTCCAATTTCCCAATTTTTCAATTTCTCAATTTCCCAATTTCCCAATTTCCCAATTTTCTAATTTTCCAATGTTCCTATTTTCCTACTTCCCAATTTTCTAGTTTCTCTACCTTCTAATTCCCAAATTTCGTAATTTCCCGTCTTCCTCATTTCTCAACTACTCATTTTCCTAATTTTATAATTTCTTGGACCTCCAAATTTCTACTTCCTGAATTTGACAAAACAATGAAAAAGTTTGTGTAAATAATAAACAAAATGTTCAAAAAGTACTCAAAATTTATCTGTTCAACGTGCTCAGGTAAACTATAAAATTACATTTTTTATACCAGTTGTGTGTCACCATTTCGAATTAGTGATCTAACTGTTAGGTGTACGAACCAGGTGCCTCCAAACGATTAAACGTGCTAAAACAATCACAAACGACAGCAAACATTATTCTTCATTTCACTGACAGTATCGTTGTCAACTATGAATTATTAAGCTTTTACCGTGCTTCCAGTCGATTCTACCTATCAAACATGATCGAAAAAATCACTCTCTTTATCAATTCAACCACACCAACGACAGCTCATCAGATTTCCTCAAAAATCTATACAGCAAATTTAGGGTGTGTACCCCCAAAATTTCACACGAGAAGACCTAAAATTGCGTCCTACAATATACAGACAAACGAACAAATCCAGTAGCCCACGCAACTATCAAAAAGTCCCTCTCGGTCGATGATTTACATCGTATTTCAATATCGATGGAATCGATCGCGATCGTTGGGTAAAAACGGATGGCCGAGACCTCGTAATCCTCGCAGAATCCAGCTGCGTCGAATTGGCAACGTATTCCTGCCGGGGTATACATAACAGGGGTGTGATGGCTTTGGCGTCTTTAAAATTTCAAGCGAGTTAATTTGATTATCGCCATAACGGAGCTCTATCGGGCCTCGGAATAATCCGGCTGTATAACGACATCGGCTTAGCTATCGCCGACGCGTTTCCATTGTACGACTGTACAAGGTCCTGGGGTTGCGAGGGGCAGGGGTTAAGAATCCTGCTGGAAGGGTGTAAGGGGCTACACCGATTGGCCCCCAGCTGGGGTAGCAGTAAACATTCTCTCGCCTTCCCGTTGAGTATCCAGAACTACCCCCGTTCTCATTCTTCCTTCAAGCAACCCTCTCCTTTCTTCGACCCTCCTTCTCCTTCTTGTCGCTCTTTCGCGGCCGTCTCTCTCGCACTCGCTCACAATCGTTTCGCCCCTCGTCCTTCCCTGACCTCTTGCTTCCCGCTTGATTCCGCACCCCCGACTCGCCTTTTCTCTCTCTCTTACCAACTTAAGCCCGATTTAATGGGGTGGAAACGCGCGGCTCGATCAAGTTGTATTCAATTATCCCTCCTTTCCGTCCTACCGTTAACCCCGGCCATCCACGAAGCGTCTTGCAAGAAAGTTTTCCTTCTTTTTCTCGTTCTCCTTCGCCGACAACCCGTTTTACTCTTGCAACGCTGCGCGTTGTCGCTGTTTTCAACCCTCGAGACCTGTCGTCTCGCGTTACAACGGGTCAAGGTCGCGTTCGCTGAAATTTCATCGGTCAATCGGGGGAAACTGAGGAATTTCGCCAATTGGGAAATGCGGGAAATGGAAAGTTTGGACGGGGAGAAATTTGGGCGGAGGGTTGAAAAATTGAAGGTTTGGATGTTGGTGAGTGGAAGTGGGAAGTTGGGGAAATGGGAAAGTGAGAAATTGGGAAATGGGGAAATTGATGAATGGCGGGGTTGAATATTTTGATGTTGCGGCGTCAGCGATATTAACCCCTTGGTTTTGAAGAGTTTGACGCACTCGTACTTCAGCTGTGATTAACTCTACTCGAATTTTGAATTCTCCTTTATTCGGAATTCAATTATTTGCATAGTTAACGATTGCATAATATCTAATTCAGATACGGCACTTTGAAAGTTTCTAACTCTAAGATTCCACAACCTCTGAACTTCAAAATCATAAAATTGCAGATCTTGTACTGAGAAACTTACAGAACGCTTATTTGACTGATTTGATAGATTCTCTCAAATGGAAAACGTGATAACGAGATTTCATGAGCTAAAACACACTTTTAAAATGATGTGCTATTCGCTTATTTGCAATAAATTATTTTAAAAGTGTGTTCTACTTCATGAAATTTCATTACATTTTTCATTCAACACCAAGTCAGTCAAGTTATCGTTCTACAAGTTTCTCATTACAAATTGAAAAATTTGTTAAGGTTCTTGAAATGCTGATTTTTATCAGCACCAAAAATTAATGCGTACAATGATTTACATTTATTCTCAACTAAATATTCTATTTCACGATAAGTATGTATTATGCGTCGATAGCTCAGTATTGAGACATCATAAATGTACATTACAGCGTCAGCAGTAGTGACGATTAAACGCAGCGTGGAATCATTAGTATTCCCAACAAGTGAATATAAGTGGTGTCTACAAAATTTCATTTAAAACGACTAGAGTTTATTTTGCTATGTACTTAATGACTCGAGAGTGTCTCTTCGAAGAATTTTTATGTTTCACAAAAGTTCGGAGTGTGTACAATTTTTGTGACATTGGTGAGGGAAAACGGTTTCTGATTTTCTATTGGTCTAGCTAAAATTTGGGTGAAGATGGAAAATGATGTATGAAGTGGGTCTGTTTCCCCAAAGTGACCGCAGCAAGTAATAAAACCAAGCAATACCTCGACATGTATCGAAAACTACAAACAAAAGTCTACTGCTAAGGTCAAGGGTTCACGGCCAGATGTGACTAACAATAAAATATTCTCGCTAGAATGTAATGATTCCTTATTGCTGCTATGGGTAAAGATTTGAAACTACAAATGAAACGAAAAATCGTGAAAGTATTGTATCGCTAGAAACTTGTATCGAGGTTTAATTCTCTTGCTGTAATGTGCATTCTATGACCTAACAGGAGTGTTGATGGGGAATTGAGAAACTTGCAAATGAGATTCGGAAACCGAGGGAAATGAAGTTTATAATGGCACGCAGTGGTAAATTCGAAGATTTGAAAATTGAGAAAATGTACATTTCAGAAATCAAGAAATGGTGAAATTGTGTAACACGAGAAGCGAAACACTGTAGAACGTAGGAATGAGAAAATTGAGAAATTGGAGAAATGAGAACTTTGCGATCGAGAAATCGTGAAACTTTGGAATTTGGGTACTAGGAAACTTGAAAACTAGAATGCTACGAAGTTCAGAAACTGGTGAAACTCGGGAACTGAAATTTCGATATTGGAAAATCTGGGAACTTGGAAATTTATGTTTTACTGAATCGAAAAAGCAGGAAATTCGTGAACTTCGAAACTTGAAAATTGGGAAATAGAGAAAATCCGGAAATTCGGAGATATAGAAAATTGGGAAGTATAAAAATTGAGAAATGAGAAAACTGACAACGGGAAAAATGGGAAATTTGATAGACTAGTGAATGAGGCACTTTTTCATTATTGGAAAATTGAGAAATGAGGAAACTTTGACAACGGGAAAATTGGAAAATTTGATAAACTAGAGAATGAGGCACTTTATCATTGTTAGAAAATTGTGAAACTGAGAAATGAGGAACCTTTGACAACAGGAAAATTGGAAAATTTAATAAACTAGAGAATGAAACACTTTATCATTATTGAAAAATTGAGAAATGAGGAAACTTTGACAACGAAAAAATCGGAAAATTTGATAAATTAAAGAATGAGGCATTTTTTCATTATTAAAAAATTGAGAAATGAGGAAAATTTGATAAATTAATGAAGGAGGCATTTTTCATCATTGGAAAATTGAGAAGTTTGAAAGTAAAAATTGGAAAATTCTATTAATTAGAAAACGAAATTTTCCATATTACAAAACACAATAATTAATAACTGAAAATTTAATGATTAGCAAAAGGAAAAATTAAGAAGCATAAGAACTGATAAATTTAGTATTCAACAAACTAAAAAATAAAAAAATTCATAAATTGGAAGATTAAGAGAATAAAAAGTTTGAAGCTTGTATAATTAATAATTTATGCAAAATTCTCATTCGCACTATTGAAAGCTCTTTAAATTATATCTCCCCTGTACATACGAACGCAACAAAATTCTTTAAAAGAATTTTTGCATGAATATCTATTTTTCTTTTTTAATTAATACGACAGGACTGAAGTTTCATTTCAGAATTAACGGTTTCATGTCATTGAATCCCGATATTATTTGAATAAAAGATGATACAAATGCGTTTGATAAATAATTCTTACGTGATTATATGCCCGAAGGCTGAATTATAGCTGCAGAATATCAACGCGTTCGTATTAACCAAATCAAGCTTCAATATTTCACAAGTTTTACTTAATATTCCTACATTTGCAAACTTGTCAATTTGTAATTTTCCTATTTATGAATTTTTAAAAAATTGTAAAACTGGAGATTTTTTCCGATATTTTAAGAAAGCTATTTGGGTTATTTTAAATTGTTCGAATGGAGTTATAGAGACATTTAAATTGTAGGTACATTTAATTATATGGAATAAATCATTATTTAAGGAAATTACATTTGAAAATTTTGGAGTTTTGAAATTTATGAATGTTGAAATTTGGGGATTCGTGAATTTTCTCAGTTTGTAGAATTTGGGAGTTGAACATTTTCGGAATTTCGATATTTAAAAGTTCGGAAATGTGGGGTTTTCAAAATTTGGAAATTTAGGAATTCGATAATATAAGAATATGGTAATTGGAAAATTTAGGAGTTTGAAAACTTGAGGACATAAAAATTGAAAATTTTAGGAATTGAACGATTTGCAAATTTGAGAATTTTATGACTTATACGTGTAGTAATTTTAACATGTACGAAGTCGAGGATGTGTAAATTAGTGGAAGAGAAAATTTGGAAATTCGAGAATTTCCTAAGTGGTAAATTAGAACATTGAATGACTTGGAAATTGGGAAACCTGCAAACCAGAAAAGTGAAAACTGTGAAGTTTGCAAACTGGAAAATTGGAAAACTGAAAAATTTGGCAATTGGACAATTTGCAAACTAGATAATTGGAAACCGTGAAATTTGCAAACTGGAAAAATGGAAAATTGAAAGGCTTTGGAAATTGGGAAATTTGCAAATTGGAAAATTAGAAAATGGGAAAATATGGAAATTTGCAGAGTGGAAAATTAGAAAATTAGAAATTAGCAATTCTGCAAACTGGAAAATTACAAAATTTGGAAATTGAGAAATTTCCGAACTGGAAAATTGGAAACTGAAATTTGCTAATTGGAAAGTTGGAAAATTGAAAACTAGCAAATCTGCAGACTGGAAAATTGCAAAATTTGGAAATTGAGGTATTTCCAAACTGGAAAATTGGAAACTCTGAGATTTGCAAACTGGAAAATGGAAAGGCTTGGAAATTGGGAAATTTGCAAATTTGCAAATGGGAAAATATGGAAAATTGCAAACTGGAAAATTGGGAAATTTGGAAATGTGCAAAATCGAAAATTGGAAAATTGGAAAATGTGAAATTTGCAATCTGGAAAATGGAAAGGCTTAGAAATTGGGAAATTTGCAAATTGGAAAATTGGAAAATTTACAAAGTGGAAAATAGGAGAATTTGGAAATTTGCAAAATCGAAAATTGGAAAATTGAAAAATGTGCAGAGTTGTAAATTTGGAAACAGGGAAATTTGCAAAGTGGAAAGTTGGAAAATTGGAAACTAGCAAATCTGCAGACTGGAAAATTACAAAATTTAGAAATTGAGATATTTCCAAACTGGAAAATTAGAAACTGTGAGATTTGCAATCTGGAAAATGGAAAGCCTTGGAAATTGGGAAATTTGCAAAGTGGAAAATTGAAAAATTTGCAAACTGGAAAATTGAACATTTTTGGAAACCATCTCCCTGTCTCTTCTAATACTTAAAATCGCAAAGTAACCTAACAATAAATTACTTAAATAAACTCACAAAATTTTGACTCGTTACGTTTCCACGACTGATCGAGCTTGCTAACGATACTGTTAATCACACGAGACAATGATTCGATCATCTCTTTCATTCTTTTAAGCAAATCCTGACGAGTGGTTGCGCGCTTTTTTCGCGTAATACTTGGAATCGCAGCAGCTCACGTTCCAAGGCATTGTTCCCTGACGAATAAAATTGTCCGGACGCGAACAGCGTTACAAAATGATCCGATACTCGGTGAAAAGTAATTGGGTCACGAAGCAGTGTCTGAATCTCGAAGTAATCGTCGTATTTGAAACGGATTCTTCTCGTAATCTGCCTAGAATCGAGCATGTCCTCTGTTCGATGAGAGAAGAGGGAGGAACTCGCGTCGAATCGATATATTCTCTCGACTCTGCTATCCCGATGCATGAGATGCATCGTGAAAATGCGCGTTCAAGAGATTCCAAGGCGGTTGGTAACGACAAACTGTTGAACGAGATTAGCAATTCTAAAATGTTCTCTGTAGGAGTCACACGTTTTTCTTGCCACGATATTATTGCCACCAAACCATTTTCTTTTTATCGGAGATAATCGCTTGTTTTGGAAACTATTGATTTAAATATTTCACTCTTTCATCTTCGATACTTACTTGATTAAGGTTCATTTAATAGTCTCAGAAACTTTTGGTATTTTTGTCAATTTTAGAATTTAAGTGGTGCGTTACAAAATTTAGAGATTTAAGGATTTAGGAGGTTAATAGTTTTTAAAGTTTTAATATTTAAGCACTTATGGGATTAAAATTTAGAGAGATTGTGAAATAGG
This sequence comes from Megachile rotundata, assembly GCF_050947335.1. Classification (NCBI taxonomy): domain Eukaryota; kingdom Metazoa; phylum Arthropoda; class Insecta; order Hymenoptera; family Megachilidae; genus Megachile; species Megachile rotundata. Next base: position 7,788,118 of record NC_134986.1, read on the forward strand.
TCATTTGTAAAATCAGAAATTTCTAAATTTGTCAACTTGTCGATTTGTCGATGTGTCAATTTGTCAATTTATCAATGTTCCAATATGTGAATTCGTCAATCTGTCAATCTATGAACGTGTCTATTTATAAATCTATAAATTTATAAAGTTTTAGATTTGTAACTTGTAAATTTGCAAACTTGTAAACCTATAAATTTGTCAATTTATAACGTTGTGAAGTTGTAAGGTTGTGAGGCTGTAAGATTGTAAAGTTGTAAAGTTGTAAAGTTATAAAGTTGCAAAGTTGTAAAGCTGCATAATTTTAGAGCAGTAAAGTTGTGAAGTTGTAAATCTGGAAACCTGCAAATTTCTAAATATCTAACTATCTAAGTATTTAAATACCTAAATCTCCAAATCTCCAAATTACCAAATTACCAAATTACCAAATCTCCAAATCTGCAAATCTCCAAATCTCTAAATCTCCAAATTTCCTAGTGTCCAAATCTCCAAATCCCCAAATCTGCTAGTGTCCAAATCTCCAAATCCTCAAATCTCTTAGTGTCCAAATCTCCAAATTCCCAAATCTCCAAATTCCCGAATCTCCTAGTGTCCACATCTCCAAATCTCCAAATCTCCAAATCCCCAAATCCCTAAATCCCCAAATCTCCAAATCCCCAAATCTCCAAATCCCCAAATTACCAAATTACCAAATCTCCAAATCTCCAAATCTCCAAATCTCCAAATCTCCAAATCTCTAAATCTCCAAATTTCCTAGTGTCCAAATCTCCAAAACCCCAAATTTCCTAGTGTCCAAATCTCCAAATCCTCAAATCTCTTAGTGTCCAAATCTCCAAATTCCCAAATCTCCAAATTCCCAAATCTTCAAATTCCCAAATCTCCAAATTCCCGAATCTCCTTGTGTCCAAATCTCCAAATCCTCAAATCTCTTAGTGTCCAAATCTCCAAATTCCCAAATCTCCAAATTCCCGAATCTCCTAGTGTCCACATCTCCAAATCTCCAAATCTCCAAATCTCCAAATCTCCAAATCTCCAAATCTCCAAATCCCCAAATCTCCAAATCCCCAAATCTCCAAATCCCCAAATCTCCAAATTCCCAAATCTCCAAATCCCCAAATCTTCAAATCTCCAAATCTTCAAATCCCTAAACACTAAAATTTCAAAAATCCATAGATTCCCCAGAACAGAATTCCACAGAATTGCTCAAGACTAATAATTCCTAAATATGCTTCGTGACAAATGATCAGTTCACATAATGCGATATGCGTCGATGATTGGTTAGGCAAGACGATTCGAGCCGATTTCAAGCTCGTTACTTTTTCTTCCTGTTTCGAAGGATTCCTCGTTCATTTTCTCCGTCCATCCTCTCACCGCATTTCCCCGTATCACCATCGTTTTCTCCGTCTCTCTGCTTACTTTCTTCCGTCTGTATCTTCGGCTTCTCCGGACCTGGACTTAGTTATCTGTAACTAAGCTAATCTCAGCCAAGAAGTCGGACTATTCCGCAACGTGGACTACTTAAACACGAGCCCAACCGATCCACCAAAGCCTCCAGACCTCTTCTAATCCACTCCTTCGGGCTTATATATACTAGGATCCTTACTTCGAGTCGTTCCTCCGCGTAGCTTCCATCTCGGTTGGCCTGGGAGATCAGTAAAGGCAAAGTCTGCGATTCTCTTGGACGAGTTAATGGAAGACCGGTTTTATTACCAATTTTCCCGTCCCGTTATCTGTCTGCGACGAGAGATACTCCTTGATTAATTTTTCTTCAACAATTATACCCAGGAACAGAAGATACTTACACTAAATCATGCAATCAACGGGCGTTTAAGAATTTAAAGACTGCCATCAGTTAAAAATTATCATTTTATACACTGCGAAATAGTTATAGAAACTATAAATGTGGGCACACGAATTATGTAGACGTATAGAGCAAATTATAACAAATTATAAGAATGTAGACATACAAGCTATATGGCCGTCGAATTAGGACCACTATTTTCAGCATTTTCCATGTTTTCCGTAAAATTAAAAGGCCTGTTAATGATATAATTTATTAGCTACCGTGATACACTACTACTGTGCATAACATTATTAACACACGTTAATATCTTGTATTTCCACCCTTTGCTTTGTTCACAGCTTCCGGCATGCTCTGTATACATCACATGCTTTATATTTTCATTATTTTCCCAAATATCTGTAATTCTTTTCAACTCAGATAATGTGGTTGGAGTGTTGTAAACTAGTCTTTTGAGTAGACAGACATTTTCTATGGCACTCAAATTTCACCTGACGCGATATCGATACTCGAGCCTAACGTAAACGCTCGCACGACCCTCAATCGCTCTTCACCCACACAAATTATTATCGCGATAACAAATTGCTATGTATATGTTATCAACGTATTTAGTAATAATTTTGCATGACAATTATTTAGTAATAATTTTGTAAGACAATTTTTCATATGTGACATAATGTTATAGCCATAAAAGTGAAATTTTCTGTGGTCCTTCGATGGCCAGGGTCTGGAAGCTATAAATGATGTGGACAAATTATAAAAATATTGTATATAGAAACTATAGATATAGATACACTAATTATAAATATATGGGCATACAAGCTATAAATATGTAGATATGCAAATATAAATATATGAATTTATAAACATTTGTAAGTATAAACATATGAATTTTTATCATATGTAGTACTCATGTGATGACGTATTGCATATGTCCAGACCGAAATTCATTTGATCCTCCATTTTCTTTCTGAAGTATATTATTTGAAGTATAGTATACTTGCTTATTTAAATACTTGTTTATTACCACTAATTTATTTAAATAATCTATTTCATATACAATCTCAGATTGTACATCTAAAAATGCCAGTAGCAATTCGGCTTTAAACTCGTTTTACTCGTTGAAAACAATTTCCCTCCCCCGATAAATCTTTCAAGCAGCAACGTAGATAATAATCAACCGATCTGCTGAATAGAGACGTTTACGAAAACAAGGGAGAAAACGGTGAAAACAAAGATAGGAGCATTCTTTCGAATTCGTAAGGTGAAGATTCCTCGGAAGAAACGTAACAGACGAGATTCTTGAAGCGAATGCAGGAAGAACGCGTTACCGGAAGGTAAATCAAAGAAAGCGGGTTACTCGAAAAAGGGATACTCGCGAGTGGAGTAGAAGGTAGAATATAGACAGGAGCGCTTCGATTGGATCGTCGAGGATCGAAAGAACTCGATTGTCGATACGGATCTCTGGCTTGCAAAATAGAATCTCCTTGAAATCAACCGGCGATTCTGTCGCGCGCGAGCCGCGTTCTTTTACCGATTCTCAGCTCGGTTTTCTCGGGATTTTGGAGAAAAATGCTGGATCACCGGCTTTTTACCTATTACGTTGTCGGGTAAGTTCATTCACGTCACGAAGTGATGGTAAATGTTTAATAAACGAAAAACTGGCGAGCGTCGTTTCCACCAGCGTTATGGCTTGGGTGATCGATATTGTATAGGAGGTTCCATTTTTAAATCGGATATCAGGGTATTCTATCATTAAATATAGGAATTATTAACGTTATAACTCGGGTGATCGATATATAGGTTGTATTTTTAAATCGTCAGATATCAGCATATTTGATCGTTAAATATAAGAATTATTAAATGAATATCGAATTATAAGTATTTCGGTACAAAATTATAAATTTTTCTTCCTAAAGTCCTTATGACTACAAAACTACTAAGTTGAGTTTATTGCCACACGAATTTCATCTTGATTTTCTCTTATTATGTTAAATGCATCATTAAATAAAAAAGTCATTTTAGTGTCTTTGTAAGATAATATTTGGACCACATACATGTTTCATTAAGGATTACATGTGATCGTATACAATTGTTTTTTGTTTATTTATTGAAGAGTCTTTTCATTTCCGTTCGTTACATGTAAAGTTCATCCATATAAATGAATAATTATTTTTTACAGTGGAATAGCGTCAAAATCCCTTGGTAAATGAACGCAGTGTAATCCTATCAGTTCCTGAAATCGATTTCGAGGGTCCGTCGACGAAGAAACATCGTGCAACGGTTTCGATTAATGTAGCCGCAGCTCAGAACCGTATAACAGAACGTAGGAAACAGATACGGAATCCTGAGCTGCGACTACATCGATCACAATCCCTGATGTTTCTCTGTTTTCGACGGCGCTGCTCGAAAACAAGCACCGTTCGCGGTAACTGAGCGCGATCAGTTAACGCGACTTGAATACATCTCATCCCAAATTGCTGCGTTGTTAAATGTCTTGTAAGAATTAGCTTGCAAAAAAGTTCAAAAGCCTCGTTCAAAAACAATTGAACAATTTGGCGCCAAAGGTGTTCGATTAATGTGTGACCGATGGTGTTAGAAAATTTAAAGTTTGTACCAGTTGTACCGATTAATAATTCTTAATTTCTGCGCTGGATTAAACTAGACGCAAGGCGTATTCACAGTCTAATCTTATGTTATTTTCTTGCTAATACCTTTCAAAAAGTCGTCTGTTCAGACGATTTCGAGTTAGCATATTTTGTGGTTTAGTTTCAAACCAAAAAGCAGTTGCGGCACGTTTTTTTCGTGTTCGATCAAAAGAAAACGAGTGTAAGTCTTGTGGAAACTTACGATGGCTATCTTAACGTAATACGCATTTAGGTTCTACTTTGGGAACCCAAACCGCAAAAAGTCATGGGTTGACCAACCATCAACATCGACCGCAAGTCTGAATTACTTTGGAAGGAAGACAATGCTACGCATTTGGTGGGATCAAAAGGGTTTCATGTGTCATGAGCTCCTGAAACCACGTGGGAGCAGAAAACACCGACCACTACCAACAAATAATCAGTTTGCATACATTCATCAAAAAACGCCCAGATTGGGCTACAAGACACGGAAAAGCAATTTTGCAACACGACACATCACACACAGTGAAAACGGTCAAAGTCACAATTTCTGCACTTTGGTACTCTTGCCCCGCCGTACTCACCAGACTTGGCCCTTACCACTTGTTTTCATCAATGGCTTACGTACTTTTCCAGGAACTTCAACAGTTAAGATGTCGAAAAATTGCTCGATGGTTTCTCTCACAATGTGAACAATTTTTGGGCATCCACAATTTGAAGGGCAGATAGAAAATGTATAGCTAGCGTGCATGCCTTGAATAAAACATTCTTTTGAGAATTATTAACTGGTACATCTAACCTGTACCTGATGCATATCACAAAAGTCGTTACCCTGTTACCCATAGATGAAATATTCAACAGTCTTTCATGATTCAATTAATTTCTCACTACGGTTAGAAATCGGTAAAAACTCGCGTTGGTACTCAACAGTTGTTTGGACAACGGCCAATACGTTTGCCAAGAGTACTTTTTCTGACTATGATCGTGAAAACGCGACAATAAGTATGTAACAAAACCTTGTTTCATATCACACCCTATCGGTCTCTCGATTTCTTATAAGTGAGAAAGGCAAAGTGACGTCGGGCGGATATTTGAGAAGGCGAGCGAATCCAAGGGGTGAAACAGCCGTTGGTGAACGGTTTGCGGAGGCCAACGTTTCGCGATATTAGCCGGCTATGGTGTGCCATAGACAGAAAGGATAAGGAGATGGAAGAGACGGTGAAGCTGGCGAGCAGAGACAAACGAGCAGCGTCTCGTCTCTATTTTCGCTCCGGAGTTAATTGTCTTGCCAATGTAGGATTAGCAGGCCGAACAACAGAACTTACTCGACTGACTCGTGGTCGGTTACTAACTCTTAAACGTCGATCCGCAATTCGCCTTACAATCCTCTATAACCTTTCTCGCCGGCTAAACAGTGACTATCCACCATTTCCTCGTTTTTCTTTCTGGACCTGTCGTTCCTTTTCCGCTTCGTCTTTATTACCGCGCCGACCGTTTTTCTTTCTTTTCCACCCCGCCCGAAGCGGGATATCGCGATCGATCGCGATTCGACGCAAAACTCTAACTGCTCATCTGTAAATCTTACGATCGTACGGTTATAACCGTTGTCGGTTGGGAAACAGAAAAATAAGTAATTGGGGGGAATACTTTTTGATGATTTTAATGGCCTTGAAATGTGCTGTCATGGTTAATATTTTGAATAAGTGTTGCAATTTAGGGAGTTTGAGGATTGGAGAATTTGAGGAATTGGGATTTGTGGAGTTAGGGAGTTGGAAATTTAAGAGATTGGAAACTTGAGAATTTGGAAATTTGAGAGTTTGGAAACTTGAGAATTTGACCATTTGGAAACTTGAGAATTTGAAAATTTGAAAATTTGGAAACTTGAGAATTTGAAAATTTAAGAGATTGGAAACTTGAGAATTTGGAAATGTGAGAGATTGGAAACTTGAGAATTTAGAAATTTGAGAGTTTGGAAACTTGAGAATTTGAACATTTGGAAACTTGAGAATTTGGAAATTTGGAAACTTGAGAATTTAGAAATTTGGGAACTTGAGAATTTGAAATTTTAGAAATATGGAAATTTGAGAATTTGGTAACTTGAGAATATAGAAATTCGAAAATTCGAATCTCAGGAATTTTTAAATTTGGAAATTTTCTAAACTTGCAAACTTGATAATATAAAAAAGTATTTTGCAAAATTAAGAACGTAAAATACATAAATGTAAAAAATTATAAAATTTAACCGCTTAAAGATTGTCAAAACTTTGTACATTTATTCCCGAAAATCGAAATCAATCGATGATTAATTCCTTCCCTTACTGTCATCCTTATCGAAAGGAAGCCTACATTGCATCCGATTATACGTATGCTTTAGGGATGCGTTCCAATTTCATGGAAGTACTCCAGTACGGTTACGCTTTAGGCCAAAGGCTCTTGGCGGTTGGTGAGTTGGTCGGTTGGTTGTTTGGTCCGAGGATTCGAATATCGACGTTGAGACTCAACTGAGTTTGTTTCGAGAAGGAAGGACCGCAATCGGATAACGTTCTTGTCATCTATTCGAACTGTCTTCTCTGTTTAGGTATCGATGAAGCTGATACTATTACTTTCAAACTTCGAATATCGATAATTTTATTAAGTACATTGATCGAGTAACTTTGCTTCTACTGTACTTCTCAATATAAATCACATTTAATGACTTTATATGTATTATATTTTTAAGCTTCGTTAGATACGTAACCCTTTGCTGTATGTCTGCTCTCAGCCACCGTAGCAAGGTACCATACTAATCTTATACTTTATTCAACCACAATCAAAAAGTAATTTTTCGACGAGATCTAAGATTATTGGACCTAATTTACCTATTTAATGCACCGAACCTATCGACTTTTTCAGACTCTTTTTCACGGATACACTACTTGAAACAATTGTACTAGAAACAAATAAATATGCCAAAAATAAAATAGAACAGCAGAGCTTATCTGATAGATCAACATGGAATAACGGGATCGATGTGACGAAAGAAGAGTTAACAGCTTTTTTGGGTGTAATCTTTAACATGGGTACTATACCAGATCCTAATATGAAATATTATTGGACTAAGGAACATGTTGGGAACATACCATTTTTTAGAAATATATTTCGAAAGGAAAGATTTCTCCAAATATTTTGGATGTTACATTTGAATGAAAATGTTTCCAGAAATGCAAATGTGACGACGAGAATCCAAAAAGCGAGCAATTATATCGATTATATTGATGGTAAATTCACAGAAGAATTAATAAATCTTTATCCTTCATGATCCTATATGTATCACTGCTCTTTCAAGAGAAATTAATTCCGACTAGTGCGACACTCATGATGAAATTTAATATAACCGCAAAGGGTTAATGAAGAGTATTTTTAACGAGAATGAATATCGTGAGTTATCTGTGCAGAGACTGGGATAATTGCTTAATACTGAAATTGATAATTATAGTAATGAGGTATAAGGGGCATGAAAGAGATGTTTGATTAATTAGATTTGACCATGTCTGCTTTTTATACTTTGTCAAACACAAATAATTGATGAAAATATAAAAAATCCTTGCTTTCACAATTTATGTTAAAAACGTTGATATGTCTGAAGAGTAAATTTTAGGAAGTAAAATGATAGTCCAGTGATAGTTTGAAGCAACATATCACGTTTGACACGTTTGTAAGCGATAGGTTGATAAAAGTATAAAGTTCCATGTGTTCTAATTATTTGTAGACTTCCGTGGGCGCAAACGAACGCGAAAATGGCAGTAGGGTGACGCCACATTGGCGAGGGTGGAGATCCAATAATTAAGTTTACCATTAATCGTGGAGGGTCAGCTGGGCTCACACGAGCCGCAGGCACGTCCACCTTGACAAGGTGTTTGGTCCAACCCTCTGGAGACTGAAATCGAGGCCTATAGCTGGAATCGAGAATCCTCCGCGCTGCTAATTGCGCCATGCGAATTAATCGCTTGAATCTTACGTGCACGCGTATCGAATGACGTACGCGATTAATGGAATGGGCATTGTTGTCGATATCGAAACTTCCAATTCCCGAAACTCCCTAAACGCGCATACCGCTGGGTCGATGTTGGTTAAATTAGGATTTATTCGAATTCTCTGATATTTTGGAACCTTAAGACCTGCGAATGTTCACATATTGCAGATCTACTGTATCAAAACTTTGGAATTTTTTAATTCATAAAACCTTGAAATTAATTATGGGACTTCATCTTTGAGACCTTGGAATGCAATATTAAAAAGTACACATTTTGAATTAATAACAAGTAGCGATATGTTAAATATTACATATATTGAACATATGTTAATATTGCAGATATATGTGAACATTTACACGAAACAAATCTGGTATTTCCTTCATTCTTTTCTCCAAAGCAAAAGTAATTATAAGAAAAGGGAAAGAAAGGTGAAAAGTCCGTTCTACCGTAGCAGATAATAGAAAGAGAAGTGGTTGTATCGTTATCCATTATTCGATGGGTTAACCGGTTAACCGGAACGATAGGTTCGGGAAGTTAAAAATTGTCTTCCGCAGGGCGAAGCTGAAGCGGGAGCTGAAGTTTTAGGGTAGGGGAGTGTGCTAAGACGGCCTGTAAATTGGATCTATCAGCGCGTTTGGATGGTGCTATATCATGCTGGAAACAGCGGCCAGAGAGAAGGAGCACCACCATCTTTCAACGTCAACGCAGCCTACTCTCGACCATTCGCTTGCCCTTCTCCGAAAAGCTCGCGTAACCAGAACCGCTACGCGAAACAATGTACCGTAACATCGGAATAGGACTTGCCTGACCCTCCGCCATTCTTCTTAAAGATGACCAATACCTACTTTTTGCGATTCTCCAGTCGATTCCTTATCGCCGTTCGATTAAACACACCCTGTTATGATCTGCTTAATTGACCGTGATCATAACTAACGAAAAGAGAACTCACTATCGAAATTTTACTTCGTTCAAGTTCATCGATTGAATCGTGTTTCATTCGGCTTCACTTATTACGTTCTACTTCAGGCTCACTGATTACGTCTACATCGTTTGGGTTCAATTTTTATTCTACTTCATGTTCATCGATTAAATTGTCCTTAGTTCAAGTTCATAAGCTACTTTTGTATACTCTAGAATGATAACACTTATCAAGTTCAAGCTATATTGTACTTCATTCAAGTTCATCAGCTGTATTATACTTCAACATCGACTACATCATACTTAATACAAGTTCATCAGCTGTATTATACTTCAACATCGATTACATCATACTTAATACAAGTTCATCAGCTACATAATACTTATTCAAGTTCATCAGCTATACTGCACTTCATTCAAGTTCATCAACTGTATTTTACTTCATACCAGTTCATCGACTACATCATACTTCATTCAAGTTCATAACTACATCATACTTAGTACCAGTTCATCAGCTACATCATACTTATTCAAGTTCATCAGCTATATTATACTTCAGTGAAGTTCATCAACTATATTATACTTCATATCAAATCATCGACTGCATTATACTTTATTTAAATTCACGAACTGCATCACACTTAATACAAATTCATCAGTTGCATCACACTTATTCAAGTCCATCAGCTATACTGCACTTCAGTCAAGTTCATCAACTATATTATACTTCATATCAGATCATCGACTGCATCATACTTCATTTAAATTCATGAACTGTATCATACTCAATATAAGCTCATCAGCTACACAATACTTATTCAAGTCCATCAGCTATACTGTACTTCATTGAAGTTCATCAGCTATATTATACTTCAACCAGATCATCGACTACGTCATACTTTATTCATGTTCATAAACTGCATCATACTAATACATGTTCATCAGCTACATCATACTTATTCAAGTTCATCAAGCATATTTTATTTCATTGATGTTCATCAGTCATATTTTACTTTATCAAAGTTCATAAGTGACTTTGCACTTCATTCAAGTTCATCATACTTCACTTAATTTCAACAGCAACATTATACTTCATACCCGATCATGAAGATCATACTTAATTCGAAATCATAAACTACACACTTGCTTTAAGTCCCTCGATTACATCATACTTTAAGTTCGATGAAAACGTGCTTAATTCCAGCTCATAAATTACATCACACTTCATTCACGCTCATCAATTACGTCATATTAAATGGTTCATCGATTCAGTCAAACTCGATTCAAGTTCAACTACTTTCGTCGAAGCACTCGCGATAACTGATCGCGCGCAGACCTAAGCGATCAGTTACCGCGACTGTACATCAGGAAACCGTGTGGAAAGAAGTCACGTTTACGTAGTGTAAATGACCATACATTTTTTAGGCTGCAATTACAGTGCATGCGAAATCAATGTTCCGAATAACGGACTCGTAGCTCTCGCAGAAATTCGCTTGTAATCGTTCGTGCTAAAATGCACGACCTTAATCGCAGGCGTGTTTCTTTTAATATTTAGAGGTCTAAACGTGTTAGTATGAAGCGTAGGGAGTAAAATTGCGATTTGGATAGGCCCAGGTGGAAACGATCGTGATGGCGATGGTGGTGGTGGTCGGTGGAGAGGCGAATACGCGCGGGATGTACTTGACGTATTACTCGAGTGATCGGATATCGATTAGCCCACCGCACGGCTAGTCCACAACACTCTCCGCGAGTCGTAACTTGCACTCGAATGCTATTCTACTAATTACCAAGGCGACAGGAACCACTGCACCACTGCGGTTGGCACTCGTGACGGTGGATCTTGACGGTTCCACGCACACGGGCCGGCTTCAACCGTGGAGGTTATCGGCTTCGTGTATGCGGTTAATCACTGGACGATCGTTAAGCTACGTTATCCTCCTTCGTTATCCGTTCGCATCATCGCTACGATCTTCCTGAATTTCCAGTTAATTTTACTCTTGCGGTCTCGCGGCCCGAACCATCCCGTTAATCGGTAGTCCCCGGTACCCCAGTCATGCTACGACCGGGTCGAGCCCAGTCGTTTGTCCCTTATAGTTTGCCGACCGTTATTACGGATTACGCGAATTATTATCACTTTGCAACTAGGTCTCGAGCGAGCTTACTAACGACACCTGCTTACGCTTGGATTTACACGGTTAAATCGAACAAATTCTACGCGAACTCCATAACCCTGCAATTGTAAAGGCTGCCCCACTAATCGATACGAACAGCATATTTATATCGAAAACATAACATCTCGTTTAAAAAAAGTCAATTTGAAGTTTTCTCGAAAGCAGTATACAAAAGTTCATTTATCAACATTTTTTCAATGTAACATATTTTTACATATTCCTGACGAACACGCATTTTTATTTTTCTTTCAGTAATTTCAAGAGCAGTCTATATTCAGACCACGTTGTCAAACTGAACCACGTTGTTAAATATTTGCTTTTATTTTAAATATGTCATTCGTATCATGTATTCATTTATTCAGGTTAACTTTGTATCATAAAGCAAACATTTTAGGTACACATCTGAAAAATATTTAGTAAACTTGACGATATGTAGCTCATATAGTACCATTTTTTACGCCATCGCGAAGCGGTAAATTAAGTTAATTTACGCGGGAAAATTCAAATGCGTCACACGATTACGCGCTATTACGTGCGCGATATTTCGCGAAAACGTACATTCGGTAAAACAAAACGGAACGACAGATTATTGTAAATACGTATTTTCGCACGAGGAGTCAAAGAAGCCCCAAGGCTATCGATTCGGCGTTATTTGTCGTTAACGAAGACGCGTCTCTCAACTCTTTCGTTGCCGATGGCAACTTGACTGTGTAAACCATCCAGACCGCGGTTAAGACGTGCCTCGATAAACACCCTTTTCAATTTCGGCGACTGCTTCGGTCGTGCGAATGCCTTCGAGATCCTTATTAACCACTCTTCGCGATCTCCTCGACCGTTTCATTTATTCCGTTGCTCCTCAAATACTTTTTTTCCCTCTCCCTTCGAAATATCGACGTCTGAACAATTTTAGCGAAAATTCGAACGATTCGAAACGCTCCGCGACTTTCAAAATTTATCGCATTCTTTATTGGAGGTTTCCTATTGTCCCGTTATAATTATAATAAGCTGAATGGTAGGTAATAAATATCGTCCGTTCGTACCAAAATTAGGAAAACTTTTTATTATTTATCGAGTAATAAATATACGCCCTGTAAGAACTATTATATTATATTACATACGCATTTACTCACAATAATTTCTGTGGGAACACCCCTTTTATGAACAGAAAGTGTTTATTATTTTTTATTTATTAGGTGACCTTGACTTTTCACAAAAAGTTTTGCAAATATGTTATGAAATTTAATTTTGTGAAATATCTTAAAATATTTAAAAACATCTTAAACAATTTATTATAAAAATTATGCTGATTGATTGTTACTGCAAAAGTTTATTAGTCATCGAACAGATGGTTTTGAATAATATTTTATATAATATGACGCATTATTTGCAAACAGACTTAGAAGAAACAGTTTACAATAATATGTGCATTATAATAATAATATGTATCTATAATATATGAATATGTTATAAGAAATTGAACATGAAGTATTATGTATACAAAACTTGATGACAATTTATTAGGAGAACAAATAGTTTATGAAAATTGATCATAATAAATCATGTCTATAAATATAATAACAGTTTGCTCATAATCATGTGTATGAATGAATCATAAAAGCTTGATTACCATGTATCATGTATGTGAATATATCATATAAGCTTGCTTATAATACATCATGTGCATGAATGTATTATAAAAGCTTGACTACCATGTATCATGTGTGTGAATATATCATATAAGCTTGCTTATAATATATCATGTGTATGAATGTATCATAAAAGCTTGATTACTATGTATCATGTATGTGAATATATCATATAAGCTTGCTTATAATATATCATGTGTATGAATGTATTATAAAAGCTTGATTACCATGTATCATGTGTGTGAATATATCATATAAGCTTGCTTATAATATATCATGTGTATGAATGTATTATAAAAGCTTGATTACCATGTATCATGTGTGTGAATATATCATATAAGTTTGCTTATAATATATCATGTGTATGAATGTATCATAAAAGCTTGATTACCATGTATCATGTGTGTGAATACATCATATAAGCTTGCTCATAATATATCATATGTATGAATGTAACATAAAAATTTGATTCTCACATAGCATGTATATGAATATATCATAAAACTTTGATCGCAATACTTCATGTATATAAACATATCATAAAAACTTGATCACCATACATTATACATATGAATATATTATAAAAACTTCATCATACAAATATATAATATATAATAATAAAATATCATGTACCTAAATATACAATAAAATTTTGGACATAATATACCATGTACAAGAATGCATCATAAAAACCACCCAGATTTTTCGATTAAAGCAACGAGATCAATACATAATCGGTGCACCGATAATTCCCGTAATAGCGACTAATCTTCAATTTTACCGGGAAGAAGAAGTAGCAAAAAATAAGGTGCACCGATAATTGACGTTAATCGTCGCGTGGCATAATGCACGGGCCACGGATCAAATAATAAATCGGATAAGAAATCTGTAGGGATTAAATCATAAGGGGAGAGAAGTTATGGCTCGAGTATTAAGCTGAAAATTGTTTAATCGGATATTTATGCCGGCCACCGGCCGTACTTTTATTGACTTAGCAAAGTATCAGGTTTTAATGAGCACTGGGCTAAACCTTCGAGACTCTGCTGGAAATTTAACTTGCGCGATTTCTGGAAATTTTAACTATGGGAAAAACGGTGAAACTTTGTCACGCTTTCTCTGGCTATGGTAATAAAAACGAAGCTTTACGCTTACAATTTGCACAGCGTTAACGAAACGTTTGTTCGCGAGTTCTTAGGACGGTTTTACGTTACAGGTTCGTTATCGAACACTTTGTTTCGCCGACAGATACGGACGTTCGCAATAATCGCAGTGACGTCGATGCATCGTCATATTAATTTCTCATACACCAACGTCAATTTTTTGGGGGAAAATAACATTATTTTAGATTCAGAAAATTGATAATTTGGAAGGCTTATAAATTGCAAATTTTTTAATTTTCAGATTTGTTAAATTTTTAATTGAGAAATTTGGAAATTCTGCAAATTGCAATTGGGGGTTTGGAATTTTATGATTTCAAAATTTGTGAATTACACATTTATTGACGTTCCCCTTGAGAAATTAAAAAATAGAAAATTTGTGTGTTTAATTATTCATAAAAGTGTCTACCAGAGTTTAAAATATCCAACTTCTGAATCCAAAAAGACATCTTGTAATTTCTGCTGAACTCAGATTTTCGTTGTAATTGAAATCAAGAGACCGTATCGTAGAATATTATGCAAAATTAAATGTTAGCTATTGTGACGTTATCTTCTACCGGTGATAGCATTCAAGGAATTATATAAGACGCGTAAACTATTCGAGGTGCTTCGTCGAAGAATTTCGAACGGACAGCTGCAACGAACTCAGGGAACAAGCAATGGCATAGTTTCTTGTTTCAGGGTTGTTTGCGCGTTCGATAACGAAAACTAAACGAAGAAAGAGGGACTCTGTTCGTGGCCAAAGTGACGCGAGAAAACTGATGGAAAAGGGAGTATGATGGTATGGGTTGGGAAAGAAGGGAAGGAAGGAAGGAAGGAAGAAAGGAAGCGTCCGGTGACACGACTCACCGGAACGGGAGCGGCTGTGTTTACACGGTTAAGTGACACTAATTGAAAGTTCAATGCCGGCATATTGATTATGGGTATAAAGCACACGATATCGGGCAAACACGAGCAGGTAATTCAATCTCGGACCTATCTAATTCGTTCAACGCCCGACGAACGAGCCACGACCGTCGGTCGACGACCATAAACGTACGTGAAGCCAGCGAAGATTCGCGATTAAAGAACAAGTAGCAATTAATCGACAAACTTCGTTATATTCCGGTGCTATTCAAATGATCGCATGATACGTCTGTCAATCGAAATCATACTGGCATGAATTTACAGGAATACTGTCCATGTGTTAAAATTCTATTGAAAATGATTATAGAAATACGAGATTTTAGTTCGTTATAATATAATAGTTAATAATACTTCAAGCTTTTCGCACTACGGTCATCATACGATTAATATACTACGATGTAACGGTTCTTGATCTCTTTCAAACATAAATGTATATAAAGTCAAAGAATACTTGCGATTAGGGTAGCAATAAATCGGGCTACTTCGTTCCCTCTCGATGCCTTTCGCATGGTGACGTGATACATCTGACAGTTGAAGTCGTAGTTGCCACAGATTGAAACGAACACTGTCAACATGTTAAAATTCGATTGAAAATGATTACAGAGGTACGAGATTTTAGTTTATTATAATATAATATAGAATAATACCTTAAGCTCCTCGCACTATGGACATCATACGATTAATATAATACTGTATCACAATGGCTCTTGATCTTCTTCAAACGTAAACGTATATAAAGTCAACGAAGATTCGCGAATAGAGTAAATCGGATAATTTCGTTTCTTCTCGGTACCTTTCGCATGGTCACGTGATACAACTGACAGTTGAAATCGTAGCCACCATGGAATTAAACGAATACTGTCGACATGTTAAAATTCGATTGAAAATGAATATAGAGGTACAAGATTATTGTTCATTAATATATAATATTTAATAATACTTCAAGCTTTTCGTACTATGGCCATCATACGATTAATATAGAACTATATCACGATGGCTCTTGATCTTTTTCAAACGTAAATGTATATAAAGTCAACGAAGATTCGCGAATAGAGTAAATCGGGTAACTTCGTTTCTTCTCGGTATCTTTCGCATGGTCACGGGATACATCTGACAGTCGAAATCGTAGCTATCATGAATTTAAACGTATATTGTCGCTGTTTCCAAATTCGATTGAAAATAATTATAGAGGTACGAGATTTTAGTTCATTATAACATAATATTTAATAATACTTTAAGCTCTTTGTACTATGGTCATCATACAATTAATATAATATTGTATCACGATGGCTCTTGATCTTTTTCAAACGTAAATGTATATAAAGTCAACGAAAGTTCTCGATTAGAGTAAATCGGGTGCCTTCGTTTCTTCTTGGTGCTTTTCGCATGGTCACGTGATACATCTGACAGTTGAAACCCACCTTTTAAAAATAAAGAAAAACTACTTAAACAATTTCCATTTTCCAAGAAAAGAATAGGTATTAAAAACTGTATACATAGAATTTTTATGTGCAGAAGTTTGATTTATCGAATATATTTTTGTTTATTTTATACAGTGCATTTAAAACAGCATAAATTTCTGAGATTACACGTAATACATTTACTGTTAGCTACGTATCTACAATACTTACATGTACAATGCAATAATAATTCATATTTTTTAACCGACTTCGAAAAAGGAGGAGGTTACTCAATTCGATCAGTATATTTTTTTTTTTTTTCCTATGTGTGCCCGCCGATTACGCCTAATAAAAGGTTGAAATGTATTTAATATACTACCTAACGAGTAAATAGGTTTCATTCATATCTGTTACGTAATTGTATGATTGAATGAAATAGAAATTACTTCATTAGGAAATAGAAATTATTTTATACTTTTTAGTGCATTTCGAAGTCGGCGTATTTTTTTTCTTAAAATTATTTTATCTTTTCAGAACTGTTGGCGCTGTTCATGCCTTTCACGATCTGCACAACCAGGTACGTTGAAACAGTTCATGGTTTCACTCAGTTCTTTGTGGTTTTACAAAAATATTCTCTTCAAATTGCCTCTACCATAGTTTATAAAAAAAGTACCTTTGAAGTTTATTGACGCTCTCTGCCGTCAATTACAAAGCGGTAGTCGGTGCAAACCAAATGCATCCGAAGTTAACCGATGTACCACCACAGAACATTTGCCGTGTTCTCTTCTATTACAAGTGTTCCTTTTCATAAAGTAGTACCTTATTTTCCGTCTACATAAGCTTGTAGTAATTCCATATGTATAAGCCCGTGTCGACGACCGATATTGTACGTCAACCCACAACTCTCCAGACCCGTCTCGCGTCCTTGATTCATCGTGAACGGAATAACGTCATAACCTTCTTCCTAGGAATTATGGCCGATTTATATTATCCCCCGGATACGGGACGCTTCCGTTCAGGAAGAGATTCTTTCACTTAGATAATACGAACACTTGAAAATGCTCAATATTCGAATTAAAACTCCGAACAAACAATAAATCACTCTTCGTTTCAGTTTCTCAAAACTGAACGCAGGAAATCGCACAGAAATGTTTGCGGAAACTGGGCGCGATCCTCCAGACAGAGAAGGTAGACGAGAATGAAACTTTATGAAAAGGACACGATCGAATATCGCTAAAAGAAAATAGAGAAAGGTCGGCAGACAGCAAGAGGGACAGAGAAGGAGGGACTAGGAGAGAGACCAATATAAGCTGTTAGCTTGCAGCTGTTTGCGTAAACGTTATCCAGAGCCACGTACTACGTTTCGTCCCTTTGACAACGAGACTACAAACAGTGGCTAGGTATCGCGTAGTTGCGGATCACACGGATACGTTTCTCCCTCTCTGTCCTTGTCCTTGCCATCCAGAAAATTTTACTTGATTTCACGTGCAACGGAGATCCTCTTGATCCCCGTATGCGGTGATAATCAATAGTGATATCGGCGCTTTGTTGTAATTCACTGATCCATTAGGGATGTGAAAAGGTAGAATCTGAGAGCATCTAGGGAATAGGGGTTTAGGTAACGAGCTAGAGATAGGGAACTAGGAAGATAGAGGGGTATAGAGATGTGGGGATGTTGCTATAAAATGATATAGAGGTATGGAAATGTGGAGATGTGGAGATATGAAGGTATAGATGTATAGAGATCTAGGTATATGGAAATCTAAGAAGTTAGTAATTTGGAGCAATAGAAAGAGTACAGAGTTGTCAGAATCTAGGGATTCAAGGATTTGGGAATCTAGGAAAAGAGGAATTTAGGATTATAGGAATCTATTTAGGTACCTTATTAATAAGAGTTATTATAACTTATAATTATTTAGATATAACTAAATTTAGAATTTTTCATAGAGTATAGGGATCTGAATGTATAGGTATCTAGGAGAATGTGGGTCTAGGTGAGTAGGTATCTGAGAAAATACAAATCTAGCTGTATAGGTATCTAGGAGAATATGGATGTAGGTGAATAAGTATCTAGGAGAATGAGGATCTAGATGTATAGGTATCTAGTAGAATAGGGAATCTGGCGAATAGGTATCTCGAAAGGGATATAGGTGTACAAGTATCTAGTAGAATAGGGATCTAGATGTATAGATACGCAATGGATCTACGTATACATATAACTATCTATGGAAATATGGATTTAAGGAAATAGGTATTTAGCATAGTAGATATATAGGTAAATAAAAATTTGGGAATGTAGCTATTTCAAAATTCAAATATCTTGAATTATATGTATACACGTATATGTATATATGTATTGTACAGAGAATGACATGTGTGACATAGAAACCAAGATGTATGGATGTAGGGATATATCTAGGTGTATGTGGACCTAGAAGACACATAGTGCTCTACGATTCTACAGATTTAAACATATATAAAGATCCATAATTCAGATATTTAGCTACTTCTATAGTAAGAAGTTATACATAACTAGCGTTACTACTGTTGCCTTCATGCCGGCCCGCAGGACTTCTTTCGGCGAGCGGACAGTAGGTGTCGTGCGCGAGAAACGTTCGTTCGTTGGTCGAGTTTCGATGTTCACGATTCCCGGAAGTAGATTCGCGAGTTCTCCAGAATCAATTAAAAGTTTGCTGGAATTTGAAAGAGCATCGTGTTCCATAGCATCGCAAACTGCCGTTGGCTTGCACCTCGTCCGCGACTGTCCCGTCCCGTTTCGTTCGCGATCTCTCTGTTCGTCCGTCCGTTAATTCCCCGAAACCTGCTCCATCGATCGACGACATGTTTCTGCAAGCATATCGCGAATTCGTCGTTCAACGATGTCTCCAGAGAAATTTTCGCCGTTCTATAGCGACACCGTCGTTTCGTGACTTTTATAAAAGCAACCACGACAAAATTCATTCTGATCCTTGTTTTACGTTCGTTTTACGCCTTTCGTTCAGGTTCGAAAATTACTTTCCCTTTCGTCTTTACTGAGGAATGGAGGAAACGAACGGGTCTCTATTTGCTCGGTTGATTAGGTGCTGCGTAAATATGGTTGGAGCGCGCCATTATAAAGTTTAGGTACGAATTTTCTGCTAGAGAAAGATTACCCTAGAGAAATGATTCCGTTCTCTTTTTTATTGTATGATTATAACTAAACGGGAAATCATGCTCCGAAATTAAAATCTGGACGGCAATAATTCTGATAGATAGAATAATTTATGCAAATTATATTTTAAGTATTATACGTAAACTTTTGAATCTGTGAACTTTCAAGTTTTCGAGTTCAGATATTTTCTAAATCACAAATTCATAAATTTAGAATTTTAAAAATTGACAAAGATATTTGTTTAAAAACATCAGGTTAGGATCAAATGCCACCCTGTCAGCTCTAAACAGCATAGCACCCAGTATTTGTTCAAATCGATCTAAAAAATGACAAATAATCCCCACATACATGATTTCTATCACACGTAGATTAGAATCAGAGTCAAATGCTATTTTGTCAACTACCAACAGCATCCAGTATTTGTTCAAATCGATCTAAAAAATAATAAATAATTTCCATGTGCATGATTTCTATCACAGATAGATTAAAATCAAATGCTATTTTGTCTGCTGCCAACAGTACGTTTACCTTTTTATTCAAATTAATCTATAAAACGACACAATATTTCTATGTGAACATTTTATTATAGATCTATTGAAATGGGAACCAAGTGCCATCTTGTCAGCTCTCAACAATATAGAATCCGAATTTTTTTTAATTTATTTAAAAAATGGCAAATAATGTTCACATACACAAATTTGTTGCGGGTGAAAGAAAGTCAGAATCGAGTGCCATCTTGTCAGCTACCAACAGTACAGGAGGCAACTTTTTTCAAATCAATCTAAAAAATGTCATATAGTATTTAAATGCACAAATTCGTCGCAGATGAAAGAAAATCAGAATCAAATGTCATCTTGTTAGCTCTGAACTCAATTTTTTTTCAAATCAATCTAAAAAATGGTTAATATAATTTCTACATGTACAATTTCTATTACGAGTGATTAAAGTCAAAGTCAAGTGCCATCTTGTCAGCTCCCAATGTAACTTTTTAATTCAATCTACTTAAAAGATGGCAATAATTAGCACATTCAAAAATTCATCAGAAATGAATAAAATTTAAAACCGAGCGCCATCTAGTCAGCCTCCAACAGTACAAAATCCTCGAATAAATCCAATGCGATACGATTTCTGTCGCACGCGGATCAAAATGGTGAATCCGTAAGTCCGATCTTTTCCAAACGTCTGAATCAAATATATCCGGTAAAAGGGACGATGAAAAAGCATACGCGATGGCTCGCAGAAGGTATGTATCGTTACGTATCACCATAGAGGGACGCGTTTTACTTTTCGTTTCAGCAATAGTTTCCTCCGATACCCGACGAGTATATTCGGCAGTCGTACGCTCGGTTGCATATTCGTTCAGCGTACCGTAAACGAGTCAATGCAGATACAGGTTCGTGCGCATGGATCCTGCCGCTCTTCTCTACCGTATCTTTTCGGTATCCTGCCGCCTCGTCCTTCCTGGCTAACAGGACTCTTTGAAGCAAACGCTGCCCGATAAACTTCTATTGATTGAAAGCCTTACGCGTTTTATTCCACCGATCCAGCTACTCTCTTCCCCCTCTTGTCCCGTTTCTGTTTCTATTTATGTTTCCGTCAGGTGTAACTCGCGACGTGACGCGAACTGAGGTTAGAGCATGGCTATCGATTATCGATATCTTAACGATACCTTGCGAGTGCTCGACGATATATCGATGGGGGTGAGGGAAATTTGGAAATTTTTGGAACTGGAAAATTTACGAATTTTTGGAATTTGGTAGTTTGGGGAATTGGGAATTTTGAGATATGTGGAGGTGAAAATGGGGGAATTTGTGGAATTCGAAAGATGGGAAATTTGGAAATTTGAGGAATTGGGAATTTTGAAGTGTGTGGATTTGAAAATGTGAGAATTTGGAAGCTTTGTAAGTTTCAAAATTTTAGAATGTGGAGATTTTGTAATTTTTGGGATTTTGGGAATTTGAGGAATTTGAGGAATTTAGAAATTTAAAAAATTTTAAGAATTTCAGGAATTTTAAGAATTTTAGGAATTTTAGGAATTTTGGGAATTTGAGGAATTTAAGCAATTTTGAGAATTTGGGAAATTTGGGAATTTGAAAGTTTCAAAATTTGGAAATTAGAAAGTTTAAAAACTTGTGAATTAGGGGATTTGGGAATTTGAGAATTTGAGAGTTGGAGAGTTGGAGAGTTGGAGAGCTGGAGAGTTGGAGAGATTGAGAGTTTAAGAGATTAAGAGTTTTAGAGTTTTAGGGTGTTAGAATTTGAGAGTTTAAGAGTTTGAGGGTTTAGGTGATTGAGAGTTTGAGAGTTTGAGAGTTTGAGAGTTTGAGAGTTTAAGAGTTTGAGAGTTTGTGAGTTTGAGAGTTTGAGAGTTTGTGAGTTTGAGAGTTTGAGAATTTGAGAGTTTGAGAGTTTGAGAGTATTGGAGTGTTAGAGTGTTAGAATGTTAGAGTTTGAGAGTTTGTGAGTTTGTGAGTTTGAGAGTTTGTGAGTTTAAGAGTTTCAGAGTTTCAGAGTTTCAGAGTATGAGAGTATTGGAATGTTAGAGTTTGAGAGTTTGAGAGTATTGGAGTATTAAAGTTTGAGAATTTGAAAATTTTAGAGTTTTAGAGTTTTGTAGCTTTTAAGTCTGAGCGTATTACAGAACCAAATTTAAAAATGGTTTAATTTTAAAAATTGGGAGTTTGAATGTCTATAAATATGAATATTACATGACTGTAAAGAATTGGAAAATACCATCCCTCAACGGGCCATTATAATCACCTCTCGGTACCTACATCCATTCATACGTACATGTAAACGTATACAGACGTGTACGTTTATTTATTCAATTGATAAAGAGTTATCTCTATTTTTCATCGGAAAAAGATATTGGTTATTTCTACGGGTAACGCGTGACCGCTTTTTTCCGTGGGACCGGACCAGAGAAAATTTAATCGCCGTTTACGCTACAATTTAATCCTCCCCAATTCAATTTATCATGCTGTTATCGTTTAATTATCAAACACTTTTCTGGAGTATGCTCTCCCGTTTTCGCGCGTAATTTTTTTTAACTTTCGCATCGATCGAAAAATTTGATAGTAATATGCTTCAACGAAACTTGATTTTTCAACAGGAAATTTCGTTTATATTTGCAGCACCTCTCATGAAGTACTGACACGATATTTTTTCCGTATTTTATGATATTACTAGATCATAGTATACTGTTGTATATGATAATAGCACTGTATGAAATGTGACAATGTTAAAATATGATAATTGAATACTACATTGGTTTTATGATAATGAAATATGATAGTGGACCATAAAGAATTATCATAACGATGACAATAATAGTGATACATGACAAGAGAATATGATAGCATTTTATCATAGTTCAACATCATAGTTTATACAATAATGATATTGCACTGCAATAATAGTTAGATGTAGCAATAATAATAATAGTGATACATGACAATAGAATATAATAGCATTCTATCATGGTCCAACATCATAGTCTATACAATAATGATATTGCACTGCAATAATAGTTAGATGTAGCTCTAATAATAATAATGATACATGACAATAGAATATGATAGCATTCTATCATGGTCCAACATCATAATCTATACAATAATGATATTGCACTGTAATAATAGTTAGATGTAGCAATAATAATAATAGTGATACATGACAATAGAATATGATAGCATTCTATCATGGTCCAACATCATAGTCTATACAATAATGATATTGTACTGCAATAATAGTTAGATGTAGCACTAATAATAATAGTGATACATGACAATAGAATATGATAGCATTCTATCATGGTCCAACATCATAGTCTATACAATAATGGTATTTTACTGTAATAATAGTTAGATGTAGCAATAATAATAATAGTGATACATGACAATAGAATATAATAGCATTCTATCATGGTCCAACATCATAATCTGTACAATAATGATATTGTACTGCAATAATAGTTAGATGTAGCACTAATAATAATAATGATACATGACAATAGAATATGATAGCATTCTATCATGGTCCAACATCATAGTCTATACAATAATGGTATTTTACTGTAATAATAGTTAGATATAGCAATAATAATAATAGTGATACATGTCAATAGAATATGATAGCACTCTATCATAGTCTATATAACAATGATATTGTACTGTAATAATAGTTAAATGCAACGATGATAATAATAGTGATACATGATACTAGAATATGATAGCATTCTATCATACTCCAACATCACACTCTACACAATAATTCCCGAACATGATATTAACATAATATGATAGTGAGTTATAATACAAAGTTACGACCAGAGATACCCACAATTGTTCAGCAAAATAAAACAATTTATCATAGAACCGTATATTAACAACAGCAAAGCACGGTAAAACATTGAACACAACACAGCGGAAAGTAATAACGCAACGGTATAACGAAGTATAATGGCGCAATATGATAGAGTGTCATAATTAGAAACAACGGTAGAGCGCGATATAATAAAATCCTCTTTCGCGAATTCATCGGAATACGCGGAAACAATGAAACGTATATAAGCGATTAACGGCAGCGACTTTTCGATACGTCAATGCTTTCACTATTTAACCCGTTTCCCGTATCGCAAAATCCTGTGAAATCTCGCGGAACGTATCTCGACGCGATCGGACTCGCAACGACTTCCAATTACGCGTATCGCGTTATCCGCGATCTTCCGTAGTTATCGGCTGGCTGACGTGCCAGCTTTTGCGCGTGTTCGTCATCTAGGACAAAAGTTGGAATCCATGAGAGGAGTTCCCCGTGTCAGACCACAGGATACCCTCAGGGGTCACACCATGTTCTGACAGTGGTATTAAACTCGTCGAATATCGATGTCTCTTTGCAACTGTGTCAGTTCGCCGACTCTAGTTGCGCTTTACCAACTAGCTATCGTTACACGGCCAAATACCTGTTTCCACGTTCCGCCAAGAAAAATATCGCTTGGTCGCTTTCATGTTTCCAACAAATATCCCGCGAACAAGTCAAGCCGTGGCTGGACGACGAATCTGGTGACGTTTCCCGGGAGGACGTATTTCCAGCCACGCGAGACAATGAACGATGCTCGTCTTTCGGAATTTCGAAATTCGTGAATTTCGGAATACCGGAGTTTTCGGGTTTGAAAGTTTGATTACATGGAAATTTGTGAATACATTTACTCGAGAATTCGAGGAATTTCTTGATTCCGAGATTCGGAGGTTTACTGAGGAATACTGGCGTGAAGGTTTGGGTATTTAGTAATTTGGTAACTGCGGAATTTGAGGATTTCAATGAGATTTAGTAACTAGGAATTTTCAGAAATAATAGCTAGGGGATTTATTAATTGGGAAAGTTGATATTTGAGGTGTTGAAAATTTAGAGATTTCACAATTAGGAGAACTAGGGACTTTTTGCAGTAGAATACTGAGATATTTAGTAACTAGGGAATTTCAGAAATAATAGTTAGGAAATTTAGGAATTTAGTAACTGGGGAAATTGACATTTGGAGTGTTGAAAGTTGAGAGATTTGACAATTGGAGGATCTAGGGACTTTCTGTAGTAGAATACTGAGATGTTTAGTAACTAGGGAATTTCAGAAATAATAGTTAAGGAATTTAGGAATTTATTAACTGGGAAAGTTGACATTTGTGGTGTTGAAAATTCAGAGATTTAAGGGAGATCTAGGGACTTCTTTTTTGTAGAATACTCGTGGGTTTAGTGACTAGAGAATTTGAGAACTGAAAATTTAGAAATTCAGTAATTGGAAAATTTGTCACTTGGTGATTTGAGAATTGGAAGATTTGATAATTTGAGAATGTAGGGAATTTTTATAGTAGGATATTCAAAGATTAGAGCTAGGGAGTTTTAATACTTGATAGCTTGAGAATTCAGGAATTTAACAACAAGGGAATTTGAAAGTTTGAAGATTTAGTAACTTGAGAATTTAGAGATTTTTGGAATTCAAAAGTTTAGTAACTAGAAAATTTAGCAATTTAGTAACTAGAAAACTTGACACTGATATATTTGAAAGTTCGAAAACTTTGTAACTTGGGGAATCTAGGGACTTTTTTCAGTAGATCCTTCAGAAGTGTAGTAACCAGAGAATTTGGTATTTGCAGTATTGAAGATTTAAAAATTTGTAAATTTAGAAATTTAGAAATCTAAAAATTTGAAAGTTTTAATTATGTGAATTTGTAGATCTACTAACTTATAAATTTCTAAATTTACACGTTCGAAAATTTGACAAGTTGATAATTCAAAAATTTGCAAACCTCATAATTTGAAATTTTTACAAAACCAAAATTTACCGACACTCTCAAAATATTAATCCTACCATATCACGCATACATATTGATCTAGCGAATGCTGAAACAGTGACAACATCCAATTAATAGTTTGAACCATTATCCATTAACGACAGAGTAAATTTGTAACATAAACTAACAATTTTCGCCGTGGTAATCGGATCTTAGGATACCCAAGCACCTCGTTGCGACAGTTAATTATGTTTAACACGTGAAAGGTTGACGATCGAAAGGATCGATTTCTTTCGCGAAAACAACGACAACTTTTCCGCTAGGTCTAGCTATTATACTTTATGAACAAATGTCGCATAATTATAGAGCTTAAGGTGAAACTCGAGAACGCTCGGTTATCGCTTCTCTGGAAGGCTTCACCTTAAAAGGATCCTCGAACGATGTATCTTCGTTTAGTTGCCAGGATACGCCCTTATATCGCTGAAGCTCATAAAGATTTTCGAATAAGTATTACGAGCTAATTAGCTACTTGCTTGGTACTCGAGACCGCAATATCATCTCGAATATTAGCGAACGCGAATGCTCGTTCGTGTAAAAGCAATTACTGTAAAAGCGTAAAACCGTAAAAGCGTGAAAGCGTAAATCTTTAAAAAATCTTTTTATGCTGATTATATTTTATCCGAACCTATCTTGATTTACCTTTCTTTTTCTTAATTCTTTGCTTTTACGTTCCTTTCGTTGACAGATAACTATCATCACACTTTTGAATACAGATTTTGATGTCGATTACTTTCTTGATAATTTAATATTATGGAATATGATAATAAAATATGATACTATGCTAAGGTAGGATAAAATAGGATAACTTATGTCAAAGTATGATAAGATACGTTACATTATGATGAAATATGTTAAGGTGTGATGAAAATATGATAGAATATGATAAAGTATGCTGAAGTATGATAAAGTATGATATGCATATGATAAAGTATGATACAGTATGATGGAATATGGTAAAAGTATGATAAAGTATGATAAGTATAATACTGCTGCATGATATTAGAACATAGTAGTACAATATAGTAATAATGTAGGTTAATATGATAAAAATGTGATGGGAATATGATAAAATATGCTGAAGTATGGTAAAGTATGACATACATATGATACAGTATGATGGAATATGGTAAAAGTATGATAAAGTATGATGCAGTATGATGGAATATGGTAAAAGTATGATAAAGTATGATAAGTATGATACTACTGCATGATATTAGAACATAGTAGTTCGATATAGTAACAGTGTAGGTTAATATGATAAAAATTTGATGGGAATATGATAAAGTATGCTGAAGTATGATAAAGTATGACATGCATATGATAAAGTATGATACAGTATGATGGAATATGGTAAAAGTATGATAAAGTATGATACAGTATGATACTGCTGCATGATATTAGACCATAGTAGTACGATATAGTAATAGTTTAGGTTAATTGAGCAACAGTGAAACATGTTAGTGAAATGTGATACCAGGCTATGATAGTGGAATATCATATACATTGTGAGATCACAAATTTATACAGTATTAATAGAATATGATGCTGATACGAAGTCATAACATATAATGAACTGAAATCTGATTGTAAGTTTTATGATGTCACCGTATGATAATTGGTTAGGTACTTGATCATAAGATCGTATCGTATATCATATATCATATGATCATACATGATCATACTTTGAATCTAATACTTGATAATAATAGTATTTGCTTTAAGATAGTACACTATGACAGTGAAATATGATATTGGAATGTGATGGTACAAGTATCATTTGTTACGATAGCAAAATATAATAGTGTCTCATGACAATATGTGAATAATATTTATAGGAATAAATTTTAACAAACGGCCGATAAATGTCTGGACATTTCTAAAGTAGAATATAGTAGACCGTAGAAGGCCGTTCGATGGCCGATTTTCCAAATCGGTCAGAAACGAAGGATAGTTTTGTCTTAATATCCGTGCGAGGGTGGAATTCGATTGGGTATTCGTTCGTTCGTTGGTCGGTTTTCTGTTCGCTTTGTTCGATTCGGTGATTGTCGGGCAATAGCAGCAATAGCATGGCGGTATCGGGCCGATAGCGACAAAAGAGAGTCGGCGTATCGCGTCGGTCCGCCTCGCTGATGGAGCGGCCCGCTAAGAAATCTGATTGTAAAGGACGACCGAGCTAACGCTTCCATTTTTCCTGCGGCGTTCCCTGTATCCCGCAAAAATCTATTTCTATCTTTTTATTTCTTATTCCGGCGAGTCGCGCGCCACCGCCTTCGCCGGCTCGGTCACGGCTGCTTCGTTCGTTCTCGCCTCTCAAAGAAATATCACGACTATTTCAATTCTCGCTGATATTGCCGGCCGATAGACGAGCAAGAGCTTGCCCCAGGCGAACCGGAACCATCCTTTATTTTATATGGAGCCACGTACCCGTGTAGCATTACGAAACTCTTCCGCACACCACTGCACCGCGCCATTCTTCTCTCCTTTTTCCCCACGCTTCTCCATTTACCTTTTTCCCGAGAACCAACACTGATTTTAATATAAACACCTTCGCGATCCGATTCTTTCTTTTCCTTCCCTTTTCCTATCAGCTATTATAATCGACCTATCATACTGTGATGGTATACAACCACTATCACAGATATCGTTTTCCAACCATCATACTCTGATATCATAAAACTGCTATTACAATCTAAAATATTACAAAATATAATATACAGATATTATAGTTGACTTATCATACGATGATGTCATACAATTGCTGCCATAATAAGGTGTGATAGTCGAATTGTCATACGCTGACGTCATACAACTGCTACAATAATCAAGCATGTTTGATTTATTATACGCTGAAATCATAAAACTGCTACTATAATAAGATATGATCGTTGACTTATCATACGCTGATGTCATAAGGCTGCTACTATAATTAGATATGATAGTTAACTTATTATACACTGATATTATACAACTACTACTATAATGAGATATGATAGTCGAATTACTACAATTTGATGTTATGAAACTGCTATTATAACTGGGTATAATAATTCACAGAATCATATCCTGATTTCATAAAATTTCTATAATAAAGTGTGATAATAGAAATATTATAGTCTGATATGATGAAACTATCATAAACAGTGCAGCATTCGAACAATCATACTCCGATAGCATAAAACTATTGTCATAGTTGTGTATGATAGTCGAAGTATCATGCTTTGATGTCAAAGAATATCATAATCATAATATCATAACCTCCTATCATAATCATGTATGAGAGTTGACTTATCATACTCCGATGGAATAAAACTATTATCATAGTTCTGTATGATAGTTGAATTATTATACTTTGATGTCAGAGAAGTGCTATCATAATAAAGTGCGATATTTTAAGCTCATCGAAATTAGAGAATTAATGAATGATCACAATTTGCAAATATAGAGAGATAAATAGTTGAAACCGTAGATTTCCAAATCCGTAGATCTTGAAATTTTGAAATTGGTAAATGGGAGTACGCATCCATGGCCGCGTCAGCTGCACGCCCGTTCGGCAGCCCTCGTGGGCGCAGTCGCCCATCGCCGTTCTAAATCATAAACCGTGGCGAATCACCTCGGCGAACAATCGAACAGTAAAAATAACCGAAATCGTACGTTTCGTTATGTTATACCGAGTAAATATTTTCTTGTTACCGAAAGGCGCGGGAGACCAGGGTTTCCGTGTAAAAATTATTTTGCGACGGGAAAATAAAACCGACCGTAGACGTCTGGCGGAAGCAAATAATCGGAAAGCTTGAAATACCATCGCTCGTTCGACCCTCTTACCTGAGCGTATAAAAATTCTTAATCTAAAACCAATTCAGGGTAGTGCGCTATGAAACCCCATGATTTTTGTAGAAACACGCTCACCTTATGTAACGGGGAATTGGTAAAAGGTATTTCCTAATATCGAACCGACGCTGCGTCCCTTGAAAAAGAATGTTGAAGTGACGTCGCAAAAAGGGAAAAAGCAAGAGTGAAAACGTGTAGGGGAAAGAGAGGAACGCGGAGGAAATGTTTGGGGAAAGGAGACGAAGAGCAGGGTCACGTTTCGACTCTTCTCGCTCTCCCGTTCAGAAACCTGCCAAAACAAAAGATTCGAAAATTCCTTCCAGAAGCAAAGTAGCGATGGTTATAAGCGGATGAAATACCGCTCTGTCAACTGGAAATTTCTCCCAAAGATCCAGCCGCAATTTTTATTCGTATTAATGCGTTATTCTTGGGAATATTATTTCCTAATTAACTCTCTGGCTTCTTCTTTAAAACTACCATTTTTTATATCTTCTATTTTATTTTTTGTATTTTATATTTCAAACATGATATATGTGTATAAAGTTCATCGTATGTGTAAATAAAATTCATTACATGCGTGTACAAAATTCATATACATGTGCTAATGAAGTTCGTATACATATGTGTATAAAATGCATGTAGTAAAGAACGAGATACATATACATGTGAGTACAAATTCATTCGTATGTGTAAATAAAATTCATTACATATGTGGATAAAATTCATATACATATGTTAGTAAAATTCATGTACATGTGTTACAACATTCATATACATGTAATGAACAAATTTCATGTGCATGTATGAACAAAAATTCATATACATATGTGAGAAAACTTCATATACATGTGTTACAACATTCATACACATATAATGAACAAAATTCATATGCATGTGTGAATAAAATTCATATGTGAGTAAAATTCATATGCATGTTTGAATAAAATTCATATGTGAGTAAAATTCGTACACATATAATGAATAAATTTCACATACATGTGCATAAAGAATTCATAGAATTAATAATGTGTATTAAACATTGCCCGTAAATTTGCTTACCAATTTAAGTTGCCCTCTGTATTTATTATTTAAAAAATAAAATCATGGCGAATAAAACTGTTTCAATGTACATAGCAGAAGAACACGCATGGACTCACATTTGTGTACGATTTGAGAACCGGTGTTTATCTATCTTTTACGATGTACATTTGTTATTTTCTAGTAAAGTGAATGAACGCGGAATAAACGATCGAAGTTTAGTTTTGTATACGTCTTTTGATCAGCCGAACAAACGTACTAGTGAATCGCATCGAAAACATTGGTATTCGGCTGGAAACTGGCGGTGTAAAATTTCATGGTTATAAATTTAGTCTAGTTCGCAGTTATTCGCAGGAACCACGTAAAATACCCTGTTTCATATGTAAAACAAAATTACAGCCGAACCGACGCGACACGACGCGACAGTTCGTTAAAAATCGATAAAAATTGTTGAACGTAAATGCGTTCATTCGACGACGGAGAACGAAGTAATAAACTGTTTGCATCGCCATGAATTCCCAATCGGATACACGCGTACGATAACGCTGTTCGTACAAACTTGCCATTCGTACGTGCGCTTTCACGGTAAACGTTCCGCGGATAAAATCGTCTCATAAAACATACTTTAGTTACGAGTTCGTAAGATTTACGCGGGAACGTTTAGGTTCCTGTTTTCGAAGATGGCCGCGTAACGAGTTACCCCCTTTCGATCACGAGAGAATTTTTCAAGTTTCCGATACCGCTTTCTCATATTTTTCAACTTTCAATTATATGTTCGATGTTACACAGTTTCGAGCTGTGCAATTTTTATATCGCAATTTTTGAAGTCGATTTTCTTCACATTTCTTCAATTTTTAAATTCATCGATTTTCTTCAAATTTCTTTAATTTTCATATTCACTGCGTTTGTTCAAATTTCATTTATTGTCAAATTCACTGATTTTGAATTACTGGATTCTTGGATCGATAGATATCTGAATTTCCATATTCTCAAATTTCCAAATTCACATATTACCATACTATTAAATTATTTAACTTCTGAATCCACAAATTTCCATATCATCAAATTATTTAATTTCTAAAACCACAAATCCTTATACCGTTAAATTATTTAATTTCTAAATCCATAAATCCCCTTACTTTCAAGTCTTCTTTCTAAACCCGCAAATTATAAAATTTTCAAATCTGGGCACGTTCAAAGTTCGAAATTGTCAAGTTTCCTAAATTTTAAAACGAAATGAAAATATAATAGTAACATAATAAAACGTATGATCTATCTTAATACTGTAGACATAAATGCGTACAGCGAGTGTATATTTGTACACCAATGAATTCCAAACTTCATCAAATTATATATCATGTAATTTTGTGCAAACAACGAGAAAATATTCCGGAAAGAATAGATACAGCGAAAAATAATTTAACACGTGAAATTACCAAAAAAAGGACAAAAAAATCAGAAATGTAAAAACAGTAAGCATTCGTTGTTCGACAGGATTTTAATCGTCCCTGTGTTAGCGAAATTTTGTGTATAATTGTGTCGATTAAAAATGAAGAGTATCGTTTCGGCGCGTTGAAAAATTGCGACAAAAATCGGCGAACGTTCACGTAGGTAAAAAGTAAAAATAGCGTACAGGGACGAGAATCGAAATAATGGAAAAGTAATTACAACGGAAGGTAGCATTTCACGGTTCACCTGGTCAAACGCGATACGCAACGGTCCGATACGTTTTGCTACGTACGTGTACCGGTTAAATTTCTACTTTGCAGTATTAAACGGCTTGTTTACCGTGCATCCAGTCGGCTGACGGGTTAAAACAGAAAAAAATTTATGTGTGGCCACCAACGTTAGAAGTGTGCTTTCGCTAAAGAAGTTCGGAGGAGATATTTTTTAAAGAGCAGAATGGGTAATGTTTATTTAACTTTTATTAAAATTCATATGCTAGTAATACACAATACGTAAAATATTTCATATAGTGTATGTTGTATAATGTAAAATAAAATGTAAAATATACCACAATTTGAAATATGCACTTTGTCAGATATTGGATAGAAAACGCAATACTACAGAACGGGGTAGTTAGAATTTTTTATTTGACTTTTATTAAAATTCATATACTAGTGATGTACACTGCATACAATATTTCATATAGTGTATGTTGCATGATTACAGGGTGTCTCACAACTAGCAGGTTCCTGAAATGAGGGGTAGCTGATGTGATTCTGAATAAGATTTCCCTTTGCAGAAATGGAGTTTGAGGCTTCGTTGAACCAATTCGAGCGCGAGGATTAGTACGCGTTGGATTATTACGCGTTGGATTACTACGCGTTGGTTAACTACGCGTTAGATTGCCTCGCGTCAGATTCCTACACTTGGAATTACCACGCGTTGCATTACTACGCGTTGGACTAACACGCGTTGAATATCCACGCGCTGGATTACTACGCGTTAGATATCCACACAATAGATTACTACGCGTTAGATTCCTACGCTTGGAATTACCACGCGTTGCATTACTATGCGTTGGACTAACACGCGTTGAATATCCACGCGGTGGATTACTACGCGTTAGATTCCTACGCTTGGAATTACCACGCGTTGCATTACTACGCGTTGGACTAACACGCGGTGGATTACTACGCGTTAGATATCCACACAATAGATTACTACGCGTTAGATTGCCACGCGTCAGATTCCTACACTTGGAATTCCTACGCTTAGAATTACTACGCGTTGGACTAACACGCGTTGAATATCCACGCGCTGGATTACTACGCGTTAGATATCCACACAATAGATTACTACGCGTTAGATTCCTACGCTTGGAATTACCACGCGTTGCATTACTATGCGTTGGACTAACACGCGTTGAATATCCACGCGGTGAATTACTACGCGTTAGATTCCTACGCTTGGAATTACCACGCGTTGCATTACTACGTGTTGGACTAACACGCGGTGAATTACTACGCGTTAGATATCCACACAATAGATTACTACGCGTTAAATTATCACGCGTTAGATTTTTACGCTTAGAATTACCACGGGTTGCATTACTACACGTTGGATTAACACGCGTTGAATATCCACGCGCTGGATTACTACGCGTTAGATTACCACGCATTAGATTTCTACGCTTAGAATTACCACGCGTTGCATTACTGTGCGTTGGATTACTACGCGTTGAATATGCACGCGCTAGATTACTACGCGTTGGATATCCACACGTTGTATTACTAGGCGTTGTTTTAATACGCGTTGGATTACTACGCGTAGGATTACCACGCGTTACATTACTACGCGTTGGATTACCATGCGTTAGATAACTACGCGTTATCCAAAGCTGTCGTTCTCGCGTCTGCGCATGCATAATCCTCGCGCTCTGATTGGCCCGTGTTTTTCTTTAATAATTCAAAAACGGAGCTTCACACCCCATTTTTGCAAAGGGAAATCTTGGTCAGAATCACGTTAGCTACCCCCCATTTCAGGGACCTACAGTTGTGAGACACTCTGTAAAAAAAATATCAGTACTTATTACATGCACTTTATCCAACATTAGGCAGAAAATCCTGAAACAGTTACTGTTTATTTAACTTTTATTAAAATTCATAAACTGCTAGTAATTGCATACAATATTTGATACTGTATGATGTATAACACTATAAAATATGCACTTTATCAGATATTAGATAGAAAACGCAATACTGGAACAGAACGTATCTGGAACTGTTCATAGGACTTTTATTGAAATTTATAAACTTAGTGTTCACTGTATAAAATATCTGATATATTATATAATATGTTGTGCAATATGCATTATATAAAATCAGTACATAAAAAATGCACTTTATCAAGTATTATTAAATAGAAAATGCAGTACATAAAATATTACTGCACTCTGCTTCAATCACCTCTGTCCCTGTCGTCACACTAGAATTAGCGTTAAATGCACACTCTCAAATTGAAAAATATATAAACATGGAGACATTACATGCACTATTTATCTCAAGGCAATCATTCGATAAAAACAGAACAAAATCGTATAATGTATGTAAGACCTGTAACCAGTCATTTTGATCGACACAACAACTCGTCAGACCTCCCAAAATTACCAAGAACGATAACGATCACAACTCCACAAATTATTGGTTTCTTCTCGTTATCTCCATTAACAAGCAAATTTTAAGCATTAAAACGATGCGTAATGAAAATGACAGAAAATGATACAAATGATGACAAATTTATATGCCAACTACAAGTCAGGCAACGTAGAAACAAAAAATCTTGAAGACTATAACACATACACATACACAATTTTAATAACTCCTGTTGGAAGAGAAAAAAGGTATAATATTAATTTAGAGCAAATTCTAAACCGCTATAAACGGTTCTAAAGACAAAGAGATATTACGCGGCACGTTGATCTTTCCGCGCTTCTCGCCGTTGGCAGCACGCATAATGTTCGAAACTCGTCCAAGTATCAAGTCGAAACTCGGGTTCCCTCTAAACGAGCCATCGCCGCGCATAAATCCCGAGGACGCATATACACTTGTCCACGGTTAAAGTCGTTTCTATGCGCGATGCGCACGGAATTTGATATCGCGAAAGCGTGCGCGGGCCAATTAGAGGATTCTGCGCGGCTCTCGCGAGCGTGCGATCCGCGCGAATTAGTCGGTCAGCCAAGCCCGTCAACCGGTTACCTCAGCCGTCGTAAGAGTCGCGAGCGGAGCTTTTCGAAAAGGCACGCCGCCGGTGCAGCAGGAGTGGCTTGCAGCTTTCGAGTCGGGTGGGGGATACTCTCGACGGTTTACAGACGGAAACAGAAATAGAAAAGTGATGAGCGCGAGACAGAGAAACGTTGAGGGTGAAGGGGGGTGCTCGTCTCGGATAACAGGGGTGGTACGCGGGGCATGAATCGGGGAGCAAGGGAGACAGTCGGAGCAGAGGAGAACCCGTCGGGCGAACAAGGAGCACAGGAGGAGGACCGAGAAGGACGGCGAAAGGGTGAGAGCAAAAGGGGCAGAGAATAGAGGGTAGAGAGAGGGCGGCAAAGCGGCGGAAGGGTAAAGTGTGGAGGGATGGAGACCGAGAGAACGTGAGAGGCCAGCGATTGTGCTACAGTCGCACCGCGACACCCCACGAGTGAAACCGCGCGCGTGCCAATCTGCTCCCGTGCTCTCGTGCGCCCGTAGCCGTGCAGACGAGCAAGGACCTGCGAACAGTGCTATGCTTTTAAGGCCGCGGCCAAACATTTTCCTCGTTTTTCTTCTTCTCGTCGTTTTTCTCGGCGTCGACTCGTCGACTCGTCGAACGCCTTCGTGGAAAAGGAACCGCTCTTAATCGGGTAAGTGGTTACCTACCGACCACCACCACCACCTTCCACGACGAATGTCCATTTTACGACCTACGATTTATTACTTTATACCGAATACCTGGATGGAACGACTTCTAACGCCCGCCGAAACGTTCGGACCTACCGTCTTAGATTCCGGACAAATTCTCCGGAAACCTGTTGATGAGTTCTCCTTTGCCTCCAAGTGACCACGAACACACTTTTCGCCACGCCGATCTTGACCGTCGGCCACGTTTGTGCGTACTCGATTACGGTTTAGAGTGTGCATCAATTTTCCGAATTAGAGTATTCTATTTAACAGTTTACTAGCATATAATACTGATCCACTATTGTAGCTTGCTATGAATTTACTGGGTTAACTATTAGTTTCGACAATCTCTGATTTGAAACTGTACTCTCAGTTTATTAGCTTAATTATCAACTTCCATAAACGGTTTTGGTTCAAGATTATTATGGTTTAGTATGGGTTTACTGGGTTAGCTGTCAGTTTCAATTATCAGTTTCGATTCATAAGTATTATATTTTACCTTCAGTTTATTAGCTTAATTACTTTTCATGAATGGTTATGGTCTGTAATTATCAGAGTCCTTTGAGTTTATTTCTTTAACGATCGAATATCACTTCTGATTCATATTTTCTTTAAGTTCATTAGCTGGATTATCAGTTTTCTTAAACTTGTAGTTTATGACTATCATGGTCTGTAAGAGTTTACAAGTTCAACTATCACCTTTGATCATCTGTTCTGATTCATAATTATCATACTTTATTTTGAGTTTACTAATTCAACTATTAGTTTTGATCATCTGTTATGATTCATAGCTATCATACTTTATATTGAGTTTACTAGTTCAACTATCAGTTTTGATTATCTACTATGATTTATGACTATTATATTTTACTTTGAATTTACTAGTTCAACTATCAGCTTTGATCATCTATTCTAATTCATAACTATCATACTTTACTTTGAATTTATTAATTCAACTGTCAGTTCCAATAACTCAGTTTCGATTATCAGCTTTGACTTCTGTCCTACTTCATTTGAATGTATTATCTTAGTTATAAATTTTCATTACCAAATGACTATCATAGTCTAATCTACTATTTTAACTATCTAAGTTGATAATCAACTATAATTCACAACTATCATATTTTGCTGTCGGTTTACTGGTTTAACTATCAGTTTCATAACGCATTCTGGTTCATAACTATCGTACTTCACTGTGAGTTTATTAACTTAATTATCAGTTTCCACAACTCGTTTAGGATTATCATATTTTACTATAAATTTACTAGTTTCTCAGTTTCAATAACCTATACTGCATGACTATTATAGTCCACTATTAATTTATTACCCATATACATAATCCATGAGTATCATAATTTACCATAAGTTTACCGGTTTAACCATGAGTTTCGATAATCCACAGTTTCGTAGATGATTGGTATATGGTCACCTAACTTTGGGTTTGTTGATGTTGACTCGTCAGATTTATGCGTCACATATGTTAAAACTTCGATGATTCTGACTAATTGTACTTTAAGTGTCATATATTTCAAACAGTTGCCTTCTAATGTAGAAACTGTTCTGTGATTGTTCATTAAGGTTTCTTTGTTCATACTGACTGTTAGATTTACCATACCTAAGGGTACTTCATACACTTGTAAAATGTGCTTCAATTCTTTAATTATACCTTCATCCATCATAGATCACAAAGTTGTAGATGACTCGTTTTGATTCACAAAGTGGTTTGTTTATTTCTTGTTAATTATAGTTTCTGTAGGCTTATCCATGCCAGTCATTAGTCAAATTCGTCTGACATACTTACAGACACTCGTGAAACATGCTTCAGTGAATTATCTAACTATGAGTTATCTAATCATACTTTAACCCATCGTAGATCATAAAGCTTCAGATGACTCGTGTTAATTGATAAAGAGATTTTTGGCGATTTCTTGTTAACTATAATTTCTTTAGATTCATCGATGTCAGTCATTAATAAAATTCTTCTGCTATACTTAAAGACACTCGTGAAACATGCTTCAGTGAATTATCTAACTATGAATTATCTAATCATACTTTAACCCATCGTAGATCATAAAGCTTCAGATGACTCGTGTTAATTGATAAAGAGGTATTTTGGCGATTTCTTGTTAACTATAATTTCTTTAGATTCATCGATGTCAGTCATTAACACTAAAACTAGCAACCCAATCTTTCTCCACATGTTTCTTATTATAAGATACATATTTTGTTAAGTACTCCTTGAAATCAGTACTGATTTTCATCAAGATAAAGAATAATTATGTGTACTAATTTATGTTTCATCGTTTGTTTATCTATTTTTCAACCTCATTTTCAATTTCAGACTAAGTATGTATTATATGCAGGTAGATTTAGTGTTAATCATTCTTCTGTCATACCGGAAGACACTCATGAAACGTGCTTCGATAAATTATCTAATGGTTCCCTCACCCATTATAAGCCACAAAGCTTTAAATATCTCGTTCTGATTCACAGACAGGTTTATAGATTTCTTGTTAATTACAATTTCTTTAGATTGATCGATGTCTATCAACTTCTGTCGAACCTGAAAATACTTCTAAAAGCTGCTTCAATAAATTACCTAATTATACCTTAACCCGCTATAGATCACAAAGCATGAGACTTATGTTAATTCACACAAGAATTTCTTCATCGTCAGTCAGATATAGTGTACATGACAGAACGCGTGAAACGTGCTTCGATGAATTATGTGACCAATCATATCTTAACTACCCTTGATGGCGAACAATTCGATCACTCGTTCCGATCCAGAAAAAGTTTTATCGTAGTCAATCATGGTTTCATCAGATTCCTTCGTGCATCGACTAGATTTGTGTGTCACTCTTCATAAATCGCTGGGAATATCCATTAAATTTTTTGACCAATTATATCTTACCTTTGATCGTGAACAATTCGAACACTTATTCTGATCTGGAAAGAGTTTTAGTGTAGCAGGGTTTTATTAGATTTGTTGCTGTTGACAATCTTCATACTTCAGACTATGTGATCATGTTTCATGCATGTGTGATTATATTTCGTACATGTGTGATCATATTTCATACATATGTGATAAAATACGTAAAACATACTTCGATAGATTTTCTGAATGTCTTCAAAACTTTATCTGAATCAGAGTTTTATAGGTGTTAACAAGGGTTTACGTTTGTTAATGATGAATTAACCTGGTCTATGTTAGCTAGGTTTCCTGATCAATCATACTTTAACCACCACATGTCACGAACGTTTAAGTTCAAATCCAAAAATACGCTTCATGATTGTTGATCACAGGTCTTTTATGTTTGCTAATGTTAACCTGTCAGAAAAATACTTCATTTAATTTCATCACAAGGAATTTAATAATCTGAATCCAAAAAGAGTACTACGGCAATTGACATGTGTATGCACAGGAATGTGTATACATATTCCATTTGACTTCACCAAAAACGTTCAAATATTTATAATCAAAAAAGAGAATTATGGCAGGTCACTACAATTTATTTAGATCCATGCATACACATTTCACTTGATTCCATCAAAAACATTCAAATATTCACGATCAAAAAAGAGTGCTATAATAGTTCACTACACTTTGCTTAGGTTTGTTAATTCAGTCTGTGCCTACACAACAAAACACGTTTCATTTCATCACAAACATTTTGAGAATTTTAGCCCAAAAAGAGTGTTATAATTGTCAACTGCAGTTTGCTTAGGTGAAACGTGTTTCCATAAATTTCCTAACCAATCATACCTCAACCCCATATTGTTAAGTCATACATGGCAAACGATATAATAATCCATTCTAATCCAAAAGACAATTTGTGGTCCTTGATCTTAATGTTTTAATATGAAAAGTTTGTTTCAACTCATGTGACGATCAATTATATCTCAGCTGTCATACATGACAAATGTTATATTCTAATGCAAAAATCACTCTATGATCCTTGATCAATCTTCACACTAACTAATGTTGATTATCAATCAAATTTGAACCTGGATGCTGAAGTGTTTTAACTAATGTGACGATCAATCATGCATCAACCATCAAACATGACAAAGTATCAATAATCCATTACGATTTCGAAAGACTTTATAAATCAATGACACCGTAAATGCAGATAACGGAGGAAAAATTTGCTACGGTTTAAAACGTTAATTCAGTGTAACATGTTTTATTTCTTTAGTTAAATAATGATAATAAATGTAACGTTCGACCTAAATAGCTGCAACGAATCCATCATGAATATTTCCCGATACAATATCCGTGGAACGTTGAAAGTTTAAGCAATCGAACGATTCGTCGTCAAAATAATTTACTATTCGTTCGACGACACTTTAGCGTTTCACGATTAACGTGAACGTGAGATCGTGCGACACTAAAATTTTTATGACCTTGGAGAAAAGACTCTTCCGCGTAATTTTTTATCGCTGTCGGTTGAAATCGCTTGGAAACTGGAGATTTTGCAAATGCTGAATATTCATTACCATATTTTCTTTCATAATATCAAGGATATCCTGAAAAAATTAAGTTGAAAAATAAATATATTTATCTTGATGAAAAATAACGTGGATTTCGTACTTAACAAATTTTTGAAAATGAAGTGAAAAACTTGCAAAGAAAACACTTCTGGTAATTTAGTGTTATAATAAAGTTGTTGGTCAAGCTCATATGAATTTGTAATATTTATGTTATTTGAGAAGATTATGTGTCATTTATAAACTACATACGTTCATGTGTCATTTATTAATATTATAAATTTGTAATATGTTATTCTACATTCATGTTATATTATTAATATTATATGACATTTATAGACATGTGAATGTGTGTTAATCGTGTGTATTTATGAATAGTATACTTTATTTATATGCATCATATGTTCATATGTCATCTGCAAATATCTTATGTTTATATGTTATTCATAAATACTACATGATTATATTTTAGTTATAAACGTCACATGTTCATATTTTATTTATCAAACACTACGTGATGATATGTCACTCACGAGCATCATATGTTCATATGTTATCTATAAACATCATACGTTCATATGTTATTCATGAGTGACACGTGATTGCATTTCACTTACAAACATACATGTTCATATTTTATTTATCAAACACTATGTGTTTATATACTATTCATGAGCATCATATATGTAATTTATAATTTTTATATATTTATATATTACTCATATACATCATATGTTCATATGTAATTTATAATTTTTATATGTTTATACGTTACTCATATACATCATATGTTCATATGTAATTCATAATCTTGGTATGCTTACATGTTACTCATATACATCATATGTTCATATGTAATTTATAATTTTGATATGTTTATACGTTACTCATATACATCATATGTTCATATGTAATTTATAATTTTGATATGTTTACATGTTACTCATATACATCATATGTTCATATGTAATTCATAATCTTGATATGCTTACATATTACTCATATACATCATATGCTCATATGTAATTTATAATTTTGATATGTTTATACGTTACTCATATACATCATATGTTCATATGTAATTTATAATTTTGATATGTTTATACGTTACTCATATACATCATATGTTCATATGTTATTTATAATTTTGATATGTTTATATGTTACTCATATACATCATATATTCATATGTAATTCATAATCTTGATATGCTTACATATTACTCATATACATCATATGTTCATATGTTATTTAAAA
The DNA here is from genome assembly GCF_050947335.1 of Megachile rotundata. Taxonomy (NCBI): domain Eukaryota; kingdom Metazoa; phylum Arthropoda; class Insecta; order Hymenoptera; family Megachilidae; genus Megachile; species Megachile rotundata. The sequence continues at coordinate 7,830,244 of NC_134986.1, forward strand.
TCTTCATATGTTTACATGTTACTCATATACATCATATGATTATGTTATTCATTAACGTCATATGTTCATACGTTATACATAAACGTCACATACTAATATGTTATTTGTTAACATACATTTATTATTTGAAAACACCATGTATTCTGAAAATTCAAAAATACTGAAAATGCTATTAGTACCCAAAGTCTCTCCACTCGTGTCACCAAAATAAGAATGAATCTGTACATTGTTGCAACTCAATCGTATTTTACGTTCACGAAAGCCCGAAAGTGCTAAGTATCAAAGAAGAGAACGTTCCGAGGCGGAAGAGTTGCTCGCGAAAGTTGACCGAAGAGAAGGATAGAGAAGAGGAAGAATGGAAATGGAAAACGAAATTGTACGGTTCGTTGAGTTTGCAAAACTACGAGTATTATAATCTAAGAGAGAAAGATGAAGAGCAGGAGGGTAGGAAGAAATTCCTTAACAGAGTAGTTGCGGAGGTGTTCTCCGAGCGAACAGAAGGACGTTGCACGCGGTAGTAGAGCCGAGTTCTTTTGTTCGTGGCACCCTTTACCAATTCATTCGGTAGGGACGTACGCGTACTGCTCTTTTCCAAGCTATCGTGCTCGTTCCGAGCACCTGTGGACCGCCCCATTCCATCCTGAACTCTTCTTTGAAGAACTGCCAATGACTTCCGGCTGACTCGTAGAACCTGTTGATGATACACCCACGGCCGTGTTTTAATCCGACGAACCGAATTCACGTTTCAAGTTACGAAACCGATGAAATCTGCAATTTTTTCGTTCTTTAAAGTCTGATATTCGTCGACGACTTCTGGTTGACTCTGATGACTAATATTCTTTAATGACTTTCAACCGAATTGTAGAACTTCATACACTCATGGTCTACGTGTTTTAATCCGACGAACCGAATTCACGTTTCAAGTTACGAAACCGATGAAATGTGCAATTTTTTCGTTCTTTAAAGTCTGATATTCGTCGACGACTTCTGGTTGACTCTGATGACTAATATTCTTTAATGACTTTCAACCGAATTGTAGAACTTGATACACTCGTGGTCTACGTGCTTTAACTCCTTAACCTACAAATTTTTTGGCAGTTGCTTCACAAAAGATACGGTACTGTAAAACAAGGGGTTAATACCGCCCCTACGTTTACACTCCATTCTCTCATTCTTTATGACTCTGCTTCTTAACTAACTCAGTCTTGAACCGACATTTTGAATTCTTAAAACGTGAATCTGAAATTTTGTAGGACTCTTCAAAACTTGAAACTAAAATACAGAATTATTTTGGTAGTTGTACAATATATATTGTTTATACAAATACGATTGAAAACTAGATATGTGTTAACCACTGAATCTAACAAGCTTTCCGGCAGCTGCGTCAGTCAGAGTTACCTAATTATTATTGTGGTGTTAAGGTAAATAAAGAACGTTAGGTATATTATGGATTTAGCTATCTTCAATTATACAAATTACAATTGGTATCGAACTCAAAACACGATCTTGATGCAAATGCAGTTTGGGTTTACCACATTTGAACTGTAACGTGCGTCATGACTCGATGTTATAAGCCAATGGATTAAAGTTAAATCCAACGAATCGAATTTGTATTTGAAGTTACGAAAGTGATCAAATTTTTCGTAGTTTGATATTCTTAATTTAATCCCTAGATCCTTACATCCATTCATCCTAAAATATTTAAATTTCCGAATTTTCAAATCGTTAAATTCTGAAATTCTAAAAATCCTAAATTCTGATTTCCTGAAATTCTTAAATTCTTAAATTCTTAAATTCTTAAATTCTTAAATTCTTAAATTCTTAAATTCTTAAATTCTTAAATTCTTAAATTCTTAAATTCTTAAATTCTTAAATTCTTAAATTCTTAAATTCTTAAATTCTTAAATTCTTAAATTCTTAAATTCTTAAATTCTTAAATTCTTAAATTCTTAAATTCTTAAATTCTTAAATTCTTAGATTCTTAAATCCTTAAATTTTTAAATTCATAAATTCCAAATTTCCCAGATTCCTAACTCCCAAGATTTCAGAATACCCAACTTCCTCAATTTCCAAATCTTCCAATTTCATGCACTTTGTCCAGCTGGAAAATCATCCGGGACGCTGTTCGTTATCTTCTTTGTCTGGCGCGTCCGAGAATCCACGACGCTGGGTATTTTTCCGCTCGACGTTCCATTTGCCTTTCGTCGTAATCGTCCCTCCTCGAATTAACACTAGGTATTTCGTTTTACCCCAGAATTCGCTTCGAGAACGTTGCGGACGTACGTTCTTGACGCAGTGCTGTCGACTGGAAGCGAAGACACGCGCGTCCATGAAAAACGAATTGAACATCGCCGCAGCTCAAGATGGCACATAATGTGCCAACCTCTTCTTTGGATAAATTCTTTCGCTTCTTTGTTGCATCGAGGTTGAAACATAAAATACCGTCACGAATAATAATTCGTAACACATAATCTAAATGTGGACCAGCTAACTCGCAATTTCTTCCTTCATTATCAAGATATTTGTTTATTGTTTACACGTTTATTGTCGTTGTTGTTTATGCAGAATTTGTAATGTGATTTTTAAGTGACTACTTGAATAGTCCTTTTTAATTGGAATGTTAGGTTAATCGTTGACAAGTCTATTGCTGTTGTCATTTATGCAGAATATTGCTCTTCATTGGTATCAGACTTTACTTATGTAGTAAGTACATATTTTACATTCGTAATAAGTATATTTCAAATTCACAATCAGGGCGTACGGATTTACCAGAATAAGTACTGATGCTAACCCACGAGTAGATTTCTACATATGGAAATATAGTTTGATGACATAGAAATCTAAGGAGTTATGACCCTATATATTTGACAATCTAAAGAAATGGATTTGGAGATTTGGACTGTAGATATTTGAGAATTTTGTCACGTGTCAAAGCATATAAGAGTTCTTAGTCACATATTAAAGCATGTAGCACCAGTTAGTCACATATGAAAGCATGCAGCATCAGTTAGTCACATATCAAAGGATATAGTACCAGTTAGTCGCATATCAAAGCATGTAATACTTGTTAATCACATATCAAAGCATGTAATACTTGTTAATCACATATCAAAGCATGTAGTATCAATAAGTCACATATCAAAGCAGATCTATTAATTTCATATCATCAAAGCATGAAATACCTATTAATTACATACGATCGAAGTAAAACTTGAAGAAGCACAACAATTTTCTTTCACTCTAACCCTCTACAAAGTATATAGTGCAAAATCCTCTCGTTTCAGTACAAAAGTTTAAGTAAACCAGTACTATTCAGAATACTTTATGTGCGCTACCCTATAATGTACTACTCAATATTCATAGTGCTACGAGTATTTTATGCGTCTGGTGAGGAGAACCAATCGAATCCGCACCACATCCACCTGCCAACTTTACCAGATGCTTGGTAGCCAAAGTATTGATTGAATTAACCGGGAGATTTTGTGAGAAGACGTATTAAATATGAAGAGAACTTTGAAATTAATGAACTAAAACCTTCTCATGTTCAAATACTGAAATATAGTATTGGAAGTACTCATTTTAGGGTAAATTTAAAAATGTCTTGAAATCTCGGCAATGGCGTGTAGACCGAGATGCACCTAGAATGACTCGTATCTGGACACAAAATAGAACAAAATTGAAAGAACATTTAAATGTTTTCACGAACAATGAATAATTTCGAATACCATAGCGCGGAGGGATTAAAGCGAGACACCCTGTCGCGAGAAGAATGATCGAAGGATTTCCACAAGTCCGATAAAAAAATGAAACCTTCGATAAAATTCAAAAGCGGAACTTTATCGACTTTTCGAGTGGAGCAAACCCTATCTAATCAGAAATCCTTTTGAAACTTGATCCTGAATCACGGAAGGTTTTTTCGATGTAGAACTCGTATTACCGATGAATCCTTCTCTTCTCCTTTTAACGATTCTCGACTACCGTCGTGAAAAAAGGACGTTTAATCGGAAAAAAGAAAATGTCCATTCGGAACGTATCACTGTCCCAATTAACTCGCGCAAACATCGAGCGGAATTCGATCGGCGCTGTTAATAAACGAAATATGATGAAAAAAATGTGGTCGTCGGGAACACGGTTGAATCGAAAATATATTTCAGATCGAAGCGTTTCCCTTTTGCTTAACTAGTTGAACAAGATTTGCAACAGAATACCAAGTTACTCGAGAAACTAGGACGAGCGTTGCTTTTCCTTTAGAGTATCAAATAGCTACGATAACCACTCTTCGCGAATCTCGTTACCGTTGTCATTTGACGTTGTAGTTACGCAAATATAATTATAATCACGTTTGATGGTATCAGGAGAACCCCACGCTATTTTTATTACGAAATTGTGTCATTCGATTATCTTACGGAAATATATTCGATTTAAACCGTTGACGTACTTTGACGAGTCTCACTTCCTCATAGCTCAAATGTGATAAACCTTGCTTAAATATTCAACTTCAAAATTTAGGACAACTATAATTTCTGTAGTCAGAAATAGCTCATTATAAAGCACTCACAATATTAAATTCAATATTAAATTCAAGTAAATATATTTTTAACAAGTTTTGATCAGTAATGTAATCACCCTTGTTATCGACAACCTTTTGCCATCTACTGTGCAAATTTTCAATGCCGGTTCGATAAAAATTAATTGGTTTCCGGGCGAAATAACTGGAGACGGCATTTTGTATATCATCAAAATTTTCAAATTTTTTGTCACTTAGAAAGTGTCGTAGCGATCGGAATAATTGGAAAACCACCTTTGGCATTTGCGAGCGTTTAATGCGCTTGGATAAACATCGCAAATGTTTTTGGTAGCGACTGTTGCGTTACTACCCTTGTGAAACTCAACAAACATACAATGGATACGTACCTCTGGTATTTGACTGGCTATTTCACATAAAATTGCAAAGGAAAATTTCAGATTTAATTATTTACAAGTAAACGAGTCAATTTAACCTGAAAACTTTAGCACGACAGAGAACGCAATCAGCTGATAAATGACAAATATTGACATGCGCAGAAACGAAATTACTTTGCGGTCTCCCTAATATTAAATAAACTATTTATCACAACTTTATGCACTGTCAATAGATTACATGACTCTTTATTTCATAAACTTCGATACGTCATAAGTGTTAAGTTTATGTAAGTTTAGTAAGTGGTATATGACATGTGGTTAATGTGACTCCTTAGGTAGGTCATTTTCTGCTATCCCTTCACGATTTTTGGAGTGAAACTAAAGTGAGTGGAGAGGAAATAGGATAACCTTCAGAAAATGACATTCTATTTTCTAAGGCAAGCATGGGCAAATGGTGGCCTGCGACTATGTACTGTCTGACCATGTACCATCGCTATTTTCTCACTTCATTGAACTGCTCGAAAATAGCCTGTACCTTTTTGTCTTTCCTGATTTTCCTGGCAATTGAGAGAGTTTCAAGTTTTTTGATCTTCTGATTGTCGAATTCGAAAATTTGCAAGGGTTTATAAGTCCAGATTACATGTTTATAAATTGTCATATCTCAGTTTACATCAAAGTACTTACATTATTAAATTTCTGAATCTTCGAGTCGTTTAATCTCTCTAGCTTCGAATGTTAAATTGCCAAATTTTTATATTTCCAAATTTGTAAAGAACCAAATCTCTAAGGATCCAAATTCTCAAATTCCAATATTGCTACATTTTCATTTTTATTAGTCAAACGTTCATTTTTTTTATTTTTCTAAAAGTAGCTTAACTGAATTTTCAGAACAAGTCATATATGTCACATGTGACATAAGAACAAGGATCATTAATCTTTCAATTTCATCTTTCAATCCGTTAATGTATATTATAGTCTCAATATTAAAAACCCTCAAATGATTATTTCATTTGTTCTTTCAGTAAATAATTAATTTAACAGAATTTGCAATGTCAGTTACATATGTCACATATGACATAAGACCAAATGTACTGAATCTTCCATTTTCATCTTTTGGTCCATTAATATATGCTATTGTCTCAATATTAAGAGCCCTCAAATGTTCATTTCGTTTCTTTTTTCCATAAATAATTAATTTGACTGGCTTTGCAGCACCAGTCACATACGTCACATATGATATAAAACCAAGAATACTTAATCTTTCCATTTTATCTTTTAAATATGTCAACCCATCCTATTCGTTCAATTGTAAGAGCTCTCAAACATTTCGTTTCGTTTGATTTTTCTATAAATAACCAATTTGACTGACTTTGTAACATTAATCACATATGTCACATGTCACATTCGACGTAAGACTAAGAATACTTAATCTTTCAATTTTATCTTTCACTTTGCTCGTGTATTGTCTCCCTCATTGAGAGCGCTCAAAACTTTCGTTTACTTTTTCCATAAACAATTACTTTAATTGAATTTATACAACAAGCCACATATGATCATTACGGCGATCAACGTACCAACCGCGTTATACAAAAATCCACCGCAGTACACATATTCCATGAGCGTTGTTCACATTGCTCCGTTCTTCTAGAATAAGGAATTTATTTTCTGGCCCCTTGACGTCGCCGTCATGGCTGCGGTGCTCGAGTGCTTTTCGCTTCGAGTGGAAGATCCGTAGGATCCTCGGAGCCTACTCGATCTCGAACAACATCGTACGAACCAACGCAATGTCGAGCATTCACGATTGATTCCGTTAGATTCGAATAATCGACGCTGCGCGATTAAACCACGGATTCCTAGCCCTTTTATTGCGTTGACCTCTTTTAAAACAATGGTCTTCTTCAGCGAACCCTTCATATTTTCCTCTGGAATACCACTCGACATAATACACATAAACGTACAGATAGAGTATGAATATGATCAAAATTTTACTCGTTGTTTAGTTCTGTTTTGTTATTCATTTTGATATTCTTTTAGTTGCGTTTTCTTGTGCTCTTTACCTTAGACCAACCTTCAATGATGTCAACTCATAGGTTGACAACAGTGCATATGTTTAACTAATCTATACATTTTATCTAATAAAGTATCTCCACATTTCACCTAATGAAATACACATTTCACCAAAATATAAACAAGTGCCGTCTACAAATTATCCACCTAGATAATTGCCTAATCCACCTTGAATCAACATTGTTCAAAAAGCAGATCCTACAATTTAATTCAGCTCAATGCATCGATCAAACGAACTCAGTAACGTTGCAAGAAAGAAAGCAATCAGTGTGCATAAGTCTGATAAAATCACGAACAAATAAAACATTTGGCAGTATTCGCTGTTTTCTTATGGTCAAACTCGTTATCTAAGCTAACCTAATTCGATCGTGGCGCCACAGTAGCGTTAAGAAAAGCTTTGACGGTGTTTCTCCTTTGTTCCAATTGGTCGGTACTTTCAGGAGCAAGAAAATCTCGGATGAAAGTGGAAGGAGGACGATACGAAAGAGGAGAGGAAAAGAGGTGCTTTCTTCTACGGATGCTTACCGCTGGATGATTGGCAATGAATGCTTAAACGTAAGAGACCTGTTGATAATCGCATGATATAATGCCGGGTACGGTACGCTTCGCTTTATTCCATTTTAGACCCGACCTCTCCTCCCTACATCTACTTCGCCGCCATTACTACGTTCCTTTTTATTCCTTATTCGATTTATCGCTAAACTCGTGACTTTAATGTTTTGGGCGGAATAAATTTTACGATGCGATTATACGCGATGTTATCGGACGATTCGATCCTTTTCAACGGGAATATTTTATGACGATGATGAGTTAAATGATTTTCGTAGCACGAAGAGTATCTGAGAGAAAGCGGTGTTGTTTTGAATAATTTTTTTGGGAGATTATTTTCAGAATATTATTAGCAATACTAACTTTGCTGTATGTCTGCTCGCAGACACCATAGCAGGGAGTCATACTAATTTTATACTTTATTCAACCACGATCAAAAAGCAATTTTTCGACGAGATCTGAAATTGTTGGACCTAATTTACCTGTTCATTGCACCGAACCTATCGACTTTTTCAGACTCTTTTTCACGGATACACTACTTGAAACAATTGTACTAGAAACAAATAAATATGCCAAAAATAAAATAGAACAGCAGAGATTAACTGATAGATCAACATGGAATAACGGGATCGATGTGACGAAAGAAGAGTTAACAGCTTTTTTGGGTGTATTCTTTAACATGGGTACTATACCAGATCCTAATATGAAATATTATTGGACTAAGGAACATGTTGGAAACATACCATTTTTGTAGAAATATATTTCGAAAGAAAAGATTTCTCCAAATATTTTGGATGTTACATTTGAATGAAAATGTTTCGAGAAATGCAAATGTAACGACGATAATCCAAAAAGCGAGCAATTTTATCGATTATATTGATGGTAAATTCACAGAAGAATTAATAAATCTTTATCCTTCATGATCCTATATGTATCACTGCTCTTTCAAGAGAAATTAATTCCGACTAGTGCGACACTCATGATGAAATTTAATACAACCGCAAAGGATTAATGAAGAGTATATTTAACGAGAATGAATATCGTGAGTTGTCTGTGCAGAGGATAGAATAATTGTTTAACTAATAAAATTGATAATTATAGTGATGAAGTATAAGAGGCATGAAAGAGATGTTTGATTAAGTAGATTTGATCTTGTCAAGGTTAAACTCAGTGTCTGAGCGTTCAAATTCTTTAATCTTCAAATTAAAAAAATGTCCTTCCATAAATCCTCTGATGTACAATTTCTAAATTTTTTAATTCTCAAACTCCTAGGTCCTCAAATCTTTAAAACTTCAAATTTTCAAACTTTCAAGTTTTTAATTTCCTAAGATCACATATTCCAAAATTGCGAAATTCCCAGCTATCCAAATTTCTATATGAATCCTTAACACTAGAAATACTGAAACTTTGATTCATTTTGACTGCTTTGGGGCAATATAGGTATAACACATATATATATATACCGGAAATGAAGGAGGGGGAAGGTAACTACAATTATTAATAAACGCATTTATATGTTGTGCAAAAAGTCACAAAATTCTAAGAAGCTGTGTCATTCTATACACAATTGATTTTCTAATTGAAATTGAAAAGCAGTCAAAATGACTGCCTTAGGCAATCTAGTGTTAAATTTCCAAATTTTCACATTTTTAAATACTAGAACTTCTGTATTTGTAAATATTGAAATCTTCAAATTTTCCAACCTTCGAATCCTTAAATTCCCAAATTCCCAGATACTAAAATTCTTAAATTTCTAAATGAACTCCTAAATCTCAAAATTCCTCAAATCTGAAATTCCCAAGTTTGCAAATTTCTAAATCCCCAAATTCTCAAATTCCTAAATCACCTAATTCCCAAATCCTAGAATTCCCACAATTTTCACATTTCTAACTTCTGTTATTTTTAAATTCTCAAAATTGCAAAATTCCCTAAGTTCTACAAATCCAAATTTTGATAAATGTTAAAAATTCATAGTGGTCCTAATTCAATGACCAGGGACTTATTATTGGGCCTTCAGAAAATCCCAGTTTCATACAGTGGTTTTAACTGTAATCATGGGAGTATAGTTACTCCTGGGTCCAGAATTCTAAAGTTGAGATTAGGGAGTGTATCAGATGTATAAGTTATCTGGAAAATAGGATCAGAGGTGCAGCACATGGATCTGATTATACCAGATTACCTAAAAACAGAGTCACATACATAAATATTAAGATATCTATCCAGACTACCTGTTCATGAATTTGAACAGAGATAATGTGGTTAATAATTAGCTAGGGGTTGATAAGTATAAGCAGCTAAAGTTTGATAAGTATAAGCTCCTAAACGTTGATAAGTATAAGTAGCTAAAGATTGATAAGTACAAGTGCAAGTAAGAATAGTCAACAACCCAAAGATGGCGGGTAATTTTGACCAGTCGTAAACGCCGAAGCAATCGTTCTGGCAAAACGATACCGCGATGATCGAACGTACGTATCCAAATACATCCACGCAACGAGAGCCATTAAACGAGCATTTGTCGCGTAAATAATAGCCGATGCATCGATGCACTCGTTTCACCCCTTTTTTTTCCCTCCCCTTTTCTTTCTCATCCTCTGTTTTTCTCTTCCTCGTTCGTCAGCCGGCCTCTCATCCCCGTTTTCTGGCCAACACTGCCGTCGAATTTCAGATTGCGCTTTAATATCGGCAGCCGCTTAATCCGCGATGACGGTTTCTCTGGGATTTCATCGCTTTATTACAAAAAAGCTTCGCCCCGATGGACGGCAGATGTCACGTACGCTTTTTTTGTTGGCCACCCTGTGAACCACTTCCACCTCCGTGCCGTTCGCGTCATGCTGCATCGCTATCCTGTGCGTTCGTTCCCTTTAAAATCTCTGTTACGTACAGAACGTTGCGTACGCGTAAAAAATCACCGATTACTTTGCCTATTATCGCCGCGTTAAATGTCAACGTAAATTACGCGCAACGGCTTGGCCGTTGATTTACGGCCAGCTACTGCAAACTGCGAAAGTAAATCAAAGGCGGCCGCTGCCGGAGAAAGTCATCGTCGATCAAATAATTTGCTTGAGTCCAATTTATGCCAGCTACCGGAAGAGCGTATAATAGCGTTCAACTCGTATTATTCGACTAATTTATTGCCGCTTCGGTGTTTATAATTAAAACCAAAACAACCCACGATATACCGCGGTGTTTAAGGCCGATGGTTTTAATCGTTCGATCTATTCTCCAAGTGCTAATTCCACGTTTATGGATACTGATATGATCTTTGTTGTTCGAGTATGATTCTTGTTTCATAGTTTCTTGTTGAATCACGAGTTTGGACTTTGGTAAATAGGAGAAACGATGGGGGACTTTAGCTTAGAAAATTTTAGTACTAATTCAGGTTAGAAATATATGATACAGCAAATGAGAGAAGTATTGTATAAAGTAAGTGAAAGATGAAGATTTCACGACGTTAATTATTAAATGTACTTTATTGCAAGTTGACCCTTTTTAAAGTTTATATTATGTTCTTTTATAAGTGAATTTTAAAAGAATTTATAAAGAACAAAAACAATAGTAATAGTCACATATGTGACCCATAGGTGATCAATAAATTCATCGTGTTCGTTGAATTATACCAAATACAATTTTTTTATATACGTTGAAAACACAGAAGAAGCAATTATAATAATTATACGTAAGTCTTCATATTGAAACATTCATACGCGCCCACAACATCACTTTCCTTAAAATAAAATATGTTTTTAAAACAAACAGTATAAGGACTAATAAAGCTAGGGAAATAAAGATAATTAACTGAAAGAACATGATTCAGACAATAGTAAGAAGGTGTAAGCAATATGTCTAATGTTAAACAATGAGACACGTTCGTGAAATCGTGCCACGATTCTCCATCGTCGCCAGGTGAATTTACGATGCGTCAATTGCTATTGAGAGGATACGAGTGGAAAACTTTGTTCGAGAAAATCGCAGCCCCTATTGAAAGGGTACGACTGGAAAAATTTGCTCGGGAAAAAGGAAGTCAACCTCTACCGTAGTGCAAAGCGGCGTGTCCCAAAAGGGGAATATACAAAACAGAAACGGATAGACAAAGACTTCAAAAACAGCAGCGTCCCGTTTCGTTCGTATCGCACTTTGCTCGACTGTCGTAGATGGTGTATTATTTTCCATCGTGCCGTCAAATCGTGAAATCAAAACTATTACTGCGATTTAATCTTATAACGCTTTGACGTGTTGGGTTGAAAAATCTTGAACAGTGATAAGTAATTTTGTTATTTTCTTATTGCACACAACTCGAGTTTTAATGTATCCAGATATAAAGGTTTAATTAATTATGGATTAAGTAAGGTTATAGTAAGGTCAAGATCATGTGTGGACCTGAAGGCGATGAAGATTGTTAGGTTCAGATTGTAACTTTTATTTATAATGACATTTTTTACATCTATTACTACACTTGTGCAGGGTTATATTATCGCCTACAGTAATTATACTTATGAATTATATTTATTATATCCATTATTACACCTGTACATGATTATAATAACATATACTATAATAATACTTATGTATTATACCTATTATGTCTATTATGCATATTATACATTTAATAACTATTATACTTGTGATTATATCTATAATCACACTTATGTAATATATCTAGTATGCATATGTGTTAATATAATAATATAAAAGACAGTCTTTTTACTGATTTTCGTGTTTCGTCATTCAACTACGATTTCGTAATTCTTCTTCGATCATGAAGAACGAGTCGTACATCACAAAATGGAGGAATTGCGAAAGAAATACTACGAACTTTATCAGAAACGGTACCACTGAACGTTATTAAAATTATAAATCGAGACTATGAGAATCGTTCGACTGGCTTTTAATTTATTACTCTCGTTTCGCGACGCTCCAGTCGCGATAAAAAGATTAGTAACGTTTTTCTCCTGTCACGGGCGTCTTCTAAAATGGCGCGGTTGCGCGCGAAATGCTTTCTTCGGTTGAACATCGAGAATACCAAGAATACGATACAAGGGATCTTGCATCCGTCTAGTTAATTATTACTGAGAACGCCTTTTTAAAAATTGTGACAAAGAAAATTGGAATGTGTACAATAAAATTAGAATTTCACATAAAATTACTGTACTATAAATTAAGATAGGTTAATATTTTAGAAAGAATGATTAGAAATTACTAGTTAAAACAAGTTTAAATTTAATACAAAATTTATAAGATTAAAATTAATACTAGTTTTTTGTTAAAACAAAAGTACATAGCTTCTTCTGTTTGCGGCGTTTATAACAGAGTTCGAATTACGTAAACAGCACTACCATGTGTGACAATACTATTCTCTTAGCGAATAATTGAAATGAAGTTTTTGATAATTAAATTTTTTCCCAAAGATATGATATATTTTAACTTTGATAATTTACTTTTTTCGAAAATTCACAAAATATGTAATTTCCAAATGTTACAATATCGTGTATTAGTGCAAAGAGGTGCTCCCACGATGCCTAAACTTGTCGTTACCTTTTATTTACATGTGATGTACTTTTGTGGGATTTGTTAATACTCTTATAAAACGTGGTGAGGGCAAAGAAGCGCAAATCAAAACATATGAAAACGATCGTTCAATTGAAACGGTGAGCGAGCGAGCCAGTTGAGTGAGCCACTATAGTGGCGTTATGTAATCTACGACATTCGCGAAAGCCACTATAGTGGACCGTCGTGCCCAAGAGGTTGACCCTACCTAACGTGCTTCCACCTAACGTAATTATATCAAACGACATTTGTCGTATATTCATACATTACCGTATAAAATTATCATGTACTATCCTGACACCCATTGAACGTATACGTTCAAAAATAATTTCTTCAAACAATACGTGGCATTAAATATGCCAAGATCTTGAACACACAAGAATCTTGCAGTATCTAATAGATATAGATTTTTAGATTTATCCTGATATTGTGGGGAGGTTGGGGTGGGGTTAAGGGGCCAGAGGGAAGGAAAGGTATCGAATGGGAAGCTACGGAATTCGTTTCAATATGTACAATTTGTCGCCGGATGTATGCTAGCGTACCGTACGAAGATCGATTTTGTTCTTATTCCGCGATTCTATCCGTTATATGGAATCGCTGAACTTTACATTTGCCTTGGACTTTATTCCGTTCGATTTTCTCGAATCCTGTCCTGGAACTCGTGATAAGAATACAAAACTCCCGACGAGATATGTATTCGACGACTTTGATAAATTTAAAGCGATCGAACACGATCGCGGCGTTCGGAATCACGAGATTCTACCGGATTATTTTACCCGATATTTACTTATCTATCTGTGTACTTCAGATTAAAATGTATGCTAGAAATTCTCGCGAGTGTTCTTCGTAAATGGACACTGCAGAACTTTCAGTTTCTTAGAAGTGTCCATTTGCAGAAAACACACTCGATACCTCAAATTTTACTCTCAAGTACATATACATATAATGTACATAAATTTAAACGTTAAAATGTTACTTTGAATGTACCAACATATAATGCACACTTGATTGAAAACTAGAGATAAAGTAGAGAAATAGATAAATAATCGGCGAAGCAAATAATGTGACAGAAGTCAGACTTCAAGAAAAGTGTATGAAGTCAAAAAGTGCCTTGATTAAATTCAGTTTCTGAATATGCATTATTAAAATAATTATTAAACAGCACCTATATAACAACTTAAGTTTTTAACCAAAAATAATAACCACCTAATTGTTACTTACTGTATAGACATTTTAAAAATGATTGTCCCAGTTGCTTATAACATTATTAAATTAAGGAGAAAAAAATATTAGCAACTCCAGTTTTCCGCTATAAATGTATGGAATGAAGTGAAAAGCGTAGCAAGGTTATACGTCTATATCCGCATCTGGTAACTGGAAAACGAGTTTTTATTTCGACCACGTTACGCAACTTGGTTGATCAGAGAACACGAAATCGGTCAACTTTACATCTGTTCCAAACGGTACCGTTCCCGAGCCCAACTTCCGTTCCATTCCATTCCATCCCATTCCATCGCAACCCATCCCATCTCATCCCATCCCATCCCATCCCATCCCATTCCATTCCATTCCATTCCATTCTGCTTCTCGACTTAGTTTTCATCCCTGTCTTCTCTTCGGACACTGGTTGTTGGCGGGGTGCAGAGCGTAAAGGTAGCCGAAGGATGCCGCGTGAGAGCATGCGGAGCATTTCAATAAACGACAGGAAGAACAGCACCGACTACGTTCCTTTCCGGAATCGTGGAGAACGGTTCAGCCAGTCACGCAGTCTGAAACTTACGGTTTTCTACCCGTTTGTATTTACTCTTCTGCTCCTGGCTATTATTTCCGCTCTAAAGTAAACGCATGAAGCAGCTAAGAAGAAGATGGCGTGATTTATCGTTGTCGTTGGTCACCCCTCCAAGATAGATATTCGTAAACACGTACGGTCTATAAAATGAAAAATCAACGGACTGGTGAAAACAAGGTTGCATTTACCAAGTTTTATTTTGTTTATCGTGATGGTACACTCGAGGTTTCAAATATGCTCTAGAGAAACTGGATGAAATATGACCAATTCTCGAGGTAGCTTGTAGGTATAAACGTTCGTTGTACGCGAGAATGGTTATTCCTATGAAAAAACTTATGAGACGTTTTTTGTAGAGAATTTTCTACGCTACAAATTTTATATTAACTAGTTTTGTTGTACAGTTGATAGATAACGAGATATTTGCGAAAATATTGCTAAAGATTAATGTGCGTAATAATTCTCAGTTAGCTCGTTTGTATGGAAACTAGTTCATTGGACATGGAAATAGTTGTTCCTACAAAAAAGTTAATTAGACCTTTTTTATAGAGAATCTTCTAATCTTCAAATTTCATAATAACTACTTTTGTCGTAGAGTTGATAGGTAACTAGATATTCGCGAAAATGTTATAAGGACGACATGTGAAATAATTCTTAGTAAGCTGGGTTGTATGAACCTTAGCTAATCATACATGCATATTATTGTTCCTACAAGAAAACTTATAGAACCTTCTTTGTAGAGAATCTTCTAATCTTCAAATTTCATAATAACTACTTTTGTCGTAGAGTTGATAGGTAACTAGATATTTGCGAAAATGTTATAAGGACGACATGTGAAATAATTCTTAATAAGCTGGGTTGTATGAACCTTAGCTAATCATACATGCAAATTATTGTTCCTACAAGAAAACTTATAGAACCTTTTTTGTAGAGAATTTTTTAAGCTACAAATTTTATTATAACTATTTTTGTCGTAAACTTAATAGATAACGAAATATTCACGGAAATGTGGATGATGTGTGAAATAATTTAGAAAGTAAGTCTCTATGAACTTACCTCATTATACATAAAAATCATTGTTCCTATTAAAAAGTTTATAAGACATTTTGTCTAGAGAATTTCCTAAGCTACAAATTTCATTACAACTACTTTTGTTGTAAACTTGACAGATAATGAGATATTCACGAAAATGTGGAGGACGTGTAAAATAATTTATAGAAAGCTAGTCTCTATGAACCATACCTATTGTACATGAAAAGGACTATTCCTACTAAAAAGCTCATAAGACCTTTTGTCTAGAGAATTTCCTAAGCTACAAATTTCATTACAACTACTTTTGTTGTAAACTTGACAGATAATGAGATATTCACGAAAATGTGGAGGACGTGTAAAATAATTTATAGAAAGCTCTATGAATCATGCCTATTGTACATGAAAAAGACTGTTCCTACTAAAAAGCTCATAAGACCTTTTTTGTAGAGAATTTCCTAAAGTACAAATTATATAAGAACTATTTTTATCATATAATTGCTAGATAACGAGATATTTGCAAAAATATTGTTTGAAATCAGGACAGTCGACGTATGAGGACTTTCATGTATAAAGAAATTAAAATAGAGCTCCACAGAAAAATATAGTCCGATTATTCCGGAGAAATTCTAATTTCCCTGAACGCTATAAAATGGCTACGTAGAAAATTATGCAGGGCGGATATCGACGAACGGCGAGCGTCGATGAAAAGAGAGAAAGAAAAGTAACGGTCCAAGTTGATACGGCGGTTGACGCGGCTGACAAAATGTACTTAATTAGTTTTCGATAAAAGCTCTGCTGTCCATGTCGCGTCGTTGAATTTCGCGTGACCGCCGAGTGGAAAATCGTAACAACGGCTGCGCGCTGCGTTTAATGGAGTAGAAGGAAAGAAAGAGGCTGTTTTCGAAATCGCTAGATATGCAAGACAACCGTGGATTTCCGAGAGACGATAATCGGCGGTGCATTAAAATCATCGAAACGGCTCGACGCGACAACTATACGGCGTATCGACGAATCTTGCCGATGCATTTACTCTTCAGTTTGCGTGGCATTTGCGTCGCGATACAACGCCAGTATTAAACAGAGAATCGGGCCAGCGCGAAGAAGATCGCGAGAAACCTCTTCACGCGAGAAATGCTTTTAGAATCGAAATCCTTCAGGCGCTCGATATATCCGCGGAAAACTGCCGTGGAAATGATACAAGACAGCTGGCCAAGTGACAACCGTACGCGTATTCGCGACATTTTTTCATCGAAACCATCCCACACGCTAAAATCAGCAACAATGGAAAAAAGCTCGATATAACTCGCTACCATTTTCTACAACTGTATGACGTACGACGCGCTGATCGGCAATGTTCTTTTATTTCACTCGTTAGCAAGTTTATTGCTTCTCATAAGGAAATGCCAGCACTTTCTGAAACACCTCTTTCGTTAGCAGACGAAAACTTTCAAGCGGGCATTATTGTACTTCTTCGTAATTCACGAATCTTTATATACTTTTGTGTATCTTCTGAAGTGCGTTTTCGCATCGACCTTCCTAGTTAGTAGACGTGTTATCGATTATCTCTTGAGCTAATTTCGTAAATCTTTTACAGATTTTATTTCGTTCTTTGCGATTCAGAATTTATAGAACCTGTTACGGCGTAACAAATAACATATAAATCACACTACACATAAAAATTTTAGGAAAAGGTTTACGACGTGGCGAAAGAAAGTAATCGTTTTTGAAGACCTTCAATTTAATATCCGTACCATCTGTGTACCAGCACTAGGATGGTACGTGACAATTTAGTTTTTAGTAAATTCATTTATTGATACATCATTAGTCGAGTCTTTGGCTTCAACGGTGCAGGCCATGTCATAAACCTTGCGGACCCAAAGGTCGAAGGGTAACGCGGGCCTGGAGAGTATCGGTTCCAGGTCCCTCAGGAAGACGTCACAGATTTTGGGAGTTAGTTAGTAAAATCAGCATCCATTTTTTAAACTGCAATATTCACTCGCCGTTAATTCAGCGTGTGAAGTGGAGCATTCCTGAAAGTTCCTTTCAAAAATAAAATTTTTAATCTTTGCTCTGCCAAAACAGAACCTGTGACAGGTTTATTGAATTATGTTTCAATTTGCATCGAGTTACAATCTATTTTTGTACGCTTCAAAAACAGAAATCTGTCAGAATTTTCCAAAACGCTGTCGCTCGCAGGAGCCGCAGTATTCAATTTCTCCAAATAATTTGCTGCGCAAACGCTTTGTACGTTATTTTTGTACCTCCTTTGATGTACAGGAATTCGATTTCGTAGAACAATTCTCTTGTTAACAGATTTCGTATTATTGCGATATAACTGTGTTTATTCGAGCAATTTGTTTCACGAACATTGCATTATACTTTAAATTTTTGTACGCTTCATCAAGCGCAATCCGTTTAAGAGCAGTCCGTTACAGTTTCTCAAAACACCTACCTCTGACGTTAGCAGACAGGACGCAGTCTACCGCGACACTATTCAACTTCTCCAAATAATTTGCTTTATATGTCCTATTTTTGTACCTCCTTTGAAGTATGGAAATTCGTTACGATTTTGCAGAACAATTACGTCCCTTGTTAGCAGACCGTCTTCTGTTATCGAGACACAAATGTATTTGTTCGAGCAATTTATTGTACGAATATCGCATTGTATATTTTTTACGTTCTCTCAAGTGCATTAATTCACTCCGATTTTCCAGAACAACTATCTCTCTCGTTAACTGACATAACGCGTTCTATTGAGACGTTTCTTTGAACAATTTTCTCCGTAAACGTTACATTTCATATTTTACTTTTATACGTTCTCTAAAGTGTGTCAATTTATTAGGATTTTTAGGAGCAACCACCTCTCTCGTTAATTGACCAGACATGTGATATTATCGCAAAATTACTGTGCTTCTGTAAGAAACTTGTTTCGCAGACACTATTTGATATATCATATTTTTGTATGATCTTTGAAATGTATTAATCATTGTCAAGTTTCTAGAACAACTACCTCTCTCGTTAACTGACCCAACACATTCTACTATTGAGACCTTCGAACAATTTACTCCACAAACGTTACATTAACTATTTTATTTTTATGCACTCTCTAAAGTGCGTCAGTCCACTCTGATTTCTCAAAACAACTACCTCTCTTGTTAGTAGACCAGACATATTGCTATCGCAAAATTACTGTGCTTCTGTAAAAAACTTGTTTCGCAGACATTATTTTATGTATCATATTTTTGTACGATCTTTGAAATGTATTAATCATTGTCAAGTTTCTAGAACAATTACCTCTCTCGTTAACTGACCCAACACATTCTACTATTGAGACCTTCGAACAATTTACTCCACAAACGTTACATTAACTATTTTATTTTTATGCACTCTCTAAAGTGCGTCAGTCCACTCTGATTTCTCAAAACAACTACCTCTCTTGTTAGTAGACCAGACATGTTGCTATCGCAAAATTACTGTGCTTCTGTAAAAAACTTGTTTCGCAGACATTATTTTATATATCATATTTTTGTATGATCTGTGAAATGTATTAATCATTGTCAAGTTTCTAGAACAACCACCTCTCTCGTTAACTGACCCAACACATTCTACTATTGAGACCTTCGAACAATTTACTCCACAAACGTTACATTAACTATTTTATTTTTATGCACTCTCTAAAGTGCGTCAGTCCACTCTGATTTCTCAAAACAACTACCTCTCTTGTTAGTAGACCAGACATATTGCTATCGCAAAATTACTGTGCTTCTGTAAAAAACTTGTTTCGCAGACATTATTTTATGTATCATATTTTTGTACGATCTTTGAAATGTATTAATCATTGTCAAGTTTCTAGAACAATTACCTCTCTCGTTAACTGACCCAACACATTCTACTATTGAGACCTTCGAACAATTTACTCCACAAACGTTACATTAACTATTTTATTTTTATGCACTCTCTAAAGTGCGTCAGTCCACTCTGATTTCTCAAAACAACTACCTCTCTTGTTAGTAGACCAGACATGTTGCTATCGCAAAATTACTGTGCTTCTGTAAAAAACTTGTTTCGCAGACATTATTTTATATATCATATTTTTGTATGATCTGTGAAATGTATTAATCATTGTCAAGTTTCTAGGACCACTACCTCTCTCGTTAACTGGCCAACACGTTCTACTATTGAGACCTTCGAACAATTTACTCCACAAACGTTACATTAACTATTTTATTTCTATACATTCCCTAAAGTACGTCAGTCCGATTTCTTAAAACAACCTCTCTCGTTAACTGACCAGACACACCACAAAATTACAGAGCTTCTCCGAACAATTTGTTCCGCGAACACAGCTTTATATATTATATTTCTGCGCGTTTTCTAGTGTACCATCAGTATTTGAAAACCGCTAACGCGTGGACGGTAAATTTTTCCGAAAGAACGAAAAAATTTGTACGTTCTAACGAGTCGTTGGTACGCACGCAACGTGTATGGCAAATAGTCACGCACTGGAACAGGTAGTCGTTATTTTCTAACGCGGGGTCGGTAATCAACGTTGCAACGTAACATATTGTTCGCGTTCGACATAGCACACCATGATGTAACAATGCGATCGTGGTTCTTTGTCGTTACAGTCGCGATCATAGTTATCGGCATTCGTACTACGTGTCAATCATAGCGCTGTCAAGAAACAATCGCGATTTCGATAACACCGACTTCATTCATCATCGAATGATAAACTGAATCAAAACTTCCTGCTATTTTTTGTTTTTGGCATTACTATTATGTTTAGGTGACTTGGGCGGTTGTCTACGCTCGGGTGCATGGGACTGAAAAGAAACTGGGATTCGGAGGAGACTAGGGCTGGGGTCGGCAACCTTTTGAGTCGGAAGAGTCAAAAATTACAATTTACAAAATTTCAAAGTTTTTAAAGACCCTCAAAATCTTTTCTTGCCAACAATAAATAGTACTCGCATAAATAAAGTTTTTTGATTAAAAAAACTAATCTATTTATTCATAAGAAATACATCCGACGACGGCGTCATTCAAGAGCTTCTGACGGACTGACGACAGTGACAATTCAGAACGATTTTTAAATGTTTTTTTTTTATATAATAAATAATATTTGCGCATAGAATTAAAGAGCCGCAGCTTCACATCCAAAGAGCCGCAGGTTGCCGACCCCTGGACAAGTAGTAGATAGGTATAGAGGTTTGAGATTCTAGGAAAATGGGGTATATAGGAATTTGGGAGTTAAGGTTTTTGATATACAAGAATTTGGGAACTATGGAATTTTGGAGAGGTAAGGATTTAGAGACGTAGAGATATAGGGACATCGGGGTATAGAAATATAAAAAAATAAGAATGTGGGGATATAGGCATATAGGGATCTGGGATATATGAATATAGGCATATAGGAATGTGACATATAAGGATGTAGGCATATAGGAATCTGGAATATAGGTTTATAGGCATATAAGAATCCATCCTATAATTATAATTTGCATTATGATTAAATAGCATTTATTTATAAAATATCGACGTCTGAAGGACATAAATAAATGAAGTACTCTATAATACTCTACATACACAGTCTGTAATTTATTTTGCAAAGTTTGATATGTCATAAATGCATAAGTATCTCAGTAACAAAAATTGAATAGAGAGTCCTAATAGCAGAAAAGCTCGAAGCAAATGATTGGTTGCAATCCGTAACGTGTTTATCGATAGAAAAAGACTCCGTAACGGATACGCTATATAAGAAAACGTAAATAATTGTTTCGGCGATGATCGTTAAAAATCAATCAGTTTAATCCCATCAGTTTTCGCGTCAACCGGCAGAATTTTAAACAAAGGGAAACAGTTTCTTCCAATTTCCATCGAGTTAAGTCGCGTGCTAATCGTCTTTTTTCAGGAACGATTATACCTGATGGATACGATTGAGCACGCTTCACGGCGCCACGCCGCGCCTTTTCCATAGAAAATGGAACGAATTTTCTCTTCGATGCTTTTAACGGGCAAAATGCTTTCAGGACGCTCTGTTTTATATGTACGTTCCTTCTTCGACTTTTTCCGCAACCTACCGCGCGTACTTTCCTAGCTTCTAGATAATCGGCGCAACCGTAATTTCGCGAAAAAAATTATCCCCGATGCTTTGTACGTATATTTCCGTTCCGTTCAACGAGAAAATTACATTCCCACGTTGAAATTATTTTCCTGCGTCTCGTTCACAATTATTTATTTTCCTTCGTGACGTTTCCTCGGGAGATCCGTTCATTTTACGCTTTCCGCTCGCGTATAAATTTATCCTTCATTTTTCATTTTGTTGATCATTTTCATAATCAGTAGACATCATTTTTATAACTCCTCCTGCTAATTTAGAATTTGCTTGAATGTTTAAACAAACATTTTATCTTGAAATCGATTCCGAGGATCCGAAACATCGTGCAACAGTTTCGATTAATATAGCTGCAGCTCAGAACCGTATAACAGACGTAGGAAACAGATACGGAATCCTGAGCTGCGACTACATCGATCACAATCGCTGATGTTTCTCTATTTTCAACGCTGCTGCTCGAAAACAAGCACCGTTCGCGGTAACTGAGCGCGATCAGTTAACGCGACTTGGATACATTTCATCCTAAATTGCTGCGTTGTTAAATGTCTTATAAGAATTAGCTTGCAAGAAAGTTCAAAAGCCTCGTTCAAAAACAATTGAACAATTTGGCGCCAAAGGTGTTCGATTAATGTGTGAACGATGGTGTTAGAAAATTTAAAGTTTGTACCAGTTGTACCGATTAATAATTCTTAATTTCTGCGCTGGATTAAATTAGACGCAAGGCGTATTCACAGTCTAATCTTATGTTATTTTCTTGCTAATACCTTTCAAAAAGTCGTCTGTTCAGACGATTTCGAGTTAGCATATTTTGTGGTCTAGTTTCAAACCAAAAAGCAGTTGCGGCACGTTTTTTTCGTGTTCGATCAAAAGAAAACGAGTGTAAGTCTTGTGGAAACTTACGATGGCTATCTTAACGTAATACGCATTTAGGTTCTAGTTTGGGAACCCAAACCGCAAAAAGTCATGGGTTGACCAACCATCAACATCGACCGCAAGTCTGAATTACTTTGGAAGGAAGACAATGCTACGCATTTGGTGGGATCAAAAGGGTTTCATGTGTCATGAGCTCCTGAAACCACGTGAGAACAGTAAACACCGACCGCTACCATCAAATAATCAGTTTCCATGCATTCGTCGAAAAACATCCAGATTGGGCTAGAAGACATGAAAAAGTGATTCTGCAACACGACACATCACACACAGTGAAAACGGTCAAAGTCACAACTTCTGCACGTTGGTACTCCTGCCCCACCATACTCACCAGACTTGGCTCTTATCACTTGTTTTCATCAGTGAAAACGTACTTTTCCAGGAACTTCAACAGTTAAGATGTCGAAAAATTGTTCGATGGTTTCTCTCAAAATGTGAACAATTTTTTGCGCATCCACAATTTAAAAGGCACATGGAAAATGTATAACTAGAGGCTATGTCAGCCTCTTCACGTGCTACCTCCTGACAGCAGTACAAATAACTTATTAAGAAGCAGAAAAGCAAAGTCAGCTCCATACTTCAAAAATTCAGCAGTACACACGAATTTAATATGTTTGACTCGCGTTATTCGATTCCTGTAAGGAAAATTACATTGGCCAATGACGACACAGCGAACCAGCAAGATTTTCCGTAGATGCGAAAGAACCAAGTTTATCCTGGATGCTTTTAGTGGCTGAAAATGCTTTCAGGATACAACGTACGCTTACGTACGCGCACGTCTACCCGTATACGGGCCATTCCACGTCAAATCACACGACGTTGGACCCCGTGGTCCTGAATTATGTCTTTTTTTCTCAAACACACGTTTGATCGTGCTCGTGAATAATTCATTCGCGTAACGCCGCAGCCGGCTTAATAGTAAATATCATATGCCGGGCGAGACCTTGTTTTAACGCCCTCTACTTTTTAAGAGAAACTTCCCTCGGTGCGGGAGCAATGAGATAACCTAGAAAAAATTATACATATTCCGTTTTCAGTGTTTTCTGAACTATGACTGAAGCGGTGACTCGAGAAATATATTCGGTGTCACAACTACTTACTTCTAAACAACCTACGATATATTACGTTATTTTCTCCTTGACAATTTTTCAACGCTTTTCAAACTTTTACGGTCATAAATCTAGTCATTTTTCTGAACTTTTAATATCCAAATTCATTCATTTTTAAAAGATTAAATTTCAATTTTAAATTTCTAAATTTCGTCAAGTTTGAAAATAATTTGCAAGCTATATGAAATTGTAAGCAAGTTGTATGAAATACCTCGTTATACATGAAAATAGTTGTTTCTATGAAAAGATACAAAGGACCTTTTTTGTAGAGAATTTCCTTAGCTACAAATTTTGTATTGACTATTTTCGTCATAGAATGTATAGAGAACGAGATAATCACGAAAATGTTATTTCATGCAGTTGTGGTCTACCTGCGAAAGAATTAAAGTACGAGTATAAAAGTACTTTATTACACATGCAAATGGCTGTTTCTATGAAAAGACTCAGAGGATCTTTTTTGTAGAGAATTTCCTAAGCTATAAATATTATAATAACTGCTTTTGTCGTAAAATTTATAGAGTACGAGATAATTGTGAAAATGTTATTTTATACAAAAATGTGGTCTAGCTACTTGCAAGCTAAATTCTATGAAACTTCGTGGTACGTGAAAATTGCTTGCACCTCCAATCTCTATTTACCATATGACAAAATTTCCAAGTTCTCAAATTTGTAAATTTCTTAATCACTAAGTTAGGAAATTATCAAAATGCCAATTTCCTAAATTTCCAAATACAAGAATTTCCAAATCTTTAAATCTCCAAATTTCCAAATTCCCATATTCCCATATTCCCAAAGTCCCAAAGTTCTAAATTTCCAAATTTCCATATTCCCAAAGTCCCAAAGTTCTAAATTTCCAAATTCCCATATTCCCATATTCCCATATTCCCAAAGTCCCAAAGTTCTAAATTTCCAAATTCCCATATTCCCATATTCCCAAAGTCCCAAAGTTCGAAATTTCCAAATTTCCATATTCCCATATTCCCAAAGTCCCAAAGTTCTAAATTTCCAAATTTCCATATTCCCAAAGTCCCAAAGTTCTAAATTTCCAAATTCCCATATTCCCATATTCCCATATTCCCAAAGTCCCAAAGTTCTAAATTTCCAAATTCCCATATTCCCATATTCCCAAAGTCCCAAAGTTCTAAATTTCCAAATTTCCAAATTCCCAAATTCCCAAATTTCCAAATTCCCAAATTCCCAAATTTCCAAATCCCCAAATTCCCATATTTCCACATCCCCAAATTCCCATATTTCCATATTTCCATATTTCCATATTCCCAAATTCCCAAATTCGCAGGTCTCCAAATCTCCAAATGTCCCAATTTCTAAAATTAAATCTCCCAAATCTCAAAATCCCCAAACTTCCCAATTTCCAAAGCATAATCTTCCAAATCACCAAATCCTCAAATCCCCAAATTCCCATTTCCAAAGATAGAAACCTCCATCTCCTCTCACCTTTAATCTCCATTCGCTTCAGAACCCTCCCCCTCCCAGACCAACGCAACAAATTTAATGCCCAGATTAAATTTAATTGACCCCCGATAATAACATGACGAAGTTCAAAAATAAGCACAAACGGCAACGTGATCCGAGTGCAAACTGTGACCAAAATTAATCGTGCATTCCCGTCACGTGCAATCTTACGAACCGCGCACGTTCCCGAGCGTGCGTTTTCAAAAGTTTGAGAAGATCGTTTTGAGTGCAGTTAACGGAACGATTGCAACGATGGAAAAGGGAAGAGGGATAGGGACGCGCTTGAAATCGATACGCCGATAATATTCGAGCCAGAACCGTATGCTCGTTCCCGAAATTCCCCTGGTTGACTGTGGCACAGCCGATTATCGGTGGCGACGAACCGAGATACGCGTGTGTATATGTTCAAAACATTCGAGCACGCTATCAATTATAGATGAATCCGAGCTCTTTCTTCCCCGCGCCGTTATTCTATTCCAAAATGTCGATATTTAGTTAGAAAGTTACAACGTTTAAAGCAACTTTGGGGATGAAAGTTATACGCAAGTTTCTGTACCGTTTCTGGGTTAAATGGAGCCTGGATAACGTTGGTTGTACAGAAGGCAATAACTTTAACGCTAACTGCGAAAGTATTGACACACTTTTGTATTTTTATGCGTATTATAAATATTACATTATCGATACTGTTTTGAAGATATTGCCACGCTTTTGTATTTTTATTTGTAATATATATAATAGTTAACCCCTCGTGCTTTGACGAATCTGACTCGTGACGCACTTACTACTCAATTGTGGCAAACCTTACTTAAATTTTAAATACTCTTCAACTTGGAATTTAGGTGCAGTAAGTTGCATTATCAAGAATCCCTGAATATAAAATACGCACAACATTTTAATTTTATTTGTTCGGATTAATGTTATAGCCCTGATTAGTTAGTCTTGACTGACGCATCTGATAAATAAATAGTACGAGGAGGGTTGAAAACATGTGGAGCTGTTTGACCATTTAAAATATTTTTCGTTAGACATGCATATGTTATAAAGTGTTAACAACGAGGTTATAACTCCTTCATCAGTACAAAAGAGAAAAGGAAGGACAATTTATCTTTTAGCGATCGTTGAAACTGCAAACGCAAAGGAATAAAGAGCAAATTAACTCTCGGGATCGCTCAATTTGCGACGAAGCACTCGATGTGGGGACAACGCGGCGTTCGGAAAGACGCAAAGAAGCAGATGCAGGGAAAAAATGCAGCAGGGTGTCCCTTTGCAGTTTGCGTTCTTTTTCTCTCGTGACACGAGAGCGGTCCTCGAAACGAAATCTATTGTTTCCAGTCGTCGAGCACGAAGCCGTATTAGCGGGGGAACTACCTACTCCGACACTCGAGTGCCCTTGAACGACCGACCCGACTATTAAGCCGAAAAGTGTCTTGAAACTACTCGAACGGAGAGGCAAATGACGGATCGAGAATCTCTCGAAGCCAGTTTTGTCCCGCGTTTCGCGCATTCGAAACGGGTTCAACCGCATCCAATCCTTGCGTATCTAATCCGACCAAAGTGGAGAACTCGACCACCATTTTGACGCTTTTCGTTCGCACCTTGCAAGGATTAAACCTCCCGTTTCGTGCGACGCATCAAAGACTTCTCTCATTACAATATAGTAATTATACAAGTTTTAGTGTTTTCGAGAGGATTTACTCTTGGGACTATTTTGAGTCTCTTGGACTCGTGACCTACTTGTACTTTGTGATTACTCGAATTTTTAATACGCGTTTGGAGTTCAAGGTAGGTTATTTGCATAGTCTATTTGCGTAATACCGTATTGACATATTTCAACTTTCTTTGCCTGTTTTAATATTGTAGTGATTAGTTCTGACGCATCTAACAAATAAATCATAGTGCAAGAGGTTGAGGATTAAATATTTAAGGGTTATGTCAAATAAATATTTCTCTGCGTTGTATATATTATTTTATATACATTGACAGATGATGTGAACGATACTCTAATTACTGGACCATGGTAGGATATTGTATATCCACCTTCAGTATTTTTGACAGGATTAAAAATTAAAGATTCAAGCGTTATGTTCACTAAATACTTCTTGTACTTTTCTTGTTGAAAACGTTATTTCTAACAAATAGACTAAAGTGACAAAGTCATCTGAAGTTTATCAAGTGTTGTCTAAAGTTTCATCAAAATGGCGGCTGTCTAGCAGCGTCGATAAACAATAGGTTTTCGACGAAACGCCGGTACGTAAAAATAAATTGGTAGTTTTAACGACGGGGTGACCGTCGCGCGCCAACGTTGCTAGAAAAACTTTTCTCGCGCCAACGGAACGTCGAATGTAATTATCTGGGAATCCGTCGGTGAACTTGGATTACCGTAGAATCCGGAGCAACAGTGGCCTGGCAGGAAGCCCATAACGTTTCGGTTGCCGCCTTTTGAATCTTAATAAATTATCCGTCGACCGTGGACGATCAGAGAAGGGTGCGCGAGGTTGGTTTACCGCGCATCTATCGGCACGCTCGTTAATCACTCGATATACGCTATCGCTCAAAAGTTTCAACCATCCTATGAATCTTGGATAAAACGGCATTTCTTTTTTATTCTCAAGGTGGCTTATCGGCAAAATGCAAAGAAACAGTGACAGTATCTTTGCTAAACCTTGCGATTGCATTGCTTCTAGGAGACAGAAGTATATTTTATACATTAGACATTTATGTTATATTATATTTTTAATTTATACATTGACAGTTGTTATAGATAATGATATAGAACGAGTTTGGTTAGGTTAAGTCTTCAGAGAATTTTAATATTTGATCTATTACTAGTATTGAAATGTTTATAATTTGTTGATACGATAAATTTTTGCAAGATATTGGCTCTACTTGAATGCTTGAGTTTGTGAGTCATAAATGATAAATGATTTTTCGATGTTACGTTTAGTTGTTTTTTCTTCAACTTCATTTTTAATTTCATGTTAAGGCCACGGAGATATGTTTGATGTGAAGTTATGAACTGTGCAAAGAGTACTGGGTCTTTGTTATTATTTACTTTCATATTTTTTTCATAGCTAATACAGACACTTGGTCAAGTTATGAACTACGTACAGAATAAATACTTGAGCATACCTATCATTTTATAACCTGGTTACCGATATGTTTTTTTAACCTAACATTTTTTTACTACATGAGATAGGTTATGAACTACATAAAGAATGAGTACTTGAACATAATCTAACCTAACGTCATAAACATTAACCTAAAAACGTTAACGTCTAACCTAAAATAT
This sequence comes from Megachile rotundata, assembly GCF_050947335.1. Lineage (NCBI taxonomy): Eukaryota > Metazoa > Arthropoda > Insecta > Hymenoptera > Megachilidae > Megachile > Megachile rotundata. The sequence goes on from NC_134986.1 coordinate 7,859,037, forward strand.
ATTTATTTCATATAAGATAATTTGTTAAATGAGCACAAGAAAGTCTTTAAAATTGTATTTAAAAAAAGGGAGAATATTTGTATAATGAATATTATTACATCAAGATTACACGATAACGTTCTCCCGAATTTGAGGTACACGAGTTTAAAGTTGGATGGAATTAAACTGTAAATAAACTAAACCAACTAACTAGTTTTATTCAATTGCATAACTATGAGTAACTTCAACTTTTCGAGGTAGGTTAAAATACATCCCAGCATACTAAAAAGCTAAGCAAAGTGGAGCAGTTTTTAATCCACCTAACCTCAAAAAGTTAAATACAGTTTATACGGATTTATGTTAATGTATATTCTATAAATTCTATTTTTTTAATAAACTATTTATGATTACTACGATTATTCGACAGAATAAAATAGTAATTTTAATTTAAGGCATTCAGCTTGAATAGTACCACCAATTAAATTTAATTTAGTTCGAATTTCATTTCCAACTGGAAAACAACTGGTTCTGCACGATTAAAAGCGAAATTACCGTAGTAATAGCGATTTTTATCCCGTAACATTGAAAGTTGTACGAAGTCGATAATTCGCGACGAGTAGTGTTGAAACGTAAACGCGTAACGAAAAGAACAAAGCATTCTCGGTCAAAATGAGTTGGGTAAATGCAAATTTCGTTGCAGCAAGCAACGAAACGAGAAAGCTGGACGCGAGCGTACGCGCGAACCGGATAACGATTATCTGTAGGAAGCAAGAGAAAACTCGAATGTTCATCTACTGCTATAAATGTAGGTAGGGCATGTAATACCCTCTCTTGCACATGGACGGAAATAAGGATTATTTCCGGGAATTTGGGCCGTAATGCCTTCTAGGAAGTAATTCGGTGGATTAAGGTATTGAATTAGATACCTTTTTCTCTCCTTTTTTTCGAGATGTCGTTACGAGCGATTAACTGGACGCCGATAAAAGAAAAACGAATTAATCGAATACCTTGATGGAATAAATATTTTCCACGTGTGACGTTCGATCCACCATTTTCGGACACTTACTGGAGAGCTCAGAAAGACATTTATTTTTTTATTTTATGACCTTCGATACTTTTATGTATTTATAAAAACTGGCAAAATAAACGAGAAAGGGTTGAACTTATCAGAAGTAGACTACCATTGAGTGTATCAAAACTAGACTAGGATTGAATTTGTCAGAAATAGACTACCATTGAATGTATCAAAACTAGACTAAAGTTGAATTCATCAAAAGTTTACTAATGTTGAATTTATCAAAAGGTTTAAGAACTAAGGTTAAATTTGTGGAAAGCAAACTAATGCTGAATGTATGAAAAGTCGACTGCTGTTAAATGTATCGAAGCCAAATTAGTGTTGAATTTATCAAATTAGATTACCATTGAATTTAATCAAAAATAGTCTAAGGTTGAATTTATTAGAAGTAGACTACCATTGAATGTATCAAAAATAGACTAGGATTGGATTCATCAAAAGTATACCAGCGTTGAATTTACAAAAATCAACCAGTGTTAAATTTATTACAAGCAGATTATTAAACTTCTGAAAAAATATGTCGGTGTATAGTCTCTGGCCATCGAAGGACCACAAAAAATTTCACTTTTATGGCTATAACATTATGTCACATATGGAAAATTGTCTTAGATCATACAAAATTATTACTAAATACGTTGATAACATATACATAGCAATTTGTTATCGTGATAATAAATTATGTGGGCGAAGAGCGATTGAGGGTCGTGCGAGCGTTTACGTTAGGCTCGAGTATCGATGGCGCGTCAGGTGAAATTTGAATGCCATAGAAAATGTCTGCCTAATCAAAAGACTAGTTTACAACTCTCCAACCACATTATCTGAGTTGAAATGAATTACAGATATTTGGGAAAATAATGAAGATATAAAGCATGTGTATACAGAGCATGCCGGAAGCTGTGACCAAAGCAAAGGGTGGAAATACAAGATATTAACGTGTGTTAATAATGTTATTACTGTCTCATGGCAGATAATAAATTATATCATTAGCAAGCTTTTTAATTTTACGGAAATCTTGAAAAATGCTGAAAATAGTCCTAATTCAATTTTTGGAATTTTCTACAAAATGGCAGTTCGCCATCTCTTAAACCGTGTGATAATAAAGTGGTTGGACGATCTAATAAATTTTCATGAAAAATATTAATGAACAGATTACGGATACTTTTTTAAATTTATTCACGTTGAAATTGATGTCACGCAAGTGCTGTTTTCGAACACTTTTATGCATCAATTCGTGTCAGACTTTGTATGCTTCGGAATCAGTCACTGTTTACTGTAACTGGCAACCAGCCATTTCACGAGTATTAATGAAGGGTTTATGCAGCTATTTTCGACGAACTTTCAACTACAAAGTGATATGCCCTAACTGCCATTTTGAAACATGCAGTATTTGGTCGAAAATTCGTGTTTGACTTTCTGTTTACGAAATTGGACATTAAATATGTAATAATCTAATTGCACCGCGAACTAAGTTCAAGATAAACTATTCGGATATTTCTGTGCTTCATAACTTGGATGAATGCGAAAGTTCTGATTACTATGATTGCTGTTTTACATTTCTCAAAATATAAATTATAGTCATGCTTATAGATTGACTTAATTGAACGTCGTTGTATTTAACGAATAGTAAGCATAATATACAAGACCATATAAGTTAACGAAAACAAAATTGAAATACCATGTAAAATAACAAATGCTATGTATAAGACAATGGTACATAATAAATATAATATACAACAGCATATAAATAATAAGTGCTGTATAATACCATATAAAATAATGAACTATAACTAACTGATTAAACTGATTTTTCCAAAAAATATTAAAAATGAATATAGAATATTTCTGCATCAAACGATTGACATGATACTTCAGCAAGATCGGAAAATAAAGTCAATCGCAGCATCAGTTAAGAATCCATCAAAGCTTCTGTACACACGCAATAACTTTTAAGCTGCTATTTTATTTGGTCCTTCCGTCCATTCGCGAGCCAAGGAATTGCAAGCTTCAGCGGTTTACGTCTGAATTACGCTCCGTTAATTATAAGAGAAACATTTTTTCTACGTATTATTCGTAGCAGTTTTACGTTTCCTACGGTAGTTATCGCAGCTCAAATGTTGGAAGAAGGAAAACGTACTCCATGTCGCATCGAAATTTATCGCCCGCAACTTTTGGATTGCTCTACCACCGTACAGCTGCGACCAAATATATTTTCATCGCGTCCTCGGTTAATTTTTACGATCTACGACTAGACTACCTACTGAACGAACCCGTTTGGAAACCGAAAATATAGCTAAAAACATTTTCTTCCGAGGAGAGTAATCTTGCGAGCAATTTATCTGAAATATAATTACCAACGGAAAGTCTGTTATTAATTTTGACAGTGCACATTTTGAAATACATAACATGATCTTTAACACATTTAATTTCACTGAATTATTCTGTACTTGTTATTAAATGAATTACTGTGTTCTATGTAATGTTTTAGTACAATATTAAATATGTGTGTCTGAAAAGTTTCCATACAAATATCAAAGCGACATAACATTTTGAGCAGAAAAATATTCTTATAATTATTATAATTCTTATTAAAAATAGTACCTTCTAGTACTAATCGTTTTAACATAGATATATATTTTTTAAAACAATTTTACAATTTTTTAGAATTATACACTTTTTACGAGTACATACAAGATGTCCCAGAATAAATTTTATTTCACACAACTACTGAAGTAAATGTTCCTGTTATTTTACTCGAAGATATTCTCGTAAATTTAAAGACATACAATTGTTCACAATTTCATTAGATATAGAAAATGAACATACGCAGGCAACACTTTAACCTCTTTACGGCTGAACTTTACGTGGCGCTGCTTTTCTGTACGGCAGAGTTCGAATTACGTAAACAGCACTACACGTGTGAAAATACTGTTCTCTTAACGAATAATTGAAATGAAGTTCTTGATGATTAAATTTTTTCCCAAAGATATGATATACTTTAACTTTGATAATTTACTTTTTTCGAAAATCCACAAAATATATAATTTCCAAATGTTACAATATCGTGTATTAGTGCAAAGAGGTGCTCCCACGATGCCTAAACTTGTCGTTACCTTTTATTTACATGTGATGTACTTTTGTGGGATTTGTTAATACTCTTATAAAACGTGGTGAGGGCAAAGAAGCGCGAATCAAAACATATGAAAACGATCGTTCAATTGAAACGGTGAGCGAGCGAGCCAGTTGAGTGAGCCACTATAGTGGCGTTATGTAATCTACGACATTCGCGAAAGCCACTATAGTGGACCGTCGTGCCCAAGAGGTTGACCCTACCTAACGTGCTTCCACCTAACGTAATTATATCAAACGACATTTGTCGTATATTCATACATTACCGTATAAAATTATCATGTACTATCCTGACACCCATTGAACGTATACGTTCAAAAATAATTTCTTCAAACAATACGTGGCATTAAATATGCCAAGATCTTGAACACACAAGAATCTTGCAGTATCTAACAGATATAGATTTTTAGATTTATCCTGATATTGTGGGGAGGTTGGGATGGGGTTAAGGGGCCAGAGGGAAGGAAAGGTATCGAATGGGAAGCTACGGAATTCGTTTCAATATGTATAAGTAGAGTGAGCCACTATGGCGCTATGTGATGTGCGAAAGCCACTATAGTGGACCGTCGTACAGATGATATCGAAAGCCACAGTAGAGATTAAAGTAACCAAAACCCCTAAAAAATATTGTCGAAATTACCGAAAGCTGGTTAACAGAGTTCTGCAGGGTGGGGAGCTAGTGAAAACGAGCATAACCGTAAATATCTGTAACTCAGTAATGTATTCGGTGTGAATTGGTTTTTATTAAGATATCGACGTAACGTGTGTCGGTAGAAATCGATGGTGAAATAGGTCTAGTGGAAATCCGAATGGGTCGGTGTTCTCGCTGAAACAAGGAAATGGAAAAGAGCATCGAGCATTTTCTCGGGCTTTTACGAGCCCGCCCAACCGAACCACTCTCGGCCCCTCTTCCAAAGAAGCTAATCCCATCAGAAGTTTTCGGTATGTTTATAATCCACTAATCGCCCGCCTTTCCTAGCACAATTTAAAACTTTCTTCGACGCCGCGTCCGACCCGCTCTCATTTGCCTCCGCCTCTTCAATCCATCGTCCTTCACGGATCTTTCTCCTTAACCAGACTTCATTTTGCGGCTCATGGAGTGCCGAATTTTATACGACTCGACTCCACCACTTTCTCTTCCTCCCTTTATTCCCTTCTTTAGTTTTTTTTTTTTCTCTATCGCCGAAGATTTAAGATCTCCACGCTGTCAGGCCGGCGACAACTTTTAATCAAGATTAACGTCGAGGAACCGGTTAAACGATCGTCCACGTTTTCACGGATAATCGAATTTGATCCGGCCAAATATCGGAAATAAAAAGTATGATCTCGGTTTTGGTCCGTAGACGCAAGTTTAATTCGCGCTGTGTTCCGTTGGAATTTTTTATCGGTGGAATAAACGGGACCAGATCAAATTAGTTCGCGGTCGTTGAGTTTTTTAATTGCTACAAAAAATACCGGCAAGATATTGAATTTTCTGCTACGGGACTTTGCGGTCCGATACTGAATCGAGCAGCTTTTGTTTTAGGGATTTCTGAAGCTATCGAAAAATAATCGGAAATTCATTTGACACGTTGCGTCACTCAAGCGATAGATTGTAGTTTAATTTTATTTTTTATATATTTATTTGTATCAATTAAAATTGTCACACTGAAACAATTGTTAATATATTTTTAAGAACTAGTTGACATATTTTTAATTTTATCTATTAACGTTCTCTGCTGTAACACTACCTATAATCAACCCCCAAAGGGTTGGGAGCTTGAACAAAATATTATACAAAATTTATACAATATTTTAGTGTATGACAAATTGTTATTTTAAAGGAGAAAATTATTTTCCTGGAAAATTTTTGTATGACATTTTTATAAAGGGTTAAAAAATCAAACGAAATATTGTACAATTTAATAAAATATGTGGAATTAAAACAATCTATTATTTTAGAAGAGAAAATTATTTTCGTGGAAAATTTCTGTGGCCAATCAACCCTGAAAGAGTAAAAAATGTAACGCAATATTTTGCAATTTAATATATTTTAGAGTAAGAGAAATTATCATTTCAAAGGAGAAAATTACTTTCATGGAAAATTCCTATCCAATAATCAGCCCCCAAAGGGTTGGAAGTTTGATCTAAATATTATACAATTTAATATATTCTTGAATAAGACAAACTATTATTTTAAAACAGTAAATTATTTTCATAAAAAATTCCTGTAGACAATCAATCCTCAAAATCGACCGAAATATTATTTTAAGACTGGACTCACGAAACTCGTCAAAATGGCGGATCATAGATCTCTCATTTTAAACGACAAAACTTATTAAGAAATTTTTGTAAAAATATCCCCAGTTTATTATTTTAGTTCGAATTTAAAAGTGACTGTCAAACATCCGTAACCTAGTGTGAAAATTATTTTTGTAGATGATTTACAAAATGGAATTTGAGCGAATATTAGTAGTGCGACGTGATCGAACCACGTAATTAATTAAAGTTGCGATCGAACCGATTTCTATGTCAATTTAACGAAACGATTAGCGATATTAAATTAGGAGGGAGCGAACGTAAACGAGGAAGAATGACTAGAGAGGAGAGGATATTTGCTGAGAAGCTCGTACAGCTGAAATGAAAGTTTACTCACCTTCGATAACGAACCATCCCCGCGGGCTACAGTGATTACGCGGGAAATTGGTTGAAGGTAAAAATAGATTTAGTTGCGGCATCGAGAAATTCATAGCACATAAAATCACGCGATCATTTTTTAAAACTCGATGGTTTCGAATACATCGTTCACGCTTCGATGAAATTTTATACTATACGATAGATAGACAGATAAATATACAGCAGGGGATTCTGGATTTTACTGATCGAAAAAGGATGCAAAATTCTCGATGAGATCGGTGTGATACCGATTCCCGATACGATCGTATCGATTATTAAAATTATGAACATTTCGAATTTTTAAAGTTCGATGCTGTTATCTGGAATGTTTCGTGGACTGAAAATTCTGAAATTGTAAATTTATACTTTTTTAGATATTGTTGAATCTGAAACTGTGGATTTAGTGATTTTTAAATATTGTAACTTTTGATATTGTGGATTTAGTAGTTTTCAAATATTGTAACTTTTGAAATTGTGGATTTACTGATTTTTAAATATTGTAACTTTTGATATTCTGGATTTACTAATTTTCAAATATTGTAACTTCTGAAATTGTAGATTTACTAATTTTCAAATATTGTAACTTCTGAAACTGTAGATTTATACATTTTCAAATATTGTAATTTATAAAATTATAGATCTACTAATTTTCAAATATTGTAACTTCTGAAACTGTAGATTTATACATTTTCAAATATTGTAATTTATAAAATTATAAATTTACTAATTTTCAAATATTGTATCTTCTGAAACTGTAGATTTATACATTTTCAAATATTGTAATTTATAAAATTATAGATCTACTAATTTTCAAATATTGTAACTTCTGAAACTGCAGATTTATACATTTTCAAATATTGTAATTTATAAAATTATAAATTTACTAATTTTCAAATATTGTATCTTCTGAAACTGTAGATTTATACATTTTCAAATATTGTAATTTATGAAATTATAGATTTACTAATTTTCAAATGTTGTAACTTCTCTCATAGTAAATTTATAAATTGTCAAATATTGTTCTTATATAATTGCAAATTTATAAATTTTTAAATGCAAAATCTTCTTAAATGTAGAAAGATAAAATTTTCATAATACTAAATTTACAAATGCTCAAAGTTTCAAATCCATCGTTTCCAAAATTCCTAAATTTCTCCCTCTCCCAAAATTCCAATACCTCGCCATCTAAAGTCTCTAACTTTAAAACTCCTGACCACAATAAAACCAAACTCCCAGTCCATAAAATTTCCAAAACGTTCCAATTGAAATTGAACCGCAAACAGGTTGTACGGCATTCGAAAAGTCCAGGATTGAAGACATATAAAATTAAACGAAGAAGAAGAACGAGCCGAAACCGATCGATAGAACGGCAAATGAAATTGTCGGGATCAAAAGAAACAGAAAGAACGCTCAGCAATTTCGGCGATGCGCGAAAATGTAGAGGCACGTTTGGCCGGTATTAATTTTAACGAAACGCGCAATTGGCAAATACCTTCGATTTTGCGAACCTGGTACGATTCGATGCTTTATTGGTTAACTTTATTCGCTGAAACATTAACAACGAAGCAGGAACGCGGCACGGCGCAATCAATGCCTCAGTCGCGGTTGCATAGTTCGCGAATCTCAATTTCCGTATCAGTTTAGTTCGCTATTTATACCGACGGCTGCCACCAAAGCCGCCTTTGCTATCTTTTCAAACGAAATCTCTGTATCCGTTTCTGCACGTATGCGGCCCGCGAAAAATTACGCGAGAGCCCGCATTTACGGAAGCTACGCCGAAAAGAAATCTGGCACCGATTGAAATACGCGAACGCGCGAGTTTCGAAAAATATTCGCTTTATTCGATTTTACCACGCCCCGATGGGCATCCGCTTCTACAGCAACGTGATTTTCAAGTTACGTCGCTGCCTAAACTGATTTAACCCCGTCTCAGGCTCCTTTTATCGAATTAGCGAACGACGGAAAAGCAGGATCTTTGATCAACTTAACCGTTTTGACTCGCGACACCGTCAGAATAGGCTCGTTATTGGACACAACGTTTCCGAAAACACGTCTTCAACCTTAGTATATAGGGTGTAACGCTACTCACGGTTTTTCTCCCACTTGCAGCGACCTTACGAAAAAAAGTTTAGAACAATATTTGCTGGGTATGAAGTGCACAGATTACTAGTAAAGTAAATTTTGAAAACAGTTCTCTTGGCAAAGTCAAGATCACCTTGGGTTTTTCAAATGGGAACATATATTTTTTTAATTCATAGCTTTAGAGGACGTCGAGATGAATTCAAAACGCGTATTACATGATATTTTTATTAATATATTACTCGATTTACAGAAGTGGAAATGTGAAGTAAAAGACTGGAATATTATGTGATGATGGCGGCATACATTTTGAACGTGTAATTAAATAAAGCGTATTCTTCTTACATTCTAGTTGTCTGTTCAAACTCATCGCTAGTTCAAACCCATCACTTTTTTATTTTTTTTTGTCAAATTTTATTTTTTGTTTTTCTACTACAGAAAAAGAGTAGAATATTCAATTCTACTAATTATAGTAGGAAAACGGAAAATAAAAATTTATCACTTTTGAATGTTTACATTCCATTTCTATTTTCTTTTATTATAAGTATATATTTTAATTTTTTTCTAAAAGTTTCTATTAATTTTTACTTCTCTGCTAATTTTTATTATGCTTACATCACAAAGAGATATTTTATTAACTTTCAACTCAACAAATTTCTTTTCATTTCATTTATACTTGTACCTACAGAACACTAAACTTACGGAAATCGTCAAAATGGCGGCGTTCATTTAAAATTACAGAAATTATTACATTTTTATCAACATGTTAACTTTAGAGATAGTTTACATATTATCATCTATTTATTTTTCTTAAGAATTCAGCCTTAGGAGGTTAAAACGCAATTCTGGCGCATATATTATTCACGTTTGTCATATTTGAACCGTAACGTGACTACTATGACACGATATCATAAACCAAGTGTCAAATCCTACATCCACCGCCATTTCTTTCTGTAAAACAAAATGTACAGACTTTGCTTGAGCCGTTTATTTAGAAAGTGACGTAATTTATGTTTAAATTGAAATATGTAAAAGTTTGCGTTTCAGTGAAATTCATTGTAATTACCATCGCTACCTTCAGACATTTGAAAATCGCAGTTTCTGACGTTATCGATAATAAACTTAGACCACTTTCAGTCAATTCAACTATCAAATTAACTCTAAAAATTGATGCATCCAAAATGTAAACAAATATACTGCAAATATACTTAACCGCAAAATATTTTCTATGACAGCACTAAATACAAGTTACCACAATACAATAAATACCTGATAAGTAAACTTAGGCCACTTTCAAAATAAATTCCTTTATATTCCGCAAAATACTTAACATGCTTGTTGCACACGAATAAGATATCCAAAATTAATATGTAAAATATTTGTGTGTTGATCCTAACGGCTAAGCCGAAGTGTCGTTGAAAAAACGGGAAGGTACGAATTTATCGGGCAGCAAATCGATGTTTATACGGAGCAAACGATCAGTTTTACTCGAGCGCGTTGGTAGAATGGCGATTAGTCGAAGGCGCTAAAAGACTTCTCTATTCCATGTACCGATGAAATCGTTCGCAAAGCGTGCTTTGAAAGGAATGCACAGGGAGAACACGCGAAAAATCGTAGTAAGTCGAAGTACATTCAAACGCGCACATACTGGCCGCTTTTTATAATGGAATTCCTGGCATCTCTGCGCCCGGTTACCGAGTTCACTCGCCGCTGAAAGTTTAACGAGGTACGCTGGAATCCGTGTAGCGTTTTTGTCGCGCTCTTGTAACGTGAATTTTTTCCGTTCAAATGAAATTTTCAACGTTAACGTCGAACGAATAAAAATAGACCGAATTTAAGACCGAATCGCGATTGATGTTTCGAGCGGAAAATATCGCTAAGAACGGTGCGAAACGTTACTGTCGAACAGCTTATTTAGGTGAACGTTGTATGTTTACCTAGGAAACATTTACCCTCGTGGGGTGGACGCTTAATTGGTCACTTTTGGAGATTTGAGGATTTTAGGATTTAGGGATTTAGGGATTTGAGGATATAGGGACATGGATTTACGGATTTAGGGATTTAGGGATTTTGGGATTTAGGGATTTAGGGATTTAGGGATTTAGGGATTTAGGGATTTAGGGATTTAGGGATTTAGGGATTTAGGGATTTAGGGATTTAGGGATTTAGGGATTTAGGGATTTAGGGATTTAGGGATTTAGGGATTTAGGGATTTAGGGATTTAGGAATTTAAGGATTTATGGATTTAGGGATTTAGGGATTTAGGGATTTAGGGATTTTGGGAGTTTGGGACTTAGGGATTTAGAGATTTTGGCATTTTGGAATTTTGTGATTTTGGGATTTTTGAATTTTGGAATTTTGGAATTTTGGAATTTTGGAATTTTGGAATTTTGAAATTTTGAAATTTTGAAATTTTGAAATTTTGAAATTTTGAAATTTTGAAATTTTGGAATTTGCGAATTGGAAATCTAGAGAATTTTATATTTAACATTTGGGAGTCTAGGGACCTTGGGATTCAGGGACCTATTCTTTTGGAGATCTAGGGATTTTTAGAATTTGAAAAATTGGGGTTTTTGAAATTTGTGAATTTGGACATTGGGAATCTAGGGATTTTTATATTTAAGATTTGGATTTCTAAGGATCTTAGGTTTTAGAGACATATTCTATTGGAGATCTATGGATTTTTAGATCCAGAAATTTGGGAATCTAGGAATTTTGGAATTTGAAAACTTGGGAGTTGAGATTTTTAAATTTGAGAATTTAGAAAATTGTAGAATTTGAAATTTGGGAATTTGGCCATTGGAAATCTAGGGATTTTTGGGGTTTAAGATTTGGGTTTCTAGGGATCTTGGGATTTGGAGACCTATTTTTTTGAAGATCTAGGGGTTTTTAGATCCAGAAATTTGGGAATTTAGGAATTTTGGAATTTGAGAATTTGGAAAATTGGGGATTTTGAAATTTGGCAATTGGGTATCTAGGAATTTTTATATATAATATTTGAATTTCTAGGGATATTGGGATTTAGAGATCTATACATTTGAAAATCTAGAGATTTGTAGATCTAGATATTTAGAATTCTAAAGATTTGAAGATATATGAATTTGCGAATGTGGAGATCTAGGGAATTTGAGATTTAAACATCTGACGATTTGTAAATCAGGTATTTTGGGATCTAAAGACTTGGGCACCTAAGAATTTTGGTATTTAGAAATCTAAGAATCTAGGGACTTAGAAATCTAGGAATTTAAGGATCCAGAGATTTGGAGACTTATAACATAGTAATTTTGAAGTTAAGTATTTAGATATTCAAATATCTACAAAACCTCTGTTGTTCGCATCTGGGTATCAGAAGATCTAAAGATTATTTAACCAAAATATTACAACATTAAGAGATCATTGAATTCAGATATTTGAAGATTCATGGACTTCTCCATATAAATATTTATGTTTCCATAGATTTACAAATTGAAGATTTAGAAATACAGAGATTTGAACATCCACGCGATCAAGAGATTTAAGGGTCTAACAACATTTCCAAGTAGTCCTACACCCACAAATCAAGTAACCTAGAACAAAAGTGTACATTTAGAAATTCAGTAGCACGTACATTTGCAAATTAAGGAAAGTTTATGAAAGTTTAGCAACGCGAAAATTGTGGGTTTTACGTATGCATATGTCCTTATCCAAAGGAAGCGTAGGTTAGAGCGTCGTGTGTACGCGAGGCGATGCGAAGCGGAGCTGCGTGGAGGACGCTCGAGGGGGTAACAGGTCGGATGTCCGGCAGTCCGTCACCGGCTATCCCCCGGTATCTCCGGCGTGGTCCACCGCGTCACACGGACCTACCTGCACCCGTATCACCGGCTACATAACGAGTCCTGAATATGCATATATTCGAGTATGGCGGGTCGGTTCGGTAACCTCGACACCGTCGTGTACACGGGTCTACTTACGCTCGGTTTACGTGGTCCGCGCGCGTGTACGCAACCGCTCGTTCCTGCTTCTCGGTTATACGCGACGCTTCTCCTCCTTCTCGAGTGCCTATACGTCAGCCTCTCTATGTCCTGCGGCATTCTATATAATATATAGATCTCGTTCTCTGTATCCGTGTTCGTCCATCCGCGTTCAAACACGGCCCACACCCTCTTCCTCTTTGGTCCAATTGATCCCGTCTGCCCGTCTCTCTTCGACTCCCTGGCTACTTGACTCGCCGCCTCCTCTCTATCCGTCTATCTATCTACCTATCTATCTATCTATTGCTCTCTGTCTATCTGGCTGTCCGTGTCCGTCCGTACGTCCGTCCGTCTCGTTTCCACTCGATCATCGACGAACCACCGTCCGCGCCAGTTCACTGCCTGCCAACGCATGAATTTATGACCGTGTACGTTGCGGTGGCTCGTATATTCACGGTCGGATTTTGACGTATCGCGTGCATTAGGGAAATTCTAATTACACTCGGCAACATTTATTTTACCTTTTCACCTTCGCTCTTATACACTTCACTTACACGCTTTGCACTTCTTCATACTTCTGCGTACTTCACACACTTCTTCATACTTCTGCGTACTTCACACGCTTCTTGGTACTTCGTTCTTCCCTGATACTTACCGACTCCACCATTTTCCTTCGCCTTTCGGTCTTCTGGTCTTTGTTGCCACAGTAAACTAGATAGAATCAAATTCCTACACATTTGGAAAGTTGCCCCACAAATTTTCTCTGTTGCGGGTATAAATTTGTTCACCCGAAGTCCTGCGACGTTCCTGAAATTCGCAGCTACTGTTTATGGAGACTATGGTAAAGAACCTCAAATTTTTCCACACTGTTACACTTTGTTCCAAATATTTTCTCTACTTCTTCATTCTCCACAATTCTCCTTCTCACAGTCTTCTGGTTTTTGTTTCCACAGTGAACTAGATACCTTCAAATAAAATTCCTCCACATTTGAGGATTTGTTCCACAAATTTTCTTTGTTCATTTCAAGCCTGACTTTATTCAAGCAGCGACGTCCCTGTTCACCCGAAGTCCTGCGACGTCCCTGAGACTCACAGCTGCAATTTGCGGAGGCTACAATAAAAAGCCTCAAACTATCCCACATTGCTGCACTTCGTTCTAAATATTTCTTGGTGCTTCCTCATTCTCCACAATTTTCCTTTGCTTGCTCCTATTCTGCGTTCTTTTCATTTTTATTTGCCTTGATTGCATTTGCCTTCAATTTTCATTTGACTCGATGCAGTCAAATAAAATTCCTCCACATTTAAAGACTTGTCCCACAAGTTTTGTTCATTCCAGGACTAAAATTCACACAAAATCCTGTGGCATCCTTGAAATTCGTACCCGTACTATGTACAGTTTTTACTACGATAAAAAATCACAAATTTCCACGTTGCTGGGCATTGTGTCAAATGATGGAGATGTAGCACCGGATGTATCATTTAGATGTAGATATAGTACTTTTACTCTCTGAACTAGTTTTAACTTTATTTGCGAATATGTCCCATAATGTTACATTGAAGAGGAAACTAAATAATTGCACAGTAATGCGGAGATAAGCTGTGGAGTGAATGAATTAACAATATTAATATTCGCAAAGCAGAGGTAATAATAGAGATCAATACTTTGTACGGGACGTTTCCGATTTGGTACAACCAGAAACGAATGTACATGAAAAAATAGGTGGAAGATGCAGAATCACGTTTTCATGTATGGTGTTTCACTTTTGAGAAATTTGAATTTAAGAATTTTTTAAGTGCCTGTAATAAATATGTTTACACTGTAGATGTAGCAAATTGTTTGTTATAATAAAAGCAAACATTTGTTTGTTGTTTGGTCCCCCTAATAAAACTGCTTTGAAGTGCAGAGGGTTAATTGTATTTACTCGTTTAATATTTATTAATCTTTTTATTCCTCCAATTCTGAAACACCCTGTATAACTACTCTAATTATACTTCATTCTAATTACCGATTAATTTCTACCGCTTTTATGACGTTTTGCTGTAATCAATAAAGAAATAAATAGGTAGTAATCTCCCATTCCGCATCGTTTGTGTCACCCTCCTCGTCAAGATCGATCAGGTTGGGTCGAATTGAATCGCATCAAATCGAATCGAAACGGTATCGTTTATGCGTAACCGATCGTGGCTATGTCTCGTTCCGGTTACATCGGCGTTTCAACTCACCGAAGCGTCCGATCAATTCCACGAATAATTTTGGTATCAATTTTGACATCGTCACATAATCTATACGAACGTAAATGGCCCGTCAAACTCCCCTCAAAACGTTTATAGTGCAGGGAAACTAGGACTTTTTTGTGGAATAACTCTGGGCGAGCTTTATTTTTGTACGAACCTCTACTTTGTGTAAAAATTTGACGTGTCAAAAATCTTCATTGACTTTTAGTACAAATTTTATAAGTGATAGCAGTTAATCGTAAATATCTTGCCATATATTGGTTGTACGTCAAAAATAGTTATTACAACATTTATAGCTTAGGAAATTCTCTACAAAAAAGGTTCTATGAGTTCTTTTCATAGACGTAATCATTTTCGAGAATTGATGAACCGAAGTTTATGAAGAATTTATTAAAAATTGCCTCACAGATTGGTCAAATCTTTCAAATGACATTTTCTCAGATATCTCGTTATATATCAATTGTACGACAAAAATAGTTCTTATAAAATTTATAGCTTACAAAATTCTCTGCAAGAAAGGTTCTATAAATTTTTCTCATAGAAGTAACCATTTTCCTGAAAAATGAAGCAGAAGCTCATCTAATGTAACCTACTAAAAGTTGTCTCCCACATTGGTCAAATCTTTGAAACAACATTTTCTGAAATATCTCGCTATATATCCATTGTACGACAAAAATAGATATTACACAATTTATAGCTTACAAAATTCTCTGCAAGAAAGGTTATATAAGTTTTCCTCATAGAAGTAACCATTTCCGTGTAAAATGAATCAAAAGTTCATACAATTTAATTTAGTAAAAATTGTCTCCCAGATTTTTCAAATCTTCTTTCAAATAACACTTCCTCGGATATCTCGTTATATATCGATTGTACGACAAAAATAGATATTACACAATTTATAGCTTAGGAAATTCTCTGCAAGAAAGGTCATATAAGTTTTTCTCGTAGGAATAACCATTTTCATATATGATGACTTACAAGTTTTCAACCCCTATAAGTACTTCAGACAAGGACAGGTCACAAGTTCACCCGCAGCTTTTTGATTAAATTTCGGTTCGAATTGTTCAGAACAATGAATATAAATAAACTGTAAAATGTTGGTGACAACTAGACAGATAAATATAATGAATTATTAAAGTTCAATTTTGTAAAAAATATTTATGTACTATAATTCAGCATTTAAATTTATTTTGTTAAATTTCAGAACATTCAAAATAAGTACATATACATAGTTTGTTTATACGAAAAACATACATGATATGAACAATTTTTTAAATAAAAATCGTGCAATATTAAAGATACTCTGCACCCCTTAAAAAAATGTAAATAAAATGAAAAATGTAGATGTGTAAAAACTTTATTTTAATCACATTCTCTTTGCTGTATTCTGCATAACAAAATCAAATTCAAAAAAATAAATATTTGTAAGATACTTCAAATGAAAAAATATTTTTTAAAAAGTTTTAAAACGCGTCACAGATAGTGCAATGTGAAAAGAAGACAATGTTTTTTGCAGAGAAGGTCAAAAAAATGCACTTATTGAAAAATCGAATTGCGTATTGAAAAGTTGGCGGGAAAGTTTTCGAACGACCGTGTGACATCTTGCGACGGCATTCTCGTGTATCTTGGGTGGCAGGGAGCCGGGCAATGATCAGGAACGAAGGTACGTGCTCGACATCTTCAACGGTAACCTGAAACGCGAAGGATTTCGCTTCTGCTTCGAATGAGCTTCCAACTATTCTCCTCGGTGCCGGCGCCATTCGCTCGGCCCCTTTTTCTTCCCCCGTGCCCCTCGTAGCCAACTTACCCCGAGCCGCCCTTTCGCTAGTTTCCAGAGCACGTGGACTTTACTTCGCTAAAGTTTCATACGAAAGTGCTCGCAAACGTGTGACGATTAGAAATGAATCTGGTCGATATGTTTGCCAGGCATTTTTGATGCCGAAACGCGATAAATGTCCGACGTTTCAACAGCATTTCTGCACTTTACCGGTGCTTCGCGATACATGTCGATTTTTCTTTCTGCCGGAGGTTTCTTGAACGAAATGTGGAAAACGGAGTATAACTTCAGATATTTAATTAGAGACGATGATTTTTCGTGTGGTGCATGATTCTTTTACTGTAGGATGCTGAGTTGTGGAGTTGAATGTGAGTTTGTGTTGGAGGAAATGTGATAATGGAGAAGACCTGTGAAGTCTTGTGGAGAAGGTATGACTTGTTAATTTTTAGGGATTTGAGAATTTGGGGATAGATTGAAATTTGGAGATGTACTTGGAGATGTATTTGGAGATGTACTTGGAGATGTATTTGGAGATATACTTGGAAATGTATTTGGAGATTTGATGGTTTAGGAATTTGAGGAGCTTGAAATTTTGGGATGTATGAAGGTGGAATCTTGGAGTTTGAAGAGTTTGGAAATGAAGAAGTGTAGGGTTTGAGGAGTTTGTGATTGAGAAAGCTTGGAAATTGAAGAGTTTGGAATTTGCAGATCTTAATATTTGGAAAGTTTGGTATTTGAAGAGGGTGGAATTTAAGGAGTATGAGATGTGGAGAGTTTTTGGGGCTTGAGGAGTTTAAAATTTGGGAGTTTGGGGTTTAAGGAGGTTGGGATTTGAGGAGGTTGGGATTTGAGAAGGTTGGGATTTTGAGAGTTTGGGATTTTGAGAGTTTGGGATTTGAGAAGGTTGGGATTTGAGGAGGTTGGGATTTGGAGAGTTTGGGATTTGAGGAGGTTGGGATTTTGAGAGTTTGGGATTTGAGGAGGTTGGGATTTGGAGAAATTGGAATTTGAGGAGGTAGGGATTTTGGGAATTTGGGATTTGGAGAAATTGGAATTTTGAGAGTTTGGGATTTGAGGAGGTTGGGATTTGGAGAAATTGGAATTTGAGGAGGTAGGGATTTTGGGAATTTGGGATTTGGAGAAATTGGAATTTTGAGAGTTTGGGATTTGAGGAGGTTGGGATTTGGAGAAATTGGAATTTGAGAAGGTAGGGATATGGAGAGTTTGGGATTTGAGGAGTTTGGGATTTGGAGAAATTGGAATTTTGAGAGTTTGGGATTTGAGGAGGTTGGGATTTTGAGAGTTTGGAATTTGAGAAGGTAGGGATATGGAGAGTTTGGGATTTGAGGAGACTGGGATTTAGAAAGTTTGGGATTTGAGGATGTTGGGATTTGGAAAAATTGGAATTTGAGGAGTTTGGGATTTGAAGAGTTTGGGTCTTGAAATACAAATTTAGAGAGTATAAAATTTAGGAAATTTGGAGTTTAGAAATCTTAGAATTTGAGAAGTTTGGAATTTCAAAGTTTGGCACATGAGAAGATTGGAATTTGAGAAGTTCAAGATTTGAGTATCTTAAATTTAAAAATTTGAAATCTTACAAAAACTTGAAAATTACAAAATTACAAAATTCAGAAAACAAAAACGTTTTAAACTCAAGATATGCATTCAAATTAAGCCTATATCACATCCAGATGTACCTTCACACTCCAAAAGCCAATAAAGAAATACTCATTTCTTGTTCCTTCTTCATTAATGAAAATTAAAAAATTCTTTGTATGCACCTATCACGGTTGGCCCCATTCTAAGTATAATTAAACACTCCCGCCTCACATTAACACTTTAGTGGTCGGTCACACAACATGTGTGTGATGACCGCGCCAACCGTTAGCGTCCGCTCACACATGTGTGTGATGAATTATGAATGTAAACAAGTGTGGATATTGCTATTGGCCTCGTATTTCACCTCTACGTCTTTGATCTTAGGTAATTATTGTTTTATTGCCTGTTTTTAATTTTAGATTTTGCACTACACTGGTGTACCACGTAAATTATGGAGCAAATAGCGGCGACTCTATGTGTCGTATCCAAAGCTATTTTACAAATTAAATTGTTTATACATTATCAAATTTGTTATTAAGTTGTTGTTTTTTGATTTAGTATGTTCGCACATGTTGAACTGTTTCGTGAATTTACATCAAGTTTGTTGAAATTAATTTTTGAAAAATGTTGGCGGCTCCTGAAAGTTCGACTGCGTAGCGGCCATTAAAATGTTAATAATTCAAAAAGCTTCAAGCCCCATTTTTGCAAAGGAAAATGTTCAGAAAGCCCTTTCTAAAAGTTACTCTTGTGAGGCATTCTATACATATAAAGTTATACTTATTTCGTTTGACTGCGTAGACGTGCGGCCATTAAAGTGTTAATTGCACAGTTTCATAGTTCATCAGTAAATAGCAGCGAATAAGAGAACAACGATAAATCACCGAGGATACAAGTTACCATAAGAAAGCACCTTTCATTGGAATAGAATCGAAAGGGGAGTAAAATCCGTCGTTGGAGCAAAATGCCTCAGTGGTTAATACGATGAAAACGCGTAATGCAAAAAAGAGGATGCAAGGGCGAGGTAGCATAAACGAAGTCGCGTTACTAGGAGCAGTCTGCATTCGAGACGTCCATTAAACTCGCAACCCTTTTATCGAGTCTGACCCGCACCGCGACATGGTCCAGGAAAAGGACGGGGCTCCTCTTTTCTCTTTTCTCTGGTTACTTTCAAATGGTTCGCGATCGTCGTGTCAAATGGCGTCGAGCTGGCGAACAGTGGGATATAAAAGGGAGAAAAGGAGAACGGGAAAAGAGCGGTAGCTATATGGATAGAAAAACAGTGGTACGGATAGACGAGTCAATAGACCGTGCTAGCGACAAAAGCGGGAAGAGGAAAAAAAAGTGGGGAAACTAGGAAACTTCAAAACAAGGCAAAGCTGTTCCACTAAAGGGCTACGATATACGGTTAGATCAGCGCAGCGGAGGCGATAATCGATGCATTTCCGTTCTACCGGATTCCGGATTCTTCTACGACGCGTTTGCCTTCTTACGAACGAGTATGGCCTCGTTAACTTTTACGGTTGCGAGAGAATCAATTTTTAGCATATTGCCGCGTTTCTCGATTGTTAGGTTCCTGAAATATAGGTTTGACTGTAGACATTTTCTGGATCCAGGAACGTTCGAATTTTTAAATACCTGCAGATGTCACGAGTTGGTGCGTGATCGACTCAAAGCATATTGACTTGAGCCAATATACGTGTGAAGCATATGTGAAGTTCAATACATATGAAGTTCAATTTTGTATTTTGATCAATTAGAGTCGTAACTCTTCTAAACACCTGGCTGAGGCTCTTCACGAGCCATCTTGTGGGTTGTCATCAGGTGTCCAGATCACAAAACTCCTCAAAAGAATCCTAAAAGAATCCTATCTCCATTATGAACACTTCCAGTTACATACAGGCAAATAAGAGTAATAATGATAATAACTTGTGCTGAACGCAAGTAGCACTGTCTCACTCACTTAGGAGACGGTTTTGAAAGTTTTTGATCCTCAGGACAGTCGTCGACTGCCATTGTTTTTGACCTAATTGGTATGTGACTGCTTGAGCCAATAGTGCAGCTGAAAAGACGTCTGAGCCATCCATTTTTCTATTCTGACCATTTAGAGTAGCTCTTCTCAACACATGGGTGAAGCTCTTCTCACGTCAACTTGTGGATTGTCATCAGTGGACGTTCAGATCACAAAACTCCCAAATACCAACACTTCAAATCTCCTAATCCACATGCTCATATCATTAAATTGTCAAATATATAAGTTCATAGTTTCTTAGATTTCTATATCATCAATCTATATTTCTATATGCAGAAATTTACAAATCTCAAAATTCTTGCATCCTTAGTCTTTAAATCTCCAAATCCAGATCTTCAAATCGCTAGATTGTCAAGTGTGTAGGTTTGCAAGTCCTAAGATCTGAGTGCCACTAAATTAGATTCCCAAATTTCTAAATTTCCATATGCATAGATCTGTAAATTCTAAAACACTCACGTCCCTAAATTCCAAACCTCCAAATCCACGACTCCCCAAATGTATAAATCTCTTAAACCTTAAGTTCCTACATCCCCAAATTAGATTTCCATATGCATAAATCTACACATCTCAAAATTCGCACGCCCCCAAATTCCAAATCTCCAAACCCATGGATCTCCAAATCCCTAAACTCGTACGTCCTCAAATTAGATTTCCAAATTTCCATATACATAAATCCTAGAATTCTCACATCCCTAAATTCCAAATCTCCAAATCTATGACTGCCCAAATCCCCATATCTCCAAATATATATATCTTTGCATCCCTAAATCCTTACACCACTAAACTAGATATCTGTACTTCCATATCCACCCTCAAACTCCAATGTCCAAACATTTACTCTACCTCCAAAGGTCCTTCAAAACCTACGCGTACAAAGACCCGTCCAGCCATAACTCTAGTTCAATCATAAAATTCAGTTCAATTTAAAACTCCATATCAATGTATCAAAGAATTCAAAGTAATATCAACTCAAATAATTTTCACAGTCAACCATGCTATAATTGTACTATTCTTTTATTCCCAGTTTGTCTCCTTCACCCTTTATTTCACCCTCGAATATCTCAGATTCCAATACCTTAAACGAAGTGGAAACGAGAAAAGGACAACTTTCAGATCGAAGGAAAGCAGTAAAAAGAATAAAGCTTAAGGATTAGATCGAAAAATACTTGAGAAGCGTCGCCAAGTCGCGTTAACTGCCCAAGAACGGCCATTTTAAAAATTCAGCATTCTGTCCTTAAAATGGCGCGTTCTTTCCGACGCAATATCTTTAAGAATTTCTGTTCCACGCTTTTCTTATTTCCTAACCGAATAAACGCCGGTCCCACCCGCGTAAAATCGTGTTTTCCACGCGAGCCATCCTACGGGAAGCAAAGGGTGTTCGCTTGCCGTTTTTACGTCTCGGCCTACTCGTTTATTGGCCGTTACACTCGAAAAGCGTAACTTCGCGATTTATTTCCGCGATCTCCCCGAAGATGTTGAGCGTGCCGTACGAAATTTATTTCTGGTACTTTGGAAAGAAGACCGTTCTATAATACCGCGGCTTCGTCGAATCGTTATTGCGATCCTCCGACTTTTCCGAATCGCGCAATAGTCTTTGGGCAACCTCTTTCCAAACAGATTCGCGGTACCCGAAACCGGCATCCCAGAAACGGCCAATGGTTTTCCTACGGCAAAATGGCCATACGTAAATCTGAGATGCGACTACGACCACCGATATGGCGACGCTTCCTCTCAAAACTGTATCCGCAACGATTTCTCCAACCAATAGGAACCGATCAACTTTATTACCGAGTATCTTATGTTTTATGTATTAATGCGCGAATGTTTTCGTTTTATCGCTTCGCTCCTAGTTTTCGATCGGAAAATTAGTCGCGGACAATAGGAGCTGTGGGAAGTTAATGACGCCATTTTGCCGCTAAACTTATGGCGCGAAATTTAATTTGTAGATGTCTTAAATATATAGAATTTATTTGCTACTTATTAATTTACAGTACGGTTTATAATACAGTATTAATTTAACACTAACTTGAATGTATGTATAACAAATTTATATTCTTTTTATTTATTTATGGAGCAAAATTCTTTGTACGAGAAAGAAATATGTATAATATGTTCATATGTGGAGGACAAAAGTTTACGTATACTTGAAATATAGAAATAAAAGCAACAATATTTTTTATACTATTAAGTATATTTACATATATAGCTGTGTATTATACATAAGTCATGGTTAAGGTTACTGAATGACTAAATAATAATGAATAAACGAAATTTGCTTCGAGTGTCAACCCAAATGAAAATGTGTTTATTTTCGAATTACAAGAGAAAACATATTCGTGTGCGTTTGCCCATTGAACATGTAATTTCGGAGCTTCATCACCTGCAATTTAGCATCACTCGTTCTTTATTATCCGACGAATACCTGTATAATATGGAGGATGAAAGGTTCGTTTCCGAGCGCGCTTCGTTGTGCTGTTCGATCGCCATTTTCCAGCTTCGGTTCATTACGTTTCATCGATGAGCCTGCGTTTGAATTTTCATACGATTCGAACCGTCACGCGAATTAGCCATATTACTCGGGTCAATCACACGGCTATTTTGATAGTCACGGAATTAATGCGTCCCTAAACATGGCCGGTCGATTACGATGCGTCGTAGATAAGCGTGTTTTCCGTTCAGGAAACTGAACGCTCGCGTAAATCGACTGGAACGAATTTGTTTCCGCGAAGCAGTATCGATACGATCGAATAATTTTCGTTCGCGATACGTGGCGAGAATATTGGTAGTTTATTAAATGGCGGGGACTCGACTTTCAGCTGTCGGCGTCGAGACGTGACGCGAACGCACACGTTGCAGTTTCTAATAGATGTACGCTGGACAGTGTACGCATATCTCTGGATAGAAATGTGTTGACAACTCAAACTTCTGGTTATTTTTATAAGTTATGGATTAGATATTGTTTATTACTTATGCATTTTTTAATTTTGTATTAATGCAGTTTTTTTTAATATAGGCTTTTTAATGTAGTAGCAGCATAGAGATGGATTGGAGTTTGGTTACTTTTGAATTTGGAGACGTTGGGATTTAGGGATTTAGGAATTAAAGGATTTTGGGATACAGGGATTTAGGGATACAGGGATTTAGGGATACAGGGATTTAGGGATACAGGGACTTAGGGATACAGGGATTTAGGGATACAGGGATTTAGGGATACAGGGATTTAGGGACACAGGGATTTAGGGACACAGGGATTTAGGGATACAGGGATTTAGGGATACAGGGATTTAGGGATACAGGGATTTAGGGATACAGGGATTTAGGGATACAGGGATTTAGGGATACAGGGATTTAGGGATACAGGGATTTAGGGATACAGGGATTTAGCGATACAGGGATTTAGGGATACAGGGATCTAAGGATCTAGGGATCTAGGAATTTAGAGATTTAGGAACCTTGGAATTTTGGGATTTTGGAATCTGGGATTTGAGATTTTGAAATTTGGAAAGTTGAGGATTTGGAAATTTGGGAACTTAAAAATTTGGAGATGTAGGAAGATAGAGACTTAGAAATTTGGGTATGTGTATATCTGGGGATTTAGAGATTTGGGAATTTAAATGTTTAGAGATTTAAGAATTTGAGAATTTGGAATTTGTTAAATGTTATAATTGAAAAATTTAATATTTTAGTAATTCTAGAATTTGAGAATTACTAATTTTGAGATCTTGCAAATTTTTAAAATTTAAAATTGCAGAGTGGAATTCGAAGATTTCGAAATTTGGAAATTTACAAATCTAATAATTTCGAACTTCCATATCTCCAAACTTTGATACTCTCAAATTTCCAAATGTTCAATTAAATAATTTGCAAAATTTACAATTCACACATGCGCACTTCTCGCTGCGCAGTAACAATAACGCAGTAATAATAATCATGAATCTTTCCCTAAAAACATCTAACATTTTGAAGAACACATTACTTATAAAACCCAAAGAATTCGTAAGCAATATAAAGCTTATTTCGTGTAACCAGATATGAAAGTGTCAACTAGTACATTTGAATGGTGAGAGATCGTGACCAACTTCCAAATGAGATGCGTTCTAACCGCGGTTGAAATCCGTGGAGCGAGCAGTTTTTCTATGGAGTATCGTGAAAATTCCATTCATTAATAAAACATGCAAATTCGTTACATGCGGGTACGCGTTGTCGCATATGCATACGGCGCGTGACGTAGTTTCCGCCGGAGTCCGGCAAAGAATAGATTATGCTAGAGATTTCGAATTACGAATTTAGAAATTAGTTCGTTTCGTGTAAAACGTTTCAAAGTAATTTGCATGAAATTTCCATAGTGGTAGGAGGAAATTCGGTACTTAGTCCTTTAAATGATCGTCGAGTCAAAAGATAAGTTGAATATTATTAAACTTATATAAATTTGAATAAAATTTTCAGAATATACGAATAGTATCAATAGTATCAATTATCATTTATTTCGAATTTACGAACATTTCTTTAGTAGTATAAATTTAAGAGATTTGGATGTTTAAATGTTGCATTTAGTGTTGTAATACAATAGTACAATAATATTTTTATATGTTAGTATGGTTATGTTTCTCTATTGTAATATAGTAGTATAGTAGCATAGTACTATAGTAATGTAGTAGCATAATAGAATAATAGTATAGTAGTTTAGTAGTACAACAACATAGTAATATAGCAGTATAGTAGTATAGTAGCATAGTACTATAGTAACATAGTAGCATAATAGAATAATAGTATAGTAGTTTAGTTACATAACAGTATAGTAATATAGTAGCATGGTAGCATAATAGAATAATAGTATAGTAGTTTAGTAGCACAACAGGATAGTAATATAGTAGTATAGTAGTATAGTAGTATAGTAGCATAGTACTATAGTAACATAGTAGCATAATAGAATAATAGTATAGTAGTTTAGTTGCATAACAGTATAGTAATATAGTAGCATAGTAGCATAATAGAATTATAGTATAGTAGTTTAGTAGCACAACAGCATAGTAATATAGTAGTATAGTAGTATAGTAGTATAGTAGCATAGTACTATAGTAACATAGTAGCATAATAGAATAATAGTATAGTAGTTTAGTTGCATAACAGTATAGTAATATAGTAGCATAGTAGCATAATAGAATAATAGTATAGTAGTTTAGTAGCACAACAGCATAGTAATATAGTAGTATAGTAGTATAGTAGTATAGTAGCATAGTACTATAGTAACATAGTAGCATAATAGAATAATAGTATAGTAGTTTAGTTGCATAACAGTATAGTAATATAGTAGCATAGTAGCATAATAGAATAATAGTATAGTGGTTTAGTAACATAACAACATAGTAGTATAGTGGTATAGTAGTACAGTGATATGGTAGTATAGTGGTATAGTGGTATAGTGGTATAGTGGTATAGTAGTATAGTAGTATAGTAGTATAGTAGTGTAGTATAGTGATATAGTGGCATGGTAGTATAGTAGTATAGTAGTACAGTGATATGGTAACATGGTAGTATAGTAATATAGTAACAAAGTGATATAGTAGTATAGTGATGCAATGATATATTAATATAGCAATATAATAAAAAAGTAATACGTGTATAATAAACTTACTGAAATAGTAAAATTCACAATAGTGGTATAGTAACATAATACCAGGGATAGTGAAACAGTAGAAAAACGATATAGTACACTAATGGAACAGTAGAATAAAATAGAACGCTGTAATACCACAATACGAAAAAACCAAAATAATAAATATTCCTATAAGAAAATCGTTCAACAAATTAAAAAACCCACAATACAAACCCACACACATATAATATAAATTTCCATCGCATTCAAAATGTTCAAATTTGCAGAAGCAACTCGTACTAGCATCGAAGCTACAATATAACCCTCCACACGCGAAACCAAACAGTTTTCTTCGACCTCACCTCTGATTAAACACGAACGGGCAAATAGCTTGCTCGAGAGGCCGAGTACACAGGTTGCACGGTTTATTCGGTGTAACGACGCTTTCGAATAATTAAGAAGTTATAATCGAATCAGGTTCAACGAAGGGCGAGCGCGTTTTCGGAAGTGCAACGATACCGCGCGCGAAAACGGTTAAACTCGTCGCGAGATTGCGCCTGCCAGGTCCGCGGTTTGCCTTTCGCTCGTCGCGCTCGCGATATCGCACCGGTGCGCTCGCAACGGCCGCGACTATCTTGAACGCGAGAAATGCAGTTACCAACCGAAGAGCGTAATTATGGATGCCAGTCGAGAAAACGACTGCAGGGTTACAGAGTTCCTGCCGCTCTAGCTCGCGTACACTCGACTGCAACATACGCCTCCGACGTATCAAACGGAACACGCGCAAACTTTACACTTACTCGATTCGTGAAGTTTCACATTTACGAATGTCGAATTTTTACGTTCACATATCAAGAAATCACAAATTCTTTGATTTGTAAGTGTGTGGATACTAACATTTCACGAAGAACGATTTTATTCCACTAAACAATGACTCGTGTTCCTAGATTCTTGAATTTCTAGTACTTTTTTCTTCATCTACAAATTCTAGAATTCTTAGATCCTGCAGTCTTAAAATTCTTATATCTGCAAATTTTTAGATTTCTAAATGTACAGCTGCAAACTCCTGGATTCCTAAGTCCCTAGACTTGTATGTCCCTAGATTCTCAAGTCTCTAGAGCCTTAAATCCTTGACTTCATCAAATTACTAAATTCTCAAATATCTGAAGCCTTCAGATTCTAAATCTCTCAATATTTATATCTCCAAACCTATAAGTTTATAAATCACTAGATTCCACAATCTCTGTAAATATAAATCCCTAAGATACTAGATCCGTAAACCTCGAAATCCCTAGATTGTTGAATCTCCAGAACATTAAATCCTTTACTCCATCAATTTTTAGGTCAAAAAGTCTATGAAATTATAAATCACTAGGTTCCCAAATCTCTAGAGGTATCCTTAGGTTACTAACTTGTTAAACTTAAAAATCCCTAGATTGTTGAATCTCTAGAACATTAAATTGACTCCATTAATTCTTAGATCACAAAATCTATAAGTTTACAAATCATAGGTTTTTAATTTTCTAAAGCTTTAAATCCCTAAATCCTTCCTATCTTTGACCTAACGAATCTCTAAAATCATAAGTCCCTAGATTCCCCATTCCTTAAACACGAAAATCCCCAGATTCCGAAATTTCTAGACCCATAAATCCCTAGATTCTTAAATTTCTGGAGTATTAAATTCCTAAATAACACAATCCTTAAACCTTCAAATTCCTAAATTTTCAAATCTTTAAAACCAAAATTCCCTAGTTTTTTTAATATTCAGGAATTCCTAATACTTATGCTCAAAATCTAATTCCTAAAATTCCCGATTTCCCCAAAAATTGTTAGATTATTAACTTTTCAGATTTCAAATTTCTTAGTCCACAAAAATCCCCAAATTCCTACACTTGTATGTCTTCATAATATAATCAAACGTGTAAAAGTACTATATTTTTATAGTGGTGGATCTCTCGAACCTTGGTTTTGCGATATTTTTCGTAGAGAAATCAGATTTGCTGTTGACTGTACCTACGTTAACTCGTGCATGCACCACGAATACTGCACTGGCTTATGCACCCAGTCGATTTGCTGGTAACTCGCGAATTATGCTGCCACGTTTCGTCTTTCGCGAATGCCTCCTTTAGATCTTATTATTAAATCTCTATATTAAATTGGTGGCTGCGCGGAAGGTAGGCTCATTGAAATACGAACGAACAATCGATTCTAAAGTTCCTTTCCTTCGGATCTCCAGTAATGTAGGATTCTCGTAATATTAAGTTTCTATTTCATCAATTTTTTTATTTTCATATTTGCGGATTTTTAATATTCATAATGTTTCACGTGATGAATTTCTATGAGTGCACACTGTCAATTATGAACATTTCTATACTTCTCAAATTTTTTAATTTTTGATTGTATATACATATGTACAGATTTACGTGTTATCGAAGTTTATTATGTCCGAATTACGAAATTAGTGGATTACTAATTTACTAGGTTATTAAGTTACTAAATTAAGAAATCCTAAATTTTGAAATTTCCAAATTACCAAATTTCGAAATTCCCAAATATTAAAATCTCTAAATAGTTGAAACTCTGAAATTATCAAAGTTTCAAGTCTCCAAATTTCCACATTTTCAATTTCCTGAACCTCTACATTCTCAAATCTCCAATTTCCCAAATCTTCAAATCTCTAAATCTCCAAATCTCCAAATCCCTAAATTTCCAAATCTCTAAATCCCCAAATTCTCGAATCCCCAAATTCTCGAATCCTCAAATTCTCAAATTCTCAAATTCTCAAATTCTCAAATTCTCAAATCCCCAAATTCTCAAATCCCCAAATTCTCAAATCCCCAAATTCTCAAATCCCCAAATTCTCAAATCCCCAAATTCTCAAATCCCCAAATTCTCAAATCCCCAAATTCTCAAATCCCCAAATTCTCAAATCCCCAAATTCTCAAATCCTAAATCTCCCAAATCCCAGATCTCCCAATTACCAAATCTTCCAAATTCCAATTCTCCCAATTACCAAATCTCCCAATTCCCAAATCTCCCAATTCCCAAATCTCCCAATTCCCAAATCTCCCAATTCCCAAAATCCCCGAATCCCCAAAATCCCCAAATCCCAAAACCCCCGAATCCCCGAATCCCCAAATCCCAAAATTTATAAAGAACCACATTCAGCAATTCCCAAGCATCCACATTCAAAATTCAATAAGTCCGAAAAGTCCCCCGAGAAGAACCACCGAATAATAGGTCCTTATCGCCGTTCGTCGTGGTATTCCCTAGGGAGGTGTACATGTTCCACAATATATGGACAACCGATGCTAAACTTCTCGGTTTTTCGCGATACACCGAGTTTCTCGATACACCTACAAACAATAGATAATATAAATTCTTAACAAGCTGACCTTTTAACAACTCGCCTCGATAAAATACTACACACGCGTAATCGTGCATCGTTCAATTATCAGTTTCCCGCGGAAAGTTCTGCAGGCTTTTTTTTCCTTCAACCGCTGAAACAAAGCGCAGTAGTTTGATTGTAATATAATCTGTGTATGTGCTAGGTGTTTATACGTTCTTTTTTAGTGCTGGTTCTTTTGTGCATGGATTGAATTTACAAAGTATATTGAACGCGAAAGTATTATTATCGTGGAACAATACAATGTTAGGAAATATAATTGATTTTTTGAATGTAATTTCTGTTTCTTGCAAGAGCGAGGTAGCTTCTAGCTTCTTCAATAGACAAGTTAATAATGAATATTCGGGCCTCGCCCAAGCAATGTTCGCAGCGCGCTCGGGCCTTTCTGACTTTTCCCGAATACTGCCCTTATCTACCATAGCGGCTTTACTCCTAGACCAGCCTAAAGGTCCCGGAGAACAACCAAGTGGTTCTTCGTCCACTGTCCCTCACTTCCGGAGACGTTCGTCTTCTCCCTCTCAGGGTCATACCGGCCTCAGGGCGATACATACAACACCTCCTCTAGCCGTGGCTTGAACGGCCCCAGGTTCGCCGAAGCGCCCCCGTGCACGCAAGGAGATCGCCAGCTAGGTATCGCTTCTCAAAAATTTACAAATTTTATCTCGCTCGCTCTTTCTTCGCTCTCCGCTACAAATAAACTTATCGCTACCTTCGCAATGACAATGCAATCGCACACAATTCACAACATAACGAACAATGGTTATTTTACATTCACAACAGACATAACCCAAACTTATACAATTTCACTTAAATCTAAATTAAACTAAACAATTCTTCATGGATTTTAATTATTACTAATTTATGAATGAATAATTTTAATTATTATTAATTTATGAATAAATAAATATTATTAGTACTGCACGTACACCGGAAAGGTATAATTGGATTTAGCATAATTTGTACAACCACGGAGCCAACTAATTAAGTAGAACCAAAGAACAAGTTCATCAAGATTAATTAAAACTTTGATTACCATTGTATCTACCGAATACTCAGAAGATCATAAATCAAGTGGTTCTATGCACAGCGAATTGGATTCGTTGTCTGGTTTGTCGAAAATGGCTGCTTGTAACTTGTACGTGTATCCTCCATTTTGTAATATACATGCGGGAGAAAATGGAGGAATAGAAACAGGGAATATAGGAAGTAAACGAATAACTGCACTTAATTAGAGATTAATACGCATTCAATTCTAAACTTCAGAGTGGATACACTTCTTCGATATCGATTTAATAATTTCTCTAATGTTTTGTAGGCGAACGAGGCGATTGTTTCAAACTTTGACGAAAGAAGGGTGCCTCATGTTACAACACGGTGAGTCTTTAACCATTCCATTAAATCGCTCAAATATTTTATTTCATTACATGTTATATTTCAATCAGATTGCATTTTATATTTTATTTAAATCATATTGCATTTTATATTTTATTTAAATCATATTGCATTTTATATTTTATTTAAATCATACTGCATTTTGTATTATATTTAAATTATACTTCATATAAAATTTCGTTTTATCTTATATTTTACTGTATACTTTATTTAATATCTTATTCTGTACTTTATTTAATATTTTATTCTGTACTTTCTTTAATATTTTATTTCACATTATACTTCATTTTATGCTTGACTTTTTATCTTATGGTATACTTTATATCATGTTTTATTCAATAGCTGATACTATATTTTATGTCCTATCTAATATCATGTTTTCTTTAATATTACAATACGTGCCACAAATATTATAAAGCACAAAAAATATTTACTAAAAATATCATAAATCTGACAATAACAACGTAAAGCTAAGAAGAAGCATATCGAATTTCTTTGAAAGCCGTTTAAGCACCTATGTTAAGATACACGTACATATTTGTCGCGATTGATCTAAATCCCCAAAGAGATTCTACGCTGGAGGATTTTTATGTAACCGGTATCTATGGACCGTGGCTGGTATTACCGTGGATTTTGTCAATGGTGCAACCATCCTCCATAAATCTTTGGACCATCCACTCGTGCCAGAATGAATCTAGAACGTATTCAAACGAAGTTCGCTGGAAGAGAACGGTCGAATATATCCGCGGGTAGGAGAGTACGCGAGTATATCTACTACGTAACTACTCTAAAAGTGACCAAGTACACCAAGGATTCCGCTGGAAATGAATTTAACGGACTCAATTAAAATTAAGTGGTCGCGTAAAAAGATAAACGGGCGGAAACTTTGTTGAAATTAAACCGGAAAGCGAACCGTTTGCTCGCGGCTGAGAGTTTAGGACGCCTAGAATACCTCGTGAATTAGCGCCTCGTGAAAAATACATTTCTTTTTTATGCGATTCTTTTAATATTGTGCGTCTACTTAATTGTTAATCGGGATAAGTATATGCGTTTGAGTTTGAAAGCCAAGCTTTATTCACAGCTTGAGTTGTAGGTGAAACTGAAGAGGAACGTTAAATCAAGTGTTCAGAAAAATATTTTTGACGTATGAAATATACAGTGGAGTAAAAATATGTGGGACGAAATATTTAATTTGTTATATGAAATATAAAATGCAGTATAGAATCAAATGTAGAATGAAATATTAAAGTCAGTACACGATATAATAATATACACTGCATACAATATTTCACATAGAGTGTGTTGTATAATATAATATATAGGGTGTCTCACAACTAGTAGGTCTCTGAAATGTAGCTGACGTGATTCTGAATGAGATTTCCCTTCGCAAAAATGGGGTTTGAAGTTTCGTTTTTGAATTATTAAGAAAAAACACGGACCAATCAGAGCGCGAGGATTACGCATGCGCAGACGCGAGAGCGGCAGCTTCAAGTAACGCGTAGTTATTCAACGCGTGGTAATCCAACGCGTAGTAATGCAACGCGTGGTAATGCAACGCACGGTAATCCTACGCGTAGTAATCCAACGCGTAGTAATACAGCGTGTGAATATTCAACGCGCAGTAATCTAGCGGGTGCATATTCAACGCGTAATAATTCAACGCGTAATAATGCAACGCGTAGTAATTCAACGCGTAATAATGCAACGCGTAGTAATTCTAAGCGTAGGAATCTGATGCGTGGTAATCTAGCGCGTAGTAATCCAGCGTATGGATATCTAACGTGTAGTAATCCAGCGCGTGGATATTCAACGCGTGTTAATACAACGTGTAGTAATGCAACGCGTGGTAATTCCAAGCGTAGGAATCTAACGCGTGATAATCTAATGCGTAGTAATCTATTGTGTGGATATCTAACGCATAGTAATCCAGCGCGTGCATATTCAACGCGTAGTAATTCAACGCGTAATAATGCAACACGTTGTAATTCTAAGCGTAGGAATCTAATGCGAGGTAATCTAACGCGTAGTAATCCAGCGTGTGGATATCTAACGTGTAGTAATCCAGCGTGTGGATATCCAACGCGTAGTAATCCAGCGCTTAGATATTCAACGCGTGTTAGTCCAACGCGTAGTAATGCAACGCGTGGTAATTCTAAGCGTAGGGATCTGACGCACGGTAATCTAACGCGTAGTAATCCCACGCGTAGTTAACCATCGCGTAGTAATCCAACGCGTAGTAATCCCACGCGTAGTTAACCATCGCGTAGTAATCCAACGCGTAGTAATACAACGCGTAGTAATCCAATGCGTAGTAATACAACGCGTAGTAATACAGCGTGTGGATATCCAACGCGTAGTAATCTAGCGCGTGCATATTCAACGCGTAGTAATGCAACGCGTGGTAATTCTAAGCGTAGGAATCTAATGCGTGGTAATCTAACGCGTAGTAATCCAGTGTGTGGATATCCAACGCGTAGTAATCCAGCGCTTAGATATTCAACGCGTGTTAGTCCAACGCGCAGTAATGCAACGCGTGCCAATTCTAAGCGTAGGAATCTGACGCGTGGTAATCTAACGCGTAGTTAACCAACGCGTAGTAATCCGACACTTAGTAATTCAACGCGTAGTAATCCAGCGTGTGAATATCCAACGCGTAGCAATCTAGCGCGTGCATATTTAACGCGTAGTAATCCAACGCGTACTAATCCTCGCAACATTGCAACTCCAACGAAAATTTTATTTCAGATTTAAATACAACTAACCATCAAACGTCCCTAAAGCTAGTGTTAACAGATTAAACGCGTACAACGGACAGAATGTAGAAATCGAACGAAACGAATTCATTTCTCCGAGAGAAACGTCCTAACCTGTTCGGTTTAAACGCGACAGTCGTTAGTCGCAGAAGCGAACGTTGCAATTAGGATTGAATTTCGAAGGTGGCGACGAACCGGACCAGTCGGATTAATTGTTCTCGTCCGATAGCACGTTTCTACGTTGTTACCAGCAAACATTTAGTTCTGTGCGAGAGCAGATAAGGAGCCAATCATTCTGCCATTATTCGCACTGTTCGGACCGTAAGTACTACTTGGAACAGCGAACGTGAAATTATTTGTGGATTGCTATTTTACGATTTCGGAAGTTTCGAGATAGGGAAAGTTTGTTCATTCGGGTATTTTAAGATTTTGAGATTGGGGGATTTATGTGTTGAGGAATTTGGAGATATGGAGAGTTTGGATTTGATGGATTTAGGAGTTTGGGGTTCGTGTATTGAGAAGTTGGAAAATATGGAGAATTTGTGCATTTGGAATTTTAGCGTTTGTGGGTTTTGGAAGTTGAGATTTTAGGACTTAAGGGTGAGATTTAGAAAATGGATAATTGGAAGTTTGGGAATTTGGAAATTTGGAATCTTGGAAATCTGGAATCTTGGAAATTTGGAATCTTGGAAATTTGGAATCTTGGAAATTTGGAATCTTGGAAATTTGGAATCTTGGAAATTTGGAATCTTGGAAATTTGGAATCTTGGAAATTTGGAATCTTGTAAATTTGGAATCTTGAAAATTTGGAAATTTGGAAATTTGAAAATTTGGAATCTTCGAAATCTGGATTCTTGGAAATTTGGAATCTTGGAAATCTGGAATCTTGGAAATTTGGAAATTTGGAAATTTGGAAATTTGGAAATTTGGAAATTTGGAATCTTGGAAATTTAGAAATTTAGAAATTTGGAAACTTGAAAATTTGGAAATTTGGAAACATGAAAATTTGATAATTTGATAATTTGACAATTTGACAATTTTTAAAGTTACAAATTTGTGACCCTAACACGAGTACTTAGCAATTTGAAAATATTTATAAAAAATCAAAAACTCGAAAATTCTATCTTGCAGAAAACGGAAATTTTCTATTAAACAAGAATCCCTCGAAAACGTCGTGGTGTTCGGTTCCTCTATACAAGAAAGCTGAGATTAACCCTAGAACCCTGTTCATCCCATGGTAATGGAATCCAAGCTTTCGTTTATACTTCTACTCCTATTCCCATCGTTGCTTATGGCAGATGGACGTTGAGTCACTGATACTCATTGTTTCATACAGACACATTGACACGAAATAGCAACTGACATTTTGTTCTGATCAACTACTGTGCAGAGCTGTGAAGATGTCACTTGCAATATGTCATCTCGTTTCTTATATTTGTGGGAAACTTTATTGATTTTGTTTGAATTTTGTTAGTTATTTTAGTTTGTTAGTAAGTGTATTTTGGTTATATGAATAATAGGATATTGCTGGAAATGCGATAATACGAGGAAGAGACTAGCATTCAATTTGTCAGAAGCAGACAGGTGTTGAATTTATTAGAAGTAGACTGGTGTTAAATTTATCAGAAATAAACTACTAATGAATTTATTAGAAGTATACTGATCTTGACTTCATCAAAAATAAACGACTAATGAATTTATTAGAGGTACACTGGTTCAGAATTCATAAAAAATAAATTACTGCTGAATTTATCAGAAATAGACTAACCTTGAATTGATCACAAATGAACTACCATTGCATTTATTAGAGGTAAATTAATGTTTGACTGATCGAATATAAATTAGTACTGGATTCATCAAAGTACGATTCAAGCTGAATTTATCAAAAATAAATGAGTATTAAATCTACCAAAGGTAGACTTCCAATGAATTTATTAAAAATAAAATATTGTTCTACTCATCAGAGGTAGACAAAAGTTGAATTCATAAAAACTAAATTAGTGTTAAATTTACCATATGTAGACTTCTATTAAATTTATCAAAAGTAAAATATTGTTCTATTCGTTAGAGGTAGACTAAAGTTAAATTTACTCAAAGCAGACTAGTGCTGAATGTATGAACAGTAGATTGCTGTTGATTGCATCAAAACTAGACTAAAGTTGAATTCATCAAAAGTTTACTAGTGTTGAATTTATCAGAAGGTTTAAGGACTAAGGTTAAATTTCTGGAAACCAAACTAATGCTGAATCTATGAAAAGTCGACAGCTGTTAAATGCATCGAAGCCAAATTAGTGTTGAATTTATCAAATTAGATTACCATTGAATTTGATCAAAAATAGTCTAAGATTGAATTTATCAGAAGTAGACTACCATTGAATGTATCAAAAATAGACTAGGATTGGATTCATCAAAAGTATACCAGCGTTGAATTTACAAAAATCAACCAGTGTTAAATTTATTACAAGCAGATTATTAAACTTCTGAAAAAATATGTCGGTGTATAGTCCCTGGCCATCGAAGGACCACAGAAAATTTCGCTTCCATGGCTATAACATTATGTCGTATATGGAAAATTGTCATAGGTCATGCAAAATTATTAGTAAATACTTTGATAACATATACATAGCAATTTGTTATCGTGATAATAAATTGTGTGGGTGACGAGCGATTAAGGGCCGTGCGAGTGTTTACGTTAGGCTCGAGTATCGATGGCGCGTCAGGTGAAATTTGAATGCCATAGAAAATGTCTGCCTAATCAAAAGACTAGTTTACAACTCTCCAACCACATTATCTGAGTTGAAAAGAATTACAGATATTTGGGAAAATAATGAAGATATGAAGCATGTGTATACAGAGCATGCCGGAAGCTGTGACCAAAGCAAAGGGTGGAAAGACAAGATATTAACGTATGTTAATAACGTTATGTACAGTAGTAGTGTATCATGGCAGCTAATAAATTATATCATTACGAACAGGCCTTTTAATTTTACGGAAAACGTGAAAAATGCTGAAAACAATGGTCGTGGACGACTATGTGGACTGTATTCACAAAAGGCAAACCCCTGTTGAATTTATAAGAAATTAAAACAATGCCCGTATTCCGTCTAGTAATAAGTTCGAAGGAAGCTCGGACGAGAACAATGTTTCTCAATGAATGATCCTCGATGATCAACCGTGCAGTGAAAAGTTGTTAAATTGGTGAGTACGAGGAGATCGTCGTTAGTTTCCGAAAACGGGAAAGAGAAGGGTGGAAATAACGAAGCGTTCCTTGGGGTTCGGCACGAAAGGAGATTTTCTGGGATGTAATTTCTTCCATTCAATTGCAGCGGAAGCTCGGTTCTTCGAAGGACGATGAATTCTGAAACGAATGATGAATCGCGCGCTCAACGCGAAGAGGATTCCGACAATGACTGAAAAACGGATGAATAAGAATGCACTCGAGTCGAGTGGCCAGCTGGACGACGAAGGGAAAAGAAATCCTGCTAACGAACATCCTGCCACGGGATCCGCGATAGTAATTCCTGACTCGGGGAGCTTCGTCGCTCCGGAAAATTCGTTTTCACGATGACAACGGCGTCGATTGAAAACTGCGCCTTCTTCGAAACATCTTTTCCGATTGCTAAGGATTTCGCTCTATTTTTAGTCGAAAGTTCTTATGAACATCTCCGAGTCGACTTGTTACCAAATATAGTGAAATTTGCAACTTTTGGAATTTCGGGATTTTGAGGTTTTTGAAATTTGACAGATTCGGAACTTGGGAATTTAGGGATTGAGGGATTGAGGGATTTAAATTTTAGGTATGTAGGTAGGTAGGTAGCTAGGTAGCTACGTAGTTACGTAGTTAGATAGTTAGGTAACTACCTAACTAGGTAGCTAGGTAGTTAGATAGTTAGGTAGTTAGGTAGTTAAGTAGCTAGGTAGCTAGGTAGTTAGATAGTTAGGTAGTTATGTAGTTAGGTGATTAGATGTTTAAGTGTTTATGTATTTAAGTATTCAGAAATTTAGGTATTTAGATAATTAGTTATTATTTAATATTTAACAATTACATAAAGTCGTCCATTCAGTTCAAAAAACAAGAAAGTATATTTCTAAATCTCATCTTGTGACTCATACACAATACATACCTAACATACCTATATTTCTCAAACCACTTCCAACTCAAGCACACCATCAAAAATTCCATATTGCAGAAAACCTACGAACGAAACAAACATTTCATCGTTAATCAATAAATCCTCGATCGTAGGGAATAAAAGTGGAAGCCGAAGAATAGAATTCGACGTCTGATTGATCATAGGAGTAGGGATTTCCTTCCAACAACCCCAGATATGATCATTTGAAATTGAAACGAAATTTTCCCGCGAATCCGTAATCCTGTCGGCTGGTGATATTCTCGAAGCCAGCAGAGGCTATGTACCCGGTATTTACATATGTACACGCAGAGGTTGCCAGGTTGGGGGTACGGATAGGCGGGTAAAGTAAAAATTGACGAAGTCTAGGAGGCAAGGGCCAGAAAATGCTCGGAGCGATGCCTAATGAGCTTCCTGCGGCATCGCGTCGACGCCTCTACGACTGCCATTCAGATCCAGGATCCCTGACAGCACGGTAATTCAGAACCGAGCGAACGAGATTCGTGAAGTCGCTGACAATCGGCAGCTAGCGTGGCTATTGTTTCAACGGGCCGAGCCACTGGCTTTCAGATGTTTTAATAACCCGTTCTTACCCTCGTATTTTCTTTCGCGTTCGTTTCCTCCTTTTTGCCGCCAATTCGAGTGTCGAACCGCGTCTACCCAAACGAGACCAGACGTCGCGATTCTGTACTTCGCTGCTGACAAGATGGCAGTCGGGCAACATGGACTTGGTACATATTCTTACCTTTAATGAGGGGAAGTCGCTAAGTGTTACTTGTTCATAAAACTTTGCTGTCAATTCAGACGTCTGACAAACAAAATCAAACTATTGTGTATTGTAAACTGACAACATGGCAGCTTGACAAGATGACAATGTCACAACAACTGTTAACTTAGTGGCTATTCTTACTTTTAACAAGGGGTACTTAATAAATGTACTCTCATTTATAAAACTTTATTGCAAATTCAAAGTGTCGAATGACGTTTACCAGGCAAGACTAGATGCAATTGTGTACTACAGCTGACAAAATGGGAGTCGAACAACAGCAGTAAACTTAAAGTATCATATATTCTTCTAATGAGAAAGATTTGTTCAGTGTTAGGTTCATTCATTCATAAAACTTTGCTGCTAATTAGAGTGTTCAGTCACGTCTGTTAAACGAGACGAGTTGTCGTCATTTTGTATTGTATGAAGCTGACAAAATGGCTGCTGAACAAGATGGCAGTCAGGCAACGCTCCAGAACTTAGTACCACGTATTTTTACTTCTGATGAAGAGAACTCATTGAATGTTACATTCTCTCTTTTATAAAAATTTGCTGTCAATTTAAGTGTTGTACGACGTCTACTAAACAAGACCAGTCGCCGCCATTTTGTAACGCTCTGAACTGACAAAATGGCAGCCTAACAAGATGGCTGCCTAACAAGATGGCTGTCTAACAAGATGGCAGTTGACCAACACCTGTGTCCTTACAAATATTTGTAACTTAACCTTAACTCCCTTATTCAGAAATTTTTACAACAATCATACTAAAAATTATTATAAGTTTGCAAAAGCATAATGAACACCAAATGATCGTCTCTGCAATTCTCTGTTTATAATAACATAGGAAATTGATAGTACGCATCGAGTGACTAGCGATCGTCTATGATAAGCAACGATAAATGTCCCATTTACTATGGCGATTATGACACGTTTGGAAAATTTAGATGTCGCGTATCTGTTCATTATGGTGAGCGATGAGCGCACAATAACGGAGTTCTATCTCCCTAATGTACAATCAACGTGTCCATAATTTCGACCGAAAGCGTAAATTACGCAACAATTGATTTGTACGCGCACAATTTTGTGGAATCACCCGAAATAATTGCTCGATTCGTAGATATTAGTAGAGAAATTTCCCGTTGGAATAGCTGCTGGTATATACACGTAGATAGAGTGTGTCGCTGACAAATTTCTCCAGAATTAATTTTCGTAATCGAAACGACTGGGAAAACGTTGAATAATTTCACTGGGAACACATTGCAGACCGAATACGTCGATACACTGAAAAAATCTGATCTGAAGAAATCAAGAAAGTGATGAGAATGTTGTACAATAAAATATTATCCTTCGCCGAAAGGAGTGTGCTAAGCAAATCTTCCCTACGCGGAAAAACAACCGAGGCTGGAAAAATCACTCGTGCCTTTGGTTTAGGTTTAGAGCCTTTAGGAATGTTTCATCAAGGAGAACGTAGGAATTTTTATATTAACCCTTTGCGCTCGAGAGGTGACTCTCAGTCACCATTTTATTTAATACAATAATTTGAAATAAGCATTTTTTTACTGATTCTATAATATGTGACATGTGATGTATAATCATAGTGCAACAAACAATAGTGAAAATTATTTGTAGAGAAATAATAACTTTAAGAAAATTCATTTAACTTTTTAACTAAGTTTTACAATTAAGTTAAGGTTCTTGGCGATTTAGAAATTTGGGAAGCTTGATATTTGAAGAGTCAGGAATTTGGGAAGCTAGGGATTTGGGATGCTAGAAATTTGGAGAGCCTATCTTGTAGGAATTTAGGGTGCTGGAAATTGCGGAAACTAGAAATTTGGGGTGTCAGGAATTTGGAGAGGTAGAAATCTGGGGAGTCAGAAATTTGGGAAGGTAGGGATTTGAAAATTTAGGAATTTTGGGAGCTAGAAATTTGGGGTGCCACGAATTTGGGGAGCTAGAAACCTGGGGAGTCAGAAATTTGGGAAGGTAGGGATTTGGGAAGCTAGGGATTTGGAAATGTAGGAATTTTGGGAGCTAGAAATTTGGGGTGCCAAGAATTTGGGGAGCTAGAAATTTGGGGAGTCAGAAATTTGGGAAGGTAGGGATTTGGAAATTTAGGAATTTGGGGTGCTAGGAATTTGGAGTGCTAGAAATTTGGGGAGCTACAAATTTGGGGTGTGAGGAATTTGGGGAGCTACAAATTTGGGGTGTGAGGAATTTGGGGAGCTAGAAATTTGGGGAGTCAGAAATTTGGGAAGGTAGGAATTTGGGAAACTAGGGATTTGGAAATTTAGGAATTTGGAGTGCTAGAAATTTGGGGAGCTACAAATTTGGGGTGTGAGGAATTTGGGGAGCTACAAATTTGGGGTGTGAGAAATTTGGGGAAGGTAGGGATTTGGGAAGCTAGGGATTTGGAAATTTAAGAATTTGGGGTGCTAGGAATTTGGGAAGCTAGAAATTTGGGGAATCAGGAATTTGGAAAAGTAGGGATTTGGAAATCTAGGAATTTGAAAAATTAAGAGTCCCAAAAAATTGAAGAATTGAAAAATTGAAAATCCGAAAACTGAAGAATTGAAAAATTGAAAAATTGAAAAATTGAAAAATTGAAAAATTGAAAAATTGAAAAATCTGATAATACGAAAGTTGCAACCGCAGTACGCAACAGAAATGCAAGAATAAAAGACTATTTTAAATTTTTATCGCGAAATTCATTTTCTCACCTTGATCCACCGTTTTCCAACGCATACCCACCTAACGTATATTGTTTTTCTTTTCATCGAATAATCCATCCATCCAGCTCTAAATCCATCCACCGTGTTTTCGCACCGCGGTATTTTTTAATATCTTGTAGGTATTCCGTTCTGTTCCGTTTCCGTCGCATCTTCTTTTCGGCATCTTTTTGTCAGGTTGACGCGTTCTCATCCAGTTCCGTTTCATTCCCGCGTTCCGTCGATTTCGTCTTCCATCGGGAAACGCGAATCCTCTCCCGTTCGCTCCGATATACGCTGCGGAGAGGTACATTACCGCGTTCGCATTGCCTGAATTTCCATCTGCTTAGCAGCGGAATCCGCTTTACGTTCCGTTAGACAGAGAAGTGGTATTGCCTACCGATACATTTAGGCGATAGAACGAACGGGGGCAGAGAGCAACAGAGACGGAGCAGAGTGAAAGAGACGAGAGGTTAAAAACGGACGGCGAAAAGAGAAAAGACGAAAAATAGAGGGCGACTTTTCTACGAACGGCCGCGTTCGTTACTCTTTCACGAACAGTTTATCGGCATTCCTACCATTGGATTAACGTTCATTGAATCTCTAATAAATTATAAATTTTTACCAACCCAACGGACTAAACGGTACTCTACTTACTTACTTGCTGCTCGTATTTCACGATAACTGAGCTTTTCGTTGGAGTTGCTCCTTTCAACTTTGTACTCCATTTATTATTGGACATGT
Organism: Megachile rotundata; assembly: GCF_050947335.1. Classification (NCBI taxonomy): domain Eukaryota; kingdom Metazoa; phylum Arthropoda; class Insecta; order Hymenoptera; family Megachilidae; genus Megachile; species Megachile rotundata. Next base: position 7,901,032 of record NC_134986.1, read on the forward strand.
ATTATTGAACATGTATAATTGTTTTATTGGATATATTGTTGTACAATTATTTATGAGAGTACTTTGCGTTCATTTATTTTTGATGATTTCAGATTTTTAAGGTTATGTTGTATTTTAGTACTTATATTATAAGTTTAAATGATATTTAGTATTCTACGGTGATGTTAGAACTATTTTGGTATGCAGGATCACATGTACTTTTATTTGGTATTAGTACTTCTGGTGTACAATTATAATTTATTAATAATATTTGATTAGTTACTAGTGTACAGTTACTTAATATTATTATTCAATGATATTTAAATTATTTTAGTATAGGTCATTTATTATTAGTGATCTTATATTTTATTACGTACTTCATTTATATTTTATATAACATTTAGTTACATAATATTATACAATAGCATTAGAATTATACAGGTTACCTCAGTTTCAAAAGACAAGTACAAGTTCACAATATTACCAACAAACTAACCAGAATTAAAATACTAATACAAGATCATGTTTTGTGCAATTATTATAAAGCACGTAGATAACAGATTGATAACACATGTAACTAAATAGTCAATTTCGCGTAAAGAGTACGAGATTGAAATTTTTGAAGTAGAGGGTCAAACCATTTCGTCGGACAACGATACCTAATTTATTTCTCAACCTCGAATCGAATCGAATCGAACCGAATAGGTAATTACACGAAATTACGGGTTAAAGATGATTTTGGATTGCACGGGAAACGATTCGGTTCGCGTTATATGGATAATACGCGAGCTGGAACGCGTAGGATGACACGGTTTTACGCGGATATACCGACGGATACGTGTACGCGTAAGCTAGGTTCAATTCTGCGCGTCCCTCCCATAAATACGCGCGTCCGATGGCTCGAATCCTCCATCCAGCTGCAACCACGCGCATCCGTCAAAATTCCATTTAGATGTACATCGATGCATCGGTATCTAAAAAACGCTAATTACCTTAGAATTATATCGCGATTACGTCGAATGCGCTGATACTTCATTTCGCTGCGCCATCTTGTACCACCATTTCAATTCCACCCGCTGCTATCATTTTCTCCAAAGCTGCACTCCGACAAACTTCTAAATCCGTTTTACTACACAGTATGTCGGAAAAATAACTTTTTAAATAAAAGGAAAAGAATTATCTTGCCAAAATTAATTTTTTTTTATTTAAAATACATCCCTTCCATCAATGCACCGATTCCAATAATGATTGTTGTGTTTTATAGGAAAGCCTGTTTTCAGATAACATACTGTTTTAATAGATGGCGCTAGTTTTCCTTAAATTTGAAAAGTTACATTTCAAGAAGTTTTGTCCAACTTCATAAATCGACTTCAATTAAAAATAATTTTGATTTCAAGTCCCTATTTGTAGTAATTGAAAATAATTTTGATTTGAAGTCCCTATTTGTAGTAATTGAAAATAATTTTGATTTGAAGTCCCTATTTGTAGTAATTGAAAATAATTTTGATTTCAAGTCCCTACTTGTAGTATTTTAAACAATCTCGATTATTTTGTAAGAAATGAAAATTTCTTAACACCAGACAGTGAACATCTAAATTAAAAAGAACAAGCAACAAAACTTATTTTGTATCTCAAAAACAGGATAGGAAACCTTAACAAACCCGAGGTGGAAGCTCGTGACCTGCAAGAGTTTCAGCGTAGAATAACAGGATAAGGACACCCGAGTATCCTTTTTATCCCCCGATATTGGATTAAGCGTAAACGAAGGCCATTAATCGGTAGCGTTACCCAGTTAGTTTAGAAATATTTGTACTTGAGAAATAATCGCGGCGCGTAAGTTTGATAAATGGCCGTAAGGAAAATTGATGCCGTATCCGGTAGAATTTCAGGTTGTATTTATGGGGACATGCCGCGTGTGTAATAGGACCAAGGGATATAGGGTAGAACGTAACTCAGCATCAGAGCTGACCGACGAAGCTGAAGCCGAAGCCGAAGCCGAAGCCGAAGCTGGAGCCAGAGCCAGCTTTGCCTGTCGTTCCTGCATCGCGGTAATCCCGAGCAACACGCTCACCAAATACCCCCATAGATATCCCCCATACGGAGCTCCATCGCGGTCGTTCTTGCCAGTTACTTTGAGGTTGAACAACCCGACCTCTTCTCTCTTTGGCTTCGCATTGTTCTCCTGTCCGCTCCGATGCGATACCATCTTAATCGTGCTAATTCGCGCCCACCCATCACTGCCTGACACTCGCTGTATACCTAGCTGTACTCGGTAAACGGAGATTCCAAGGCTTACCATTCCCCTACCCCCGACGTAATGTTACGTCGCGACCTGACGAGTTCTACGAAACCGTCCCTTCGATCTTCGACCAAGAGTTTAAGGTTTTTTACCTGACACACTCATAAACGTTTGTATGAGAAATTTTTGACGATCTTATATGAGTTTCTAGTAATTTGTTTGTTTGGTTAGGGTACATCTCTGGCAGTTTGGTTTATGATCTTTTGTTTGGTTTATGCATTTTTGGCAAGTTGGTTTATGATTTTTTTTGTACTTATTTTATGAAATCTTTGCTAATTCATTTTGTAAATTTTGTGTTTCAGTATTTTTTACATTTTTTATAGGAATTCATTTTGTGAACTTTTATTTATGTTATGACCTTTCGTCTGTTTATTTTGTGAAGTCTTTTTCAGCTGTTTTGTGAACTTTTTGTTAATTCATTTTATAAACTCCGGTTCATTTAATGTATGAATTTTTATACGTTTGTTATATGAATTTTTTATTATTTGTGGTATGAATTTTGTGTCATTTTCTAAATGAATTTTCGTTCATTTATTTCATGAATCTTTGTTCATTTGTTTGATGAATTTTTTATCATTTATTATACATTTTTGTATGCATTTTTGTTCATTTATTTTATTAATTTATTTGAAGAACTTCTGTTCGTATATTCAATGAATTTTTATTCAATTATTATATATGAATCTTTTTTTATTGATTTATTTTAAGAATTTTTGTTCATATATTCGACGAATTTTTATCCAGTTATTACACGAATCTTGTGTCATTTATATATAAATGTTTGGGTAGTTATCATATATTTTTAAAATGATATTGGTACATTACGAATAGTGTCACATTTAGACATCTTCTACGTCACATTTACCTCCTTGCTATTTTCTGCTTTACTCAAGGAACAGGAAGTGTATTCAACACGTAGAGATCTATAATAATTGTTCATTAAAAGATTACGAACCCGGTAGCTCTAACCAGTAAACTGCGACCGACATGTATACACGTCAGTCTAAAATTGTATTTCAGTCCGGTTGACGTTGACGAATTAGCCATTATTTTTATGAAATCCTTCGTCGTTTCACTTTAAGCTTCTTCATAAAATGTATTATAAAAAACATTTCAACTTCGACGTGTATACTCGTCATTGGTTGATTTCGACATGGTGGTCATATGTGATCGATACTACAAAAATTAAATTTATTAATTATGGAAAAAACAAATGAAAGAAACTTTTGAATCAGTGATATACAGTAACAAATTAAAAGATGAAAGAGAAAAATCATGTACTCTTGATGTATGTACTGTTGATACTCTTCATATGTGACATATGCGATCCACACTCTAAATTCAGTTAAATTAATTATTTATAGAAAAAGCAAATAAAAAGAAATTTTGGGAGCTCTTAATGTTCAGACAATAATATAAATTGATGGATTAAAAGATGAAATGGACAAATTAAGTACTTTTGCTCATATGTCATATGTGACATATGTGATCCACACTGTAAATTCAGTTAAATTAATTATTTATAGAAAAAGCAAATAAAAAGAAATTTTGAGAGCTCTTAATGTTCAGACAATAATATAAATTGATGGATTAAAAGATGAAATGGAAAAATTAAGTACTTTTGTTCGTATGTCATATGTGACATATGTGATCCACATTGTAAATTCAGTTAAATTAATTATTTATAGGAAAAGCAAATAAAAAGAACCTTTGAGAGCTCTTAGTATTGGGACAGTGATATAAATTGATGGATTAAAAGATGAAATGGAAAAATTAAGTACTTTTGTTCGTATGTCATATGTGACATATGTAATGCACACTATAAATTCAGTTAAATTAATTATTCATAGAAAAAGCAAATAAAAAGAACTTTTAGAAGCTCTTAGTATTGAGACAATGATATATATTGTCAAATTAAAGGATGAAATAAAAAAATTAAGTACCCTTGTTCGTATGTCATATATGTCATATATGTGACATATGTGATTTGTATTGTAAATTCAGTTAAATTAATTATTTATGGAAAAAGCAAGATACAGGAATTTTTAACAATTCTTATTGTTTAAACAGAGATATGAATCGACAAATTAAAAGATGAAATAGAACAATTAAGTACCCTTATTTGTATGTCATATGTGACATATGTGATCTACACTCTAAATTCAGTTAAACTAATTATTTATGGAAAAAGCAAGGTACAGGAATTGTTAACAGTTCTTAATGTTCAAACAGAGGTATGAATCAACAGACCAAAAGATGAAATAGGAACATTAAACACCCTTGCTCTTATGTCATATGTGACACATATGCAGCACTGCAAACTCAGTTACTTCAATTAATTATAGAAAAATCTGGGACTGGTATATACCCAAATCTCTAAATCACTAAGAATGTTTGAATAGTTAATTAAGAATCTTTCTATATTTCCCAAATTTCTAAGGTACCACTTGCAATCTAAAAATCTGAGACTTTTGTATACCCGAATTTCCAAGTCACTAAAAATGTCTGAATAGCAAATTTAAAGCTATTCCAAATTTCCTAAATTCCAAAAATACCACTTGCAATCTAAAAATCTGAAACTTCACCTAAGTTTCCAAGTCACTAAAAATGTCTGAATAGTAAAATCTGAAAGTGATCCCTAAACGAACACCCCAACCGTCCATAAACTTCTTCGTTTTGTTCGTCCCTTCAGTCGTCGTTGCACAAGACGTACCATTACTCGTAACGTAAAACGCATTCGAACATCGCATTAGAACTAACAACCTAGTCGAATCGTTTGAACAAACACAATAACAAAACGCGATGTTTTTAATTACGTCGAAAGTTGCGTAGCTCGCGGTTACGTACGGGTAGTTTCGAAGTACCTCGTTCGTGTCGTACTTGAGAATTCACGACAGTGGAAAAGCTAAGTAACAAGGTTTCGTTGCCGTTAACTCGAATTATCACCGGTAATGTCCTCGTTGCAAGTTGACGAACTTTCGGAGGGTTCTTCCGACAGTGGTAACTGAAAAGTTTCGCGGAAAAGAGAAAGATTCAAAATCCGTTAAAGAACGTCGCAGTCGTCGTCGACGATGTCGTTGACGCTAGCCGAGCGTGTCAGAAACAGAAACATCGTTTCTCAACGGTGACAGAAATTTAAGTTTAGTCTTCGTATTACGGTACGCGGCTTTTCACCGCGACGAACGACAAGGCTGGAATAACAACCGTACGAAACTTTCTTCGTCCTTTGCACTGTGCCGTTGTCGTTTATTCAACTAACTAATTAACAACGATATCTTCGCAATACTTCGGAAAATTCTGTTTCAATCAATGCTTATTTATTATTCATTCACAAAATAAATATATCTTACTCATTTTTAAAAATAAATATTTATTATTCATTGACAAAATAAATATATCTTATTCATTTTTTAAAAATGAATATTTATTATTCATTGACAAAATAAATTTATCTTACTCATTTTTAAAAATGAATATTTATTGTTCATTCACGAAATAAATATCTTATTCATTTTTTAAAAATGAATATTTATTATTCATTGACAAAATAAATTTATCTTACTCATTTTTAAAAATGAATATTTATTGTTAATTCACGAAATAAATATATCTTATTCATTTTTAAAAATGAATATTTATTGTTCATTCACGAAATAAATATATCTTATTCATTCTTAAAAATGAATATTTATTATTCATTCACGAAATAAATATATCTTATTCATTTTTAAAAATGAATATTTATTGTTCATTGACAAAATAAATATATCTTATTCATTCTTAAAAATGAATATTTATTGTTCATTGACAAAATAAATATATCTTATTCATTCTTAAAAATGAATATTTATTGTTCATTCACAAAATAAATATATCTTATTCATTCTTAAAAATGAATATTTATTGTTCATTCACAAAATAAATATATCTTATTCATTCTTAAAAATGAATATTTATTGTTCATTCACAAAATAAATATATCTTATTCATTTTTTAAAAATGAATATTTATTATTCATTCACGAAATAAATGTTTCTTGTTCATTTTTAAAAATGAATATTTATTATTCGTAGTAAGTGTGCATTGATAGATAGTGTTAAATTAAATGAGTAAATAAAAAATTAGTGAAAAGACGTAAACGAAATGTAACAAAAATCTATCGTAAAAGCATTGGAATCTATCAGTCCATAAATATTCGCGATAACGAAAATCCTTTGAAAGCTGTTTGCCGTTCGAACCGCGCGTTCCAGTGGTACAACCCTGTCGAGAAGAAATTCTGACGCTTGGCTGCCTGCAGGAATTGATTCTCTAGCAGACGCTTCAACGGTACGTGACAGAAAAATCTGTCTCTGTACACGATGCCAGCCCGTAATTCGATATTCTGGTCAGGAACGGATAAGAAGATTCCTTCGAGAGCTTGGTACAGTAATAATTATGCGAGGAATATCATGGTGATCGCGCTACCGGCATAGCAAGTGCTCCGAACGATATTTTCCCCTCAAAGACTGACCTATTCGAGTCTACATCTTTTTCTCGACATGATTCATCGGCTGGAAGAATTCGTTTCCTTTTTGTTGGAATTGGGATCTTTCTGGGCCAGAGCTTCTTAGGACTCTTTTTCATAATTTTTGTCCCGTAATTAAATTTTGTTAGGATGGCTTGTTATTGGAATTAAATTAGAGAACTCTTTTTGAAAAACTATTCATGATCGATTACTGCGGTTTACTTGAAACTAAGTGGACGAGCTGATATGTGACTGATAGGTGATACATGCTTTGATAATACCTGACTAATAAGTACTATATGCTGTAGTATAATATGAGGCAGTATATGACTATCATATGTGATCATCAGATACTAGCTTTAATGTATGGCTAACAAGTACTACATGCTTTGATACGTGAGTAACAGGTACTATATGCTTTGATAATACGTGACTAATAAGTACTATATGCTGTAGTATAATATGAGGTAGTTTATGACTATCATATGTGACCATCAGATACTAGCTTTAATGTATGGCTAACAGCTACTACATGCTTTGATATGTGACTAACAGGTGCTACATGCTTTGATAATACGTGACTAATAAGTACTATATGCTGTAGTATAATATGAGGTAGTTTGTGACTATCATATGTGACCATCAGATACTAGCTTTAATGTATGGCTAACAGGTACTACATGCTTTGATACGTGACTAACAGGTACTATATGCTTTGATAATACGTGACTAATAAGTACTGTATGCTGTAGTATAATATGAGGTAGTTTATGACTATCATATGTGACCATCAGATACTAGCTTTAATGTATGGCTAACAGGTACTACATGCTTTGATATGTGACTAACAGGTGCTACATGCTTTGATAATACGTGACTAATAAGTACTATATGCTGTAGTATGAGACTATCATATGTAACTATTAGATACTACATGCTTTAATGCGTGACTAACAATTTCTACATGCTTTGATATGTGAGTAACAGGTACTACACATCTTGATATGTAATTTAACACTTTCTACATACTTTGATATGTGACAAACAGATACAGGTGCACCATCAAAATTGATATCGATAAATAATATGTATAGCACTTAGAGCAGGTCAATTCGTAGCAAACAAATTACCTAACTCCTTAAAATTTCACGTTACTATCATATTTAACATTATCTTCTCTTAATAAATATTCTGTGTTAAAATTATTATGTGTAACTGTGTCACGATTTTGTTTTTGCCTCGAGATATTTCACTCGTACTAAGATCGTACGGTTTCGGGGGTTGCTCCAGGTCAGGCCTGAAAATGGACTTTCCGAAGTAGCTACTTGCGAACGCCGCCAGACACTTGCTCGATCTAATGGGACTGTTCGTTTCGACTGAAATTTTACTTCAGTAAAATTTTGTTGTAAATTATTTCATAATGCGAGTTCTATGCTTTTATGTTCTTTTATTTTTAATTTTTTCGTGCTTGAAATTAGGACATTTTTATATTGTGACATTTAGAGGTTTGAGTATTTAATATTTCCAAACTTCGAAATCTCATTTTCAATTTATATGGTTATAAATTTGAGAATTTCAAGATTTCTATTGTTTAAGTCTTTATATTTCTAATTTTTCCAATCATCAAGCTTTTAAATAAAAAGATTACGTATCTAAAATCACATTGTATCTATTAGATTAACACATATGTATAACAGATACAAATTTTCATATTTCCAAATTTTCCAATTATTAAATTTCTAAATGAGAATATTGAAAAGTTCTTAAATTAGAAAATTTGGAAGTTAACTTACTATAAGTAAATTTGCAGATTACCAACTCTGAAATCATGCAGATTCCCCATTTCTAATTTACTGCATTCCCTCCATTTCTACATTTTCCACAGTTTCTACATTTCTCCATTTCCCACAGTTTCTACATATCTAAATACCTTATACCTGCACATTAAATTGTGCAAACCGTGTAAAATGTGCATTTTGAAATTACCAACTTACAAATTTAAAAAACTTGATCATACATCAAAATACACCTACATCACCACGTATCTAAATTTGAAATTTGCCAATTACATAAAAATTCAAACATCTAAATATATAAAATCCTTTTAAATTTCAAATTGTTCCCACATTTCAAATTTCCTAAATATATAAAATCCTTTTAAATTTCGAATTGTAGAAAATTGTTTAATACTGCCCAGAGATAATTTCTCGTGTCGATGATCTGGAAGGGAAGAACAGAGGAGAGAATAAACGCGTGAAACGTTAGACCCTCCGGAATTTTCGGTCGTCGAACCAACGGATAATGGATTTCGCTCGCAAAATATTCCTTTGTTCTCATAGAGCAGATTGGTGACGGGATTCACGAAAAGTCGAAGGGCAGAACGTGATTCGGTTGCACGGGTTTACTTCCGTTAACGCGTTTCCTTTATCGCCGCGTCCCTCGTCATTCTGTCAGTTGACCTCGGTGAAACGGATTTCTGCCAGAATGTTCCAAGTAACGTAATCCTGTACTGCTTGCGAGCTTTTTAAATTCACTTGAAGAGTCAACTCTTGTGACAAACAATTCAGGATTAATTTTTTGTACCTCAAAAATTCAAATCCTCCGGTATTTATCTTTTCGGTCAGGAGAGACAAAATGTTTCCAAAAATTTCGTAATTCTAGTAGTTTTAAAAAGCAATATTTTGTCGTACTTTTCAGAGATATTCTTTAGACTATACTTGAGTATAGAGATTTTGCAATTTCGCTCTAAAAACTTTTTTAAAAATGTTTCTATACGGTTTCGTTCGTTGTGTTTTAAAAAGTTTTCAAAGCGAAATTACGAAATCTCTATACGACTCTCGAGTATAGTCTAAAGAATGTCTCTGAAAAAAGTACGACAAAATATCGCTTTTTGAAACTACTAAAATTACGAAATTTTGCACATTTTTGGGAATCATCTTGTCTCTGACCAAAACAAGATAAACAAGTACCGCCGAAGCGTATCAGCTTTCCGGAGGTTCCGAAAGTTAGTCCTGAGTTTGTTTGTCACCAGATATTGCCATTAATCAGTTCCCCTTATTCCGTCAAAAGATTCCTGTTATCACACCAAGAGATTCCTGTTTTTAAGAGGACTTCCTGATAAGAAGTTGTTTTTCCGTCAAGAGTCTTTTCCACAGGAATTAAAAATGGATAGAGAGTATTCGATTTCGGTTACGAATAAAATTTTGTTGGTTTCATTATTTATTCGTTTCTTGATTTAGAAATCGACGATATACAATACACAGTATGAATTACCAGCGGCAATAAACGGCGATACAATCGCGAGTCGTCACATGAAAATTCGACGATTCGTTAATTCCGGATTTGCCATCACCATCGATGTTAAACCTAGGATTTGTAATGTATCGAGTCATCTGAATTTAGGTATTTGCCGATTCGGGATTTAGAAATGAGTCTTTAAATTTTTAATTTGGGTATTTAGAAATTTATAGAGGACTATTTAGGAATTTCAGCTGATATGGGAATTTAGAAATTTATACCGTAGCTAATAAATGATTGCGTTTATATTTAATCAATTTTATTAATTTAAAAATTTTGGAAGAGAAATGGTGTTAGTAAAATTTCACGTGATCGATCAAAGATATCGATCGACTATGCCAATATTTATTTAAATTATAGGTAAAATTCAGGGCTACTGTTGTGCTATCCTGGGAAAATCTTTACTTCATTAAATAAATACATACAATATGGAGGTATGAAAATTTAGAAATTTATGACTCAGTATGCAAATTTAGAAATTTGTACACAGGAATGGAAATTTAGAAATTTGTACCTGAGTATGAAAATTTAGAAGTTTGTGGCTCAATATAAAAATTTAGAAATTTGTACACAAGAATGGAAATTTAGAAATTTGTACCTGAGTATGAAAATTTAGAAATTTGTGGTTCAATATAAAAATTTAGAAATTTGTACACAAGAATGGAAATTTAGAAATTTGTACCTGAGTATGAAAATTTAGAAATTTAGGACCGGTCTTCAGCAGTTCAAAAACGTGATCCGTCATAACAATAATGTTGTTAAAAATTAATATTGCAGGTAATCGAAATAAATTTTTATTAAAACCTTCATATGGGGTTTTTGTGCATAACAAAATAAATAAGGGATAATACGTAAATTAGCTTAAGTATATTGATATACATTTAGCGATCTTTGGTTGTATAAATTATAATCGATATTGAACTGAAAACTCCTGGTATAAATAAGATTCATGTTTGACACATTTGAAGTGTAACTTGCGTCAGGAATCTGACTCGACGTTATAAGCAAAGGGGTTAATATTGTAGATGCGAATAGCTGGTTCTGACTGACGCACCTAACACGGAAATTATACTGCTAGGATTCATTGTTAAATTCAAATAAATAATTTATAATAAATTTAATAATTTACGTTATTAAATTAACCCCCTGCAGTTTAGTGGCGAGACTAATTCGTGAGGGAATTCAAATTATTAAATTTAATAATTATTAAATTATCAATTACCAAATTACAGTAATTTAAGTCATTAAATATAATAATTAAATAATTTGGGAGTTTGAGCTGGGAAGGTTTATTGTTTAGTTATTTAAGAATTAAAGAAGGAGAAGATTGTGGTTTGGTAATTTAAGAATTAGGGTTATTTAAGTTTCTAAAAGTTTATCTCTTCAAGTTTCTATTCAATTTATCTTTTAAGCTTCTATAAATTTACTTCTATCTATTAAAAATTTGAAAATAAAAGCTTGTGAAATTTATATTGAGAAACTTGTGGAGTCATAATTCAGAAATTTAAACTTGAAAATTTGAAAGTTTTTAAATTTGAAGCTCTGAATAATTTAAACTTTAAATTATTGAATGGTCAAATTTAAATTATTGTAATGTGGTAATTCGAGTGCTAGACTTGGGAAAGTTCGTGTTTTGCTTATTTTATAATTAGGGGTGGAAAAGTTTGTAGTTTAATAATTTAAGAATGAAGATTGAACAAGTTCGTAATTTTGTATCTTAGATAAATAAAGACTTAGAGAGATTTGATGATTTAGGAGTTCAACTCGAAAAATTTGTGCAGCCATAATTCAGAAATTTAAATTTTTAACTTTCAAAACTTAAAAATTTGAAAGATTGGAAAATTAAAACTTCGAATAATTTAAACTATTAAATGTTTAAATATAAATTATTGTAACGTAGTAATTCGGGGGTTAGGTTTGCAAAAGCTCATGGTTTGCTTATTTTAGAATTAGGGGTGGAAAAGTTTGTACCTTAATAACTTGAGAATCAAGATTGAACAAGTTCATAATTTGCTATCTCAGAAATTCAAAAATGAAGATTTATTGTCTATATTTGGTAATCTAGGAATTCAGCCACAATTCAGAAATTTCAAAAGTTGAAATTCAAAAATTTAACACCGTGAATAATTATTAAACGATCCAGTAAAAATGATCGTAAAACAGCAGTCAAAGTGTGAAATCGAAAGATCATAGCGCAGGCTCGCAACCGTGCAACCGTGCAGAATTAATCTATCGAGCAAGATCGAACGACCGTTAACCGTTTGATAAATTCTACGAAAGCGAAGAAAAACAAAAGTATTTTCGCTCAGCTGCTCTGCGAGTAAGAGCAGCAGTAGGTTTCGTGGAGTTGGACGTCGATGGCTGCTTCTGACAGGTTAGCTGGTGGTTATTCGGTCAGGCGATACGGGTATTGCTTATTGGAACGTACGCGTTCCCTTTTTCTCTTGACCAAGCACGCGTGCGCTGTCAATTTACGTAACTTTGATATAGCCGAAAACCGATGAAATTTCATCCGGAGATACGTTCAACGTTTCCACCGTTTGTTTTCTTCGTTTTGCGCTTTACGCGAAATATGCTTTCGCGCGATTTATTTCGCGACGTGAAAGAAACAGACGTCGTCCACCACGAACCAGAGGATTCGTGGCTTTTTCGTCAAGCTTTTATTTTGACGGGGGATACGAAGTGCTTTACGACCCGAATTCTGATTTCAGAGACGGATATGTGGACGAATAATCGGGTCCGAGCTCTCTGCTGGGATTAGGTAATCGGATACGATGCTTGCCGTGTACAATATGGCGGATGTTTGCGCGGAAGTTGGGAATTTGTAAGTTTGGGAATTTGAGAAATAAGGCGTCAGTTTTTAGGGTGGGAGCTTGAGGAACTGGGCAGAGTGGAAATTTAGTAATTTGGGGATAAGGGTTGGATAAGTTTTCAGTTTAATAATTTCATAATTCAGAAATTTAAATCTGAGAACAAAACTTGAAAGTTTAGAAATTTGAAGATCTGAATAATTTAAACTATTAATTGATTAAATTTAAATTATTGTAATTTGGAAGTTAGGGTTGTATAAGTTATTTCAGTTCTTTAAGTTAGGGTTGTATAAGTATACCGAATTAACCTCAATACAAAAAGAAACTTCCATATTCGCGTATTTAGCGTCTAATTATATACAAACAAATTAGTCCATCTTTAAATAAAATACCGATAGTATTCCTCTCATATTTTCACAAATATTTGAAACCCCAAATTTCACTTTTATTAATCCGAAAGAAATCCGAGTACATTCTGCAGGCGTTTTGACGTAACGCGACATGCATAATAAGTAGGTCATGTAACTAAACGCTACCAACACTCTAGAGAGTACAACGCATTCGAAATATCTTGTACAATTTTATTACTTTTGTTACTTTTATCGCTGTAGAGAAAATAAGGTAAATCTGGTTCTCTTTGCTTGCAGATAGCTAACCAGTGTCCCGAAGCGTTATAGCGAAAGAGGCTGATTCTCATGGCAGCGCGGAAACTCGCAGCCCTCTTCACCTCGGTTCTGCAGCTTTGCTCATGTAAGTGACTTTTCTTATCGTCGGAATTTCTACGGAATTTCTTTCTTTGTCTTTGAGATTTGATAACCGCTGCGAAAATATAGCTTTAACACTGAAATTATCAAAGGTCGTTTCAACCATTCAGTGTCTTCTTGAATTGTAAAATTTATTGTGATGATTTTCTTTGAATTTCTTTTTTCAACTTATTGCAAATTCCTTTTCTTATTATTTTTGTAATGCTTTCATTTTAATTTCTTTTTTAAATTTAATAGAGTGTAATGTTTCTTTTGTTACATTTGTTGTAATTCTTTTCATTAAATTTCTTTTTTTTGAACTTACTGTAAATTAATTTTATTTTTATTGTGATGCTTCTCTTGAAATTGTGTTGATTTTTTATTTAAATCATTAACATCAGTATTCATATTTTTTAAGGTTAAGAATTAATGTGTGTATTTATTTTTCTCAAGTTAATTAATTTTTCTCAAGATTAAAAATTAATACATGTAGTCATTTTTTATTGAGATTAAGAATATATATATTCATTTTTTATAAAAATGAAGAATGTATATATTGATTTAAGTTTTATCGATATTTTGAAATATATTATTCACTGTTAGGTCTCTCCAGAAATTAAATTTCGTATTGATGTCAATTGTATTTTATTCTTGATACTACAAGATGACAGAAGTGTCGATATTTTAAAGATTCAAAAGTGACCTCTTATTCAAAAAATGCGATTATAAGAACATTTAATAAATTAATGTTTTATATCACATTGGAGCAGTCGAAATTTTGATTAAATAATATTTTTATTTTAACAAATTTTACCAAATATTTTCACAATGTTTTATTTTATTTATTATTTATAATTTCAGGTAGTCAATATGATTATTTCTAACTGATATTTTTAATGATACAAGACAAACTTTTCATAAATTAAAGCAAATTTTTGAGAGTACAAGACAAATTGTAAATAATGCATGATAAATTTTTTATTAATGTAAGACAATGTCTTAATAATATAAGACAAATACTAAATAAAATAGCACAAATTTTCAATATTATTAAAGAAAAATTTTTACAATGTAAGTCAAGCTCTTATTAATATAAAACATACTCTTAATAATATAAGACAAATCCTTCATAACATAAAACAAATTCTCAATAATACAAAAACTAACTATAACAATATGAAATAACACCTGAATACTATAAAACAAATTTTTAATAATGTAAGATAAATTCTTAATAAGCGATAAATTCAAATAAAACTCACCCCTATACAAACAACACAACAAATCATAAATAAGCACATTTTCCCAACATCCAAGCTGTTACACAAATTCCTCCGTTATTTGAACTAAACATAAATAACTAAACAAACAATTTAAACAAATAATACTTCCATGCAGTAAAAAAAAAAACGAAAAAAAATTGTAAACAGTAAAATGTGGATTATCATAGTGGGATGCTGTATAACGTCGTACCTGCGGGTTCAATAAATAATCGTGAGTTTGTTCCGTTTACGGAGCTCGTAAACGATATATTCGCGAGTATCCCATATATAGCCGGTGGCTAGGATCCGTATATTTACGGAAAAGATTCCGTGGCTCGTAGATGCGTGATGCAACTTCCATACTTTGTCTTTTCCCGAGTGCCGAGCCAATCTTTGCTTTCTAGTAGCGGAATCCGTGGAATTTTCCGAGTTAGCACGGAGCTTCTGTGATCTGAAAAGCCGGATAGATATTTGACCTACTCGCCAGCACGGAAGTAGACGTAATTTCCTCGTCGCGTGGTCCCTCGTTGTCGGCCAAAGGTAATCTCGACCCTTTCAGAAAACTCTGCTCATGAAGCTCGATTCTTTTTCCTTTTCTCAATCCGATACGATACGCAAATACGGCGACGCTTGTTTCGGCCTTTTTCGTTCGACGCTTGTTTGTTTCCTTTTCTCAATTTGGCGGTTCAATTTTTTCCCGATGCTTTTAAATCGATCGGGGAAAATATGAACCTCACCGGTCCTCGCCTCTGCCTCTCAGATTTATTCGATCGTAAAAGCTCGGGGGGCAGGGAAACTTTACTACTATTTTATTCGGGTGTTGTTATTTTTTATTTGGATGGGGATGAATTAGAATTTCGTGATGGAAGTGTTGGGTTTCTGATATGGAAACAAGGTGTGGCTTGAGGAACTTTAAGAGGAGTCTTGATTCTTTGAATCGTTTGGGGATTTAGAAATTTAGAACTCTGGAAATTTGGGGATTTTAAAATTTAGTCTGTTGGGAATTAGGATTTGGAGGATTTGGGATTTGGGGTATTTGGGATTTGGGGTATTTGGGATTTGGGGTATTTGGGATTTGGGGTATTTGGGATTTGGGGTATTTGGGATTTGGGGTATTTGGGATTTGGGGTATTTGGGATTTGGGGTATTTGGGATTTGGGGTATTTGGGATTTGGGGTATTTGGGATTTGGGGTATTTGGGATTTGGGGTATTTGGGATTTGGGGTATTTGGGATTTGGGGTATTTGGGATATGGGGTATTTGGGATTTGTGGAATTTGGGATTTGTGGAATTTGGGATTTGTGGAATTTGGGATTTGTGGAATTTGGGATTTGTGGAATTTGGGATTTGTGGAATTTGGGATTTGTGGAATTGAGGATTTATGGAATTGGGGATTTGTGGAATTTGGGATTTGTGGAATTGAGAATTTATGGAATTGGGGATTTGTGGAATTTGGAATTTGTGGAATATGAAATTTGTGGAATTGAGAATTTGTGGAATTGGGGATTTGTGGAATTTGAGATTTGTGGAATTTGGGATTTGTGGAATTGAGGATTTATGGAATTGGGGATTTGTGGAATTTGGGATTTGTGGAATTGAGGATTTATGGAATTGGGGATTTGTGGAATTTGGAATTTGTGGAATTGGGGATTTGTGGAATTGAGGATTTGTGGAATTGGAGATTTGTGGAATTTGGAATTTGTGGAATTTAGGATTTTGGGAAAATGAAATCTGAGGAATTTGCAATGTGGGGAAACAAGAGGGAATACTCGAACTTTGCTACTATTTTATTCGTGTATTATTTTTTATTTGGATGCGGATGAATTAGAATTTCGTGATGGAGGTCTTGGGTTTCTGATGTGGAAACAAGGTGTGCGAGGTTCTTGATAAGTGAGACCTTATTCTATTTGAATATTGAAAATAGGAAAAGCTCTTTTATCCTGAAAACTATAAACTTTATTTTAAGAGGACTCAAAATAGTGCAAAGAATTAAAGAAAGAAACTGTGTTTATACTGTGTTCATCACCATGGTCTTTGATGATAAAGAGTCTCACCATCAGACTTATACGTTATACTATAAAATTAACCTTCTGTATTATATTTTGATTTTCTTCAGGTCAAATAACTCCAGAACCACTGCCAGAATTTTTAGCTCCTTTGGAGAACCACACGGTGATTCAGGGTCGCGACGTATTCTTTACCTGCGTCGTTAATCATTTACAGTCGTATAAGGTAAGATTGTTAAATAACTTTATATACAATAATCCTTTACGGTACACGTGAAATGGTTTATTGTGGATATATTAAGTTGATACATACAAAACTTCTAATCCAAAATTGACAGACATGTTGATCACATAGAATTATTATAAAACAGCATTTATTCTATTTAATAATAAAGATAAATTCTATTAGAATCTTTAACATTCAGTATCTATTAGTTTATTGACCATTTACTTTCAAAACTCTGTGCATATAGACACATATTGTAATAACATTTTACTGATTTTTTTACTGGAAAATAATGAGTCTTTAATTAACCAAATACTGATTTAAGGATTTATTAAATAAAGTTTGTTTAACTATTTTTTAATATTCATTCATATTTGCCTCGAATTTTTACTGATTTTTTAACTGGAAAATAGAAGATATTCAGTTAGGCAAATATTGGTTGCCGAACATTCAAATATTTTTGTGTAAATAAATTTTTTGATCGAGTCGTTGGTTCTATTGCGACCTGTGAGGTTCTACTTTTATTTTAGGTCGCTTGGATAAAATCCGATTCCCGAGCGATCTTGGCAATTCACACTCACTTGGTGGCACATAATCCACGACTGTCCGTCACGCATAATGGACACAACACGTGGAAATTGCACGTGTCGAACGTTCAAAAGAACGATTCCGGTGCTTACATGTGCCAGGTGAACACGGAACCCATGCGTAGTCAGGTAAATATCGATAAATAATTATTTATGTTTAACACTTTGCACTCCTATGTCGTGCGTGGTTCGATATTTCTGTTGGACTTTATAAGTAATTTAGAAAAATAGATTGGTTGAATATACACATTTTCACTTCTGTAAGTCGAGTTATATGTTAATAAAAATATCATGTAATACGTGTTTTGAATTCTTGATAAATGTTGTAAATTGAAAAGTTCGTAGGTAAAAATTAAGGAGTGCAAAGGGTTAAGTTATTGGATGTAACACGTGACTTATATCGATAAATAAAATGATATGTAAAGTATGATTGAACTGTTTGACTTTTAGAACGGTTATATGGAAGTCGTGATACCGCCAGATATCATGGACGATGAGTCTGCGGAGGGAATGGTGACCCATGAAGGTGGAAATGTGAGGTTAAGGTGCGTCGCGACTGGTTCACCGAAACCTACCGTCACGTGGAAAAGAGAAGATGGTCGGAACATTACTCTTAGAGAAGATGGACAAAAACGATGTAAGATACACCATTGTCTACTAGTCTTTTGTTAATCTACGTTTTCTACAATTAAGTGGACCATTCTTAAAAAATTAAATATGGCGGAAATTCAGCCATCTTTCTATTTTTCATGATTTCAAGTTTTCGAGCATTCGACTGTTTACATCTTTTGAATTATAATATTCAAGTTTTTAAGGACTTATATATTTTGAAAACTGCAAATTTTAGAATATACAAACATACAGATTTACAAATTTTTAATTTATGACTTATACAGTTCAGTTTCTCCAAATTAGAACTTAACAGATTTTTAGACTTTCGAGTTATCGAATTGAGAAAAATAGAAATGTATAAATTTGCAAACCCTCAAATGCAGCATATTAGAAGCTCTCTATAACAGCCATCGTCGAATTAAACGACGTATATCAGGAATGTACATCGTTTAAAAATAAGAAAAGTGCAGAAATAAAGAACAGAACGACTACTAACCGTATAATATTTAATTTTCCAGCGTTAAAAACTTACGTGGGAGAAACTCTTGAATTGTCCGGAGTCCTTCGACAAGAAATGGGCACGTATCTCTGCATAGCCAGCAACAACGTACCTCCGACCGTCATTAAACGTTATTCCGTCGACGTTCATTGTACGTATACGTATAAATTCCTTGGAAATTTGCTGTTCTTATGTACGAGATGCACGTAAAAATTTCAAAGAACGTATAGATTGTAAGACAATAGTAATGCATTATTGTGGACATAATTATTGAAATTATACTTACTGTTTCGATCCAATGTGATATACAGTCCCCAGCCATCGAATTAGCACCACTATTTTCAGCATTTTTCGCGTTTTCCGTAAAATTAAAAGGCCTGTTAACTTATTAGCTACCATGATACACTACTACTGTACATAACATTATTAACACACGTTAATATCTTGTATTTCCACCCTTTGCTTTGGTCACAGCTTCCGGCATGCTCTGTATACATCACATGCCTTATATCTTCATTATTTTCCCAAATATCTATAATTCTTTTCAATTCAGATAATGTGGTTGGAGAGTTGTAAACTAGTCTTTTGAGTAGGCAGACATTTTCTATGGCATTCAAATTTCACCTGACGCGCTATCGATACTCGAGCCTAACGTAAACGCTCGCACGACCCTTAATCGCTCGTCACCCACACAATTTATTATCACGATAACAAATCGCTATGTATATGTTATCAACGTATTTAATAATAATTTTGCATGACCTAAGACAATTTTCCATATACGACATAATGTTATAGCCATAAAAGTAAAATTTTCTGCGGTCCTTCGATGGCCAGGGACTGTAGAAAGTGTATCAGCTTCGGTCCAATGTACATAGGAAATATATCTGTTTCAGTCCAATGTAATATAAAAAATTTATCCGCTTCAGTCCATCACATTATAAAAAATGTATCTGTTTCTGTCTAATGTAATGTTCAGAATGTACCTGTTTCTGTCCAATGTAATATTCAGAATGTACCTGTTTCAGTCCAACCTGTTATAAAAGTAACGAATCAACTGGTCGCAGCACCGATAGACAGCGACGTTGTCCTTCAGTGTCACGTTGAAGCATCTCCACAAGCGATGAACACGTGGTACAGAAATACAGGTAATTAATAATTACAGAAGCCCCACGAATTATATTATTCACAAGAATAATTACGAATGAAAATGAGAATGAAAATAAAAATTGAGAAGTTGAATTGAGAATAAAAATGAAATGAAATGAAATGAAATTGATCACGAATTCGTTTACGAAACACAGAAAAAAATGTGTAGAATCGTTTGGAGATAAAATTGAAGAATAACATTGAAGAAGTATATAAATAATACGATTACTTTGTTTCGAATTTCAGGGGAAAAATTGCTACCAAGCGAGAAATACACGATATCGGAATACCCATTAAACGATTATTCGTTGCTGATGAATCTTACCGTGAATTCCTTGGAAAAAAGAGACCTTGGAGAATACTTTTGCTCGTCCGCCAATGCACTTGGGAAAGCTGATGGTGTTGTACGTTTGCAAGGTAAATATATCTTACAAATTTTATTGTTAATTTATGTGCGAATGTTATTAAATTAAATTTAGATTAAATTTCTGAATTCATGAATTCTAATGTTTCTAGATTTTATATTCTTAATATTCTGAATGTTTAAGTTTTCACATTTCTAAATTTCTACACTTCCAAATTACCACTCTTCCAAATTTTCATATTTCCCATTTTCTACATTTTCCAATTCCCAAATTTCACATTTCCAGCTTTCTCAATTCTCATATTTCCCAACTCCCAAATTTCCCAATTTCCACATTTTCCAATTCCCAAATTTCACATTTCCAACTTTCTCAATTTCCATATTTTCTAATTTCTAAATTTCCCAATTTCCACATTTCCTAATTTCTAAATTTCCAAATTCTCACATCTCTCAATTTCTGTTTCCAAATTTCTACATTACTAAATTTTAATAATTCCAAATTATTCAGTCCTAAAATATGAAAATTTCCTACCCTCGAAACTTCTAAACTACCAAACTCTTAAATTCCAAATTTCCCAAATCCTGAAGTCCCCAAAATTCTAATATCCTTCATTCCTAAATTCTTAATTCCTCAAATTCCTTAAATTTAGAATTAAAATTCTCAAATCCTGCACATCTCACAAATCTCCACATCCACAAATTGCCAAATGTTTCAATTTTCCCATTTCTTTCCCCCAGTCGCAATTTTCTCTCAATCCCCTCAATATACAAACCTACACATACACATGTACTTCGTATCCATCAGTTTAAAATAACTCATACATTTTATTGTTTAGAGCTTCATCTCGTGGCGAAATCGACTCCCAGCAGCTTCGTAAAAAATATCGACGTGAAACCACGAAAGAAATCCGTGCCGAAGGGGAAGAAGAAGAACAGCAACAGCAGGAGAATACACGGGAACGCTTTCGACGAGTTCGATTCGTCCGGAAACGAGGATTTTAGTACCACGCAAATAATGACCGGAAGTACTTTCCAGGAAGGTCATGGAACGGAGAGGCCGTTGGTGTTGCCATCTTTGTCCCCACCTTGGGTGATCATAAACACCGCTAATTCCAAACATCATTCCACGTCGATCACGATACTTCTCTGCCAATTATTCTCAACCATGATATTTATCCTTTAAATCGTTAACCAAGATATTTTAACGACGAAAAGAATAAAGTAATGGTCGAACGCGAAGATTTTCGGACGTGAACCTAGTTGGTGTCGCTGTGGTCCTCGACGCCATTTTATGAACTCAAAAAAATGTCTATCATGTACAATTTCTTTACGTGTACAGAATTAACCTCAATAAGTTCAAAGGAAGACGATGCTTAATTCAGTAAATAAATAATTACTTATTTACATGATAACGATCAACAATAGAAGCAGAAAATAAATATTGAAAATAAAGGATAACGATAAAAGTAAAAATTGACAATGTGATTCGTCTTCATTATAAATATAAAAATATGAGAACATTCTTATTATATGATTAATATCATGAATACTTGACAGTAATTTGTTAAAATTGTTAAGTAAATTATTTTTTGTTAAATTCATTCCTTTATACTTATTGAATTATTGCTTATTGACTTATTGAATTTTATTGAATTTGTGTGACAAGAATTTTAAATAGTACTTGTTAGAAAACAAACTTTTATCAAATTCTGTGTGATTTATATGCTACTTCAAGTTGCATTAGGAAATATTTATATATCCAGTATAATATTTTGTTAGTTCTTTGAAGATGTTTTAATTTTTATTTATTTTTCTTTGAATACCTTTTATATAGAAACTTTATTGTCGAGGACCACTGTATGTTCGAAATTCTATGACAAATATCCTGGTATTTGATATTAACGAGAAAAATTCAACGAGAAACAAGTTCTCGTGGTTGGTACAATTTGAACGAGTTGTACATTCCAAATAGGTCTTCCTTTCCTTCGATTTAACTCGGTACAGTTATCGCGACGCGACCAATACGAAAATGTTTTCCTTAACGAGAAACGTTGTAAATACGGAAATGATATTAAGAAATTATCGCTCGCGTGAAAACTAGATTTAAAAATGGCCATGTGTATAGGTCTACGAACGATTCCGAATGAAATTCGAAAAACGTGTTTTCTTATCGTACAGTTCGCGAGAAAATGATAGAACATCCCCAATATTTTTATTTTGCTGTTTTATTTAATTTGATGTACAGAAATTTTAATTTTAATTTTACGAAGAGGTTATTACTGCCATTTTGTAAAGTCACTTTGTAACCATTTTGTGACCATTTTGTAGCAAATTTTTTGACTTATAAAATGAACAAATTAAGATAGGACAGGTTTGAAAATTTGTCTCATAACTTGAATGTGTTTATTACAATAGTTATTAAAAAATTATAATCTTATAGCACTATTTTGAACAAGATGTTACAACTGATAATTGTAGTTATAATAATGGCAATATTGTATTTAATATGATATTATAATGAATGATTGTAGTTATAATAATTATAATTGTATATATTTGTGCTTATAATTATTATAAAATTATAACTGTGTAATATTATATTAAACATGATATGATGAGTAATTATAATTATATCATAACAATTATAAACGACTACGTTTGTTTTTATGATTATAAAATTGTAACTGTATACTATTATATTTAATACAATATAAATAATAATTGTAATTATAATTAACAAACAGCAGTCATTACAACTGAATATTTATTCTTATAATTGCTATAAAATAACAACCTTGTAGTATTATATTTAACATAATATTGCAACTAATATTTATAATTATGAAAATTATAATAATTAACCACAATATTATATCAAATATAATACTATAAAATTAAATTATGAAATACAGAGAGGTGTCGATATAAATTTCCAAACCTGTTCTATTATTGCATTTAATTATAATTTCATATTGAATAATGTATAATTAACATTAATGTACAAGTATAATTATTATTAATTGGCAATTAATATTACCAGTTAAATATCCAACGATGTCCTATCATTTAATCGCTGATCAACTTAAAAATTATGAGAACGTTCTTGTTATATGTAACGAATATTGTACTTACGTTGTACGATGTACAGGTGTCGCGAGTAATATAAATAATACTATTACGATTTTCAAAAAGCGTGCCAACGCTGCATGATACAGAATAAGAACCTTCGAAACATTCGTGTTATCCCGCAACGTAATAGAAACCAAAAGTACAATGAAGTAACAATATACGTATATGGTAACCGATAAACGTAATTAAGACGCGAAATGGACCCACTCGTATCGGTATAACACGATACGTCTTTTAACGCTAGTTACGCTAGTTAAACAATCAACTATGTTCTGTAAAAACTAATTGATGTTTAAACAAAAAGATGTTTTTTTAACGTGGTCAAAAATTTCCTTTCTTTCTTGTATCAATTCATTCAATTGTAAATATTAGGTTGTATAAATAAATCGTCAATTTCAAAGGTGGAAAGTCACTTTAACAAATTTTTAAATTCAGAAATTTCTGAAATTCTTAAATTACCGAACTGTCTTTTTAAATTTCTAGTTAAATATTTGAAGTTATCATGTTTGTATACAGGGTATTGTAACGCTACTCACGATTTTTCTTCTACTTGTAGCCACCTTACGAAAAAAAGTTTAGAACAATATTTGTAGGGTATGAAGTGCACGATAGATATTAGTAAAGCAAATTTTGAAAACAGGTTGTTCTCTTGGCAAAGTCAAGAGAATGTTACGTGATGGAAGACGGCATACATTTTGAACACGTAATTAAATAAAGTGTATTTTTCTTACATTCTAGTCGCGTGTTTACATTCAGTAATCTCTTCAGAATCAAATAATGGTTACGCTACCAAAGTCAAAAGCTAAGTACTTCACATTTCCTCTTCCGCAAATCGAATAATACGTTACTAAAAATATCATGTAACATGTGTTTTAAATTCGTCTCGATGTCCTCTAAAGCTATGAATAAAAAAAATGTATGTTCCTTTTTAAAAAACTCAAGGTGACCTTGACTTTGCCAAGAGAACAAACTGTTTTCAAAATTTGCTTTACGAATATCTATCGTGCACTTCATACCCTACAAATATTGTTCTAAACTGTTTTTCGTAAGGTAGCTGCAAGTGATAGAAAAAACGTGAGTAGCGTTACAACCGTGTATCTTCATTTTCAAATTTGAACATTTGAAATTACCGTATATTTCCCAATTTCTGGATAGCCATGTTCGAATTTATCTCGATTTCTAAATTTCCAAATTTGAAATTATAGTATCTGTATATTCCTCGATTAGAGAATTCTCAAGTTACTAGAGGGCTGTTCGTGTTTGTATAAAAGTTTCGCAATACGTTTCGATTAGTGACGATATACGTATAATGGTAGTGGCGACAACGATAACGAAGAATACCGATTATCATCGAAACGATGGTTACCCTAACTTGTACTTGTTGAAATTGGTATGAAAGACACTGCTCGCGCGAACAATTTATTTTTGATCGTTCGTATCTCCGGTGTTATTGGGCTACGATTTCGCGCTTCCTCGATGATTGCATCATAAATTATAGGAATAATTTGAAAGGATTCATTAACCATAATTAGGATACGAAGTTACCATAATTCTGATTACCGAATGCGAGAATACTACGTAATTACGAATTTCGCTCGATCGAGAAAACGAATGACAATAAGTATAATACCTATGATAAAAAATCATGTTCGGTTCCAGTCTCGTTAGAAACATCTTACTAAATGCTTGTAACTCCATTGAGGTTTCTGATATTTTCAAGGATTGATGCAAAGAATGTTTTTACTGTAATCGTTTATATTGACACTATAATTTATTTTGATTTTTGTAATTGAGGATATTGAAAAAAATATTGATAGCATTGTACCATGGAAATTTTGTGAAAATACATTTAGGAAGTGTTATGTTAATGGAAATATGTTTAGGTGATTGGAAGTGAAACTTCTACTGCGATTTTCCAAATACTTAGATCTTTAACATACGTTTTCAAACTTTCAAATTTCTCAATTTGTATATTTCTACATTTCCCAATTCACAAATTTTCCATTTCCAGCTTTCCTAATTTCCACATTTTCCAATTTCCACATTTCCCATTTTCAACTTTCCCAATTTCCATATTTCCCATTTTCAACTTTTTCCAATTTCCTCATTTCCCATTTCCACATTTCCCATTTTCAACTTTCCCCATTTCCACATTTCCCCGTTTCCTCATTTCCCAATTTCTACGTTTCCCAATTTCTACATTTCCCAATTTCTACGTTTCCCCATTTCTACATTTCCCAATTTTCACATTTCCCAATTTCCACATTTCCCAATTTCCACATTTCCCAATTTCCACATTTCCCAATTTCCACATTTCCCAATTTCCACATTTCCCATTTCTAACTTTCCCAATTTCCACATTTCCTATTTCTAACTTTCCCAATTTCCATATTTGCTAATTCCCAAATTTCCCATTCCCAACTTTCCCAATTTCCACAGTCCTCAATTTTCAAATTTTCCAATTCCCAAATTTCCCATTTCCAACTTTTCCCATTTCCACATTTCCTAATTCCCAAATTTCCCATTCCCAACTCTCCCAATTTCTAAATTTCTCAATTTTCAAATTTTCCAATTCCCAAATTTCCCAACACCAAATTTCCCAATTCCAAAAATTTCAAACACCTCAAAAATCCACTTATACGCCTCCCCAAATATCTACCTGTCAGAAGTTTCACTTCCACCAAACACAACCGCAATTTTTTGTATACCTACACTTCATAAGCGACCCTGAACAAAAATACTAACAAGTCGACGAAAAGCTCTCATTACTTCAGTTTCTAAAAGCGAACCGAATTTTGTAGATTCTACGTATGATAGTTAGATAAAGAAGGTATATGGTACACCAGTACCTATTAGATATTCTTTTAATCGTTATGCTAAAACGCTTACTTACGATTACGTCGCTACGCTATCAAAATAACAAAAAAAAAATACTGAGGCCAATTTATGGACATAAAAAAAGAATGCGTATACGTGCAACGATACATATGAATCATATAGGACCATGTTTTGAGTATGTACATACGGTTGCGAAGAAAACGATACGCTGGGAGCGTGCGACGTGTAAATATAAAATATAGAGAAGCGAACGTTGACGTTGGCTAGGAGGAAGTGCTGAGATTAAGAAAAGAATGATTAGCTATTAAGTTGTGTGTACATGATACATATGTTATGACACGAGGTATGCAGTGGTCGAAAAGTATATCTGTGCTCTTTCGTAGTGTGACTTTTTCTAATGTTGTGACAAACGACTAGAAATTTTTTTAGTGTTTTTTGGTTTTTTGAATTTGTGGATCGACATCTTTGAGATCTTTCAGTTTCATATTTTTTGAACTTCTATATTTGTATATTCTATTGGATAAGTTTAAGTTTCAAATTTCTTAGGTTCTTGAAGTATTAAATTACTGAATGCACAAATTGTCAAAATTGTGAGGTTTCAGTTTCAGAATACCTAAATTCTCGAAAAACCTAATTCCTGAAAAATGGGAAATCCCGTAAATTCAATTTCCCAAATTCTCAAACTCCTAGATTCGCAAATGTCCAAATTCCTACAAACTCAGATTTCAAAAAATTTAAATTCTTAAGAGTCCAAATTTCCAGATTCTCAAGTTTTCATATATTCAAATTCCTAAAAATTCAACTTCCTCAAAGCACAAATTCTTTTCAAGTCACCAAATTTCTTCAATCGCAATTTCTACGAATTAAAAATTCCCCAAATTCCCTAGATCCTAAATTTCCTAGATCCTAACTTCCCAGACCCCAAATTACTTCGTTCCAAAACTTCCTAGTTCCAAAAGTCTCTAAATCTCAAATTCCCCAGATTCCAAATTTCATAGTTCCAAAATTTCCTATATCCCAAATTCTCCAGATGCCAAATTTCCTAGTTCCAAAATTCCCTATATCCCAAATTCCCCAGATTCCCAATTTCCTAGTTCCAAAATTTTCTAGATCCCAAATCCCCCAAATGCCAAATTCCCTAAATGTCAAATTTTCCAAATGCCAAATTCCCCAAATGCCAAATTCCCCAAATGCCAAATTTCTCAAATCCCAAATTCCCAAATTCCCAAATCCCAAATTCCCAAATCCCAAATTCCCAAATCCCAAATTCCCAAATCCCAAATTCCCCAAATCCCAAATACCCAAATCCCAAATACCCCAAATCCCAAATACCCCAAATTCCCAAATTCCCAAATTCCCAAATCCCAAATTCCCAAATCCCAAATACCCCAAATCCCAAATACCCCAAATCCCAAATACCCCAAATCCCAAATACCCCAAATCCCAAATTCCCAAATCCCAAATTCCCAAATGCCAAATTCCCAAATCCCAAATTCCCAAATCCCAAATTCCCAAATCCCAAATTCCCAAATCCCAAATTCCCAAATCCCCAATTCCCAATAGCCCAAATTTCTACAAATCCCAATTCCCAATAACCTAAATTTCAAAATCCCCAAATTCCCTAAGTTCCAAATTTCTAAATTCCGAAACGTTAAAATTCACTCGTCGTCTAATAAACTAAATTACTAAACTTCTATAAAAAGACCCCCTCCTAATAACTACAAATTAAATAATAGAGAATTATTCTATTTGAAAGAGTATGCAGATTCTTTTTTCGACCACTGTATGTATAGTCCGATAGAAACGTTAAACGAGACTACGTTTTGTATAATGTAACGTTAAGTGGTCTCGTAACGCGACGTATTGAAACTAAAGGTGTTTCCAGAAATTTGAGAACTCATTTTTATTTACTTTTTGAAATCAAGGAATTTAGAATGAAGAATTTAGTTTGAATTTGATCATTGATCATGAATCAGGATTGATTTTAAAATAACTCTTATTTGGTTTTGAAAAGTAAATAACAATGAGTGTTCAGAGTTTTGGAAAATGTCCTAAAAAACGAAATATTTAGTCACTCGTTAAATACTTATCTACGCGTAAGATATGGTATTAAAATCAAGCGAATGTAAACTTGCTCGTTCGTTAGACTTCTCACAACGAAAATTTTGACTCTATTTCCTTCGAAAGAAATAGATCATCGTCTATTTGTCTTGTATATCTTGAAATTTTGTATTTAATTATTATTTTACTTTAGGGGTAAATTATGTTTCTTGAAGAAACATGTGACCAAACGATTCTATTGTTTTACTTCGTTTAAAAGTAAATTTTGTTTAAAAAAGGTACCTTGGATATCATTTTACTATGTTTAAGGATAAATTATATTTTAAAACAGAACTTATTTTATTTAGAAGTAAATTATGTTTAAAAAAAAACGTGACCGAAAATTCGACTTATATGTACAAACAGCAATAATGGTGAATATAACTCTGTACGCGAATGGTTCTTCGACGAACGATCGTTTAGCTTTTATAAATCAAAAATATCAATGACTTATCGAAGTTATAAAAGAAGAAAATTATAAAAATGACGGATAACGCGTGATTAAGGAAATGTGGAAATTATGTATAGAATTAATTGCGGTTAAGAACGAGCGTATATGTACGATACTATTAACTTCAGACAATAAAATGTTATTATCGATGTTACTTTATCGCGTTTCAAGTTTCCCTCCATGGAAATAAAATGATCAACAAAAGATAAACTCGCGAGGAGTTTTTTAGGTCTCAAAACTTAAAATTTTGCAAATTGCAGTTCGATCGGTTCGTAAAAATTTGAGCCTCTGATTTGATGGTAAAACAGTCACAAGAAAA
This sequence comes from Megachile rotundata, assembly GCF_050947335.1. Classification (NCBI taxonomy): domain Eukaryota; kingdom Metazoa; phylum Arthropoda; class Insecta; order Hymenoptera; family Megachilidae; genus Megachile; species Megachile rotundata. The sequence continues at coordinate 7,930,206 of NC_134986.1, forward strand.
TTTGGCGATCAATTTTTAACCATACTTAGGCAAATTCTAATTACCCTAAGGGTTTCTGTCTTATGTTCCGCCATCTAGCGGTAGAAGATGAGAACTAATTAAATTGCAGTTTCAAAAGTGTGTAGTTCACCCTGTTCGCTGGAGAGATGGCGCCACTTGTTCCTTTTTTTTTTTATTCAATCACTATTAATTTTATTAACTTAATTTACTATAATATACATTATAAAATCGAATGACATAATAGCAACAAATTTTCAGTTATTCCAGTATACACATACTTCATGCTTGATCAATTTATTCTAGTTGTTAATTACATATAAAAAATGTTCTTCACTCCTGAGCTACCGATCGAATTCGTTTAACAGCCTTCGTTCGCGACAAATCACGTTGTTTCTCTTCTTCGAGAGTTTCTTTTAAATTCTTGATATGACTCGGATAGTCTACTGCACTTGCGATAGAATCCAACTCCAATTTTTCAATGTGTGGTACCGCTTTGTGAACGTTACTCAACATACTTTTAAATAGTCCAACTTGCTTCGGTGTCAAAATTGAAATCACTATGCCAGTTTTTCCGGCGCGACCTGTTCTTCCAGCTCTGTGAATATATCCTTTAATGTGCTTAGGAAGGTCGTAAGATATGACCAACCCTACATCTGGAATGTCCATGCCTCTGGCTAGCGCATCTGAGCTTATAAGTCTGCAAATGTAATTAAATTTCATTAAACATTTGACAAAAAAATACCTAATGTGGATACAATAAAATAATTTGAATAATCTAGATGAAAATCATTTTGACATCCAAATAAACTAAGATAATAAAATAAATGTAAAGCCTGACACTTGATACTACGTACATTTGGATTTCACCGGTAATAAACTTTCCGAGTACGTTTTCACGTTCTTTGGGTTTGAGCTGTGCCGAAAGTGTCCCAACTGTTACATTCTTTACGGCTAACAACGACCCAAGTAGAATGGTTAACCTATGAGCGGATTCTCCAGAATTCGTGAATATTAGCGTCTTAATAATTGTGTTATTCCTTGTTAATAAATCATATAAAGCGAGAGGTTTGTACTCCATTGTACATTCTACTGCACGTTCTGTCAATCCTTCAGGACCTGTATAACGACCTATGTAATTACCCGCTTCTGTATCTAAATTGACGTCGTTATCGTTGTCTGTTACTAAAACGGTCGTAAACAGCACGGGTTGAAATAGTCGTAGATGACTCAGTTTCTTTGGATCTTGCGATAAGGTTGCACTGAACAGCAGTTTTTGCACGGGTGGTTTGCTATTTAAAAATGAATGTATAAAAAATGTAAAGTATGCATTTTCATAAGTTAACATAAAAATTTAGCAATAAAGGAAATGTAACCTGGAACGCATGTTGGAGAGCGTTAGTCGTGGAGTATGATTATGAGGTTCGGGAAGATAATCTATCCAGTCTGTAACCCGGTCTGCTTCGTCAATAACTAGAAATCGTAAATCGCTTAAAGAAAATTCTGGTGTTTTCAAAATGTGATCTATTAATCGGCCTGGCGTTGCGACAACTATATCCACTGCGGAAACACTTTCCCCTCTCGCATCTTAAATAAACAAATAAGTTGGAAATTAAATCTAGTATGCGATATTAGAATTTCTAAATTATACACATACTCGTTCTTAAAATGGTACTTTGTTCTTGTTGAAACGAAGATGCTCCAGAAAGCAAAGCAACTGTAAGGTTTGTGTGTGATGTATATGCAACCATCACCTTATAAACTTGTGCAGCTAGCTCTTGAACTGGCACAACAACCAAGCACCGTATCTTTGGCACTAACCGAGATTGTAATATGTGCACGATTGGTAAAACATACGCCAAAGTTTTACCTAAAAAGTAATCATAGTATTATAAATCAAATTTAATACTGTGAATATTAACAGGCATTGTTTGGTTCTGTCTAAGAAAGCTGTGGACTTTCTTTACTTTGTGTCCCTTCCTTTTAGATTAGTTATAATTATCCCATTTTGTTACAATCTATTTGAAGGGACAAAAGACAAAGCAGGAAAGCCCAAAGTTCTGTCATGCATCATTCTATGAGCTCATACCACTGCCTGTAGGAGCAGATACGCACGTATCTCTTAACCACCATCCCTGTTGTTTATCTTCATTGCACTTCAATAACCAAGATATCATACTAGCTTGAACAGGAAATAATTTATTGATACCATTTGTCTTTAAAATTTGAATAAGTTTAGTATCTAAAACAGAATTCAAGCTCTCCAAGCTTGGACCATCGTTTAAATCATTTGATATGATATTTGGATTAGCTAACCAGTCTGGTAATACTCTCTTAACTTCTTGCTTCTTCTTATCATGTTTAACCCCGAGCACCATAAAATCAGTTTTCTTCTCACTATTTACATTTACTGATTGATCATTTTGATTATCAATATTTGTTATTGCTAATTTTTCAACATCAGCTTCAATACTTTCACCATTTATGTCATTTTTGGTGTCATCAAGATTCCTTTCTTTCTTCTTTTTCTTTTTCTTCTTATGTGATTTTTGTGGACTCGAGGACTCGGTTTCAACATTATTCTCTTTACCACCTTCACTAATGCGAACATTTTCTACCACAGATTCATTTTCTACGGGAGATCCATTTTTTACTACAGATTCATTTCCTACCACAGATTCATTATCTACCTCCTTTTTCTTTTTCTTTCTTTTACAGTCACTTTTCTCTGCATCCTGCTCATTATCATCTTGTACAACGTTTTTCTTTTTAAGATTTCTTTCCCTTTTACGTTCTTCTATTCTTTTCAATAATTCTGATAAATGTTTATTTTCGGTTTTCGCCTCTGACTCTTTCTCTCCCTCATACCTATTAAAATATAAAATAACTATGAAAGTATGTGTAATAAAATTGTTTTGTAAATAAAATCATGATACTGTTTTTAAGTACTCAAAAGTACATATAATTTACGCATTAAGTTTACCTGTTTATTACGAATAAACTCATTTTATTGAATTATTTTTTGTACAACACTCACGTGTACATAATAAACATTTATAAGTTAGGTTAGCTGAGATTTGTTAGTTCGCGTATTCTGCCGCTCGATGACGTTACCTGCACCGTTCATATCGGAATTATCTTCCTATATTTTAATAATAAATAAATTAATAAGTATTCTTGAATTAACTAGGTCTGTTTGATTAGGCACTCCGCGCCTAACCTAACAATGTTGAGCGAGCGAGTAAATTTCACGCTAAAGCAAAAATAATCAAACGTGTCATCCGGTTGAATTGGTTGAGTGGTGCAGGAGAGAAGCGTGGACAAAAAAGTTGAAAAGTCAAGTACATAAGCGCGAGCAAATTCAATTTTGTATTAAAGTCTACGCGGATATGGTTTTTCGGTAATTATTACTTCATGGCATGCACGGGCGGCGCGTAGGAGGAATATACACGACAATGAGTATGCAAGATCGTTAATTACTCACTTTCTGAGCACAGTTTATGAACTTTTATGATTAAAGAATGGACAGCAATGCATTATTTACATGGTTCGATCATAAAAGTTCATAAATAATGTGCAGGTAATGAGTAATTAATTATTTTGTGTCAGCATTGCGATACGTACATGAGCCGCCTACGTCTATTCTACTGCACATGCAAAGTGCAATATTTCGGCACTTTGATGACGTAGTATGGTTCCTGAGGCATTTAGAAATAAATTTCTATTAGGGTTTGATACGTTTTGATGCGTAATAAAGCCAGAAAATCAATTTTTGTCGAATTTGGTCCAAAACGGTACAGGTGGCGCCATCTAGCGGCGAGCGGCGGAACTACAAAAAAACTAAAATTTCGATTTTCTCGAAAACTAGCAAATTTTCAGTACTTCTGAGGGTCAGAAATTGTTCTGTGACCTCTATAAAACTTATATAATGCCACAAGAGTCTCCTAAAAGCGCTAGAAAAAAAAATTAAAAAAAAGGTCAAAACATGGACTAAAAAATTGGCGTCCATCTAGCGGTGTAAGTTGGAACTACAAAAATATAAAAATGCGATTTTCTCGAATATCAGCGAACTTTGAGTACTTGTGAGGCTCAGAAAGTGTTATGTGATCGCATTGGAAGCAAAATAAAGCAATAAAAGTTTCCTAAAAGCATTAATAAAGAAAATAAAAAAAATGTCATTTTATAGAGAAAATTTGTGGCGCCATCTAGCGGCGAAACTGCGAACCAAACTAAAAAAACGTATGTCCGAACACGCAGAAACGATTCAAATAAAAATTGATTTTCTGAACCTAATAGGCAAAAAAGAGCATATCTAATTAAACAGAAATTGCTTTAAAATGTCTAAGGTATCATACTACGTCGTCAAAGTTCCGAAATATTACATTTTATATTTTTCCTTGACGCGTGTACAGGCATACGTTTTTTCAGTTTAGTTCGCAGTTTCGCCGCTAGATGGCGCCACAAATTTTCTCCATAAAATGACATTTTTTTTAGTTTCCTTATTAAAGCTTTTAGGAAGTTGTTGTTGCATTATTTTGCTTCTAATGCGACCACATAACACTTTCTAAGCCTCGGAAGTACTCAAAGTTCGCTAATCTTCGAGAAAATCGCATTTTTATGTTTTGTAGTTCCAACTTTCACCGCTAGATGGACGCCAATTTTTTAGTCCATGTTTGGACCTTTTTTTTAATTTTTTTTTCTAGCGCTTTTAGGAGATTCTTGTGGCATTATATAGGTCCTAGAGAGGTCACAGAACAATTTCTGACCCTCAGAAGTACTGAAAATTTGCTATTTTTCGAGAAAATCGAAATTTTAGTTTTTTGTAGTTCCGCCGCTCACCGCTAGATGGCGCCACCTGTACCGTTTTGTACCGAATTCTACAAAAATTGATTTCCTGGCTTTATTAGGCATCAAAACGCATCAAACCCTAATAGAAATTTGTTTCTAAATGCCTCAGGAACCATATTACGTCGTCAAAGTGCCGAAATATTCATTTTTTTATTTTCCTTATATTAGTGTTCGGACCCTCGCTTTTTAGGATCAGTTTTTTCGGTGATTATTCGTTCGTGGCAAATCCGATTAAAATTTTTTTTTTTCTATGTTTATCTGGATGTACATACATATGTGCATGCAAAATTTGACGAGAATTAGTTGAGTGGTGCAAAAGAAAAACGCGGACAAAGAAGTTGCGAAGTCAAGTATAAGAGCTTCGCTCGCCTTCGGCTCGCTCGCTCAATGATTCATTACAGAATGAATAGCGAACGACTTTGTTTTTAAAAATTTTTATTCTGCTGGGTTTGTTATTTAGCAACAAATACAAAATGAATATTGACAAACTTTTCTTTACTTTCACCACTTCTCATTTAGGGCGTATCTTAATTATTTTTAACAAAAGCTTATTAATATTTCGTACGAGGCTTTTTAAAATTTCGTGCCGGTTAGGTGGCAGGATCATATTTCGGATGTAAGGTCCGGATTTTGGAATTTTGGTATCAGGAGAATATGATGTGCAGTGGGAGGTGCTGTTTGGGCAACGTTATATTACAAAATATCAGCGAATGATAGCCCGTCGCATGACAAGTGCCCACCTAGAAAGGATTCCTGGTGCTCGTGACAAAAGACGAAGGCTACAGGTACATTGGATAATTATAAGCACAAATCTCCAATGTCGAATATAGTATTCTCAGCTATAAAAACCGTGTATGTGGAACTTATCAGCGACGATTTACTGACTACAGGTTAACTACATACAGCGGTACTAGTTTCCTTAGTTCCTTCATTCTACCGCTAGATGATGCCACATGTTCTATTTAATGATCAAATTCATTTAATATTTTTTTTATTACCCTAATAAAAGACAGTACGCGTTAAATTATTTGTAAAATCTTTACGAATTAATGTTAGAATCTTTTATAGATGATAAGGGGTCGGAGGAACAATTAAAATAAAATTTACCTACAAAATTTAATTCCATTACTTCTAGGTATCTATTGCTAGATAGCTACTTATTCTCCACAAAAAAAATTAATCAGTGACTACTTCAGCCAATGATTCTCTTTCAATTGTTTTATCGTATAATCGATGATCGTTATCGACATCGAGCGCTGAGATACGGTCTATAGTTTTCTTTCGTCCCGTCTGTTGCGTGGTGGTCGCCCAAGTGTCGCCACAGTTTTCAGACGAAGCGCACAAAAATATAAATTATAAACTACACTCTACGAATATAGCTTTCAAAATGCGTTCATCTTTCTAAATTAATTAATTTAACATAAAGTATAGTCTCTTATATTTTTTTTACATATTAAATCATCGTGTTACCGCCATTATAAATGTGAAATTCGTTTATGAAAAACGTTAGCTTTTGATGCTGTGCTTAAAATTACCTTCCCGAAACGTAAAGTGCTCAGTAAAATAGTTTACTGTTAAAAGTTAACATGCATGTATGAAAATTGATAATCTATCAAATTCTTGTGTAAATTTGACAAAATTCGTGTCAATGTGCTAATATTATTACGGATAATAGGAACCTGATATATTTTGCTGCCATTTTTCTTAAAAAAAGCAAATGTGCACTTGAATGTACATTGACAGTTTAGTGACGCCAGATGCATACAGTCAGTGATGTTTTATTGTGTGCATTGCTTTCCATATAATTTCAAAATTTAGCAATTTGAAACGTAAAAGAAGTTTGTTACTTTCCTGTATTTGTTCATGAAGTGAGGATAAAAAAAAGAAATAGCGTCAATTTAAATAACAGATCATTTTTACTAATACCAATGATTACAGTTATTCTGTAGTCAATAGTAACATATTACTACGGATACACGTAACAATAACAATTATAGGTTAGGATCTAATTGTGAAATAACGCGTTTAATTTTCTTAATAGCTAATGTTAATTCATCGTCTGTAATTTCAAAAGAAAATACAAATCTAGCTATCCAATTGTTTACAGCTAGACACTTCACGACAATCTTGTCATCATCGTGTTCTCGCAAACGTTTAGCAAATGTCGTTGCGGGAACAATATTGGAATCAACTTTTACAAAAACCATGTTTGTTTGTACAGTATTTAAATCGACAGAGAATACTTTTGATTGCATTTCATTTATTGAAGAAGCAAGAATAGAGGCTCTTCTATGATCTTCTTTTAAAGCTGGAATATTTTCTAAAGCTATAAGTCCAGCTGCAGCTAGAATACCAACTTGTCTCATACCACCACCAAGTACTTTTCTCACTCTTCTCGCATTGATGATGAATTCTTTACTTCCACAAAGAAGGGAACCAGCAGGAGCACCTAAATTAAAATATTTGTTTTAAAAAACCAGATTTATGCTAATATGAAGTGGTTACATGAAAAATATTCTACCATGAATAGGGACCTCAAAAAATGAATACATAGTGTCAGAACTTTGGTATTAAGACCGATAAATAAATGTAACTGTGGGAAAAATATGATACATAAAAAAGAAAGTGAAAAGGAAATACCTAAAGCTTTGCTGAGACAAAAGCTAACAGAATCAAAACCAGAAACAATCTCTTTGGCTGGTCTGTTAGATCCAATGGATGCGTTCCATAATCTAGCTCCATCCATATGTAATTTTAAACTGTGTTCTTTGCAAAATGATACTAGCTGCTTGATCCAATTTTGTGGAATAATTTTTCCATTTAATGTATTCTCCACAAGAACCAGTTTGGAAAGAGGTTCATGATCTCTATCTTTATGAAGTTTTGACTCAAGTTCATGAATATTGAACGTGCCATCATCGTTATTTCGTAATGGCCGTAGACCTACTCCTGCGAGTTGGGATGCACCACACTGCTCATGTAATAAACAATGAGCAGATTCACCACAGAATGCCTCACAGCCCCGCACATTACAGTGATTCATTACTATGATTTCATATAAAATTTCACATATCATTCATATTCATTTTCTAAAACTAATTAACATACTTATTATAATTCTGTACTTACTAGCAATTAAATTTCCCATAGTACCAGATGATACAAATAATGCAGCTTCCATCCCAACCATTTTAGCAGCTTTCTCTTGTAATACTAAAATTTACAATTTAAGAATAAAAATATATGAAATATGTATTTAAATTATTATCCCATAATTCATGCAGCAAGTTTAGAATTTTTGAAAGACAAATGTTAATACTTTTTACTGTTGGATCTTCATCAAAAACGTCATCTCCTACTTCAGCATTAAACATTGCTTCTCTCATTTTCTTTGTTGGTTTTGTTAAAGTATCACTTCGAAAATCAACAACCATTGCCTAGAAAGAGATTGTTTAATTATGCCTTTGGACAGATAAAATTCTGACTGTTAAACAATTATATATGTTTATTCTTACATCATGGTCATTGCAATTTGACTTTGAATTTTCCTCGTAATACATATTTTACAAAATTATTTTGCTTATTAAATTATCTATCACTCTTACTTGTTGATTACTAAACTACTCTGATCCGTTACAATTTCCTGTATAAAATCAGAAACAAGTATAAATAAGATAAACATAAAATAAAAACTATAACAATAAAACTCACAGCACTTATCAGTGTCTTGATTGTAGTACAATTCAATTGTGTGATATATCTCTATACATCTATTAACTATGACATCCAACGAAGAACCAAGTTCCAGTAATGTTACATACAAGATTTATTGAAATTCTACACGGCAAAAGTGATAATTATCATTTTTGAATAATCTATCATTACTCGTTTGGTAATTTTCCTAAAGATAGCGTGTGTTAGGAGAGATAATCCTCCCTTATACATATACAATCTAACTAACTATAGTCAATTTTATGAATTTTGAGTACATGATATAGTTTTGAATCATTCTATATACAGGTGTCTCTCTCTTTTTTTATTAAATATCAACATACGAAGTGGTCATCCTCATTAGGGGTTAAGTTTGATTTCGTCAACGGCACATCCATGCTAGTCATCCATGCTAAAAGTGCCTAAAGGGTACGGCCCTTCCTAAAGGGTGACTGTGCCCACGTGGCCAGTTCGACAACCGGAGGGGAACTAGTTCATTGGCGTAACTATTATTTTTGTACAGAATGAATCAGGTCTCTTAACTGTATTATTGGTGTCAATGATCCATGCCTGCCGTGACAAACAGATTTATGAATATTTAGAAATTCGGGAATTTGGAAAATTGGAAGTTGGGGAAGCCCAACCCACGTTTAAAGGAGGGTAGCAGTCCCACCCTGATCCCCACTTAGTTACGGCAATGGTAAGGTCATACGTTGCGATACGACTTTTACTCGATATTTGTTTGTGGCAAAAGAAAAGTAATAGTGAAATTCAGCAGTTCAATTTGTAGAATTAATTATATTATCAAAAGTAATGTCAACTAGAGTAATTATTGGAAAATTCAGGTTTTAGTCAAAGTTCTAATAGAAACAATAAAAATGTACAACGTATTTTATAGCATTTATTATTTATTCCATGATTTCGATCGCGCATGTGCGTGAAAGTTGTATATAACCTATGAATAGCAGTTGAAATAACGGACAGTTGTTTTCAACGAAAACATTTATTGCATACATATATAGACATGTAACGACCAAATCTGTAAAAATATTTGTCATTTGTCGTAATAACTTGTCTAAAGATACTTTTTTTCTGACGTTGCATTTTATTTTCAAAATCTTACATATAGTTTGCATAAAATGACGGTTTAATCAAACGAACCAAAATCGTGAATTTTGATTCGAGAACAATATAATCATTCAAAACGTCAACGAAACTAAAAGTAAAAATTATGGAGTCATTTGCCAAGCTCTACGACATTCCACTGCGAATATATCTGCATATCTATGTATAAATTATACAATTTGCTACTAACAGTTGATTATTGTTATATTCGGACGCTACATTTGTAGTTATTTAAACTTACGACAGATAAGCTACGCGGGCATAGTTGATAAATGATAAAACAGCAGTTCACGTTTTCATACAGACAAAGATTTGCTATCGGTTGATTGGTCAACGCACGCGGGCTCCCAGCCAATGAAATTTCATTGGAAACACGTCATTCGTGCGATACGAGCGCTACTATACAGCATACCTTCAAATCACATTCGCTCCCCCACCCATCGTTCGTAACATAAGGAGGAAAGAAGATGGCCGTGAAGAACGAGAAAGAAAACAATCTCGAAGAGCGTTGAAGGTGGTAGAAGAACACGGTGCCTCGAAGGAGAACGGACGGCGAATCGTCGAAATCTCATCGAGCTGAAGTTACTGGAACCAACAGCGTACGATAAACGGTCGGGAACAACGGGAAAAGGAGTGTTCGATAGTTACATGTGCGTCCTTGCCACGAAGAGTTCAGTCTATCGAGGATCGTCCTTGGAATCGCTCGTCCCTGAAGCCGGCTCGAAGAGCTGCTCGTGATCTCGAAAACAAAAATGGCGGACGTTGACTCGAGGGTGGATCATTCGGATCCCGAATTGCGGTTTCTTTCCGTTGACAGGAATAATTTCAACGATCCCGCGACACAGGCGGAATGGACACAAAAGAAGCTCGTTTGGGTTCCGCACGAAACCCAGGGTTTCGTCGCAGCTGGGATAAAGGGTGAACGGGGCGACGAGGTTGAGGTGGAGATCGCCGAAACTGGAAAACGGGTTCTCGTTGCAAAAGATGATATTCAAAAAATGAATCCACCGAAATTCGATAAAGTCGAAGATATGGCTGAATTAACGTGCCTGAACGAAGCCTCCGTACTGCATAACCTCAAAGACAGATACTACTCTGGGCTGATTTACGTGAGTTTGACAGATTTCATTATATTTCTTGGTTAACATCGTTAAGCAAAACTTAAGGGTGTTTCCCCATTGACAGATTTATTATCTTACCGCTTTTGTCTTAATAAGTACAAAATAATTCAGAAACGAGTGAAATTTTCAATGGAATTATTGAAAAGATTATTCTTTCTTTATCTTTATTTGTTAGTTCTTGCTATGTTTTTATTAAGACAATAGCTATATGGAACAGGTTAAAAATTATTTGTAAGGCTTATCTCTTGTTAAATGGCTAAGTTTTGTTATCTAAAGCTTTGTCTCATTCACAAGAAGAAAATATTTCAGGAGTGGTTGAAAGATTAAAATGATTCTTTTTCTTGTTTCATTTCTTTTATTTAGTTAGTGCTTATTTTGTCTGTACAAAGATAATAGCATAAGATCAAGGTTGAAATTATTCATGAAGTTGATCTGTTGGTAAATAGCTAAGTTTTATTATCTAGAGTTTTTATGATAGAACCAGTTCAAGCTTACAAAATACAGTTAATTAAATTACCATTAATAAAAGTAAAGTTAATTATATAACTGACATAGAACAAACTGATTACAGTTATCTTATTTTTATAAAGATCCTGATAGATATTTTTAGATAAGGACATTGATATTTCAAACAAATTGAAAGAAAAACCTTTGAGCACAGCTATACTAATTCAATGAAATCTTAAAATTCCTTATAGTAAAAGTTCTGTTTATGTTATAATTATCGTGTGTAAAAAATTTATATAAATAAGTATATCTGTTATGCCATATAATAGTATAATGTAACGGCAGAAACTTATAAGGTAGGTGGGTACCAATTTTTGTTGTATTTCATTATACGCAAATTAAATGACCTTATTTGCATCCCAGTTCGTGTACTCTTTATGGACGTAGTAGCTTCATTCATTTACGTCTGAAAGGAAAATAATTTAGACAGATAATGTACATTATTTCATTAGAAACATGATATGAATGATAATTTTAAATACTGCTTTCTGCAAGAGTTAATAAATTTGAAGGGTAAACTCTTAAAAAAATTTATCATAATTACATTTCTCAAGCATTACATGATTTTAATAATCCCGGTAACCGTAGAAGGATCGATCAATACGTTTTTTATTTTTTCGATTGTTTGATAGTGTTAGAAAGCGAAAGATCGAAAACCAATCAAACGCGTCCGTAAACAAAGCACTGACCTAACTCAAGGCTCTCGCTGAATTTGATTATCTCCCGTTGTTGCGATCAAGTTTTTTTTTTCTCATATACTTCGACTTAGAATTATCTATTTCTGGCGTTACTGTTTCATTCGTTAAATCGCGTCTGCTTATCGTCGTATCTTTCGAACTCTGTCATCAATGATAATAACCTACAAAGTATCTTCTTTTTTTCTCGAAAACATGGCATCACTCTTTATTCTCAAAGAAGTAAAAATAAACCGTTACATGATGATAACTAAAAATAGTATGAAATAGATAAAAAATTATCTCTGCCGAAAGAAATTTGATTTTTATTCATAAATTATTAACGAATAAAATTATTATCTTACACGCGATTTCAACTATCACTTTGAATTAAAGAACATGCTTAAACGTGAAATTAAATTACAAATTACACAGAGGATATAATTATGACATTTGAACGTAATATGCGTTTAGAGACAATTACAAGAAAAAGTTTCGTTCGATCGGTCGAGTGATCTATAACCGCTACGATTACTTTCGACGCATCGTATTATTATAATCGATATAACAAACTAAATACCTTGATGTCGGTTAGAATTAAACAAATTCCACAGTATTTTCGCGCTTTGTTTTTGTTCGTTGAACCGTACTGAGGAATCTGCTGATAACGAGTGTGTCATTCCCGACACGAAATTTTGAAATAAAAGATATAAACTAGTCAGCCATTTTGGTGTAACTGTCTGTAGTCAGGGGTCGCACGCGGGAACGACGTTGATGACGTTTCACGAAAATCCAAGAAAAACTCACGGGATTATCTGTTTCGACAGATCCAAATATCGAAATAAATTCTTAAAAGGTAGAATCAATCGATAGTTGTACTGCGGTTCGTTTCTTGAGCACTTATCATGAGGACTGATAACGATTGTGGCTTTTCCACGTAACATTGACTCACCGTAATTTTTAGAGTTCTCTTCGAAGGTTATGTTGTAAACGCATGTGATCTCGATAATTAATTTGAATCACCCAAATTTTAACGTAATAACGTTTAAAATAGTAAAATTGTTTAAAAAATAAGAAGAAAATTTTAGAGATAGGAAGAAATACGAAGATGAAGTTTTTTGAGGGAATTCGAAAGAGGAATTTTAATTTGGCAGAAGCTGGGAGACGTTCAAGAGGCGTCGCCTCGCGAGCGGCAGGAGTCGGTCGTTTTCGAAATAATTTGATAAACCATCGAGCGAGGTCGTGTCCGAGGATCTCGCGGTCTTTCGACGTTCGATATTAATTAAAAGAATCGCGGTTTTTATTGGACCTTACGATATAGAAATATCTGCTTACGTATGGCAAGCATTCTAGGACAGCAGAGAATGACGTCATGCGTGTGCCTCGTACGCGCTGATTTTTCTTCTTTCGATACGTGATACGTAAGCGTGCGTCGTATCTTCCGATCCGATGTACCGAAAAATCATCGAAACCTTTCGAATCGAGATTCGATCGGTAAATTCCTTAACAAATCGGTCATGTCGACGCTTTTACCGACGTTGACGTTACACATGATATCTTCGACTGGAGTGTACTTATATGAACAGTGTAAAATACATTATATTTTTGTACATGTTTTAACTACTTGTTACAGGATTATTTTTTTTTGCATTGTAACAAGTACCACGATTATTTTATATTCTTAAATCTCGAGATCCTGATATTTTCATACTCAGTTTTTTAAATTTCTACAGCTACAGCTATTTATATTTCTAGATCTGTATATTAGTATATCTTTAGATTTTTGTATCAGGATATTTCTAAATTCTTATGTCCCTAGATCTCTATATTTTTAAATCTTTAAATTCCTAGTTTTTTGTATTACTATATACCTAAATACCCTTATTCAGTTTTTTCTAGATATCTGTATTTTTATTGACTATATCCCTAGATATCAGTATTCTTATTGACTATATCCCTAGATATCTGTATTCTTATTGACTATATCCCCAGATATCTATATTCTTATTCACCATATCACTACATGTATGTGCTTATTCATCCCTAGATATCCATGTCTGTATATCCCTAGATTTCTGTATCTATATATAGTATTACATTGTCCTTTTAAAGTAGTCAATTTTTCTTACATAAAATGTTAAAAATTGGCATTAATATGTTTACAGAAAAAAAATGTTCATAAATTTGATAATTTGCAGATCTAAAAATTGTAAGATTTGGAAAATTGAGAATTTATAGATTTAAAAATTGGGCGATACAAAAAATGGGGAATTTTTTAAGCCTTAGAATTAGTTAGCTAGAATTTGCCTATCAAACCCGTATGTCTAACGTCAACACGCTGACACTGTACAACCAATCGTGGGTGCTGGAAACGCATATGTGCATACTGTTATACAATCTAGAGTTCCAACAGACACGTCATAAAAATTCATCCCAATACCAAAGCGTTATAGTATTCGTACAGAAAGAAACATTCCATATATGGAATTAAGTTGAAACTTCCAAAGCCAGACTGGTTTAAGAATTTCTTACCGCAAGTTAATTTAAGGTTGATTTTCATCAAAGTGAAGAATCTACATGTTGTTTATTTAGTTTACATTTCATTGTTAATTTGAAATTAAGTGAAATTAAGTAGATTAAAGGCTGGTAGGTTTAGGAGATATTTATTCCGAACGGTGAATACGAATGTAAAGATTTAAAAGACGGAAAGATAAGGGTGCGTTGACGGAGGAGCGTCGGTGTGGCGTCGTTGCGGCGTCGGCGTCGCGTCATATCGAGTGAATCCGTATCCCGGAATCTGTGCGGTTTCGTCAGAGTTCGGTTTCTTTCCTAAGAAGACCGAAACCGCGCGTTGACTATAAAAGGCACCGAGTCTCCAGTGAAACTGGCTCTTTCTCTTTTCTTCTTTTGCTCTTTTGCTCGTTTGCTCGTCACCGGTGTATTACGCGGAGACAACGTTTACGGTACCGCGAGGAAGCGGGTTAAGGACACTCGTCCTTATAAGGACTCCTCCTTGATCGTTCTCTTTCTCTTTCTCCTCTCTTCTCTGCTCTCCTCTCCTAAATTCGATAGACCGAAACGTCAAAGTTACTCGAAAATTGTCTTCCATAACGGTTTGCTCTTATTTCGATCGATCGAATCTCCACTCTCTTTCGCTTAGGATTTCGTTCGGCTACTGATCGTTGTAATTTTATTTCACTTATTTACAATATCGAGTAACCAGAATTTTTTTCTTGTTATCTTTATTCCTAAATACTTATCATAATTTTCATTATCGGTGGTCTGATTTTTATTTTGGCTAATGGCAGCTATTATTAATGATGAAAATTTTTTCTAATTAAATTTGATAGAACGATGGCAATGTAATTTTATTTATTTATAATATGGAATGATAACAATTTTTCTTTCTTTGGTTAACATTACTGTTAACGTTTCTTTTTATAATTTCCATTGCCGATGGCCTGATTTTAATTTTGCCTCTGTCAGTCATTATTAATGGCTGAAAATTTTATGAATGACAGAAATTTCATGTCATTTATTTAAAATATGAAATAATCATAATTATTTTCTCTGGTTATAATTGTTATTAAAATTCTTTTTTATAATTATCATTGTTGATGATCTGACTTTTATTTTCGCTATCGAAAATTGTTATCAACGATGATTATTTTTTATAATTATATTCGGCTATTGTTTGCAATATTATTCTTAATATATTATTAATATATGTAGATTGGTATTTAGTGATTTAATATTTGAATGTATGTATAACATGCAGCTTTGAAATTTAGTAGAATGTAAACTGATTTCTTACGCGAACACAAATTACAGATATCGATTATCGATACATTATCGATATTTAATGATCTGCTAACAATATCGTTAAAACGTAGTTAAAGTTAATGAGGGTGAACGATGTATAATGAGCGTAATGAGTAACCGTTCGAATCAGTTTATTGCTGTTTAAATCTCAAATGTAACCTAACCTAACCTTGCACGTAATTTTATCGTTCGCGGGTATTTATAGTTGTTTAATCTTTGAGCACACATATAATCTAATTTTGAAAGAGGATATTTATTGAATGATAAAATTGTGCATGGAGTTAGGTGCGGTTTATCCTGCAAATCTATTGGGTTAGGTTAGATTGAGTTACGTAGATTAATTTTAGATTAGGTTAGATTAATTTTAGATTAAGATTGATTTTAATTAATTTTTTAATCGTTTTAAGTTAATTAATTTTGATTAATTGTGGATCAATTTTAGATTATTTTATATCAGTTGAAATGGTTTAAACAGGTTAGGTTGTGATTACGTTAGATTAGATTAATGTTAGATTAGCTTAAGGTTAGATTAGATCAAGAGGAAATGGATTAAGGTTGGATTAGTTTATGATTTTATTAGTTTAAGGTTAGATTAGATTATGGTTGCATTGAATTAATGTTAGATTAGATTAAGGTTAGGTTGGATTAAGGTTACAGTGAATTAATGTTCTATTAGACTAAAGTTAGATTGAATTAACGTTATACTATATTAAGGTTATTTCAGTTATAGTTAAGCTAGATTAGACTGAGGTTAATTAGTTTACATAAATTAAGGTTACATCAGTTTAAGTTATAGTTTGCCTATATCAGGTTGTGGTTAGGTTGTTGAAAGTTAGATTTAGGTTATGTTTTATTTAAGATAAATTAAAGTCAGATTAAAACCTGACAGAATTACACAGAATTAAAATGTTTCATGTTTTGGCGAAGCTAGTTTGGTCGTTAGGTTAGATAATTCCATTTACTGTTAGGTTAGATAATACCATTTTTCACAGGAAACTCATTAACTAGAGACACATTTGAATTATCGGAAACCTGAAAATCATTCATGCCATCAGTTTCGATATTAATCATCAATTACAAGAATCGATGATCGTTATCGAATTCGTCAGAACTTCCGTCTCGTTAATTATACTTTTCAGTGTCAGTTAGCATGTATCCCGGTAAAATTTAAAACGCACGAAACTTAGTTATCGTAGAGCGCAGTCGTTATCAACCGTAGTCGAATAATTCAGTTTTCGAGCGACGAGCCATGGAATTCGACCGTTCGCTATCGCCTCGTTCGCGAATGACCGAAGCATGGATAAGCGTCACAAACATCGTTAGTCCTCTTTTTCTTGCATAACAATGTCAAGAAAGAGATGCAGTTTTCTCGAAGAAGGAGTTAGAGCCGGTGGTTGTTAGCGAGCTGTAACCAGGAATGTTGGGCAGGTCGACGACACGACGCTCTCGGAGACCGGTTTTGGGGACCTTCGAAGAGAGAGTTCTGTTTTAAAAAAAGGGAACAAAATAGCCGTGGATCACTACTTTGCATCGAGACTTTGTCCGATTTTGGTTAGGTGGGTTTTCATCGGAAAATAGGACGAATATACACGAACGAAAATACGCCATTTTTCCTTGTGCTCTTCCGATATTACTCTGTAATATTGGCACGGTGCACTCTCCTGAAAACTACAATACTTTGCGATGTTTTTGATCAAGAGAAAGTTCTGTACTCGTGATAAAAAATATAGCTGGTTTACAATTTTGGGCGAACTCAGAAACATGTAGTTGGTATAACCTAAGATAATTGCATTTTATTTTAGTTGTAGCTTTTTTTATAAAGTAATTTTTTTGATCAAGATTTTTGGACAAAGTAATTATTAACATAACTGGAAACATAATTGTACAAGTTTGCAACAGTTAAAAATATAATTGAAATTTTAATAAATATAGTATAATTAAAATATTAATAAATGCAATATATAATGAACATGTTAATAAATGCAAAATATAATGAATATATTAATAAATGCAATATAATGAACATGTTAATAAATGCAAAATATAATGAATATATCAATAAATGCAAAATATAATGAATATATTAATAAATGCAATATAATGAACATATTAATAAATACAATATAATGAGAATGTTAATGAATGCAAAATATAATGAACATATTAATAAATGCAATATAATGAACATGTTAATAAATGCAAAATATAATGAATATATCAATAAATGCAAAATATAATGAATATATTAATAAATGCAATATAATTAAAATATTAATAAATGCAATATAATGAACATATTAATAAATACAATATAATGAACATGTTAATAAATGCAAAATATAATGCACATATTAATGAATGCAATATAATGAACATGTTAATAAATGCAAAATATAATAAATATATTAATGAATGCAATATAATGAAAATATTAATAAATGCAATATAACAAAAATATTAATAAATATAATACAGTTAATATTTTCAACATATTTCTCCACAATCTCGTGCATCACATAATACAAAAATATATATGACACAATTTTTCAACAATGTTGCAAGGAGTTATATAAAAGTATGCGACAATGGGCTACTTTAATCTCTGTCAGATAAATTTGAGCGCAACGATCAGATTACAGGAATTATTAAGTGGTTATTTAATTACGTGTTTCGGTGAATATGCCAGAATGCCATCCGCTTATCAGTGATACTGAAACGGAGCAAAGTTATTTAACCTCTTATCAAACAACTACCGGTACCGTTTATCGAACAATGAATTATTGCAACGTTTTCGTCAACGCAGAATTCTGCTTCCAGACGTGAAATTGCGTTTGTCACGAACGTGGAAAATTGTTGTAAATGTTTTGAATAGGAGTTGGAGGCGGGCGGTCAGTAAACGAGTGTTTATTTATCTAACCGCCTATTGAGTAGCTCGAGAATTCGTCCATTATTATTGTTTTTTTTTTTTATAAAATAATATGCAGTAAATTATTGTTGTGTGGTGTGTTATTAATATAAAATAAATTATTGTTTTATGTTAAAGTAATATGCAATATATTATTATTGTATGTTAAAGTAATGTATAATATATTATTATTGTATGTTAAAGTAATGTATAATATATTATTATTGTATTTTAAGTTATATATATATAATTAAATTCTTGTGTATATTTAACAAAATCGTTGTATATAAATAATTAAATTAAATTAAATTGTTATGTACAAAATAATCTAGTTTCATATAAACAATCAAACTGTTGCATATAATTAATCAAATTATTATTTATAAATATTCAATTTCTCCAATATATACAATCAAACTGCATATAAATAATCAAATCATTATATATAACTATTCAAACCGTCGAATAAAAATAGTCAAACTATCACATAAATAATCAGAGATTGCATATAAATAATCACGAGTTGCATATAAATAATTCAAACAAACATCACTGATAATCAAAGTTTGCTCACCGTCTTTTTTAAGGAATCTGAAAACAAATATTGACGAATTTCATAAAATCAAATGCATCAAGCGTGTGATATTGATAGCGACCGTGTCGAGACACAGAGTACAGCAAAGAAAAAGAGAAATTTCATAAATTCTCCACGAACGTTTCCTACACGACATTTTTTCGTGGTTACGCGCCGGCATGGAGTCGCGTAAACCGATCCGCTTGCTCATCTTTTCGAAACGGTGACGCATACCTATGGCTTTTCGTTCCGTTTAACTCGTAAATTATTCATCGAAGCGAAAAAGAAAGCTTTCGACGGAAGTTAGACCGTATGGCTACGATTGATCTCGTAGGATATCGATGGGCAACTCCCCCGCGAGGTCGTGGTTCATGGGCGGACATTTGTGGGCTGTCAGTTTCAGAATTTATAGATTTCACGTGTTTTTTTTTTAAATCAAAGTAATAAACTTATAGGAAGAAATTATAAAAAACTCGAGAACTTGCAAATTTACACATTTGAAATTTGAGAACTTGAACATTTAAAAACTGGAAAATTTGAAACTGGGAAACGTGAACACTTGAGTACTTGAACTTTGAAAAATTAAAACTTGAAACTTGAAACTTGAAAAATTGAAACTTGAAAATTTGAAAACTTGCAACTGGGGACTTTCAAAATTTCAAACTTGAATATTTGAATACTTGAAACTTGAAAACTTGAAAAATTGAAACTTGAAACCCCTTGCAACTTGAAAATTTGAAAACTTGAAAAATTAAAAAATTGAAACTTGAAAACTTACAACTTGAAAATTTGAAAATTTGAAAACTTGAAAACTTGAAACTTGAAAACTTGCAACTTAAAAATTTAAAAACTTGAAAAATTAAAAAATTGAAACTTGAAACCTTGAAAATTTGAAAACGTGAAACTTGAAAACCTGATACTTGAACAATTTCAAACTAGAACATTTAAAACTTAAAAATTGCTAAAAGTTCGAAAAGTTCAAAATCTATAAATTCAATATATCATCCTCTTTGCCCACCATCATTATTACACACACCGGGCAAATCGTTGCCCGTGAGCTATTGAAAGGTCAGCTGATCTCATCGTTATCATTGAAACTCTAGCAAAAACTTGTGAGTAGACGATGATCGATAAAATAGCAGAAAATATGTATTCCACGCTGAATCACTCGGACAAACAAAAACAAACTCGTCGTTCGATTTCGTTGTTCTCGTTCATCTGCTTATTCAGCGTGGTCGTTTATCAATTTATAGGGTTATTGATGGTTAAAGTGCAACGCGTATGTAACAAATCGCTGGAAGCATGTAGACGTACATGTTACTCTACGACTTCTAGTGTCTCGTGTCTTTGAGTTAAATTTAACTCTACATATTTTTTTCAAACATGTGTTGTGTATAGTTAATATGAGTTATAATATATGTACATATATTGATTGTATGATTGATTATAGAAAACAGATATTAATACATAATAAACATATAGTGATATATAATCGATTGTAATTGATATACATACATATATTAATACATGATCGATTATAATAGACATACATATATTAATACATCATCGGTTACAATAAACATACATGTATACTGATATATACTTATACATCATGGTGTACAAATATTACATATTGATATGCGATCGATTATAATAAATATGCATTGATACATGATTGACTACAAATATTACATATATTGATACGTGATCGATTACAAATATTACATATATTAATACATGATTGATTACACATATGTACATATATTGATACATGATCGATTACAAATATGTACATTGATACATGATCGGTTACAGTAAATATGTATTGACACGTGATCGACCGTAACGAACACGTACTCATATATGATCGACTACAAAAACATAAATTGATCCATAGTCAACTACAAAAAATACATATTGATACATGATCGATTATAAAAAATATGTACTTGTACATGATAGACTGTGATAAACATATATTAGTACATGTTCGACTATATTAAACATATATGGAAACATGATCGACTATAATAAACATATGTTGATATACAATCGACTATATCGGACTGACATTGAATGTACAAGTGATAGATCAGACAGTTTTCAGTCATGATTCTTTTTTTTTTCGATGAATAAGTATTATCGAGCTTCATGTGTAACACAATTGTATCGTATTTTCAGCAAACCCTCAAACATCTGTTAATTAGTCACTATTATGTCGTGAATCGATATTGAAACAGAAACAAACTAGAACTCAATCCTGCTCTAGTCGAATTACACAGTTGCAACTTACAACTGGCTTCGTCTACCGCCTAGCTTTTACTTTCATCGCCAATATTTCTTGATTCTCTTTTTACTTGCTGAAGAAATTCTTGCGTGCGTGATGTATGCTCGGGTACAAGGTAGATTTACTCGGTTCAATCTTCTGAAATGGAATTTGTGAATTTGTATGTTAGAAAGACTAAGTTTTGTAAGTTTAGGCATTTGGGAAATTGTAGATTTTGAAATTTGGAGGTTGAGAATTTCATAATTCTTAAATTTAAAATTATAGAATTTAAGATTTTGTAAATTTGAAAATTTGGAGATTGAAAATTTGGGAACTGACAAATTGTAAATTTGTAAAATTCATAATTGAAAAGTTTGCATAATTTAAAATGAAAACTAAATAGCAAAACCATCATAAAACACTAATATAGTTTGTATTCTATTCAATATAACAATAAATTACAGAATACAATAAGTTGCAATACTTGTAGAGTTGCTTCACACCTCAGAGATCCTATTGCTTCCTACAACTTAAGAAAAAATATTTAAAAAATCCACTTTTGACTGAAAGTATACGAATAAAAAACATCTTTACATCTTTCTGAGTGACGTTTGCGAAGCAAGCTTTTAACGAGTTGCTAGTTGACGATCATTCTTTGGTAAATCATCGGATAAACTTGTTACTCGATGACCAAGCTTCGCAACGATACAACCTAACCTATACAAATAACATTTGTATCGCGCGCTTTCTACGTAACGAGTTCAGGGTTAACTAAAATAAATACGCGTAAACCGATTACTTAAAAAATGTTACAAGTTGAAGGTAACGTAGCTTTCCGAGCACGGTTTTTAATTTGTAGGACAATGTTGTAATACAGTTGCGATTTACTGTAGCTCAATAGGTTAGGTAACTACCAGTGGATCAAACGTTACGGTCTCTATTTTCAAATTTCTTAACACTATGCCGTTCATCTTAATATTGTTTCATGTGAAAATTATTCAAATCTGGGAGTGGTCATTTATATTGTATATTTACCTATTTTATTTACATATTACTGTTCTGAATTTGGGAATTTGAAAATTTGAAAATTTTAGGATTTGGGAAACTAGTCATTTAAGAATTTGGAAATTATGGAATTGTAAAAATATTAGAATTAAAAAATTTGAGGATTCAAAAATGTGAAGAATTAGTCATTTGTGTCTTGAGAAATATTTACAAATTTAGGAAGTGTAGAATTTAATTTATTCCCATAACAATACAAAAAAATAATCCCACAAATGAATCACAATATGAATTAAAATACTTCTGAAATATTTTCACAAATTTGTTCACTTGCATAACAATCTAAAATAAGTCTTACATTTACCAAAATTTTACATGCAAATTTAACAATAAAATGACAAAAGGTTCGTTGAAACTACAATCAGTCATTTTCGTCCTCTGAACTAAAATATAATTTAAGACAAGAAATAATAATTATTAAACTAAATTTTATATTCGCACTTAAGGTATATATTACGTTCACTGTATTTTGTGATATAGATGTGTTTTACTAACACAGGATATATTTGAACAAAAGTCCTTCGAGAGATATCGTTATTGACAAATTTTTACGCGGTTTGTCGGGACTATTTGTCGATCGGTGGTTGGTATGATTGCAGACGTACTCGGGGCTCTTCTGCGTGGTGGTAAATCCATACAAGAGGCTGCCAATTTACACGGAAAAGATAATGGAGAGGTATAAGGGTATTAAGAGACACGAGGTTCCACCCCATGTTTTCGCCATTACGGACACCGCATATCGTTCCATGCTTCAAGGTAATTGATTCGTCCATTCGTTTGTTCGACCTCTGTTTTATTCTCTGGAAGCCATATCAAAATTGTACTTGTCATCTGACGCGACAAAGATTTTTTTCCATTGTCATACTTCCATTTTATTCTGAATAAATACATGGGATATCTAGAAAAATATTTGTAAAGTAATAAATGCATGATAACAAAGTAAAAAACATATGATATAATACAGTAATACAGTAACATGTCATAATAAAATGATAAACATATTTTTTTCATTGACATACACTTCAAATTTATTCTGAATAAATATGATATCCAGAAAAATATTTGTGAAGTAATAAACGTATGTTATAAAGTAATGACATATGTTATAACACAGTAGTAAACATGATGTTTAACCTTAAAATTCACCAGCAGTATAATAGAGATTCATACCTGTCATTGCAACTCATATGTACCGTAAAATCCGTATGTACTTGTTTATAATATAACAAATATAATGTACATATATGTTTAACCCTAAAATTCATCAGCAGTATAATAAAAATTCATACCTGTCATTGTAAAATCCGTATGTACTTGTCTATAATATAAGAAATATAATGTACATACTAAAAATGTCAATCTTTCTCGATTTTAAATCACACTGCAATTATTATAGCTTCCACTGCAGAAGTCTGTAAAGTCTGTAATTCAATCTTCCCGCCATCTTGAATTTCGTACTGTAAACAAAAGATCATTAATAAAAATGTACATGTAAAATTTTTCGTGACTTTCAGAGAACAAATATTCCGAGTCAAAGCGACATAACCTCTTAAGCGGAAGGAGGAGATTAACCTAATGTTTTTGTTTGTGATTCTGTTCGATAGATCGAGAAGACCAGTCGATTCTGTGCACCGGCGAATCTGGCGCAGGCAAAACGGAAAACACTAAAAAAGTAATTCAATATCTGGCCTACGTAGCCGCTTCAAAGCCAAAATCTAATGCGGTAAGTGAACGACTGAACGTTTTCATTTTTCATAGAGATCGGTAGATTTCTTATTTAGTCCGTAATGTCGAAAGAGTCTAGCGCAACGAAAGAATGAGAAGTCGTGTTCGCGGAAGTAAATTGAAGTCTTAGTTTTTTTCTGTTGTATATATTTTCTTCGATAGTTTAGTTTAGGGTATCGCTGGTTGAAACGTAATCTACGTATTTGTTCTATTGTACATATTTCCTTGGATAGTTTAGGGTATCGTAGCACGCGTTATCACATTTTGTATTTTTAGCTTGACAAAGCTATTTCCGTACGCGTTTTCTTTTACACGACGCACCGTGTCAGTTCGTCTTCCTGTTCACTTGCGACTATGCACACAGAGCAACAAACGCCGATGATTTAAATGTATCAAATGATCAAATATAAAAAAGAGAAGGTTATGAACGTTTCCTTATCTGCCGTTTAGAATTGTTATACGTTATTTACCGACTGGCGTTCTTGAAAAATGAGAAAATATCAAAGCAGTCTTTGCATCCCTGTCGGAAAAACCAGTGATGGGCAAATTTGCCCGTCAGGGCATATGAGTGTGCAAGTTCGTGTATCTTGGAATATTTATTGGTAGACAAATTTTTTAATTTGAAAATATAAGAGAATTAGAATATTTTTAAGGAGTTTTGAAAATTTAATATTTTGATACTTTAATATTCTCAAGATTAGAATTTAATTTAATTTGAGGTTATCAATTTAATTTACTTTAGAATTATTAATTTAATTTAATTTATACAATAAATTTGATTTATTAATTTCTTAGCTTAATACTATTATAAATAAATATTTCTAAATTGACAGATTTGAAAATTAAAAAATTTCTATGATTCTATGAGGGCATTGATCTGCCATCACTGGTAAAGAGAATCAATTTTCTAGAGCATTTTCTAGCATCCTCCTTCGATGCATGAAAATTTCTGTAAATACTTATTTTTCTTCTCTTTTTCCGTGCATGATGCTTCGTAAATTTCGACCGGTTACAAACCGTAAAAATGAACTTCCTTACGAAGAAACGAGAAAACGAACTTTGAGACGTGAAATTTGACGAACATCACGATCTGACAGTAAAAAAATCTTTATGCACGGAAATCTACACGCTATCGTTTTTTTTCTGAGGAATGGTGGCGAAACATGGGAAGTCCAACCACAATTTCCGTGTTTAGATAAATTTCAGTATAGGTTAAAACTGAGCTACGCCATCTTTGTTTCGATCGCGTTTATTAAAGAATTTTATTCCTTTAATATTTTTAATTTAAGTCAAGTAATTTAATTGTATAACTTAATCGGCTAATTAAGATGATTTGAAAGCGTTTAAATTAACAAAAAAACTGTCGGATAACTAATTAATTAGATTCATTTATTTCAGCTTCTTATTTTTGTATAGTGCAGAGTATAGTAGATTTCCCTAGGGAAATTGATGCAGTACCACACTACTCTTGTGCAAATAGTTATTCAGAAATATTTGATGCAGTATTTATTTTATTATTATTATTAATATTTTATGGTTAATATTATTAATATTGATATTTTGTAGACAGAGTTAGTAATGAAACTAGGAAGAAATTTAAAAAATAAAAACTGAAATATAAAATGAGTGAAAAATGAAAAAATGTAAATTATAAAAAAAATGTAACTATAAAATGAAATTTATTTAAGTGCTCATAGAATTCAAATTTTCACTTTAATAAAATACTTGAATTACTTGAAACTTATTCACTTAATTATTGAAGTACTCTATGAAGTACTTCAGGTACTGAAATTAAAATAAATTTGAGAGGAAACTAAGTTAGTAAAAAAGTAAACATTAATTTTTTTAAATTTTAACTAAATTTCTAAATTTTTTTGGGGAAAAAAATTTGTTTGAGGCACATTAACAAGTATAGTCACGAATATAAAGTGGTGGGGTTCTGAGTCAACATTTTCCCCAGGAGTCAACCAAACTGCTATACAAAGTATCGTGATTAAAAAAAGATACACCGTTACACGCTAGACAAATTAATACGTTAATTAGAAGATAACCATGACGAATGCTCGATTAAAATGGTACGTGTTGTTATTGAAAAAGAAAGAGAAAAAAGATGTATGCATAAATGAAATGATCATTACGCAAGAGCGTAGTGAATCGTTGATGAAATCGACCGTCGAATACCGAAAGACTGTTCTCGGATCGGGATAGATGACGATAGGCCATCGTAGATCACACTGGTATTCGAAGGATCTTTCCTTTTTCAGTGAAACGATCCACTTATCAGCCTAACTCGGCTTTGAGTCATTCTCGTTCGACCGTTCTGACTCATCGTGTGCTTCGAAACTCGTGTTCTTATATAGAAAAAAAAAAATACGCTCGTCCCCTTTGCCTGCGACTTAGAATTCGTTATTAACGGCCAACTCGTTAACGATCGACGAAAATTTCTTCGACGATTTCGATGCATGAACTCGTCGTTAACGCGCAGCAGTACGCGTTTGAAATTTTGTTAATCGATGCGAAAAGAATGTTATGGGGGTTTCGAAATTTCTAATTACCTCGTTAAGGATTACGGTTACGTTATAATCGACAATTAAATACCTTTTAATTGGACTTCAAATTTAATTGAATGATTTTTCGATTGATTATTCAATCTTCAAGTTTATATAAATCTGGGGTCAAATTTTTTATTGTTACTTGTCAAATAACAAGTCATTGTAATTGTACGATCTTTTAATTAGCAAACTGTATTTTTTTTAAAATGATAATTAGAATTTAATTTCTAATTGAACATTATATTTGGTAATATCCTAAATTAGGAAAATTTAATTTCTTTATTTTTATTGCAAATTATTACCGTTTAAGTACATCATTAACGTCATTTTTAATTAGAAATTAAATCGCTTTGGAGAAATTAGAGTCAAGAATTTAAATTCATTTTTATTTAAATTTAAATTTTAATTCGGTTGAATTAAGATTGTTGATTGCAAGTTTTGATTAATCATTGTATAATATTGCAAATGTATAACAATATACAATAATAATTATTGAAAATATTTTTTCTCTAATAACTTTTCTGTTTCAGATTGTTATAATGTTGCAAATATGCAATATTATACAATATCTTATAATGAATAAATTTGTTGTAAACAAAATATTTTTTTATTAATATTCAAATATTTTTATTTCATCAAATTAATTAAATTAATTTACTTGATCATTTACTTTATCTTTAACTTGACAAGTTTAAATAAAAAATCCAACTTGAATTTTCAATTTAAAGTCATTCAATTTACACCTACATTTACTCAAACACTGAACAATAATTAAAGCTTTAGTAAATTTTCTAGAATTACAAGTAAAGCTTTAACTATTGTTTAAATCGAAAACTGCTTGAAACCCTGTTATCGACTATCGATGGGCACGACGAAAATTTGTCAAAAGAATAATATCGCACTGGACCCTTGCACCCGAGGCTCGTGAATTTAATTTTGCAAATTCTTTCATTCCCGGTGCTGACTTTCGGCGGCCACGACACACCTAGACACCGAGTCCGGCATTAATCATAGTAAGTCAACAACAAAATGATCAACATTCCGCTCACGCGATCATGTACGCTGCTATCTGCCTTCCTTACGTTTCTCTTCTCTCATTCTCTCTTTCTCTTATTCCTCTTTTTGTTGGTTCTCACTTCCCGCCCCCCATGTTTTCAAAAGCTTGTTCCACTAACTGTTTGTAACTTGTGGTTTCTGGACGTTTCTTTTTTTCTATTTTTAATAACCCGGTCGGCTTGATCATTGCGCGCACGTAAAAGCGTACGTCATTGCATTTCGTTTCCTAGCCTTTCGTTGTTGACTTTTGCGATCAGTGTAGCCAAATTTTTCAAACACGCTAACGAGCGTTAATGCGCGGGCAAACAAATCGCGAGGCGCCAAATTTAAATCGAGTGACGCCATGTTCGAGTGACGCCATATACAAATAAAACTTAAATCATAATTATCGTTACGTTAAATAATAATACATATACGAGCATAAAAATGATTTAGCAATGTTCCTTTGAAAATATTTACATTTATTTTTGAGTGATCGCGTTTAGAAAAGTAGCAGTTAACGCTTGAAACTTTCAATCGCGTGCGTTGAACAGTGGGCTGCGCGGAGAATATGCGCAGTAATTCGGAAGAGTTTGCTCGTAAGACTGATTCACATGCAGCGCTTGTTGCAAAACCGTCAAAAACAGTTCTGAAAGTAAATAAGTCATTTGATATACGAGGAACGAAAATACGATAAAAAGGTTATTATACGATAAAAATTAGAACAAGGAAGAAATAATATAGTAGAAATAATATAAAATAAAATTGATTCTTTTAGAAATGCGATGGAGCGTCTAATTTGGCTACACTGTTTACGATGTCAACATAATAATGGCGTTTAGTACTCGATGGAAAATTAATCATCGTTCCCCTTACCTCATTTTTCGTACTAACGAAACTTAACCGAAAGACGATAATAGTAGTTGAAGAAGATAGAGTTATCATGGCTTATCGGACGAATAAAGGGAGTGTTCTAAAATTCTAACAAATTTCCTTATTTTTTTCTCGCTGCTCGCTGGATTCAGGGTTCCGGAAATATTTCGGATAAATTTGCGGTAATTAACGTGAGAGTCGACTAATTTAATTATGTATTCGTTAACGTGTTGTGTGTCGTGTTTGTATGCGTATGTTCGTGGCGTTGTATGCTTTTTAGGTATTTGTTTCCTATCCTTTTTTTTTCTTCTTGTATAATATTTTACTAATAATAATAGCCGCAGTTATAGAAATACAGTGAGTTAAAATCGTGAAGCTCGTAAGAAATATTTTTAGACAATGTTGTAAATATGTGTAAAATGAAATTAGAAATACTGCAATACATTTTCTTTTAATGCAACAATCTGTGTAATTGTAAAAATATTTGAACAGTAATCAAGCGCTAAGTAAGCGGTTTGGTATTTCCCAATTCATTGCAGTTGTGCCAACATACCATTTTTACCGACCGATGGTAACTTTGTCTTTAGAAAAGTATTCTATTTATTACGAATATATTGTATTACAGATACAATAGGAATAGATTGAAAATAGGAATAGATTATTTTATTTGTTTAATATTTACAATATTCTGTAAAAAAAATGTTTCGTACAGTGCTGTGCAATTTTAAACAACGCTCACTGTAATTTATTTCTGCCCAATTATTCGTTTCGAAAGAACCATAATTATCGATATCAATTTAAAGATTTCGAATGACTTATCGATACGGTCTCTGTTTCGAGAGCGTCGTTTAATTATGGTTCGTCGGTTCGAATGTTACGCAACGTTTAACTAAATAAAGTAAAAGCGGACACGATTCCGTGATTAATCGCTTTAATTACAGGCTAAGGTGCTATCGTAATCGTATTTTCATAGAGGCAATTACTTCTTTTAATTATGATCCTTGCTATGCTTCGTATAAATTGTTTCTTGTTCTTTACTTATCGTCAAATTATTATGGGAAGTAATCTCAAATCAGTGTCGTATTGGAGAGTTACGTTGAATACGTAATTATTTTGCTGTGTAATTAATTCTTTTGCCATCATTTGCAAGATTTTTAATGGTCAACTATTAGTGAATTGCATTGGCGTAACTAGGTGGGGTTCGTGATAGGTGTGGGTTTCAAGATTTTTGGTATTTCAAAATTTGAAGATTGGGGTCTTTGAAAGTTTAGAAATTTGGAATTTTTGATATTTTTAAATTTGGGTCTTGAGAATTAGGAATTTGGGGACTTGAAAATTTGGAAATTTGCAATTTGGAAACTTGAGAATGTAGAAATTTAGAATTTTGGGATTTCAGAAATTTGGGATCTTGAGAATTTAGAAATTTGGAATTTGGGATCTTAAGAATGTAGAAATTTAGAATTTTGGGATTTCAGAAATTTGGGATCTTGAGAATTTAGAAATTTGGAATTTGGGATCTTGAGAATTTAGAATTTTGAAATTTGGGATCTTGAGAATGTAGAAATTTAGAATTTTGGGATTTCAGAAATTTGGAACCTTGAGAATTTAGAAATTTGAAATTAGGGATCTTGAGAATTTAGAATTTTGAAATTTGGGATCTTGAGAATGTAGAAATTTAGAATTTTGGGATTTCAGAAATTTGGAACCTTGAGAATTTAGAAATTTGGAATTTGGGATCTTGAGAATTTAGAATTTTGAAATTTGGGATCTTGAGAGTATAGGCATTTGGAATTTGGGATCTTGAGATTTGGAATTTTTTAAATTTAGAATTTGGAAGCTTGAGAACTCAGAATTTTGGAATTTGAGAACTTAAGGATCTACGGCTTAAAAATTTCAAAATTTATATATTTTTAACACCTACTAATTTTCGTAAGTAATACTACCTTACCGTTATCCTTAGGAAAGAGAGAAGTACTCGATAATTCCCTACATCCCCACCCCTCCATTTATTCTACATCTACCTCGTCCAAATCCTAGTTACGCCAATACCTCGAATGTCAATGTCAAACATAAATGTTTAAACCATAATTCAATATCTCATCAAAACTTCAAGATAATTTATTCAACCATCGTGTCACATGATCAATCAAAATTCCTTATTCTGAACGGTGTTATCATTTTTTCACGATAGGGTGAATTGGAACAACAACTTTTGCAAGCAAACCCAATCCTGGAAGCCTTCGGAAACGCCAAGACTGTGAAAAACGACAACTCCTCGCGATTCGTAAGTGGACATCAATTTTACCCGATGAAATATCGGATTAAATGTTAAACGAGGAAGTTTCGAATCAGAAACTTTTCTTCTTCGAATAATAATAGAGGGTTCGTTGAACAGGGTAAATTTATTCGGATAAACTTCGATGCTTCCGGTTATATCGCTGGTGCGAACATAGAAACTTATCTTTTGGAGAAATCGAGAGCGATTCGACAAGCGAAGGACGAAAGGACTTTCCATATATTTTATCAACTTCTTGCTGGTGCTTCCCCTGAACAAAAGAGTAAGCAAACATTCTATCTGATTCTTTTACAAGCAGCGATATTTTTTATTTGATCCACTGCCGATTATTAACGCAAGTTTATATGTAAATCTACGCATATTTATTGTCTTTTAGCGCATTCTTATTCACCTTTTAGTTTTGTTATACGTCTGTATATTTTTGAAAAAATAACTTTCGCTGTGAGGGAAATTGTCCATATAACCTGAGGGCGAATTTCATAAGCGAAGGTCATATATTCGGAAATTTTTCAACTGTAATTAATGGTATCGATGGAGTAAACTTCGAAACATTCATATTTCTTTCGACCATATATTACCATAATCGTCTCTAAATTCTGCCAACTTCAAATTAACTTTTGTTCTTGTGACAATCTTTCATTTTTTGTTTCTTGCGATAAAGACGTTTGAATTAGTGCTAATTGTATTTCACTCAAAAAGAGACATCAGTTGGATCATTCAACAATACTATATACAATGCTAATACATTTCAATGATAAATAATTGCGATTAATAAATTATAACATCCAATAATTTTCGAATTAAGAACCTAGAATTATCGTTTTCTTTGTCATAAACAAATATTCTTGCAAATATCTCAAATTACCTTATTCAATCGTGTCTTGGACTGATATCTTGTTTCCAAGAGCGAAATCATATGTGAGCAAATTTTATTGTACACACTTACTTTACATAAAATCTTGGTGGTATTAACCTGACACCCTGTATATTACAATGTGTCAATTGTGTCTTTCACTAATAGCTCATAACGCTAAATAAATAGCTCAAGAAATAAATAATAATTGCACGAGATTCCCAAACGACGATGACGGCAGTGAATGTTTTAAATAAACAAAGAAGATTGACGAAAGTTTACCGATTTTTAGAGGAATTTATTCTGGAGGATCCAAAGCACTACCCGTTCCTGTCGAATGGCGCGCTGCCGGTTCCAGGGGTGGACGATTCGGCCGAGTTCTTCTCGACCGTCAAATCCATGCACATCATGGGTATGACGAACGAGGACTTTTCGTCGATCTTCCGCATCGTGTCCGCGGTGATGCTGTTTGGTTCGATGCAGTTCCGTCAGGAGAGGAACTCGGACCAGGCTACATTACCGGACAACACCGTGGCCCAGAAGATTTCTCATCTGTTGGGTCTAAGTGTGACTGAAATGACGAAAGCGTTCCTGAAGCCGAGGATCAAAGTGGGCAGGGACTTTGTGACGAAAGCACAAACGAAGGAACAAGTGGAGTTCGCGGTCGAAGCTATTTCGAAAGCTTGTTACGAGAGGATGTTCCGGTGGCTGGTGAACAGAATCAACCGATCGTTGGACCGCACGAAGAGACAGGGAGCTAGCTTCATTGGCATCCTCGACATGGCTGGTTTTGAAATATTCGAACTGAACAGTTTCGAGCAGCTTTGTATTAACTACACGAACGAGAAGCTGCAGCAGTTGTTCAATCATACCATGTTCATCTTGGAACAGGAGGAATATCAGAGAGAAGGAATCGAATGGAAGTTCATCGACTTCGGACTGGATCTGCAGCCGACCATCGATTTGATAGATAAACCTATGGGTATCATGGCGTTATTGGACGAGGAGTGTTGGTTCCCCAAAGCCACGGATAAAACGTTCGTTGAGAAACTGGTGGGCGCACACAGCGTGCATCCTAAGTTCATGAAAACCGACTTCAGAGGCGTCGCGGACTTCGCTATCATACATTACGCTGGAAAAGTTGATTATTCCGCTGCTAAATGGTTGATGAAGAACATGGATCCTTTGAACGAGAACGTGGTCAGTCTGCTGCAGAGTTCGCAGGATCCTTTCGTCTGCCACATTTGGAAGGATGCCGAAATCGTTGGCATGGCTCAGCAGGCGTTAACGGACACGCAGTTCGGCGCTAGAACGAGGAAGGGAATGTTTAGGACCGTCTCCCAGTTGTACAAGGAACAGTTGGCGAAATTAATGGTCACCCTGAGGAACACTAATCCGAATTTCGTGAGATGCATCATACCGAATCACGAGAAGAGGGCCGGGAAGATCGACGCTCCTTTGGTGCTAGATCAGTTGAGGTGTAACGGTGTTTTGGAAGGAATTAGAATTTGTCGACAGGGATTCCCCAACAGAATACCGTTCCAGGAATTCAGACAAAGATACGAACTTCTGACACCGAACGCCATTCCAAAAGGATTCATGGATGGGAAGAAGGCCTGCGAAAAAATGGTACGTTTGGTAATTGTATGAAATCATTTTTAATTAAGATGTTGATTTTATTAACATGTAAACTTGTTTCAGATTCAAGCCCTCGAACTCGATCCTAATCTGTATCGCGTCGGTCAGTCGAAGATTTTCTTCCGTGCCGGAGTTCTGGCTCATCTCGAAGAGGAACGCGATTACAAGATCACCGATATAATCGTGAATTTCCAAGCGTTTTGCCGTGGTTTCCTCGCTCGTAAGAATTATCAGAAACGTTTGCAGCAATTGAACGCCATCAGGATCATCCAGAGGAACTGCGCTGCTTATCTGAAACTTCGAAACTGGCAGTGGTGGCGTTTGTACACCAAAGTGAAACCTCTTCTAGAAGTGACCAAGCAGGAAGAAAAATTAACTCAAAAGGAGGATGAACTGAAACAAGTACGGGACAAGTTGGAATTACAGTTGCACTCTGCTCAGGAGTATGAACGAAAGTATCAACAAGCCATCGAGGAGAAAACCATGCTGGCGGAGCAGTTGCAAGCTGAGGTTGAATTGTGCGCGGAAGCGGAAGAGATGCGAGCAAGGCTAGCCGCGAGGAAGCAAGAACTGGAGGAGATTCTTCACGATTTGGAAGCAAGAATCGAAGAAGAGGAGGAAAGGAGCGCCGCGTTGACTCAAGAGAAGAAGAAACTGCAATTGAACATAAGCGACCTTGAGGAGCAATTGGAGGAGGAGGAAGCCGCCAGGCAAAAATTACAGTTGGAAAAAGTGCAATGCGACGCGAAAATAAAGAAACTCGAAGAGGATCTCGCCCTGTCGGAGGACACCAATCAGAAGTTGTTGAAGGAGAAGAAGATTCTTGAAGAAAGGGCGAACGACTTGTCGCAAACACTGGCGGAGGAAGAAGAAAAAGCGAAACATTTGTCGAAATTGAAAGCTAAACACGAGGCAACGATTGCGGATCTTGAAGAAAGATTGTTGAAGGATCATCAACAGAGACAAGAGGTGGACAGATCGAAGAGAAAGATAGAAACCGAGGTATCAGACTTGAAAGAACAACTCGCGGAAAGGAAGACTCAGGTAAAATATCTTTTATTATTAAATTGTTATTAAATGTAAGGTTTTATATAGAGATTGGTGATAAAGTAAAATTGATTTTAATGTTTTTGATGATAATCGTTTTAGGTGGAAGAACTTCAGTTGCAACTAGGTAAGCGTGAGGAAGAGTTGAATCAAGTGATGGCAAAGATGGACGAAGAAGGAGCAGCGAAAGCACAAGCTCAGAAAGCTCTTCGGGAACTAGAATCTCAATTAGCCGAGCTGCAAGAAGATTTGGAAGCCGAGAAAGCCGCGAGAGGAAAAGCGGAGAAATTAAAACGTGATCTAAACGAGGAATTGGAGGCATTGAAGAACGAGTTGTTAGATTCTCTCGATACGACCGCTGCCCAACAGGAATTGAGGAGTAAACGAGAACAGGAATTGGCGACATTGAAGAAGAACTTGGAAGAAGAAACGTCGATGCACGAAGCAACGTTGGCCGACATGCGTCACAAACACACGCAAGAATTAACCGCGTTGAACGAACAAATGGACGCATTGAAAAAGACAAAAGCCGTACTGGAAAAGGCGAAAGCAACATTGGAGGCTGAAAATGCTGATCTGGCGACGGAACTCAGATCCGTTAGCGCCAGCAGACAGGAATCAGATAGAAGAAGAAAGCAAGCCGAACAACAGCTTGCTGAAGTGAATGCAAAACTCGCGGAAGTTGAGAGAAACAGGCAAGAGTTGGTAGAAAGAGTAACGAAATTGCAACAAGAAGCTGAAAGCGTCATGCAACAGTTGGAGACTGCGGAATTGAAAGCTTCTGCGGCTATTAAAGCTTCGGCAACTTGCGAATCTCAGTTTACGGAACTTCAACAACAACTTGAAGAAGAGACCAGACAGAAGTTGGCTTTGAGTTCGAAATTGAGAGCGCTGGAAAGCGAAAAAGAAAGTCTTCACGACCAATTGGAGGAGGAAGAAGAAGCTAAGAAAGCTTTAGATAAACAGGTAATATTACTAGTAGTGTTAAGCTATTAGCTTATGAAGAAAATTCTAGACAGAATTTATTTCTTTATGAAAAATATTTGTTATTATACAATAAGCTCTATCTACAATATGACAAAGTTATATGAATTTACTTTATAAAATTATCTTCTTATCATCGATATTGCAATTAAGTGGTGGTTTAAAATATAGGTCCTCGGCTTAAACGTACAATTGGCTGAAGCTAAGAAGAGAGCAGAAGAAGAAGCAGAAGCTGCAGCGGCGTTAGAAGAAGCTAGGAAGAGATGCACGAAAGACATTGAGGCGCTTCAAAGGCAAGTTGAAGAATTACAAGCTGTCAATGATAAATTAGATAAATCGAAGAAGAAAGTTCAAGCGGAATTGGAAGATAGCATTATCGAGCTCGAAGCGCAAAGAGCAAAGGTGCTGGAGTTGGAGAAGAAACAAAAGAATTTCGACAAGGTAATTATCTGTTAATGAAATTTTAAATAACTAAATTTTTGCTTAATTTAATCTTCAATGTTGATCTTAATTTTATTAAGATCCGCTTGTATTGATAACGATAGAATAGTTCTTATTTTTAACTTCCGTATTAATTTTTTATTAATAGAATTATCATTTCTTTCTTTTTCTTTTAACAATTAACGATAGTTTGGGGAACTTTCTGTAAGTTTTTTATATTATGATTATTAGTTTAGTGACTCTTGAAGCTTTCGCGGTAGATAAGTTCAAATTTAGCGAGGAACTTTATTCGATGTTTTATCACATATTAGTAGATGTATCGATTAACTCTTAAACTTATATTTATAGCTATTTGTGGCAGCTTTTATTTACATTTACGCTAACGTTTATACATGACAGCAATCGTATTAGCCTATTAATTGTCGGAGCTAGAAAGTAAGTTGTCTTCAGGGTACAGTAAAAAAGCACAAAAATTAATGGTCACAAGAAATATAGTAAAGATATTGCCTACACACAAATATTAATGGGTTAAACGATATAATAAAATTGATACGATAAAAAAAAAACGATTGTTTTTAATGTTTCATACTAGGTGCTGGCCGAAGAAAAAACCGTCTCGGAGCAATACGCGGAGCAGCGGGATGCCGCGGAACGCGAAGCTCGCGAAAAGGAAACCCGGGTGTTGTCATTGACCCGTGAACTCGACGAAATGAACGAAAAGGTCGAGGAACTTGAACGGATTCGTCGTGGTCTT
Organism: Megachile rotundata; assembly: GCF_050947335.1. Lineage (NCBI taxonomy): Eukaryota > Metazoa > Arthropoda > Insecta > Hymenoptera > Megachilidae > Megachile > Megachile rotundata. Next base: position 7,967,016 of record NC_134986.1, read on the forward strand.
CAATCCGAACTGGACGAACTCGTGAACAACCAAGGGACGGCTGACAAAAATGTGCACGAGCTGGAGAAGGCGAAACGCGCTCTCGAGTCTCAATTGTCGGAGCAGCGTTCTCAAGTGGAGGAACTCGAGGATGAGTTACAGTTTACGGAAGACGCGAAACTGCGGTTAGAAGTAAATATGCAAGCTCTGAGAACTCAATTCGAACGAGATTTGCAAGCCAAGGAAGAACAGGCGGAAGAGAAACGAAGAGGATTAGTGAAACAGTTACGTGATCTTGAAGCAGAGTTAGAAGATGAGAGGAAGCAGAGGGCCGCTGCTATCGCGCAACGTAAGAAGATGGAGGCCGATTACAAGGACATCGAACAGCAACTGGAGATGCACAATAAAGTGAAGGAAGACGCGTTGAAGCAACTGAAGAAACTTCAGGCGCAAATAAAGGACTGCAGCCGAGAAACAGAAGAAGCCAGATCAGCAAGGGACGAACTTGCCGCGATCGCTAAAGAAACGGAAAGAAAAGTGAAGAGTTTGGAGGCAGATCTGATGCAGTTGACCGAGGATTACGCCAGTAGTGAACGAGCGAGAAGGGCTGCAGAAAACGAGAGGGACGAATTACAAGAGGAACTGAATAATAACGCTAACAAAGGCACGTTGATGCTAGACGAGAAACGTAGATTGGAAGCTAGAATTGCAACGTTGGAGGAGGAACTTGAAGAGGAGCAATCGAACGCTGAACTGTTAATGGATAGAGCACGAAAGGCTCAAATCTCTATCGAGCAACTGACGAACGATTTGACGACAGAAAGATCGACCACGCAGAAATTGGAATCGCACAAACTGTTACTGGAGAGACAGAATAAGGAATTGAAAGCGAAACTCACGGAATTGGAGACTGCTCAGAGAGCAAAGACCAAAGCTACGATCCAACAATTGGAGTCGAAGATTAATAATCTCGATGAACAATTGGAAACCGAAGCCAAGGAAAGATTCGCGCAGCAGAAGATTAATAGAAAATTGGAGAAGAAATTGAAGGAATTGAGCATACAGTTAGAAGACGAGAGGAGGAACTCTGACCAATTTAAGGAACAGGCGGAGAAAGTAAACGCCCGAATGAAAGCTTTGAAGAGACAGCTAGACGAAGCGGAGGAAGAAATTAGCAGGCATAAAGCGATGAAGAGGAAAGCGCAGAGAGAAATGGACGATATGCTGGAATCTCAAGAAGAGCTAACGAGGGAGGTAGCAAACCTTAAAAATAAATTAAGGTGAGTTTTAGTATCCATTTTATTCTTATTCTATTTTTATAACGACCAAGTTAGTTTCCTTGTATTTGATAAAAATAAAATAGACACAAAGTTAGTATACTTAGTCGAATAAAGTTTGTACAATCAAGTTACCGAAAATATTCTACCGAAATATCTAGGCATCGAGGAAAAAAGAATAATTCGTACCCGACGTGAAAAAACGGAAGAAATACTTTGGATGTCAAGAATTCCCTCAGTTTTGGTTAGTTTACGAAAACTATTTTTAATCATCTACATATGAATGTATGCATAAACATTAGAGCAGTGCGAATCATCCCAAGTCTCGAAACCATGAACTTTAGTTAGTAGTGGTAGATCGTGGTATTTTTGGTATCATTTCTGTGATCAGATGACCGTGATGGAACATTCGTCGTTTGACCATGGATGCAATGCGATGTCCCCGTGACCTTGTAATTAAAGGAGTGAAAATTTTGTTTTTAGACGAGGAGGTGGACCTCCAATAAACCTTAGTTCGACGCGTTTGAAACGCGGCTCGGTTCAAACCGGTGGTTCCGGCGACGATTCGACGACGCAGGACGAAAGCATCGATGGTGAGGAAACTGTCAACTGAACGAGAAAACACACACCACTTATTGAACCCTCACAACGCAGGAAACTCATAAAAATCCCAGGTCCAGGAGGTGCGTGCAAGATCCGCTTCGACGAAAACCGAGTCCCAAACGCGGCACTCGTTTCCCCCAGTTCTGGAGTCGATTCCTATGCACCCAACGATGCCATTAGATGATGAGGGGACGGCTTTCTTCTGTACATAAGAGACCCGGCAGGGCCGTACCGAGTAGTATTTTATTTCCGTTCCGTTCGGAACGTCGCAGAAAATGGCGAACCCTTTATAGGAAAACACCACGCGACCATTTGTTTTCCGCCCGTTACCGATTAACGTCAACGATTTCGTTGATCATATTCTAGCGAGCTATGATGCCACGATTAAATTCGTATTAAATTTCTTTCTAATAAAATCAGCGCACGTATCGCGTTAATGCCAGTGGCGTATTAACCGGCGCTGAAATGCCATACTTTCTATAAGCTTTACGTTAGAAATTCTCACGACTATGTCTAATTTTTCTCGAAAGTTTTCGTCATTTTTTGCGAAAAATGCTACTATTCGTCGGGTAAGATTGAGACTAGAAATATATTATTGGGGCTGCATAATCGATAACGAATTAACATCGCATTTAGGCAGCATTAATATCTATTATAATTATATTATAGTTATTATTATTATTATTAATTATTATTATTATCACAGTTTTTATTTTTATCGCGAAGAGCATCGTAATATGTTATTTGTAATTACTTTTAATAATCGAGTCAGTGATGGACGATTTAGGCATCGTTCCGAGAGGTCAAAAACAAAGAAAAACCATCAGCAGTATTCGAAAGAAATATTTTGAAGTAATTAGTCTTGCATATCGTAAACTGGTTCTGAAATATAATAGTCAGCAACGTTCAAAGTTTAAAAAACTTTACTGACCGTACGTGAGTATCTGAAAGGGTAGGTAATTCTAATTTGAATACCGTATTTCGACAAAAAAGTATTATTTTAAGAACAATTTCCCTTGGAAAGGAGTTTGGTACTGTTTCCCTTATTGCTTTTCCTTCGAGTAGTAACTCCTGTTTTTTTTTTTTCGACTAAAGACTTTCGCCTATCGGAACGAGCCCGAAATCGACGATCGAGATATATAAATTGGTACTTAGGGGCCGATCGTAGATCGAAAACGTTTTCGTTTTGTACTATTCGATTTGGAATGCATCGAATAATCGATGATAACCGCAGTCAATATTTTTCAATGTGCATGAGCCTACGAGTATACTAAACCGTATAATCAATTTTTATAAAACAATTGCATCGTTAACGTTTTTTACATTTTTCAGAAAACAGTTATGATTCCATCGATTGGATTTCACTCGGGATAACGGTACATCGACGAGTTTTTCTCGATGCGTTTGAAATTGAATGTTCAAAAACTGCCGAATGAATATGAGAAGAAATGAAAGAAACATTAATGTTTTTATACGTGCATTTTTTTACGATACGTGCATTTTTCGTGCATTCAAGAAAAACGCATTTTTAACCTCTTTTTGCCAAGATTTAGGAGAAACGAGCGAAGAAAGCAAGTTTATACGAGGAAATTATTTTTCTTCCAAGGAAGCGAATAAATAAAGGATATCGTATGTTAATAACTATTGAAATTAAATCAAAACGTACAAAATGTACAAAATAAGTGGTAAATCCATTTTCGTGGTTGTTAACTTAGGATTTTAATAGTCGTGTGATCAAATAGGTATCCTAGAAGTTTATTCCACGTATGGAACGAGAGACAAAAAGAGGTTAACGGGCGGTTATCGTATTACGCGTACGTAAGTACGTACAAATATACAGAGTACTCTCTAAATTATACTATATCTAGCAAATATAATTCCGTACCAAAATTTTCAATGAATTTTCAAACGTATTTGCTCAGTTTTTTAATCAAATCAACTATAGATCTAGATATTTGTTAAGACAAAAATACCTAGTTGTATGAATGTAACCAACTTCAACGTTGATAAAAGACTAGGAATAATTTGAAATCACTAATCACGTGAGAACAGACTTGTTATGTTTGATACGGAAATATTATTTCCTAGATACCGTGTCTTTTATAGCGTAGTCTGTATATATTATCAGGGTTATCATATTTTTTTGATACGACTAAGTAATTGTATATGGACAAAACCGGCCTGTTCTTTTTTTATATTAAAAGCTTTCTAGTGACTTTTTAGGCGGGCTTTTCAAATTTGCAATTGAACTGCCACTTAACGCGTCGTGGACGATTTTCTCCACGTAACGATTATAATTAAATCTGAAAAACTTTTGAATAAATTTAATAAACTTTATATACATTTTCGACGGATTTACTTAATAAGAAATAAATTATAATTTCATAAATAAAAATGAAATATCGTATTGAATCATGTCCATCGAGAGGTAAATATTTTTTCGTACATCAGCCGTAAATGGCTGTAAAACTCGCAAACGTAGGAAATACTGACTTTCGATTTTAGTACGTTTTATTTAAGGAAATAATTTTTGAAGCAATCGCCACTTTTTAGGAATATAAATTCCAACGGGATTGGAACCAGTAGGTGTAAAAAGAATAAATGAACTGGAAGGATAAACAGAGGAGTTCAGCAAGTAGATGAATAAGTTTTGACCAACAAAACAATAAATTGTTTTGATACTTTTTATATAAATATATATATTAAAAAAAAAATATATATATATATATACATACGTCAATCGAGCATTTACGACACTTGAATATGTTAAAAGAATGGCATAATAAAAACTGGAAATTAAGGGTAGAAAAATTATTATTTGGTCAGTGATTTTCAATCGACATTTTGGCTATTTGTACGTTGATTTTGATACTTTTATTATTAATAGTATTATTTAAAAAATGTTAACAAATCATTTAGTATGGTAAAACGTTTATTAGTAATAAAATGTGGTTACTTGTTATTTTGATAACACCATGTATATTATTTTGATAATATCATGTAAATCCACTGGTATAAATATTATAACAAACTATTGAAGATGAAGTAATAAAGAATACAATTTAAAAATCGATAATGTTCGGTTGTTGTATACGTTCGAATATTTATTTAAGCATGTATGTCAAAAAATGTTTATTTAATTTTTGACGAAAGTAAAGTTGAAAAAACACAAGAAAGATTGAATAACACTGAACCAATGATATTAATAAATTAATCCCCACTGTTTACGATCAGTCTTCTTCCAATTCCTTTAAATGCCGTACCAATGATACACTTGCAAGATCCAGAGGAGTTTTTTCTTCTTTATTCTTCAATAATAAATTGGCGCCATTTTTTACCAAAAGCTTAGCTTCGTCGACGCGATTTTCTTCGCATGCTAAATGCAATGGGGTATTGCCATCGGCGTCTTTGCTATCTGAAAAAGTATCAATTTGTTATATAGTCAAATTAAATAAATTCAGAGATGCCAACCTATCTTTAAATTTTTTCCGCATTCGATCAGAAGTTTCACAATGGCAATGTTCCCTTTTGATGCTGCCCTATGCAACGGCGTAGCACCGCGTTTATCCGTGATATTAACATCTGCATCTTTTTCTAATAATGCAACGCAAATAGACTTCCAGTTCTTTGATGCTGCGTATTGTAAAGCGGAATGGCCATCCTGTGTTTTAGCATTAACATTTGCTCCTTCGGTTAACAATGTCTTGACTACTTTTTCACGACCCGCCGAAGCTGCTAAAATTAACGGTGTCATATCCATCTAAATAATAAAAATATTTTATCGGTTTAACGATATATTGTTTTGTAATAAAAGTAACGAAGACAAGTATTTCCTAATTTATGATTTTACGCAGTATTTTCAAATAACACCGCTTAAAAGTGACTATTGGTAACACTGCAGCGAAAGTCATATAGCTAAAAACGTAGGGAATAAATTGATGTCACAAATTTTATCATTTGAAAATTGTGAATTTTCAATTTGTAGTTGTACCAAATCAGCCAATTAAAACTGGACATGATTCTATTCCGTCTAGATATGTCTCTATATTTCTAGATCCATGGAACCAGACACTATGAAATTCTAGTTCCAATTAGTTTCATTTTTATTTAGAAATTAAACTTACGTCATCGGTTGGATCTACCGGTACCGCAAGAGATAATAAATATCTGACCAATTCATCGTGGCCCCCAAGCGCTGCCCAATGTATCAGCATCCGACCATTCTAAAAAGACAAATTTGAATAATAACATAACCTTGCTAATGTATCGAATGAATAGGATACCTACGGTGTCTTTCGCTAACTTTAATTTTTCGTTTTCGCTTAAACAACGTTTAACATCGACGGTTTTGCCGCGATAGGCCATATCATGCAGTGATTCTGACATTCTATTTGTTTCTCAAAATACGCAAACAAACCGGGAATGATTAAAACACAATTTGAACAATCCACAAACGCCATCTGTCAAAGATGTACTGTCATTCGACCCAAAAAAATGCATGAATTGCTAACAATGTGAATAATTTAATCACGTAATTGTAAGTACTTAATAAATAATAAATTAGATACATTAAAAAAGATATGTATCGCAGGGGTAATGTTTGAATTTTTCAATTTATCATCTCATGGGCCAATAGTAATATCGTATTGTTGTACTGTCGCCGATTTAGAAGGAACCTTAAAGTACAAACAAACTGAGATTTCTAAAGTGTGTTGATGTACGGTGTATAGTATGTAAATATTTGTGTAATTATTTGTTTACTAATATTTAAAGTATTTTAATCATTACGTGATATGGCTAAGCATCATCCAGATTTAATCTTTTGTAGGAAACAGCCAGGTGTTGGTAAGAATGAAATTTGTTTAGGCTATGTTATGCTTTACTTTTTAGGTTAGAATTGTTTATGTTGTGTTATATTATTGTTGCATATATAATATTAGAAAATAATGTTTGAGCGTAATTTTGACGTTACAATTTTAATATCTTTAAAAGCATACAACATAGGGTATATTTAAATGCTCAAACTTCAAATTCATGTACATGAATTTTATCTTAAAATTATTTGTTGAATTTCAGCTATTGGACGATTATGCGAGAAGTGTGATGGTAAATGCGTAATTTGTGACTCCTATGTAAGACCATGTACTCTGGTCAGAATTTGTGACGAATGCAATTATGGATCTTATCAAGGCAGATGTGTTATCTGTGGAGGTCCTGGTGTTTCAGATGCCTATTACTGCAAAGAATGTACAATTCAAGAAAAGGATGTAAGTACCTTTCAAGAAGACATGTATCATAGTACTGTTTTAGCTCCTTAATGCTCAGTTATTGTCATACTACAATCAACAGTAGTACAACAGAACAATTTTGTTGCAGAGAGACGGGTGTCCGAAGATCGTAAATCTTGGAAGTTCAAAGACAGATTTGTTCTATGAAAGAAAGAAATATGGATTCAAGAGAAGATAAGATTCGGTACTGAAGATCAATTAATTTATATAACAAATTTTTCATATGTTCCAAATAAATAGTTTTCTTGGTAATTGTAATGATTTTTTTATTTCTGTATTTATGAACAAAACAGATAAATTCATTTTTGTATAAATTTAAATTTGTAGTACAATTGCAACTCCAGCAAGGATCCATTTGCTAGCCCTCTCTTTCGTCCTCAAGTTAAACGTCCAAACATAGGTTGGACCTCGAGATCGTGTTTTATACACAGGACACTCATACATATTTTTAAGATCCTGCTTATCTTGTGTGATTGCTCTGATGTACACTACTGGCATCAATGGAAATAATTCCTTGAATCGAGAGTCCATAATACATGCTGCTTGAATATCCCACCGTGCACCTTCCATGTACAATCCATTTATGTACGCTCCTTCCCTCGGCGCCGATCTATCATTCATTAAAAATTGTTATTCAGAACAAGAGGAAAAATACAGAGGAAGAAGGTCGTTTTAACTTACGTTACTTCTTCTTTATATTTTCTCATTACTTCACAGTGTAAACACATTTTATCCAGGGGCCACTCATTTTTGCGGGCAGCCTGTTGCATGATGGCGGTCAAAAATGATTGGGGACTGAAGAAACCACCCAGCCACACCGATGGTGGTAACTATGTGAAAAGATTCTAATTTTATTATGAATCGTTTGTTTATTGAACTTAATTCATTTACAGGTATTTATATGTACTATAATAGTCTATGTGTACTGTTATATAGAGGCATATTTTGGAGAAAGAAGACAGCGATTAACGAGTTTAAATAAAGTGAAACCTTACATTAAAATCTGAAGACCAGCTGGATAATTCGGATATCCTGTTCAACATGTCAGAATACCATCCGGTTAATCCTAAGCTTGAAGGATACGCTTTTAGTGTCCAAGATGGTGGAACGATATCTATCAGAATATAATTTTGTAGATCCTCCATGTCAGCGTTAATCGTCAATTCTCCCTGTCATAACATACAATATCTGTATTATACTTTATTCTGATAGACAATATTCGCAGATACTCGAATAGTAATCGTTACCTTTAAACCTAACTCCAATTCTCGCAACGACCTTTTTATTTCGTCGCACAGCATATTCATTCTTTCGCATTCTTGCAAAGCTACCGTCACAAACGGCGTACGGTCTTCAACCTATTTTATTAATAAACAAATTTAATTATATGAACATCTTGAAATTCTTTGATTGCGTAGAACCTTGTTATAAAGCTCTTGCATATTAAATTCTTCCGGTAGTTTATCCAATAAATCCTCTATGAGTCCTTTGATCTTGTCATCCCTTGATATTTCGCCGGAAGCCGCCTCGCTTACAGTACTCGATAGCATTTCCAATAACGTTTTGAATAAGTTTTCGGCGGTTGTAGTTAAGAAACCTAATAAAATTTCATGTCATATGATTTTAATTTATCAGAGATATCAGCAAACCGATTACCAATTTCTGCGTTGGGATGAAGTCCATAAAGTACGGGGCTCTCGGCAGGCAAATAATCGTCTACATATTTGTGATATCCTGTATAATCGCTGTTGGGTGGCACCAAGAATTCAGGTGCGAAATATAATTCACCTAGGAAATTAATATTTCATATTTATTATTCTAATTCATTCAATTAATTTTCAGAATGTTGGCGGAGGACATGGTGAATGTCAGAATGGAATGAAATAAAAATGGCTGTTCGATTTTGGATTTAGCTGTGGATCACTCATTGAATTCATTAAAAGCAGAAACTTATCAGGTAAAAACCAAAATTATCAACAAAATATCCACACTACATATCCAAAGTATTTTACCTTCAACTAATTCTGATCTTAAATATTCCATCAGGTACGTTCTACACAATCTCCTGTCCCAATCATCCGTAATATGACCACCATACATTATTTCGCCGAACAGATAACGAAGATCTTCCCAAGGTACCTTGATACTATTTTCCAAGTAATTAAATAGCACAGATACGCTAATTGTCAGGTCACCAACGTTGAATGGATATGACTGTCAGAAAATAGTTTACAGATTTTTGTAGTAAACATTCTGTTTTAATTTTCGAGTTTATTAAGGAGAATGTTTACTCTGTTCCATCCTTGTGCTCCAAATTTCCGACGTTCCGCGACTACGGCGTGATAGTAACAAAGAGCGAATAGTATCGCTTTAAATTCAGTTTCCTTGCTGCAAGAGTCTAGAGTTTCTTGGGTAAAATTGTCCAATGCTTTGTGGATATTCGCTTGAATGCCTGACGGTGGTTCGTTCGTAATTTTTATCGCAGATTCTAATATACCCTATGAATTAAATTTAATTCAGTAAAGAGACACCCGTTTGGAAATTTGGAAACTTGGAAGTTATAAATTTAAGAAGGTGGAAATTACAGAGTTAGATATTTAAAAATCTGAGACTTCAGAGTTAGGGAATTTGGGAATGTAAGAATTTAGAAATGTAGGAAGATGAAAATTTAGAAATTTGGAGATTTGGAATTGTAGAAAATGTAAAATTTAGATGGAAAATTAGAAACTTGAAAATCTAGAAGCCTAGAACATTAGAAATTATCTATCTGAGAATTTAAAAAATTAGAAACCTGAAAAGTTAGAATCCTAGAAAATTAGAAATTTGAAAAATTATCTACCTGAGAATTTAGGAAAATATCACACTTTTAACTAAACTTTCGTTTACACCATTTGATATAGTCATTACCATTCGATATGGAGCACATTAATATTTATACATAAATTAATTACCTGAGGTATAAGCGATTCATGAGGATCGGCACTGGGTTCAGCGCTAACAAACAGCCGATAATCGTCATGAGGGCTCTCGAAAAGTTGTTCCATTCTTTTTTCCAACGTAGGTAACCATCTTTTTACTAAGTGAATATTTTGTAATATAACCCAGTGTCCTTCGGTCGCTGAAATTTCCATTGCTTGTTCGGCTACGGGCTCTTGACCCTGGCCCAGCGATACGTTATGGAAATTTCTTCCATCCATAGTGAAACCCAGTTTTTTTCCAAGATGTTCTACGTCCTAAATTCATATCATTGTAATATCGTACTGTGTTTTATATTATTTTACTGTTTATATTATGCTACTTTACTATTTTTATCGTTTTACTACTGTTTTACTACTGTCACATTTTCTAATTTTATTTATTTACCACTTTACACTTTTCTTGCTCTACTGTTTTATTTTACAAGTTTAACATTTTAATGTTTCAACGCCATTGAATTGTTTTATCATTTAATATTGCATGTACTGTATTGTCACTGCTACAATATTTTATCATTTTACTATTTTAATATTTTACTGTTTCACTATTTGCTCTCGATATTTTTTAGTATATTTCACAATTCTAATCTACGTCTTTACAAAGAACTTAAAGTAAGTTCAATTAGGATTAAAAAAGAATTCTGATTTAAATGTCCCTTGATATAAAAACTTTCATCTGGCATCATATTTTACCTTTAACGGATCAACACCGGGAGACAAGATGAAAAATACAGGCGTGATCGAACTAGTCTCTTCAAAGGATTTGTGGAAAGGAGGAGATCTAGATTCAACAAACTTTGAACCCATTTTCTCTTCCACGAAACACCTGAATAAAAATACATAATTTAATCGATTATAAGACTATTCTTTGACAAATACAAAGTAGACCAACTTGATCGCGTATGTCATTCGATCCAGCCTGAGACATCTCATGATGCACAGCCTTTGGAATGCAGTTTTATTTTTCCAATCTTGAGGAAAACTTTCTCGTTCAGGTGTTTCCGATTCCACAAATTTCTTCCACCTTTTCGCAGCACCTTCTATATCTTTTTCCAAGTTCAGAAAATCACCCATTTGACTTAGAAATTTGATTCCACCCCAGCTGACGTTCGATAGAAAGTCCACGGGACTGGTCAAGTCGGGGACGTATGGGAATTGTAGCAGGAAATTGAGTTCTTCTTGCGATATTTCCTCTCCTTGTACGCAAATCTGAAATACAATTGTTTTTATTAATACAAGGTTCTTCTAGCTTTGCTTAAATTGTATGTGATTAAGAAACAGGTAAAAGGGAATGAATTTTGAATTTATACAACGAAATTATTTTATGAATGTAGGTATGGTAGACTACTATTGAATATATCAAGACTTGACTAGAATTGAATTTGTCAGAAGTAGACTACCATTGAATGTATCAAAACTTGACTAGGATTGAATTCATGAAAAGTATACCAGCGTTGAATTTACGAAGATCAACCAGTGTTAAATTTATTTCAAGCAGATTATTAAACTTCTAAAAAATATGTCGGTGTATAGTCCCTGGCCATCGAAGGACCACGAAAATTTCACTTTTATGGCTATAACATTATGTCGTATATGGAAAATTGTCTTAGGTCATGCAAAATTATTACTAAATACGTTGATAACATATACATAGCAATTTGTTATCGTGATAATAAATTGTGTGGGTGACGAGCGATTAAGGGTCCTGCGAGCGTTTACGTTAGGCTCGAGTATCGATAGCGCGTTAGGTGAAATTTGAATGCCATAGAAAATGTCTGCATACTCAAAAGACTAGTTTACAACTCTCCAACCACATTATCCGAGTTGAAAAGAATTACAGATATTTGGGAAAATAATGAAGATATAAAGCGTGTGATGTATACAGAGCATGCCGGAAGCTGTGACCAAAGCAAAGGGTGGAAATACAAGATATTAACGTGTTTTAACAATGTTATGTACAGTAGTAGTGTATCGTGGTAGCTAATAAATTATATCATTAATAGGCCTTTTAATTTTACGGAAATCGTGAAAAATGCTAAAAATAGTGGTCCTAAATCGATGGTCAGTTACGTGATAGATTCGTATGAAAATTTAGCCTTCATCCACATATTGATGCCGCAGCGGTTAAATAAACCTTACTCTAATAGCTTGTTACATTTTCTACTTCCTTAAACATCATAAAATATTTTCGTTGTTGAAATTTAAAATTGACTAATTTTTACGATTATTCTTTACTTGAATGGTCATTTGACAAAGAAACGTTAATTTGTCGTTCTCAAACAGTCCTCTACTGGTGTAAACGAAAACCAAATGAGTGATGCTGTCGATCAAAAATGCAACACGTTGCGACAACTCTTCGGAGGCTTCCGCAAACTTAATAGCGTTTTGAAAGACGACGCTGAATGCTTTCAGGGAAAATTGGTAGAGCATATTTATCTTGTTCAAATCGTTTAGGACGAAGTATAGGAGACTGGCTCTGGACGCGACAGGTCGATAAAGTTCCCGAGCTTCGTCTATTTTTGCTGCAGTCGTTCTGGCTTCTACTACTTTTATTTGTATCTCCGCGGCAGTTTTCTTCGTTGTTTCGAGATTTGTCACTAGATCGACGTCGCTTAAGATGTTTGGTCCAGCAGTTGATAGTCTGGAGATAAGTTTGTCTGTTAGTCGTTTACAGCTTTCTCAGGGAGTTGGGAGTGGGAATATTCTTAATCTTAAGAATTTTGTAGAATTTTTAGATTTAAAAATTTGCATGTTCTCAAATATTCAAATCCTCAAATACCTAAATTTCTAAATAACGAAATTTCTAAATTTCCAAATTTCCAAATTTCTAAATTTCCAAATTTCCAAATTTCTAAATTTCCAAATTTCTAAATTTCTAAATTTCCAAATTTCTAAATTTCCAAATTTCCAAATTTCTAAATTTCTAAATTTCCAAATTTCTAAATTTCCAAATTTCCAAATTTCTAAATTTCTAAATTTCTAAATTTCCAAATTTCTAAATTTCTAAATTTCCAAATTGTTCAAATTCCTAAATTTTCAAATTTCTATATTGACGAATTCCTAAATTTCCAAATACCCCAATTTCCAAATTTGCAAGTTCCCCAAATTCTAAATTCCCAAATCCCCAAATTTAGAATTTAATTAAACACTGTAATAATTCAATAATAATGCAATAATAACTAGGACACCCACCTGTGCAATAGATCGTCTTCCAGTGTCTTCAACGTAATTTTAAACGTATTCTGTTGAGTCGTCAACTCGGCTTTTTTATTTTCTAAGTCTGGTCTTTCTGCTTTTACGACTTCTCCCAGAAGTTGTTCTTCTAAACCATCTCTGGTTACAGTAAAGTTAATGAGAGTTGTTTGAGCTTGTATTTCCGGCTTGTAATGAGGATTAGCCAGTTTTGTTTGTAGAATCAGCCGGAAATGTGGATCGTAATCAACTTCCTTGTCCCAAATTTTGATTGCCCTTTAACATTTTCATGTACGATTAATCATTACATGTATGAAGATATTTCATACATGTTGTCTTTAAATTGCTAGTTCAATTTGGAGATCGATTTTGCAATTTTCAATTAGAAAATTTTAGAATAAAATTTTAGATTTCTAAATTTATCAATTTGGAAATTTGAAGGTTCTTTTAATTTCTCAATTTTTGTATATCTAAATTTGTCAATTTCTTTATTTTAAAATTTTCAAATCTAAAGACATAAATCTTCAAATTTAAAAATTCCTAAATCTCTCAATTTCTAAACCCACAAACTTCCACCCTTCATAATTTATAAATCTGCAAATATTAAACGTACGTTCCTTTCTTGATCAATTCCCTCTTAATAACAGGATCTAAAATAGGATCGATCGATTCCATGATATTTTCGATCAGCACGGTACCCCCGTTCGCGATAGAGATTTCGATTAAGTTCAAGTAATTTGGTTGAGTCAGTCGAAGCACTCGTAAATCTTCTCCGTATCGATTTTTTATCCATTTTATTCCTTGTAACTGTGGGTCTATCATTAATGGCCACCTTGCTGAGTTCATTAGTATCGTTGCATTTTCGGAGGACATTCGATCAGTTGGTAAACCTTCAAATATTTTCGATTGTTTAATTACTTTATTCTAATTCTTCTAATTCTTTTTTGATTCTTTGCAATGTTATATATACGTAAACTTTCACGATTGTGAAAAGAAATATAATGAATTTATCAATTTGCGTCTTTCTGTCTAAAAAATTGCTATAAATACTGATTTTACAAATTTGCATAAATGTAGCTAATGTGACTTGCTAGGTTCTCATATGTATGTATATGTATATACATCTTTAGGCACATTATTTATGTTCATATGGAAATATTTTTACATATGTTAAATATGCAAAACTATATCTACATATGCATATGTGGTTATCTACTTACGTATTTTTTTATATGTAAAAAATACTTATATGTTGTATATGTTCATCTGCATATGTATACATATGTGCTTATATGTGTTTATAAGAAATATTTACATACCCACATATGTATACCTACATATGCATTTGTTTATACGAAGGAAGTAATTACAAATTCATATATGTTAATCTGCATATGAACTCCTTTATACGTAAGAAATATTTGCATATGTATGTATAATTATCCATATATGTTTATGTACTTATATGTCAGAAGTATTTACATATATTGTATATATGTTCATCTACATATGTATATTCATATATGAAAAGAATTTACTGTATCTCACATATTGAAATGCTTAGCACAAAAACCATTTATAAATTTCTTAAAAAATGTACATATACGTGGAAGGAAGGTGTGTGTTAATACATATGTATGTTGGAATAAATTCCAAGTAAAGATACTATACATATGCATGTACCTTCATTATTCCATTGCGCGATTTGCGCATCGTCCGACAGTAAACTCAGAATATCCAGATCTTCGGTTCTCGGGATTTTCACTTGTAAGTCGTTGAGGAATGGCATCCATTTTTCATACATCAAATCGTATCTATATTTTCGGGTGAAGCATCCCATATAAGATAAAAATGCTGTTACGACGAGTACGTCGCCTGGTATCATAACCCTCGAACTTCTCAACCTAAATATTTCAATTGTTTCTGTAAAATATATTTTCTACAAAGATGCTGATGATGAAATTTTATGACCCATTAGAATAAATTATTTTTTGTGTCAATCTACTCAAATTTTCTTGTAAGAAATGAAAGAAGTAAAATTGCATATAAAATTGTTTCGAAACTTTCATTTGCAATTGTATTTTTTTATTGGCCGATTCGTAATGATTTTGGTAAATCTCTTTGAGTTGATTATTGAAGAAGATTGTTACTGACGTTTCCACCGTTGCGGTCCATCGAATTTTTTCCGATGCTAAACCATTCACTAGTCTGTTTGCTAAATCAATCGTCAACGCTGTGGCATCAGCTTCGTCCTGACATTTTTGCTTCTCCGCTAAAGCTGCGTTCATTCTTTCTCCTAGGATGTCGAGCATTTTTTGTAGTTCCTGTTGGAAATTTAGGGATTTGAAAATTGAAAAATTTGGAAGATTGGAGAATTTGCTAATTAAAGAATCTAACAATTATCAAATTTAAAAAATTGGAAATTTGCTATCTTCGAAATTTAAAAATTTAATTTAAACATTTGGGAATTCAGAAATTTAGAATTTTCAAGATATGAAAATTTCCAATCCACACAATCAGCACAAGTGTCGTCAATGAAAATGTACCGAAAGCCTCGTTCTTAAAGATGTCAAGTGATCCATGGCAGCCTTCAGTTCAGCATTAGCTTGTGCAAGTGCAGCTCTCAATGGCTTCACTGTTTCGTTAATATAATGAAACACCATAATATTTTTAACCCAGCTACATAATCCAGCTGCTGCCTGTGACTTGGAATAAATCACTTCTGGATCGAATTCTGTAATAATAATACAAAATCAATTTATCTATCAAATCTTATATTGTTGTTACAAATTTAACTTCTGTCATATATGTATTTATAAAGTCATATTCCTTGTATGAAATTATGTTCTTATATATATTGTATTTATTGTATAATATATTGTTACTTGTTCTTTGTTGTAATTGTTATTATAACGATTCATATGTATTTATATTTCTTTATATATTGTTTTAAAGACAATTATACATCTTTACATATTGTTTAAAAACAATTATATGTCTTTATGTCTTATGTCCTTATATATTATATTTGTTGTATCATACATCATTGTGTACTTTGCCATAACTGTTATTATAGCAATTATAGAAATTTAGGATAATAACAATTTAGTTATAATAACAATCATAACAGTTATATTATTATGTACTTCAACAAAATTGTTATAATACAAGATTTGTTCATTCTCAACCTTTATTGTTGATGTAAGGCTGAATAGCTTTAACGACTTCAGGATGAATATTTTCCTTGTCGTAATTTCGAAGTGAAGAGAGGAACTGATCGGCGGAGCCCATCATCGCTTTACATGCTTTCCAACTTCTGTCTTTCGGTATTTTACCTTTAGGGGCGAATAAGACCAGCACTGCTTCTGCCACCATCGCAACTTGTGGCGGTGGTGTGCCAAATGATTTCAGTTCAGTCAAATTGTTCTGTAATGTAACGATTTTACTAAATGGACTATTCACGTTAGAAACTCGTCAAGATGGCGGATCTCGTACTCACTTGTACATTACAGAAATTATAGAGCTT
This sequence comes from Megachile rotundata, assembly GCF_050947335.1. Taxonomy (NCBI): domain Eukaryota; kingdom Metazoa; phylum Arthropoda; class Insecta; order Hymenoptera; family Megachilidae; genus Megachile; species Megachile rotundata. The sequence goes on from NC_134986.1 coordinate 7,983,856, forward strand.
TTGTTCAAATATGTGGTAACTTGTGTTGAAAGAAAGAATTATAAGCTAGTTCACTTATAGTAATTAATTTATAGTAAAATTTGGAAAATCATAGCAGGATTAGATTATGTTTTTACTGATATTTTTTAAAATTACTTTGTTTAACGTGTCAAGAGCAGCTTCTGCTTGACGAACAGCTGGTTCTGCCTTTGCTAAATCTTCGTCGCAACGTTTCTGTCTTTCTGCCACTGTTTCTTTTATTTCTGCTACTTTTGCTTCTTCCTCCGATACTGTAAGAGATTCTTTTCTTTAGTTTTCATTCTTTTGTGACTTTTCGTTAGGTGCAGCATTCACGAATGTTTAAGATTAGAAATTTTCTAGTTGGGAAGCTTTTTAGATTTAAAAACTTGATGTGGATATTTACAAATTTACAAAATTGCGAGTTTATAGTTTACTAAATTTCAAATTTCATTTGTAGAAGTTGTCAGATTTATTCGTTTATTAATTTTGAATTTAGAAGTTCATTTTTCAGATTTAAAAATTATAACATTTTTAATTGAGAAGTTCTCAAATGTACAATTTAGGAGTTTTCCAAATTAGGATCTTGCACACGTACAATGAATTTAGAAATTTATAAACTAAATTTCTAAAAATTGAACGCAACTGGTACGAAGATCCACAGTCACACTTCTCCTCATTCGCACAAGGTTTATATTGCATTTCAATTTACTTTACCAATTGCTTTCTCAGCTTCAGCTTTAGTGTTTTCCGCTCGAACTTCAGCAAGAATTTTATCCGCGATCTCGTTCTTCTTCTTTAATTCAGTTTCTTGAACCGCTAATATGACTCTTAACTCGCTTACCTTTTAATTTAAATCCATTATGTGCATACCATATTTAGCTTACCATATTAATTTAATTTATGTGTTACAATAAATGTAATTAATTCGCTGATTATGTCTGAATAAAAAAAATATTTGTTTTTTTTTTTTTCGTAAGGTGCAAAGAGTGCACGTATTCGAAAGCCGTGTAAACAATACTATGTGACTAATATTTATTTTTATATATTGTTTCACTTTGAAATTACTAGTTCAGGCATCACTAATCTAATCACGTAGCGTAATTAGAAAAACTGATTACGAAAGAATCACCTGTCCAGCGCAGCTCTCCAATTTCTCTAACCCATTTTTCAGTCTTTCTATCATGGCTATCACGTTGTGAGTTCGCTCGACGAGTAACTTTGAATATAAAGAAATTTGTTCCAGAAATGACTTTGGTGTCGCGTAATTGTATCTCTTTTCGCTTTGGAGGTAAAGCGAGGAAATATCGTTGACGCTCGCGTGCGCGTAGGACATGAACAGGGATGCTGACTCTCTTAAATTTCCTGGAAGTTCTTCTAATTCCTACGATTAATCATTGAGATTATTATAAATTAGTGGATAAGATAATTATTCTTATATACTCATAAAATTTATAATTATTTTTGTAAATTTTAAAAATTTATAATTATTCTGATGTTTGTTAGAATTAATAATTGTTATGATGTACTCTTAGAATTTATAATTATTCTGGCATATTTCTAGAATTTATAATTATTCTAATATACTGCTAGAATTTACTGCTAGAACATTTTGAACATTTATTATGATATCTGTTAAAATTAATAATTATTATGATGTACTCTTAGAATTTATAATTATTCTGATATACTGCTAGAATTTACCGGTAGAACATTTTAAACCTCGTTTCGCAATAACTAAAGTTTACCTGTAAAAATCTAGAGGAAACGGATATTAAAGCTTCCTGCGGCCAACTCTGGAACCAGTTGATGGAAGTGTTGTTGACGAGAGCTGGAAATTGTCTGGCTCGGGTTCTCAAAGTCGCTCCAACGGGAGAAAAGCATAGAATGCATTTCAATCGACTGCGAACTCGGTCTATAAAGAATTTCCAGCAATTTTCTTTCGTGTCCATCATACCAGTTTGTTTCACCTGCGAAAAAGACAGTATAATTCATATATAGAAAATTGTCTTAGGTCATGTAAAAGTATTACTGAATAGGATTAGGATTTAATTTATAAGAAGTAGACTATCATTGAATGTATCAAAACTTGACTAGGATTGAATTCATCAAAAGTATACCAGCGTTGAATTTAGGAAGATCAACCAGTGTTAAATTTATTACAAGCAGATTATTAAATTTCTAAAAAATATGTCGGTGTATAGTTCCTGGCCATCGAAGGACCACAGAAAATTTCATTTTTATGGCTATAACATTATGTCGCATATGGAAAATTGTCTTAGGTCATGCAAAATTATTACTAAATACGTTGATAATATATACATAGCAATTTGTTATCGTGATAATAAATTGTGTGGGTGACGAGCGATTAAGGGTCGTGCGAGCGTTTACGTTAGGCTCGAGTATCGATAGCGCGTTAGGTGAAATTTGAATGCCATAGAAAATGTCCGCCTACTCAAAAGACTAGTTTACAATTCTCCAACCATATTATCTGAGTTGAAAAGAATTACAGATATTTGGGAAAATAATGAAGATACGAAGCGTGTGATGTATGCAGAGCATACTGGAAGCTGTGACCAAAGCAAAGGGTGGAAATACAAGATATTAACGTGTGTTAATAATGTTATGTACAGTAGTAGTGTATCGTGGTAGCTAATAAATTATATCATTAACAGGCCTTTTAATTTTACGGAAAACGTGAAAAATGCTGAAAATAGTGGTCCTAATTCGATGGCCAGGTAGGTGATAGATTCGTATGAAGATTTAGGTGTCGTTCACATATTAGTGACGTAGTAATTAAATGATTCACCTCGTTTCTCACTCCGTTTACGATGTTATCGATCTCTTCATCTGCAAATAATTCGGAAATTTCACCGAACGCAAGCATATCGTTTATGACGACCAAGAATCTTTCGTCTGCAACGTGAGAATCGGTCATCACGAAAGTCATTCCAATGCTTTTCAAGCCCGACTTCAGGTATAAACCTGCCAGATCGGTTCTCAGATCTTCCATTGAGTATCCTGTACGCAACTGTATCTGAAAGACCTGTCCGAATAGTAAACGTTATTCTGTGTAACTAGTTTTGGTTATCACCCTTTCGTCTTATGATTTGTCAGGTGGATAAAAATTAACATAAAATGTAAAGCTTGAAACTAGTGATTCTAATTAGTAGTTTTAGCGTTAAAGAGTACACAAAAGTACCTCCAGACTCGAAATAAAAGATGCCAGAGCAGAAAGTGATTGTTTTCCGCTGCCTCCGACTCCTACCAGGAGCGCATTTCCTCTGGGTGATTCTAAAATTCGATTTATTTGGCAAACGCTGTACATGGCGTCGTCGAATAACACTAAATTCATCGCAGACACCTGTTTCGACGTACGGGATAATTTTAATGACGATTTTATGGGTACCCTTTTAATTCTTCATATTAATTGTTTGAATAATTAATGGAATTAAATTGAATTGAATGAGTGACTGCAATGAAATTTTTAATATTCTTGATTTGTATAACTACCAATTCATTGTAATTAAGCAAAGCTTCGTCCAGTAAGGCGGTTAATCGTTGCCAGTCTTGTATAGGCATGTACTTAGGTTCTCCGATTCCCTCAGCAAAATGGCAATATATTATCGGTTCTGCGAATATGATATTTTCATCCATGTCCTACGATTAATCATGCAAATAAGTAATTGACTAAACTTTCTTATTGTAAAGGATTCTATGTAATATTAAAAAACCTTACAGCAATATTTTTACGAAGAGACTCCTTTAACAGCGCGTCAAACGTTTTCGCGTCTTCATGAGTGACTAATTTATCAGAATACACCCTCGATGCTTCATGAACATACAATCTTATCAAATGATTAGGAGTTGGTACAGTCTCTCCGTTAGCGAACAAAATACCCTAAACACATTAATATAACCATTTATAACTATTTCATACTTTCTCGTTTTCTTATTAGTTAGTCTATAATTACTAACAAACATATATAAAAAGAAAATTTCTTAATTCTAAACCAATTACAATAGACTCGGCGACTCGTAGCTAAAATTAGTGAGGGTGAATTTATTCAGGAAAAGAAAGAATTAAAAAAAGGACTCATTATATTATATGTTATAAATAATGTCAAGTGCAAATAGGTGCTGCACAGCCTTTAGAATTAAAATGATCATCATTAATCTCTTAGGCGCGCCACTATAGTGGTTTTCGCGGATACCATTTCTGTACGACGGTCCACTATAGTGGTTTTCGCGAATGTCGTAGATTACATAGCGCCACTATAGTGGCTCACTTAACTGGTCCCTCCGCTCACCGTTTCAATTGAACGATCCTTTTCATATGTTTTGATTCGTACTTTTTTGCCTTCACCATGTTTTATAAGAGTATTAACAACTCCCACAAAACTACATTACATGTAAATAAAAGGTAACGCCAAGTTTAGGCACCATGGGAGCACCTCTTTGCACTAATACACGATATTGTAACATTTGGAAATTACATATTTTGTGAATTTTCGAAAAAAGCAAATTATCAAAGTTAAAGTATATTGTATCTTTGGGAAAAAATTTAATCATCAGAAACTTCTTCCAATGTAATCGCTTTGAAAACAGCATTATCACACATTGCTGTTTGTAATTCGAGCTGTGCTGTACAAAGAAGTAGCATAAAGTTCAGCCGTGTCCAAGAGATTAATCTTAATAATTTTCTATACATACCTGAAAGATATTCGAAAGATCTCGTAAATTAAATACGTAATGAAACTTGATCGCAGTCGGTAAAAACGTGGTTGAGATTTTTTCGTGACAGTAAAGTGCCGCGCTCAATAATTCATCCGCTACTTTCGTTAGCGTTAAATTAAACTTGTTCAAAGGATTTGTCAGATGCTGATCCAACATTTGACTGTAGATCATCACCAGGTTCTCGTCTGTCGGAAAGCTACGATAAAAGAAGTAGTTCAAGTATTAACTCTTGATAATTTACTCGAGTATTAACACGAGTACTTAAATATTTGACTTACTTAACCGCGAAAACGGCGAAGTGCCTTTGTAAACGGGGATCGATCGTGAAACTACCAGCAGTTGGATTCATACAGGAAACGTATTGAGTGTTGTGGATTTCTTTCAAGCTTAATTTCAGTCTGTCGTACCTGTATACATATATTATTGTTTTCTTAAATAATTAAATTTGTTGTTTGAAACACGTTTTAATCTTTTGTACTTGAAGTATAAATTATACTATTTATAGTAAAAAATATATATATATTATATTTATTAAGGAACAAATTTTTGAAAGCGAAAACATTGTGTTGAAGTTTAAGAAGGTAGTTATGTTAATGATGTTTTGAAAAAACGGTAATATACCAATGACCATAATCGATGTGCTGTCTGATTAGCGTATGAGGCTGAACAGTTCCGTACGTATCTACTTCGGGCATATTCATATCGTCGATGAAGTAAATCAACTTTTTCAAACCGGGTGGACCGTAATTTCTACCAGTCTTTTTCTCCAAGTGTTTCTCCAGGATTCTTTGCAACATTTCTGAAACAGATTAATATTTCTTAAATAGAACTCAATTTTTCAAATTCTCACATCCCAAATTATCAAATTTAAAATTTCCAAAATTCCTATTTTCCAGATTTTCAGATTTGAATGTTTGATAATTCTTAAGCTTGAGTGTTTGAAAATTTTTGGTTTTGAATATTTAAAGATTCCCAAGTTTGAGCGTTTGAAAATTCTCAAGTTTGAATATTTCAAAATTCCCAAGTTTGAATATTTGAAAATTCTCAAGTTCGATTGTTTGAAAATTTGTAGATTTGAGTATTTGAAAACTCTGAAGTTTGAGTGTTTGAAAATTTTTTGATTTAAATATTTGTAGATTCCCAAGTTTGAGTGTTTGAAAATTCTCAAGTTTGAATATTTCAAGATTCTCAAGTTTGCGTATTTGAAAATTTGTAGATTTGAATATTAGAAAATTCTCAAGTTTGAGTGTTTAAAAATTTGTAGATTTGAATATTAGAAAATTCTCAAGTTTGAGTGTTTAAAAATTTGTAGATTTGAATATTAGAAAATTCTCAAGTTTGTTTAAAAATTTGTAGATTTGAATATTAGAAAATTCTCAAGTTTGTTTAAAAATTTGTAGATGTAAATATTTGAAAAGTCTCAAGTTTGAGTGTTTGAAAATTCTCAATTTTAATATTTTAAAACTTTTAAGTTTTAATATTTGATAATAGACAAACAACCAAATGACACTATATCAGTATGAAAAATTTCACTCGTTTATAAAATACATTCAACTAATGTCATAAGTGAAAGCTAGCTTTGGTCGATGTACGACTCTCTCCTATTAATCCTATAGGATTAATTATAAGGCGAATGAAATGTTTATTACCAGACGTAGTGTAATAGTTAAGAGGCACACTGGCGATGTTATAATCATCCGGAAGAGACGACAATTTTTCGGCGACGATGACGCTTTTCCCAGAACCCGCGGCACCTATTAACATCAGTGGCACTCTTTCCTTGATGAAAACATCCAGGAAAAAGTGAAGACATGTTGTGTCACCGGTTGGCACTAAAGTGGACTGTGAAGAGAAATCATTTATGGAAACTAGAAAACATTTATAGAAACTGAATATCATTTATTACAACCGAATAACATTTATAAAAAGTGAATATCATTTATTATAACTGAATAACATTTATAAAAAGTGAATATCATTTATTATAACTGAATAACATTTATAAAAAGTGAATATCATTTATTATAACTGAATAACATTTATAAGAACTGAACATCATTTATAAGGACTGAATAACATTTATAAGAACTGAACATCATTGATAAACATCAAAAATTATTAATATAAATAGAAAATCATTTATGAAAATTGTTAATTGAAATAATCAAAATGTTCAATGAAAACTGGAAAACATTTATAAAAATAGGAAAATATTTAGGAAAATTGAAAATTATTCATGAAAACTGGACAATGTTCATAAAAATTGAGAATGATTTACAAAAATTGAAAATCATTTGTAGACATTGTAACGTACTAATAAAAGTAGAAAATGATTAATGAAACAGGACAATATTTATAACAATTAAAAATCATATATAAGATTTATAATTATAAGAAAATTTATGATTATTTATAGGAACAGAAGATCATTTATGAGAACTGCAAAAATACTCATAAAAACAGAAAGTCACTTATGAAAATTAAAGGTTATTTACAAGAACAGAAAATCATTTCTAAATGTTGAAAATCCTTTAATCATGTCTAATTAAAAATATCAAATTAAAAATCATATCTACTTATGAATTAAAAATCATATTTAAGAAATGAAAGTTCTGTATAAAAATTGAAGAAATATATCAAATATTATTCTTCATATCAATAAAGAAAATATATATAACAAATCATGATATTCAAAATTGAAGAAATTTGAATAAACGAAAAATTAATCGAACCTGAAGAGGTATGTCAGTATCGAGCTCGAAGACCTTCACGTGTTCGGTCCAAGGAATTAACTTTTTAGTTTCATTTTCGATGTAGTAATTAAACACGTTGCCAGGTGGAAATTTCACCGTTTTAAATTCATTCACCCACCACTTACTGAACTCATTTCGCCAGTCGACCAATTGATCTTTAAAAGTTGCTGATCCGAATGCCCAAATGCAAGAGAATGCAAAGTATAATTCATACCTGCACGGTGAAAAGAAAAAGTCACGGTAAAATTATCATCGATGTTGCGTATATCTGAGGAGTCGCGGGTAGTCGAGATTTAAATTAAATATATTAAATTTGTAAATTTTCAAGCTTTCAGTGTTTTATGTTTGAAAAGTTTGTAGAAGTTTTAGGTACATGTATTTTTAGATTATAGACATTGGGCGATTGGGATTGGGAGAAATGGGATTGGGAATAGTGGGATTTAGGAAAGTGGGATTTGGGAAATTGGGACTTGGGAAATTGGGATTTGGGAAATTGGGATTTGGGAAAGTGGGATTTGGGAAATTGGGATTTGGGAAATTGGGATTTGGGAAATTGGGATTTGGGAAATTGGGATTTGGGAAATTGGGATTTGGGAAATTGGGATTTGGGAATTTGGGATTTGGGAATTTGGAGATTTGGGAAATTGGGATTTGGGAAATTGGGATTTGAGAAATTGGGATTTGGGAAATTGGGATTTGGGAAATCGGGATTTGGGAAATGGGGATTTGGGAATTTGGAGATTTGGGAATTTGAAAGTTTGGGAATTTGAAGGTTTGGAAATTTGAAGGTTTGGGAATTTGATGGTTTGGGAATTTGAAGGTTTGAGAATTTTAAGGATTGGGAATTTGAAGGTTTGAGAATTTTAAGGATTGGGAATTTGAAGGTTTGGGAATTTGAAGATTTGGGAATTTGAAAGTTTGGGAATTTGAAGGTTTGGGAATTTGAAAGTTTGGGAATTCGAAGGTTTGGGAATTCGAAGGTTTGGGAATTTGAAGGTATGAGAATTTGAAGATTTGGGAATTTGAAGGTTTGAGAATTTTAAGGATTGGGAATTTGAAGGTTTGGGAATTTGAAGATTTGGGAATTTGAAGGTTGGAATTTGGGAAATGGAAAATTGGAAAATAGGTGAAATGGGAAAATAGGGGATTGAAGAACTTGGGAAAATAGGGAAATTAGAGAATGGGAAAATTTGGAAATGGGAAAATTGGTGAATGAGGGAATTGGAAAATCGGGAAATTTAGAAATTGAGAAATGGGAAATTGGTAAATTGGGAAATTAAAAAGTTGAGTAAATGAGAAATCGAGGCAATATAAAATATCTTTATAATGAAATCCAAGCTTGAATTGTTAACAATCCTCACAACTCTACATACAACCTCCTCTAAAACGTTTTTTATTTTGTACCATTCTTTCGGACACTCCGGAGGCACATTCTCTTTGGTCAAAAAATAGTCCAATAACTTGCACAGCATCTCGATGTGACAGATATCTGGTATCGGTGTGATTTTCTTAAATTTAGCTTTCATTATATCCACAAGTGTTGGGACGTATTTATCAAAGAGGATCGTCAAGTTTGCTCTTTCAGGTCCTTCTCTTGTTTCTATCCAGCTAATAGCGAATCTAAAAATTTGTATTACATTTTTAAGATATCTAATAGGCTTTTGTAACATTTTTCTTTAACATTTAACATTTTAACATTTTTTACTTACGGATACCAGCCGATATCTTGTGGATTTAGATAAAGTATCCCTGCTCTGGAAACGGTAGCTGGTGTCGCTGTTCTGTTGACATTTTTTCGTGAATTAATTGTTTTATTACTTTTTTTTATAAATTGTAGAGAAGAGCCAAATATGGAAGCTTCAATGAAGGTTCAAAATTTCGATGTTCTAAAGTTTCAAGGATATAACATTTCAAAGTCTCTAAGTTTCAAGGATATAAAATTTCAAAGCCTCAAAGTTACAAGGATATAAAATTTGAAAATTTAAAAATTTCAAAGTATCAAAATTCCAAGGATACAAAATTTCAAAGCCTGAAAGTTACAAAGATACAAAGTTGAAAAATTAAAAAATTTCAAAGTTCCAAAATTTCAAAGCCGAAGGAGAAAATTTAAGGAGCCAAGTTCTGCATAGTCTTCATTTGATTATTACTAATTTTCTAAAATTACTATTATTTCATATTTGGTCCCTTTCTTGTAACCACTAAATGATAAATAAAGTTACCTAAGATTTGAAATTTCAAATAAAAGTCTCATCTTATCAGTTAATGCGATTCTCTCGTTACTAGCCAGAGTTAGTACTTTATTATCGTCCATGACGGTATTTAAGGATTCGATCCACATAGGATCGATATCACCGTCAAAAATGATCCATTTCGGATCATTTCCTGCCATGTTCGCTTGATCTCTCATTATCACGGAGAACAATCTAAGATATACAATATCAAAATTAATAATTTTAGGCAAAGTAGGGAAAATGAAATTAGAATTAGAATTGTAGTAAAAATGAAAGCGTAAGAAAATAAAATGATTCAGAAAAATTCAAACCCGTCTTTCCATTCTCGAGTCGCAGGATTAATGACACCGAAGAGTTCATCGGTTGTTACAGCTTTAGGATTCAAATCGTTATAAAACGGCCTTAATTTCTGATTGAAGTATGTTCGATTCAGTGTTTTCCAAACTTCGGTCTTCCCGGTTCCAGCGGAACCAACGATGAAAACCGAATGACGGACGTATAATAATTCTTCCAGTTGTACAACCTTTTATTTAATTTTAATTGATATTCTAATTTCTATCAAAGTGCAGGGTATTTATTTTGTAATGTTTTTACTTTTAATACAAAACCATCTTCTGGCTGCAATTTCAAATCTACGGCAGAGTCTCGAACAGTTTTCTCAAAGTCCAAATCTCTCTTTCGTGGCACGTCCAAGGCAGGGAACAGATCACCTGATCAAATAAGATTTTTCATTAATTTTCAATATCATTGACTGATGCGAAAGATATAATGGAATGGGGGTTATTATTATTATAAAAGAAAATGTTAGTAATGTATAAATTATTGCATGTAACAGGTGCTTTTATATATGTTCTTTTATGTATGTCATTTAAGAGACAAAGATGTTCACATATCCCTTACATGTCCTCTCATATGTAGAACTAATAGCATAAAATTGTCATTCAGTAATTTAAAAATGTCACTCAACTTTTTCCTGATACATTGTTTACTAAAATTATTTACTTATTTATCGAATAAAAAATTGAATGATTAATGAAGTGGTTCGAGATTGCATTGTTATGCAGCTTACACGTGATTATATTAACGCAAATGTTGTATGATAATTATATTTGCAAATGCAGAAGTTGCATACTAATTTTGCGAATCAATATGGTTATACGTAAAAGTTGTTTGATGATTTTATACATATACAGAGTATGATATGGACGCCATTGTCTACCAACAGTCTTCAGTCGTTTCATTCAAAAATGAATAGTATATTTTTCTTTTTATTATCTGAATAATAATTCAATATTGTAGCCACAACCAGCAATAAATTTTATAAACAGACTCATGTAATAAATATTGCAAACAAAATCATGTAGTAAATTTTATAGATAAAACCATGCAATCAATTTTACAGACAAAATTATGCAATAAATTTCATAGACAAAATCATGCAATAAATTTTGAAAACAGAACCATGTTTGTCCGCACATTTTAGTGTCACTATAATTATTGTCCAAGAGACCACATGCTTAGATTACCATTACAATTGATTACCATTGCATGTTCCCTAAAATGTATAATAAAAGAATATACCTATCAGCCCCATAAACACAGGAACATCGTCCGTAACAATTTTCGGGATATTAAAATCTCGAAGAGCTCTCATCAACACCTGATCTTCTGGTCTGTGAGGATCACCTCTCTTCAGTTTTCCAGCAACGACCAACACCGATTTAATCGCTCTGAGACCCCAATCATAGTGATCTTGCTTCGACAGAAGTTCTCGACAAAGTTGGTAAAGCGTGATAAACTTCCTGGCTAGTAATCTGGCCTCCTGGAAACCTTCTGCCACCAACATAATCTCGCAAATTAGGTCGAAGTCTGGGACCACCATAGCGCAGGGCCTTTAATTGTTGGGGATATTATGGAATTGTTAGGGATAGATTAGAGTTATTTGGCTGAGGATATAGACTAACTTTTGTAAAAATGAAGTAGATGAAAGATGGACAGGACATGAGATTATAATGTAGAATTAGAAGGATCATGATTAGATAATGATCTAGGAGGATGATTTAAGATAACAGGATTAGACAATGTTTTAGGACAATGATTTAAGACAACAATATAGGACAATGATTTAGGACAATGATTTAAGACAGCAATATAGGACAATGATCTATGACAATGATTTAAGACAACAATATAGGACAATGATTTAAGACAACAACATAAGACAATGATCTAGGACAATGATTAAAGACAACAACATGAGACTATGGTCTAAGACAATGATTTAAGACAACAACATAAGACAATGATTTGGAATAATGATATGGAGTATCAGTCTAGGATAGCAATGTGAAATATGAGCTTAGGATAACAATGTAGAATGTGAGTTTAGAATATTAAGATGAAGTATGAGTCTCGGAAAATAATGAGGAATATGAGTTTTAGACAATAATGTAGAATATGAGTCTTGGATAATAATGTGGAATATGAGCTGTAGACAATAATGTAAAATATGAGTCTTGGATAATAATGTAGAATGTCAGTTTATAATAATAAATGTAGACAGTCAGTCTAGAATAATAAGGCGACGTATCATTCTAGGATAGCAATGTGGAATATGAGTTTTGGATAATAATATAGAATATGAGGCTAATATAATAATTTAGAGTGTCAGTTTATATTAATAAGGTGAAATATCAGTCTAGGATAGAAATGTGGAATACGAGCTTAGAATAATAATGTCTTAGAATAATATCAGCCTAAACTATTAATGTGAAACATCAGTTTAGACTAATAATGTGGAATATGGTCGTAGAATAATAATAATAAATTTTAGTCTAGGATAAGAGTGTGAAATATCAGTATAAACTAATAATGTGGAATATTAGTTTAGAGTAATAATCTAGAGCATGGTTGTAGGATAATAATGTGGAATATAACTCTAGGATAATAATGTGAAATATCAGCCTAAACTAAGAATGTGGAATATTAGTTTAGAGTAATAATCTAGAATATGGTTGTAGGATAATAATGTGAAATATCAGTCTAAACTAATAATGTGGAATATCAGTTTAGAGTAATAATCTAGAATATGGTTGTAGGATAATAATGTGAAATATCAGCCTAAACTAATAATGTGGAATATTAGTTTAGAGTAATAATGTGGAATATGATTGTAGGATAATAATGCAGAATTTTAGTTTAGAATAATAATGTGAAAGATCAGCCTAAAGTAGTAATGTAGAATATGAATCTAGGATACTAATGTGGATTATCCACCCACATTAATAATGTAGGACATCAGCCTAGAATAACATGGAATATAAGACTAGGATAATAATCAAACGTAATAATCTAATTTCGTCGTGGTGAGATAGGTTTGAGCATATAATATATGTTAGTACAACGTTTGACCATGCAACACATGGCAATAACACAACACCACGGTAATAACAAGGTAAAGCATGGTAATAACGAGATGAAGCGTGATAATAACAAGATGAAGAGTAATGTAATGAGAATGTAGTGACGATGTCTCTAACAATGTATAATAATGTCTAATAATATATAATAATGTCTAGAACGTTGTACTATAATGTCTAATAATGTAACGTTTAGATTTACCTAAACAAAGTTTTTAAATTCTCCGGCAATTCCGTTCTCCCCGCGTATCCAGGGTTCATGGTGATGAACATACCAACGGTAGGGACAAGATTAAGCTCTTCACCGAAGAAATTGAACGTCGCTTTGCGACTTTTTATGCCGTCCAACACTGATTTTACTTGGACAGCTACGACCGACAGCACTTCTACCGAAATACGGTTGAACTCGTCGAAACAACCCCATGCTCCCACTTGGGCAAGACCTTTGTAGATATTCCCGCAAGACTGAAACAAAGTGACAGTTTGAAGTTTATTATAATTTCAGAAAAATATTAGTAAAGTAGTAAATTTCTAGTATTGGAAAAATATAGTGGAAAAAAGATTAATTTTTTTTTCTGGAAAATTAAAACTTATTCAAGGCTACGAAATAATTTTGTTTATTTTGTTTTAAGTGATAGTATTGAATTTTGGAAATTTTGATTTGTTAATTAATAAAGGAAAGCTTTGAAAAGAGTTTAAATGATATTTTGTTGAATTTTCTGTATGATAAACGAGCCCCCAGAGGGTGGTTGATTAAAATTTGCGGAGAGTTAATTGATTGGTTCTAATGTTACTGCATTGAATTAAAAGTTTTGATTAAATGAAGGAGGAGAAGTATTTCATCAATTTATTTGTTATAAATCAATAGTTGTTTAAGCGAATTAATTAATTTGATTAAAACTTGCGTCGAAAAAGCTTTTGTTTGATAGATCAATAAGTTTCAATTGAAAGCTTTTAATAACGTTTCTATGATAAATAATATTTGAACAATGTTTAAATGATATTTCAATAATTTTTAAATAACATTAAAACGGTGTTTAAATAAAGAATGACTAATATTTAAACAATCTTTCATTTTCTCTTATAACTTTCATTCAATTATATTTATTTATTCAGCAAAATTAGCTTTATGAAATAATTTCTTTATTTTTTATTCTAGTTTTATTTAACAATCTGCAATGTCATTATTCCTATAAAATTAAGTTTAAAAAATAATATTCTTCTACAAAGTACAAAAATCATTTTTCCGAAAAATCGAACGTTGTTCTCCTACTTTTCTCTTTCCTCACAAGATGGCGCCACCCACCTCATTTTCGAAGCACATTTAACTAAAATATAAAAATAAACCTCCCACCACATTTTTAACTTGCAAAATATTTATCTTACCATAACGCAATGTTCTCGATAGGTGTCACACTAATTAAACAGTCGTAAACCAACAAACGTTAGAATTGCGTGATCATAGCGTTTCCTTTTCTCATTCTTCTCCATTTAACATAAAAAAAGAAGTTACGCATATTCTAAGCAATCAGGTATTAATTATATGGTCAAAAGTGGATTGGAAAGTTGCAATAAACCAGCTTATACGCAAGGAATGTAATAATGATCATATCTTGTTTAATACACATATATTTTCCTTCATTTTATATAACTTTTCCAATCACGTTTAAGATGTTTAATTATCGGTTTCTATGTGTTTAGGTGCATGTTTGTGTTCCTTATATACTTTCATGTATTTCGAGTGTGTGATGCAATTGTATCTTATTATAGTTATTTTTATAGCGAAAACACTGTCGATTGTGTTGACAAATAAATTGCATAAATGTCTTGTACTGAGAGAATAGTACAACTTTTTGGCAAAGAGGTTTAATAACTTCCTGGTAGGAAAACATATAGCACAAATGTAATGTGAAATATGATATAAAATATAAAATAGAAGACACAAAATATAAAATACAGCGTATGAAATATAAAATATAAAGTATCAAGTATCAATTATTAGGTATCAAATAATAGGTATCAAATAACAGGTATCAAGTATCAGGTATCAGGTATCAGGTATCAGGTATCAAGTAACAGATATCAGGTATCAAGTATTAGGTATACAGTAACAAGTATCAAGTATCAGGTATCAGGTGTCAGGTATCAGGTATCAAGTCATCAAATATCAAATATCAAATACAAAATACAAAGTACAACATACAAAATATAAAATATAATATAATTATTAGAGTTGCAGTACAAAAATTTATTTTCGTTTTCAATTCTTTAAAAATTTAGTACATGTTGTAAACTCCTCTGAAAGATTGATCTCAAAAATTTTGAAGACTTCAAAATCTACCAAAAAAATAATTTGCTTTGAAAGCAACTTTCCCTGAAAGAAGTTCTACTATCATATCTATGTTCTATCTTTACAAATAAAATAACAATGAGTACAGTTAACACTAATAAAGCTATTACTTATAAAATTGTATAATAACTTTCCTTGAAAGAAGTTCTACTTTCGTACCTATCTTTTGATCTGTACAAATAAAATAACAATGAGTCCAGTTAGACGTGACATTGTCCCGTCCATCACAATTACCAGAAATAGTAATTTTACCTTATAGTCCATTTGTTCCGAGCAATTGAACACGTAAACCATTTGACCCAATGCTCTTCCTAGATCCTTGGTGGTTTCCGTTTTCCCAGTGCCAGCTGGGCCAGCTGGTGCACCTCCCATTATAAGGTGCAACGATTGCGTTAGGGTGATATAACATCTGTCGGTTAACGGTGTTATAACCAATCGAGGTACGTTTCCCAAATATTCGTAGTCGTACTTGAACGAAGCGTCACAGATATCCGCGTAACAGTCGCCGACTTTGTCGTCCCATCTGTGCATATTGATTTGTTATATGATAGTCTCGGTATATGGCCCGAGCCGAAATATTACATATTTCCACATTTACAAATTTGGGAAATTTAAGGAGTTGAAGTTATTTCTTTGTAATTTAGGGATTTGTGGAAATTTGGAGTATTTGGGAATCTAGGAATTTTGAAAATTGAGAAATTTAGGAATTGGGGAATTTGGGAATTTGGGAATTTTGGAATTGGGGAATTCAGGAATTTAGGAATTTGGGAATTTGGGAATTTTGGAATTTGGGAATTTAGGAATTTGGGGATTTGGGAATTTGGGAATTAGGGAATTTGGGAATTTGGGAATTTTGGAATTTTGGAATTGGGAAATTTTGGTATTGAGGAATTCAGGAATTGGGGAATTTAGGAATTTGGGAATTTAGGAATTTGGGGATTTGGGAATTTGGGAATTTGAGAATTTGGGAATTTGGGAATTTGGGAATTTGGGAATTTTGGAATTGGGGAATTCAGGAATTGGGAAATTTAGGAATTTGGGAATTTGGGAATTCAGGAATTTGGGGATTTGGGAATTTGGGAATTTGAGAATTTGGGAATTTTGGAATTTGGGAATTTTGGAATTTGGGAATTTTAGAATTGGGGAATTCAGGAATTGGGAAATTTAGGAATCGGGAATTTTGAAAATTGGGGAATTCTGGGATCTGGAAATCCGGAAATCTGGGAATCTGGGAATCTGGGAATATGGGAATCTGGGAATCTGGGAATATGGGAATCTGGGAATCTGGGAATCTAGGAATTTGCGAATCTGGAAATTTGGGAAATTGAAGAATTTGCGAGTCGCATAATTTAGAAATTTAAACATTTGTAAATTTGTCAATTTATAAAAACTCAAAATTCCATAATTTCCCACCAACAATCCAATTATACTAGCCTATGTCTAAGTTGCGATTGCCACTGAAAACTAGAAGAGTTCTCCGCCTTCATAGTAATCATTTTCGCGACAACGTCCCTGGCGTGCACATCGATCGTACATATCGTCATAATTTTTCTTCTATCGCTGTCATTCAGATCTCCACAAAGTATAGTTATCAAAGCATTCAGTTGATTGATTTGCTTTCTCTGATAATCCTTAAACGCGTTCTCGAAGCCTTCTTCAAGTCTCATGAACGCCATGTTCACTTCGGTTGTCCACCAAATTTGACTGCCGCACAGCGCAGGTTGAGCTTGGTGATCGAAAATCCATTGTTCTCGCGGTTTTTCATCGTAAGTGGCCACTGCTTGTGAGACGTGATATCTCACCGATTTTTTCATCGCATCGGTCACGTGGTTCAGCCATACTTCTACCTGAAAGATGCAAATGGTGCTTTGACCCCTTGGTGTGCACGTGACGCATTCACAATGCAAGCATTAGAAATTTTTCTTATATTTTTCTTGGATATTTCAATTAATAGTTATAAATCGTATACAGGGAGATACCTGTAATGCTACTCAAGATTTTTCTCCCACTTGCAGCCACCTTACTAAAAAAAGTTTAGAACAATATTTGTAGGGTATGAAGAGCACAATAGATATTAGTAAAGCAAATTTTGAAAACAGTTTGTTCTCTTGGCAAAGTCAAAGTCACCTTAGGTTTTTTAAATAGGAACATTTTTTTTATTCATAGCTTTAGAGGACATCGAGACGAATTCAAAATACATATTACATGATATTTTTATTAACATATTACTCGATTTACAGAAGAGGAAATGTGAAGTATTTAGCTTCTGACTTTGGTAGTGCAACCATTATTTGATTCCGAAGAGATTACTGAGTGTAAACACGCGAATAGAATGTAAGAATAATACACTTTATTTAATTACATGTTCTAAATGTATGTCGCCTTCCATCACGTAATATTCCGGTCTTTTACTTCACATTTCCACTTCGTTTGAATGTTATAGTCCTAAATTTGACTGACGCATTAAATGGCGCGGCAAGGGGTTAAAAAGAAAGTACCTTCCCGCTGCAGTCGCAACTTCCGTATATAGCCATTTCTTCGCCATCTTTGGCAATCATCATAATCGCGAATTTCGTCGGTTTCCCGCCATCCAGCTTCCACTTTAATTTCGCCAGCGAATCGTACAATTTCGCTAAATGTTTGCACACTAACTCAGGGTTGTTTCCTGTAAAATAATTTATTGTGTTGACTTGCACGATTTATGTTGACGAAAACCATGTTTTCGTTTGTTATGAAAAAGTATATCCATGGACGCAGGAGGGAAGACATGCACTTTTAGATTAACTTCATATTTGTGGACATGAATTTTTAGATTAATTTCATATTTGAGGACCTGAATTTTTAGATTAATTTCATATTTGTGGACCTGAACTTTTAGATTAATTTCATATTTGTGGACATGAATTTTTAGATAAATTTCATATTTGTGGACATGAATTTTTAGATAAATTTCATATTTGAGGAAAATAACTTTTAAATAAGTTTTGCATTTGACGACCAGAACTTTAAATAAATTTTATCAGATTAAACACAATAAAAATGTATTTTAAATTTATTTAAATAAAATAAATAATAGTTATAATGGTAACTGTATTTATTTTTCTATACTTCTATATGTTTTCAGATATTTAAAACAAAATTAATGTACTTTATACATTTATCTGTCTTGTATACTTATTAAAGTATAGTTACTTTAAAGTATATTGAAATGTAATAAATATATTTTGCATAATTATTCATTTACCTATTTTGTATATTTATTCAAGGATATTTCGATTAAAGTATATTCAAGTATATTTTGTCTAAAATGCATTCAAACAAAATAAACATATTTTGTGTATTTCTTCATTTGTCCATCTTGTATATTCAAGCATATTTCGTTTAAAGTATATTCAAATATATTCTGTTTAAAATACACTAAAAAAAATGAACATATTTTAAATAATTCATTTACCTGTCTCGTAAATAAATCTTGTTAATACATTTCATTTAAAAAGTATGTTTGAACAAAAATATTTAAACATAAAGTATTTATGAAACTCTTAATAATGACAATTTTCTTTGTGTTCATCTAAAGAAGTCCCCTTTTCCCCTTCTATAAACACGTCCATGGGTAAATAATCATAAAATTGCAACCATTGCTCAAAATGTCCAAAAGATCAGTGGAGGAAATGAAATAGAATCTCGGGTAAATCAATCTTTTCGTTTCCAAGTAATCCGCCAAAGCTTTCTCGCAAACGTTTAACTGAAGCTGCAACTCCTCGAGCTTCTCCAGAAGTTTCGGTCGGTTCGTCGCTTTAATGATGTTTAAATTACTCGTCACTTCTCGTAAAAGTTCCTTGAAAACGCGTTAAACTTTCCTACAATTGTTCTTTAACCAGTCACTTAAGAAAACTGTACCATGAAAATTGTACTTTGAAATCTCTGTCAATTTTTTCGAAACGTTTCGAGTCTTCCGGAAGTTGACTCCTGATGTCCTCCGAACCTATGAATATGCTTTCAAGATGGATCCACGCGCGTTGCACCTCGAACCATACGTTGATCACTGCGTCAGCGTTGCTCAATTTATGCTGCCAATCGAGAACTTCTTCGAGAAAGTAGCCCACGAATTTTGAACCCAACATGTTCTGTAGTTGCACCTGTTGCGAGTGTGGTTAATTAGAGTGAGTGCGATGGCAGGTGGTAATTTAAAATTGGTGTTGGAAGCGATTTCGAATTTTAAAATTTATGTTTTTTCGTGGTTAGTAGTTTGGGACTAATGTCTTCACATTTGGGATTTAATAATTCAAATTTTAGAAGAATAAGTTAAAATTCAGAAATGATACATTGTTAAATTATCGAATTTTGCAATTGATAAATTATTAAATTATCAATTTCGACAATTGTCGAATTTTGTAATTTTTAAATTACTGAATTCTTTGGTTTTCGAATTTCTGAATTTCTGAACTTCCAAATTTCAAAATTTTTAAAAATCTCAAGAATTTTAAGAATTCCAAGACTTTCAAGACTTTCAAGAATTCAAAGAACTCCAAGAATTCACAGAATTTCAATAATTCACAGAATTCCAATAATTCCAAAAATTCACAGAACTCGAATAATTCCAAGAATTTCAAAAATTCCAAGATTGTCAAAATTCCCTAAATTCTCTAAATTCCATAAATATCTATTATCCATAATATTTAAAAGATTCTTGAAATTTTCACAAGTCCTAATATTCCTAAAATTTCCAAAATTCCTAATATTCCCAAAATTTTCAAAATTCCTAGTATTGCAAAAATTCCTCAAATTTCTAGCATTCCCAAAATTTCCTAAATTTCTAGCATTCCCAAAATTTCCCAAATTCCTAGTATTTTCAAAATTCACAAAAATTGCTAGTATTACCAAAATTCCCAAAATTCTGCAAACTCCTAGTATTTAATAAATTCCCCAAATTTCAAAAATTCCTAGTATTCCCAAAATTCCCCAAATTCTCCAAAGTGTCCAAGATCGTCTTAATGTACTATCACTACAATTACATTTGCACAGAAAGCGTTAACGAAACAATCAAACATGAAGAAACTTTACCTGATTGTCTTCGAGGGTTTCTATAGTTTCGTCATCGATCTTAAGAACGTTCAATTTCGTACGTTCGTGTAACTCTTTACCGAATTCGAGAGAGCTCCAAGTATCATGAAGCTCTTTCAACACTTTCTCCATTGCCATTTCTTTGACGGATTTAGCAACAATGTTTTTAACCTCTTCCTCGTATTTGTGCAACTCCAATTTCAATAAATCTTCCAAAGTAGTACTGTCCGTCATGCTAAACGCTACCTATTATAACAAGCATTAAACGTTAACGAAACGTTCGAGAAGTTTACAGAACGTTCCGAATTAAACGTTACACAGCTTTCACCGTGTTGTAATGTTTGCAATTAAAATCAAGGTCTAACAGGGACTTAGTCCAGTTAATTAAAACGAGATCCAGCTTAGATTTAGCGTACGTGCGAATCTCACAGTGTTCTGCACACAGTACCGTCATTAGACAAATGGGAACCTGTGCTTGAACCTTCAAATCTTTTCTTCTTTTCATTTTTATGTTTATACATTTTCCAGCACTTAATTTTACGAAGTCAAGAATTTTATAATTTCTAATTTTACAAACTTGCAGATCTAAAAATTTGGTAATTCTCAAATTTAGAAAATTGAATAATTGAATAATTAAAGAATTGAACCATTGAAAAATGGAGAAATTACACAATTGAAGAAGTGAAAATTGCACAATTGAAAAATGAAAAAATGGAAAAATGGAAGAATTGAAAATTTCATAAATTAAAAAATTGCCAAATTTTAAAAATTTAGAAATTTAGAGATTTTAAAATATTCAAACTTTCAAATTTAAAAACCTTCAAACTCACAAGTTCCACAAATTTAAGAATTCACGAATTTTCAAAAATACAAATTTGCATGTTGAGAAAATTAGAAATTTATAAATAAATAACTTTGCAATCTTCGAATCGTTGTACCAAAGTTACCTCTCCCTATATTGCCAAGTTCTACAACCACATATGCAATATAACGAGAGTGAACTGTATTCATCAATCTAATAACAGCATTCTAATAACATGAAAGAAATTAATTTCTGCTTAGGACCCCATAAACCTTAACAGAGGTGTAGATACAATTATGTGTAATTAACGAGATCGCAAACGTAATTTAGCAACAATTTCCTTGAAACCGGTGAAACCAAGAACAAGCAAATAATTAATTACTTTCGTTTCGGCCATCAATTCTCTCCAATGTCTGTCTCTGATTGCGGGGTTTTGTAGTTCGGAGACTGCTCTTAACGATGCCATCATGTTTCTCACTTGTGCTTCAACGCTACCGTATAATTCCCACGAACGTACGTCTTTATCGAGCTCTGGAAAGGAAAGAAACGTTTATGGCACTTTATCTTGGTAAATGAGTACTATCTTAATATATGCGTGAAATTTAGGAATGAGAAATTGGAGAATGTGAAAATGTACGAATGCGCATATAGGAAGGTTGAAGAATTTAAGAATTGAAAAATTAAAGAAAAATTAAAAATTAAACAAAAGTTAAAAATTAAACAATCGGTGAATTGAATTTTACAAGCTGAAAATTAAACAATTGAAGAATTGGGAAATTGACAAATTGGGAAAATAGGAAATTGGGAAATTGAGAAATTGGGATATTGGGAAATTGGGAAATTGAGAAAGTGAGAAATTGGGAAATTGAGAAAGTGAGAAATTGGGAAATTGAGAAATAGGGAAATTGAGAAATTGGGAAATTCAGAAATTAGGAAATTGAAGAATGAGGAAATTGAGAAATTGGAAAAATTGAGAAATTGGGATGTTGGGAAATTGGGAAATTGAGAAAGTGAGAAATTAGGAAATTGGAAAATTGGGAAAATGAGAAATAGGGAAATTGAGAAATTAGGAAATTGAAGAGTGGGGAAATTGAGAAATTGGGATGTTGGGAAATTGGGAAGTTGAGAAATTGGGAAATTGGGAAATTGAGAAATAGGGAAATTGAGAAATTGGGGAATTTAGAAATTAGGAAATTGAAGAATGGGGAAATTGAGAAATTGGGAAATTTAGAAATTAGGAAATTGAGAAATTGGGATGTTGGGAAATTGGGAAGTTGAGAAATTGGGAAATTGGGAAATTGAGAAATAGGGAAATTGAGAAATTGGGGAATTTAGAAATTAGGAAATTGAAGAATGGGGAAATTGAGAAATTGGGGAATTTAGAAATTAGGAAATTGAAGAACGGGGAAATTGAGAAATTGGGAAATTGAGAAATTGGGATGTTGGGAAATTGGGAAGTTGAGAAATGGGGAAATTGGGAAATTGGGAAATTGAGAAATAGGGAAATTGAGAAATTAGGAAATTGAAGAATGGGGAAATTGAGAAATTGGGGAATTTAGAAATTAGGAAATTGAAGAATGGGGAAATTGAGAAATTGGGATATTGGAAAATTGGGAAGTTGGGAAGTTGGGAAATTGGGAAATTGGGAAATTGGGAAATTGAGAAATTGGGAAATTAGGAAATTGAGAAATTGAAAAATTGAACAATTGAATGATAGAAAAATTGAGAATTTGAAAAATGAATATCCAGAATTGAAATTTGAAAGCTGAAAAAAAGACACCTAAATTTCCAAACGTGAAAAATGCTCAGTTCAAATTCACAAGCATCATCCCTTCTAAATGCAATCCACATAAATATTTCTCGCCGCAGTCTCGAAAATCAAGTCACGTACACAATATCGTCGATGTAATTGAAAGGTGGATATATCTTACGTCTGAGTTCTCTGACAAGTTTCTTGCATTCTTGATCCATCCATTCAATATCGAGCTTCTTCCACGTGGTCTTCTTCCACTCGTTTAAACTAGTTCCGATCACGTTCACGTAATCCCACACAGTTTTTAAAAGCTGCATCTCCTTCTTTATCTGTTTAATCACCTTAAACTCCGGCATTTCCTGTTCGAAGATCACCGTTTGATTGTACAAGTCTTGCTCCTCCGCTTGGAACTTTAAAAGCTCCTCGTGTAATTTATTCAGTTTCTCGTACGGATCGGGGCAATCGGGGCTACGAATAATGCTCCGTTATACTCTATCGAACTTAGGAAACTATCACAAAGAGGGTTCGATTAAAGTTACGTATTTTACCTGAAAACATCCTCTCTATGAAATTCGAGGGAGAAACGCAGTTGCTTGAAGTTGTAATAACTTAGCCTCTTCTTCAACAGATCGATTTGACGGGTCATTAAAGGTTGAACGACTTGCTTCACTTGAGCAGCTATCTTCTTCAACGATTCCCAAGACTGAGGTAATTCCGAGAGCCATTCAAAAATTTTGTCTTCAATAAACACTTGATACTCTTCCAGCATTTCAATCGTTTTCTAAGAAAATAGAGAGGAAAGTTTTATTATAAGTAGTTTGACATTTTTGAGAATTTAAAACCTTGATAGGCTCGAACATGTCTTCGATCTCGAATTGACGATCTCTCACTTCTTTTAAGAAGTAAATTGTTTCTAAGAGGGCTTCGTAATCGTCTTCTTGAATGGGCTGCGCGAAGTTGTTCATTGCTGCTTGTATGAATTCTGAGAGGTCACGTAATCTGGAGGAAAATTGAGATTTATTGAAACTAATTTTTTCTCAGATTTATATTATTACAAATTTCAATATTACATCTTTAAATTCATTAATTTTCAAATCTTTAAATTCTTAAATATACCAAATTTCAAACTTCTGAATTCTAAGTTTTTAAATTCTAAATTTCTGAATTTCATATTTTCGAATTTCATAATTTCTGAATTCCAGAATTTCAAATTCCACATTTTTTAATTCTAAAATTTTCGAATTCCAAAATTCCGAATTCCAAATTTCTGAATTTGAAATTTCCGAATTCCGAAATTATAGAATACCAAATTTTTGAATTCCAGAATTCCAAATTCCAAATTTTCAAATTCCTAAGTTCCGAATTTCAAATTTTGGAATTCCAAATCTCCAAATTCCAAATTTCAAATGTTGGAATTCCAAAAATTCCAAATTCCAAATCTTGGAATTCCAAAACTCCAAATTCCAAATTTTGGAATTCCAAATCTCCAAATTCCAAATTTTGGAATTCCAAAACTTCCAAATTCCAAATCTTGGAATTCCAAAACTCCAAATTCCAAATTTTGGAATTCCAAATCTCCAAATTCCAAATTTTGGAATTCCAAATCTCCAAATTCCAAATTTTGGAATTCCAAAATTTCCAAATTCCAAATCTTGGAATTCCAAAACTCCAAATTCCAAATTTTGGAATTCCAAATCTCCAAATTCCAAATTTTGGAATTCCAAAATTTCCAAATTCTAAAATTCCAAATTTCAAATCTTGGAATTCCAAAAATTCCGAATTCCAAAATTTCAAATTCCATATCTTAGAACTCTAAAATGGCCGAATTCCAAATTTTGGAATTCCAAAATTTCCAAATTCAAAAATTCCAAATCTTGGAATTCTAAAATGGCCGAATTCCAAATTTCCAAATTTCAAATTTTTGAACTTCAAATTCCCAACTTCCCAAATTCCCCAATCCCCAAATATTCCCACCTCCCACTTTCTCAAATCCTCGCATCATAAGCTCCCAAATGTCAACTTATTAAATATCAATCCTCCATATTCAGCTTTCTCAGAATTGTTTGTAGTGTTCGCGAAACGCCTAATGCTTATGATAGTTTCCTAGAAAGGAGAAGGTTAGATTTAGAGGCAAATACTCCGTCTGGCGTCTAGTTGCGCAAATAAACAGGATTAGTGCCAACGGCGATCGTTTCAATTGTAGTTTCGGAGAAATCGTCTCTATTTGCGGTTAGAGGTTGAAACGTGACTGGCGTTAATAAAATTATATCACAGAGTATATATGTCACTTTTCGAGAAGCCCTTTTTTGGCACGCTACGCTTGTCGCCGGTTGTAGAATGCCTATGTCATGACATTTCTATGTTTGACTGATTAATGTAATATTAGAGTGATGCATTTGACATAGTGACGTAACTGGCTAGTTACGTCAGGAGGCACTGAGGTTACGGTGTCATTACGATTCGTTTTTATGCAGTATTAGTTTAATATTAATTTTGTGAGCTGTAGTAAATTATGGTGATGTGTAGTTAATTGTAGTAAACTCTAGAAAATTGTAGTGAACTCTGGGAAATTCTAATGAACTCTAGGGAATTGTAGTAAATCCTAGTGAATTGTAGTGAAGTTTAGGGAATTGTAGTGAACTCTAGGGAATTGTAGTAAACTCTAGAAAAATTGTAGTGAACTCTAGGAAATTCTAATGAACTTTAAGGAATTGTAGTAAATCCTAGTGAATTGTAGTGAAGTTTAGGGAATTCTAATGACCTCTAGGGAATTGTAGTAAATCCTAGTGAATTCTATAATGAATAGGATATATTTTTTTATGTTTGAAATATGAAAAATTTCAATAATAAAAGTTTATAGATTTATAGACTTATAGGTATTTATTATTCAAACTCTGAACGGTTTGAGACTTATGACATTATCAAACTTGTTAAATTTTCAATTCCCTGAGTACTCAACTCCTTAATTTCCCCAACTCTGTAAATTCTCAATTCCTTAAATTCCCAGTTCTCTAATTTCCCAAATCTCTAAATTTCCAATTATCTGAATCTTTCAACTCCCTAAATTTCAAACTCTCTAATTTCTCAACTCCTTAATTTCCCAACTTACTAATTTCTCCACTTCTCAAATTCCGAACTTCTTAATTTCTCAACTCCCTAATTTCCCATCTTCCCAAATTCTCAACTTTCTAATTTGCCGACTCTCTAATTTCCCAACTCCATAATTTCCCATCTCCTAAATTTCGCACCTTCCTAATTTCTTAACTCCATAATTTCTCAATTCCCTAAATTCTCAACTCTCTAATTTCCCATCTTCTAAATTTTCCAACTTCCTAATTTCTCAACTCCCTAATTTCCCAAATCCCTAATTTCTCAACTCCCTAAATTCTCAACTTTCAAATTTCCCATCTCCTACATTTCCCACCTTTTTAATTTCTCAGCTCCCAAAGTTCCCAACTCCCTAAGTCCCCACCTCCCTATTTCCCAGCTCCCTAAATTCCCATCCCCTTAAATCCTCATACCCCTAAATCCCGGAATCCTTAAATTCCTCCAAAAATTAAAAAATTCGACCTACCTCAACCAAAAATCTTAATCCCGTTTATGACTACTACCCAAAAGGTTCTTTCCTATACAATCCCTCTATTATTAAACCAGACATTAACTCGTAATTTTATCTCTCCAATCTACCAAAATAACACCAGACTACTTTTCTCGGAAGTAACTTTGCCGTAGCATTTCTGGAAATGTTATTTAAATATCGTGGCGTGATCTTAGCACAGAAACGTTCTAGTTTCTGTTATCGTTATTCTATCGGTGACATTTTGTTGCAAGCCCCGAATGTAAAAATAAACTCGTTGCATAAATGCTGTCGGATTAAGCCGAACAAACGAGCTTTATAAACGGAAATTCTAAGAACGCCACCATCGTCCGTTGTTCGCTAGCTGATCGAATAAATCAACAGGCGAACGCGATTTCTTTGCTAAATCATCGCAATAAAATTAAACATTTCGGTGCTGGGTGTGTTTTCATGTGACGTACGATTTTGGATAACAGACTTGACGTTTAGCCAGGTGTTTGCTACGCGCTACTACCGTATGCGATTACTGTCTATTTAAATGATCCTCACTTACATCACGGATCATTGATCATTCGCTACGTTGCTATACTAATGACGCAGGATAAGACGCTGGCAGAACGCCTGATCGTTCCACGAAAATGATCGGACGTTTATTGAATTTATATTGGAACTGATATTTTAGATTCATTCAGATATTGATCGTTTTAGGTATTTAATGCTGACTCTTTTCTTATTAGCTTTTAGATGATAGATTTCTTTTGTGGTGCAAATTCTTACGTTTACAAATTTTTTAATGTTCGAGTTTGTAATTATGGAGGCTTCATTTTTGGATGTCTGTATTTATAAATATGTAAAGACGTAAGTTTTGAGTTCCCTAAGGTTCTATATTTTCAAATTTTACAAATTACCAAATTCTTAATTTTCTACATTTTTGAGATCTCCAATATTCTCTAGTCTCCAAAGTGCCAAATTTCCAAATTTCCCAATTCTCAAGTTCCCAAATTTCCAAATTTCCCAATTCGCAAATTCACCAAATCCCAAAATTGCGTAGATTCCAAATTCTCCAAATCCCAAAATTCCCCAGATTCCAATTTCCCCAAATCCCAAATAGCCCAGATCCCAAAATTTCCTAAATTCCAAAAATCCACAGATCCCAAAATTGCCTAAATTCCAAATTCTGCAAATCTCAAAATTCCCTAGATCCCAATTTCCCTAAATCCCAAATTTCCCAGATCCCAATATTCTCTAGATTCCAAAAGTCCCCAAATCCCAAATACCCTCGATTCCAAAATCGTTAAATCCCAAAATTCTCCAGATTTCATATTCCCCAGATCCAAAATTCCACAGACTCCAAATTCCCTAGATTCCAACATTCCCCCGATCCTAAAATTCGCCAAATTCCAGAATTCCTCAGATCCAAAAATTCCCTAGATTCCAAATTTGTTAAATCCCAAAATTCTCTAGATCTCAAGTCCCCCAATTTGAAAATTCCTCAACTCTCAGATTCCCAAAATTCCCAAAATTCGCAAATACGAAATTTCCAAATTCCCCAAATATATAAATACCAAATTCTCCAAATTCCCCAAATTTACAAATACTGAATTCTCAAATTCCCCAAATTCTTAAACTCTCGACACCAAAACCCCCTAATTCCAAATTTCCTCAAATTTCCAGGAAACTGAAACTACAGAAGCATATGTATACTTACTCTTTGGTGATTTTATTGACGAGATATTCTTTAAGCACATTCGACCATTTACAGATGGTGTTCAAAAGAGCTTGCTTAAACGGTTTCAAGTCGAGTCTTAACCATCGACTGAACACCTCTTCGTTTGGCATGTTATCGACACTTTTATATAGATCCACAAAATAATCGATTTCCCTTTTGAAATCTGACAAATCTGGTTTCTTCGGTTTCATATTCTCTGGTATATAATCTGGACGTTCTTTTAGAATCTGTCTTACTTCGGGATTTACGTATCGAGAGTACTGGAGGAAGTACGATAAATACTCTTGTCTGTCATCCAACCATAACCAAGAAAATGTCTCGTATTTCTGAAAATTATTAATTCAAATTATTATTATCAATTTTATAATTATTATTATCAAGAAAATTATTATTATCAATTCTATAAGTCATCATTTGTTGAAGTAAAAAATTATTGAATTGGATTATTGAATTATTAGACTACGTCTCTAAATTTTCAGAACCCCAAATCCTCAAATTTCTAATTTTCCCAATTTCAAAAATCCTAATTTTCAATTTCTAAAACTCCGGGTCTCTAAATTTCTATTTCTGCAAATTTCCAAAACCACAAATTATCAAATCCCAAAATTTCTACTTTCCCAAATTCCTAAATTCCCAAATTTCCAAAATCCCAAATTTCTATTTTCCCAAATTCCCAAAACCCCAAATTCCTAAATTCCCAAATTTCCAAAACCCCAAATACTCAAATCCCCAAATTTCTATTTTTCCAAATTCTCACAACTCCAAATTTTCAAAACCCAAATTCTCAAATCGTCAAATTTCTTTTTTCCCAAATTCTTAAATCCCCAAATTTTCAAAACCTCGAATTCTCAAATCTCAAATTTTCCACTTTTTCCAATTTCCAAAATCCTAAATTTCCAAATCCCCAAATACCTATTTTTGCAAATTTTGGAATCCCCATATCCCTAAATGTCAAAGTCCCCAAATCGTCCAATCTCCAACTCTCCAACTCTCCAAACTCCAATCTTAAAAATTTCTCAATCCCGGAATTTCTTTCCTCATAAATCATAAATACACCCAACTCCTCAAACTCTTGAATTTCAACTTTCTATTCGAAACCAAGGAGAAACGAGTCTAATTGAATTACCCGATTAAAGCAATTAGCAATGGAGTTGATCGAAAATAAATTATATAATTCAACTTACAGCGTAATTGAATTACCATGTAATTAACGTGCAGTGTAATTAAGTTACGTAATGAGATTACAGTGTAGTTCAATTAGCACAACAGTACTAGAGAAGCCTACTGTGCTACAGTTACCTCAGCATGGTCCCTCGCTACAGTCAGAGCAAATTTGACCCGGTTACAAATTTCCTCCAACATGAACACGATGCCTTCTTCCTCGGCGACGTCGTTCTTCAAAAATATTGGTACATTTAGTTACGTGTTTCTTGTTCATGGTCAAGACTAGTGACAAAAATACTCAGAGTTGATTTTGGCTGACGTTTTGAAGCTTTGGTGATTTTTTATCTTGTTTTTTTTTTTCAGGAGAGATGAGGATAGTAGATGTTTGATTTTCAAAAATGTCAGAAAATGTAATTAGTTAATTACAAGTTAGTTATTAATTAAGATAATTAAGTTAGTAGTTTATTATTTTGCTGGTCAAATTTAAGATTTTGTAGTCGAGATGTAATATATTTTGACGTAGAGTCTTTTCTGAGATATTTTTTAACTCTTTCTAATAGAGTGAGTTAAAACTGTCCTATATTTTGATTAGTTAAGTTCCCAAATTCTTAATTTTCCAAATCTCTAAATTTCCAAATTCTTACGTTCTTAAAACTGTAAATTTTGAAATATTCAAATTCTCTAATTTTTAAATTATCAAATTTCTAAGCCCCCAAAATTCTAAATTCCCTAATTTCTAAATCCCCCAATTTCAAAATTCCCCAATTCCTAAATTTCTCAATTCCTAAATCCCTCAATTTCAAAATTCCCCAATTCCTAAATCCCCAAATTTCAAAATTTCTTAATTCCTAAATTTTCCAATTCCTAAATTTCCCAATTTCAAAATTCCCCAATTCCCAAGTTCCCCAATCCCTAAATTTCCCAATTCCTAAATTTCTCAATTCCTAAATTTCCCAATTCCTAAATTCCCCAATTCCTAAATCCCCCAATTTCAAAATTCCCCAATTCCCAAGTTCCCTAATCCCTAAATTTCCCAATTCCTAAATTCCCCAATTCCTAAATTCCCCAATTCCTAAATCCCCCAATTTCAAAATTCCCCAATTCCCAAGTTCCCCAATCCCTAAATTTCCCAATTCCTAAATTTCTCAATTCCTAAATTTCCCAATTCCTAAATTTCCCAATTCCTAAATCCCCCAATTTCAAAATTCCCCAATTCCCAAGTTCCCCAATCCCTAAATTTCCCAATTCCTAAATTCGCCAATTCCTAAATCCCCCAATTTCAAAATTCCCCAATTCCTAAATCCCCCAATTTCAAAATTCCCCAATTCCCAAGTTCCCCAATCCCTAAATTTTCGTATCTCTACTCTCCTGAAACTCTTAATTTAAAGATTCTCAAATTCTCCAATGTTTTTGTCACTAGACTTCATCCTTAAGTCGCACGATAAGATGGTATACCGCGTAATGTTCTTGTTCTTCTATTAATTCGGGATTAACCCGAGGCATAAGGGTACCCATCTTCATGGCGTCAAGCAAAATGGATTCCACGAAGGTGTAAAATCCTTCTGGGTCGTCTACGATCACCGATGGTCGAAAACCAATATTCGGATCCTTACGACATATTAAGTAATAAAATGTTATTAATAATGAAATTAATAATACAAAAATTGAATAATCAATTTAACTTTGTAATTATATAGTATGTAATTATACGTACTGTAATATGTAATTATATAATTGTAAAATTATAATAGCGTGCAGAGGACAGTTTATTGTCCATCATAAAGTGAATATTATTTTCAAATATTCATTTAAATTGAAAGAGTATTATTCGTTTATATTATAAATCTGTTATTTTTAATTTAATTTTTGTCGAAACCAGACGAAATTATAGTAAAAAAATTGATTAGTTTGATCGATAATATTTTAGTCTTGTAAAAGTTGATTTTAGTTGATTGCAACATGGATCAAATTTGATACTTGCCTCTAAGCATAGTTGTATTTCGAACGAGGGGTATATGTTACCTTCAGGATCAGTTTCGTCTAGGATATAACAGATACTGCAAAAGTTATGATAAATTACTGGGAAATGTTATTAAAGTTCCATAGAGTGAATTAGCATTTGATTATGAATGTCAACCTCGTAGAAACTGCTTGGATAAGACCTTTGGAAATTAAATCGTCCACGTAAACCAGATAAGGCTGCCATTTTTCTCGTCGGAGAGCCAAAGTTTCTTCGTCTCCTTCTTCAATTTCCTCTTCTTCTCCGATTTCTTCTTCGTGCAACGCTGCTTCGATTACTTCCTCTTCCACTCTATTCATTTTTCAATACTCAAATTCTCAAATTCTCAAATTCTCAAATTCTCAAATTCTCAAATACTCAAATTTATATGTTCTTAAATTGTCAAAATCTTAGATTGTCAAATTTTTAAATTGTCAAGTTGTTAAATTGTTAAATTGTTAAATTGTTAAATTGTTAAATTGTTAAATTGTTAAATTGTTAAATTGTTAAATTATTAAATTGTTAAATTGTTAAATTGTTAAATTGTTAAATTGTTAAATTGTTAAATTGTTAAATTGTTAAATTGTTAAATTGTTAAATTGTTAAATTGTTAAATTATTAAATTGTTAAATTGTTAAATTGTTAAATTGTTAAATTGTTAAATTGTTAAATTGTTAAATTGTTAAATTGTTAAATTGTTAAATTATCAAATTATTAAATTGTTAAATTATCAAATTATCAAATTATTAAATTGCAACATTATCAAATTATTAAATTATCAAATTTTCTAGATTCTCAAGTTTCCAAAATTTTAAAACTCTTCATTCTCAAATTCTCAAATGCTCAAACTCTGTATAAAACATACACAGTAACTATTTTTTTACGTCACCTCGGAGGTTCCTCTTCCGCTCCTTCTTTAGGCTCGTCCCCTTCTTCTCCCTCTTTCTCCTCATCCTCTATAAATATTACATTAATCACCTTTTGACAACTCCTGCCAAAATATTTTTCCTAACAATTATTACCATCGGTAAGCTCCGACTCGTCGTCGTAAGCATCTTCCGGAAGCAAATCGAAAAATAATTTATAATTTTCTTTCAAGACTCGATCGAGCTCTATGGCGGTCGCTTCGATCTCCTCGTACCTCTCTTTAAACTTGTCGTCTTTATCTGCGATTGCTAGTAAATTTTCGTCTCTGGCATCTTTGCGATAAATAACTGGCATCATTGCCCAAGAATACAGTCGATCCATGATGGTCTTCAAATTTTCTTGCGCTCGAAACACTCTGGCATGCAATTTTCGAGTGATCTTTAATAAATTCGCGATGTATTCGGGAACCTCTGAAACAGAATTACAAACAGCAATGTGTGACAATGCTGTTCTCAAAGCGAGTACATTGGAAGAAGTTTTTGATGATTAAATTATTCTTCTCAAAGATACAATATACTTTAACTTTGATAATTTACTTTTTTCGAAAATTCACAAAGTATGTAATTTCCAAATGTTACAATATCGTGTATTAGTGCAAAGAGGTGCTCCCATGGTGCCTAAACTTGGCGTTACCTTTTATTTACATGTAATGTACTTTTGTGGAACTTGTTAATACTCTTATAAAACGTGGTGAAGGCAAAAAAATGCGAATCAAAACATATGCAAAGGATCGTTCAGTTGAAACGGTGAGCGAGTGAGCCAGTTGAGTGAGCCACTATAGTGGCGCTATGTAATCTACGACATTCGCGAAAGCCACTATAGTGGACCGTCGTACAGAGATGGCATTCGCGAAAGCCACTATAGCGGCGCGCCTAAGAGGTTAATGATGATCATTTTAATTCTAAAGGCTGTGCAACACTTATTTGCACTTGATATTATTTATAACATATAATATAATGAGTCCTTTTTTTTAATTCTTTCTTTTCCTGAATAAATTCACCCTCACTAATTTTAGCTACGAGTCGCCGAGTCTATTGTAATTGGTCTAGAATTAAGAAATTTTCTTTTTATATATGTTTGTTAGTAATTACAGACTAACCAATAAGAAAACGAGAAAGTATGAAATAGTTATAAATGGTTATATTAATGTGTTTAGGGTATTTTGTTCGCTAACGGAGAGACTGTACCAACTCCTAATCATTTGATAAGATTGTATGTTCATGAAGCATCGAGGGTGTACTCTGATAAATTAGTCACTCATGAAGACGCGAAAACGTTTGACGCGCTGTTAAAGGAGTCTCTTCGTAAAAATATTACTGTAAGGTTTTTTTAATATTACATAGAATCCTTTATAATAAGAAAGTTTCGTCAATTACTTATTTGCATGATTAATCGTAGGAAATGAACGAAAATATCATATTCGCAGAACCGATAATATATTGCTATTAGTATTTCTAGTTTCTGGGATCTCAAGTTTTCAGTTTATAGATTTAATAATTTAGAAATTTAGGAATCAGCTAAAATTAATTTCCTCGAATCAACTATACTCTTTCATACCTTCAGAGTTCCAATTATAATTCTCTTGTCCTTCGTCAATTAACATATCGATATGTTCAATTTCCTCCTCAATCAACTGGAACTCAACCGGAGCACTCTGACTTCGTATTCTATTATACCTAAATCGGATTTCTAGTATCGTTTCAAGAAATTTTAATGCAGTTTTGAGAAACTGAACTTGTATTTACCAGTTTGCTATTAAACTAAGATCATAAGTACTCATGAAAAAGAACTGTGATCTTTCATAGAACTGCGTAGCCTCTTCAGGAAGGTCTGTCCTCTTCATGATTAACATATAACGAATTTCTCTCAACAAGGTCTTCAGTTCTGGAGCAAAATTCAACTCTAGTGATCTGTCTTCGTGAACAATCAACAGAGTTTTCGTTAAGTGGGTCTCCAAAATTTCTGGCAACGTTTGCTTCCAAGCTTCGAATATTTCTTCCTCTTTCTCTGCGATTATGGTCTTGAAAAAAGAAACAGAATTAATGTTATACTTGTGAGCAACATAGGGTATCAATTTTTTTTTCTGACTTTATTTGATAATAGTGACAAGTGTGAATTGATGAAATGTAACGAAGTGCAGAGATCATAGTCTTCATGAAATTTGTAATAATACACAGTTGGGTCTGAAAGTATAAATCCTAATATTCCAGACAAATTAGGTCCAAAGAAATTTTATATGTACTTCAGAGTGAAAATGAGATATGATTAGAAATAGATTTCTATACCCACATGGATGAAAATAATTTGAGATGTGTAATAATACAAGATTGAGTCTGAAAGTCTAAATCCTAATATTCGACAATCAGAATTAACTTGATATACAGTTTAGGGTGAAACTACTGTAAAACTAGTAGATTGAGATAATTGCTGTTTTAGGGATTACCATCATTTCTTCGTATTTCGGTTTGAGTTCGTTCTCCATTTTCGCGTTAATTAAAGGATGATCGATTAATTTGAGGGCATGAACTGGAAAATTGACCCTTTCACGTAGTTTCATCAAGGAACACAACCGCGCAGCTACTGGGGGTAAATATTCGTTGGCTAACGCACGTGTTGCACTTTGATCGTATGTAAAATTTTGGTCAAATATCACCTGAAATGTAAATGTAATAATTGATCGATCACTTTACATACGTAATAACTGACTGATTCCACTAAACATAATAATGATTGATCACCAGAAACATAACTGTGGTAATTGACTTGTAATAATCAATTTGATTCGATAATTGATTTGGAGAGTGAGTTATTGGTTACCTTAGTATCGCTGAAGTGTTGATCTATTCTCTGCATCAAATCTTCGTAATTGTGCCATAATTGAGACAAGATGATTGGCCTGTTAGCGATCGAACCCATCATCCAAATAAATTTGAAAGACGATTCCAAATCGTGACAATCAGCGAACGCTTGGTCGAAGAGACTCGCCAGCCGTCGATCAAATTGCTCTACCTTTGTTGATAATTATCTGTCATTATCTTAAATTAGCATGAAATTTTTATTTGTTATTTCATAACACATACTTTGCGAATTTTTGACATTTGAGAATTTTTAAGTTTCAAATGTTTGAAGTTTGAAATTTGTGAATTTTATAATTCTCGAGTTCGGAAATTTCAAAATTACGATTTTGCGGTTGTAGGAATTCGACAAATTTTTATTTTTGCAGTTTGAAACTTAAAAAATTTCAAGTCTGCACGGTTTCAAACTTAAAAAATGTTAAGTCTGAAATTTTAAACTTTGAAATTTTTTAATTTTTGCAATTTAAAATTTTTTAATTTTTCAGTTTTTAAGCTTAGTCTATTTTCCTATAATGTCGACCTTGTTTATAATAAAAGGCTAATTTACTTTCTCCAAAAATGTTCCCAACACTTCGGTAAATTGTGGATCCTCCGGTATCAAAACGAATTCGGTCAACTCTCCAAATTGATCATATAATTTCTTAAACTCTTCGTAAATCTCATCCACCATAGAACGTAACGATTTCCCTTTTAAGCCAGCTATTTCTATTCTCTCTAATTTTAAATAATCTTGAGCGATATCAAACAACATCTGCAATGATAATAAAATAATTATTGTACATCAGTTATTATATTCTATAACTATAGACCGAAATCAATACTAAATATTAATACTAAATTAACAAATAAGTCAACAAAATTGGATCAAATGCAAAAGGGTGTTCCAGCACAAAATCTTAAAAAATGAAGTTTTCATTAATTCTAATACTTCTTGAATTCTAATCATTATTAATTGTTAAATCTTAAAATACAATAGCAAGATGACTTCGATCCAAGTTTCTATCGCTAAATATTTCACATCAATTTATAATCCTACATTTCTATTTTTACGATTGTTCCAATTGTGTACATTAATTGTCCTACGTATTATAATTTCTGTCGTGTTGAAAAATTATATTTGTATTAATTCCGGCGTCTGTGGAAGTTCAGATACGTTGAATTTATAACCACGTTACAGAATTGTTGCCTGCACTGTCATTGCCTGTATGAATAATTATAATTTATATGCAAGACGTACATAATTTATCGTGCGGAACTTGTATAATTTTCGTACCTGTTACGTGTACGTGCAATTTTACGAAAAATTGGAAAGATGAAAGAATAAATCATCTTTCAGATCGTGAATATTGTGTAGAAAGATATATTGCATATTCAGTGTGCATTTATTTATAGTCTATAAGACTTCAATAAAACCATCAGAATTAACATATATATTTTAAATGAAAATATCAAGCTTGTCAAATGATTCATAAGTCAAGTATTCTAAAATGGTTTTGTAATTTAAATTACTAATTTAGGTACAAATTTTGTAATTTAAATTTGACTACTTAACTTAAGTTACAAAATTTGTTAAGGTTTTCTTGAACTTTGGCTTCATTTTATATTGTGTTTTACATTTTATCTTCCTATTGTATTTTATCTTCTTTTACTTTTCGTTTTTAATTTCAAATTATGTGTTATACTTTAGTACATTTACTATTAATGAAAATAAATTTTTCAAAGCTAATTAAGGGCTAGTTAGAGCCCTTTGACACCCTCATTTAACTACATCACTGCCATTACTTTCACCCTTCAGTTTAACCTTCATTAACCTTCATTTAATCTTCACTTAACCTTAATTTACACCATTACTTTATCTCCAAAATTCAAACAAAATAACAATATTTTCAGTGATATAATTCCTCTCAAAAAATCATCTTTAAACCTTTTACATCATTTCTTTACACATTTATCTAAAGTAGCACCCTCTTGCATTTAACCCCTTACTTAAAAATTATAGTAAACCTTGATCTCTCTGAGTCTCGCCCGAAAACTCTGAACTCGTTCCAACACTAATTTTTCATGAAATGTCCAGGGTACCGGTTCGATCGGTGATTTAAAATAAGTTTCTATTCTGTCTTTGAACATTCGAAACGTGTCTTGATAAAAGTCCAAAAAAGGTATCGCCTCATCTATTTTCACTTTGTTCTCTTCGATATCACCTTCGAATAATGTGGACGGATTTATATGCTTCGATATCTGTAAAGGATGTTAAATTTTTTGTCTAATGGAGATTTTATTTGAAAATTTGAGAACTTGGCAAGTTAAAAATTAAAAAGTTTAAAACTTCGAAAATGTCTAATATTGAAAATTGTTATTTTGTAAAAATTGTAGTTTCTTTTTTTTCTCACATCATCGTTTTCTTCATCGTCATTTTCCCTCAAAAAATCAGAAAATTGCACACCTGTGTATATAACAATAACAAAGTTTGCATACCTGTGCAATAAGCAAGTTCGAAACTTCCCTGAGCAAAGTAATTATTCTCTCAGAGGGATAATACTTAGAATTAGCCCACGCCAGACACACGCAGTGTAACAATATCTTGAACTTCGAGGCTAATTCCTTAAATTCGGCGTTGGAAATTTCTTGAAAATTGGCATCCAAAGGTTTCAAATAAAGGAAAATATCTCGTGTCTCCAACAAGGCTGGAATTTAAAATGACTCCTCAATAAAATTTCCTAATTTTACCTAAACTGTTCGTTTCTCTCCATCTTATTAATACCAAAACGACCAGAAAGTAATGTCATTTCTGCGCAAAGTAACATTTGTCATTTATCAGCTAATTGTGTTCTTTGTCGAGCCAAAGTTTTCAGGTTAAATTGACTCGTTCACTTGTAAATAATTAAATCTGAAATTTTCCTTTGCAATTTTATGTGAAACAGCCAGTCAAATACCAGAGGTACATATTCATTGTATGCTTTTTGAGTTTCACAAGGGTAGTAACGCAACAGTCGCTACCAAAAACATTTGCGATGTTCATCCAAGTGCATTAGACGTTCGCAAATGCCAAAGGTGGTTTTCCAATTATTTCAATAGCTACGACACTTTCTAAGTGACAAAAAATTTGAAAATTTTGATGATATCCAAAATGCCATCTCCAGTTATTTTGCCCGGAAACCAATTGATTTTTATCGAGCCGGCATTGAACATTTGCATGGTACATGGCAAAAGGTTGTCGATAACAAGGGTGCTTACATTACTGATTAAAAATAAAAACTTGTTACAAATATTACTTTCTGGTCATTCTAATATGTTACATACTAGCAGCCACATTCTTGATCAAATCCTTGAAGTACTTCGAATAAGGACTCTCCGTCTCCGACAAAAATTCGTCCATCTTCACAACCTTCGGATCCTTTAATTGACGATAGAGCGACTCCATATTCTTTAATCTCGTGTTCCAGTAATCAAGTTCTGCAGAAACATAAAACGACCTGACGACGACGACAATTTCATTAATCTACCAAAATTACCGGCTTCGGGTAATTGATCACCGCCGTTGGAAAACTCGGAGAATTCTACGTTAAGAATTTCGTTAATTTGACTCGACCACTTGGTCACGATCTCTTCTATATTGCTTTTTAATTGAAGCTTTAAACTATCTGGCTGGGAGGCAAATCCCTCGCGCAGAATCTCTTCGATGCCCATGGGAAGCGGCAGCAACGATTGTCCCGTTATTTTTCCTTTTACCTTTTTTTCAAATGTTTCTTTTTTCACGTCAATGATGGAACACAGTTTTTACTATAATTTCGAGGATAATTTTTTACCTGCCATATTAGGCTGCGAAGGTCGTATACTTGCTTGGTTGTGTCCTTTCGTACCACTTCCGGCCAACCTACGTGGTTTCTTGGGTTTGATAAGATTGGGACGTATGCCTGGTAAATTAGGAGAGTTTGAGGAAAATTGGAAAGGTGACTTACAATAAATAGTTAATAATTTATTAGTAAAACAAATTTATAAGTAAAATAAAATAAATTTGGCATTAGTCATTGTTTTTACAGAATCTATAGTGCTATACATGTGGTGTATAAACATAGTGAAACAGACAATACCTTAAATTAATAATAAAGCAATAATAACTTTAAAAGAATTCATCAAACTTTTCAATTGAAGGTTTTAATATTATATATCGTCAATAAAAATATCTCTAAGTGCAAAGAGTAAATGAAAATTATGTGCTGATTAGTTTATTTAAGCGGTCCGTCAAAATGATAGATTCGTAAATGCGCGCGACGGTGACGCCATGATGGATGTGGACGCGGCGCGAAATTTTGAATTTGCTAAACGGTAGATCTTGAAGTATGAAAGTTGTTGACGACTAAACCATACTTTTCTAAAGTGAATTTTGAAAGTTTAGAATTTGAAGACTTTGATATGTTGAAATTTTAAGAATTTATGATTGTTAAATGTTGCATTTTTTAAAAAATGATTTTTTTAAGCATCTTACTTAAGAATAGTCTGTTTTAAGGAGATTTTAACCTTCATCTAAATAGATAGGTAAAAGAACAATAAAGAACATATGACTTTTTACAGTTTTATTTTGCATATTTTGAAGAGAAGTGTGGTATCACACACATCATAATCACTTCAATTTATATTTTAAATTTTAGAAATAAAAGACTTCTGACATTATAGCTCGCATTTTCTCGTTAGAATACCATGCATTCTCTTAATGAAAATGTCATATAACAAGACAAATTTTATAATAAAAAATATAACATAAATGGTTAAATTTCATAATAACAATGTTAAATACAAATATAATATAAACAACTAAATTTTGTAACCATAATATAAAAATATGATGCAAATACATAAATTCTATAACAATAATATACAAATTTAATACAAATTAATTTTTCAATAAAAGCACTAAAATGTGGTAATATAAAATGCATAAATTTTACAATAAAAATATCAAACAAAACAGTAATACCAAAACACAAATTTTGCAATAAAGAATGCAAGTAAAGATCCCCAATAAAAATACAAAAAAAAATTCAGTTTACAATAAAACTGCAATACAAATGGATACATCGACTCTTTTTACCTACACATAATGACACACTTCTGTTGCAAAATGATACGATTTCATAACGAAACGATGTTCGTTTGCAGCACGAAATCATTCTACCCGATGAAGGTTAAAGATAACTATACCATAAGAAAGTTTTCGCTAACATTAACTAATATTAATAATAACTAACATCTTCCACAAGCACTGCCAGTTCCTCTATAGGATTCGGCGCCATATCCCCGGGTATCAAAATCTGCCTAAAATTATTCTCCGTAATCTTTTCAGATTTCCTCTTGATGAAATACGTGAGCTTCTTCGTTGTTCGTATAATCTCTAGCCCCGGAACCAGGAGGCCACCCGGCGTCATCTGCAACGTGAGGATCATCTCCGACGGCGTGCCGAAGAACTTGTTAATTATCCCCTTAAATGTGAAAGTCGAATTTACAAGTTATTTCGCACAAAGCGGACGAAAATTCGGGACTCGATTTTTTGTGACCTTTCGCTTTAGAATCTGTTTAAAAAAAACGTTTTGCTAAATGGAGGGTCGGTACTCCTTTCGAACAGTATCTCGTAACGACTCGTGTACCTCGAGAAAGTAATTAAACGCTGAAAGAATATACTGGTCAAAGATATTCTTTCGAATCAACGTTGTAATTACGTAGTGTCGCTTAAAGTGGTACAGCAACGTGCAAAAATATTATGGTTTGCGAAATACTTTTACGTGTACAGTAGATCAAAAGAAAATTTTTTTTATTCTTTGGATATGGTATGGGGAAGAAATCCTTTTGAAGGGTGAAGTAAAAAAGTTGAATTTATGAGGTTCGGTGTTTAGCGAGGATATATAGATTTATAAGCTTGTAAGAATATTTGGAAAGTATATTTATATATTTTTGTATAAGTATGTATTATTTTTATGTATTATAAGTATAATAATAAGTAGACATTATAATTATGTATTATAAGTATGAGTATAATAATAAACATATTTTGTAAGAATATTTGGAAAGTATATTTATATATTTTTGTATAAGTATGTATTATTTTTATGTATTATAAATATAATAATAAGTAGACATTATAATTATGTATTGTAAGTACGAGTATAATAATAAACGTATTTTGCAAGAATATTTTAAAAGTATATTTATATACTTTTGTATAAGCATGTATTATTTTTATGTATCATAAGTACAATAATAAATACACATTATGATTATACATTATAAGTATGAGTATAATAATAAGCATATATTATAATTATATATTATAATAACATATAAGTATATATTATTGTATAAGTATATTTGAAAATTTAAAAATTGATAGTTTAGAAATTTGTAATTGGATATTGATAAATGTAATAACTTGAAAGAAAAAGAATTTAGAATTGAGAATTTCTTAACATGTACAATATTTAACCCAATAATTTTTGTTTATAACATTACCAACTTCATTTCTACTTTTTCCACTGAATATTAATCAACGTGTTCTTGTACAAAAATAAAATATATAAAAAT
This sequence comes from Megachile rotundata, assembly GCF_050947335.1. NCBI lineage: Eukaryota > Metazoa > Arthropoda > Insecta > Hymenoptera > Megachilidae > Megachile > Megachile rotundata. The sequence goes on from NC_134986.1 coordinate 8,025,786, forward strand.
AAATAAATAAATAAAGAATACTCAAATCATAGAAAGTCTACTTTCCCTATTACAATCATACCAAAGATAGTTGCGATTCTTACCGATTATTTCTGGAAAGCGTACATTTATTTATTACAAATAAAATTGTTATTTTATTAATGTCATATGGAATATAAAATTCGTTATCATCTAATATTCAACGTGTATTTAACATTCTATAAATATCCTCGTTCGATCGTAGTGTTTTATGTGACACTTGTGAAGTTACATAAACCAAATTTACGTGACGTGATCATTCTGGCAAATTAACCCGGAAAAGCTAAGATCCCAGTTCACCTAATTTCAACCATCTGACATTTCCCGACAGATTACGCGAACGTTCTGACCTTTCGTTTTGATAAAACTTTCAAACAAGCAACGAAGAGATGAATTAGTTTCGAGCAAAATATCGTTTTAATCGTTTTAATTTAATATCGTCTACTTTCGTTACGATTTCTAGAAGTTAATGTACAGAAAAATTTATCTACCTTAAAGTCCGAGTTCGACAACATCTTCATCCATTTGTCTGCTTTTATTTTCCTCGAATATGCGAGGTAGTCGTATATGAATTCTAAACGTTTGTCCTCCTCCGTTTTATCCCCATCTTTTTTATCCGCCATTTTCACTCTTATTTACGCTATTCGATCATTTAAACATTTATTAATAGCGCTGTCAGAAGCACATTTATCAATGTGACATTAGGTGTATGACGGTTGCGTAAAAAAATGAGATCATGCAAGTGATGTTGACAACTTCAAAGGTTTCTTGTGGAATGAAATATGGTTGATTTTTTGGGGGGAAATGGCTATGTAGAGAAAGTACTTTACTGTATAAATACATTTACTATAATTATTAGTGTTTACTATAATAATTGAGTATTACTATACATTGTAATTATTAATTTACATCTTCCATTCCATGTGAGTGCTTGAATATTCCAATAAAAAAATCTCAAAATTAAATTTTATTAAAATAATTCAATTACCAAAATGTATTGAATTTTATACAAATCATATACCTTATATTGAAATATTTCATACTAAATAAATGAACAAATATTTCGTGGCCGATTTTTTAATATTTCGAGCCGAGTCTTTTAATATATCTTGCAGGGTTTTTTAATATTTCGTCCCACCTTTCTTAGTATTTCGTGCATGGTTCTTTAAGACTTTGTGCCGGGTCTTTTAATATTTCGTGCTGATTATTCTAAGATTTAGTTACATGGCTTTTCGCATTTCGGAATTTGGTATCAGGAGAACATGATATGAGAGGAGGTGGCACGATGGAATTTCGGGATCGGAGTCCGGATTTTGGAATTTGGTATCAGGAGAATATGATATGAGAGGAGGTGGCACGTTGGATTTTCGGTATCAGGGTCCGGTTTTCGGAATTTGGTATCAGGAGAACATGATATGAGAGGAGGTGGCACGATGGAATGTCGGGATCAGGGTTCGGAATTTGGAATTTGGTATCAGGAGAACATGATATGAGAGGAGGTGGCACGGAGGTTTTTCGGAATCAGGATCCAGTTTTCGAAATTTGGTATCAGGAGAACATGATATGAGAGGAGGTGGCACGATGGAATGTCGGGATCAGGGTTCGGAATTTGGAATTTGGTATCAGGAGAACATGATATGAGAGGAGGTGGCACGATGGAATTTCGGGATCGGAGTCCGGATTTTGGAATTTGGTATCAGGAGAATATGATATGAGAGGAGGTGGCACGTTGGATTTTCGGTATCAGGGTACGGTTTTCGGAATTTGGTATCAGGAGAACATGATATGAGAGGAGGTGGCACGATGGAATGTCGGGATCAGGGTTCGGAATTTGGAATTTGGTATCAGGAGAACATGATATGAGAGGAGGTGGCACGGAGGATTTTCGGAATCAGGATCCAGTTTTCGGAATTTGGTATCAGGAGAATATGATATGAGAGGAGGTGGCACGTTGGATTTTCGGTATCAGGGTCCGGTTTTCGGAATTTGGTATCAGGAGAACATGATATGAGAGGAGGTGGCACGATGGAATTTCGGGATCGGTGTCCGGATTTTGGAATTTGGTATCAGGAGAATATGATATGAGAGGAGGTGGCACGATGGAATTTCGGGATCGGAGTCCGGATTTTGGAATTTGGTATCAGGAGAATATGATATGAGAGGAGGTGGCACGATGGAATGTCGGGATCAGGGTTCGGAATTTGGAATTTGGTATCAGGAGAACATGATATGAGAGGAGGTGGCACGGAGGATTTTCGGAATCAGGATCCAGTTTTCGGAATTTGGTATCAGGAGAATATGATATGAGAGGAGGTGGCACGTTGGATTTTCGGTATCAGGGTCCGGTTTTCGGAATTTGGTATCAGGAGAACATGATATGAGAGGAGGTGGCACGATGGAATGTCGGGATCAGGGTTCGGAATTTGGAATTTGGTATCAGGAGAACATGATATGAGAGGAGGTGGCACGGAGGATTTTCGGAATCAGGATCCAGTTTTCGGAATTTGGTATCAGGAGAATATGATATGAGAGGAGGTGGCACGTTGGATTTTCGGTATCAGGGTCCGGTTTTCGGAATTTGGTATCAGGAGAACATGATATGAGAGGAGGTGGCACGATGGAATGTCGGGATCAGGGTTCGGAATTTGGAATTTGGTATCAGGAGAACATGATATGAGAGGAGGTGGCACGGAGGATTTTCGGAATCAGGATCCAGTTTTCGGAATTTGGTATCAGGAGAATATGATATGAGAGGAGGTGGCACGTTGGATTTTCGGTATCAGGGTCCGGTTTTCGGAATTTGGTATCAGGAGAACATGATATGAGAGGAGGTGGCACGATGGAATGTCGGGATCAGGGTTCGGAATTTGGAATTTGGTATCAGGAGAACATGATATGAGAGGAGGTGGCACGGAGGATTTTCGGAATCAGGATCCAGTTTTCGGAATTTGGTATCAGGAGAATATGATATGAGAGGAGGTGGCACGTTGGATTTTCGGTATCAGGGTCCGGTTTTCGGAATTTGGTATCAGGAGAACATGATATGAGAGGAGGTGGCACGATGGAATTTCGGGATCGGTGTCCGGATTTTGGAATTTGGTATCAGGAGAATATGATATGAGAGGAGGTGGCACGATGGAATTTCGGGATCGGAGTCCGGATTTTGGAATTTGGTATCAGGAGAATATGATATGAGAGGAGGTGGCACGATGGAATGTCGGGATCAGGGTTCGGAATTTGGAATTTGGTATCAGGAGAACATGATATGAGAGGAGGTGGCACGGAGGATTTTCGGAATCAGGATCCAGTTTTCGGAATTTGGTATCAGGAGAATATGATATGAGAGGAGGTGGCACGATGGAATTTCGGGATCGGTGTCCGGATTTTGGAATTTGGTATCAGGAGAATATGATATGAGAGGAGGTGGCACGATGGAATTTCGGGATCGGAGTCCGGATTTTGGAATTTGGTATCAGGAGAATATGATATGAGAGGAGGTGGCACGATGGAATGTCGGGATCAGGGTTCGGAATTTGGAATTTGGTATCAGGAGAACATGATATGAGAGGAGGTGGCACGGAGGATTTTCGGAATCAGGATCCAGTTTTCGGAATTTGGTATCAGGAGAATATGATATGAGAGGAGGTGGCACGATGGAATTTCGGGATCGGTGTCCGGATTTTGGAATTTGGTATCAGGAGAATATGATATGAGAGGAGGTGGCACGATGGAATTTCGGGATCGGAGTCCGGATTTTGGAATTTGGTATCAGGAGAATATGATATGAGAGGAGGTGGCACGATGGAATGTCGGGATCAGGGTTCGGAATTTGGAATTTGGTATCAGGAGAACATGATATGAGAGGAGGTGGCACGGAGGATTTTCGGAATCAGGATCCAGTTTTCGGAATTTGGTATCAGGAGAATATGATATGAGAGGAGGTGGCACGTTGGATTTTCGGTATCAGGGTCCGGTTTTCGGAATTTGGTATCAGGAGAACATGATATGAGAGGAGGTGGCACGATGGAATGTCGGGATCAGGGTTCGGAATTTGGAATTTGGTATCAGGAGAACATGATATGAGAGGAGGTGGCACGGAGGATTTTCGGAATCAGGATCCAGTTTTCGGAATTTGGTATCAGGAGAATATGATATGAGAGGAGGTGGCACGTTGGATTTTCGGTATCAGGGTCCGGTTTTCGGAATTTGGTATCAGGAGAACATGATATGAGAGGAGGTGGCACGATGGAATGTCGGGATCAGGGTTCGGAATTTGGAATTTGGTATCAGGAGAACATGATATGAGAGGAGGTGGCACGGAGGATTTTCGGAATCAGGATCCAGTTTTCGGAATTTGGTATCAGGAGAATATGATATGAGAGGAGGTGGCACGTTGGATTTTCGGTATCAGGGTCCGGTTTTCGGAATTTGGTATCAGGAGAATATGATATGAGAGGAGGTGGCACGTTGGATTTTCGGAATCAGGGTCCGGTTTTCGGAATTTGGTATCAGGAGAACATGATATGAGAGGAGGTGGCACGGAGGATTTTCGGAATCAGGATCCAGTTTTCGGAATTTGGTATCAGGAGAATATGATATGAGAGGAGGTGGCACGATGGAATTTCGGGATCGGTGTCCGGATTTTGGAATTTGGTATCAGGAGAATATGATATGAGAGGAGGTGGCACGATGGAATTTCGGGATCGGAGTCCGGATTTTGGAATTTGGTATCAGGAGAATATGATATGAGAGGAGGTGGCACGATGGAATGTCGGGATCAGGGTTCGGAATTTGGAATTTGGTATCAGGAGAACATGATATGAGAGGAGGTGGCACGGAGGATTTTCGGAATCAGGATCCAGTTTTCGGAATTTGGTATCAGGAGAATATGATATGAGAGGAGGTGGCACGTTGGATTTTCGGTATCAGGGTCCGGTTTTCGGAATTTGGTATCAGGAGAACATGATATGAGAGGAGGTGGCACGATGGAATGTCGGGATCAGGGTTCGGAATTTGGAATTTGGTATCAGGAGAACATGATATGAGAGGAGGTGGCACGGAGGATTTTCGGAATCAGGATCCAGTTTTCGGAATTTGGTATCAGGAGAATATGATATGAGAGGAGGTGGCACGTTGGATTTTCGGTATCAGGGTCCGGTTTTCGGAATTTGGTATCAGGAGAACATGATATGAGAGGAGGTGGCACGATGGAATTTCGGGATCGGTGTCCGGATTTTGGAATTTGGTATCAGGAGAATATGATATGAGAGGAGGTGGCACGATGGAATTTCGGGATCGGAGTCCGGATTTTGGAATTTGGTATCAGGAGAATATGATATGAGAGGAGGTGGCACGATGGAATGTCGGGATCAGGGTTCGGAATTTGGAATTTGGTATCAGGAGAACATGATATGAGAGGAGGTGGCACGGAGGATTTTCGGAATCAGGATCCAGTTTTCGGAATTTGGTATCAGGAGAATATGATATGAGAGGAGGTGGCACGATGGAATTTCGGGATCGGTGTCCGGATTTTGGAATTTGGTATCAGGAGAATATGATATGAGAGGAGGTGGCACGATGGAATTTCGGGATCGGAGTCCGGATTTTGGAATTTGGTATCAGGAGAATATGATATGAGAGGAGGTGGCACGATGGAATGTCGGGATCAGGGTTCGGAATTTGGAATTTGGTATCAGGAGAACATGATATGAGAGGAGGTGGCACGGAGGATTTTCGGAATCAGGATCCAGTTTTCGGAATTTGGTATCAGGAGAATATGATATGAGAGGAGGTGGCACGTTGGATTTTCGGTATCAGGGTCCGGTTTTCGGAATTTGGTATCAGGAGAACATGATATGAGAGGAGGTGGCACGATGGAATGTCGGGATCAGGGTTCGGAATTTGGAATTTGGTATCAGGAGAACATGATATGAGAGGAGGTGGCACGGAGGATTTTCGGAATCAGGATCCAGTTTTCGGAATTTGGTATCAGGAGAATATGATATGAGAGGAGGTGGCACGTTGGATTTTCGGTATCAGGGTCCGGTTTTCGGAATTTGGTATCAGGAGAATATGATATGAGAGGAGGTGGCACGTTGGATTTTCGGTATCAGGGTCCGGTTTTCGGAATTTGGTATCAGGAGAACATGATATGAGAGGAGGTGGCACGGAGGATTTTCGGAATCAGGATCCAGTTTTCGGAATTTGGTATCAGGAGAATATGATATGAGAGGAGGTGGCACGTTGGATTTTCGGTATCAGGGTCCGGTTTTCGGAATTTGGTATCAGGAGAACATGATATGAGAGGAGGTGGCACGATGGAATGTCGGGATCAGGGTTCGGAATTTGGAATTTGGTATCAGGAGAACATGATATGAGAGGAGGTGGCACGGAGGATTTTCGGAATCAGGATCCAGTTTTCGGAATTTGGTATCAGGAGAATATGATATGAGAGGAGGTGGCACGTTGGATTTTCGGTATCAGGGTCCGGTTTTCGGAATTTGGTATCAGGAGAACATGATATGAGAGGAGGTGGCACGATGGAATGTCGGGATCAGGGTTCGGAATTTGGAATTTGGTATCAGGAGAACATGATATGAGAGGAGGTGGCACGGAGGATTTTCGGAATCAGGATCCAGTTTTCGGAATTTGGTATCAGGAGAATATGATATGAGAGGAGGTGGCACGTTGGATTTTCGGTATCAGGGTCCGGTTTTCGGAATTTGGTATCAGGAGAACATGATATGAGAGGAGGTGGCACGATGGAATGTCGGGATCAGGGTTCGGAATTTGGAATTTGGTATCAGGAGAACATGATATGAGAGGAGGTGGCACGGAGGATTTTCGGAATCAGGATCCAGTTTTCGGAATTTGGTATCAGGAGAATATGATATGAGAGGAGGTGGCACGTTGGATTTTCGGTATCAGGGTCCGGTTTTCGGAATTTGGTATCAGGAGAATATGATATGAGAGGAGGTGGCACGTTGGATTTTCGGTATCAGGGTCCGGTTTTCGGAATTTGGTATCAGGAGAACATGATATGAGAGGAGGTGGCACGGAGGATTTTCGGAATCAGGATCCAGTTTTCGGAATTTGGTATCAGGAGAATATGATATGAGAGGAGGTGGCACGTTGGATTTTCGGTATCAGGGTCCGGTTTTCGGAATTTGGTATCAGGAGAACATGATATGAGAGGAGGTGGCACGATGGAATGTCGGGATCAGGGTTCGGAATTTGGAATTTGGTATCAGGAGAACATGATATGAGAGGAGGTGGCACGGAGGATTTTCGGAATCAGGATCCAGTTTTCGGAATTTGGTATCAGGAGAATATGATATGAGAGGAGGTGGCACGTTGGATTTTCGGTATCAGGGTCCGGTTTTCGGAATTTGGTATCAGGAGAACATGATATGAGAGGAGGTGGCACGATGGAATGTCGGGATCAGGGTTCGGAATTTGGAATTTGGTATCAGGAGAACATGATATGAGAGGAGGTGGCACGGAGGATTTTCGGAATCAGGATCCAGTTTTCGGAATTTGGTATCAGGAGAATATGATATGAGAGGAGGTGGCACGTTGGATTTTCGGTATCAGGGTCCGGTTTTCGGAATTTGGTATCAGGAGAACATGATATGAGAGGAGGTGGCACGATGGAATGTCGGGATCAGGGTTCGGAATTTGGAATTTGGTATCAGGAGAACATGATATGAGAGGAGGTGGCACGGAGGATTTTCGGAATCAGGATCCAGTTTTCGGAATTTGGTATCAGGAGAATATGATATGAGAGGAGGTGGCACGTTGGATTTTCGGTATCAGGGTCCGGTTTTCGGAATTTGGTATCAGGAGAATATGATATGAGAGGAGGTGGCACGTTGGATTTTCGGTATCAGGGTCCGGTTTTCGGAATTTGGTATCAGGAGAACATGATATGAGAGGAGGTGGCACGGAGGATTTTCGGAATCAGGATCCAGTTTTCGGAATTTGGTATCAGGAGAATATGATATGAGAGGAGGTGGCACGTTGGATTTTCGGTATCAGGGTCCGGTTTTCGGAATTTGGTATCAGGAGAACATGATATGAGAGGAGGTGGCACGATGGAATGTCGGGATCAGGGTTCGGAATTTGGAATTTGGTATCAGGAGAACATGATATGAGAGGAGGTGGCACGGAGGATTTTCGGAATCAGGATCCAGTTTTCGGAATTTGGTATCAGGAGAATATGATATGAGAGGAGGTGGCACGTTGGATTTTCGGTATCAGGGTCCGGTTTTCGGAATTTGGTATCAGGAGAACATGATATGAGAGGAGGTGGCACGATGGAATGTCGGGATCAGGGTTCGGAATTTGGAATTTGGTATCAGGAGAACATGATATGAGAGGAGGTGGCACGGAGGATTTTCGGAATCAGGATCCAGTTTTCGGAATTTGGTATCAGGAGAATATGATATGAGAGGAGGTGGCACGTTGGATTTTCGGTATCAGGGTCCGGTTTTCGGAATTTGGTATCAGGAGAACATGATATGAGAGGAGGTGGCACGATGGAATGTCGGGATCAGGGTTCGGAATTTGGAATTTGGTATCAGGAGAACATGATATGAGAGGAGGTGGCACGGAGGATTTTCGGAATCAGGATCCAGTTTTCGGAATTTGGTATCAGGAGAATATGATATGAGAGGAGGTGGCACGTTGGATTTTCGGTATCAGGGTCCGGTTTTCGGAATTTGGTATCAGGAGAATATGATATGAGAGGAGGTGGCACGTTGGATTTTCGGTATCAGGGTCCGGTTTTCGGAATTTGGTATCAGGAGAACATGATATGAGAGGAGGTGGCACGGAGGATTTTCGGAATCAGGATCCAGTTTTCGGAATTTGGTATCAGGAGAATATGATATGAGAGGAGGTGGCACGTTGGATTTTCGGTATCAGGGTCCGGTTTTCGGAATTTGGTATCAGGAGAACATGATATGAGAGGAGGTGGCACGATGGAATGTCGGGATCAGGGTTCGGAATTTGGAATTTGGTATCAGGAGAACATGATATGAGAGGAGGTGGCACGGAGGATTTTCGGAATCAGGATCCAGTTTTCGGAATTTGGTATCAGGAGAATATGATATGAGAGGAGGTGGCACGTTGGATTTTCGGTATCAGGGTCCGGTTTTCGGAATTTGGTATCAGGAGAACATGATATGAGAGGAGGTGGCACGATGGAATGTCGGGATCAGGGTTCGGAATTTGGAATTTGGTATCAGGAGAACATGATATGAGAGGAGGTGGCACGGAGGATTTTCGGAATCAGGATCCAGTTTTCGGAATTTGGTATCAGGAGAATATGATATGAGAGGAGGTGGCACGATGGAATTTCGGGATCGGTGTCCGGATTTTGGAATTTGGTATCAGGAGAATATGATATGAGAGGAGGTGGCACGATGGAATTTCGGGATCGGAGTCCGGATTTTGGAATTTGGTATCAGGAGAATATGATATGAGAGGAGGTGGCACGATGGAATGTCGGGATCAGGGTTCGGAATTTGGAATTTGGTATCAGGAGAACATGATATGAGAGGAGGTGGCACGGAGGATTTTCGGAATCAGGATCCCGTTTTCGGAATTTGGTATCAGGAGAATATGATATGAGAGGAGGTGGCACGATGGAATTTCGGGATCGGTGTCCGGATTTTGGAATTTGGTATCAGGAGAATATGATATGAGAGGAGGTGGCACGATGGAATTTCGGGATCGGAGTCCGGATTTTGGAATTTGGTATCAGGAGAATATGATATGAGAGGAGGTGGCACGATGGAATGTCGGGATCAGGGTTCGGAATTTGGAATTTGGTATCAGGAGAACATGATATGAGAGGAGGTGGCACGGAGGATTTTCGGAATCAGGATCCAGTTTTCGGAATTTGGTATCAGGAGAATATGATATGAGAGGAGGTGGCACGTTGGATTTTCGGTATCAGGGTCCGGTTTTCGGAATTTGGTATCAGGAGAACATGATATGAGAGGAGGTGGCACGATGGAATGTCGGGATCAGGGTTCGGAATTTGGAATTTGGTATCAGGAGAACATGATATGAGAGGAGGTGGCACGGAGGATTTTCGGAATCAGGATCCAGTTTTCGGAATTTGGTATCAGGAGAATATGATATGAGAGGAGGTGGCACGATGGAATTTCGGGATCGGTGTCCGGATTTTGGAATTTGGTATCAGGAGAATATGATATGAGAGGAGGTGGCACGATGGAATTTCGGGATCGGAGTCCGGATTTTGGAATTTGGTATCAGGAGAATATGATATGAGAGGAGGTGGCACGATGGAATGTCGGGATCAGGGTTCGGAATTTGGAATTTGGTATCAGGAGAACATGATATGAGAGGAGGTGGCACGGAGGATTTTCGGAATCAGGATCCAGTTTTCGGAATTTGGTATCAGGAGAATATGATATGAGAGGAGGTGGCACGTTGGATTTTCGGTATCAGGGTCCGGTTTTCGGAATTTGGTATCAGGAGAATATGATATGAGAGGAGGTGGCACGTTGGATTTTCGGTATCAGGGTCCGGTTTTCGGAATTTGGTATCAGGAGAACATGATATGAGAGGAGGTGGCACGGAGGATTTTCGGAATCAGGATCCAGTTTTCGGAATTTGGTATCAGGAGAATATGATATGAGAGGAGGTGGCACGTTGGATTTTCGGTATCAGGGTCCGGTTTTCGGAATTTGGTATCAGGAGAACATGATATGAGAGGAGGTGGCACGATGGAATGTCGGGATCAGGGTTCGGAATTTGGAATTTGGTATCAGGAGAACATGATATGAGAGGAGGTGGCACGGAGGATTTTCGGAATCAGGATCCAGTTTTCGGAATTTGGTATCAGGAGAATATGATATGAGAGGAGGTGGCACGTTGGATTTTCGGTATCAGGGTCCGGTTTTCGGAATTTGGTATCAGGAGAACATGATATGAGAGGAGGTGGCACGATGGAATGTCGGGATCAGGGTTCGGAATTTGGAATTTGGTATCAGGAGAACATGATATGAGAGGAGGTGGCACGGAGGATTTTCGGAATCAGGATCCAGTTTTCGGAATTTGGTATCAGGAGAATATGATATGAGAGGAGGTGGCACGTTGGATTTTCGGTATCAGGGTCCGGTTTTCGGAATTTGGTATCAGGAGAACATGATATGAGAGGAGGTGGCACGATGGAATGTCGGGATCAGGGTTCGGAATTTGGAATTTGGTATCAGGAGAACATGATATGAGAGGAGGTGGCACGGAGGATTTTCGGAATCAGGATCCAGTTTTCGGAATTTGGTATCAGGAGAATATGATATGAGAGGAGGTGGCACGTTGGATTTTCGGTATCAGGGTCCGGTTTTCGGAATTTGGTATCAGGAGAATATGATATGAGAGGAGGTGGCACGTTGGATTTTCGGTATCAGGGTCCGGTTTTCGGAATTTGGTATCAGGAGAACATGATATGAGAGGAGGTGGCACGGAGGATTTTCGGAATCAGGATCCAGTTTTCGGAATTTGGTATCAGGAGAATATGATATGAGAGGAGGTGGCACGTTGGATTTTCGGTATCAGGGTCCGGTTTTCGGAATTTGGTATCAGGAGAACATGATATGAGAGGAGGTGGCACGATGGAATGTCGGGATCAGGGTTCGGAATTTGGAATTTGGTATCAGGAGAACATGATATGAGAGGAGGTGGCACGGAGGATTTTCGGAATCAGGATCCAGTTTTCGGAATTTGGTATCAGGAGAATATGATATGAGAGGAGGTGGCACGTTGGATTTTCGGTATCAGGGTCCGGTTTTCGGAATTTGGTATCAGGAGAACATGATATGAGAGGAGGTGGCACGATGGAATGTCGGGATCAGGGTTCGGAATTTGGAATTTGGTATCAGGAGAACATGATATGAGAGGAGGTGGCACGGAGGATTTTCGGAATCAGGATCCAGTTTTCGGAATTTGGTATCAGGAGAATATGATATGAGAGGAGGTGGCACGTTGGATTTTCGGTATCAGGGTCCGGTTTTCGGAATTTGGTATCAGGAGAATATGATATGAGAGGAGGTGGCACGTTGGATTTTCGGTATCAGGGTCCGGTTTTCGGAATTTGGTATCAGGAGAACATGATATGAGAGGAGGTGGCACGGAGGATTTTCGGAATCAGGATCCAGTTTTCGGAATTTGGTATCAGGAGAATATGATATGAGAGGAGGTGGCACGTTGGATTTTCGGTATCAGGGTCCGGTTTTCGGAATTTGGTATCAGGAGAACATGATATGAGAGGAGGTGGCACGATGGAATGTCGGGATCAGGGTTCGGAATTTGGAATTTGGTATCAGGAGAACATGATATGAGAGGAGGTGGCACGGAGGATTTTCGGAATCAGGATCCAGTTTTCGGAATTTGGTATCAGGAGAATATGATATGAGAGGAGGTGGCACGTTGGATTTTCGGTATCAGGGTCCGGTTTTCGGAATTTGGTATCAGGAGAACATGATATGAGAGGAGGTGGCACGATGGAATGTCGGGATCAGGGTTCGGAATTTGGAATTTGGTATCAGGAGAACATGATATGAGAGGAGGTGGCACGGAGGATTTTCGGAATCAGGATCCAGTTTTCGGAATTTGGTATCAGGAGAATATGATATGAGAGGAGGTGGCACGTTGGATTTTCGGTATCAGGGTCCGGTTTTCGGAATTTGGTATCAGGAGAATATGATATGAGAGGAGGTGGCACGTTGGATTTTCGGTATCAGGGTCCGGTTTTCGGAATTTGGTATCAGGAGAACATGATATGAGAGGAGGTGGCACGGAGGATTTTCGGAATCAGGATCCAGTTTTCGGAATTTGGTATCAGGAGAATATGATATGAGAGGAGGTGGCACGTTGGATTTTCGGTATCAGGGTCCGGTTTTCGGAATTTGGTATCAGGAGAACATGATATGAGAGGAGGTGGCACGATGGAATGTCGGGATCAGGGTTCGGAATTTGGAATTTGGTATCAGGAGAACATGATATGAGAGGAGGTGGCACGGAGGATTTTCGGAATCAGGATCCAGTTTTCGGAATTTGGTATCAGGAGAATATGATATGAGAGGAGGTGGCACGTTGGATTTTCGGTATCAGGGTCCGGTTTTCGGAATTTGGTATCAGGAGAACATGATATGAGAGGAGGTGGCACGATGGAATGTCGGGATCAGGGTTCGGAATTTGGAATTTGGTATCAGGAGAACATGATATGAGAGGAGGTGGCACGGAGGATTTTCGGAATCAGGATCCAGTTTTCGGAATTTGGTATCAGGAGAATATGATATGAGAGGAGGTGGCACGTTGGATTTTCGGTATCAGGGTCCGGTTTTCGGAATTTGGTATCAGGAGAACATGATATGAGAGGAGGTGGCACGATGGAATGTCGGGATCAGGGTTCGGAATTTGGAATTTGGTATCAGGAGAACATGATATGAGAGGAGGTGGCACGGAGGATTTTCGGAATCAGGATCCAGTTTTCGGAATTTGGTATCAGGAGAATATGATATGAGAGGAGGTGGCACGATGGAATTTCGGGATCGGTGTCCGGATTTTGGAATTTGGTATCAGGAGAATATGATATGAGAGGAGGTGGCACGATGGAATTTCGGGATCGGAGTCCGGATTTTGGAATTTGGTATCAGGAGAATATGATATGAGAGGAGGTGGCACGATGGAATGTCGGGATCAGGGTTCGGAATTTGGAATTTGGTATCAGGAGAACATGATATGAGAGGAGGTGGCACGGAGGATTTTCGGAATCAGGATCCCGTTTTCGGAATTTGGTATCAGGAGAATATGATATGAGAGGAGGTGGCACGATGGAATTTCGGGATCGGTGTCCGGATTTTGGAATTTGGTATCAGGAGAACATGATATGAGAGGAGGTGGCACGGAGGATTTTCGGAATCAGGATCCAGTTTTCGGAATTTGGTATCAGGAGAATATGATATGAGAGGAGGTGGCACGTTGGATTTTCGGTATCAGGGTCCGGTTTTCGGAATTTGGTATCAGGAGAACATGATATGAGAGGAGGTGGCACGATGGAATGTCGGGATCAGGGTTCGGAATTTGGAATTTGGTATCAGGAGAACATGATATGAGAGGAGGTGGCACGGAGGATTTTCGGAATCAGGATCCAGTTTTCGGAATTTGGTATCAGGAGAATATGATATGAGAGGAGGTGGCACGTTGGATTTTCGGTATCAGGGTCCGGTTTTCGGAATTTGGTATCAGGAGAATATGATATGAGAGGAGGTGGCACGTTGGATTTTCGGTATCAGGGTCCGGTTTTCGGAATTTGGTATCAGGAGAACATGATATGAGAGGAGGTGGCACGGAGGATTTTCGGAATCAGGATCCAGTTTTCGGAATTTGGTATCAGGAGAATATGATATGAGAGGAGGTGGCACGTTGGATTTTCGGTATCAGGGTCCGGTTTTCGGAATTTGGTATCAGGAGAACATGATATGAGAGGAGGTGGCACGATGGAATGTCGGGATCAGGGTTCGGAATTTGGAATTTGGTATCAGGAGAACATGATATGAGAGGAGGTGGCACGGAGGATTTTCGGAATCAGGATCCAGTTTTCGGAATTTGGTATCAGGAGAATATGATATGAGAGGAGGTGGCACGTTGGATTTTCGGTATCAGGGTCCGGTTTTCGGAATTTGGTATCAGGAGAACATGATATGAGAGGAGGTGGCACGATGGAATGTCGGGATCAGGGTTCGGAATTTGGAATTTGGTATCAGGAGAACATGATATGAGAGGAGGTGGCACGGAGGATTTTCGGAATCAGGATCCAGTTTTCGGAATTTGGTATCAGGAGAATATGATATGAGAGGAGGTGGCACGTTGGATTTTCGGTATCAGGGTCCGGTTTTCGGAATTTGGTATCAGGAGAATATGATATGAGAGGAGGTGGCACGTTGGATTTTCGGTATCAGGGTCCGGTTTTCGGAATTTGGTATCAGGAGAACATGATATGAGAGGAGGTGGCACGGAGGATTTTCGGAATCAGGATCCAGTTTTCGGAATTTGGTATCAGGAGAATATGATATGAGAGGAGGTGGCACGTTGGATTTTCGGTATCAGGGTCCGGTTTTCGGAATTTGGTATCAGGAGAACATGATATGAGAGGAGGTGGCACGATGGAATGTCGGGATCAGGGTTCGGAATTTGGAATTTGGTATCAGGAGAACATGATATGAGAGGAGGTGGCACGGAGGATTTTCGGAATCAGGATCCAGTTTTCGGAATTTGGTATCAGGAGAATATGATATGAGAGGAGGTGGCACGTTGGATTTTCGGTATCAGGGTCCGGTTTTCGGAATTTGGTATCAGGAGAACATGATATGAGAGGAGGTGGCACGATGGAATGTCGGGATCAGGGTTCGGAATTTGGAATTTGGTATCAGGAGAACATGATATGAGAGGAGGTGGCACGGAGGATTTTCGGAATCAGGATCCAGTTTTCGGAATTTGGTATCAGGAGAATATGATATGAGAGGAGGTGGCACGTTGGATTTTCGGTATCAGGGTCCGGTTTTCGGAATTTGGTATCAGGAGAACATGATATGAGAGGAGGTGGCACGATGGAATGTCGGGATCAGGGTTCGGAATTTGGAATTTGGTATCAGGAGAACATGATATGAGAGGAGGTGGCACGGAGGATTTTCGGAATCAGGATCCAGTTTTCGGAATTTGGTATCAGGAGAATATGATATGAGAGGAGGTGGCACGATGGAATTTCGGGATCGGTGTCCGGATTTTGGAATTTGGTATCAGGAGAATATGATATGAGAGGAGGTGGCACGATGGAATTTCGGGATCGGAGTCCGGATTTTGGAATTTGGTATCAGGAGAATATGATATGAGAGGAGGTGGCACGATGGAATGTCGGGATCAGGGTTCGGAATTTGGAATTTGGTATCAGGAGAACATGATATGAGAGGAGGTGGCACGGAGGATTTTCGGAATCAGGATCCCGTTTTCGGAATTTGGTATCAGGAGAATATGATATGAGAGGAGGTGGCACGATGGAATTTCGGGATCGGTGTCCGGATTTTGGAATTTGGTATCAGGAGAATATGATATGAGAGGAGGTGGCACGGAGGTTTTTCGGAATCAGGATCCAGTTTTCGGAATTTGGTATCAGGAGAACATGATATGAGAGGAGGTGGCACGATGGATTTTCGGTATCAGGGTCCGGATTTCGGAATTTGGTATCAGGAGAATATGATATGAGAGGAGGTGGCACGGAGGATTTTCGGAATCAGGTTCCGGTTTTCGGAATTTGGTATCAGGAGAATATGATATGCGAGGACTTGGCAGGATAATTTTTGGAATTAAGGGGCCGGATTTCGGAATTTGGAATCGGAAGATTTTGATATGTTCGGATCAAATGAATATTTAAATTTTTATTCTGTTGCGTTGGTTAGGTAACAATAAATACACAATGATTGTTGATAAATTTTTCTTTATTTTCATCAGTTTTCATACAGTGCATACTTAATTAAACTTATTGTTTAATCATTTAATTACTAAGCAGTTGTGCGCTCCGTGCTATGGGAAGTTAACCTTGACCCCCTGTGTAGTCTTAGACCGTGAAAGATAGACATGCACAGTAAATTTTTACAAAGAAAGTAATCAAAGAAAAAGTAGCCGAAGCACGCACAATGATGACTTAATTAGTTTTTATGTATCCCTGAAAAAGTGTCCCTTCATAAGGATTTTACTATATTATCGTTTTAAGAGTACAGATATAATATTTTTCTGCCTTGTTTTCGATAATGTTTACATCGTTCCAGTGTAACTTATGGACGTGTATCTCCATTATAATATGATTAGTTATAATTCACAAAATCAATCAAAAAGATGGATGGAAAAATTGAAAGTAAAAGATTCTCCTGCAAATGTTTCAGTATTAATTCCCCGGCATTACGATCACTTAAGACCCACTTTAACTCTCTAATGCGCGATGCTGAAATCTCGTAAAACCTCGTTTTCTTCTTCATTTAATGATCGTCCTTGAAAGCCAATGAAAAATGTCTTCGTGTATCTATTTATCACATCCCTTACACCGATGTCCCAAACAGCCATAAAAATTTCGATTAATCGTACTTTCCCATGGTAATATGTTAAGTAACAGATCCTCGGAGGGTTAGGTCACGTTAGGTTGCTCGGAACTGCTTCCTCGTTACTGAGTGCCTAGAAATTTCCGTTATGTAATTCGCGAGCAAATCGATCATCCAATTTGTATTGTCTTGAATCAGCAGGAATAGTGTTGCTATTGGTTCAACAAATAATCGAATATGTATTATTTTCTCTGAATGAAATTGAAAAAACAACCGGCAGCGTGGGAACTTGGAGGCTTTGATGAGAATTTATGTGAAATATACAGTATGTCGTAGATTTTCCCCGGGGGAAATCATATGAGGAAAATAAGTTGATACTTTTCTTATACTGAACTTTGTAAAATATTAGATATTAATTAATTATTAGTTCTGATACAAATTTTCAAAATCGGTCGATGAAATTTCAAAAATCGCGCCACAGGAATTCTTGAAAATGACGCCATAAAAATTCAAAGAAATGGCACGAAGGATACCTCCTCATAACTTATGCTCTCCTGATACAAATTCTCAATATTCTCTTTTTATGCTAAACGGTTGAATAACTGAAAATGAAGTAATCGACGCTCTCGAGAGGCACGGTGAATGGCGTTAAAATACTTGGCATAGTCGAGATACTTGTGCTTTCCTCGCGACTGTGACGGTACTTATTTAACAGTGTGTAGTAATCGCGAAAAGTCGGTCGATAAAAATTTCAGCGCCATCTAGTGGAGTGTGTTTTTATCCTGCTCCTGGTAGCAGGATCGCAGGAAAACGAGGAGGTATCCGGACTAAGAGGTTGCGCGGCTACGCGCATGCGCGGTAAAACTAACCACGCCATTTATCCAACATGGCGTCCTACTAAATAAATCGAATTAATGACGAATCATATTAATAATTACACATTTTCTCATCACAATTTACACACTTTTATGATTGACAACTGAATGACAGTTTAATTTGAACCTTCTCATATAAAATTCATTAATAGAATTTCATAATGACATTATTTGTATTGATAATTATTAATAAGTAATTATTTTCAAATGAAATCTTAACAAATATTATATGAAAAAATAGATAATAAATTGGAGGTCGTTCATTAATTGCAAACGTGCATAAATTTATTCATAAAGAAGTAATTAATGATTCTCTACTATTAATATATTTTACTTCATAAGACGCCATGTTGGAGAGGCGGCGCCAGTTTGGCTGAATGGCGCACGCGCGTAGGTGGGCGGAAAACCTCTTGCTTCGGGTACCTCCTCGCTTTCCTGCGATCCTGCTACCAGGGGCAGCTGAAAAACACCATCCGCTAGATGGCGCTGATCGAATTTTAATTTTTACCGACTGATCTTGCACGAATAATGTACACAGTACATTTCTCGACATTCCATAGAAACTTATTTACAACGTTAGCTTACAATTTTATGGCATCTTCGATTCTGTATTAAGTAGGAAACTGTAATGTGGCATATTTATAGCGCAATAAAGAAACTGTCTAAAATTTACGATCTCTATTGACTTTCAAACTTCGAAGCATACAAATTCCATATTCCCAAATTTTCACTTTACATATTCCCAAATAGTTAATTATAATTTATGAATTAATTATGAATATTCTAAAAATTTATGTCTTTCAAATTCAAAGATTCCCAGAATTGCATTGAATTAAATATTTTAATTCCCAAACTCTGTACTACCTAAACGTTTAAATCCGCAAATTTCCAAAGTCGAACTCAGGAATTAAATTTGAAAATTTATTAACTCAGAACGTTGCACTCGTTCTGATAGAAAAACATCAAAATTACTAAATTAGTAAATGCGAAATTTTACAAAATTAATAAATCTGACAGATCTAAAAATTTCCAAATTTGAAAAACTTACAATCTAATGCTTTCGATTATCCTCTCCCTATATTGCCATTTCGCTTACCGACAGAAATAGTACAAAGTAACTATAGTAACAAGTACCAAAAATAATACTGAAAGGAGTACTGTACCAAAGCAATCAAATTAGAATAAAAATAATTGAAGAAAGAAGAGCAGTAACGAAGAAGCATTGAGTCAGGAAGTGGAAAGCATGCAATGATCCTCTTCCTATATTGCCAGTTCCCTTACCGACAGAAATAGTACAAAGTAACTACAATAACAAATACCAAAAATAATACTGAAAGTAGTACTGTACCAAAGCAATCAAATTAGAATTAAAATAATTGAAGAAAGAAAAAGAGCAGCAACGAAGAAGCATTGAGTCAGGAAGTGGAAAGCATTCAATGATCCTCTCCCTATATTGCCAGTTCCCTTACCGACAGAAATAGTACAAAGTAACTATAGTAACAAGTACCAAAAATAATACTGAAAGGAGTACTGTATCAAGGCAATCAAATTATAATAAAAATAATTGAAGAAAGAAGAGCAGCAAGGAAGAAGCGTTCAGTCAGGTAGTGGAAATCACTCAATGATCCTCTTCCTATATTGCCATTTCCCTTACCAATAGAAATAGTACAAAGTAGCTACAGTAACAAGTACCAAAAATAATACTGAAAGGAGTACTGTATCAAAGCAATCAAATTATAATAAAAATAATTGAAGAAAGAAGAGCAGTAACGAAGAAGCGTTCAGTCAGGTAGTGGAAAGTGTTCCGGGTTAATATTCGTAGCGAAGAGGATTGTTTTGCAACGGTAACTCTCTGAGCTGCTTACGTGCCCATGCCCGTCTCGTAATTAGTTTGACTTTCACCGTGAGGGCCACCATACCGGGCACACTTTCGCTCGTCTTCGTTTTGCCCGTCCTCTCCTCTGTCGCTTGCCTCTGGAATTACGTTACGGAGAAAATACCTGAATGCGCCCGTAGGAATTTAGGCCGATATCAAGGACATTCTCTCGTAACCTCGCCAGTTTCGGATGATTCGAGTGGTTCGAACGGTCAATCGGGAGAATCGATGACGAAGACGGGACCACGAGATCGTGCCACGAAATCTCGACGAGAATTTCAGACCGAAGCATCCTCTTACTTAACAGTACTTGGACGTAATCGGGATTTCTCGTAATCTCGATCCGTTGCGATATCAGATGATCCTTGTAACTTTCTTTCCGCTTTGGAATTTGTTTAGATTGACATTAACGAGTGTACACGGT
The DNA here is from genome assembly GCF_050947335.1 of Megachile rotundata. Classification (NCBI taxonomy): domain Eukaryota; kingdom Metazoa; phylum Arthropoda; class Insecta; order Hymenoptera; family Megachilidae; genus Megachile; species Megachile rotundata. Next base: position 8,046,102 of record NC_134986.1, read on the forward strand.
TAAACTTACTATATAGGGTTTCAGATGATTATACATAGTTAGACTTACTGTATATGGGCCATTGAATTACTACTCAAATTTTTATGGTAACTTGTTGAAGATATATGAAGTCCTTACATTTGAGAAGAGACACAATTTGATTGAATACAATTTTAAATGGACAATTTTTAACTAAAATTGTATTGTACACGTGGTAGTTAAATATGGTGAGACAGTATTGGGAATTTTAATAATAAGGAGATAATAATTTAGTGACATAGGTATTTGTATACTTAGAAGTATGGGAAGTATGGCAGAAATTTGGAGATCTTAAAGTTTGACAGAGGTGTTTGAATATTTGGAAGTATGTGGGTTTGGTGATTTAAGAATGTAGCAATATGAGGATATAGGTACTTGGGTACATGGGAATGTAGAGGTTTGATGATTTGGAAATTTGATGACATAGAAATTTGAAGTCATAGGAATTTGGGTACAAAGTAATATGGGAATGTACAGAAATGCTGATTTAGGTATTTAGTGACATAGAAATTTGGAGATATAGATACTTAGGTATATATGAATTTGAAGATATAGGTATTTGAGTACATATGAATATGGGAATATAGAGATTTGCTGATCCAGAAATTTGAAGTCATAGGAATTTGGGTACAAAGTAATATGGGAATGTACAAAAATGCTGAGTTAGGTATTTAGTAACATAGAAATTTGGAGATATAGATACTTAGGTATATATGAATTTGAAGATGTAGGTATTTGAGTACATATGAATATAGGAATATAGAGATTTGCTGATCCAGAAATTTAATGACATAGAAATTTGAAGTCATAGGGATTTGGGTACAAAGTAATATGGGAATGTACAGAAATGCTGATTTAGGTATTTAATGACATAGAAATTTGGAGATATAGATACTTAGGTATATATAAATTTGAAGATGTAGGTATTTGAGTACATATGAATATAGGAATATAGAGATTTGCTGATCCAGAAATTTGATGACATAGAAATTTGAAGTCATAGGGATTTGGATACAAAGTAATATGGGAATGTACAGAAATGCTGATTTAGGTATTTAGTAACATAGAAATTTGGAGATATAGATACTTAGGTATATATGAATTTGAAGATGTAGGTATTTGAGCACATATGAATATGGGAATATAGAGATTTGCTGATCCAGAAATTTGACGACATAGAAATTTGAAGTCATGGGAATTTGGATATCTAAGAATATAAGAACGTATACATATATTTACTGATCTAACATTTTGGTGTTCATAGAAATTTGAAGTCATAAGTGTTTGGCTATCTAAGAATGTAAGTACAAAAGAGATTTGCTGATCTTGAAATTTGGTGACACAAGAATTTTACGAAATATCCATTTGTACAAATATATATAAAAATATAATAATATAAAAATTTCATGGATCTGAAAATTTGAATACAAACTGAATGCATGTCCACTTATACATACCACGAATGTTAATTTAACGAGAAATTCTGTGGAGTCTATCATCTGTCCATTGTAAGGTCGCTCGTTATAGAATGCTCGAAACGATTTAACGCGAATTTCAATTTCGCCTCCAATAACGAAATTTCGCGACCGAACGTGCCGCATCGAGCGTGAAACACGCATTATTATACTGACTGATCATTATTTATTCCGATAGTCTTGTAACGTTTAACCGGGACGCTAATTTATTTCCATCGCGAAGCAATCGTTTCAGAATCTACGCGTGTACGCATATTTTAAAGGATTCTCGCTTCTTTTTTCGGAAAGATCGTATTTATAATAGCTTTATTTAACCCTCGGATTTGCATTCAATTTTCTACTCGCTTTCGTTTCTGAAATTGTGGACTGCAGAATTGTGGAATGTTCACGAAAGTTGTCTAATATGCGAGATGTAAAATCTGGAAATGTAAGAGGTAATCTATGCAAGAATGTTAGGTTCAGTACAAGTAATTTCGATTAACTTTAATCGTCAGTTGATACAATCGGTGAAGTTGATCGTGTAGTAGTTTTGACTATGTTCTTAACGTAACTCCGTGGGTGGCGTAATGTATGTTGTAACTTGAAGTGATACCTCAAAATATCCTAAATGTTTAAGATGAAGATATAATAAAAGAAATATTAAAAAGTGTATATTTGATGAAGATAAACATAAATGGAGGTAGACATGTTCAAGATAATATGAATATATGTATGAATGCATATGGACCTTTACACACATGTACGAACAAATATTAACATATTCAAACGTATATGAACATGTACTATTATATATTAACTTATATTGATATATAAAACGTGTATTAATAAGTATAAATACATATAAAAATATTCAGTTGTATATACATGTAGATGAATGCACATGAACGTATGTAAACGTATGCAAGTATATGTGAACATATGTAAACGTATGCAAGTATATGTGAACATATGTAAACGTATGCAAATATATGTAAACGCGTGTGAATGTATGTAAACGTATGTGAATGTATGTAAACGTATGTGGATGTATGTAAACCTATCTAAACATATGTGAAAGTATGTAAACGTATGTACACGTATGTAAACGTATGTGAATGTATGTAAACGTATGTGGATGTATGTAAACCTATCTAAACATATGTGAAAGTATGTAAACGTATGTACACGTATGTAGACGTATGTAAACGTATGTAGACGTATGTGGACGTATGTGGAGGTATGTGGACGTACATAAACATATGAAGACGTATGCAATCGCATATAATGGTATACAGACGTATGTAGACGTATGTGGACGTATGTGGACGTACGTGGACGTATGTGGACGTACATAACATATGAAGACGTATGTAGACGTATGTGGACGTATGTGGACGTATGCGAACGTGTGTGGACGTATGCGAACGTGTGTGGACGTATGTGGACGTACATAACATGTGAAGACGTATGTAATCGCATGTAATGGTATACAGACGTATGTAGACATACATGAACTTACAGAAACGTATGTAGACGTATACAGATATACTTAAGTATACATAAATGAACGTGAACGTATATAAACATATGTGAACACGTAAATCTATACAAACATATATTATAACCGTTACACTACATCACCGTTATTTTGTAAGGAGTATGGTATACTACAACCTGACATACTAATACACTATAAACTGTCTCAGTGTTACATATTCTACTAACATATGCATATACATATAGTACATATATATGTATATCTACTCTACCATATAAATATCTAGTACATCACATGTGTATCTGCTACATACATGTGTAATAAGTTCATCTGTAAATTCATGTGCAAGTTCATGTATAAGTTCACGTATAATAGCATGCAAATTATAACGGCGATATACTGAAACGTCGTATAATTACACGATATCTACTATACCAAGATTATTCACAAAAGAAATATAAATCAAAAATAAAACAGACAAATACAAAAGGAATATGACATATCGAAATACATATGTGCAGCATTTGCGCCCCAATAACCCACAAGCATCGTAACATAAATTTAACTCAAGTTTTTTACGTATACCGTAGAAACTAAGGCCAAGAGATGGTTATATATGTAAGAAAAATTGTTCAGGACGTTGACCTTGACAATATATTTCAAGGTCACCGTGTCAAATGCGCGTCAATTTATAAATAATTTTGTATCTCTGAAGCTAAGGACAATCGTCAGTTACATATAGGGAAAAGTTACTCGGTTGCCCTTGACAATATGTTACAAGGTGAAGGTGATAGAAGGATATGTTAATCTATATTTGTCAAATATTGAAGTATGAATTTATTTTTGTTAAATAAAATGTATGTGAATGAAAAGGTAATAATCAAGAGACAGTTAATTATCGAACTTATTGATGTAAGAGGAGTAATTTAATAATAAGTAATTATTTATTAAAGTAACTATGGTTAGTAGTATATAATCATTTTAACAAGTTTAATAACTACAATTATATTTTCAAGTTTAATTATTACAATTATTTTTTCTATTTTCTATTTTAAAATTTGATATTCTGAATAAAAAATATTTTTATTGTCTAAAGCCTCTATTCTCATATTAAAATTCACAAGGATGAAAATTCAAAATTTCCACAAACAAACTATTTACAAAATTTACAATTTGCAGATCAAAAAATTCAAAATTTAGGAGGTTAAAAATGTCAAAATTTTAAAATCTCCACATTTGAAGATGTAAACATTTATAATTTTGAAAATTAAGAATTTCCAACTTCCAGAATTGAAACATTAATAAATCTAAAAATTGACACATTCCTAAATCTGAGAACATGACAATTTAAAACTCGAGAAATTTCAAACTTTCCAAAAATTAATACCAACAAAAATACCAAAATATTTTAATTACTCGACCACAATGCTTGATTCTAAAATAGTTTATAGATTGATGAAAGATCAGCATCAGAGATCCGTACGATAAAATCTAAACCAAACGCGAAACTAATTAAAACAGCGAGATCAAAGGAAGATGCTTTGTTCGCGTTTCTTATCGATCTCGCGCGAACGTCAAGTTTCCCGGATTATGAGCATAAATTTCGCCCGTGTGATCCTCTCTAAACGAGCGAGAAGAAAAGCGGGGACGTTGATCGTAATAAGATCAGGGTTACGTAGCACCGTGAAAGAAGATCGACCGATCGATGATCGAACGGGCAAAGGAAGAGGATCGGGGATGTTCCTTTTCCCCTCTTCGAGCTCGTATAAAAGTCCGAATCTGTCGATCCAGCCGACACAACTGTGAAAGATCGCCGGTGAAAGACGTTCTCCTCGCGACGTCTACTTTTCGGACTCGTACCCTCTCGGTCAACTCGAAATTCGACGATGTTGGTCTACCTGGTGAGTTCTACGGTCTCCCCATCGCCATCTTTGTTTCCATTTCATTTATCTCTTCACGTTTTACTAAAAGTGTAACAGCGAAACCATGTGTTATACTCTTCCATAATTTCTTTTCATAAAATCGGAATTTTTAGATACTGTTTAATATTTTATTGGGAGTGGTTTAGTTTGAACGATGTTGGTCTACCTGGTGAGTTCTACGAGTCTCCCCATCGCCATCTTTGTTTCTCTCATTTATTTCCTCACGTTATACTAAAAGTGTAACAGCGAAACTATGTGTTATGCTCTTCCATAATTTCTTTTCATAAAATCGGAATTTTTAGATACTGTTTAATATTTTATTGGGAGTGGTTTAGTTTGAACGATGTTGGTCTACCTGGTGAGTTCTACGAGTCTCCCCATCGCCATCTTTGTTTCTCTCATTTATTTCCTCACGTTTTACTAAAAGTGTAACAGCGAAACTATGTGTTATGCTCTTCCATAATTTCTTTTCATAAAATCGGAATTTTTAGATACTGTTTAATATTTTATTGGGAGTGGTTTAGTTTGAACGATGTTGGTTGCCTGGTGAGTTCTACGAGTCTCCCCATCGCCATCTTTGTTTCTCTCATTTATTTCCTCACGTTTTACTAAAAGTGTAACAGCGAAACTATGTATTATGCTTTTCTATAACTTCATTTCATAAAATCGGAATTGTTAGATACTGTTTAATATTTTATTGGGAATGGTTTAGTTTGAACGACGTTGGTCTACCTGGTGAGTTCTACGAGTCTCCCCATCGCCATCTTTGTTTCTCTCATTTATTTCCTCATGTTTTACTGAAAGTGTAACAGCGAAACCATGTGTTATGCTCTTCCATAATTTCATTACATAAATTCGGAATTGTTAGATACTGTTTAATATTTCTCTGGGGGTGATTAAGTTCGAACGGTTGTACAAAATGAAGATGAAGCTCGTGTGTACCGAATCATAAACGAAATTCACAATCTCTTCACAACAGAATTGAAACATTTAATGTATGAAGAATTACTACACGAAAAAATAACTGTGGACTTTGTATAATTTTTGTTTGATCAACTCTTCTGTTTTGGGTTGCAATAAAATGCGTCAGGGAAGAAGGTTCATGACGCACCATCACGGTGTCTTAAAGTAACTGTTCTTGAATTAACTTTTGTTTTTAAATCAAGTTTTCTGTTAAATTGACTGTGCTGTTAAATTATTTGTCAGAAATAATTATGAAATGTATAACTGTTAGAAATGTATACAATAAGTGTATGAACATTTATGTAGCATCAATAAGTATAAATTGTATTACAAAATGGGGGTTCATACAAAAGTCAATGACAATAATTGTGAATAGAAGTTTTATTGCAATTTTTCATAGCTTTTATAAACATCAAATTGTGGTATATATATTGTTTTATTTTTTAAACAAATTTATCATAAATTTTTTAAGTAAATTTGTCATACTTTCATAAATTAATATTCGCTATATTAGTGAAACGTATAATTGAATAATGTGTCATGTTAATATTGAAGAACTACATTTATTCTAAAATGAAGTTAAAGTATTTTAAAATGATGTTTTGTAAATATTTTGATGAACATTTTAATAAAAATAGAGTACCTAATTTTATCCTTAGAGACTCTACATACATCTACATACGTCTTTTCCTCCATTTTGATTGCACCACTGAAAAATTATTAAAAAGAAACTATGTATAAATATAATGAAGAGAGTAATTTTATCAGTAAAAAGAGTGTCATAAAAACCAACAAAAGCCTTTCATTTTTGAATCGTTACAAAAGAACCGATAGTAAAGAACATAATATTAACCCTCCTTATTATGCACGATGTTCATGATCCTCTACCGGTACGTAACATCGACACGATTGATTTCGAGTAATTGTACCGCAAAATTACTCGAACGTATCAGTTCGCGTGAAACTTTCTCTCGTAAAAAAACGAGGAATTCAGGGATCGATGGTAGATACAGTGAAAGTACTGGCTTAAATTTGGGCAATTTCTTGACGACGTGATGTCGTTGCAACGTGCAATCGAGAATGCATTTTCGTGAAATCTTCGACGGGTTTTCGTGACACGATAACGTTTGCACGTACATCGAGTTATTTACGTACACCACGTACGTTTGCTTTCCATTTTTGTAATGTATATTTCCATTTTCGCGATGCTCGACAAAACTTCTTTTACGCTCTGAATCTGCTGAAAGGATGTTGAAAGATCGCGGGAAAACTGTGTCGAATACGAAGAGTTTTTAACCCTTCACCTTAACCTTATGTTGCTTGACTTGTTTTGCAAGTTTATTTCATTTTGCAAGTCTATTTTATTTGCAAATAAAATTCTTTATATTCGAAAATGACAACGGAAAAGAAAAGAAAAATTCAAAAGAAAAGAAGGTTTAGTAAATATTTTCTGCAAAAGGAATTAAATATTTTGCACTAAAAAAGACATTCTATACTAAACATTGAAAGGGATGAATACACAAATACCTCTTATTAAAATAAAATAATAGAATATTGTGAACATATAACATTTTTGAAAGGAACAATAAAAAATCATTGATATAATGAATAGGTTAGGTTATATTAGATTACATACAGATTTAAAAGGTACAACAAAAAATTATAAATATAATGAATAAGTTAGGTTAGATTAGGTTACATACATTTTTAAAAGATACAACAAGAAATCATAAATATAATGGATAGGTTAGATTAGGTTAGGTTACATACATTTATAAAAGGTACAACAACAAATCATAAATATAATGGATAGATTAGAGTAGGTTAAGTTACATACACATTTAAAAGGTACAACAACAAATCATAAATATAATGGATAGGTTAGATTAGGTTAGGTTACATACATTTATAAAAGGTACAACAAATCATAAATATAATGGATAGTTTAGATTAGGTTAGGTTACATACATTTATAAAAGGTACAACAACAAATCATAAATATATTGAATTAAAAATATTGTCAACAATTTGATTAATTATGAAGTATGTCATTTATCTAAATTTAGACTGCAAGAATATTATAATAAAATAGAAGAATTTTTGTTACAGAGAATTTAATATCGCTTCACTTTAACAGTAGAAATATTTAATTTTAATATCTTCACTATGCAACCGTGAAATTACACCACGCATTTAATAACAGAAATTTAATACACACACATTTAATATTGAAATTTCAAATTTTCATTGTATCGAACGAAAACTAGTATTTCATATTTTAGTTATAATTTTTTGATAAAATTATACCTACGTTTATATATAATTTACGTATTTGTTTGTTGAGTATGCTAATGCAGTATTTGAGTATACATTTTATGAGATGTAATACAAAAAGAAAGGATACATAAAACAGTTACTTTTACGATGATCGTGTCAGCCATATTTGGGTAACACATGAATTTGCACTTGAGTCATTCATTTTATGAATCCGTTCTTACTTATCCGGTAATAATTTTATTTAGTACTTGAAAGTGTAATCAACTGAACATCATCAGAATCAATTAAGTTTGTCGGCAATGAAATTATTCTTTACTTCTGACAAATCTCTTCAGGGATAATTTTCATGGAGTTAGCAAAAGCATCTTTTCTTTTTAATTTTATTTTACTCATTTGAAATTAATAGAAATTCAATTAAAAAATAGAACAAAGATTTTCAAATCTTACTTAATAACATATAAGGTACATAACATATAAGAAAAAATATCTATATGTATAGCTAGTGGTTGTTAAATTTTTAAGAAAATTGAACGAACATATATACTTTTATTCAGAAACTGAAGATTTACTTAAAACCATTTGTCAAATATTTATTGAAAGACAATAGTAACGCACTATCTATACATTTGTTTGAAAACAAAACATACACATTACACATTTATTTAAAAACGTATAGATATATTTATATGTATATGTATGAAGTCATATGTGTCCTCACATATTTACATATTTTACATATTTATATTTTGCATTTCTAACAAAAATGAAACAGCAAACTCAGTTAATAAAATTAAAAAAAAGATGTATTATGTAGAAGTGATGTAGAAAATTATGAAAAGATATATTCTTGAAGTATCATTCTCCACCATCTTACATTAGAAAAATTGAACTAACAGAAATCTTAGGCAGGTTTTCAGAGTATATAGATTACACGTATCGTCTGGTCCACCGTAGAAAGGTTATAAAATAAAACGAAACGATGGTCATTCGAAAGTGACCAAATTGTTTTCTCGAAGAAAGTTGATCGTGTATTCCGTGTGCACGCGACCACGTACGCCCGTGAGTAATGTCTGCGCGTGTACTAGAAATGCAACGAACGTGTACTTCGCGATCGTTTCGCAACCGATTTTCTACCATGTTAAATCGTTACGCTTACGCAATTGTTCTCGTCTAGTAATAGCGCACGATGAATTTTGAAGAAATTACATCTGTCTCGGTGTAAGCTTCTACATACGAAGGAGACTTCACGACCTTGGCAACACCGACTTCGTTTAAACTTGGAGGGATCATAGAGGATCTCAAGAATAATCATTTTACAAAACCGTAGGACGCAACTTTTAGGAATAATGGATAAATTTATGTTTTAAATGGAGGAAAGTATGTTGTTGGAATTTAGCTATTGTGTTGTATAAAATTTTTATTTATTTGAGTAATGAAAGGAAAAGGAGAAATTGTAATAAATAGAAGAAGAAACAAAATGAAACAACAGAAGTTAATAATGATAGTGTAGAGCAATAATTGAATTTTAAAACCAATTTTACAATTTTACAAATTTTACAGTTTTTCAAATTTTAAAACTTCACAAATTTTACAAATTTTGCAAATTGTACAACTTCACAAATTTTACAAATTTCACATCTTCACAAATTTTACAAATTTTCCAGCTTCACAAATTTTACAAATTTTACAACTTCACAAATTTTACAAATTTTCCAGCTTCACAAATTTTACAAATTGTACAACTTCACAAATTTTACAAATTTTTTAGCTTTACAAATTTCACAAATTTTCCAGCTTCACAAATTTTACAAATTTGTCAGCTTCACAAATTTTACAAATTTCACATCTTCACAAATTTTACAAATTTTCCAGCTTCACAAATTTTACAAATTTTCCAGCTTCACAAATTTTACAAATTTTACAACTTCACAAATTTTACAAATTTTACAGCTTCACAAATTTTACAAATTGTACAACTTCACAAATTTTACAAATTTTTTAGCTTCACAAATTTTACAAATTTTCCAGCTTCACAAATTTTACAAATTTTACAACTTCACAAATTTTACAAATTTTTTAGCTTCACAAATTTTACAAATTTCACATCTTCACAAATTTTACAAATTTTCCAGCTTCACAAATTTTACAAAAAACAATGCAAAGCATTACAAACTTTCTTAACCAACATAAAAATAAGAAATGCACCGATAAAATACATACAGTCAAAGAAACGAAATAAAATGTAAAGACATGCAAATTCGCATGTAATTTAAAATTTATATGGCGTAAAGGGGTTAACAAGCTTCGTTAACATGTGTACCAATGTTCCGCTTCAGTTATACAAATGATGTAAATATAAAACGAGGTATTAAATCAGTTTGTTCCACGTCTTCCAAAATTAATTTGTTTCAAATTAATTCGACTGTTCAAATTTATTCTTCACACCGATGGAACTAGGCGCGTATAGTTTAATTAATGGAAATGAAAGCAGCAGCGAGAAAGAATTACTCTAGCTGTTATGGTTGGTTAACTTTTAAGGAATTTCAATGATAATATTACTTACTTTTTAAGATTGACATTGAATTTTTTATTTGAAGATATTTTTCTTCAAGGGCGGAAGGGAGCTTGAAAATAAATTATTACTCTTGGTATAATTAAATGTGACGATAAATATGAAAAGAAATTAAGTCGAAGTTATTAACTAACCGCAGGAGGCCAGTTATTAACTTATTCGACGTTAACGACTGTTATAAATCTTGATATTCCGGTATTGCACATGTTTTCGAAAGTAATTTTCAGGAATTATAGCGAATACTAGTTTTCATTTATTAGTGAATGCCTTTTTAAAAATATTAGAACATTAGATATTAAATATTTATTTAATACAATTGAATACTAAAAATTAATTTGATATCGACAAATTTAGAAATAGGTCAGAGAGGTTAGGTTCGTCAAATAAAACGAAACATTGTTAAAATAAAAAATATAAATAATGAAGATGTTTAATAAACTACAATCTACAATAGTATCCATTAATATATGGAAGCAGATTATTTCATTTATAAATTTTTGAAGAAATTTATATATTGATGTTATAACAAACATTGTTAAATTTTTGAAGAAATTTATATATTGATATCATAAAAGACATTGCTAATTTTTTTAAGAAATTTATATATGTTGTAACATTTATTATACATATTAGATCTTGTATAACGTTAAACATGTAAATCCTTAAAAATTCGATAGCTCAGGCCTTCAGAAAGCTTGCTTCGGTCTTGTTCACATTTCTATAGAAACAGCGATAAGCAGAGCCGAGTGCAAACAAAGGCGATATAATTAAGATGTCGTGCTAATTATTTCCACCGATTATATCTACGATAATAACCAGTTCCTTCTACTTTTACTTTCGGCATCTAACTTTCCTTGCCACAAATTTTCTCGCTTAGTACCGTTGTCTCTTTTACACCTATTATTCCTCTGAGAACGTCCATTTTAATTATTTACACTGTTACCCTGTTTATCGTTTAATTATTCATTTATTGATTGATCGAATCATTCGAATCCTTCTTGGAAAGAAAGAAATTAAGGAAAGTTTCGTGTGAAACTTTCCTGAGTGAAATGAAGATATTGGTAGATTAAGAAGCTTTGTATTGGTACAATTACTACTGTCATACAATTTATACGAATATAATTTGTACGAATACAAAATCCTGTCTTACATGTTGCAAAAGTGTTTCAAAACTGAATAAGTGCAAACAATTAAAAAAAAAATAAAACTATAAATTGTAAGAGGCAGCCTGCTTTATTTTTATAGAAAACAATTACAGTTGTAATCATCGATGACAATTATTTTGTGTCTTTGATTGAAGGGACCTTAGTTTCATATCTTCTGAGCTAGTTTAACTAATTGTAAGTCATGAAAACTACATCGTCATTTCTCATCAAAATTCACGTCGTCAAATTTAAATTGTAAAAATGAAAGAGCACTGTAAAAATGAATGATCATTATTTTACAAGTTTGACTAGAAGACCTTTCTGCCTATTCGATAGCATAATAGTGAAACTAGAACGTGAACATGCCCAACAAAACTGATCAAACGATCAATAAATGACTTAATTTGAAACTTGGTTGCAGACCACGCTACTATTAGTAGCCTCGGCGTTCTCGAAGCCAGCTCCGGAACCACCTGTGAGCTCATATTTCCCGCCATCGAGCGGTGCTAGTCTTTCAAGTGGATCCGGTAGCTACGGTCCCCCATCGCTTCCGGATCGTTATGGTCCACCCCAGCAACAACCCGTCGTCCACAAACACGTGTACGTCCACGTACCACCTCCTGAAGCACCAGAATACAAACCGCCGAAATATATTCCTCCGGCGGCACCTCCTCAGAAACACTACAAAATCGTGTTCATAAAGGCGCCGACGCCACCGACGCCTACCGCTCCTCAACTTCCGCCATTACCTCCTCAAGATGAAGAGAAGACCTTGATTTATGTTCTGGTGAAGAAGCCGGAAGAGGCGCCCGAAGTAGTGCTTCCGACTCAGGCACCGACGCAACCCAGCAAACCGGAAGTTTACTTCATCAGATATAAGACACAGGTGAGAGAACAAGAAATGCACTATTGGTTATGTAAAATAATTTTATTTTGTAGAAGGTTAACGAAACACGTATTTTCTCTTTTATAAGTACAATAACAGTTTGTGGTTAAGGTGGTTGTATCTTGACTTTAGTTGTGTAGAATGTTAGGATACAGATATGGTAAATGAATTTTAAGTCTTGTCAGAGAGGAAGGATATGCAGTATATAAGTGATACAAGTAGCAATGTAAAAGTATTGATGTGTGGTTTTGATAAAAGGAAAATATAATTTGCTTCAAACATGAATTTCCTTGGATTAAACAATTTTTAATTTTGTTTGAAATATTCTGTTGGACTGTAATACTATAATATCATAACATAATTAAACGAATACAAATTAAATGCGAAACTCAGTTTGATTACATAAGTTAATTATCAAGGACTTTAATCGTGAAACATAGTACTTAATTAAAGAATATAGAGAATTGCAAATGAATTTTTATGGTAGAAGATAAAATTACATGAAAATGTTATAATGAACAACTGCATATTTAAAAAAAAGTCCACAAAACCAAATGCAGTCTAAAATGAACATCTAGCAAGAAAGGAATATCTAGCTTTGTCTACACTGTAGAATGCAAATGTTAAATGCAAATCTCCAATCTGGTACAGTGAATCTTTCTGAAATATCACTCAGATATTTACATCTTTGTATTTTAATGAAATTTCGAGACACATGATACAACCACCTTAAGAATTCGCATTTTAACAAACAAAACTAACGTTAAATTGTTTATTGTACAGAAAGAAGCACAGAGCGCGGAATATGGACCTCCGCAAGCACCACCGTCAGACAACTACGGTGCACCACCGTCAAGTTCAGGAGGGCCCTATTAAAACGCTTTAATCGCGAGCGATATTTGTCGCGAATGAAACACTCGAATCTCTAATTACAGGGATATTATTTGGGAAAATCGTCTAGGAGGTTTTGGAGACCGATCCGTGATACGGATTACTACTACCGATATTTGTAGATTTACCGTTCCGTAGATTTAGACATTTTGAGTATTTATCACTGTAAATCCATAGATTACCGAAGATGTGGTATTACATCTTGTGCAAAAAATTGTACCACATAGACGTTCGACTAAAGAATTTGTTCGATATGTTAGATTAGAAATAATTGTAATAAATGAATTTATATTTTAATAAAACTATTTGTACTTTTGTAAAATTCTCTGTGTATTTTTTCCTCCTGGTTAAAAAAATATGCGGAAATGTTTAACAAGGATTGTCTAACATTTAACAATCTAGCACCTACTTTCAAAATATCAAACTTTCAAATCACCACATTCCCAAATTTACACATTTCCAAACCACCGGATTTTTAATTGACAAACTAAAGCTAAAACCTCTGCACCAAACAAAATAGTTGCTATCACCATATAGTTGCATATATAATGATCAATTCGTATTAAAAATCATTCTGGGAAGTTCACAAAATTTTTGGTAGACTAAAATTGATATGTCATAAGTACTATCCTGTGCAACTTCTATAGCACCAAATTCAGCAATTTTCAAATTCAAATTGGCCACCATAATATACAACCAGCTAACACTATCAAACGTATATTGATAACGAATAAAATAGTACAAAAGTCAATTTTTCGAAAACAAGAAAAGAAGAACGATTAAAAGATATAGAAGAATTTTTTTTAATTTGGTATAGAATTTTGGGGTTATAATATCAGAATATATGTATACAAATATATATCGAAAATAATTTTTCAACACAGGGGGTTAGTTACGATGATAGAATCCCCGATATGTACGTTTCGCCTCTATAAAAAGTTATTTAAAATACTTCACAATAAACATAGCATTTTGCAAAAAAGAAATTGTTGCGTTTCTGAATAATTTGCAAAAATATTTTGCGCGATACTTTCAACTTAAGAATTTCTTAAATACCTTGTGCTAGACTTTCTGAATGGAACTGATTAGATAAAACTCTTTTATCATTCATTCATTCATACGTTGTCTTTCCCCGTCTCACTCATAGTCAAATTTAAGTCTACACTATTCAACTGTGTGTAAAAGAATTCAATTAACGAATATTCTAAGTTGATCGCCTTATAAATGCTGTTAGCTCTGTAAATACACTTAAAGGAAATTGTATGAAAAATAGAGATTCTTACTAAACGTTCGATCAGTGATCGAATATGTAAAATCGTATAGCGATGTAATTACAAACGTGTGCAACGGTGACTGTTATTTGTTCGAAGGGAAAGCCTCGATTCGCGAATTTTGTTCAAATCCTTGAAATCGTTACGATTTGTCCTTTGACTAGTTTGCACAGCCGCCATTGCGCTTTTTATAATTTAATCATTTAATTCTCTACGATCGCTAAAAAATAGTTTGGGAATCTACTTAACTGGCTAAACCGCGTTTAAACCGAAAAGAAAAAATCCTGAGCACCTTTTCATAGAAAAAATGATCTTCCAGAAGTTCTTCCGACAAGAAGAAATCTCTAGAATGCGCTTACAAGCGTTAATAAGTTAATTAAGACGATCATTTTTGACGGCAAGAGCTAGTAACAAAATATTCCCCATTTTGTACGCAAATGACAAATTTCTCTATAATCCTATAATCTAATATTTTCCATCCGTTAAAAATGTGTAGTTTGAAAGCATTTCTTACCCCTTCTTTGCAACCTATGATCATATTTACAAAGTTAAGTTGTCTATTATTGTTCTTTTTTCTGGAAATTTCTGCATTTATCTTCGAAAGACGATCACCGCTAAGCTTACGTTAAATTAATTTACTGTCGCACATTATTCAACCTTTCTCGGACGTTTTTTAATCAGAAACTTCTTTAGTAGTATGGACAGGAAGGGATACGACAGGTATATTATGTGGCCACAGTAATAAACGGAAGAATAAAGTTGATGGTAACGAGAATATGATAAGAGGATGAATGGAACGAGACTGTAACCCATAAAAAGATCCGTGTAGATTTTGGTAAAAATCCAAAAAGCAATACGAAGTTCCAGATGACTCTTCATCAAATCCTGCAGCTTCTCCTGTTTCTCTAATATCTGAGTTAACTAAAAGAATCCAGAATAAAAATGTTAAGTCGTGTAAGACGCAATGTAAGCTGCAACAATAATTAGGAGGGAGCTACATCGACTATTTTCAATTTTGGAGGACCATACTTACGTTTGAAGGCCTTGTCTTTATCATATTTTACTACTTCTATTAAGTAACACTATATCAATATTTTTAACTATATAAATAAAAGATTTCCTAATAATATGAATAATGAATTTCTATGAAAATGCATCATGACACACCAGTCAACGTATTAAGAAATCATACAAACTATTTATTTTTAAATATGTTAAAGTATGTGATACTTACGTCTCTTTCAGCATACATGATAATGAATTCCATGAAGAAACACACATAATATCCTGAATGGAACCCATGCCACACAGCAAGGAAGACCAACGTGAAGAACTGGCTATAGATTTTAGACCCCATAAATTTCAACCTTTTGTATATGTACTCCGCGCACCAATGATTGGTATTTATGTTAAACGACATGATATAATGATTAAATCTGGTTGCCGTTTCGAAGGTTAACAACTTCACATTTTCACAGCCATCCCAAATAGGTCGATTTTTTTTGTCTTTACCATTGTAAGTCAGTCCAAATGTTGTGCAAACCTAAAATAATAATTTTATTAGTATATCTAGCTTTATTAATTTTAGTTTCTTATAATAAATTCTTACCCCTTCGGTGAACAACCAGCAACAAATGTATTTATAAAGATTAATATGTCCCCAAAAGCCAATCAAGAAAAGACGTTTCAGGAAGCTGTGTTTCTCGAACTCCGCACTTAGCATGTACTGATCGGGAATATACAGAGTCCCTAATTGGTACAATATCACGTATACAAATCCAAAGAGTATTCGACGAATACCAGGTACTACGCAGTCTGGTAATTTAATGTCGCCTTCTGTTACGCTCTAAAAATATGAAATGCATAAATTATTTTTTCAGTCGTTATACATTATTTTATTTATGTAGAATCGGTAATGTTATTTAATTTTTAACTCTTGAATGACTTTTAACTAATTCAAAGTTATGTAGCAATATTTAGTTACATATTTTATTAAAAACTAGCATTTTAAATATCTTTAAATATTATTTTAAACATTTCAGAAAATGTCAGATATCGTTGATGGATTAAGATTAATGAATCAAGATTCTAGATATGACATTGTCGATTAACATGTTAACTTACGTCATCGATGAGACGACCGTTTACGAAGTCTAAGTACCTTTTCATACTAAATTGTGGCCCAACAAGAAACGACCCAGGAAAATATATAAACGCTGCAACCTCTAGAAACGAAGGTTGCTCTTTCAAGGCTACCTGTTTCTGAGACGCAGATAACTTTCCCTGCAAATATTTTCATTTAATAAAAACTAAAATTTTGTATTTTGTTGATTAACACATTCGCTATCAGGCTCACATATACATTGTCTTAGAATCCTATAAATTTTTTTCTTAAAACAGATCACATTATTCAAGTGCCGGTAGCGAACATGTAAGGTATTTTTTTTTTACGTACTTCTGGGCTTTTACCGTCGAGCAAATTGAACGCTAGGCCAATTAATCGCAATGTCAATACGCATTGTGGCATAGTCCATTTTATATCGTAATCATCCGTACTCGTCATGAAATATCCTGCAAACGAAAAAACAGAATATTATAAATTCTTTTATAATTTTATAAAATTATTACTACCTATGTTATATAAAATTCCGGATTAGTAATTCTCGGTAAACCACCGAATAATTCACGTTATACAACAGCATTCCAAAGCTACTAAAAACTGTTTGAATACTCTTATTCAATATTCATAGAGTGATTTGAATATACGCTAATATTGGCGCGCTAGTAGTAATTGCGTTCATACCGTACAGGAGATAAGACATGTTGAAGACGAAAGTAATTAAAACCGATAAGAAAGAACCTTCAAAAATTTTCAAGATGAGATAAGTGATACATAACGAGGTTGCCGAATGTATCGTGCTGAATTCTGAAAATAATATTTATTTAGGATTAATATTTTTGTTAAAAAAAAAATCATTATAAAGAGATATAAACGTCGGAAATTAAATCCGCTATAAATATTTTTATAAGCCGATTAAATGCACATAATTACCATAATTCCAGTAGCAAATTAAAAGGCCAACGAATGAAAAATATAAGTGTTGAAGAATCGGACTTTTTCCGTATAATGTATGTCTGTGAACAAGGGCAATAGGTAAACCTGAAAATTCAATTATGTTTTTTTACATTAAGTCAATTAAAAACATTAGCATTGTTGCAAAAGAATGTTAAGAAAAATATATTCTCAAAAGGTATTACACAACCTAATATGTGAATATGGATATCAGAGATAAAAAAAAAACATAAATAAAGTCGTAGATTTAAACGACTTAGATTCAAGGTAAACGTAATATTAGCGAGAAACAGCAGCAAGGTTTATTATTTGGCATTATTCCTGCAATCGTTATCGTTTCAGTAATGGAAACCTTCGACGATACATTTTCATATTCTCAACTTCCTGTGATTCGAAATTTTTAAGTCCTTACGTTCCAAAAACTTATCTTTTCAAACCTCTAATTTTCAAGTGTCAAAATTTCGTTCCCGAATTTCCAAGTCTTTAAATTCCCAAATTTTTTAATTTTAAATTTTCCTATCTCAAACTCGTACATTCCAAAAACTAAAAAATTTTCAATTTTCAATTTTTGAATTCTTAAATTTCTGATTCCCACATTTTAAAATTTACGAATTCACGATCAATATGTACATATTGTCAAAACAATAAAGAGAATATTTCAATATCGTAAATAAGCATTGGAAACATCAAAATATTGACAGTATATTAATTATCTGTGGTTTGTATAGCGTTTTTGTCATATAAAGTATAATAATTTTCATAACAATACATATGACGATTTTGTTATTGTTGAAACGAGATTCGTACACAATGCGATAGAAATATCGTATGCGCATGCGCAAAAGTGGAGTTCATAACCTTTCCCAAAAGATTTTATAATACCGTGTTGAATTTTGTTTTGATTCATGAAGACATACAATGAGGATTCGGGTAATCACGAATGTACACAGTAATCGAATGCATAAGAAAATTTGAAGAGGTTAATTACGCAACTAGTGATTATGTAAAAGAAAAGGAAACAGTTATAGGTTAACGGAACAATCGTTCGTTTTCAATAGAACAACAATCTCTATTTACGAGGCTGGAGACAACGAAAAGAGGCAATGTCTCTATAAAAAATATCATTTACCAAGTAAAATGGAGATAAGAAGACGAATCGCGGCCTCGGATGCATTTAAAGTCTCCGAGAGGCTCGATAACATGCTGCTTGACATCGTTGATCTTTTCCGAAGTTGGTCCCCTCTATTTCGTTACTCAAATTTCTCGTGATAATCCTATAACGCTCCCATGGAACTTCTTTTTTTGTCTGATCTTTTAACGAAAATGTTTGCAGCTGATCGGAACAATATCATTACTAAGCATCACTGAGGTTATCAGTAAACTGATACCGAAAACACAACGGGAATGGAAATGACAAGGAAAAAGAACTTGGCGTAACTGTGCTGAAAGCGTTCTAAAAATCGTTCAGTTTAATATTGATCAATAGGAAGATTGATTGGCTAAATCGCAATTACAGAACCATGTGTTCAAACTTCTCTTGTTATACGTGCATTATTCTCTCAATGATTGTTTCGTTTACTGCAATAAATTAATCGCGATTCAAACAATTGCGATAAGTTTAGGAACGCCTAGAAATGTATGACCGTTTATAATTTAACCGCGAGGTTGTCTTTTGAACTAATTTCAAATTTTAAATGTTGTTATATTTGATTACAACGCGTTTTATAAACTTAAAATATCAAATAATTATTTACATCATTTTTTTAAATATTTTGCTACAAAAAAGTTATGAAGGAAATTAACTAAATTAAAATGTAGAATTTGAAAGTAAATTTTATACTAACTAATGAGACAATTGGGTTGTTATTAATAAGTGGAAATAAGGTTTCACCAATCGTCGTTTCTTGGTAATAAATAATTATTTAATAACTTAACTCGTGTCACACTATACATTGTTATAATCGCAATATAAAACATATAGTAGGATTCGCTGAGTGGCAGTTTCCAACAACATACTTTTCTTTTGACTTTTAGAACGAGAAATTAACAAACCCTTCGCAATCCAGCTACGACATAACACAAAAATCATACGGTATAGCATTTGTCAAGTAATAATACCTAAATGAAATCAACTACAGGACTTTAAGTTACACACTTGTAACTGCATTTAATTAACTATGTTAAATTATCGAATATTCGATGGCATGTTAAAATAAGTGTGACTTATAATCGATACGAGAGAGATAATTATTCTCGTATTACATTCTTTCTCGTTAACCCTTTCGACTTAATGTTGATATCACAGTGATGAGCAGATTAACTGAAAATTTTCAGATTCACAAATTTGTAAAATCACAATTTCTCTGATTTAAGAATTTAGTTCTTAAAAATAAAAATGTTAATATTTACAAGCATTCAAATACTGTATGTAAAGATCTCTTATATCAATTCCAAGAATTGCCACTGTAATCTCGTTTGTGGCAATAAAGCGAATCTACTCATTTACCATTGCAATCTTGTAGACAAAGTTGCTCATCACTGATATATCGTACAAACACACACATTCTACATAAATTAAAAGTAATGACAATTTTATTTTAACATAACTTGTCGCGTGAAACATTGAGTCAAAGGGGTTAAAGGAATACGAAGGGTAGGTACGTCGATAGTTGAAAATGTCG
This sequence comes from Megachile rotundata, assembly GCF_050947335.1. Taxonomy (NCBI): domain Eukaryota; kingdom Metazoa; phylum Arthropoda; class Insecta; order Hymenoptera; family Megachilidae; genus Megachile; species Megachile rotundata. Next base: position 8,066,753 of record NC_134986.1, read on the forward strand.
TCTCTAATATAGAGACAATAAACAAAAGATCCTATATTAGTTTATACGGGACGTCCCGATCAAGTAAGCGGTTAATTCTACAGAAAAATGCAGCGCCATTTAGTTCCGTCGAATTATTTAGAGGCACAGTTTCCGGATACATTCCATGTATCGAAACATATAGGATCTAACTTTAGAAAATGGTGACTTCGAAAAGGCCGCCAATTCTCGCTTAGAAAAATACATCGGTCGTAGTGTGTTTTACGCAATGTTATACATTTCACGCATTCATAAATCTGAAGTCATCTTTCACGCTGTCGCACGTATCTGCATCAACTCGTTGACAAACAAAAATTTACATTAATTTAACGTTTCGTGTTTTTACTTTTAACTCTTCGTTTCAAGCATCGCCGGATAATTAATCGCTTTTACGCAAGGTATGATTATCAGATATATTTATCTGAAGAGTCGTGTCATTTTTCTTTTAGATACATACTGTTCATTTCAATGTATTACATGAGATACACGCACTTAAGCTTGTCAAATATTTTAAAAAAATGTTGACTCGTTTGATTCAGCAGGCACCTTATGAATTATGTAAAGTTTGTATATTGTAAGTAACTATACACTAAAAGTTTACTAGTTCACGAGTTATCTTTACCAGAAAACGAAGAGTCAAATCGACGCTTTCATCAATTCTAATACTGCCTTACGATTTCTTCATCGAAGCCGATTTAATATCATTCATTCGCTATTCTTAAATAATTTTACAGCAATAATTAGCAATTTTATGTATATACTACTGCCAATCACTGTTTTAGAATATCAGATCCGACCGAGTTCCATGAGGAGTACTTCCTCACATTCTGCAGACTGTAATTTTGATTGTAACTCTAAAAGATTATTTGTTCAACTAGTCTATTTATTTACAATTGAATGTTCGAAGAAATTTCTCGTGAAAAGTTGCAACCGGTATCGAGTATTAACACTTGACTGATATGATAGTGTCTATCAGACCCCAGCAATTTTTAATTTTTAGGAATTTACCCAATGTTTAAATAAAATAAGTATTATTCGTTGCCTGCAAATTTCTACAAATTTTTACGAAGTTTTACATGGGCTCATATTTTAATTGACCACCATACCAATCAAGTGTCTATCTTTACCTTGTAAAATTACAGGATGTAACTGTACAAGGTAAAAATTTATCACATCCCACTTACAAAAAATTTAACTTAACCAATTTTTAAATAAACAAACATAATTTACAACGCTATCTTTTTGTCTATAAATTTGTGGACATTTCTGTGGGTCAATGTAATAAAATAATCACCGTATACTAGTTAACTAAAACAAGAAATTTCTTGAAGGATCAACAAAAAAAGAATTTTGACTGCTTGAAGCAAGGTATGTAAATGGTACCTTGTTCAAAGAAACTTTCCAACGCAAAACGGAAACTCGGTCAAGCGATTTCCTTTAATATTATGCTTCGTTGACTATTAAAAAAAAAGACACACACCCATACGCTTTCGTTTTACTTTTAAAACCGTTGATTATCCTAACGACTAAAGTTCACATACTTTTTATAGCACGGTCTCGAGAGCCATTTTCTAATTGTCCATCGATTCCACGAAAGTACAGCTTTTATATTTAGACTTTACACTTCGTATTTCGCTATAAATACGTTCGGATACAAATTACCTTTAAACGTATAAAAATAAAGATTCTTAGACATTTCTGATTTCCGGCTATCGGTACAAATATTGAATTTTTACTAAAATACGATATACTTTCAACGTTACTTTTAACTAGTGATATAAAGATCTAGGGATGCAGAGGTATAGAGGACACAGAGACATAGAAATATAGGAATACGGAGATTTAGCGTTGTAGAGATGCAGGGATACAGTATAATGTAGACATCTAGGTACATAAGGTTCCTAGAGATCTAAGTACTTGAGGATTTAAATACTTAAGGATCTAGGAACCTAGATACTTAAGGATCAAAGTACCTGGAGATCTAGGAACATGAGGATGCAGGTACCTAGGAAAATAGCAAAGGATACCTAAGGATCTACGTACTTAGAAATATAGGAACCTAAAGATATAACTATCCAGAGATAGATACCTAATCGAGTAGGTACCTAAGGATCTAGACACCTAGGAATCTAATCCCCAGGTCAAGTACCTAAATACATAGGTATCCAGAGATTTTGGGTGTTTAAAGGTATAGGTACCTAACAGATATAGGTACCTGGGGACATAGCAATTTAGGAATATACTTCTCGATATAGCACACACATACACACACATACATATTTCGCTCTTACAGTATACATATTCGTGTAAAAGTATTTTGCTAGTTTTGCCAATAAATCGAAATAAACAGTCGAACTTTTGCAAAGTACCAATAACAAATGTCAGAAATCAGAAAATAACCAATATCGTCTTTCAAAGACTGTACGGATATTCTGCCAGATAATTTTTAATTAACGGCGGCAAGTGATCGGTCGGTAATTTATGCCTATTAACAACTAGCCTGGCTAGATGACTAAGGGACATAACCTCTTTGACCAACGGTTTCGTCAAATAAATTTCACTGTAAAGTTGTCCACTGTAATCGACCCAGACCTCCTTCCTATGCTCATCGACGCTTTTCGAATATTCTACATAATATTCCAGCATTTTAATCGGACAATCAAAGAGGGGTATCGCGAAAGCGAGCCTGGGTTCAGCGTCCAGTCGAAATTGGCCCATAAAATAGTGAACTCTAACGGAGGTGGGTCCTCTAGCGGTCTGCACAGACACGGCGAACATGTATCTGCTGTCCGAGCTATCCCTCATCAACCATCGGCCGACCGGAGCATTCTTCAACAAATTTTCACTTTGCTGCCAACTCAGGCCTTCGTGGTACCAACCACATATCTGTAAAAGTCTCTTAACCTCGCAGAGCTTAGCCGCGTCCCTGTCCATCGAGTAGCTGTCGAAGCTCCAAGGACACGGCATCAACCAGGACACCGGTGTGGTCGGAGTCCTGTCTCTTCTCTCTTCGAAGTTCTCTTGATTGTTCCGAGCTTCGTTTTCCTGCACCAGACCTCCACCGTTAAAATTATTTCTAGTCTTCGAAGTTATGTTCGATAAGGAATCAGGAGGATTCGTGGTGGTCGCGGTTATGTTCACCGTACACTGTCCTAAGCTTGCAGGGAGCTGTACGGTCGCGTTCACTTGGATTTGAACCGAATTGGAATCCAGAACCATGGAGTTATGGTTCTCGGAGACCGGCTGACTCTTCGATTTGACGCGATACAGATTCTGAACGTTGTTGCAACAGCAATTACAGGTAGCTCCTTGACCGGACTCTTGCTCGTTTTTCTTGGGGCTTTTGGGCTGCTGGAAGTGCACTGGCACACCGGTCACTTGAAAATTCGAAGACGGCAGCTTCTCCGTGCAATTTGTTTCTACGAAGTTTCCTGTCGAGTGCTTCTCTTCCGTTTTCTGCGACAGGATGTTTCTCCGAGTTCCAGGTAACTCTTGACACCCGCTCGGGGGCAGCAGGAACATCCTCTCGTTACAATTGACATTTTGTCGTTGATTTCTCTGCTCTGGAAGTATAATCGAGGATTCCTGATTCTCCGTCGACAACGTCTTCTGCACGAAGCATCCACCGCCAGATAATTTTGGACGGATTTCCATGTGCGGTATCTGCATGTGGATCCCGGAATCTGTGCTCTGAATCAAGCAGCCTCCAGACTGTATACTCGGAGTTGTTATCGTCACGTTTCCTCCGGTCAAATCGCAACTCGTCGCGATCTGATAACCGGAGTCTTCGTTCTTCTCTTCGTTTATCAACGGGAACCCAAGTATCGGAGCATCCCGTTTCGACGTCTGAAGAAAGCTTTCTCTCTGCTTCTCGATTCTTGCCTTTTCCAAGTCGAGGGCCTTTGACGGATAGTTGAAAGAATTAATGATGGGTTGACTGTGGATGATAGTCGGGGCATTTATGAAACAACCACCGCCGCTGGTGTAGCCCTTGGGAACCAACAGACCACCATAATAACAGGTCGCCGGATGAATCAACGCATTGTCTCCGTCCATCTTTTGAGGCTCGCAACAACCTGGCGCGGGAAACCGGTGACGACAGTTCGGACACATAACTGTCAACATCTTGCACGGAGATTCTTTATTTTCAGCATAACCCGTTGTATCTGGAAAAAGATAACACGCAATTAGTTCACTTGCAAATTTATTCAAGGAAATATTTTTAATGAAGAAGTGTTTTGTGTCAGGTATTTTCAGAGATATGAAGTAGATCAGTAAGTTGGATATGGACTGGATGTGGACCTAGGTCTGGGACTGAAATGTAGACAGAGTTAAATTGCAGATTTATAAATTTTCAAATTTCTAAAGTTTTTAATTTTTAATATGTAAATTTCGGAATTTAGAAACTTGAGAAATTTGAAGTATTTAAAAACATCGAAACTTTTAAATCTGAAAATTAAAAAATTTAATTGAGGAATGTTAAGTGCCCCATTTGCTCGAAGCTAGATACGCTACTAAGTTTACGTTGAATATTCACATACATTAAAAATCTTGGAAACTGTGTCAATTAGTTACGTTACTTTCCACTTTAAACGAATGGCAATGAAGTGAAACCTCATTAAACTCCTTGAAAATGTTGAAATCATCTCCATCATTTATATATCGTATAATTTAAGAACGAAAGAGTTAATAATGATATCACAGATATTTCTAGCAAGTATTTAATCCATGGTTATAAAATGGTACAAGAATTCTGATTTCAATTACTCGTTACATGTGATTATTTATAAATGACTGGCATAATTTACGTAATTGACCGCATTGCGTAAGCCATTTTCCATGGAATTCTGTTTCGACTAAAAATACTAACAGCTCTATATAGTTTTGCTTTCAGCATCGACATAAAATTCAACCACATTAAATTTCGAAAATTCGTTTCGAATTCAAAATCACATGCAAAAAGTTATATCGTTTAATTTGTTTATCTTTTAATTTATAGCATAACAACGTCGTTAAACGTCGATGTGTTCCATGAATCGAAATAAAAATGATTTTTTCCCTCGGCTTTGCTCGTATTCGTCTCACGATCTTATTATTTCTTTCCATCATCACCGTCGGCTTATTTTATAACCGTGCGCTTTATGCAGCTGCTTCTTATTCTAAGAACGACGTGCGTCGCGTTCAATTCGTGTTCTCGCAAGGTTGATCAACGAACAAAACAAATAAAACAAAACAATCATGCGTTACGCGGTACACAAAGGAGCTCCGTAGAAATCGATATTTCCATTTTCTTCAAAATGTGACTAATTTGCGAAACCTTATAGGAACCGCGTAAAAACGTTTCGGCTCAGGTAACCAATCCTGTCGCAACGAATACGATAATATCTAAATGAAACTTTTCCTTGTGAAATACCCCATCGTTCAATTTCTACGCCGGTTGTAAAAATGCAACGGATGCATATAACCATTTCCTCTGTCGTTCCAATAACTGACATGTTCGTGTAACGCAGACATTACGAAACACGGCACAATGTAACAAGATTCCTGTAAAGGTTAGAAAAAGAATTTGTTAAAGAGAATTGCAGTTCTCATGAATATCACATGATCGTTACTCATTGACACGAGAGTCCGTTAACCTTGCCAGGAAGATAAATTTAAATAAACCTAGCCAAACGTGTCGGGTGATATATAGTCCTATTGTTATCGATATTCTAATGATATAATCGTATCGAGAAATACAGGAAGGATTTAGGAATATAGGAAAATAAAGATTTAACGTTATAGGGATCTAGGGACATAGAGATCTAGGGAGATAGAAATCTAGGGACATCGAGAATTTGGGGAAAATAAATGTAGGGACATGAGATCTAAGGAAAAATAAATCCAGGGACATAGAGATTTAGGGATAACGGATCTAGGGAGATAGAAATCTAGGGACATCAAGATTTAGGTCAAAATAAATCTAGGGACATCGAGATCTAGAGGAAAATAAATCTGGGGACATATAGATCTAGGGGTGTCGAGGTCTAGGGGAAAATAACTCTAGGAACGTATGGATCTAGGGATATATGGATCTAGAAAGATAGAAATCTGGGGGAAAATAACTCTAGGAACGTATGGATCTAGGGACATAGAGATCTAGGAAGATAGAAAATTAGGGGAAAATAATTCAAGGGACATAGAGATCTAGAGATATATGGATCTAGGAAGATAGAAATCTAGGGGAAAATAAATCTTGGGATATATGGATCTAGGGAAACAGAAATCTAGGGACATAGAGTTACAATATAAATAATTAACAATACCAAAAATTTAGGGAAGTTAGAAGAATTATAGGAAAATATGTCTAGAGAAATTGAATCTAGAAATAGAACCTAACCTCACCTAATCTAACCAAACCTATTTATGACGTCGTACTGCAACCTCGGTCCACTTACTACTTCAATTACTCCTAATAATGGTACGACTACATAATAAAAAATGGAAAGAAAAACGGTATTATTAACTCTAATACAAACACCACATGTTGAGGCCCCTATATACAGTTGAACCCCTTCAACTGTATATTTAACCCCATAGGGGAAGCTATTTAAATCTCCCAAAAGATGTACATTAATATTATTCTTTCCATACTTTCTGTTACTGTAATTTAACACTATTGGAACAAACTGATTCTAATTTATTCTTACCGAAGAATTTCATTTGAAATCATTTATTAGCAGTACTTAGCATTTATAATTCATATGAGCCTTAACATTCCGTATGTCATCATATCGCATAGTGTACTTTTTTGCCATTAAATATATGCATTCCCGGAAAGAATACCTATGAATTATAATGAGCATTCAGTTACAAAACAACATATTTCTTTTAAGAAATAAGTCAACGGGTAATTTGCAAGGAAAGAAATAAACTGAACATTCGGATGTTTGGGCTTCGAAAAAGAAACTGGCATGCCTGAATCGAATTTCCGATTGGTGGAGTTTTAAGACCAGGTGTTGGGCCGGGTTGCATTTTGCCGTGAATCCCGACAGGAATAGAGACGCATCTTTCGACATCGTTCGCGCGTACCGCAGCTGCCTTCTTTTTCCATTGTGTTTTAATGGGCCACGTGGCAGAGAGATGTCCGAGTGTTAGTAAAGCGGCGCAGAGCCGCTTTTCCACGAACGTGTCGCAACGTTAGAAGGCCAAGCCCCCATTTAGAAGTTGTTCTTGTCCTCTCTAACTCCTCACCGCTCCCTATCTCACTCTTTCCCCACTTCTCACACGTTGCAACTAAACTCACCGTCCCCACTACCATACTTACCGGTTTTCTCTATATATTAATCGCGTTCGGAGCTTTTTCCAAATATTTGCCGTGTACACGCGTAACACGAAACACGTGCACGTACGCCGATAAAAAACACGCGCCACGGCGTTATCGATTCGACTTGCAAACATTACAACTTGTTCGTTAACCTCTCCCGGAACATTTTTTTGTAAGAAATATACATGATCTAATTTCTTACATAACTAGGTTTTATCCGTTTCTAATTTTTATCGGTAATCAAATTTTTCAAGTATTTATAACACGCAACGATATATAATTGTTGGAAATAAGGAAAATGTGCTGCACGGATCCATTTAAAAAGTACGAGGTTGCGTGCATAATCTAACGGGACTATCAATTGATTTGTATTTCATAACTAAAGCGACATTCTTAGAAAGATACATAAAGTATACCTACTAATATAATCATACAAATTTGAATACACAAAGGTTTTACGCAAAATTGTCACTGTAACGTGTTAGGTTAGAATTCTAAGTTTGCGATTTTAAAAAGCCCGCCAATAACCGTACGGTTCAAAACAACGTAAACGTCTACATATATTAAGGTCAATTTAGAAGGTAATTAAAACTGAAACGACAAAAACCAAGTTCAAGCGAAATGCTTTATAATGTACAACTTGCATTTAATCGTTCTTTTCATACAGTAATAGTCGGTTATCCAACGCTACGTTAAAAATACACGTATTTCGTCGAACTTCGTAAACACCCACGAAAAAGAAGAAAAAAATCGATCGTTTTCTCGTATCGATATTCTATTGAATTGTGTTACGATTCACAAAACTGCAGTTACGATAAACATACATATATACATACATCGTCCCGAATAAAAGGAACGACTGGCAGTGCCGATTTCGAGAAACGATTTCACGTCGCGTCATCGACGAATTGGTATTATCCGGAACCCCATAATCGTTTCCACCAAAAGATATTCGACGTATTCTCATCCTTCTGATTCTCGTTAGCGATGGATATAAATTACCGTGAAACGAAAACGAGCAACGTTAACAATCTACAATTAAGGTTGTAGTTCGATGAAAATTTAAACAAGGGGATCATTTTAAGTTGGAGCTGCAACAGTGTATGTGTGCATGTTTGCCTTGTATATTCTTTGTATCGAAGGAATTAAGTGAAGCGAATAAAAAGAAATACTGTGTTCATCGTTTTAGGAAATTTTTAATGAGTAGGTTTATTATGTCGAGCGATGGGCTTCAGGTGCTCGTTCAAGCGCGCTCATGGGTAATTTACTGTACTGAGCGGCTCAAAATATATGGAGATTTCTATTTTTTTTTTTTTTTATAAATATAGAAATTTCGGAATTTGAAAATTAGGGGATTTAAAAATTTTAAAATCAAGATTTTATAATTTGGGAATTTTTCAAGATGAGCTTTGAAGATTTATGAATTTTGGAATTTGAAGATTTGAAAATGTCGAAGCGCGAAAATTTAAATTTACTAACTTGGGATTTTTGGAAATTCGAAAATTTAAAAATTCCAAAATACAAAAATTGAAGATTTCGAAGTACAAAATTTTAAAATGCAAAAATTCCAAATTTCAAAATACAAAAATTCCAAATTTCAAAATACAAAAATTTCAAATTTCAAAATGCAAATATTCCAAATTTTGAAGTATGAAATTTCAAACTACAAAAATTCCAAATTTAAAATTTCAAAGTACAGAATTCCAAAATACAAAAATTGCAAATTTCAAAATACAAAAATTCTAAATTTCAAAGTACAAAATTTCAAAATACAAAAATTCCAAATTTCAAAGTACATAATTTCAAAATTCAAAAATTTTAAATTGCAAAATGTAAAAATTCCAAATTTCAAAGTACAAAATTTCAAGGTACAAAAATTTCAAATTCCAAGTTTCAAAAATTCAAAAATTAAAAAATTCCAAATTTCAAATTCCAAGTTTTAAAAATTCAAAAATTAAAAAATTCCAAATTCGAAAATTGCAAAACACCAAAATTCTAAATTCCAAATTTCAAAATTACAAAATACAAAAATAAAACATTTCAAAGTTAAGAGTGTAAAATTTGAAATAAAAGAATGTTAAAATTTGACCCCAAGAACTATATTGCTCAATGAATGTACTACTCGGGAACGCAATTTCCTATCATTGATCTACATCGATACGAACATTAAATTCCACGAGATTAAATATTTCTCATAGTTACAAATCACGACATCGTCAAATAGAAACACGAAGAGTAATCGAATAAGAAATTGCTTCGTTTCGTGACGCAAGCCACCTTTGTTATCGAGACTTCTCTGAAATAATAGTCGTCAATTGGTGACGCGTTCGTGATATCGATGTTATATTGAAATACAGAATTCTTAACGATAAACACGCGATTACAAAAAAATGTCTACAACTTAAAAGGAATCGATCAATTAATTTTTATTATATTTCACCGTTTTCTCTCTCGTCTTTATCCTTCCCCGACCATCTGTTCTCTCCTGCCGTTGGAATGTTAAGGGGAGTGGAAACAGCAAGAGGAGCGAGAGAGAGAAAAATCTTTTTTCGAGCAAAGAGGACTTCGCGGAATTGGACGTCGTAGTTTTATTTGAGGAAACGGAACAAGACCCCGGCGGGGGACTTGAAAATTAGAAAGAAATATTTAAAAAGAATACGCTCCTCACACGGTTTTCTCTTAAGTAAACATATTTAAAAACATACAAACAAATCATGAAACGTTTGAAAAAGAACCTCTTTCGCGTTGCAATAATTTAATTAAAAAAAAAAAAAAAAAAATTAAGAGAAAACGGGATATGTTTGTTAATGAGGACGAAACAAAGAAATAGCTCCGGTGTAAAGGGATCAGGTAAATTAATAAAGAGAACCAATAAACGATTAAGAATTTTATAAGGCTTAACAGTGGAATGGAGTGCATAAATTCGGCGAAGAAAAAGCAACGAACGAGTTTTACGATGCATGGTCGAAGTCATAAAGTGGTTCGAAAGCATCATAAATTGAGAGAAGGGTTTAGGGGTCTACCCTGTATCGAGGGGTCTGGGCTAGAAATTCGTCTTCTCGGAAAACGACGAACTGGGCTGATGACCTGTGCGCCAGGCGAAATACGGTTCGTCGTAGCGAATGCTAATTTTACTGGTCAACTTCATCGATGCTGCTACGGCCTTTCGCTTACAGGTTCCTTCAAAAATTCTGTTCCTCTCATCATTAATATTATTGACTCCCTTTAATAGTTTCGAATATGTTCTACGTGTTTTTTTTATTTCACGAAATTCGATATCGACGCTAAAAGATTTTGCTATAAACACCAAAACACCTTTTATGATGTACCATTGGTAGCAATGTCTTTATTTTTTGATACTAACATTTTTGTGGTGAAAGGTAACTTTATTTTACGTTCATGTTCTTTATTTTCACTTTAAAATTGAAGTTTTAGCGCTTACAGCGAAATTGCATTCCGGCGTCGATGTATTCGGCATTCTTCGCCCGTTTCCGTGTGCACTCGAAAAGCGACGGAAAGTGCCGAACATATACAAAATGCGTAAATAGAAAATAAAGACACGTAAAACTGAAAACTATTGCTTTTTCTAGTGTAATAAACTAGAAAAATTAATGAAAGATGAAGTATATAGTTATTTTTAAAACATGAACATAATGAAACTTTTATTTTTAAAACATGAACATAATGAAACTTTTATGATGCTATAAATATTTCATAGAGCTATCTGATACAGTGTATACATTATATATTGCGTACTCTGTGATGCACAATGTAACAATAAGAAATAATCAGTTGTTTTTGCTGAATTCTACTTTGTTAGATAAGTAATATTAACATGGAGATATTTATAGAGAAACGAAGAGTGGGAATAAACAAAGCTATAAAAAACTAAATTCTAGGGAAACTGTTTCCTATCAAAATGTTTTTTATTGTCAAAATATACTGAAGCTTGCTTCTCATAAAAATTATGAATAATTGTAACAACACATTTACTGATGTTAGATTTCATATAAACAGATTTAAAGCAAATGAAAAGCACACTTTTGAAAAGTGTTTATAGCTTCCTCTTATTTTTAATTTTTAACTTCTCTTCACAGAAATTGATGCAAATTTTGGGGTAAACAAGTTTAAAAAATTTATAAATTTAAATTTATGTATTAAAATGTAGGAATGCATTGATAGAGACATTTTGGTATTTGGAACTTTGCATGTTTAAAAGTTGAGCAATTTAAGAACTTAGAAATCTGAAAATTTGCAAATTTAAGAATTCAGGAATTTAGAGATTTGGAGAGTTTTAGAAATGTATAAAGTTGTGGAATTTGAAAATTATTGCATCTGAAAATTTGGAAATGTGGAAATTTGAAAATTTGAGGACATGAAACTTGTGGATTTGAAAGTTTGGAAATTTAAGAATTTTGCAAATTTAAGAACCCAGAACTCTAGGAATTTGGAAAGCTTTAAAAATGTATAAAGTTGTGGAATTTGAAAATTTTTGCATCTAACAATGTAGAGATGTGGAAATTTGAAAATTTGAGGACATAAAACTTGAAATTTGGAAATTTGGAAACTTAAAAATTTTGCAAATATAAGAATCCAGAACTCTAGGAATTTGGAAATCTTTAAAAATGTATAAAGTTGTGGAATTAAAAAATTTTTGCATCTGAAAATTTAGAGATGTGAAAATTTGAAAATTTCAAGACATGAAACTTGAAATTTGGAAATTTGAATATTTAAATAGAGATCTAAAAATCCTAAAACTCATCAAATTTTTAATTTCACGAAACTGGTTTTCAAAATTAAAAAATTCCTATACTTCAAAATTTGCAGTTTTCAATTTTAAAAATTACAAAACTGACGTTTCATTAAAACATGTACAACCAAACGAATAGGAACAAAGAATTTGAAACGAGCAGCGTGAGAAATTTTGATGGACGTAACTAATTGAGTATGTAGCCGCTGTTTCTGAACGATACCGTAGCTGGTCTCGTTATCGACAAGATTTCCAGCGAGTATAAATGAGAGGAGGTTCCTCGAATTAGTGGTAACACGGATTTTATCTCTTACAGATAAGCGTGAATTTTATTTTACAAGCCTTCGGAGAAATAAACCTGCTTCCGTGAAAGCTCTACTTTTGTTATTACTGGTACTTAGAACGTTACCACCCTCTGCTGCGTTATATTCTGACAATTTCTTTCCACTACTTTTTACATAATCGCGCTTACTGAACTTCACGTTAATTTATTTAGCGAATATTCACGAGTTTTATTACCGTTTTCAAGCCTGACATCGTTTCAACTTTCCATTCGATGATATTGCATAAAAGCTGATGGCTTTTTTACGTGTTTAAAGAGCAAATAAATACTGTTCGTGACTGAATTTCACGCTGCAATATCGCTCGGCGTTTCAAGAGAAATCGTTAATGCTTTTTTCATTATAAGGAGGCTGATTAAGGGAAACGAAAAGACACTAAATGATTCATTGCTGCTATTATGACGTCACAAGTACTTGGAAGCTTTTAGCGCTCGAAACGTAATCGATTTGAAAGGAGAATATATTTTCGTTTAAAAAACACCAGTCCACCACAGTTTCATGAATAATCATCGGCACGTAGGATAAAAGCAACCCTGAGTTGAATTTAACATTCATAGATGCACCGTTAAAAAAAAAGAGAAAAGGACAACAATTCGAAGCGGACGGAAAAAGTAAACCGAGTAGCGCGAAACGTCAGATTTTCCAAGAACGTTGCTTACCAAAATATTTTCGTAATTCGGTGACAACCGGGAACAAATCCCCCGCGATACTTTCTCCGAAATGGTACTTCCACTTTCACCTCCTGTGTTCAAAATAGCCCGTAGCACTTCTAAAAATAATTCAGCGTCTAAGCCGCGTTGGAAGTTTTCGGAAATGACGAGTTTCCAGTGAAAGGGACTCGGTTGACGTTCAATTTTGTTGGTAAAGGCACATCGCTCTCGAGAACGTTGTGAAAATAAAAGAAAATTGAAAGAAACGAAGGAACGAACAGAAACCACGTCACCGACACGAGTGTCAAGACAGTACTGGCGCTGCTACCACTGAATGAATCTATAATTGTTTTTGTAGAGAAACGTGGGGGGAGTAAGCACGTGATCTGGCAGCACGTGGTAGGGGAAATCGAGGAAGACTCGTCAAGGGGCGTCAAGAACTTTATTCTAGCGATGGCTGTGACACGCAATAAAATGAACAACTTTTTTCGCAATGTCAAAGGTTGTCGGGTAAAAAAGTAATTGAATTCGGTCTGACGTAATCGGATTAGAGTTCAATGTAATAAATGACGATCTTATTAACTATCTCATCGTTGTGCTTTAAATACGATTGCAAGTCACTATTCTGTGAATACCGTGCGATACGTGCATAAGATGAATTTAGATAGAATTTTATATTGCGCGTTAAATAAATTTTTAGATACTCAAATTTAAGAATTTGGAAAGGGAGGTTTGAAATTTGAGGGTTTGACAATTTTAGGAAGTGGGAATTTGAAGATCTGACAATTTCGGAAGTTGAAGATTTGGAAATTTTGAGAACTTGGAGATTCAGAAATTTAAGAATTTGAATATCTACAATTAAAAATTGAATTGAAATTGAATATTTTGAATTTGGAAATTTTGGGAATTAGAAATTTGAAGATCTGTGAATTTGAAAATTCAGAATTTAGAAATTTGGTTTGGTAATTGAGGGCTTTGAAATAGTAAAATTTGAGTATTTAAAAATTAAGAACTTGAGAATTTGAATACACAGAAAATTGAGTACATACAATTTTTTATTAGCAATTTAAGGTTTGCAGAATTGAAAATTTAAATATACAGAAATCTGTAAATTAGAAAACTAAAAAACTTTTTAATATCGAGTTTTTACATTTGAAATTCTGAGATGTGGAAATATATGTATCTTAAAAGGTTTGTTCATTTCATAAAGTAATTTGCAAATTTGGAAATTTTTTGTGAAATTTTCTGCGAATCGCATGCGAATTGAATTAGCCAGTACATATTTCTCGAAGATGCATTTAACATCGAAAGGATAATCAAATATGGTGGGAGTCATTCTTCTATAGTTCGATGGAATGAGAAAGTAGAGAATGTATACGAATATGGCTGGTGAGCCATCACTTCGTCATATACATCATAGAAGATTATTCATAGAATTCATAGCCTACGCTGCAAAAATACTGATCTACAAGTCGTAACAATCACATGCCATCATGATTGAATGGGGATACTATTTTGAGGATTAATTTCCTCGAATTTATTAGCATTAGCTAAAAATATATTTACAGAAACAAGCTACGTAGATCTACATAGTATATTAATACACTAAACACACTAATACATTAAATAAATAATTTAAATTAAAATTTAAATATTAAGTTTGCTTGACACAAAAATTACATATAATTTGTTGTAACAATAATTCAAAATTTTTTCTAATTATCTGTAAATATAAAAAGAATGCTCATATATTTACATGTACACACATTTTGCTAATATGTACATATTTTAAATTATTAGAGATGTGAAAGTTAATTTTAAATGTGAACGTGAAGGTAGTCTTTATGCGTCTACATAATCTTAAGGTGTAACAACGCAGAGGCGGTGAAAGTTAAGTTTTTAAAATATTAACTTGTACGTCGACATGACTATACCTGTCTATTCATTAAACGAAGTAGCGTAAGCTACAAGCATACTTGTACATTAAAAAGTTAGACTTTAAGACCCTAAAATAAATGTATAACTTTTAACGTTTCCTCCAACGAAAAATTCTTTAATTTTCATCAAATCTATACTTGAAAAAACTGGTGTTCAATATGAAAACAAAATGGCGACAGTGTAATAATTATGAACTTACATTAGAAATGAAATATCTAAACTATTGTATCAAATTATTGTATTTTTAGTATTGTAATATGATTTAAGAGAAGAAAAAGATTTCAGTCGAATGAAGTTTCAATGACGACTTAATTCTTTAAATAAATAAAGCAAGAGAATTGCTGATGTGAAACGCTTAAATCTGTCGCTAGCGCATGTGCTCCGTGTTCACGCATGCCTCGCGGAAAAATGGATTCCTTTTAACTGGTTTACGTGCGATCTCGTCTGTGCTATCGCGTCATCGTTCTCGCTTACGAGTTTGTACTTCCGTAGACCTCTCGTCGAAACGTCACGAATTCCGACGATTTGACGCTACGACGTACACTTATATGCGATCTTGGCTGCCAATCGATCGTCGCTGCCAGACCGATTCCCTCCTCGGTCATGAGACACTCGACATTGGCAACGTTTCACTCCTAGAATAACAAAAACCTTTCCAAAAACTGCCATCGTTTTTTTCAAACCACCCTATCAAAATATTGCGTTTGAACGTAAACACGCGTCCGGCATCGATGCTAATTAAACGAATAGATAACGGAGAAAATTATCGCGGCTAAAAATGAATCGCCGTAAACAGTTAGTAATTAATTTTCGCGGAAGGCGATATCACGTGTTGCCGGTGAAAAAAATATTGCGAACCATAATTTAGATTTTTCATTATTTTTCGAACTTTTTTTTTTATTATCGAGTCTAAGAATATTCACGAAGATCCGGAGAGAGAAAGGAAGGCGATAGTCGTATCTGACGATTGATGAAGAATTCTGGTAGGGGAAGAGACGAAAAAAGAGAGAAAAGAGAGAAAGAAAAAGGAGGCGGACAGAGATCGGGAGAGACCGAGGGTGGGGAGAGAAAGAGAGAGAGAGTCGCGTACCTAAGACACGTTATTCTTGTTCATTTCCAAGAATAAATCCGTAAGAATCCATCTGGTCGTACAATACGAGTTTCTCTTAACAAAATATGCCCGTTCCCTCTCTCCTCCATTTTGCAAATTACTCCTCAAATATATTAGATCCGATATCTGCACTTTGCCCCTTTTATTTTTGAAAGACTTTCACTGGAAACGAACAAATCTTATCCGAAGATATAATCTCTTTCTGCGAAACTCGTAATGTATTTACATTGCGGAGACTACGTTTGCAACGACGTGTAGCCGTGTAAGAATTTTTTAACAATTCGTCGCATAATGATGACCGTAGCCCAGCCTTTTTAAGTATGATACCTGGAAAAAGTGTTGCGCCCAATTCGATTTTAATTGCTTCTACAAACCGCACAAACGTTTCCTAAAAAATTTGTACACAGAATTCTTTAATGAATTCAAAATGGCTGCGCAACTTCATATAAAATAATTAATTACACTGTTGAATTTTACAATCTTCATAATCAAAATTTTACTTGAAAATAAAAATATATCATTTAAAATTTGATTACTGCACAAATATGTCAAATAAAATTTTGTAAGTTTTCCTAAATATTTAATCGTATCTCCAGCAGTTAAAGAGTTAAAGTACCTTGTAATTCCTTGTGCACATCTCCGTAACTATTACAGCTAGCTCAATTCTGTAAAGAGAATGATTGTAGTGCAAGGTCTAATGAGAAAATTGTTTCCAGGATCATTTCTCCACATCAAATCGTTTCGGAGATATTAATTTTTTAATAAAATGCTGATCTGGAATTCGACCTCGTGCCGGCGGAGGCCACGCGTAACCTCGAACGTCGTATTCCAAATTCTTTACATTTTATTAAAACATTAATATCTTTAAAACGGTTTGTCGTATAGAAATGAGCCGTGCATCAATCTCTTCGTTAAAGCCTCAGCTATAACTCTTTTTCTTACAGTAAGATACTAGCTTTAATAATTCCAGAGATATTACTATGGAAAGTAAACTGTTCATATTTTTACCTGAGTGTTCCTAAATCACTGAGGCTTACAAATGAAATATGCACAACGTATTTCATACTAGCTTTTAATGTTTAAATAGTATTTTATTATTTTTATTGTTACAAATTGATGGCAATTTTTATATAAAAATATTGAAAATTAATTTTTGAATAATGTACGCCATTAACTTGTTACAGTTTAATGTAACAAGTTATACATTTTAAAATACGTTAATATAAATTTGAAAAAATTATAGAATAAAGAGTCAAGGATTAAAAAAGAATATACCTCATTTATTTTCTTTAAGCATTTCAGTAAACTATAAAAAACAATTGGGCGTAATGTTTCCTTCCAGGTGTCGATACCTTGTAGGATAAATCTGCAGGGCTACTAACCGAAAGATCTATGATTTATGGGCCCCATGAATTTGAAGGAATACGTTCCCCACCGATGATACACGGTGCCTGAAAAAGGAACACCTGGCCGTGAGTCACGAGTTCGAAATACGTATCCTAGAACATCTGACGTTTCTTTCACCCCGACATTTGGTGTCCTTTAATGAACGAAAATGCTTCCGAGTATATTATTAACGCCAGAAATGCGTCCGTTCGATGACTAATTACTTCCAGCTTCAAAATGAAACATGAATTTGCTTGTATAATTATCTTTCGTTTCGACGAAAGTCGATATACATTCTGACAGTTAGAAAGAAGTTCTACAGTTGAAAGAAACGTAAAATCCACTGTTTCGACGGATTTCGTAAATTAGCTGTTAATACTCGATCCTGATACGTTCCAAATATCGGGAGAACAGTTTCCATTAAACGAATTCCAATACAAACGTGTATATAAACTTCTCGTTCTTCCAGGGTTTATTTCGGTACAGAATAACGTACATACATGTGTACATGCTTGTATGATAGTTTGTAATGGTAGGAACGTATGTTCGTAGATCACGCATTTCCAGAAAGCTTTTATACTCCTCGAACAATGGGTGGAGGCTGATTCCGTTATTAGGCACACAATGCGTCCCATTGTGCATTTATGGTGTCCTGGTGGGGGAGATTTCGTGGTAACTCGTCAGGTTTTGTAGAAATCGCATTTTTTTTAAGGTTGAACGATTCGAGCGTGACTTCTTTGAAACAGTTTCTATTTCGTGATAGAAATTATACCGACGTTTCCAACGTATATATTTACAACCGCATCGTTAAATAATAATTATAGGCGAAATATCAGTTTGAAACATCCGTTGAGCAAGCTGCATTTGATTCACAATTTTCCGCTTAGAAATTAAGAAACAACTAGGAACATAAGTATCTAGAAATGTAGGGATATCTTATGTATGCAGAAACATTGAAATCTGGGGATTAAGGTGATACTGCAATATCGAGATCTGGGGATATTATTATACTAGGACCTGGTGATAATGGGGCAATGGGTTCTAGGGATATTTGGCACTGGGTTCTAGGGATATTTCGACTTTGAGATATAAGGATATTTCAACGTTGGATTCTAGGGATATTGCAACATTAGGATCTAGGGATATTTCGACATTAGGTCCTATGGCTATTTTGACATGAGGTTCTAGGGATATTTCGACTTTGAGATCTAGGAATATTTGAACATGGGGATCTAGGGATATTTTGACATTACAATCTATGGATATTTCGACGTTGCGATCCAGGGATATTTTGACGTTGGAATATAGGGATATTTCGACGTTGAGATCTAGGGATATTTTGACATGATACTGATATCTAGGGATATTTCGATATTGGAATCTAGAAATATTACGATCTTGAGTCTGAGAATATTGGAATCTTTGAATATCGTAGTCTAGGGATATTTCGATCTAGGAATATTGAGAACGAGATATATTGCAACATCGGCGCCTAGGCATATTTCAATATTTAGAACTATATATATATTACGATAGTGAATTCTAGGGTTATCGTGACCTTGAGATTTAAAGATATTGCAATACTGAATCTAAATATATTGCAATATTGGGACATATGAATAATGCAATATGAGGTCTAGGTATATAGCGTTACTTCATCCTAGAGATATAAGGATTAGCAGAAACTGAAGTGTAGAAACTCCGGGCTTTAGATTCTAGAGATATAGTACTCTAGAAATACAGGAATAGAATGTTGATACAATATAGATACTTCACTTTTACAGTGTAGATTTCCTTCAATCTACTTGAAAACCAGTAATGAAAGTAGCTTCGTTGTTATTTCGTTTCTTCCGAAGTCATTTGCAGGACGTAGAAGAATGTTAATTTTTTTTGTGAGAACGCAAATGATTTTATAATGTCGCATTAGGATCGCGCGTAAATTAGAAAGGCAACCGAGGAGTAAGAATTATAGGCTGGAATCATAAAGGTGACTAAATAGAAACGAGCAGAGCCGAGGCGAGGCGAGCCGAGCCGGGCCTCGATCAGCGGTGGATCGAGGACTATTTCAGAGAGGATTCCAGGAACGTTTCAAACGGAGAAATCGAGAGACACGCTATGCTCCCATTTCAGCTGGTCGCATATATGGGCCTCATAGAGCCTGTTATCGTATCTGTTACCTTGTGGTAGAGCCGGCCATCTTATCAACGACAAACAAACTTCTTTATGACGATTACGCTCCATTCTCTCGAATCGACCTTTCCTCGAACCGGCTTAAACCAAGGGCACACCTTGTTATTAAGGTCGTGACAACCATTGTCCGAAATGCTTCTTATAAAACGCTGTTTTACATATTGTTATCGATCGCGAGCTGTTCCGAGAAAAATGAACTAATTGCCTAACATAAATTTAATTTGTTTACCATTCGAGACACCTGACTAATAACGAACTTGAATTATTCAAGAATACCTGAAGAATTTCAATCGAACACGTTATCGATATGGTTATTTTGCGACGTAGATAGTACTTGTTATTTTATAGAAAAACTAGTTATATAAAATAAAATTACTCATAAACAGTTTATCAATTATAAGTCAGTGACAAGTGGATTAAGTGACTGTAAAGTTCATGGACACAGGTGTGCACGGTATATGCACTGATGAAGTGTCTGAGATGCATATAAATTTGAATATATACAACTTCGGGAAATTGACAAATTCTAGGAATTACATTGGAATACTGCAATGCACTGACACACTAACACGTTTGTACACACTGATTCACTATTAAATTGTAACTAGTTACTGTCAAATTGTACTAGTTATGCCTTTCATCATTTGCAAAATATGGAGGTTTCATTGCCTTTTTCAATCTACAAATAAACATTTTGTGTAATTTCTAAAAAAAGTATTAATACCTGTTGAATAACACTAGTTTTATTGGTCATATATTAACACATTTTGGCTACAGATAATGATTCTGATTTGTTGATTCTTGGAATAGTGACAAGGAAAATTGATACCAATATATATTTAGGAATTACAGAGATTCAAGAATTATGGTATCAAATTTGTCAACTTTCATGATAATGATTCGGAGAATGTTAGGTAAAAGACGCGTACGTAATCTTGTTTGTTTGAATTGAATTTATTTCGAAGTGCATCACAAAGTAAATTTAATTACCGCGTTTAAATTCAAATTTAATTAAACATACTTGTCACAGATGGCCGCAAAGCATGAACTATTTTCTTCTAAATTCAATCGTAACCTAATGACGCAAAACGTAAAAACAGAAAAACTAAAAAACTGTTTCCTAACCTATGAAATATTTATCAATTACGATGAATAATTACAACGGTATAATGAATGAATATATTTTGCATATTGTGTATAAAAAATTACACTTTGATATTTAAAAAAGAGGAATATATTATTAAAGTAATTAATTCAAATATTACTTAGAAATTGCATTCTAATTAACACCATAGCGTCAAAAAAGAAAAAGTTCGTACATGAAAACGACATTTTTTTACGAACGCACTTTATAGTTCACACTTGTCGGAGAAACATTTTGTCGCATAAATTATTGCAGAGAGAAAGCGGACGTATCGGGAAATAGAAAATTTATGTAAAAATAAACATTTAAAAGGATAAAGTTGAACATACCTTTCACACTGGTTCTCGAAGCGTCTCCTTCTTCGGGCACAATTAAAACAGCACGATGCGAGTTTAACTTATGACAAATTTCACGAGCGTTATTTTATCGATAAAGTAACAAATTCAGAAGACTTTCACGAATTAGTTTTACTCATTTTACATTTGTAACAGAATTTGTGCGAAAAATTCAGTTCGGCGAGTATACTCTAGCGTCTTAAACGAATCTGTTCCGCCATTGCTGTTAGTTGTTAGTTGGCAAGACTGCCGATAGGGGCGCTCGAATCAGAACAAACGGAATTACCGCCAATTTTCAAATTCACGAAACGCACTCTCGGTAAAATTATAATATTTTTATTTTTTTTATTTACCTTTGGTCAAGTATCACTGCACCGTATACAATAAGATTATTCGTTAGTCATGTGTGGCAGTGTCAATTTTAAAAAAACGTTTCTTAATTCGTTAAAAATCGAATCATTGGTGTTATTTTGTAAAACATACATCGCAGCGTCATCTGTTAGTACAATACGTAATGTCTTATGCGCATCGTA
This sequence comes from Megachile rotundata, assembly GCF_050947335.1. Classification (NCBI taxonomy): domain Eukaryota; kingdom Metazoa; phylum Arthropoda; class Insecta; order Hymenoptera; family Megachilidae; genus Megachile; species Megachile rotundata. The sequence goes on from NC_134986.1 coordinate 8,088,455, forward strand.
GTCTTCTCACACGATAAAATCGAAATTTAAAATTGTAATTTGCTGTAACAAGTATAAAAAAATATTATAAACACACAATTTTATTAATTTTATTATCATATCGTTATCCTTAATGTTTATTTATAATTTCACATGTCTATTTATACTTTCCATACGAAACATTTTATTGTTAATGTTACTTACAGAAAAAGTCACAATCAGAACTAACATATTTCATTAGATAAATATCGCTGAAAAAAATTTTATCAATTCTTTACCAACTATACTTGCGTCACTTGTGTTACCGTATGATTTGTACCCGTGTTTCCATTGTTCTCTATGAAAATCTGTTTCCTAGTACTCCTAGGAAGTTTCCAGCTTTTACAGAAAAGCTCGTTAAACGTTTTTCTGAATTGTCTACTCATTGTACAATAAAGTATAAAATTTATAGCTGAATTGACAAGAGTTAACATATCGATAACGTCACCTAAAAATTATAAAATAGAATTATAATTGCACTAAACAGCTTTCGTTATTTTTATAGTTAAATTTTCGAAAATATCGGAAATGGTAGTCTATGGATTTATATTAAATATTAAATTTTAATAATTTTTGCATACAAAGATTTAATAATCGATAAATATTTTTTAGATATTCCGTTGTCGCGTTCATTGATGTTTATTCAACACATGCTTCTTGGCTTTTAAACTTTTCTCTCGGCTGCAGAGCGCTTTTAGTTCTGATACAATGGTCCGTGCAGCTTTTGTACCGAAGCAAAGTGACGATAACGTTCTTTTATAGAAGAAAAAATCAGATCAGAGGAAAAAATTAATTCCCGTGTAAAAAGGTTCACACACGTATACGACTATTTTTATTCTTAATTAAATATCGAAAATCGAAGCGACGAAAAATCGTTCGATGTTTATATAAAATCATTTTTAAATAACCATGGTACAGCTGCTATTCCGCGATACGTTTATGTAGTAAAATCGTGTCACTTTCTATGTTTCGAAACCGGCTATTCGATTTGTGCAACAGACTAATATTTTAAAGCTGCATGTACAGGCTTCGTTTTAAATGATTCTGTCAGGCGCAATGTAAGCTTCCATCGATTAAGAAGAATTATGGAGAGGAAGGAACTTTTTTTTGGTTTCGATTCAACGGAAACAAGCCAGGTAGTGCAAGACTTTTTCCGCGTTTCCTGTTAATCGAGAGACACTTCCGTTACACGCGAACAGGACCATTTTACCATAAAGTGCATTGGACGCAAACTGAGACTTCTCCATGGACCACATTTTAGAACCTTACTTTTATTTTTTGAAAATTGGCTGAGTTGCAAAAAATACTTAATATATGTACATGAAAAAAAAGCATCCATAACAGATTAATTAGATATCTTCAATATTTCCTTTGACTAAGAGTAAAACAAGTAAAAGATAGAAAACACAACATTTTAATTCACATCAAAACATTCATTCATATTATTCTTTTAATTTAAATTTGAAGTACTCTTATGGTTGGCTTTAGAAATGAACAGAGTTGCTACGAAAATACTCCGTCTTTCATAAACTTGAAAACAGAAATGTATATGGATTTAATTAAAAAACATGGACTTCTTGTGAGGTCTTATAATAATGTTACGCCTGGGGCGTCCAAAAGGTATAAATGCGTCCCTGCTCGCGCACGTACCAGCTACAATTATATTTCAATACCGAGGTAGACTTTTCCGCTAGGGTATTAAACTTTTCTTTTAAAGTACCGATGTTTGATAAATGTACTTCTTGAAACGGAACTTTTAGACAGTTGCATTTTAACGGTGAAAATGATGAGGAAGAAAGTTCAGCGTACCAGTATAAGTGTACTAACCCAACATCAAGTAACAAGTCCAGAAAAATCCTGGACCAAGAAGTACGCTAAAAAGTCCCAGTATTCCCTGGGGTAGCTCTGTCAATAGAAAAAGCAGCAAGACTGCGAGCAACATCATCGTGGTACGATCAGTTTGCCGTTCCTTTTCAACTCTTCGACAGCTTTTCTTCCTTTCCGAATTTTCCTCCTGAATATTCGTTAACTTTCGCCTCCGCCGTTTTGCCTCCAACAACACTTGAAGAAGTTTCAAGCTGACAATCGTTAGAACAACGCAAGGAAAAAGTTTTATTACGACACTGTAGATCCAGAAATTTAATTCTTTCAGGATATCATGATTTTTTGCCGTTTCGGATAATCGAACGAAATATAGTGTAACGTTTGTCGTGTTCTCGAGCGGTGAATCTAGAAAGACAAACAATTTCGTTTGGCAGAATGAATGCGAAAATAAAAGGGAAGAAAACAGAGTTAACCGAACGAAAATGCAGAATTGCATTCGCTCAGTTATTCTGACATATTAGTGTTACAGATATCTTCGTATGCTCGTAACTTTATAAAAAGAACATTGAAAATAATGTAATAAACTAGAGATTCAACGTGCAGATCTGTGTTAAGAAATTTAATACACGGTATCTTGATCTTTTTAAAGAAATATTTCAAATTTTTTAAATTCTTTACGAGCAATGTATTGCTAAAATATTGAAGGTATTTGTGCGTCCAGTCTTCTGTTACGCAGCCAGCAAACTTTTTAACTACTATGTTAATTAATGCTCGTATGATAGTTGCGAGCTATTCTCACAAAACTCATTAAATATATTATTCAATGTCTCGTTTACACACTAATGCGCAAAACATAGACTATGACAGAACTGAATTTCGAATAATACGGAAATAAACGAGCTTTCTTTTTCTCTTTTTAAAATGTACTGCGAATTGCTTTTTTATAAACAGAATAAATATTTCCATACGGTTTCAATCTTGCTGTAACGTTTGCCTATTAAAAGTTATTTTCCTAGATATTTTTAAACTGCAAAATACTAAAGCGTTTTCGTGGAAATATGTTACAATAGAAATGGAAGATTCCTAGTAATAGTAGGTAAATCTGTAGTAATAGTGGATTGCTAAAAAATTTGGAATTTGAAATTTGAAATATTAAAAACTTGAAATTTTCAGCTTTCGAAATTTCTAAATTTATAATCTATTTATATTTCTTCTCAATTTCTAAATTTATAATCTATTTATACTTCTTCTCAATTTCTAAATTTATAATCTATTTATATTTCTCCTCAATTTCTAAATCCTCAAGTCACAAAAATTTCCGGAAAACTCTAGAGCGCCCAGGGCACTCGATTTGTCCATCACTGGTTTATAACCCATTGCGCGAGATCCCTTGTATAACTAATTACGTAATAATTTCCTATCGAACAAATGCAAACGAGCTTTTCTAATTAAATAGTTATAACAAGACTATTGCATAAATGACACATGATTTACACAGACAAAAGTTTAAGATATTTTAAAAATGAAATATATTAATAAAATACAGAAATAAAAATTATGTAATTGCTTACCAATCAGACTTTGATTTCGATTGCTTACACTCATTCCGTTGGAATCTAAGATTTCTACTTGCTCTTTCACTTCGGTCGTGATGTACAAGGGTACACAAAGCACGGGACAGAAAACGTACGCAATAAAAATCGCAAAAATAGTTCTTCTGTAACTACACCACTCTCTGTTTTGTTGCGGCCTTGCTACCGCCACGTATCTCCACACGGCCAGTATGAGGGTTAAACAAATTGAAATGGTATGACAAACCTGTGGAATAATTGAAACGTCAAATACCTAATTTACAACATCCCAATTTTCTCCTTCCGTATTGACAAGCTTATTCGCGAAGGAAAACGTTCCGTGAAACAACACGGAACTTCGAGTTGCTTGTCTTGCTCTCAGTAGCTGTTACTACTCTCGTTAAAACAAGATTGATCAAGTCGTCAGTCCTTCAACAACGTAGAATTACAGTAAAATGAAATAGAACTAAATTCATGTCTTGTCGGACTGTGCAATTTAGCCTTTAATTAAAGAAGAAGGAAGATCCAGTATGTTGGATTGATTGGTTTTCAAACATGTAGGTCAATCCTCATCAAACAACGCAAGGAAACGAAGCATCCGGAAGAATGCGATGAACCATAAATACCGAAACGACTTTGTAGAACGACGATATTGCAACCAATTTTTTTCTTAAACACGGAAATTTGTTTACAAACAAGAAATAGCCTGTTTGGCGCGTTGATAACTGCGGTTTATTTACTTGGACAAATTTCGTTAACATGATAATCCTTTAGTTTGATTTATGTGCACTCGCGAAATTAGCTAGGGATTAGGGTGGACCGGACATCGTATCTTGTATTAGTAGTAGAATTAAATTTCTAACTTTTCAAATTTACAGCTAATTCACGTGTCTAGCAAGTTAAAAATCAAATAATGATAATTTCATATTGCTAAAAGATTCTTAAATTTTGTTCTAAATTTAAATTTCTGTATTTTCAAATTTCTAAATTAAAAAGTATTGTAATTGTTATTTTGAAAATTAAAGACTTCTTAATTGTTAATGCAAGAATTTTTAAATTCTCAAATTGTTAAATACTAAAAGCTTCAAATTACATTTCCACATTTTCAAATTTCTAAATAAAAAAATACTGCAATTGCTATTTTCAAGCTTAAAGATTTTACTCATTCTTAATGCAAGAATTTTTAAATTCTCAAATTGTTAAATACTAAAAGCTTCAAATTACATTTCCACATTTTCAAATTTCTAAATTAAAAAATACTGTAACTGCTATTTTCAAGCTTAAAGATTTTATTCATTCTTAATGCAAGAATTTTTAAATTCTCAAATTGTTAAATACTAAAAGCTTCAAATTACATTTCCACATTTTCAAATTTCTAAATTAAAAAATACTGTAACTGCTATTTTCAAGCTTAAAGATTGTATTCATTCTTAATGCAAGAATTTTTAAATTCTCAAATTGTTAAATACTAAAGTTTCCAAATTATGAATTTTTCAAAATAAAGTCCTAAATTCTGGAATTTCGAAATTTCGTACGTGTGATATGTAGTTAATGGTAGGGTTAAATACGTTAACGGAAGGACTCGAAAAATTCTAATTATACGAATGTTTACACAGTGTTACCTGGGCAAAGTTCGAGTGAAACAGCACGAAGATAGTCCAGCCGTAAGTAAATGTGTCTCTCCTGGATCGTCGATACAGATAAAGATGAAACGCGTAAGGAATGTAATCGATCATTACGAGTAAATCCGCCACGGCTAATCCTGTTAAAATTATATTCGTGGGCGATCGCATTTCTCGTCGGGTTAGAACGAGAATATTCAGGATATTCGCGATCGAGCCGAAAATGCATACGAAAAGAGAGATCCATCCGTGCAACTGGGAATAGTGCGAGTGAAACGAAGACAAGTTGCAAACGTAGTGGCTGGATGAGGTGTTAAAATTCATGATTCTTTTCAACGTATTTCCTTTTTCTTCCTGTTGCTTCTTTTATCTTATGAACGGGCGACCGTAAACTCTATTAATCTTCCTCGATGTCCGAATGACCGGTACAGGGCAATAATTTTAAGCGAAATGTCCCCGGCAATCGGGAAGACACGTTGCACACGGGAATTCTTTAAATATTTTAAAACTAGTCCGCGAATCTTCGGCCGACAGTTTCTATCGTAAATTTTACCCTACCGTGAACTTAAATAATCAAACCGGAAAGAATAGACGTTTGGTATTCTTCGAGTGAGTCTGTTCAGTTTCTCGGAAAAAGATTCTTTTCGTATTTAAAAATACTTTAACTTTTGTTTATATTGCTCCTGAAATATTTTTCGAGTAATTGTCTTGAAACTTGCAACTTCCAGCTCGATTACTTAAAAATTCCTGCCTCTTTTCCGCTCGATCTTCCAGGAAATATCCCTCGAACTTCGTTTCCACTTCTTGAAAAGTATTCCAGTAAAGTTTGTTCCTTTATCCTCAACAGGTTCTCAGGAAATGGTCCTTTATCCTTAACGATGTACTTCGGACAGAGAAAAGTTGCGATTCCGCGTATCCATCAACCTCATCAGGAATGTTTCCTTTCAATCTTCTCAGACGAATCGGAAAAACACTACCTTTCTTAATAAATTCAAGGAATTCTTTACATTTTACCTGTCTTGCTGTTTCTTTCGTTAAATTTACAATTGCATATTAAATAAAACGCGCGCAGACTCTCATCGTTTCTTTTTTAATTCGGTATATTAATTTCAATTGTAAAACGAACGTGAAAGCGGTTGCAGTAATACGATAAACACTACAGCGAATTTAATTTCATTTACGCAATTGATACAATTTATTTGATACTTAGCGGTCAACGATATTTGAACCCGAAAGTCACACTAGTGGATGCAACTAGAAAATCTCAGAAACACCAGCGCGCTGCGACGTCGGTCGAGCTAGTGTCGTCGCGACGTTATCGCTCCTCCAACCGCCCCAAAATTTTAACGCAGACGCAGATCATTTCTCCCGCTTTTTCTTCCTTCCCCCTATTTCATTTATCATTTCGCTCATTTAAGTGCTTAATTAATTATTCGGTTATTTCACCCTTATATTGTTTTTGTCGGAGCTCATTCTATTATGCTCGGAGAAAATATACTTTAAATACCAAATGTTCGGTGAAAAAAGAAACTGCAATCCTTTAATGCCATGCTATGTAAAGCGATATTTCAAAATATATGAGTGTTTAACTTTCGGCGCGCTCCGCTTAAAACTTTGACGACAAAGCGAATAATTAATCACGCCAACATACGTATATAGGAAACGTATAGACGCAGGTACAAGCATTATTGAAATATGAGAACACAGCTGCCGATAGAGTTTACGGGTCAGGAGGCAAATGTCTTCATATGCGAGTCTTGCTATATGGCCATGGACAGAGTTGTAGGAGCGGAAAAATTGTGTAATGAGGGATGTAAGTGCAACTCCTTCCTCCAGCGCTTGATTGTCAAGGTCCTTCTAGCGAAAATTCTAAATTTCCCAATTTGAATATTTCTAGATCTGCAAATTTGAATGTTTATCAATTTAAAAATCTCAAACTTCTCAATTGATAAATATCAGTTTCAAATTTTGCACATTTCAACATTTTTAAATTCTTAATATCTAAATTTGACTATTTGAAAATTTTGCGGATTACAAATTTAATGACTGATCTTTTAACAGTTCATAAATTACCTTGCGTTTAGGGTGAATTTTTAAAATTCTGTATCAACTATTGGGTCGCAAAAGCGATCGACTTTGTAAAATATTTAATAGCTCTATGAACCCTAAGAATGTTTCTCATTTTTCGTTCATTAACTCGACAAAAATGGAATATGTAACGTAAAACCCACTCTGCATGACATAAAATATAGTTTCAATTAAAAGAGCGCTGAACGCTCGACTAAGCCCGCTTTTTGCTACGCGTAGTTTTTTTGTGCAGGAATTCAAATCACTGCGGAGAATTTTGAAATTGCATAATTATGTAAATTTAACGTTTATGTTCTTTTAGGTAGGATAATAGAATTAATTTGAGAAAAATTTTTATTCGACTTATAAAATAATGCAAGACATTGTTTAATTTACAAGAACAACGTTTTATTGGATAAAATACAAATTAGATAAATGTACAAAATTCTTAACGATCGTTAAAAAATATGCTTAGGCATTCTTATCGACATACAAAACAGTTTAAGTCTCTTATTACTATGCTTTCAACTATATAAAATATGAAAATATCGAGGATGTTTGATCGAAAATGTATAAAATGTGTACAATTTATGGCCAAATAAGATCTATACAGGAACACTTATAAATAAAACAGTCTTGTTACAATGTAAAAAGTCGAAAATTATTAATTCAAATAAATAAATATAATTAAATTACTAACAATAAATTCGAAACGTTATGAAATTAATTTCACGCTTACAGTCTTTTTAATATACGAACTTCATAGAACTTAATTATGCATAAAAAAATGATAAATCGAAATGAGAATTATGTAAGTGATATTAAGAAAAGAAAAAAAATAAGATCTTTGCATATTTTAGCAATGTATAAAAACGATATAACCGTTTAAGTTTCGCAATGTTCCCTTACATTTTCGAATTTTTACTCCTGTAATGATCTGACATAAAATATCGCTGTTGAGTTTATGCTTTTACCGAGCAAACTGCTTTCTTTGCAGCTTCATCTAAATCATTTGCCGTGAGAATTGACAAATCACTTTCGGCAAGAAGCCTCTTTGCTTCTGTTACATTAGTACCTAACATAAGAAGAAAGGATAATTATTAAATTCAAGATACAAAAAAGTAAATCAATACTTGAATTAAATATCAAAGCAAGTAGGAAGAGAATAGTTACCTTCTAGTCTAACAACAAGCGGAATTTTAAGCCGTAGATTATGATATGCTGCAATAATACCTTTTGCTATAATAGCACAATTTACAATGCCTCCAAATACATTTACAAGTATTACTTTTACTTTTGGATCTAAAGATATCAAATAACATATTCAACATTACTTTTAAGGAAATTTTTTAAAATGTGATCTGATTTCTATTCAAATCAAAAATTAATGAATACACTAATTTATTTATTTATTTATTTATTTACATTTCTACTTTATTTTCAATTTAAAAGTAAGTGCACATTATGAAGCAATAATTTTAGTACCCATTCAATAATTAGAAAATTTAGTTTTTAAGCTCTGATTCATGCTATCAATAGTTGCTGCTCATAGTTTAATCAAATATTCTTCAATTGTTTAGATTGTGCATGTTCATGCTATGCTAACACATGAATTCAACACATACAATCTAAACCAAACAGAATAATATTTGATCAAATCAAGAATGGATCAATTGTGGGATCACTGTTAATAATAGATAAAATGTTATTACCTATTTCAATGCTTAATACATACCTTCACTTAGAATTTTAAATGCTTCATAAACTTGGTCTTCTTTAACACTGCCACCAACATCTAAAAAATTTGCTGGAGACCCACCATTTAATTTAATTATATCCATAGTTGCCATTGCTAAGCCAGCACCATTAACTGTACATGAAATAAGTGCTTGTGTGATGTACCATTTTTATATACACAGTACTATTAATTGTATTATTCATAGAACATACCTAAACATCCTATATTACCATCCATACCAATATAATTTAGATTAAATCGTGATGCAGCTACTTCTCTAGGATCTTTTTCATTGTCATCGTCTAAAGCAAATAAATCCTGTTGTCTAAATTGAGCATTATCATCAAATGATATTTTTGCATCTACTGCTATAACTTGTTTGTCTGTAGTTACAACCAATGGATTAATTTCAACTTGCAAAGCATCAATATCTATAAATAGTTTCCACAAATTTTTTAATTCATATATTGCTTTTTCTTGTACGGTTGGCTCCACAATGCCAAGAAATGTGCTGACTTCTTTAGCAATACTGTCATCGATACCATAATATATATCTAATGGTATTGTTTTGATTAATTCTGGATTTTTTTCAGCAACTGTTTCAATATCCATTCCACCTGCTGGTGAAGCTATTAATACAGGACCATTGTGCTGTCTATCCATAAGTATACAAATATATGTTTCTCGTTCTATATTTACAGATTCTGCTATCATAATCTTTTGTACTAATATGCCATCTTTTGAAGTCTGTTTTGTAAATAGGCGATGACCTAACATATTTTTCACAACATCTATAACAGCTTTACGGCTGTTAACAAATAAATTAAATCACATATATGTTGTTATATTGTATTTATACTGTGTACATCTACTTACTCCTTTGTAAGATGTACACCTCCTTTAAAACCATTATCAAACCAGCCTTTTCCACGGCCACCAGCTAATACTTGAGCTTTTATAACATATTCATCCGCATCTATATTTATAAACATACTTAATAATATACTATAATTTTGTGGGTATAAGAAATAATTAAATGAAATACTAACGTAATTTTTCTAAAGCAGAATTTGCTTTATTTAAGTCATCCACAATAGCAAAATTTTGTACAGAAACTCCACAATCTCTAAGAAGTTCTTTACTCTGATATTCAAGTAAACTCAGACTTCTTGCCTGTTTAATATTAAATGCTGAACTTTTTGTTAACGTTTGAATGTTATTCAATCTTCGGCTTGCAATTCGCAACATGTTTAACCTCACAATTATAACAATATGAAAATACAAAAATTATTTTTCTTTAAAATTGTGCACAATGCACAATAACCGGCATTAATGTAACACACACTTTATCTCTCTAAAATATATTTATAACGACGTGTCAAAAAACATTTTGTATTTTATCTTTTAATCACCGGCTTCTACAATTAGCTACAAAAATATTATCTTAAATATAATGTAAGTTATCTCCTGCAACTATTAAATTCAATTGAATGTTTGTATACATATATTTGTTTAGTTTATATATATAACGTATTAAATAATTTATTTTTTATTAATATTACTGTAATATGAATGTAATTGAAATATTGTAAAAAGACAAATATATTTAGGACTTTTTAAAGACTCATTGAAATTTGAATTTTAATGATCGTTTTTTCAAAAATAATGACATATACATACCTTCCACTTACATGATTTTCCATCATTAAATAAACAGAAGTAAGTAGTAAATTTATTTTTATTGTAAAACGTATAATATCAGATCGTTTGTTTAGTAATACATTAATACAAAATGATACACAATTTCTTATAACTAAAAGTTATATTAATAAACACATAATAAAAACTTGAATTCTATTCAAATTTAAATTTGTATGCACCCGTAAAAAACATTATTTCTTAATGTCATTCTCCAATAAAAAACTTCTTACATAACTGAAAATTTATGTATCAAATTATTGATTCCTTAATGAAATTTTTTATGAAGTATTTTATTATTGTCTGTACAAACAGAGCAACATTAAAGTTGTTTCAAAATTTATTGAAAAAGATTAAGGTGATAAATATTATTTACAGTCTATCATCTGGATATTTATGGACGGATGGATAGAAGCTTTGTCAACTAAAATAAAAAGATCTTTTGTTTACAAATTCTTAAAAATAATTATAAAAATGTGCAAAAATAATAAAAATTTTATATTATATTTAACTGATTATACTTTTAGCTGCACAATCGCACCTATGACTTATATTCCGAAGATACTAAAGAATATCGCATTCTTTCTCTTTACCAGAAGATTGCCAACAAGTATTATTTTGCTCCTTCTTTATTAATGATATAACTTTTTAAATTATTATCTGATTTTTCGGGATAATTCTAGTTAACTATGTGTATAGTTGAAATAACTAAATATCATTGTTTTGATAAAATGTATGTTGATCTGGGGCCCTTAATCAACGTTCTCATACCAATATTCTTGTAACTCATACTAGCACTTAAACGGTTAAACATTAATATAATTAATGTTTTAGATTAACTAACGTTTAGAAGTTAGGTTAATTAAGGTAATATTTTGAAGTACAAAATTACTCATACTGTATAACAATACTATATAAGAATCAGTTACTGTTGTTAAACATGATATGATATTAAACGAATGAATTTTTATACTGACAAAATGAATGTATCAAACGTTACTCTGATCAAAAGTCTTCATTATGTTTTCTCTTGTTATTTGTAACAATTTAATGTGTTATTAATATTTAATAATATTCAGATCATTAGTAACGTGTTAATATTAGATACCATTAACTTAATAATGTAAAAAAATTATAAAAATTTATATTTGTTTTATCTACATAAAAATATTCAATATATTGCATTTTTTCATTGCATTTTTAAAAATGGTTGCTAAATATTTGCTATATCTATTTTGTATAAAAAATATGCTCATATTACACACAATTATAAATTCGTAATAGTAATAACAATGATATACCTAAGGCAGCATCTAATATCTTGTTACTCGCGCTACTTTTAAAAAGAGCTTCATCACCCATTTGGAATGTACGAGTTGGACTTGACATGCGTCCATCTCCTCCTTTGCTAAATGCGAGTACTCGTAAATGATATGCTTTACCAGGGGTAAGATTAGTGATGTCTGCTTCTAATTTTGATCCACCTGGTATAATGGTATCATTCGCGGTACTCATATCTTGATCTAATTCCCACACACGTATTTTATAACCTATTAATGGTTCTTCTTCTAAACTTGGTTGTACGTATCGCCATACAACTCTGATCGTCGAAGGATTTATACCGTTCACAGTGACAGAAGACGGTGGTTTCTGTGGTGCTTTTCGATAAGTTCTTTCTAAATATCGTTCGCTTTCGGGACCTTCTCCGGCAGAGTTGTATGCCATTACTTTTACGTAATAATAGGTATCAGGTTGCAAACCGACTACAAGAGCCCAAGGTTGTGTACTTCGAGACAAATAATATACTGCATCTTCTTCTCTGTTACTTTCTTTCCAATATTTTATCCTATGACCTATCAACTTGCCTCGTACCTTTTCACGAGTTTGTTCAATTGGCGACCAACTAACTTTCAAGCTAGTACTATTGTAACTATGTGCAACAACTTGTTGTGGAGCTACTTGTGGCATGTCTTCTGCACTAAATATCGTAACTTCATTGGAAACTGGCCCAGAACCTAATGAATTTATCGCTTGAACCTTGACTTCATATTCTGTATAATAATACTGCGGTTGTATTGCTACAACACTTCTTCCAATGTTACCCTGTCCTTTCAGAGATAAAGACTGAAACTCTTTCTCGTGATATTTTCGACGCCAAAAGACTTTATAGTAAATTCCTGGACCGTTCTGTTCAGAAGGTGGTAAAGGATTCCATGCTATTGTCAGATCTCCAATTTTACCACCTCCCCCACCTATGTTAGATGGAATTTTATATGGTTTATCTGATGGTGTACTATACTGTGGAGAAGGTGCTGATGGCACACTATATCCCAATTCATTAAAAGCGGATACACAAAATTCATAAGTAGTATAAGGATTTAAAACATTTTCCAAATAAGCCTCTTTTCTGCCATTGTATCTATCTACTTCTATGGCAGTGATATCTGAAACAATATGCATTATATACGTTGTTATTATCATGAAGTATATAATAATAGTATATGTTTAACAGAAAATTACGTTATACATACTTTCTATAACATTGAACCATGTGTGGTTCCAGTTAGTTCTCGCGCTTACAGTATACATAGTAATGGGTCTGCCATTAAAAGCACCGTCTGTCCAACGTAATGTTGTAGATGTTTTGACGATATTTACAACTTGAACACCACCTGGTGGTCCAGGTGGTCCTTCTATCATAACCGTTGTTGTACTAGAAATTTCCCCTACAGCGCTCTTAATTATACACTCATAATCCCCAGCTTCCGTGAATGTAGCATTTATTATATTTAGTTCTCCACCATCGATACGTAATCTAGGATTACTTGCTAGATCTTCATCCCTGATTCGTAAACCATTGTGTTTCCAAATATAAGCTACATCTAACATTTCATCCACTTCCCCTATACAGCGTAAAGTTTGATTTTGCATTACCGCTGTAGTTATACGTTGAGGTAATTTTTCCAGAAAATATGGGCGACCTTCATTTAAAATCAATATTTAGAAATATTGTAAAATCGGCATTTAAATATTGCAAAATATTTATATTAACTTACGTAACACTATTAATCGCCCTCGAGTTTCATCGGATCCATATTGATTTGTTGCGCTACAAACATACGTGCCTTCATCATCGCTTGAAACAGGACTAATTATAAGGTTGCCACCTTCTAAGATTCTACGTCTACCACCAGAGCCAATAATATTTCCATCCTTCTTCCAAACAAATTTTGGTTTGGGCGCAGCTTCAGGATTGCAAAAGATAGTAACATTACCTCTTTCAGCTGCATAAGTTTCAGGCTCCATAGGCCGTTTTTTAAACGATGGTTTTAATGCTGTAATTTGAAAAATGCAATAATTTTATTAAGTTTAAATGAAATGTTTAAATAATAACTTACATAAAACTCTTAGTTGTGCAGACGAATATTTTGTCTTTAATTGATTTCTCGCGCGACATTGATACATAGCTTGGTCTCGTTCGGGGTCCAAATTTTTTATAGTTAGAACATTATCTTGTATAAAATATCGTTCTCTATCTTCGATAGGAAGGGTATCTACGTTTAATAATTCACCATTCCTAAACCAACTATAAGTAACATCTGGTATTCCAAATGCTTCACAAGTCCAAGTTAGTTCTCCTCTGTTATCCATGTGTTTATCTACCAGTGGAATAGTAAAATTTGGAGCTGCTTGAATAGTTAATGTTACAGAGTTTTCAATAGACAATCTGTCATTATGAGCTCTGCAAATGTACTCTCCTTGATCATCGACATGTACTTTCGGTATAATTAATACTCGGTTATAACTAGTTGTATATGATCCACGTGGTAATGAGCCACCCCTTCTTGTCCAATTAAACGAAGGAACAGGACTATGTTAAAAACAAAAAATAGTTAATATGATAAATGACATAAATATTACGATTTACCAATGTGGTCGAATTAAAAGTTTATTTTAGAAAATAGAAACTTACTATCCAAATGCAATGCACTCGAGTCTAACTTCTTCTCCTGCGATTGGCGCTTGAGGAAATGCTTTCGGAAAATTATTAGGAAACTTTAATTGCTGGAAAGAGGCTGAAAGACAAAAAAACATATTTAATGATGATCATTTTGTAAAAAAATATTTGATTTTAAATTAAGAAACAAAAATTAATTACAATGTGGATCAACTCTTAAAGGGAAGAATGGTCCGTTACGACCGGTGTCGGAAGCAACGCTTTGAACGTTACAAGAATAATTTCCACGATCAATCATTTCCAATACAGAAAAATAAAGAGCTCCATCATGGGAAACGAAAACACGTTTATCTTCTTCGACAAAATTAGGGAAATAGTCACGTGCCCAATAATATTTTACTCCGGGAAAATGTTGAGGTGGATCACAATATACAGCTTTTCCCCATTTTTGATCTCCTCGCTCTTCTGAACGTTTTAAGTTGAACTCCAAAATATATCCAAATGATAGTTCCACACTTTCAGATATAATTGTACCAAATTTATTTGTTGCTTTACAATGGTATGCACCTCTATCTTCTGTCTAAACATCATTAAAATTTTTATGTTATATTTATATTCAATACATAAATTCTACCAAATGTAAAATATATTTACCTGATCAGGCTCATAGATAATCAAAGTACCACCGCTTACAGTATATCTTGCATTATCTAGTGGATTTATTTTTGTTGCAATTAATCTATCATTTTCATAGTCTTCTTTAAACCACTCATATGTGGGTGCAGGATAGCCACCTGCTAAGCAGCTTAATGAAATATCATTGTTTATTTTTCTTTTTGATACGTCAAATACTTTATCCACAGGTTGTTTAATAAAATATGGCCCTCTAGGTATCTCATTAGGATTTTCGATCTCAACACCATAATGGTAAGTGCGATCGTCTTCTATTAAATTATGCAAATTTGACATAGGCGCTTCGCAAATATATAACAATTTTTCACTACCAGTTACAGTTTCAAGTCCCCAACGTCGTAGATTATTATTATAAGAGTATACTACATAATCTCTATTATAATCTCTATCATTCGGTTCTGGTAAAAATGCATTATCCATGTTTGTTAATTGAGTATTATCAGCTTCATTCACCCAATTACCATTTTGATTCTTTATACCAGTGTACCATTTGTGGTGTTGTGGATCTTGCCATAACAACTGATACATTATAAATCCATGTTCTTCCAATGAATTAATTGTAAGAAGATCACTCTGATAGGCCTGACAATTTTTTCTCGCATCTTGTCTTTCCCTAACGGGACTTTTTATAAAACGGTAACATGATTCTTGGAATTTTATCCAATGTAGGGGACATTGATTATATTCTTCTCCATATAAAAAGTTCTGAGTATATACACCAGTTAATGCAACCAGGGTGTATATCAAAACTGTTTGTACATGATACATTATTGTTGTGTATCTCAAAATGATTGATTAATCATTAAGTGTTCTGCAATTAAACAATATCGTGAATTATAAATCTAATGCCATCAATTATTTATTAAAACAAAATTTAAAAACTTTATATAAAAATTCTATATAATTGAAATGTTTACAATAACAGTGAAGGGAAAAATTAGGGAGTGGCAGTAGAATCTTTTTAATTAATTTCATTAAGTGAATATACATAATCAATGTATTCATAACTTTAAAATTACTATTACTGAATGTTTCCTTACCTTCGTTAAATTCCGTTTGTATCTAAAATATAACAAACTATAATTTAATAACTTTAAAACTTGGCATCCTTGCTATGTAACGTCGCACAACTACATGTAAACTTACGTCTGACATGAAAATTAACTTGACTCACGATTATAGATATTCAATTTTCTTTGACTCAAATTTGAAATTAGATGAGTGACGCAGAAAAAAAATTATGAAGTGATACACGGTTTATCATAAAGATATATTATGTTTTGTGTGCATTCAACCTATATACACAAATTAAATAGCATGTGCTTCAAACTTATTAAAAATAAGCCTTTAATTATAGTACTATATTTTGATAACTTTCTTCGTTCAACAAAAGATCGTATCCATCATCAGACGAATTTCAGTTTGTTCTGCGCAAGCTGACTATGGTTGGTTCAAATATATTTCGTAACCAAAGCCATGTGCATGCGCCTTTACAGCGTTTGTAATGCTGAGAATATATACTTAGTGATCTCTAATTTGTATGTTCTTTATTGGAAAATTTGAGGACTGAGGAATTTGAGAATATGGCAATCTCAAAATTTGATGTTAGGAGTTTTGAAATTTGATGATAACTGAATATGATTTCTTAACCACTTGATCAAATCTGTCATTCATTGCACTTTTTTCTATTGAAATATTTTTGTTCACTGTGTATATAGTCGATGAAGTCAAAAGTATATATCAGTGGGACAAAATTAAAAAGAAGGGAGGTTACTGAAGTTAGGCATGTTGCGCGAAATAAGAGCATTCTTTCATTGAACGAATAGTAATCGGTCTGTCTGTTGTTTTGAACAGCACACGATCAACAAATAACCAATTTTTAATCGCTATTATCAAAAATGAAACTCGAAGAATTCGAGATAGATACAATTTTTCATATATATACATATTTTTTTCCAAAAAATATAGGTGTTGATCTTTCACCACCGCATGATAATTAATAATAATAAATAATATTGAATGTCCAGTCGTTGGAAATATTAAAACATGCAATTGGTAAAATACTTTTATTAACTTCTAATTTAGTATGATTTATTTATTTGTAAAGAATTTTTATTGATAAATGTAATATATTGTCAAACATTTATTGTATCAAATTATTGCATGTTACATATACGGTGTACTTTATTGTTGTTTATAAACATTGAAAGTAAATTTGTCAACAATGTAATATGTAATGTTATCTACATGTAACTGTTTTAATTTTGCTACTTTCAAATTGCATAGCCCAATAAAATATTTGCTGAAATTTCAATTTTATGAACACTTGTTTTAAAAAATAATTATTAATTTAAGAATAGTAGTATTAAATAAAAAAAAATGATAGTAATGATACCACTTCTGAACAATTTCACCGAGGTTATATTATTCTTGTTAAACTTTTAAGGTTATACTATATTTATTGTAAAGTTAAGTGAACATTAAATCTGGTGAACGACAACGTGGTTTTTGAAAAATTGTACGCAAAAATGTGCCCATAGTGAATCAATATGCATGATTTTCCTAAAAGTCGTGATTATGTACATATTGTAGTAATGTACTTAGAACTTTAACTTTTTATTAATACGTAATTCATACGTAATTGTTGATACCAAAATAAATAATAATAAACATAATGGCATCTACAAAAAACGAGGTAAATTATTTATATACGTAATTGTATTTTATGATAAAAGTTGTATCATTATAGCTTTATCATTAACATATTTTTTCTTGTGACCTTTGAAATTTATATAATTTACATATACTAGAAAATATTATTCTACAGGAGAAACCTATCCTTGAAGCAGAAACTGTTTTCTTGCTAATGAAAAAAGGATTTCCTATATCTCGAAATGTAAGAGCCCAATGGATGTTGGAACATTTAGATACCTTGATAAATATACAGTGTCCAAGTTTTAAAAACAAAGAAGCACCAGAATTGGAAGTTGTATCTGTTTTACCAAAGACAAAAGTTGAACCATGGTCTTCCGAAACTAGCCATCAATATCTTTATAGAGTAACGTCGACAACTTCGATAATATTCTTAGCTCATAAATATAGGATGGTGTTTAATTTAGATTTAAGTCCATCACTCGCAACTATAGTAAGTATACATAAAAATATAATCTGTATCATAGATATTACAATTAAATATATTTTAAGGAAACTATTACATTTCTATACTTGGTTGTATTATAGGATATACAACATGGTGAAATTGTAATAGATGAAGTGTATATGGCAACAAAACGATTTTTGGAAAATATTATTAAGCCTGTAAGCATTGGTTTATTTTTACTGTAAATAGCTAACATTTTTATGTTTGTTTAAATAATTTTTTTACTATGATAATATGTTATTTTTACCTGTTATTCTTACAGTTCATTATACCAGGAAGTAAAAGAATAATGCTACCAGAAATTTATGTAACTATAATTGCTCATACACCATTTTTTACAAGTCCTGCACAGCAGGTTCTAGTACAGGGTTGGCTAGTAACTATGGATAATGTTAATCAACTAACAAGTTTTATAAAGAAACAACTTAATATATTAGAAGAAAAAATAGCATGTATCACTGCTATAGCTAGTCAGCAACTAGAAAATTTAAGAGCTGAAAGTGAACGATTGGTGGGAGGTCTTTTTGAAGAAAGCAATACTTGTATGAATAAAAGTAGTATATGTGTTGCTAATGTTTCAGTAATTTCTCCAGAGTCAAATTTTGTTAACATGCTGAGATATGGAATGTTAGCACTTACACTTCTACCAGAACACAGTTGTGCACGTAAGTTCTACAAATGTATATTAACAATATGGTCTGGTTGAAGTGTCAGTTTAACAAGAGAGGAAAGCATAGTGCAAGGGGAGAATTGATCAGACATATTGTATATCATAGCTGCAAACATAAAATATATTATCATGTAATTAACATTTTAGATATGATTATTGTGTCAGATGGTATAGTAGGAACTACAGATGTTCATGTCTTAGATTCTGTTATGCAACAGTTACGTGCAACAACAATTGCATGTAGCTTTCTACATGTTGGTAGTACGTATCATCCACATTGTGCAGATGGCTTAGTACCATATCAAGATTTATTACATTTCATTGCTAGAGCTACATTGGGTACTTACATGCCTTTTATTCCACATTCAGTAAGTAACTTCTGAAATAATAAACAATGGTTACAGCTGTGTATATTTTAAAATTATAATATTTAAATGCAGCTTGTACAATAGCTTGTATTTACAGATACATTCAAATGAAATGGAAATGAATATTTATCAAAGAAATTTTTTATGTTGGCAATTATATCGTGAAGTAGTTTATAGTAGTTTACCAGATTACTCAACCTGGCACTCCAAAAACTCTCTATTTTATGAACAAAAGTCCGATCAACTATTACAAAAGAAACAAATAGAAGATAAAGTTACTTGCACACTGAGCAGCTTGTTATGTTGTCGTCTCCGAGAAGGATACTTAATAAAACGTGCTAATGTAAGAGATGAAGTGCTTGAAATTTGTTTTGTACTATTATGGAAATCGAGTGTTTTACTCGAATATGTGATACTGTGTCCTTGGTCTACAAAATCATTATCTGCATCCAATACTATACAATATAAAATTACTATAGAAGGTAAGTAAAAATGAAACTTAAAACAATAACGAAGAACGTGTATGTAATAAAATATTACTTGGTTGTAGCTCCCTACGAATTTTTGCATGATATAACATGTTTATCCAAAAAACCGTTGAAATCACAATATCGTCAAGGTGTAGTGACTTGTTTCTGGGCAGCTTTGACGTCTTTAACAGAAAGTGACACTATGCTTGCACACTTCAGCTGGTTTCCAGAATTTGGTTGGACTTGGTACAGTGTACCGGATACCATCAGAAGCGGCATGCCGGTCTTCTATTTGTCAGCTTATCCTTCGCCTAATACAGTCCAACTTAGGTATGTCTATAAAATATTTATTTAGAGTGAATAAGTGTAGTATTATGTTACTTGCATTTCAGCGATGCAGCCTGTCCACAATTTGGACAAATCTGGCAGCCTGTAGTGTCTTTAAATCCTTTACAATGGGCACGTTGGATGCATACGCAAAGAGTAACATTAATTTTATCACATGATAGGCCACTACCAAAGCATCTACATCAAGCAAATCAAAGCGGACGTTTTCAATGCGTTCAAAGTCGTCAGGCAGCCGCTGTCCTTTATGCCATGTTAAAAAACTGGGCGACTTTCGTTCTCGTCGAAAATCACACATATGTGCAATTCATTTATAGAGAAGCAGATAAGCCACCTGTTTCATTTTCATTAATTCGTATTAACTGCAAAGCTCTTTGCGTTACCCTTAACATTGCGTTCGCAGCCGGAACAGAAGGAGTCGTTCGACATAACGTCGTCGTCGATCTTCTAGACAGATTATCAAAGCTTACTTTACCAAATAGACCTACAGAACAAAAGGAAACACCTTCCTGTACGATTATACACAAATCTTTAGAAAGAATTTTGATTAGATACGAACGAATGCCGACTGACTTAAACTCCATTGTATTTCCTGATGGAACGCAAACAAATTCAATGAAGAATACGCAGATATTGGGAGGAATTTTGACAACTAGTTTGTCTAGATATCTATATCATAATAGATGGCTTTGGCATATGAAACGACCATTTGTGCAAACAATCCCCGGGATCACATTACCAAGATTGAACGTAACTGCCATTGCACGGATTCTATCTACAATTACAAAGTAAATATTTCTGTATTCATGTAAATGTTTACTTTCTCTTGCTTTCGTGATTTTTAAATATACATTATTTTTTCTTCACGCTTTAGAATATAAGATAACATATCGTATGTTTGTATTAGGATGCGTTTAGTTGAGGGTTTTAATTTTACTTATTCAGCGGCGGGCATTATGAACATGGTCCTTGAAGTACAAATGCAAGGAGTTGGTAAAGACGATGCATTGTATCCGTGTATCATTCAGTATATCCTATTTCCTCCGCATGTTACATCCAATACGGTATTAGAACGCGACAGTGCATCAGAGGAAGATACGGATGAGGGTAAAAATATTGTTGTTCATCTTTATAGTCGATTATATATAAATAGAACCAGTGTTGAGAGAAGTCTTTAAGGGGTTTTGAAATTCGTATATTTTTTTTGTTAACTATCTGAGTATACTGTTAAACATGTAGGTAATCCAAAAGAAAATGGCGGTAGGGAAAAGGGCTCCGTTTACTGATTTTTAGAAGTTTGAGAATTCGGAAATGTAAAAACTTGGGTTTTTGCAAATTTGAAAATTTAATCTATTTCCGAATTGATGGGAGGTTCCTGCTTTTTCAACACGAAATTTTTAAAGACCTACGAATAAAATTAGTAATACGATTTAATATGTTTTAGGTACTGCTGATGGCGAAGTTAGTATGGACGATTTTGAAGGCTTTGGCGATTTCCAGATTGTTTCTGAAATTTGGATCGAACCTCAATGCGGTTTTTCACAACTACCAGCGCAGTCTACGGCAGCTTATATGCATCGGCTGCAATATCACGAGCTTCCAGATGCGGTGAGTATAAACTTGTGTAAATAATTCTTTCTATATCTTTCAATAAGTATATTTCATTTTCTGTGGAGATACAAATCCAGAGCAAAGGCACTCTATCTAGATCATACAGATATTTCAAAAAAGATAAGACAAAAAATATTCATTTAATGATTTTTTAAAATGCTTTTATTATTTAAAATTTCATTTAAAATTTTTCTTAATAATTAACGAGTTATTTTATATATTATTTTTTATTAACTCATTTTGTATCTTTTTCAATAAAATAGTAGCTTTTTTAAACGTATTATTGCATTAAATATTAAATGTAAAATATTATATCTGACGTATCGCTTTAACACAATATCGTGTGCTTTTTAATATCAAACTTTGAAATCAATATACTGATATTTATTTCTTGAATTATTCTTAGAATGATAAGATATCGATGTTCGATATGTTTTTACGTGTTTCGCTCTTGACACGTATACTTTATGGAAAGAATAAAATTTCACGATTGATTAAACGTTAATAACTTTTCAGTTTCATTCTGCTACTACCATCTGTTTTTATTTTGGAATTGGTATTAAATAAACTTCACGTTCGTTAATTCGAATTTCAACAAAATAATCTCGAACTGTAATTCATTCTAAAATGTCGGTATTTAAGAAACTATTGTATTTGCTCGAAACTTAATCGGAATCAGTTATCAGTTTATCGATGTTGACAACAAATTCGTTTGTAAACGGATATTCGTTTCTTTGCTTAGAAATATTTTGAAGTAATACAGAGTACAACTGTCTCACTTCTTTCTTAGTGGACGAGACATTTTAGCGATTTTAGTATTAATTTTCTTAAAAAGGAATCAGCAAGTTTTATTAATAGTGTCAACGCACTACATTAAATATATCTAAATAATTTTTGAATCGTGAAAGTTTTAGTAGCAGAAAATTTAGAAATTTGAAAATCCAGAAATATAGAAATTTGAGAGTTTGCGAAAATAGCTTAGAAATGTATCCAGAAATCTCCACATCCCTAGGTGACTAGAAATCCCTAGTTTCCACCTAGTTACGCCAATGGATTTCGTTCTTTTTAATCAAACACGTATGAAACGAAAACTATAATCAATCTGTTGAAAGATCTTTACCCTTCATGTACAAAAATCGGGAACTAAGTTACGAAGGAAAGCGGTTCCTTATTTTATTTGTGAATACAAAGCCTTCGTAGCATTATTTACTTAGTGATATGTTTGGAATGCTAGATAATCTATCTGTTTCGCAATGCTATCGGTTAGGCACATTTAACACGTTATTAACTCTTTATAAAAAAAAAAGAAAATTAAATTTATTATTTTATTTGCAAAATATGTTAGTACACAGAGGTGTTTAATTTCTACGCGTTGTGTTGCTATATATTAGATCACCACGTGTTATATTGCCACGTGTTAGATCGCCACGCGTTATATTGCCATGCGTTAGATTTCCGCGTGTCAGATCGCCACGCGTTATATTGCCATGCGTTATATTGCCACGTGTTAGATCTCCATGCGTTAGATTTCCAGGTGTTAGATCGCCACGCGTTATATTGCCATGCGTTATATTGCCACGTGTTAGATCGCCACGCGTTAGATTTCCAGGTGTTAGATCGCCACGCGTTATATTGCCATGCGTTAGATTTCCACGTGTCAGATTGCCACGCGTTATATTGCAATGCGTTAGATTTTCACGTGTTAGATCGCCACGCGTTATATTGCCACGTGTTAAATCATTACGTATTAGATTTCCAGGTGTTAGATCGCCACGCGTTATATTACAATTCGTTAGATTTCCACGTGTTAAATCGCCACGCGTTATATTGCCATGCATTATAGTTCCACGTGTTAAATCATCACGTATTAGATTGCTACGCGTTAAATTCCTACGTGTTATGTCGCTACGCGTTGTATTGCTTCACGTTAGATTTCCACGCGTTATATGGCCATGTATTAGATTGCCATGCGTTAAATTTCTACGCGTTGTATTGCTACGTGTTAAATTTCCACACGTTATATAGCCACGTTACATAGTCATGCATCAAATTGCAGTGTGTTTAATCTCCATGTGTTGTATAGCCATATTTTAAGTTCTCACGTATTCGATCACAGTGCATTTCATATTCATGTGTTATATGATCACGCATTATATGACCATTCGTTAAATGATCACGCGTTAAATGGTTAATCGTTAGGTCACACTGCTCTATATAACCACGCCTTAAATTGTCATCACTTCTTGATCACCACGCGTTATTATAGCTACGCATTATATGACCACCTATATTATAACATTATTACATCGTCTCGTGTTATGTAATTAAACATCAAATCACCATGTGTTATTTTCCTATATCATCAATTATTTCTATACTTAAAAGTGACCAATTTATAAGTCTTGAGAGATCAGGCCTATTTTGCTTTGTACCTAGCTACGCCAATGTCGAGGCTATTTTTTGTGATACGGCATTGGCTCGTTTTGGTAAAATGGGTCGACCACGATAAACGATTCTTTAAAATATATAGCTGTCTTACGGCATAGAAAGCCGTAATACGTTATAATCCACTTTCATAGCTTATTCGTAATAAAGCTACGTTCCTCCCGTGGCTCAGAAAATACACTTCAAATACAAGATAAAAGTTATCTAAGTTTTCGTTACCTGGAACTTGATTACTGATCTACAAAAGGCCAAACTTCAAGGTGCATTTACTGATATATAATTCTCTGCATTAAATTGTGATACAAATCTGCCTTATGTCATTTATTTAATTGGGCAGCACTTTACAATTATAGAATTAAATAACTCAAGATGCTTTGACAGTGTAACTCAAATTTTTTTTTGGAGAGTATCGTTCAAATTTTATAGTATTTTTAAGAAATATTTATATTAGGTTCACCTGTGTTCAATTCTGGAGATCAAATATGAAAATTACCAAATTTGTATTGGAGATTTTTAAATTATATAATTTATCGATTTTTTAAATCAGTTCCCAAATTTTGAAATATTCATCGTTTGAAAATTTCCGAATTTAAGAATTCTACTGAGATCAACAAGTGGTAGATGACATCATTATATCATCTGATATACAACGCTATCTTATTTTACAATACACCGTTACAAACAAATATGCATAATGCGTAACAACTTAAGAAACAGGGTGACGATATCATTTCCTTAGCGAGCTGCTAACAATCCATTCTCTGCAAGAGTTCGAAACTCTTCGTACATAGTACATCTTTAATTACTTTTAAATAAAAGATAAAAACCACTCAAAAGATTTCAAATTTGTTTTCCTGAGAGTTACATTATTTCTCTATTTTTATTGGGTGTAGCTGCATTTTTACAATAAACTATATGGGGCAATTTTGTTAATAACAAATGTAGTTAATAATTTAGTTAACAATTAATTATGAAAAATAATAATAATAATTGTATATAAATTAGGCAAGATATTAATTATTCATTGTACATTGATCGGGCAAAATATTAATTATTAATTGTACATTGATCAGGCAAGTTAATAGTATATTTACACCTTGATAAAGGAAGTTAATTAATAATAATTGTACATCCTTAAAACAGCTTAATAATATATTTACAAATTAATAACGCAAACTGATTATCAATAAAGTGATGTATTTTCGAAAATATCCTCCAAAAGCAAAATTATCGCGTTGTCATTATGAATGGCAAACAGCAACATCTAGGGGTTATATTCAAAATGGTACCCTACAGGTATTCATGTAAGATTTATCCAAAGCGAAGAAAAAGTAGCAACGTGACATTTTCAGCGTGAAAAAAACTGAAAAAGAAAATAAGTGTATAAAGTTGTCTATCACTAGGTGTCGTTATCATTGCCGAGGTGGGGCTTCGATATCGATGAGGGTACTCAGAAACAGATTTTTCTATCAGTCAGCTCTGGCGTATATAAGGTCCAACACGCGCCCAACTGTTTATTAGTGTTCCGATTACTTTTTTTTACCGAGGAACCTTCTTCCGTATCGTCCAGTTCCAACTTAACAGTATTCGTACGCGGGTGAAACCCATCACAGTGACACGGGTCCCTAGTGCCGGTGATTAGCTAGTGTATCTCGGGTTTTTTGTGAGAACTGTGTTGTAAATATTTCACGAATTTGCAACCGATATTTACCTCGAATATCTAAAGTACCTCGAGAATCTAAAGAAGTGAAAATAGGGAACGATCAGAAGGGACGTATGTATTAGCGATAAAATTTACTCTAATCGATCACAGTCACAGATTACTTTTATTTGTAGATACCTGAGTTAATTGGGCGCGGCTTTCTTCACGTGCCATTGTCCCCCGCAAAAGGATCGTTCCCTTTCGAACAAAATTGCAATGGAGAATCAACGAGCAAGGTTACCTCTACCTTGACTGCGTGCCCTGTAATCTGCATGACTTGCAGTTGGAAGTGAGGATCTAGGCAGTGAGCAATAACGCTCTGATAACTTGCCAGATCTAACTCTTCCAGCTCAAGGTCTTGCTGATTATCATCCTCTTCTCAGCGAGTTCGTCTTCGTTAGAATGTTCCGTACCTAAGGGATTATGGTTCAAGTGGAGAAGTGGTCTCTACGCTTTGTATGAAAGTGAGATTCAACTCCTCCAACTTACTCCTGGTCCCTGATATTCTTCGGGGCCTCTTCGATTCCTATCAGGAGTAACATCTTCCTGCCATGGGTTATATCAGTTGCGTTGATAAGGGAAGCTTTCGTGGACGGCCCCTATTGGCGGTTGGTTAATACCTTGGCGGACGTACATACGTGTTGCAACAGAGATAAATATCTTTTCAAGTAGATCTCTTATCAATGGAAACGTTTAACTGCGTATAATTGTCGACTGATTCTACTTTATTTTACGGATATTCGTCGGACATTATAACTTTCTACACGATGTTTTCTAATGTTTCTTTCAATGACCACTTGTTGCCATTTTTTAATTAATTGATGAATTTATTATTTTACTTTTTAGTTATTTTTTTGATCTACTGATTATTTATTATTTTGAAAATTGTTTGCGCTTTTGACAATTACATATACGTAGACATATACATATACATACACACATATATTAGGACATATGTGGATCTGAGTTGAAATGAAATACACAGCTACTAAGCAACTACAACACACTTAATTATTATTTATTACCTCACTATTTATTATTTATTATATTAATATTATTGATTATTTTTATCAACTTTTAAATTTTGTTATTTTTATTTTATTTTCAATGTCTTATTTTATTTCATCTAACACTAATTGTTAATAACTGAAATTATTTTTTGATGAATTATTGTGGTTACAGGTTTAAATTAACATTTCTTTTTTTTCGAATAAATTTTTATTTTTGTATCAAATTTATCATTAAAATAAATGGCTACCTTATATTATGTAAAGCTTTATTTATGTGTTATAATGCGATTCATTTTGTGCAAATTTATTAAATTATAGTAAAATTTGAGAATTTTTTACTGATTTTTTTTTAATTGTTTCATGTTTATTTTCTTTTATCCTTCCTTTAAAGTTCCTGTTCATATGAAGACATATGTATGTGGTTAAGATACGTGGACGAGCGTGGAGAGTGCAATATTTTAAAGGGACAATCTTTTCTATGACAGTATGACGGATTTTGTGAAAATGGGACACTAAAGTTGGGATTTAAGACAACTGGAAATTTTCCATCGCGAGAAAGAGAAATTATTATTTACACAATGTAGCGACATTTATATCGAAACAGCGGAAAGAAGAAATTTTAGCAAATAAAAACGTTACTAATAATAATTGATTTTTGAAGCAACATACACCTTTGACCTTGAGGACTCGTTTAATAATTATTTACACTATTTAATATTAACTATATTTTATTACAAGTTGCAGAAAGTAATCTTCCTCGTATAAAAACTTCAGTATTTTAAATTTTCAATATCTTAAATTTTTAGTTTTTTAAATTTCTAATCTTTCAAGTTTTTAAATTATCTAATTTTCAACGTTTCAAGTTTTCAAATTTTCGAATTTTCAAATTTTCAAAATTTCAACTTTTTAAATTTCAAAAGTTCTAACTTCTCCATTTTCAAATTTCTAACTCCCCAAATTCAAAAACATCTAAGCCCAAAATTTTCAGTAGAATAAATCTACAAATTTTTGCACCTTAAATCTTAAGATTATCAGAAACTAAATTTTCCAAATTTCTATCCATAAAAAGCGTATAATGAAAGTTTTAATTATTATTAAAAATTGTTATAATTTTTGTTCTTAGATTGCCCGAGTAGATGAAGAATGCATCAATGCTTTATTAACGTTGGAGTACTTGAGTTTATTGAGCCAAGTAATACCAAGCGCCGACATCGTTTATGGGCAAAGCTATCAAGACAGTAAATTGTTAAATAAAAAAAGTAATAGAAACAGCAAGAATAATGGCGGTGCCAGTGCCGAAGAGTCATACGACGGGCTATCGATGAACGATGAAAAAATACATATGATGCATTTCTCTTTCGACATACTGAACATACTACCAAAATGCCAGCAAGCAGAACTGTTATTTTCCATGTTTGGCAATGGTAAAAATGTATTTTTATTTTCACTCTGAAAACGTGATATAATACAAAACATGTATTTTAATCTATAAATGCAATTATCTACTCGAATATTTGTTATTACAAAATGATTAACCTTCATATGATCTTTACATGTCTGTCTACAAACAAGTTAAATTATTTCAGAACAAGTTTGATTTCAACAATTTTTCAAATTAACAGACTAACAAATATTTGAGGAGATAAGTGCATTTATAAATTAAAAAGAGTCACCCTGTATAATAACATTTATTAAAATTTTATTGTGTATTTGCAGGTCTAACCGAGGCGGACAGAGGACGAGAAAGTGCGAACAAGATCTTAATGGACAATTTGCTAGAGCATATGAAACAGTTGCATAACAAAGAACTTCTATTAACGTCAGCTGATTCGCAAAGGTTCACAAAAATGCTTCTAAACAGACGTCGTGTTGGTGGTCCACCTTTACCATTTTTCTCTCAAAAAGGTACCATTCCTTGAAAAATAATGCGAGATGTACAACCTCTGGCTATTGAATTAAATCATAAAATTTTCAAATATAACAGCAATGTAAATTAATAGTTAGAGAATTGAAATTTTTGTGTATAATTCTAATTCAGTGGCTAGAGGGTTTAAAGCTAGAATGAGAGGTAATATGTATACTGAATTTAAAAGAACTTTCAGAAGATTCATCTAATATCGAATTAAATTCCTATCCACGTTGGAAGTGTTTCGTGAAAGGAATTAGTACGACCCATGTAATTATTACTATTTTACCCGCGTCGGAAAAGGATGTTCACTTATTTATGTCACCCTCGTATACAGAAGATTGTTTAGTAAGTAATAATTTTGAGTCGAGTCGTTTGACTGTATGCTATGAACTAGTGGTGCGTGGATTGTTTCTAGTTTTAAGAATTTAGATTTTGGAATTGGAAATTAGAAATTTGAGAACTTGAAACTTTTAGAAATTAAGGAATTTGGAAATTTGGACATTCAGTACTTGAAGAATTAGAACTTCTTTAATTCCTTTAAATTTGAGTTTGAAAATACAAAAGTTTGAGAATTTAGAAATTTAGAAAAGTCGAAATTCCCAAATTTAGAAATCTGAAATTCCATAAACTTGCAAATTCATTCCAATTCCGAAATTTTCCAAATTTGCATAACCCTGTAGACACTATAATAGACCTCTCATACTAACATAACACTATTTCCAAAAATAGAACGACACCAAACCAGAGACCGAATTTGCGGATGACATAACATCGAAAATGGACGAAAAAAGAAATATAGAAGACTTCGAAGGAAATTTGGTCATTCCTGTATACGTGTACGATTGCTCCTTAGCATTATTAATCGACACGTTAATAGATAAATTAAAGATATCGCATAACAAAGACATTTACCAGGATCACACCTTCAGAGGAAATCATCAAGAATGTAAAGATTTCATTGAATTAAAATCAGATTATACTCCAAAGCCACTAATTCCAAAGTTAAAAAGCGAGGACTCGGAAAATACTTGTAGTGGTCAGTGTAAATTATGATTTTACTTTCTTCCTGATACAATAATTATCTCGCTAATAACAATTATAATTCCAGTATAATGGATCTCACTGTCATGTTAATTGATCTCATTTGTTACGATAGATCAACGAAGTCTCATGGAGCACTGTAAATTACTAAGTTTGGCGCATTGTCATTGTTACGTTGTTGCCGTTTACAAATCGTTGGTACTGCAACAGTCCCTCAGTTACGAGGACATGGAAGCTGCAGTGGAACAATGCGAAGAAACTTTGATCGAAATTAACATAACAAATTATCTACGGTCGGTGTGCAGACATTTGAGCAGATTATCCGATAATGATTCGTTAGATCAGCTGGAGTCTTCTGCGTGCGACGATGTCAAACCCTTGCACGACTTGATTAAAGAAAAATTTGAAAAAATAATCACCGTTGCCTTTAGACCCGTCCC
This sequence comes from Megachile rotundata, assembly GCF_050947335.1. NCBI lineage: Eukaryota > Metazoa > Arthropoda > Insecta > Hymenoptera > Megachilidae > Megachile > Megachile rotundata. The sequence goes on from NC_134986.1 coordinate 8,118,815, forward strand.
TGCGCATCCTGAATTCTACTACTGTTCGCCGTATTGGTCAGACAATGAACCGGTTTGTTTTCACACTAAAATATACCATAGTTTCCATAATAAAATACACATAATAACAAATTTAATAACTAAAATATTGCAATTAACAGGATCTTGCTAGGTTCAGAAGATCAGAAAGCGTCGATGAAATGGAAGATATCGCGTTTCATTCGATAAACACTGATTACGTATCGCAAAGTCTTCATAGTACAGGTAGGTAAAAGACAGCATTAACATTTTTTAAGAAGCCTAACATCTTCCTTTTTTACTTTGCTTTTAACAGGATGTAATAAATAAATGTGATATGATTTGTGACAGGAAATATGTCGTGGCCAACCAGAGACGTACATAACGTAACAGATATTTCGAGCCACAGTTCTGCGGAGTCCCTGGACAGCGATTTCCAGGATAAGAATATTTACAGAAACGAACAACCTCTTTTCTTGCAATTAAATTGTTCAGTTCGATTTCAGTCCAAGTCTGAATTTTCTAGCATACCTGTAAAGTCTCTGCCAACCTGTTTCATGGAGATTGTACAGAAGATGGAGGATTACAAGGACAGAGATATAGCCGGTTTAAATTTGACCGATTTAAAAATCACGTTGGATATCATTTGTTTGAACCTGCCAAGAGAGGTGTTAGAGATAAGTCTGGAACGTTATTCGGGTTTGAGAGCGACATCTTTCTGCAGCGGCTCTCCGGTTGGCAGTTTGCGAACAGAGAGTGGAAGCAGTTTGGAAAATAATGCTAGAAATGAATCGTTCCAAGAAAGAATGTCGCATCTTCCTTTGAATCAACACAACGCTATCAGTAACTTGAAAGATGAGATCGAGTGGCTTTTGCAAGATGAAACTGCAACCGCGCTCTTGGATCGTCCATACGTAAACGAGGAGATTTTGAATTTCGTTGCAAATCATATTTCGGAATCGACGGATAGATTTAGTTGCAAAGTCGAGAAAGTAGCTCTGCATTTTGTTTTCCCTTCGGAAGACAGTAAACCAAAATTCATAAGCGAAGTGAAGAAACTTCAAATCGACAAATATTGTATTCGACAAGAAGGAACTCTATTTTATTTCGTTAAGAATTTGGAACAAACCGACTCAGTGACCGAAAATTCTAAGAGCGATAAAAAAGAATCAAAAAAGAAAAATGGTATGTTTCCTTTGAAGGTTTGTTTTTTCATGATATAAACATGATTTTAAATTAATATATTTTTTATATTCAAGACAATGCTATGGAAGATGCAGGCCAAGAAAAATTGCAGGAATATTGCACAGAAAATAATATGAGAAGTCACTTTAAATCTCAAAAGAGTTACCCCGAAATGGCTGACATGATAAAAGAAATACCGGGAACAAACGACGGAAGCAAACAAGACAGTAATTCTAAATATGGGTTCCAGTGGTTGATAGATCTTGACAATCGTGAAAGTTCTTTACCAAACTTCTGGTTAATTTTAAATGTTGAAAATGATTATGTCAACATCTATTTCCATTGCAGGTGAATAGTTGTTTGTGTGGTTAACTGATAAATGCTGTTATCTGGTCAAATTGACCAAAGGAAACTTAAACATTAAATGTCTTGGCAAGTGCTGACTAGTGTGTTTATGTAATCAGTCTGATGGTCAAATTAGCAAGATAACAGTGTTTACAGATTAAATTTGCAAATGGGTCATTCAATGGAAATCTCTGTTGCAATTCTACAGATTCTTGGAAATCGTCTCACCAGAAGTGAACAGCTACTGGCACACTCAGAAGATGTTGGTCTCCCAAATAAAATGTACTTGTCGCAGAGTAAATCAATATCTGCTTCTCCAAAATCTACACAAAACGAGCAAATGTTCGGAACTGTTGGAAACAGACTCGAGTGAAGACTATAATTGGAAATCGGAAACAGCTAATGAGTTTAGCACCGCCATGCAAAGCGGTTCGATACAAAATTTCACCCCCGGAATGTTTCGTTGTCGCGTTGTTTGGAAATTTACTTTCCGCTTGCATCCTCGATTGAAAACTGGTCCTGGAAGATCAGGACTTTCCCGAGGCATAAAAGCCTTACACGGCGTGCTTAACAGATTCGCTGTGAGCAATCGAAGCAACATGTTCGTCTACCAAGAGAACAACAAGAACGTATTTTACCTGAGACTGCACGAACAGATAACCGACGGGAAGTCTTTACAAAACAAATTGTCGGAGAGCGACGAGCAGCTCGTTGTATCGCGAAGTAACAGCGTCGTCTCGTTATCACAAGTCAAACTGAACGAGAATATCTCGTCAAACGATACGAGACCGAGAGTTCGGTCTTTCAGCGAGAAAGAGTCGAACGTTTTGAACAAAACGGAAGACTCCATTATTCTGATGGTACATGGAATCTCCGACGCAGGACCAGAAGTGAAACGGGATCTCGTGCAAGTCCTACAGAATCGTTTGGATGACGCGGTACTTGAAGTTTTGTCCGTCATGTTGGCACGAAATCCAATGTGCAAGTTGACTCCCGCTGACGTTCATTTTATTCAACCACCAAAATCACCTGAATCTGTCATACAGCTGAGCATACAGAAATATTGCATACCGCATGTTGTTGCTCTGGAGTTTTACTTACGACAAAACATACTGCAATTCTTGTATATACCAAAGTACACTGATAACAGACCGGAATATCACTTCCAGGATTACTCGCAGCTTGAAGAGTCGACGAAAAAGATCTCTGAATCGGACATATTTTTGTATAATCAGAGCCATTCGAGTGGCAGCAAAGGAATAGCCTGCATAGCATTGTCGATTACAGGAGATCCTGAAAAGTCTGTCGAAAACGAACAAGTAAATGAGTCTTTTCCAGAAACTACAACGAGACAGGACTTCGAGAATATCGTGTCTACTTCAGTTTTTGACAAAGACTCGGGTGAATCGCCGCCCTTGATTGAATTTAAAATTTGGAAACAGGGCAGGGTTAATTTAGAAACGTTGGGACAAAAATTGCGTTCCGCGGTTAAACATGCAATTTGGGATTTAATTACGGAATACAAGTTCTTGTCTACTCCTTTGACAGAATCGTTTGAAGCAAACAGTCCGGAGACATCGGCTGAAACTAAAAAGAGTCAGGCGAAGACGGAAAGTTTACCAAAAAGTGCACACGATTTCGGGATAGACCGGTTCGAGACTGGCGAAGAAGGAAAATTACACGATGTCTATTGCGTTACGTTGTCAAAATGGTTTCAATTCGCTTTAGAGCTTGGAGTACCATCTGTGAAAAGACACGAAGTGATTATCAATCATAGACACGCTATACCGACGATCATCAAAGAGTTGGAAACCTTGATACAGAATCAAGTACCTGATACATCCTGCAGGACTTTTATTCAGAGAGACAGACAACCCTTCGTCGAAAAATTTGTTCTGAACGAAGAATCAACGAGTAACGATGTTTCATCTGAAAATAAAGGAAATGTAGATTTACCTTTGAACGTGCCATGCGATTTTAGCAAAGACGTACCAGGAACTTGTACTAAATGTATTTTAATTGCTAGAAATTTTTATCAGTGGAAAGCTTCATTCGATAAAAAAGTACAACCAGAATTACTTATTCCAAAAGGTAAAGTCGTAGTCACAATGGATTATCAAATTATTAATGTAAAAATAGTTTGTCTTTTCTATTTGTAGTAGATAACATTACCTAACCTAGTAAATTTTAAAATTAAAAATAAAATGTTTTTAATCATTTTATAGATCAAAAGGTGCTCCAAAAATTCAATCCTCTGTTATTGGAATCTAATTTTGTATCAAGACAACGAATATTACTTGCTGAGGTCCAAAGTAATAATGTAAGTGATAATATAATAATGTTCTTCTCATTAAATATTAGCCATGGATAAAAGACTTGTTATTCAATCTTAAAGTTAATTTGCAATTTTGTTAATGAAATATCTTTATTGCAGATCACTATTTATATGTATAATTGGTCAAAGGAGAAATCTGAAAAGTTGATCAAACAAACTACCGCATTGGGAACATGGCTCTCTTCAAGATCGAATTTCTTGACAAATGTAATAATGCACAAATTAGGAATATTTCATCACCGTCTACATCCTTCGAGGGATCAAACGAATTCCCAATACTATCAAATAGTGGATATTGAAAGTCTTACGAAATTTTCAAGCGCGTCGCACAATGATGGAAAAGATTGGACGAAAGCTAACAACAAAACACAGAATATGAAACACAATCAATTTTCGTGGAATGAAATAATCGGTCAAATGATGCGCGATGTAAAGCCTAATAATCATTTTCATGGCAATACAGATCCAACTATAAAGGCTGTTCACGATTTGCAAGATTTACGAAGTCGCGAGAAAAAAGGAAAAGGTGAATATTGTAAAAGATTAAATTTGATTTTGTATGTTAATTTCTCTTGATATTATAATATGTCATTAGAGATTTTAGAAAAAGATTATGAAATATTCAAATTTTCAGAGGATCTAAATAAATTGTATGCAATGTGGCAAAATCGCAGTGCTGCGCCAAATATTCCAGTTTCGGTTACTGCTTTAAATACATTCAAACAGTATTCTCGATTGATACATTTTTGTCATACACCATTATTATTTTTACCTTCGTGGCGTTTACAATCTGCCGCGACAAGGGATCATTCGTTAACATTGCAATCATCTTTAAATCAAAATATCAATGTATATCACCAATTATCACAACAAGAACGAAAAAATCAGAGTGATCAGTCGGATGTTATAAAATGGCATCAAGAATTATGCAGCCTAATGTTGTCTGAATACAAACAATATCTTCAAATATTGGGCTTCAGTCCTGTCCAAGTGGAATCAGTAGATAAAAGGTAAAATTTTATTAAACATTACCTACATAAAGTACCATAATTATATTGTAATATAAATTAATTTCAGTTCCGACAAGCAAGTTCAACAACAATCCTATTATCTTAAGAAATCAATGCTCGGAGGAGTATTACTATTTGAAATTCATTTATCGCAACCATTTTTCATTGTTAAATTACACATTATTGAGTGTAGTCGTTTTCAAACAAAAACTAGCACAGCTTTAATTAATCAAGTAAGTGATTTAGTAGCATTGTTAATTGTTATTCTAATATTAATCAAACTTAAATTTATTACAGTTTATGTTGAGTTTTGTGGATGTTTGTGACAAAATCAAGATCAATATGCATTTACATTCATTCACGTACGATTTTCATTTACGTTGCATTCATTCGTATATTGCTGGCACTGGACCTTGGTCATTGCAGCAAGGTTATCATCTTATTCATTTCCTTGATGATTTTAATAAATATTACAGCAAAGCACCGAATTACGCGAGAAATCTTATATATAGCGGTAAATATAAATATTAGTACAAAGCTGCCGTTCTTTAGTCAAGTTATCTATTTAAAAGACTCTTAACGTTTCAGATATAGTGACCATCCGTAATTTGACCATACCGGGTCGCGTCCTCTATTCTTATTTATTATCTCATGAAAAGACTTACAATATGCACGTATTCGTAATGAAAAATGATCACCAGGATGTTCAAGAAAGTGAATACGTTTTGGTGAATTTAAAAAGCACTCCACTAATTAGTCACTGTGATACGCAAGACACAAAATACACCGATGACTTTGATGTTGCACTTATCGTGTCACATTTGGAACAACCTTCGCAAGCGGACAAATCTGAAATTACATTGAAGTATTACTTAATGTTGACTAGTAAGAGGGAATTGTATCCAAAAAGAGAAGTGGAAAATAATAAACTCGGAAAGTTTCGCACGGTATACACTATAGAGAAGCCTGTAGCGAATACCTATTCTGAATCTACGACGGATATTTATAAAGAGAACTTTTCAAGCTTTCAAGAAGGTAGTTCGGAGTCAAATGATAAAAAAAGTGATACCAAATCATGTAGTCCTAATTTTAACAATAGTTACAATAGTACAAGTGCACCAACGCCTCCACCGGTACCTAATTCTCCACTGACACAAAACGTGAATCCTCCAAGCATATCAATAAATACTTCATCGCCACACTTGATTCAAATACGACAAGAATCAATTAATTATTTGGGTTACTACTCGTCTCATGAACAACTGATGCAAGAAACGATAATGTCACAAGCAAAGGCAGCCCACATGCACATAATGAATATGATAGAACGTGGGACACTTCAATGTAGAACGCATCTTTTATGGAATAAACTGTTGGAAAGTAAATCTGCAATGAATTATTCAGAATTTTCTGAACTTTGCTCATTAGCTCACGTCGAACCTTTGTCGAATTTGGATCCAAGACTCAGACCGTTTGTTAATCAACCAGTTTCTTGGTATCAGACGTTATCGAAAGTATTGCAAAACAAATATCAAGAACAGCATAAGCAATTCAATACACCGGATGGAAATGTTACTCATCTACTTATATTACATCCAAGTTTCTTTAAAGTTTTCATGATGCTGACCATAGACTTGCATGCTTCACGAGGGGTTTGTAATCATTTTATTATAATAACTAATAATTGATGCTCAGTAATTGCTACTATTATTTATTACAAGAATAAATAATAATAGGTAGTAATAATAGATCAAATTTTGTATTAATATAGTTCATAATTTTCTCTCTGATTTCAGGACTTGTATGCAGTTTATTGTAAATCAGAAGAAGTAATTAATTCTATGTGTTGCATCGAAGATATTTATAATCTAATTGAAGGGTTTGTGAATGCTTGTTGTTTTCACTTGTGGATGAGTCTCTACAGTTAATAACAACTACACATTCCAAACAGTCCAATTATCGAATACTTGTACTTAATGTCTGTATAAATATATGATAATGTATCTAACATCGAGTGGAAAGTTAATTGTAATATATATATATAATTAAATACATTTTCGCTAATTGCTATTATCATCATACTATAGCCATCACTGTTGTAATTTGTACAAAAAATATATTTTTTTAATTAATCTCTAATTTGTTTTTATCGTATTTTTAATGACAGACTGTGTACATAAATATATGCTGAAAAACAATATATAAACATATGAGTTAACTTATTAACAATAGATAAACATTTTACTTCATTTGCATTCAACTCTTCCTACTGTCCATTCCAAATGATCTGCATTGTCTTTCAAATGTTTTATGGTTTAAGGGTCGATATCACGTGATCTGTATTTCTGACTTGTTGAGTAGAATCACTTTATAACCTGCATCTTCTCTTTTCAGAATAAAAAATATAGGTTATATATAAATTAATTTTTATAACAGTTATGACGGAAAAAAATGACGAGTCAATTCCTACTGACTATAATAATGTAGATTACTCCGATCTTTATCCAGGAAGAAGAAACGATTTATCAGACAGTTGGCTGAAGAAATTTATGAGATTTGAGCACTATGAAAGAGTAAGATGTGAAACAAATGTTTATAACTGTTTTAAAAATAGTAAGGTTTAAAAATTTATTTTATCCAATGTTTAAATAAAATTATATATTTTATAAATGGCTAAGTTTGTTAATTGAACAAATGTAAAATTTTATTCATTTTAGGTCCCATAGTGAAACTTATGGTAGCAGCATTAAAAAGTTCAGGATGGTATGTAATTCTAAAAACTAATATGTAATATTTTAAAAGATGATAAAAATTATTTATTATAATTACAGTGATATTGATATTAGTCGTCACATTTCGTGTGAAGTATGCAGCAACAAAATAACTGGAGGATTTGATCCAGTTTTAAACCAAGTGAGTATTGTACGTAAAATTAATATACACTTTATATTCAATTTTTTATTTATTTCAGGTTATAGTTTGTCAAAATACTGCCAATACTGAAGGCAGAGTTCGAAGTACTTTGAGTCATGAATTGATTCATATGTTTGATTATTGTCGGTATAACATGGATTTAAACAATATACATCATTTAGCTTGTACAGAAATAAGAGCAGCTAATTTATGTCATTGTAGTTATCTTGGTGCAGTTTGCAGAGGAACCATTTCACCTTTTGATGTTAAACAAGCACATCGGGTAAAAGATAATTACATGCAATAACATCATTTTTATGTACTATACGATTTTAAAAGACAAACGTTAAAATGTATTACTTTTTAGAAATGTGTTCAGGATAAGGCTATGAGATCAGTACTTGCTGTAAAAAATGTGTCAGAGGATGTTGCAAGAGCTGCTGTAATGAAAGTTTTTGATAAATGTTATAATGATTTAGAACCATTCGGACGACGGATTCGTAGAAATTCCTTAGACATGCAAAAGGCATATTTAGAAGGACAATTGTATGGGTATATATAGTAACATAATTTATAGAAATGTAATTTAGAAATTAAAGCAAGTGAAATAAAAATTTTGCGAAAAAAATTGATATACACATACATGTAGTTAAAATTTATAATATAATATTAATCTGATTTTACAAAACTGTACATAATATAACGTTAACAGCTAAAAATATTAGTTTTAACAAATAAAATACGATGTTATTTAAAAATACTATACAATTTCGAAAATGAGAATATTAATGAATGTTAATAATGGGGATTGGTAATAAGTTCAATTATGAACGAAAATCTGAAATATACGCAAGTTCACGTGCTTATATGAAGTACAAAAATGATGGCAATTATTAAAACTATCTAAGTAGAAGGGAAATGTTCATACATTATACAAGAACATAATACAGACTATAGGAGTATTATGCTTTCAACTATGGCATATTACAATTAGATTCAGCAGAATCATGGCATTTAAATGTACAATTTTATTTTTATAATTTTTAGTTTTACTTTTCGCAAAATAGTAAATTTATAGAACAAAATGAAGAACATATTTTTTGGTGTTAATAAATACGTGCCACAAAATATTCAATTAACGTTCTGCAGTATTTTTAATACATTTGTAATAACTTGGATTTTATATAAACATGTTTCTTCCAAGTTATCAAAAATGTGTTAAAAATCATGAAGACAATTAAGCTGAAAACCTTGTACATGATGTTTATACAAGATGTAAAAGTAATGTACACTATGAAAATTATAAATTTTAGACGCTAAACGAAATCAAACAGTTCTTTTCCACTTAATAAGTTGCAACTTTGTCATCGAAGTATAATTAAATTGGGCTCGCGAGTCAAGCCGTGTCCAAGAGGAAAATATTCCCGACATTTCACTAGTATTAGGATTAGCTTCATAGGAGTCAGAAGACGCACTGATATTATCAGTTTAATATTCATTGCAAAACGGTAAAGAACCTTTCGATTTCTTTTAACGTAGAAAACTTGTGGTCCTCACAACTTAGACTACTTTTTGGATACCCTGTGTACATATATAAAAAAGTAATCTACATTGTGAAAACAACAAGTTAGGTTCATACATTTAATCAAGAGATAAATGAACACGCATGTCACTAGCTGCTAGTTTAATAAGTGTTTTCTTAACTCTAAGAATAGGTAGACGCGCTGCAGCTTTCCCATGCCAACATTCTTTCATTAATTTTCCCAAGCTAGCCAGTGTCTGTAAATAAAAATAATTTATTAGTTGGCATAGTGCGTGTAATGGAACATATTTTGTAACCAAGAAGAGATCTTTACAGCAATCTATTTTATGAAAACAGTTCATTAGTTTCTGAAAATGATTATTAAATAGATAATTACTGAATCAGAATGCCATCTATTAGGAAGTGGTGGTCTATGCTGATCCAAACACACTAATTTCCTCATTTCTTCGAAAGAAGGTTCTTGGTTATTAGAAAGCCACTCTGAATATGGCGCAACGTATTCTAGTCCGACACCATTGCTTATACATCTTCGACAAACTTCCCACAGTATCAATCCTAAGCTGTAAATATCTGCTCGTCTAAAATTCTCCAAGCATTCCGTGTTTATACTGAAAATATTTAAAACCGAGTTTTCAACATAATTGTAATTCGAGTTATTTATTTTACTACAAAATAATGAAAGAGTCAAAAACATACGTTTGTTCAAGAATTTCTGGACTCATGTATCGTTTCGTGCCTTGTTTCAAATCAATTCTATCTGTGGATAGACGATCTTGCGTTACTGCTAACGCAAAATCAGCTATTACACAACTGCCGTTAGTTTTAACAAGAATATTTTTAGATTTGAGATTACGGTGTGCCATAGCTGGTTTTCCTCTAGTACCATGAATTTCTGTATGCAAATACAGTAAACCATTGACAATACTCAAACAGATGTTGAACGTTTGATGATGCGTCAAAGAATGTCTCGATCGATTCAAATAATCGAAAAGCGATCCCATCGGATGATAATGAGTGACTAGCCAGAGTTGAGTGCAACTTGCTCTACTTGTCATATCACTTCCAACGTACCCAAGAATATTATCATGTCTTGATGGTAACAACTGAGAATAAACTTCCGTTTCGCGAGCCCAAGCAGCTTCGTCCCGTGAAAAATAGATTTTCACGGCAACATTTTCACCGTGCCATATTCCCCTCCAAACTTCTCCACCAAATCCACCATTGCTACCACTACCAAGACACTCTACTAATGTTACTTGTTTAGCTAAAGTTCTTTGCACTAATAATGGCAAACCTGAACCTGATCCACTCGTTAAACTTCTTCCATCTAAATATTCCTGTTTAATGCAATATTCAAATTAAACAAGAAGAAAGTCATAAACAAATAATATAAAATGAAATAATTTTCTTTCTATACTATTTCATGTCTATAATATAAAATACAGTATACCAACAAATGATTATTTTATCATACCTTCAATGTACTATCACCAGCTGCAGTTGCTCTTAACTCATGAGAATGATTCATAGCCGTAGATGTTGGAGACGAAAATGAGAAATGTAAAATGGATGGTTCCATTTCAGAATCTATAACAAGCTTATTACGTCCTGCAGCCAAAGTTCTTTTTCTACGAGTCCTGCACACCAATAAGTAAAACAACAGTATCCCAGTAATAATACAGAATCCAACCATTGGACCCAAAATGGCTAATGTCAATTTAATTGCATAATTTTCTTCAACATCTGAAATATTGTGTCATTATTTCATAATAAATATATATGCAAGTAAAGAGGAAAATAATGTTGTATCTACTTACCCCCATTAAAGTTATTTAATATGGGAAATGGTCCATCATTACAAAAGTCTGTTTGACAGCATTCAACATAATATTGTAGTTCACCCGTAGAACTACTCACGTGCCTTTTTCTGCTGCTAACATTTTGATTGACTTTCGATGGTAACTGCTTATTACATATTAATAACATTTGATCTACCGAGGTAGTGCATCCTCTACTTAAACTTTCTGTTCCATCTGATTGTCTTACTCTAGATTTCCAACACTATCAAAAGAAAAATATTATTTTATCTTATGTTTTTAATTTCAATTATTGTATGTTATTTTATAAAGGGTACGTTACAGTAACAGCATTATAGCAGACTTCTGAATACAAACAGTCTGGTCCCTCACAAATATGACATTTAAAACGTTGATGCCCCCCAATACTATCATTTGAATCTGCAATATCTACAGATTTCTGTGGTTCTTCACTTTCAAGAGAAATATCATGTTCTAACAAAGTAAACTTTTCTTTCTCCCCTAAAAATAAATATTGTTAGTTACTGGAAATACTTCAAACAACTGTAATGTGATGCTTTCAATACAATGTATACATATAAAACACATGTACAATATTGCTTGCACACATTCTTCTTTGATAAAAAACTATAAACGATGACTTAATGCATTATGTGTTACGTCAAGTTATATCAAAAAATCAAGAAAAACTAAACAAACACTAAATTAAATACATCATTACGAATTTGTATCAGTGTATTTGCTGATAACCACAAACATCTCCGAAGTCAACAAGAAATTATATATATAAAACAAACAGATTTATTATCTCTAAGCAGTTGTTAAGTTTTAATTCATATAAACAGTTTTGGTGCCTACCTAAACATAGTTTAAACGCTAATGACAATATGAAATATGTGATAAACATACAATCCGCCATTGCTATGCAGGTCAAAACATAAAGAATTTAAAATCAAATCAACGCTGTTCCAAACTCTTGTTCAGCTATGTGTATCTACAATAGAGTTAAAAGTAACTTTCATTTCGTTGTAATAATCAAGACGAAATTTAACATACATACGACTAACATTAAATTTTCGATATTTCATTTTCTTATTGAGAAAACAGACGTGTTCAGATGACGCTACCATCGCTTTATTGTTAAGTTTTATTGTATTCCATTGATACTATAATAGTAATCTCTTCAATTGTTAATTATTATAAGGTAACAAATTATATTTAATTGTTAAGTTCATTGCGAGTTTTAAAAAATTGATGTTAATTGTACATGTAAGGCTGATTATTATTTTACATTAAGCTACTTGCAATTTACAATAACATCTTAAATTTATAATGCAATTTATTGTAAATTTGCCAATAAAATTCGAAATCTGTGTATATATATAATTTAAAAAAAGTATATGCTTTCATCCTACAAATTTTTGATGATTTAATTTAGTTCCATTTTGAATAGAGATAAATTATAGTTATTTAATTAACTTAACAATAACTTCGATAATGTAATTTTTTCTCTAAATTCATACTTGCAATCCAGATATTACTATTTTATTCTTGCTAAAGTAGAATAAGACATTTCATAAAAGAATATAACATGAACCCAGTTATATAGCAAATGAAATATGGTATAAATCATTGCTGCAATTATTGTTTTTGTTACATAAACTCGTAACATAGTCAGAACATTATTTTTAATAGCTTATATTGATTCAAAAATATTCTTCAAGTATTTTAGAAGTTCCATTCGGTAAAATTTAAATTTTCGCGTACTTTATAGTTGGGAATAATACTGCTGGCGCCCTATAGTGGTGAAAAATAAGAACTAACAAAGCTCGTGTTTCCGGTGCATGTAGTTCACTCTGTCAGCCGGATAGATGGCACTATCAGTAACATTTTTTTAATTAATTCAATAAATATTAATTTCTCGGCTTATATTATATGCGTCAAATTCCTTCAAAAAACAACAAGAATTGATTTTAGAATGCTTTGAGAGCTATATCAAATCCGTGAAATTAATATTTCTATTGGTACCTTATTTTGAATACGAGTTCTCTTCTCTTACTGCTAGATGGCGCAGGATTTTTGCTCCCTAAAAAGCAATAACTTTTATTTTGAAGTAAAAATATCTTAAAAGACAATATTAGTAATGTACAGAAAATTTATTACAAATATATTCCAAACTAGAGATTGACATGAAAGTAGTTTCGCTCAGCATTTTCGACCGATCAAAGGTGTCGAGAGTGTCGCCTCTGGTTTACTCAGTGGTGTCCATCTTATCTGCTATCATCTAGTTTTGTAAAGTTTTGCATTTTATTATAAGATTTATAAATCTTCTAAATTTGGAAAAGTGTGGAACTTGTAATATATCAAAACATATTAATCAAAACATTTTTGTAAAAGAAAATGTGGAACAAATGAAATTGTAATTTAATTTGTAGCTATTAGCTCGATATCGTTTTCTAAAGTTCATTTTAGAAAAATGTTTAGAAAACGATATCGATTACCAGGTCACACCACGAGGAGGTTGCTACGATAGTGACCCACCCTAACTCCAAATCCCTACCACCCTCCAATTGCAACTACCTCATTTATCTGAAGGATAAATGAGTTCTGACTCTACTTAGCTCATAGGCTCGCATATACAAGTTCTTTACCACAATCCAGCAGAGAACTTGTATCACACGCACACACATACATAAACTTAATACTAAATGCATGGGATTCCACACACATACGCTTAACTTATTCTAAACGCCGCACGGTACCTCTCATTCAAAGATTGCACTCAAATAATCTAAGACGAATTCAAAAAACAAGGGGAAATAAGAAAGTTAGAAGAACTTTCTACTAAAAGAAAAAAAAGTTAGAAGAACTTTCTACTAAAACAAAAGAAAGTTAGAAGAACTTTCTGTCAAGAAAAGGGATCAGTATTTTTCGCCAAGTGAACCTCGCCTTCCATGGGTCAAAGGGTAGTCTATAGTGGCTTACGTGAACCACGAGACAGAGATGAACCGAAAATACTGGCAAGAACGAGTGACACATCCGCGGAGGGTCTCCCATTTCCCCGCCGCTTGCGTTTTAAGCAAGTCTGACCACAGAGAGGAAACCCCTGCCGTGAGGCGGCAGATCGAGATGGTTCATCAATCGATCGGCCCCGCAGAGATGTGTCCCTGGCGCTACACCAGCACTTGCAGCTCACCTCTGTCGCGTGTTCACAGCGCTATAAACCCCCAATGATCCACTTGGGTTCGGAACGATTGACAAAAAATAACTGGGTTTACTACAAGCTAACGCGTACAAAGTTTGAGGATTGTGAAGATGAGTGCAATTTAGAATGAGAGGCACTTACAGGGATCGCCCACGAGCACACTTAACTTAAAACTAACGCACACATAAAAATAACTTAAAACTAACGCACGCATTAAAATAACTTAAAACTAACGCACGCATAAAAATAACTTAAAATTAACGCACGCATCCATCGATGATCCCTCGATGGATGTCTTCTATGATGACCTATTCATTATCTGCTGAATAATTAGTCGTAACAATAAAAAGAGAAAACGGAGAAACAAATGCAATATTAGTAGCATTATAATGTTTAGGCATGCACAATTCATGTCGACTCAATAAAAATACACCTGTAAAACATACAATATATTTGAGAAATATTCAATTACTTAATTAAAATAAGAACTTGAAGCATCTGAACGAAATTAAGACAAACACGAATTAATAAAATAAAAACTTGAAACATCCGAATAAAATTAAGACCATCATGAGTTGCTAGAATAAAAACCTGAAACATACAAAAATAATTAAGACAAATATGAAACATTGAAAATTACTTATATAAAATTAAAGCCCTAAATGTGCCTTTTGTTCTAAAATTGCTTTCGTATAGTGTAAAAGTAAGTAAAGAAAAGGGTAAAAGAAGAAAGTTGGAAGAACTGTCTTTTAAGTTTAAAGCAACTGATAATAAAAATGATAGGCTACTACTACAAACAAGTTAAAAAAATTGTCGTCAAGACGAGTGCAAGTTAGAACAAAAGGCACTTACAATTTGCGCAAGCTTTTCGTCACATATCGTGACGAAAAACCTGCGCCCGAGCCCACCCTTCCTCCCACAAGCTCGGAATTAGAATAAAACTAATGTACTGAACATAATTTACCAAAAATTAAATGCCGAAACAGATAAAATTTCATTAACATAGAAAATTAGGCGAAGAAGTGAAATATTTAAAATAAAATCGCGAAATAAAACCGTAGCTCTCAGCTCGGTAAAGTTTTCTAAAGACTAAAAGATCTTTAGAGAACTATACCGATTACCGGGTCACACCACGTGGAGGTGGCTACGATAGTGACCCACCCTAACTCCAAATCCCTTCCACCCTCCAAATGCAACCTCATTTATCAGAAGGATAAATGAGTTCTGACTCTACTTAGCTCAGTGGCTCGCATATACAAGTTCTTTACCACAATCCAGTAAAGAACTTGTATTACACACACACACACATCCATTAACTTAATACTAATTGTATGGTATACCACACACATACGCTTAACTTATTCTATACGCCGCACGGTACCTGTTATTCTAAGATTGCACTCGTATAATCTATAACGCCGTAAAAAAGCAAAGGCGAAGAAAAGAAGGTTAGAACTTTCGCAAAGAAGCTAAGAAAGTTAGAAGAACTTTCGCAAAGAAGCTAAGAAAGTTAGAAGAACTTTCGCAAAGAAGGGGTTCAGTATTTTTTGCCAAGTGAACCTCGCCTTCCATGGGTCAAAGGGTAGTCCATAGTGGCTTACGTGAACCACGAGACAGAGATGAACCGAAAATACTGGCAAGAACGAGTGACACATCCGCGGAGGGTTTCCCATTTCTCCCCGCTTGCGTTTGAAGCAAGTCTGACCGCAGAGAGGAAACCCCTGCCGTGAGGCGGCAGATCGAGATGGTTCATCAATCGATCGGCCCCGCAGAGATGTGTCCCTGGCGCTACACCAGCACTTGCAGCTCACCTCTGTCGCGTGTTCACGGCACTATGAACCCCCAATGATCCACTTGGGTTCGGAACGATTGACAAAAAATAACTGGGTATACTACAAGTTAACGCGTACAAAGGTTTGAGGATTGTGAAGATGAGTGCAAGTTAGAATGACAGGCACTTACAGGGACCCACCCGCCCGCCCACGAGCATACAACTTAAAACTAACTTAAAGCTTAATCGACTTAAAACTAACGCATGCATCCCTCGATGATCCCTCGGTGATCCCACGATGATCGATGTCTTCAATCTTCGTGTAAAATACTCACACATGATATGAAAGTACCCTTTAACCCTTATTAAAAACCAATCAAATAACAAAATAATATAATGGAAGAAATAAAATAAAGAATAATCTTGAAAACTTTAGAGCAAGAAATAAAATAGCAAAGAATCTTAAAAAGTTTGGAACAAGAATTAAAACAGAGCAAAGACTTGAAAACTTTGAAGCAAGAAATAAACTAGAGAAGAGACTTGAAGACTTCGGGCCCAGAAATAAATTAGCAGAATGTTGAAAAATTCGGAGCAAGAAATAAAATAGACAATAGACTTGAAATCTTCGAAGCAAGAAATAAAATAGAGAAAAGACTTGAAAATTTCGGTACGAGGAATAAAATAGAGAAGTGACTTGAAACCTTTGCACCAAGAAATAAAATAGAGAAGACTTGAAAACTTCGGAACAAGAAATAAAATAGAGAAGAGACTTGAAAATTTCGGTACAGGGAATAAAATAAAAAGAAGTCCCGAAATCTTTGAAATAAAAAATAAAATCATTTAGAGTCTGAAAAACTTAAACTAAATAGGTCCTGCATCCTGTACTCACATTTTCACACACTCACGCATACTACAATATTTATAACAAAAGTCCTAAATGTGCCTTTTGTTCTAAAATTGCACTCGTATAATTTAAAACTTTGTAAAGAAAAGGGTTAAAGAAGAAAGTTGGAAGAACTTTATTTTAAGTTTGCAATTGACAATAAAAATGATAGGTTACTATTACTCTACTACTATTCTAATATGTAATAAGTTAAAAAATTGTAAAGATGAGTGCAAGTTAGAACAAAAGGCACAATTCGCGCAAGTTTTTCGTCACATGTTGTGACGAAAAACCTGCGCCCGAGCCCACCCTTCCTCCCACAAGCTCAAAATTAGAATACAACTAATGCACTGAACATAACTTACCAAAAATGAAACCTGAAACATACAAATGTAATTAAGACACATATGAATAAATAAATTACTTACATGAAATTAAAACCTGAAATAGACAAAAATAATTGAGACAAATATTAGAAACAGTAAAAATTACTTACATGAAATTAAAATCTAAAACATACAAAAATGTTCAAGACAAATATGAATTATTAAAAATTACTTACATGAGAATAAAATCTGAAAAAGACAAAAATATTTAAGGCAAATATGAAACAATAAAAATTACTTACTTGAAATTAAAACCTGAAATATACAAAAATAATTAAGACAAATATAAACCATTAAAAATTAATTACTTGAAATTAAAATCTGAAACATACAAAACCTGAAACATACAAAAATGATTAAGACAAATATAAAACATTAAAAATTATTTACATAAAATAAAAACCTGAAATATAGAAAAATAATTAACACAAATATAAACCATTAAAAATTACTTACTTAAAATTAAAACCTGAAACAGACAAAAATATTTAACACAAATATGAATCATTAAAAATTACTTACTTATTTAAGACAAATATGAAACAATATAAATTACTTACTTGAAATTAAAACCTGAAACATAAAAAAATGATTAAGACAAATATAAAATATTAAAATTTATTTAAATAAAATTAAGACCTGAAACATACAAAAATGATTAAGACAAATATAAAATATTAAAAATTACTTAAATAAAATTGAAACCTGAAACATAGAAAAATAATCAAGATAAATATAAACCATTAAAAATTATTTACTTAAAATTAAAACCTGAAATAGACAAAAATAATTAAGACAAATATAAACCATTAAAAATTAATTACTTGAAATTAAAATCTGAAACATACAAAAATGATTAAGACAAATACAAAATATTGAAAATTATTTACATAAATTAAAAACATGAAACATAGAAAAATAATTAACACAAATCTAAAACATTGAAAATTATTTACATAAAATAAAAACCTGAAACATAGAAAAATAATCAAGACAAATATAAACCATTAAAAATTATTCACTTAAAATTAAAACCTGAAATAGACAAACATAATTAAGACAAATATAAACCATTAAAAATTAATTACTTGAAATTAAAATCTGAAATAGACAAAAATAATTAAGACAAATATAAACTATTAAAAATTAATTTCTTGAAATTAAAACCTGAAATAGACAAAAATAAGTAAGACAAATATGAATCATTAAAAATTACTTACTTATTTATGACAAATATGAAACAATAAAAATTACTTACTTGAAATTAAAACCTGAAACACACAAAACTGTTTAAAACAAATATAAAACATTAAAAATTATTTGCATAAAATAAAAGCCTGAAACATAGAAAAATAATTAACACAACTATAAACCATTAAAAATTACTTACTTGAAATTAAAACCTGAAACAGACAAAAATGATTAAGAGAAACGTAAAATATTAAAAATTACTAACATAAAATTAAAACGTGCAACATCAAAAAATAATTAAGGCGCATATGAATCATTAAATAACTTATACAAAATTAAAACCTGAAACATACAAAAATGATTACGACAAATATGAAACATTAAAAATTACTTACATAAAATATAAACCTGCAACATACAAAAGTAATTAAGACACATAAGTAACATTAAAAATTACTTACATAAAATTAAATCCTGAAACATAGAAAAATAATTAAGACAAGAACGAAACATTAAAAATTACTTACAGGAAGTAAAAACCTGAAACAGATAAAAGAAATTATGATAGGAAATTGGAGGAGAAAGAACGAAATCACTTTTGATTCGAAACACAAAAAATCGAAATTGTTTGAGTTTAAAAGTCTCAGAATCCGAAATAAAATTACGCGATTCAGAAACCACGAAACCCGAAACAAAGTCACGATAACATTCTGAAAACTGCAAAACTTGAAATAAAATTACAATGAGGTTTGAAATCTCAAAACCCGAATTAAAATCCTCAAGAAATACAAATGTTCGAAACTCCGACTAAAATAATAAGAAAATGATACATTTAAAAACCTGAAGTAAAATCATTTTGAAATTTAAAAACTTCAGTACCCGAAAAAATGACGAAATATTTAAGAGCCTTAAAATACAAAATAAAATTTCGATAAATCTGAAAAGAAAAGCTGAAAATAAAAGCATTTACACATTTAAAAAATGCAATTGCAATTGCAATTCCATTTCAATAACATAAATTAAAATTTCTAAAGACTCTACATGTGCCTCTTGTTCTAGACTTGCACTCGTATAAAGTAAAATTATGTACAAGAAAAATGAAGGAAATAAAAAGAGTTTGAAGAACTTTCTTTTATGTTTCAATCAATTTACAGGAATAAACTAATGCTTTAAAAATAAAGGTCTATAATAAACAAAAGTAGTGAAAAATTTTGAATATGTAAAAAACTGAAAAATTGTCGTGAAAGTGAGTGTAAGGTAGAACAAGAGGCACTAAAAAATGCGTAAGTTTTTCGCCACAAATTGTGACGAAAAACTTACGTCCGAGCCCACCCATCCTCCCATAAGCTCAGAATAAATGTAAAACTAAAACGCTCAACAGAACTTACCAAAAATTAAATGCTGAAACATACAAAAATTTATTAACACAGTCATTCAAAAAGAGAGAACATAATTTACGAAACATTACATTCTGAAACAGACAAAAATTTATTGACACAGAAATTTGAGAAGAGAGAACAATGTAGGAACTTACGAAAAATTAAATACTGAAACAGATAAAATTTTATTAACATAGAAATGTAGGCAAAGAAGTGAAATGTTCGAAATAAAATCGCGGAATAAAACCGTAGCTCTCAGCTCGGTATAGTTTTCTAAAGACTAAAAAATCTTTAGAGAACTATACCGATTACCGGGTCACACCACGTGGAGGTGGCTACGATAGTGACCCACCCTAACTCCAAATCCCTTCCGCCCTCCAAATGCAACCTCATTTATCAGAAGGATAAATGAGTTCTGACTCTACTTAGCTCATAGGCTCGCATATACAAGTTCTTTACCACAATCCAGTAAAGAACTTGTATTACACACACACACACATACACTAACTTAATACTAATCGCATGGAATCCCACACACGCACGCTTAACTTATTCTAAACGCCGCACGGTACCTCTCATTCTAAGATTACACTCAAATAATCTAAAACGAATTCAAAAAGCAAAGGGAAATAAGAAAGTTAGAAGAACTTTCTACTAGAAGCTAAGAAAGTTAGAAGAACTTTCTACTAAAAGAAAAGAAAGTTGGAAGAACTTTCTGTCAAAAAAGGGGATCAGTATTTTTCGCCAAGTGAACCTTGCTTTCCATGGGTCAAAGGGTAGTCCATAGTGGCTTACGTGAACCACGACGGCAAAGATAAACCGAAGATACCTTTGGCAAGAACGAGTGATACACCCCAGTTGGCGGAGGGTTTCCCATTTCTGACGCGCGGGCGACTTATACAGAGGACACCCTTGCCGTGATGCCCCTTGGCAGTATGGCAGCAGATCGGGGGGGCACATCATGCTATGAGAGGTGCTCCCCCCGTTCGGCCCCGCCGGGCAAAGAATATCACTCGCGCTACACCGGCACTTGCAGCTCACCTCTACCGCGTGTTCACAGCGCTATGAACCCCCAATGATCCACTTGGGCGCAGAACGATTGACAAAAAATAAGCGGGTATACTACAAGCTAACGCGTACAAAGATTGAGAATTGAGAAGATGAGTGCAATTTAGAATGAGAGGTACTTACAAGGACCCACCCGCCCTGCCCACAAGCACACTTAACTTAGAATTAACGCACGCATATAATTAGCTTAAAACTAACGCACGCATAATATTAGCTTAAAACTAACGCATGCATCCCTCGATGATCCCACGATGATCTCTCGATGATTGATGTCTTCGATGATGACCTATTCATTACCTACTGAATAATTAGTCGTAACAATAAAAAGAGAAAACGTAGAAACAAATGCAATATTAGTAGCATTATAATGTTTAGGCATGCACAATTCATTCTAACATTTAGATTTATATAAACATTTTCAGAATAAAAATAAAATAAGCCTCGAATCGACTCTATAAAAACCTGAAACAGACAAATATTATTAAGACACGTAAGAAAAATTGAATTACTTATTTAAAATAAAAATCTGAAACATAAAAATATAATTAGACACATATGAAACATTACTTACTTAAAATAAAAATCAGAACGCACACTCACGCATACTGTAGTACATTCTAAATGCCCTACATGTACCTCTTATTCTAAAAATTGCACTCGCATATAAAACTTTGTAAAAATTGCAAGAAGATAGGAAAGAAAGTTGGAAGAACTTTCTTTTAAGTTTGGGGAAATTGAGAAAAAGAGACAAACTATTACTACAATCTAGTATGAAAGTTTAAAAATTGACAAAGATGAGTGCAATTTAGAATAAGAGGTACTTATAATGTGCGCAAGCTTTTCGCCACAAATTGTGACGAAAAACCTGCGCCCGAGCCCACCCTTCCTCCCACAAGCTCGGAATTAATTGTAAAACTGAATAGAACTTACCAAAAATTAAATTCTGAAACACACAAAAATTTGTTAACATAGAAATTTGACAAGGGAGAACATAATTTACCAAGAATTAAATTCTGAAACATACAAAAATTTATTAACACAGAAATTTGAGAAGACAGAACGTGATAACTTACCAAAAATTAAATTCCGAAACACAAAAATTTATTACCATAGAAATTTGACAAGAGAGAACATAATTTGCCAAGAATTAAATTCTGAAACATACAAAAATTTATTAACACAGAAATTTGAGAAGAGAGAACGTGATAACTTACCAAGAATTAAATTTTGAGACAACCAAAAATAATTAAGACACATATAAAAAACTCACTCACTTACTTGAAATAAAATTCTGAAACAAACAAAAATTTATTAACACAGAAAATTGTGGGAGGAGGAGAAAAATTTTTCTTGATTTCATACAAGAATTTCAAAAAACAAAACGCAATGAAAATTGCGGATTTGAGAAGACAACAGAATTTACCAAAGAAGAAATACTGAAACAGACAAATATTTATTAAGACAGAAATTTGAGAAGAGAGAACATGTTAACTTATCAAAAAATAAAAACTGAAACATACAAAATGTTATTAACAAATAAAATTGTAAAAGAGGAAGTGAAACAACCCTATCGAGAAACAAAAAACACAATGAAAAATACGAATTTAAAGTCAATCAACAATAAAACAATTTATTCAAAATCAATTCCTGAAACAGAGAAAAATAATTAACACATAAAATTCGGGGAAATTAAAATCGCGAAGGGATATATAAATCTCGAGAAGCTCGAGATATAAAAATCTCGAAGCTCGAGATAAAATCGCGAAGGGATATAAAGATCTTGAAGCTCGAAATTTAATCGCGAAGGGATACAAAAATTTTTAATTTCGTAATTTAATCGTGAAGGGATTCAAAAATCTCTAATTTCGTACTGTAATCGCGAAGGGATACAAAAATCTCTAATTTCGTATTGTAATCGCGCAGGGATGCAAAAATTTCTAATTTCGTAATGTAATCGCGAAGGGATGCAAAAATCTCTAATCTCGAAATGTAATCGCAAAGGGATACAAAAATCTCTAATTTCGTAATGTAATCGCGAAGGGATGCAAGAATCTCTAATCTTGAAATGTAATCGCGAAGGGATACAAAAATCTTTAATCTCAAAATTTAATCGCGAAGTTATGCAAAAATCTTTAATCTCGAAATTTAATTGGGAGGGCATAAAAATCGCGGGTGGCTTTGCTCGTAAAAATTCGAGCAAAACGATACATTTTGTATCGTTCAAAAAAATACCTGTAAAACACAAGAAAATAATAGCGAGCATAGTGACAAAATGACTGTCCATCCTAAGATGGACAGCCATTAATAGTTCCCCTCTTCTTTGGCAACTTTGCCGGGGCTCTTCGGCATATAGCCTCTTCTTTCTTCGGCAAAGCCTCAGGAAAATCACGTGCGAATTTTTACTAAGAACATCCGAGTTACCGGACATTCTTAGTATTCAATTACATAAATTCTCAATTTTGCTGTCAATCTCCATAAACAGATATCAGACAATTTTATAAGAATAAAATTGCACCACTATCCATTTATTTCGATCGATAACAAAATCGAAATTTTATATAACATATATAATAGTTTTGTAAGAAAGAAAAATAAAAACATATACGATCAGCGCATTTTAAGAATGCGCTGTCCGTAAAAAAATGTCCGTGCAGAATATTTTTTTTCACTGCACTTCACTGCAAAGTATACTTCATTTTTGCAGTCGGATCTAGAACCCGACTGCAACTTACAAACTAAAAGGCCTGGCCTGAACGAACAATCGAGTTCAAGAGATATTAAATATATTCATATTTAATTTTTCTCTTCTCGATTTTTCGTAAACCTCCCAGATGCAAGCATCTCACGTGTGAAAGAGGAGGACAGAGAAACGTGAAAGCTTGCTCTGGCCCTACCTACTTAAAACTAACTCATTCACACCAGAAGTAAGCTACCTGCCTGCCTATCGCTATATTTAAAAAATTGCAAAGTCCATTCTCACAAAAACACACTCCACGGTTCTCACACATACCACCCGGGTGCAAAAAGCCTATTTCTAGGGAGTACGTCCCGGGACGTCTCCGACACCCGAGTTCAATACAACATTCACACTCTAAGTTCATACCTTTTTGCTGAAATCGATCGACAATCGACAGTGAACATTGAACATATTTCATTTTCGTACTCTTTCGAATATTCAATGTAATATGTACATGTAATAATTTTAACTACTCATACAATTTTCTAACTTATTCATTTTATAAAATTTTCAAATGACTCGACTTGCATTTTGTATGCATTTTCAAATGACTCGACTTGCATTTTGTATGCGTTTTCAAATGACTCGACTTGCATTTTGTATGTATTTTCAAATGACTCGACTTGCATTTTGTATGCGTTTTCAAATAGAATTTTGCAAAGTTTAAAAAATAAATCTATAGTTTAATCGACACAAGGTCCACGACCTAACCACACACACACGTGTAACTTGTGTCGATAATTCACTGTCAATTTGTCGATCGCCAAAACATCTTAAAACTAAGCCGTGTCCACCTGCCCTAACCCATGCGAGAGCATCTAAGCACGCGCATGAGTATAGAGCATAAAAATGAACACGGCCACTTGTTGACCTACCAGTTTTCTTCATGTGTGCTGAAAATCCTGAGCTAAAAAACATAATTAGAAACATGCTAATAAAGTGTCTCCCAAAAAATTGACTCTAAATTTTCAAAATGGAAAATGGAGAACACTTTGCAAAAATCTAAGTATCGATTGTTTCATTCTTAACAGATTTGTGATATCAAAGTAAATTTACTAAATGATCAAAAACATTCATAATTAACTTTGATATCAAAATCTGTTTTCCGCGAAACTTTCTTGTACATATGTGTATTTAAAAAGAGTTCGCGATACGTAAAAATTGAAAGTGACTCTATAATTGAACTAGTACGAAATCGGAGGGTCATCCGATTTTAATGTAATAATTTTAATTTGATTTGTAAAGAAGTTAAGTTAAAACGCGATGTACAAGAAAACCCTAACCTGATCTAATAAATGAAATAGACAGTGTGTACGAATTTTGCACGATCGTACAGTCGTGTGTCACTATGCTCGCTCAAAAATATAAAATACAACCAGTTCCCGTGTCGTTTCGGACCATTCGTCCTACGACATGATGGGAACCGGAGGAACTGTAAAGCATGCGACTCACCGATCGCTGACTTGCATCACTGCAATCGTTTTACCGGCAAAGCATCTGATTGACTGGCTGCTTGGTTGATTGACTGTTTGGCTGCTTTCGTCAGATTTGGATTTGGCGGTTTGTCCGTGAAGTTGGTCCTCCTGTAATCATAAAAGGAACACAACGATTAATTAACTGTGTTTATCGATTTGCATTTTGATTAACATGCAGAAGTACAATAACTACATTACAGAATTCGATTATAAATTTGCAAACGTTTATTAATAGTAACATCGTGAAATATTGTAAAACATTTGAGTACGTCAAAATACTTTGGTAATTACTTATGGAACATGTTAAAACGTTTGCAAAAATATACCGGAACATGTAGGTAACCACACCGTAAAACATAGTAAATGATCGAAAAAATTTGTTAAAACACATAGGTAATAACACTACAAAACCCAGTAAAATATATGAAAAATAACGGTAAAACACTTGTACAATAACGTTATAAAATACACTAATATATTCGTATGCACATGCACAATTATAAATTAAAACGTTCACAAAAATTTGTAAAAACGCATAGGTAATAACACCATTAAACCCGGTAAAATATTTCAAAAATGGCGGAAAAGCAGTTGTACAACTACGTATTAAACTACATTAGACACTTGCACAAGTATGTTAAAACACGTATGTAACCACACCATAAAACTCATTAAATGTTCATAAAAATTTGTAAAAACACGTAGGTAACCACACCATAAAACTTATTAA
The DNA here is from genome assembly GCF_050947335.1 of Megachile rotundata. Taxonomy (NCBI): domain Eukaryota; kingdom Metazoa; phylum Arthropoda; class Insecta; order Hymenoptera; family Megachilidae; genus Megachile; species Megachile rotundata. Next base: position 8,144,785 of record NC_134986.1, read on the forward strand.
ATGACCATAAAAATTTGTAAAACCACACAATAAAACCCGGTAAAATATTTTAAAAATGGCGGGGAAGCACTTGACAACTACGCAGTAAACTACATTGATCACGTGCACAAAACCTGTCAGAACACGTTCGTAACAACACAATAAAACTCATTAAATGTTCATAAAAATTTGTAAAAACACAGGTAATAACACCATAAAACCCGATAAAATTTTTAAAAAATAATGGTAAAACACTTGTACAACAACACCATAAAACAAACTAATGCATTCGTATACACATGCACAATTATAAATTAAAACACCCCGGTAAGAACTTTGACACATGAGGAACCACACCATAAATTGTATTAATACACCCCCATAATTATTAAAAAATAATTGTTAAAACACACTAAACACTAATAATAGTACACTAGGTACACGAATATATCCGTATATGCATGCACGAAACACACCGGTAAAGTCACTGACACTTGTTGAATCACACCATAAAATTTTTTAATACACCCCCATATTTATTAAAAAATATTTATTAAAGCACACTAAACACTTATTAAAGCACATTAGGTAACGTAGAGACAAGCACAATATCAATTAAGTAAATCCTTGACTCGTACCGGTAAGTGTTGACAGGTGCGATCCGACCTCCTCGACTCTCGAAACACAACTGAGAAGAGTCGACCTCTTCAAGTGCAAGAGTTATTGGTTGTTTACAGCAGCCAATCAGACATCATATAATGCACCAATAGCGTGCAACCATTTTGATTGCACATTGTATAATTATTCGAATATTAATTTTGTTATAATTTTTAATTTTTCGATTGTTTATTAACCAATTTATTGTTGCAATTATTTAAATTTATTTTTTTTTTTTAACTTACTTTTGCAGATATGTTGCAAAATGATTGTTAAATAATATATTACGATATATTTTATTGTAATTAATAACTTTTTGTTATTTATTTATACAATTATTGTTGTAACTATCCGAATTCATCGTTTTTATTAACTTACTCTAGCTGATATTTTGCAAAATGATTGTTAATGAATATATTATGACATATTTCATTCTAATTCATTATTATATAAATTAATTATTGTAATTCATTATTTTCATAACTTTCTTGCGCAAATATCTTTAAAATTATCTAGGAATTGTTGTATTCAATTTTATTTTTATGTAATCTTTTGTAATTATTTATTACCGAAGAGATTCAGTATAGTGTGCGAACTATTTTGAACACATAATAGTTTCATATTTTTTGAGAAGTTTCATTTTTATATATTGTTAAATATTTACGCGCGGTTTTTTAAAAAATGACGTCATCATTGAGAATGGAACAATTGGCGCCATCTCTCCGGCGAACAGGGTGAACTACATGGTTTTGAAATTGCAGTTTCATTAGTTTTCCACATTGCCACTGGACGTCGCCACGTGTATCTTTTCCGTTAAATTCAATTAATATAATTGATTTTACTAATATAATTGATTATAATATGAATCGAATTACATCTTAGTGCAAGACCAATTAACTTTGAATTGTCTTGACTTTACTAAACTATTATCAATTTTTAACCCTTAGGATAACTCTAATTATCATAAGAGTAAAGGGCAGGTATAACAAGGGCGCGCGAAAATATAAATTCAAAACGCATCTGAGAACGAAGCTCACAAAATTCTTTCAACTTCTCAAATTAATTATTATATAATTACTATATGATACTTTAAGACTTCTCAACAGTACAATAAACTATAATATTTCAAATATTTTTATCGTATTTAATCTCCACACTGCAAACGCAAATTACAAAAACAAAATTGCAAAATTCGAAGTGAACAAATTAAACAAATTACTACTACTAATAACAAGTTTCTTGCAAAAGAGATTTCGAAACCCATAAATAACTAATGGAAGAAACGTGAAATTACCTCGTAGAGTTCTGCCTTACCTCCATTTCGTCGATCGCTGTTTCCAGTCGACTCGTTCCGCCAACAATCGAACAATTTACCTCAGTACACGTCGTAAGGGCTGTCACGCTATTCCAGCTACTTTCGAACAGCTTCTGCATTCGTTATCGCGAATTATTCGAGTTTCTTTTTCGACTGGCGTCCTCTTTAACGGGCGCGTCTCTCCCGACAGAGACAAGCTATTCGGGATTTCATGGCGCGGAACAATCATCTTCATGTAACCGGCCTGAATAATTCTGTATCCAGAACGACGGCAGACAAACGAGTTCGCGGGATTATGGAAATGATCGTTTAAGAGTTCTGTCTGTTCCACGTGACAGCAGGGTGCAACGAGAATTTCGCGCGAATAATCAACCGGCGGAGAGCTCAGGACCGATTAAAAGCGGGCGAACGTTTACGTGAAAGGATTGGAATACAGTGGTACACCAGAAGCTCCTATTATTCGAATACCATGGCATTTTCTGTTTCATGAATATTCCATTATCGCGAAATATTTTTTAGTGGTCGGACGATTCAGATGTGGGAGCACAGAATTTCAAATTTGTATGTTTGCTAGATAGGTTTTTTGCTTTAGATTAAGTATTCTTATTATTTTAGGTTCGTTTTTGGGATAGATTTTATTTTTTTGGGGTTGCTAATATTTTTATGTTACAAATCAAGGTCAAACTCGGTCATCTTTCTTTTTACACAGTTAAGCAAACAACCCTTGAAACTTTACTCATCGACTGTTAATAAATACACTTGATTCCGTGCATTCCAAAAATTTCTATTGATTCTATTCATTCTCAATATCTTCAAAAACCAAAATCCAAATCATCAAACTTAAAGGTACCACCTCTCCTTAGAAGTATTATACCCGAAAGTCAATAGACGTAGCGAGCTTTATGTTTATACACACACACATATAACTTTACATAGTTTACAAAATGAAAGAACATTGTTTTTAACCATTTTCAATATAAGGAATACATTCTAAAAATTCTACTCTAAATTCCCAAACAATATCGCTAGTAAATGTTGATTATTTTTGCCTTCTGACTATTACGTTCTTTTTCTGTTTCAGTTCGTTTCATCTAGGTTAAGGCTCATTTCACCGCAAGTTCTGCGCGCAAGCTATTCGCGTACTTTCATGTTCTTTTTCGCTCTTTAGCCACGTGTTTCGCTAAACATAATTATTTCACTAACTAGAATCTAAGATTGATCACTTTAATTAAAGCGTTAACGAATTCGCGAAAGAACTCGTTGTTTGTCTAAACGAGACGTTAATTGGCTCGAAAACAAAATGGCAGCCGAAGCGAGGAAATCGCGTGTTTCGTTGATAATTGTCTTAGAATATACCATGGTCAGATCTCGTTACAAGTTTCTATTAATACAATAATATATTATTCTTCAGTTTCTTCGCATATATACAAATTACTATATATATCAAGCCATAACACATTCATAATTTATTACTATTCTGTAGAAAACGCACATCTATTAAATCGTAGAATACAATAGCAGAGAAGGTAAGATCTGGATCCAAGTTTAAATAGATACAATTATACTGTTTTTCTCCGGACACTTTGTACATGTTCAGTAGGTTCCCCTAGCATTAATAACACCCATGTCGTACCATATCGAGTATTTTTAGTTTATTATCACTCACATCTGGTTGGCAGGACCCTTAATCTCAGTAGTAGAGTCCTTATTTGCAGTTTCCCATTCGTGTCGAGGTATCGTTGCTTTTATTACTTGCTGCGATCACTTTTTGGAGAATACCCAGAGCGCAAACGTCACTCGGTTTTTCATTTCCACCCGAATTCGTGTATCCGATAGAAATTAGGAACCGTTTCCCTCAGCCTTGTTCGTAAAAATTGTACGCCCACACCGAGCCTTCATCTCGCGAAATAAGCAATCGAACAGATGGACACGAAATAGACACGAGGTTGTTCGCTTCGGAACATCGGATGCATAGACACGTTGTTCGCTTCGGAACATCATTCGACACGTAGTCGTTCAGTTTGGAACATCGTTAAAAATAAGTAGAGTATCGGTGTTGTACAACTAACCTACACTTATAAATATTAGGACTTGCGATATTGAAACTTCCTGAGTTTAATCAACGCTAAATGTTACTTTGCGACTCTGCGGCGCACAGATTACCTCGAAGAATATGTCGTTCCTTGTGAAATTCGAGGGTACCGAGTGCTTTTAACAGTTTCAACGCTCGCAGAAAAGTTAAGGTTTCACCGAATCGCTGGATTTATTTCCAACTGTTCGAAGAAGAACGAATGTAAAAGTTTCGACGCTCTTAAGAGCGATCGTAGATCTGTCTGCGAAGTTTCGCGAACCTTTTTCCAAGTAGAACTGTCCTCCGTTACCGGTTAAATTAAAGAGATTAGATTTCGAGCCGTGTAACTTGTCCAGATTGTCTTAATTAATTAAACATCTTCTTGTCGACATCATTCGCTAACTGATAAATGCTCCTCGAGTCTGAGACGAGATCAAATTTTTCTGCGTAATTGTGGCATGTTTCTTGTAGCTTGTTCAGGAAATGTAGAGTTTTTCGAAGGTACAGTTCGAATTCGATCGATAAATACCTAAATCGCTTCACATTAATTATAGTTTAATCAGAAACAAAATAACTGAGAAATAAACGGAAAAAATTGTAGCAAAATTGTCAAAAAATATTGAAAATACATTCATTTCGTGTAAAAATCAGATTAAGTCATTTTCGAAATAAACTCGTATCACTTTTTCATTACATTTGACGTAACAGGGGACTTCTCTTATCAAACATCTAGTTACATCGTTTTTTTTTTAAATAAATTCTCGTCGGATAGGGAATAGATTCGTATGTTTGATTACCACCAAACGAAACACGTAGCATCAAAATGGCGATTTTTAGTATTCCAGAACGGTGAAGGACAGGTCGTAATTACGTGGGCTGTATTTTACGTATTCTGTCACGGGAAATGTATTTTACACGACAGATTTCCGACGTTTTTCAAACCCACCTGAATGGAAATTTCACATCGAGCTCAAGGACAACGCATAAATTGTTTACGCGGTGAAATAGATAAATAGGGATCGATAGTGGAGGCTAGTGTAACATGCTTGTAAAGATAGATTCGCTGTAACAGTCAGTTTCAACCTAATTAAAAATTGCTGTTATAAAATGAAAATAAATTATGTGCTAACAATTCAGTAGAAATACATACAAATATAAATTCTTGATCATTTTTAGAATTTTATACAACACGAAAATATTTTTGATTAGTACTTAATGTTAACCTTAACTTAGTCACAAATTAAATAGTAACTTAATATTACATTATTATTTATTATAAATTATGTATTACATTATAAATTAAATAGTTCTAAATAAGTAAGAAAATGGTTAACAAATTTTAACCTTAATTTTATTTTACAAGTTTTAAATTGCTTCAAATGATTTTTTAAATTAAAATTAAGCTCAAACTTTCACATCTTATATTGAATTTTTAGAGATATCTTAAACATTCAATAATGTTTAAATACAATAAAATAGAATATCCCTTATTCCACTACTAATCTATTATTCAGAAACCCCTTTCTGTTTACAACAGTATTAACACGTAACTATAATTACAATTCCAATCGAAACTCCCCGAATCGAATGCAAAAATACTTCTCATTCAAAACCAATAATTAATCCTCTCGTTCAATCACGAACAGACGTATCGATACACTCGAGATCTCCCTTTGTGCATCACGTCAGTCCTTCCTTCAGCAAGAATTTCCTTTGAAACGCGTTAATATACATACGTACACTTCAATCAAGTGTATTTCGCGATATTATACAATACACCTTCTGTATCAAATCTATCGAATGAATCGGGAATTGAATTCCACGTTCACGAGATAATTGTCATTCACACGATGAGGATGCTCGACGTATAGAGCCACTTTACACGCCAGTTTCAACGCTTCAGAAACTTGGAAATGGTGCTCCTTCGGTGTGTTGACCGCAGCTTGCTATATTGCATAACACTTCGATGCATTGAACTGATGCAAAAATAGGATGTTAAGGGAGGAGTGAAATGGAACATGGGAGGGTGGTATGGAGAAAGGGAGAAAGTTTTTAGATGCGTATTTAATATTTTATCAATGGTTCATGAGTTTGATAGTGATCAGAATTTAAATTTGTAATTTTGTGAATTTGTAATTTTGTGAATTTGTAATTTTGTGAATTTGTAATTTTGTGAATTTGTAATTTTGTGAATTTGTAATTTTGTGAATTTGTAATCTTGTGAATTTGTAATTTTGTGAATTTGTAATTTTGTGAATTTGTAATTATGTGAATTTGTAAATTTGTAAATTTGTAAATTCGTAAATTCCAATACTTCTCAATTTCCATTCATCTACATTTGTTCATTTCCAGATTATTAAACTTTTAAATTCGTCAATATCAAAATCATAATTTTTCCAAATCCCCACATTCTCATATCCTTGCATTCCCAAATTTCGATGCTTCCAAATTCCCATATTTCCAAATCTCCACATTTACAAATCGCCATATGTGCAAATTCCCACTATCCTAAATCCACGCACTTCCAAATCCCCACATTTGCAAATTTCTACTCTCTCAAATTCCTACACTTCCAAATCCCTATATTCTGAAATCCCCGCACTCTAAAATCCCCACACTCTCAAATCCCCACTTTCCCAAATCCCCATATCTCGAGATCTCCATATTCCCAAATCCCCACACTCTCAAATTTCTACTCTCCTAAATCCCATATCTCGAGATTTCCACATTCTCAAATCCCCATATCTCGAGATCTCCACATTCCCAAATCCCCACACTTCTAAATCCCCACACTTTCAAATTCCCACTCTCCCAAATCCCCATATCTCGAGATCTCCACATTCTCAAATCCCCACACTCCCAAATCCCCACTCTCGCAAATCCCCATATCTCTAGATCTCCACATTCCCAAATCCTCACATTCGCAAATTACTACTCTCCCAAATCCCCACATTCGCAAATTCCTACACTCCCAAATGCCCACGCTCTCAAATCCCTAAACTTCCAAATCCCCGTCCTCTCAAATACCCACTCTCGCAAATCCTCATATCTCTAGATCCCCACATCCTCAAATCCCCACACTCCCAAGTCCCCATACTCTGAAATATCCCCATTTCCAAATTCTCAAATGTCAAAATCCTTACATCCAAAAATTCCTAACCTAAAATTTCCTAATTTCAAAATTGCCAAATCCCAAAGCTCGAACTACCGCTTCCAAAGTCCAACCTAAATTCCCACCACTCCACCCTCGCAAAAATGAAGAGTACTCGTAGAAGGAAGCCAATGTAAAAAGTCCGATAATCGAATTTGATCGGTCGGATTATCTTTCTTTGTCTCCAACAAAGGGTGGTATGCCGACGGTTTTAATTTGTCCGCGGTCGGAAATCTCGAATTGAAATGAAGCGATGCAGAGGAGAATCGTGATGGTATTTTCTGAGGACTTCGTCACCAGGAATTCACGTGTCGACTACACAGCTTCGTTAGACTAATATCGAGAGGAGAGTACGCCCCGGGAATCTTTCGTTTTTCGCCGCGTGGGAAGCAAACCAACGTGAATTTCACTTTAATTTTCTGACCACGTATCAGGGACCGCGGTATGCGGGCATCGGGTCCTCGGTAAACTGGACCGGACCAACAGCTGAATGCTCGTGAAACTGCGTTACATACTTCCTATTAAATTAACTCTTACCCTTTCAGAATTTCCTTGTCCCGTTCGATCAACGACCTGCAAAACCGTCTCTATCCGATATTAATTATTATTCCCTTTCGCATGCAACGTGCCTCGTTAACGCGATCTAATTACGCTCGCCGATAAATCTCTGTCCCTTCTTTTTTATTCGTTCTATCGATTCCCAGTCTCTTGATTTACGGTAATATTTCTCTAAAATTATAATTTCTTCTAATGTCAATTTTTTGTGTATTTTTCTGTTTTGTTATTTTTTTTTATTTATTCGATGATATAGGTGCATACTTGTTTCTTCTAATGTCAATCTTTTGTGTATTTTTCTGTTCTGTTATTTTTTTTATTGACTCAATGATATAGATGCATACTTGTTTCTTCAATTTTTGTGTCTTTTTCTGTTCTGTTATTTTTTTTATTTATTTGATGATATAGATGCATGCTTGTACATAGTATATGTATACACATATGTGCAATATGAAATAATATATTAAGGCGTATTAAAAATATATCTTCATTGCTATAATAAATAAGTATATAGTATTACATTAAATAATTTTATTTAATACATTATATAATAATTTTACTTAATATAATTACTATAAAAACTTGCACCAAATCAAAAATAAAGTAAAACATCCGACAAAATAAATTGTACCCTGTAGCTGAAATTAAAATAAATATTTCTAAAACATTTCCCTGTAGTTCCAACAGAGAACAGAAAAGTTCAACTGTCTTCTGTTTTTCCATTCTTGGACCCAGTTTTCCATAAATTAATATTTGCTCGGAACTGAAAGCAAAGTGCCTGGAAGTTAGATCAAAGATGCTAATGAAGTAAATAAACTCTACTTATATTTCCATTAGCGGCCGCATCGTTTAAACGATCGCCATCCGTTATCGACAACGCGAAACACGAATATCGCATTTTCTATTCTATTTCCAGCGTCCATGCGAAGGACTTGATGAAGAAGAGTTCAGCAAGGCAATGCACTTCTATAAATCTAAATGAACGTTGACAGAAAAGTAGGACGCTTATTGCAACAAAAGTGACTCGTGACTTCATCCTGTTTCAATTTCGGGTCATTGCGAATCGTATTTTCGTTCGACTTTCATAAACACAATTTCATTAAGCCGATATAACCGTTCCGACCGCCATTTTCGAACGCGATTGTCGCCAATTTATTTAACTATAATCTTACCGTATACATACAGAGTACTTTTTACGGATCTGTTTAATATAATAGTCGGATTGAAAATATTCAATTAACACTGGGTTTACATATTAACACTGGGTTTATATATTCGAATTCATTATTAACAATATATTTAATGATTTTCGAGGTGTACTCAACTTTGTTTTGCAGAACTTGGCCGCGATTAAGATTGTTTTAACCTCATTGTTGTCACTCGCAATTTGTTGTCGTAAAATCAAGATCGCGGTTTTTATTAACTAGTAGATGTAACACTTGATGGTATGAACGATGCTCCAGTTGATAGTAACGACAAGATCAAATGGGGAGTTCATCAATGAATCACCAAAGAATTTATCAACATTCATATGCACGATTATATAAATCAGAAGTGTGCATATATGACCCGATTAACCGTGTCTCGTATCATTGTAGATTGTGTGTTCTTTGCAAACCTACTTTATATACTCAGAGATAAATTACATAAGGTATTGTGCAATTGAAATGATAATAAAGATTTGGGAAATTATAATATAATAACTATAAATAATTTATTCAAAGATTTGGAAAATGATTAGAGAAGTGTAAGTCGGTAATTAGAGATTTGACTTAGACATCTGTACATGTAGAGGCTAGGGACTGCAGCGACAGTACATTTATCGGTGCTATCAACCCCCATTTAATCGATTTATAGAAAATCATAATATAACAATTATAAATCATTTATTTAAAGATTTGGAAAATGATTAGAGAAGTGTAAGTTGGTAAATAGAGATTTGACTTAGACATCTGTACGTGTAGAAGCTAGGGACTGCAGCGACAGTACATTTATCGGTGCTACCAACCCCCATTCAATCGATTTATAGGAAATCATAATATAACAATTATAAATCATTTATTTAAAGATTTGGAAACTGATTAGAGAAGTGTAAGTCGGTAATTAGAGATTTGACTTAGACATCTGTACATGTAGAGGCTAGGGACTGCAGCGATAGTACATTTATCGGTGCTATCAACCCCCATTCAATCGATTTACTCAATTACTTTCTATCGGAGGCCGATAATTGTTGTTCTAATGCGACAGAACGTTGAATTAGATCGCTGAAAGATAAATCAGCAGCGTGCATGATCAATTCAGCAGGAGATGCCGAACGCGTCGATAAATTGTCGGACAGTCTCGCCTGGGATATTGTGAAATTGCTTTGACACATTTCCTACCGTTTGCCCGTTCGGGCAACGTGAATCGATAAATTAACCGATAGATAATGCACACGGCCAGATGGGACGTACGTTTCTGTCGCACGTCAACTGTATTCGTTGCTTCTGGCCAGTAATTCATCGATGTTAATACTACCTCAACTTCCGGCGACCGATGACCGTCGCCGTTACCGAGCTTCTACGAGTCATTCGATTTTCGGGTTATGTTAGGTTAGACCTTTGTTAGCAGCTTCATTTTTTATTTATTCTGCGAAAATTGTAATTTTTTTAGTTATTATGTTGGTAAATTTATTAAGCTGTTCGATTGTTAAGTTGGCAAATATCTGAATTGTTCAATTATTAAGTTGGAACATTTAGAAATTTCGTGAGGGGTTTTTTTAAGATTTCGTGCATGGTTTTTTAAGATTTCGTGCGGGGTTTTTTAATATTTTGTGCATGGTCTTTTAAGATTTCGTGCATGGTTTTTTAAGATATCGTACATGGTTTTTTAAGATTTCGTGCCGGGTTTTTTAAGATTTCGCGCCGGGTTTTAATATTTCATGACAGCCTAACCCGGTGAATTTCTGCGAACGTTCGAGCCGCAGCCATCTTGGCAAATATTTTCCAAGAACGTATCGTCCACGAATGATTCGCGTCACCCGTTACATTCGCCATACTTATAGACTTTTTCAATTTCGTTCACGCCATACGTTCCCTGTGCCATAGCCATACATATGTATAGGTAGCATAGAAGAGGCAGGGGACACGGCACGTACACCCGTAGAAATGTTCTCGCGGCAGCGTTTCAGCGGCCATTATGGTTTTCCCATTTCCCGAATGATATCCAACTGAAATGAAGGGAGATGAAAGAGGACTAGAATAAAAAGAGAAACACGTGCGCCAGCACGAAAGGGATAACGGCCGTGTAGTCGCCGGGAAATACGAGAATAATTGGACAGAAAGGACCAGGACTTTTACAACGCGTTTCTAAAATATGCCGGCTGATATTGCTGCGGGACAGAATTTGCCTGACTGCTCGTTATGTCTACTGAAAATACCTGAAAATATCGCTTTTATACCGTTATCGACGTTCCGATATTTTTACGAGTATTCATACTTTGCGGACGAATTTATTTCGCGGGAAAAATTCTGTGGGACTTTTGTCATTTCTTTATGAGGCACTGTGGAGATATGGGTGGTTGGAGATTTAGGATGGTAGGAATGTAGAAGTTTTTGATGTGGGGATTTGGAAATGGGGACATTTGACAGTATGGGGACTTGGAAGTGTGGGGATTTGAGAATGTGGGGATTTGGGAGTGTGGGGATTTGGGAATGTGGAGATCTAGAGATATGGAGATTTAGGAGAGTGGGAATTTGAGAGTGTGGGGATTTGGGAATGTGGAGATCTAGAGATATGGAGATTTGGGAGAGTGTAGGGATTTAAGAGTGTGGGGATTTGAGAATGTGGGGATTTGAGAGTGCGGGATTTGAGAATGTGAAGATCTAGAGATATGGAGATTTAGGAGAGTGGGAATTTGAGAGTGTGGGGATTTGGGAATGTGGAGATCTAGAGATATGGAAATTTGGGAGAGTGGGAATTTGAGAGTGTGGGAATTTGGGAGTGTGGGGATTTGGTAGTGCAGGTGTTTGCGAATGTGGGGATCTAGAGATATGGGGATTTGTGAGAGTGGGGATTTGGGAGTGTGGGGATTTGAGAGTGTGGGGATTTGAGAGTGTGGGGATTTGAGAATGTTGGGATTTGAGAGTGTGGGGATTCCAGAATGTGGGGATATGGAAGTGTGGGAATTTGAGAGAGTAGGAATTTGCAAATGTGGGGATTCAGGAGTGTGAAACTTTTGGAAGTTGGGAATTTGGAAATTTAGGGAAATTTTTAATTTGGAAATTTTGTGGATTTGTAGATTTAGGAATTTGTAAATGTAGAAATTGGGAAATTCGAAAATTTGCATATTTGAAAATGTGGAAACTTGAGAATTTGGAAATTTGAGATTTTGGAAATTAGTTAATTATAAATTTTGGGATTTATATAATTTTGTAATTTAGTAATTTAATAACCCAGTAATTTAGTAATCTTGTAACCTACTAAGCTACTAATTTATGAATTTAAAATTTAGAATTTAAAAAATGGTTAAATTTAAAAATGTAAAATAATTTATTTCTTCGCCTACACTTTAATATCTCTCCGTTATTACTGTTTTTATCTGGCATCGAATTCGTAGTTGTAACGATTACACATTTATTAATCTGAATTCTGGAAATACGAAAAACTGATCACGTAGTTGGAAACTAGGTACTTAGATAACGTTTTATTGAACGCAACAAACCATTAGATAAAACGCGATAAGATAAATCGTTTGACCGAGCAATTAAAGTGACCCGCATCGATACTTCAGTTTTCTCTATGAATTTAACCATTTTATTGGATAAAATGAACTAAACTCAGATGGAAGCTCTTGTGTAACACTTTAGAGATCAGGAAAAATACAAAATAATAAAGATCTATTTAAATGTGGATTATGTACATAGCCGAAGTGTATATGTATATGTCTTACAATGTTTAAAATTTTCAAATCTCTAAATTTCCTAATTTATGAATTTCAAAATTTTTATATTGGCAGATTTGTCATTTTTTGAATTTCGAAATTTTCATAATGTCAAAGCACTGTGTTTGATAATTTCCAAATTCTCAAATACTGAAATACATTAATTCTATAATTTTCTAAATTCTTGTGCTTTCATGTTTCCAAATTGCTACTTTTCTAAAATTTCAAATTCCTAAATTTGCAAACTGCTGTATCGCAAACTTTCTAAATTTTTGAGTTTGAAGAGCCAAAATTCTCCGAATTTCCTAATTCTTAGATTCCTAAATTCCCAAATTCCCACACTCTCAAATCCCCACTCTTCCAAATTCCCATATCTCTAGATCCCCATATTCCCAAATTCCCACACTCTCAAATCCCCACTCTTCCAAATTCCCACACTCTCAAATCCCCATATCTCTAGATCCCCATATTCCCAAATTCCTACACTCTCAAACCCCCACTCTTCCAAATTCCCACACTCTCAAATCCCCACTCTTCCAAATTCCCACATTCTCAAATCCCCACTCTCCCAAATCCCCATATCTCTAGATCCCCATATTTCCAAATTCCCACACTCTCAAATCCCCACTCTTCCAAATTCCCACACTCTCAAATACCCACTCTCCTAAATCCCCATATCTTCACATCCCTATATCTCCAAATCTCCACTCTCCCAAATTCCCACACTCACAAATCCCGACTCTCCCAAATTCCCAAACTCTCAAATCCCCACATTCTCAAATACCCACTCTCCCAAATTCCCCAATCTCCAAATTATCACATCTCCGACTTCCTAAATTCGCAAATTCCCAATTTCCCAAATCCCCAAACCCCCAAATCCCCAAATCCCTAAATCCCCAAATCTCCAAATTCCAAAACCCCCAATCCTCAACATCCCCGTAACCCAACCTCTAAAATTCCTACCAAGTATACGCTCGTTAACTGTAAGCACGATTTACCATGAAAAGTTAATTTCCATCCCCGAATAAACAAAGCGTCGCATGAAAGAAAGACGCAAACAAAGGAGAGAAATGATTAAGTTCGGTTCCAAGCGGCGACCAAGCAATTTTTCAAAAGAACACGCCACCAGGCTCCACTTAAATGTGTAACTTCCCAAGAAGAAAGCAGCAGCCGCGGTCCATGAATCTTTAATTTGATAAACGTAGCACAGAAACCGTTCGGCGAAACAACTTGCTAGTTTCTGTACAAACAGAGCAGCGTGTCCGTGTGTTGCACAATGTCTGGCGAATCCGTAGAAAAGAAGCTTCAGGCGTGTTCCTCTGTGTTCCATTTTTAGCCTGTTTAATCGTCGCACACACACAGGCAGACAGAGAAAGAGATTGGGGGTGTAAAGAGAAGGCAGCAGGATACCGACAAGGGAATAGGGCAGCTAGAAAAGAAAAATGGGAACGAACGGATCTGTGGAGAGCCATAGCTTGGGGAAACCAAATGTTTGCGGACAAATCGTCGTCGTTTTCGACGAGGAAAAATCAACAAACGTTTCTGGCTCGGTCCTAATGCAACGACCGATGGAAATCGTTTCGTACGCCCATGGACCACGGTCCTCCATTCGACCGACGAGTTCCGATCTATGGATATTGTCTGGATACGATCAAGGACACGGCGCGTGACTATGGATATAGTGAAGAGTTGGATGTAGTTTTTCTTCCTGGGACACGTCGGGGAAGATTGTTTTGATCGGATCAAATTTTGGTTGCGGATTTTGGATAATTAGGGGTGGGGGATTTGGGAGATGGCGTGGGAGGATTTTAGGGTGGAGGGTTTTATGATGGGAGGATTTTTGGATAGTGGATTTTAGGATAGCTTTGTAGGATGGGGAGATTTTAGGATGGGAAGATTTTAGAGTGGGAAGATTTTAAAATGGGAGGATTTTAAGGTAGGAAGATTTTAGGATGGGAGGATTTTTGGATAGTGGATTTTAGGATAGCTTTGTAGGATGGGGAGATTTTAGAGTGGGAAGATTTTAGAATGGGAGGATTCAAAGATAGGAGGATTTTAGGTTGGGGAGATTTTAGAGTGGGAAGATTTCAGAATGGGAGGATTTTAAGGTAGGAGCATTTTAGGATGAGAAGATATTAGGATGGGAGAATTTTAGGATTTGAACTTTTTAGAGTGGGAAGATTTTAGGATGGGAGGATTTCTAGGTAAGAGGATTTTTGGATGGAAAAATGTTAGAAGGAGAGGATTTTATGATGTGGGATTTTAGGATGGGAGAATTGGGAGATTTTAAGATAGGAGGATTTTTTTAATATGAAAATTTAAGGATTTTAAAATTCTACCATTTGAGGATCTGAGAATTTCAGACTTTGAATATTTTAGTGTTTGAGGATTTAAGTATTTTATTATTTTAAAATTTGAGGATTTTAGAATTTAAAAATCCTGATATTTTTGCTCTTTAGAATTTTGGTATTTGAGCATTTGAATATTTGAGTATTTGAGTGTTTGATAATGTAAGAATTTTACAATTTTGTAATTCTGTCACATTAGAAATTCAACATTTAAACATTTTAATATTTAAAATGTTTAACATTTAAACGATTTTTCTTTGAAAACTTGAGACTAAAATTTATGAACCTTGAAATCTTAAATCTTTAAAATGTTTAAATTATTAACTTTAATTTTAAACTTCGCTAAATTTGTAACTGTAGAACTTTATAAACCTAAAATGAATCTAATTGAAATTTTTTAAATGTTTAGACTATTAACACTAATTTAACACTTCGCTAAATTTGTAACTCCAGAACTTCATAAACCTAAAATAAATCTAATTGAAATTGTATAATATTTTAGCATAAAATATTTTTTTGTTTCGCAAATGTCTACCTTCATGAAACTGGAAGTCTTACGTCGTAGAAGCAGCGCATGCATAATAAAGTAACTATGATTTGTTTGAACATCATTATTACCAGCGATTGGTATTTACCGTGTAATAATGTAATTAGATAATCATTAACAAGACCGATGTGTAATTTAGCTAGCGCGATTGCGATCGATCCACTCACGATTCAATTATTACTAATTGTTTGCGTGTTTATCAATCAAGATTACGCGTGAAACGTAATCATTCATGATTTGATGAGCAATATTACATGTTTTATAAGATTAATCGTTCGGATTCGATTGATTGAGAGATAGTCTACTGGTATATTAAATGTATTTAAGTGCTAGTATATTTACTAGCATTACTAGAATATTTAGTTAGTATATTGAGTTAGTATATTAGTATTACTAGTACATTTAATTAGTAATATCTTAAATAATATTTTAATAAATTTATTTGCTTAATTTGTTTGTTGAAAAAAATTGTTTTGATGCAATAATAATTAATTTATATTTCATTTTTACTAAGTTACTTAATTATAGTTAACAATTAACTAATAAGTAACTAAGTATCTTTACTTCTTTAGTAAGTAAAATTGACTTTTCATTTATATTAATTACACTTATTATATTATTTACAACTATATCTAATTTTGAGAATATAGTATTTAGTATTAAGTATTAATATTATTATTAGTATTCAGTATTTAATATACTTAATATACAATACATTAGTCATATCAAAAATAATAATAATTAATATATTTTCAAGATACACAAATTTTATTTATTATATTACACTTATCATATTCAATATTTATAATAAATAAAATGCACTTATGATTCAGAGAATACTAATTATTATAAATTATGACTACAACTATAAGAATATTTTGAAAGTGAAATATAGTTAATATGTACTGATCATAGTTTACTTTTAACTCTCACTTGAACCGAATACATATACTTCTACAAGCTGAGTACTTGTTTTAATACGTTTATTATGTTTTTATGCAATAATAGGTATTACAAAATGAAAATGTTTCTAAATTATAGATTCACAAGTTTTTGTAGCTTCACAAAGAAAAAGGAGTCGTGTAAGCCTCCATAGCTCAGGGGTTAGAGCACTGGTCTTGTAAACCAGGGGTCGAGAGTTCAAATCTCTCTGGGGGCAAACTTTTTTTTCTTTTATTCTCACTCCAAAATTCATTCTGTACTCAAAGACAGACACATATAATATTAAAAATAATAAAATAAATTATTTACGAACAAATTATTATTATTAATGAAAAAGAAAAGATCTTATATAAGAGCAGGAGGAACAAACTGATTTTTAGAAACAAAAATATTCTTAAATGTTATTCGACCTATTTAATCATTTCTAAAATATCCAAATTAAAATATTTAAATTAGTAGAAAAGTACATATGTACAGTAATAATTATTACACCACACATATTTGCACAAACGTGTCTTATCTGAAAGTTGACTATCGTGACTCAAAGTCTTATCAATCGGTATTTTTATTTTTACCAAACTTTATCATCTTTTCAATCTTCCATTTCTGTCACCTATACAACTGATTCAAGCATGAAATTAAATGTAAAACTTTCTGTAACTTTTAACTTTCTGAAAGCAATGAATTTTTGAAGATTCCTCCAACAAAATTCAAACATCATTCACGTATAATCTTTTGTTCCAAACTCCATTAAACGAAATTCGTACAAATCCCTAATACAATTTTACTTAAACTTAATGTCTTCTGATCGACTACGTGCAAATATTTGTAACAGTTCACTGAACTTCTCGTTGTCCCTGTAGAAATTCTTCGACCCAAACCACTGATGTTTCGCGATCGATCATCGCGATAAAACGTGCGATACCACCTGTGGACAAAATTTCTCCCAGCGCGACTGGTCACGTTCCCATTACAGGTGAACGTAAAACCCACATCCGACTGGGAAATTGTTGTCCTCGTTAAACGAAGTGCATGTATTGTACGCGATTACATTTCGTGAATCACTCCTTCATAATTTATAAATAAAAATATACGTGCTTCGAATTTGTACGAAAACTAATTCTCTTGTTAATGTTGCTATTATATCTTTTTGTACTTCCTTCGCTAAGTACATTATTTCATTTTTAACTTCTGAAAAATATTTTTCTTATTAAGCAAGTTTATAGACACTTTTATAAATGTATAAACACTTTTCATTATGATTATAATAAATAATTTTTATTTATTTTTGACAATTTGTTTTAGATTATTGTTCTACATTTTTTAAATAAATAATTTGTTCTACATTATTTTTTAAATAAACATATTATGTATTATTATGCATTTACTGAATTTATTGACAAAATGAAATAAACTAAACACACAGTAAATCAAGTATATTGAGCAAATAATATGAAAGAGTGCACGTACATTTATTTAATACATCCAGTACAGAATGAATGAATAAATAATACAAAAGTGAAAAGAATGAGTTATTGAATATTAAAACACATTGAATATATTCAAGAATATTGAATACAAATTGCTGGCAATGAATAAATTATTTTTTACTTATTCACCATATGTTTCTTTTCATAAATTTAATTTGATGCAACATATTAATATTTGATTATATTAATTTTTCCAGAAATTTATACTGTCGAATAAATTTCTGTCATTTGACAAAAGAGCTGTTAAATTCTCTATAAATAAACTATGTGAACGTTTTACAGTAATCAGAAAAATGATTTATTTTTGGAATAGTAGAATGTGCTTATTGGCTTTTACAGAAGAGTAGATAACAGTTTCATCAACGATAGCGTTTCAGCTTCCATTTCATACAGGAAATTGTAAAGGGGTCAAGTTAGCCGGTCATTAAAAATTTAAAATATAGATACTACCTTTCGTGTTACGAGAAAATATTTGAACGAAGGAATGCTTGAAGGGAGCAAATAGTACGATGAGGGTCGCTACTTTCTTGAATTTACAACTTTCGGAATTTCTCAAAGCTTTTACCTCTTGAAATTAAACTTATATTTTTCGTTGATTCTTTCGTTGGCTTTAGAGGACGTAAAATGCTATAACACTATCTGTATTAAAAAAGTTTCATTATAAAAATATACCGTGATTAATATATTTCAGTGAGGATTACTCAAATGTACTAAGCATAAATTCATTTTGAAAAACTTCTACTATTTTCATTTTCAATCTTCTGTTATTTTAATTATTACATATATTAATACACATATTATTACATATATTACATACATTAATTTATATATTATCTATTGATGTATCATGCTCCTCTCGATTATTCTTGAAGGCACGATAGTTGCACCCAATGTGTCGGGTGAACTCGTTTGTGCATAAGACAGGGTGAAAAATTAACAATATAGGTACGGTGCTGATTGAATTTATTCAGCAATAGTTTTTAGTAGGTTTTAAAGTGACTTGGTTGAATGTTGAATCGTTTCTGATATTTTTACATTTTGGTATGTGTGAAGTAAACAATTTTTTGGTTATGGAGTGGTGGTTCTACCAATCCGACGTAAGCTGTAGAGGGAGGAAATAGAATAGAGGGTGGAAATAGAAGAAAGAGGGAGGAAGGCTGGACTAACGGTTTGGTTCTTCAGGTAGTTTGGAAAAAATTCTAATTTTTAGGGACAAGTTTACAGCGTGACGACTAACTACTTACTATGGTCCAAAAAATATGGTGTCCTAAAACAGTTTAGGTTTCCGTCATCATCTGTTCTATAAACGGTTTGGGTCCTAACTATACAATACTACGATGCTACAGTTAAATCATAGAAAACCAATGCATGTACCATGTACAGATGCATGTAGATGCCGTGCGAGGTCAAGGCATCGTCCAACAATTTACGAATATCGAATTTACGATAAATCTTCAGACAAAACAATATAAAAACTTCCTCCAAAAATTAAATCTTGAATGAAAAAATACAATATTACGACGCCACATTATTTTATACATATTACATATATTAGTTTCGTGAATTTACATAAAAGTTTAAATTAATTCTTCAAAAAAATTAAACTTAATTCTTCATTGTCGATCGACGTTTGATTTCGCAGGCTATTAAAGTCTTAATTACCATTTAAACATTCAAAATGTCCAACTCATACATGAAGAAATTTGATTTCGCCGCGTCAGATAGAAAGACCGATTGTCTGAAACTCGCGAAACGTATCAAAAGGAAAAGGATACATTATCCAGCGTTAAATTCACAAGACGCTATAACACAATGCAACTCGAAATTCGCCCTAATTTTCAGCACGTAGCGTCGAATATACGGGAGCTTTATGTTATCGAGAAAACTGAGCCAGGACCGGGGGTCTCCTTCAACAATGCCAAGCACTTTGCGTCGGAGTAACTTGCAATTCAACTTTCATGGCTTTTGTTAACGCGAATTTATCGATTGCTCGCTCAATACCGAGCTCGATACTGCCATGTGAAACGTAAGCAAAAAGCAATACTTAATTTACCTATTTCAATGAGACATTGTCTTGGAAACAGATTAAATCTCCGAACGAAATTCCACCTTTTGAATATTGATACTTTCATGGAACCTCTTAATGGGTCAATATTGATCCATATACATTTTCTCTCTCTAATGGTATAACCTTTGCAGTGATTACATATATAAAATGTATATGTAAAATGTGAGATTCATTAGTTTGAATTAATTAAAGATTAAATTAAAACGTGAGGTTATTTCAACAAGTACTCATTAGGTCTAATAATGAAAATGTAGAGAATGTTCACTTTTTACAAGTTATATGTCATAGTTCAATTATGATATAATTTTATTTCATTGGGCTTGAATTTGCCTTCAGAAAATGTGATCAGTTCAATAATTATCGAATTCATATATTTTTCTCCGATTTATTCAGATCGATTTTACAAAAATTACTGAAAGTGGTTAATGGAAGGACAATAATGATATGATTTTATGAATAAATTGATCTACAACAAAATTTTCAATATAACATTTTGAATATTGTGTATTTGGAATTGGAATGTAAATTTGAAGAAAAGTAGTATTTACTATTTAAAATAAACTGTTATTCGATTAACTGTTGTACGATTATTCCGTTTTATTAAAATGAAAAGAAAGTTTTGGTAATAAATTTGAATAAAATTACATGGCTCTTTTTATTCCGCTGTTATATATAATTCCGGGTTACACAATTCTCTTGTACCGGAGTTTATCAAACTGATAACATGAGAATTGTTAGAAGAGACATTCGCAGGAAAAAAATTTGCCTCCAGAGAGATTTGAACTCTCGACCCCTGGTTTACAAGACCAGTGCTCTAACCCCTGAGCTATGGAGGCTGTTGAAGTTTTTTTTCTTATGCACCTCCGACAAACTTTTTATCTTAGAAAATCTCCATTTATATGTCACGTGATAGAAAATACTGAAATTGTTACTTAATGATCTTACAATTTCATCAAATTCCAAATTACCTAATTTAGAATGATTTATATTTATAAATTTTACAATCTTGTGAGTTACTTGATTTTCAAAGTGCAGAATGTTTAAATTAGGATATTTAAAAATTGTCAATATGTATTAGGTTTAAAAATTTGTAATGTTTTAAATTTATAAATTGGTTCATTTGTAAGCTTTTAAGATTTCAATTTTTCTAGATTCTGAAGTTTCTGAATTTTTAAAAGTTCTTATTAGAATTTTACAAATTCTAAAATTCCTAGAATTCCTAGATTGTCCCAATTTTCTAAATTCCTTAAATTCTCAAGATTCCCTCAATTCCCTAATTTCTTCAAATTTCCCAAATTCTCAAAATTCCTTAAAATCTCTAAAATACCCTAAGGACTATAAAAACTCTACAATCTCTAGAATCCCTACATTACCCAAATTCCCTAAATTTCCCAAATCTTCAAAATCACCTAAGTTCCATAAATTCTCTGAATTCCCCGAATTCCCCAGATATCCGTATTCTGTAAATTCCCGAAAATCCCTAACATCCCTCCATTACTTAGATTTCCAAATTATCTAAATTTCATCGTCTCTAAATTCCCGAAAATACCTAAAATCCCTACATTACTTAAATTCCCAAATTACCTAAATTTCATCGTCTCTAAATTCCCGAAAATCCCTACATTACCTAAATTTCCAAATTACCCAAATTTCATCGTCTCTAAATTCCCAAATTACCCAAATTTCATCGTCCCTAAATTCCCAAAATTCTGAGTTCCAAAATTCCTAAATCTTCCAATTTCTAAGTCTCCAGGTCCCCATTCCCCCAAAATATTACCATTAAAATCTCCTAACAACCGATTCTCACAAAATCGTCCCACCAATTAGAAAATTTTCCGCAGCCCTACTATTTCGCAAATTCGTCCCTAGATCACAAGGCGCTAGTGAAAGGCTCGCTGCTCCAGAAATTGCCTCGATCTAGTAACATTTGCCAGTGTAAAACTGTAGCCAATGGGCTGACGCCAAGATAAATTACGCGTGAAACGATTTTCTTCGTTCCGGCCGAAAATTTAACTCGCTAATTGACATTCGCGAGCTCGAACAAGACAGCTGGCGTCGGTCTTAAAAGTTAATTGCAACGACGGCCAGGAAAAGCAGTCGCAGATGTTTTGAATGTGAATTTTCCTTTCTAAAACGAGGCACACCGTTCCGGTGATACGAAAGTTTCGCAGTTTCAACGGAAATGATAGCAGTTCGACGAAGTTCCGGCCTGGACTCGAATCGCCGACTTTCAAACCGAGTAACGAAAAAGGTGGCTCTCATGATATCGCGGATCACTGTTTGATTATCGCAGCAGGATCGTCGGTCTCGTCTTGGAAAGACTATTTGCAAGTTTAATTCGTTCGGCCTGATATTCGAAGCACTTGAAACCAGCTTAAACTCGGATCTTAGGATTCTATTGTGCTATTTATTCTGCGAGGAGAGAAATGTAGCAGATAGACGATAAGCTTGTTTCAGAGATTAATTCTTACGTTCTTAATTTCTTTTTATTTTTACTTGTTTATTTACAATTGCATAAACCGTTCATGGGTTATTAGCGACTCAGAGTATGTTTGTACAGTTTGTACAGGTTGTACAGTTTAGATGCTTTGACTGCAGCATGCTTTGAGTCGATTTGTGGAAAAACTGTTCACTTTTAATGTTTCAGACTGTTCAAATATTCAGTGTTTCTCGATACAATTCATTTTTGTATCTAAATACGTTAGTTTCAAATGAACCAACAGTATAAACATAGCTACTCATATGTTGGTGCAATAATTAGAATATATGAAAATGTATGAATTCAAGATTTGAAACGAATTGGCTACGTTGAAATCATTTGAATTATACGCAAACACGCAGCTTGTTTAACGGCATCATCTGAAAAACCAGAAGAATGATCGAACGTCACGTGAACTTTAACCTCTTTTTCTTTTATCACCGCCATTTAAAAAGCTCTTTCGCCCTGAATACCGAATGCACGATCACGGGCTAATTAGCATTTAATTAAGTCCAGAAAACGCTCTATTATATACCGTCAAGCTCATTACACAGTCTTTTTATATCTAGATTTTCAGACTTCTATTTCGTAAATTTATTTCGTACGCTTATCGACCCGCTCTACCGATATGTTGCGTCGGAAATTATTCGATGCGATTTTGTATCGCTTGTTTTATAATCAATACACGCACTTTACTGCAAAAAAATTCCCTAAATTCCCAAACTCTAAAATTCTTACATTTCTAAATTCCAATATTCCTAGACCCCTAAACTCCCAAGTGCCTAAATTTTCAAACTCTTAACTTCTCAAATTTCTACATTTTTAAGTCTTTAAATTTTCAAAATTTTTAATTTCTAAATCCTCAAATTCTCAAATTTTTGAATTACCAAATCCCTAAATAATATCCTAAAATATT
This sequence comes from Megachile rotundata, assembly GCF_050947335.1. NCBI lineage: Eukaryota > Metazoa > Arthropoda > Insecta > Hymenoptera > Megachilidae > Megachile > Megachile rotundata. The sequence goes on from NC_134986.1 coordinate 8,168,224, forward strand.
CTTACAAATTTCCATATTCCCTAGGATCCTCTTACAACTATTCTTAAAATCCTAAAATTCCTCCTTTCCTACAATCCTACAATTTCTCTAACCTCCAATTTTTCTCTAAGAAATCTAAGAAATTTAATATTTCCAAAACAACCAAGTCGACGAGCAGCAATATTAAAATTTTTCACAAAAAAGAAAACAGTAGTTTGCAAATCGGTTTACATTTGTCACGATAATTCCCCGTGACGTTAAAAGTAGATTTCTCGTTCGGAATTCATCGCTGAATTATGCGAGCTCTTTCAGCGCATTTTTGCCTCATTTCCGGGCAGTGTGTTCCTGTTACATGATTAATGGAGCCTGGATGGAGGCATCTCGAGCAAGCGGTTCGAAAAACGCGGCAAATAGCCTCATTCCGGTAGCAGCACGGTCAACATCGGTGATAGCGGAACGTGCGAAGTCGATTATTGCAGGCATTCTCGAGGCACGCGGAAATCGATACCTAATTATCGGTCGAGACACCACACGTGAACTACTGTGGGAATTTCCGTGACCTCTATCCATCGGCTCAGCTATTTCGTGCATGTGCCTGTTCCTGTTAGGATTACCAAGGAACCGGGGGATATGCTGTTAAACCACCCTACACTTTCATTTTTCTTTTGGCCTTGCCTTAGGCGCAGACATAATTCTTATTGAAGCAAATACTTTTTCCAATTAGGGAATACCTTCTTTTTTCGGTACGTCAATGATTTTCTTATTTTTGATTTACCAATGATTTTCTTATTTTCGATTTAAGCAAGGATGCTCTTAGGCAAGGATGAACTTTATGCTGTTTCTCGGCAGAGATCGAATTAAACAGCACAATGTATGATAATGCTGTTTTCAAAGGGGTGACATTGGAACGAAGTTTTTGTTTAAATTATTTTTCCCAAAGATGATATACTTTAACTTTGATAATTTACGGTTTTTAAAAATTCACAAAATATGTAATTTCCAAATGTTACAACATCGTGTATTAGTGCAAGGTGTTCCCATGGTGCCTAAACTTGGTTACCTTTTATTTACATGTAATGTACTTTTGTGGGATTTGTTAATACTCTTATGAAACGTGATGAAGGCAAAAAAGTGCGAATCAGAACATATGAAAACGATCGTTCAATTGAAACGGTGAGCGAGAGAGATAGTAGAGTGAGCCACTATAGTGGCGCTGTGTAATCTACGACATTCGCGAAAGCCACTATAGTGGATCGTCGTATAGAGAAATGGTACGAAAGCCACTATAATGGCGCGTCGTGCCTAAGAGGTTAAACAAGATTTTTAGAGTGCTATAAGACTCATTCAAAAAGTAAAAATTTGCTTTCCTTCTAATTTAAAAACGCATAATAATCTTTGTACAATATACATACATCTTAATGCACCCATACTCAGAAATAAATTGATTAACTCCATTCCAAATTTCAATTTTATTAACCAAATTGTTACATGAACCTTTGCATAAAAAACTGGGTTTGAAACGTTTAAATAATGTCGGGGAATATTTTCTGAGCGATTTCTGCTGTTTCAACGAAACAAGATCCATCATCATTCATCGTATCGTACAAAAGCTTTGTCCTCGAAAACAAATAGAAACGAAACAATGAATCTACATGCATTCATGAGTGTTCAAAAGCAACGAGGAAATGCAGAATATCGAGAGTTTCCCCGAATCTTTTATCAAAACATATGAAAACGATCGTTCACTACTTTGTACACTTAATAACCTCCATTTACTTATATAAGATCTATTTACTTCAAATCTTACGTAATTTATTTACTTACATAAGATCCATGGTTTAACATAGCAAAAGAGATAAACGCATCGTTAACTCACCATGATAATCAAGATACAGTCGATTACCCTAAAAAGAAGAAAAAAATAGCAAGGTTACATAGAGTATGAAGTGATAAATTGCTGTTCATCAGAAAAACAACGTACCAATCACACCCTATTCGCGAAGACATGTAATAATCTTGCCTGACAGACTTATGTAATTATCTTCGGATGATGAGAAAACAGTAATAATCGTTCAACTTCGTAACATTTACCGAAGATATTGTAATTGCCTCGGACAATTTATTTCGAAATTTATGCGCGACCTTCGAGGTCTTTTAAACACTTCAACGCATAAATGGAAGTCGATGTTAATTACACGTTTCTTAACTCGAACAAACATATTGGCTCGTATGTCTTTCTCTTACGAAGTCACTTCAAATATACATTTGACTAGCTTTACTAAAATTTTACTAAAATTTTTATAAAATTGTATGTATACAATTGTAAGTATAACATTGTTTATTATGTTTAATCAAATTTTTGGTCTCCTATTTAATTGTTGTTTTACGTTGAAAAAGAATGATTATTTTTTAATTATAATTATGTATTATAATAATCTTGAAATGATGCTAATTGCACTTTTAAATAAAATAGTACTAATTGTTCTTATAAATAAAAGAATTAGTGAATATTCTTATACATAAAAGAATACTGACTGTTCTTTTAAGTAAAAGTATACTGATTGTTCTTTTAAATAAAAGAATACTAATTCTTCTATTAAAATAGAAGATACTGAAAATTTCCATAAAAGACTGCAGGTTGTTCTTCAAAATAAATGAACACTCACTATTTTTTTCTTCAAATAAAAAAATAATCACTGACATCATAAATAAAGTATTTTTAATTTAACTGCTTGTAGGTCCTGTTCAGTAAATCATTTTCAATAAAACCAAATAAATACTAGAATATTAATAGGTACATTAACCTTATCGCAAACATTGAGTCAGTCTTGTGCAACAAACAGCCACAATTACTCGTAAGAAAATAATTGAAAAAACTTGAGAATTTAACAAAATTATAGAACAAAGTTATAGAAAAAATTATAAACAAAAATTATAGAAAGAAATTATAGACAAAAATTACAGACAAAAATTATAAAAAAAAATTACAGAAAGAAATTATAGACAAAAATTACAGACAAAAATTATAAAAAAAATTATAGAAAATGTTATAAAAGAAGAGTATATAAAAAATTATAGAAAACAAAACAGAAAGAATTTAGAATTAAAAAAATTAAAAAGTCTAGAAAGAAGTCAGGAAGCAAGACATAATCAATGTCCGCGTTGTTCGTCGCGGATCATTACAGCAAGCGGTAGCAAGTAAGAAAAGTGACAGGTTGAATTGTACCAGAGTGGTTGTGCATAGTAAGCGATAACACGTAGCGTGGAACAATGGTAGGTACAGGGTCTATCTGGGACGAGGATCGCGTGGAAGAAGCTGTAAGAATGGGAGAAAGATCGTAGATCGGTAGAGTGTAGGGTAGAAGAAGTCATCCGTTAAAGTTTATATTCCACACTCGACGCTTCCTACGGCACCGGAACTGCGGTGTTCTTGACGATATACGTACGGCTGCCATAAGTCACGCCACTGCACGACTACCATTTTCGGTTCACTTTTCAGCGTATTTTATTTCCATGTGCTCATAAAACCGACGTGTTAGTTAACGTCGTCGATAGTAACATCGGAATAGTCGTTGACATTCATTCATTTGAAATATTAAGATAAGTATTAATGTGGGTAAGTATTAAGATATTAATGTGGGTTCATTGAAATAGTTCGATGAAGGTGTGGGGTTTAACTGAATGCATGGACGCGTTTAAAATGTCTTAGGTCTTCTTTATTTTGTGTTCTCGCGAGCTAGTAAATGTCTTCAACGTTATAAATTCGTTCTGAGCACATTGCTGGTAGCATGGCTGTTGTTTAGAGCACTTGGGTCGAACAAATTGTACTTAGGGCGCGTTTATATTATACTAGTCGGTGCTGGTATTTGCTAGGATTACTATGTGATAGGATTTAGGAATTTGGCAATTCTGCAATTTGCAAATTCAGTGATTTAGAAATTTGGAGGTTTATGCATTTGAGGTTTTGGAGATTCCAGGATTTAGGATTTTGGGAATGTAGGGTTATGGGGATGTGGGGGTTTGGATATGTAGGAATTTGGAATTGTGGGGGTTTGGGGTGGGAATTTGGAATTGTGGAGATTTGGCAATTTAGCGATTTGGGGATGTAGGGCTTTGGGAATTTAGTGATTCTGGGGTTTAAAGATTGAGGGCTTTAGAAATTTGGAAATATAAGAATTTGTGGATATAGGGATTTGAGGGTGTACCAATTCGATGATGCAGGGATTTGGGGACGCAGCAATTTGGGAATGTAGTAATTTGGGGATATAGGAAGTTGAGAATGTAGCAACTTGGGGATGTATCAATTTAGGGATATAGGAATTTGGGGACGTAGCAATTTGGGAATGTAGCAATTTGGGGACGTATCAATTTGGGGATATAGGAATTTGGGAACGCAGGAATTTGGGGAGATAGAGATTTGGGAGCGTGAAAATTCAGAAATGTAGAAATTTGGGAAGATAGAGATTTGGGAGCGTGAAAATTCGGAAATGTGGAAATTTGGGAATATAGGAATTTGGGAACGCAGGTATTTGGGGAGATAGAGATTTGGGAGCGTGAAAATTCAGAAATATAGAAATTTGGGAAGATAGAGATTTGGGAGCGTGAAAATTCGAAAATGTGGAAATTTGGGGATATAGGAATTTAGGGAGATAGAGATTTGGGAGCGTGAAAATTCGGAAATGTAGAAATTTGGGAGCGTGAAAATTCGGAAATGTGAAAATTTGGGGATATAGGAATTTGGGAACGCAGGTATTTGGGGAGATAGAGATTTGGGAGCGTGAAAATTCGGAAAAGTAGGAATTTGGGAAGATAGAGATTTGGGAGCGTGAAACTTCGGAAATGTAGAAATTTGGGGATATAGGAATTTAGGAACGCAGGAATTTGGGGAGATAGAGATTTGGGAGCGTAAAAATTCGGAAATATAGGAATTTGAGAATGTAACAATTTGGAAACATATCAATTTGGGCATGTAGCAATTTGGAGACGTTTCAATTTCCAGATGCAGGGATTTCAGGATTTAGGAATTGGAGAATCTAAGTAATTGTGAATGTAGTATTTTAGGAATTTTGAAAAGAATATTGATTTCCTTCGTTTTTTGCCTTCTCCTTCCAAAGACCTGGTACAAAGCAAGAAACGCAAAAACTCAACTCCCTACTGACAAGTATATTAGCATCAGTTACCTCCATAATGTAGTTCGACATTTAATGGAGTTCTACACTTAACATCAATACAAACACTCAACTAACATCAAAGTTAATAATTAATGAATGCAATGTTCATAGAATCGTGAATGAGTAAAGGAGCCTTTCAACTGCACGTATGTTTGACGAAGTTTATGGTGTAATATCAGACGAAAAGCTTGATATCGAGTGTAATTTGTCGATGTAATCCGAGATCAGTAGCGGTGGAACGTGGTTGTCAGACGCACAAAGAGATGAAGCAAACGTTAATTGCTTTTTCTGTATGACTGCTGCTCTGCCAACTTCCGTGCTTCTTTCCTTTACTATTCGCGAAGAAGGGGAATCAGATTTCCATTCGTTAATGCTGAAATTTTAATTAAACCTTCTGAGGTCACCTGCTGTTATGGTGGAATTTATTGCACCGAAATTATTAAGTAATCGAGTAAAATTGAAGGAATTCGTACCACCTTTTGATAGTGGTCACTCGCGAGGTTTATTCCCCTGCAATGCGGTATTCAAATTGTTTCACTGGAACTTGTACCGTGATATATCGAACCTGTTTCTACGTGAACATTCCGATTAATAACGGGTTCATTTAGCTTTAACTGGTATCGATTTTGTCAGTTCATCAAATTTTTATACATATGTATAGTTTTTTTGGTTAAATTGAAGGAATGTTGATTTGATTAATTTGGAAATATACGATATGTTACCATATGTTTGATTAGTTTCTTAAATTCTTAAATGTCCTGAATTTTTGATTGATTGATTTTATATGACTGCTATGATCATTGTCCCCATCTTGAATTTTTATCTTCATTTATTGAAACGACATAAATATACGATATATTAATTTTTCGAATACGAATGCAATGCCACCATACGTTTTATAGTTTTCTTGATAAGATCAGATACAATTAAATATCACACGGCGCCCGGGAAGCAGTGATCATTTATCTAAACTACGGGATGATTGATTAAAACACAGAACTTAATACATTAATCATTTTCTGCTCGTCCCTCCTCTTAGTATTCCAGTTTGAGATTCAATCAGTCACCTACACCTTGAACAGGGCAACTCGGAAGTCGAACAATTTCGGAGAAACTGCGAATTGCAAACTGTTTAATCATATTTCGATTTGTCTGTGACCGACGCACCGGGTGTGTCGTGCAACCTCCAGACGCACCAGGTGTGTCTCGACAAGTTTATATTAATTAACCATGCAAGAAAGTTATTTAATAGATATTCTATCAAAACAAGAACTCAGAGGAAGATGTTTATCAAATTATAGTACTTCAGTTTGAGTAAAATATATATTTCCTTAATAGACAGATAACAATTTATATTAAGTTATGCTGCATAATAATGTACTTCGATGCATTTGCAAATTAGGAGGAGATTAAGTAGTTAATATACAACATGATTTGAGCACATAGAGTATATAGATTATAGTTGAGTCGGGTTTGTCACAATTAAAGTGCAATGTGCGTCATGAGTGCGTCAGGATATTATAGAGCAAGCGTCTAACTGCTTAATCCTGCGATACAACGTGGTTTAAGCACACAGAGCACACAGATTATACTTCGAACTGAAGTTGAAATTCGATTGAGTTGAAAGTAGGAGTCTAGTCTATTACATTTGAAGTGCAATGTGCGTCATGAGTGCGTCAGGATATTGCAGAGCAAGCGTTTAACTAGTTAATCATACGATACAACGTGGTTTGAGCACACAGAGCACACAGATTATACTTCGAACTGAAGTTGAAATTCGATTGAGTTGAAAGTAGGAGTCTAGTTTATCATACTTGAAGTGTACTGTGCGTCACGAGTGCGTCAAGATATTACAGAGAAAGCGGTTACCTATTTAATCCTGCGACACGTGAATACACTTACAGATTAATCTATAAAAATATAAATTACCAAAAAGTTTATACCACTTTAATACACGTGACAACTCTTCAGCATCCTCGGGTAATCACCTAAGTTAACATTTCTACGCCTTTAATTCAAAACGACCTGATAGCGGCGATACGCGGAATATTTATGGCCGGCTGATTCAAGATAGGTCGATGTGTCAATTAATTGATTATCTGCGTACATTATTCAAATCTTCCCGACTCGTTTTCGCGCTATCTACAGTCTCCCCGCTTCCATTTGCGTCGCCGCTTTCCACCTATCGCGATATATGTGCTAGCGGCTATATGTATAAAGCATTTATATACGTCTCACGTTTCAGTCGGTGCCGAGTAACGCCCATTTCCAATCTACATACTCAGCCCCTCGTCGAATGTGCATTTCACCTACTTGTCTACGTGATTCGTAGATGGACCCACGCGATCAAGATCCTGCGGCTTCCTATTTGACATCGGGACACTGCGAACTCTTTTACGATAATGTTCGGGATCAAACTTCTTACGGTCACGTTTGGATATTTGAATTTAGTACGGATGGGTTGATCGGTGCAATTCGGAGAACTTGCAGTGTGGATTTTGAGAATAGGGTCTTGGGAATGTAGGGATCTGGGCTGACAGAGAGTGAAAGATATAAAGATCTGGGAATAAAATTCAGATGATATGACTCTAACGTTATAAAGATATATGGATTTGGATATTGAATAATTTGTAAATGGTAAGATGTTAACTACATCTTAAGGAGAGATCTAAATGAAGGAGAAATGAAGGAGAGATCTAGAATTATAGAGATATAAACCTACCAAACATTCTCAGTATTATTCATCTCAGCATAAAACACTTAGCAAACGCTTATTCATTTTGCACAAAAACGTAGTTTAATATTGCGAGTGTCCATAACGAGGTAACAAGCCGCTGTAAATGAGTGGTTTCCTGCAACTAATTAATTACTTGATTAATTACAGCTCGGATGTTTACGTAAATTTTCGGTGCTGTTTTCGTGCAGCAATGGTGGTTCCAGCACAGCAAGAACCTGTCAACGACAGTTTCGTTGGCTGACTATAATCGGCTGTTTCCACTAACCGTCTTGTGGTTCCCTTTTAAGTTCCACCGAGGTATTCCAAGTACTTAGAGCCAACGTACAACAAGTTACAGTCATGTAATTTTCCCGGGCTAACTAACAGTGAAACCTGTAATACGACGTAGACCAACGCGCGAGCAAGGGTTGGCAATTACAAGGTGGCACCGGTGCAACACCGGCTCCCAGAATAGGGTCCAAGTTAAATAAGAAAAGATTAAAAAGATGGTACACGTTAGCGGTAAGCTTCGAAGATCCGATAACGGCTATCTTAACTAATCTTAACTTGCCTGAAACTTCGTAACCAATCCCATAGGAACTCGTAGTCTGACTTTGCCCGCATGGGAACAATTTCGAGGACCGATGTGGAATTTCTAATTCGATCGGTAATCCAACTATCGACCGATAAACTGTCGTGTCAAATAAGAATACATTAGGGAGGTTGAAATTTTAATCACTTTGTTTATGATGTGAGCTAAATGCATAATTGTAATATTAAATGAGATGAACGAAATTGTTGGGTTTTCTTTTATGAGCAGAATAATCAACATGGCGGTAGAAAGACGCTTGTCAACATATTAATAATACTGCATTGAAGGAACATATTAATAATGCTGCAAGAGACTAGAAATGTAAATAAATACAATACCATAAATTCATAATAACATTAGAATTAAATAGAACATACAAAAAGGATTTTTTCCAATTTCTTCTACGATCAGAAGATAATCAAAATGGCGGCAGGAAGACGCTAGTCAACATATTAATAATATTACATTGAAGGAACATATTAATAATTCTGCAAGAAACTAGAAATGTAGATAAATACAATACCATAAATTCATAATAACATTAGAATTAAATAGAACATACAAAAAGAAATTTTTCCAATTTCTTCTACGATCAGAGAATAATCAAAATGGCGGCAGGAAGACGCTAGTCAACATATTAATAATATTACATTGAAGGAACATATTAATAATGCTTCAAGAAACTAGAAATGTAAATAAATACAATACCATAAATTCATAATAACGTTAGAATTGAATAGAACATACAAAAAGGAATTTTTCCAATTTCTTCTACGATCAGAGGATAATCGAAATGGCGGCAGGAAGACGTCGGTCAACATATTAATAAAACTACCACTCATGAAACTAGAAGTGTAAATAAAATACCATAAATGTATAATAAAAATTGATATGAAATAAAACAATAAACGAAATTTTCCACTGTCGATTAAAATAGACAAAATGGCGCCGTAATGACGTCAAACGACGTATTAATAAAATTACGGTAACGAAACCAGAAATGTCGAGTCCCCGAAATTTACGCCGATGAAAATTAAATAAAATATAACCAACGAAATTTTCCAATTTCTCGGATCGGAATGTAACCAAAATGGCAGCCAGGTGGTTACTAATTAACGAGAGTAGAAAGACGGATCACCAACCGGCATAAATTTACGAGGAAATGTAAAATGTATGAAACTTAGTCGTCTCCGGAAATCGATAACATCTGTTCAGAGTAGGAACACACATTTATGTCAAGATACAAATGTTGCTTTATGTTCATAATTGTTTCGTGTACGTCTAAATTCCCGTGAATTCACGGCAAACGTGTATTTATCGCGAGAACGAGCCACGATCGAAATATATTCGGATCAGCTCATCGGGGATACATAAATCAACGAGTGCACTCGCGGCGAACCCCAAAGCCGACTAGCAAAAGTTTGAAACACGGGGCAGACGGGTCCGGCGATATCGACTTTACATATCTCCCGGAATTTTTCAGTGGAATATACAATATCTTTTGTTAACGTCCACTGGATATGCCAGATTCTGTGACAACTTGTTAAATGGCGAACGATTCTGTAATTACGATGTTGACACGTTTGTTATATTTGAACAAGATATGGTTTTCCTTCTCTTATTCCTTTTCATAAAGTATGATAAAATCTCATATATTCTATGTTCTTTTTTGTGAATGAAATAATAAAATCTTGAATGTTCTCATATCCTCCATGTTTGTGCATTAAACTGCTTGTTGAACTATAAAACACAGTTATGTTTGCAGTTTGATTTACATAGTATAATTCATATGTGTAATACAATCATGGTTTTATGTGAGAAATTAAAAGGGTCACATAGGTGTACATCTTTGATATAGTTAACTATAAAGATATAGTTAGTTTGATATAGTAAGAAAAATACTTATTTCTAATCAAGGTTAGAATAATTCATGTCGTGATCATTCTATTTGTATATCCTTATATTTATATTTTTATGTGTAAATTCCTAGTTACTCATATTTTTAAATTTTTGGATAACTCAAACTCAAGATTCTTAAATTCTTAGATAATCAAGTTTAAATTTAAATATAAATTAATAGATACTTAAGTTTCTAGATACCTAAATTCATAGGTACCTGAATCACAATATACCTAAATCCATAGATACTTAAATTCTTAGATAACTAAATCCCTAGATATCTAAATCCCTGCATAATCCCTGCACTCAAATACCTAGATTTCTAAGTTCATAGATATCTGAATTTATAGATACCTAAATCTGTAGATAAATTCATTGATACCTGACTCCACAGTTATCCAAAACCCTAGATATTTAACTCTAGTAAATACTTCAATTCCTAGATATTCAAAATTATAGATTCTTAAATTTCTAGATATCTAACTCTCCAAATACTTAAATCCCTAGATATTTAAGTGTACAGATACCTAAATCCCGAGATATCCAACTCTACAGATACCTAAATCCCTAGATATCTAATTCTGAAAATATTTACATTCCTAGATATTGAAAACTATAGATATCTGAATTCCTAGATACCTAACTCTCCAAATGCTTAAATCCCTAGATATTTAAGTGTACAGATACCTAAATCCCTAGATATCTAAGTCTACAGATCCCTAAATCCCTACATATCTAATTCTGTAAATATTTAAATTCCTAGACATTGAAAACTATAGATATCTGAATTCCTAGATATCTAACTCTCCAAATACTTAAATCCCTAGATATTTATGTGTACAAATACCTAAATCCTTAGACATCTAACTCTACAGATACCTAAATCCTTAGATATCTAAATCTGTAAATATTTAAATCCCTAGACACTGAAATCTATAAATATGTAAATCTCTAGATATCCAAATCTATAAATACCTAAATCTCTAGATATCTAACTCTCTAAACACTTAAACCTCCAGATACCTAACTCCCTAAATACTTAAATCTCTAGATATTGCAACCTATAAATGTGTAAATTCCTAGATATCCAAATCTCCAAATACCTAAATCCCTAAATGCAGACACCTAAATGTTAAAACCCATAAATTCACACACTCAAAAATCCCTAGATCCTAGATCCTTGAATTTCTCGATTTCAGATACCGAAATCACCTTTCCACTTCGTCCAACATCCCCAAATCTTGATATCCAATATCCCCAGACCTCCCATCACCCTGCGCCTCTAATTTTACCGATTAGCAAAGAAACAAACTACCATCGATGGATATTAAACGATCATGAATCTTAATAATCCGTTAAGCGCTAATATCCCTAAGAACGTACGTTATCTCGGATCTGACTAGACACGCTCGTTTGTACCGTGACAGCGAAGGCGTTAATTAAAATCGCGAAGACGTCTCAATAGGCCGACCATAATTAACATTCATAGAAGTTGACGGCAACGACGTATCGTGATAGTTTACGTTACGTGTAAATAAAAAAAACTATCAACCAATTACGCGTAATTTATCACACGGTCTCACGCGGAAACGTCCGTTTTCAATCAGAAAGATCGCACGGGGAGACTTCTTTCCTTCCCGCGGCAACAGGATGATTTAAACGCCGTTCTACCGGCCGTTTAACGATGGCATTATTAGCCCAAGGTTCCTGACTGATTATTGTTCATCAGTAGACGGGATCACGAACGTTTACAAAGGCTATAAAAGATGCGATCGAACAGACCAATTGGTAGTATTTTACAGACTTCTGTTTCTGTGAAGTCGGGATTCGTTTGTTGATAGTTTGAGAAGATTGTAACGGAGCGAACGGAGTTGATTAAACCGGCTGAGATAAAACTTGTGGGGATATAAAGGGAGATTTCACCTATCGTTCAATTGTACGTCAATTTGAATTTTCATTTTAGGATGATAAATGGCGAATGTTACTGTTTATTGTTTCATATGAATTTACGGAATTTTTGTTTTAGGGAGAGGGTGCAGGTTTGAGGAGCGTTTGAGTGATTGAAGGGTGAGTATTTAAACAGTGGCCATTTTTACAGTAATGGATAGAATATTCACTGTTTTTTGCGGAGAAAGTGAAGGTGATTTACGAAATTGATGTGGAAAGTTTTTTATTTATTTTACTTGAAATTTAGGGAGTTTGGAGTTTCGGAGTATTTTCAATTTTAGGAATTTTTTAATTTACCACCGTTCTAATTTAGGACTTTTTAAAATCATTTCACGAATCCAGAAATTTAGGAATTTTTAAATTTACTATTTCTCAAATTTGGAAGTGTATGAACGTGTAATTTATAAGCTTTGAAATTAGCAATTTTAGGAATTTCTAAAGCTACCATCACTCAAATTTAGAGGTTTAAGAATTTTTAAATTGACAAGCGCACAAAGTTAGAATTCTAGGGATTTTCAAATCTAACATCTCTTTTAAGTTTGTGAGTTTAGGAATTTTTAAATTGACAAGCGCACAAAGTTAGAATTCTAGGGATTTTCAAATCTAACATCTCTTTTAAGTTTGTGAGTTTAGGAATTTTTAAATTGACAAGCGCACAAAGTTAGAATTCTAGGGATTTTCAAATCTAACATCTCTTTTAAGTTTGTGAGTTTAGGAATTTTTAAATTTATAACTAAATTTAAAAGTTTATAAAATTATAAACTTGACACTTTTCAAATTAGATATTTTTGAAATTTTTAAACACACCATTATCTAAATTTCGTAATTTCTAAACTTATAATTAGATATTGAGAAATTTGTAAACTCACAGTTTTTCAATTAAAAAAATTCTTTGTTAAACTTGTAATTAGATAATTTTAAAAATTTATAAACTTAGTTTTTGAATTTAAAAAATTCTCTTTTAAATTTGCAATTAGATAATTTGAAAAGTTTGTAAACTCACAGTTTTTCAATTAAAAAAATTCTGAAATTCTTAAAATTTTAAATTCACAAACTCTAACATCCTCAAAAGACCAACCAAATTTAACTATCGCAAATAATGCAGGGTACCTCTTTTTTTCTTTTTATCACTAGCCTGGTTTTAAAAAGTGAGTTAAATTGAAAGCATAATAAAAACGTGAAGAAGAAATTCGTGCATTGTTTCGTGCCATATTTAAAATTCCCAAAAATCGAATTTATTCACTGTATTCATGAAATTGTAACAAATCCGATTAAACAGTATTTTTGAACAGAAGTGGATAGAGCGTATAATAAAAAAATGAATTTACTGTCACGGAGTTTTTGTGAAGCGCAAAAATGTTTAATCCAGATGAAATCTAACAGGATATTATTCTTCGACCATTTAATAAAATCTGGTTTAATAAAATGTTCAATAAAATATTGATTCTGGGATAATGAATATTTAAAACAAAGTCATACAAAATTGTTTGTTCCTGTATAACTGACATATCGTTTAAAAAAAATTTTGCGTATAAATAAACGTGATTCTAACTGGTTTTATAAATATTATATTAAGTTAATTTTATTAAATTTATTTTTGATGTGAAATTTATTTTACCTTTTGTGAAAATGATAAATCGGTTTAATTTTAAATTATTGTGTCATAAATACTACTTTTCGATACGTTTACAGTGGTAGGTATGGGTTTAGAATATTTTTATGTCGTTTAAGCAAGTTAGAATTTATATTTCGAAATCGGGTGTAGGTTAATACAAGAATATGTTTTTATTCGTTGCATGCTTTGTCAGTAAATTACTCATTTCGAGTTAAGAAGGTTTAGGAAACACTTATGTGATCTTTTTCAGTACATCTTAAGCTTTAAATTGATGTAGCATAAGTGCCTTTTTGCAACACTTTTATGTCATGAAATTGTGTTAGAAGTTATATCTTTCGAAATCGTATCAAAGTTAATGTAGAAATTCTACCCTGGTTCGTTGCGTGCTTTGTTAGTAAATTATTCATTTTGAGTTAAGAAGGTTTAGGAAACTCTTATGTGGTTTTTTTCAGTACATCTTAAGCTTTAAATTGATATATTATAAGTGCCTTTTTGCAACACTTTTATGTCATGAAATTGTGTTAGAATTTATATCTTTCGAAATCGAATCAAAGTTAATGTAGAAATTCTACCCTGATTCGTTGCGTGCTTTTAAGTAAATCAACCATTTCGTCTTAAGAAAATTCACAAAACTCATATACAATCTTTTTCAGTATATCTTTAGCTTTAAATTGATATATTATAAGTGTTATTGTGAAATATTTTTATGTCATGATTTTGCATTGCAATTTATATTTTTCGAAATCAATCATAGGTTAATATAGAAATAATACTCTGATTCATTACACACTTCCATAGCAAGTCAGCCATTTTGTATTGAGGTGGTTCACGAAACACGTATGCAGTCTTTTTCAATATATCTTTAGCTTTAAATTGATATACTATAAGTGTCATTTTACAATACTTTTATGTCATGATTTTGTGTTACAATTTATATCTCTTAAAATCAGTTCTAGGTCAATAAAAAAATTATACTTTACTTCATTGCGAGCTCCAAAGTGAATCATTTTGAAACAAGAACATTAACAAAACTCTCACGTAACCCTTCGCATCAAACCTTAAACTACAAATATATCATAACCACTATTTACGAATACTTTTACACTATCATAAATCAGTAACACTTTTACATTACCACAAAAGTCACCATACACAAAATTGATCATCCACACCCGTACAACTCAACACAAATTTCACTTCATATTTCTACAAATTCCTCAATTACCTCCTCTATCCCCAAACGCCCATAAACTTCCGCAAAACGCAGATCCACCCGCATTTCTCGCAAACGTTCCACTTTGAAACATCTGACGTTTTTTGCACTTATCAGGGAATTAACGATACATCGCAAGGTATACCGAAACGGAGCAAAAAGTAGATTTCCAGTTTTAATGGGAACCGGATGGGTCCGCCTCGAAAGCCGGTCTCCATCCGGAAATGGTTTTAACGAACAGGGTGGTAGAGGGCGTACATATCAGAGCGCAAAGAATCACGCGCAAAAACGATTCATACGCGGACAAAACTGTTCCCAAAAGGACGTCATCTCTAAATCGCGAAAAGGACCCAGGTGGATAGAGTTTCTGTTGAAACAGGAAAGTGTTATGGCGTTTTGTCGCAAACTCCCCGTACAACAATGATATTCTAAAGCTCGGTAACAAAATCAATTTTCTTCGTCCTCCTTTTTTGTTCTTAAAAAAACTTTCTTAAGTAATTTCTTACTAACGATGGAAAAAATTAGTTTATCGATTTGAAAGAGTAAATTTTTCAATTTCGTTTCGCTGTTTGTTTCGAGGTATGGCGTTTGGGTAAGATGGACGTCCTGTCCATTTATTTAGCGTGACAGTTGGGGAGAGTGAAGTCTATTTACTCGGTAATGAGCGTCTGGAATGACTTTTTTCCTTTTCTGCTAATTAGGTTGCTGCCTAGCTCCGCCATGCTCCAGACCGAGCGTCTCAAGATCTGCTTATTGGGTTTCTCAAATCCTGTACAAACAGCAATGGTACTACTACTGTATCAAAGAACTAATTAGTGTGCTTTCCTCTTTTATCAACGACGATACATGTGGCCACTACATTAGGAAGTAAATTCGTTAACTGTAATTTTGTGCTGAAAATTGTATCTGAATTTTCGTAATCTTTTTAAGGTTCTAAGATTCTTTAAAGTTTTTCAAGTTTTGAGGATTCAATGTTTGAGGATTTATAGGTTAGTTTTTACTGTTTGATGAATATTTTGTTACAAATTTTCACTGTTAGAAGATTTTGGATTTTTCAAAACACAATTTATAACGTAACGATTAATGGTTATTTTACATTCAAAACAGATATAAGCCAAACGTATACAATTTTGCTGAAATTTAAATAAACACAAGATATGAATTTAACAACATACCTGTACTAACACGTATGTCCCAAAAATTGATCGAACGATGCAATCGATAACCGAAGAAAATATTTCGTCACCATTTTCACCGTGCAGGGTAAGCAACACGTAGATGTTTTTCTCGATGACGTTGATCGCCTTGAAATATCGAACATACCTGCCAGGCATATCGAGTATGTAACGATGACGTATGTGTGTCGGTACACGGCTCGATTTCGCCGATGCACCGTTGGATTCTGTCATTTTCGAAAAGTTTCGTCACGAGTAGCAGAGATTTTCCGACGCCTCGAGCTACATGGCAGAAGCCGTGACACGTTGTATGCGTTAAACGAGGGGGAAGAAAATTTTTAGCGTATCGATGGACGTCGAAACGGAAGCAACTTCTTTGTCGCAGAGACGTATGTACCTGGAGCATGATCCAGTTCCGTATCGAAACGTTTCAATATTTCACCGAATCGGTAATTCGATTTGTTCGGTCCCCTTTCGACGCCGTGTCCAGTATGATTGACGTTCCATTGTTCGATTTTTGAGGAATTCGGCGAAGCAAAATGGCCGGTGCTTCGGCTGCCAGAAAGTCGGTGATTTATTTACCTCACGGCTTTAATTGAGAAGAATTTGATTGTTGCAACGGTATCGATGATTAATTCGGGAGAATAGAGTATCGAGATGTGGGGGATGCCGATTTAATGTCGTTTTTACGTACTTTGGTTTGGTCGCAGTTATTTTTAAATGTAGGTTTTCTAGGTGTAGATATATATTTTATATTTAAAATTCGTAGATTTTCAAATTTTCGGATTTGTGAATTTCTATATTTTGAAGTCTTTAAGATTCCAAATTTCAAATTTCACGTTTCCTCAATTGCAAAATATTAAATACTGAAAATTTCTAATTCTAAATTTTGGAAATTCTCAAATTCCCAAATTTCCAAATCTTCAAATCCCTAAATTCCCATTTCCCCAAATTCCCAACTTCCCAAATTCCCAAATTCCCAAATTCCGAACTTCCCAAATTCTCAAGTTTCCTATTTTTCAAAATTCAAAGTTCAAATTTTCAAGTTCCCAAATTTCTTAAATTTCCTAAATTTCTCAAATTTCCCAAATTTCCCAACTTTCCTAAATTTCCTCAATTTTCTAAATTTCCTCTATTTCCTAAATTTCCCAAATTCCCTCAATTGTCTAAATTTCCTAAATTTTCCAAATTTCTCAAATTTCCTCAATTTTTTAAATTTCTTAAATTTCTTAAATTTCTTAAATTTCTTAAATTTCCTAAATTTCATCTATTTCATACATTTCCCAAATTTCCTCAATTTTGTAAATTTCCTAAATTTCTTAAATTTTCTAAATTTTCTAAATTTCCTAAACTTCCTAAATTTCCTAAGTTTCCTAAATTTCCTAAATTCTCTAAATTTCCTAAATTTCCTAAATTTCCTAAGTTTCCTAAATCTCCTAAATCTCCTAAATTTCCTAAATTTCCTAAATTTCCTAAATTTCCTAAATTTCCTAAATTTCTTAAATTTCTTAAATCTCCCTAATTTCTTAAATTTCCCAAATTTCATAAATTTTCAAGTTCTCAAATTCCTAAATTTCACAATTCTCTAAAATTTCAGAACCTCCAAATATTTTTAATGCTTAATAATTTGAGAACATGTAATTTTGAGACAGATGTATAGAAATCTAGAATCTAAGAAATTTCAAAACTTTGATAAGTTCTGAACGTAACAATTGTGAGACTTGAAAATTTCCTGAAACTTAAGAATTTAAGAATGTACAAGTTTAAGAGCTTGAAAAAATTAAAAATAGAGAATTTACGATTTGGTATTTGGACTTAAGATTTGCAAATGTTATAAGTTTAGGAATTTGGAAATTTGAAAATTTAGTTATTTAGAAATTTGCCAATTCATGCATTTGATAATTACCAAATACACAAAAATGCCCATTCAGACATTTATACCTTAAAAATTTCTACTTCCTAAATTTCCAAATTTGAGAAACCCAACTATTAAACTTCCAAATTAGAAAAATCTTAAAAATTCTCAAATTCATAATCTAAACATGTACAACCACTAAACTTCCAATAAAACAAAATTATTCAGAAATTTCCTCCAACTTCCAAAACATCAGAAGAATTTCAAATATCCGTAAAATTCATGTAATCGGAAAAAACATTTGCACCAGGTGTACATATGAACGAGCCTTAATCCGTATTAGATTAGAATCCGCGTGTCTTGGCGCGTTCGCGACAGGATTCTCATAGGAGTTTTCGGCGTCGAGTAGGAGAGCTTGCGCCAGTTGTGTTCGCGTCGCGTCGCACAGAGAGACGCGCGCCGCTTCGCCGAAAGCTCAGCTCCGCTTCGGGTCCGCTCGCGGTGGCGCGCGACAGTCCGCTTGCCAGTTTCGTTCACCCGCTCGAGGAAGATTCACCTCACCGGTCAGCATGCACAAACGTTCCTCGAGAACGCGTCGCGTCGCTTGACGATCGATCTCTCCAAAATTTCCGCCTGCGATCGCGAGTGTCATCCGGCGGAAATGTACCATTTCAAACTACCCTCTCTACGCGACATCCCCACGAAAGTGTTATTCTACGAAATGTGATCCCTCTTCCTCTTCGACAAAACTTGGAAAATTTACACGAGCCATGAGATCGGTCACAAACTTCAGAACTCGGTGTTTCTGAGACACGTGTGTGTGAACGATTTAACGTTTGAATAAAGTTTGCGATATTTGACTGAAAAGGAAATAGTGCGTAACTTGATGGTGAAGTGAACTTGGTACCGTATGGTCTGTGAACAGGTTACGTGTAGTAAAGAGGAACTGACTGTCCGAGGTCGTTGTGCTGGTGAAATGTGCAAACTGTTTTGAACTGGTGGCCGATAGACGGGTTAATACGCGGCTCAACCTGAGGCAATTATCTTGGTGAGACCACTGGTGCTAATTAATCATTGCAACTAGCTGTGAAGTCCCGTGGTAGACGTTCATCTTGAAACTTCTTCGACGGTGTAGTGCGGTGAGTAAATGTTTTTATATCGTCGTTAATGAGAACAGATTAGGGGGTCACTGAAACTTTGCTTCTGGGGGCAGTTTGGGTAACTTGTGCTCCTTGGAGGATGGTGATATGGTGATTAGGGTTGCACCTTCTTTCTGTGTAAATTTATTAATATAGGAAATGAGGGGGGTGGCTGTTGGGGAAATTTTTTTATTCTGAGGGTTTTGATATTGGGTTGTAGGGAGCATAATGGGGATAGGTAGATGTAATGAAGAATTTAATGGTATCTCACAGTTTGTGAATTTGAAATTTATTAAATCTTGTAGTTTTGTTAAAATTTAGTGTCGTATGAAATATAATGCAATACAATGAAATATAAAAATATGTATTGAATATAATGAATAGTTAGTAATAGTGAATAAAGTGATATTAGTGATTAAATGATCCACACAAGTGAACTTTATAAATATTGTAATTCTTCTTTGTAAGAAATTCTGATAGTATAATAAGAAATAAAATGTATGCAGTATTTATTAAAAATAACAAACGTTACAGAAAATTGTACTAATAAGGAAATAAAAAATTATTTTTAACGAAAGATGAAATGTTTATTTTTAATCAAAATTAAAAATTTGGAAATTTATTGTTAAATATTAACCCTTTATTGCCGTCCATTGTAATTATTTTACGCGGAATAATAAATGAAATTTCTATATTTTAGCGAGTACAAATGAATAATAAATTTTGTAATATGAGGAAATTATTGAAAATATTTCTGACTTTTTGTAATTATTAACCTTTTGTTGTTGTCGTGAAATGTTGGCAATTTGTAATATTGTATCATTTTCTGTAAAACGAGTAGTTTAATAAAAAATATTTTTCATTACTTTTGCTTGTCATCGATCTTCGATACTTTTGAAGTTTTCCTGTAGCAATAAAAAGTTACTTAATTCACTGAAGTACAAATTAAAAATGAAATCAAAATAAAACTGGGAATTAGAAATTGAATTGATACAAATTAAGACTATAAATCAGAAATTGAATTAATTCAAATTAATGTTGTAAATTAAAAATTCAATCAATTTACATCAAGAATTAAATAAGTTAAAATTAATACTGTAAATTAAAAATTAAATCAGCTCAAATGAAACTGTAAATTAAATATGAAATGAATTCAAATAAAACTGTAAATTGGGAATGATATAAATTAAAATTAAAGCTGTAAATTAAAAATTAAATTAATTTAAAATAAAACTGTAAATTAAAAATTAAATCAATTTAAAATAAAGCTGTGAATTGAAAATTAAATCAATTCAAATCGAAACTATAAATTGAAAATTAAATCAATTCAAACTGAAACTACAAATCGAAAATTAAATCAATTCAAATTGAAACAGTAAATTCAAATGACGCAAGATTAAATCTGCCCTTCAAAAAGTAAATCAGTTGAAATAGAAACTGTAAATCGAAAACGCTATCAGGTAAGATTAAAACTGTGAATTATAAAGTTGTAAGACGTTTTAATCGAATAAAAATCTCGAAAGTATTTCAAAGCAGTAATGTCGAGTAGAAGCAACGATAAAGAAACCATGACCCATTTAAACGAAACAAGAAAAAGCGTCAAACGATTATCTGATAATATTTTAAAGAAAAGAATAAGACTTCTATTATAATCGTTTGTTTAAACCAGCGCGTTATCAATTTCTCTTAATCATGTGATCTTTTGTAGCCGCTAGATCTCTGCAAACGTACTCGCGATCTACAATCGTGGCGAGTGTTTTAACCATTAATCTCCCCGAAGCAATTCATCATTCCCATTCTTTACAATTCATTTGTGATTCCAAAACATGTCCAAGTAAACTGCACCAGTCACTCCGCATTTATTTATTGACCGTGCTTTATAAATACAAATATCGAAGCATTAAGGAGAGACCATCAGAAAAATTGAGAGCGTACACAGTATGTCGGAAAAATAACAGAACTTTAAAAAAGAAAAGAAGTATTTTGCCAAGATTAATTTTTTTTATTCAAAATACATCCGCATACATCGATGGGCTCACATGACGTTAACATAGATTTTTTTATTTCGAATCACCCTTGTCACAACTGCTTGGACTTGTGTAAGTGTCATAAAACGTTCCTTTTACAACAAATTTCAGTTTTGGAAAAAAGAAGTAATCACATGGAAATAAGTCAGAATTTGGAGGATGTTGGAACAGACTTGTTTTTTCGCCAAAAATTCACGAACAGTGACAGTTCACATGGTGCGTTATCATGCAACAGAAACCAACTTCCCAGCACTCGATATTCGGGCCTCACACGAACGATCCTCTTCCACAAATGTTCCATAACACCCAGATAATATTCGCCATTAACATTTTGTCCCTGTGGAACGAATTCCCGAAGTATAATTCCTTTAGAATCGTAAAAGCAAATTAACATTGTCTTCTCTCGGGACTTCTGGAATCGCAATTTTTTCGATTTTGGAGAGCCTGGATTTCCACGTAGCACTTTGGCGCTTTGAGGTTCATACTTGAAACACCAAGTCTCACTAGTTACAATTGATTCCAGGAATATACAGTTTCGTCTGGCTGTTTTGATAAGATCCTCGCAATATTCAACGCGAGCAATTTGTTGCGCTTGCCCGTGATTTTGTGACACGGTGACGAAAGATTCTGTCGCATAAACGCTGTAAGTTTACAATTCGTTTCCAATAATGATTCCTGTGTTTTGGGGAGGTATACTATTTTCAGATAACATATTGTTTCACTAGATGCCGCGTTTTCCTTAAATTTAAAAAGTTTCATTACTTTTCTTACTGCGTAAACAGAATCGATATCGAATGATAATTTAACCAATAAAAGTATGAGAGAACACGATAGAAAGATACAATTTATCCAGGAGTAGGATATTAGACCTGTTCGAAATATCTCTAATATTATATGCGACGTTCGTATCTGCCCTCGATTCGGGTCAAATGTAAAAAGCTCTCCTATTGCGATTCGGCGGTTAACTACCACTCTTATGACCTGCATCTGCTGTTCAAATCGAGCGACCAGCCTCGCTGCAGGCCACGTTTACATCCGCATTTACATTTATCCGCTCAGAAGACGAGCATGTGACTTTGTTACAGTTCCCTTTATCGCACGTCAAAACTTACCTTTTTGCACTTTGTCGTGCAACGTTTCGATCGTTTCCACTTTTCTTCACTATGCTTGCAAACTTTTATGCTGCTCATGTTAGCCTAATTTCGGATATATCAGACTTTAGCTATGTCGCTACTGCAGTTGCAAATTATTATTTTAAGTATGTCGATGTCGACAATTTTACGTAAGGATCTTATGTTCTAATCTTATGATTCTCATGATCTAATTGATCTTTGTAATTGACGGGTTATTGGTTTTGTTATTAAGTTTTTCATGACTGATGTTGCGATACCAGGTGTTCGTGTTAGGATGCTTATCAGATTTGGGACATATCAGACTTCTGTTATATCGCTATTAGTACATAGTTGAAATTATATCATTATTTCATGTATGTATGTTGTCGACAATTTTTGTAATTGATCAGACGGATTACTGTTTTTAATATTAAATCTTTCAAGCTTGAAGTTACGGTACCAGCTGCTCATGTTGTTAGGAGGCTTATCAGATTTCGGATACATCAGACTCTAGGTATATCACTACTGGTGCACAGCTGCAGTCATATTATTATTTTATTTTGACGATGACAGAAATTTTTACAACTAATCTAATGAATTACTATTTTTAACATTTTGCTTTCACGTTTGATGTTGTTATACTAAATACATACTACTACCTGCAGCTTTGCTAGTCTATCTAGTTTCAGATACATCAGACTCTATGTATATTACTACTGATGCACAACTGCAGTCACCTTATTATTTTATCTTTGTCGATGACAGAAATTTTTACAACTAATCTGATGAATTACTATTTTTAACATTTTGCTTTCACGTTTGATGTTGTTATACTAAATACATACTACTGCCTGCAGCTTTGCTAGTCTATCTAGTTTCAGACACATCAGACTCTATGTATATCACAGATGCACAGCTGCTGTCATATTATTATTTTATCTTTGATGATGATAGAAATTTTTATAACTAATCTGAACTACTATTTTTAATATTTTGTTTTCACGTTTGATGTTGTGATATCAGATGCATATCTAGTATATTTCTGAATTTTTATTCTCCAAGTTAACCCAGCATACAAGTATAAATTTTCAGATATCATCTAACAAGTTGAATTGAGTTATAAAATTTGAGCTATGAAATTTTTATTTCGGAATTTATTGAAACTCCTGGATTTTTATTTTAATTTATGTTGTCAGACTTTAGGCTTAGTATAAAAATATTTTAATTTCTGTTTCTGCATGTTGTGCATTTTAGAGTTGTGAGTTTTTTTAGGGTTTAGAAATCGAAGAGAGCTTTAAAATTTAATTTTCAAATCTCATTGTCGGCTCTCAAGTATGTAATTTCTGAAATCTTGAAGCTTCTCAATTTGCAAATTTCAAACTCAAAGAATTAAACACATAAATTCCCAATTTTTTATTTTAAGCTCTACATTTTCACATTAAATCAACCTAATCTTAAAATGTTCGAACAAACGCTTCAAAATTTATATTCTCACAGTTCACCTCTCAAATTCAAATTTTTAAATTTAACCTCCCAACTTAACATTTTTTAATCCAAGCTCTCGAATTTAAATTTTTAAACGTCAGCTCCCAAATTAACATTTTTCTGACCTTTCAAATTTAAATTTTCAGCACCCAAATTACCATTTTTTTGAGCTTCGAAATTTAAATTTTTAAACCAAAGCTCCCTTTAAATACTTCAAACCTGCACCTTGTTATTCAAAGTATAAAAAACTTGACGAGTTAGAGCTTGTAAATTGAAATATTCATTTCTGTCCATAACGTTTCATCCAAAGCGTATCAACTCTGAAACGTTGCAGTATTTACATATGTAAATACGTTCAGACGTATAATGTTCTAAAACATCTCTTTCATTTCGACATTGTAATTTTACATGTTCCCCAGGGATTCTTCTTCGAGTTTGAATAAAACTTCTCCATAGAGTATGTAGATATTAAAAAGGGGGAATGGAAATACTCTCTCCGGCTGTTCTCATACAAAACTACTTCGATATGTGAAGTTATTAAATTTCAGATTTATTCTATTCGAAATTCAGTAATACTTTTTGTATCAGTATTTACAATACATCTTTTGTATTCAAGATTCTTTTTGACTTTGTATAAAGCTTTTGTGCACGATGTTTATTAAGGAAGAATATTAATATTTTAATGGCCGCTTACGTAATATGTGTGTGACGATTGGTGAACGTAGGTGGTTGCTTTAATAATTAACACACAAAAGAAAATGTTAAATTTGTTATATTAAATGTGTCGTAATTGTTGTTGTTTTCGTTTGTTTTTATGTGTAAGTTCAAACATCTTGAATTATTTCTTGAATTTGCATAAAATTTTTTTTAAATTAATTCTTGAAAGACATTAAAAATGTTGACTTTTCTGGTAGTTTTAGTGTTAATAATAAATAATGAAGTTATTAAATTTGAGAATTAGTGTATTCGAAATTCAGTAACATTTATTATAAATGAATTTATTTTAAGATACGATATTTTCTATTTTGTTTTCAAGATTTCTTTCTTGATTTTATACAAAGTTTTTGAGTATGATTATTAAAAGGAGAATATTAATATGAATTTGGATATTGTTAGTTGAAATTGATTTATTATATTTGAAATTTAGTAACATTTATTGTATCTAAATTTACTGCAACATACAATATTTTGTTTTTTAAGTTCAATATTTTTGTTTACTTTCTATGAAGCTTTAATGTACAATGTTTACTAAACGAAGAATATTAATACGACTTAAAATTTTCTGGTTGAAACCATTTTGTCACAGAATACTCTGAACCTTAACAAACACGGAACTTATTAAATTTCAGATTTATTGTTTTGTACTTCGATGCAGGTGGTAGAAAATATATGCATTAAAACGAGAATGGAAATGCGAGGGCAACTTTTCTCGTATAAAACTACTGTGCCATGGAGCCTCATGCATGTTAATAAACGATGTAGCTGTTTAATTTAAAATTTAACGTTTTATATTACAATTTGCTACATAATTTGATACCTCGCATTTGCTGTATGATTTTGCGTTTTTCCTCTGCGAATTCAAACCAAAACTCTTAGTAAAATTTTTCTGTGAAACAGGAGGAGAATGATGTCGATCTTAGCTGTGTACGATTCGTTTATTATGAAGTTTCATTAGTATTCATAAATGAATTATGAACGTATTTAATTTCTAGTGAAATGTTTCATTTTTAATGTACTGGAAGATGTGTTTTGGTGTACGAGTTTTTATGAAATTTTCGTGGTGGATGAATTAAGTGTTGTAGGTGTTAATGAAACTAAATTGGGGGGTAGCTGACGTGATTCCAAATAAGATTTCCCCTTGCAAAAATGGGGTTGAAGATTCGTTTTTGAATTATTAATGAAAAACATGGATCAATTAGAACGCGAGGATTATTACGCGTTGGATTACTACGCATTAGTTAACTACGCGTTAGATTACCACGCGTTAGATTTCTACGCTTAAAATTACCACGCGTTGCATTACTACACGTTGGACTAACACGCGTTGAATATCCAAGCGCTGGATTACTACGCGTTGGATATCCACACGCTGTATTACTACGCGTTGTATTACTACGCGTTGGATTACTACGCGTTGGATTATTATGCGTTGGATTACAATGCGTTGGTTAATTACGCGTTAGATTACCATGCGTTAGATTTCTACGCTTAGAATTACCACGCGTTGCATTACTACGTGTTGGACTAACACGCGTTGAATATCCAAGCGCTGGATTACTACGCGTTAGATATCCACACGCTGGATTACTACGCGTTAGATTACCACGCATTAGATTGCTACGCTTAGAATTACCACGCGTTGCATTATTACGCGTTGGATTACTACGCGTTGAATATGCACGCGCTATATTACTACGCGTTGGATATCCATACGTTGTATTACTACGCGTTGTATTACTATGCGTTGGATTACTACGCGTTGGATTATTATGCGTTGGATTACAATGCGTTGGTTAACTACGCGTTAGATTACCACGCGTTAGATTTCTACGTTTAGAATTACCACGCGTTGCATTACTACGTGTTGGACTAACACACGTCGAATATCCAAGCGCTGGATTACTACGCGTTAGATATCCACACGCTGAATTACTACGCGTTAGATTACCACGCATTAGATTCCTACGCTTAGAATTACCACGCGTTGCATTATTACGCGTTGGATTACTACGCGTTGAATATGCACGCGCTATATTACTACGCGTTGGATATCCACACGTTGTATTACTACGCGTTGGATTACTACGCGTAGGATTACCACGCGTTGCATTACTACGTGTTGGATTATCACGTGTTGGATAACTACGCGTTATCCGAAGCTGTCGCTCTCGCGTCTGTGCGTGCGTAATTCTCGGGCTCTGCTTGGTCCGTGTTTTTCCTTAATAATTCAAAAACGAAGCTTCAAACCCCATTTTTGCAAAGGGAAATCTTATTCAGAATCACGTCAGCAACCCCTCATTTTCGGGACCTACACTAATTGTAGTGTAAATTATACATTAAATTATTTATTACGTTACTTGTAAAATTACTTATCAAAATATTTATTGACGTTCTTATCACATACTTTATCAATTGACTTAATAAATCATTTTGTGAAATTACTTATTAAAATATTTATTTATTAAATTACTTAAATTAAAGTATTTATTAAATTACTCCTCAAAATACTTATTAAGGTACACATGAAGTTCACCAAACTTAAATTACTTTATGAATTAATTACTTTCTAAATTATGTCTACTTGAAAACAATTTCTAGAACCAAGAATATAGACAACTTTTTCATAAACTTCTTATCAAAATAAAATTTCTGATGTGCAATTTTATAATCAACTTTTCTATAGAATATATAGAATTTTTTTATAGAAAGCATTATTTTGTATTACT
This sequence comes from Megachile rotundata, assembly GCF_050947335.1. Taxonomy (NCBI): domain Eukaryota; kingdom Metazoa; phylum Arthropoda; class Insecta; order Hymenoptera; family Megachilidae; genus Megachile; species Megachile rotundata. The sequence goes on from NC_134986.1 coordinate 8,195,595, forward strand.
TTGTCAGTGAGTTATATTTGCAAAAAAAAGTTCGTTTTGTGTAGAAATTTCATGAAAACCAAAGAGACCACCAGAAAAATTTGGAACAAAAAAAATAAAATTTCAAATATCCCGCAGTCCCTTTTGGTTGTCGTAGTCTGTGTTGCCAACAAAAACGGATTAAATATTGGGCCTGCTTTGACGCTTCATTCTTTTGTGAATTGATTTATAGATTTGCTTTAGATTGCAGGTTTTTCCTTTGCATGATAGCTTAAATTAAATTTTTGTGAACTTTTCGTGGATACTCAGTGTCTCTGTAGTAAAATAATAAAACCTGCATTCGGTTTTTCGGTGGCGGCAATTTTTATTTTTTAGAAGATCTAATAGTACTTCATGGCAGTTTGTTGAATATTCTGTTAATATTCTATGAAAGTTAAAATAAAATTGTGATAACATTTCGTGAACGAATTTTAGTATTTAGAGACAATATTTGAAAGTTAATACCTGATTTAATTTTTAATAATTTCCTGTAATATTTGATTTAATGTTTTATAAAGTCTAATAACAACTGATTTAGCTCTTAATAATGTCTAATAATATTTCATTTAATTTTAAAAAAATTCTAGGAACATTTGATTTAATTCTCAATAATCTCTCATATTTCATTTAATTCTGAATAAAGTCCAATAATATTTCATTTAATTTTTGCAAAACTGTAATAATACATAATGAAACTCTATAAAAGGTTCAAATTACATTTCACAGAATTTGTCCATAAAATCTAATAATATTTAACAAAAATTGTTAAAAATTCCCGAATATCAATTGATCAAATTTAAAAGCGTTATTAAAATGCACGATTTAATAAAAAAAGAATATCGAGAGATTATTGCAACCGGTTAAAAATCATGGTAAATAAATATCCTCTCGTTTCACGGTCATTTTAACTACAATTCTGAATATTTTTTAGCCGCATGTCGTGTTTCATTTGTAACGAGCTGGAATTCTCGGTCCAAAACCATTTTCCATGAATTTTGCTGTAAATTGAAAGCTAAATGATTTTAATGCACCATGAACATTGCAATGTATCCAGAATTCATTAAGGGAACTCGTAATTCAAAAAGTACAAGCTTTCAGGTTCCAATTTTCATATTTAAGCTTTTAAGTATGGCAAGCTTACAAACTTTAATTTTAAAATTTAGTTCTTTTCCAAATTTTTATTTCAGAATTTGAATTTTCTAATTTAAATTCTTTAATATTAATTTTTCAATTGAATTAAATTTCTAAATTTTCATTTTCGCATTTAAGCTTTCAATGATATAAAATTTTATTTTTTAATTTTCAAATTTAAATCATCCTTCAAATTTTTATTTCAGAATTTCAATTTTCTAATTTAATTTCGCTAACATTAATTTTTCAATTGATTTAAATTTCCAAATTTTCATTGTCACATTTACATTTTCAAATATTTAAAATTTCATATTTCGTTCAATTTTCAAATTTATTTTCAACAAACTAATTTCAATAAATTTTCAATAAATTTATTTTCAAACATCAATCTTAAAGTTCAATTAAACTTCTGAATCTACATTTACATATTTAAACACTCACAGATCTAAAACTTCATTCAATAATTTTCAAATTCACTTCTTCCCAAATTTTCATTCAAGAATCAGTTTCCAGATAAATTTCGAACTATCAATTTTAAAATTCAATCAAACTTCTTAATCTCCCTTCTCACACTGAATCTCCCAAAGATCTAAAACTTCAAATTTCAATTTCAAAATTAACTCTACCAAACTTCAATTTTCGAAACACAGTCCGCAACATTAAATTAATTCCAAACACCAATTAGTCAGTACTACTCAGCATAATTTAAACACGAACTAATTAGTATAAACCATCAATGAGGAGATCAAACGGTATCAACGAAGTACCTAAATAATCACATCACATGAATTTGATCGGTCGTATCTCTATTTGTACCACTCAACAGGCGTTTCGCATAAACATTTGTACACAAGCACATACCGATGTCAACCCACGAGTTGGAAGGGCAAATTAAATATTGCGACGCAAGATTTGCGAGAGTCGAGACGCTGAAATATTAAACATCCGTGATCTTTGGCGACGAGATTGTCGAAACGTACGAGGAACCTCTGAAGAATCTGTTCGATGAAACTCGCGAACATCTCTGTAATAACGTTTGATCCGACAGAAAATATTACTTGATTTTCCGGTTTATTTATTGGAAATAGTGTACCGATGTCAACCCACGAGTTGGCGCGTGACCCAAAATAGAAGAAGCTTCTCACCGTGAACACTTCCAGTTACATTTCGACAAATAAGAATAATGATAATAACAACTGCTGAATTCGCACTATTTCACTCTCGACGTTTGCCTGTCATTGCTTTTGGTCTAATTGGTGTGCGATCGCGAGAGCCAATATACCGCCGAAAATACGTGCGAGGCGTCCATTTTTCTATTCTGACCAATTGGAACCGTAGCTCTTCTAAACACGTCAGTCTCTTCACACGCGAACTCGTGGGTTGACGTAGGTATGTAGATATAGAGATTCAGGGATTATAGGGACTTAGAGATATAGGGAGAGGGATATCGAAATTTGGTGATATTTGGAGATATGGGATTTGGAAATATGAGGCTTGGAGATATAGGGATCTAAAAATGTGGAGACTTTAGAATATAGAAATTTAGGAATATAGGAAATTGTGGATGTAGAGATCTAGGATATAGAAATTTACGAATTTAGTTTCTTAATTTGGAAAATTGGAGCCGTCTTCTAAACACCTGGGTCTGCCTCACGCGCCAACTCCTGTGCTGACATCGGTACTTTCTATGATGCATCATTTACAATAGTATAATGTATCGTTTGAAATAATATACTTTATTTCTTTAAAATAGTATAGCTTGTACATGTATGATGTATCTAATATACGTGTTTGATACAACAATGTAAAATATTAAAAATGATTACTAATTAAATGGTAACTGCGTCACGTTTCCTTCTGCCTCACGCACCAACTCGTGCGTTGTCATCAGTAAGTGATGGCTCATAGAAAATTAACAAAATGGGTCATGAAGTGTACGACAAAGGTCGATCATGCGTTCCCTTAAATATTACATTGCTCGTATTGAAGTTGCCTTTTGTCACGCGAAATTCCTCGCTAATGTTCCCATCGACTGGTTACTTAATTTATTGGCTGAGGGGGTTGCCTGCAAACACAACTGGTTACCGATGAAAATCGATCCACACTCGCTGAGCATTTTATTCGAGTTCAGCTTAACGGCTGACGATTAAGGTAATTTATCGCGAGAAACGTTCGGTGTTACCTTCAAATTCGATTTTCAACGGAGTGCAGTGGTTCGAATCTCATTAGAGTACTTTGAAAGTGCATTACACACTCGGGCGTGTTTCTTCTCGGAGCCTAGCTCGGGATATATGGAATGCGTCCTGGAATTAGTAGGGTTTATCGGTGTAATTTGATATGGAAGAAAGTTGAATTCACTTGGTTTTTGGGTTTGGAAAGGTGTCTTGGGATTTGGGAGATTTGGGATTTGGGAGATTTGGGATTTGGGAGATTTGGGATTTGGGAGATTTGGGATTTGGGAGATTTGGGATTTGGGAGATTTGGGATTTGGGAGATTTGGGATTTGGGAGATTTGGGATTTGGGAGATTTGGGATTTGGGAGATTTGGGATTTGGGAGATTTGGGATTTGGGAGATTTGGGATTTGGGAGATTTGGGATTTGGGAGATTTGGGATTTGGGGGATTTGGGATTTGGGAGATTTGGGATTTGGGAGATTTGGGATTTGGGAGTTGGGGGTTTGGGAGTTGGGGATTTGGGAGTTGAGGGTTTAGGAGTTGGTGATCTGGAAATTTAGGAATTTGAGGTATTGGAAATTTGGGAATTGGGGATTTGGAAGATTAGGAATTTGAGGTATTGGAAATTTGAAATTTGGTAATTTGGAAGATTAGGAATTTAAGCTATTGGAAACTTGCGAGTTGGGAATTTGGAGATTTAGGATTTAAGGTAATGGAAATTGGCGAGTTAGAGATTTGGAAATTTAGTGTTTAAGGTAGTGGAAATTTACGAGTTGGAGATTTGGAAATTCAGAAATGTTCAGAGTTGGAATTCATACTTTTAAGAATTTGAAAATATAGGGACTTGAGAATCCAAGAAGTTCGAGATTTTGGAATTCACAAAATCACAAATTCACAAAATTTCACCTTGAAGACCTTTGAAGACCTCCCAACTCCCAAATTTGCACACTTAGAAATCAGCAAACTTAAAAACTTGTAGCATTTGAGACATATTACTTTAGCACTAACAATGTATCAATTTGAGAATTCGAAGAAGTAATATCAAAATTGAACCTTCACAGAGAGAATTAAATTGACGTCAAAATATCGTGCGAAATGTTTGCAAGAATAAATTACTGATAAACACTTGAATTCGGTGTAGAACGATATCACGCACGTTTTGCGTATTTGTTGTTTTGTTCGAGGAATATCAGAACGTGCTCCACGAAGAATTCCAGAACCACTTTCGTCAAACATTTCACTGTTTTATTATCAACCACACGATATTCACGTAATTCTCTTACGTACAACTCGATCACACTGACTTGTTGTTCAAGTTATTATAAACATATCAACATATATGAAAGAAGTATGTCAACTCATTAGACAATTTAAAGATTAAAAAATGATATATGTAGCACAAACCGCTTATAAATTCACGTGGCATACTTTGCTCAGTCAGATTACATTTTTAATATAATCGATACATTTCATACATTTCGAAGCAACGGTTTAATGAAATCTATAAAAGGTATGTTTTCGATAAATACAAGAAAACGTGTACATTTTTAACGAATTCCACAAAACGTATGTATTTTTAATGAAATCAAGAAAATACACACGTTTTTAATAAAAATGAACTATGTGCATATATTTTTAATAAAAACAAACCGAATACATTTTAATAAAATCAGCTAAATGGTAACATTTCAACAAAATGGATACATTTTAATAAAATCAATAAAATGCAAATATTTTTAATAAGATCAGTGAAATGTATACAATTTTAATAAAAGCAACATGTGTATGATTTAATAAAATCGGCCGAATGTATGCATTTTTAATAAAATTCGTTTAATGTAAACATTTTAACAAAATTGAGTGTAATTTCATTAAAATAAACAAAGTGAATATATTTGAATAAAGTCATCTAAGTGCACGCATTTCCAACAAAATCAATAAAGTGTACCTTTGTAATCGAATCGACAAACCGAATACGCTTGCAACAAAACCAATAAAATATGTAGATCTGAAATAAAATCATTTGACAAAAATACGAACGAACGCGCTGATTCGGGGACGCAAGGTAATTAATGAAATTTGTCCATCAGCCAAAAAGATTTAATGAGTTTACATATCACGTACAATATTCAGTTAGCCGTTTCTCTTGCCCGAAGTTTGTAAATTGTTAATCTGTTGATTCTATAAGCCTTTGTTTCATTCAAGCGCACCGTAACCACATTCGAGTTCCTTAATTATATTGTACTTTGTTAGTTTCTAGACGTTACTATGCTGTGCAAGCAGTTACAGAGTTGAATTCATACTAAATTATGTATACACACAGCGTTATACTATCTTATGTCCGTGTCGAATGTTTTCCTTTCGAAAGAACGGAGAATATTCCGACAATGTAGTAACTAGGACTTTCGCGTATTGCAGACGGCAATATTTAGCGGCTATTAAACGCAGGGAACTTCAGTCGCTTCAAGTCCTAATATTTATAGGTGTAGTTTAATTGTATAACACCGATACTCTACTTATTTTTAACGATGTTCCAAACTGAACGACTGCGTGTCGAATGACGTTCTGAAGCGAACAACGTGTCTATGCATCCGATGTTCCGAAGCGAACAACCTCGTGTCTATTTCGTGTCCATCTGTTCGATTGCTTATTTCGCGAGATGAAGGCTCGGTGTGGGCGTACAATTTTTACGAACAAGGCTGAGGGAAACAGTTCCTAATTTCTATCGGATACACGAATTCGGGTGGAAATGAAAAACCGAGTGACGTTTGCGCTCTGGGTATTCTCCAAAAAGTGATCGCAGCAAGTAATAAAAGCAGCGATACCTCGACACGAATGGGAAACTGCAAATAAGGACTCTACTACTGAGATTAAGGGTCCTGCCAACCAGATGTGAATGATAATAAACTAAAAATACTCGATAGGGTACGACATGGGCGTTATTAATGCTAGGGGAACCTATTGAACATGTACAAAGTGTCCGGAGAAAAACAGTATAATTGTATCTATTTAAACTTGTATCCAAATCTTACCTTCTCTGTTTGTATTCTAAGATCCAACAGATGTGCGTTTTCTACGGAATAGTAATAAATTATGAATGTATTATGGCTTGATATATTTGCTACGTTATATTCAAGTTTCGTTCTTGTAGCTTGGTCGCGAATTTTACATAAATTCTAGAAATACGTCAGTTTCCATACGCAAGTGTCTCCTTTACCTGTTCAACCATTGCTATTTTCACTGTTCTGTTCATATGCTGGAAGAACCTATTGATTTGAAAGTGTCGATAACCTAAAAACTTATTGCATCTAAACTTAGATTATTGCATCTAAACATATCTATTATTGCGTTCTTTAGAGACCTAATTCTCTATGATATTGTCCACGACCTCACAAATAAAATAACAAAGGATAAAATGAACGTTAAAATCGTAATTGCGATATTTTCGAACGAGCGTAAATTGCGCACAAGAACGTAATTCGATACGAAATAAATTCGATATCGTCGCGTCAATTATTTCGTACATAAATTAACATTCGTCACTGCAATTCTGCATCATATTCCTTTCAGAGGATGAAAGTGTCAGTCTTCAATTTAAAAAAAAAGCGATACAATCGATTTTCAGTTGATTAAAGAGATATTGATTTTTTATTACGGTTACAAATGTTCTTTCGATTGTAATTAAAAAAGAACACGTTCGAGTATGAAACGTGTAACGAATTGATCTAAATTCGAACGATATTATTGACAGATATTGTTAACGAACCAATCAATCATCGAGCAAACAGAATGAAATTTTTTGCGTTATAACACGAACCAGCAATTATTGAGCTTACTACGAGTGCAATTCGTTAAGCAATAATTAACAGCGCGACGCGTGCTCGAATTAATTAAAAATCGATTGCACTGCGCCATTCGATTGATAAAATTCTGGCGTATCGAGCAGACGGATAAATTCGTATTTGTAAAATAGTATCGCAAGTTTGGTAAGAAGACGGATGTTGCGAAACAGAGAGTTGAATTACCAACGGGTCTCGGTGGAATTTACAATTTATTGTAGAAGCCACGAATTGAATTTCGAGTGTAGAATGTACGGGCTGCAGCTTGGGATTCGGAAATTTAGAAATTCGGAGAATTTTCAATTTGAGGAGATTGAAAGTTGGAGTTTGGAAATTTGGAAGGGTGGAAGGGGAATTTTGGAATGTGGTAATTTGGGAATTTTGGGATTTAGGAATTTGGGAGATTAGGAATTTGGGGATGTAGGAATTGGGGATTTAGGAATTTGGGAATTTAGAAATTGGGGAAAGTAGGGATTTGGGGATTATGGTATTTGAGAATTTAGGAATTTGGAGAATTAGAGATTTGGGAATGTAGAAATTCGGGGATTTAGGAATTTGGGGATGTAGGAATTCGGATATTTGGAAGTTGGGGATTTGGTAATTGGGGGATGTAGGAATTTGGGGATTATGGTATTTGGGAGTTTAGGAATTCGGATATTTGGTAATTGGGGGATGTAGGAATTTGGGGATTATGGTATTTGGGAGTTTAGGAATTTGGAAACGTAGGAATTTGGATATTTGGAAGTTGAGGATTTAGAAATTGGGGGACGTGGTAATATGGGGATCATGGTATTTGGAAGTTTAGGAATTTGGGAATGTGGAAATTCGGGGATTCAGGAATTTGGGAAGGTAGGAATTCGGATATTTGGAAGTTGAGGATTTAGAAATTGAGGGACGTGGTAATTTGGGGATTATGATATTTGAAAGTTCAGGAATTTGGGAATGTAGAAATTTGGCTCTTTGGAAAGTGGGAAATGTAGGAATTTGGGAGTTGAGGAATATGGGGATTTGAGAATTCGGGGATTTAGGAATTTGCGAATTTGGAAATTCGTAAATTTAGGAATTTGCAAGTTTGGGAATTCGGGAATTTTGGAATTTGGGAATGTCACAATTTTGGAGTTTAGGAATGCACACAATTTTCTATTTCACGAACTTCAAAATCCATCAGCTTCCAAACTATCAAATTTGATAGTTCAATAATTTAGAAAGTTAAGTTTGAAACTTCTAAATCCAGTAATTAAAAAATTTCCAAAATTGCTAAAGAACAAATATTGAAATTTACAAACACAGTAATTTAGAAATTTAAAGACCTCCTAAGTGATCAACCCTTAAACATTTTCATCTGCTATCTTCAAATTAAAAAAAAAATAAACAAATGTTTTCACCACCGGTATCAACATTCCTACCATTCACCATTTATACTTTTAACATGTATCTAAAGTATATAATTCAATATTTATTCAAAGTATCTGCTTAACCTCTCCATACATACTTCTATCTACAAACATAACCTCAACATCATCGAACATCACAGAATCCCCGTCCTATTTACTTTCAAAAAGACCATCCAACTCGAAAAGCTTCAAAAACCCCAATTTTTTGCCCAAAAATGATAAAAATTGGCACAGATAGAGTGATCGGATTTGATAAAAAAGGAAGATGAAAACGAGCGCAGTTAGAGGTCCTTTTCGAAGCCCTAACACGAAACCGCACTTCACTGGCATTTGCGTTTTAACGTGCGACGCTTTTATTCTGGCAAAATCACCGACTGTTCTATTCAACTTTTATCGATTGATCCGCCGATTATTCGATTGTATTTCAATCTGTTTTTAACTGACTTTTTTCTGTCTCTCGCGTCCACTTCGCAATTGTCGTACATTGAGTATTAGCTCTTTATCTTTGCTCATTGCTTTGTCGCGTCGTTTAAATGTAGTTAACAGTTAATTTTATTTTAATTTGAATTGTAATTTATTGTTATGGAGATATGTGAGTTATGCGAGTGATTTGTGGAATGAGTTTGTATGGATTTTGTAGGGAATTGTTATTTGGAGGGTTACTGGGATTTTTGTTTAATGAAGGTTAGGTTATGTTTAGGTTATGTTTAATGAAGGTTAGGTTATTTAGGGATATTATTAGGGTTGATGTAGAGAAAGGTGGATGTTCAAGAGTTGAAATTTAGAGTTTTGGGATTTGAGGATTTAGAGATTCAGAAATTTTGGAAATTGAGAAAGGAATTTGGGGGTTTAGAAATTGGGGAACGTGGGGATTTGGGGATTATGGTATTTGGGTGATTAGGAATTTGGGGATTTGGGAATTTGAGGATGTTGGAATTGGGGATTTAGGAATTTGGGGATTTGGAAATTAGGGAACGTAGGGATTTGGGGATGTTGGAAGTGGGGATATAGGAATTTGGGGATTTGGAAATTGGGGAACGTGGGGATTTGGGGATGATGATATTTGGGAGATTAGAAATTTGAGGATTTGGGAATTTGGGGATGTTGGAATCGGGGATATAGGAATTTGGGGATTTAGAAATTGGGGAACGTAGCGATTTGGGGATGATGGTATTTGGGAATTTAGGAATTTGGGGATTTGGGAATTTGGGGATGTTGGAATTGGGGATTTAGAAATTTGGGGATTTGGAAATTGGGGAACGTGGGGATTTGGGGATTATGGTATTTGGGAGATTTGGAATTTAGGGATTTGGGAATTTGGAGATGTTGGAATTGGGGATTTAGGAATTTGGGGATTTGGAAATGGGGGAACGTGGGGATTTGGGAATTTGGGGATGTTGGAATTGGGGATTTAGAAATTTGGGGATTTGGAAATGGGGGAACGTAGGGATTTGGGGATTTGGGAATTTGGGGATGTTGGAATTGGGGATTTAGGAATTGGGGAACGTAGAGATTTGGGGATGATGGTATTTGGGAATTTAGGAATTTCGAGAATTAGCGATTTGAGGATGTAGAAATTCCGGGATTTAGGAATTTGGGGATGTAAAAATTCGGATATTTGGAATTCGGGGGTTTAAGAATTTGGGGATTAGGAATTTGGGGATATAGGAATTCAGATATTTGGATCTTGGGGATTTGGAAATTGAGGGACATAGGAATTTGGGAATTATAGTATTTTTGAACATTAGAAATTTGAGGTTTTAGGAAGTTAGTAATTCAGAAATTTGGGGATGTAGGAATTTACTGATTCAGAAATTTAGTAATCACACAAAAAGGATTGAAATTAAAAAAATTAAAAAACATATGACAAAATTTGAACCATGAAATGAAACATGAAATGAAAAATGTCCAGAACTTCGTACCCAGATAATTTACAAAGTGATAAATTTGAAATTCTCCTGATTTCCCCATTTGCAAGTAAAATTTGGACAATTTCAAGATCCAGCTTAATATTCCACTTGCGCAACTACTTCGACATAAAATTACATTTTCAAATCCGTGGATTTTCCCCGGAACAGTTGAAATTCAACGCGCTAAATTCGAAATTTCAGATTCCGTATTCACCGTTCTGAATTCTGAAATCAGGCAGCTCGGTAAAAATAGCCGTTACATTTGAAAAGCTTCCGGATTCGAGGGAGCGCAAATATTCCATACGTTTCGAAAAAAAAAAAAAAAAATCAAGGAGAATGGCTCGTTTGCAAATTCGCGGCATCGGAAGCTACGCCGTGAACCAGCTATCTGTCGCTCGCACGGCGGCCATTGTAAACCGGCATACGACAACAATATTCATAAAATTCAATGCTGTTGCATGCAAATGTCAGACGATTCGCGTGTTCGCGTAACAAGCAGAAGGAAAAATGAAAGAATACCACGAAATCTCGAGATCAACGTCCTCCTCGACGGAGGAGGATCTCTTTTACGTTATGAAGCACTTCCGGTCCCGAGTGGTACGGGCTAAAAAGTTTTCGTTCAATTTTCAGAGCTACGAAAAATGTTGGCGAGTTACAATGCTTGTTCTGCAAATCCTGGTTAATATTTGGAAATTAAACTTTGCTCGTTTATGCTGCAAAATTTAACATTAATTAATCGTAAAGTTGATGTTGAATAATTTTTGAATAAAATGAGAGTGCTTGAGAATCCAGAATTTATTCCTGAAATGAAAGTTTATTTTTAAACGCTATACTTTGGAATGGAAATGTTTGAAAATAAGGGATGATTTGTAAGTCAAATTCTTATGCAAAATTTTTTCATTCACGATTTAATTTTTGGAGGAAAGTTTTATGTTGTTTTGTTTGAACATTTAATTTCAGATTTAGTAAATTTTTGAATATTCTTAAATTCTTGGACGATGCCTTGACCTCGCACGACATCTACATGCATCTATACATGGTATATGCATTGGTTTTCTATGATTTAACTGTAGCATCGTAGTATTGTATAGTTAGGACCCAAACTGTTCATAGAACAGATGATGACGGAAACCTAAACTGTTTTAGGACACCATATTTTTTGGAGCATAGTAAGTAGTTAACCGTCACGCTGTAAACTTGTCCCTAAAAATTAGAATTTTTTCCAAACTACCTGAAGAACCAAACCGTCAGTCCAGCCTTCCTCCCTCTATCTTCTATTTCCTCCCTGTATTCTATTTCCTCCCTCTACAGCTTACGTCGGATTGGTAGAACCACCACTCCATAACCAAAAAATTGTTTACTTCACACATACCAAAATATAAAAATATCAGAAACGATTCAACATTCAACCAAGTCACTTTAAAACCTACTAAAAACCTATCGCTGGATAAATTCAATCAGCACCTTACCTATATTGTTAATTTTTCAACCTATCTTATACACAAACGAGTTCACCCGACACATTGGGTGCAACTATCGTGCCTTCAAGAATAATCGAGAAGAGCAACTACCATTTCTTCTATGCGAAAGTGTTCCGATGCAGCTAGAGCTCATTGAAACATCGCGATGTTAATTTGTATTCACATCCATTATTACGAGTACCTTCCTTTCCGTCCTTTAATATCATCGGAATCGCGGAACTTCTTGCTAGAATTAAACTAAAATGATAGAATAAATAAATAAACAAGTGTGCAGAGTGTCTTTGGTTTCCACCAGTGAACTGTTAATGAATTAAGCATTTAACTACTTGTACACTTGAGATGCTGCATTATAACATGTGTTACAATATGCGTCGATCTTCACCGCGACAGTGAACATGTTAATTTACATATCAAGGAGTTAAACGTAATTAATCAGTGAAACAGGAGGTGTTACAAGTAGAATAGTTCGCTATATAGTCAGACATAGGGAGGGTCTTAATTGCAGAAGCAGAACATCCTTCACAGTAAAACAAATAGATCGGTGATTAACACCTTATGCATCATAAAGAGATGTCATTCTGGAAGATTCATAAGTTGACTTTTAATAGATATGAGGATTTAGGTATTTGGGGAATTTGAGAATTTGGGGATTTGGAAATTTGGGGAATGTTGAGAAATTTGAAAGCTCGAAATTTGGAGAAATTTGGAAATTTGAGAAATTTGGAAAGTTGGGAAATTTGAGAGATTTGGAAATTTGAGAGATTTGGAAATTTGAGAAATTTGGAAGTTTGAGAAACTTGGGAATTTGAGAGATTTGGAAATTTGAGAGATTTGGAAATTTGAGAGATTTGGAAATTTGAGAGATTTGGAAATTTGAGAAATTTGGAAATTTGAGAGATTTGGGAATTTGAGAGGTTTGGAAATTTGAGAGATTTGGAAATTTGAAAAATTTGGAAATTTTATAGATGTGGAAATTTGAAAATTTGAAGGATTGGGTTTCTAGCAAATTTTTTACTTTAACAGCGTGAAAAGTGCAATTTTAAACCTCAGAAGTTCGGAAATTTACTGTATTTTAAAATTTGAAGAAAATCTTTTAAATTTGAAATTTAATGTTTCTACAAACGAGTCTGCAAATTTATTCCTCACAAAAACAAACATCATAAAATTTTAACAGTAAAAAAATTTGAATAATTGCTCCTTTAAAAATGTACGAATTCCTACACTCACCTCCTCGAAAAAATTCTGAAATCGTAAATAAAAGCCACAGAGCGCAAATTAAAAGAAGCCGAAAGATTATCGAATCAAGAAATGTGGCACGTAACCCGAGTCGCGTTTATCCGCGTGTCAAGGCTTTCCTTTTTCATCCGTGGGCTATTCAAAATGCATGCGAATGTTTCAGACTTGCAAAGGCAAAATCCGCGATTGCGCAGTTTTCTTAATTGCGACACGGGACAAGAGAAGGAAGAAAAGCCCGGGAAGAAAATGCCGGAAGAAGAATGGGCGGAAAAGACGAGAAACAAGTCGCCTCCCCGGCGTAAAACGCGAAAATTTAATTCCACGAGGCCTGTATCTCACGAGAATGCATCCTTGTCTAGCTGTTTTATGATATCGGGGCTAGCTTTATCTTAGATTATGTCGTTCCTGGTTGTTTAACTCCGTCGGCCAGAAGGTGGCACGATTTTTCACCCTGACTTTCATAATCCCGTCTCGGTCTCATTGTTTCGACCGACTCGGCCTTCAACTAATCCGTGAATCATTCCTTCCGCTAGCCCGATCTTTTTTATTTTCATCCACCATCGTGGTTTTTCGCTTCTTTCCATACATTTTATTTCTGTCTGAGATTGCGAAACTTCACCGTTTCTTGAATTTCGCGACATCTTGTTTAAATGCATGGAGTCTTCTGATATCTTCATCTAGTTTTTCTTAATGAGTCCAGAAATTGTTTATCTTACGATTCTCCTTTTTCGTGGATTTTATTTATCATTCGTTGCGAGATTCTGTTTTCATGTACTTTATTTTTTCGTTATCGTACAGTTCTGATTTTGAGGTTAGGAGTCTTTGAAGACATCTTTTAATTTTTCTTTGGTCATTTAGAATTAATAATTTTTAATAATAATTTTTGAGGATTTAGGGAGCATGAAATTTAGACATTTGAGGATTTGAGGATTATAGGATTCAAGAATTTGGGGATGTAAGTATTCGAAGATCTAGAGATTTCGGGAATTTAGGTATTCGTGAATTTAGGGATGTCATGATTTAAGGAGACGAGGAGATTTAAGAATATGAGGATTTAAGGAGCATGAAATTTAGACATTTGAGGATTTGAGGATAATAGGATTCAAGAATTTGGGGATGTAAGTATTCGAAGATCTAGAGATTTCGGGAATTTAGGTATTCGTGAATTTAGGGATGTCATGATTTAAGGAGACGAGGATTTATGGATTAGGAAATTTAAGAATTTGAGGATTTAGGGAGTATGAAATTTAGACATTTGAGGATAATAGGCTTCAGAAAGGAGATGTAAGTATTCGGAGATTTAGGGATTTGGAGGAGTAGAGATTCGAGAAATTAGATATTCGTGAATTTAGGGATTTTTGGGATTCAGCTATGTAAGGATTCGAGGATGCAGGGGTTCAGTTACGTAGAGATTCAGAGATGTAGGAATTCAGCCATGTAGGTATTGGGAGATGTAAGGATTCAACTATGTAGTGGTTCGTGGATGCAGATATCTCATAGGGATATCAGGATATACCGGATGTCTATCTAGAGATTTAGGGTATTCGAAATTTGAGAATATACAGATTTGTGTACTTATAGATTTAGATTTAAGTATCTAGGTATTTGTGAACGTAGTGGAGATACCATATATCACCTCTAGATATCACATATGAAGATATCAATATCAGAATTTGTTGCATTAGAAAGTTAGAAAATTCGACAAATTAAGAATATCGAAATTTGGATATTTAAAAATTGTCAAGTTAAAATAATTATTATGAGTCCTATGTTATATTCAGCTACCTGTTATCGTACAGTTCTGATTTTGAGGTTAGGTGTCTTTGAAAACATCTTTCAATCTTTCTTTGGCAATTTAGAATTAATAATTTTTAAAAATAATTTTGTTTAATTCTTATCCTTTTTAGAAGCTTTGTCTTAGACTTGATTTTGTCTAAATTTGATTTATTATTAGATTTATATTTTAAGTTTAAAATGATCAAAATATAAGCATGAATATAACCTCACATTGCAACCATCAGACCACAATTGTTTCCGCAATTTTGATCAGATTACCATTAAAATAAATCGAAGAATTCAACTTGTTGGAACGTTTTATGGATTATTGTGTTTCTGTACGATAAATTCAGAAATATTAGGAAAGTTGGAAAGTCTGTCCTCTAAGTAATCCGTGGATCAATTCTTCTCGGTACTAGACTCTTCTTTCTGCTCTTCTTCTTCCTCTTCTATTTGTTTCAAAACGAAATTACAAAAGTTATATCTCGCGTCGAGACGTCTCCGTGGATTAATCAGATCCTTAAGAGGATTTCACTCTTTTTTTAAAGCGGTATTAAATATTGAACTTTTAATTATTATATGTCCCTTAACGACGTCGTAAAAGATCATGACCTAAATTTATAATAAATGATTAATCAACTCTTAACTCGACTTTTAAGTTTGCAAGAGTTTACATTTTTTATAAGTAGCAAAAATTAGAAAGCAATTTTAAAAATCAATTTATAATAATTTATTATAAATCAATTTATCATTTGTTATATTTTCTATGTTTCATTTATGTATGTCTTTGCCGTATTTTATTTACAATAATTTACGCTGTATTATTACATTAATCGAATTTGCTGTATGTCATTAATATTAATTTGTTGTATTCCCGCCGTATTTCATTATTAAATTACATTACACTACATGGATTAATTTATGGAATATATGTTACCCCAAAATTTTACAATTTTACAAAGGACCAAAATTAGAAAAAGGCGATTCGTAAAACTTTTTAGGGCCGATCGAAATAAAATATGTGCGTATTTGCATATCAAGGGCCGTGAGCACACAGCCCCATAAAGTTTCATTTAAATCGGTGAGTTCCCTTGTCAGTGCACGATAATGTAGGGCAGCTTCAACTTTGCGTGAAACAATGGAGTACGTGACTACACAAGAACCGTGAACTAACACAAAACAGGGGGACCTGATATGAATATCAAACTATCAGTTGCACTAGGAAGTGTTACAATTAAATTCCGCCAGCATAAAATAGTAACAGGTGAGATTTATGAATGATCGTAGAAAGTATCGAAACATAACCTGCGAAAGCAGCTGGCGTACCTGAAGTACCAAATCAAACATTAATCGCGAGTTACGAACTTCAACTGCAGCATAAATACTTTGATATTTATTTCTTAGGCAAAGTCGGTAATTAAACGCAAAATTTAATTGTCGTAAGTTGTGAAGGCTAGAAAGTTCTTCGAGCACGCGAAGTGAAATTCTTATCTTTTTTAGAAGTTGGATGTAAAACTGTACGCTTTATTTTTGTAGTAATTGCTAATTTGCTGTAAAAACTTGCTCAATTTTTCTTTAGTTATCAGCTTGTATTGCAAATAAAATTTGTACATTCTGAAAATAAATATTTTTTTTGAAACAAGCGTATTTTACTCTTATATCTCGAGTGTTCAGCTAAAATTTTAACTCTTGCTATTAAAATCGAAAAAAGTTCTGAATTTTGTTGCGAAAATTTTTTCAATTATTTTATGTTTCTGAATTTTTTTATAATTTTTTTAGTTTGAATGTACCAGCTGTGAAGTAGTTTGAAACTTTCAGGGATTATTTCCAATTTTTTTTAGAAGTTAAAATAGTGAGTCTTTGTGGGAAACATTTTTATTTTAAACGTCACAATTGTATACTGATGTAGCGTAGTTAAAGTTTAAAATAAATTGACAATATGAATACTATATACTTCGATTATAAAAGTCTTTGGTCAATCCATAAATGGTTTTTAATTACAGATATAATTCGTTCATTTTCAGATAGCTTTCAATAATAGATATTCCCGACGTATTATTAATACCAGCTTTATGGCTTGTAAAATAAAAAATTTCTTTTCAAAGGTAACTCGATTATATGATAAAATAAGGGAAAATGAACGAGAGAGAGAAAAAACTTCACTTCGAGAGTGCACATTATTCAACTTCACCAAGGTTTCGCTTGGGGTGTGTAAAAAATAATCGATATTTAATTAAGCATAATAATACGATCCATTGGAAACGATTCTGAGAAAACTTCACTCTCGGTCCCTTATGATAAAGAACGTTGCACAGGGTGGGGTATCTAAAATAGGCCACCTGAATAACTTGCTTATTTTGTTAGTAAAAAATACCGAAGAAGCTGCTATTTTCATAGTTCCTTATTTTAAATGTTTATTATTAAATCGACGATGCCAATCCTGTCGCGTAAAGATGCACTGATTATACACGGACTAAAGTTAATCATTTACTTGAGTGTACTACGATTTCAAATTTGAAGAACTTGGGGAAGTTGAGAATTTGAGAAATATGAGGAATTTGAGAATTTGTGAAATTTCAACATTTAGGGATTTAGAAATTGGGGGAATTTGAGAATCTAAGTATTTACTTTGAAGCTTGTAGGATTTGAGAATTTCGGGAGTTTGAGGATCTGGGGAATCTAAGACTTTGGGGAGCTTGAAAATTTGGGGAATTTGAGAATTTGGGGATTTGGAAATTTAGGGAATGTTGAGAAATTTGAGAGATTTGGAAATTTGAGAGATTTGGAAGTTTGAGAGATTTGGAAATTTGAGAGATTTGGAAGTTTGAGAGATTTGGAAATTTGAGAAATTTGGAAATTTGAGAGATTTGGAATTTGAGAGATTTGGAAGTTTGAGAGATTTGGAAGTTTGAGAGATTTTGAAATTTGAGAGATTTGGGAATTTGAGAGATTTGGAAATTTGAGAGATTTGGAATTTGAGAGATTTGGAAGTTTGAGAGATTTTGAAATTTGAAAGATTTGGCAATTTGAGAAGTTTGGAAATTTGAGAGATTTGAGAATTTGAGAGATTTGGGAATTTGAGAGATTGGGAAATTTGAGAAGCTTGGAAATTTTGAGAGCTTTGGAAATTTGAGAGATTTAGAAATTTGAGAAATTTGAAAATTTAGGAAATTTGAGAGTCCAAATATATCAGAATCCAAGAACCCAGAAAACCTGAGAAATTACAGAATTTTACAATTCACAAATAGAAGGAATTTAATAACTTTGTAATTCCAATGAAATTTTGAAGAATGTACGTATTTGACAATATGAAAAATTAGAGAATCTATAAATTCAGATACCTGAAAAAAAATCTCTAGATTTAAAAACGTAGGGTATTTAAGAATGAAAGAATCAAGCTGTCGATGATTCCAATAAAGTAACTAGTAACTCATCCTCGATAAGCTTATCCGTGTCTCGCGATGAAATTATCCCGAATAGTCACTGAGGAAAGATCTTGTAATTCGATTTACGTATTTTTGTAAATGGAATTCCGTAGGGACAACAGAATTTAAGGTATTCAGGTATTATCGAGAGACGGTGCGCATCCCTCAGGTTCGTCGAAATGAAATTTCGTGTAGTATCGATTGTACGAAGTCTGCGGTTGCATTGTGGAATCCCTGGAACGAATAAAACTGGGTCTCGATGAAGCAACTGTACATAGCATCGATTATCATGAATCGCTACGATCATCTGTTCTGCATGAATATTTCTTCGAACATTTCACGAAAATTTCTCGACTACAATAACTGCTGCAACTGTTAATATTACGTGCAGTGGGTACATATGCATTTACATATGAAATATGGAACATTTGGAGATATGGGTATTTGGGGATATAGGAATTTGAAGGTTTGGGGATTTGGTATTTGAGAAGTTTGTGGTTTTGGGGATTTAGGGAGATTTAGGGAGGTTTAGGAAGATTTCGAGAGATTTAGGGATTTGGGAAATTAATAATTTCGCAATTTTAGGGATTTCAGGATTTAATGACTTAGGGGTTTAATGAGTATGGGATTTAGGGAATTGGGGATTTCAGGATTATAGGATTCAAGAATTTGGGGATGTAAGTATTCGGAGATCTAGAGATTTGGGGAGTTTAGGTATTCATGAATTTACGGATGTCAGTATTTAAGGAGACGAGGATTTATAGATTCGGAGATTTAAAAATTTGAGGATTTAGGGAGCATGAAATTTAGACATTTGAGGATAATAGGCTTCAGGAATTTGGAGATATAAGTATTCGGAGATTTGGAGGTGTAGAGATTCGAGAAATTAGATATTCGTGAATTTAGGGATTTTTGGGATTCAGCTATGTAAGGATTCAAAGATGCAGGGATTCAGTTACGTAGAGATTCAGAGATGTAGGAATTCAACCATGTATGGATTGGGAAATGTAAGGATTCAACTATGTAGTGGTTCGTGGATGCAGATATCTCATAGGGATATCAGGATTCGAAATTTGAGAATATTCAGATTTGTGTATTTATGGATTTAGATCTATAGAGACTTTTTATAATTTAAGTATCTAGGTATTTGTGAACGTAGTGGAGATATCATATATCACCACTAGATATCACATATGAAGATATCAATATCAGAATTTGTTGCATTAGGAAGTTAGAAAATTCGACAAATTAAGAATATCGAAATTTGGATATTTAAAAATTGTCAAGTTAAAATAACTATTATGAGTCCTATATTATATTCAGCTACCGTATTTCCATAAGTCATAAAAGCGACAGTACATGCAGTTATACATTTATTATTAACTCTGTATTATTAGTTTCGTAATTCACAGTTGTTCATTAATTTTGCATAATTAGTTCGGTAATTCCCAGTCGTACATACAATTATTACTAATTCCACAAAGAAAAATCGACCATAGCAGAGTTTGTTCGGTTTCCTAGAAACTGTTAGAATTGGTTAACCATCGTCGGTTGGGTATTGCCTATAGTTGAGCTAGTTAACCAAACGAAACAATCGATAGACCGATATGGTTGACCGAACAATAAAGTTAACCGAATTGGTTAAGGTGCCAATATTCTGTTTCTGTAACTGTCAGCGAACAACTCGGCTGGAGACCGCAAAAGCAAACCACTTCGTGTGTTTCGATTGTACGACAGTTGGAGAACACTTGGAGAAAATACGAATATTCTAACGATAAGTCTTTGCTTTGGTATTGTCGCAAATATTATGCTCAAAGCTGAAAGCATTTCTACCAAATAACGATTGAAGGACCGATTTGTGTATCGCGTAATTCTTTGAAGCTTGGAATATGATACACTTTTATTCTTTTATTTGAAATAGCGTAGTTTCAGACTTTGTGTGGAGACTTTGTTATTTAGTCGACTGTGCATATATGAATGAGTTGTGTATTTATAAAATATTATGAGTCAACTTTAACTTTCCATGATGGAGAGATGTATATAGGGTGTCTCACAACTAGTGTAGGTCTCTGAAATGGAGCTGAGGTGATTCTGAATGAGATTTCCCTTTGCAAAAATGGGGTTTGAAGCTCCGTTTTTGAATTATTAAGAAAAAACACGGACTAATCAGAGCGCGAGGATCACACATGCGCAGACGCGAGAGCGACAGCTTCGGATAACGCGTAGTTATCCAACGCGTGATAATCCAACGCGTAGTAATGCAACGCGTGGTAATCCTACGCGTAGTGATCCAACGAGTAGTAATACAACGTGTAGTAATAAAGCGTGTAGATATCCAACGCGTAGTAATTTAGCGCGTGCATATTCAACGCGTGGTAATTCAACGCGTAATAATGCAACGCGTGGTAATTCTAAGCGTAGGAATCTAATGCGTGGTAATCTAACGCGTAGTAATCCAGCGTGTGGATATCTAACGCGTAGTAAACCAGCGCGTGGATATTCAACGTGTGTTAGTCCAACGCGTAGTAATCCAACGCGTAGTAATACAACGCGTAGTATTACAACGTGTGGATATCCAACGCGTAGTAATCTAGCGCGTGCATATTCAACGCGCAGTAATCCAACGCGTAATAATGCAACGCGTGGTAATTCTAAGCGTAGGAATCTAATGCGTGGTAATCTAACGCGTAGGAATCTAATGCGTGGTAATCTAACGCGTAGTAATCCAGCGTGTGGATATCTAACGCGTAGTAAACCAGCGCGTGGATATTCAACGCGTGTTAGTCCAACGCGTAGTAATACAACGCGTGGTAATTCGAAGCGTAGTAAACTAACTCTAACTAATTCTAACGCGTAGTTAACTAACGCGTAGTAATCCAACGCGTAATAATTCTCGCGCTCTGATTGGTCCGTGTTTTTAAGTTTCAACTTAAGTTTGACAATATTTTTCTAAAAATATCGAATGATAAAAGCATCTTTGACCTAACTTTAAAAAAAGTTAAAGTACAATTAAAAACTTCATTCAGCTTTCATTAAAATACTTCATGTCTCAGTAACGATAAAAAAATAATTAATGAATTTAACACTGAATTAAGTATGTAATGTACGTGACGATACGAAGAATATTTAAATAAGTAATAATAAAAGCGAAATGTACGTATACAAATTTAATGAATCGACGGTGCAACCTCATCTACAGGCACTTCAGTTTTCTCGTTCGAGAGATGCTCGAGAAGTTGGTTCCAGGGACACGAGAAAGTTCGATCGATAGAATCCTTGAAGGATTCAGCTGGACATATATAGTGTTCTAAAAAGTTTTCCAGGACTGCTTCAAAGTGATCGTTGTATCTTTGATGAACGACGGAGGAACTTTCCTTTCACGTGTTCCTTCTGTCATTTCATGTTCAATTAGCATCTCATAAAAAGTGCCGCGGCAATGAGATTACATTTCTTTTTTACATTCTATTATGTCGAGATAAGAATTTTTGTTCATTAAAGTCACGAAATTAGTTTGATGTTTATTCCCAATAAATTGTAATTTGTAATTATTATTTTATATGAAGTTTGATGTAAAATTATTTTTATGTGATGTTTCTTTTATTTTGTGATGGCAGAATTAGTCATTATTTTATTATATAAAATATTTTTTTATGGTGAAGCTAGTAATTTAGTGGGCAAGATATTTAATTTATTCTGTTGAAAATAAATTGTTTATTTTATTAATAAGATAAATAAATGTTTATTTTATAAGAAGAATATTTGGAGCAAGTTTTTATAAAAAGAATAATATAATTTACTTTATAGAGTGATATATCTGTTTCGTTCATTGCATACTTTTTAAGCAACAAGGTACAATAACCGAAATCAAATTGAGGTTCAAATATTTCTGTGATTGATGTTTTTAATCCGTAAAAGGACGAAACAGTGTCGACTCCATTTCCTGCGCAAATCTAGGAAAATTCGATTATAGAAAAGCAAATAGAATGAATCTCTTTCAATTATAGTCTGTTCAATATAGTGCCTGTGATTGTCGGTACACTCGGGTGCAACTAGGTTTTCATTGTATAACGATACACATTTAAATTACGAAATTGATAGATCTTCAAAGTTTCGTCTTTTCAAGTTTTCGAATTAGGGTATTTACAAATTTTCTTTTCCACTTTGCAAGTATTTCAATTACTACATTTTTAATTTTCAGAATTCTAAATTTATGAAATTCCTACTTTCCTCAATTCCCACTTTCCTAAATTCCCACATTCCCCAATTTCCACATTCCTCAATTCCCACATTTTCCAAATCGTACATTCCCCAATTCCACATTCCCGAATTCCTACATTCCCCAATTCCCACATTCCCCAATTCCCACATTCCCCAATTCCCACATTCCCCAATTCCACATTCTCCAATTCCCACTTTCCCCAATTCCAAATTCCCCAATTCCACATACCCCAATTCCACATTCCCCAATTCCCACATTCTCCAATTCCCACATTTCCCAAATTGCACATTCCCCAATTCCCACATTCCCCAATTCCCACATTCCCCCATTCCCACATTCCCCAATTCCCACATTCCCCAATTCCACATACCCCAATTCCCACCTTCTCCAATTCCAATTTCCCCAATTCCCACATTCCCCAATTCCACATACCCCAATTCCCACTTTCCCCAATTCCAAATTCCCCAATTCCACATACCCCAATTCCACATTCCCGAATTCCCACCCTCCCAAATTCTTTCATTTCCAAATTCCTATTTCTCCCAATTCCCAGCTCCCCGAATTTAACATTCCCCAAATCCATAATTACCCCAAATTCTTACCTTCCCAAATTCCTGCACCCCCAAATTCCTGCCTCCCCCAATTTTCACCTCCCCACCTCCCCAAATCTCCATATTGAAAACTCCTCAAGTCCTCAACTCCCTCAAACTCCTACGTCCCCAAATTCTCGATCCATCATCAAATCTTCAAAGAACTCCAGAAACCCCTAAAAATGAGCGAGTCTCAATCCTTTATTTTACTTCGATCGCCCCATTTCTCTCAACGAAACAAGATTTGTCCATGACTGTACAGTCGATTTCGTACGAACCCCGTCGCAACGAGACAAGCATCGAACAGAGGAACGAAAATCGCTCGAAATTAAAAGTGAAATTAGTTTTCCTTCATCGTCACGGTGTTTCGAGCTGCATCCGATTCGGCAAGGAATTAAAAGTAATGGCCAGGTAGAAATCGAGGGGAACGCGTTTCAATCAACTACGTCCAGCATGGCGGATAGCTATTTACTCGCGAGGATATCACAAAAACGAAGGAAGATACCTTTAATTAAAAGTACATTCCTTTGGAGACCGACTTCCGTCGACGAAACGTATCGAACTTTCAACTTGTCAAGTTCTTTACTGTTTCTTCTTTCAGCACTTCTGTTGGTTGGACGCGATCTTCTGGTAATTAGAATTTTTCTCTGATGGAAGGGTAATGTTTTTTAATTAAACAAACTAATTTCCGGAGGGTATTTAAGATAGGAGGGACAATAAATATTTGCTATTATAGTAAATTTTGTTGCTACTGAATAATTACAGGTAAATTTTTGTTTAGTCGGTTGGGTTGTAAGTTGAAGAATAATTTGATTATATATATTTGGAAATATTACAATAAAGTAATATAATTATTATAAAATTATAGCTTTTGATATAAAAAAAAAATTGTATTTTACTGTACAATTATTATAGAATTACAATAAAATAATATGATTACTATAAAATTGCAGTTTCATCATAAAAATCAAATTGTACTATACAATTACTATAAAATTATAATAAATTAATATGATTATTGTAAAACTACAATTTTACTATAAAAATGATGTTGTACTACTATACAATTACTATAGAATTACAATAAAATAATATGATTACTACAAAATTACAATTTTACTATAAAAAATTAAATTGTACTATGCAAGTACTATACAATTGTAATAAATTAATATGATTAGTATAAAACTACAATTTTACTATAAAAATGAAGTTGTACTACTATACAATTACTATAGAATTAGAATAAAATTATGTGATTACTATAAAATTGCAGTTTCACCATAAAAATCAAATTGTACTACACACTTACTATAAAATTATAATAAATTAATATGATTACTGTAAAACTACAATTTTACTATAAAAATGAAGTTGTACTACTATACAATTACTATAGAATTAGAATAAAATTATGTGATTACTATAAAATTGCAGTTTCACCATAAAAATCAAATTGTACTACACACTTACTATAAAATTATAATAAATTAATATGATTACTGTAAAACTACAATTTTACTATAAAAATGAAGTTGTACTACTATACAATTACTATAGAATTAGAATAAAATAATGTGATTACTATAAAATTGCAGTTTCACCATAAAAATCAAATTGTACTATACACTTACTATAAAATTATAATAAATTAATATGGTTACTGTAAAACTACAATTTTACTATAAAAATGAAGTCGTACTACTATACAATTACTATAGAATTAGAATAAAATAATGTGATTACTATAAAATTGCAGTTTCATCATAAAAATCAAATTGTACTATACACTTACTATAAAATTATAATAAATTAATATGATTACTGTAAAACTACAATTTTGCTATAAAAATGAAGTTGTACTACTATACAATTACTATAGAATTACAATAAAATAATGTGATTACTATGAAATTGCACTTTCACCATAAAAATCAAATTGTACTACACACTTACTATAAAATTATAATAAATTAATATGATTACTGTAAAACTACAATTTTACTATAAAAATGAAGTCGTACTACTATACAATTACTATAGAATTAGAATAAAATAATGTGATTACTATAAAATTGCAGTTTCACCATAAAAATGAAATTGTATTATAAAATTACTATACAATTATAATAAAATAATACTATTACTATAAAATTACAGTTTTACCATAAAAATCACATTTTACTATACAATTACAAGAAAACAATGTAATTACTATAAAATTACAGTTTCACCATAAAAGTCAAATTGTACTAGACAATTACTATACAATTACTACAAAATAACACTATTACCATAAAATTACAGTTTTCCTAAAAATCAAATTATACCACAAAAGTCAATATCCTCCACAAAAAATTTCTCGTCCAACTTCCTTTTATTTAAAATTCATTTAACGAGAGTCAAGCAATAAAGCTAGATTTGCATTCGGTGCCCAAAGAAGTTGTTTGTGTGCGATTTCGAAGCGATCGATAGTACAATCGAGTTAACAAAGCGACACGTGGAAATATGTCGTTGAATATTCGTATCCGGCCAATTATGAAATGCCCGGAGGAAGCACAGGGAAACGTGGAGGTTCGTGAAGCGGCGAAACAGAGAGACGCTTTAAGGAACCGATCCTGGTACGTGCAAGCGTGCTAACGACGCCCAGGAACGACGTGGTGAAACGAGGCACGTTTTTCTTTAACGAACCGACCGTCTAGAATTTAATTCCAAAGGGACTAACAGCAGACTTCCGCTACGCTCGACTTTACATAATCTTGTGTCCGTTGTACGCTTCCGGTGCTAGTTTCGCATCCCCTGGCGAAGCAGAAAAGGATTTATGGAAATTGGATGAATTGCAGGGTTTCCGGTAAACCTTTTCCTTATTTTCTTTTTATTTTTTTCTAAAACGCGGCTTACGGTTTCGGCAAAATGGTCTACGTAAACGTTTTGTGAAGGTTTTTAATATGTGACTGGATGACTTTAATATGTGTATGAGAATTTTTGTAGGTGAGGAGAACCATGGTTGAAGTGACGTAATAAAATTATATGGTGAGTTTATTTTGAAAGTGGTGTGGGTCCATTTTTATTTATTTTGAGAAAATTAGTTAGCATATGTGTCATTGAAAAAAATAGGGGATAATTATATCAAGATTGGTAATTTAGTAATTTTTTTACTAATTGATCAATATGTAATTTGATTATACAAATTTGTTTCGGTGATTTAACTATATTTCCAATTCCTAAACTCCTCAACTCCTATCTTCTCCAATTTCCATCTTCCACAATTTCTAAATTTTCCAATACCGAAATTACTCAATTCCATAATTCCCCAATTCCATAATTTCCCAATTCCATAATTTCCCAATTCCATAATTTCCCAACTCCATAATTTCCCAATTCCATAATTCCCTAATTCCATAATTGCCCTGTTCCATAATTTCCTAATTCTATAATTCCCAAATTCCATAATTCCCCAATTCCACAATTTCCCAATTCCATAATTCCCCAATTCCATAATTCCCAAGTTCCACAATTCCCCAATTCCATAATTCCCCAATTCCATAATTCTCCAATTCCATAATTCCCCAATTCCATAATTCCCCAATTCCATAATTCCCCAATTCCATAATTCCCCAATTCCATAATTCCCCAATTCCATAATTCCTCAATTCCATAATTTTCCAATTCCATAATTCTCCAATTCCATAATTCTCTAATTCCATAATTTCCCAATTTCTAAATTCCCCAATTCCTACTTTCCCCAATTCCTAAATTTTCCAATTCCCATATCCTACAATTCCTTAAACCCTCAAATTCCTAAATTCCCAAATTCTCAAACTCTCCTACCCCCAAATCCCCAAATCCCCAAATCCCCAAATTCCCAAATTCCTAAATTCCGTCCCACGCTCGCAAGAGTTTTGCACCTCTTATCGAAGGAGAAAAGGATTTATAGAAATTGAGTGAATCGCAAGGTTTCCGGTAAACGTCCTCCTTCCCTTTCTATTTCACTCAGGAATACAGTCTGAAGTTTCCTAAGAACGTTTTCATACAAACATTGTGTAAACGTTTTTAATGGTCAGTCACAAACGATATGAATCCATACATAAGAGGTCTATAAATATTTCACAACATAAAAGTATCGTAAAATACCTTTTATTGCGCAAGGATCTGAAGTTTAAAGCTTGGTAAAGAGAACTATGCGATGGTTTCGTTTATATTCTTCAAAATGGTTGATTCCTCGTAGCAGTACGTAATATTGAACTGGAGAGTAATGTTCTGCTTAGTACAGCAGTCAGCCATTTTGTATTAGGAATATCGATGAAACGATAATACTCGCACGTTTATCAAAGCATAAACTTCAGGTTGATATGCTATAACTGTCTTATTGTAGCATTTTATGGGATGAAATCGTATCATGTGTTAAATCGTGTTGAAGTATGTATAAACTTTAGCTACTTCCAAATTGATAGTCATTTGCTGTAAGTTGCAGCTGGACATTTTGTATAAAAAATATGGTGTAAATTATTGTGTTTGTTCAGTAAATCTTGTGCTTAAAATTGATGTATTATGAGTGCCATTTTGTGATACTTGTATGTTATCAAATGATGTAAAACAATGTCATATACTGTAAGATTGGTTACAACAACTTATATGAAGTATGAGTACTTAAAAATCTTCCAACAAGAATATAGGATTTTGAGAATTCAGTAGTTTAAGAATTTTGAAGGCATTTAGAAATACCTACATTTAGAATACAGGTAATTTGAAACTACAAAAGTAAAAAAATGTAAAATTTAAAATTATCTAAAATTCATAAAATTCCCTAATACAAAAGTTTTGCAATTTTCCACATAAACGTGCACTGTAACATCAGAGTCCACCGTATGATTACTGTAACCCTACTTCAACTTCGACCATCCACCCTGAGGAAAGTATTAAGGACTCTAATTACCAGTCAAGATCAATCTTTCCATAAGAAGATTAAGAAAAAAAGAGCAAAATGAGAAAAGCTAGAGGCGTTATTAAGATCCCCATAGTGGATAGGCTACATCGACAGAATTCCATTAACAACTTTCAAAGACGGCCACCGTGGAATAAATTAATTCTAGCAAGAAGTTCCGCGATTCCGATGATATTAAAGGACGGAAAAGAAGGTACTCGTAATAATGGATGTGAATACAAATTAACATCGGGATGTTTCAATGAGCTCTAGCTGCATCGGAACACTTTCGCATAGAAGAAATGGTAGTTGCTCTTCTCGATTATTCTTGAAGGCACGACAGTTGCACTCAATGTGTCGGGTGAACTCGTTTGTGTATAAGATAGGTTGAAAAATTAACAATATAGGTAAGGTGCTGATTGAATTTGTTCAGCGATAGGTTTTTAGTAGGTTTTAAAGTGACTTGGTTGAATGCTGAATCGTTTCTGATATTTTTACATTTTGGTATGTGTGAAGTAAACAATTTTTTGGTTATGGAGTGGTGGTTCTACCAATCCGACGTAAGCTGTAGAGGGAGGAAATAGAATAGGGGAGGAAATAGAAGATAGAGGGAGGAAGGTTGGACTAACGGTTTGGTTCTTCAGGTAGTTTGGAAAAAATTCTAATTTTTAGGGACAAGTTTACAGCGTGACGGTTAACTACTTACTATGATCCAAAAAATATGGTGTCCTAAAACAGTTTAAGTTGTCCGTCATCATCTGTTCTATAAACGGTTTGGGTCCTAACTACGACGCTACAATAGTAATGGAAATAAAGCTACGGATGATATCCTTCTTGGGAAGAAAAAGTGCAGGTACATGAGATGGAAAAAAAGAAACGAAAAAAAAAATGAAGAAGAAGAGTCTGTGGTCAGGATGCTGTTTTAATTTTCATTATTATGCATGCATTCAGGCGTTCACGACTTGCATCTCGCTAAACAGCATGTTGAGAGAAATGAAAAAGGGTAGAGATTATAATTGTGACACGAAGGTTGTTTTACAAGAGTTATAACCTACGTTCTTGTTGTTTCAATGCAAGAAATGCATCTTGCAGTTATTTTCTCTTGGTTTTCGCTAATCCACATGGAAATGTTAGGTTATGTCATCTCACTGATTTTTTTATGAGACTGTGATTTAATGACTAGGAAGTATTGCACAGTATTACTGTCTACCATACCGAATAAAATTTGTTGAACGTAAATATACGTCCTTTGCATATACAAACTTTGTATTAATGAACGTATGGAAGGAAGTAAGGTTACATTTTTCACAGCCAGGAAATTAAAAAGCGAAGTAAAGGTGGTAATCTACAAAACGTTACGTTATATTGTAATGCATCCGTCAGCTCTGACAAGAAAAATATTTAAATTCTAGGATTCCCGTGTTTTAACAGTCTCGCATCGCGGTTAATTTTCAGTGGAAATGCTGGCCACGCTTTCGAGTTGGTTGGGTGTGATACGCATTTCGTTAAAATGACCAAACAAATCAAATCGCTCGCGACGTGGAAAGCGTTTGATACGCAACCCCTGAATATTAATCTGCAAAATTTGCTTTACACGGTCTTCTCTGAGCGCGAATTATCAGTTACGATATTAAATAGAAATGAAGAGGGCAGATGGGTGAATCTGATAGGGCACGAAATTACTTCGATTTACTATGATTCTAATATTTTATTATTTTATTATACTTCCAGTATACTATGCTACATTTTCTGTTCCTCTATTTCACTATTTTATTATTTTTTTATTTTTTTATTTCCCTACTTTTCTATTCCTCTACTTTATTATTCCGTTATTTCAATATTTTATACTTTCATTGTTTCATTATTTTGTTATTTGATTATTTTATAATTTCGTTATTTGACTATTTCTCTTTTTCAAAATTTCTCTTTATTTTCTATTTCATTACTTCATTACATCGCCACGTAATCATTTTACTATACTATTATTTATAATAAAATTTATCACCAAGTTAACAGTTATATGTATGTTATACAGAATAATAAAATTGTTAAATATTAATCAATGGAACATAGTTACATATGATCATTGATGATTACATACAAATCTTGATCAACAATAATTTAATACACTAAAAGAATAATTAACATGTTACGATACGACAAATACAACAACATAATTGTTAATTAAATGTTAGTTAATACAAAATTTCCTTAGTATAAAAGATAATTAAATTTACTCTGAAAAACATAACCCAACATTCCAATCAATCGATTATATAAAAGTCTATTTGACAGAGTGTTTGCGATTGATTTGTGATTTACCAAAGATTCCTCGATCCTTCAAGACTGAAAAGACTAAAGGGAAAGGAAGAAGAGAATATTCTGATTGTACAAAGAGTCGGTCGAGAGGCAATCTGATTGATTGGTGGGATTGTGGTCGCTCTGAAGATTCTTCTCCGCGATTGTAAGCGTTCGGCGTATTTTTGATCTGCTTAACATCCCTTTCAATCTCCCTCTGAGCTCTTCGAATGCTAGAATATGGAGAACGAATCCCTTTATGGCTATGATTATCACCTTTGAACTGTAACTCGTTGCGGGATCCGTCAGAGGTTATTTTGTCGAAATTTCTTCAGCGCAGTTTAGATGAAACTGATTTTGGTTCCCTCGCAAGCTTATTTTTTTAAATTTCTATATTTTCTATATTTTCTATATTTTCTACATTTTCTATATTTTCTATATTTTCTACATTTTCTATATTTTCTATATTTTCTATATTTTCTATATTTTCTATATTTTCAATTTGTATGTTAAGTAATTTCGATAGTATCAAATTCGTATGTCGCCATATTTGTGTTTCTAAATCCCTGGAGTTTTGTGATATGATCAAATTCATAACTGAAATTGCTTTTGATAAAAAGAAGAATAAACACGTTAGAAAGCGCAGTAAGCAGCTCCCAAATTATCTAATTAAGAGAGGGCAACTGAAGTATTTATCTGCATCGATACATTCTGTCAGTTATTAAATCGATGTGTTATCAAATGCTGTGTGTTGAAATCAATGTAATTCGGAATTTTGATATTTTCAAGTTCCAATAATTCCAAATTCCAATACTATCGAATTCCAATATTTCCAAATTCCAATAATTCCAAATTCAAATATTTCCAAATTCCAATAATTCCAAATTCCAATATTTCTAAATTCCAATATTTCCAAATTCCAATACTTTCGAATTCTAATAATTCCAAATTCCAAAATTTCCAAATCCCAATATTTCCAAATTCCAATATTTCCAAATCCCAATATTTCCAAATTCCAATATTTCCCAATTCCAATATTTCCAAATTCCAATATTTTTAAATTCCAATACTTTCGAATTCTAATATTTCCAAATCTCAATATCTCCAAGTCCCAATAGTTCCAAATCCCAATAATTCCAAATTCCAATATTTCCAAATCCCAATATTTCCAAATTCCAATAATTCCAAATTCCAATATTTCCAAATTCCAATATTTCCAAATTCCAATATTTCCAAATTCCAATATTTCCAAATTCCAATATTTCCAAATTCCAATATTTCCAAATTCCAAAAGTTTCAAATCCCAATAATTCCAAATCCCAATAATTCCAAATCCCTATATTTTCAAATCTCAATATTTCCAAATCCCAATAATTCCAAATCCCTATATTTCCAATACCAATATTTCCAAATCTCAATATTTCCAAATCCCAATAATTCCAAATTCCAATACTTCCAAATTCCCATATTTCCAAATTCCAATAATTCCAAATCCCCATATACCCATATCTCAATATTTCCAGATCCCATTATATCCAACTCCCTATATTTCCAAAATCCTTGCACCCTCAATCTCCAAATCGCCAAATCCCTAAAGCACCTAACCTCTAAACTCCCAACTTCATATGCACAAACTCATTAAATCCCCAGTCTCCACATCCTGATATCTCTACACTCCCAAAAATCCTTGCATCCCAAATCCCTAAACCCTTAATATCCAAACTCCCAACTCGATATTCCCCAACTCATTAAATCCCAAATCCCAACATTCTGAAATTGCTACCCTCCCCTAAAAATCCTTACATTCCAAATTCCTAAACCCCCTAATCTCTAAATTCCCACTTCATATATCCTAACTCATTAAATTCCCAATCCTCACATTCTGAAATCTCTACACCCCCAAAATTCCTTATATCCCAAATTCCCAAATCACATTATCACTTCTTTATTACACTGTTGGGTCAATGATCATAACAGTCGAGGCCCTTATTAAATCAATCAATCTATTACACAAAAATTTTAATCACCCCATTCAGCACAAGTACTAAATTAAACCTTTCCAGTCCATCGAAACAAATTTTCAGAAATCCAATATCGTCAAAACTTTCTACTTTTTACTAGTATTCTATTTCTTCTCAGTATCCGTAATTCTTGGAACCATCATCTTTGATAGACTACGTGCAAACTTGCTGATTTATCGATCGGTTAAATTTTCACCTCGAGATGAACGAGGTATAAACCCTTCTTCATCCTCAGAATTCGACAGAAAACAAAAGAAAATAGAAATCGGAGGCGATTTAATTCCAAATTTTTCGGTTTTTTGTCCCCAGTTCTATAGTCCACGTTATCGTTCGACGTCCTCGAATCCGCGTTGCCTCGCCGAAGAAAAATAGAGACGAGATTTATTTGCGGCGGAAATCGGAACGCTGGATGGATGATTTATAAGATTGCAACGGTTAGGCGAGGCGGTTCTATCGCGTTCCAAAACGCCAATCGAAGAAACGAGATATTTGCAGAAGTTATTTCAGACAGGTGATTTTGATTGATTGACACGTTCCTACGATTTTACGCTGCTCGACTTTTGGCTGTCGATTTCGGTTCCAAGAAATCGTGCAACTAGCATGGATGGAGAAATTTTTATGAGCCTTTCAGCTCTTGTACTCGACACTTTAACGTTATTTACTTTTATTTACTTTTTTATGGTGGCTTGAAAGCGAGACTGCAGTGTGTAAAGGAAAGATGGAGTGGTTGATAGTAGTTTTGTTTTCTTTCATTTGAATAATCTGTTATGTTGTTTTTATTGGAAGGAACGTAACAATGGTGTTTTATAAAAATATTTTTGAATGTGGTATATTCACGAATGACTGTAATTTTTTATTCTTGCTATTCTAAATTATTGGAGATAAAAGCGATACACGAATTAACTTTTACATTTGTCTACATCTAACGGTATTAATCATTATTAATTATTTCTTCTTGTATTCGCATGTTTCGATTCAATTTTGTTCTCTAATTTTCCTCACGTAATTTCACTGTAATTTTTGTAATCGTTCTTGGATAAATAGTTTTTCTGTTTTGTACATAATTAAGTACGACACTTTATTCGTCCACGGATCTCTTCGCCTTCAACATAAATCCCTATATTTACTAAAAAAAAAT
The DNA here is from genome assembly GCF_050947335.1 of Megachile rotundata. Classification (NCBI taxonomy): domain Eukaryota; kingdom Metazoa; phylum Arthropoda; class Insecta; order Hymenoptera; family Megachilidae; genus Megachile; species Megachile rotundata. The sequence goes on from NC_134986.1 coordinate 8,229,170, forward strand.
TATTTTTAAATATCTGCATATAAAATTGCTATACTTGCAAGTACCTTAGTGTATAACCAGATTTCTACATTCTGAAGTACTGATGTTCTAATGACTAATACTAATACAAATCTCTATAATCTTAAAATCTTGTATTCCAAAATTCCTAGAATTACAAGTCACTAGATTCTGAAATTTCTATGATTACATATTGCTAGATTCTGAAATTACTAGATCTTGAAATCCTACTTATCAAAATCCCTAGAATTAAAAAATTCCAACGTCTGCAAAATTCCTTGAACACCAAATACCTGGAATCCAGAAATCTCTAAAGTCCTGAAGTCCCTAGAATTCCAGAATCTTTAGAATTCAAGTTATTCAAAATAGCTAAAATCCCAAAATCCCTAGAACTCCAAAATCCTTGAAATTCCCTAAAACACAAACATCCCTAGAACCCCAAAATCCTTAAAATTCCAAACTCCACAGAACAGAAAAGTTCCTAGAACCCCAAAATCTTTGGAACTCTAAAAATCCATAAAACTCCAAAATCCCCAGAACCACAAAAATCCCTAGGACCCCTAAATCCTTGAAATCCCAAAATCCCTAGAACTCTCGAAACCCCTAGAACCCCAAAAACCTTAGAACCCCAAAACCCTTAGAACCCTAAAAGCCTTAGAACCCCAAAATTCCTAGAACCTCAAAAACCCTAAAAGCCCAAATTTCTTAGAACCTCTAGAACCTCTAAAACCCCTAAAATTCCCTAGAATCTCAAAATCCTTAAAATTCCGAATTTCCTAGAATTGAAAAATTCTTAGAGATCCAAAATTTCTAGTATCTTAAATTCCCTAGAGTTCCAAATCTGACATCCCTATAATCCCAAAGTCCCTAGATCCTAAAATCCCAAAACACCCAAATTCTTATACATTTAAAAATCCCTAGAATACATCCCAAAATTCCAGAACCCTAAATTCGTATGTCACGAAATCTCTATATTTCCAGATCTCTATATCGCCAAAATATCGAACCCTAATATCGAATATACCCTAAACATCGAGGTCTCTATAGTGTCCAAAGTCCTGGTAGCTTCCAATTCCCGAATTCCTAACTTCTAATATTCCCAAGTCGCTGTATTTGCGAAAATATGTTCCAGCACAAAGGGTTAATAAAGCGGGTTCCATATTAAGCAGCTCCAGGGTACGTCTTAGTAAATGGGCGGAATGCGAGAAATTACAGGAGCGGATGCTCCGTAGGATTCGTCGTTCAAAGAATATCGATTGTTCCAGATCCGTCGAACGATCGGAAGAGCGTATCCAAAGGATGTCTAATTGATCCTAAGGGAACCGGGTCGTCGGCACAAACGCATTTCAGCTACGTAGCCAATTAACCGAGTCGTTGAATTGCCTCGTAAATACGTACAAATGACCCGTCGCTATTGTATGTCACATACGGGATGAATGTACCGTCACCGTTAGTCCATCCTGAAACTGTTTGACGTTGTTATATGAACGACGACAATCCCTGTAACGGGAAACAATTCCCTAAGACGTTCAATACACTCTGCTTAATTGGAAATTTCAATTTCTACTGCACCGATGAATCTTCTGTCCGTTTTCGAAATTCAACGGACGTTCGATTCATACGGAATTCTAATTAATAACGTGTCGTACTACTGATGTATTTCCTTCGATGTTCTGGTGGCATTCGGTCGTTTTTGAATGGTGTATTAATAGAAGTAAATAGTGAAAGGTACATAAAAGTAGAAATTTTTAAATTTAACAAATTACGAGTGACAACAGTGAGGTTAGAACAATTTCAATCGCAGTCAAGTTTCTGCAAAACGAAGTTGAGTATGTACACCTCGAAAATCATTAAATATATTGTTACTAATAAATTCGAATATATTAAATGATTCTAAAGTGTAAATAAGTTCCTGCTTTTCAGAGACAAGGGTGTTTGTAGGCGGGAGTTTTGGGATTTTTAGAATTTTGCGGATTTGGGAATTGCATACGTTGGATTTCAGAGTGATGAAAATTCTTATATACTATCTCTACGAACACGCGTCAATTTGACGCATGAACGAATACATTTAAAGAAAAATCACTTAGAAAGCAATATAATTAAACACTACAAGTAACAAATGAAAATATGAGATATATTTATAGAAAGTTTTTATTATTCAATAATATTTTAGTACATTATTTCAATATTTTACATTCATATTTTTACTTCCCTACCCTGTGAACTGCGATTTGTATTGCGATCCGGGTCCGAACCCGGCACACGGATTGAGCCGGCAGCGTGTGACTCCGGACTAATGAAGTCCATCGTTTATAAGATATTTTCGGTGCATTCATATTTATTGTTGTAATTTTTGCATGGTAAAACTAATTTACTAAAAATTTTATTTACATTACGATCGCGTCAAATTGACGCACATAGAGATACGTATACCACATTGCAAATTTCAATATTTCAAACCTTTTGAAGAAAATAGACTCGATATATATTTACCTCGTTCAACGAATAAAAGTCAGTACAAGATAAAATAAAAATGCGAACGGTATTTGCAATTTTCCAAAAAATTCAAAATGCGTCAAAATGCGTCTCGTAAACCTACTGTTAATAAAGTATTTATTAATCGAATAGAACTTACGATAAGTTCGTTATAAGTCATAAGTCATAATGGTCTGTTGAGCTACATGTCCTGGTGAAAGTGCAAGATCATAAAGCAATACGCGTAACCAGAGATCCTGACTTTCCGTTTCGTGATCCGTGGAGTCTTAAAGTAAATCTGGCTCTTGTCGAAAACGATGAGAAAATGGCGAAAATCCTCTGGTGTCTTCGTCGGCAACCGGCCAACATGCAAATCCTTCGACTGAAGCCTCTCAGTTTATCCATATTAATGCTTCTAATTAAGTCGTAGATAGGTTGGTCCGTAGGTTTCGCACGACCAGTTTTCTTGTCCTGCTGATAAACTGACGACACTGCGAGTTCGAAGATGCATTTAGGTGTGAAACGAGGACCTCTGTTGATTACTTACTGCTTTTACGAAATGAGAGTTTTTGTGGAAAGACAAAATTTATGAAGCTCTCAATTATCACATCTTCCAAATCTCCTAATTACCAAATCTCTCAAGTTTTAATTCTCTCAAGTTCCAATTCTCCCAAGTTTTAATTCTCTCAAGTTCCAATTCTCCCAAGTTCAAATTCTTCCAAGTTCCAATTCTCCCAATTTCCAAATCTCTCAAGTTCCAATTCTCCCAAGTTCCAATTCTCTCAAGTTTCAATTCTCCCAAGTTCCAATTCTCCCAATTCCCCAATCTCTTAATTCGCAAATCTTCTAATTCCCAAATCTTTCAAGCTCCAATTCTCTCAAGTTCCAATTCTCCCAAGTTCCAATTCTCCCAAGTTCCAATTCTCCCAAGTTCCAATTCTCCCAAGTTCCAATTTTCCCAAGTTCCAATTCTCCCAATTCCCAAATCTCCCAATTCCCAAATCTTTCAAGTTCCAATCCTCCCAAGTTTCAATTCTCTCAAGTTCCAATTCTCTCAAGTTCCAATTCTCCCAAGTTCCAATTTTCCCAAGTTCCAATTCTCCCAATTCCCAAATCTCCCAATTCCCAAATCTTTCAAGTTCCAATCCTCCCAAGTTTCAATTCTCTCAAGTTCCAATTCTCTCAAGTTCCAATTCTCCCAAGTTCCAATTTTCCCAAGTTCCAATTCTCCCAATTCCCAAATCTCCCAATTCCCAAATCTTTCAAGTTCCAATCCTCCCAAGTTTCAATTCTCTCAAGTTCCAATTCTCTCAAGTTCCAATTCTCCCAAGTTCCAATTCTCCCAAGTTCCAATTCTCCCAAGTTCCAATTCTCTCAAGTTCCAATTCTCCCAAGTTTCAATTCTCTCAAGTTCCAATTCTCCCAATTCCCAAATCTCCCAATTCGCAAATCTTCTAATTCCCAAATCTTTCAAGTTCCAATTCTCCCAAGTTCCAATTCACCCAAGTTCCAATTCTCCCAAATCCCAAATCTCCCAAATCCCAAATCTCCCAAATCCCAAATCTCCCAAATCCCAAATCTCCCAAATCCCAAATCTCCCAAATCCCAAATCTCCCAAATCCCAAATCTCCCAAATCCCAAATCTCCCAAATCCCAAATCTCCCAAATCCCAAATCTCCAAATTCCCAAATCCCTAAATCTCCACATCCTCAAATCTCCAAATTCCCAAATCCCTAAATCGCCAAATCTCTAAACCATCAAATTCCGAAATCCTCAAACTCTCCAATTACCGCATCCAATTCTCGTCTCCTAACATCAATCCGTCATACGCGGAACGTCGAAATGCAATTGACATAACATTCGTTATTCGTGAAGTATGGTCTTCGTTACCACCTAAATTAGTATTGTTCGGTCGAACGCATCACGTGTTTCCGATTCGTTCGCGCGGCTTCATTACGCGGCGTAATTGCTTCGCTAATTAATTACACCAAGTTCGCACGTCATGCAGCATTTCCGTGTGTCGAATGGCACCAGTCGATGTCAATATATAATACACGTGTTTGACTATTTCGCTCGTGGACGTTAGCAAGATACACAAAGCGATTAATGTCGTTTACCTTCGTTGACGCTCGGAAATTCTGCTTAATTAACGTCTCACGATGTTTTGCTACTTTTTCTTCAACTTTTACCGCATGCGGACTTTGAAGATTCTAAGTGAACGCGAAAACGAGCATTGGAAATAATTAATTTTACATTTGATTTATTGCTTTGATCTGCGTGTTATTTTTATTTGAGTGAACTGTATATTTATTTTTGATCTGATTGGTTTTAGGAGAAATTTGTGATAGAGACAATTTTCTTGAATGTTTTTTGGACGTATAATATTTTATTATTTTTATTAAATATAATTTAGAAAGTTTAATGTAGTTTAGTAATTTTAATATACAATATTTTGTTATATTTTTAGTAAACACATTTTAGTAATAATAGCAGTATATTGTATGAGTAATTGATAAGGTTGACTGAGGTACAAGTTAGGTTACATGTTATAGGTTAGGCATCAAAAGAGGTTATGTTGTATAATTGAAGTGAGTTCGATCGATAACAAAATTTAGAAATTGTTTGTACTACCTTAACCAGTTTTTGATAATTAAATTTATACTGCAAAATAATAGAAAAATTGCAATCAGCATATTGAGTTATTTGGAGATCTATTTCTTGATATACCATTTTGCTATTTATTATTTAATTTCATCAGATGATGAGTAAATTAACTTAATTATTAATTAGTAATGTCAGACAATAAACTGTAACAAAATTGAGTAGAAACTTGACTAATTATTTTTTTCAAAATTAAGTAATTAATTGTAGTACAATTAATTAGTAATTTACCTAATAAGTCGTTTTTAAATTAAATTCTAATTTACCTAATTAATTGTAGTAAAATTAAACAGTAATTTATCTAATAAGTCGTTTTAAAATTAAATTCTAATTTAGCTAATTAATTTCAATAAAATTGAATAGTAACTAATTAACTACGGTAAAATTAATTAGAAGTTAGTCTAATTATCTGTGACCAAATTAAGCAGCAATCTATCTAATCAATCGTTCCAAAATTTAGTAGTAATTTGTCCAATTGACTGTGACAAAATTAAGTACTAATTCGTCTAATTAACCGTGGTACAATTAAGTAGTAATTTATCTAATTAACCGTGATACTAATTTATCTGCGATTAAAGAGTAATATACCTGCGATAAAATTGAGAGTAATACATCTAATTAACAGTAATAAATTTAAGAATTAATTCACGTAATATATTTTAGCAGAATTAAAGAAAAATATGTGGATATTGGGAACATTTCGTTAATTTTTTTTTCGTTTCTTATTGCAGTATTTCCTGTCGAAAGATCTACGAACAAATTGGTCTGACGATTCTCTCGGTAAGTTGAACTTTTTCCTCTGCTCTCGAATTCTCGTGCTCGTTAATCGAGAATATTTTACGTGGCCACGGGAATCGTTTGTTTCACCGTTTACTCGTACGGTTTTCCCAGAAGATTAAAGCGCAGCTGTGTTTTATTCCATCGCTATAGATCGCCTCGGAATTGTCGAGGATACGTTACTCTCGAATCCTGAAGTATTTGACAGCGAACCTTTGGATCGATCATTGATAAAACTTTCAACTCATAAATCTCGACAGATATTTCTATCAATGTAGGTCTCTGGTGCTGCGTAACTATTTGTACAATGTAAAATCACTAACTTGGTTATTAATTTAAATTGTAAGGTGAAACTTAGATTCTGATATAATTTAAATTTTAAGGTGATATTAAATTCTGATATAATTTAAATTTTAAGGTGATATTAAATTCTGATATAATTTAAATTTTAAGGTGAAATTTAGATTTTAATATAATTTGAATTGTAAGATGAAACTTAGATTTTAATATAATTTAAATTTTAAGATAAAACTTAGACTTTAATGATTTAAAATTCCAAACTACACAGAACACAAAAGTCTCTAGAACCCTGAAATCTTTGGAACTCTAAAAATCTGTAGTACTTCAAAATCCCTGGAATCCCAAAATCTCTAGAATCCCGAAATTCCTAGAATCCCAAAATTCCTAGAAACCCAAAATTCCTAAAATCCTAAAATTCCCTAGAACTCCAATATCCTTTGAACTCCTAAAATTCCTAGAACTCCTAAAACCCCTAGAATCCCAAAAATCCTTAGAACCCAAAAATCTCTAGAAGCCCCAAAACCCCTAAAATCCCAAAATCCCTTAGAACCCCAAAATAGTTACAAAATTCATAGAATCTTAAATTCTCTAGAGTCCTAAATCTCAATATAATTTAATTTTTAAGACGAAACTTAGATTCTAATATAATTTCATTTTGAAGGTGAATCTTAAATTCTAATATAATTTAAATTGTAAGGTGAAACTTAGATTGTAATATAATTGCGATTGTAAAATAAACGAAAAAGAAATTTACTCATCTAGAAAATATTTCAAAATTAGGCGAGTCGACAGAAAAACATTAAATATCTTCATGTTTATCGCAGTATACTTTCATACTTGTCATAAAATGCATATTTCTATATCCACCATAAAATACAAGTTTTTATACTCATCATAAAGAACATATTATTAAATTCGTCGTAAGACAAACCCATACATCTATATTCATCATAAAATATATATTATTATGTTCGCTATAAAATACACATTTTTGTATTTGTCATAAAATACGTACCTTATCGTATTTTCACGTCACAAAATGCATTATTAAATTCATTATAAAATAGATACATATTTCCATGTTTATCATAAGATACTTATTTTTGTGAGGATAATAAAATGTTTCTTTTCTTCATTATGGTGAAATACATATGTTCTTATGTATGATAGTATACTTTTTTCTCTATGCATCATAAAATACTTGTTTTTATATTCGTCATAAAAATCATATTTTTAAATTCATTATAAAATTCGTTCTCTTATATTCATCATAAAATACATATCTTCACATGTGTCATAGAATACATTTTTCTCTATTTATTATAAAAATAAATTTCTTAAATTCATTATAAAGTTCACTTTCTTATATTCATCATAAAAATCATTTTCTTAAATTTATTATAAAATTCATTCATGTTATATTCATCATAAAATACATATTTACACATGTGTCATAGAATATGTACATTTTTCTATATTCATTAAAAAATTATTTTCTTAAATTCATTATAAAATTCAGTTTCTTATATTCATCATAAAAATCATTTTCTTAAATTTATTATAAAATTCATTCATGTTATATTCATCATAAAATACATATTTACACATGTGTCATAGAATATGTACATTTTTCTATATTCATTATAAAAATTATTTTCTTAAATTCATTATAAAGTTCAGTTTCTTATATACATCATAAAAATCATTTTCTTAAATTTATTATAAAATTCATTCATGTTATATTCATCATAAAATACATATCTTCACATGTGTCATAGAATACATTTTTCTCTATTTATTACAAAAATAAATTTCTTAAATTCATTATAAAATTCATTTTCTTATATTCATAATAAAAATCATTTTCTTAAATTTATTATAAAATTCATTCTCTTATATTCATCATAAAATACATATCTTCACATGTGTCATAGAATATGTACATTTTTCTATATTTATTATAAAAATAAATTTCTTAAATTCATTATAAAATTCATTTTCTTATATTCATCATAAAAATCATTTTCTTAAATTTATTATAAAAATCATTTTCTTAAATTTATTATAAAAATCATTTTTTAAAATTCGTTATAAAAATCATGTTTCTAAATTCATTATAAAATTCATTTTGTTATGTTCATCATAAAATTCATTCTCTCCATTCATCATAAAAATCATTTTTTAAAATTCATTATAAAAATCATTCTCCAATATTCATTATAAAATACATATTTTATAACATTGCTCACGGACACATATTTCCCTGTTAATCACAAAATACCAATTTCCATAATTACATAAGCTTCTATTTGGAAAACACCGTCCCCAGAACTTCAGCGCGAAAACAGTTGTTTGCGTTCTTCACAAACGTTTGCATTTACGAAGAATGATTGAAACAACGAAAGCAACGGTAGTTCGATAAATTTACGAGCGTTGCTGTAACAGACACACGAACAATAAAACAGGAAATAGCACTTGATACAGAACGTGCGTATATTCAACAGTTTATGGAAACGAAACACGTTTCGTAATAAAGTTCATCGTCAACGGACAAGAAAGATCGCGTTTACAGCCGAGTAATCGACCCTGCTCGTAAATCGATCGATTCTGAGCGATCGTTACGTTTTCGTCAATGTTTCGTAAAAACACCGTGAAAATTAGAAGAGAAACTTTTATCTTCAATTAAACTGCTTTAGTTTTTTTTTTAGGATTACTTAAACACAGCATAATATTGTTTTATTTTTGATGTACTGTCGTGTCAGCCATTTTGTGCAGACATCGACGAATTGTCCGCATCATTCTTATAATATTTTTGACTTTAAATAGAAATAATACGAGTACTCTTTTTACTATTTTTTCATTTTTTATGTTGTTAAATTACCTTATAGTTTGTGTAAGTTATTTATAAAGTATTTTATAATTCTTTATTTATATGAAATTGTACGAAGTTAATTGTCGATCAACATATCATTATAGTACCAAGTTATTACTGCATAATTTGTATTAAATAAATTAGTCAAATTAATCAGTGTATTAAATCAATTGAATTTATAATTATTAACAACATTGTTAGTGACATTTAATTGTTACATAAAATTATTAAATACTGCATCTATTATATTAAATTATTACTTGTTATACGAACAGATATTTCACGATTTATTTTTGAACAAAGAAGTATTATCGAGCCGAAAAGGTTAAATTCGAACGAAACATTTTGAAACACGTCGCGACTACAACATGCAGTATCGACTGTCGAAAATCAGGAACACGGAACAGAAGGCAAACATTCTTTTTTTTCGGCAGAAACGAACGAAAACGCATTTGCATTTGAGCCTGTGTTTAAACTATCACTCTGCAAGTTTTTCACCGCATTTATATGGAAATTCCACGAGTGATGAGACTCACAAAGGTCCGGATCAAATTAAATATCCTGCGAACGAAATGGCTCAAAGCATTGACGTTCAACGTTTATCGATGGTTAAATAAAAATATTCCAGTCAGGGATATCTGCTCTACTTTTTTCTCCGCGTGTTTTACCATAACGTTTGATCCGTTATTTCGTTAAAAGAACCTTTCTATCGGCCATGTTTGACTATGGCGTCAATGCTCGTGTTTGAATTTCCGTTGTTTACAATTTTTCGGGGAGAAAAATCGCTCTGCTGTGGATTTTGATGTATTACATTTCCTAGCACATATTCGCGGATTTGCAGGTTTTTGTATTTCGAAATTTTCTAGTTTACGGATTGTTTTGTTCTTTAATGATTTTTAGATTTTTAGATTTTCAGATTTAAAGGTTATTTAATTTTTAGATTTTTGGGTTGTTAGATTTTTAGATTTTTGGGTTGTTAGATTCTTAGATTTTTAGATTTTTGGGTTGTTAGATTTTTAGATTTTTGGGTTGTTAGATTCTTAGATTTTTAGATTTTTAGGTTAGTAGATTTTTATATTTTTCGGTGTTTAGATTTCTAGAATTTAAATTTGTGGCTGTTTAAATATATAGACTTCTAAATTTTTAGACTCCTAAATTTTCACACTTATAGAATTGTAGATCATGTTATGAACCTTTAACCTTAGCAGTAGAGTCTTTTATTTGCAATTTTCTATCCATATCGACGTTTTGCTTGGTTTTATCACTTGCTACGGTCACTTTGTGTAAACAGACCCACTTCATACGTCACTTGTATTTCCATCTCCATCCGAATTTTACCTAAACCAATAGACAACTGTTTTCCCTCAACAATATCACAAAAATTCTACCCACTCCGAGCTTTTGAAACGTAAAAATTTTTCGAAGACTCTCGAGTTATCAAGTACATAGCAAAATAAACTCTAGTCCGAAGTCAAATTCATTTAGATACGGTCCTCTTATATTCACTTATTGGGAATCCTGATGATTCGCGTCGTTTAATCGTCACTTACTACTAACGCTGTGAGGCACATACAATTTACACCACGTGCTAGCGATCTTTTTTACAGGGTATAACAAATTCACAAATATTCACCGAGTCAAAATAAATAAATTTCTCTGCTATTACGTGACAGGCAGCTTCGTTTGCAACATTGAAACGATTAAAAATTCGATGCTCCACTTTTGAAATGTTCACGTTATTTAAAACATACTTATATAAACGTGGCGATCTTTTTTGTAGGACGAATTAACGAACATTCATCCAGTTTGTGTCAGAGAGTTTTTGAATCGAGAGAGTTGCTGTGAAAAAGTACATAGCAAGTCCACTTATATTTACTTGTTGGGAATCTTAACTCACGTCGTTTAATCGTCACTTACTGTTTGCGCTGCGTCGTACATACAGTTCCTATTTGGGGTTGAATTAATTGTAGCAATCGCAGAATGTGTCCAGTTGTCCCATAAGTTCCAAAGTTAATATTTCACAGATGGTCGACAGTAATACGTAAGACGACGCTGTGAATTTCACGATACGAATTTCTCTGGCTCGTCTATCTGTGTTAGGGGAGAGTAATACCTCAGCCCATTTACGGCGGTGCGGTGAACCTTCGGGATTGGGGGTTGTATATGAGGCTTATGGGGCCTCTGTTCAACAGTGGTTTCACGCACGTGCACCCCGGGAACATCATTTAAGCGGAAGCATCCCTCGTCGACGGAACTTCCCTCGCGCCTTTAAGTTTCACACGATTTTGCTCGCGGATGAAATGCGATCCAATAAGTTCGTTTGAGTAGAGCGTGATAGAAGTTCGCCAAGTCTCTATAATACGCTGGAATTTATACGAGCTTTCGATCTCTGTTTAGTCTTAGGCACTTGCGACCAAACGTTATTTAACACTTTTTGGAATTGGAATTTTATTATTTATTGGATTTCAATTTTAGTTACGAACGATTGCGTAGAACTTGCGTTATAAAATAATTTTTTAGAACACTGTAAAGAAATACAAACAAAATATATTTAATGTAATTTTTTCGGTATTTAATACTCTTTATAATTGGATTTTGAATTTTAGTTACAAGTAGTGTGTAGAACTTGCGAAATACTGTTTTACAACACGGTGCAAAATAAAAATAAAATGTCATATTTATCAATATTTGTTACGTATCACTTTTTGGAATCGAACTCTGAATTTTTGTTACGAGCGGGTGCGTAGAATTTCCGTTACAAATAGTTTTATAACACTGTGAAAAAATAAAAATAAAATGTCATAAGTTTTATTTATATTTTTATAGATAACGCCTGTTTACTCTCATTTTTCAAGATGCCGTTAAAAAATATAATTTTACAATAAATATTCTATTGTTATTTCTTATATCTTACACGTACTTCTACAATGTATTGTTAAAAAGCACATTTAATAGACATCTTACTTTCATTTCTCTAAAATGCTGTTGAAAGGCACTTGCATTTGCATCTTATGATTCACATTGTACAGACCTCTCACATTTTCAACACTTTATTTCTATTTTCTCTGTGTGTTGTTAAAAAGCGTCATTTTATGAAGAACATTCTGCAGACTTTTTCCATTCTAAACGTTTCATTTTCATTCTTCCAAGGTTCGGTTAAAAAGCATCATTTGAAAATACACATTTCACACGTTTTTAGCATTTTTAATATTTTACGTTGGTGTATAAAACACGTTTATTAGATACATCATACATGTACAAACTATACTATTTTAAAGAAATAAAGTATATTATTTCAAACGAAACGTTATACTATTGTAAATGATACATTATACAAAGTACTGATGCCAACCCACGAGTTGGCGCGTGAGACAGACCCAGGTGTTTAGAAGACGGCTCCAATTTGCCAAATTAAGAAACTAAATTCGTAAATTTCTATATCCTAGATCTCTACATCCACAAATTCCTATATTCCTAAATTTCTATATTGTAAAGTCTCCACATTTGTAGATCCCTATATCTCCAAACCTCATATTTCCAAATCCCATATCTCCAAATATCACCAAATTTCGATATCCCTCTCCCTATATCTCTAAGTCCCTATAATCCCTGAATCTCTATATCTACATACCTACGTCAACCCACGAGTTCGCGTGTGAAGAGACTGACGTGTTTAGAAGAGCTACGGCTCCAATTGGTCAGAATAGAAAAATGGACGCGTCGCACGTATTTTCGGCGGTATATTGGCTCTCGCGATCGCACACCAATTAGACTAAAAATAATGACAGGTAAACGTCGAGAGTAAGATAGTGCGAATTCAGCAGCTGTTATTGTCATTATTCTTATTTGTCGAAATGTAACTGGAAGTGTTCACGGTGAGAAGCTTCTTCTATTTTGGGTCACGCGCCAACTCGTGGGTTGACATCGGTACACTATTTCCAATAAATAAACCGGAAAATCAAGTAACATTTTCTGTCGGATCAAACGTTATTACAGAGATGTTCGCGAGTTTCATCGAACAGATTCTTCAGAGGTTCCTCGTACGTTTCGACAATCTCGTCGCCAAAGATCACGGATGTTTAATATTTCAGCGTCTCGACCCTCGCAAACCTTGCGTCGCAATATTTAATTTGCCCTTCCTTTGTAAAGTTCCCGGAATTTGCATACAACGTGCTGTCGCCCGACGGAAATTCAAACGTCGAAATTCCCGTCACGTATCGGTCGCGCGTGCAAAACTTGCATTTTTTAATACTCCTCTCGCCACGTAAACCTGTTTCATCCCTCTGCGCACCCTTTTCATTTGATCATCGTAAACTTTTGAGAAGTCTATATCGTAAATAAACAAACTATGGCTTCTATACGATTTCATTTATATTTTCTTTCTAAACCATTTTGTTGGATATATAACACTTGAATTTAACCCTATATCACTTTTTTAAATCCACAAATTGCTTTATGATCGAACACCTACATTTCCAAATACCCAGATCCATAATTTGCTATGCTGCTTATTTTCTAAACATCCAAATCATTAGGTTCACAAAATACTATGTGATCAAACACCTACATCTCCAAATACCCAGATCCAAAATTTGTTACATTCCTAAAGTTTCAAATCTACAGGTCCGCAAAGTCATTCAAATTCAAATTTTCGAACTGAATTATAACGTAAGAGTAACACATGCAAGAATTAAAAATTAAAGTTCTAAATCCTTTCCCACAAAGAAGAGCATGTCTCCCCGAGTTTCCAATAATCCAACTTCGAACCAGATTCAGAGTTCATACATTTCTCTTGTTAGTCCACTAACCTAATCAACCGAGTACTTTTCTCTTTTCGTACAACCGACCCGTGCATAATTCCTGTTTTAGTTTGCTCGCTTTTCGGAAAGCCATTTAATTGCTGTCCAACAGGGTTCGAGGAGTCTAAGTTTCCGCTAACGAGCGAAGAACTTCAGACGAATAGTAATCCGTGTTTTAGTTTCAGCGCGAACTTAAAAGGCTCAACATTCGCGTGAGGGCGTAAAAGGTCGAATGCAACTGTAAATTAGTCGAAATAAAAGAACATCCCGAGGGAACTTTTTAACTTCGGACAAGTTTCAGAGTCGATAACGTCTCGTCAGAAACTGTCTCCCCGATCGCACAGAACTTCATCCACAAATGTTTATCGATGTTCCGGTTAATATTGCCGGGTGTTTGCTCGCGAGCTTCTTCGCCGCGTCCGAACAGATGGCTCGAGATGTTGACTCGAACAAAGCTTCTTTTGTTTCCACGACTTTATCCGGGAAACAAGTTTAAGCACAAAGTTAAAGGAGACAAGTTCGAAACACTTGGGCACGAGTGGAAATTATTTCTGATACGAAAAGGAAGTTATTGAAGACACTGAAGGGTCATGAAAGAAATTAACATTGTTGCCTTTTTTTATTCAATATGTATATGTCAAAGAATACAGGGTGTCAACTAGCGTAGGTCTCTCAAATGAAGTTGAGGTGATTCTGAATGAGATTTGTTTTTGCAAAAATGTAGTTTGAAGCTTCGTTTTTAAATAATTAAGGAAAAACACGGACCAAGAGCGCGAGCACATGCGCAGACGCGAGAGCGACAGCTTCGGTTAACACGTAGTTATCCAACGCGTGATAATCCAACACGTAGTAATGCAACGCGTGGTAATGCAACGCATGGTAATCTTACGCGTAGTAATACAACGCGTAGCAATACAACGTGTGGATATCCAACGCGTAGTAATCTAGCGCGTGCATATTCAACGCGTAGTAATCCAACGCGCAATAATGCAACGCGTGGTAATTCTAAGCGTAGGAATCGAATGTGTGGTAATCTAACGCGTAGTAATCCAGCGTGTGGATATCTAACGCGTAGTAATCCAGCGCTTGGATATTCAACGCGTGGTAATCCTACGCGTAGTAATCCAACGCGTAGTAATACAACGCGTAATAATGCAACGCGTGGTAATCCAACGCGTAATAATGCAACGCGTGGTAATTCTAAGCGTAGGAATCTAATGCGTGGTAATCTAACGCGTAGTAATCCAGCGTGTGGATATCTAACGCGGAGAAATCCAGCGCTTGGATATTTAACGCGTGGTAATCCTACGCGTAGTAATCCAACGCGTAGTAATACAACGCGTAGTAATACAACGTGTGGATATCCAACGCGTAGTAATCTAGTGCGTGCATCTTCAACGCGTAGTAATCCAACGCGTAATAATGCAACGCGTGGTAATCCAACGCGTAATAATGCAACGCGTGGTAATTCTAAGCGTAGGAATCTAACGCGTGGTAATCTAACGCGTAGTAATCCAACGTGTGGATATCTAACGCGTAGTAATCCAGTGCTTGAATATTCAACGCGCGTTAGTCCAACGCGTAGTAATGCAACGCGTGGTAATTCTAAGCGTAGGAATCTAACGCGTGGTAATCTAACGCGCAGTTAACCAACGCATGGTAATCTAACGCGCAGTTAACCAACGCGTAGTAATCCAACGCGGTTGGTTAGTTAGTTCGAGTTAGTTTTTATTTCAATTCAAGCAATAAACTCTGCGATGAATAACATGTAAATGATCACCGCGGATGGTACATCAAAATGAAAATAAATCATGCAGTCTATGAGATTCAGGTTAAATGATTTATGTTACCTTGCAGACGTTGATATATGGCAAATGCATAAACTGTTATGAAATATGGTATAAACATCATCGATGTTTACGAGCTCCGTGAAAACATAAACACTGTTTCGTGTGAAAATTATTTCAGCCTTCAAAGCTATCGTCAGTTCAAATGTAACGTTGAATTTAATCGAAAAAATGTCTACCACAGTCTTCATCTTGTTACCCGAACGCATCGATCGAAGTTCAGCAACAAATATCGAGTTTTATTGGAATTATTTCTTAAGTGACCATCTTCCGCAGCTGCTCTCCGAACGAGTGAAGAATGGAAATATGGTTGCAGTCTTTTGCAGCATAACAACGTCATTTCCACGATAACGGTGAACTTCCATCGAAACGAAGCAATCTTCCCTTTATCTAAAACGGAAGCTCGTCTCATCTTCGAGGAGCCCGCAGCTGATGGAACAGCAGCCAATCAGGGTGCAGCTGCGAACGCATACACAGTCGGCAAACTGTTCGACAAACAGAGGCTTGGTCCAGGTTAAACAGCAAACTATCTGAACACACTGGGAACGTCTGTTTCGTGATAACAGAAACGCGGGGATGAAAAACGAAATGGAAATGTGGAGTCTATCATTACTACAGTTAGCATTTTTATTTAGCTCTAGCTTTATCAATAGAGTCCTTATAGGATGGTTCTTTTGGAAATTTAAGAATATGGGGTAGGTTGAAATAGGCAGAATTTGCGGATTTGTAAGTTTGGGTTAGCTTAGGTTTTCGTGCATTGGAGAATTTGAGTAGGAAGTTTGAGTTAGCTTAGATTTTTAGGCACTGAAGATTAGGGGATTTGAAGGTTAGGTTATGTTTCTGTGCATTGAAGAATTTGAAGAGTTGGAAGTTTGGGTTAGCTTAGATATATTGGAAGATTTGAGGATTTGGAAATTTGGATTAAATTGCTGAGTCTTTCAATCATTTGGGAGATTAAGGTTCTGACTATTTAAGGAACTGAGAATTTGGAGATATGAGGATTTGATCAGTTGACAATTTGGAATTATGAGAATTGGAAAGTGTGAGAAGTTGAACATTTGGAAATTAAAACATTGCAGAATTTGATGGTTTGAGAGTTTAAGGATTTAGAAATTTAACGAACTGAGAATGTGAGGGCCTGAGAATTTGATGATATAAGAATGTGGAGGTGTAAGAATTTCGAGATTTGAGAATTGGATGATTTGGAAATTTGGAAAGGTGAGAATTTGGTGCTCTGAGAATTTAGGAATGTAATAACGTGATGAGCAGAGAATTCGTGGATATGAAGATTTGAAGATATGAGGACTTAGAGACTTCAGCACGTATGTCCAAAAACTTTCAAAACTTAAAAATCAAGGGATTCTAAAATTAAAAAATCCCAACAATTCAAAATCTTTTCACATCAAACAATTTAACCAGAAAACTTGAGACATCAAAACGTTCTACCTTCTAAAGTCTCCAAATTACCAATACAACATACCATACACCAATTATAATATAAATATCCAACAAAGATTCATTGTACCGCAATAATTGTTCATTTTCTCCATTAATCCCTATAAATTCCCCAGCTCCTTTTCTATTTACGCCAACGTTCTTCTCGCATAACAACAGAAATTTTGTGAATTGAATTAAGGAGCGTGTCTTTAACCGAGAGAAAGATCTCCATGAATCAAGGGACCTCTTGTCCCTGGAGTTGTCTGAGAGGAATGTTCTTCGTCTTGAAGATGTCTGGCGATTTGTTTCGGAGACGGAATGTTCAGACACGATTGTGTTTAGTCGGGTTGATTGTTTTAAGGATTTTATTCCAGCTTCTCGCTGCTTTGATGCACGCGCATAAATACAGAGAGGGGATTTTAGAGCAGTTTGCTTTCGACCATTGTATGGATAGAGTTGGGAAGAATTCCGAATATCCTAGCTTGGTAATATTGCTTCGAATTCGAGTGAAGCTGCGGAATGTTTTATTGCTGAACGTGTAGACAGAATTCGGAGGGAATTTAAAACCTACTGTATTACTTGAGTGCGTTTTCCTTACTTGTGAAATCACGAGAAATGTGAAGCAATTATACTTCGGTAGTTCGAGATATTTTCTTCTAATTCTTGTTTTTTAGCGATAAATTTAGATTTTTAGATTTTTAGATTCTTGGATTTCTAGATTTCTAAATTTCTAGATTTTTAGATTTTTAGATTTTTAGACTTTTAGACTTTTAGATTTTTAGATTTTTAGATTTTTAGATTTTTAGATTTTTAGATTTTTAGATTCTTAGATTCTTAGATTCTTAGATTCTTAGATTCTTAGATTCTTAGATTCTTAGATTCTTAGATTCTTAGATTCTTAGATTCTTAGATTCTTAGATTCTTAGATTCTTAGATTCTTAGATTCTTAGATTCTTAGATTCTTGGATTTTTAGATTCTTGGATTTCTAGATTTCTAGATTCTTAGGTTTCTGGAATTTACATTTGTGGCTATTTGAATAACTAGACTTCTAAATCTTTAGACTGTTAGATTTTCACACTTATAGAATTGTAGATCAGGTTGTGAACTCTTAACCTTAGCAGTAGAGTCTTTTATTTACAATTTTCTATCCATGTCGAAGTTTTGCTTGGTTTTATCACTTGCTACGGTCACTTTGTGTAAACAGATCCACTTCATACGTCACTTGTATTTCCATCTCCACCCGAATTTTCCCTAAACCAATAGAAAACTGTTTTCCCTCAACAATGTCACAAAAATTCTACCCACTCCGAGCTTTTGAAACGTAAAAATTCTTCGAAGACTCTCGAGTCATCAAGTACATAGCAAAATAAACTCTAGTCCGAAGTTAAATTCATTTAGATACGGTCCTCTTATATTCACTTATTGGGAATCCTGATGATTCGCGTCGTTTAATTGTCACTTACTCCTAACGCCGTGAGGCACATACAATTTACACCACGTGCTAGCGATCTTTTTTATGGGGCATAACAAATTCACAAATATTCACCGAGTCAAAATAAATAAATTTCTCTGCTATTACGTGATAGGCAGCTTCGTTTGCAACATTGAAACGATTAAAAATTCGATGCTCCACTTTTGAAATGTTCACATTATTTAAAACATAGTTATATAAACGTGGCGATCTTTTTTGTAGGACGAATTAACGAACATTCATCCAGTTTGTGCCAGAGGGTTTTTAAATCGAGAGAGATGCTGTGAAAAAGTACATAGCAAGTCCACTTATATTTACTTGCTGAGAATCCTAACTCGCGTCGTTTAATCGTCGCTTACTGTTTACACTACGTCGTACATACAGTTCCTATTTGGGGTTGAATTAATTGTAGCAATCGCAGAATGTGTCCAGTTGTCCCATAAGTTCCAAAGTTAATATTTCACAGATGATCGACAGTACTACGTAAGACGAATTTCTCGAGTCAAGTACACAGCAAAATAAATTCTAGTCAAAGTGAAATTTTACAATCCACTGGTATTCTCTTGGGAATCCTAATGGTTCGTTTAAACGTCACTGACGACGCATAAGTTCCTCTTTCTAAAGAGGAAGACGTATTGAAAAGACGATATAAGCGCTTAAAGCAAAGGTCGTATGGTTTCGCTGTTAGCGAGTGTCAGCGGTTTACCGTAAGCGAACGAGTTAAACTATGAAACAGCTCGGTCGGTTTGCGCCCTTTGGCGCGAGGTATTCACTCGGAATGGATAAAATCCCTTATAAAATCGTGCTCGTCGTGTCCCAAGGCATGCATACATGTATGAAAGCGGTCGCGAGCAGTGCGGCATCGCACAATGCAAGCAGAGGTCGGCTTGGTGCGAAGCCGACAGAGATACCGCTTCAAATTGCTCGCGCGCCGCATCTCAAACGAGCCTGCGGCGCCGCGAATCTCTTGGGAATAAACGTTTCCGTTTCCCTCGTTTCTGCGAAAATATATCCAGCCAGAATTTTATTTTCATGGCCCCCGCCCACGGTACACTCTTTTCTCTTAACGCCAAACGGAACAATGATTTATTTTTAGGACGCCAGTCGACAACGTTTAATACTTTCGTCGCGCTTTCTGCTTGTTTTGATTGATGTGCCTTGCTACATTGTTCCTCCCGGTTTTCTGCTGCTGGTTGTTCCTGTTTTTTCAGAGACAAGGGTGTTTGGAGGCGGGAGTTTTGGGATTTTTAGAATTTTGCGGATTTGAGAGTTGTATACGTTGGATTTCAGAGTGATGAAAATTCTTATATACTATCTCTACGAACACGCGTCAATTTGACGCATGAACGAATACATTTAAAGAAAAACCACTTAGAAAGCGATATAATTAAACACTACAAGTAACAAATGAAAATATGAGATATATTTATAGAAAGTTTTTATTATTCAATAATATTTTAGTACATTACTTCAATATTTTACATTCATATTTTTACTTCCCTACCCTGTGAACTGCGATTTGTATTGCGACCGGGTCTGAACCCGGCACACGGACTGAGCCGGCAGCGTGCGACTCCGGACTAGTGAAGTCCATCGTTTATAAGATATTGTCGGTGCATTCATAGTTATTGTTGTAATTTTTGCATGGTCAAACTAATTTACTAAAAATTTTATTTACATTACGATCGCGTCAAATTGACGCACATAGAGATAGGTATACCACATTGCAAATTTCAATATTTCAAAGCTTTTGAAGAAAATAGACTTCAATATATATTTACCTCGTTCAACGAATAAAAGTCAGTACAAGTTAAAATAAAAATACGAACTGTTTTTGTAATTTTCCTAAAAGAATTCGAAATGCGCAAAAATGACGCGCGTCCCTAAACCGTTCATTAAACCTAGTGTTTAGCAACATCTTCTTTGGAACGAGATACTTCAAAAATTACAAAACATTGTTAAAAGTGGCCCAATATTTCGAAAATATCGATTCGGAGGATACTGCAGTATTTGCGCAACGTAACGGTAAATATTGTTGACGAAAGAAAATTTATCCCATATATTGGCAACAATATCGCAATATCGGATCCTCGATGAAACAAACTGGAATTCTGGGAACGATGGAAATATTTTCCTTGCGAACACGGTTTACATTCTCGAACGGTGTTTTAATACAGAAGCGGATGGAAACGGAACACGACGATCGATCTGGTCAAGTACAACGTTTCTCACATCGCAACAACCATTCATCCAGCAGCAATGTTCTTCGTGAAAGTTACACGTTGTTCAGCGTGTACCGGAGCCGGAGTAATTGCTCGTTTCGAGCAAGCCGAATCTCGTTCGCGTTCCCACGAAAATCGGCCAGGACGAAGCGCATATACCTCGACACGAGAAAACGATGAATTTTGACAACGTTATCATCGTAACGTACCTTGTACCGAGGATTACGATGGTAATGCGATGTTTCACGGATAAACCCCGAGGATGACAACGTTCCTTTTTATTATTTTAAGAGGTTTTCACCTGCTCGCCGTCGTAAAACTTCTCTTTAGACTGTCATGAAATAATGTTGTTCGATGCAAGCATCCTTCTAGACATTATGGATACGTGATTATCTCTACGTTTCTGTTTCGAATTTTGAGACATTTCTAGTAGATTATAGAATAGCAGAATACTACTGTATTAGTAGAATACTAATGTTTTGTTGTTCATCGTTTTTGATTAGATGCTGCATGCTTTTGTACCACATGATAGGTACATATGTATGTTATTATATTTTCCATACATTTTTGTCAAGTTTTTATATATTTATCTATTGTGTGTGCAGTATAAAATATTACATATGTGGAACATAGATATTGAGGTCATATGTACATATGTATAATGCATATGTGTGCGTATGTGAATATGTAGATATGTATATACATATGTTCATACACATATGCATATTACTGTGTTCTTAATTCATTTCGACAAATCTTTTGTTCATATTTATTTGTTGTATATGTTACACACATTCTATATGTTGCAAACACATATTCACATATGTATGTTCATATGTATAATATTCATTCACATATGTCCATAGACATATGCATATTAATATGTTCTTAATTTATTTGAACAACTTGTTGGTTCATTTTTATTTGTTGTACATGTTACACACATTCTACATGTTGCAAACACATATGCATGTATGTATGTTCATATGTATAATATTCATTCACATATGTCCATAGACATATGCATATTAATATGTTCTTAATTTATTTGAACAACTTGTTGGTTCATTTTTATTTGTTGTACATGTTACACACATTCTACATGTTGCAAACACATATGCATGTATGTATGTTCATATGTATAATATTCATTCACATATGTCCATAGACATATGCATATTAATATGTTTTTAATTTATTTGAATAACTTGTTGGTTCATTTTTATTTGTTGTACATGTTACACACATTCTATATGTTGCAAACACATATGCATGTATGTATGTTCATACACATATGTTCATACACATACGTCCATACACATATGCATATTAATATGCTCTTAATTTATTTGAACAATTGTTTTGTTCATTTTTACTTGTTGTATACGTTGTACATATTCCATGTACCTTATATAGATACGTATTTTATATGAACACATATATAGTTTCAAACACATACTCATATTTTATGTTTCTAATAAAGAACCGTGCATTTTATGCACACAAATATCCCAAGTTTAAAATATTCATCGCGAATGAACGTTCAAAGCCTGTTTACGATAAAGTGACAACAAAACGAATGAACCAACTAGAAATTGCAAAAGTTATTATAAAAGGAGCGATCTAGCAAGAGGTAATAATTAAACGGATGGCCTCTTTCGGAGCGTAACTTTCTTCTTAAATTCAAGACCCGATATAAATTCGGTTTTACTATCGGTCCAGCACATTCAATCGGATCGTAAATGTCCGCCCGACGGCTTAAGTTTTAAAACGAGCGAGGATTCATAATTGAGACATAAAAGCGGCCGAAGTTCTATGGTGAAAGCTCCGTTTTACGACCGGACATTGTAAATGAGTTACCGCTGAATGGAAGCTTTCGCGGGATAATGATTAACCGTTGTGGATGACACCTTCGTGCAATACTATTTGCTACGTAAAACCAACAACAACAATTCGAACAAATAATGCATTGAACAAAGTGATGAAGAAGCGTCGAAAGTCAATAAATAATACTGGCAATTATTACTAAAATTTTACAAGTATAAAACTAAGTAAAAGTATAATATTGTACTGTTTGCGTTAGGTTGCATCAAATGTCTGATTTAGAAAGATCCAACTTCTAGGTTGACATCAGTATATTGTTTACGTAAATACTATACAGTATATTGTTCACGTAAAATTTTATTCTTAACAATTCGTATCATATCGTACTATGATACTGTCTATATATGTATAAAATAGTTTCAGAAAGTAGATAAAGGATATCAATTATTCGATCATTAAGGTAATATGTCCCGTTCGACAAAGAAGAATGGAGGATGCTAGTTGATTCGCGAGCTTCCGTTTTGTCGTTTCGATTTCAAGCTACCTCCTTACTGGGAGAAATTCAGACAGCATTATTATCGTGCTGAATAACAATCCAGTGTGGCTCGTTTTCGATACAAGCAGCCCTGCCGGGTCCTGGACGTGCGTGTTTGCATAACAAGCGACCGTTTCTAAGAGTATTTGCGTCTATATTCACGGTGAACGGGTGCAATCGATTGTCGACAGACGACATCCACTGCTATATTCTGTTCTTCCGCTCCCGATCCTCGGAAATAAAAATGATAAACGTAATGTCACTCTGCTATAACACCGAGTATTGAGAACGAGCTTAATCGTTAGCCACCGAGAGCTACTTAATTGTAAACTGAAAAATCTCAAAATTGGAGTCTGAATCTTGTAATACTAATCTTGTAATAGAAATCTTCCAAATTTCCGAATCTTCCAAATCTTCCAAATCTTCCAAATTTCCAAATCTCCAGATTTCCAAATCTCCAAATTTCCAAATTTCCAAATTTCCAAATTTCCAAATTTCCAAATTTCCAAATTTCCAAATTTCCAAATCTTCCAAATTCCCGAATCTTCCAAATTTCCAAATTTCCAAACTTCCAAATTTCCAAACTTCCAAATTTCCAAATTTCCAAATTTCCAAATTTCCAAATTTCCAAATCTTCCAAATTTCCAAATCTTCCAAATTTCCAAATCTTCCAAATTTCCAAATCTTCCAGATTTCCAAATTTCTAAATCTTCCAAATTTCCAAGTTTCCAAATCTCCAAATTTCCAAATCTTCCAAATTTCCAAATCTTCCAGATTTCCAAATCTTCCAAATCTCCAAATCTCCAAATCTCCAAATCTCCAAATCTTCCAAATTTCCAAATCTCCAAATTTCCAAATTTCCAAATTTCTAAATCTACCAAATTTCCAAATTTCCAAATTTCCAAATTTCCAAATTTCCAAATTTTCAAATATTCCAAATTTCCAAATCTTCCAAATTTCCAAATCTTCTAAATTTCTAAATTTTCCAAATACCGGCATCTTTAAATTTTTAAATGTTCAAACTTGGAGCTCTGGACATTTCATATCAGTAATCTTACACACGAGCTACATCGAAATATTTAATTACACATCCGTTAAACAAAATTACATTCAATTATACGAGCCTTCGTTCGCACGCGTGTAACGCGAATTTTTTAATCGAAAATCAAAGGCAGCGCATTCTTTGTGACTGTTTCGAGCCAGCTCCATGGAAATATTCGAGTAAAAATTTAATTACAGCGTTCCGTTCAAGTGAGCCGCTTGAAAATGCACGTGCAATCGGCTCGATAATCAAAGTCTCGCGTAATTAACTGAATCAACGGGAACGTTAGAGATCTTAGCGGCACGGAACTCGACGAGCTAAAGGGAAATCGTTTTCTGATCGTCGTCTATCATCCGAATAAAACTTCAAAAGACTCCGAAGTTAATTACTCGCGTGCATTCTCGTGAAAGGCGACGTTATTTGTTATCGGCACGGTCGCAGCTACGTTCACAAAATTGAATGAAAATATTTACGGTAGTGTTGCCGTGTTCAACACTCGAAGTCGTGCTATAAATTTTGCTTGAATTTCAAGCCGAATCAGGACTATAGTGAAGCAGTTCGAGCGAAAATGTAGTAGCTTTAACGGGATGCCTAGTAAAATCTGTGTCGACGGATGTGTATGCATTTATGATGCATAATATAACAGTATGTGCTTGCAACGGAGTACACTGGTATTTATGAACCTTGTGACACGTATTAACAATTAAATAAGTGATGTGGAAAATTCACGACGTATCTAGATACCATGTTAACTAGTTAACATGGTAAGAGGTTAAGAGACTGACAAGTTAATAAGGTAATAAGTGTATAAGTTAAGAAGTTACAAGTTAACAGATTGACAAGTTAACTGATTAAAAATAACAAATTGACAAGATGATATGTTAACAAGTTAAGAGATTGACAGGTTAACTGTTCAGGTAGTTAATAAGTTGAAAATGATGACAAGTTTACAAGTTAACAAGTTGACATGTTAACAAGCTGACTAGTTAATTGATTGACAATAACAAATTAACGAAATGACAAGTTAACAAGGTAAGAAGTTAACAGGTCAACAAGTTAACAGGTCAACAAGCTAACAGGTCAACACGTTAACAGGTCAACAAGTTAACAGGTTAACAAGTTAATAGGTTAACTAGTTAACAGGTCAACAAGTTAACAGGTTAACAAGTTAACAGATTAACAGGTTAACAAGTTAACAGATTAACAGGTTAACAAGTTAACAAGTTAACAGTTCAACAAGTTAACAGGTCAACAAGTTAACAGGTTAATAAGTTAGCAAGTTATTAAGGTAACAAGGTAACAAGGAAACAAGATAACAATCTAACAATTTGATAAGCTGAGTAGTTAACAAGCTAGAAATTTCACAAGTTCACTAGTTAATAAGTTAACAGTTTGACAAGTTGCCTAGTTGACAAGTGAACAATTTGACGAGTTGACTAGTTAACAAGTTAACAATTTGACAAGTTACCAAGTTAAAAATTGGGCAAGTTAAAAATCTAGCGATTTGACAAGTTAAGAAGTTAACAATTTGATAAGTTAACAAAGTAACAAGTTGACAAGTTAACTGCTTAACGTGAATTTGCAAGTTTCAAGAATGACAAGTCAAGAAATGAAGAAAGTAACAGATTAACTAGTTAACAAATAGATATTACAAGTTATAGTAATAAGTTAACAAATTTAGTTTTTTATGCCTTATATTTGTAACATCGAATTGCATTTTGTATATAGTAAATTTTTGATATAGTATTTTTTGCAGAGTACTATAAGTACAACTTGAAAATTAGAAAAATGTCAAAATAATTTTCTCGATAACATCGATTTTTTATCGAATTAACTATCCCTCTCGACAGGTTCCTATCATCAGATCGTTGCCGAAATTTATACAACAAATTGAATTTGTCTCACGAGTCTACCCTTAAAATTTCAAGTCAAAAGACCCAAAATTGTGACCCACAGCGCGCAGACAAACAAACAGATAAACGAACAAATAGAGTCGATCCAGAAACCTGCGAAAATTAATATTCTTAATTTTTAATATCCTGTACGATAAGCGTCTTCGTAAATACGTGTTCTATTAGGGTTTCACGAGAAATTTGATTTTCAACGAAGCTACTAACGTTTCATGGAGGTAGGTAGGCTTTAGTGGTCGAGGTCGGCCTTGATCAGACATGGCTGACCATATCCTTGCTTTTACTACTCACGTTAGAAGCAAGCGACCACAGCGTTCACCCTTGAGAGTGCTCCCCTGTTTTGCCACAAAGTGGAACACGTATCCCCAGTGTTTATAAAGCCAGAACAAAAGTGGAACAATGCCATAACATAGGAAACTATTGTTGTTTTGTTTATTGTGCAGCAGTCAGGTTAGTGGAACACGCTGAACAAAGCGGTTTTCAAACGCAAATCGAATTGAAAACTATTTCATTCAATAATAGATGGATTGAACTACTTACATTCTTTGATTCTTAATTGTACTCAATTTTTAATTATCGAGTATATAAAATTCCATGTTATTAGATTTTCAGATTTTTGGGTTTTGAAGTTTTTCAAAATCTTCAAATTTTAGTTTCAAAAAATTTCTAAATTCTAAATCTTCAGATCTTAAATCTTAAATCTTAGATCTTCAAATGTATAAATTTCAAAATTTCTAAGAACCCAAATTTCCAAGTTTTGTATTCTCAAATCTTTCTCCAAATCAATTCTTTCTAAATCATTGAACTCCAAATTTCCATAATCTCTAAATTCCCAAAATCCGAAATTTCTCAATTCCTACACTCTCAAGTCTTTCAACCCTAACTCCCATAATCCTTAAAACAAAAACCTCTAAATTTCCAAATCCCTAAATCAAAACCTTGAACCTCTAAATTCTTAAATCCCCAAGTCCTCATATAAAAAATTGAATTCCTAAGTCCCTAACCCTTCCAAATTCGATTCTAAAATATAGATGTCCATCTTTGAAATTGCTGATCATGTAACTTGAAAGTTCGTAACTGGAAATGGAAATTCTCGTTCCACATCCTCTAGAATTCGGAGCGCGTGGTCGAAGAATTTCGAGTACCTCCACGTAACTTCGTAAACTGCCTCTTTGACTTTCTAATTTTCTAACCTCACAAAGGCATCATGATTCGACGTAACTTCGTGTGCGCTTCTAAAAATATCGTTGCCGAAATTCTCGTTGAGACGAAGGTGCTCAATGCAGAGAGGCTTATGATACAAAAGCGACCCTTTACCTCCACCTGCGTCGGTTTCTGATCGGTCGAGCTTGAAATCGAGATACGACACAGTCTTGTAAACTATTCGCTTAGGTTCTCGCGAACGAATGCATAACGATACCTTGAACGATCAGTATTTGGCAGAAGTTCAAAGTCTTGCGCGGGTCGTCGGGTAGACGAGTTCGTTCGCTGAATAAGCATGCTTCGATTCGAGAC
Source organism: Megachile rotundata (assembly GCF_050947335.1). Classification (NCBI taxonomy): domain Eukaryota; kingdom Metazoa; phylum Arthropoda; class Insecta; order Hymenoptera; family Megachilidae; genus Megachile; species Megachile rotundata. The sequence continues at coordinate 8,256,855 of NC_134986.1, forward strand.
GTAAACGTTGTATCGATGTTGGGTGAAATGCAGTCTTTAGTGAGTTATGGCTATGACCTAATAAATGTATGCAACGAATATATATAATAATAGTGTCTAATAGAGTGTATGTAATAAATGTATGTGGTAACTGAATATAATAAATGTATCTATTGAATGTATCTAACATGTGTATCAAATAAATGTATCTAATAGAATGTATGTAATAAATATATGCAGTAGCTGAATATAATAAATGTAACTATTAAATGTATTTAACACGAGTATCAAATAAATGTATCTAATAGAATGTATGTAATAAATATATGCAGTAGCTGAATATAATAAATGTAACTATTAAATGTATTTAACACGAGTATCAAATAAATGTATCTAATAGAATGTATGTAATAAATATGTGCAGTAACTGAATATAATAAATGTAACTATTAAGTGTATTTAACATGTGTATGAAATAAATATGTCTAATAGAATGTACGTAATAAATGTATGTGGTAACTGAATACAATCAATGTATCATTTAAATGTATCTAACATGTGTATGAAATAAAAGTATCTAATAAAATGTATGTAATAAATATATGCAGTAACTGAATACGATAAATGTACTTATTGAATGTATCTAACATGTGTATCAAATAAATGCATATAATAAATGTGTCTAATAAGTACCTCGAATAAATGTATTAAATAAATGTATCTAACAAGTTATTTAGTAAATGAATCTAGTAAATGAATGCAAAAAATGCATCTAATAAATGCATTTCATATATGCATTGAATAAGCATATCTAGCAACCATATCTAGCGACTGCGTTTAACAAGTGCATCTGATAGGTGCATCTAATAAATACATCTAACGAAGAGTATGTAATAAATGTATCTAGTAAATGAATGCAAAAAATGCATCTAATAAATGCATTTCATAAATGCATTGAATAAGCATATCTAGCAACCATATCTAGCGACTGCGTTTAACAAGTGCATCTGATAGGTGGATCTAACAAATAAATAGAGGACATGTGTCTAGTAAATGAATGCAACAAATGTGCTTAACAAATGCAGTTAATAAATGCATCTAATAAATGTATCTACTAGATCAGTCTGATTAGTAATAACAAATGTCTAACAAATGCAGTTACTAAATTCGTATAAAAGGTAGTAATCAATGTATCTAACAAATGTACCTATCAAATCAGTTCAATAAGTAGTAATAAATACATCTCATAGATATATGTACCAAATCGGTCTAATAGGTAGTAATAAATGCATCTAATCAATATACCTACGAAATCAGTTTGACAAGTAGTAATGAACGTATCTAATCAATACATCTACCAAATCAGTCTGATAAGTGTATCTAATAAATGTATCTAATGAATATACCTACCAAATCAGTCCAATAAGTAAAAATTAACGTATCTAATCAATATACGTACCAAATCAGTGTAACCAGTAGTAATAAACATATCTAATCAATATACCTACCAAATCAGTTTGACAAGTAGTAATGAACGTATCTAATCTATACACCTACCAAATCAGTCTGACAAGTGTATCTAATAAATGTATCTAATGAATATACCTACCAAATCAGTCCAATAAGTAGAAATTAACGTATCTAATCAATATACGTACCAAATCAGTTTGACAAGTAGTAATGAACGTATCTAATCTATACATCTACCAAATCACTCTGACAAGTGTATCTAATAAATGTATCTAATGAATGTAGGATGGGAGCAAGAAGATTAGACAACGGATTAAAGTAATAGTAGAAATTTAATAATTTGGAAGGAATACACAAAATTAAAGTTTATGATTATAGTTAACGTTTCCACGGTTCGGTTAAGACTCTCTCGCTTTCGACGCTGTCACGCTTTTATATATTATATAATTCGCACTCTTTTGTTTCACACACTCATACCACGCAAAAATTAATCGCCCTTTACCGAATCCCACATGAATATACCTGCCAAATCAGTCCAATAAGTAAAAATAAACGTATCTAATCAATACACCTACCAAATCAGCCTAACAAGTAGTAACAAACGTATCTAATAAATATACGAAACCAGTCTAACAAATAGTAATAAACATAACTACTAAATATACCTCCCTAATCAGTCTAATAAATAATAATAAACATACCTAATAAATATACCTCCCTAATCAGTCTAACAAATAATAATAAATACACCTAACAAAATATACCTTCAAACGAGTCTAACAAATATAAAAAATGTCTAATAATAAATTTATTAAAAAATTGCATTTGAACAAGAATTATCCAAGACCAACACCGTCAACGTTATTCCCCGAAATTTAGTTTGAAATTTGTTGCATTTGTATGATACCGTAGTTTCATGGGAGAATTTATTTCGTGAAAGAGTAACGTGCAATGGGAAGCGAGCGTTTCACCGTTAAATAATAACGCTACAAATGAACCTCATGCGGCGCGTAATTGTGATTCGTTTGTCGCGTTGCCATTGACCGAAATGTCCAAATGAATTGGACAGTTTCGTACGTAGAATTTCCCTTGTTTCAAATAAAAAAAAAAAAATACTATGTGGATTAACGAGTACAAACGGATGATTAAAGCAGCTCATTGCTGTTATGTTCCTGTAACGTGTGTCGTTATTTTATATACTGCAGAATTCAAAGAGCAGAAACGGTGGTTTGATAATGGTCTTTCGATTCTTTTTGATGGATCGGGTGGAAATATGATTATTTGGGGAGTTTTTAGGGATAATTGGGGATTGCGGGATTCAGGTACTTTGGGGCTTTAGAATTTTGGTATTGTGCAAGTTTGGAATTTCGGAAATTTTGGGATTCTGCAATTTTGGAAATTTTGGAAATTCTGGAATTTTGGGAATTTGGAATCTTGGAATTTTGGAATTTTGGAATTTTGGAATTTTGGAAATTTTGGGATTCTGCAATTTTGGAAATTTGTGAAATTTTGGGATTCTGCAATTTTGGGAATTTGAAATCTTGGAATTTTGTAATTTTGTAATTTTGTAAATTTTGGGATTCTGCAATTTTGGAAATTTGTGAAATTTTAAGATTCTGGAATTTTGGGAATTTGGAACCTTGGCATTTTGGAATTTTGGAAATTTGGTAATTTGGAATTTTGCAATTTTAGAACCTTGGAATTTTGGAAATTTTGGGATTCTGGAATTTTGGAAATTTGGAATCTTGGAATTATGGAATTATGGAATTATGGAATTTTGGAATTTTGGTAATTTGGAATTTTGGAATTTTAGAACCTTGGAATTTTGGAAATTCTGGAATTATGGTATTTTAGAAATTTTGGAAATTTGTGAAATTTTGGGATTTTGGAATTTTGGAAATTTGGAAATTTGGAATCTTGGAATGTTGGAATTTTGGAAATTTTGGAATTGTGTAACGCATAAATAAATTATCTTGAAGTATCTTATTTAACCACTCATAAAACAACGATTGTTTAAAAAAAAAACAGAATCGATTCATATAAAAATTCTTTGACTCCCAAAAAGAGGTTATATGATCTTTTTGAAAGTGTACCACATTAAATGAGATTTTATGTATTTTCAGTAACACGTTCGTTCGTATGTTTCAGGTCGTAACCGGAAATTATGAGGTGGCTGTGGATTATCGTGCTAATAGCTCTGGCGCTGCCAGCGGCCGTGCCACGGAAGACACATCGCAATAAACCAAGTAAAGTATCGTTTATTTCAATTGCTTCGATTTCCTTCCATCCAGTTTCTGGTTCTCAGAAAACGACTTCTGGTTGCGAAACTATGCTCAATGGGAAATGGTACAATCTTTGCAAACAGGAGCGCGTGACTTGGTCGTCAAATTTGTATTGATTTGATGTGGATACTTAGAGGTTTAGAAATTTTAGAATTTTTGGAATTTGGGGAATTAGAAATTTTAGAATTTGAGGTTTTAGGAAGTTTGATGATGAAGTGTTTGATTTAGGAACTTTTGGATTTGGAGAAATTTTGGAATCTGAGAATTTTGGAATTCGAGAATTTTTGGAATTTGAGAATTTTGGAATTGGAGAATTGCGGAATTAGAGAAGTTTGGAATTTGAGAAATTTGGAATTTGAGTTTTGGAATTTGAGAAATTTGGAATTTGAGAAATTTGGAAATTGAGAAATTCGGAATTTGAGAAATTTGAAATTTGAGAAATTTGGAATTTGAGAGATTTGGAATTTGAGAAATTTGGAATTTGAGAAATTTGGAATTTGAGAATTTTGGAATTTGAGAATTTTGGAATTTGAGAAATTTGGAATTTGAGAAATTTGGAATTTGAGAAATTTGGAATTTGAGAAATTTGGAATTTGAGAATTTTGGAATTTGAGAATTTTGGAATTTGAGAAATTTGGAATTTGAGAAATTTGGAATTTGAGAATTTTGGAATTTGAGAATTTTGGAATTTGAGAAGTTTGGAATTTGAGAATTTTGGAATTCGAGAAATTTGGAATTTGAGAATTTTGGAATTTGAGAAATTTGGAATTTGAGAAATTTGGAATTTGAGATATTCGGAATTTGAGAAATTTGGAATTTGAGAAATTTGGAATTTGAGAAATTTGGAATTTGAGAATTTTGGAATTTGAAAAATTTGGAATTTGAAAAATTTGGAATTTGAGAAATTTGGAATTTGACAATTTCGAAATTTGATAATTTTGGATTTTGGTAATTTTGGAATTTGTAAATTTTGAAATTTGAAGAATAGTTATTCGTATTGAGTATTGAAAATACACAATCACAATTATTTAAAAGTGACCGTACCCCATATAAAGCACTACACCATACATGGTCATTTTTTTCTGTATCAAAAATCATAACTACATATGCACCTTTACACATCTCTCTAACTACCGCAAATACGAAAAAATATTTCACACAAAAGTTGTATGACTGCACATTTATCGCCACGTTTCCGTAAACAACCAACATATAAAATAACATCTAGTATTTTTTACGAGTTTCCGTGAAACGACAGGTATACCGAAGTTTCAAAAGTCGAACGTTCATTATGTGCACCTGTTACGACGCCTCTAAACTTCATTCGTCCCTAATTTTGGGACCCGGAAAAAGTATGGATATAAAACTGACAGAAACAATGCCGGTAGCTTTGTGAGTTCAGTGACTCGGAGAATTTTATAATCTGCGAGTCAAATTTATACAGTGGAACGGGCACGGAGATGAGAAACGTATCGCGAACTTCCTTGCAGAAAAAGCTATGGCGTGCATTTTTCGTGTTGCTTTTAAACAAACTTCCCGCAGAGTCAATTTATCCCTCAATATTAAAATTGGAAATTTGTTTTCGTTAACTATTAAACGATACGGTTGAATAACATCGAATTATACAACGAATATATAACGAAGTATAACAGAATATTTTTAATCCCTGGTAGAGGTGATTAAATGGAACACGTAAATGTATACAACCATGTTGTTCTTTTATTATTTATTCTTTCCAATATAAAATTTGCATGTTTGTGAAAAAGACCATGTAGAATAACGTAGACTGTTTTCATTTTAACGAACCTTTTTATAATTAGATTTTTGTGAGTATGTAATATTCATTTATCGTTTAATAGCAGTTAAAAATGGAAAGGAAAAATATATGTTATCAAGGGTTTTTTAATTCAACATGTAGTAATTCAATGTGTGGTGATATAACAAGTAGCCATATAACGTGTGGTGATCCAACATATAGTAATTCAATGTGTGGTGATATAGCAAGTGGCGATATAACGCGAGGTGATCCAATACATAATAATTAAGCGCGTGGTGATATAACAAGAGGCGATACAATGCGAGGTAACTTAACGCGTAGTGGGTGTAACAAGTGGCGATACAACGCGTGGTAATCCAACGCATAGGAATTCAACGCGTGGTGATATAATAAGTGGCGATATAACGCGTGGTAATCCAATACATAATAATTTAACGCGTAGTGGATGTAACAAGTGGCGATATAACGCGTGGTAATCCAACGCATAGGAATTCAACGCGTGGTGATATAATAAGTGGCGATATAACGCGCGGTAATCCAATACATAGGAATTCAACGCGTGGTAATATAACAAGTGGCGATATAACGCGTGGTAATCCAACACATAATAATTCAACGCGTGGTGATATAACAAGTGGCGATATAACGCGTGATAAACCAACGCATAGGAATTCAACGCGTGGTGATATAATAAGTGGCGATATAACGCGCGGTAATCCAATATATAGGAATTCTACGCGTGGTAAAATAACAAGTGGCGATATAACGCGTGGTGATCCAATACATAATAATTCAACGCGTGGTAAGATAACAAGCGGCGATATAACGCGTGGTAATCCAACGCATAGGAATTCAATGCGTGGTGATATAATAAGTGGCGATATAACGCGCGGTAATCCAATATATAGGAATTCTACGCGTGGTGAAATAACAAGTGGCGATATAACGCGTGGTGATCTAACACATAATAATTCAACGCGTGGTAATATAACGCGTGGTAATCCAAAACATAGTAATTCAACGCGTGGCGATATAACGCGTAGAAGTTTAACACGTTCAAATTTTAACGCGTGGTGATATAACGCGTAATATTTCACCGTGCGGCGATATAACACGAAGTTATTCAACGCATGCAATATATAATGTGTAGTTATTCAATGCGTGGCAATATAACACGTAGTAATTCTATCTGTCCTTATCTAACTCATAATAATTCAACACATAGCAATTTAATGTGTGGCGATATAACACGTGATAACTTAGCGTATAAATAAATCCACATTTACCGGTTTACGTCAATACCCAATAACAACAACAGACAACTATAAAACACGGATACCGCGAAAAAAGGTGTTAAAATTCAACTTTTAATTAGATTCACCTTATTCATTAACAGTTCCTCGGGGTAAACATGACTCTGCACAATAATATAAAAATAAAGTTGCAACTGGGTCAAATCCGGATGGCTAAGAATCATATTAAATTCAAGGAGCTTTTTACCATCATAATAAAATAGCTACAGGGCGCTCCTAATTAAAAGGGTAGTGCTTTTGTTGCAACATGTCATTTGCTGGCTTCACCTGGAAGAAAATAAAAGTAGCCAAAAGGGAGCAAACAGGTAACAAACACAGCGTCGTTTCCGTTTCACAGTGTTATCTGATCTCAAAAGCCAGTAACGGTATCCTGTATTTTATTTCAGCATACGCTGCGCGAATTTTTCTCTGATTAATGGCGGGAAAAGTTTGAACGATTCCGCCGAAACTGTGACACTAGGCACATTACTCATGTCACGCTTCGCTAACTTTACCCATGGGTCGAATACGGATTCCGAATTTCTTTCGGTGCTGGGACTCGATCGACAGTTACCTCGAAATCTTTCGATTACTATCGAAACTTCTTGTTACTTTTATCCCCCTTTTCTTTTTAACGTTTCATTTAACGGGTTCTCTACCAGCATCCACATATGTTCATTATGAGCACTTTTTTATGTAATAGTAACATATGTTCAAAAAATATAATTGTAGATTATAGAAATTTTATATTTGAGATCATATGATAGAATTGATTTTTATCTGCTTGAAAATATATGAAACAATTGTGACATATAAATTAATTACCACATATGTGAAATTATTGGAGACACATGTGAACATACATATGTTTTTCGTAGTATTTATTATCATTTTGTTGCTGTTCACTTACGTTTGATAAAATAAAAAAATTTCCTTGTATATTATATAATTGTATATTATGGTCAACTATTATAAAAACTTAGTATAATTTCTAGTCAAATATAAAAATCGATCAAACGTCATAAAATGAAAGTTAAACGAGGAGAACATAAAACACGAAAAGTTATGTCAAATTAACATGAAAAGGTTTGAAAATGAAGTGGTCCGAATGTACTCCAACATAGTCGATATTCCTATGAATATTAGAGTTACGGTGATCCGTCGAATTATCAGGGATTACCAATGGATAAATCGAGCCGGAAATGATCGGATCTGCATCGTCGTTTGTAGGCAAGTAGCGTAGGGTAATCAACGATAGAGTTGATCTCCTTGTAAATTAGTCGTGAACCTGATTTATTGGCCGAGCTACGAGTGTCGAGGGGATCAGATGTTATCCACTCGTGTGTCCTGATAAAATCTCTGTCCCCGAACGATCTCTGACCCTAATTTAACATTTCGACCTGCCCCCGGCCACAAACTTTAGCCAGAGTGAATAGCCCGCTCGAGAGGCTCTGACTTGAACACCCCGTTCCTACTTACAGGCTCGAAACAAACTTCAGGGAATTATTCATCGCTCTGCGACGTTTATCTTTCACCCAACTGGGACAATTGTTCCTCGAACAAATGTAGAAATTTTGATGAAAATCGAACCGACGATGTTCCAATCGTTAATCGACAAGTTCTTAGATGCTTCCCCTTTAATTTCTTCATTGCGATAGTATGTATCGCACATTTCGTGAAAGACGTATATGTACGCTCTCGCACATTTATTGTGTGAAAGATGTATACACATACTCTCATACAAGATGTACTCTCATACATTCATTAATGTATATATGAAGGACGTATATGTACTTCCATAGATTGAAGTATGTTTATATATGATTTCATACATCTGATAACATACGATGCATATGTATACATATGTGGCCTCATGCATTCATATGAAATACGTGTACACACAATCATGTATGCTTACTAATATTTGTGTACGTATGTGAATAAAGTGTATACATAGTCATACATTCATCAACATAAATGAGAGACGAGTGTACCTCATACGTTCATTAACATGTGAAATACGTGTATTTACATGTACTCATATATGTATTTATTAATATTTTTATTTGCGAATTATGCGTTCTCATATATATTAATATACATGGAAAACTCACTGTAATATTACACACCCTAATAATTTACCTCGAATTGTTGCTTTAACAAGCTGGTATCACATAACAATTAGCCGTTCTATTATATTACCAAGCATTACATATGTTATGTTACCACGCGTTCAAATACTATAATTTTATTTCTATCTCATTCAAACTGAATATGAATTTTACTGAAATGAAATCCACGTAATGTTATTAATATTTTATTGAAATAAAATAACGTAATATTATTAATAATTCACTGAAATAAAATAAACGTAATTTTATCCAAACCAGTAATTTTATTTTTAGTTTATCGAAGTAAAATGTTAACACAATTTTATTAATATCCTATCGAAATAAAATAACCATTTTTTTAATAACAAATACACATTATTTTGATAAATATAATTAATTTTAAAATACGCGTGTAGTTGAGGTAACTACGTATTCGCTCTTAATTAATAGTTCGTGCATTTTATCGCAGATTTCAGCACGAGCATGTCGCTAATAAAAACGTGACGAAAATTTTGAGAGCAGCCGACTTCTATCTTGGAAATTTTAAGCTGCTATTTTTTTAAATTGTTCGCCCATTCGTACAACCCTTTCGCTCAGAGTAAATTTGGCACGAATATACGATGCATTAAGTTTCTTTTATTATAATGCACGTAACAATTTTTCCCTCTCACGTACTTCACTTCTGCCATTAAATTTCGCATCACCATCAACCATCGGTTTACTCATTTACTCTCGCGGTTTTAATGGATATTTTATTTCAAATATCCATTCTTAGAATTAATAAAAGCCTGAAAGCATTCGATCGTAAAACTTGAGATGCGTCGAAATTACACAGAAATTGCTCGAATTTACGATTTCTTGCTTTCTGACACGTTCCTGAATGTTATGTTTTGTTAACATTTTAATCTTCAAATTCACAATTTTACCAATAGTAATATACAATTTTTCAAATTCATAAAAATTCCCCAAAAGAGTAGGCACTTTTTTTAAAGTTGCTATATGTAAAAATTGAAACATTCACATATGAATGTTCGACCAAAGCGTTAACTAGAAGTCCACATCAAACCCCATATCCCTGCGTCACAAAAGCACGTTAAAAATAAAACGCGCCGTGAGTTATTTTCAGCGCACAAGAATCGAATTTGCTTTCCATGTCCATGTGTTATAAAAAGGATTTTCTTTTGGGCGGAAATCTTGTCGCGTGCGATCTGGGAGCATTGTTTCTCCTTCCGGTGTATCGACATTCGCAGAAAAATGCACGGTTGAAACGGTCCCGTATACGCTATTACGAGAAACGCATTTCCCTGGCGCGGTCTCGTGGCAGAAAATTCCACGTCCTCTTTACCTCGATGGCATAAGGATCGAGAGAAGGGTAAAGGGTATGAAAATAGAATGTTATTGCCCGTTTGGACGCAGCGACGCTGTCGATATTCCGCTTTAAAGCGGATACTTGCACCGCGGAAAAAGGAAACGGATGGGATGAGAAGGAAATGGAGCAACGCTCGAGGAGAGGCAGCAGGACTTTTATTGACAAGGAATATCGGTTATCGAGACGTTGTTGAGAGGAACGGTTTGCCTTTGCTTTCAGCACCGAGGTTGTACGGGGACAGGGTGCCTGTCAGCCTAATAAGGACGAGCAGCAGCAAGGTCCGACAGAAGATCGTCGATACCCACAACTATTTTCGCACGCAGGTCAAACCACCGGCTGCTAATATGCTGGTTATGGTAAGTATTTCAGTCTACTTTTTATAAATTTCACTGCACTTTTAATTCTCTACACTCGAAGGTATTTTTAGAGTTGGCAGATAGCAATGAAATTAAGTTGACAAATGCATTCTTTTGAAGTTATTTCTCTGCTATTTTCAGTGGCTTGTTTCAAGTGTTTATACTTCACATGTATGGTACTCTAGATTTAATTAAAAAATATTTCACAAGTTAAAGTATTTTTCAAGTTAAACGTTATGAATCACCTTTTGAGTGCAAAGGATTAAAGTATGTGTACTTATGAAGGTACAGTAACGTCCATATGTGGAGGGACACATAAGGTTTACTTCATGCAAAGTGATTGTGTGTTCCAATACATAACACAGTATTTTTAATAAATACTTGACGTACTTTTATTTACTTGAATGATTGTCTAGGTTGATGGTTAACTGGTCATTAGCCCCAAAACTTAAATACTGAAATTTAATTTATGAAGTTAGGATTGAATTATGAAGCTAAATGCAGAATTGTATTATGACATTAAATGCTTTATAAAATTTTGAGTAATATTATGAAGTTAAATACTTCATCAAAAACTGAGTTATATTATGAAGTAAAATAGATAATAAAATTGTGAATTGAATTATGAAGATATATACATATATTTGTATATAACAATTCACTGATATTTTGACACCAATTAAATATACTTCCTTTAATTCAATTTTTGTAGTTATGAACACTAAAAATTTAAAGTGGATTGTTAAAAAAAATTGTAATTTATATATCTATACTGTGGAGTGTGGAATTATTTGTAAATAGTTGTCAATATTGTGTTTGAGAGAATCGATTGTAAATAGTTGTGAATGTTGTGTTCGAGAGTTATCGATATGTTTAAAAATTGATAGCGAGACAAAGAAGCGCGGAGAAAAAAACGGCAATCTCTGGGCGAAAGACGTTTCGAGAAAGTTGTCGAGAACGAATAGAAATACGAGAAAGTTGTCGAGAACAATTAGAAAAGGCGTTTGAGTGTATTAATTTCGTTAAAAACAGTTAATTAAAAGTTTTATTGTTATCCGTGTTAGTTTCGTCTGTTAAAAATAAATTGTTTTGTGTGTTTTGTTAAAACCTTTGATTTAATTTTTACAATATGAATTATTCATTTTATATACTGAACTTCAGAGACTCCTTTCAGAAATAATACAAATAATAAAAATGCAAGATATGCATACAATACATTACAATAAAATTCATAAACAGGATAACCAAAGTAACGAGAAGTAAAAACGGTGTTACACAGCGAAAAAATATAAAAGTCTCGATAAAAAACGTTGGCACACCCTCTGTCGCTTATTTGCGTTTTTAACGATAAAAGAACGCGTTATAAAAGAAACGCTGTATCAATGTAATAAAGTACGTAGAAAACAAGCGTCCGGAATAAAACTCCATACAATTCCTAGTATCTATGACACTAGAAGCAGCTATCAGCGTAATTACATAGTAACATTATCCTGAGAACAGTGCACAATTACCATAATCCATTCCGCAATGGACGACCTATTAAAGCTACTGCGACTTTAAACCTTTGTAATACTTACAAAATTAGGTATTATTCTGATACGAACGCATGATACAAGAAACTTTAACCTTTAATACAACGATATGGATAAAATAATAGGTACTTTCGTTCCGAAACTACAATTTTCTAAAGAAACTACAATTTTCCAAAGAAACTACAATTTTCTTTAAAAAATTATAGTTCGAATATTCCGTTATTTCTCTCCGCTCTCGAAAAACTTTTGGAATCCAGTTCGTGCAATATACGGTTTAAAAAACCCAAATATTTTTCCGCTACGAAAGCTTCATATTGAAGCCGGAATCTTATCCTTTAATACAGTGTTCCTCTCACGTCGATACGATTTTTCGTTTCCGAGATATCGTCGCTTAAAGCGAACTGTAGTTCCGTGTGGTACGCTATTCGCCTTTATATTCGCGAGCTAGGATTTTCGAACAAAGTTAACTATTTCTCTAATAGGAAAAGCTTTATACGGAATTTAGAAGTCCGCTTCGTAATCAAGTTCCAGTTTTATGCCGGTACGGTATTTCGTTTCGAAGATACGGTTCCTCGAACGGAATTATTATATTTTCACCTCTCACTTCCATCTCCGCTTTTTCTCAAAAGAGTTCAAATTTTTTTATTTTGAGAACAATGCACGTAAGGTAGAACTTGTTCTATTTTCATTAGGAATATAGTGCTTTTGGAGATATAGAGATTTTTGAGATATTGGGATTTCATGGAGATTAAGGGAATTTTAGGGAATAGCAGAAATGAGGATGTAGAGGAATTGGGATCTAGGGGAATAGGGATTTAGAAGATTGTGGATTTAGGAAAATATGAGTCTAGGGGAATGTGGATCTAGGGCAATGTGGATCTAGGAAAATATGGGTCTAGAGGAATATGCATTTAGGGGACTATGGACCTAGGGAAGTGGAACCTAGGGGAATTGGAATATAAAGGAATTGGGATACAGAGAAATCTAGGGATCTAGGGGAATGTAGGGATTTAGAGATCTAGAGGAATCTGGGGATCTAGCAATCTAGGAGAATCTAAGGATCTAGAGGAATCTGGGGACCTAGGAATCTATGAGAATTTAAAGATCTAGGTGAATCTGGGGACCTAGGAATCTGGGAGAATCTAAGGATCTAAGGAATGTAGGGATCTAGTGGAATTCGGGGATCTTGGTAAATCTAGGGATTTAGAGGAATCTCGAGATCTAGAAGAATCTAGGGATCCAGAGGAATCTTGTAAATGTAGGGGAATCTAGAGATCTAGGACCAATAAAGCTTTAGGGAAATCTAGAAAAATAAAGATCTAGTAGAATGTGGATCTACGGGAATATACAATATAGGAAAATTGGAATCTAAGGGAATAATAATCTAGCTGTTTAGTGACCTAATGATCTAGTAATCAAGAGACGTTGTGATCTAGTGATTTAGTAACTTAGTAATCTATTGACTTAGTGATGTAGTGATCTAGTGATCCAGTGTCCTAGTAATCCTAGTAATCTAATAACATAATGATCGACCAATCTACTAATGCAATCATCTATTTTCCTTTCTCGAGACATCGTAGAAACAAAATCATGCATTCGGGCATTCGGTTGTTTTCTCCTTCGCTCGTACATCTTTCTCTCGTTCATAACACTGACCAATCCCAACCTGAAGTCGTATACACTGGCCAGTGACAGATGTTAAATCATCGTTTTTTTACTGTCTTTACTACTACTACCAGCGACGTACGCATTTTGCAGGGGAAAGTAGGTCGCACAGGAACCTCAGCCGTCATTCATAAACTGAGCAATTTGAATGACACGATTTCATGCAGTGTATCCTCTGAATCAGAAAAAGCACCGAGACGAAAGAAATTTCATTATGTCAAGTATGTTTCCGTCTGACTTTATCCTTCCTCATTTTATGTACCGTTTATCAAAATTAATTTTATATTTCAGAGATCTGTTCTGTTTGGAAGTTGTAGATGATTGATTAATTTAATACGGAATTCATATTAAAGTTAATTAGTTATACTGATCATATGAAATAATTAATCATATCATTAATTAGATACAGATTTTAAACGACGGTATTGTGTAATTAATATATTTTGCCTGAACTGATTTCGTTGTAAGCGATACATTTTGTACATATATGATATGAATGATACACATATGTGTGTGTATGTATGTATGTATGTATTATATGATAAATTCGTTTCATCATTTTGTAGAAGGTGTTAAATCCGTAGCCCGTAAAAATTCATTCGTTTATCAAGATTCGTTGATTATCCTCCAACACCCTTTGCGTTTACGGAACGACTTGTTCAAGCTGCATTCTTTCGTTTCATAGACGTAATTACGCGAACGTAACCCTGAAAGGGGATGTTTCAACCCTCACTCGCCCAGACCTCTTCAACCGCTTTGATGTTCCATCGATTTCACCGGATTCTCCGGCGAAATCCAGATAGGAATAGCGGTCGGTAATTTTCGAGCACTCCTCCAGATAAAATCGTCCGAGATTCTTTCGGATTTCTTTTCATGGAAATTACGTTCGATTGCATTTAATGCGATCAATTTCTGCGAAACTCGTTCGAACAAGCTGATGTTAATACATTATTATTTCTTCTCTACGTTCGAATCGGATTTTTGTACCATAAATGGGGGAACGTTAATAGTTTACTAATTGAAAATGATCATTCGGGGCAAATTGATTAAACCGATCTTCGTTTTCGAGTGGAGAAGTTTAACGAAATTGCTCGATTAACATTCTGATCAGATTAGTGAATTAAATGAGTATGTTTATTGAATGAACATTCGGTGCATCCGGATTGTTCGTTAGTGGCTGAATTCATTTCTATCATTTCGAAATGAGGAATTTTATTCTTTATTAATATTTTTTTTAGGATGAAAATAATTAGTCCATATTGAGTCGTATTAAGTTCAGAAATTATTGTAATGAAATTCATTTTATATTTGATGCATTTGATACGTTATTTTAAAAAGAATGTAATCAATTTTAATATGTTTTGTACATATGCTATACATATGTGTAGACATATGTGTATACATATACTAGTCTTCACATACATATACATATGCACTATACATATATGATGATGTGTTGTATAGTATAGTACATATGTATACATATGTATATTGTACTATTTACATATGTGCTATTATATGTATACATATGTATACATATGTACATTGTACTATTTACATACATATACACATACTACTATACACATACACATATGAACACATACATATACACATACGTATACACATACTACTATACATATACATATACACATACTATTATACACATACACATGCACATACTACATACATATACATGTGTGTTCACATATTATGCATATGTATAATACTATACTATACAAACATCATCATAAAGTATCATATATGCATTTAAAACATAATACAGTCTATTAAACGTTGCAACAAAATATCGAACTAAACGTTACAAAAATCGAAAGCAATTTAATAAAAGTTAGAATTAAAACCGTGAATATCGCAAACGTTGGAATCGTTTCAAATATGTTTCATATACCTCGCGTATGGAGATTCGCTTTCCCATTTAATTTGCGCGGTCGATGCAAAAAGTAATGTTCCGAACAGGTTTGAGATTACTTTATGCAAGCTACATTATCGGTTCTAGGTTTACGATTTCCGAAATCCGCCCGTGAAAAACAAGTAAACCAATGTCCCGACGGTTTTATCGCGAGAATGGAAATTACTTTCGGGTCGTGTTTATCCGGAGTAAAACCGACATTAAACTTTACGCACAAACTGCCGTTTACATAATCACGAGTCTCAAACTACTTTCCCTATAAACAATGTTATTTCCCTTCGATTTTCTGCTCACCGTTTGCTCTCGATTCGGTAACGTGGAACTTTTGTTGGGGATCTCCTGGAGGAAATGAAATTCGGGACTAAATATACATCGTGGTTTCCTGTTTGAAGAAACTCGAAGAAATCAGAGTTTGAAAATCAGAAATCTGCGATCTAATTTTCTGATTCGAAGAGTTACGTGTTTGGAAAATATTAACATGTGTGGTACACGTATGGTCTCTAACTGAATAATTCACAAATGTTTCGAAAAGTTCTCACGATTAAAATACCTATTATGTATTAGTTATTATATGAACAAGCTTATTAACCAACAAAATTTCGCATGTAACATTGTAGGTTAAATCCCTTTAAATGTATAATATGTTATCCCACATACGCTCCACCCTGTGTTTATAAATTTCTCACTATCTAAATTTCTAAATTACCAAATCTGAAATACATCAGTTTTATGAGATCAAAAATACAAACGTTCGTTAGGAAATTACATCCCGCATGAATTTACCACACTCGCGTCGAATTCAAACCGTACATGACAAAACGCAACTCTGTACTTTCGTATCGCTCAAAGGGTTAAACCTGCTGGCGTGAAAATTACGTTTCCAGCAGAAAGAAGTTAACAAATAAAGAGTTAACTTGTCAAAGCGTTCCTTTGTGTCTTTCTCATGGTTCGTTAGCGGCGGTGGCAAAAGCAACGGGGTTGGTTTTCTCGCGAAAAGAAAATGCAGCCCGACACTTTCGACGCTCGTTAAACGAGGCGAGTTACAAATGTTTCCACCCGCTCGAACGAGCGACGACGATTTGTCGGGAACACGGTTAAACATCTTTCGGAAATGCCTTTGGAGAGGAAACGAACGCATCTGACGTTGAAACTGATCGCACTTTGTTGAACGCGAGGGATAAATGGATCTTCCTTTACCCTTAAACACGTGTAATTGATTTATTAACGCCTTCGCTGCTTTGTTGAACATGTGTCTTGTGCGACATTTTCTAATTGCGATTGTTACACTTTGGTTTCTTTTCTTTAGTTTTTGTTTTGATGATTTGAAGGTTTGACGTTTAAGGTTTTGAGAATTTTTTTGAGAATTTTTTTAATTTGAAGAATTTTGAGAATTTTTAGATTTAAAAATTTTTGAGAATTTTTAGATTTAAAAAATTTGGAAAATTTTTAGATTTAAAAATTTTTAGTATTTTGAGAATTTAAAAAATTTAAAGAATTCTATCAATTTGGAGGTTTTGAAAATTTTGAGAATTTTTAGGATTTCAAAAATTCTAAGAAGTTTGACATTTTTTAGAATTTTGAGAATTTTTAGACTTTTAAGAATTTTGAGAATTTTAAGTATTTTGAGAATTCAAAAAATTTAAAGAATTCTATCAATTTGGAGATTTTGAAAATTTTGAGAATTCTGAGGATTTCGAAAATTTTAGATTTTTGAAAATTTCAAGAATTTTATTAACTTTAAGAATTTTGAGAATTTTGAGATGCTGAAAATTTTGAATATTTTAAGAATTCCAAAAATTTGAAGAATTCCACCAATTTTGAGATTTAGAAAATTTAGAAAATTCTGAGTATTTCGAAAATTTGGAGAATTTCGGAATATTTTCAATTTCAATAATTTCGAGAATATTGAGAATTTTTATAGATTTGATATTTTGAAAATTTAGAAATGTAAAAATTTCAAATTTGTAAATTTCCTAAAATATCCTTAATTACAAATAAAAAAATGTAGAAATGTAGAAATCTAGCAATGTGCCTAGAAATGTATCCATAAACTTAGAAATGTGTTCCACACAATAAAATATGCAAAAGCTAAAAAGTATACGAATCTAAAAATAAATTCACGAATTCGGAGATTTCCCTCTATTACTTAATTAGAACTAAAAAAAGTGCAGCAATTAGCGTCGCAATGAAAAATACTTCGTTCCCAGTAATTATCGGGAAACGTATCGCAGCTTCGGACGAGCAATAAATTCGCAGTTGATTGCCGTTAAAACGCAGACGAGACCGATCGTTACGACGTTTCATAGATATTTCGCGCTATTACCGCTAATGCACAATAAATAATACGATATAATGATCGAGATTATTTGCGATAACGAACCTCCGCGATGGGCAAATGCTCGTACGTTGAAATAACAAGTCGAGCAAACGAACAACGGGACACTTCTGTTCCCTCGTTTCTCGTTGTTTATGAACGGGAAAGTTCCAAATTGTAATCAAGTCTCGGAGAATTTGGGTTCGTTTTAAAATTTCGGAGGTACAAGCTGGTGTGATAACACTCAGCAGTTAGGATTACGACCCATTTACGCGAATAGAGGACACGTTTTTGTGCAAGGGCCGCGCGCGAATTTCGAGAAACAAGGTAAAATACGTGCTGCACGAATCTTCTCGTACCGCTGTTTCGAGAGTTCCTAGTTTCTGTAAATATTTTAAAAGCAAAAATTTAACGGTGCTTTGTTACACGAACGGAAATAATTGACTGGGTTTAGAAGTTCAACTATTTATAGATAAATATCATTGAACAATTATTTAATCGATATTGTTAAATTTAGCTCGATTTTCTGGTCCTTTGTTATTTGTGAAAGGTAGTGAAATTTTGTTACAAATATTAGCTTAATGTGTTTTGCAATTATAATTTCAACTGATAATACTGGGTGTATAATAATGGCAAAGATAAAAGAGGGTCCGACATCACGTGACCCGTCTCGAGCGCTCAATTCAAATATGGCGTACAGTATGACTTTGGACCACCTTTAATATAATATACATAGTATTGCACATAGTATATTATACATATATAATCGTACGACACGTTCATTAACGATATATCACAAAAACAGTACAATAGAATAATAAAGTCAGTCAGATATAATTACTATTGTGGTGTTAAGATAAGTAACGAACGTCGAAATGTTGAGTATAATTTAGACTTCACGATCTTCAATTATACAAGTTACAATTGGTAACGAACACAAACTTCATGCAAATTTGAGTTTATCATATTTGAACTGTAACGTGCATCACGAGTCTGACAGGATGTTACAAGCCAAGAGTAACCTCTTAGGTACAATGCGTCATAATAATAGCTTTCGCGAATGTCGTAGATTACACAGCGCCACTATAGTGACTTACTCTACTTGATCCCTCACCGTTTCAACTGAATGATCCTTTCATATGTTTTGATTTATATGTTTTGATAAGAGATTCGGAGAAACTCTCGATATTCTGCATTTCCTCGTTGCTTTTGAACACTCATGAACGCATGTAGATTCATTGTTTCGTTTCCATTTGATTTCGAGGATAAAGTTTTTGTACAATACGATGAATGATGATGGACCTTGTTTCGTTGAAACAGCAGAAATCGCTCAGAAAATATTCCCCGACATTATTTAAACGTTTGAAACCCGGTTTTTTATGCAGAGCTTCATGTAATAATTTGGTAAATAAAATTGAAATTTGGAATGGAGTTAATCAATTTATTTCTGAATATGGGTGCATTAAGATGTATGTATATTGTACAAAGATTATTATGCGTTTTTAAATTCGAAGGAAAGCAAATTTTTACTTTTTGAACGAGTCTTATAGCACTCTAAAAATCTTGTTTAACTTCTTACGCACGACGCGCCATTATAGTGGCTTTCGTACCATCTCTCTGTACGACGGTCCACTATAGTGGCTTTCGCGAATGTCGTAGATTACACAGCGCCACTATAGTGGCTCCCCCTACTAGCTCCCTCGCTCACCATTTCAATTGAACGATCGTTTTCATATGTTCTGATTCGCACTTTTTTGCCTTCACCACGTTTCATAAGAGTATTAACAAATCCCGCAAAAGTACATTACATGTAAATAAAAGGTAACCAAGTTTAGGCACCATGGGAACACCTTGCACTAATACACGATATTGTAACATTTAGAAATTACTTATTTTGTGAATTTTCGAAAAAGTAAATTATCAAAGTTAAAGTATAACATATCTTTGGGAAAAATAATTTAAACAAAAACTTCATTCCAATGTAGTCGCTTGAGACCTCTGTTAAGCAGCGTAGTTCAGCCTAAGAGGCTAATAACACAGAAAACGAAGATTTGATAAAATCATAAATCGCGATGTTACTTTGTTCCGAAGTTACGTTTCACGCGATACATCTCGCGAGCGAGAGGCAGCAAGAAACGCGTTTCTTCGCAGTGTAATTAAATTCCCTCGGGACTCTAAACGCTTTACAAGTTCTCTGTAAAACTGATTACGCGTGCGAAACGAGCGCAGCTGAAAAATTCTCTAAATTGCTTTCGCAAGGAAGATCGAATCGGGCTCGGTGGGCGGTGGGCTGTTTCGCAGCCACTCGGCTCAACGTAATTAGTGCAATTGTCTTAAGTCCATCTAATTGAAATAATTATGGCGCATCGCGAGCTAAACGCGTTAACGGTATCTCCGTTACGTTTAACGAACATTTAACTATCGGATCCTATCTCTACGATATAAAGTAGTCCGCGTAATTTGCGCCCGGTAACAATTGTCTTTATCGACCAGCGAAAAGTGATTAAAACTGATTTCAGCTATTCGAAGTTTTACTGCGGGTAAAAGCGCACGTATACTTTTAAGGAAGAATATGTAATTAAATAAAATGTTCTAAGTTGACTAGATGTAAATTATTGAAGATT
This sequence comes from Megachile rotundata, assembly GCF_050947335.1. Classification (NCBI taxonomy): domain Eukaryota; kingdom Metazoa; phylum Arthropoda; class Insecta; order Hymenoptera; family Megachilidae; genus Megachile; species Megachile rotundata. Next base: position 8,277,556 of record NC_134986.1, read on the forward strand.
GCCGAATTGTTTCGATTGGCTCCTATTGGGTCGGACACGTTCTAAGAGAGAAATACACTTGTCCTATGTTTTGACTTTTCTTTCTGAAAAATTTTCTTTATACATTGAAGAAACAATTAAAAATTCTGTAAAAACAGAATTAAAAATGGTATGAAAACATAGAATTAAAAGTTGGATAAAAATATACAATTAAAAGTTGCGTAAAAATGTAATATTCACATACGTCGAACACACTCTTCAAAAAACGTAGCGAACGTGTGAATTTCTCGTGCACAAAGGATTAATAAATGCCCTCCTACGAGGTTTTATAGAAAGTGAATTAGCAAGGGCAGTTCACCCTCTTTATTGTTTTAATCTTTATGGGAACGTTTTGGCGAATTCACAAGTGAGACTTATTCCCACTCGAAGAACTCGAAGCTCAACATCGCGGAGCTTAACAGGCTTTCAACGATGAGACGCGATATCGTTACGTCGAAGGTGGTTATAAATTTTTACGAGTAAAGTTGGATCACGACCATTACGACGATACTGAGAGCTCATTGACTGAGAAAATTAACGACGAGTCGTCGAATAAATGGAATGCCATTGATTATAGACGCTTTGCTTTCGAATAGCTTTAGTTTCCTGTCAAATTCGTGAATTTTATGGAAAAGGAATAGGAGACTTCAACACTAAACTCATCACGTGTATGCATAATTTTGAAATAAAAATAAATTGTATGAAACATAAATCAATGTATGTGTTGATTCTTTAACTCTTTGTTTGTAAATTAATTTTTTTATCTTTGATGAAATTAGACATTTTTAGAAATTAAAAAATGTACAAACTTGAAGATCTGGAAATCCATAAATTAGAATATTTGAAATCTCATAAGTTTAAAAATAAAAAACTAAAAATGAAAAATTTTATCAAAAATAAAAAATGTATCTGAAAATTAGAAAACGTAATCGCTAAATTTCCGAATACACATATTTCTTGCCTACTTTAATTTCGAATTTTCCCGTGCCTTTTTTCGCTTACTCGCAGCACACGGCGATATATTATAAATGCGCAAACTTTCGCAGTCTAGCGATCGCGAATAGGCAACAGCGTCCATCAAACTGTGTTAAGTAGCTTAATTAGAAATTTCTATTTATTAAAATTTGCTAAGTTTACGCAAGTATGGAATCACGTTCAGCAGTCGAGACTTAGGTTTGCATAATAGTAATCTGAAGTTTGCTGCTCTTTGGGATTCACGTCATGTCAGTCGCTAGCGAGAAGCTGAAAGAACCTTTCCGTTCTAATTAGAAGTGGAAGTTTTCCTGGCCATAAATAACGAAGTTGACGGCTAGATGGTGAAAGCAAAAGAACGAATATTCAGTTTGAGATTGATCAATATCGTCTGACACGTTGAAGGGAAAATCGTGTTCCGGATATTCTACTATTTTAACCCATTAACATGTAAACTTCTATCTACATACTCGTATCTTTCGTGCTCACTTTTACGTTCATTATCTACTCATTTTACGGTTACATAACACTTTTACGACTTGTATTCGTGATCTTTATGCGAAACGTTTCACCTCAGTGATTATTGCTTAATACATTTAATTAAAATTTCTGATATTAATAAAATATGCAAATTCAAATGTTCAAGGTATTCTTTCATGAACTATACAGAATGAGACCATACATATATATGAAATTAATATTTTATTACATAATCATATAAAATATATAATATTTTATGTAATTTAATTCTTCTGTAAATTATTACAGAATGACTCAGTTTTACAGAGAAATATTATATAATATTTTAGAAATACAGTGATATTTCCATTATTTGAAAAATTATATTGTCTTCAATTTATAGGAGAAAATAATTCCGACTGTATGTTACGAAGTAATATGATGAAGAAGTACATATTCAGTTAATTTTCTCTACAAAACAAAACCACTTATGAGTAAATTTTAATCCACATTTCCATCTCCTTTATTAAATATGGCATTAAATATTAATTATTACAATGAACTTCATTCTAATTAAATTATATAACGAAACAGTTTCAATGAAATTGTTATAATGGAATTATATAACGAAACTATTATAGTGGATTTGTTACTGCGATTGCTGTAATAAATTGTGTGATGAATCTATTATAATGAATTTGTTATACTGAGATTGTCGTGACAAAATTGTGCGATGGAAATGTTGTGATGAAGTAATATAATGAATGAAATAATTGTAATGACATGGTAATAATGAAATTATGTAACGAGATTATTAAAACCGTTTGACGAAATTGTAGGTCGAAACAGTAATAATTTAGTAATTACAATGAGACTGTTGTAGTGATAATAATAACTGTTGTAATTAAAATAATGAAATTGTAATAACGAAATTATGTAAAGAAATATGTTAATTGTTAAATTAACAAAAATAAAAAAAGCAGAATAGTTAATTACTTTGTATACATAAATCATTTAAATACAAATTGTAAAAATTATCACAGATTGAATTTAGAAAAATATATATAGACCGCAAATTTATTACCATTTATCGTCGAACAATACAACGTTAGAAAATATAATTGATTTTTCGATGTAATATCTATTCCTCGGAAGAGCGAGCAAAATAGCTTCTAACTTCTACAACCAACAAGTTAATAAAGAATATTCGGGCCTCGCCCAAGCAATGTTCGTAACACGCCTGGCCTTTCTGACTTTTCCCGAATACTACCCTTATCTACCATAGCGGGTTTACTCCTGAACCAGCCTAAAGGTTCCGGAGAAAACCAAATGGTTCTCCGTCCACTGTTCCTCACTACCGGAGACGTTCGTCATCTCCCTCTCAGGGTCATACCAGCCTCAGGGCGATACATACAGCACCTCCCTAGCCGTGGCTTGAACGACTCCAGGTTCGCCGAACTACCCCTGTACACGCAAGGAGATCGCCAGCTAGGCATCGCTTCTCAAAAATTTACAAATGTTATCTTGCTCGCTCTTTCTTCGCTCTCCGCTACAAATAAACTTATCGCCATCTTCGCAATGACAATACAATCGCACACAATTTACAACATAACGAATAACCACGGTTATTTTACATTCAGAACAGACATAACCCCAACATATACTATTTTACTTAAATCTGAATAAACTAAACATTGACTACACTAAACAAAACAATTGACTACATTAAACTAAACAATTGACTAGACTAAACTAAACAAATTATTCCGGGAGAATGCAACAAAATATTTGTTGCAGAAATGGCATCCAGGTTTGGCGAAAGCAGCCCAAAGATGGGCAAACCGATGTCTGGGATTGGTCCACGACAACGCAACCGGCCTATATTTGGATGGTTTTGGACAGAGCGGACAAAACATTTTCATCACAACGGGACAAACCCTATGGTAAGTTTCAATGAACTTCTTCCCGGTTCAAATACTTGTTGTTCGAACACGAAAACTCGGGCCAGAACGAAGTTCCAATTCAATCGTTATTGTTCTGTTTCTTCTTAACGATAATTTACTTTTGTACTCGTTCCTCTCTTTAGGGAGCCACCTGTTGACGTTCATTGAACAATTGTCAACGTCACTTCGCGATGTCTCTTTCATTCGTTACAAGCGGTTCCGATAGAAACGGATTGTCGTGCTTTTAACTGACTTCGTTAGGTCATTTTGAATTGGGAAGACTTTTAATGTTGGTACTTCAGATGTCTACGTAATTAAATGCAGTGAAAGGGTTTGAGTTGTTGAAGGAAAAGTATAGGGGATCTAGGGAATTTTAGATGTTGGATATTTGAGAATGTGGAAAATTTGGGAAATTTAAAAAATTGGGGTTTTGAGAATTTTTGCAATTTAAGAATTCGGAGTCGGAAATATAGGGAATTTGTGAATGTCAGAAGTCTAGAGAATTTTAGATGTTGGGTATTTGAAAATGTGAAAAATTTGGGGAATTACAAAAAATGGGGATTTGAAAAGTTTTGCAATTTGAAAATTCAGATAGTCGGAAATATAGGAAATTTGAAAATTTCAAAAATCTAGGGAATTTTTAATGTTGAGAATTTGAAAATATCGGAGATCTAGGGATTGTCAAATTTAGAAAATGAGAGAATTCGGAAATCTAGAGATTTCGCAATCTTGGATATATCTTGAAAGTAGAGAATAAACTGGTCAGTTACAAGTAGAATAAATTACTATATTGCAGACATGGCTCTACTATACAGAATAATCCTGCCTACTCAACTAGAAATAAATCCTCTACTAATTAATTTAAACGCATCTCAAGAATAGTTTAATTACTGTTAAATTTTCTCGTTTCAGGAATTTCGCGATCAGAATGTGGTTCATGGAGTATAAAGACTTCAAGTATGGCGACAACAAAGCGAACGATCTTCACGAGATAGGTCACTATACTCAAATAGCATGGGCCAGCACACACATGGTGGGCTGTGGTGTAAGCCACTGTACCGGAAGTAGAGGGCCCCTTGGAAAGGACTTCTTCATGTACGTGTGCAACTATGCCCCGAGGTGAGTAAACCACGTTAAAACAGACACGGGTTTCAAGAACAAACCGTGAACTCTATTATATCGTTGTTTGCTTTTTCGCCAGATGTTAAACTTTGTGTTACGCGGTTGCTAAATGTACGGTTGTAAAATTTATACTTAAAAGCGGTCGCGTTGGTGTCATAATGATCCTTACTCGTAATTTCGTTGAATTACATTGCGAATAAAAAATCATATCTCATCATTTTATTTAAGAAAACAACTTTTTCCTATTTTTGTATTACACTAGTAACCTATTTCTTATTTTAAGCAAATAAGCTTTTGAATTTGAACGAATCAAATTATTGCATACAAAATGGCGCATTCGTTGTGTAATTTGACAACACGAAATTATCATAAAACAGTATTAATCATATATCATCACATATCAATTCAATAAAAATGATAATCGCAATTCGATAGAAATGCAAATAAATCATGCACTAACATCTTCGATATATTATAAAATACCCGGTTGCAATTTGAAATAATGGTGGCTCCATTTTAACCGATATGAATTGTGACGTCATGCAGAAAAAGTACAAAATGATACGACTTACCAGTTTGAAGTTTAAACGTTGAAGAAAAGGATTTTGTAAAATCTTGTTCAATATTCTCCTCTCGACGATAATCCACCGCTCGTTGAAATCTCCATGCAGCTTCACAAATCTTTTAGATGTTTAAACAGCGAAACGTACATCGTTGCATTCTGACCGAAGCGGTGCTTGACATATGTCGTGTTCTCTGCGCATGCGCCGCCGTGAAGTTCAACCGGGGTTATGCTACAAACGCGAAAATTTTAATCAAACAAATTCACGATAAATCGCGTAAATTACAAAGATCTGATGATTTATTGTTATTACTTACAGATGCACACACACAGGCATACACTTTCTGTTCCATATTCTTCCTTCAATCACACAAATTTTACAAAATTATGCACGAACGATCAGCGTCACGTTCTTACCCACGCAATTGTTTCACTGACGCTGCCTTCACTGCGCATGCGCGAAGAAGCGCGGCCCGCTTCACAACACTGATCCGAAATAACAGAGGAAATTATCACACCACGTCGCTAGTTTTTCTCGGATGGCTGACAGAAATTTATGCAAGCAGCTCATTGTAATCGAAAAGTTTCCCCGCGTGTATCGCGTGCACGAGCCGGAAGGCCGCGTGCATAATCCGGAAAATTGCGGCCAAGAAACAAATTTATGGGGGCACTCGAGGCGCGTTCGCTGAGGTAGGTGGCGCGTAATTTAAATTCTCTTGGCTCGTATTTTTTTCTTTTTCTCTGCGATGTCGGTATCGCGGCTGCGAAATATTAGGCGACGTCGCACGGAAAAGATAAATAGAGATGACGGTTAAATGCAATATTAATAAATTTCTGTGGATAACTGGATCACACTAGAATTATTATAATAAACAGTGATTTATTTTTACCTTGGATTTTATTCCATTTCTTCTTAGATAATTTTGTAGTAGAAAATTTATTTTTACCTTGAATTTTATACAATTTCTTTTTAGATAATTTTGTAGTAGAAAATTTATTTTTACCTGGGATTTTATTCAATTTCTTCTTAGATAATTTTGTAGTAGAATATTTATTTTTACCTGGGATTTTATTCAATTTCTTCTTAGATAATTTTATAATAGAACCTTTCATATTTTTGTATCGATGAATAATTAATCTTGCAACACAAAAATTGACATGATTATACGAGCAAAGTTTAAAATATTCGCCTAAGAAATAATATGTCTTTAAGTAGCGAATATCAGAAAATATAGAACTGAAACAAAAATCCAAACAGCGAACGCTTCATCGAAACTAAGAACAGGACGAGAACAATGAAAGAAGAAACATTTAGAGAGCAGAAAGGTTTAAAGAATGGTGGAAAGAAGTGTAACGAAAGGGTTCGTTTCCCAACGCAAACAGAGAAAAGATCCAAAACTGAAAAAATCGACGGATGTAGAATAGCGAGACGACGGACGAGGAATGAAAAATAAATACTGAAATGAATCAGACGGAATAGAAGAGTAAAGGGGAACGAACGATGAAGCGGACTAATTGGAGTAAAGCAGCCGGACGATTATGAAAGGTTGAGAGATAAAACGACAAAAAAACGAGCATCGAATCGAAGGAACAGAAGCGTGCAATTAGAGTGATCATGGGTAAAAATCGCAGAATAGAAGATTGAAAAGATCCTTTGAAGGGTAAAGAGTCGCGAAGGTAGAAAGAATCGTAGAACGGACACAGTGAATAAAGAGATGTGGCGCAAGAGAGACGGTGGGCAAGAAACAGGAAATCGAGAATAGAAACGGAAACGAGTCGCGATAAAGCAACGGAACAAGTCCCAGAATACCGGTCACAGGACAATAGATCTTTTCAATGGATTTGATATACGAAGGTGAACGAATGTCCCATAAAGCTGCCTCCGTAAATCGTTCGGCATGTATATTAGGCTATTTCGTGGGAATTTTTAGAGCTTCCGGGATCTCTGGCTCGAATTCAAGATCGATAGAATTTTATGGCTAAGAAAATTTTGGGTACTTAAATACTTGAAGTTGTACAAAGTATTTTCTGAATTATTGTTTCAGAATTTTGTCATAAGTTAGAACTTTTCTTTGAATGGAAATTATCATGGTCTCTTATATTATGCTAATTTCTGCTGTTAAAAATAAAAATAAAGAGTGGTGGTAGTTCACATGGTTTCAAAAGGTACATGTTCTCTTATATTATGCTAATTCCTGTTGTTAAAAATAGAAACAAAGAGTGGTGGTAGTTTACATGGTTTTTAAAGGTTCGTTTATTGGCAATGAAATAGTTTAAGTTTCTGTCAGTCATTTCTTTCTACCTTTCATAGGAATAAAAATAATTTAAATATTCAGCTTAAATGAAATATCATAAATTTTCAAGTCGTTCTTTGTTCAAATGACGTTCATGATCGTTCTGCTAATAATCGAACTAATCAGTTCACTTTTGCTGACTTCAATTATCATCCACGTTTCAGTTTATCGCAAACGCGGGTTCTCCATAAAACGCTATTATATTTAGGAGTACAGCTAAACATTGGATTATTCAATTAACTCTGCATTTGCAACTATACAATTGCATACACATAACAGTAATACTCTGTAATATATGTGTCTAACCTAATTGCCCAAAACTCGTGTATCGGAATTGTCAAAGTTCTATTTCGCATCATTTGTAACCGTTCCTGCTGAAACTTCGTACAAATTATGCTCCAAGCCTCAGCTTTCTTCGCCATCAATCTCGCAGGGCAACTCGTTGCAAAATACCCTCTAATAACCTTGCATTTAGCCGGTTGGTTTCTCTGAAGCTTGAAACTTTCAGACAATTAAGTTGTCCAAGCTGCGAGTCGAAGTGTTGAGACTTCCAAAGATCTCGACTCTTCCGTCGGAGGCTAATCTCGAAAACGGCCGATTAATTTGCATTTTTACTCGCGAATTCAAATGATCCACCGCGAAAATTAATTACGAGATTGCGTCGCGCTCGCCCACCCGCACAACCACTGTGAACGGGGCTGGAAAAAATATGGCGGAGAAAGACCGCGTGACGTGCTTTATTTATTATTCGCTCGCGGGTCAAGGATTTCGAATTAGAGGAATTAAACGTTGCTGGAAAGGAGAATCGAGCGTAACTCGAGCGTTTCGTTGCGAGTTAAAAGGATGAACGACCCTGGAAGCGTTTCTTCAGGGTCCGTTTAATTCTGCAGGAACTAAACATTTCGTTGCATTCGACTGTTTCTACGGACGACATACTTTGTGCGCATATTACGCTCGCTCGTACATTTTAGTTACTTATTGTTTCGATTATTTTCGATACGCATATCCGAGAAACTTTTAATTGTTCATATTTTCATTGTTTTCATATTCCATCGGTTTTATCGTTGCTTCGCAATGTTGTACAGCGTTATTTTATTTCACAGCATGTTACACGTGTTCGTTTATTGAAAATTCCAAGTTTAATCTAATTTGGTCGACTTAATGAATTAGATTGATTTATTCAACGAAATATTTATTATTTAACTGTCATTTAAACCGGAGATCATAAGAATTAATAATGAATCAGTAATTTGAATTCAATTGCTCTCATTTCTACAGCGTCCCAATGTGTTTATTTTAACAAGTTATTTTTCAGTAAAAATACAAGTAATTTTTCAAGTTATATTTCAGTAGATTTATAGTTAATTTTAAAACTCTATTAATTTCATTTAATTAGGGAAATACTCGTTCAAACGACTGAAAAGGTATTATCTCCGACACATTATTAAACGCTACAAAAACGAGCAATGTATCCACGATATTTTATCAACGATCGTTTCGACACAGATTAATTAAAAGCGTAAATGAAATCATATTGACTCGAATTTGCATAAAAATTGAACGTTCATACAAATTTCAGCATCGAATTTCAATCGTAATAATTGAATCCATTTTATGAAATTACAAAGAAGGGTGGATTAGAAAAATTGTAATTGTGTACAAAGGAAATAATTAAATTGTGATAACGTTAAATAGCATTGTTAAAGTATGGCTCACCGGTCTGCTTTTATCGTAAAGTTCATAATGCCGGCAGCACCCGTAGTATAATAATGCCATTACCAACTTTGTAGAATTTTACGAAACATCATTCGCGAAATCTCGACCACTGTGAAACTGATTAACTCTTCGCGTATTCTCCTACGGTTCAGCTCCATTCTCCAATTAATTCTTCTACAAGAGTTCCTTAAAGGGAGGAACGATACCACGTTACAAAGGTAATTCCATCGTTGAGAAATAATAGAACTCAAGGATTATTTTATTCGGGATGAAAATCAAAGACGAATTCAATTCTCGTCTCTTTGATTCAACACGGTCCGTTTTAGTCTGTATAATAAATGATCGTCGTTTTATTCTACTCTTTTAGACTGGCGTTGCGTTCTTTTATGCTGTGAGGATGTTTTGGGGATTGAAATTTCTTTGTTGGGAGAGGATGGTTTGGAGCTTTGGTGGTTTTGGGAATGTGGGGTTGAGGAATTAGAGATTTTGGGATTTTGTAAGGAAGTTTATTTATTTGGGATGCAGGAATTTTGGGGTTTGGAAATTTGGGAATTTGGGGGGTGGAAAATTGGAAATTTTGGGAATTTGGGGGGTTGGAAAATTGGGAATTTTGGAGTTTAGAAATTTGGGAATTTAGGAATTTAGAAATTCAGGAATTTAGCAATTAGGAACTTTTGGAATTTGGAAATTTTAGAATTTGGGAATCTTGGAATTTGGAAATTTTGTACTTTGGAAATTTTGGAATTTGGAAATTTTGGAATTTGGAAATTTTGGAATTTGGAAATTTTGGAATTTGGGAATCTTGGAATTTGGGAATCTTGGAATTTGGAAATTTTGGAATTTGGGAATCTTGGAATTTGGGAATCATGGAATTTGGAAATTCTGGAATTTGCAAATTTTAGAATTTGGAAATTTTGGACTTTGGAAATTTTGGAATTTGGAAATTTTGGAATTTAGAAATTTTAGAAATTGAGAATCTTGGAATTTGGGAATTATGGAATTTGGAAATTCTGGAATTTGCAAATTTTAGAATTTGGGAATCTTGGAATTTGAAAATTTTGGAATTTAGAAATTTTAGAATTTGGAAATCTTGGAATTTTGGAATTCTAGAATTTGGAAATTTTTGAATTTTTGAATTTTGGAATTCTAGAATTTGGAAATTTTGGAATTTTGGAATTTGAATAGTTGAAAATTTGTTAAAATTTAAAGACCCGAAAGTTCCAAAATCTGCCAATCTCATAATTAAAAAATTTGAATTTGAAAACAAATTTTTAATCAATTTAAAAATTAAAACTTCAGATAATTAACTACCTAGAAAATAAAAAAGTCAGCTAATTAGTTAATTAGAATGCTATAAACCTAAAATACCATAAAAACCAAAATTAAAATGAAAGAATTTTGTATACAACTTGTTCATTACCCTTGTACCATAACCTTGATTCCCCGCCGATTCATCTTCCTCCATCGATCATTTTTTCTCAAAATCAAAGAAACTCGTCGGAAACATTAAACGTCAGTTATCTCAGTGTTTTACAGCGAGAGAAGTAATCATCAAGAGATATATAGACCGTCCAGAAAAAGCATCCACACGCGCGAACTGCTAGAAAATGAACGAAGTAGGTCAGATGTCAAGCGAAGTCAAGGAAGAACGTGCTTGTCCTCTGCAAAAAGCAACACTCGCTCGCTTGTCGCGACAAAGCGTACGAGAGGAAAAACGCGTAACATTTTCCGCAATTCGCTCTGTTTTCTCTAAACGTTTTTCCTACCTGCGGCTAAAGAACAGCAATTAGATTAGAAATATTCGCGCAATGGTTTTACGCGAAATTCACTGTTAATTCCACCCTCTTTTCTCGCGTGTTTATTTTCTTCCGTTCCTGAATTTACTTTGTACATTTCACTTGTTCCTTCTGTGTTATATACTCTTTACTTTCAAAGGGTTGAGGAAATGGTTGGACAAAAATTTATTGTTCTACATGTTTAATGTGTGTTTGTTAACTTTTTATTATGATGTGCTCTTTCATTTGGAAGTTCATTTAATGCGGTTTATTATGCAGATTATAATATTAGGGATAGTTGAGAGGGAAGAATAAATGCAAGAAAAATTTATTGTTTTAGGGGAAGTTTAATATGGGGTTGTCAAGCTGTTATTAGAATGTGAATGTTTTATATTTGTTTATTTAATGGGGTATACTCTTTTGGTGTGTATAGGTTATAACATTGAGTATGAGAACAGTCGAGAGTGAAGAATAAATGCAAGAAAAATTTAATGTTTTAGGGGATGTTTAATATGGGGTTGTCAAGCTGTCATTAGAATGTGAACGTTTTATATTTATTTATTTAATGAGGTACACTCTTTTGATGTGTATAGGTTATAACATTGAGTATGAGAACAGTCGAGAGTAAAGAATAAATGCAAGAAAAATTTAATGTTTTAGGGGAAGATTAATATGAGCTTGTCAAGCTGTTATTAGAATGTGAACGTTTTATATTTATTTATTTAATGAGGTACACTCTTTTGATGTGTATAGGTTATAACATTGAGTATGAGAACAGTCGAGAGTGAAGAATAAATGCAAGAAAAATTTACTGTTTTAGGGGATGTTTAATACCAACCTTGTCAAACTTTTATTAAATTTTGAATGTCTCATGTTTATTTAGTTAATGGACCACACTCCTATGTCCTCTTCATGTACACAAATTATAACAATATATACAGGAAAATTCGAAACCAAAAAACAAATGTAAAATACAGGAAACAAAATGATAAGAGAAATAATTAAACGACAAAAGATGTTGATAATTAATGTATTATATAACACTGACAATTAGTATGTTAAATAATATGTGATAACTTGACTACGTATGTGTATGCATTCATAATGTGTCGAGGTCTGCAAGGCATAAATAAATCATATATTTTATGTGAGATTCGCAGAATACAGATTACATGTATGTTTATTTGGTAGATTAACATGCATCATAAATACATAAATGTTTGCAGTCTAGTTATTACACGTTTAGTTGGTGGCAAATATGAATCAGCGGTGTATAATTGCTGGAGTTGGAAGTTCGGAAATTCGGAAATATGGGAATTGAGGTGTTTAGGAATTTTGAAGTGTATTTGAGTGCGAATTTGAGAATCTAAGAATGGAGGAATGAAGGATTTTGAAATGTAGAATTTGTAAAATTTTTTAATATTTCAGTCATTTTCAAATTTTAATAATTCTCGAATGTAAAAATTGAGGAATTTAAGGATACGTGGATTTACAAATTTAGAAATACTGGAGTTCAGAAATTTGGAAGTGTTGGAGTTTGAAATTTTACGAATTGGGATATTTAGAAATTTGATAAAATATTTATAAATATAAAAATATATAATTTGGAATGCTGGACAGTTCAATACTTCAAAGTACATAAAATATAGCTTCCCAATTTCCACTTTCAAAATCCAAATAATCAACAACCCCCAAATTTTCAAACAACAAATTCCAAAACCATAATTCCCAAAATCCCACAAAACCACAATCACCAAATTCACAAACTAAATAACATCACCTAACTTCCTAAAACAATTTCAGACTTAAACAAATATTGCACATCCACATATCCTCAAAATTACCCCCATAAGAGCGTAACACGTTTGATGTTGCTGAAGAAATTTTCCTTTCTTTTCCAGCGGCAACTACAAAGATCGACTAGGTCAGCCTTATGTGGCAGGCAAACCGTGCAGCATGTGCAACGGCCATTGCACACGTAACAAGCTTTGCACGAACGCTTGCTATTACACCGATTTGTGGTCGAACTGCGCAGAGCTGGTGAGGACGTTTCGCGCTTGGGTCTGCGAGACGAACACAAAGGAAGGACGAGAACGACGGAAATTCTGCGGTGCTACGTGCAATTGCAAGGGCAAGATCTACTATCACCACGGGTAGTGAACGACGATCACCAGGTCGAGACTAGATCGCACTTTCTTCGTACCGGTTGATCCATCAGCATCGTCGCTACTCATCGGGGGACGAGACTGCGAGGTACGAAATCGTTTTCGAACGATTCATGCACCGATCGTGCGGGAATTAAGGTCACGATGAAAACGGTTTCTCGTCGATCTTTCGGGTTGATTCACGAGCGAAGGGAAATTTAGTCGTTTCTTTTCTATCGCCCATTTTTCCACATTTATTCTAACTTTTAACACATGTCTTCTTCATACATATGTATGTCTTCATATGTACTCTTTTTGATACGTTTATTCACGTACTCGTTTAGATTGTACATTTTATCTGGAGCCTTGTCAGTATTAGGTGATTATCTTGCTAGGTTAGAATAATTTTTAATTATTAAGAAAGCTACCGTATTTTACAAATTAAATTCCTTGTATATTATTAAATTTGTTATTAAGTTGTTGTTGTTTTTTAATTTATGTGTATGTACAAATGTTGAATTATTTCGGGAATTCACATCAAGTTTGTTAAAATTAATTCTTCAAAAACGTTGCCGACCCCTGACGACATTTGCGTAGACGTGCGGCCATTAAAGTGTTAATGTCCTACGATATTTGTTTCAATATTTCCCTTGATATTTTATATTTTAGTAATATTTTCGACGGTACCTGTTGCCTTTAGTACTCATGGTTTTGCTTTCATTCGCGTGCTTACCAGTACAAATGAATTTACTCATGTTTCCACGAATTTAATCATGTTATGTTTTATTACACAAAGAAATTCTACCAACAATTCTGCCCAATTAACATTCACTTTATTGTATATTTTGTGAGATACAAGCGAGCACGTTTAAAGTCAAATTAATGATTTAATTCCGGCTATCTGCGTTACCATCGGAGTAAATCAAAGTAGCATGCAGAATAATATTTCGCTCGTTTCGTTTGAAGTGGAAAGTTGAACAAGAAGGAAGACGTCGCGCAATCAAAAAGTAGATGAGAAAGTAAATTGAACTCGATGAACTTCCTTGCCACGGAACTTCCTCCTCGGAAGAAGTTTGACTCTGAAAATGTACCGAGTTTAATGTATCATATCGAACGTTTCTGTTGCTGTCCCTTGAATCTACAAATTTGATGAAAATTAGGATGTCACGTTGTACATTTTGTTAAAATCGATTTTCACTCATTAATCATATACTTGCTGATCAAATACTTTTTTCAAGTAGTATTATAACCTTATAATAAAATAATTATAGTAAAATATCCTTGTGTGAATTTAATTTGAATTGAAAATTTGGAAATTTGTGTACTTACAATTTTGATACTTGATTAGAAGACTTCTCAAGATTTGCAAGTTTAAATTTGCTAAAATAAAAATTTCATATTACACAACATAAACTAAAAACGTAACATAAAAATTTCCATAAAACTTAAACGTAAAAATTCTTGAAAAGTAAATGAAATATTTGTCCATATTCCTCAAAGACACTCTCAGATCTACTTATCGGTAATTTCATTTTTTAATTGCAAAAGTCAACGACGTAACGGTCGAATAGTCCGAGAAATTCTGCCGTAAGCGTAGAGTACCGAGTGTAAATTACGTTCAATTCTCCACGTCCAGCGATGTTCAGAGCGCTAATGAAGTTACATCGGATCGATAGGATTACTTTGTTCATATTGTCCGGTTCGTTGACCCCATAAACGAGAAGAAAATTTCCCTTTGCTCCGTAATCACTTTCGACTGCGTCGTCCCGGAAATTTACTCTATTTTCTGCGAACACCCTCGTGGATCTATTTAAACTACGTCGAAGACCCTCTGTCGCCCAGGGGGACGCCACAAGAAATGGGCGAGGGATGAAATTTCGCGAAATGAAGCAGGATCAGGCGGACCCTTTTGATATTCGTAAATGATAAGAGTGTCTATATCAGGTCTGGCCAGCTGTCTGCCCTTAGGGCAGAGGGACGTTCAGAAGGCAATAATCACGTGATAAGACAATTTAACAGAACACTTTAGCCCCTTGATACGAACTCCTTAAATGTATACTTCAATAAACATTTGTAAAATGTTATGTAATAATAAAATGTCATTATAAAATAATAAAATGTTATATATATAACAAAATTATGTACACAGCAATCGTTTATATCACTCGTAACAGAATATTGAAATAGAATTTTAGGTAAAAATATAAAATTGACAATAAACTTGAATTTTAAGTTCGAAATAGGCAGATGTTCGTTCACAATAGCAATTGGGTTTTCGAACGTTAGTTGATTAGTTAAGGGTTGATTTCACGTGATCGCCCTCTGCCCAGCGAATCAGAGGGCACAGATCGACCAGACCTGGTTTACATAGACGTGCATGCGATGTGTACATACGTAAGTAAGCGAATAAAGAAAATGTAAGTGAAGTAAAGGTATTTCTTGGTACTGTATTTAGATGGTTGTTTGATTTCGGACGTTAACGAGTCGCCAATAAAAATAACGTTGCGCGAAAAATTGAGAAACAAAATATTTTTGTGAGTTTCTTTTAGGTTTAATTTCGTAACGAGGCCTATTAATGTTAATGAATTTTAATTAACAGGGTTTCGTACCATATTTTTGCATAAATTTTGTTCTTTTTTTCGATGCGTGTTTTTCAACGAAAACAACCCTTTCAGGTCTTTTTTCTGCTATATGCATATAGTTACGATATTGTGAATATTTATGTTTTCATAATAAATGCAAATGTATACAAAACGAACAACGGTAAACTTTGCGTAATCTGCATGCGAAAAATTTAATATAACACATTTGTAATGCGTAAAGTGCATAAAATATGGAAGATAGAATGATGCTTCTGATTTTCGCTGACATTATTTTGCTTCGGGGCAGAAAATACGGTGTAAAAACATATACTCGGAACATCCAGTCGAATAATTAATATTCAAACAAGATTTATTCATACAAATATGCGCAGCGGAATTTACAGTAAATGAACGTTTACGAAGTAACATGAATGAATTTGCTCGATTTTCAAGTGTACATAAAGAACGATTATTTTTATTGGCGAGCTCGTGCGTCGCCTAAACGTGGGACTAAAATGTATAAAAGTTAGACGGAAACCCTGTCCTTTGAACGTGTTTAGCGACGTAAGTTCTACGATAATCAGTGTATACAGGAACACGCTGTATCCCAATCGATCAAACGTTCGAGCACTCGTGAATGCGAATATCTTTTAATCGAGAAAGAAAAATCGAGGAGAAACTGTAAATACATTCGAATCTGTAACATATCCTTGCGAACAATTATTAGACAATAGGAATTTTAATTAATTATTCGCGAATTTTAACGTGACGTTGAGGCAGCGGGAATCGGGGAAATATTCTTTGTAATTCACTGATTTGATCGGTATATTTTTCCGACTTGCAATTAGTAACTTTTATCCGCGATTTAATTGCAAGATCTGATTTTAATGATATATTAATGGCGGTCTGATTAACTTCATTACGTGGATAATTCTACCCTTTCTTCAGTTAAATGAACTCGCGAGTGGAGGAAGGTATAATGTAACGACGTTACGTTGGTAAACTTTAGTTTTTAGTGTAATATATCTCGTATTAATTATTATCTGTAATGCTGTAAAATTTGATATAGTTCAATTTTGTATGGAGTATAAAAGTTATATAAACAAAATTACTGTGTATAATATAACAGTATGATCCATAATTTTAGTATAGAATTTATTTTAATACAAAATATTTCATACGAAAGAACAATTTCAAAGTTATAAAAAAATTATTTGTTACTCGTAAAAATAGAATGTAGGTAAACACCCCAGTTAAAAGTCGATAAAACAAATTTGCTCAGCATAATAATTAAAGATGAGATAATACCTCGCTACGTGTCCTCAATTTTTGTCATTCAATGTAAACGGAGTATATAAATAATTTATAACCTACATTAGTAATCGGATTGACACTGATAATGAATTGTTCATAACTGATTATGGTACTGAGGCATTAATAATGATAAAACAATTAATTATTGAAATGCCATTTAATACCACAATAACTGCCAACCTGATTGTTCTTCAAACGATGTACCATATCGAATTATCTCTTCTTCGATATCTACCTAAATAACAAATTATCGGTCCCCATTTAATATTCCATGGAAATATCGATATCTCGTATTAACTCGAATAACAAAGGACCTTCTCAATGTATTGATTTCAAAACGTATTTCACGGATATCGATTCGTGGCGTTAAAATTGACTTTTCATCGTTTTAATATTAGTGTTCACAATTTTTTTTTATATTTTTGGGAAGTTAATGGTTACGTAACAATACTTGAGAGTGTCTGTTTTACGATGAAGTGGAATAACAAAATTATATGCAAAATTAGGTAAAATTTTGATAAAAGTTTGACACTCATTTTTGGACCTTAACCTCTTAGGCACAGCTGAACTTTAAGCTACTTCTTAGCAGAGTTCGAATTACAAAGCAATGTATGATAATGGTGTTCTCAAAGGGGTGACATTGGAACGAAGTTTTTGTTTAAATTATTTTTCCCAAAGATGATATACTTTAACTTTGATAATTTACGTTTTTTAAAAATTCACAAAATATGTAATTTCCAAATGTTACAACATCGTGTATTAGTGCAAGGTGTTCCCATGGTGCCTAAACTTGGTTACCTTTTATTTACATGTAATGTACTTTTGTGGGATTTGTTAATACTTTTATGAAACGTGGTGAAGGCAAAAAAGTGCGAATCAAAACATATGAAAACGATCGTTCAATTGAAACGATGAGCGAGGGAGCTAGTAGAGTGAGCCACTATAGTGGCGCTGTGTAATCTACGACATTCGCGAAAGCCACTATAGTGGATCGTCGTACAGAGAGATAGTACGAAAGCCACTATAATGGCGCGTCGTGCCTAAGAGGTTAAACAAGATTTTTAGAGTGCTATAAGACTCATTCAAAAAGTAAAAATTTGCTTTCCTTCTAATTTAAAACCGCATAATAATCTTTGTACAATACACATACATCTTAATGCACCCATATTCAGAAATAAATTGATTAACTCCATTCCAAATTTCAATTTTATTAACCAAATTGTTACACGAACCTTTGCATAAAAAACTGGGTTTCAAACGTTTAAATAATGTCGGGGAATATTTTCTAAGCGATTTCTGCTGTTTCAACGAAACAAGGTCCATCATCATTCATCGTATCGTACAAAAACTTTTTCCTCGAAATCAAATAGAAACGAAACAATGAATCTACATGCGTTCATGAGTGTTCAAAAGCAACGAGGAAATGCAGAATATCGAGAGTTTCTCCGAACACCGATACATGCCAATTCATCGTTTGCGGCCAATTGATCGATCGAATCCCTGGGAAAAATGTGTCTAACATTCCCGTAGAATTTGTTTGCTAACGCCTCACAGAAATACTATTTTTCATCGCGTTTTTCGAGCCGTAACCGTAATCGTGGTCAACGAGAGCGCAACAACCTCGAGAAGTTTAAACAGCTTCGAGAAGACGATTGGAAACAAGCAAGAAAAGAATAGTAACGAGTGTGTGGGACTAGAAGAGAGTATAGTTTGTAAGGTAAATGTATAGCAAGACAAGCGACGAGTAAAGATGTGGATAATAGGAGACACAACAGTTAATTGGGTTAACGATTAGTTCGAGAGGGTTGATTAATGTTAACGCGAGATTGTAAGTCGCGTAATTGTGTCACGCGAAACGTTGTAAGCTGTCATACTTTGTTCACTTACCGAAATAAAGGTCCTGTAAATATTAATATCGCTCGAGTTTGTTTGTTACGATTATTTTGTTGCTATACCTTGGTGCTGCGATTTTCACCCTTTATCGTCACGAGTTCATTGCAGAGATTAATGGGACACGATTGTGGGGAGCGGAGTACTGTCCCCGGAAAGTTTGGGGAGAGATTAGGCAATGTTGAGGTGGAGAAAGGGAAGTTGGAGATTCGAGAATTTGGAAGCTGCAAATTTGGGAATTTAGAAATTTGGGGTGAGGGCATTTCGGAGTTTAACTCAGCACTCAGCGGTGAGGCTTTTGGGGATTTAGAATGTTGTTTAAGAAGTTGGGAAGCTGGAAATTTGGTTGGGAATTTGGAAATTTGGAAATATCGGAATTCGCGATCCTGGAAAGGCATTTAGTGAGTTAGACATTTAGATAGTTGGGAAGTTAGATATTTGCGGCGTGAAGATTTGGAAAATTGGGAATTTGAGGGCATGGAAATTTGGGAAATAGAGAATTTTGGGGATTTGAGAATTCTTCGATCACTAATATTAACATCACAGCTTTAACGTATTATAATCTTCTTCTTATTACTCTTATTGTTAAACTAGTCTCATCTGCAAAAATTTTCCGCCTTGCACCGTGGTTTGTGAAAAATTAATACTCGATTTCGTCCGAGATTGCACATTCGCGCCATCGCAATTTTCATGTTTATTTGAAGATTCCCAGGATACATATCTGTTTTCTTTCTCACATTCATGCAACAATATTCCGTCTGATTATTCGTATTTTATGTCATTGTAATTTAGTATAATGGAATGGTTTTACAGAAAGCGAGCGAACAGCGTCGCGAATAAATTTCTCGGATATTTCTGTGAACGCATTGTTGTTGGAATAATAGTTTTGTCCCTGTTCTGTTCTTTTTTTCTGACGTCATAAAAAGGGCGAGCAATATTTTATTCCCGACTGCTCGCAATTTTCTACGTTTCAGATTAAAATAAAACAAAGGAGAATGAGATCATAAGAACGGTATGAAAATAATAATTCCACGTTTCCCATTTCTGATTAAACCTTCGCCATTTTCTGATTTTCTCTTTCTCATTTACTTCTTCGATCGACGGGTCACGGTAAATACTTTACTGACATTTTTATGTTATTTATTTATTATTTAGACTTTTTTATACTGCGGTAAAATATTATTGTATTTTGTTTAAAATATCGTAGCATTTTACTGGAAATATAATGTTTAAAATATCATGGTATTCTATTTAGAATATTATTGCATTCTGCTTAAAATATTATTGTATCCTATTTGTAATATCATAGTATTCTATTTAAAATATCATAGTGTTCCATTTCAAATATTATATACATAGAATTTTACATGCAATATCATACACCTTCAAAATGTTAATACAGATTTAATCTATGCTTTACTCAGGAAATTGTTCAACGCATTTCATTATTATTTTTTAATATAACAGTTAGGTGTTATTTAGTGACGTCATTGAATGAGGCGTTTAAAATTTTAATAAAAGCGTTCGTAATCGAAAGTCACATTTTCTTGAGGAAATGGTTTTCATATTCAGCGACATAACCCTACTTTGCAGAAGAAATTACGGGGACTAAAATATGGGTTCCAATTATTTTTGAAACATAACGAATTTTATATGGAATATTATATATCTTCAAAATGTTTTTCAAGATTTAAATTCTAATTTTCCCAAAAAATTGTTGAGAACATTTAGTTATTACTTTGCAATATATAGTTTAGGTGTTATTTTCCGACACGATTAAATTTATTCGTACCTAATTTTAATAAACGTTCTTAATCGAAAGTCACAGCTCTTGAAGAAATGGTTTTCGTATTAGGCAACATTACCCTAATTTATTCAAGAAATTACGGAGAATAAAATGCGAGTAACGTGGTCGAATTTACATTATGAGTCGCGCGTGAGAGCGAAACTTTATCGATAAATCAGATTAACTGCCACGAAAGGTTCGCCCAAGGAATTAATACGCGGTATACTATCTTCGCGACCCGTTTAATCGCTCGCCGCTATTTATTTCTTACTCAGGAAAACCGCAAGGATTAAGTGCGGAATTCTAGAGGGAATAAATCGTTTGGTTTTCGAGCAACGGAAAAAGAATCCACCATCGAACGTGCCACGAAGGAGAATCCGATTTTCTTCTCTTTCATTTTCTTCCGAAAAATTATTGCTTTTTTCCTTTCACCATTGTTTCCACTAATCTTTATTGTACGAAAGAGCTGAATTTAACAGACCTTTAGTATTTTTAGTCTACGTTTCTACGTTTACTTTTTGTTATTATAATTCGGGATTATGTCTGTTCACTTTGTTCTTTTCAAGATATTCTTTTCACATGTTTCGTTATCTTTTAGAATAATTTTTGCGCGTTGTAAGTTTCAGAATTTATGTCGTTTAAAAAGAAATCTTTAGAGACAAATGTTCTTATTAATTTATTCATTCAGTTTTATTATTTTCGATGCTTTATTGTGAATATTTATGTTTAACTCTGCGGTACAGAATGATTTATTTCACTTAGAATGGAAGATACATGTTACAACGACTTCATGTATTTTTAAATGTATTTTCTATAGTATTCAATGCAGTTAATCCTCAATATGTCTGCTTCCTCAATATTATTTATTATACTTAAAGAATACATTTTTAAGGTTTCTGTTGTGTATTTATATCCATTATTAAACTCTGTGGTACAAGTGACGCAAAATGGAAGATACTTGTCCAACGAGTACACGTATTTCTGAAAATATTATTCTTCGTAGTACATTTTCTGTAACATCCAACGTAATCACTACGTTTACTTCTTTAATATTTTTATCATTTTTGAAAACCACTTCCATGTTATGTAATAAAAACAAAAATAATGAAATAGAAACAATACCATTTCTCAAAGAAAACGTACATAACCTCGTAAGGAATCTTTACAAAATACAACAAAAATACGAAATAAAAATATCGTGAGCAACAGGAAAACCTTAATAAAAATAACAGAACAATAATTGGAAAGAAAGATAGATAAAAAAATTAAAGAAGTTTGAAATCTACTATGATC
This sequence comes from Megachile rotundata, assembly GCF_050947335.1. Lineage (NCBI taxonomy): Eukaryota > Metazoa > Arthropoda > Insecta > Hymenoptera > Megachilidae > Megachile > Megachile rotundata. The sequence goes on from NC_134986.1 coordinate 8,299,426, forward strand.
TTGGTGGACAGTGAGCTGTAGAAACCTAACCTAACAAATCAGTCATCTTCTAAGCGTTGCAACGGAATTGGAAGGAACGGTAGAAGTGTTGTATCGTGCTCTTCTTGATTATTCTCGAAGGCAACACGATAGTTGCACCCAGTGTGTCGGATGAACTCGTTTGTGTATAAGATAGGTTGAAAAATTAACAATATAAGTAAGGTGCTGATTGAATTTATCCAGCAATAGGTTTTTAGTAGGTTTTAAAGTGACTTGGTTGAATGTTGAATCGTTTCTGATATTTTTACATTTTGGTATGTGTGAAGTAAACAATTTTTTGGTTATGGAGTGGCGGTTCTACCAATCCGACGTAAGCTGTAGAGGGAGGAAATAGAATAGAGGGAGGAAATAGAAGATAGAGGGAGGAAGGCTGGACTGACGGTTTGGTTCTTCAGGTAGTTTGGAAAAAATTCTAATTTTTAGGAACAAGTTTACAGCGCGACGGTTAACTACTTACTATGGTCTGAAAAATATGGTGCCCTAAAACAGTTTGGGTTTACATCATGTGTACCATAATTGAGTCCTAATTGCACAATACTACGACACTAACTACAATACTACAACTTAAAATAATTATTAAAATATTTGTTAATTAATCCTAGAATTTTAATATGAACTGAAAATTTGCCTACATTCAAAAAGCAAAGAAAACCATCAGTCTATCTACAAACGAGGCGAACAACTCTCTCCAAATGTTAATTTAATTCAAAACCCACTACAGCACAAATTACGCAAAATGTATTATGTACATTCCCTCTGCGTTATTACAAATTCGTAATCACAAACGTTCATTGCAACACAGTTCGTTGTCGAAAGTCATTGTACAGGTGTCAAATTTCAAGAAACAGGATCAATGGCCCGATTTCAATAGGAAATTCGGTCGAAAATTTGCCCACACCTACTGATGCGTACTGATTGCGTCAAGTAAACAGTTGGCGATGAAACGCGCTGTGCGTAAACGTTTGCATTCGCCTGTAGGCGGTGTATACCCTTCAAAACATACAATGATGATGACGATTTGTGCCACTTCGATCGTGATCACTATACCAGCACGGGAAGTAATCGCGTTTTCATCCTGCAGATTTACACGTTGGTTTGACAAACAATACCCGGAAGCCACGTCGATTATCTTCGAACGACTACAATCCCCCTACGCTGAAATTCATTATGGGATGCTTATGGGATTTTGCTGTAGAGATTTTCGGATTTTGGGGATTTTTAGATTATTTGGGGTGGCTTGGGTGATTTGGACAATTGGGAGATTGGAATATTGGGTGGGTGAAACTTGAAGGTTTTAGAATTTTTGAAGGCTCAAATTTTGAGAAGGTGGAGTTTCGGAAGATTGCAATTTTGGGAGGGTGGAGTTTTGGAAGATTGCAATTTTGGGAGAGTGGAATCTTGGAAGATTGCAATTTTAAGAGGGTGGAATTTTGGAAGATTGCAATTTTGGGAGTGTGGAATCTTGGAAGTTTGCAATTTTGGGAGGGTGGAATTTTGGAGGGTTTGGAATCTTGGAAGATTGCAATTTTGGAAGGGTGGAATCTTGGAAGATTGCAATTTTGGGAGTGTGGAATCTTGAAAGATTGCAATTTTGGGAGGGTGGAATTTTGGAGGGTTTGGAATCTTGGAAGATTGCAATTTTGGGAGGGTGGAATTTTGAAGGGTTTGAAATTTTTGAAGATTACAATTTTGGGAGAGTGGAATCTTGAAAGATTGCAATTTTGGGAGGGTGGAATTTTTGAGGGTTTGGAATTTTGGAAGATTGCAATTTTGGAAGGGTGGAATTTTGGAAGACTGCAATTTTGGCGGGGTGGAATTTTGGTAGATTGCAATTTTGGAAGGGTGGAATTTTGGAGGGTTTGGAATCTTGGAAGATTGCAATTTTGGAAGAGTGGAATCCTGGAAGATTGCAATTTTGGGAGGGTGGAATTTTGAAAGGTTTGGAATTTTGGAAGATTGCAATTTTGGAAGAGCAGAATTTTGAAAGATTGCAATTTTGGGAGGGTGGAATTTTCAAAAATTGAAATTTGTAGGTTTTGGAATTTTGCAACGTTGAAATTTTGAGAGTAATATGTACCTATATAATATAACATAAATATTAAGCATAGCAGCAAATATAAATATTCATAACTATATTGGCATGAAACCATAAGTCTTCTGAAAAATGTATAAGAAGTAAAGTTATAATATAAAAAGGAAATACGACATTACAGAAAGACGGATGATTATAGTGAAGAATCGGTAGGTGTCAAGTATTGAAAACTATAAAAAAAGAAGAAATGGTAGAAATACGACACGAGAAAATGTACTGCGCGGTGTCAGAAGAGGTTTGAATTATGCGGTGCAGAATCCAAGGATACAGGGTATAAAGTGGTGGTTCGGAAAAATATAGAGTGCAAGCTTGCAGCAAAAACAGAATCACAGGAAATGAAACTCGATATTGAACTATAGCGCATGAAATATACAATCCTATGAAAAGTTAGAACATACGTGTTCCATAATTCTGCCACCAACTAGAAGAGCGATAAATAATTTTAATAAAATAAGGGTAAAAAATTTGGACGCTATAAAAAATGTGACAAGAAGTTTAACAAAATTTTGAGAAGAGAAGTAATAAATATTTAAAATAAAATAAAATAAGGCAATTAAGTTGAAATGTGATTAAAAATGATAAGAGATTTAAAAAAATATTAAGAAGAAAAGTAGCAAATATTTAAAATAGAATGAATAAGGCAATCAAATTTAAATGTGATAGAAAAATAAAAAAATATTGAGAAGAAAAATAGCAAATAATTAAAATAAAATGAATAAAGCAATCAAATTTAAACGCGCTCAAAAATGTGACATGAAACTGAAAAAATAACTGAGGAGAATAATAATAAATATTTAAATTAAAATAAAATAAGGCAATAAAATTTAAACGCAAAAACTGTGTCAAGGAAATAAAAAAAAGCCTGAAAAGAAAAGTATCAATTAAATTAAAATAAATCAATTAAATTGGAACGATAAAAAATGAAAAATAAAAAAGCTGCAATAGAAATAAATAATTAAAATAAAGCAATGAAATCCGAAAACGTGTCAAGGAAATAAAAAAGGTGAGAAGAGAAGTAACAGTTGAAATAAAATAAAGCAATAAAAGCGATAAAAAATATAGGAACGAAATAACAAAGAGTGGAGAAGAACAAAGGCAGTAATTTTGAACGAATCCAAGCGAAACAGAAGAAGCGTTAATCGTATCGATTTGTGCGCGAAATGAATCATAGCGACGATTAATCGGTTAGCAGTGTATCGCCGGAGTATATAGGGATGGATCGATAGCCGAACTTAATTTATCCACGAGTGGAACGCCGGTATCGATATCGTCGATGAGCTCGCTGCGAAAGTAGCTTCAATCTTCGCCAGGCGAATGGGATTCGCAGTTGATTCGCAAACAAGATTCCAGCGGGCTCTAAACGCTCAAACAAAGTGAAGTGGTCGAGCCGGCTGATTTATCGACAGGATTTTCTGCCCTCCTATCGGGATCCGGGGACTTTGCACAGCTATCTCTATCCTGTACCGTACGTGGACGTATTAACTCGCTGCCGGGAAATTGAAAATCAACGAAATTCATCCTGAAAACTACCAGACCGTACGAGCTTCTGTACATAAACAATATCGTTCATTTAAAATGAATACTGAATTTTGTTCGAAAACACGTTAAATTGATAAATTATAAAATACAGGATTACTATTGTAAATACGTGAAACTTCCTTACAAAATATATTATAATTTATTTTGTTTTTGCAATGGAAGAACGTAATAAAATTGACGTATGTAGACGTATGTGTTGGTCACGTGCAACATATTCACTCTCACAATGAACAGTTACATGTGACTATAATCAGACACGTTACCAACACATTAGAAGCTTCTTTTTTAATATATTTTGTGTTTGCGATTCATTCATCGAGGTGGATAACAAGTTTAACATATGTGGACTTGTATGTGTTGGTCACATGTAACATATGGACTCTCACAGTTAAAATTCATATATAACATTATAGTCAGACTTGCCATGAGTACTTTAGAAGCTTTCTTTTTAACGTAATTTGTGTTTATAATTGATTCATAAAGGTAGACAACAAGTTTAACACATGTGGACACGTATGTGTTGGTCACATATATCATATTGAGTCTCACAGTCAAAATTCATACATAACATTATAGTCAGACTTGTCATAAGTGCTTTAGGAACATTCTTTTTAATATACTATGTATTTTTAATTGATTTAGAGAGGTACATAGCAAGTTTAACATATGTGGACATGTATGTGTTGGTCACATGTAACATATTAATCCTCACAGTGAAAATTCATATGTAACACATAGTCGGGCTTGTTATAATAGCTTTGGAAGCTGTCCTTTTAATGTACTTTGTGCTTGCAGTTGATTCATAGAAGTAGATAACAAGTTTAACATATGTGGACACGTATGTGTTGGTCACATACAACATATTGTTTCTCACAGTGAGAATTCATATAACACATAGTCAGGCTTGTTATGAGTACTTTAGAAGCTTTCTTTTTAATATATTTTGTATTTACAATTGATTTATAAAAGTAGATAACAAGTTTAACATATGTGTACATGTATGTATAATATTAGTCATATGTAACACATTGAGTGTCATATTGAAAATTCATACGTAATATATAGTCAGACTTGTTATGATACTTCAGAAGCTTTGTTTTGAATATACATTTTGTATTTACAATTGATTTATAAAAGTAGATAACAAGTTTATCATATGTGGACACGTATGTATTAGTCATATGTAACACATTGACTATCACATTGAAAATTCATACGTAACATATAGCCAGACTTGTTATGATACTTCAGAAGCTTTGTTTTGAATATACATTTTGTATTAACAATTCGTTTATAGAGATGAACAACAAATTTGACATATGTGAACACATATGTGTATATGCTTCATATGCAACACATAGACTATCACGATGAAAATTCATATATAACGTATACATTATATAAATTATTTTTAATAAAACGCAATCATCACAAGGTTCAGTTGCCTCAATATACCCTAACGTATAACACGATTTCATCATCGACATGTTTCGGATGATCCGAACAACCATTGAACACGGACTTTGTACAATCCTCGAAGAACACGCGCGAACAAATTTATCAGCTTTGAACGTGTTCCGTCGTAGCCGGTCATTATTCCGCTTGGTCGAAGTTGTATCGTTCCCGAGGGAATTCAATTTCGGGAACTGACTCAGCTGAACAGACGTATTAATGGAAAAGAAAACGAGCCTGCCCGCTCGTGCCCCGTGTAATTGCGTCCAGCCTTCCAACGAGATATTATCAATTAGGACCGTTCTCTGTCCTGTCTAATTTCCGTGCAATTTGTTGCCTCGCTTTTCGAACGCTAACTGCTTGATACTCGAACGATAATACGAATGCGTTTCATGCAACCGAAAACGTGACTCGAGAAGCTTGAGAGAAACATCCACCTTCTGTGGAGGATTGTTGTACGAGCGTTTAGATTCAGACGTTAAAATTAAGTTTCAATTGCAAAAATTTTATGAGAAAATTAAGAGTGGAAGGTTTTTGGAGATTTGTGAGATGAAGAGTGGTGGTCAGGGTTTTTGGGAAATAGTAATTGGAATAATGGGATATCAGATTTTTTGGGAATATGGGGATGTGGGGATTTAGGGGCTTGCAAATTTGAAAATTTGGGATTTCAACTTTAGCTATTTGGGGTATTTGAGAATTTGGAAATTTGGGATTTCAAATTTAGCTATTTGGGGTGTCTGAGAATTTGGAAATTTGGGATTTCAACTTCAGCTATTTGGGGTGTTTGAGAATTTGGAAATTTGGGATTTCAACTTCAGCTATATGGGGTGTTTGAGAATTGGGATATTTGGGATTTCAACTTCAGCTATTTGGGGTGTTTGAGAATTTGGAAATTTGGGATTTCAACTTCAGCTATTTGGGGTGTTTGAGAACTTGGAAATTTGGGATTTCAATTTTAGCTATTTGGGGTGTTTGAGAATTTAGAAATTTGGGATTTCAACTTTAGCTATTTGGGGTGTTTGAGAATTTGGAAATTTGGGATTTCAACTTCAGCTATTTGGGGTGTTTGAGAATTTGGAAATTTGGGATTTCAACTTCAGCTATTTGGGGTCTTTGGAATTCTAGAAATTTGAGGATTTCAGGATTTGGAGATTTGAGAATATTGGAGTTATGGATATTTGAGATTCGGAAGCTTGAAAATTCAGGAGTTGAGGAATTCGGTCAGTTGAGACAAAATGTCTCAGAAATTTGATGACATCCCCAAATGATGACATCCCTAAATGATAATATCCTCATACGATGACATCCCCAAACTAAATCCCCAAATTTTCAAATTCATGTTTCACTTTGCCAAAAGTCCAAATCCAGGAACTGAAGCTTCGAAAATGCAAGCGTCCAACAAAGCGATGCAGTGACCGTGTGAACAAAAGAGCTAAGTAAGTAATCGTTAAAATGCAATCGAATAGAATAAGATTAGGACGTGTTCCAATTTGTACACTAATGTTCCTTTAACCTAGCGGAGACAAATGGAGACAAATGATCGATCAGCATGCAACTGGCACAGTCAACTGCAATACGTATATACCCACATAGAGTGGAAGTAAAGCAGAACAGGACAAAGCTGACGCAGATCTTCCGATTCAACAAGCTGGCCATCCTACGGGAGTTTCGGCCATCCTGGATGCGCCAACATAAGGTAAGCTCTTCCTGCTTGCAGACAAGCAACCTCAGCACAATTCCGCCGCTTCCTTGGCTGTAAATCAATGTACAATCGTTTGCATAAATGTCTTGAACCCGTTTTACTTTTACGGCCAATTTTGCTTTCCTAATCTTTACTCTATCTTTTTTCGTCCCTTCCTGGATGGCTCGGTTGTTTTATAGATATCCGATGGAACTGCGGAGGATGCTTCAGAAGTAGGTCAAATTTTAAGAGAATACTTTTACCATACTTCAGATGAAACATACTGTGTTCCTGAGTATAAAGCAGTCTTCCTGTGGTCTTTATGTCCTCGGTTTAAACACTTGCTGGACGATTTACTTGTTACGTGCGTTACAATGAAATATTCATACCGTGTTAAAAGGAAGACATTTTATGTCTGTTTTGTATTCAACCTTCGATAATGGAGTTAACTTTGTGGTAAAGTAAGATTTGTTTAAACTTGGTATATAATGCTCGTATAATACAACAATCTACCTTAATTTTGTTCATTCTAAAGCTGTATTCTGAACTGTTTAACTGCGACAACTCATAAAATCACGTTGCAGTAACAAAATATGTTAACATTTTTATTTTAGAAGACTTCGGTGAAAGTGATTAAAACGACATTCGGGAACATGATACAAAATTTGATTACAGATTCACAATTATATTAACAAGGTTTGCCAGAGAAGATGAAAGACCTTGTATATAAATTACGTTTCTGTTTATACAACAGTCGATGCATACTTTAATTTTGTTCATTCTAAAGCTGCATTCTGAACTGTTTACCTGCGACAACTCATAAAATCACGTTGCAGTAACAAAATATGTTAACATTTTTATTTTAGAAGACTTCGGTGAAAGTGATTAAAACGACATTCGGGAACATGATACAAAATTTGATTACAGATTCACAATTATATTAACAGGGTTTGCTAAGAGAAAATGACAAACCTTGTACATAAAGGCTTCTATCTGTACAACAGTCGATGCATACCTTAATTTTGTCCATTCTAAAGCTGCTTTCTGAACTGTTCAACCAGAACAACTCATAAAATCACGCTGCGCTAAAAAATTGTGTTAACATTGTATTTTTGAAGACCATTATCAGTACAGAAATGTGTTATAATTCGCAAGGTCCTCAAATATTAATTTAAATCGTGAAAACAGTTGGATGATGGAATCCACAAAAACATCATCCTTTCATGAACTCTCAGCGAAAAACAGCTCGCTAACAATCCCAATGAACAATCAATAATGCGACGAAAATAAATACAACAACAGCGAGATTATTAAATTCCACCGATTGTTCCGCATTTTATCGTTCATTACATTTCGATGTCCGGACACACGAATTCCATTTCAATTTTCGATTCGCGAAATATTACTTTCGTGCAATTGGAACGTGGCTCGGTATGCATTTCGATGCTCGAAAGTTTGTGCAGGTTGCCTTTCCTGTTTTTTTCCGCCGAAAAATAAAAACGAACCGAGCAATGTGTGTTCTCCAAATGTTTGCTTACGTTTCAACGGTGCGTTCGCGATTGCGTACACCGGCATACTAATCGTCGCGACGAATTTTCACGGATTGGAACGTTGTTTCCGAGCGAACTAACCCGCCATCGCTAGAGTTGCGCAAACAAAAGGGAGAAGCGAATAATAGCCGGCGATCAACGGTAAATGTGGCGAAAGAGAAGGAGTAGAAATTCTGCGATGTCCGGCAAGGAAAAATTGTTTTCGGTGAAGTTTGCGTTCGAATGGAGAGCTGGGTTTACACGGTGCAGTTGCATTGTCGCTTTGGATATAGTGTGGTGGTAAATTAATGGGGGTTTTTGCATTTTGAGGTTTCTGCGCTTTGTGGTGTTTTGGAGTTTTGGAACTTTTGAGATTTGGGGGTTTGTGAGGTTCGGAGATATGAAGCTTGGAATTTGGAGATTTTTGGGAGATTTTAGAATCTTGAGGTTTTTGGAGTTTGGGTTCTTTAGAAGGGTAAGATTTTGGAATTTCTATATTTTGAAATTTTGGGGATTTTTAAATTTTTAAGAGTTGGAATTTCTAAATTTTTAAGGGTTGGAATTTCTAAATTTTTAAGCGTTAGAATTTTTCAATTTTTGAGTGTTGGAATTTCTAAATTTTTGGGAGTTGGAATTTCTAAATTTTTAAGGGCTGGGATTTCTAAATTTTTAAGTGTTGGAAACTTTCAATTTTTAAGAGTTGGAATTACTAAATTTTTAAGAGTTGGAATTTCTAAATTTTTGGGAGTTGGAATTTTTCAATGTTTAAGAGTTGGAATTTCTAAATTTTGGAGAGTTGGAATTTCTAAATTTTGGAGAGTTGGAATTTCTAAATTTTTAAGTGTTGGAATCTTTCAATTTTTAAGAGTTGGAATTTCTAAATTTTTAAGGGTTGGAATTTCTCAATTTTTAAGAGTTGGAATTTCCAAATTTTTAAGGGTTGGAATTTTTCAATTTTTATGTGTTGGATTTTTGCAATTTTTAAGCTTTATAAATTCCGAATTTTTAAGCATTATAAATTCCGAATTTTTAAGCATTAACATTCTTTAATTATACAACTTTAGGTTGTGAAGTTTCCAGTTTAGACTTTCGGAAATTTCAGACCAAAGAATTTACAAATTTATAATTTCTAAAACTTCAAAACTTTGAATTTTGATATTATTGTTGAGCTTTCGAATTTACGATCGCACTATACCCACGGAACCGACTATACCTATCAGATCCCATACGAAGCACATGCTTGCAAACACGCCATGAAACAAGAGGGTTGTCGAGGCCGTATCCCCTTTTTACTGTTTCTTTTGTTTGTCCCACGGAATTTTAGTTAGAGAATCGTGCAAATATTAGCTTGGCATTTATGATACTTTTTTAAACAGATCAGGGTTTTCGAAAACCGTGGGTAATGATTTTATGTGTCGAGTGTAGAATTTTTTTTCTGGATGATTGAAGTACACTGGTTAACGTCGGAGGACTCGGAAAATACTGGGAAATTGCGTTGCTGGGTAAATTACGGAAAACCGTTTGTCGAACGATTATGTATGAAGGTAATTGTTGTGGAAAATTAAAAGAAAAGGTTTAGAACAATATTTGGTTGAATGCTTGGTCATAACAAATTAAAAATGTGCTGATATAATTATCTGTCACAAAATATTTGTTTATCATAAATAAATGATAATAATAAATAATGGTATATAATAAATATATTACCGTAAATAATTGTTTATAATAAATAACTAAAATGATGATCTCATTGACTTAAAATTAAACTTATTTTCAAAAAATTAAAAGCAATGATCTACTTATACATTATGAATTAAAAATCTGCTCATAACAAATTAAAATCTACATTACATACGTAAATTGAAGATGTAATTACTTATCACAAATTAAAAGCTTGTTTACAAAAATTTAAAAAATTGTTTCATTCACGTATCTCAAATTAAAAATTTATTTTCAGAAAATGGTCCCTTGATCATTTACCTGAAATTACCAGCGATGTACAGCCACTTTTCTTCATGTTATATCACGATAATTAAAGCTCACTCGTCTCTGTCAGACAAATTAAAAAATATAAAAAAACGCGTAAAAAGCAGTGAAAATTCGACGGTTGTGCTCGTAAACTAATTTTGAAAGTAAATTAAAATTTCGTCGTTCAGTTATTTGCCTGAAATTATTTGAAATAGTAGCAACCCTTTTGATTATTCTTTTTGGGTAATTAAAGCGTACTAATTTCCAGCAAAGAGGAAAATTGCGCTGCTGTGCAAATTACGGTAAATCGAAAAAACCAAATGACTTCGCATTAAAGTAATTTGTACGCCTAATTGGAAATTGGTCATTTAGTTGTTTAACTTACTTAAGTTTCTGTTTTGGTTACTTTTAAATTGTTTAAAATAATTTTCATTTACGTTTCGTTTGTTGAATAATACACACTTATATCTTGAAAACAAATATTTTATAACTGATTACAAAAGGACTGTCTTTTAACAATGCAGAGATAAAATGTCTTTTAACAACGTAGAAAGAAAATATCAATTGAAATTATTAAAATATTAAAATGTTTTAACAATGTACAAATAGAACATTTCATAACAATGTCAAAATAAAATATTTTATGTCAATTTACGAATGAACTATTTTTCAACAAATTATGAAGGGAATATTTTGTAACAAATTATGAAAAAAGTATTTTTTAACTAAATAGAGATAAAATATCTTTTAAGAACGTAAAAGCAGAATATCAATTAAAAATATTAAATTATTAAAATATTTTAATAAAGTACAAATAGAATATTGCATAACAAAGTCAAAATAAAATATTTTATGTTAACTTACGAGCGAAATATTTTTTAACAAATTATGAAGGGAATATTTTATAACAAATTATGAAGGGAATATTTTGTAACAAATTATGAAAAAAGTATTTTTTAACTAAATAGAGATAAAATATCTTTTAAGAACGTAAAAGCAGAATATCAATTAAAAATATTAAATTATTAAAATATTTTAATAAAGTACAAATGTCAATTCTAAGTACAAATAGAATATTGCATAACAAAGTCAAAATAAAATATTTTATGTTAACTTACGAGCAAAATATTTTTTAACAAATTATGAAGGAAATATTTTATAACAAGTTATGAAAGAAATATTTTGAATAAATTATGAATGAACTATTTGTTAACAAAGTTGAGGTAAAATATCTTTTAACAGCGTAGAAACAGAATATCAATTAAAACTATTAAAATACTAAATATTTTAACAAAGTACATATAAAATATTTCATAACAAATATATCGCATATATTGCATAACAAAGTACAAATAAAATCTCTCCTAACGAAGTGCAAATAAAATATTTTTTTACCAAAGCATAAGACAAATATTTCATAACAAAGTACTAAACTCAAACACTTCACATTGATTAATTTATATACCCACGATTTATAATAATCTCCATGGATATTCGTTCTTATAGTATTATCTATCTTGCAACAGTTAATATAGATTATTATATCTAAAAGCAAACAGAGTCAAAGGATTAAATAATTAATTAATGAACAAATCCGGGAATCCGTACATCTGCTTGTGTACCGATCATTCGATTGTTTACAGCTGTCCTACGGATAATCGATACTGTTAGCTTCAACAATACGTTTATGCCGACAAGCAATAATCTCGTAACAGTACGATATCTCGAATAGTGCTAGTGAACAATCGATGGTTAAATTTACCATCCACTCACGAACTTCTGATTCATCATTTTACACATCGCTTTAATAACGTCGAATAATCTGAAATTCTACGGCTCAAACATTGGAAATTCACCAAAAATATTCACCGTAAACGGGAGAAGCATAAAAAAAATCACGGCAAAAAATTTCAGCTTAATCTACCACGTGAGTTTACGATAAATTGATATTTTATCTGCTCGTTGACGACCATCTATAAATATTTTTTTTTACGTCTATTTGTATAAACGTGAATTTTATGAGGTTATAAATACTGCATGGGTTGCTCGTTCGATGGCGCGCAATTTTTATCTCTCAACATTCGATTTACGGAAATAAACTAGATTAACCAACCAACGGGAACACGTTAATTCGCTCTGTGCAATTTTAAAACATGCAGAATGCGCTGGTCTATGAAACGCGAAGCTTCTAGCGTAACGTGGAATAAAAGCTTGGGATGTTTATATTGGATGAATGACAAGAGTTTTTATGACGGTTGGATACACTTTGTGTGGCGATATAATGCATGGATAATACTACTTATGGACTACAGGTTATATGGAAATTTTACGCGCAGTGATTCAATGGATGGAGAATAGTGCGCGTGACGATATAACGTGTGAAACTACTACGCGTGGAGATACCGCGCGTGACAATACTGTATCGTGCTCTTCTCGATTATTCTTGAAGGCACGATAATTGCACCACAATGTGTTGGGTGAACTCGTTTGTGCATAAGATAGGTTGAAAAATTAACAATATAGGTAAGGTGCTGATTGAATTTATTCAGCGATAGGTTTTTAGTAGGTTTTAAAGTGACTTGGTTGAATGTTGAATCGTTTCTGATATTTTTACATTTTGGTATGTGTGAAGTAAACAATTTTTTGGTTATGGAGTGGTTCTACCAATCCGACGTAAGCTGTAGCGGGAGGAAATAGAATAGGGGAGGAAATATAAGATAGAGGGAGGAAGGCTGGACTGACGGTTTGGTTCTTCAGGTAGTTTGGAAAAAATTCTAATTTTTAGGGGCAAGTTTACAGCGTGACGGTTAACTACTTACTATGGTCTGAAAAATATGGTGCCCTAAAACAGTTTGGGTTTACATCATGTGTACTTTGAGTCCTAATTGTACAATACTACGACACTAACTACAATACTACTACTTAAAATAATTATTAAAATATTTGTTAATTAATCTTAGAATTTTAATATGAACTACAAATTTGGCTACGTTCAAAGAGCAGAAGAAAAAGGAAATCACCGTAAAGAAAATACAAAAATGTCCTCAACATCGTTAACACAAAAACAAGCAGACAGTTATGCGTATTCTCGGAGCAACAACAATAATTGTAAATTTCGATCCTCCTTGGCAAATAACTGAGAAAGCAATCTTCGCGTAAAATCCCCAAGAAAATGTCGAAAATTCCCCAACATCTGTATGAAGCGGATTCTCGTGTAACGCGGAACAGAATCGTGCATCTTTTGCCATAATCATCCTCTTGCGGTATCAAGAAACAGGGGCGGAAAAAGCAAGACACGCGACATCTCCTCCCGCAATGAGTTTTGCATTCTTATAATATTCACGTTTATATGCCACGTGGAATTTGTGATATTGAAAGAGGGTTGTATTTGAGAACTCGACATTTAATCTACAGTCAAGAGCAAATCTTCTTTGAGAAAATTTTCGAAATAATTTACGGATTTGAAAATATGAGAATTCAATGGTTTAGAAATTTGGGAAGTATGGAATTTCGAAATTTAAGGATTATGAAATTTAAAAATGTGAAATAGAGGAAATTTGAAAATTATAGGAACTTAGAAATATAGGGAGTGATCATTTCCAGCACGTTGTATGCAAATTCCGAGAACTTTACAAAGGAAGGGCAAATTAAATATTGCGACGCAAGGTTTGCGAGAGTCGAGACGCTGAAATATTAAAAATCCGTGATCTTTGGCGACGAGATTGTCGAAATGTACGAGGAACCTCTGAAGAATCTGTTCGATGAAACTCGCGAACATCTCTGTAATAACGTTTGATCCGACAGAAAATATTACTTGATTTTCCGGTTTATTTATTGGAAATAGTGTACCGATGTCAACCCACGAGTTGGCGCATGATCCAAAATAGAAGAAGCTCATCACCGTGAACACTTCCAGTTACATTTCGACAAATAAGAATAATGACAATAACAACTGCTGAATTCGCACTATCTCACTCTCGACGTTTGCCTGTCATTGTTTTTGGTCTAATTGGTGTGCGACCGCGAGAGCCAATATATCGCCGAAAATAAGTGTGAGACGTCTATTTTTCTATTCAGACCAATTGGAGCCGTAGCTCTTCTAAACACGTCTACCTCTCCACACGCGAACTCGTGAGTTGACGTAGGTATGTAGATATAGAGATTCAGGGATTATAGGGACTTAGAGATATAGGGAGTGGGGATGTCGAAATTTGATGATATTTGGAGATTTGGGATTTGGAAATATGAGGTTTGGAGATATAGGGATCTAGAAGTGTAGAGACTTTAGAACATAGAAATTTAGGAATATAGGAATTTGTGAATGTAGAGATGTAGGATAGAGAAATTTACGAATGTAGTTTCTTAATTTGGCAAATTGGAGCCGTCTTCTAAACACCTGGGTCTATTTCACGCGCCAACTCACGGGTTGACATCGGTACCGTATTTATTGAAATGAGTCCGTTACTGAATTTTATGCATGTATACTACTATTCAGTAGTAATCAATATTTTAATATGAAAACAATGATATTTTCCTCGTTAAAGCAGAGAGTAAATAATTCAATCGTTGATCCCAAGAAAATAAACAATAATTTGAATAATCAAGAGCACAATGAGGTAAACAGGAGTATAATTAACATCCCGATATTACCGCGAAAGGAACAATGATTTTAATTGCTACAAATCATTCTGCGGAGATTCTTTGGAATTGCGTGTAAAGTTGTAATTAACTAAATCCTCTTATCTGTATTAATTAAATTACTATAATTAGTCGACATTGTTCGATATATCGATTGTACTGGTATGAATGCACGAATCGGTTTCATGAATGCAAATATTTGCAGTCACACCTTCATTGAAACTATGAAAATGTTCGCTGTAGCTCTATTATGTCCACGTTTGAATAGTCGATGATTGTTATATATGAAACGAATATCATTATTCTAATCTGGTTAAAGAAATTTTTAATAAACTAATTAAACAATTCAAAGAGTAGAGCATTCCTTCGCATTTCCACATTCTTGGCCTGATTTCTCGTAAAACAATTCTTCACCTGGAACTTTCTCACAATTCAACATATCATAAATACAGGTAATTATTATACGAAGTTCGTTAAGATCGCCTTTAGTAAAATAATTAAGCAAAAATATTATTATAAAAGATGGTCTTCTCATTTTTATTATTCTCAGGAAAAGAAGCTCGTAAGACGGAACCGGGTTAATCGTGACCCAGATCTATAAAACGTATGCGATGGTATTTCGATTAAAGTCAGATAGCACGATTTATAATCGAAAGGGTTCTGATATGCTGTAAAATAATATTCATACGAACAATAAAATTTATGATACGAAAATGACAGCAGCTTAAGAACGTATAAAGTTCAAAAACTAGTTTGAATTTATTAAAAATTTTTATGGTTACAAAATGAAAGGCGATTCAAGTAAAACTGAAGCAGTTCAATGACCAGTTTTTAAGTTTCCTTACTAAGCTAGTTTTTTTGAAGCCTTTGTTCATTCTTATCGATTTAAGAAATTATCTTGATTCTTTATTAATGTTTCTTCGTTTGTTAGGAGGATTATACGCGTTGGATTACTACGCGTTGGTTAACTACGCGTTAGATTACTACGCGTTAGATTCCTACGCTTAAAATTTCCACGCGTTGCATTACTACGCGTTGGACTAACACGCGTTGAATATCCAAGCGCTGGATTACTACGCGTTGGATATACACACGTTGGATTACTACGCGTTAGATTACCACGCATTAGATTCCTACGCTTAGAATTACCACGCATCGCATTATTACGCGTTGAATTGCTATGCGTTGAATATGCACGCGCTAGATTACTACGCGTTGAATATCCACACGCTGTATTACTACGCGTTGTATTACTACGCGTAGGTTAACTACGCGTTAGATTACCACGCGTTAGATTCCTACGCTTAGAATTTCCACGCGTTGCATTACTACGCGTTGGACTAACACGCGTTGAATATCCAAGCGCTGGATTACTACGCGTTGGATATCCACACGTTGGATTACTACGCGTTGTATTACTACACGTAGGTTAACTACGCGTTAGATTATCACGCGTTAGATTCCTACGCTTAGAATTACCACGCGCTGCATTATTACGTGTTGGATTACTACGCGTTGAATATGCACGCGCTAGATTACTACGCGTTGGATATCCACACGCTGTATTACTACGTGTTGGATTACTACGCGTAGGATTACCACGTGTTGTATTACTACGCATTGGGTTACTACGCGTAGTATTACCACGCATTGCATTACCACGCGTTGCATTACTACGTGTTGGATTATCACGCGTTGGATAACTACGCGTTATCCGAAATTGTCGCTCAATATATTGTGCCGGCTGTATTAAGATTTCCTGCGGGGTTTTTTAAGGTTTCGTGCCGGGTTTTTTAATATTCCGTGCGTGGTTTTTTAAGACTTCGTGCATGGTTTTTTAGTATTCTAATATTAATATTCTAATTCTAGTATTCTATTATTTAATATTTTTATTATTGATTATAGTAGAAGATGAATAGTAGAAGATGAATAGTTTTTACAAATTTAATGTGTCCAAGTATAATTATTGATTATAGTAGAAAACTTTATTGACAGTAAAATTACTATTAAGTTTTTACAAATTTAATGTGTGCAAGTATAATTATTGATTATAGTAGAAAACTTTATTGACAGTAAAATTACTATTAAGTTTTTACAAATTTAATGTGTGCAAGTATAATTATTGATTATAGTAGAAAACTTTATTGACAGTAAAATTACTATTAAGTTTTTACAAATTGAATGTGTGCAAGTGTTAATTTTAAAAGATTACTCGTCGTAATTAGAGTAATTCTACTACAATAAGGGATATTAATTTGCTTATAATCGGACTAATTGTAGTAATTAACAGATGCGAGTGGTTCGAGCATAAACTTGTACAAATCTCTCGCCACAGACTGTAATCATTCTCGCATACGCGTTTCATAGAAAGACACCCTCAAACCAAAGTAACGCAGGAGGGTGAAATTAAGGCAGCCCTGGAAGGGTTGTAACGAAGAAATTTCGTAACTCAACGAAACTTTAATGAACAGCCGAAATATAATTAATAGTTCATCGTAGACGTTGAATGTGTAGAAAATTGAAAATAAGGTATTTTGAACTTTATACTTCGCTTCTATCACTTTCGCAAAAATTTCTTTCTTTAAACAACTTTTAAACAATTTTCATACACTCGGAAGAGGTTCAATTTCATAATAACGTTTGTAATAAACTTCAAAATAATTTTATATTATAAATTATTCGATTACTTAGAAATAATCTTGGGAAGATTCGCCATTTTTTTTCTCGAGCTTCAAGCAGCCTTTCCATGTGCTATTTCCATAGAAGAGAACTTCGTTGATCCATCCACGGAAGAAAAATCCTGTAACTTCCCGATTTTCTCTAATTCAAACTTCTACACTTTCCAGTCGAAATCCCTTCTTACTGTGTTCGACGAAACGAGGCGCCTTTCATGCTGGAAAATTGAGACCTGCCTCTCGTTTTAGATATTGCTGTGGAAAACAACGTGTAGACTTTTTAGACGTGTAAGTTTTTCAGTAAATATCTTTCTTGTAAGGTTACGTGAACAATCGATGTATATCGCTATTGTTGGACGATCAATATTGGTAACGTTCAGGGTGCTCAGTATTTACTGATAATATGTATTGATCAGGTATTGAGGGATTTGGGGATTTGAACACAAAGCGAATTAGAAATTTGGGCATTGGGGAATTGGGGAATTAGGGGATTGGGAAGTGGCAATTTGGAAATTTGGGGATTCGGGGATTTGGAGAGTTAAGGATGTTAAGTTGAGGATTTGAACGGTTGGGTAATTGGGAACATGGGAATTTTAGAGATTAGGGTTATTGGGATTTCAAATTTGGGATTTCCAGAATTGAAAATTTGGAAACTTCGGAACTTAGAAATTTTTAGGATTCGTAGAGTTGGAACTGTGAAAATTTAATATCTCCCAAATTAGTAACTTGAAAATCTACAAATTCATACTCGTTCATAAAAACCTTCTGTACATGAAATTGCCCAACTTCCTCAAACTTTGCAAAATAACAATGATATAATAAATACTGCCTATCCTTGCCTATCTACATATCCTTTCCAATATCACATTTCATATCTCAAGAAAACAAAGTGAAATACGCAGCTAATTTATTAAATACGAACGAAAAAACTCATCGCGTCAATAAAGCATGCTCTCTGTTTTCCTTCGAGACGATATTTTCATGGCTACTCAGCCGGTTGTACACCGTGATTTCATTTTTCATTTCTCTCCACGGCCGTCCGACGAAGAATATAAATCGGGGAAGCAATTTTCGTTGTAATTACGCTTTTCCCTCACGCCCCCGAAATAATTCTGCCACGGAGCTTCCTGTTTTCCACTTCCGTCCGACCGTTCTACGCCACCCCTGAGAATATTTTTTTTCTCTTCCTTTTTTCGCACCACCTCCTTTTTCGTCCGTGCACCGAACTTGCTTCACGCTGCTCTGAATTTATATTTCTCCTATCCTCGTCTTTATTATGACCTAACCAAACGTATTTGTTTTTATTCCTTCCAGTTGCACGCGATCGCTGCCATTTTAGTTTACTCTTCGGAAATCTTTCAGGAGTGCGTTCGTGTTTAACTACTACGTCGTATTTAATGAAGTATGATAATTATATATGTATCAAATGATACTACATTGATAATTTATTACTATTCGATAGAAAATGCAGATCTAGATCTTAGAATACAATATAGAGAAGGTAAGATCTCGATACAAGTTTAAATAGATACAATAATTATACTGTTTTTCTCCGGACACTTTGTACATGTTCTATAGATTCCCCTAGCATCAATAACACCCAAATCGTTACCCAATCGAGTATTTTTAGTTTATTATCATTCACATCTGGTTGGCAGGACCCTTAATCTCAGTAGTAGAGTCCTTATTTGCAGTTTCCCATTCGTGTCGAGGTATCGCTGCTTTTATTACTTGCTGCGATCACTTTTTGGAGAATACCCAGAGCGCAAACGTCACTCGGTTTTTCATTTCCACCCGAATTCGTGTATCCGATAGAAATTAGGAACCATTTCCCTCAGCCTTGTTCGTAAAAATTGTACGCCCACACCGAGCCTTCATCTCGCGAAATAAGCAATCAAACAGATGGACACGAAATAGACACGAGGTTGTTCGCTTCGGAACATCGGATACATAGACACATTGTTCGCTTCGGAACATCATTCGACACGTAGTCGTTCAGTTTGGAACATCGTTAAAAATAAGTAGAGTATCGGTGTTGTACAATTAAACTACACCTATAAATATTAGGACTTGAAGCGACTGAAGTTCCCCGCGTTTAATCGTCGCTAAATACCGACGCTGCGACGCACATACATCTTACGAAATATAATGAACTACAAGGTGAGCAACTAGGGAAGTCAACGATATATATATGTACGTATATGTATATATATAATTGTATAATATATATAATGTCATATATATAACATGTACATATAATATACATAACAAATATATATAATAAATGACTCATTTTTTAAATTAATAATCTAACAATGAATTACTATATTAAAAAAAGAGCATTCAAAAGAATTTCGTAAAATAAATATTGATACTAAACGATCAAACGTTGCATCAAAATTTATCCCCCAAACTAATCGATTTTTCGAACCACATCGATTTCAGAAAAGTCCGATTTCCCGGATTGCAAAATTTCTTGTTTGAAAAGCAACGAAGCGATCTCGCCGAGTATTTCGGTGAAATCGAGCGGAAGTTCGAAATCGAGTTTCCGATCAAATTTAACAACGCAATTTTGATGAGAGGGTGGCCAACCTACGTGCAGAATTCGATAGAAAAATTTCAATAACAAAATGAAATCGAGACAGAAGGGCACATCCTTCTTTGTAGTCTCAACGAAGTTGATCTTTTTCCAATCCGAAAATTAGAATCGATCAATTGGAGAGAGAGCAGTTGAGACTCGAGTAGCAACTCGAATCGTTTCGTGTAGCAAGAATTTCCGCAAGCTTTGCACGCTCGTTTGTTTTTTTGTTTATTTATCTCTTTCGAACGCTTTTCTTTTCTACGGTCTTTTCTTCGTCGTAGGGCACGGAATCACGAAATACTGGTGCACCGACGAGAGTTATGTTCTTCGCAGATATTTAGGGTTGCGTTCCCGAACGTAGCTTTCTAGATCTACTCGTTTCATGATCACGAAACTCTGCTTACTTCCTACGATTTAACGATAACCGGTCGCTTTCATATCTGATTGCGTGTTTCACGGTCACCGCTTACATAAATTGCTTCCCGATATTTTGCGGATGACGCTTTCGAAAGTTTTCACAGGTTGCGGTTTTTACTTTCTATCTACATTTTTGAGGTACGATTTTTACTTTTGCTTCCACATTTTTCGGTATTTAGATTTTTGCGTTAGCTACCGTTTTTACTTCGACATTTTTCAGTATTTAGATTTTCTCATTAGCTACTGTTTTTGCTTCGACATTTTTTACTATTTAAATTTTCACATTAATATTTAAATTTTCAGACTATTTTAAATTCATAATTTATAGTTTGCAATTTTTTAAGCTTCGTATATCTCATTTTTCTATTTAATTTGTTAATCTCTTTCAAATCTTCAAGTTTTCTAATTTTCCTGTTATTGAGTTATTAAATTTCCATATTTTCTGATTACTAAGCAACCTCCTGAATTTTTACATTTTCATGTAACTTCTCAATTTCAAATTATCCAACTTTCAAATTACAAACCCCGTATAATATCAAATTGTCGTTCCTACATTTTTTAAATTTGCACCTGGAAAATTCATGTATAGAAACCATATTTTTACTATAATTTTTTTTTCAGTACTCATGAAAATTAAAATGTGCTTTTAGAATTGGAAAATTCGTCAAATTATTAATACACAAATTTGTTTCATGATAAAAATACTAATTTACAATATTCTACATTTTTTCTTTTAATAATAATAATTTTGCATCAGTCTATACGCCATTCAAAGTCTCCAGTGTAATTAAAAAATAGAACTTGTCTTTGGAACAATAAACCAAATTAAAAGTTTTACAACTTCTATATAAATAAAAAAATTGTAATTAAAAAGGTCATAGTCAATCTGGTTTAACAACCTTCCATAGAAAGCACAATATAATTTTTAATTTCATTTTCAGCGACAAAAACATCGATCAATCAATTGTATTCTTCAACAATACAATACCTGTATTATCTGTGTAACGTTGCAATACTGTTACTACAATAAAAGCTCTTTGTAGTATGAAAACAATGAAAGAACATATATTTGTTGTGCTTTTGGAAACACATGTATGGTTCATGTAAATGAAATATATTTTTAGGATGTAAATCTGAAATACATATGTTCATATATGAATTGTATACGTATGTTATTGGTGTGGACATAAAACATGTACAGTATAGTATACATATACACACGCATGTACACATATGAACATAAGCACATGTACAGTATAGTATACATATACACTCGCATGTATACATATGAATATATGCACATGTACCGTATAGTATACATATACACATGCATATGCACATATGAACATAGACACATGTACATAGATTCATACATATACATTATACGTGTACAACTCATGTGCATACACATATGTTATACAAGTACATTATATGTGGACATAATACATTTATGCATATACATATGTACACACTACACGTACATATTTTGCGTACTTACAATACGTACATATGTACGTGTATACATTACATGTGCACATTACATGAACGTACATACATGTGTATATAATATATGTACACATTACTTAAACATACATGTGTATACCTTATATGTATACATTACATTTACAAACATAAATTCTTCATATGCACTACATGCACATACACATACGTCATACGTCATACGTCATACGTCATACGTCATACGTCATACGTCATACGTCATGCGTATACATTACATGTACGTATAAATTAAACATATGCACTACATGTACACATATACACATACGTCATACGTACGCATAACGTGTTCTTATAAATTACACATATGTACTACATGTACATACATACATACAAGTGAATATCACCTATGCATAATATATAAGTATTACACGTACGTGCAGCACATCTGTTATAACACATATATAATGCCACAACTCCTAAAATAATCCAACGGTAATAATTTTATGTAACGATAAAAAAAGTTTCCTAATCAATCAGTAATCGCTCGAACGAGTCGACTAACGATCGATTTCGAGTATCCACCATCCCCTTCTTCCTCCACAAAGCTGAAACGCCTAACTCGAGCTCTGAAATAATAAATCTCCGCACTCGAAAGTACTTTAGGTGTTCGTTAGTGTACCAACGGGGTCCTTTTAGGCAGTATTTCACCGAGACGATGGTACGCACCCTTTAAAACGGCCTCGAACAACGCTGGAGGAGGCTTGTGCGAGGGTGGAACAGATGCAAGAAGCCAATTTGCGGTTGTATCTAATTACAAGGCTCGTTACGGAAGCGTGGAATAATTTGATACGAAATTTTCGTTCTGCGCACCGACTGACAAAGAAGAGGTTATCTTTTTTTGTCCTCCGTTCTTTTCATCACGCTGCAAGCTCCGAACAATGTAATACAGAAACCGTTCGATCGAAACGTTTTCCCCGGATGCTGTGTACTTTGTCGGTTTTTAACGATGGGAAATTTAAGCTCTTATAATTGGACAATTTAAAGGCTAAAAAATGTAAAATTTCAGAGGTCTTTCTACTCGAGGTAATATATGAGCATTTTTCCTGTGTTTATGAATCTGGAAATTTGCGGGTTGTAAGACTGTGAAGTTGGTAATTTTAAATTGCGAAATTCAGAGGTTGTGGAGTTTTAAAAATTTGGAAGAAGATGGAAAAGTTCGGAGAATAGGAAATTTGTTATATTCTGGAATTTTGCGAATTATAAAATTTCGAATTAAATTAAGAATAAAAATAAAATTAAGAATTATTGATTAAGAATTTTCAAATTTCCAGATTTTCAAATTTTCAAATTTCCAAAATTCCAAAATCTTCCAGTTCCATAATTCCATAATTTCCCAATTCCATAATTCCCCAATTCCATAATGCCCTATTCCATAATTCCCCAATTCCATAATTTCCCAATTCCATCATTTCTCAATTCCATAATTTCCAATTCCATAATTTCCAATTCCATAATTCCAAAATTCCATAATTTCTCAATTCCATAATTTCCAATTCCATAATTCCAAAATTCCATAATTTCCCAATTCCATAATTTCCTAATTCCATAATTCCCCAATTCCATAATTTCCAATTCCATAATTTCCCAATTCCATAACTTCCCAATTCCATAATTTCCAATTCCATAATTCCAGAATTCCATAATTTCCCAATTCCATAATTTCCCAATTCCATAATTTCCCAATTCCATAACTTCCCAATTCCATAATTTCCAATTCCAGAATTCCAGAATTCCATAACTTCCCAATTCCATAATTTCCCAATTCCACAACTCTCCAATTCCATAATTCCCCAATTCCATAATTTCCTAATTCCATAATTCCCCAATTCCATAATTTCCCAATTCCTTAATTCCCAAATTCCCAAATTCCCAAATTTCCAAATTCCTAAATTCCTAGATTCCTAGATTCCTAAATTCCTAAATTCCTAAATTCCTAAATTCCTAAATTCCTAAATTCCTAAATTCCTAAATTCCTAAATTCCTAAATTCCCCAATTCCCCAATTCCCCAATTTCCCAATTTCCCAATTCCCCAATTTCCCAATTCCCAAATTCCCAAATCCCCAAATCCCCAAATCTCACAATTCTCCACCTCCAAAACTCCCAATTCCCAAAATCCCCAGCACACAGCTCACTCTATTCCCACTATACCTACGTGCAAATTTCGTACCGCGAAACGGTGCAACAGTAATCGAGAGATCGTTCGATCGAAGCGTTTTAATCTGCCATAGCCAGGAAGAAAGTTTCGTGGAATAATTCCTGTTAATTATGCCCGGTTCGTTGAATTTGGTCGTTAACACCGTGTAAAATGAAGCACGATGCCAGACTGGTAATTTCGGGTAATTATTCATAACGTAAAGTTGAGGATACGGTGAATTTGCTGAGTGAAAAATTGATAATGAAGCTTCTTCTAGTGTGGTGTGCGTAGTAACAGCGAGGAATTAGGAGATAATTTATTCGTTCCTATTAATTTCCTTTTTGTGTTCTTACGTTTAGAATTGCTAGTTAGTAGACGATAGTCTGTAACTCGTTGTAATTATTCACTTTTAATTAACGTTACGGAATAACAATTTTTAATATTTCGTTTACTAGGATCAAATAATAAATTATATTAAAACAATTTTAATATGTTACATCAAAATTTATTAAATATGTTATGTTAATAATTTTTATTGTTGTTCTGAAATGCTGGTTCCATTTGTTACAATTTTCTTTTAATGTTCATGTAAAATACGAGGAATCATTTATTGGTAACAACAAATTTTATTGAAGCAATTTTAATCTGTTCGTACATTTATTATAGGTTATGTTAATAATTCTCGTAATTTCGAAATACTCATGCGATTTATTAAAGTTAAATTCTTTCAATATTTTGAAATTATTAATACATCATTTACTAGCAACATTGTCATTTATTAGTAAAAAACAACAAATTTTATTAAAGCGATTTCATTCTGTTTATACTCTATTTTAGTTTATGTTAATAATTGATGTAGTAATTTGAAAATATTCGTTCGATTTATTAAAACTGAAGTCTTTCAATATTTGTATAAAGTATGAGAGAGATTATTTACTAGGATCAAATAATAAATTATATTAAAGCAATTTCATTCTGTTTGCACATTAAAATTATTCTAGGTTATGTTCATAATTTTCGTTGTAATTTAGAAATGTTATTTACTAGTTACTTACTAGTATGAAACAGCAAATTTCACTAAAGAAATTCCATTATGTTTTACTATAAAATTTATTACTTTAGGTTATGTTAACAATTTTCATAGTTGTCCTGAAACGTTCATTTAATTTGTTAAAATTCTCTTTGAATATTTATGTTTGAACAAAATATGAGTGGTGTCATTTAATAGTGATAAACAACAAAATTTACTAAGACAATTTCATTCTGTTTGCACATTACAATTATTCTAGGTTATGTTCATAATTTTCGTTGTAATTTAGAAATGTTATTTACTAGTTATTTACTAGTATAAAACAGTAAATTTCGTTAAAGAAATTCCATTACATTACTACAATAAAATAGTACTATTTTAGGTTATGTTAATTTTCGTAGTTTCGAAACGTTCGTCCGATTTGTTAAAACTCTCCCTGAATATTTATGTAAAGTACGAGAGGTATTCTGTAACAGTGATAACATTTCTATTTGAAGAGACTGAAAGAAGAGCGGGAATAATAAATATGAAATGGAGTGATAGCTGAGTACAGAACCATGTAAGTCAAATTTATTTCGAAAAATATGGAAGAAGGGGAATAACAGTCACCAAGAGAAAGCACTCGAAAATAAATCAAACTGCAAATTGAAATATTTGCAAGTTTATTCATCTGTATAGTTTTGAATTTCTAACATCCTTCACTTTTAAATTCTTTTCACTTCGAACAGTTCTTTCTTTATGAACGAAATTCAATTTCACTTGGTAATTTAGTTAACTCGTTTTGTACAAACGATTATACACAAAAATTAAACATGAAGTATCATCATTGTTTTGCAAAATCCGCAAATCTTCTTTTATAAGCACAGGAATTTAAAATTACTTCTGTAAAATCCTTAAATTCTCTTTTGTATATGCAAACATTTTAAATAATTTCATTTGTCAAATTCTTAAATCCTGTTTAATTCATATAATTTCTTTTGTAAAATCCTTAAATCCTCTTTTATATTCATAAACATTTAAAATGGCTTCTGTAAAATTCTTAAATTCTCTTTCTTATATACAACAATTTTTAATAATTTCTTTTGTAAAATCCTTAAATCCTCTTTTATATTCATAAACATTTAAAATGGCTTCTATAAAATTCTTAAATCCTCTTTCTTATATACAAAAATTTTTAATAATTTCTTCTGTGAAATTCTTAAATCCTCTTTCATTATATATAACGATTTAAAATAATTTCTTTGATAAAACATACAGATACAGAAATTTAAAATAATTTCCTCTGTAAAATTCTAAAATCCTCTTTCATACATACAAAAATTAAAAATAATTTCTCCTATGAAGTCTCTCACACATAAAAAAATTAAAAATAATTTTTCATATGAAATCTCTTAAGTCTCTCATCTAAAAAAAATATTTAAAAAAATTTCTCCTATAGAATCTCTTAAATCTCTCATACATAAAATTAGAAATAATAATTAAAATAAAAATTAAAAATAATTTCTCCTATGAAATCTTTCACACATAAAAAAATTAAAAATAATTTTTCATATGAAATCTCTTAAATATTTTATTCATAAAAAAATAAAAAATAATTTCCCCTACGAAATCTCTTAAATCTCTCATACATAAAAAAATAAAAATAACTTCTCTTAAAAAGTCTATTAAATCTTTCATCCAATAAAAATGAAAATAACTTCGCGTACATCTTCAAATCTCACAAAAAAATTGAAAATAATTTCCCGCATAAAATCATCCCTTATTCCCCTACGTCCCCGACAGACATAAAAAAATAAAAACCAGCATAATTCTTGACATTCGTCGTGTTACCGAAATAATACTTGAATTCAGACGAGAAGCGTTTATAGAAGCTGTCGTTCGGGGCTGTTAGAGCATCGATCAAAGTAATAGAGCCGTTTGTACGCGTTGAATAATTAGAGGATTCGTTGAACTTTTCTCGCGCAGATTGAAAGTATGCCAGAGGCGAGGAACGGATGCAGCATCAGCGAAATTAAAAAGGGAAACCACGATTTACAGCTTCCAAGCGTGTGGACAAAACGCGGGATTTCGTGGCTCGTAAAGAGGAACGTAGCTGCTTTCCCAGCGGGCTTTATATCATTCTGAAATGAAGTCGGTTTAATCGCGAGCCGTGCCAGTAATATCGGACTTCCGTTCCTCTAGAAATCGTGAATCGTCGCGGATTTTACCACTTGGATCCTAATTCGTCGGAACGTGGCTGACAAGAGACTGGCTGACCAAGTATTTCGGGATCGTAAAGTCGAGGATGATGGTCTCCGGGCAAATTTGTCGATCGTTCGAATAGGAACGTGGTCGAGAATCCTGTAGCAGATTGTGTTAGAGCTGATTTCGTATAAATTGTGCAATCACTGAGTCTTTTAGAAACATTACGGATTTTATACTAGACTTAGGGATGTTTAAGGACTACTTGTGTTTAAGTTGAAACTAAGTTGTGAAAGTAGATAAATATTATAGAGGACGCTTGAAATTGGATAAAATAACTTGACTGGCTAACGGAGATGACTTGTAAATCTCTATTGATATCACCTATTAAGAAACTAGTAACATTGGATGATTAGTCTTTGGATACCAAATAACTTTGGTCTGATGCATTTTTTCCTATCAGCTGTTGTAGCCAAATTATTCAGATGGCAATGGAACCAAATTTTCAAATCTTCAAATCTTCAAATCTTCAAATCTTCAAATCTTCAAATCTTCAAATCTCCTAATCTCCAAATCCCCAAATCTCCAAATCCCCAAATCCCCAAATCACCAAATCCCCAAATCCCCAAATCCCCAAATCCCCAAATCCCCAAATCCCCAAATCCCCAAATCCTCAAATCTTCAAATACCCAAATCCCCCAATTCCCAAATCCCCAAATCCTCAAATCTCCAAATACTCAAATCCCAAAATCTTCAAATCTCCAAATCTCAGAATTTGAATATTTCAAAATCCCAAAATCCCAAAATCCTAAACCCCCAAAACTCTAAACTCTCAAAATCCTAAAATCCCAAACTCCTAAAGCCCCAAAACCCTATAACCCCAAAATTGCACCAACCTCAAACTCCCAACATTCTGAACATTAAAATCTCCCTCCAAAAGTGAACACGAAGCGCATTCTTATTTAAAATAATACTTGAAATCGTCCAAAGGCAATGAATATTTGATGAAAACACAATATACATATATTTGCATGAATATCTTAGCCTCGAGAAGTGATCGATAAAAGATCACGTACCCCTTGACAGCGATGTACAAAGAACCCGATACAAGAGGGTAGAGATTATTATCGAGCTATAGAATCGACGATCGACAAGCAGAAAATTACGACGAATATTATCCGGGAGGTTTGAAGGCAGGCTCCTACAAAAGGATTCAATTTTCCTGGAAAATAAAGACGAAACGATAGGAACGCGTAGCCGAAGGATAAGGAAGATACATTTCTGTGAAGGATAAAAAAGAGGAAGGATGTGCTCTGCGTGTTCCGTTTTCCTCTACCTTCTATTTTATTCGGCTACGGAGAATGAGTTTATCATAGAAAAATATAAGGACAGTAATTTTTGGGATGGAAACTAGCGTTTAAGGAAGGTAATAAAACTGTTCTGTAGATGTACGATGAACATCGAATATTTATTACGAGATATAGCTCTGTTATCTTTCGTGAAAAATCTGTCGGTAAAAATTAAAATTCAGCGGCATCTAGCGGGTGGTGTTTTCACCCTGCTCCTGGTAGTAGGATCGCAGAAATGCGAGGAGGTTTCTTAGGTATTTGTGCGCATGCGCAGACTCGTCATCCAACATGGCGTCTCCTTGAATAAATCAAATTAATGATGATCATATTTATTAATTACTCGATTTCTGAGTATAATGTACGGACCTTTATGATTGAAAAATGAACTACAATTTTTGTTTAACCTTCTCGTATAGAATTTATTATTAATATAGTAGTATTAACCTTACTAATAATTATTAATAATTAATTTGGTATAAAATCTTCACAAAAATATTATGAGCAAATAGATCATTCTTAAAGCACATGAATCACAGATCATTCTTGCATAATAACACTGCACAAATTATTCTTCGATAATGAGTAATTATTCTATCAATTTTATTTATCAATTATCAATTTTATTTATTCTGTGAGACGTCGTATTAAATTTTAATTTTTATCGACAGATTTTTCACAAATGATAGTACACTATAATTTCTATTCCATCTTTTAAAATCGGTTAATCTTTCTAACTATATTTATTTCATAGTTAGAAGAATATTTTATAGTTATTTTAAAAAGTGGGTTACGCTTCGATAAATAATTTTGGTATCTCGAAATCAGACATGACACCAATATAATTTAGTTATGATCGCAACAGTTATTTTATTGTGCATTAAGCGTTGGAAAAATATTTGCTTTTAAATTGAATTTTTGTTTCGAAGTTCACATGCCATGAACTTTGATAACTCTGTTTGATTTTGTACTTTTATGCGGTTTTACCAGTTATTTGCGTTCGACGCGTGTACACGTCAATCTAAAACATTATTTCAGTGCGGTTGACGTTAACGTATTGTTAATTTTTTATCGAATAAAAATGTACTCATTCTTCGTTCTACTTGACATTTTTAGTAAAATATATAGGAGCAGTTGTCCTGCATTCGACGTGTATGCTCGTCATGGTTTGATTTTAATTATCCGTCCCGTAAGGAATTTTTTAAACTAAATTCGTTAAATGGTCAATACGCAATTTAATTATTTATAAAATTGTGTCTGACGAGAGTATCTGTAAAATTGTTCTCTAGAAGTTTATTTATTCAATTGTGTTCTTAAAAACTACTTGTGAAGATAATCTGTATGAATACATAAAATATGTTTAAGAGGATCATCTATAAAATAAAAATTAAATTCAAGAGCTTTAATGAATGCACGTCGACAAATATTTAATACTCAAAATATAATTACTCTCAAATGGAGAAGAAGGGTAAGAACCAAACATATCCTGTAAGAAATTAATACACTAAAATTAGTACTAGAAGAATAAAATAAAATGAAAATGAAGGACTTCAACATAAATTTGAAATCGACCATCAAAGTTAAAATAAAAATATGAAACTCGAAATTGCATGGGCTTACATTGTACCACATTCGATGTTTTTATTATTAAACGCGAGCATTATATTAAAAAAATATGCAACACGAAGAAGAAAATCGTTCGTGTATTTGAGGCAGGGACTAAGAGATCGTGTTGAATATTTCAAAGCATCTAACGACATCGCTCAACGAGAAGAGCTACATTTACGTCGTTGTTGTATAAATATTAAACGACGTCGTGAGAGGTGGTTGTAAGCTTTGGAAATTACGAAAATTCACGGAAGCATTCTTGGGAAGAGAAGAGAGGTTCGAAGCGGAGGTGAGACAAGAACGGACAGCAGAAAGGACGTCGGTATTCGGAAGGAGACGCGAAGCAGTCGGAAATGCGACCAGGAATGGACATTTTTCACTGCATAAAAAGCCGGAAACAGGGGTTGCAACTGGAAAAATTGCTACCCTCGTGGTTCGCTACGAAAAAATGTAACTCATTGCGTATTCTATGCTTAATGATATCACAAATATACTAATTTTCACATTATTAGATTTTTGGATAAATCCTCAGACTTTTAGATACTTAGATACTTAGACATTTTAGATACTTTTTTCGAGTTATAAATTTTTCAACTTCTGATTTTTCCATCCATCAATTTTTCGATCTCAAGCTTGTTATTTGTAGATCTTCAAATTTTCAGATCTTCTGACTTCTAATTTCATAGACACACAGATTTATAGACTGATAGTTCCAAGCTAAAGTTCACAGCATCCGCGATTAAATCGTAAAATTCAAATCAATATTCTCCTCTTCGCGTTTCCAAATTCATATCGTAAGGGTTTTGTAAAAGTTTCACGATCGTCGACTGAAAGAAAGGCAAGTTTGTAATACACTGGCCGACGGAAATGCAATACACGACGGAAGAGTGGGTGGAACGCTTCGCTAGTGACGCTCGTAAATTTTTATTAGAGATAAAAGCACATGAAACAAAGGGATTCATAGGGTACGAAATAATAAAGGGCCATTTTTCAAAAATGAACATCTCCAGTGATTTATACATGTATGTATATACATACACATGTATAAAGTTGACTTCCCTAGTTGCTCACCTTGTAGTTCATTATATTTCGTAAGATGTATGTGCGTCGCAGCGTCGGTATTTAGCAACGATTAAACGCGGGGAACTTCAGTCGCTTCAAGTCCTAATATTTATAGGTGTAGTTTAATTGTATAACACCGATACTCTACTTATTTTTAACGATGTTCCAAACTGAACGACTACGTGTCGAATGATGTTCCGAAGCGAACAACGTGTCTATGTATCCAATGTTCCGAAGCGAACAACCTCGTGTCTATTTCGTGTCCATCTGTTCGATTGCTTATTTCGCGAGATGAAGGCTCGGTGTGAGCGTACAATTTTTACGAACAAGGCTGAGGGAAACAGTTCCTAATTTCTATCGGATACACGAATTCGGGTGGAAATGAAAAACCGAGTGACGTTTGCGCTCTGGGTATTCTCCAAAAAGTGATCGCAGCAAGTAATAAAAGCAGCGATACCTCGACACGAATGGGAAACTGCAAATAAGGACTCTACTACTGAGATTAAGGGTCCTGCCAACCAGATGTGAATGATAATAAACTAAAAATACTGGATAGGGTGCGACTTGGGTGTTATTGATGCTAGGGGAACCTACTGAACATGTACAAAGTGTCCGGAGAAAAACAGTATAATTGTATCTATTTAAACTTGCATCCAGATCTTACCTTCTCTGCTATTGTATTCTAAGATCTAATAGATGTGCGTTTTCTACGGAATAGTAATAAATTATGAATGTATTATGGTTTGATATATATGGTACGTTATATTCAAGTTTCGTTCTTGCAGCTTGGTCGCGAAATTTACATAAATTCTAGAAATACGTCAGTTTCCATACGCAAGTGTCTCCTTTACCTGTTCAACCATTGCTATTTTCACTATTCTGTTCCAAAGTGATTTTTCTTTGTCACTTCGTGAAAGATTTATCTCCGTGACAGTCGTTGTTTCTGTCATTCGCGTTTTGGGAGATAGAAAAATGTAGAGAAACTAAATACGCGTTGCGATTTTACTTCTTCCATGAATTTCGAATTTCGGTTGAGAAATGAGTGAAAATTTAAAATTGGTAAATTTCTAATTTTTCAAACTTTTCAATTTTTTAAATATTCTAGAATATCTGCACATCCACAGATCCCCAAATCCCCAAATCTTCAAATCCCCAAATTTGTCAGTTCTCAAAATCTTCTAATCCCCAAATCTTCAATTCTCCAAATCTTCAAAACTCTAAATCTTCAAATCCCCAAATCCTCAAATCTCTAAATCTTCAATTTCAAGTATCCTCAAATCTCCAAATCCCCGAATCCCGAAATCCCAAAATTTTCGTATCCAAAGATCTCCAAACCTTCAAACTTCCAAATTCCAAAATCCTCAAAATCCCCAAATTCCCCAAAATTCCTAAGTCTCCCAATTTCCCAACTTCCCAATTTTTCAAAATTCCAAATCCTTAAATTTCTCAACCTCCACCCTCTCAGTCATCCAAAATTCCACCAAACCTCCGAGTTCCTAAATTTGTAAACGTCCAACTGCACAAAGACAATCTAGATTTTAGATTAAGCTCGAAATTTGTCTATCAACCGAATCTTCTTGGTTGTCTAAATAACTCGCAACCTTAACCACTTCGGAATTTCACTTTGAACAAAAGAAAAGTGGCGGTGGCATTTTCTAGCGCACCAACAATCGCATTGTTTTCCACCTTTTGTTTCTTGTTGGCTTGACGAGCGAGTTTTCTCGCTTCGCTCTTTTTAAGTTCTTGGATTCTTTTGAACCACGCTTTCGCGGCAACGAAGCCTTCCGTTCTTTCTTCTGGGAAAACCTATGCCTTCCTCATTTTCATATGCTCTCTGTTTCGTTATTCATTCTACACACACAGAAACGTAGAATATTTTGCTTCGTACCAATCATATTAATTGAGATAACTTTCGTGAATTCGTAAAATGTTGATTTGGTAGCAATGAAGCTTTGTTACGTTGTTTGAAAACAAAGTTATCTGGGAATAAATAAATTTAATACTGCAACTATTTTATGCATTCTTGCGTGTAACGGATTGTATTAATACTATCGTATTTTGGAATTTATGCTGCGAAGTTGCTGATGAAATTATATTGACTTCATGCGTTTTGGAATTAATCGCTCTTTGTTATGGCTGGCGGTCATTTTGTGTTCAGAATAGTGGCGGTAAATTTATGTGGTCATTTCTAGTAAACTTTGAGATTTAAACTGATATAAGTGATAGTCTATGGTATTTTTATGTCATGAAATTATATTAGACATTGCATCAAAAGTAAAAAAATGAAAGAAAATTAAAAAATACATTTATCTTATTAAATCAAATGTGGTACAAAATCACTCTCCATCTGCAATAACTAACCACTGCTTTTGTATAGAGAAGATTGAAAAAACATTTACCCAGAATTTTTTTTCAATCTCCCATTTCATACAAGTAACATTCTGTGCAACTTTTACGTAATCGAATCCGCCATCCAAAGCAAAAGTAAATACGAAAGCAGAGTAAAGCGGAGGTAAGTAAAATCGCAAGCAAAGCCCATTTAAACAATCACTGTTCCTAGAAGAATGGAAAGCATCGAAACGCCGGATTGGTGGCAATGCGAAAGTCGTAAAGGAGGTAAAGCAAGCCACGCAGATAAAGAGAAGTTTCGATACAAAGAATGGTTCTATTCGATGCAGAAGAAGCACAAACGGCAAGAACGAATAAAGGAAGTTGAGAGAAATCTAAGACTCGTGTTCCAAGATCCTCGGTACTTTTGCGCCATGAATTTTCGTAAAAGCCTCGAATTGCCTCAAGACCAGGATCGCGCGGATAAAAGGCCATTTGAATCGTCTATTCTCGTGTTCTATCTACGGCCGCTTCTATTTCGACGTCGCGGATCTTCTTGTACGTTTGCTTCGTCGACTGTCGACTCCGCGAAATGCTCGACGAGTAGGAAAATTTTTCAATCTAACGCTTACTACAGGAATATGCGATCTTTCGACGATTTAAACGAGCTTCGCCACGATGCTTCAATTTGTCTTCATGTTTACGGATATATTCGCCACGGATACAAATATTGAAGATTTTACGTATTCGAACTTTCGAGCTGGATTTACGGTACCTCTCAAAATGATGAATCTTACAT
The DNA here is from genome assembly GCF_050947335.1 of Megachile rotundata. Taxonomy (NCBI): domain Eukaryota; kingdom Metazoa; phylum Arthropoda; class Insecta; order Hymenoptera; family Megachilidae; genus Megachile; species Megachile rotundata. The sequence goes on from NC_134986.1 coordinate 8,334,047, forward strand.
TTTTTTTATTTTTAAATTGTTTTTAAATTAAACTTGTTGATTAAGAAGTTTTGAATCATTATATAAGTTAGTTTATGTACTATCGATTTATTTGTTTTTATGTCTCAGTTTGAATTTCAGTATAGATGGCTGTAAGTCTAGGGTTAATAGTACGTAATTATTAATCTCTAAAGCAGGGCTGAACAGCACAATGTGTGACAATGCAGTTCTCAAAGCGAGTATATAGGAACAAAGTTTTTGTTTAAATTATTTTTACCAAAGATATGATATACTTTAACTTTGATAATTTACTTTTTTCGAAAATTCACAAAATATGTAATTTTCAAATGTTACAATATCGTGTATTAGTGCAAATAGGTGCTCCCATGGTGCCTAAACTTGGTTACCTTTTATTTACATGTAATGTACTTTTGTGGGATTTGTTAATACTCTTATGAAACGTGGTGAAGGCAAAAAAGTGCGAATCAGAACATATGAAAACGATCGTTCAATTGGAACGGTGAACGAGGGAGTAAGTAGAGGGTGCCACTATAGTTGCGCTGTGTAATCTACGACATTCGCGAAAGCCACTATAGTGGATCGTCGTACAGAGAGATGGTACGAATGCAACTATAATGGCGCGTCGTGCCTAAGAGGTTAAACAAGCTTTTTAAAATGCTATAAGACCCATTCAAAAAGTAAAAATTTGCTTTCCTTCTAATTTAAAAACGCATAATAATCTTTGTACAATATACATACATCTTAATGCACCCATATTCAGAAATAAATTGATTAACTCCATTCCAAATTTCAATTTTATTAACCAAATTGTTACACGAACCTTTGCATAAAAAACTGGGTTTCAAACGTTTAAATAATGTCGGGGAATATTTTCTGAGCGATTTCTGCTGTTTCAACGAAACAAGGTCCATCATCATCAATCGTATCGTACAAAAACTTTGTCCTCGAAATCAAATGGAAACGAAACAATGAATCTACATGCGTTCATGAGTGTTCAAAAGCAACGAGGAAATGCAGAATATCGAGAGTTTCTCTGAATCTTTCATCAAAACATACGAATCAAAACATATGAAAATGATCGTTCAATTGAAACGGTAAGCGAGGGAGCAAGTTGAGGATGCCACTATAGTGGAGCAGTGTAATCTAACGACACTCGCGAGAGCCATTATAATGGCGTCGTGCCTAAGAGATTAAGTACGAAAGAATAATTGAAAAGACTTATATTATCTTCAAAATATAAATTCTAGCCATATACTATAACTCTAGAAACATTTGTTAAGTACATACTCCGTTTCTTATTTAATTCCATTCGATTAAAATTGAACAAGCAAATATGATCCATAAATAAACCTTAACAATAAACCTTCATTCCTCATTTACGGGAACACGCAATTTTCAAATGATCTGACAATTAATAAAACCTTGCGATCATAATAATCCCTTTATTTGCAAAATAATTTAATTCGAGATATCGTGAGAGAAAATTGGTTGAGAAACGTTGAATCAGCGTTAAATAAGAAGTATCAAGGTTTTGAAATTTGATGGATAGCGCAAGATATCGTTTGAAGAGTTATTAAAGCGGAAGATGAGAGATTCGAGACATTCTTAAGGGAAATGAAACGCTGGCTGATTATCACTTGCGGTGAATCTCTAGCAGATTTATCGTCAAACTGTCTGGAATTATAAATTTTCGCAAGGAGATATTTGCGGTAAGATAAATGCAAAGTTTCGGACGAACCGGTTATTTCCCGTGATTTCTACGAAAGTTTCTTTGAACTCCTTTTAAGACCATCTGTTTGTACAGCCGGAGAAAAATTCGAGAAATTATTTTACATGGTTTCGGGTGTTCTCGTGGGAACATACATTTTATTCAACTTGAAAATTAATTCACCATTCGGTATTAACACGTATAACTTTCATTAGAAATGATGTTCACCACTCAAAAATAATGCATTATTAATATTTTATACATTGCTATATTTGTATACAATTCTAACTACAAATTCATAGACTTATAGATTATTATTAAAAATGGACATTAAACCAGTTTAAAATTGTTCAAATTTTAATAATTGTACATTTTGAAAGTTTGTCGATTTGGAAATATATCCGATGTCAGTTCGTACGTTCAAATTGAGAGACTCTATGTCATAGCAAAAATTTTAATGACCAGCATGAAATTTTGTTTATAAGCGAGATAAAATTCGCACTACGTGCTGAACACTCGGCTGAAGTCGTATTTATTGGGCGAAGTCGGAGTTCGATTGATTGGAGATTTATTTACAGTGTCGGAAAACTGTCGACGCGATTTATACGCAATTTTGCGGAGATTGTGATTTGTTGAGTTTCCGGTTGGACAACCGGATTCCAGATTTTGCATAAAGTTGATCGAACAGGATTTGCTTGTCCTTGTTCAGCGGGTGTATTTGTTTCACGGTTTATTCGGAGAATTGATATTGGAAACGACCATTTGTTCGTGCTTCGTTCTTCGTCAATTCGTGGTGGCTCCTAGATAGTTTCATTATTAGTCTTCCTTTGATTACTTGTTTTTTCAAGTAACTCGATATAATAACCGAGTTAGGACCACTATTTTCAGCATTTTTCACGTTTTCCGTAAAATTAAAAGGCCTGTTAATGATATAATTTATTAGCTACCATGATACACTACTACTGTACATAATATTATTAACACACGTTAATATCTTGTATTTCCACCCTTTGCTTTGGTCACAGCTTCCGGCATGCTCTGTATACATCACATGCTTTATATCTTCATTATTTTCCCAAATATCTGTAATTCTTTTCAACTCGGATAATGTGGTTGGAGAGTTGTAAACTAGTCTTTTGAGTAGGCAGACATTTTCTATGGCATTCAAATTTCACCTGACGCGCTATCGATACTCGAGCCTAACGTAAACGTTCGCACGACCCTCAATCGCTCTTCACCCACACAATTTATTATCACGATAACAAATTGCTAAGTATATGTTATCAACGTATTTAGTAATAATTTTGCATGACCCAAGACAATTTTCCATATACGACATAATGTTATAGTCATAAAAGTGAAATTTTCGTACGTGGTCGTAATTCGAAGGACTTATTTTCCTAACAGGAAGATTGTAAAATAAAATATTTATACCAAAAGGCTGACCACTATATTTGTTTTACTCTCTCACAGAAAATGTTCTCCTCTGGAAGCTGTTCATATTCACCACACGATATTCGAACAATCATTTACCGAAGTAACTAAATAAACTATGCATCTAATATTTCGTGGCGAGAATGCAAGATCAAAATTTCGAACTCGTTACTCGTAAACCACATTAATATTCCCGCATTTATTCCGCGTACAAATAATCCCCTTCAAATCGTTCTGCGCAAACGGAGGAAAATTTCAAACAAAATTATTAATATGGTATTTATTGCGGATTCATCCTCAAAGCTGGACACGGAAATCGTTGGTAGAATAATCTTCAACGATCTCGTCGTCCAATTCGAGTTTCTAGTGGAAACCCCGCTAATGGTGATTAACAGGAGTCTCTTTTGGTATTGCAAAATATTACGAGTTATTTCTATAATTCGGTTCTGAAAACGTTGCTTCACGAATGCTTTATTACAGAAATTTTTTACGGAATTGAGGATAGTTTTGATATAATTGATGTTGCAGGAGTATGAGGGTGTAAGAGTAGAAGAATATAAGGGTTTAGAAATTCATATTCTTTCCACATTTCTGAATTTTCAAATTTCTAAAATTTTAAATTACTACATTTTTTAATTTACAAATTACCAAATGTTTTAATTCGCAAATTTCCAAATTTCAAAAGCTAAAAATTTCAAGATTATAAAATTAAAAATATCAAAATTTAAAAACTCCAAAATTCCTCAAATTCCATAAATTCTTTAAATTCTCCAAAATTCCCCAAAATTGCCAAATTTCAAAATACAAAAATTCCCCAAAATTGCCTGAATTACTCAAATTCACTAAATTTCCCAAGTCTCAAGTCCCCGAATCCTGAAATCTCAACATTTTGAAATTCCCAAATTTCCAAATTCCAAAATACCAAAATTCCCAAATTCCCAAATTCCCAAATTTCGAAATTCCGAAATTCCCAAATTCCCAAATTCCCAAATTCCCAAATACCCAAATTCCCAAATTCCCAAATTCTCAAATTCCCAAATTCCCAAATTCCTAAATTCCTAAATTCCCAAATACCTAAATTCCTAAATTCCTAAATTCCTAAATTCCTAAATTCCTAAATTCTGAAATTCCAAACTTCTCAAATTCCTAAATTTTCAAATTCCAAATTTCTCAAATTCCAAAATTCCCAAATTCCCAAATTCTGAAATTCCCTATGTCCCAAATTCCCGAATTCCCAAATTTCTAAATTCCCAAATTCCCCAAATTCCCTAAATTCCCCAAATTCCCAAATTCCCAAATTCCCAAATTCCCAAATTCCCAAATTCCCAAATTCCTAAATTCCCAAATTCCCAAATACCTAAATTCCTAAATTCCTAAATTCCTAAATTCCTAAATTCTGAAATTCCAAACTTCTCAAATTCCTAAATTTTCAAATTCCAAATTTCTCAAATTCCAAAATTCCCAAATTCTGAAATTCCCTATGTCCCAAATTCCCCAAATTCCCTAAATTCCCCAAATTCCCCAAATTCCCAAATTTCAATAATTCCAAATTTCCCCAAATTTTCAACCCCTTAAATCCCTAAATACCCAAATATCGATGTTCCCAAGTCCCAAAATCCCTACTCCCTCTATCTCCCAATCCCTCCATGTCTAACCATCCCTAGTCCCTCAGAACATCGCAAACGTCGCGCAAGGTCCTCATCCCCTGCAAGAACAACAGACCCAAGCGCACTGTGACTCATCGCGTTAAATTACAACAATGGAAAAGCACAGCGAAAGCGAACAATGTAATTCCACGGCTAAAACGTTCGTTGGCTTCTCCTCGAGTTAGCGAGAAACGACGAAAGAAAGGGTTGCATTCGAGACTCGGCAGCGAGTTCTTAACAATGTCTCGTGCACGGGGTGCTCGCCCGTACAATTGCATTTTGTCGTTTAGACCAAGTGCTCGTAAAAATCGCCTGGTTTTTTTCCTTACAGCCAAGCAACCGTAACTTTCCGAGCTACTCGTCTCTACTCTCTGGCCAGTCTCTTTCCGTGCCATTTGCTTCTATAGACACCGTGGACAGTATGTATGAACGCGGGATTGCAATCTTCGCGGAACACGCCAACGAAACGGGGTTAACAAGATCAACGTGGCCGCGAAGTGTTACCGAGAGCAGGCGAAATTTTCACGTTTTCCTGCCGAATTGTTGTCCGTTGCAAATTACTCCATCAACACGGCCAATTGAAACTTAATTGCGTTTAGCTGCTGCTGCTGAGATTGCTCGCTGACGAACCTACCGAGACAGCTTTCGCTGCGATTAATTTTATCTAGATAAAACATTTGGTGCTTCGATATTTTATGGTTTCGGATACTTTTGACGATTTCTATACTGTGCAATTTTGTGGATAATGAACTATCGATGGTGTGAAATTTTTTGTACCTTCGAGTCTTCATTTATTAGATTGTGACGAATTATACAATAGAATCTGTTGACTGAAGTGGAAGATAAAAATGTCTGACATAATTGAATGTCAGTGTCTTTTATGGCATCAATGTGAAGCGTGAAACGTGTCAATATTCTTAACAGAAGAAGATTGATGGTCAATTACAGAATTTGTTGGCTGAAGTAGACGATAGAAATGTCTGACATAATTGAACGTCAAAGGTATCTCTTATAACATCAATGTGAAGCGTGAAACGTGTCAATATTCTTAACAGAGAAAGACTGATAGTCAGTTACAGAATCTGTTCACAGAGGTAGATGTCTGACATAATTGAGTCAAACGTGTCAACGTATTATATGTCGATAAAACTTTACCTTAATTTATACTGTATCTTATATTTGTTATATCTTGAAGAAAACTAATTCTACGGCAGTCAATATATTTAACGTTGATTAAATATAACACAGAGCAAGCGTAAAATTTCGACAGAGGACCAACGTGTTACTCAATCGGGCGTACAAAGGTAAAATGTTAAGCAAACCCCGTCGAAATCGGGTTTTTTCCTCGCGCCTTCGTAACTTTATCGACAATCAAGGAAAATTGAATTGTCCGCGAACAAAAAAAGGTGCGAGCGAGCAGGTGTAAATTTTTATAGGAGCCATTGTGGATGACGGGCGAAAAAAGAGAAGGTAGGGGATGCGACGAGAGTGTCAGAGAAATACAGCTTGAGCGTGAAATCTGAATCGCGACCCAAGTCGATAACACTTTGCATAAAATATGCTGAAATTTACTTAAGTGGATTCCCATATTTCGCGGAAGCATCCAATACCGAACCAGAAGAAATACAGGGGTTCTGCATCGAACGTTTTTACGGCCGGCAAAAAAACAGATGGAAATGCAGTTGAAAGCTGGTTCGCGTATTACTAGCACTCTTTGTTCGCTATTAGGAAAATATCCTAAATCTTGTATTATTTCAAATTTATCAAATTCTTATTTGATACTTGTGCAAAATTATTATATTATTAGCTTATGACGACATAATTATTATGTGATCAATTTCAGCAGAAATGTATGAATTCGGCGATATATGTAGAGGTTTTGAAATATTGGAATTTTGAGATATAGCAATATAGGTATTTGGAAACATTATCTAACTACTGTAGGATCAAGTTAAGGAGAGATATATGAATTCGGCGATGTATGTAGAGGTTCCGAAATATTGGAATTTTGAGATACAACAATATAGATATCTATGAAACATCATGCAATTACTATAGGATCGAGTTAAGGAGGGATTTATGAATTCGGCGATATATGTAGAGGTTCCGAAATATTGGAATTTTGAGTTATAACAATATAGATATCTATGAAACATCATCTAAATACTATAGGATCAACTTAAAGATAGATATATGAATTCGGCGATATATGTAGAGGTTTCGAAATATTGGAGTTTTGAGATATAGCACCATAGGTGGTATCTAGAAACATCATCTAACTACTATAGGATCACCTTAAGAACAGATACATGAATTCGGCGATATATGTAGAGAATTCGGGATATTAGATTTCTGAGATATAGCAATACAGGCAATTGGGAATTTAGGAATCTAGTAATCTAAAAACATATAAAATTTCCAAATTCACAATTTCCCAAAGAATTTTCCCCAAATTTCCCTAATTTAGAATTACCTCTTTCCAAATTCCCAAACGTTCAAATTGCCGAATAAAAAATAGTGAAACACCAAAATTACTATTTGTATTTAAAGATAAACTCGAAGCTCCAAGATTTGATTAACCAGCAAGATGTTTACGACAGCGATTCCTCGCAGCGAGGGAAGCAACGATTTTTCTAGTTTATGGTGATTCGAGCGTGAATCATGGTTAACGTTGGGCATCGTGAGGGTACATGTTCGACGGTACGCCGAGATAACGACTGGCAGAAGATTACGAGGGAGTTTCGCAGGACGCAGTAAAGCGAATTCGACGAAGAAACAAGGAAGGAAGTGTGTCGGTCTCGGTGGATCCTCGAGGGTCCTTTTCTCTCGGCTTTATGGTGCCAACAGTGCTTGAGCAACGACTTAGTTTCCGTGTGCATGCACTTGGACTTTGGGACTATAATTTATCTGACGATTTCGGCTTTTACCATCGTGTAAACCGACACGCCTTGTTATTTGATTCGGGACGACAAAGGGAAACGTTAACGGGGCTAAGTAATATTAACGGACAAATCTTCAACCCTGTACTTGCTATATGCGCTTGCTTACCGTTCAGACTGCAGTGGAAACTCTATGAATTTTTAAATTAGTGTTCTCATTCGCTGTTATTTGTAAATCATTTTTATTTAATAATTTGGGGTTTTAAGTATTGTTGTTTCGCTTTGGGCGAATGGAACTGGTAATTGCGAAAACTACAATTGTGATATTAGGAATTTCAATATGCAGAATTGCAACGTTTCGAATTGTAATTTTCCATATTTCAATATGTGGAATTGTAGTATATGGACTTCCAATACATGGAATTCCAATATGTGGAATTCGAACTTCCCGAATTCCAATATGTAGAATTCCAACTCTCCAAATTCCAATATGTGGAATTCCAACATTCCGAACTCCAATATGTGAAATTCAAACCTTCTGAATTCCAAGATATGGAATTCCATTATATAGAATTCCAATATGTGGAATTCCAACTCACCGAATTCCAATATGTGCAATTCCAGCATTCCGAATTCCAATATGTGGAATTCCAAAGTTTCGAATTTCAATATGTGGAAATCCAACATTCCGAATCCCAATATGTGGAATTCCAACTCTCCGAATTGCAATATGTGGAGTTCCAGCTCTCCAAATTGCAATATTTGGAATTCCAACTTTTCGAATTCCAGTATGTGGAATTCCAGCTCTCCGAATTCCAATATGTGGAGTTCCAACATTCCGAATTCCAATATGTGGAATTCCAACTTTTCGAATTCCAGTATGTGGAATTCCAACTTTCCGAATTCCAATATGTGGAATTCCAACTCTCCGAATTGCAATATGTCGAATTCCAGCTCTCCGAATTCCAATATGTGGAATTTCCAATATTCCGAATTTCAATATGTTTAATTCCAACATTCCGAATTCCAAGATATGGAATTCCAATATGTAGAATTCCATTGTACAGAATTCCAATGTACAGAATTCCATTTTTCCGGATTCTAATATTATGAATTCCAACCTTCCAAGTACCACTATTGTGAATTCCAGTATTCCAAATACCAGTATTGTGAATTCCAATATTCCTCATTCCAGTCTTATGAATTCTAACATTCCAAATTCTTGTATTGTGAATTCCAACATTCCACATTGTAGTGTTGTGAATTCCAGTATTTTAAATTTCAATCTAATATCTCTAATATCCCACAATTTCACCATTTCCAATTCCTACCTCTCAAATTAAAAGATCTCGAATTCTATTACCCAGTTCCAAACCAAGTAAATATTTCCCAACTCCATAATCTCTCTAATTCCAACCTTCCTCAATTCCAATATCTTAAACCAAAAAAACTGAGCCATCCAATACATCAAAGTAACAACCCCACAATACGAGTACGAAACCCCGAACCAAAACAGGGTAATACTACTATCTTCGCAATGAACTAATTCAAGATGAACCTACGCATCCCATCGCACAAACTCGATGGTTTGCAAATTAGTAACATACAGTCGGATGTCCGGTTCGCTCGTTGGAGGTCGTGCTTGATGAAACTGGATTTTCTATGCACGTAGCGGCAAAGTCAAGCTCAGCCCTTGGAACGTCTCGCAAATGTTCGCGTCGAAACGCTGACGCAGCGAAATTAATTCTTGATGGCACATACGTCCCCGTGTATCACGGAACGCAAACACATCCCGTTACGTAATTCGAAGTCCGTTTAATTCGCCAACCATGAATGCCGTTTCTCTGTTTCGCGACGTTTCTACCAGCAACGATTTCCGTTTCACCGTGTGCACGAGATGCTGCTCCTCTTCAGTTTCGGTGTTTCTCTCTTGTCAGAGGTCATCTTGTCGAGTTCCATGGAATGGAAAAACTTAGATTACCGCATTTATCTGCGCACTGGCCTTTATCCCGTTTCTTTCATTCTCTTCTCTCGTCGTATCCCCTTTCACGTTCGGTCGCGTTCGACTCGGATTCACCTATGTATTTCCAACCATTTTATGAGATTCTTCTGGTTCATCTTTCCGCTCTTTTTACTGCAGTCACGTCATATAACGTCCTTCGCAGACTCTACTGTCCTCCTTTGTGATCCTGACTATTTCTTTGCCAAATTCGACGATCTTTAAACTCTTTGTGATCTCGTCGAAGAATTTTTATTATGGAAATACTGGGGTACGTCAGGTATTCTAGGTTTTAATTTGGTTCGCTTATGGTCACTTGGTCGGTGCTTTTTACTGGATGGTTTATTGAAATTTTTTATTTTTAAGTAAGGAGATTTGGGGGTCTGAGGATTTATCAAGTTAAAAATTAAAAAATTTAGTAATTCATGGATTTAGGAGCAACTTCATCAAACTAGAACTTCATAATTTCTAATTCTCCTAATTTTTCATACTCACATGTCATCAACCCACACACGTCATTAACAACAAAGCATAACACAGTGTCTATTACAGACAACAATAAATATTACAAAATATAACCCAACAAAATTAACAATAAAATATCACATAATGTACTAAAGTCTTCTCTTGAAGAACTCTCTTCGATTTCCAGAAGTTCCATCGCCATATATATTTCTTTTACACGCTGTTCTCCATCGTTTATATCGATATGTATGTACCCATACATATACTCTTGTCTCTTTCTCCTCTTAAAAGATCTTTCTTCTTACTTTTCCACTTGCCGTTCCTTCGTATCGTTCATCGTTATCCTGCAGTCACACTAGCCAGAGACATAAAGGAAAGTTTCGAGGATGCCGAGGATTCTTCTTCCTTCGATTCCGTGGATTTTTCTCGTTCCCTTTCAAACTCTTCCGTTTCTTGGCCACCCACAGATTTACGACCAGCAACTACGTACTTTGGAACGGTAACTCTAAAAAAAGTTTTCTTCTTCGCGCGCTCAGTCGGTTCGGAGATGTGTGCTTAAGAAAAGAGCAGAACTAGCACTTCGAACGAATCATGTTCCCTTAAAATCTTAACCATACACTTATATTTGTTCTCCTATTTCTTTTTCTATATTCTACACTTTCTTACTGGAATCAATATTCCCTTCTACGATTAAATTTTTAAAATGTTAGATAGCACACTTTCTTATCAATTTATAAACCCTAATAATAAGCTGAAATTATAGAAAATAATAACAAAGATAAAAATAAATATAACTGTGCAACTTGCAAAATGCAAACCAGTGAATTTATCGCAAATTGAGCAGTCTACATATTTATCGAAAGTTAACAGGAATATACAGAAAGTTTATTCGAAAAATATGAATTTATTTGACATTGAGAGAGGCAAAAATAAATAGCAATTTAACTGCCGAATCTGCAAAATGAAGATCAGTAATATTCGGAAATGTACCCATGTTTATTTATGTATAATTACTTGAAATAATACACGTTTGTGAAGTTTGATCGCAAATTTGTTGGATCTATACATTTATCGAACGTGTAGTTAACAAGATTACCAACGCGAAAGATTTATTCGATGATAAATGAAGATCAGTAATATACAATGTAGCAATGTCTATAAATATTTACTTTATTGCCGTAAAAACTGGACAGAATATATACACTTCTGAAGTTTGATAACAAATTCGTAGAACATCCTATACATTTATCGAGCGCGCAATTACCAAGATTGCAGTCGTAGAAAGTTTAGCCAAGAATTGTAAATTTGTATGTAACCTGTAGAAACACATTCTTTATTGACGTATAGACTGGAGACAATATATGTATACTTCTGAAGTTTGATAACAAATTTGTAGAACATCCTATACATTTATCGAACGTGCAATTACCAAGATTGCAGTCGTAGAAAGTTTAGCCAAGAATTGTAAATTTGTATGTAACCTGTATAAACACTTACTTTATTGACATATAGACTGGAGACAATATACACTTCGGATGTTCGATCACACATTTGTAGAATGTCCTACACATTTATCGAGCGTGCATTTAACAAGATTGGAGTCGTAGAAAGTTTAGTCAAGAATTATAAATTTATATGTGCCCTATATAAACACTTACTTCATTGACCTATAAACTACAAACGATATATACTTCTGAATTTCCATCACAAATTTGTAGAGCACCCTACAAATTTATCGAGCGTGCAGTTAACAAGATTACAAACGTACAAACTTTACTCAAGAAGTGTGAATTAATTCGTCATTTAAAGAAACGCAAAGTTGGAACGTGGTAGGAGGTTGATAAATAGGTTCGCAAAACGTCCGACTTTACCCTACTTCCGAGACAAAGAATTCTTCGATGTTCTGTCGTACAAGAGAAGAATTTATATTTGTTAGAGCCTTAATGGCCCGTCATTATTCGTTCGATACCCCCTGAACTGGCAAGCAACTTCTTTCAGCTCGATGGAAAATGTAGAACACGATTTCTTGCGTATCGTTGTTCCCTTTTGATCTCGATCTTACTTCTATCGTTCGCATAACTTTCGACCGAATTGCACCGTTCGAGAATCGTGTATAGCATCGGTACGCCTTACTTCGTGATCTTCAATCGCGACTTCGGAATTGCTATACTTTTCAACTATTCTTTGGACGCGTTCATTTGAACATTTATTTTTGGGTTTATTTTCAGTATCTTTTCGATTGGGGTACGTTGGACGGTGTGATTATAGAAAGGGTGAGATAAGGGTGCTTTAGGCGAAGGTGATATAATATGATATATGCAAGGGTATTGTTTTTTTGGTGGATAGTGGTGGAATGATGTTATGGATGTGGGTTTGGGCATTTGGGTATTTTGAGATTTGAAATTCACTACTCAGAGATTTTGAAGATATCGAATTTGGGGTGTTTGGAAATTTCAAGTGTAGAAATATAGAAACTTAGAAAAATTGAAGCATTAATTATTAGGGTGCGAAATTTGGTAATTAAGGAATTTGGAGATTTCGAAATTTAAATAATTGGAAATGGACGCGTCTCACGAAAAAATTATAGGTTAAGATATTCAATACTTCTATTCAAAACATTTTTAACCAGCGTGCTCGATGAAGATTTCCTTACAAATTCGTGGTACCAAAGTGTTGCAAGCAACACGTGTGTTTCGGTGTCCTCAGAGGATGAAAACAAAGCTCCGTTATTTAGTCGTTGGCGGGAAAATCTCAGACGCAACAGTATTTCGCGTTTTCGCCTCGTTCCCCATGCGAATTGCACTTTTAAGAGGGTATCGGAGATCGTATCGTTGCAACAGCTAGTTAAGAGTTTGATTGTACGAGAAACATTTCGTTTTCACGATCAGATAAACAGTCGTTTTCGAGTCTGTTACAATCGCAAACGATCTTCTTCGAATAATTTTTGGCTGCGATAAAAATTAGTGAAAACGATGCAAGGTTTCTTTTGATTTGAAAACTGATATACCTGTTTAAATTTATTTAATTTGAATGTTTCTGTTGTAATAAAGAACAGTGAAATTCAATATAAAATGAAATTAATTGCACGGTAATGAAGTTGGTCATGTGATACTACATTAATAAACCAATTTACAATACTACGAATATTGTATTTCCACTTACGAAACATTTATGTCATTTAAAACTGAAAATTCTCCTTTCAGTTGTATATTGACGTTTAGTTATTTTAATCGAGTACACGATTACGATCATTAATTAGTTTTCATTTGAACATTGTTAATGTGAAGCAGACAGTAGAGATACTTCACATGTTACAAAATATCAATTTCGATTTAACTTGTGTTTTAAAAACATAATTACTCATATAGTATTATCAGTTCAGGCAATTTAGTTTTGTAAAATTTTACCTCACTTTTGTAATAGAAATGCTTCGAGCTAATTTCAGAAGAGGGATTAAAAGAAACATATTTTGTTGCTAGGAATTTATAAAAAGAATAGGAGATAATACAGGAAGATTAACATTAACCGAAATGTATATAAAAGACGAAATACAACGACGAAAAAATTCGCAGCTGTTATTCATAATTTAATCCTGCGCAGTTTATAGCTCTGTCGTGCTTTCCTTAATCACCTGTATTTTCACAAAAAACTGTTACGGTCTTCATTTTTAAAACACTATTTTTCCGGTTTAAACAGAGTTTTCTGCCACGTATGAATATTTTAGAGCAAATGCGATTTAACTATAAAATTCTCGTGTTAGAGGATTTAATAATTAAATTATTTCAATAGCCTCTTGTTTCAAATTAATTCTACCTTTATTCCAACGAAGTGAACGATTTTTTAAAATTGATTATGACATTAAATGGATTCAAATAATTTGTTAGTTTAAATTCATATTTATAGTATTATTTCAAATATTTCTTACCTTACTTCAAATAAAATAATATTATATATTTAATAAATAACAAAGTAATCTCAAACGATTATTACCTCATTTCAAATAAATATTAGTTTCATTTCAAATAATTATTAATTGCCTTATTTCAAAGAAAATACGCTTCATCCAAGGATTAAATTAAGATCATTGTTTTTCCGTTTTATTATAAAAGATCTATTCCCGGAGTAATCGCTTAAGAAGGATGATCGTCTTAAAGTAGATTCATGCTTAAAAACACCGACGAGCAATAAAACATCCCGCAGTTCCATTTGCAAATATATTTTACAAAAGAACAAATACGCTTTTTACGATTCTTCAAGAATGTTCAGTGAACCAAACAGCTTCTTACGTCGTAATAAGACTGAAGTCGGATCGAAGACTGTTGTAAACGACGTGAAGCAAAACAAGATTGCCTCGAAAATAAAAGAACTATTATTGAAATTCTATTTTAACGACATCGGTGCATTCTTGTCGCCGAAGAGTATCGATTGTTGAAAATGTATAGCTGCACGGAAATTGCATAATAATTCAGTTCATTGAATTCGTTACTGGTACATTGAACGAGAAGGACAGAAACGATTCTATCGATAGGGTAATTCACATTGTAATTTCTGCAATTATCCGGTGGTTATAATCCGTCCCTTTTTATGGCTTATGCGTGGTTGCCTGGATGTAATTACAAAACGGCAATTGCTTGGTTATTTATCGGGGCGAATTAATTTAAAATGGAAGATTGAATTTCAAGCAGGCGTTTATGAAAGAGTTGAAAATTATAGTTAGCTTCAAATCACAATTTCAGAAATTTAAAACCTTGCTTTAGGATTCATTTGTCGGGTGCGTCGTTCACACTAATCATAGCTACGATATTAAAGCAGGGGAAAAGAATTGAGTTATGGCAATTTTATAGTCAGCTATTCTTACGCATGCAAATATTTGGATATAATTTGGACTCATTAAAAATTCCAGTAAGATTTAATACAAACAAAGTGTGAGTGCGTCACGTGTGCGTCACGTCTTGTTACAAGAGAAGGTATACAGGGTGTCTCACAATTAGCGTAGGTCCCTGAAATGAGAGATAGCTGACGTGATTTTGAATAAGATTTCCCTTTGCAAAAATGGGATTTGAAGCTTTGTTTCTGAATTATTAAGGAAAAACGCGAACCAATCAGCGTGAGGATTACACATGTGCAGACGCGAGAGCGACAGCTTCGGATAACGCGCAGTTATCCAACACGTGATAATCCAACACGTAGTAATGCAACGCGTGGTAATGCAACGCGTGATAATCCTACGCGTAGTAATCCAACGCGTAGTAATACAACGCGTAGTAATACAGCGTGTGGATATCCAACGCGTAGTAATCTAGCGCGTGCATATTCAACGCGTAGTAATTCAATGCGTAATAATGCAACGCGTGGTAATTCTAAGCGTAGGAATCTAATGCGTGGTAATCTAACGCGTAGTAATCCAGCGTGTGGATATCTAACGCGTAGTAATCCAGCGTGTGGATATCTAACGCGTAGTAATCCAGCACTTGGATATTCAACGCGTGTTAGTCCAACGCGTAGTAATGCAACGCGTGGTAATTCTAAGCGTAAGAATCTAATGCGTGGTAATCTAACGCGTAGTAATCCAGCGTGTGGATATCTAACGCGTAGTAATCCAGCGCTTGGATATTCAACACGTGTTAGTCCAACGCGTAGTATTGCAACGCGTGGTAATTGTAAGCGTAGGAATCTAACGCGTGGTAATCTAACGCGTAGTTAACCAACGCATATTAATCTAACGCGTAATAATCCTCGCGCTCTGATTGGTTCGTGTTTTTCCTTAATAATTTAAATACGTAGCTTCAAACCCCATTTTTACAAAAGGAAATCTTATTCAGAATCATCTCAGCACCCCCCATTTCAGGTGCCTACACTAGTTGTGAGGCACCCTATATAAAAAATAATAATATTTGAAATAAAATAAAGAATATCCTTATATTAATCTTGTGCTACTACTGTCACGCGCACGATCAAAATTATCGAAAACTTCGAACGCGTGACTCTACGGCGTTTTACGGCGATAGAGTTGGTTGGTTGTTAATAGATGAGAATACTGTTAACTTGGTAAATAACAATTTAATGTTCAAAAACACTTAAATTAGAAAAAAACAAGAATGTCTATGTGTTAAAGTGTACCGGATTCATGAATGTAAATGTTTAAATATAACTGTAGATTGTTTGGTCTCTACTGTACGGAAAACCTTTACTGTAGATAGTTTTCCGCGAGAGTTATGTACTGTGATAGAATGTATGTTTGCGAGTTCTTTACTGTTAGAAGGTAGGTTTGCGAAAGATCCTTCCGGACTTGTCCCGAAGAAGGAAAACTATGAAAAAAATGACAAAATGGGGAAACTGTCCTGATTGGCTTTGCTGTTTGCCAATAGTAATGCTTAAAAAAAGGACACCACCCTACCCCGTGCGCCCTTAGCGCGATCCGTGCGGAGTACGGTGGGCCTTGTGGGGGTGTGAGGAGAAATCGGACGTAAGACAGAATTTCCGTTGGGTTGTCAACAAGGGGACCTGGTTTATGTCTCCTAGGCCCTGTCCTCGGACCCTCAGGAAATTCACGTTTATGGCACTGGCAATTAGCTGTTGAGACCGTCGAGAGAACTTAGACATAGAAATCATAAATCTAAAAAATACAAAAGACTCTCAAAAACAGCTCTGGTACTTGCATGCCATGAACGCGCTAGCAACGTGCAGGCCAAATGTTAGTCCAGTGTACAAATTGCTAGCTGCCTTCGTGAAAAACAAAGTTGTAAATCTAAATTTTCTAAAGAAACTGTCGGAAACGCGATTTCTAATATGTACCGTGAAACAACTACATTCAGTGAATAATAGTTGTTACAATAAATATATAAAACTTCATAAATACCTTAACAAGAATAAAGCAAAAATATAATCGTTAATATTACATTTTTCAGTTAAACAATATGCTATAATTTTATTCCTTAAATAATAATTAATTGATGTAGAACTGAGATTCTTAGACCCCTTGGCAAAATAATTTTGACATGAACTTTACATCGTGCAAGACCTTCTATATCTGTCATTACTAAACTACTTATCAACCTAACTAAATTAATAAAAATTATGGGTTATAAATAATATTGTCCAAGATAGTTATACATTACTGTAAGAACCCCTGATTTACAACATAGAAGCAATTGAACGAAACAATACATTTCCAAGAATTTCCAATTTGTCTCCGTGTTCGGTCCGATACGACAGTCGTGTTTGTTTTGAATTTGGCAACGCGTACAATCGTGCTCCGGAATGTTGACGTGTCGGTACAGGAACGTTTCTCCTTGTAACTCGTTGTCAGTTTCCCGTGACGCGTTGCTCGAGTCGGACGCAAGACACGCGACATACTGTCGCGTTATTTCACCGGGAACCCGAAATGTGCGCGATATTTGCGTGTGTGGTTAGTGACACGATTGTGCTTTGTTCCAACGCAGCCGAATTGCAAGCATTCATCTATGTGCGCCAACAAGATGCCTCGGATAAGCTTGGAACGCTTCGAGAGACGACTGCTCTTCCCGGGGGCAACTTCTGCAACTGATGGTGAGTCCATTTATTTCTACAACGAGATTCTTCTCTGGCGATTAACTGTTTGACTTTTCCGGATATTTCGCAATCAGAGAAATTTTACGGTGCGATAATCACGTCCTCTGTAGACGAATTCGAAAATTATCGACGCGTTCTAATCGTCCACCATGTTGTAACACGTGACACTCACGGCTCATATTTATATATTGACATTCAATATTCGATTTATTTTTAATTTTTGTCTTTGTAGGATTGAATGTTGTTTAAGAGCGCAGGGTAGATTATTAAATTAATAGGTTAGGTTATGTGTGCAATCTGAAGTCTGTGTATTTTTAAAGTTTAGGGACATAGAAAGGTAATGACGTCATAATCTAACGACTGTTTCATTCAGACACCTAGACTGTAGATTCTTGAGTGCAAAGCTTACCGAATTAAGGAATTTAGTGATCTAAATATTAACATAAGGATTTACGAGTGTGGTGATTTAAGAATCTGAGGATTAACATTTATTGCTTTCGGTATTTAGTAATTTATAAAATTTGATTTAGAGGTTAGTTGACATTAGTATTTACACATCCACGAAATTCGATAATATAGACATTCATAATTTCGAAAATTGTTAAATTGACCATCCCTCTATATCATAGTTCAAAATAATGATAACACAATTGCCCACTAATAGAACTACCGAGCCATTAAATTATCATTCATCTCGCCTTGAATATCGCCGCGAAACGGCGACGATCGTATAATTCACTAGGTAAATTCTCGTCGAAATCAGAGAATGATCAGCACCGTGTCAAAATTAACGCTACAAGGTTCGCCATATAAATTACCCTCGTAGTGTGTGTTCGCTTAATCCCCGTAACATGTAACCCATCATTAGCCCGTGCGCGATCTCATACGTAATGAACCGTTTAATCATACGCCTGTACACTAACCGATTAAAATATTCCAATTGGTTTGTTCGAGAACGTAGCGTTGTTGCCGAGCTTTAACGCGATCAATATTTCAAGCACGCGAAAATTATAATTAGTATACCCGCGGGCTGATAATTCGTTTTGCTCGCGAGAAAATTTTTAATGTCGTTTGTTTCACGGCTTGCACCTGCGGTTTTCGCGGCTTGATCCGATTTCGGATAAATGGATCTTTACTTCGATGGATGCGCGGAAACGGTTCTACAAAGTTTATTGAATTTCGTTCGGATCTTTCGTTTACTGTACGTCGTTACGATTGACACAAATTTTATTGGCTTTTTATTTGGGATTGGTAGGATGACTTTTTTAGGGACTTTGGGAGTTAGGAATTCTGAGATTATTGAAGTTTTGGAGTTTGGGAATTTTTGACATTTTTGGAATTTTGGGAATTTGAGGAATTTTTGGAATTTCGGGAATTTTTGGAATTTGGAGAATTTTCAGAATTTGGAGAATTTTCAGAATTTGAAGAATTTTCAGAATTTGGAGAATTTTCAGAATTTGGAGAATTTTTAGATTTGCGAATTTGGGGAAATTTGGAAATTTTTGGAATTTCTAATTTTGGGAATTTTCGAAATCTGAGAATTTTGAATTTTGAGAATTTTCAGAATTTGGAGAATTTTTAGATTTGCGAATTTGGGGAAATTTGGAAATTTTTGGAATTTCTAATTTTGGGAATTTTCGAAATTTGGGAATTTTGAATTTTGAGAATTTGGGGAATTTGGGGAATTCGGGGAGTTTGGAATTTGGGAATTTTGAAATTTTAGAATTTTGGAAATTTGGGAATTTTTTTAATTTTGTGGAACTTGGGGAATTTTGTCATTTGAGAATTTAGCGAATTTGGCGAATTTGGGGAATTTGGGGAATTTCGAAAATTTGGGAATTTTTGGAATTTGTTTTTTTTTTTAATTTGAGAATTTGAGATATTTTTGAAACTTGAGTAATTTTGAAATTTGAGAATTTTTGGAATTTTTGGAATTTTTGGAATTTTTGGAATTTTTGGAATTTTGCAATTTTAGGATTTGAGGAATTTTGGGAATTTTGAAATTCTAGGATTTGAGAAATTTTGTGAATTGTTGAAATTTTGGGAATATGATGATTTTTAAATTTGGAGAATTTTAAGAATTCAAGAAGTATATAATTATCAATTTAGAAATTATCCAAATTTTATTATCTCACAATAATAAAATTTCAGAACTTTCAAAATCAGTAAATTTTGCAGTTGACACTATTGGAACCTTAAAACTATAATTCTTCCAATCCATAAAAACGCTCATTCCATAATTCGCTCGACTTCATTTTAAAATCTCATTAAACCATCTAAACCACATACAATTCTTTCATAAAATAATAACATCATGCAGCCAGACTATACGTACAAACAGCTAATACAACCTCGAGTACAAACTAAGAGTGTGTTAATAAACGGTACACATAATTACGTCCCGCTTTCTTGTCAGATCGACGTGAATATAGGAGAAAATAGACTGTTTCGTAAAGGAACAAGAATACTTGTTCTTGGTAGCATAAACGTGAGGCTACTACGAATATCGACTGACACAGCATGCGCTGATTTCTTCTCCGACGTTATCTCGAAACCGCAGGTAACAGGGTACAGGATTACGTGGGCTCGGGGATGTTGTAGGATTAGGACTGGTTGTACCACCAAGCTTGCAATCGTGTAACGCGTTGCCGCCAACACAGCCCTTGTTATCGCTGCGCCTACTTCACCAGCGGGGAACAGACAGCTTGAATACGAGTCCTTCCTAACCTGACAAATATGTCCCGCTTGATTTAAGATGCTAGGAAATCTAATTAAGGACAGGTTCGCGTACTCGTTACCTGTGATCAATAGTTTATTACCTTTTGGTTAAGTTTTAGTGCTTTGGTTCGGAGGGATAGTCAATTTTTACTTGTTTGATTTGGTGGGATAGTTAAATTTTACTTCTATGGTTTGGTGGAATAGTTAATTTTTACTTCTTTGGTTTGGGGGGATAATTAATTTTTACTTCTTTGGTTTGGTAGGATAATTAATTTTTACTACTTTGATTTGGTAGGATAGTCAATTTTAACTCTTTTGATTTGGTAGGATAGTTATTTGGATTTATTTTAGATTTAGATTTTCTTAGACTTACAATAGAGTGATAGATTTAGAAATTTATGAAGTTTGGAATTTGCAAATTTTAAGATTTATAAATACGTAATTTTTGAATTAACAAAATGTGATTGTGTTGGAATTAAGGGGTTTTAAAGTATGGAAATTATTACGCTACAGAGTTTTTGTATTTTCAATTGTTTATATTCTCAAATTTTTACTTTATCAAGTTTTAACATTTCCAAATTTCTACATTCAGAAATTCTGATATTTCTAAATTACCAAATTGCAAAATGTAAGAATTCTCAAACTACAAAATTTCAATATTTTCAAATTTTCACACTTCCAAAGTTCTACATTTTCAAAGTCTTATCTTCCTGAATTTTTACCTGTTTCAATTCCCACACTTACAAATCTTCATATTTTTATATTTTTACATCCCCAAAATTTCACATTTTTAAATTTTTACATTAGTAAATTTAAAAACTTCTAAATTCTCAAATTCTCCAATATGCAAAATTCTAAATACTTCAATTCCTAATTTTATACATTTAAAAATTTAATACTTTGGAGAATTATAATGAAAATTTGATACCTTTACGAATTTTAATATTGAAAATTTGATACCTCCACCAATTTTAATATTGAAAATTTGATCTTCACCAATTTTAATATTAAAAATTCGATACCTTGACGAATTTCAATTTCAAAAATTTGTTAACTTAACAGACATGAAATATTCAATTACTTAATGATAATAACACAAATTTATTAATTTAGTAGTTTACATACACAAACTGTACATTACTCATTTAGATATCTAATCACATTTACCGTAACATATTAGTATATGCATATACATAGTGTGGTACCTAAAATTTTGCACCCATTAATGATGCCGATGCACGTCATACATGGTTGGATAAGAACGGACGAATCAAAGCGCGAGGATTACGTGCGCTAAGCCACTAGGCTTGAAGCTGTCGCTCTCGCGTCTGCGCATGCGTAATCCTCGCGCTCTGATTGGTCCGCGTTTTGTGAGACACCCTGTATATTATGTGGACCGTTTATTTTGTAAGTGCTGTAAGTTTATTTGCATGAATATACATTACTTAAGTTAAATAACCTAAAAAAAAACTTGTATAATCAAATTACATATTAATCAATCAGTAAAAAACTTGCTGAATTGCCAGTTTTGACATAATTAACCTATATTTAAATTTATTCATTGACATTCATTGAAAATAAATGAAAATAGACTTACACCACTTTCAAAATAAACGATGCATATACTCGTATCTAGCAGCATTTGCTACAACTATCATTGAACGAATTATCACAGTAATTGACATATGAATCAATAGTTCATCACGAGTGATAATGAGAACGATTATTACATAAGTTGCACAGGAGAGATATCTCCATGCACCTCTCGAAGTACATTTCTCGAGAAGGGATTTAATTATCATTACAGTCGGCTGAAGTCGGTCTAAATTTCAATTCGCTTACATATTGTCCTGTTACGTAATCCGGAGAGCATTAAGATTCAGACTTAAACGCTCGACGTCCCCTTTATTGTCTCCGAACCAGGAGCGTGTTACGAGGACTGTTCGAGAGGATTACAGCCGAAGCTTACTATGTTACACGGGTGCATTAATTGCGATACAAGCAGCTCCCTTTGACCTTACATCTCGCATGAATTTCATAACTTATTGTTTCTTCGTAATCTCCGAATTCCTGCGTTTTTCGCATTCGGCGGATAACAAAGGGATATACAGCTGTTTATGCATTGTGTGGCGCGGACGTTTTGCACAAAGCTTTCGAGATGCTGGTTAAATTAATTATTTATAAGAGCGATGTGGAACGAGAAAATTATTTAGAGGGAAATTATTATTTATAGGAAAATTAATTAGAGCTTGGAAGAAAGAGGAAAAATATTTTCGCAGAATTTCTGAATTTTGGAAATTGTCGAATATTTATATTTTTAAAGTCTTTAATTTTTCAGTTCAATTCTGAGAAATTTTAATTTCTTCATTTTTTTAAATATTGTTTTCTTATAAATATTTTAAATAAATCTAAACAATACATAATCCAAAAACGTGAAAATTCGAAAGCTTCAAATAAAGTCCCAACTAACAAAATCATTCGCCGATGCAGCGGCGAGCGAAAAACATTTTCCCGTATCAAATATTTTCAATAATCGCCAGTTTAAAATCACCGCGCGGGAAACGGAGTGCGATTGAATTTAAGTGTACGTCGGCCACGTAAATACCGTAACTTAATTGTGCAGAAATAATCGGATGATAATTCGCGAGGGAAAATATTTCCACTTTTTGACGGTGCATTTGGAGGAATAAAAGGTGCAGCAACGAAGGGAGAACATTTCGAGTCGCGTCGAGCACACTCCAATTTGACACGGTGAAAATTGATAACGACAAAAATATTGTCGTAGGTTTTTTGTTGACAATTATCTTTTGCCGAAGCACCCGGCCGTGATAATTGATTGGCGCATTTCGCGTGCAAACAAACGTGCACGTTTTAGCTCGCGATTTTAATTTGACTTGCCTTTTCAAACGAACTTAGAGACATATATGGTACTTTTTTTTTTCATCGATAACAAACGATCCGTCACGATGCGCTAGGAATTTCGCTTTTTCCATCGACGGCAAAAATAGAGCCGGTACGCGAAAATGAAAAACTGAACGGGGGATCGAGACAATACTGTATGTTGATTACTGTCACGGTTGATTAATCCTGTTTCTGACTTTCACGCGTGCAAATTTTAGTCTCCACATACGTATTTCGGCTTTTATTCGTTTTATTTAAAAAGTTAAATGGCGCGAGAGCTGACCGACTTTACGGATCTCGTTCGGATAAATATGTAAATAAAAAATGTGGACGAAAAATTTGAATAGCTGGAAATTGTTCTGGTCATTCGGAAAAATAAGCTCTGATATTAAATACGGAGTTTATTAAGTTTTTAATATACTTCATGTTTAAATTCGTATCATTTGCTGCGCTTCGAATTTTTTCTAATCGTGTATTTGAACATACATTTACTTAACACATTTATACTGTTGTTGCTCAATTTCATTTAGTTTTATAAATATGTTAAGTATATATTAAATATGTATACCATGTATGTATACATATGTTATATCTAATGTAACATATATGATGTTGCATATGTTACATGTAATATAACATGTGTGATATTGCATGTTACATGTAATATAACATGTGTGATATTGCATGTTATATGTGATATGACATATGTGATGTTGCATGTGTTACATGTAATATGACATATGTGATATTGCATGTTATATGTAATATGACATATGTGATGTTGCATGTGTTACATGTAATATGACATATGTGATATTGTATGTGTTACATGTAATATAACATATGTGATATTGTATGTGTTACATGTAATATAACATACGTGACATTGTATGTGTTGCATGTACTATAACATATGTGATATTGTATGTGTTACATGTAATATAACATATGTGACATTGTATGTGTTACATGTAGTATAAAATGTGCGATATTGTTCGTGTTATATGTGGTATAACATATGTGATATTGCATGTGTCATATGTAATATAACTTATGTGATACTGCATGTGTTACGTGTAATATAACACATGATATTACATATGTATTATGTTAAGATATTAACATATATGTAATATATTATAAGTATGTATACCAGGTACATACATGTTAAGTACATATACATAACATATTCATATTCTTTCCATCATTTTCAGCATATCATCGAAAATCTCATGAGGCAATGTTTGCCTTTTCAATTTATATTACAGTACATTCATGTAGAAAATCCTTGCTTTGGTTACATAATTTGCATATTTAATACGAATTTCATGAAGTATGAATCGAAACGTGCAAGTAGAAAGGATACAATGTTCATATAATTTATATTTTCACGATAATCGCGTGCAGAGATAATGTAACACTCTAACTCTGAATTGTTTATTAACGAACTGCTAAACAATTCGTACGCAGGAATCACGATGAATTCATTAGCGCGAGAACGAATTAAATCGTCGGTGTAAGCTGATTCCGCGAGCGATAAGGATGAGCTTTATCGTCTAAAATTCACGAACGATTAAAATTACTTTACATTGTTAACGTGACGGCCACGGTTCCGCGATGTTATCCGTTTAATAACTATCAACGAGCGTGCGATGTTTCCAGTTAAACGAGCCTGGGAAACGCGATTAATATGAAATTTCCGAGGAGCGAACGCGATTCGACACGGGAGGAATGCGCGGACGTTTAATGAAGTCGAAAAACATTCTTACCGACGTTCTGCATTAGATCTTTTTATTCGATGAAAGAGAGCCGGGGATATAAATTGAAGTTCCGTGCTGGGAAGAAATAAATATTTCCACGAAGTAAAGCAATCTTTTTCTTGGAATCGAAGAACGAGCTCGCTGGAAGAGAAACGATAGCGTATCGCGAAAGCTGTGCTTTTTATTGACGTTTAATCTTAACGATATACGTATTGCTTTAACATGCGATATTGAAGAAATATTGTATTTCATCATTGGTGCTTGCATACATGTTTCAATTATTGGAAGCTGGGGATGTAGGGACGTGTGGAGATAGGGACGTAGGGATATTGGGACGTGTGGGTATTGGGATGTAAGGATATTGGGCTGTAAGGATATTGGGATGTAAGGATATTGGGACGTAGGGATATGGGGACGTAGGGATATGGGGACGTAGGGATATTGGGACGTGTGGATATTGGGATGTAAGGATATTCGGATGTAAGGATATTGGGATGTAAGGATAGTGAGATGTAAGGATATTGGGATGTAAGGATATTGGGATGGAAGGATATTGGGACGTAGGGATATGGGGACGTAGGGATATTGAGACGTGTGGATATTGGGACGTATAGATATTGGAATGTGTGGATATTGGGACGTGTGGATATTGGGACGTGTGGTTATTGGGGCGTGTGGATATTGGGACGTAAGGATATTGGGGCGTAGGGATATGGGGACGTAGGGATATTGGGACATGTGGATATTGGGACGCGTGGATAGTGGGACGCGTGGATATTGGGACGCGTGGATATTGGAACGCGTGGATATTGGGACGTGTGGTTATTGGGACGTGTGGATATTGGGACGTGTGGTTATTGGGACGTAGGGATATGGGGACGTAGGGATATTGGGACGCGTGGATATTGGGACGCGTGGATATTGGGACGCGTGGATATTGGGACGCGTGGATATTGGGACGCGTGGATATTGGGACGCGTGGATATTGGGACGCGTGGATATTGGGACGCATGGATGTTGGGACGCGTGGATATTGGGACGCGTGGATATTGGGACGCGTGGATATTGGGACGCGTGGATATTGGGACGCGTGGATATTGGGACGTGTGGTTATTGGGACGTAGGGATATGGGGACGTAGGGATATTGGGACGTGTGGATATTGGGACGCGTGGATATTGGGACGCGTGGTTATTGGGACGCGTGGATATTGGGACGTGTGGTTATTAGGACGTAAGGATATTGGGACGTGTGGTTATTGGGACGTGTGGATATTGGGATGTAAGGATATTGGGACGTGTGGTTATTGGGACGTGTGGTTATTGGGACGTGTGGTTATTGGGACGTGTGGATATTGGGACGTGTGGTTATTGGGACGTGTGGTTATTGGGACGTGTGGATATTGGGATGTAAGGATATTGGGACGTAGGGATATAGGAGCGTAGGGATATACATAGAGACGTAGGTATATATGTATGTAGGAGCGTTGGGATGTAGAGTCGTAGCGATGTAGGGATGTAGAGATATAGGGGCGTAGGGATATGGGAACGAAGAGATATAGGGATGTAGAGACATGAGGATGTAGCGACATAGGGACGTACAGATATAGGAATATAAGGCCGTAGGGATATAAGGACATAGAGATATGGTATGGGAACGTTGCGACATAGGATCATAGCAATTATAGAAATATAAGAGACGTCGTAATGTAGCCACATACAGACGTAAGTGGTAGAGTGACATAGTGACATAGGGTTCAAGAATTTTTTGAATCTAGAGATTTCTTTGTTTCTATGTTATTTAGTTTTATGAATTCTTGTGATTTAAGGTTTTTTACAATTTAATAAATTTCAGGACACTTGTCCAGATACTTTTAGCATCCAGTTATTTTTGTAAACTAATGGTTTATGATGCAGTGATATAAAGGTTCCATAGTATTGACCTACTTGAATTAAATTTGAGAATATTGAGGGAATTGACAGATTTCAAGTATCAGGAATCTAGGAATCTAATTTCTCCCTTCTCATCTTTCGTTTTTCTACCTCTAAAGCTATAATTCAATATATTTTTCATTTCGCATGATCGTTGAATCTGTCATCGCTTTTGTCAGTGACAGCAATCTATCACTTTCCTCCGTGATCATCGTCGATGATTGATTCGTCATTGTTTTGATTAATGACGAGAAGTTTTGTTCATTAATCAATACCGTTGAATATATTCCAACGGCGATCGAGATTAACGATTCGGCCGAGTGAAACAGTGAATGCTTTGAAAAGTTACCGCGTCAAACAAGAACGATAATTAAAATAGATTCCGACGCTGCCGAAAGAAAGTTAATTACCCCCTTTTAATATTAGATCGTTGCAGATAAAATAGTCGATTCGTTCATGGAAGTTTCGAGAGTTATCACTTACTTCGAGGTAATATTAATTAAATCACGCCCTTGAAGTTGTCTCTTAAACCTATCAGTTGTTCAAACATCAAAATATCAATTTTTATTTGATAACACGATTATAATTCAATATTTTTTTTTGTAGTTAGAAAATGAGCACTTCTTTCATTTATAATTATTGTTATAAAGATATAACGTGGGTGACCAGAATTTGTTATATTAATTATACAATGTCATATTAATAAGAAACACATGATATACAGGGTGTTACAAGTAATGCTACTCACGATTTTTCTCCCACTTGCAGCCACCTTACGAAAAAAGTTTAGAACAATATTTGCAGGGTATGAAATGCCCAATAGATATTAATGAAGCAAATTTTCAAAACAGTTTGTTCTCTTGGCAAAATCAATTTCACCTTGGGTATTTTAAATAGGAACATACATTTTTTTTATTCAACCTTCTTACGCGAGCAGTAATACAGTAAATTTCTCCGAAAAGGTTTCAAAGAATTTATCGATAACATATCTTTTACATAAATCTCCTGTAAGCAATTAGTATAACTAGCGCAGAAGCTGCTTAACAACAAAGGACTAATCCTCCTTTGGAGGATTAAACAACGTTTCACGTAATTCAACATTTGTCGTAATACCCGTCGTTACGAAATTCTCCCGATGAAATTCCCGGGCATGAAGGAAAATCGCGATCAAAGAAGCAATTTTGAAACAGTGAATTACTAGACTTGATAGAGTGCTTTAGCTGAGAGTCGGGGTTGAAAGTCTCGTGCAGTTACTGCCAATTTCCATTAAGCGCGTAATGGTACCGGCAGAAAGGGTTCATAAGATTGCCATAATAATGTCGTTAATCAGCAATTCGACTGCGATATCGAGATTGGACGTTCGATGATGCTTTCATCGACAATTACACGCTGTATTGTACATCTATCTTGTTCACGGGCAGCTTAAGTGATTTCTGGATAATTCAACAGTTAAGTTCTCAATCCAGACGTCTAGATATTGATGAACTTCGATAAATTGATAGTTTTGTAGGTCGGTAGTTTAGAAAGTTGGCAATTTCGGAATTTAGAAATACTAAAATTTGGGGATTCGGAAAATTTTGGAATTTGGGGATTTTGGAATTGGAGGATTTTGGAATTTGGAGGATTTTGGAATTTGGGGATTTTGGAATTGGAGGATTTTGGAATTTGGAGGATTTTGGAATTTGGGGGATTTTGGAATTTTGGAATTTTGGAATTTGGGGAATTTTGGAATTTGGAGGATTTGGAATTTGGGGATTTTGGAATTTTGGAATTTTGGAGTTTTGGAATTTTGGAATTTTGGAATTTTGGAATTTTGGAATTTGGGGAATTTTGGAATTTGGGGAATTTTGGAATTTGGGACATTTTGGAACTTGGGGATTTTGGAATTTGGAGATTTTGGAATTTTGGAATTTTGGAATTTTGAAATTTTGGAATTTTGGAATTTTGGAATTTTGGAATTTGGAAATTTGAGGGATTATGGAATTTGAGGAATTTTGGAATTTGGGGAATTTTGGAATTTGGGGAATTTTGGAATTTGGGAAATTTTGGAATTCGATGGATTTTAGAATTTGGGGGATTTTGGAATTTGGAACATATTGGAACTTGGGAATTTTGGAATTTGGGGATTTTGGAATTTGGGGACTTTGGAATTTGGGGATTTTGGAATTTGGGAATTTGAGAATTTGGGGAATTGTGGAATTTGGGAAATTTTGAAATCTGAAATTTGAGAATTTGGGGAATTTTGGAATCTGAAATTTGGGGAATTTTGGAATCTGAAATTTGGGAATTTAGAAAATTTTTGAATTTGAGGACTGGAATTTGGGGAATTTTGTTAATTTGTGGAATCTTTGAACTTATGTATCTTGGGATTTGAAAACTTCAGAATTCCGAATATTATAACTTAGTAAATTGCAAATTAAGTTATTCAAACTATAATCTTATAATTTCGATATTCACACATCAAAAATTTCATAAATCAATGAAACTAATTTCGAATATACACACTAAGAACGATTCACTTCAATTTACTCCACCAAAATTCCATATTTTTATAAAATTCCGCTTTGCATATTTTTCCATGATACAAAATTCATGTCTCGTCGCTCCAACGTGAATAAATATTAAAAGAAAGTTTGTACGGTGAAATTTTCACCGTAACAGTGATTAACAGGAGGCAGGGATAACAAGCAAAAGAAACACGATCTAATTCAAGGAAAATTTCTGTGTTTAGTAAAACGGAAAAATGCAAACGCGACGAACCAGTGTCGAGGGGTGTAACGTGGTGGTCTATCGTGACCAAAAGGAAGTGAAAATCACGCGCTAATTAGTCGCGATGCAATTACCAAGCGGATTACCGGTAACCACGACTCTGGGAACACGATATTTTTTCGCCACGCTTTTGCCCGTTAACGAGCATTTTCCACGAGCCGTGATCGTCCCTCGAATCGTATGAAAAATCAAAAAAACTTCTCCGTACGAGATAAACGATGTGGCTAAATATCCGATGCTCGTTTGCAAAAGTCACTCGTTTACGGAGAAATTAGGATGCCTATCGCATTATGTTTTCTATTATTATATTAGATTATATTAATCTATTATTAAATATTATTATATTAATTAGATGAAATTCGTTATGGAATTTTAACAATTATAGTATCATTTTCTGATTTTTTTACTCAAATCATGGTGTAACGCTTCTCTAATTATATTGCAGGAAAGATATATTAAATTGTGACTTCGGTTGCTTTTAGAGGAGCACATTTTTATATTAAGTTGACGTGATAGTGCTTTATTTTGATTAAAATTAATGTTACTATCTGACACGATTTGAAATGAATTTAACATAATAGAAATTTAACAAGTAGATCATTTTAAGAATCGTCTCCAAGATACATTAGTTAAGAGTTAATAAAAAATTTTAGATAAAAAATTATGCATCAATGATTTTCATATCGCTGGAAAAGGTATTGTTTTTAACTTCGACTGCGTTTGATTGGATTTCACGATCGTGTCTGCTGTTTGGTCAGACATGAAAATTGATCGGATATCATGGAACCTCTGTTGTTATTTGCGTTACGGTTTCCTGTATTAAACCGTCATCACATCGTCGTGCCAAAACAATTCGCGTGTAAAATTTTTGTGCGCTCAACTGGGAAAAGTCGAAAAATTATTGCACCGATTTGGCGCGATTTTCACACTTGCCGAAGCAATTTTGTTAGTCAAAAGTCGAATACATACAATTAATATTGCGTCATAATACGGTGCCAGTTCATAGAATTCGAAATTTCTCACGTTTCAAAATTTACAAACTTTTAACTTCCAAAATTGTTAAATTTTCAAATTTCGAAATTCAAAATTTCAATAATTTCCAAATTTCCAAATTTCTAAATTCTCAAATCCCAAATTTCCAAATTTCCAAATTCCCAAATTTAGAAATTCTCCAAATTTCCAAGTTTCCAAATTCCAAATTTCCAAATTTCCAAATGCCCAAATTTCCAAATTTCCAAATTTCCAAATTTCCAAATTCCAAATTTCCAAATTCCAAATTTTCAAATTTCCAAATTTCCAAATTTCCAAATTTCCAAATTTCCAAATTCCAAATTTCCAAATTCCAAATTTCTAAATTCTCAAATCCCAAATTTCCAAATTTCCAAATTCCTAAATTTAGAAATTCTCCAAATTTCCAAGTTTCCAAATTCCAAATTTCCAAATTTCCAAATGCCCAAATTTAAAAATTTCCAAATTTCCAAATTTCCAAATTTCCAAATTTCCAAATTTCCAAATGCCCAAATTTAAAAATTCAAGAATTCTCCAAATTCCCTTTAGCAATTCTCCAAATTCCCAAATTTAAAAATTCCCCAAATCCCGCGAAATTTCAAACATTCCCCAAATTCTCAAAATCCCTTCAAAATTTAAAAAATCCTCCCAAACTTCCCTAATTCCCAAATTTCAAAATTCTAAAATTTCTAAAATTCCCCAATTTCCCAAATCTCTCAAATTCTCCAAATCGTCCGAAATTTCAAAAATTCCTCAAAATTGCCCAAATGACCAAATTTTAAAATTTTCTAAATTCCTATATTTCCACACTTACAGATTCACAAATTTTTCTATCCACAAATCCTACATCTAACTCCACAATATCTGAAATATGCAAACCTACAACCACCTAAATACACAAACCTTGAAATTCCGAAATATTTCATTGTTAAAATTTGCATCCACTCGAATTTCCGAACGAAAATCTCCGGAAACAAAAAATAAGTTCACAAGTTTTTCTAGTGAATAGTTCATCTGGTCATCGTCGATTTAAATCCCGTGAATTCATTTAAAGCAATGTAATCAACAGGAAGAAGAGCGGAACGTAACAGAAGAAACTCGTTTCCTCGTTTGTTGACCAACAATCTTGAAAGTAATTGAAGGATATTCCAGTTTTCTAAAAGTTCTGCACCGGGAACTAATACCGAGACGAGTGGTTTTATTTTTCGTCAACTGTTTGAAGATCTTTCGACGCTGTCAAAGGGAAATTTTTAATTTTATGCGAGCTTCTCGATGATATCGTGACGTGTACCCAGCGAAAGCTCGAACAAAAACAATTCTCATTACTGCTCGAAACAAAGCGTTTCTTTAGGGTAAATCACTCGTTTGCGAAACTTTTGCTGCTTTTTTCTTCATTTTTCTTTCTCTGCTTAGTATTTCGTAAAATCTAGGAAATATGCATTGTTAGATTATACATGTATAATATTTCACAATATGTATTTTTTATTATATTCACGTTTTATGTAGTTTTTATAAATTAGTAATTTGAATGGTTATAGTAAATCCAATTGCTGTCATGCATTGTGCAATCGTGCTCTTCTCATTGATTCTTGAAAGCACGACAGTTGCACCCAATGTGTCGGGTGAACTCGTTTGTGTATAAGATAGGTTGAAAAATGAACAATATAGGTAAGGTGCTGATTGAATTTATTCAGCGATAGGTTTTTAGTAGGTTTTAAAGTGACTTGGTTGAATGTTGAATCGTTTCTGATATTTTTACATTTTGGTATGTGTGAAGTAAACAATTTTTTGGTTATGGAGTGGTGGTTCTACCGATCCGACGTAAGCTGTAGAGGGAGGAAATAGAATAAAGGGTGGAAATAGAAGATAGAGGGAGGAAGGCTGGACTAACGGTTTGGTTCTTCAGGTAGTTTGGAAAAAATTTTAATTTTTAGGGACAAGTTTACAGCGTGACGGTTAACTATGGTTGATATGGTCTGAAAAATATGGCGCCCTAAAACAGTTTGGGTTTTACATCATGTGTACCATAAACGCTTTGGGTCCTAATTTTACAATACTAAGTGGCTTCATCAAGAATATCAATTATTTCAAACAGTGTCAATCTTATTAAAGAACATCAATTATTACACACAGTGTCAATCTTATTAAAGAACATCAATTATTTAAAAGAGTATCAATCATCTTAAAGGATGATATTAATTATCTTAAACGTTGGTAAAAATTATCCTACACAATTATCTTAAACTTGATTATTTTAAACACTGGTTCCTGATTATATATCGACCCTGTTAAGAAATACTGACGATCATACATCAATTTTAATTATCCGAAATAATTCGACATTTCCCAATTGTTGAATTACCCAAAAGTGCAACAGCCATCATTATTGTTAAAAGAAGAATAAACGGTCGAATTATTGGCGGAAATGTTGAAAAAGTGGAAGAAGATAAATTTTCGTCGGAGCAGAAAGGATCGTGGTGATCTTGTTAACTGGGCAAAAGCTCCGCTGACGGGGTTAGAAAAGCTGGCGTCTACCGGTTCGTAGATGAAAAGAAAACAAGGCCGCTTTTGAACGGTGAGAAATCGTCGTGTAAAAGGTGCACGATCGTTTGCAGTTTTTAAAAAACTATTTACGCTCGATTACCTAACAGGTCTTTAATGAATGTTTAATCGAGGGCAATTCAGCTACGGTTCTCTCGGTTACCTTTAACAGCCAGCTACGAGCACAAATAGGGTTGAAAGAGAAACTAATTACCTCGGTGCAAGTATTAATTAAGATGGTTGGAAAATGTGCATACACGTACAGTTAACGAGGGAATAGATTGCGACTATTTTTTCATCGTACTTTATGATGTCTATCTTTGAATTATAAATAACGACCTTTTTAATTTGATCTTGTTTCATATTTTGATCATGATGATTTTTATGTGACATGATTAAGAAGAGTTTAGGTAATTACGGTATCTGGAGATTTTCGGAATTTATAGTAATTTAGGAATTTTAGAAATTTAGGGGTGATTGGGACATTTGGGAAGTATAAGAATTTGGGGGACATGATGTAGGGAAATTTAGGGAAATTTATTTTGAGAATTTTAATAATTGGAGATCTAGGGATTTGGGGATTTAAGGAAGTCGGTATTTTAAATTCTAGGGATTGGAGAATTTGGGGATTTGAGGATTTAGGGATTTGAGAATTTGGGGATTTAAGGATTTAGGGATTTGAGAATTTGGGGATTTGAGAACTTGGGGATTTGAGAATTTGGATATTTGAGGGTTGAGGGATTTGAGAATTTGGGAATTTGAAAATTTGGAGATTTGAGAACTTGGGGATTTGAGAATTTGGGGATTTGAGAACTTGGGGATTTGAGAATTTGGGGATTTGAAAATTTGGAGATTTGAAAATTTGGGGATTTGAGAATTTGGGGATTTGAAAATTTGGGGATTTGAGAATTTGGGGATTTGAGAATTTGGGGATTTGAGAATTTGGAGATTCGAGAATTTAGAAATTTCCAGATTTGGATATTTGAGGATTTAAGGATTTGAGAATTTGGGGATTTGAGAATTTGGGGATTTGAGAATTTGGGGATTTGAGAACTTGGGGATTTGAGAACTTGGGGATTTGAGAACTTGGAGATTTGAGAATTTGGAGATTTTAAAATTTGGATATTTGAGGATTTAGGGATTTGAGAATTTGGAGATTTCAAGATTTGGATACTCGAAGATTTAGGGCTAAGAGGATTGTGGTTTTTGAGGATTTAAAAATTTGAAGTTATAGAGATTTGAGGATTTAGCGACTTAAGGACTTATAAATTAGGTGATTTAGGAATTTGGAGATCTAGAGATATTAGAATTAGAGATATTAAAACTTGGTGGAGTCTTTGGCAATCTAGGGATTTTTGAGATATTAGAAATAGTGAATTTGAGAATTTGTCAAATTGAATATTTTCAAATTTTTACATATTGAAATTATTTTTATAAACTAAGTATTTGGGAATCTTGAAATGCGGTAATTTGAGAATTTTGTGATTTTTAAATTTGGTAACTATTGAGCAATTTATTAACTCTAAAATATGCAATCACTAAATACCCTATCAATTCACTACATTTTGCGACAGCATTAAAAAATTCCAAAATATAAAATTTGAATCTGACGGTACAGAAACATCAACAGTATCAGTGCTATAAATTAATTCATCAAAATCCTAAAATATCGATGGCACATTCGGACCGTGTCTCCATAAGATTAACGATAAACAAATGAATTTTTCAATCGTTAGTTACAACATGATCAACATGCGTTCTACGAGTTTACGAGAGATTTTTATCGCGACGGTATCTCTTCTTCTCCAGGAAGACGATAAATCTACGTAACGAGCTAATTAATTGTGTCTCGCGCGAGAATCCGCGTGAACGAATCCCCTGATATAATAAAAACGGAAAAATCCCGGGATGTAGGCGCGAGCGGAATATTTGTTCCCGGCGTTGAATCGCGTCGACAGGATTAACGCTCTGGCGTGTTGCGAGCGTTGACTGAAGTGACGAGGGTGAAGATGAAGTTATTTACAAGGGTAAATCCCAACGGCTCGACACGAGCATTCGTGCTAAAAAAAAAAAGAGAGAGAATAAATGCAAAAAGAAAGAGAGAGAGATCTTGGTTGTTCTTTTGGCTTACACGTGTGTACATGTCCTACAGTTTTCATGCATGTTCTCTTCATCTTCTTTGTGCGCGCACCGAGAGCTTTGAATGTGCATGTTTCAAATCGCCGCGCGATGACTGAGGAATTTTATTTATGAAACGTATGTTTCATGGAATTTTGTTATAAATAAAGTGCTGTTGGGTGTGTTTTATGGGATGTTAGGACACATTGATCGTTTGAAGTATAATTGT
Source organism: Megachile rotundata (assembly GCF_050947335.1). Taxonomy (NCBI): domain Eukaryota; kingdom Metazoa; phylum Arthropoda; class Insecta; order Hymenoptera; family Megachilidae; genus Megachile; species Megachile rotundata. The sequence goes on from NC_134986.1 coordinate 8,369,703, forward strand.
TTCGACGAGATGGATTGTGTGAGTTAGTTAGTGTTGTTGCGGGTGCAGATAATGTACAAGTGTTGGGTGAATGTTGATGAAACAATAATTGAGAATTTTGGGTATTTGAGGTATAGGAAATTTGGCAATTTGAGAAGTTGCGAATTTCAGAAATTGGAAATTTGGGAAATTTGGGGAATTGGGGGAATTGCGGGAATTGGGGGAATTGGGGGAATTGGGGGAATTTTTGGAATTTTTGGAATTTTTGGAATATTAGGAATTTTGGGAATTTTGGGAATTTTGGATATTTTAGGAATTTTAGGAATTTTGGGAATTTTAGGAATTTTAGGAATTTTAGGAATTTTGGAAATTTTGGGAATTTTGGGAATTTTGGGAATTTGTGGAATTTTAGGAATTTTGAGAATTTGTGGAAATTTGAAATATTTTGGGAATTTGAGGAATTTGGTAAATTGTTGAATATTGAGAATTTAGAGAATTTTGGAATGTGAAAATTGGAGGAATTTTGGGAATTTTAGAATTTTAGGAACTTTGGGAAAATTGAGGAATTTGTAGAATTTGGAAAATTTTAGAAATTTTGGACTCGTATTCTTCGAACTTCACAAACTTTGTGTCTTTATTGAATGAATTTAGGAACTTTACAAATACAAGTCCAACCTTCTTCACATTCTCAAGCTCACTAAATATGATCTTCTAAAATTTACATCTCCACCAACTCGAAAGTAAGTAATAACCTCAATAATTAAACATTAACGTGTATCTAACATTTGTATCTAACAGCCTATTTATTTTACAACACTTTTCAATTTCGAAATAACTATAAAATACGAAGGTTAATTCAACAAACTTATATTTTTCTCCCATCTTTCACTTTGACCCGTTAAATATTTCGAACTAAGAAAGGCATTCCATTAAACAGAAAGAAAGTTTAGCATCTTCAGCCATAAATAAACTGTTCCCATATTTCAGGCGAAATCGTGAAACATTTTTTATGTATTCCATAATTGAGAAGTTATTTAATATAATCAAGTTAAGGGAACTTTAAACATGGCTCTGCTTTGCATACTTTTCCCTCCTTGTTTACTGCTTAATTTTGGAACGTTCCGTGTTTGAAAGTTCGGTGTAAAAACTAGGATATTCCATTAGAGAAAAATGCAGTTATTACCATCATCCTTGTATAAATTGTACCTCGCATTATTTGATTCGCTTAACATCGTTTAATATTTCTTTGTGTAACTCGCGATCGATAACTGCGAAATTATTATTTTATATTGTCGTATGTTTTGTATATATAATTTCGCGTCGCTTTTGTGTGCAATCTTTCGAACTGGGGTAGAAAAACTAGGACATTCCATTAGAGAAAAATGAAATTTATTACCTGCATTCATCAATTTTGTTCTGCGTGTATTTTTCCCTTCACGCAAAGCTGCATTTTGTGTAAATTATTTATGCATTTATGGTACCGTTGCGTAACTTAGGTTAATGAGGTCACACAAATATTTAGACTAATAACTTTTATATTTTTTAAATTGAAACACAGTTTTTCATTAATGACTGACAGTTTAATATCATAAAATCCAATTACTGATAAATAAAACTAAACAATTCTTCGGGGAATATTTAACATTACCTAAATAAAGAAAATATTTTACAAAAGTATTCGCATAAACATTCGATAAACGAGAAGTTATTTAAAACAATACAGTGGATCCTCTGTGTTTTTGTACTTTTTTTTAAATTTATTTTTGACGGCGATGAAAAATATTTTTATAAGGGCTCGGCGAGAAAATTGTTTGGGCAGATTAGATTGTGTCTGTTGTTTTATTTCGTTGTTCAGCGTTGTTTCATGCATGAGCGCGAGTTCTGACTTCTATTATCCCGCGTGTAAATAAAGTTTAAGTGAAAAAGTTTGCCAATAAATTTTTACACCAACGATAACGCGAGTTCTCCGCATATTTCGCCGCAAATTTCATCCCCTACCGATGCTATCTAGCGATTTTTAAAATTTATGAACCCCGATTCGCTGCGTCACGTTCAACTTTAAATAAAAGAAATCTGAGGGACATGGATACAAAATTCCTATTGTGACGCTCGGGAAATGGGAAACTTTTCTTTCGCGCTTTCGCAAAAAACTTTTTCCCCTTTCGCGTTATACTTTGGGGAATATTCTTCATTTTATTGTCATAATATTAAATGAAATAATATTTATTACATGAGCGTTCTTTACATTGCGAACGCGTTATTTTCCCTTTTGCTGTCTGCTACACCTCGGATAGTGTCCGCCAATTAAAAATTAACGCGAAGTTACTCAGCGTCCTGTTTTAAATTCAAAACGACGCGTGTACAGTTCGCGTATCGTCGAGATATTAAAAAATTCCCTTTATTATGATAATCGTACCCTTGTTACCGGTCGTTTTTTTATTATCGCACAAAAACGGGGTCTCGATTAAAAAATTTCTTTCTTCGGATACTCCGTTGAGAAGAGGGTAATCGTTATTAGAAGACCGTCGCTCGCGTGTTTCTTGTCGAGTAACCAGCCGACGTGGTTCTCTTTTTTACTATACATTTGTTTGTTGACTGAAGGACACGCTCGGATCAGTCGAGATAAAAACGTTCATTATTCCTCGATCGATAATCGTATAACGAGGGGTATTACTCTTTTATGCAAAAAATGTTCGGACGATAATTAAGAAAGGAATTTATGAAATTGCAGGAAAGTGGGACGCGCAATTTTGTAATTATCGATGATTTGTGGATTATTGAGGAACTTTTATATTCAAACTATAATTATTTGATGTGATTAAAATGGATGTGCTTAAAATTGTAATGGTGTGGTACATTGCAGTTGTAATTGTAGTTACTATAGATACTACGCATTGTCGAATTTAAATGTAGTTGTCAGATTATTTAGAATTTTTTGTTACATATTTTTGTTATAGTTATTATGTTAAGTAATTTATGATATTCTTAGCTTTTCATTTTGTTCAGATTCGTTGACAGTGATAGAAATGTGGTCAGACTATTCAGAATGTTTGTTATATATTTTTGTTATAGTTATTATGTTAAGTAATTTATGATATTCTTAGCTTTTCATTTTGTTCAGATTCGTTGACAGTGATAGAAATGTGGTCAGACTATTCAGAATGTTTGTTATATATTTTTGTTATAGTTATTATGTTAAGTAATTTATGATATTCTTAGCTTTTTATTTTGTTCAGATTCGTTGACAGTGATAGAAATGTGGTCAGACTATTCAGAATTGTTTATTATATATTTTTGTTATAGTTATTAAGTTATGTTAAGTAATATATGATATTTTTAGCTTTTTATTTTGTTCAGATTCGTTGACAGTGATAGAAATGTGGTCAGACAAGTAGAACAGTGATATAAGTAGAATTGGTCAGCGATTGATCAGACAGGAGATTTAGCTTGAGATTTGTAAGCTTTTTAAGTTTTATTCAAATTCAACTATTACTTAGATTTTTATTTAGATTAATAGTAATGGAACGGGTTAAAAAGTTCAGTCAGACAAGTAGAAGAGTGAGACAAGTAGAGTTAGTTAGCGATTGATCAGACAAGAGATCCAGCTTAAGATTTTATAAGCTTTTTAAGTTTTATTCAAATTCAACTATTACTTAGATTTTTATTTAGATTAACAGTAAAATAGGTTACAAAGTTCAGTCAGACAAGTAGAAAAGTGGTGCAAGTAGAATTAATAAGTAACTGATCAGACAGAATACTTAAAGACTTTCAAATTTCTTATATTATATTCATATTTATTGACGTTGATAGATGTAGTGTACAGCTAATCAGACAAGTACAAAAATCATGTAATTGGAATTAGTCAGTGACTGATCAGAAAAAAAAATTGAATTAAAGTTTCCAAATTTTGTTCCATTTTTTTTTCAAACTAAGTAGTAAAAGTGCAGATGTTCAAACAAGTAAAATATTACTAATAATAACGAGAAGTAATTGAACAATCGCAAGTATTTTCTACTTACTACAATTTTCCTTTTCATACAACAAAAATTACTTCACCCAATATATCAAAATTGAAAATCAAACTAAGAGAATTTTAATATAACAAAAATTACTGAAAACGGTAAATTACTTGTAATATTATTTCTAATTTACTTTGAAACCCATAAAAATTCAGGAAATCAAATTTTCAACTGCCCGAGAGAAGTTTTTTTAAAAACATCGCGTTAATATTCGTGGAGGTAACACGATATAAAAATACGATATTTATTCGCTTCCTTCGTAATATTTAATATTTTTATCGCGCTTTTAACGACGTGCACGGATTCTCAAATTGCGAAATTGAGAAAAAAGAAGAGGGCGATCGGCGTATAATTTCATTCGAATCGATCGACGCGATATTAACGGCGATAATTTGATTGTAAATAAAAGACACGGAACGACGTTGACGCGTTCTGAAAGTGTACTTAATGTTTCTGTTCTCGTTAAGTCGGGTGATAAATAGCAGTTAGCGAACTCCTTCGAGCTGAAAACGCCAGAAACAGTATTAGTTTCGTGCATTTCTTGCAAACGGGACATCGCCTCGTGACTGGTTCACTTAACATGCAAACACGTCGAACAAGCAATTAGAAACTTTATTTTAAACGACCGTCAAAGTCATAGTACGAGACATCATTTACGCGGAAGAAGTGTTTATTTAATACGGTATGAACTAACGAAACTTTCGATTCCGAGAACACGAACTCGTAACTTGTCTACATTAATGTTAATCCACTTCAATTTTCTTGCTGTAGAAATTTGATAGTTGGGAACAGTTGAAAATAATTTTCAAGTACTACGTTCACTGTCAACAAATTAAAATTTCAATGACAATAATTAGTGAAAACATTGAGGAAAAATGGAGATAATTTTCAAGGGTTAATTTGACTGTCACAAAAGTTGTAAAATTAAACAAAAATAAAAATGTATATAATAAAAAAATTTTTTAAATGATTACAAATAAAAATTAGTATAATCAGCAGGAAAAGATGAAGATAATTTTCAAGCATCAATTTGACATTCACAAAAATTTTTAAAATAAACGAAAATAAAAATTGATGTAATCAACAGAGAAATGCTAAGATAATTTTCAAGAATTAATTTGACATCGAAAATTTTAAAAGTGAGTAAAAATAAAAATTAATGTAATCAACAGAGAAAGATGAAGATAATTTTCAAGCATCAATTTGACATTCACAAAAATTTTAAAAATAAACAAAAATAAAAATTGATGTAATCAACAGAGAAATGTTAAGATAATTTTTAAAGATTAATTGGACATTCAAAAATTTTAAAAATGAATGAAAATAAAAATTAATATAATCGACAGAGAAAGATGAAGATAATTTTCAAGCATCAATTTGACATTCACAAAAATTTTAAAAATAAACAAGAATAAAAATTGATGTAATCAACAGAGAAATGTTAAGACAATTTTTAAAGATTAATTTGACATTCAAAAATTTTTAAAATGAATAAAAATAAAAATTAATATAATCGACAGGAAAATTAATTTTTAATAGTTAATTTGACTGTCATAGAAAATTAAAATGAGACAAAAAAAGATTGTAGCAGAACCTTTTTAATTTTGTCTTTGAGTAACAGTTTGTTAACCCACTTTGTCATATAAATGATTGTGTAATTACTTTGATGATATGAATTAATTAACGTGTTATTATATGCAAAATGATATGCATCAATCTATTACATGATCTCCATATAATTATCTAAGCAATAATTAGCATTATATACGATTTTAATTATTAACCAATTGCTACTGTTAATTAAGAACAATTTTGAACAGTAATTAATTATTTAATATTTAGAAAAATTTTATGTAGTAATTAATTGTTATTTGTTATTAGAAACAATATTAAACAGTAATTAATTATTTCCTATTAATTATGATTTTAAGTAACAATTAATTTTTATTTCCTGTTAGAAACCATTTTAAACAGTAATTAATTAGTTGCTACTAAGAATGATTTTAAATAGTAATTAATTTTTATTTGCTATTGGGAACAATTTTAAACCGTAATTAATTATTTGCTGTTACCAATAATTTTCAACAAAAATTAATTACTTGCTTTTATGAATAATTTTAGATGGTAATTAATTATTTTCTATTATGAAAAAATTTAAATAATAATTAATTGTTATTTACAATTAAGAATAATTTTAAATAGTAATTAATTGCTATAAGCTATGAAGAGAAACTTTAACTAATAATTAATTATCTGTTACATTTCACAGTTCCTAACCTGAAACTCTGAAATACAATTAAGTCAAAAATTCATTGTGTTGAATAAATTTCATATAAAATTCACGCCTACAATACATATATTATACCTAATGTACATCAAATAAATTAAATACGAACTTTAATAAATTAGGTATTTCAAATGCAAAACAGCAAGAATTAATTATTGCGAGAAACGTTGTCAGAATGTTAAAGGTTAACCGAAGTAAATTAACAGTGTCAGTCAACCTTAAATGACGTGTAAAATTTAATGAAAAATTAAATGACGTTGTCCTTAATAATCGTTATGATAACGTGACGTGCTAACTATGGCCATTTTCGTTGCGTTAAACCGCGTTGACTGAGCCCGTTAAATTCATCTAACTATATCAATTAAAAGTCTCGTAACTTTGATTGTTCTAATTTATTATTTCCGCAACCGTTCGGATCTTTTCGAACCTGTTACATCCCGTAATGGTTCATTTTTACGGGATTACGACCATAACTTCTTTCGTTTAAAACGTATTTAGTTGGTTTCAATCCGCTTAAAGCTTTTCAGATAATTCTTCTTGCGTCTATTGTTTTAATTGGGGAACGTGCCCGTTGCAACGATTATTATCTCTATTTCCCGCGGTATTTTAAAGCTGCCCATTTCATCCTGTTATACAAACGATCATATTAACTTCGTCTCGCAGTTTAAAGGAATCTGGGTCGAAATGTGCTGCTAATGTCCTTCCTAATTACTGCTTCTAACAATTAGCCCAATTCCCATGGCGGGAAGAAAGATCTAAGGGAGAAGTTGCTCTTGGAAAGTTGATCGGAAAAAAGTGGCAAATGTCGCTGCGATTTTTTTTCTCGTTAATTTTTCTGTTTATCGTGTTCTTTCATTTGCTAATCGCCATTTGACAATTTGTAGGTAGTGCAATTATTAAATTGGTCTAATTACTCATTTATTAATTGTAAGTAGTTAAATTAGCCATTTTTCAATTTCCCAATTTTTCTGTTTTGCTACTAGTTTACAAATTTAAGTTTCCCAATTTCCTTATTTTCCAATTCATAAATTTTTCAATTTTCCAAGTCTTCAACTTTTTAATTTTTCAATTTTTCCATTTTTCAACTTTTCAACTTTTCAATTTTTCAATTTTTCAATTTTTCAATTTTTCAATTTTTCAATTTTTCAATTTTTCAATTTTTCAATTTCTCAATTTTTCAATTTAATTTCTAAGTTTCCTACGTTTCACATTTTGAAATTTCCTATATTTCACATTGTGAGATTTCCTACGTTTCAACTTTTTTCATTTCTTTTTTTTCAAGTTTCACTTAAAGAAAACAGTTAATTGTTACACTGATGATTCTGTATCGATCTCTTTTAATAAATTCAAGTGGTTCTTTAAATTCATTTATAGTAAAAATACGAAGATTTCATAACTTTCATGGAAACTAGTCGATTCTCTCGGCGACAGTTTTGAAAAAATTTCATCGGGTAAGTGAAGATTGACCCAGCCAGTCCAATCGGTGAAAAAATTCGTCGGTCTCAGTTTTCGGAGAATGAAAGTGCCTTTGCTTGCACTGTCTCTTCCAATCAATATCAATACGGCTACCTCGAAAAATACACCGACGAAAAGAGCACAGAACTTTAATTTCCAAAGATTGCGATTTGCAAATTGAAAATGAATTGAATTTTCAATCTCAAAAAATCGAAAAAGATAGAAAAACAGTGTCAGGTGTTAGAATGTATATTACAACGAGGGGATTAGACCTCAGAACAATTTTTAGTGATACAATATAAAACATTTGTAGTTTCTAATCAATTACCCATAGCAGAAATAAGCAGTCATTACATTCTAGCGAGAACTTTTTATTGTTAGTCACAATCTGGTTATGAACTCTTAAGCTTAGTAGAGTCTTTGTTTGCAGTTTTCTATTCATGTCGAGGTATTGCGTTTTATTACTTGCTACGGTCACTTTGTGCAAACAGAGCCACTTCATACGTCACTTTTATTTCCATCTCCATCCGAATTTTACCTAAACCAATAGAAAAGAAACTGTTTTCCCTCAGCAATGTCACAAAAATTCTACCCACTCCGAGCTTTTGAAACGTAAAAATTCTTCGAAGACTCTCGAGTCATCAAGTACATAGCAAAATAAACTCTAGTCCGAAGTGAAATTCATTTAGATACGGTCCACTTATATTCACTTGTTGGGAATCCTAATGATTCGCGTCGTTTAATCGTCACTTACTACTAACGCTGTGAGGCACATACAATTTACACTACGTGCTAGCGATCTTTTTTGTAGGGCATAACAAATTCACAAATATCCACCGAGTCAAAATAAATAAATTTCTCTGCTATTACGTGACAGGCAGCTTCGTTTGCAACATTGAAACGATTCAAAATTCGATGCACTTTTGAAATGTTCACGTTATTTAAAACATAGTTATATAAACTTCGAGGACTCTCGAGTAAGTACACGGCAAAATAAACTGTAGTCCGAAGTCAAATTCATTTAGATACAGTCTACTTGTACTCACTTAATGGGAATCCTAATGAATCGAGGTGCTATTTAATCGTTACTTCTGTTGACACTATAATGGACATTAAAAATTATTATCAAAACTATTCAGAATCGTACAATTATTTCCCATAATTTAACTATTATTTTTTTTTCTTCGAAATCATTTCTTTTTTTCTTACAAATACAACTTTTGTTTTGTTCGAAAATACGACTAAACATTAAGAAAATATCTCACGTTCATTCGCCACAAAGGCTACTCGTAACGACTTTTTGCTACTTTCGACGACCATTATCGATCCCTAAACTTTCCAATCGCAGTTCCACAAATCCTTGCGACAGAAAGTTCCGCGAAAAATAAAAGAAAACAATAAAACAAAGAAAAGAAACGTGGCATTTTTCACAAGTTGAGCAAAGACTAAACCGCCTTTCGAAACTTACACCTTCAATCTTTCGGTGGAGGATTACTAAAGTACTAAACTGTATTATATTATTATTATTATGATTCGATTATATTGTACTCATACTTATTTCATGGATATATGTGTTAAATTATGATATTATTTGTTTCATACACTTTTTATTATTTTGGAAATTTTGGAATTTGAGAATTTGAGAATTTGAGAATTTGAGAATTTGAGAATTTGGGAATTTGGGGATTTGAGAAATTTTGAATTTGAAAGATTAGGGATTTGAGAAATTGGGAATTTGAGAAATTGGGGATTTGAGAAATTGGAGATTTCAGAAATTGAGGATTTAAGAAATTGGAGATTTGGGAAATGGTGGATTTGAAAAATTGGGGATTTGGGAAATGGTGGATTCGAGAATTTGATAATTTGAGAAATTGGGGATTTGAGAATTTGGAGATTTCAGAAATTGGGGATTTAAGAAATTTGGAATTTGAGAAATTGGGGATTTCAGAAATTCAGGATTTTATAAATTGAGGCTTTGAGAAATTGGGGATTTGGGAAATGGTGGATTTGAGAAATTGGGGATTTGGGAAATGGTGGATTTGAGAATTTGAGAATTTGAGAAATTGGGGATTTGGGAAATGGTGGATTTGAGGATTTGAGAATTTGAGAAATTTGAGATTTGGGAAATGGTGGATTTGAGAATTTGATAATTTGAGAAATTGCGGATTTGAGAAATTGGAGACTCGAGCAATTAGGGATTTGAGAATTTAAGAATTTAGAAATTTTATAATTTGTAAACTTAGGGACTTGCAAATTTATAAATTTACGAATTTAGATATTTAGGAATTTGCCAATTTAATAACGTCCTAACAAGAGATTTAGGAATTTGATAACATGCTAATTTGCAAATCCCAGAATTTGACCACTTCGTAATCCGCTATCTCGAGAATGTGGTACTTCAGATACTCGGAATATCTTACCTACTTTACTAAAATTGAAATTTCTAAATTACACCACCCAAAAATATTGTAACCAAAAATAAAAATATTGCGACGTCAAACTGAAAAAATTCCATAATTCAACGATCGACAGTTGACTGGTTCAAGTTTCGCATCGTTATAGAGGAATCAAGGAAGATCGAGGCATTCATATTGGTTGCTTCATCGTCATCATCGGAGCAGCTGCTTTTGACTGCGCGTTAGCATCTAGAACACGAGAAGCATTTGCTATTAAGTAGAACACCAGGGCTTCATTTCCTAGACAATGTTGGAATAATCGTCTATGAAGCAAGCTATAATATTGACCGCTATTCGGGCCACCGGTTTCTGCCGTTTTCTCCCTCTGCTCCTCCTCTCCTGTTTCGTCTTCTGTTTCCAGAATTTCGCATTAATATGCATATCAAAATGCGCCACGAGTCTGCATTTTCTGCAAGCATCGTGCATTAAAATCGAGTACCGCAGGCTCCCTTGATTATACGACCGGGGATTTTTCATTATATTCTGCTTGTTGAGCTGTAATTGCACTCGTGTTGATTGTTAATTCCGTTGGTGGTTAACTTTGAGATGGTAGATCGCTGGAATGCTTTCTAATTGAGATGCATTGTGCCGTGGATTAATGGAACATGATGCAGGTTCGTTATTAACCCTTTGGAGACGACAGACGAACATGCATCTGCATTTCAAGAAAGTTATTATACTCACACATTTGTGCATGCAGGTTACACATGATTCGCGTACTTGCTATTCTCAGATTTCGCCGGAAATAAACATAAGTCACGACATTAGCTTCGCAATCTGTATCGTGCTCTTCTCGTTGATTCTTGGCGCGACAGTTGCACCCGATGTGTCGGGTGAACTCGTTTGTGTATAAGATAGGTTGAAAAATTAACAATATAGGTACGGTGCTGATTGAATTTATTCAGCATAGGTTTTTAGTAGGTTTTAAAGTGACTTGGTTGAATGTTGAATCGTTTCTGATATTTTTACATTTTGGTATGTGCGAAGTAAACAATTTTTTGGTTATGGAGTGGTGGTTCTACCAATCCGACGTAAGCTGTAGAGGGAGGAAATAGAATAGAGGGAGGAAATAGAGGATAATAGAAGAATTTTTGGGGACAAGTTTACAGCGTGACGGTTAACTATGGTTGATATGGTCTGAAAAATATGGTGCCTTAAAACAGTTTGGGTTTTACATTATGTGTAGCGTGAACGGTTTGGGTTCTAACTTTCCAATACTAAGAGGCTTCATCAAGAATATCAATTATTTCAAATAGTGTCAATCTTATTAAAGAACATCAATTATTACACACAGTGTCAATCTTATTAAAGAACATCAATTATTTCTAAGTTAACTTCACTTTACCTCACCTAACCTGACCTATCGACTACCGCTGTCAGATTCAGAATAAAGCTATTTGCAAAGAAAGTTAGCTTAACCCTAATCGAACCTCTCCCTTTTGATCATCAGATTCATAACAAAGCATCACTAAGAAGGTTAAAAAAAAATATAAAAATTGGAAAAAGTACCTATTTTGCATAATTATCAAAATATTACAGTATCGACCATCTAACTATTCTTCAACGATCTAACTATTCTTTAAATAAGATATTACTATTACAACAAGAGCACCGTAACAAAATTTCGTAACAGAAAAGGTAGAAGCTGCAGTTACTTTGATCGGCAGTTTCAATAGTTTCATGGAAGCAAACGTTGGTGCAAAGTTCTCCGAGAGGTGTATTCGTTTACTTAGAACGATGTACAGTAGACAACACACGAGTTGGAGCATAAGAGGCTGACCCAGATGTCTGACTATGGAAAGACTACGGCCTCAATTGGTCAGAATAGAAAAATAGATATATAGCCTTGTACCGATGTCAACCTTGCATGTGGGTTGACACGTACCGATGTCAAGCTAGTATGTGGATTGACACGTACCGATGTCAAGCTTGTATGTGGATTGACACGTACCGATGTCAACCTTGTATGTGGATTGACACGTACCGATGTCAAGCTTGTATGTGGGTTGACACGTACCGATGTCAACTTTGTATGTGGGTTGACACGTACCGATGTCAAGCTTGTATGTGGATTGACACGTACCGATGTCAACTTTGTATGTGGATTGACACGTACCGATGTCAACTTTGTATGTGTGTTGACACGTACCGATGTCAACCTTGTATGTGGATTGACACGTACTGATGTCAACCATCTACATAGCCGACACGTACCGATGTCAACCTTGTATATAGTCGATACGTACCGATGTCAACCCACTTGGTGCGTGTGGCTGACCCAGGTATGTGGAAGAGCTACATTCCAACTCGTGTTGACATCTGTATTTTCGGTGGTAGCAATTGTCTTGAGAGATCGCAAGAAGTTGACAAACATTTCTAGTGGTTCATTCCGAACGTCAAGATGTGGTAGGTGTGGTTGGGGTAAGTATTCAAGATGTGGTAGGTGTAGGTAGGGTAGATGTTCAGGATGGGCTAGGTATAGTTGGGGTAGGTGTTCAAGATGGACTAGGCGTAGTTGAGATAGGTATTCAATATGGGGTAGGTGTGCTCCTTAACCCGTTACCTTATCTGTACTTTGACGAGTCTCACGTGTGACACAGTCACAGCTCAAATGTGACGAAGCTTGCATACATTTTGAATACTCTTTAACTTGAAATTTACGTTCAGCTATAATTTGTATAGTCAAGCTTCACCCAGTATAAAATACTCGCATATTAATTTTCTTTATTTCTCTTAATCTGTTCTCGTACTTTGATGAGTCTCACTCGTGATGCACTTACACTTCAAATGTGACAAATCTTACTTAAATCTTGAATACTCTTCAACTTGAAATCTAGGTCCAACTATAAGTTGCATTATAAAGGATCCCTGAATATAAAATAGTTACAACATTTAAATTTTCTTTGTTCGTTTCAATGTTATAGCCTTGAATAGTTAGTCTTGACTGACGCATCTGATAAGTAAATAGCACGGGAAGGGGTTAATATCATACCTATAAATAGTTAGTTCTGACTGACTCACTTAACAAATTGCACCACAAGAGGTTAAATCTGATCAGCCTCCTACTTGCAAAGAACAAAGTCATCGACAGTAAACATTTTCGTCAGTGCCTTTCTCTCTCGGAAAATGCTACGCGGATTTAGCGAATCCTCCAAAAAGCGAACGTTCTCAAATCGTATCTCGGGAACGATATCGGTGCTTGGCGGCGGTAATCGAAGGCGCGGATGCTCGCGATATAGGAACGTATATCGATTTACGACGTCGGGTCGGTGTATCGTCTATCCGGCGGCAAGCCATCTGTATTCATTCCTGTTCCCTCGTCTGCTTTTGTAACTGGTGGAAAGACACGGAACGCGCGGTGCCGAGCCGACACGCGCTATTGGACACCTTCCCGATGGGATATCCATTGAATCCGCGGCCAGGGAGCAAAAGACCCGAATCGAGTGAAAATAACTTTGTCGATCCACTCAAACGTGATGGCTCTTCCGTGTTTGTTCCTCTGAACTGCAAAGGGTATCGATTGATATCGTTACAGTAAAATGCTTCACTGAAAATTAAGCGTCACGCCGCGCGTTTCACGCTGCTTAACTAACTTGTTACATGAAACGTTATTGGAACTAGGTATATAGTGCATTATAGTCTACTAGGTTATAGCGATTCAAGGAATAGGGGATTCTAAGGTTATAGCGATTCGAGGAATAAGAGATTTTAGGGATTTGGTGGATTTTAGGGATACGGGGATTCTAGGGATATGGAGACTCTAAGGATATGGGAATTCGAGGAATAAGGAATTCTGGAGACATGGGGATTCTAGGGATATGGGGACTCTGGGAATTTGGGGGATTCTAGGATTATAGCGATTTGAGAAATAAGAGATTTTAGGGATACGGGGATTCTAGGGATATGGGGACTCTAAGGATATGGGAATTCGAGGAATAAGGAATTCTGGGGACATGGGGATTCTAGGGATATGGGGACTCTGGGAATTTGGGCGATTCTAGGATTATAGCGATTTGAGAAATAAGAGATTCTAGGGATATGGGGATTCTAGGGATATGGGGATTCTAGAGATATGGGGACTCTAAGGATATGGATATTCGAAGAATAAGGAATTCTAGGGATATGGGGATTCTAGGGATATGGGGATTCTAGAGATATGGGGACTCTAAGGATATGGATATTCGAAGAATAAGGAATTCTAGAGATATGGGGATTCTAGGAATATGGGGACTCTAGGGATATAGGGATTCTGAGGATATGAAGCTTCTAGGGACTCTTGGGATTCATTGGATTCTTGGGATTCTTAGGATTCTTGGAATTCTTAAGATTCTTGGGATTCTTGGGATTCTTGGGTTTCTAGGAACGTAGGACATATATTCTAGAAAAGTAGGGATTTTAGAGGCAGAGAGATTCGAGTGGTTCTAGGATTATAGGGATACATGAACATCAGAATTCTGATGAATCAAGATCCTAGAGATATTCAAATTATGAAGATACGGGATCCTAGGGACGCAGAACCATCATTGGGACACATTGATGATTGGAATACAAATAACTAGATATCTAGGAATAACTAGTTAAATGATTAGGTATCGATCTATATTTTCAAGTCAATAACCTCTAGGTATCTAGGTATTATTAATGTTAATAACCTCTCAAATCTGCTAATTTCCTGCTTTTCAAACTTCTTCCATTCCCAAACTTCCAATTCCCAAATTCTTATACTATCAAACATTCACACCATCAAATTACAAAGTTTATTCGCAACAAACAAAATTCCTAATTTTATAAATTTGACCAAAAACTTGTCCCAAAACAACGTCGCGCTAATACTTCGAAACTAATTCTTAACTCGCATTTATCACAACGAAAATTACATGCACGGTCGTCGGTGCGTTACATTTAAATTAGGTTGTGCACTTATCGTGGTAACACTTAGTTTCGAGAGGGTTAATGGTTTCGTCGACGAGCACGACGCAATGTTAACACCGAAGTTCCCGACCATCGAAGAAGTTTTAGCTGGTCATCCATTACATCGATCCCCCACTGACCTGTAATGCGCGGCAAAGGTGATCCGACGAAGCTTACAACGTTGCAGGGTGTTCGTTGCTCAGAAACGTGGAAACAACGCGGTGGAAAAACAAGTTACACCGGCCGAAGTGGCAAACGCGTTATAACGAGAAGGAAAGTGCTCGCCCGGCTTTGAAGTTTCTCCCGTTGGATTACGCCGACGGCCGTTCTTCGTCTAAATCTGGAACGAGCTTTTTCTGCCAGCTGTTCGTTTGCAATTACGTCGGACGTGGATCCTCAGTAATTAAAATGTATTTTACACGTACGCCCGTTTCTCTGCAGCGAAGACGCGTTCATTGCGAATTTACGCTTCGCTTTTGAGCAACGAGAATTTTCATTCAAATTGAGCATATTCGACGCGGGGTATTAACGCTGCTACAGGTGGGGAAGATTTAAGGTTTATTCTTAAGGAGGCTGCTTCGAGCAATAGAAATTGTTATATTTATTGTAGTTGGCGAATTATAGTTATAATTAGTTGTTGGTTGTAGTAAAATTAATGTAGCTGGGGTACATTTGCGGATTTCTTCATTTTTTCACAGAATAGAAATTTTAAATTAAGCACTTATTGTAGTTGGCAGATTATACCAGTTATAATAGTTGTTAAATATACTTAAACTGAAGGAATAGCGTTTTGAGATTTTTGAGAGAGCTTTTTGTGAGGTGGAATTAATTAATATAATTGCGATTAAACAGGTGGAATTGGTTTGTGAAATTAATTTTCATAATTCCACTGAAATACTTAAGTGTTGTACTGAATGACAGCCATTTTGATGGCAGCCGACGCTGACAGCCATTTTAAATAAGTGCCGCCATCTTGGTCACCTAACCTAAAACTCAAATATGAAGGTTAACTGATTAATATTTACAAGATATTTAATATATACCTTGATATCCAACTCCACTGCATCAATTAAATGAAAATTGCATTAAATATTATAATTCAGTAAATAATTGCAATAAATTTATTTTAACAATTTATTTATGTAAATATATTTAAAAATTTTTATATGACAAGATATGATTTGTCATACGAATACTCATGACACCAAAGAGTACCTTAAAATAATAACCTGATATTATAATTTAAAGAAATAAATATTCACAAAAACTTAATAAAGATTAGTACGCTTTTTGCAAAGTAAAAATATTTTTCATAGTAACTAAAATCTGACTAGTTTTGCACCAGGGAAAACATGACGATGCGAAAGTGACGTATGTCGTGGCACGTAATCAAATTTCGTCCGACGTTTCGATACTGGCCTCGTAACGCGACCTCGGGACCATGTAACAAGATTATCATCCAACGACATGCAATAACCTAAAAACGTAATAACAACGAACTTGTACGAGACGAGGAACATGTTCGCGATACATTATCCGCGACGTTCCACGACGAAACGCGACAAAAAGGGTGAGAGGAAAAGGAAAACGAGCTACGAGGGTGAGAGTGGATCGAGACGGATGATGAAAAATGAGAATGATATGCTAACAAGGATGAATCTTGAGGATATTGTACATAGTGGTACGAAATGACGGGGTTTGCGTTCGGAGGGTTGTTTGGGTTCATTTGTTTAATGAGGTAATTTGTTTTGTGGGATGTTTAGGTGGAGGTTTGATTGTTTGTGTAGTGGTATATTGGAGATGTAGATTTTAAGGTTTGGAAAAATGTATAGATACATTGCAGTTTGTAAGTTTTCATATTTTCGTGTTTAATACTTTTCAATTTTTCCATATTTCCAAATTTTCAAATTTCCAAGTTTCTAAATTTCTAAATTTCCAAATTTCCAAATTTTTAAATTAACTAATTTTGCATATTCACAGTCTTGAAATGTTCAAATTTCCTAATTTTTCAATTTTTTAATTTTGTAATTCATGAATTTTCAAATTTCACATTTTCCAATTTTTCAATTTTCTGAATTTTCAATCGATTTTTCCAATTATATCATTTTTCAAATTATCAATCTGCAAATTGTCAAATTTCCAGAATTCCAATTTTCTAATTCATCAATTCACCAATTACCAATTTTCGTAATTTCCTTCATTTTCCCCATTGTTCTAATCTTTACAATTTTCCTAGTTTTCTTCCTTTATCTCAGTTTCCTAATTCTCCTAATTTTCTTAATTTTCTTAGTTTTCCTAATTTTCCTAATTTTCATAATTTTCATAATTTTCATAATTTTCATAATGTTCCTATTGTTCCTAATTTTCCTCGTTTCCCTAATATTCCTAATTTTCTTAATTTTCATGACTTTATATCCATTCATGATTATCAAATATCCTTTAAATTTTTAGCAGGTAACTACCAAATATTACTTATATTTATCATAAATAAATACTACTAAATATTCACCAAAATATTCATTATACCAAATATGAGTGATTATCACCCAATCGCACTTAAATTTCCAATAAGTGATCACCAAATCACACTTAACCCCTCGCTCTCTAATATCAAGTTAGACTCGTGACGTACATTACAGTTGAACCATGACAAAACTAAATCATGTTGCATAAACATCGAGTTTTGAGTATGACACCAATTGCAGTTTGTATAATTAATGATCGATAAATCCAAAATGTATCTAACATTTCAACATTCTCTAATTACCTTAACGCTGCAATAATAATTAAGCAACCCTAATTGACGTACCTGCCGAAAAACTTATAGGCTAAGCAGTTAAATTTCCAATAAGTGATCAGCAAATCTCACTTATGTTTCCATTAACTAATTACTCAAAATCATTTAATCCCTCGATCATCCTTGTCGAAAGACGTTTTAACTGATTTCCATTCGGCTGAATAAACGAAACTGTCCAGCATCGACCCCCAGAGTATAAATCTCAATCTCTTTTCCGGATCAGCTCCTTATCGGCTAATTTCGCAGATCTTTTAGCGACGTCTCTCGTCCTGTTCAGGGACCCTAGCTCATCATTTTACCGAGACAACCCTCTCTCCGTTTTATCTACATTCCACCCTCCGTTCCATTATCTCCTCGTTCAAAATCTTTGGCTACCGTTCTCTTTAATCTTGCTCCAGTTTTTTCTCCACCGACTCCGAACTGCCTCATCCCGCTTTCTTTCCTGCTTGTTTGCCACTCTCGCCCGTTCCTTTCTCCTCTCTGCATAATTCAATTCCCATTTTCCAGCTACCTACCCGTCCAAGCTTCGTTTTTCAACGGTGTCCATTCGCTCGAGCCGTTCCTTGTTTTCCAACAAGCTCGATCGAACGCTTTTCTCGCTTCCTCTTCAAACGTTTCTTTCGAATACGACCTCTCTTTCTTACGTTCTCTTTACCCTCTCGCTCGCCACCCTCGTTCTTTTCGACGAACGGAGAAAAATAATCGAACTGCTCGATCAACATTCCGAGCTGAATCGCTTTCTTATCGGACGAGTGTTTTAGCTAATTAACCTCTTGAGCGCAGATTACTACTAACTAGATTTCGGAACACTGGATTAGGGCAGCTTCTTCGAGGATTCTGTTTTAGCAGGGGTCTCAATTTTTTTTCTAATTCTATACAATTTTATGTAATTTGAGTAATCAGAATTTTAATTGTGTTATCAAAATTTTTGTATTTGCAGTAGGGGTGTCAACAATTTTTTTCTAATTCTATACAATTTTATTGAAATTTATGTAATCAGAATTTTAATTGTGTTATCAAAATTTTTGTATTTGCAGTTGGAGGTGTCAACAATTTTTTTCTAATTCTATACAATTTTATTGTAATTTGAGTAATCACTTATATTCTAGCTAAAATATGATAAATAAAATAACTCTATGGATATACTGACAGAAAATTGTTTTGAGTGATTTCTTAAATTTTAATTTTTCTGCTCAAAGATTTTTTCAACGACTAGACTAAATTTTTAGAGGGTGAGAAGAAAGTAGTGAGATAATATTACAATACTATATTATTTCTTACAAGTTTGCAAAACCTTGAAAAAGTACAAAGAGAATTCCAATTATAAAATGTAAGACATGAATAATTTTATTACTTACATTTGTTGTTCATTAATACTTGAAAATATACAAAATTATTAACAAGTAAATATGTTAATTTGTAGAATATACAAAATTATTAACAACCGAATAATATTAATTTGCACAATACATATATGCATTTATCAACAGGTTATTCTGTTCCGATTAAAATATCGATTTACAGTACACTGATAATAATTTCACGTCTTCTGTAAAGAAATCGTATGGAAGAAATTAGGAATTTTTAGATGTGGTGAAGTCGTTTCTTACTCCAAGAGACTTTTGCATAAAATTGGTGGGAAAATTGAAAAAGTTTGAAGTGGCCGATATCGTCTGCTTCTTATTGGTTAAATTATAGAAGCTACTCAGGATTTTCATTTAGCTCCTTGCTGAATTTTTTCCACTGGAAAATAATATCTCAGATTTTATTTCCTTTTACTCGAACAATACTGGTTATGCCATTTGATGAGTCAAATAGTGTGCGCACTGAGTGCAACAGTATAATAATTTTTTATTATTTTATGCACTTTTATTGAGGGAATTAATGTTTGGGAAAATTGAGGAAATTATGAAAATTTGTGTTTTTTGTGTTTCTAAATTTTTTAATTCTCGTTTTCAGATTCTCAAATTTTTTAATTCTCAAATTCTCAAATTCTCAAATTCCTAAATTCCCAAATTAGCCAATTCCATAATTTCCCAATTCCATAACTCTTCAATTTCATAACTCTCCAATTCCATAACTCCCCAATTCCATAATTTCCCAATTCCATAACGCTCCAATTCCATAACTCCCCAATTCCATAATTTCCCAATTCCATAATTTCCCAATTCCATAACTCCCCAATTCCATAATTTCCCAATTCCATAACGCTCCAATTCCATAACTCCCCTAATTCCATAATTTCCCAATTCCATAACGCTCCAATTCCATAACTCCCCCAATTCCACAATTTCCCAATTCCACAATTCCCCAATTTCATAATTCCCCAATTCCATAATTTGCCAATTCCACAATTCCCCAATTTCATAATTCCCCAATTCCATAATTCTCCAATTCCATAATTTTCCTATTCCATAATTCCCCAATTCCACAATTTCCCATTTCCATAATTCTCAAATTCCCAAATTCCCAAATTCCCAAATTCCCAAATTCCCAAATTCCCAAATTCTCATATTCCCAAACTCTCAAATTCCCAATCTCTCATGTTTTCAAACTCTAAAATTTCCAAATTCTCAAATTCTTAACTTTGGAATCCAAATTTCTAACTACCTACCCCAAAAGTACATCCCTATCAAGAATGCGACTTATCACCCTAATACAAAACCCTAACTAGCGAAATACTAAAAAAGCACTAATAAATACATAAACAATATAAATATTAAAAAATATAAAACTACAAGATCCTCAACACCATTGAAGCCACATCTCCCTCAAAAACAACCATACTGAAAAATTGAATAAAAGTATAAAGCAAATTCGTAGAAAACGAGGTAGATGAAGGGATTTTCTAGGATACTTTGAAAAGTAGCCAGAACGTGCACTTGGAGTGAATTTCTCGTGGCCGTTATTCGTTGGAGACCATTTCAAAGAGCAAATATGACCATTTGAACGGGGCAGGCAATATCGTTTTATCGACAGGACTCGTGTGTCCTTTCATTTCAGGATCAGTCTGTAATTAGCGGTTAACAGGATAGCAAAAGGCTGGCCTCGTTGCTGCTCGTCGATCCTACCTAACGATTTCTCTTTCGAGTTATTTCTGCCCGGTAACCTTGCTACGAGCTGGCGTCGATTCAACGAGCAAAATGCTGCTCCTTTGTGGACGCTTCGTTTCGTGAAATTGTTAGCTCGTTTTATACCGTTTTCACTGCATTTTACCACGCGAAATATTGTGCGATATCAAGTTCAAAGCGTTCAGGAATGTCGGTCATTTCAATCACTTTCACCGAACTCTTCGGAAATAAAAAGAAATTTCTGGTGTTGCCACGTGATTTTATGAATTTTGAGGGTTGGAGAGTTTGGAAGCTTCAGATAAAATTATGTGTACATCGATTTTTTAATGCAAACATAATTTATAGTAGGATCCTTTCTTCTTCAATCACTTTTAATTTCAATATTTTCACTGAGTTCTTCAAAAATAAAAATATTAACACATTTTGTTATCACAACGTGATTTTATAAATTGTTACTGTTGAACAGTTCAATATACAACTTCAGATAAAATTGATGTATGCATTGATTGTTGCATTGTACAAACATAATTTATGTACAGAGACTTTCATTATTTTCATGTCCAACCCTGTTAATATATTTGTGAGTCAGTTATCAAATTTGATGTCGTTTTTATTTTACCACGAAGTATATCAAGTTCGAAGCGTCCACTGTCGGCCATTTTGATTACTTTCACCGAACGTCCGCCATTTAAATTAGTTCAAAGTTATACAGTTATAGCAAGTTATAAAACTATAGCGTCAAAACCGAGTGAATTAAAAAAAAACGATGAAGTAACAGAAATTCAGGAATATTTAGAGAGGCAGATTTTTAAGCACAGATTCCCCGGTGTTCTTCCGTTCTGTTTTCTCTTTAGACTTTAGAAATACACAGTAGCCTCGAGATAAGGTACCGAATGTCTCTCTCCTTTTTGTTTCTCTATCCTTTCTTTTTTGTATACAACCTCGAGGGTTGTTTTTTCAACGGTTGTAATACTTTCTTTGTTCTCACCGTGTGCACCATTCTATAAACTCGAGAGTGTTTGGGTCACCGAGAGTTATGTTTTAGCGTTTAGCCCTGTAGTTCCCTTAGCTCGCTAAAGTATTCTGCCCGGGCGAAAACTTTCTTTTTCCGTGTCCAGAAACTCTCGTTTACAGCGCAAAGTAGAATAAGCTCGAAAGAGGAGGGCGTCTTTCCGGCCTTTTCGGCTGGATACGAAAAACTATTGTTTCGAGATAGTCCATTGTCCCGTTGAGAAACGTCCCCTTTCAAAAGTCATTTTCCTTAACCCTCTTTAATTGTACGTCGTAATTTCGTTTAATTCCATGTAATTTTGCTTTACGGCTTAATTTAATCACTGCGGCGTATGTGGACAATTTGCTGCTTGACAAGGTAACAATTTTATATTTAGGTGTTAACACGGACCAATCAGAGCGCTAGAATTATTACGCGTTGGAAACTACGCGTTGGAAACTACGCATTGGTTAACTACGCGTTAGATTCCTACGCTTAAAATTACCACACGCTGAACTACTACGCGTTCGATTACCACGCATTAGATTCCTACGTTTAGAATTACCACGCGTTGCATTATTACGCGTTGAATTACTACGCGTTGAATATGCACGCGCTAGATTACTACGCGTTGGATATCCACACGCTGTATTACTACGCGTTGTATTACTACGCGCTGGATTACTACGCGTAGGATTACCATGTGTTGCATTACCACACGTTGCATTACTACGCTTAGAATTACCACGCGTTCCATTACTACGCGTTGGATTACTACGCTTTGAATATCCACGCGCTAGATTACTATGCGTTAGATATCCACACGTTGGATTACTACGCGTTAGATTACCACGCATTAGATTCGTACGCATTAGATTCCTACGCTTAGAATTACAACGCGTTGCATTACTACGCGTTGGATTACCACGCGTTGGATAACTACGCGTTATCCGAAGCTGCCGCTCTCGCGTCTGCGCATGCGTAATCTCGAGCTCTGATTGGTCCGCGTTTTTAGTTAATAATTCAAAAACGAAGCTTGAAACCCATTTCTGCAAAGGGAAATCTTATTCAGAATCAGCTACCCTCCATTTCAGGGACCTACACTAGTTATGAGACACTCTGTATGTACATATTCACACACACATCTAATGCTATAACGCATACTTTGATTTTTCCCATACTATCACCGCTGTATTCTGAATTATTCAACTTACATTTAAAAAACCACGTTACAACTTCAAAATAATTTTTATTTTTATTTTTGAAATAAAAGCACTGAAGTACTAAAAGTACGAAAACCCAAGTTTCCAATTAATTTCCGTAGAATCTGTTCTAGCGTTTCAAGAAACGAATTAAGAAACTAATTGTTTGGTGTTCTGAGTTGCTCGGAATATAATTAACGTAATATTTATGGGTATTTTGTCAAGCCCAAAAACGTTTCACCTTTGCAATTTCAAACTGATATTTAAGACCATATGAACGTCTCCACAACTTGACGTTTTTAACAATTGACAATAGCCTTCTAACAGGCCAGAAAAGCACGTTTTCCTAACACCAATATACCTTTTCTTAAAGAAGTTTATTTCCATGGTCCTAAACTGTGCACCCCACTAAAGTGGGCCTACGCGCTCAAACTCCGATGATAAACACATGGTGCCCTTTTATTGCTTCCTTTGAAGGACCCAAATCACTTAACTGTTTGGGTCACCTTATTAACGACACCTTATTTACAACCCTGGAGTGAAGGCTAAAAATCTTACAATCCTATTCACTGAACCATCTCACCAATCAGTATTTTTCACAAATAACTATCTGTCCTGATTGGCCCTTTTTGGTAACGCCTTCACGTCCTGAACTTCCTTCGTTGCTTTCATTTCTGGCTGTTTAGAGTCGACTAGTTAGTCTTAAATCAGCTTCCTTAGAATATACTTACTTCGGTCAGTCTTACATTAACCTTGTTACTATCAACGACTTCAACATACAACAATCATTACTACCAGTGGGATGATGATCTACATCCTTCATTGACCTGGGCACACCAGTGTGGAGGACTCTGAGCCACTCTATCAATTCTGCTCTATAATACTAAATCTACATATAATTCCACTACCGTAACAAGTTGTGGAAACGCCATGGGTCGACGAAGATTTACAACCTTCGAAATTAACTATAAATAATTAATATTTTACCCAGCGCGCGTGAACATTGGAAAGGTTTCGAAAGAACAAAGTGGAATAAAAAAGTGAATGTAGAAGGTAGAATGAAAGATCGTAGTATTTTGGCACACAGCATGGTTCCCCATCGATTGCGACGTTTTCCGAGCTAGTGAATAGAGGTCGAGTAGACGAGAACAGCCATCGGGCTGAGTGTTTTCCCGCGTGTATCCACGAACGGTCTGGTAAATACATTAGGTATCGACGTGGTTTCGCGTGAAAAGGGCCATTTGCATCGGGAATGGTGGCAACGGGTACGGGAAGGCATTCGTCATCGCTGGTATTCGTGTTTTGGGACGACGTCGATCGTACGCTCGGGTGCAAACCGAAAGCTTCCTTTCGGTGCGGATGGATATAGACATTTAATTATCTTCAAATTCTAATGTAGAGAAGCTCCATTTTCGATTCGGAAATTTGGGTAGATGGCATGTTGCAAATTTTAAAGGTAAATTTATAGAAGTTTGGGAATATGGGAATTTAGATGTTTGGAAATTTGGAAATTTGATAATTAAAAATTTGGAAGTTGGGACTTGGAAATTTGGAAGATTTTAGATCATCAAATTCCAAATTCCAAAATTGCCAAATTCAAAAATTCAAAAATTCCCAAATTCCACAATTTTCAATTCCAAAATTGCCAAATTCCAAAATTCCCAAATTCCCAAATTTTCAATTCCAAAATTTTCAGTTTCAAAATTTCCAAACTCCAAAATTGCCAAATTCCACAATTTTCTATTCCAAAATTTCCAAAGTCCAAAATTGCCAAATTCCAAAATTTCCAACTTCCAAAATTTCCAATTTCCACATTTAAAAATTCTCAAATTCCCAAATCTCCAAAATCTCCACACAAGTGTTCCAAATTTACCAATTATCCCCGAAAATCGCAAGTCCCTAAAATGCCGACCTCGGAAAGCAACCAATCAAGAATTCGGAAGCGGTAGCCCAGCCTCTCCCTTAATTGGCCCATTTTCTTCAAGAAAGTTTGATTTGCTCTCGACTGTACAGCGTTAGCGAGGGTACAGAAGAGAGAGAAGTGTACGAGAGAGAGGTTCGTCTCCGCATGATAACGAGTGCTAGCACGATACGATACAGGAAATGCAGCTCGTGCCGCGAGTATATCCGAATGCAGCCACCGCGGTGGTTGCAGAAACTCGAAGCCGGCTCATATTTCCATACAAATTGCAATACGTGCGAGACCGTATCTTGGCGTGTTCGGGCGCATCGCCCGTTTAATTGTTCCGGCTGATCGTCGCGGAAAAATACGACGTGGTGCTCTTTTTCTCCTTCCCGAAAGGAGGAGCAGCTTTATTTGAGGTTTAATATCCGAGTCGACCCGATATCGACTGTCGATCCGAGTGCACGGATAGATCGTACCGGGGAAATTTAACGCCGGCGAACGGAGAGATAATTTTCGCAATTGTGGCTTAGCGGAGTTTAACCTACTGTAACCGGAATTTATAGTCGCGATAACAAATTGTAACGTACCTTAACACGTTGGTTTGATGTGACGAAGAGGTTGTACCATTATCTGATTGCCAATTGACGAGATTTTGGAGCAATTTTTTTTTTGGATATATATTTTATTTTGGTGTTGGATACTGGTTTTTGGATATTATTTTATATTATTGTTAATGAGATGGGATAAAGGTACAGTGTAGTGATAGCTTGTATTGTGGTAGTATGATAGTGTATTTGTGAGGTGTAATAGTGTAATAATATAGCAAAGTGGTGGAATAATGAAATAGTTGTATAGTGTAACAGCAAAGAGGTGCAATAATGCAGTAATAGAATAATGAAATTGTAATATAATAGTATAGTGAAAGAGATGATCAGCAATATGATAACATACATTTTACAGCGGTACAGTAGTATAGTAGTATAGTAGTATAGTAGTATAGTAGCATAGTAGCATAGCAGTATAGTAGCATAGTAGAATAGTAGTATCGTAGCATAGTAGCATAGTAGTATAGTAGCATAGTAGCATAGTAGTATAGTAGTATAGTAGTATAGTAGTATAGTAGTATAGTAGTATAGTAGTATAGTAGTATAGTAGTATAGTAGTATAGTAGTATAGTAGCATAGTAGTGCAGTAGTATAGTAGTATAGTAGTATAGTAGCATAGTAGCATAGTAGCATAGCAGTATAGTAGCATAGCAGTATAGTAGTATAGTAGTATAGTAGTATAGTAGCATAGTAGTATAGTAGCATAATAGTACAGTAGTATAGTAGCATGGTAGCATAGTAGCATAGCAGTATAGCAGTATAGTAGTATAGTAGTATAGTAGTATAGTAGTATAGTAGTATAGTAGTATAGCAGTATAGTAGTATAGTAGTATAGTAGTATAGCAGTATAGTAGTATAGTAGTATAGTAGTATAGCAGTATAGTAGTATAGTAGTATAGTAGTACAGTAATGCAGTGGTATGGTAGTATGGTAGTGCAGTGGTATGGTAGTATAGTAGTGCAGTGGTATGGTAGTATAGTAGTGCAGTGATATGGTAGTATAGTACTATGGCAGCACAGTGGTATGGTAGTATAATACTAAGGCTGTGCAGTGGCAATGGTAATATAATACTATGGCAGTACGGTGGTATGGTAGTATAGTACTATAGTTGTATCGTATTCTTGCAAAAGTAATATATTTCAATAGTAATACAATACCACAACAGTATAGTGATGCAGTAATACATAGTAGCACAGCAGTATGGTTGTACAATGCTACAATAATATAGTTGTATAGTAGAATCATTGCAATAGTGGAGCAGTAAAGGAATACAGCACTGTTATAGTAGTACAGTTATATCATGAAACAGTGGTATATGTACAGTATAGTAGTAAAGTGGAGCAAAAGAATATTTTGAAACTACAGTACAATAAATTACCAAAATAGTTCTAATTGTATGATATTATATTTACGTTATTATAGTTCCAGTAATAGTATGCTATAATATATCATATAATATTGTATAAAATACGTGAAAACTCTCTTGTTACAAATTTTTACAGTTTCTAAGTAATTAACGTTTTAGATAACTCGTACGGTAAACACCGTAGAATAGATGGGTATTTCAACACCGTGTTACGAACACCATGTTCTCCAACGTGTGGCTTTATCCCACACTCGACGCGTAAATATCAATCACTCGTTCGCATAGGTGTTCTGCACAGCGCTACGGAATTACGATGTCGACATTCATGCACTTGCCCATAATCGATATCGATATCGAAATTGTTCTATTACTTGCATCCAACCTTCTTTTTCTATCCTCGCTCGGAATGGAATCAGAGAACATTGAAATTCTCATAATCGCCAGACAATTGAATCGGAGATTAAACGCGATAACCTGTAAAAGCTTTTTTATTCTTATGCGTTGTACAGATATCGAGAGAGGGTTTTTACTTTTCATTTTATTTCGGTTTCATGCGGAATTTGACAAGTTCGAAATTTTCTTGGGATTCTGATTTTATTTCGGATTGAATTGTGGTTTAAAGATTAAAAGACTATGAAGATTTGAATTGTCGAAAAAGGGGGAAAAATGGAAAAAAATTAGGGCTTTCCATGTTTTGAAATCTCTGTACATATCTTCAGATATTCGAGCTCTCAAATTTTGAAATCTTAAATTCGAACCTTTTAAATTCTCACATACTCAAATACCCACATCCCCAAATTCTCACATACTCAATTACCCACATTCCTAAATTTTCATATCCTCCAATTCTTACATCCCTAAATTCTCACATACTCAAATACCTACATTCTCAAATTCTCACATCCTCAAATTCTCAAATCCTCAAATCCGCAAATCCTCAAATCCTCAAATCCTCAAATCCCAAGTCCACAAATCCCCAAATCGTCCAAATGCAAAACTTCTATAAATTTCACCTACAGTTTCCTATCTTTTCCCCACTCAAATTTGCCATTGAAAATTCTTGAAGCCTCCAATGAAGTCCGAGAAGCAAGCTGATATTCCTCGCGATGCTTTTCCGTTGATTCGCCGCGAAGAAAAATGGGACCGAAGGAAAATAAGGTAGAAAGAAGAACCTAACGAAGTTACCGCAACTACGACCAACACTTCCAATAAGGGCTGGGGGTGGAAGAGGAAATTACATTGAAGAATTACTTCAACAGATTTCCTGTCAAACTCTTCCTCTCTTTCGCCACGTTCTTTATACATTATCATTTTTTATCGCCCGCGATGCAATCACGGTAAGCAATCAAGAAATCTTGCGTTAATGTCGTTCGAAACTGAAAGTAATTCAGACATCACTTATTATTTATTATAATAAATTTTTATGTGCAATATCAAGGTTTTATGTGCAACATCAACGTTTTATGTGCAAAAATATATCAGATATTTAGGGTAAAATTTTGTTTACATACAGCTGTGTGACTAGAAAAATTACCTATAGCAGCAAGACCCAAGGTCATTACATTCTAGCTAATATTTTTTTATTGTCAGTCAAATCTGGAATTCTTAACCTTAGTAGAGTCTTTGTTTGCAGTTTTCTATTCATGTCGAGGTATTGCGTTTTATTACTTGCTACGGTCACTTTGTGCAAACAGAGCCACTTCATACGTCACTTTTATTTCCATCTCCACCCGAATTTTACCTAAACCAATAGAAAAGAAACTGTTTTCCCTCAGCAATGTCACAAAAATTCTATCCACTCCGAGCTTTTGAAACGTAAAAATTCTTCGAAGACTCTCGAGTCATCAAGTACATAGCAAAATAAACTCTAGTCCGAAGTCAAATTCATTTAGATACGGTCCACTTATATTCACTTGTTGGAATCCTAATGATTCGCGTCGTTTAATCGTCACTTACTACTAACGCTGTGAGGCACATACAATTTACACCACGTGCTAGCGATCTTTTTTATAGGGCATAATAAATTCACAAATATTCACCGAGTCAAAATAAATAAATTTCTCTGCTACTACGTGACAGGCAGCATCGTTTGCAGCGTTGAAACGATTAAAAATTCGATACTACACTTTTGAAATGTTCACGTTATTTAAAACATATTTAAACGTCTTCCACGCGCCCTTTAAACGTCACTGCTCACTTACTATCGCCACGTTACGACGCACATACGAAGATCTCAATTAACGATTGGTGACGCTTCGAGACATTGCAAGGTTGTAGTAACAGAACCCTGTCACGTACAGAATGAAAATTGCCTCGCAAATAAAAAGAAAAAGAGACCGGACGGTAAATCCACGATGGTCGGAGATCGATAGGGCTCGTGATGCATCCTGTTCAAATTTGCATTCGTACCAACCGACGTAAAAAAAAGGGACGAAAAAAGGAAGGAACCGTGTTTCGTAGGCGATCGAGAGATCGTTAGAAATTAATTGGAACGAGCCACGCTTCTCCTCGACGGACACGTTTTAATTTCCCGCTCTTTTCAGCCGGAAATCCGCGATATCCGGGTCTGTTCGGGTGTCGCGATTGCGGCCATTATTGCTTAACAAATGCACGACGAAATTGAAATCAATGGTTCGTTTGTTCCGCTCTCTTCGCGAGACACTTGACGAAATTAATTAGAATAAAAGAAAATTGAGAACCGAAAAAAGATACGTTGTTGTAATTTCAATTAATGACATCGTTGAAACGCGAGTAATTAAAATGTTTACTTTTATTTCGGACTGCGGAGCTTCGAATATGGAAAAATTAATCTCGGATGCAGTATTCGAGTTTATTTGGTAATATCGTTGATGGGCAGTTGAAGTGCCCGTTGGAGGACGTGGACGTGTACAGGGTGAGAAATGATGAGAGATGAGGATTTCATATGTTTCAATTTGGTTATTTGAGGATTTACGGATTTGAGGGTTGGAGATTGCGGTTTGAAATGGGGAGATTTTGGGATTTGTACATTTTTGGTGGTTTGGGGATTTTGGAAGTTTTGGGAATTAAGGGTTTGAGGATGCAGGGATTTGGTGATTTCACAGGTTAGATAGTTGCGAAGTTAATAATTTAGTGAGTTAGAAATTTGGGGGTTTGGGAATTTGGGGATTGGGAAATTGGGGATTGGGAAATTGGGGATTGGGAAATTGGGGATTGGGAAATTGGGGAACTGGGAAATTGGGAAATTGGGAAATTGGGAAATTGGGAAATTGGGAAATTGGGAAATTGGGAAATTGGGAAATTGGGAAATTGGGAAATTGGGAAATTGGGACATTGGGAAATTGGGAAATTGGGGAACTGGGAAATTGGAGAATTGAAAAATTGGGGAGTGGGGAAATTGGGAAATTGGGAAATTGGGGAGTGGGGAAATTGGGGAGTAGGGAAATTGAGAAATTGGGAAGTTGGAGAGTTGAGGAATTTGGGAATTGGGAAATTGGGAAGTTGGGAATTGGGAAATTGGGAAATTGGGAAATTAGAAAATTGGGAAATTAGGAAATTGAGGAGTTGGGGAATGTGGGAATTGGGGAATATGAGAATTGGGGAATTGAGAAATTGGGAATTGGGGAATTGGGGAATTGGGGAATTGGAGAACTTGGGAATTGGGGAATTTGGAAAATTTAAGAATTTAAAACTTCAAAATATAGAAATTTGAAAATTTCACCATATACAAACATGAAACTAATAACTAGAGAATATAGAAACTTAGAAATGCCCATACAAAAATATAAAAATTAAAAAAAAATTCTAAAAAAATCGAATCGTCACCCACGAATAGATGGCAAAGAATAGATAGAAAAAGGGTGTTAAAGATCACGAAGGAACAAACTACAATCAACGTAACACGTCGCCTGTAAACGATAAATTCAACTTACAGTTTATCGTCAAACAGCTTGTTTGCTCTTCGTGCGAAGTTCAACGAGGGACCAAAGACAAAGTACACGGAGTCTCTTACAGACAAGTAGCGCAATCAATCACTCGCAACGTTCCAACCGAACGGTATAAATCACTTTAACTCGTACACCAGAAGTGTAATGTAAATCATTTTAACGTGACACGAAATAATAACGGCGGCAGTAAACAATAAATAATCGTCCGTCAATAATAATCTACAGTCGCGAACATATAATACATCGAATCCTCTCGCCTTCGATCGCATTGTTGAGAATTAATGAAAAAGATTTTTCGATGTAATAAATAAAAACGTTTTATTTTTTTGATTGAAAATGTTGTCAGAAAATATTGGATTTTTTTAGTCGTGGATAAAAGTTGAGATAAGAGATTTTAGTTAAAGATAAAAATTTGATAGTATCAAACGTTTGATTTAATGATATTAAATAATAGGTGAAGTTATGTGGAGTGCTTTGGGGTTATTTGAAAATTATCTGCTGTTTTATCTAAGGTTAGGTTAGGTAATGTGATAATTATCTAATGTGTTATTGAGTGCTATTTGAGAATTATTTAACATGTTATTTAAAATTGATTTGATTATGGGAAGTTATTTGATAATTATCTTATGTGTCATCTGAAGTCATTTGATAATTATCTAATGTGGTATCTAGAGCTATCTGAGAATTATCTAAAGTGCCATCTGAAAATGGTATAATATGTTACATGAAGTTATTTGATAATTATCTAATGTGACACTTGAAGTCATTTGATAAACATCTATTGTGGTATCTAGTGCTATCTGAGAATTATCTAAAGTGTCATCTGAAAATGGTGTAATATATCACCTGAAGTGTTATTCAGTGCTCTTTGGAAATTATCTAGTTTCATCTAAAAATAATTTAATGTGTCACCTGAAATTATTTGATAGTTATCTACTGTCTTATCTGATAATTATTTAATGTATAACCTTGTAGTATAATAATCTGAAAATTATCTGATGTATCATCAGTATCATCAGAAAATGATAAAGTCTATCATTTAGTGTCATGTAAAGAATATTTAAATAACAATAGATAACTTTTAAAATTAAATTGTTTTTTAGATTATTTTTCAAAATTTATTTTGTCATTACATTTTGATTTACGAAATTTTTTGATGCTCCTTTAATATATCCTTGATCAACACAATTTTAATTTTATTCCAAAATTGTAAAAATTACAAGTTGTACTAAAAATCCGGAGAGGCTTATTTTTTTCTTTAAGCACATCATCGATTATCGAGAGACTGTTTTATACTAGCACATAATTTGTCCAAAAAATCAACGCACTCGAGTGAATTTCCGTGAAACAATCCTCGAGCAACTGGCCAATTAGTATCGTGGGAGAGATTTTAATTCACTGGCTCGACAATTTGAGTCACTGGCGTGGAAAAATAAGGGACCCTCACGTCCGATCACCTTATGCCACTATTTTTTCGTACGTGGGAAGTCAACCTCCACCTTTTTGTTCCCCTTTAACGGTTGTTAAATTAAACGGTGTCGAAAAATCAGTTATTTTCAAGCCATGGAATGTTTCATATATTAATTTTTGGTTTATATATTTTTTTTCCTCTTTTTTCTTATTTTTGAATTTTGGATTTTGAGAGTTTGGGAATTTGAAAAATTTTATTCAAGGTACAAATTGGTTCCAGAGGATTGATACGTAAATACTTGTGTAGGAGTAGAAAACAAATAGTTAATCATTTGAGTCAGTTATTAAATTCTGACACTCTAAAGTATCTTATAAATATCCTGATACACTCTAATGATTATCACATATGCTACAGTACTAATTGTTAAAAAAGAGTAACATTTATTGAAGTACTAATTCTTGAAGAAAAGTAGTAATTATTAAAGTACTAGTTCTTGAAGAAAAGTAATAATTATTGACGTACTAATTCTGGAAGAAAAGTAATAATTATTGAGGTACTAATTCCTGAAGAAAAGCAATTATTATGAAAGTACTAGTTCTTGAAGAAAAGTAATTATTATGAAAGTACTAGTTCTTGAAGCAAAGTAATAATTATGAAAGTACTAGTTCTTGAAGAAAAGTAATTATTATGAAAGTACTAGTTCTTGAAGCAAAGTAATTATTATGAAAGTACTAGTTCTTGAAGCAAAGTAATAATTATTGAGGTACCAGTTCCTGAAGAAAAGCAATTATTATGAAAGTACTAGTTCTTGAAGAAAAGTAATTATTATGAAAGTACTAGTTCTTGAAGAAAAGTAATAATTATTGACATACTAATTCTGGAAGAAAATTAATAATTATTGAGGTACTAATTCCTGAAGAAAAACAATTATTATGAAAGTACTAGTTCTTGAAGCAAAGTAATTATTATGAAAGTACTAGTTCTTGAAGCAAAGTAATAATTATTGAGGTGCCAGTTCCTGAAGAAAAGCAATTATTATGAAAGTACTAGTTCTTGAAGCAAAGTAATAATTATGAAAGTACTAGTTCTTGAAGAAAAGTAATTATTATGAAAGTACTAGTTCTTGAAGCAAAGTAATAATTATTGAGGTACCAGTTCTTGAAGAAAAGTAATTATTATGAAAGTACTAGTTCTTGAAGAAAAGTAATTATTATGAAAGTACTAGTTCTTGAAGCAAAGTAATAATTATTGAGGTACCAGTTCCTGAAGAAAAGCAATTATTATGAAAGTACTAGTTCTTGAAGAAAAGTAATTATTATGAAAGTACTAGTTCTTGAAGCAAAGTAATAATTATTGAGGTACCAGTTCCTGAAGAAAAGCAATTATTATGAAAGTACTAGTTCTTGAAGAAAAGTAATAATTATTAAAGTACTAGTTCTTGAAGCAAAGTAATACCTATAAAAGTACTAATTCTTGTAGCAAGTACTAATCTTGAACAAAGTTTCCTGAACATCCTCTAAATATTCCGATTTTCTCCACTCGAGTGATCACCACATACTCCACTCCCTAAGAACATTTCTTGAACATCCACTAAATATTTGTTTCCCCCGTACGATTGTAACACCATAATTCCTGAAGGGTGTTTCTTGAATATCCTACGTATAAACGAAGGTACAAGTTGGTCCCCCAGGATTGAAACGTAAATACGTGTCTCGGAGTAGGAAGTAAGCATGGCTGGTTTCTCTGTCAACGCGATCATCAGGAGGGTGCAAGCTGTGCAACCGGTGCAACCGAACGGTACAGTTATCACGTACGAGCCAGTAATACCTAACTGATTTCCCATATGGCGTCTACGGGATCTGGGATAACCTCGTCCAGGCGAAAAATTCCACATCGATGCATGAAATCGTTTTATTTCGCACGCGGAAATATCAGCGAACGCGGACTGCGCCAACACCGACGACGGAACTCGACCGTTTATTTATTGCTCCCGTATATGCACTCGCGAATATATCCGACACCAGGCCGAAAGCAGCTTGCCACTCGGTTGACGTTGATTTATCGACAGAATGGATGTTGCTTCTATCCGCGAATCGAAAGTTTCGAGGCGCGAAATTCGCGGTTTCATTGCCTTCTGTCTTTCGATGTCTCAATTCTTTTCGATTAACTCGCTAATTTTTTATCAGGATTTTTAGTCAAATGATCTTTAGTACTGATTCTTTATTAGTAATTTAGGTTTACGGAATACACAGAAATATTTTGTTTAGATCTAAAGAATGTAATAACTCTGCGACGACGTATGGAATTATTTCTACAACCACTTACAATACTTCTATGTCAATTTGAGTATGTAAATTAATTTAACAAATTACATTAGAAGTAACGTTCTTAATTAACTTGTAACCTTCTGCAAGCATGTGAATGTATTATATCCACATTTTTTAAATTTATGATATTTATTTTAAGGTCCCTATTTAATTTCTGTTATTAATACAAGACCATGTTACTTGTGACGCTACTCATAATTTTTCATCCACTTGCAGCCACTTTACAGAAACAACTTCGGAACAATATTTGATTTAGTACCTCTTTTAACACCTAAAACTATAAAATAGATCTACCAAAAAATAAACAGAATTTTCTCCACAATTTTTCCACACCATATACATAAAACATAGATAAAGAAGATTTCATCGATAGCGAAAAAAATGGCGAACGTTATCGAACAGTGTTGTACAGATTTTGGCAAGCAGCCCGTTCACGGTGTCGAAAAATTTCGCTTGGTTTCTTTGGAATCTCTGGTGGCCAGATCCTCCGGCTAGATCGGATGGACTCGATGGCTTAATTCCAGCTCGTGGATCGAATTACCTTGGTCGAATCGGGCCAAAATCAGGGATTCTTCCATTAAAGATATTATATGCTTCTAATTTCGACTAAAATGCTGCGGGAAACTTGGAATATCTCCATATATTAATGGCCAATGGTTAATTACTGAGCACTTCCTATATAATTAAAAGGGAAAACGTGTTTAACTATAAGTTCTTTCGGCAGGTCAGAGCTGTTTAATTATTGCAGCGTCGAAGTAAATAAAGAATGTTGAAATTTTAGGTGTATTTTTGATTTAGAGATGTTTAATAATATAAACTGTAGTTGGTATCATATTGAAAACTCATACAATTTACTTTTGTCATAATTTTTTAATACTTTTGTCGTACTTTTGTAAATATTGCATCGATAAATGGAAATTATAAATTATAGGAGTTATAATAGGGGTTTTCTTAATTCTTTAAATATTGCATAGATAAAATGAAATTATAAATACTAGGAGTTATAATAGAGGTTTTCTTAATTCTTTAAATATTGCATCGATAAAATGAAATTAAAAATACTAGGGGTTATAATAGGGTTTTCTTAATTCTTTAAATATTGCATCGATAAAATGAAACTATAACTACAATAAATTATAAAAATGAAAAACTTCAAAATCGTCACATAATTATGTAATGTAGTACAATTTTTATTTTTATATTTTCATCGAATTGTGCGGGTAATTGGAAAATTTGCGGACATATTCTTAACGGAAGGAGACGAACAATTGTAGTCGAGAATACAGCAAATTGAACACGTTGGACTAGATATCGATTAGATTCGATTCGCCATCGTATAAACCGAGTAAGATCGGATTAGAAGGACGTTATCAGGATGGACATCGAATGCACAGGGAATTACAGAAACGCGCGGAGAAGCAAAAGGGGACAGGGAATTGATTTCTTATCACACTGCTCGAATACCATTTTCTCGACAAATTACTCAGCTAGCGAGATTGCTCGTTGCTGAAAGAAGCGATGATGATATTTGAAATTGCTCGTGATGGATTCGTATAGTAAATACTTGCTTACTCTTTATTAATCTCTTGTGATATGGCTCTTGGTAATTTTGTGATATGGCTTTTGAAACTCTTCGTTTATGCAAGTTTTAAGTTGGAGGATTATTTGGTATAATTTGATGAGCTGCGATTCTGAGGTACATGTGTTTTGTAGACTGTGAGTGCCTTCTTAGGGGATTTTGCAATTTTCTGTGGGTCTTTGCAGATTTTTAGATTTCTGAAGATTTCATTTTTAAAATTGGAAATTTTTGGATTTTGTAATTTATGCAAAGTCACATTTTCTTAATTTTTTGAGATTCATAATTTACAAATATCTGAACTTTTGAATTTTTAAAGTTGTAGGTTTTAAAATTTGTACATTTACAAATTTATGGATTTTGTGGTTTTTAGATTTATGCATTTAAACATTTTTTTTATTTTTAGTTTCTAGAGTCTTAGATTTTTACAGTGTTATATTTTTGCATTTCTACATTTTTACATTTTTAGAGTTTTACATTTTTACATTGTTACATTTTTACATTTTTACATTTTTACATTTTTACATTTTTACATTTTTACATTTTTACATTTTTACATTTTTACATTTTTACATTTTTACATTTTTACATTTTTACATATTTACATTTTTACATTTTTACATTTTTACATTTTTACATTTTTACATTTTTACATTTTTACATTTTTACATTTTTACATTTTTACATTTTTACATTGTTACATTTTTACATTATTGCATTTTTACATTATTGCATTTTTACATTGTTACATTTTTACATTATTGCATTTTTACATTATTGCATTTTTACATTGTTACATTTTTACATTATTGCATTTTTACATTATTGCATTTTTACATTGTTACATTTTTACATTGTTACATTTTTACAATTCTTGATTCTTACATTATTGCATTTTTACACTGTTACATTTTTACACTGTTACATTTTTACAGTGTTACAATTTTACATTGTTACATTTTTACAGTTCTTGATTCTTACAATAGATTTTTAGATTCGTAGATAGTTAGGTCTTTAGATTTCTAAATTTAAAAATTTCTATTATTCCTAAGAAAGACTATTACGTCAGCGACCAAAGGTGTTACACAATTTCTGTCCTATATTCTCACATGTTCATAACACATCTTGGTAACCTTAAGCTTTTATCTCCTAGCTTATTTATTCATCGTGCTCGTTCCACGTGTTACAATGGAAACATTAAACTTTATTCCTAAATTTCGCGCGGACAACTTCATACAACTTTATGAAAGTTTCAGCGCTTAGCGTGCACGCTCTGGGAGGCTTTAATTAATTAACATCTGAAATTATCTAAGTTTACAAGCGAAGTGATGGTTTTTCTTCTTAAATATCGTTATGCAAGCGGCGAATCATTTTCGTTAACTTATGGAAACGTTGCAACATACTTTGAATTAAAAAAAAAGTGTAATATTTAAAAATTTTTATATTTTGGAAGTTACTAATTTGGGGGTTTGAGAATTTTCAGAATTTCAGGATTTAGGGTTCTGCAAATTTAGGTATATGCAAATGTGGGGGTTTGCAAAGGAAATTTGAGAATTTGCGAATTTGCGAATTTGAGAATTTGAGAATTTGAAAATTTGAGAATTTGAGAATTTGAGAATTTAAGAATTTGAGAATTTGAGAATTCGAGATTTTGAAAATTTAAGAAAAATCAAAATTTTTCCTTTCAATCTTCTGTAACATTTTTTTCTTTTCTATATCAAACCTTGCAATTCATTACTCTATTATTATATCCATACTCCAAAAATATATACAAATTTCATTGTACCACAAATATCACTATTCACCAACTACGCAAATAATAATGATAACCCATTTTAATAAAATTTTACTACTTTCTCAAATTCTCCCAGTCTTAATTTAAAATTTAATGTCCCCATGGTAGTCCACACTTACACAGTACACAAAGGAGAAAAGCTTCTTTATAAATATAATGGTTGTAATTCGCAGTGACAAAGTTGACAAGATAAATGGAGATACAGATAAGGTTGTACTGGGAAGATATAACATGAGAAAAAAAGGAATGAGGGGTAAAAAAGAATCATTGTGAAATATTGTTATAGCTAGTCAAGTTTAATGATGTCAAATGTATATACTTTGTAATGGAACTGTGAAATAAATCCACTTTATTTTACACGTGGAAATTGCAAATTTTAAACTTTTCCACGGTTGTATATTCCCTGAAGATTTTATACCTCTACCTTTATACGGAG
Organism: Megachile rotundata; assembly: GCF_050947335.1. Taxonomy (NCBI): domain Eukaryota; kingdom Metazoa; phylum Arthropoda; class Insecta; order Hymenoptera; family Megachilidae; genus Megachile; species Megachile rotundata. Next base: position 8,408,219 of record NC_134986.1, read on the forward strand.
AAATTATTAATTGATAAAGTAACAAGAATAAAAAAAGCAGAATCGGGATTAATTACTTTCTGTACAAAAATCATTTTAATACGAATTGTACAAATTATCACATATTAAATTTACAAAAATATATATAGAACGCAAATGTATTACCGTTTATCGTGGAACAATACAACGTTAGATAATATAATTGATTTTTCGATGTAATATCTATTCCTTGGAAGAGCGAGCAAGATAGCTTCTAACTTCTACAACCGACAAGTTAATAAAGAATATTCGGGCCTTGCCTAAGCAATGTTCGCAACACGCCTGACCTTTCTGAGTTTTCCCGAATACTACCCTTATCTGCCATAGCGGCTTTACTCCTAGACCAGCCTAAAGGTTCCGGGGAACGACCAAGTGGTTCTCCGTCCACTGTCCCTCGCTACCGGAGACGTTCGTCATCTCCCTCTCAGGGTCATACCGGCCTCAGGGCGATACATACACCACCTCCCCTAGCCGTGGCTTGAACGGCCTCAGGTTCGCCAAACCACCCCTGTGCACGCAAGGAGATCGCCAGCTAGGCATCGCTTCTCAAAAATTTACAAATGTTATCTCGCTCGCTCTTTCTTCGCTCTCCGCTACAAATAAACTTATCGCTACCTTCGCAATGACAATGCAATCGCACACAATTCACAACATAACGAATAACCATGGTTATTTCACATTCAGAACAGACGTAACCCAAACTTACACAATTTCACTTAAGTCTAAATAAAACTAAACAATTCTGCTGAATATAAATACGATGCAGAATATGATGAAGTGTGTTATTTTTAAGTATGCGGGAATAGGCGTAACTTTTTTGGGACCTCCTCACGCGCCAACTCATGGGTTGACATCAGTACACAATTCAGTTTTCAACTTGCTTATCCGAATTAATTAGCAACAGCCTATAAAATACATAAGAAGATGTAAATATTCTCTGCATAATATCGCATGAATCCTCACAATTTAATCAATTAAATTTCCCTTTGTATATCCAGAATATTTGTAAAATTGTAGCGATAGATAAAATTTAAAACAAACTCGACGCGCTTATTTTTCGTGTTATTTCAAAGCCCTGCGAACTAAACGAATCGCAAAATATTGAAATTCGGTGCGACGTTTTCGTTGTATATTCTAGGTAGAAAAAATGCGGAATAATCGGCCGATCCGTAGAGATCTTTCATCGTTCAGAACTTTGTTAACTTATCTGTATTTCTAGTAACGAAAAGTAGGGCTGTTAATTCTTGATTCGAGAAACTGTCTCCTTTTAAACTCCATAAACTCCTCGAATGTATTTGCCAGACTACGTTGGTTAATCAGTTGCTCTTCTCCGTGAAAGTTATTCGAACTTCAAAACAGATTAAGATGGTTAAGAGAAGCTCTCGTAAAACGTTCAAATTATCGCCATCTTTTAAATAGTTGATAATATTCAGAGTTTAATTGCGTCGTTTCGAGATGGAAATTGGTGCGGACTAAATATTATTCCAAATGCGAGAATATTGCTCGAATGTTAATTGTTATATTTTCGATTCCCAGAATTAATTAATTTGGTAACTGGTACAATTTGCAATTCAAAAGTTTTAGTGTTTGAATGATGAAAATTTATAAATGCATTCAAAAATTCACATATTAAGGTATTAAAAAATTCAAACTCTCAAACATTCAAAAATTTAAACATTAATATATTAATAAATTCAAACATTAAAATATTCAAGAATTCAAACATTAAAGTATTGAAACATTCAAGACTTCAAATATTGAAATATTGAAATCAAAATTTCCAACATTGAACAATTCATAAATTCAAAAATTCAAACAAACATAAATTACAAGTTATTCAAAAACAATAATAATGTAAAAAAACTTGTAAAATCACTCAACAACAATATCAACAAAATAAGAACAAATTACAGTGACAAAAATAGAATACCAAAAGCAACAATAAAAATAATCCTAAAACGTCAGAATTCGACTTCGCACCCAAGTTTCCGCAAATCGTCGAACACGAGAGGTAAACTAGAATCGATTCTATCAATCAAACACGATCATTGTCTTCGGGTGACGAATGCTCACGTACGGTAACGAAGACACGCAATAACACCTGTCGCCTGTCTCAGACCGAGTTCAAGTACACACACGGTACAACAGCAATTCCTTTTCACTCTCGACATCAGTGCAAACCAGTTTAAGGATTCCATTCGTCGTCCCGGGCTATTGCTTTTCGTAGTCCGTCACTGACGACGTTCGCCGCATAGTAAACGTCGTCGACGCTTAAGAATACCTGAACGAACGAATGTCTCTGAAAGAAATGTCAACCGTCTCGAATAGAAAAAGAAACGGAGAGTTCAACGACAATCTGATGCTTGGACGATTAACTGAAAGAGAAAACTTGGGAGACTATGGTTGGAGAGAGAGTGTTGGGGTTTTTGGTGTTGGTAACTGTGGGGGGACTTTAGGAATTTGGGGATTTGGGGATTTGGAAAAATGAAAATTTGGGGATTTTAAAATTTTGGGATCTAGGGATTTGGGAAAATGCAAATTTGGGAATTTGGGAATTTGGGGATTTTTTATTTCGGGATTTAGGGGTTTCGGGATTTGGAGATTTGGGGAATTGGGAAATTATGAAAATGGAGAATTATGGAATTGGGAAATTATGAAATCGGGGAATTATGGAATTGGGGAATTATGGAATTGGGGAATTATGAATTTGGGGAATTATGGAATTGGGGAATTACGGATTTGGGGAATTACGGATTTGAAGAGTTATGGAATTGGGAAATTATGGAATTGAGAAATTATGGAATTGGGGAATTATGGAATTGGAAAATTATGGAATTGGGAAATTATGGAATTGGGAAATTATGGAATTGGGAAATTATGGAATTGGGGAATTATGGAATTGAAGAGTTATGGAATTGGAAAATTATGGAATTGGGGAATTATGGAATTCGGGAATTTGGGAATTTGGAAATTTGGGAATTTGGGAATTTGGAGATTTGAGGACTTAGGGATTCAGATTCTCAGATTCCCTAGTTTCCCTCACCCCGATCCCTCCATTCCCAAATTCGCAAATCCTCAAATTCAAAAATAACCAAATTCCAAAGTCCCCAAATCCTCAAGTTCCCAAATCAGCAAATTCGCAAACTTTCAAATTCCCCGCTACCTCAATTCTCGAATCTTCAATGTCCCCAATTAACCATCGTTCGAAATTCCCCAATTGGCAAGTTCCTAAACTTCGAAACTTCCAAATCCACAAATCACCAAATGCCCAAGTTACCAAATTTCGAGCGAAGTTTCGATCTGGACCGATTTCCGAGGGAGCCAAATATTAATTTACCCGGAGGTGTAGAAGTTACGCGAATCCCGCTGAGCGTAATCTCTCAACTACGCACACACACGTACACCCTCGAATATTAATTTAATCCTCAAAGAATATATTCAAAGGTTAAACGTAATTTCCGGCATAAGAACAACCAGTGTACCGCGAAAATAAATTGTCCGCCACAAAGGTATGCTGGTAAAAAGGGAGGAAAGGGAATCGAGTGGAGCAATAGTTAATTAAACTGCAGATTCGATGGAACACCGGTGGTTAGAACAGGGCTGGAGGTAAAAAGGGTGGCTTGAAAATCTTCGGGAAGTATTCCCGATATTCGAGAGGGAAAAGAAACGAGAATGAAAGGGGAACGGCGTGGCTGGAAATAAAAGAATCGGAGAATTTCGATGGCTGAACTCCATCCAAATGTCGAGGCTTTCGGCTTCTTCTCTCCTTTCACATAGAACCGACCTCCGCCGATATAATCGATAGCTCGCCGAAAGTTCCGCCACCAAATAATCGAAGCAGAAGAACCGATTCTTGCTTCTTTATCTTTCGTTACTGTATTTCGCTGGGATTGTTTCGTTGAACAATCTGTTCCATGCACCCATTTTATTTCATATTATTAAACCCTTGTTGTATCTTCACAAATCTTCACATAGAGTCACAAGTCGTGAAGTCATGGTTCAAATGTGATTTTTATTCGAATTTTGATTTTACTTCGATTTAAATCAATTAGGGATCACTTTATTTTATTTTGTTAAAATTTTATCATACTTTGACAAGCCTTATAACGCTACAATTAGAAATAGATCCAATTACAAATGGATCATGACCTACAATTTTCTAAACATTTGCGTCATACACAGCTAGCTATTGCTACAACTTTAAGGCAACTGAAGAAAGTTCAAATGTTAAGCACATTCTATCTTCTGCAATCCTTGATTGTATTAATTTTAATTAGAATTGAAAATTCAATTGCAGTGAAAGTACGAGGTTTATCACATTCGAACTGTAGGTCGAGTGTGACGCGTTATTGTAGGTCAAGGGGTTAAAAGTCCAAAGATGACGAGAATTCTCATTTTGCAAAGAAAAATTATTTAACTAAAATTAAAAATAAAATTATTAAACTTTATATTCATCAGTGTAACAAATATTCTTATATTGACGATTTATTTTATTTTTATTAAAAATAATAAAGTAGCCAATAGAAGTGTATCGTATTCGAAATCTTGACATTGTCAGAATAGATGAATATTAAGAGCAAAAAAAGTTATAAAATGATGTTGAATTAAAAAGTTGAGATAATCGAGATTGAAAGAAAGGAAGAAAGAGGAATTACGAAACCAAATTTTTACCGATCCCCGCGTCAACTCGCGTTTCCCGTCCTACCGGAAGTTTCCTTTTCTCATTATAATGAGTCGCTTAACAATTCCGATTTTATTAAGAACCCCAGAAGAGGATGAGTCCGCTTTCAGCCGACTGGAACGAACGAAAAAGTAGGAAAAAGAGGAAATGAAACGGAACCGAGATGAAGCCTGGTTATGACAATCATACCTGGTCTTGCTACGATGATTTAGAAACTGAATTTCTTAACTGATTTTTCTGTCTTATATTCGACTCGATTATTTCTTATTATGTGATTTGGTTATTTTAGGGGTTTTAATTTATTTAGGTTAATTTTATGCTGAAAATGTTTTGAATATTAGATGCAAATTGAAATTTTAATAGAGAAATTTGGAAATTTGTTTTGATACAAAGTATCTTACCAGTAACACCTAACATTAAACCCACAGAAAGTAGCAATTAGTATAAAATTCCACTGAAAGATGTCGGTGAAATTGTAACACGTACGTGGATAATTTAGCGAGGAAGTAAATGTATTAATTTCGATTCGCACGCAAGAAGAGCATAAATCACTTAGGCTAGCGTATTTATTACCATAAATTCAAGCTCGCGTAACGCGTTGTCGGTAGTGGTACATACAGTGACGCATTAATAACTTTTACACTCTGTGCAGCTTATCTTTACCTTCGTATCGAACCTCGGTTACTTTTGTTTCGACCGATTCATCTTATTCAACATTTATCCTCTTCTCAAATGAGGCTTCGGCGTTCGAAACTCTTTAATTAAACTCGCTCACCGAACACTTTTTTTCCATCCCTTCTCCGTTGCGGCGTTTTTAATTAAAGTCGGAATCGACTTTCATTAAGTTAACGTTATTTATTTGCTATTACATAACGTCAGATATTTTTTACGCTATCTTGCTTTCTTCGTATGTCTACGAATGTTTGCAGAACATACACATGTATGCTGAATATAACACGATACTCTTTATACACAGAAATTAATTGATAAACCAACAAGGATAAAAAAGCGCAGTCGGGATTAATTACTTTGTATACAAAAATCATTTAAATATAAATTGTACAAATTATCACAGATTAAATTTACAAAAATATATATAGAACGCAAATGTATTACCGTTTATCGTGGAACAATACAACGTTAGAAAATATAATTGATTTTTCGATGTAATATTTATTCCTTGGAAGAGCGAGCAAGATAGTTTCTAACTTCTACAACCGACAAGTTAATAAAGAATATTCGGGCCTTGCCTAAGCAATGTTCGCAACACGCCTGACCTTTCTGAGTTTTCCCGAATACTACCCTTATCTGCCATAGCGACTTTACTCCTAGACCAGCCTAAAGGTTCCGGGGAACGACCAAGCGGTTCTCCGTCCACTGTCCCTCGCTACCGGAGACGTTCGTCATCTCCCTCTCAGGGTCATACCAGCTTCAGGGCGATACATACAGCACCTCCCCTAGCCGTGGCTTGAACGGCCCCAGGTTCGCCGAACCACCCCTGTGCACGTAAGGAGATCGCCAGCTAGGCATCGCTTCTCAAAAATTTACAAATGTTATCTCGCTCCCTCTTTCTTCGCTCTCCGCTACAAATAAACTTATCGCTACCTTCGCAATGACAATGCAATCGCACACAATTTACAACATAACGAATAGCCATGGTTATTTCACATTCAGAACAGACGTAACCCAAATTTATACAATTTCACTTAAGTCTAAATAAAACTAAACAATTGTGCTGAATATGAATACGATGCAGAATATGATGAAGTGTGTTATTTTTAAGTATGTGGGAAAGGGCGTAACTCCTTTGGGACCTCCTCACGCGCCAACTCATGGGTTGACATCAGTACACAGTTCAATTTTCAACTTGCTTATCCGAATTAATTAGTAACAGCCTATAAAACACATAAGAATATGTAAATATTCTCTGCAAGAGGTTTGACATGTCTGTTAGAAAGTATAATTATAAATTAAAAATTAGAATATTTTTAAAACATCAAATTCTTGTACCCGCAGGTGATATGCGAAATAACGAGATAATAACAGTTTATTAAACGACGAATACACAGAATATTAAGTAAAGTAACAGCAGAGAGCAATTTACTCCACAAACGAATTAATGCAGAGAATGATTTTGGACGGGTTAAAAGGGGTCTCCGTTAAAAAGCCGCGGGCCATCGAGAGAGCCGGTTCGATATCGACGAAGAATATCTCGATTAGTCGATCGGTTGGGTGTCCCCGAAAAGGCCGATTCCAATAAATTGTCAGTGTTGCTAATCTTCCCTGGAAGTTTTCCGATATTTCACGGCGGTAACAAGTAAATCGGACCGGGCCGTGAAATTGGGAGATCCGAGAGGCCGTTGTCGAGTGCCACGATCGATTAGATATCCTCCCGTGAACTCTGCTGGATTACAAGCCCTGTCCCGAAAGAAGCTCGATTCCACAGGGAGAGAGAGACAACAAGATAGACGATTAGGCGATGTCGAGCCGGATTATACGATCGGAAAAGTTTCGAGACCGTTTCGCTGGTTCGCGCCTACGGAAATTGAATACAGTGAAACGATACGGATATTATCGACGATTTAACTGATTTGCTTGTTATTTACGATAGAAAGTAACATCACGTGTGTTTGAAAATGATTTGAAAAGTGTGTGAAAATGATGAGTAAAATTTGGATATTATGTGTCATAGGTTTGTGTCAAGATGTGAGTGAAGGAATGTTAGTGAAAAATTTCCTAAATGTCTAAGTCCTCAAATGTCTAACCCCAGATACCTATGTCCCTAAATTTGTATATGCCCAAATTCTTATATCTTCAAATTTTCACATTCCTAAATTTTCACAACCTCAAATTTCTATATACCCAAATTCCCACTTACTCAAATAGGTACTCACATTCCCAAATTCTCATATCCTCCAATTCTCACATCCCCAAATTCTCACATACTCAAATACCCACATTCCCAAATTCTCACATCCTCCAATTCTCACATCCCCAAATTCTCACATTCCCAAATTCTCACATCTTCCAATTCTCACATCTCCAAATTCTCACATACTCAAATACCCACATTCCCAAATTCTTACATCCTCCAATTCTCACATCCCCAAATTCTCACATTCCCAAATTCTCACATTACCAAATTCTCACATCCCCAAATTCTCACATCCCCAAATTCTCACATACTCAAATATCCACATTTCCAAATTTTCACACCCTCCATTTCTCACATCCCCAAATTCTTACATACTCAAATATCTACATTTCCAAATTTTCACACCCTCCAACTCTCACATCCCCAAATTCTCACATACTCAAACACCCACATTCCCAAATTCCTACGTTCCCAAATTCCTACATCTCCAAATTTCCATATCCTCAAATTCCCACGTCCCAAAATCTCTCCACCCAAAAAATCCCGCCTTCAAAATCCCAAAATCGCAAAACCCCTTCATTAAACCCATTTCAACGTTTCCAGCCAACATCCACAAAACTAACAGTGTAAGCTTAATTGATCGTCCATAACGCGGTAACCGCAAAAAAAGGACTTCGGTCAATATATTTCGCTGTTTTCTTTTTTTCGCGAATTTATCGGAACAGCGCGGACGAACACATTTTGGAAAATACAGATTCTGTGAACGGCCCGGCATATATCGATCCGATATATAATAGACGCGTATCGAGGTTCCGGTTTGCCGTGCGCGATATTTGCATCCGGTATAACGATACGAAAACACCGCGGCCGTTTTATACATTGTACGTTGCGCGTGTATCGCGAAAACGGTAGTTTTCGATCCTCGAATTTAGAAGCTCTTTCTCTTCTCTCGCGCTCTCTCGGTGTATCGGCGCTGCCGGCTTTTATCTACTTTTCGAGAGTTGTTATCGCGCGTTGTGTATCTTTATTTACGAAAGCCAAAATGTTTAAAGCCCCGTCGCGGTGGTGGCGATGGAAACCGTGGCAAGTGAAATCCCGCGTATATAAAATGGTTTTCGTTTTAACCTCCTCGCGGCTCTTTCTCTCTGCGGCACACGTTTCATAACAGCGTTGTCGGCGCTGTTTTCGTTAGAAATCGTGCGTCACGTGCTTCGTCGAGAAGCCACTTTTCCCATTATTCGATGTTTTCTTTTCGCGATGCACGGACTGCTCGCGGAAATGTCGGGAAAAGGTAAATTCAACTTTCGACTGTATCGTTAATGCATGGTTTAATGCATCCGATACAGCGAGAGGTTTCTGACGGATTTGGGGCTTGGGAGAATCGAAGATTTTGAAATATGGAAATGGATGTGTGGATTTTGAACGTTTGCAATTTTTCAGGTGGTTGTTTGTGAATTTAGGTATTTTAATACGGAAACTTGGGGATTTGGGAATTTGGGAATTTGGGGAATTGGAGGATTTGGGGATTTTACTAGGGAAATTTGGGAATTTAGAGATTTTACTAGGGAAATTTGGAGACTTGGGAATTTGGGGATTTGGGAATTTGGAAATTGGGGAATTTGGAGAATTTGGGAATTGGGGAATTTGGGAATTTGGGAATTTGGGAATTTGGAATTTGGAGACTTGGGAATTTGGGAATTTGGGAATTTGGAAATTTGGAAGTTGGGGAATTTGGGGAATTTGGGAACTTGGGAATTTGGAAATTGGGGAATTTGGGAATTTGGAGACTGGGGAATTTGGGGATTTGGGGATTTGGGAATTTGGGAATTTGGGAATTTGGAAATTTGGTAATTTGGAAATTGGGGAATTTAGGGAATTTGGGAATTTGGGAATTTGGAAATATGGAAATTGGGGAATTTGGGAATTTAGAAATTGGGGAATTTGGGAATTTGGAGACTTGGGAATTTGGGAATTTGGGAATTTGGGAATTTGGGAATTTGGGGAATTTGGGAATTTGGAAATTGGGGAATTTGGGAATTTGGAGACTTGGGAATGTGGGAATTTGGGAATTTGGGAATTTGGGAATTTGGGAATTTGAAAATTTGGAAATTGGGGAATTTGGGGAATTTGGGAATTTGGAAATTGGGGAATTTGGGGAATTTGGGAATTTGGAAATTGGGGAATTTGGGAATTTGGAGACTGGGGAATTTGGGGATTTGGGGATTTGGGAATTTGGGAATTTGGGAATTTGGAAATTTGGTAATTTGGAAATTGGGGAATTGAGGGAATTTGGGAATTTGGGAATTTGGAAATATGGAAATTGGGGAATTTGGGAATTTAGAAATTGGGGAATTTGGGAATTTGGAGACTTGGGAATTTGGAAATTTGGAAATTTGGGAATTTGGGAATTTGGGAATTTGGGAATTTGGGAATTTGGGAATTTGGGAATTTGGGAATTTGGGAATTTGGAAATTTGGGAATTTAGGAATTTAGGGATTTGGGGATTTGTAACATTGGTCATTTGTGAATTTGGAGGTTTGTGAACTTGATAATTGGAACTCAAACTTGTAAATTTGAGAATTCAGAGGTTTTTTAATTTGGAAATTTTAGAATTTAGATATAAATAAGGGAATTTTTGATTTATGTATTTTATATCAAGGAGCTTTTCAGATATCATATTTTTAAATACAATTTTGACAATTTTTACAGTGTAAAATACTAGAACAAACACTAACATAAAAGCACACTGATCACTACTATAATAGTACAATAGTGCAATAATTATTACATATAGCATACTAACAAAATAGTACAAGTGTCATTTGTATTAAAAGATTACTATAATGAAAAAGTAACCTGTAATTACTGCCGAATGATTTGACAAAAAAGAATGACAAAACAATTGAAAGAATCGTACCCAAAAATTCCAGCAGGGAAAAGAATTTGTAACAAAATCGATCTGAAACTGTTCCGTAACGCGTTCACGGTGACTGGGAAATGTAACACGTGCAGCACGCTTTTAGAATTTCTTATTTAAGGGCGTATATTATGGTACATTCAAGCACGCCTTTGTCCACCTTCTACTTATCTTTATCTATTTAATGCACGTGGTAAACGTACGTGTTTTACGTTGAAAAGGAAACGCACGTAGAATCGCTTTTATATCTCGCGAGAAATACTCATTTGACTATGTTTATTCATTCTTATAAATTTACGTTTTGCCACTGTTATATTATAGTGAAAATTTTGGGGATTTAGGAATTTTGAGAATTTTGGAATTTTGGGAATTTAGGAATTTTGAGAATTTGGGGATTTTTGGAATTTAGAGAGTTTAGGAATGTGGGGATTTTGAGGACTTTGAAGATTTTGGGGATTTTCTGAATTTGAGGATTTGGAAATTTAAGAAATTGTAGCTTTGGAGTTATGAAGACTTAAAAGGTTTGAAAATTTAGAAATTTGGAAATTAAGGACTTTTGGGACTTAGAGATATAAAAAAAAAATATAGAGATCAGTCAATATACAGATTAGCAAATATAGTAATTAGAGTGTGTATATCAAGGACCATATAGTAATCTACCGATATTCATACATATGTATACGTATATGTATATGTATATGTAGGTAAATGTATGAATTTAATACATTTAGAAATTTAAGATACACTCGATATACTACACCCACACATGTTCCTATAATTATGACCCTCGCTCCACATGTTCATAAACACATTACTTCTCTCTATACCACACTCTACCCCACATTCTCAAAAATATAATTTATCATACTCTTCCAAAACAACCTCACATACAAAAATTATCATAAAACAACTAAACCACTAACATCGTTAACAAAGCGTGCTCCCCCGTTAAAAAGACTACCAACCCCAACGTGCAATTATAGTAGGTCGTAGCGGTTCCACGTCGCTAAGCGAATTTTCTCCCCAAAAAGGCAAAATTAGCCAGTCCAATTTGCGTATGCGTCGAAGAAGAGGCACACGACGGAAAATTTGTTGGTCTGTAGGTCGAGCAGAGAGAATTCGTGGGAGCAAATTGCCGGGAAAGTAGAAACTCGGCCGGAAGTGACACGATCGTTGTCAGAGGCATTGTCTCGGGTTTGGCGGGCGCAGTCAAACGTCGGGGCCAGGCCATTTAGGCTCATCCGCTTTAATTGGCTTCGTTTGTAATTACGAGAGAAGAGGGTGGTGGAGGCCGGTAAGGGGTTGCTGCGCTCTGGTCGAGACAATAAGAAAGAGGGATGCGAGGGTGACGGTTGTGCCTCGGAATACCCCGAATACTGCACGTTCACGTGGATTGCGCCACTCGAGAGATCGTGGAAGTGGGTTAGGCGAGTGCTGCCATTGTGAAAGGGTTCTTCTAACCAGAAAAGACCCGATAGAACTTCGCCGAATGAAACAAAAGCATGACTCTGTGTTTCTTCTTTTATTTCGCTTCCTTTTCTTTTTCTTGGCTAAGTGTCCGGGGAAATCGAATTCGGAATTTCTGGAGTTTCATGAGAGAGTGAGAATGGGACTGTTTCATGGGTAGTGTGGCTGGTTCATTACTATGATTGACACTTAATAGTCTTCTGACATATTCGTCACAATATGTCATCGCACAAGTTGATGTGTGAAACCTGAAGTAAAAGAAACTCTCCATAGTAAACACTTACTAAGTTACATACAGACAAATAAGTGTTATACAGAGTGTTTCACAATTAGTGTAGGTCCCTGAAATGTAGCTGACGTGATTCTGAGTAAGATTTCCCTCTGCAAAAATGGGGTTTGAAGCTTCGTTTTTGAATTATTAAGAAAAAACACGGAACAATCAGAGCGCGAGATTACGCATGCGCAGACGCGGGAGCGCAGCTTCGGATAACGCGTAGTTATCCAACGCGTGGTAATCCAACGTGTAGTCATTCAACGTGTGGTAATCCAGAGTGTGGATATCCAACGCTTAGTAATCTAGCGCGTGCATATTCAACGCGTAGTAATCCAACGCGTAATAATGCAACGCGTGGTAATTCTAAGCATAGGAATCTAATGCGTGGTAATCTAACGCGTAGTAATCCAGCATGTGGATATCTAACGCGTAGTAATCCAGAGCGTGGATATTCAACGCTTGTTAGTGCAACGCGTAGTAATGGAATGCGTGGTAATTCCAAGCGTAGGAATCTAACGTGTGGTAATCTAACGTGTAGTTAACCAAGGCGTAGTAATCCAACGCGTGGTAATTCAACGCGTAGTAATGCAGCGCGTGATAATGCAACGGGTGGTAATGCAACGCGTGGTAATCCTACGCGTAATAATCCAACGCGCAGTAATACAACGCGTAGTAATACAGAGTGTGGATATCCAACGCGTAGTAATCTAGCGCGTGCATATTCAACGCATAGTAATTTAACGCGTGCATATTCAACGCGTAGTAATTCAACGCGTGCATATTCAACGCGTAGTAACTCAACGCGTGCATATTCAACGCGTAGTAATTCAACGCGTAAGAATCTAATGCATGGTAGTCTAACGCGTAGTAATCCAGCGTGTGGATATCTAATGCGTAGTAATCCTGCGTGTGGATATCTAACGCGTAGTGATCCAACGCTTGCATATTCAACACATATTAGTCCAACGCATAGTAATGCAACGCGTGGTAATCTAACGCGTAGTTAACCAACGCGTAATAATCCAACGCGTAGAACCAAAAAGAAGGTCAGCCCTATGATTTATTCCACCAAATTAATTCTATTTTGCTCGAGTACAAAAATACCTAAAATTCAAATAATCAAACCTAAAAATTATTAACCACAATAACACGAAAATGTAAATTAACCTGTCAAAGACAGTACAGCGAAATCCGTAGACGAGCAACAGCGTTCGCACGAAGAAACGTATCAGCATCGAAATCCGTGCAGAACACATTAAAAGCACACAATCCAGTGGCAAACTATACGTAAAGGGCTTAAACTCGATACACACAATAGCCCGTGGCACACGAAGCCACAAAGAAACCGGTGTCTATGCACAAAGCTTGTCAGCAACGGGTTAACTCGAATCGCTTTGAAACTTGTTGCGCGAATCTAGCTCGCTGCGCGTGTGTGCAGAATCGTTCGGAGAAATGGCCGGATCGATTCTTGAGCAGAATGAAACGCAAAACTCGTAGGAAACGTTACGAAAATGGATCTTCAACGAGACGGTTAAAATTTCAGTGAGGGTCCGCCCCAAATCCGTTGCGAGGATAGACGGACTGATTGAGGAGACCCTGCCACTTCCGGAACGTGCAGGTTCATCGCGATACCTTTCCTTTGCCAACGAGAAATAGGAACCTTGAGAACTCATGTGTGTTCTGAAATTTTATCCTTGCATGATTTCTTTCGGAGGTAACTGTAGTATTATGCGAGTGGATAATTCGAGGGAGGTTGGATTTTATGAGGTTTGATGTTTTTGGAATTCTTTGGTTTGTGAGGATGTGGGATTATAAAGGAGGGGATTAGTAAATGAACAAGTGATTCACAATTAAAAAATTTGTGAATTCTTTGGTTTACAAAGGTTGGAATTTATGAGTTCATTTATTGCTAAATTAACAAGTTTTTGAATTATCAAATTTCCAAATCTAAATAATTTCATAGTCACAGTTACAAGTTTCTGAATCTTCAAATCTTAACATTCTTTAAATCTCAAATTCTCATATTTCCAAATGTAGAAAAATCTCCAAATCTCCATATCACTCAAAATGGTAAAATTTCATCTCAACTATCCAAATCCTTGACAAAATTAAAAAAGTAAAAAATGCCCAGATTTTGAGCCCTGAGAATTTTACCTTTTCCTTTCTGAATACATTACCTTATAAATTACCTGAAAATTACAATCATATAATAAGTACATTCGAAGAAGAAATAAGGGACATTAACGGAAAATGATACGTAAAAGGAATTTCTCATGGTTGAAGTTCTGTTAAACGCAACGAACGTAACAACCTTATACCTTGAAACGATGGTTTACGATGGCACCACATGGTTCCGTGTGTGACCACAGGACACACCTTTGCCCGCTTCCTGGAGGTTGGACACGCACGTTGAATCAGAGAACAGGATGCGTGGGAAAAGTTATGCATGCATGGCTGTTTGGATTTGCGTGAAAGGAAAAGGGTATTGTTGATTTCTCGAAGATGTTCGATGAGAAATATTTTGCTCAAGAAATTTATTCATTCGAAACTCGATCTTGTTGCTTTCTTTTTTTAAGCGAATATTCAATAACATTATTGTTGCATTATATTTTTGTGGTTGTTGTATGTGCTATATGTGTTACATTATTTATTGTATATACTTACAATGTGTCACATATGATATTTGTTATATGTATTATACGTCTGACATGTGATATTTGTTATACATAATATACGTGTCACATGTCATATTTATTATACATACCTATAAGTGTCACATGTGGTATTTGTTCTACATATTATACGTGTCACATGTCATATTTGTTATACACACTTATATGTGTCACATGTGATATTTGTTCTACATATTATACGTGTCACATGTCATGTTTGTTATACACACTCATATGTGTCACATGTGATATTTGTTACACATATTGTACGTAACATTAAATGTAGTATTAATACTGTATTTATTAAATGAAAACTTATAGTCATTTACCTGGTCAAACAATTTGAACAAATTAAAATACATTAAACTTAAATCATCAAATCCCAACATTCTTATATATTTATATCTCCAAATCTTAAAGTTTCCAGATAACAAAATATTCATATCCCTATACTATTTTTAAATTCTTTAATTCTTGACCCAGTTTTAGATTTCTAAATTCTTAACCTATTTTTACATTTTCAACTCTTTAGCCTATTCTTAAATTTTAAACTTCTTAACCCATTTTTAAACGTTCGAATTTTCGAAAGTTCATAAAAATTGAGTGAAAAGGTCCTCTCCGGGCTGCCATATTTCCTCTAGGGAAGTAAGATTCGCTGTTGACTGTACTCCTTGGCTTTTTACCAAATAAAGCGACATCGATTCGCGAATTTCGCATTTCAAGCATTCTTCGTCCGCGATTTTACGTTCGGTTATCGGGGCTAATGAAATATAAACAAAGTGCAGTGGAACTATGTTAACGCTGATTGCCGTGCAGAAGATCAACAGAAAAACTACTCGTTCAGCATATTTTCCGATTGAAATCTCCTAGATAGAATTAGGCATTAGGAAATTTGATGTTTCAGCCGATTAAAAGAGGCCTTTGCGCTACGATCGAATCGAAAGCGATCAACCTACATTTTCATTTGCTTTCACTTACATTCCCGTTAATCTTCTACAAGTTCAACCTGAAAATTACTGTATCCTGTTCGTGAACAGCTGTTGAACATACTATTACATAATTCAATGAATGTAGAAATTAATAATTATTAGGGTGTCTCAAAAAATTTCCTTTTTTTAAATGCAACAGTACTAATATACATTATAATATAATTCAATAAATTTATAAATTAATAATTGTTAAAGTATCTCATAAAAATGTTCTCCTTTTTCTAAATGAAACATTACTAATGCATATTATTATGTAATTCAATGAATCTATAAATTAATGATTATTAAGGTGTCTCAAAAAAATGTTCTACTTTTTCTAAATGAAACACTACTAATGCATATTATTATGTAATTCAATGAATCTGTAAATTAATAATTGTTAATGTGTCTCAAAAAAATGTTCTCCCTTTTCTAAATGAAACGCTACTAATGCATATTATTATATATTTCAATGAATCTATAAATTAATAATCGTTAAGGTGTCTCAAAAAAAAATGTTCTCCCTTTTCTAAATGCAACACTACTAACATACATTATGATATAAGTCAATGAATCTATAAATTATACAATTAAAATTAATATATACAATTAAAATTAATTGTATCATGCAACGAGCGTAAACAACAGTAAACATATACAATTAAAGTTAATTGCATTGTGCGATAATTTTAAATAATTAATGTATACATACACTTGGAATTAATAATGTGACACAATAATATAATATTTATTACCTTATATCAATAATTCCGAATTTATGGTGACACTGTTTGCGTTTCATCGTGGCACAATTATTGCACCCACCTATTCGTTACATTTTTATGTACTTTCGTCATTTGGGCATGAAAAAGGAATTATTTTAAATATTATTTTTCCATCAGCAATTGAAGTGAAAAACGAACTGCCTTATTTCGAGCTTGCAGAATAATTTTGATTCGTGAAACGAAAATTAATTTTTTTGTATAAATACTTGAATACAGAGTCCATTTATTTATAGAAAAGTCGTGAGTGGAGTTAAAGGTAGCACCCTGTATTTTCACGTATTTCACATATTTTCACCTGACCTTACAACTTAAAAACTAGATGGAGCACCCTATATTGTTTAAAACATAAATGACTCGCAGTTCTCCATTAAACAAAAGACATTTTCGTTTAAACCTCCTCTAAAGAAGAAACGATACCACGTAATTTATGTCGATGAAAATGTGATATCCGAAACAAGGTTGAATTTTTCCAACCAAAATTAGTTGGTTCATATTGCTCGGTCAGCTTATCGTTTTACAATTGCCAGCAGCGTGAAAAGTTCATTATGGCTGTTAATTATTCAATTAATTATCGGGAGGTTCATTAATCAACTCACACCACGTTTTACACACCTCCAAGATATAATTCTACGCTCTTATCGATCGACGTTTCGACCAAACATCCATGAATTTTCGTTTACCGAAACGCAGTTAATCTTCGAATACAGAGGCAATTTTCCAATAACGACACATGCTTTGATCGTTCCACTCGAAATTATCGAATAATCGTTCCGTGATCGTAATTTTTGGACGTTGCTGAAAAAATCGTCGTGTTACGAATGTGATAGGAAGAAATTTTTAAGCGGAATTTGATCTGAATTTTGGGATTGAAAATGTGGAATTTCGAATTGAAAATGTGAGCTACGGTTCGTTATTAATTGTAGACAATTTTTACATTTACAAATTAAAAAGTGTCATGACGGTAGCATGACTATATTACAACCCCGTAAGTCCAAAAATAATTGACCTTAACTTAAAAAAATCATACATTAAAACTTGAAAATTCTTCTTAATTCTAAATTCTTCTTACCACAATCATCTTAACACTAGGTTTACGGACGTTTGATGGTTACTTATTTAAATTTGAACTAAAGTAGAAAAATAAATAAATTGAGGATAATATGTGAACAGCCTAAGGACATTCTTTTGCTTGATGAAAGTTGACGTTATTACAAAAATTTCTTAACAAGTTCTGTCATCTAAAATAATTATCCGTCATTTTGATAGGTTCCATAAATCTAGTTAATTATCTAATTTGCTGTGACCCTATCCATCCACAAAATCCACCCCGTTCGAAGAAACCCTATTTCCTCGAGAACCGCCGAAAACGAATGAACTCGTACAAATTTCGGGCAATTCTCAGCATCGATTTAAAAGCAAACGACCGGCGTGTTCTTTGAAATAGCGAGCGATCGTGCACGCGAAACGCGGTCGAAATTAATCCGAGGCATTGGAACGGAAAGAAGAGCGTATCAGGGGGCGGAAGTGCATCATTCTTCTGCAATGGTTCCCCCCGAACGAGGGTCGACAGCTGGTCGTTTCCCCGCCATTTTCCTCTTCCTCGCGTGAACCACGTGAAACGAGCACGTGGAAAAGAGACGCTACTCTCTGCTCCTCTCTCTCCAACCCTTCACTCCGGTGTCTTTCTCTCGCTTCTTTCCCCTAGCGTTCGCCCCACCTTCTTACTTTCGGATTCTCCCCACTGGTCGTCTTTTTTCGTCCGTCTCTTTTGATCCGTCTGTTTCTCTTTATTCCCCTCTCCCTTCTCCCTTTCATTGTCCCTTTCTCCGTCTTTGTTCGACCCGTTGTATGAGCAACGTGCAACATGGTCAACAGGTAGAGAAGACAGGTGGCCGACGATATATTCATCATGTCGGCTGCTTAGCGACGATCTTTTAAACCTGCACAGTGTCCACGATGACTCGGTACGCGAATCACTGTCACGTTTTTTTTCTACGATTGAAGTGATTTCGAAAGGTGTTTGTGCGAGGTGTATTTGCACCGTTGTGGTTCTGTGTGTAGTGTGATTTTAATAACACATGTAGTTTGTATTTTAATAATACACACATGTGGTTTTGGTTTTAGTAATAGTTGGAACATGTACGAAATTCTTGGAACATGTATCAAATTTTATGAGTCGAGTTATTTAGGTGAGATTTTTGTGGATGTGCTGTTCTCTGAGATGTTTGGGATCTAGTGATTTGTGGAAGCAGGATGGTGGAAGTAGAGTGTAATTTGTGAAGAATTAGCGAGTGTCATTGCAGAGTTTCTTGGGATTTTGTGTTACTTAGTTATTTATATCTATTTTTCTTTAATGGATTTATTCTTTAAGGTGAGACACCTTATCTGAGTTTTGATCATCTAGATTGTGATCTAGGTTTTGGAGCATGATATTTTTAATTTCTGTCAAATTTTAATAAATACAATTGTGAGTTCTGTAATTTCTTATTCTCCACTTGGGTTTTATTTAATGATCTCTTACTTACTTATTACAAATATCACACAAAAATAATTACGAAATTTTTTATATGTGCTCTGGGATTTTTTCTATTTGTGACTCATTCTGAGTATTTCTAAAATTAGTAATTTGAGAAGTGAATTGCAAACTAATAGGATTCTAACCTTACCCAATAATAACAAGGTAATAGATCTTCAAAATTAGTGTCAGTGAAGTGCATAAAATATTTGTGAAATTGTTGTAAATGACATACTGCAAATTACCCTATGTGCATTAAAGTGATTAGTGAATGAGGACCTAAGAAGTAGGATTTGACCTATCTGAAGGTATGTATAACTAAATAATGCTTAATAATTATCTATTGTATCTGTACACCATCTACCAATAATGCTTCAATGATTACACTTAATTGATACTCACGATACAGTATCCTTGGCACCAAAATTTGTTCCTTCACTCATCTTTGTACAACTGTCACTTATCTCTTATTTTGTTATTTCTTATTTACGTTGACATTTCTTATTTTTAGATAGCAATTTGCACTAATAATATACCAGCTATTATTTGAGAACTATACATCACTAGATGTGATAGGTTCAGAATGTATTAACAAGTCAAAGTTTGTAAACTTTGAAATAGAAGAAATTTGAAGTAGAGAAATTTTGCAACGAAATATGAAGTTGATATAATTTCTTGTCCTATCATTTTTATTCTATAATTTTTCTATAATTTTTTGTATAATTTTTTGTTTAATTTTTTCCATAATTTTTTTCGATAATTTTTTCTACAATATTTTCTATAATTTTTTCTGTAATTTGTTCTATATTTTTTTCTATAATTTTTACTCTGTTCTATAAAATTTTAACCTTGGAAATTTTAGCCTATAATTTTTGCTTTATAATTTTTAACCCTGTAACAATTAACCTTGTTATCCTATAATTGTTACTCTATCACTTTTAACCCTATAACTTCATAATTTTGACCCCAGAATTATTTCAATGAAAACAGTAATTCGACCACAATATAAAATCTTTTCCCAAGTTAAAAATTCATAAGATTATCTCTTCAATAATTCAAAAATTCTAAAATGTATTAACCAGCTTTCAAGCATTCTCAAAATTATAATCGAGACACTGCTCGCATGTTACTCGATCAGTATTAGATTCCATCGAAGATGAAGGATTTTCCTAGCACCCTTGACAGTGGAAAGTGGAGCAAAGTGTGTTTCGAGCATCTTTTGTCGTTAGAACAGCATAGGAAGAACGAATATGTTCGTACATTGCCTAGATTGGAACAAGTGTTAATCGATATTTGTGTCAAGTATCTGGTATTTTGAATAGACGCGACAAAGAAATCCTAGCCTCGAACAAATGCAAGGTAGACTATTGTTGGACGTTGTTCGACATCGGATTTCGAGTCCCCCATCGTTGACGATGTTAATATTCTATGGGTGTGCCGATGCGTCATGGAACACTACGCCTCTTGAAACCCTGGAATCGCTCGTTTCGCTCAACAAATTTTATTTACAGTGCTATCAAGCTGGTCATTTGACCGGTTCACGAGTTTCTTGTTTCAAATTACAAAATGTTCACTGTTGCAAATGTCACAAATAATACAAGTTGTTGCCCTTTGTTGTTGATATCAGATATGTTGCATATGTTACAATTTCTTGAAGTTTGTTACACATATCATGTGTCTTATACATATTATAGTTTGTTAACATTTGTTATAAATATCACATGTGTTACATGTGGTTTAGTTTGTTAACATTTGTTATAAATATCACATATATTACATATGTTATAGTTTGTTAATATTTGTTACAAATATCACATATGTTACACATGTCACAATTTCTTAAAATTTGTTACAAATATCACATATGTTACACATGTCACAATTTCTTAAAATTTGTTACGAATGTCACATATGTTACACATGTCATAATTTCTTAAAATTTGTTACGAATATCACGTATGTCACACATGTTCTAATTTCTTAAAATTTGTTACGAATATCACGTATGTCACACATGTTCTAATTTCTTAAAATTTGTTACGAATATCACGTATGTCACACATGTTCTAATTTCTTAAAATTTGTTACAAATATCACGTATGTCACACATGTCATAATTTCTTAAAATTTGTTACGAATATCACATATGTTACACATGTCACTATTTCTTAAAATTTGTTACGAATGTCACATATGTTACACATGTCACAATTTCTCAAAATTTATTACAAATATCACGTATGTCACACATGTTCTAATTTCTTAAAATTTGTTACGAATATCACATATGTTACACATGTCACTATTTCTTAAAATTTGTTACAAATATCACATATGTTACATATGTTATAGTTTGTTAATATTTGTTACAAATATCACATATGTTACACATGTCACAATTTCTTAAAATTTGTTACAAATATCACATATGTTACACATGTCACAATTTCTTAAAATTTGTTACGAATGTCACATATGTTACACATGTCATAATTTCTTAAAATTTGTTACGAATATCACGTATGTCACACATGTTCTAATTTCTTAAAATTTGTTACGAATATCACGTATGTCACACATGTTCTAATTTCTTAAAATTTGTTACGAATATCACGTATGTCACACATGTTCTAATTTCTTAAAATTTGTTACAAATATCACGTATGTCACACATGTCATAATTTCTTAAAATTTGTTACGAATATCACATATGTTACACATGTCACTATTTCTTAAAATTTGTTACGAATGTCACATATGTTACACATGTCACAATTTCTCAAAATTTATTACAAATATCACGTATGTCACACATGTTCTAATTTCTTAAAATTTGTTACGAATATCACATATGTTACACATGTCACTATTTCTTAAAATTTGTTACAAATATCACATATGTTACACATGTGACAATTTGTTACATATGTCACAAATATTATAAATATTACAAATGTCTCAAATATCACACATGTCACAAATGACAAAAATTTTACCAATGTTACCAATTTATAACAAACATATGTGATTTCAAAAACTTGTAAATTTGAAAATTTCTAACTTTCTAAATTTTTAAATATGCAAATTACAAAATTTCTCAATTTGAAAATATCTAAACTACAAATTAGTATGTCTAAATATCTAATAGTACATCTAAAGATCTCTGCTAGCAACCTAAATCAAAACGCTCAAACTTGAAATCATAAAACTCGACAGCAAATCCTCACAAAGATTTCTATAATTGACAAGAAAGTATAAAATTACCATTTAACGAGCAAACATCAGAATTAACGAGGATCTGTTCGCGCAATAAGTATTCTCGAAGAAAGACAACGCAGTTTCTTGATATCTCGCGAAACAATGGTAATTCGTGTCGTTGTTATCCAAGTATTTATCAAGTCGTCCTGTCTCAGTACGACAAAAGAAGAAGAAAAGTAGAAGGATAAAAAGATCCTTTTTTCTTCTTGTTACACCATGGAAAAGCAGCTTGGTTCGTGCTCTTTCTTTTCTTCGCCCTGAGTATTTTTATTTTTCACTCGGTGTCTCCTTAACGTCAAGAAATCCAAAGGAAAGTTGCTCGTAAACGAAGCTTCAGCAATGGATCCTCGACGACACTAAAGTCTTTGAATGTCGTTTAATCCTTTCGATTTTCCAATTAACCACCGGTCAATTTATTCGCTTTACTGTCTCTCTGTTCTTTAATACTGACTTGGTGCAACGAAAGAATTATATGGATTACTTTGTAATTAAAAGAAAATCGACGTGATGTACTTTACGTCGTGAAGATGTACTTCATACACACTTTTCTGTAAATTAATTATTACTCGGTTTCTGTAGGTTTTTTCTTTTAAAGATTGAAAATGAAATAATGTAGTTTATATGCAGGGTGTTGTAACGCTACTCACGATTTTTCTCCCACTTGCAGCCACCTTACGAAAAAAAGTTTAGAACAATATTTGCAGGGTATGAAGTGCACAACAGATATCAGTAAAGCAAATTTTGAAAACAGTTTGTTCTCCTGACAAAGTCGAGGTCACCTCAGGTTTTTTAAATAGGAACATACATTTTTTTATTCATAGCTTTAGAGAACATCGAGACGAATTCAAAACACATATTACATGATATTTTTATTAACATATTACTCGATTTACAGGAGAGGAAATGTGAAGTTAGCTTTTGACTTTGGTAGTGTAATTATTTGATTCCGAAGAGATGAATGTAAACACTCGACTAGAATGTAAGAAAAATACACTTTATTTAATTATATGTTCAGAATGTATGTCGCCTTCCATCACGTAATATTCCGGTCTTTTACTTCACATTTCCACAATAGATTTTGTGACGAATATTCGTTCGAAAATAGCGTTTCCGAAATTGCATCAATGAGAAATTATTTCGCATTGTCTATGGTTAGAGGCAGTCTAAGAAATGAATTATTCAGCGTATGGTTATTGGGAAATGGTCTCTTACCAGAAAGAATTATTTGGTAATTTTGAAGTGAATTTTAAGCAGTTTTGAAAGAGATGCTGCTGTGAATTTTTAGATACGAATTTATTGGATGTTGTCAGAAATATACATTCGCTTTTTACTATTTTATTAGCAAATTAATTGTACAGAGAATTCAGTCGAATTCGATAAATAATTATATGAAAGTCGTAGAATTCAGAAGCCTTGAATTCTTGATGTTTTTAGTGTTCAAAAATTAAAAGTGTGAAAAAGAAGTCCTTGAAATTTCTGTGCTTCAAAATTTAAAAGTTCTACAATTTCAATATTCCAAACTTCAAAGC
This sequence comes from Megachile rotundata, assembly GCF_050947335.1. Lineage (NCBI taxonomy): Eukaryota > Metazoa > Arthropoda > Insecta > Hymenoptera > Megachilidae > Megachile > Megachile rotundata. Next base: position 8,432,178 of record NC_134986.1, read on the forward strand.
CCCTTTCAAGACTCAAGATTTCCGAACTTTCAAGATTCCTAAACTCAAAGTTTGAAGTTGACATAGTTTCCAAATTCCAAGATCCCAAAATTTCAAGGTTCTCGAATGTCGAAGTTGAAGAATTTAAAAAATGCAAAATGTCCAAATCCTAAAATCAATGTCCTAAAATTGTAAAGTTGCAGAATCCTACAATTCTAATATACCAACATCTCAAAGTATCAAAATCCTAAAATTGTAAAATCATAAAATTCTAAAATACCAAACTTCTAAAATTGTAAAATCACAAAATTCTAAAACTGTAAAATTCTAAGATGTCAAAGACCTAAAATAACAAGCTTCTAAAATTGTAAAATCACAAAATTCTAAAACTGTAAAATTCTAAGACGTCAAAGACCTAAAATAACAAGCTTCTAAAATTGTAAAATCACAAAATTCTAAAACTGTAAAATTCTAAGACGTCAAAGACCTAAAATAACAAGCTTCTAAAATTGTAAAATCACAAAATTCTAAAACTGTAAAATTCTAAGACGTCAAAGACCTAAAATAACAAGCTTCTAAAATTGTAAAATCACAGAATTTTAAAACTGTAAAATTCTAAGATGTCAAAGACCTAAAATACCAAAAAGTCCTAAACTTACAAAATTTAAAACTTCAAAAGTTCTAATATATCAAGGACCCCAAATACCAAAGTTCTAAAATTACAAAACCCAAAAATTCCAAAAGTTCAAACATTTTAATGTTCCAAAACTGAACTCCTACCAAAGTTCCAAAATATCAAGATCCCAGAATACGAACGAGCCAAAGTTCCCAAATTCCCTAATTATAAACTTCCAAACTCCCGAACTCCCAACCTCCCAGAACACAAAATCACAAAATTCCAAAGTCAGAGCAAAGCCCCAAAATACCAAAGTTCCAAATTATCCTAAAATCACAAACTGTCAAAACCACAAATTTTCAAAGCCCCATAGTTCCATAACTTCAAAGTGTTAAAATTACTAGCAAATTAAAACGTCGTTTGCCATTCAGTGCTCGATATAGGGTCACGTTTAATCGTCGTTTCACATAACGACGATAATGATGATACTCGTTACAGAAAATCGATACGTGTTTCGAAAGGTTTCCCATTTTCCGTGAAACTATCGGTAGACCAACGCGTTTCCATTATAGAGAATTACGTTTGATACAGCAGGTCGAAATATCAAACTCGGAAGTAGTCGGCGTACAAAGGAGAGTAGCTCGAGAACGAAGGAGACGAGTCGAGTTTACTCGTTCAAATCACGTATCTTGCTTTCTATTTATCTATCGACGGTCCACCTGAAAGGATTCGTTTAGCGTCGAGTCTGCAAAATTTATGACGGTTTGAAGGGCATCCATTTTCTTTTCTAGATGAAATATTCCTCATAAAGTATTCCGTTTGATACATCGCAAAAATATTGATTGGTAAATAACCCCACACAATTCATTTTTGTAACGTTACAGAGTTCAAGGCACTCGTGTATCAAACTTAAAGAAGTCTGTAATCATTTGCTCATATAATTTTATTTGAAGATTATCAACATACCAAGAACAATTGTGTTAAATTATATACTGCATATAAATACTCTTCAGAACATACAAATATTGTAACCATTTAATATATTTAAATTTTTGGGTCAGCCATTATAGAAACTTAATACTCCAACAAATATTTGCAAGACCTTTAAATCTTATCCAGTTCACACTCCTCAAAAGATGAAAATAAAAATTGTAATCATTTAAGCTGTCTATGTTTAACCTATCTGTATCAGTCAAGTATCACCAAACAGCTGACTTCAGTGCACCAAAGCATAACATCACCAAATATTATCCTATCTTACAAGGATAGTATAATCCTATACTACAAACCTTGAAAAAAAACCGCTATAATTAACTCACTTATATTTCTGTTTCAGACAAGTAAACCTAAAGAACCAATCTCGATACACCATTCTACAAAAACCCATAAAAATGCAACCGAGTCACTTTCACTTAAAAATGTTCAAAAACGCAATATAAACAAACAAGAAAGACTTGAAGTCGCGAAAATCCGAATGATCCCCAATCAGGATGGTGATCGCGAGCGAATCCGTCGAGACGATGTCTGGCACGTGCAGCAAGCTAAGAAGGTCCCGCAGGTTGTCATCGACCCGAGGTCTAAGGGTTCGAACAAGCGCAAACACTGATCAAACGGATCCACAGGATCTCAATCAGAAGCTCGGTCTGTGTCCCATAGTTAGCCGGAACGTGGGCACGAAGGGTCGTCCGGCGATCAATTGGGAATTGAACGAGAGGATCAGTCTGAGTAGCGGTTCCAGCGCAGGTTTACAGGTCCGCCCCGACGCTAAAAAGGGCATCGAGCTGAGCGGGAACCGCAAGACGGAGGCCGGAAAAAGATCAGATAAAACTAGCCTGGAGCTAATGAACGTGTCCGGATACCCGCAAGAGTGCGAGAAGAAACGGAAGGACTCTTCGTGGTCCATCGAGATCGACTGCATAGAGCGTCCTAGTGACGAGAACGTGATCAAAAGCGACTCGAAGTACGAGATCGGTAGTCCCAGCGAGGGATCAGGATCGAGGAAGTCCGGGAAACAGAGACGACAGCTGGCGACGTCCACGAAGACCAGGAAATCGACGAAGAAGGAGGAGGACGACTGCAAATGGGGCGGAAAGAAGGTGGACAAAACGAACGACTCGATCTCGAAGCGGCTCGAGTTGATCCACGAGCTGAATCAGAAGATCCTGGCCAACTACGAGCGCTTTCAGCAGAAGTCCAAGTCCAGGAATCACTCGAAGGAGAGCAAGGTGTCGAAGGATCAGCCTGCGAGAAGATCAATGTCGAACGACAAGGAGGAGCACGTGTACGCGGAGGCTAGACGCAAAGGAAAGAGCGATGCCAAGGATCAGACGTGTCAGGACTCGAGGCAACGCAAAGTAGACGTCAACAAGCTCGCCTCGGAGCCGACCTCGAAGGAAAGCGACTCGACGGACAAGAGACGATCGAAGAGCACGTCGAAGTCGAGGACCGTTCGCGATAACGAGAACTTCATCATGACGGCCAGACCCGGTTTCCTCTCGGACGATAAAGAGAAGAGAGCGTCCTCGAGGACGGAATACGGCACGAGGTCGAAGAGGTGCGTTTTTTACTCCAACGTGGAGGGCTCGAAGCACGTAGACAGGACAATCGAGCAGGACGATTGTCTGGGGAGCTCCAGATTGTACCCCGAGAGCTACAGCGATCGCTCGAACGAATCGAGGACGAAGCCGGGGGTAAACCGTGACGCGGACGGAATCGCGGATCGATCCGGAGTCGATCAAGTGGCGCTGGAACACGAAATTCTGGAGAACCTGGACGAGACTATCGACAGATTCGACGAGTCGGTCCCTAAAGCGGAGCCGCGAGAGAAGCTCGACGGTTCCGGCGATTCCGTCCGAAGCGAGGACAACGAATTGACCGGGTCAAAAGTGTCCAGGCTTCAGGAGACGTTCAATTCCTCGTGGGACTCGGGAGTTGGCGTGGACGTTGGCACCGGAAGTGGCTGGGTCAGGATACACACGGGAATAGAGAGCAGCCTCGTCTATCTTACTCTGGATACCACCGCTAAAGACGTCTGCAGGGACATGCTGCTAGGCGACGAGCTGTCTCTGTTTATTCAGGTAAGCGAGCTTCAACTTTCTTCCCTAATTATTCATCTGATTTGCGACGCAAAGGGCACGCGTTTCAGCTTAATGAGAAAGTCTGACACGCTAATGAGCTAAGCTGCGACGTCTTTATGATGCGTCGGCGGCTTGCGGATTCCGGTTACGCGGTAAACGGGACGGGGTTAATCGCAAGGTTAATAATAACGTATCGACACTGCGGCTTTTGACTGTTCAACAAAATTGCTCGAAGTATTAACCCTTTACACTCGAAGAGACTGTTTGCAAACAGCAACTTTAAAACTTAGTTAACCTCTTACACTATTTTGACGAGTCTGACTCGTGACGCACTCATACTTCGGCTATTTTACTCGAATTTTGAATATTTCAATTTGGAGTTCAAGTCCAACTATAATTTGCATAGTCAACGACTACATGATAACAAATTCACATAACATTTCAAGTTTCTGTGTCTGTTTTCGTGTTATGGCTGAAATTAGTCAGTTCTGATTGACGCACTTGACGAAAACATCATAGTGCAAGAGGTTAAAAAGTTAAATGAATTCTTCTGAGGTTATTATTTCTCTACTAATAATTTCTACTGTTTGTTTCACTATGTGTATACATCACATGTGTCATATTATAGAATCAGTTAAAAAATGCTTATTTCAAATTATTGTATTAAATAAAATGACGGAGAGTCGCCTCTCGAGTGCAAAGAGTTAAATTCTTGAATATTAAGTCCAGCTGTTTATTTTACTAACAGTAGGTTTTCTTTTACCAAAAGTATCGATCGCTTAGCACGGCGTTCGATCTCGCGGTTAGATCAAAAGGACAAAAACAACGTAACCGATTCGGGAACAAAGGTATGACTGGTTTCTTTTGTGGAGATTTTAAGTTCCGAAGAAACGAAGTGAAACGTGATAAGAAAGCGCGATTTAAGGCGAGAAAGGATCGGTACAGAGAAATGAAAATGGCTAAAAACGGAGAAAAAGAAGGAGGAAGAAGAAACACGGGGAAAAAATGCAAGAGGTTTCAACGGAATATCAGCAGGGGCTTTATCGCGTGCCCGAGCATTAACGACGTCTGCGACAGAGCAGACCGGAAATCCTGGTGAACTGCGGGATCCCGTTCAAGGGATAAGTCGCGCGATTTCGTTTCGTCATTTTCCGGGAAAGAGAGGGAACGAGAAGGATCGGTTATCGTTTCCTGTCGCTGAACGAAAGATAAGTGCGGTTCACGGTATTCTTTGCTTGAAAGAAACCTCGGATCTGAAACCATTCACTTTCTGCCTTTGTGCTCGCGCTTCTTATTATGGAATCTTTAACCCTTTCGAATATGCAAATTGTTTTTGCGATTAAGTATACGATTGTAATAAAAATAAATTTTAGGGGGAATATATAGGACTGAAGATTAATAAATTTTTTATTGGAAACTACTGAAAAAAAGGAACTGTTCCTTACTTGCGATTAAATATTACGTTCACGATTGTGGTAAAAATAAATTTTACAGGGAATATATAGAATTGAAAATTAATAAATATTTTATTGAAAACTGCGGAAAAAAATTCGAGGAATTGTTCTTGCGATTAAATACTACGTTTATATTCGTGGAAAAAATAAATTTTACAGGGAATATATAGGATTGAAAATTAATAAATTTTTTATTGAAAACTGCTGAAAAAAATTCGAGGAATTGTTCTTGCAATTAAATACCATGTTTAGATTCGTGGTAAAAATAAATTTTACAGGGAATATATAGGATTGAAAATTAATAAATATTTTATTGAAAACTGCTGAAAAAAATTCGAGGAATTGTTCTCGCGATTAAATACCACGTTTAGATTCGTGGTAAAAATAAATTTTACAGGGAATATACAGGACTAAAATTTAATAAATTTTAATATTGAAAACTGCTGAAAAAAATTCGGGGAATTGTTCGCGCGATTAAATACTATGTTTACGATTGTGGTAAAAATAAATTTTATAAGGAACATACTTGATTAAAAGTTAATAAATTTTTTAATGAAAATTTGTGATTAAATTTTATTTGTTTATACGATTGCTTTGAAATTTAGTAAAATTAATAACTTTGTGATTATTTGAATTTTAAAGTGCAGTTTAGTTATTATTTGATTTAACATTCTTTTGGGGGGAATTTTGAGATACACGTTTTAGTAATATTAATAGAAACACTTAGTTATTTTGGAGACATCTAATATGAATAACATTGTGGTGGAAATTCTTTAAGAGGAATTAATTTTGTTCTCTAAGGAGATATTCAATTACATATGTTACATACGTATTAAAATATCTCTCACATGTAACAAAAATCTTATTATATATTTTATTTTTTCAATACATAAGAATTGTTATTTATTGAGATCTTAATTAATTCTTCAGTATCAATTAACTATGCTACAATATTTTGAAATGTTATCGCAGCTTTATTTACAATATTCTACTTACATTCGAATTTATCAATCAACGTCAATACTGTAACTTCACAGACGATCATTTTACTTTTATCATGAAGTACAGCAAGGTACAAACTATCAATCAATACGTTCGCACAATCCTTTCGTAAATATACTTTTACAATGAAGAGTCTACTTTTTGTATTTTCTTGAGGGTATATTTACGAAGTCAACTTTATAAGATATTTCGTAAATAAACTGCAAAAAGAATATTTTATAAATAAACTTCACAAGTAGTGTATAAATGAACTCTTATAACAGAGTTTGGTAAATTAGTGATAATGAAGAGTGCACTTCATAAATGAACTTTTGCAATAGAGAATCTGTTTCATAAGTGAATTTATGATGAAGAATATATTTTTTATGTTGACTCTTATGACAAGAAATCTATTTTAATATTTATGATAATTACAATGAAGTATAGTGTATAATTATTAAAATAATATAACACAGTCGATATAGTTTTTATAACTATACATATATATATTTTTTTATTTATAATTATACATTTTAAAAGACTTTTTACTTGCATTTACATCTACACATATGTGGCTCGTTCATTCGTTTGCATTTAAATTTATAAATTTCTGAAACGCTCTATTTATTTATATCTTTACTAATAAGTTTTAGAATCATATTATATGTGCATTAAATAAGAAATGTTTCATTTTCCTTAATAATAATATTAACGATTTAAGTAGATAATTGCAGTAATTAAATTTGACTGATGTCACGGTTTAAATATCGTTACAGTTAAAATTTTTGACGAAGGAAATTTCGTTCTGACATAAATATTTCATTTATATTAATAGGGACCTTTAATTATTTCGATGGCAACGTGATAATTATGAAATTAACGGAGAAATTTCATTTTGTCATATTAGTGTCAGTTACTTTGGAAAATTCCGTGTAACACGGATAGCTTTTAATTTTAATTGCTGCAGTATTTTGCATGGTATTCTCCGTTTATGAAACTAAAGAAATGAAATTAGTCTTCACTGTTGCAGTCTAGCAAATGTCAAATTTTATTTAATACTATAAGGTTATTTATTACATTATTTTCTTTTTAGTGGTATTGTACTGGAGTGAAGATAGAACAAATTAAATTAAAAATAAATTATCTTCACCCTCTTTTTTCACAGCTAAACCAGGAGCTAATCTGATTAGTGGAAGCTAGTAAATTTCGTTGATAACATTAAATATTAATATTTAACACAACCCTCCGTCTAATGCACAGAATTTTAAATCAAAAATAAAATAGAAAAATAAATAAATGAATTTAATATACATTCATGTTTCTCAGTAAAATTTGCAAAACAATCAAATGACTCGATACAGTTAATCTCAGATAATTATGTCATCTCATCAATGACATCTCAATTATGAAATTAAGAAAAATTCGAAGTATCCATAAACCACCGTAATTTACCGTCGGATTATAATACCGAAGAGATATTGCAAATTAATAAGTTCTCCGTTGGAATGTTGTTAGTCAAGAGTTTCGAATTTGACGAATTTTCTCGGGTCTGAAGTTTCACATGCTGGTGGGTGGGGAAAATTCCTGAAACTTCAACGTAACACGAACATAACCCCGTGTGAACTCGTTCCACCCTTATGTAATTAAACACCTGTTCGTCTCGCGAACCGGTCAGTCACGTGTTACCAACTACCTGACTTCCTTCTGTTACAGTTTCTCAGATCGGCGACACCTGTTTCAACGGTATTCTTGAAATGCGACAGGTGTCGCTATACTAACTCATTACTTATAACGATTTCACTATTCGATTCGAAAACATCGTTTATAGATACTCTTGAGATCGTAATGACTAAATACGTATCTTCATTTATGAACATTAGCTTGATTGTTATTTGCTTATTCATTAATTCAATTATGAATATGGGAATAATAATATGGATTCCAACTTTTGATAGTTTTGGAGATCTGTATGGTCAGATTTTGAATTTTCAAGTTTTCAATTTTTCAAGTTTTTAAGTTTTCAAGTTTTCAAGTTTTCAATTTTTCAGGTTTTCAAGTTTTTAAGTTTTTGAGCTTTTGATTTTCTTATTTTTCAAATTTTCAAGTTTTCAAGTTCTAAGTTTCAAGTTTCAAGATTCAACTTTCAAATTTAAAATTTTTCAAGTTTCCAATTGTTCAATTTTTCAATGTTTCAAGTTTCCAATTGTTCTATATTTCAATGTTTCAGGTTTACAATTTTTCAATCTTTCAATTCTTTAATTTTCCAATTTTTCAAATATTTAAGTTCGAAGTTTAAAGTTTCCAATTTTTCAAGTGTTCAAGTTTTCACGTTTTCAATTTTTCAAGTTTTCAAACTCCCAAGTTTTCACGTTTTCAAGTTCTCGAGTTATCAAATTTCCATCTTTCTGAATTTTTCGACTCAGACAGTTTACAATTTCTTAAGTTGTCAAACTTCTGCACCTTCAATTCTTCAGATCTTCAAATGTTTACACTTTCAAGTCCCTAGATATTCCTAAAACCCTCACAAAATTTCCAAGATTGTACCGACTCCGGAATGCCCGATTTCCCTCAAGACTTGAATGCACATCTTTACAGTTTCAGGAGAAGCTTTAAAAAGTCTTCGAAAAATTCATAACGCATCTGCAGACCATATTGGTCATACAGCCAAAACAAACAACTTAAAGAGTACATCTTGAATCTTCAGCATTACAGTAAAATAGAATTTTTGATGAAGAGATTTGTTTTCTGTTTCAATTCAGTATGGTCGTGCCTGAACTTTCACGACCTTTCACCTGCCGTTAGGAACTGCAGCCTTCATTCTAAACTACGATATTCCAAATATGACCTTGATCCTTGTTAGAACCTTGGTCGATGTTAGAACCTTGATCGACGTTATTGACTCTGAGATATACATCTTGACTCGAGTCTTCAGCGTTACAGTAAAATAGAAATTTTGATGAAGAGATTCGTTTTCTGTTTCAATTCAGTATGGTCGTGCCTGAACTTTCACGACCTTTCACCTGCCGTTAGGAACTGCAGCCTTCATTCTGAACTACGGTATTCCAAAAATGACCTTCATCCTTGTTAGAACCTCGATCGATGTTAGAACCTTGATCGATGTTAATGACTCTGAGATGTAAGGAACAAGCAAGTCTATTAGGGTGGTTATTGTGGCGGCGCGTAGACACGCGTGTAGGTGACTCGAGTAGACGAGTAGCTGTATCCAGCCGACTAGAGAGCTTCTTTTAAGAGGCTGGCTGGTTGCTATTTAAGTCTTAGCCTTCCTTTGATTACTGGCGCGTACCTCGTTATCTTTGAGAAGCCAGGCCACGTCCTACTCATTATACAACGTCGTTCGCCGACCGAGGGATGAAAGTTTCGGCGCAGCCACGGCAAAATCGGTTTGCCGGGATGAGAAAGGCAAGCGACTCGAAAGCGAACCAACCCCCGACGCATCCACTATCACCGCCACCACCCTCTCTTTTTACCCTCTTCTATTCCACCGTTGCTTTCGTTTCTCTGCGTCAAAGGTCTGTTTTGTTACGCGAGATGAGACGAGACGAAATTTACGAGCAGCACGAAAGATTCAAAGCTTTCCAACGAATACAATCGCGACCCGTTCCATCGTATCGATCAAACGTTCAATCGCGACCGGCTACGCTTATTTAACCCGATGGGAATTTATATTGAAAGCACCGGATTTGATTTGTAATACCTGCTCGGTGTAAACGATTTCTCTCGTAATGTGAACGGATCAATTTATACCGGTGAGAAATTATACTTTCTGTCCGCTCCATTATCTACGAGGTAATTGTACGGAGATGCGGATTTCTTGTTTCATCTCGATCATTCTTTTAGATATAAAATTATTTATTTTTTATTATTTATAATGGATTGTATTTGTTAGTCGTTGACTGTTTTATTGTTATGTGGTTATGAAGTTTATTTCAATTCTGTTATACTGGATATAAAGATTATATGCTTTCTGTCTGTTCCATTATTTACGAGGTAATTGTACGGAGATATGGATTTCTTGTTTCATCTCGATCATTCTTTTAGATATAAAATTATTTTTTTTTTTTTATTTATAATAGATTGTATTTGTTAGTCGTTGACTGTTTTATTGCTATGAAGTTTATTTCAATTCTATTATACTGGTTATTAAGATTATACATGGTTATTAACATTATACGGGGTGTCTCATAACTGGTATAGGTCCCTGAAATAGGGGGTAGCTGACGTGATTCTGAATAAAATTTCCCTTTGCAAAAATGGAGTTTGAAGCTTCGTTCCTGAATTATTAAGGAAAAACGCGAACTAATCAGAGCGCGAGGATTACGCATGCGCAGACGCGAGAACGCAGCTTCGAGCCAAGTGGCAGAGGGCGCGCAGTACTCGCGCTCTGATTGGTCCGTGTTCAGCTACCCCCCATTGGTCCACGTCAGCTAGCCCCCATTACAGGGACTTACACTACTTGTGAGACGCTCTGTATAAATATATACATAAACTAAAATTTGTAAATATAAATACGGAAAGAAAAATAAAGGAGTTCTTAAATGTACAGGTATAAACACAAAATGTAATTTATGAATATAAATATAAGAAAAATAAAAAAATTCTCAAATGTACATATATAAATAAAAATTAAAAAATATATATATACCAGTAAAAAACATGAAAGAATTATTAAATATTTAGATATAAAAACAAAATAAAATTAATGAATATAAATAAGTAAAAATATGCAAATCACAAACCCGTATGAAACAATGTACAATTTCCCGAGATAATTGACACGGATACAAGAATGCGATAATTTGCAATTAATGCGATATTTCCGCACTGAGATTGAAATAATTAAAAGCACCCACTGACATTACTGAAACATTTCACGTTGAAATTTCTGCCGTCCCCGTCAAAATCACGAGACCATGATACCGCAAAAATTTAATTACTAGAATTAGCTGTTTAATACAGCGATATCACGAAAAATGGTAATTTACGTCCCGCACGGGGTGGCGGTTTTTTGCTCGCATAATTTTACCGTCGCACGAATTAAATACACGCGGACAAATGTTTGAAGTACCATTTCGTTGTACGTGGAACGCGTAAATATGAAATATCCGATTTCGAACGGGGACCATAAATTTTCGCCGAGCATGGAGAGAGAAAAAAGAAGGAAAATCCTGATCGGGACGTGTATCCCGCGGAACAGCCGTTTCCCGTCGTTTCCCGCGAATCGTCGCGATATTTTCCGCGAAAAACACGCGAGTTCTCATTTAAATCGACGCTCGTCCATATGAGCGAATGTGTAATCAATACAAACACGTGATTAAACTGGAATCGTGATTCATCTCGCTGCGACTCGATCGCCGTTTACCTTCGTTCGGCAAAAATCACGTCCGCGATCGGTCGACTGTAAACCCGTTGTTTTTTTAATTAATTCGGAATCGTCGAATCGGGACAAACCACTCGAAAGTATCGTGAAAATTTCCAAGACAAATTGCCTGTAAAGTCGCTGGCCTCGATGCACATCTGTAAACATTTTGCTTTAATCTCTGCGGGTTTTTCGTTCTCGTTTATGCTGTCGTTTGCTGTTATGAATTGCTGTGAATTAATGAGGATTTGTAAAATGACTTCAAATCATTGATTTAATTGTTGAAGTATATTGTGATTAATACTCATTAAGATTGGTTGAGTTGAAGTTTGTGAAATTATGGACTTGTGACATTTTCTTATTATTTTTTTATAACATAACTTAAATTGATGAAAGAAAAATTATGACAAATTTTTATCGATTTCACTTGAATTGCTTTATATGCAACTTCTGATTTGATAGGTTGAATTCAAGTTGATAAAATTATGAATTTCTGAGGTTTTTTTTAGTATAGTTTGTATTAATATAACCTATATTCATGAGAGAAAAATGATAACTTAAATTCATATCGACATCCTTTCTGATTGTTAAAAACCTATAATCTTATAAAATAATTGCCATCATACCTTGTAAAATAATAAGAAATGACAACTATCATAATTTTTGCTCAAAATAAAAAATTAATAAATGAAACTCAGATATAATACAATTTAACTGAAATTAATAAAAATCGTTACTTATTTATTTTAAATAAAGTTAAGCTGATTTCAATTGAAATTCCATTAAACGTCATCTTTGAATAGTAAAACCCAACAAAAGTAATCTCAAGTAATTTTTTAATACAAGAAGTACCTCAACACAATATGAACAATGAATACATTGTGTCGAATCTAGTTAATTGCTAAAATCCAAGCAAGTATCTCCACAAAAACGAGAGATGAACTCTAAGAAGTAGAGCTTTAAACGAGATGATCCATTTCGCATTATTCTTTTCTTAACTTTCGTCGTCAATCACCCACCCGAACGAAAGCCTCGCTAATTTATCCAAACACGAAGAACGCATCTCCGGTTTTCGTTGAATAAATTTCAACGAGCCATAAAAACGGCGAGCGTTTTCAGCGTTTAATTCAGATCACAAATAACCTTAAAAATATCAGTCACCCCTTTCCACGATAAAAACTGTGGAGTTCGCTCGAATGGGACCTGAGGAATCTTTTCGTTGAATTTTGCATATCGTGAAAAGTGTAACACCGTTGAATGAAGAGTCGCGAGGGCAAGTTTTATGGAATGAACTTCCGATCTCACGCGATACAGAATTATATGAGATCGTAGAAAAGCGTGGGGAGATTGATCGAAATTCTAAATGAAAGAAAACTGTGTAGTATTATAAAATGAGGACTCAAACCGTTTATAGAACAGATGATCCGAAAAACTCAAACTGTTCCGGACACCATATTTTTCGGACCATAACCGTAGTTAACCGTCCCGCTGTAAACTTGTCCCCAAAATTAGAATTTTTTCCAAACTACCTAAAGAACCAAACCGTCAGTCCAGCCTTCCTCCCTCTATCTTCTATTTCCTCCCTCTACAGTTTACGTCGGATTATTAGAACCACCACTCCATAACCAAAAAATTGTTTACTTCACACGTACCAAAATGTAAAAATATCAGAAACGATTCAACATTCAACCAAGTCACTTTAAAACCTACTAAAACCTATTGCTGAATAAATTCAATCAGCACCTTACTTATATAGTTAATTTTTCAACCTATCTTATACACAATCGAGTTCAACCGACACATTGGATGCAACTATCGTGCCTTCAAGAATAATCGAGAAGATACAACAGAAAACAAAAAGAACAGTACTGCAACTTTTTCTTCGCCCTTTTATTTCCCGTTAATGTATTCCGCCCGTTAGTTTTTTTTCACACTTCAGAATTCCTCGTTGCCTATGTGATTTACGAGACTTTCTATACTCGTTCGAAAATGTACGAGAGAACCCGTATATTTACCGTACGACGTATTAGCTACGGGCGATTCACGGATATATAAAATTCCGCTACATTTAACTGAAACGGCTGCGATGCAGTATTATGAATTATTATAACAGAAAGTAATGTGCTACCGACACTGTATATCGCAGTTATTTTCGTCGTTATCATTGTTTCGTAACAGGAGTTCTAAATTCGCTGAAACAACGAGCTCGCGTTCCAATAGCAATGGAAATTAGGAATATCGACATTTACGGAAATCGATATGTCGGGGTACAGGGATATCGAGATATAAGAACAAGCTCGGATAGAGCGATGATAAGATCTGGATACTAGGATAGGATAATTGGGGTATGCGAATATGCGGATGTAAGGGTATTGAGATATAGCAATATTGGAATACAGGGATATGGAAGTTGTGGAGATACTGGATGTAGAGAGAGAAGGAAGTAGAGTTTTGGGACGTAGAGATTTGGAGATGTAGGAATTTGGAGACGTAGAGATTTGGGGATGTAGGAATTTGGAGACGTAGAGATTTAGGACTGAAAGGATTTGGAGACGTTGAGATTTGGGGATATTGGAATTGGGGAACGTAGGAATTTAGGGAGGTAGGTATACTAGAATACAGGGGTTTAGAGACGTAGAGAGTTAGGGATGTAGGGATTTGGAGACGTAGAAGTTTGGGGATGTAGGAATTGGGGGACGTATAGATACCGGGACGCAAGGATTTGGGGATGTAGGGATTTGGAGACGTAGGTATACCGGAACATATGGGATTTGGAGATGTAGGTATATCGGAACATATGGGATTTGGAGATGTAGAAATTTGGGGATATAGGAATTGGGTGACGTAGGGATACCGGGACGCAAGGATTTGGGGATGTAGAGATTTGGAGACGTAGGTATATCAGAACATATGGGATTTGGAGATGTAGGTATATCGGAACATATGAGATTTGGAGATGTAGAAATTTGAAGACGTAGAAATTTGGGGATATAGGAATTGGGGGACGTAAGGATACCGTAACACAAGGATTTGGGGATGGAAGAATTTGGAGACGTAGGGATACCGGAACATATGGGATTTGGAGATGTAGGTATATCGGAACATATGGGATTTGGAGATGTAGAAATTTGGGGATATAGGAATTGGGTGACGTAGGGATACCGGGACGCAAGGATTTAGGAATGTAGAGATTTGGAGACGTAGGTATACCGGAACATATGGGATTTAGAGATGCAGGTATATCGGAAAATATGGGGTTTGGAGATATAAAAATTTGGGGACGTAGAAATTTGGAGACGTAGGGATTCCACCATATAGGGATTTGGGAACGTAGGGTTATCGGGACGTGGAATACCTAAACGTAGAGACATTGGTATACATATAAGCATATTTGACATGTATGACTATACAGTCTATAACTATACAGTGATAGTTGCATATGTATAACAATATAATATACATGTAGATACGCTGGAATATTGAAGTACCTATAATTTAGGTATACTGGAGTATATGTATATTAAGATCCAGCTCGGCCCGTCATAAGAAAATGTCTTCCATTATCAATTTTTCTATACTATCCTTATCATCTTCCGTTCAATTTACAAATTCAGAAAAATGTCTCTCGTTAAACGATAACAATCCATCCATTCCCCAGCACTGTTTCTCTGCTCCGATTTCAACGATCTAACACAAATTCGTCCAGTAAATGTCCTCTTCATATAATAGTTTCCTTTTAATCTTCCACCTCCAGAATTTCATCAAAATTAACGTGCGATTGAAAATTGTAGATTCTGCATTATAGGGTAATAAATATGCACAGTCAAGCGGTTGTTGTCTTTTTTTACGTAGAACAGCGAGAAGTTCGTTACGCTGATAAATCTCGTCGCTCTTTGTGTCATCATCCCGTGAATGCATCGGGGTTTTAATTAAAAAAACACAATTTGCTTCCGTTCAGTTTTCCACCACTGTAACTGGGACATGCCCTTTCGTCCGATTATTATTTAAAAGTACGAGTTCTCAATTTTTTGTCATCCTTTTTAACCTACCTTCGTCTCTGTGTTTTAAGAGGATTAAAGGATCACGATTAGAGGGTTTGCGGGGATGCAAAGTTTTTTGTCCTCGCAAAACACGTAATGGGGAGTTGTAGAGAATTTTTTTTCACCGTAATTTCGCGAATCGAGAATGAGAACTCCACGCTTTTCTACAATTTTTCGTTGTCAGTTTTTTGGCGGGAAGCTTTTGATTGCTAGTCTGCTTCGTAATATGCGCATGAATAGCGGAGATTCAAAGTTGTAGTTTTGCATGGGGACGTAAAGCGCAGCGCATGGCTTGATTTTCGAGAGAAAAATTTAAAAATCCATCTGAATGTTTGTACGACATATTTTTTGAAAAAAAATTGCCAGAAGCAAATTCAGAATTTGCTGGATGAATGTATTAGACAAAAAAATCAAAATTCAGAGTCAGCAAAATCTGAATGCGGATATTCAGTGTTCGATATTTCAAAAGACATTAACGAGCAAAATCGATCAAAGAACTTTCATTTATTAATTTATAATCGTCTTTCAAGGTGCACCGATAATTTCGTCCGCATGAATAATTCTTCAGCAGGTTAATACCTCCACACATATTTAGTAAAAACACGAAATAATTTATATTGTTCCTGAACGACGGTTTCATACAAAGCCACCAGATATGACAGTCAACGAATCTGGAATAGAAATTTGGAATAATTAAATATGATTGACAGAATTCGATATGAACGACAAGCCGCTTTAATGAGAATCGATTTTAGTTATATCAGTACTTCCTTAATTTATTATTTAATTAAGTCCGTGTTTCTTTCGGTACCAACCTTCATTACGTATTCAATGCTTTTGTGGTTTAGGTTGGAGTAAAATTGACATCAGTCGATGTGAATTACAAATTTATTAATACTTGAAATTAGAAAGATGATATTGGAAATTGATTTGGCTATTTTGAGATTCAGTTTGACAGAGATTTGAGGACTTGACGTAGAACTTTTGGTACTTGAATTATATAGACATTTTCCTTCAACCTAAACCTAAAAATTGATGCGTCATATGTCCTGTTTTGGGGTACTTTTCTGTCATGAAATCACATAAAACTTCATACGTTCCAAAAATTAATTTTTGGTCAATATACAAACTTCATCTGAATCATTACCGTTTTCAACAATTGATCAATCACTCCACCGTATGAATATTCATAAATCGTTTACGCAGACATTTTCCTTAAACCTAAACCTAAAAATTGATGTATCATAAGCCCTGTTTTGCAACACTTTTCTGTCATGAAATCGCATAAACCTTCATACGTTCCAAAATCAATTTTTGGTCATTATACAAACTTCATCTGACTCATTGCCGTCTTTAACAATCGATCAATCAGTCCTCCGTATGAATATTCATAAACTGTTTACGCAGACATTTTCCCTAAACCTAAACCTAAAAATTGATGTATCATAAGCCCTGTTTTGCAACACTTTTCTGTCATGAAATCGCATAAACCTTTATACGTTCCAAAATCAATTTTTTGTCATTATACAAACTTCATCTGACTCATTGCCGTCTTTAACAATTGACCAATCACTCCACCGTATGAATATTCATAAACCGTTTACGCAGACATTTTCCCTAAACCTAAACCTAAAAATTGATGTATCATAAGCCCTGTTTTGCAACACTTTTCTGTCATGAAATCGCATAAACCTTTATACGTTCCAAAATCAATTTTTTGTCATTATACAAACTTCATCTGACTCATTGCTTATTTAACAATTGATCAATCACGCCTCCGTATGAATATTCATAAATCGTTTACGCAGACATTTTCCTTAAACCTAAACCTAAAAACTGATGCATCATAAGCCCTGTTTTGCAACACTTTTCTGTCATGAAATCGCATAAACCTTCATACGTTCCAAAATCAATTTTTGGTCAATATACGAACTTCGGCCTCATTGCCTTTTTTAATCGATCGTCGTATGAACATTGACAAATCACATAGACATTGTGATTAGACTATGATGTGACTTAAATCTATGACATGTCCATGCAATGTTGCATCAGTTACACTAAATTATACTTGACTGTGAAATTGACAAGTTCGTATGCAACGTAATAGTCTGAAGGGAACAAAATCGTCTATGCAAGATACCTCCCGTTTATAATTAGTTTCGTTAATTACGTACGAGCCTCCTGTGGGATGCAGGTAGCTCTGGCTGCCATACCACGGTCGATTGGATCGATAAGGTCGTTTCTATCGAACGAAAATAAGGCTTTCTCGCCGGCTTTAACGAGGATGTTCGAGTTAAAACCGTCGAGTTGTTCAGCTTTTTCTTTCCATCCCTTCCACCGGTCTTTTCTTCGAACCAGTTACCATTTATTTCTTTTCCGTTGTTCGATCACTCAATTTTTCTCTCCTATTTTCGCTTTTTCCTTGCAATTCATCATCCGGTATCTTTTTCTTCACTTACACTTCTCGCACTCACTCAATCAGCTGATTTTATTCGTTCATTTGTTCACGCTTTCTTTTTTTATGTAGGTATTTTTTCTTTTTATTCTTTGCTTACTCTCAGACCGTGGCACTGCTTACGACTCATAAATAAGAACAAAAGAAGAGATAAGTAAAGAAAAATAAATAGAAGAATTAAAATAAATTAGATGATTTTGAGGAAAGTTAAAAATGTATTATTTTTAATTAAATACTTATGATGATTTGTAAAATGGTAGTAAGAAATTGTATTACATATTAACAAATACAGATTTATTTTTTTGTTTGCATTTCACCCTGAGATGCTTTAAATGTAACACAGTTTATGACCACTGACTCAGGAAGAAAAACGAAAATGGAGATATGTGAAGAAAGATAAACAAGAGTGGAAAAAGAAATAAAATAAATTAGAAAATGTTGAGGAAGGTGAAGAAAAGAAAATAATAATGTGAAAAATAATAAAGAATTGTATTATTAAAATAGTAGATGTAGTGATTTATGACATCTGCAAGTAAAGAAAATTAGCTGAAGTATTAATTATCAAAATATTACTTTTGAATTATTAATTATTTCGATTATTAAATATTTTTTATTTTATTAATTATTTTTGAATTATTCATTGATTACTTATCAATCTGAATATTATTGTTTATCAATCTAAATATTATTGCTTATCAATCTTAATATTATTGCTTATCAATCTTAATATTATTGCTTATCAATCCTAATATTATTGCTTATCAATTTTAATATTGTTGTTTATCAATTTTAATATTATTGCTTACAAATCTAAATATTATTTCTTATCAATTTTAATTTTATTACTTATCAATCTAAATATTTTTACTTATCAATCTTAAAATCATATTTTAATCCAATATTTTGTCACAATTTAAAAATTCTTGAATTTTAAGTTCTTGAATTTTTCATCAAATATTACCTCTTTCTCGTCTTTGCCTGATTTTCTTTATCAAAAAAATTTCCTTCGAATAAAAGTTAAAATCCTACATCCATAATTTCAACAATTTTGATAATAGACATATTTTCTACTACGTGATGAACGTTCCCCTAAAATTACACGTTTCATTAATTATTATTCGATATACCGCACATAATTGCAATATCTAGCGAGCAATTATTTCTCACTCGTGCATTATTTATACACTATTACATTGCGACGATGGTTGACATTAATTGCGACGCAGTTATTTTATCATGATAGAATACCATTTAAACGACACAAAATTGTACGTAACTGTAAATAATTAACAGAACACATTTGCATATTTATGGGCACTCGTTAATGTTAAATGCCGGTTACCTAAACTGCCGTGCCTTAATTAAAATTTCACTGCTCTACATTTTGAGATATTTTTAAACATTTCCAACTCTACTTTTTCTATTTTGTAGCAAAATTTTTTAGGAGATTTTGAAAATTAAATTTTTGGAATTTTTATAAATTATTTGAATGAAATTTTATATAAAATTTTTATTATTGTATAACGTACATTCGTCATAGAGTATTAACATTAATTGAATTAATTTTTTTGACTATATTTTTACATTTTACAGTTTTCAGTTTCAGCAATATTCAATTTTATCAGTTCATTTTATTATTTCTCCGTATTAATTAGAACAACAAAATTGAACAAAAGTTCGTTTCTGTGAAATAACATTTTACAATCGTTGAATAAGAATTGTCTACAATTTCTGAGTATTGAAGTTGCAACAAAGTTTGTATTAATAATTAGAAACTACGGTACGGTCCAGGTAGAGGGATGAAATCGTAGCATCTCAATACCGGTTCAGAGAAGTTGTCGTTATTGAAAATTTGATTAAAATCTTGAGGAATTAGCATTGCGCTTTTGAAACTAGCTTGAAATGTCCGAACATCTGGCGTTGTTTGTCGACTAACAACATCACAGTTCGCTGTTTGTTTTTGTCAGGAACAACGAGTTTTACGCGTAAATCTCCTTAAACGAATTAACTCGGACGCGCGTACGAGCACAACTTCATCTTAATTTCAATGACCGGAATACGTTCGAGTATTCGATGCTGAGAGTTATGATGAATTTGGAGATTTAGGATGATGGGATTTTGAGGTTTTTGGGATTTGCGGAATTTGGAGAATTTGGGGAATTCGGAGAATTTGGAAAATTTGGAGAATTTGGAGAATGTGGAGAATTTGGAGAATTTGGAGAATTTGGAGAATTTGGAGAATTTGGAGAATGTGGAGAATTTGGAGAATGTGGAGAATTTGGAGAATGTGGAGAATTTGGAGGATTTTGAGAATTTTGAGTTTTGAGAATTTTGAGAATTTGGAGGATTTTGAGAATTTGGAGAATTTGGAGAATTTGGAGAATTTGGAGAATTTTGAGAATGTTGAGATTTTTGAGATTTTTTAGAATTTTGAGAATGTTGAGATTTTTGAGAATTTGGAGAATTTTTAGAATTTTTAAAATTTTATGAATTTTGAGAATTTTGAGACTTCATACAATCTATAGAATTTTTGAGAATTTAAAAAATTCAGAGAATTTAGAGAATTTGTAGAATTAGGAAATTAGAAAATTTCAGAATTAACAAATTTACAAATTTGATGTTTTAAAAAACTAAAAATTGTGAATTCAATTATTTGCTTCTAAATTAAATAATCTCCACCATACAACAATTAAAAAATATAAAACTTAACAATCCAATAATCTACAAATTTACAAAATATATTCCACAATTTCTACAAATCTTTTCATTCAGCAATTCAAAACTATTTTTAAATGCACTGTGTGAATTAGTAAAAACTATTCCTCTTCGGGTGTGAAAAATCCGAAGTCGTTTATACGAGCTTCACGAAAGATGTTCCTCCATAAAGAGTGTGCAAACACTTATTTGATCCCCGGCGCATTACTCTTGTAAGGTAATGCATATTTAAATGCGGTGCATCAGGAGTACTTTTGAATTTCTTTATCGCGCGAAGAAGATAACGGACGATCTCGAGCCGTGAATTTCGATAATAAGATCCATTAAGAGATTACGCTCGGTTTTCAGTACGGGGGCGAGTCTGGAAGAAGATTGGCTTCCGAGGAGAAGCCGCTCGAGATACAGGACCAATTTCTCCAAAAGCTTGGATACCAGGATGTATCCAGACGATCTCGACTTGGAGTCGATCCTGAATTACGACACCTCATTGCTTTCCACGTGGGTGAGTACGATTTTATACTTTCAATAACATTTCTTTAATTAATCTTGTACATCTCTCTCCACTTAACTCTTTCAACTTAAAAACCTTTTGGTACGAGCTGAATTAATGAAGCGTCCTATAAAAAAGACCGCCACGTTTATATAACTATGTTTTAAATAACGTGAACATTTCAAAAGTGCATCGAATTTTTAATCGTTTCAATGTTGCAAACGAAGCTGCCTGTCACGTAATAGCAGAGAAATTTATTTATTTTGACTCGGCGAATATTTGTGAATTTGTTATGCCCTATAAAAAAGATCGCTAGCACGTGGTGTAAATTGTATGCGCCTCACAGCATTAGTAGTAAGTGACGATTAAACGACGCGAATCATTAGGATTCCCAACAAGTGAATATAAGTGGACCGTATCTAAATGAATTTCACTTCGGACTAGAGTTTATTTTGCTATGTACTTGATGACTCGAGAGTCTTCGAAGAATTTTTACGTTTCAAAAGCTCGGAGTGGGTAGAATTTTTGTGACGTTGCTGAGGGAAAACAGTTTCTTTTCTATTGGTTTAGGTAAAATTCGGGTGGAGATGGAAATACAAGGGACGTATGAAGTGGGTCTGTTTACACAAAGTGACCGTAGCAAGTAATGAAACGCAATACTTCGACATGAATAGAAAACTGCAGACAGAAGACTCTGCTAAGGTTAAGGATTCCAGATGTGACTGACAATAAAATACTCGCTAAAATGTAATGATCTTGGGTCTTACTGCTAGGGGTAATTGATTTGAAGCTACAAACGTGAAGAAACGACGAATCGTTCAAGTATTGTATCGCTAAAAGCTTGTACTGATGTTTCCTCTTGCTGTAATATGTGTTGAGACCTCACATATTGTGAGCACATACGAAACATCACAAAAAGTTATTTCTCACTATTATTTCTTACATAATTCTTTAATTATTTCCTACATAAACACAAGTAAATAGAACATTCTCAATGCAAGGTACGAACGATTCATTAATTTTGTACGTCTTCCCTTTTCGAGAGTTTCGAATCACGGAAAAAGCACAGAGTTTCAAATTCTCGAAACTGGAAACTTCCTTGTATTTTGAAGGGTTTCGGAAATCCTCCTCTTACACTTCTTTCTTAGCGATCTATTTCAAATTTGAAGTTTTTTAATCAATTACATTGTAAAATAAAACTGACTTACAAAAGAAATAGATCCGTGGAATAAAATTGGCAATTAATCAAACCATCAAGCGAAGTTATTTACGTGTTACATTTTTTAAGAGTATTATGGAAGCAGGAAATAAAGTGGAACATGGTATAGAAAGGAGGGCAAAATTTACACTGAAATAGAACCGGGTCTGATACGGAACCGGAAGTGAGATGGCACCGAGTGTGAATTAGAATAGAAGTGAACCGAAACCAATATTGAAGTTGTACTAAATCAATGACGTTACAGCCGTGCAACATTAATCCTACCACGACAGTTGCGTGGTCATTTTGACCCAGATATAGTTGAAATAAAATATGCAAAATATAAGAACTTTCCTTATAATAAAATTATTAATACAAAAATAATCTTTGGTATCTGCTATTTTAATAATTAGTATTTAATATTAATTCACTCTTGTAACTTTTTTCGATTAAATGATTTATAACTTTCTTTACTATAATAACTAATAATTTTCTTTTTGACTAGATTCGAAAATCATGCATTAAATTATAAAAGAATTTTTTAAGAAAAATGATCAAAATACAGAAAATTAATTTTGAAATTGCACGAAAATCATTTGCAAAAAGAAAAGAAAATGGCAATAAGAAATTATCTGAATAAAAATGTAATTTAATTTCACAGAAAATATTTTAACAAATAGAAAGTCGTGCAAATATGAAAGTACACTAAATTTTTTGGAATAATAATTGTCCGAGTGGATTAATTAAATTAATTATCTGTTGTGCCACATCACGGTGTCCGAATTACATATTTATTGACATTCCGCAATTAGCGTGATTAAAACATGTAATTACGCGATTGCAAATTATCAATTGATTAACCCATTTAAATGGATCTAGCAATTAGCATCTACCATTTAATTTCGCATTTACGAGGATTGTTTAATTAAACCTCCTTTTTCGAGTCGATGTATTATACACGTTCTTAATACGGTTCCTTCAATTAATATTTTAGCGAACATTTTAAATTAACTGAAACCAACATTTAATATTTCACTCGGAAATTTTTCATCCGACTATGTTAATTAATTACCACGAACGAAATTCCTGGAATCTCATGTAGGACGATATTAAATTATAAAATCAACAATAATCGTTATTATGCCTCAATGCTTGCTTTCAATTTGGACTGAGTGATTAGCTCGTCCGAGTGATTTTTAACATTAATTACTGAATGATTGTTGACAATGAAATTACTAAATCGGTCAGTTAATTCATGAACGTTTTTATTTTCCACAGAATTCATTAAGGTAATTTGTCTGCAATTTGTATTGATTTTCATTGAGGTAGGGAATGTGTATGTTTAATTGTATTTAATCGGTTATTTATTTGTTTTAATTTCGAATTGTGTGCTGGTTAAAGAATTCTGTGCTGGTTAGAGTTAAACTTTTGAAGGTTGCTCAAGGTCATCAGTTTAAGGTCATACGTTCAAGGTCAAGTGTGATAGATTTTCAGAAGTTTATTCAACAATTTTCAATATTCTAAAACTTTTAATACTTCAGAATGCTACATCCTCAAATTTGGAAATCTTCAAATTTTTAGATTAACAAATTTTCACATTACTGAATTTCTAAATCCCCAAATTTCTAAACCCCGAAATTATTAAACCTAATTCCGAATTTCTGAAATTCCCACTTTTCCAAATTAACATCTCCAAAGTCCAACATCCCCAAATTTCTAGATACCCAAATTCCAAATTTCTGAAATTCCCACTTCTCCAAATTAACATCTCCAAAGTCCAACATCCCCAAATTTCTACATCCCCAATTGCTACATTATCAAATCCCTACATCCCTAAATTCCTAGATACCCAAATTCCAAAATTCTCAAATTCTCACATACCCAAATACCCATATCCCCAAATTCCTATATCCCCAAATTTTCACATCCCCAAATTACCAAATCCCTAAATTCTCACCCCTTCAGTTTCTAAATTCCTAATTAAATTCCTAATCTCGTAAATTAAAAATTTTTAAACCTAAAAATTCCCCATATTTCCACTTTGTAAATCTTCTTTCCAAATTTCCAAATGTCCACCTTTAAAAATCCCATATTTCTAAATTTCTAAATATCCACCTCTAAAACTCCCATATTTCCAAACTAAAAATGCTCCTAATCTCATCTACGATCCCTCAATTCATTCCTCATCTATTCAAAAACATCCTAAAGCGATTTATAAGAACTCCTCACGCGAGTGGTAACAATTTCGCAACAAACGATCAGGTGAAATTTGCATGCTGGCAAACAGAATTACAAGGCACGAACTGGACGTAAATATGCGTTCGCAGTGTTGCCAGAAACACGCGGTGTCACCATGTAAAGTTATAGTGAACAATACACATCCGATTTCCGGTACATAGCATTCACGATGAGGAATTCGGTCGTGTTAAACTGTACGGTTAGTTGATCGATCGATTAACGTACAACAATAGTTTTGAGTGAAGCTACGTAATGAGTTATCGCAACTCGATACAGTTCATAAATGCTTCAACGCGATTGATCGTTCGGTGGTACTGTAAATTTCAACTTTAACCCCTGACGTACAATTTCGTTCCGATTATTTGTGCTATAATTGTGCTATAATTTGTACTATGGTATAATTGTGCGAAAATTATATTATTTCTCTTTACACTTGTTCATATAGCGATTGAGAGGAAAACTAAATAGATTGATCTGTTTAATTAATACTAATTGTAATGTAAGTTAGATCTTAGAATACAATAGCAGAAAAGATAAGATCTGAATTCAAGTTTAAATAGATACAATAATTATACTGTTTTTCTCCGGACACTTTGTACATGTTCTATAGGTTCCCCTAGCATTAATAACGCCCATGTCGTACCCTATCCAGTATTTTTAGTTTATTATCATTCACATCTGGTTGGCAGGACTCTTAATCTCAGTAGTAGAGTCCTTATTTGCAGTTTCCCATTCGTGTCGAGGTATCGCTGCTTTTATTACTTGCTGCGATCACTTTTTGGAGAATACCCAGAGCGCAAACGTCACTCGGTTTTTCATTTCCACCCGAATTCGTGTATCCGATAGAAATTAGGAACTGTTTCCCTCAGCCTTGTTCGTAAAAATTGTACGCCCACACCGAGCCTTCATTTCGCGAAATAAGCAATCGAACAGATAGACACGAAATAGACACGAGGTTGTTCGCTTCGAAACATCGGATGCATAGACACGTTGTTCGCTTCGGAACATCATTCGACACGTAGTCGTTCAGTTTGGAACATCGTTAAAAATAAGTAGACTATCGGTGTTGTACAATTAAACTACACCTATAAATATTAGGACTTGAAGCGACTGAAGTTCCCCGCGTTTAATCGTTGCTAAATACCGACGCTGCGACGCACATACATCTTACGAAATATAATGAACTACAAGGTGAGCAACTAGGGAAGTCAACGGTATATGTATACGTATATGTATGTATGTATATCAAGTCATATGTATATAAATTTGAAGATGTTCATTTCTGAAGAACGTTGCACACTTCCCCAAATTTTGCGTATAAATAATAATACATTTCATCGATTACCCTCCTCCTGCATGATTTTCGATTCCTTCCCTTCTGATGAAAGCAGATGACATTTTCTAAAGTAATTAGAAATTGTTCGTTCGAAAAGAAAAAATAGGTAGAGAGGGTCGAATGACGAGCAATTTGCTTATTAAGAAACGAGCGGTTGCTTTGAACCTTCGGCTTGAGAAACTCGAGATCTCGTGTTAAAACTTGCTTGCCGAGTTTTCCGACTTAATGGCTTGGCTAATGATAAAATTCCGCTTGCGTCGAAGATAAAAAGTTAACCCCCTTTGAATCGGCCACTTTGCTCGCTTCGCGCTTTTCACAAATTTGCGTTCCTACAGATTCCTTGTCTTCACCACACTCATCTAATTGATGCTGTAATCGTGTTAATTACTTTTCTTACATTTTTTTGTCCACGCACGAGTTAAAGTTTTATTTCTGTGGAGTTAAGGGATTCTATGTGTCAAAGGTTCAATGTCTCAAATTTCCAAATTTCCAAATTTCCAAAATTTCTAAACTTCCAAATATCCAAATTTCAAATTTTTCAAATTTCCAAATATCCAATTTTCCAAATTTCCAAATTTCTAAATTTTCAAATATCCAAATTTTCAAATATCCAATTTTCCAAATTTCCAAATTTCCAATTTTCCAATTTTCCAGTTTTCCAAATTTCCAAATATCCAAATTTCCAAATATCCAAATTTCCAAATATCCAAATTTCCAAATATCCAAATTTCCAAATATCCAAATTTCCAAATATCCAAATTTCCAAATATCCAAATTTCCAATTTTTCAATTTTCCAAATTTCCAATTTTCCAATTTTGCAAATTTCTGATTTCCAAATTTCTAATTTCCCAAATTCCCAAACTCTCAAATTTTCAAATTCCTAAATTTCCAAATCCCCAAATCCCCAAACCTACAAATCTCCAAATCTCCAAATTTCCAAATCTCCAAATCTCCAAATCTCCAAATCTCCAAATTCCCAAATCTCCAAATCCCCAAATCTCCAAATTCCCAAATCCCCAAATCCCCAAATCCTCAAATCCCCAAATCCCCAAATCTCCAAATCCCCAAATCCCCAAATCCCCAAATTTTCAAATACATCAAAACCCCAGTTAACCAAAAGTCGCAGCAAACAAAAGTGCCCCATAAAATAACACAAACAAATTTTCGTCCCTGCAAGAAATTCGTAGCGTCGATCCAGCGAGCGGTTAACACTCCAACCAAAATAGTTTGGAAAATTAGCTGCCGGTTCCCAAGGACGGTCTAAGCGAAGTTCATTGTCCTGCGGTGTTCCTTAATGTTCGAGAAGTTCGATCGACGATGAAATTGTCATGAATTTGAGCGGATCAGGGCATCGTCAGTTAGCGTGAAACTCGTCGCCGTTGGATCGAAACTTTCCAAGTGAAATTCCGAACTGTTGGCCAGCCTGTAATCGGCATTTAACGTTTGGGCTTAGCCAGCCGGTTAGGGTCGTTTTCCTGCCAAGGCGAATGCCTCGTTTCCGGAAGTTCCGCCGTGGAAACTCCCAGTCGTTAGCGGTTATTATGGTTAAACATGCTCGCCTTCATGGTTACCTACACTCTCGCTGAATGAATTTACTGTTTTACGACTGGTCAATTATTGTTATCTATACGGACAAAGTTCTGAGATTATATGACCCTGGATTAGAATAATCCGGTTGACGAAATCGTTAATAATGATCACCTATGCAAATTTCCTGAATACGGTTGTGAATTGAACATGTATGGAAATTTTGGTACGTCAGAAATTAAGGACAAGGTGATTAATAAAAATAATATGTAATTTAAGTAGGAAAAACAGGTAATTGATTTCAGGAAATTGAATGAGAGGAAGTTTGGGCACTTCAGGCAATTTGGTTGATAAATATTGCATGCGTAGCAAGTAGAAAACTTGAAACATGATTTTGTTGCAAAATTAGTACGCCAAGAATACGAGAGTAGCGCATCGGATGCATTCAGTAGCTGATTATGCACCGGTGAACTACGCGGAAAGTTTGAGCCACATTGGCGAGCCGAACATCCTGCGACCCTCTTGTTAGTCAAATATAGTTGCGAAAGTTTCTCTGTTGCTGAGTGCATGTCACTGCCGTCTAATTCACGTCGCAAATTCGTAAAATCGATCTGGCCTTTAAATTTTCATGTGTACTGCGACACTGCGGTGAATTAAACTTTCAAAAATGTTCTGTTTGCATTTTATGTTTGCCATATTATACAGAAATCCCGGCGATTCGCTTCTGTCGTTGCAGCACGGAATAAATAACACGCTATTAAAATTAATTTCGTATCAGATGTCAAACGCTATCCTTTATATGATAATGCAACAATTTTAATATAAAATTGATTTTAATATGCAATTAAAATCAGTTATCTATACGAAATATACTATTTAACAAAAATACAATATGTATGAAATGTTAAATAAAAATATATTATATAACATATGTGTAATATGAAATACAACATGAAATAAGAATGTGATATATGTTACAAAATATGCATATGCATACACATATGTAAAATATGAAATGCAACATAAAATAAAAATATGACATATCCTATGAAATATGCATATGCATACACATATGTAAAAAATAAAATACAGCATGAAATAAAAATATGATGTGTCTTGTGAAATATGCATATGCATACACATATGTAAAATATGAAATGCAACATAAAATAAAAATATGACATATCCTATGAAATGTGCATATGCATACACATATGTAAAAAATAAAATACAGCATGAAATAAAAATATGATGTATCTTGTGAAATATACATATGCATACACATATGTAAAATATGAAATGCAACATAAAATAAAAATATGACATATCCTATGAAATGTGCATATGCATACACATATGTAAAAAATAAAATACAACATGAAATAAAAATATGATGTATTCTTGTGAAATATACATACATATGCATACATATGTATATGTAAAGTATGAAATGCATCATAAGATAAAAATGATATATCCTATGAAATATACATATGCATACACATATGCACACATATGTAAAATTTGAAATGCAACATAAAATAAAAACATGACATATCCTATGAAATATGCACATGCATACACATGTGTAAAAAATAAAATACATCATAAAATAAAAATACGGTGCTTCTTATAAAATATAAATACACATACACATATGTGAAGTATGTAGAAAATACAGAATACCCGTACAGCATGTAATATTTATATCTTCCTCTTCGTTTAATTTGATGTTTAATTTATACTCAATAATTCTCGTGACTAGATATTCACACCAAATGTTACTATAAGCACTACGTATGTGTAATTCATAAATTAGCGAATTGATTTCGAAAAATCGGAAGCAATAACAGTTTAAAAGACGGGAATACGAAACGAAAAGTGTACCATGGTCGATTTTCATTTTCCCGTCGAAATTAACCATGTATCATCGATCGATCGTGTGCTTCTCTGCGCCACGGCGATATAGAGTTAACATAATAAACGTGGAAATACTCGCGTGAATTGAAATAATAAAGATAAATTGTAGCTTGCTGCGGAGTAAACGCGGCTTGCTTGGCTATATTTAATCCTCTATGGAGCTTGGAATTGATACAGGTTTTTTTCCGCGTACAAGTTATTGTTACCCGGATAATTCTCGGTTTTGATTAATTTCTGGTTTAATGCGAAACACGGTATAATTTGTGTGAAAAAGTGCGATGTCATCCGAACAGATGATCCTATTAATTATTTCCAGTTATAATGATTATAAATTACGCGATTAACGCGCGACTCTGATATTGCTATAGGATTGTAAGATATATTATACTCGGGTATAAATGTCGAAAGAAATGTACCATGAAATAATAATTACTACTGATGTTATTAATTATGTCAAACGTTTATTTCCTTAAAACATAAACATACAAATCAACAAAATATATTTTTCTTACATTCTAGTCGAGTTACATTCATCTCTTCGGAATCAAATAATTACACTACCAAAATCAAAAGCTAACTTCACATTTCCTCTTCTGTAAATCGAGTAATATGTTAGTAAAAATATCATGTAACACGTGTTTTGAATTCGTCTCGATGTCCTCTGAAGCTATGAATAAAAAAATGTATGTTTCTATTTAAAAAACCCAAGGTGACCTTGGCTTTGCCAGGAGAACAAACTGTTTTCAAAATTTGCTTTACTAATATCTATTGTGCACTTCATATCCTGCAAATATTGTTCTAAATTTCTTTTCGTAAGGTGGCTGCAAGTGGGAGAAAAATCGTGAGTAGCGTTACAGGTAACACCCTGTATGTATAACAAAATTGGAACTAATATTAAAATTACTATCAGTATTGTAACTAGTATTTACAACCGAAGTTATCCGATTCGATACCACGCACCCTGTTACATTTATTCAGCAGTTGATCAAACTTATGTCACCGGAAACTGTCAAACAACGAAGTCAGATTGCTATCGAAACGATGCGTATTGTTTCGCGTAGAGCGCGCGAACGAAGATCGCCTCTCCATTACGTTGATTAATGTATCGTCCTGCGAAATTGGATTCATTATCGACGCGAATTTTGATGTTCCATTCCTCTACTCGTTACCGATACGCCTCTGTCTGCCTCTGCAAATTTAACGAATTAGAGAAGCGTCACACAAGCTCGCGTTTGAGCGAAACACGACGAACAAAGTAACAAAACAACCCCTAATGACGGAACAACACTCTACCGATTTAGCGCTTTGATTATTCACCGAATGATATTCTAATTAGCTGCATACCCATCGTGGATGCTAATTGATGCTATGAACATTCTGATGATAGATCACTTGTTTTGGTATGTCGATTTTGGGGAAATTTGGAAGATAGTGTTTTGGCTAGCTTAAATTTGTTGAAATTTTAGATATTGATAATTAGGAGTAAAGTGGGACTTGTGGAAATTTAGTAAAATGATGCTTATTGCAATTTTGAAGTAAAATGATATACTTATTGGAGGTATGAAGTAAAGTGACACTTATGGAAATTTATGTATAAAATGACATTTATTGCAATTTTGAAGTAAATCGACACCTGTTGCAATTTTGAAATAAAATGACGTGAAGGTGATGTGGGATTTGTAGGGAAAATGTAGGAATTAAGGAATTCTGATATCAGGTAATTTAACTGTCAGTTAATTTAAGAATTTAGAAACGAAAAACTTCAAAATGCTCATCTATTTAAAAAATTATTACAACAAAATTACATTTAAGTTAAATAATTCTCCACTAATTTTTTAAACGATATACCAACATTTCATATCAGTGTACTACATTTTTTTATTACACAAATTAGTATTTGATAAAATAAAACACGAAAGAAATGAATTTCTTAATGCAGACATCGCAGCAGTAGATTTTCGAAAGTTTCACCTTTTATTACCGCTAAAGTCTTATCTACTGACATTTACTTTCCTTCTAAGAATATGCGTGCTTCGTCGCAACTGTGAGCTGCGATAGCGGGGCGTACGTGTTTACTCGTACGGGCTGAAATTGTTCTTAAGGGCATAACGAGCAAGAACAATGAGTACAGGGAAGTGTAGATAACATCGACATAGTACAATATTTCGAGTAAATGTTCAAAGAGAGAACAGCTAAGAGAACTGAATAAAGCGAGGCGGATCCAAAGGGAGCAATCGTTTCATTTGCGAATGTTATGTATTTAGCGTTCCATTATATTCTTGATGAAAATCAGTCAGGACCACAACTCTATCATATTATGACAATTATTGTTATTATTAGGATTATTGGAATTAGAATTATTGGAATTGGAATTATGGCAATTATTAGGGTTATTATATAGTAATTATTATAAGTTGGAATTCAATGGATGTCACTTTTAAGTACTTCAATTTTAAATACTTCTAAAGGGTGTCGTACAACTAGTGTAAATCCCTGAAATGGAGAGTAGCTGATTCTGAATAAAATTTCCCTTTAAAAAAAATGGGGTTTGAAGCTTCGTTTTTGAATTATTAAGGAAAATACGGACCAGTCAGAGCGCGAGATTACGCATGCGCAGACGCGTGCAGCGCAGCTTCGGATAACGCGTAGTTATCCAACGCGTGGTAATCCAACGCGTAGTAATGCAACGCGTGGTAATCCTACGCATAGTAATCCAACGCGTAGTAATACAACGCGTAGTAATATCGCGTGTGGATATCCAACGCGTAGTAATCTAGCGCGTGCATATTCAACGCGTAGTAATTCAACGCATAATAATGCAACGCGTGGTAATTCTAAGCGTAGGAATCTAATATGGTAATCTAACGCGTAGTAATCCAGCGTGTGGATATCCAACGCGTAGTAATCCAGCGCATGGATATTCAACGCGTGTTAGTCCAACGCGTAGTAATGCAACACGTGGTAATTCTAAGCTTAGGAATCTAATGCGTGGTAATGTAACGCGTAGTTAACCAACGCGTAGTAATGCAACACGTGGTAATTCTAAGCGTAGAAATCTAACGCGTGGTAATCTGACGCGTAGTAATGTAACACGTGGTAATTCTAAGCGTAGGAATCTAACGCGTGGTAATCGAACGCGTAATTAACCAACGCGTGGTAATCCAGCGTGTGGATATCCAACGCGTAGTAATCCAGCGCGTGGATATTCAACGCGTGGTAGTCCAACGCGTAGTAATGCAACACGTGGTAATTCTAAGCGTAGAAATCTAACGCGTGGTAATCTGACGCGTAGTAATGTAACACGTGGTAATTCTAAGCGTAGGAATCTAACGCGTGGTAATCCAGCGTGGGAATATCCAACGCGTAATAATCCAGCGCGTGGATATTCAACGCATATTAATCCAACGCGTAATAATGGAACGCGTGGTAATTCTAAGCGTAAGAATCTAACGCATGGTAATCTAACACGTAGTTAACCAACGCGTAGTAATCCAACGCGTAATAATCCAACGCGTAGAACCAGAAAGACCTATAAAAAGTAGATAACTTCAACAACCTTATTTTATCGAGAAACTCAAAGCTGTAAAGGACAAGCACCGAAGAACAACCATTTGCGTAATTTCTCAGGGTCAGATGGTCAATTAACCAAGGTAGAGTAACGTTGTTTCAATTCGATTGAAACGCGGTAAAGGCGTTTCACATTGAGCTGTCTGACACACGTTGAACAGCCTGCTTCTACTTAAGGCTGTCCACACGACATTCGTGGCTTTCAACGAGCAGCTACGTAGTTTCAACTGGCTGGACGCAGTTCCTTTGCTCGAAGAAGACAGCCGTCGTTTTCGGTGTTTCCGTGTGACTGGAAGATCGATCGAGAGAAAACGGGGTTGATGCAATTATTGAGGGCCCTGCTGCTTTCAATGGGGTTGATAATTAATTTCTAACCGTAGTTGAAACGCGACAAGGATGTAATCGTGTCTTGTGTTAGGATTTTCTTGGTGCTTTGTTATTGGAGAGTGAATCGTCTGGTCTTTATTAGGGTTCTATGTTGGAGAGGATTTTTGAAGGTTTGGGAACTTAAATTCCCAAATTCTCAAATTTTCCAATTCCTAAATTTTTTAATTTTTAAATTCTCAAATAGACACATCTTCCAATTTCTGAATTTTTTAACTCTCAAATTTCCAAATATTCATATCTTCCAATTTCTAAATTTTTTAACTCTCAAATTTCCAAATATTCACATCTTCCAATTTCTAAATTTTTTAACTCTCAAATTTCCAAATTCCAAAATTCAAAAATTTAAAAATTTAATAACATAGAACTCTAGAAATTTAGAGATCTAAAAATCTAAAAATCTAAAAATCTAAAAATCTAAAAATCTAAAAATCTAAAAATCTAAAAATCTGAAAATCTAAAAATCTAAAAATCTAAAAATCTAAAAATCTAAAAATCTAAAAATCTAAAAATCTAAAAATCTGAAAATCTAAAAATCTAAAAATCTAAAAATCTAAAAATCTAAAAATCTAAAAATCTAAAAATCTAAAAATCTAAAAATCTTAAAAATCTAAAAATCTAAAAATCAAAGCATCCACAAAATTACAAGTCTACAAGTCAAAAAACCTAGAAATTTGTAAATCTTGAAAGCAGATAATAATTATTCGTTGTAACTACAAGCTAACGAATTCATAATAAGCACAGTAATGGAAGGTTTATGCAATTACTTTCATCAAAATTTGCGCTGCAAATTGATATGCCGCAGGTGTTATTTTGTGCTGCTTTCATGTTATCAAATTGTGTTAAAGTTTGCGTGTCACGAAATCAGACATTGTTTGTTGTAACTAGCAACCAGCCATTTTAAATTAAGAGCAATGACATAGGGATTATGTTGTTATTTTCACTAAAATTGAAGCTTCAAATTGATGAAATGAAACGCTATTTCACATTACTCTTGTGTCGTGAAATTGAATTAATCCTTTTGAAATTACTCATTTAATATGATACAGTATAATATTACTAATTAACTAAAAAATAAAAAATAGCAGTTACTTAAGTTTATCTAAAATGATGATTAGCTAAACTATTTACAATAATGTAGTTAATAAACATATTTAATGTAACACATTTAATTTAATGCAACAATTTAAAATTCATGATGGGGAGCTTCTTTTACTTTGACTCGTCGGGCCAACTCATGGGTTGACATCTGTACATTACCGAAGTTATTAAAAGTCAAAAACAGCGTTCGAAAAAACCCAACGAAATTTATCCGCGCAATATAATGATCAAGCATAGCAATATTTATCTTGCTTTTCAGCAGATTTTCGCTGAAAAGAGTAAAATTTATTCCTGCAGTGATATGATGTTCCATTTTCGTTGAAAATATTCTATTACTTTTTCGTGGAAAATTTGGTTACAGCTTTTGCAGTTTATTATGGATATAACGAGATCTTTATATGTTTAATAATTTTAGGATTAATTCGTTTCTGTACGTCAATGTTACAGTTAATTGATTTTAAGATCTTTCAAATATTTATTATCAATTCTTAACTTATAGATAATTCTTATATAAAATCTTTTATCAAAAATTTTTATAAAAAATGTAAAATTCTTTTATGGAAAAATAGTAACATATTTAGTTTTAATAAAGAAAA
The DNA here is from genome assembly GCF_050947335.1 of Megachile rotundata. NCBI lineage: Eukaryota > Metazoa > Arthropoda > Insecta > Hymenoptera > Megachilidae > Megachile > Megachile rotundata. The sequence continues at coordinate 8,467,230 of NC_134986.1, forward strand.
TGTTATTAAACAAATTCTACTAAAATTCTACTAAAATTAAATGTTAGTAAATTTTGTTAAATTTTGTATATCTTCTATATATCTCAATAGTTAATATTTAAATATTTTCATTAAATATTGTATGATTCTCCAAGTTTAATATTTTACACACCTTTTCAAGCTATCACAACAAAATTTATATTAAAAATAAAATATATGAACCATTGCAACAGTCAAATTCACAGAACATAATAAATATACATAAAATTATAAAATCAAATTTATCGATAGTTGTTCCATAATATAAAAAGGGCAAGTTTTTCCTTATACCAGGAAAAAAGGTAGACCCTATTCAAGGTATCTCGTAACCACGTGTACCGTAACTGCTTTAACTTAATTAGCCTAGCAAATTGTATAACGTAAGTTGTATAATGTGCTCGGAGTTTATGGCTGCGACAGCACAGAAGCCTTGATATTGCTCATTAATAGCTACAATAATGTCATAATTACTGCGGCTCGTGTGAACAGAGCAGGTACATACGTATTTACCATTAGGTCATGTTATAGCTTACCACTTAATTGAAAAATCATGATGCTAGAAACTTTTGCCACATATTTCGTGAACTATCTTCGTGTTTGAGGAATTCTCACAATTATATTGTAATTATAATTTTTAGTTTATTATGATGTTGTCATATGTATTGTATTATAGTATTATAACATGTATTATACTATGATATTTTCATATGAATTATACTATGATATTATAACATGTATTATACTATAATATTGTCATATGCTTTATACTATGATATTATAACATGTATTATACTATAATACTGTCATATGCTTTATACTATGATATTATAACATGTATTATACTATAATACTGTCATATGCTTTATACTATGATATTATAACATGTATTATACTATAATATTGTCATATGAATTATACTATGATATTATAACATGTATTATGCTATAATATTGTCATATGAATTATACTATGATATTATAACATGTATTACACTATAATAGTGTCATATGCTTTATACTATGATATTACAACATGTATTATACTATAATACTGTCATATGCTTTATACTATGATATTATAACATGTATTATACTACAATATTGTCATATGAATTATACTATGATATTATAACATGTATTATACTATAATACTGTCATATGCTTTATACTATGATATTATAACATGTATTATACTATAATATTGTCATATGAATTATACTATGATATTATAACATGTATTATGCTATAATATTGTCATATGAATTATACTATGATATTATAACATGTATTACACTATAATAGTGTCATATGCTTTATACTATGATATTACAACATGTATTATACTATAATACTGTCATATGCTTTATACTATGATATTATAACATGTATTATACTACAATATTGTCATATGAATTATACTATGATATTATAACATGTATTATACTATAATACTGTCATATGCTTTATACTATGATATTATAACATGTATTATACTATAATATTGTCATATGAATTATACTATGATATTATAACATGTATTATGCTATAATATTGTCATATGAATTATACTATGATATTATAACATGTATTACACTATAATAGTGTCATATGCTTTATACTATGATATTACAACATGTATTATACTATAATACTGTCATATGCTTTATACTATGATATTATAACATGTATTATACTACAATATTGTCATATGAATTATACTATGATATTATAACATGTATTATACTATAATACTGTCATATGCTTTATACTATGATATTATAACATGTATTATACTATAATACTGTCATATGCTTTATACTATAATATTATAACTTGTATTATACTATAATATTATCATATGCTTTATACTATAATATTATAACTTGTATTATACTATAATATTATCATATGCTTTATACTATAATATTATAACTTGTATTATACTATAACATTATCATATGCATTATGCTATAATATTATAACATGTATTACACTACGATATTCATATGCTTTATGCTATAATATTATAACATGCAGTATATTATACATATATGCGAACATGTTAACCTTTCAGCCATATATGAAGTAATTTGTCATTAAACTACTGAACTTATGTTAGCTAGTAATATATTGCTGAAATTATTTGCCATTATATGTATCAGTATATTTTTCTTAAAAAAGAAATATTTACATTTATAACCAAAAGCATTCGACTGGTATTAACATATTTTTTATCATGCATAAAAATTGTTCACCAAGTGATTGAAAGATATTTATTTATTCTCTGTAATTTATTAAGAGAACACATATTTTATAATTTATTAAAAAAATATTTCTTCAAGTGCAAAAATAAAAATTCCTCCATAAAATGCAAAATTAAAATGCACCTTCAGAATTTTCGAAATCAATAATTGCTCAAGATGCTAATTTACCACAAACGTCCACCTTAACCAAATAATTAGATAGTTGGGTAAATGTTTAGGCGGGCAGTGGTATGGCGAGAAAATTTTCTAGTTTCAAAGTAGTTCAGTGTAAGTTCAATGCAATGATAAATAGAATTGGAAGCAGAAGTTAGAGACAGAACTAACGCTACTCGACGCAAATACTTGATACACTTGGTCCATTTCGAAAATTACGTTGAAACAAGTTCGCAGGGTCGCGCGAAATTTCACCAGGCACCGAACAAGTTTCCCTGGATAAGTCGATAGTTTATCGACCGGAAGTTTCGCTCGTCCACCATCTTGCCGGTTTAATTGACTGTTGGTCGAACTTCTTTGAAAAGGGATGTTTATTATTACTTCGGAAAGGGGAACTTTCTTTTTTCTACCTAGCTGAAGAACTTACTTGGCCATTGACCGCGAGTTATTGGTGTTCGAAACTGCGGAAAAATTGCTTAAGAATTGTAGAAGTTTTAAATGTACAACCTGAAAACTCGAGTGATCTTGTTTTCTTACACCGTTCTTAAATTTTATTTGATTTCAACGAACTTTGACATCTTGACATCTTAATATTTTGTATCTTAAATATTGGAATAGACTTGAACAGTTATTTAATGAATTAGATCAAATATAAAAATTATAAATTTACCATTTAATGTTAAAATGTCAATACGTTAATTATACGATATTTCACATGTTTATAAATAATAAATTTACCACTCAGGAGAGAAAACGTGATTATAAAAGATTGAGTGATTATTTGAGATTATTTTTCGTCAGAAGCCGAATTTTTATTTTCGGCTATATGAAGGTAACTCGATTCTTTCTGCTCACGTCAAAATCCTTCAACCAGCAGCTTTTACAGGTGCAGCTAATTACAGGATGTGCTCGGATCCTGTTACACTGTTACTATGCTTTTAATGGCTTACCAGCCAGCCGCGTCATCATCGTGTCACCAGGTTAATTGCGTTAGCTGAGCACTTCGTCATCTCGCCACCGAGTATCGTTGTTTTGTTTCACTGGTACACGCTTTTGTCCTCTCTGTTTCGATATATACAACCATATTCAAATTTTGGGTATACAGTGAATTTATCAATAATAAATGCAGTGAATACGTAGGTGATTTATACAGCTGATACGAACGATTCACGTAATGAATGTATGAATGGTTGCAACAATGAATGTAGAAGTGATCGTTCTCAATTAATATGTAAGTAATTGATACGATTAATGTATGAATGGTTGCTACAATTAATATGTGACTGTTACAGTTCATGTATGAATAAATGGAATAATTAATATGTGAATGATTGTTGTAATGAATGTGTGATTGCTACAATCAATGTATGATTGACGTAATATATGAATGATAGTTACAATTAATATACGAATAATTATTACAATTAATATGAATGATCGTCATAATTAATACATGAGCGATTGTCACTATTAGTGTATGAACAATAACATTAGAATTAACCTTGAATTTAATATAATTAAATGTAATCTTGAATTAGCAAACTTAACTTAAAATTCAAAACAATTTTATATTAATGAATTGAGTTTAAAAATTTGAGTTATTTAAAATTATTCTTTATTTGAAAATTATTTCTCAAAAAATTCAATTAAAATGTATCACTTATGAATAAATACATATAATTGAAATTTATTAATTAACACAAACTCATCACCCACCAATTAACTTCGCCTTAAAATTATCTAAAACTGCATTGCGTCAAGTATAAACCTCCTTCAACAAAATTTCACAGCAACTCTCTCTATGTAAAAACCGTCTGGCACAAACGGGACGAATGTTGGTAAATTTGTTGCGTCCTATAAAAAAGGTCGCCGGCACGTTTATATAACTATGTGAACATTTCAAAAGTGGAGCATCGAATTTTTAATCGTTTCAATGTTACAAACGAAGCTGCCTGTCACGTAATAGCAAAGAAATTTATTTATTTTGACTCGGTGAATATTTGTAAATTTGTTATGCCCTATAAAAAAGATCGCTAGCACGTGGTGTAAATTGTATGTGCCTCACAGCGTTAGTAGTAAGTGACGATTAAACGACGCGAATCATTAGGATTCCCAACAAGTGAATATAAGTGGACCGTATCTAAATGAATTTGACTTCGGACTAGAGTTATTTTGCTATGTACTTGATGACTCGAGAGTCTCCGAAGAATTTTTACGTTTCAAAAGCTCGGAGTGGGTAGAATTTTTGTGATGTTGCTGAGGGAAAACAGTTTCTTTTCTATTGATTTAGGTAAAATTCGGGTGGAGATGTAAATACAAGTGACGTATGAAGTGGGTCTGTTTACACAAAGTGACTGTAGCAAGTAATAAAACGCAATACCTCGACATGAATGGACAACTGCATACAAGAGACTCTACTAAGGTTAAGGGTTCGCAACGAGATGTGACTGACTATGAAATACTCGCTAGAATGTAATGAGTCCTTAGGTGATTGGATTGGGAGATATAGAAATTTGAGGGTGTAGGAAGTTGGAGATGTAGGGATTTGGCAATGCAGCGATTTGGGGATCTGTAGATTTGGGGATGTAGGAATTTGGAGATATACAAATTTACAGATGTAGGATTTGGGGATGTGGGATATTGGGAACGTAAGGATTTGGGGGTGTAAGAAGTTGGAGATGTAGGGATTTGGCAATGCAGCGATTTGGGGATCTGTAGATTTGGAGATGTAGGGATTTGGAGATGTAGGGATTTGGAGATATACAAATTTACAGATGTAGGGATTTGGGGATGTGGGATATTGGGGACGTAAGGATTTGGGGATGTAGGAAGTTGGAGATGTAGGGATTTGGCAACGCAGCGATTTGGGGATCTGTAGATTTTTGAAGATGTAGGGATTTGGAGATATACAAATTTACAGATGTAGAGATTTGGGGATGTGGGGTATTGGGGACGTAAGGATTTGGGGGTGAAAGGATTTGGAGATATAGAAATTTGGGGGTGTAGGGATTTGGCAATGTAGCGATTTGAGGATTTATAGGTTTGGGGATGTAGGGATTTGGGAATGCAGAGATTTGGGAATATAGATATTTGACACTATAGAAATCTGTCAATGCAGGGAATTGGAAATAGTGTAATCTGATAAGTTAGAAATTTGGAATAGTCTTCAACAATATACGTATCTAGCGATGAATGGACTTGCATGTAGCAAGATCTCATAATACATTGGATAATGTAAAAACTTAAGAATGCAGAAATTACATTATAATAAAAATGACACATCCCTTTATTCCCACCCTTTGCACATTTCCATCGTCGTTTTCAATCGCTTCAAAATTGCATACAAAGCAGTACCAGAGAAATGTATTTATTTTGAGATGAAAAAGCTGCAATTTCCATGGTGCATACGTATATAACGATTGATTATAATATATGCCGGTGGTTCACGATAACCGAAGCATGTTAATCCACGAGCAAATACGAAGCCACATCGAGAGCCGCGTGAACGTCAATATTTATTCGGTAGATTTTCATTTAATATGTCGATGGATACGTCGAATGCTGGTTCCTAGAACAAACACGTGGTTTTATGCAACACTGACAGCTTTGAGTGGATGAAAATCGATTAACATAGCTGAGATCGTTCGATTGATTACATTTGTTGCGTACCGTCGAGTATTTCAATCGTTTTATCCGTTACATGTTCAATAACTGCTTGCTACTGTTTTATTACGGGTCCATTTTCGAGCTTGATGTCACCAGCGGAGAGAATTAACGGATAATTCTACAGTAAGTCTTTTATTATGTTTCGTGTTGCGTATTTTATTTGTTGCAGTTATTTTACAATTGATGTTGCCATTTTGTTGTTGTTTATGTTGATGTTTGAAATTGATATGGTATTGGCTGTGAATTTAACGAGAGGTCATGCGTCATTCAGTGAACGTCATGGAGGTTGTTGGGTTGAAAGGATCATTATTTTAAAGTAGGAGTTTGGGACGTTGGGAATTGGAAATTTAGGAATTTGGGGCCTTTGGAATTGGAAAATTAGGAATTTGGGAAATTTAGGAGTTTGGGACCCTTGGAATTGGAAATTGAGGAATTTGGAAATTTAGAAGTTTGGGTCCTTTGGAATTGGAAATTTAGGAGTTTGGGACCTTTGGAATTGGAAATTTAGGAGTTTGGGGCCTTTGGAATTGGAAATTGAGGAATTTGGGAATTTAGGAATTTGGGGCCTTTGGAATTGGAAATTGAGGAATTTGGGAATTTAGGAATTTGGGACGTTTGGAATTGGAAATTTAGGAATTTGGGACTCTTGGAATTGGAAATTTAGGAGTTTGGAACCTTTGGAATTGGAAATCTGGGAATTTGGGACCTTTGGAATTGGAAATTTAGGAGTTTGGAAATTGAGGAATTTGGGAATTTAGGAATTTGGGACCTTTGGAATTGGAAATTTAGGAATTTGGGACCCTTGGAATTGGAAATTTAGAAATTTCGGACTTTTGGAATAGCAAATTTAGGAATTTGGAAATTTAGGAATTTGGGACCTTTGGAATTGGAAATTTAGGAATTTGGAACGCTTGGAATTGGAAATTTAGGAGTTTGGAACCTTTGGAATTGGAAATCTGGGAATTTGGGACCTTTGGAATTGGAAATTTAGGAGTTTGGAAATTGAGGAATTTGGGAATTTAGGAATTTGGGACCTTTGGAATTGGAAATTTAGGAATTTGGGACCCTTGGAATTGGAAATTTAGAAATTTCGGACTTTTGGAATAGCAAATTTAGGAATTTGGAAATTTAGGAATTTGGGACCTTTGGAATTGGAAATTTAGGAATTTGGAACGCTTGGAATTGGAAATTTAGGAGTTTGGAACCTTTGGAATTGGAAATCTGGGAATTTGGGACCTTTGGAATTGGAAATTTAGGAGTTTGGAAATTGAGGAATTTGGGAATTTAGGAATTTGGGACCTTTGGAATTGGAAATTTAGGAATTTGGGACCCTTGGAATTGGAAATTTAGGAATTTCGGACTCTTGGAATAGCAAATTTAGGAATTTGGAAATTTAAGAATTTTGGACCTTTGGAATTGGAAATTTAGGAGTCTGGAACCTTTGGAATTGGAAATTTATGAATTTCGGACATTTCAGATTGGAAATTTAAGGATTTGAAACATTTGGAATTGGATATTTGGAAATTTCGGGCATTTCAAATTGAAATACTAGGACTTCGGAACATTCAGAATCGAAAATTTAGGAATTTAAAAATACTAAAATATGGAACGTGTCCCATAATCCCTTAAACTCGCAGTACCATCATCCTCTAAACAAGAAGTACAAACATTTCTTTTTCCACTTTGCGCATCTCCAAATATTCAGACACGTTCTCATGAACATGACACAGGAACTTGGCAGCGTATCTTATGACAATCGTTATGAAACATGAAGCGTGAAATATAAATGGCGAAAATTGCAAAAGAGACAGGAAAATTGCTGAAGCGGACTAGACGATCATAAGTATTATGTTTACCTTGATGCACACAACAGGTTATGCAAGTCTATATGAAATATACATAATCGTTTCGAGGGTACGCATTCTGTGACGTCTCTGGGGGATGATTTGCATGCTTCATACCATGAAACGTTATTTAACGACAAATTTGCCTACATCGAAAGTGAATTCTGTCGCTAAATTATATTAATGACGGTACGCACAAATATCATGTGCGAATATCTTATCAGAGGAAAGTTGATTCTAACACATTAATTTTATGGATTTTATGATGAACATCGTTATGGATTTTTGATTGACAACTTAATAGTATAATTTTTAGGTGTTTCATTTTTAAATTAGCGAATTTCGGATGTTCTGAAATTTATATTACAAATATTGGAATATTAGGTTTTGCAAATTTTTGAATTTTTGAATTTTTAAATACTCAACTCAAGCTTTCCAAATTTCTTAAATTTCGCATATTTCACAAATTTTTATAATTTTGATAATTTCTCAAATTTTTATAATTTCTCAAGTTTCCCAAATTACATAAATTTCTCAAACATCTTAATTTTCTCAAATTTTAATAATTTCTTAAATTTCCCAAATTTTGATAATTTTGATAATTTCCTAAATTTTGATAATTTCTTAAATTTCTCAAGTTTCCCAAATTACATAAATTTCTCAAAATTCTTAATTATCTCGAATGTTTCAAATTTTTCTAATTTCTTTAATTTCTCAAGTTTCCCAAATTACATAAATTTCTCAAAATTCTTAATTTTCTCGAATTTCTCAAATTTTGATAATTTCTTAAATTTCACACATTTTGATAATTTTAATAAATTTGTAATTTTCTCAAATTTGATAAATACCTAAAGTCTAATTTTTTAATCCTCAAATATCAAATTCCCAAACATGTCACTTTCTACATACTACATACATACTACTACACATATACTGCTATTAATATTATACATTATATGTATTATACTATACAACCATTGTATAGTACTATACTACTATTTGTATAACAAAAATTATCATCCAAGGTAGTACCAATAATGCATCAAAATTAACTACAATTATCTTGCAAACGAAGTAATTTCCTCCTATATCACCTCTCAATAAATCCGTCACATGTACCTACATACCTTATAGACTGCCCCATCCTTTTATCATTCATAAATTCCTCCGTCTTGTTTAATATCCATTATTAGTTCGATCGAAAATTCCGTTTTAAAGGGAAGGTTTAATAAGCCGTTCAGTTATTGCCCCGATATTTTTCTCCGGAATCTATACCCAGCATATTAATGTTGCCATATCCCCGTAAAATTGCTTTCACCCCCTTAATTTTCCGCGTTCCTTGTATTTCGCGAACTTACGAAATTCCGCGCGGCTAATATTTCGCGCCAAAGGCTCCACCGTAAGAAATTACAATTTCATGAATTTGAAATCCGCTAGGAACTTTGCTCGACCAACCTCGTATTTTTCGACACTTTCCACAGCTCCCAGGTCGCTCGATGAAATGAAATTTCACGTTAATTGCGATTCATTGAGCGATAAAACTGTGAGCTATAAGAAATTCCTTGATCGACATCAACATGTTCTTTCACGTTAAACGAACTTCAACTTCATTTAACACGCAATTTTGACGGAGTAATGCCCGAACAATTTTCTTGTGCCGCTTTCGCGCACAGCTTTGTTGCAGAACTTTGTAATTACGTCTTTATGATTTTGTACACGAGTGTTCATTTTTTATGCACGCTATAGTCAACATATGAATGGGTATAAATTTTACTCTTTGCAACGAAAATGTGATTGTGTTATTGATGTTAGTAGGGAGTTGAAGTACTTCATCAAATACGCCACTTTGCTCCATTAATACATGATTACAATTGAGAATGAATACAGTTTATGTTAAAATTAATTCATATATATTATGGTTATAGAACGTGTTTCATTGGAACATTAGTGCAGTTCTTAATGAAATTACTTTATTTTCACATACATCATGATTAGAGAATTTATTGGATTAATATATTATTGCACTTTACGTAAAAAGTCTTCCATTTTCATATACATCATCATCAGAAAATTTTGTCCATTAATATATGATTCTACGAGGGTCATTCAATAAGTAAAGAGACAAATTCTATAATTTTAAAACTATTCAATGAATGTGTACAATCTTTTCAGGAGTGTTAGTTGGCAACCTTGGGATATGCTCTGATCAGCTGTTTCATCATTTTATGTCAACATAACCTCAAAATTTTCAATTCACCATGGCAAGTCCACTAGAAGATTGCACCTTAGAAGAGCAGCGCTCAGTCATTAGATTTTTAGTCCAGCTGACCCGTGATAAGCTTCAAGAATTGGGTTGGTAGGTCTTACCTCATCCTGCCTACAGTCCCAACCTCGCCCCATCTGATTTTTACCTGTTTGAACCACTCAAAGACGCCCTACGTGAAAAAAGATTTGCTAACAATGAAGTTAAGGAAGCGGTGCAAAAGTGGCTTCGGGGTAAATCGAAAGAATTCTTCGCCAAGGGAATTGGGAAGCTGCAAGGAAGATGGGACAAGTGCATAACTGTGCGGGGAGATTATGTTGAAAAATAGTCTTAATTTTGAAAGATTGAAATAAACCGTTTTTGAGTTATAGCCATTTGTCTCTTTACTTATTGAATGACCCTCGTAGTTTGTATCAAAATTACTTCGTTCTCATATACCTAATGATTAGAACATTTTTTCATTACACAAACGTAGTTTACAAAACCATTTCATCTTCATGTACTTCATATTTAGAAAATTTGTACGATTAATACATGAATGCAATTAGTGTCAAACTTCATATACATCATATATGTAGATCATCCACCTCTTCATAAACCTTTTCATTCAAGTTCAGAAAATGATTCCCACTAATATATAATTGTGTAAAACTTCATATACATCATATATGTAGATCATCCACCTCTTTATAAACCTTTTCATTCAAGTTCAGAAAATGATTCCCACTAATATATGATTGTGTCAAACTTCATATACATCACGTATGTACATCATCTACCTCTTCATAAACCTCCTCATTCAAGTTCAGAAAATGATTCCCACTAATATATTATTGTGTCAAACTTCATATACATCACGTATGTAGATCATCTACCTCTTCATAAACATCTTCATTCAAGTTCAGAAAATGATTCCCACTAACATATGATTATAGTGAATTTTCTTCAAAACTTCGTTATGTACATAATCACAAAAAGCCAGCATATAAAATTAAAATTAGCCCCCACAACAGCACAAATTCGTTTCCCAAAAACAAAATACCAGTTCCCACAGAAACTCTCCCTGATTACAAAACATTGCTAACATTTTTGCCAATTTTCTTGCAGGACCCGCATCTCCGTTGCCCGACCTAACAGGCTACAGTCGTTGCGGCTACACTCTAGTATTGAAAGGGTTGGTTTTTCCCCAATGGAAGCGGAGAGTCTTGGCTGTCATCGGATCCAGGCTGTTCCTTTATCCCGGTAAGTGTTCTTCGTCACGTTCTTCTACTGATCCTCGACACGCTGACCTATAAAAACCGGTTGCTAAGAATAGCTCCTCAAAGCTGTAGAACGATCTCAAAAAATGACAAGCACAAAATACCGTCGGTTCTGTATCTTTGTACCGTCTTCGATTTCCCGTTGCAATTATCGAAACCTGCATCGTCGCGTTGCGAGTTCGGAAGTGGGTTTCTAGGATCATGCTTCGGGGCTCGTGTGCTTTGGAGCATGTTAATGCGCTGGCTGAAATGTTTCAGAGTATTGGTGAGATTTTTGTAGCTGTCGCGGCGGAAAATTGGGAGGGAGATTTGTAAATAGGAGAGAATGAAGTTTTGGGGGTGTGGGGTTTGGAGGTGTAGGGATGTGGAGATGTAGGGATTTGGAGATATAGGGATTTGGGGATGAAGGGATTTGGGAATGTGGAAATTGGGAGATGTGAGAATTTGGGGATGTGAGAATTTGGGGATGTGAGAATTTGGGGATGTGAGAATTTGGGGATGTGAGAATTTGGAGATGTGAGAATTGGGAGATATGGGAAATTGGGGATGTGAGAATTTGGAAATTTTGAAATTTGGATATGTAGAATTTTGGGGACGTAAGAATTGGAGGATGTGGGAATTTGGAGATGTAGCAATTTGGGAATGTGAGAATTTGGGGATGTGAGAATTTAGGAATGTGGGAATTTGGAGATGTGAGAATTGGGAGATATGGGAAATTGGGGATGTGAGGCTTTGGAAATTTTGGAATTTGGATATGTAGAATTTTGGGGACGTGAGAATTGGAGGATGTGGGAATTTGGAGATGTAGCAATTTGGGAGTGTGAGAATTTAGGAATGTGGGAATTTGGAGATGTGAGAATTGGGAGATATGGGAAATTGGGGATGTGAGGCTTTGGAAATTTTGGAATTTGGATATGTAGAATTTTGGGGACGTGAGAATTGGAGGATGTGGGAATTTGGAGATGTAGCAATTTGGGAATGTGAGAATTTAGGAATGTGGGAATTTGGAGATGTGAGAATCGGGAGATATGGGAAATTGGGGATGTGAGGATTTGGAAATTTTGGAATTTGTATATGTAGAATTTTGGGGACCTGAGAATTGGAGAATGTAGAAATTTGGGAATAGTGAAATTTGAAAATGTAGAAATTTGAAATACTAAAATAGGTATCTAACAACATAGCATCTGACAATACATTGTGTAATATAAAAATTTGAAAATGTACAGATAAAATTATAATAAAAATTACATATCCCTAAATATCCACATCCCTCTTTACAAAAATGTCTCGACTAACATTTTAAGTGGTTCCCATCTCTCCACCAAGTCACAGAAGCTCCCTGTCAAAAGTTTTGTCCCTGTCGACTTATCTTCGAGTTTGATTCATCTTCGTATCGAGAATTCTTGCGATCAGTCGTCGAACGGTGTTCCTCGACGGATAAAGCATTATCTCGATACAAGTAACTCTACGACTGATAAGTGAACTTTAAATTGGATTTCTTTCCGTGGAGGGAACCGCGAACGGTTGAAGGAAACCACCCCCGTTAGATAAGGGCTGTCAGCGGGGATAAAAACATCCGTTTCATTGGTTCCCCATGGACGATGGAGTAGTATACTCCTGTTCCGACCAGCTGTCGGTTTTTCTGATAGTTCAGTTAACTTCGTGACAGGAATAAGGAATATCGTATGCTCATACAGCTCCTGAAGATAAATCTGGTCTGGGTAAAATTGAATAACGATGTTATACTCCCTTGGGAACTTTGCTGTTTCCGAATACTTAGATGTCTTTTAAATTATTTCAAACTCCTGTGAAAGGTTATGCATACTAGGTTATTGTAGTTCAGTGATTTAAGGGTTGTTTTATGATTAAGGTATTTTAGGATTAAGGTATTTTCTTTGATTTGTCTTTCAAGATTATACTGATTATGGTTGAATTTTCTTGGGATTTTAAGTGTTTCGTGGGTGGATACTTTTTATACAGGGTGCCTCACAACTATAGGTCCCTGAAATGGGGGGTAGCTGACGTGATTCTGAATAAAATTTCCCTTTGCAAAAATGGGGTATGGAGTTTCGTTTCTGAATTATTAAGGAAAAATGCGGACCAATCAGAGCGCGAGGATTACGCATGCGCAGACGCGAGAGCGCAGCTTCGAGCATAATGGCTGAGGGCGCGCAGTACTCGCGCTCTGATTGGTCCGTGTTCAGCTACCCCCCATTGGTCCACGTCAGCTAGCCCCCATTACAGGGACTTACACTACTTGTGAGACGCTCTGTATAAATATATACATAAACTAAAATTTGTAAATATAAATACGAAAAGAAAAATAGAATTCTCAAATGTACAGGTATAAACACAAAATGAAATTTATAAATATAAATATAACAAAAATAAAAAAATTCTCGAACGTACATATATAAACAGAAATTAAAATTTATATATACCAATATAAAAAAATGAAAGAATTCTTAAATGTATTTTGTATCCTGTATTTTGTGCTTGCAATAGGGATTTAATGATTTAAGAGTAGTCTCTTATAATTTTTCTTGCAAGCATATCGTATGTAAAATATCATTACAAAATTTAGTAATTTAAGGGTAGCGCCTTTTATTCAAAGACAGTGAATATTGATAAGAATTTTCAGTACGAAAAGGTTCCTCTGAAATATTAAAATAAAAATTGTTTTTTTCTTTCTTCAATTCGAAGATTCATTATGGGAACGTGAGTGATATGTTCATTACCACATAGGGGTGTCTTGTAACCATTAGTTATTCACTGAGCTAAATACTAGGTGCGTGAGCTACTAATTATTCCGTTGCATCTAATTTAATTAAGTTAATGGTTTTCGAGACGTAGACACTGATCACAGATATTATGTTAATGAAATAATTGTTTTGCATGTTGTCGCGTTCAAGACAAATAATTTTCATCTGAATTTATGAAATACTTTTATTTAATTTTGCGAAATATTTTAATGCGAGTTTGTGAATTATTTTTATTCAAATGTGTAAAATATTTTAATCTGAGTTTATAAAATATTTTAATCATAATATTGTCAGTTAAAAGTATTTATGAAATTTTTTGTAATTATGAAGTTTCGTGCATCATAATTTTAACTCAACTCAATTTTAAACAAACGCAATGCATAATTATTCATCTCAAAAATAATAATTAAAATCAAACGCAAAATTTCCCACGGTAAATGACTATAACGTTCAAAACATAATAGATACATTTCATTGAAACGTAATCCTTCCTGCGTTTACGTAAATGTCCATAACTCCTTCCAGAAGATAAAAGCATGTCACTCAGGGTTGAAACGAGAACATCCATGCCTCGATTCCCGCGCATGCCTTGGCTACCATGAAACACCATGATTTATCTACGTCCTGTTCTTTATCCTTTCTCGTAGAACGATCCTGTCACCGTCCCCAGTGCGTGTCACGGATCATGAATTTCTTTCGGGAAAACGATTTACCATAATGGCGTACAATTACCGTTTCTAAAATCCGGATCCATCGTGTCGGCTATAGAATGACTGATCGACGATGTAACCATTTTTTAAAAATTGTTTACGACACCTGACATTGATGAACATTGATTGACCTTTGATTTTAACTTTACAATTTTATTTTTTTTTTTTATGCATTTATTAAAATCTCTTTCAGAAGTGAAACTGATGGCGTATGCTTTTAAAAATATTCACTGAAGTGAATATATGTATGTCTGTTTGAAAGAATTTTGTTAAATCATTTACAATATTCATTTGTGTAGGATGATATAATTTATTCGTGTCTGTTAGGAAAAAATGATATAAATCAGTAAGTCTACTTAAATAATAATATCACATGAAAACCATGAATAAAACCATTAAATTAGTTTAAAAAATTATATTTAATATATACAACTTATACATGTACATATACACAGTTATTAATTTAAAAAATAATACAGTGATGTATCTCTTTTTGTTCCAACAAATAGCAAAACTAAAAATGTACACGAACAAAATGAATATTATATCAGTTTCATAAAATAAGGGTTTCGTTATGAATATACTTGTGCCATATAACTTGTATGATGTACATACATATGTATATGTGTGGTACATCATATATGTCATATATGTTTATGTGTTCATATATGTCACATATGGTTATGTGTTTATATATGTCATATATGGTTATGTATTCATATATGTCATATATGTTTATGTGTTCATATATGTCACATATGTTTATGTGTTCATATATGTCACATATGTTTATGTGTTCATATATGTCACATATGTTTATGTGTTCATATATGTCACATATGTTTATGTGTTCATATATGTCACATATGGTTATGTGTTCATATATGTCATATATGGTTATGTGTTCATATATGTCACATATGTTTATGTGTTCATATATGTCACATATGTTTATGTGTTCATATATGTCACATATGGTTATGTGTTCATATATGTCACATATGGTTATGTGTTCATATATGTCATATATGGTTATGTGTTCATATATGTCACATATGTTTATGTGTTCATATATGTCACATATGTTTATGTGTTTATATCTGTCATATATGTTTATGTGCTCATATATGTCACATATGTTTATGTGTTCATATATGTCACATATAGTTATGTGTTCACATATGTCATATATGTCTATGTGTTCATATATGTCATATATGCATCATGCATCATATATAACATACATGTATCATGACTTTTAACATGACTATTATATGTAAATGCAATTCTGTCAATATAAATTTTATATAACTTGTTAGTAATATATCGAGCGAAGTTTTTGTTGTACACGTGAACGACTAATCGTCGGTGATGGTCGTATCGATAAAACGTAATTGTTTTTGCGGGTAGAGCTATTAGCTTTTTAGAACGAGGGTTTTTTGAACCTTCGTGCCAATTTCAAATTGATGGCCGAGTTGGTTCAATATTGATTGCAACCATTGCAATTTTTTAATCCTTGTACTTTTTACAATGTCTGATACGCAGTAATCGAAAACGAGCGTTTTTCAACAGTCAGCCAATTTGTATCGCAAATACGATTAAGAGATTGTATAAACATTTTTAACCAATTTGAAGCTTCGCATCGATATACGTCGCAAGTTTAATCAAATGATAACGTTGATCAAAATTTACTAGATTTGTGGAGAGTATTATTTCTGGACACAGTAATTTTCGGGTAAATGAAAAAAATTAAACGAACTTTAGGTAATATAAATGTACACAAGCAAAACTCTTCATTTATTAATATGGTTAAATGATAAACTAACACGAATAAAATATCGGGATTAGTTAGTTATTTAATATATAAATATAAATTTTAGGAAAGTCACATCATGCTATTGAAGTGTTAAGACATTGAGTGACATTTTGTATTAAAAGTTCGTCGCCATAGCGAAAACGGACGAATTGATACGCCAGACAAATTCGATAATGTCTACGTCACGATCCTTAAAAAGACTAAAAATATATAAGGGAATTGGTATTAATCTGTAAGGTAGAATTTGGAGAGGTATGATCGTCGCATACGAACGTCGAGAATCAGCCAGATAACCCGATGAAGATCGCTCAAAAAAGCTAATCACGTCTGTCTGCAGCGAGTCGATTGCGATTGCGATTGCGATTCCTCGCAACGGGAACACGGACGAGCTGTCGTTCGTAAATTGCATCCTGCAAAAAACAATGCACCGTTCGTCGGATAAAACGGCCGAAAAACGAAATGTCTTGTTCCGAATTAATCGATCGGGAACTTTTCGAGTATACCCGGCCTATCTCGCTCTCGGGCGGTGCAAAAACGAAAATTCAAGAGCGAGAGATCAAATAAAACAACATTCGGATCACCATTACAGATTGGATCGAAGATCAATTATCCTGATAGCGTGAACTGCAACTTTTATCTTGGAAATTTCTCGTTCGGTCGGTTTAAATGTTTCTCTATTAACAAATATGATAATGCTTATTTTTGCAAATTTATGAATTTTCGAGGGTATCAATTTTTCGTATTGGGAACTGGATAACTTCTGAATTTGATAAATGAAAAATTGGAAATCTGATCAATTGAAATATTGCAAAAGGACAAGTTTGAGGAATTGAGGAATTGAAGAATTGAAGAATTGAAGAATTGAAAAATTGAAGACTTGAAGACTTGAAGAATTAAAGAATTGAAGAATTGAAAAATTGGCAAAATCTTTCAATTGAAAAAAAAACAAATGTTTAAAACAATGTAAAAGTTATGAAAGTTGGAGATTTAAAAAATTGATGAATTGAAATCTCAACAGTTTTTGAAACTCGATATTTACAAATTCGAAACTCCTACAACCAAATATCAAAAGCACCGAATGTCGAAATGAACCACATTAAACTCACCCTTTCTCTCAATCTTAACTTTGCACCTTTAAAACAATCCACACGAAATATTAAAAAACCATGCGCGAAATCTTAAAAAACCCGGCACGAAATATTAAAAATGCCGACACGAAATATTAAAATCCCCCAAAACCAAGAACCGCAACAAACCCACTCCCGTAACTTCCTGTAATCAATTGCACGTAAAAAAAGACTCGAAAAATCTTGAAAAGTGCAATCGAATAACGAGAGAGAGAAGTGCAACAAACACGATTATATTCTTGTGTGCTTTTCGCGGTTCTGTATGTATCATTTATAGCCCGAAAAATATCGAGGGTTTGATGTCCGTCGAAAAATAGAAGGAAAAAAAAAGAACAAACGTGGACGATTTTATTCGGAGCACGTTTGGCAAAGCGATGTTCAGCTTCGTTGTCATTTGATAAAAATGTCTGAATCAATGGATGTTTGTATGGATCCGGGGTTATTCGTGTCGATGTTGAAACGGCACGGTACAGGAAATGGCTGCGGCAAGGTGAAAAGGTGCAAAACACCTTTGTAAATATCGCTTTGATCCGGCTGGAGAGTATCGAGTCACGATGAATAGCTCTGTCCTATTTCGCGAACGATCAGCATTTTCAGAGATGATTGATCAAATTCGACTTCTACCTTTTTGAGAGATGAACACGTGCAGCTCTTTTGACTTTGGTGCAAGAACTGCAAATAGAACAGCTGTTGCGCGTGAAATATTTTCAACGGACATTTACTGGGTTACTGTGTTTTATGAGTTTCACGGTTGGAGGACTCTGAATGTGGGAATTTTTGCGTTTAGCTATTTGGGAAATTTGGATGATTAAGGGAAATTCGAGTTTAGGGGAAATTTGGAAATTTTGCGAATTTTGTAATTTTAGGAAATTGAGAATTTTGTCAATTTTGAAAATTTGGAATTTGGCCAATTTGGGGATTCTGAGAATTTGGGGATTTGAGAATTTGGAAAATTTGGAATTTGGGGGATTTGGGGAATTTGGGGAATTCGGAGAATTTGGGGATTTGGGGGATTTTGGGAATTTGGGGAATTTGTGGGATTTGGAAAATTGGGAGATTTTGGGAATTTGGGGGATCTGGGGAATTTAGAGATCTTGGGGATTTTGAGAATTTGGGGAATTTGAGAATTTGGAAAATTTGGAATTTGGGGAACTTGGGGATTTTGGGAATTTGGAACATTTTGGGAATTTGAGGAATTTGAGGAATTTGAAGACCTTGTGGAATTTAAGGAATTTGGGAAATCTGGGGATTTGGGATAATTTAGGGAATTTGAGGAATTTATGGAATTTGTGGGATTTGGGGAATTTGAGAATTTGGAAAATTTGGAATTTGGGGAATTTGGAGAATTTGGAAAATTTGGAATTTGGGGAATTTGGAGAATTTGGGGGATTTGAGAGTTTGGAAATATGGGTATTTAGGAAATTCGAGTGCTTGCTAATTTAGCTACTTGAAAAATTTGAAAATTACAAAAAATGTTATGTTCCAAATTTCCAAATTTAAAAAATGAAAATTTTGAAAACAAAAAATTTGCAACTTCAAAAACCAGTAAAACATTTCCAAATTTATCTTAAGACCCTAAACAGTTTATAAATCCATAAATTTACAAAGACTAAACCCCACAAATCTCTGAACATATCAGCAAACATAATCTCCGTCTTGCTTCTTTATTTCATAATTTAAACCCATTTTTATTCATCTAGCAATTTGTTCTCGTCAAACTTAAGGTACTTGGTACAATATCCTACACACAAATGACATTGTACTCTTATTTTACAAAAATGATGAGCAAACAGTGAAGAAGCTTATATATCAAGCCAGAAAATAGAAAATCCCATTTTCCCTCAGGGAGATTCAATTACAGGTACAGAGTCACCACGATGTCGATTTATGTTGGAAAAAGTTCAGTTCGCTCGATCCGTGTTACGGATTATGAATTTCAAGCGTTCAATGAATATTTACACGGCCATTCAGCCATTTTTTACATCGAGTTTCGCCGTTGTTATTATTCATCAGAAACTCCTTTCAGTGATTTAATTGTCGGACGAATCGTACGTGTCTACTACTGAATCGATCGCGATAACCTCTCGCGCTTTCGGAAATTGTTTAACAATCAACGTTTGAACTTTTATTTCATTGGTAAATTATTGCAAACTTAATATTTTGTTGTACACAGATTTGTAATTTAGAATTTTTTAATTTCTTGTTACTTATATTTTTATATTTTCACGTTTGGACATTTCAATTCTGGGTCAGAATTTCTCAGAGGTATATATTTTGCTTTTTAATGACATTGTCTTTTAATTTACAAACTTTGGAGGTGTCGAAACTTTCAATTTTTCAATTTTTCAATTTTTCAATTCTTTAATTCTTCAATTCTTCAATTTTTTAATTCTTCAATTTTTCAATTTTTCAATTTTTCAATTTTTCAATCATTCAATTTTTCAATCTTTCAATTTTTCAATCATTCAATTTTTCAATCATTCAATTTTTCAATCTTTCAATCTTTCAATTTTTCAATCTTTCAATTTCTCAATTTTTCAATTTCTCAATCTCTCAATTTCCCAATTTCTCAATTTCTTAATTTCTTAATTTTTCAATTCTCCCAATTTCCGAATTTAAAAATTCATTTTTTAATTTAGAAATTGTCAAATTTTTCAATTTTCTATTTTCCAACAAATTTAGTTGTTTATTCATAATCTCTCCAATTTTCATATTAAATTTTCATACCTCGAAAGTTTCAGATTCTCAAATTTTCATATTTACAAATTTTTACATTACGCAATTTTACATTAACAAGTGTCACTGTTTCATCCACATCTAAAATGTTATACATTTTATATTCATATTTAATGAAACCCAAAAATGCATCATTTCTTCATCGAAATGCTTGTCATACATTGCACAAAAGCAAATAATGTCACATCGACGTCCAAAATGTCATTCATTTCAGAAAGCGTATTAATTTTTCATTGACATCATTTTATGAAAACAACAAACATATTCCTTTCAACACCCATAATGTCATGTATTTAACAGAAACAAATAATGTCAATCCACGTTACAATTTAACGTCATCGTGTAAATTCACATATATTTTACAAAATCATCTCCGATAAGTCACATGACCCATAAAGAACAAGAAATCGCCACTCTACAATAAATGTAGGATTGGATCAGAGGGAGTTGTCGGAATGAAGACTCGTGACACTTAGTGTTTAAAAATATTTAATATAATATTATATAATAGGAGGGAAATTTGGAATAATGAAGAAAAATTATGTATGGCTTGGAACGATTATAGGATGATTACAGGAATACGTTGAAGGAGGTCTGATTATGTTGCTGATCGCTTTTTGACTAACTCTCCTATACTTACTGTTAGTTTTCTTTTGTCTCTACCTGCATTCTTTCACACACACTCATCTATACTCATTCATACTCTTTTTCTCACATACGTTCATACATACTCTCTCGCATTTACACCTTCATCCACACTCGCGTTCCCTCATAAATTGCGCTCAGAATAAAATATTCCATGGGAATAATGAAGTTTGTAGGCAACCGGGTATCGTTCTATTTGCATCGGGTTGGCTTTTCATTAAAACTTTCCAGTTGCATGTTCATTCAGCTTTCCAGTGGCATTTAGTAAAGTATCGACAAGCAGCAATCGAATAACCAGATCCCAAGGGTTCGTCGGGGACCGTTGATGGGAGCCATTCACGGGGATGAACTTCCACCGCAAGGATTCCATCAAACAGGCAAAAGAGCCGACTCGAAATTCAACCTTTTCCAGCATTTGAAGGAGGACACGCTTTGACGGTTGGCTGCTCCTTCGGGATTCCGTGGCTTGATTAAATCCGAGATAGCTGACGGTAACAGGTGTTCGGTATCGGTGGCCTTGCTGGATCAACAGCAAACAACCTGGTCAGGATGATCCAGTCGTTGTTCGCCGACTTCCTCTTTCGGCAAACTTATTTACTTTCCGGGAACCGTCGCCGCAACGACGCCACCAAACGGCAACAAAACAGTCATTCTTGCTCTTACTCGCCGCCTACCTTAATTGGCTGCCGATCTTTAATTAGATGCTAACTTTTGGCTGGATAACTTTCTGTCTTACTCTGCAAACGGTTTTGTGTCGTTCAATCGACACAATGCTGATGATTCGCCGAGTAGAAAGAGGAGAATGAAATTTGTTTTAGGAAAGAGACAATTGATATTAATTAATATGGGAAGTTACGGTGATATTTTTATTTATTGCTTCTTTCATTGTTGTGATTTTTTGATATTTTGGTATTACAGTAGTTTGGACTTTTGTTGGACTGTTTTTCCATTTTTTTAGTGTAGTATTATTCTACTGATCTACTACTATACCAATATTCTACTATTCTGATATTGTACTATACGACTATTCTAGTATGCTAGTATTCTAGTATTCTAGTATCCCAGTATTCAACGATTCCACTATTCCACTATTGCACTATTCCACTATTCCACCATTGCACTATTCCACTATTCCGCCATTGTACTATCCCACTATTCCACTATTCTACTATTCCACTACACCACTACTCCACTAATCCACTACTCCACTACTCCACTATTCTACTATTCTACTATTCTAAAATACTACTATTCTAAAATTCTACTATTCCACTATTCCACTGTTCTACTATTCCACTATATCACTATTCTACTATTCCACTATTCCACTGTTCCACTATTCCACTATTCCACTATTCCACTGTTCCACTATTCCACTATTCCACCATTCCACTATTGTACTATTCCATTATTCAACTATTCCACTATTCAACTGTTCCACTATTCAACTATTCCACTATTGTACTATTCCACTATTCCACTATTCCACTAGTCCAGTATTCTACTGTCCTAAAATTCTACAATTTCACTACTCCACTATTCTACTATTCTACTATTTCACTATTGTGCTATTTTACCATTCTACTATTCTAAAATTCCACTATTTCACTATTTCACTATTTCACTATTTCACTATTTCACTATTCTACTATTCTACTATTCTATTATTCTACTATTCTACTATTCCACTATTTCACTATTTCACTATTCCACTATTGTGCTATTCTACCGTTATACTATTCTAAAATTCTACTATTCCACTATTGTGCTATTCTACCATTCTACTATTCTAAAATTCCACTATTTCACTATTTTACTATTCTGCTATTCTAAAATTCTACTATTCCTCTATTTCACTATTCTACTATTCCACTATTCCACTGTTGTGTTATTCTAAAATTCCAGTATTCCTTTATTTCACTAATCTACTATTCAACTATTGTGCTATTCTACTATTCCATCATCCGCCATTTCATAAACCTACACTAATTGTAAAGACACCCTGTGCATATTACTACATTTCTACATACTTCAACACAGAGTTTCACGGTACACATACCACCAATCCTACCAACATAAAATTCATTCAAAATGAAACATGAAGCTAAAAAATGTATAAGCCATAAATCATAAAGTAACACAGAAAACTCTCAATTAGCGCAGTCCTAGAAAAGAAGCACCTCGACTTAAGTTACCTTAACAATTTTTCTAATTTCCCCAATTTTCCTAAACAAAGAAATCGTGGACCTCGTAAAACACTAGCTTGACAGGTCCAGTAATTTCAGCGTTAATAGGTGCGGGTAGTCGTAAAAAGCTAGTAATCAGGATAGGACAAGTAGGAGACGGAACGGGGTCGAATCCCTGCTGTTTGCTGATTTAAACTGCGGCTGCGGTCAGTTTCAATTAGGAATTGCTCCTGGCCGACCTAGCCCCCAGCTCTTTAACGACTTCGAAACAAATCTGCTGGTTTCGTCTGGCATCAATGTCGGCTACGTTCCGATTAACGCCGCTTACTGCCGACGAAGCGACTCGATTTTAACGAGTACCGCTAATCCGCACCGTAGATCGACGAAAAGCTTGCTCGTTCCTCCGTCGACGCTTTGCTAATCGTAGCTGCTTCGATCATCCTGATTGCTATCGCCACTTCCTGCAAATTTGTTGATTTTATACTGCAAACTCGTTATTTGACTCTCGCCAAACATTTCCATTCCTGCGTTAATCGTGAATTTTCTGGTCCTCCATTTTTCTCTTCTGGATGTTCTTTTTTGGTCTTGATCTGAAGTTTTTGAGTTCTGGCTTTTGCAGTGACAGTTTTCTGTTTTCTGTGAATTTTGCTTTCGTGGATTCTCATTTTTCAATGACCTTTCTTCAGTTTAAAATATAACCCCATCGTGACCACTCTTGTCTTAGGGAATTGGGGAATTTGGGAATTTGTAAGTCTAGAAATTTAGGGATATAAGAATTTGGAGATTTAGAGATCTGTTCAAGTTCGAAAACTCTCAAAACTTGAAAGCACTCTTCAATTTTTTAAGAATTTATTACTTAAAATAAAATATCAGATAAAATAATAAAAATGATAAAATATTAGATGAAATGCTAAAATTATTAAATAAAATTGCTATTTTATCCCCCATTTCAGAAATTGATATTTTCCATTGGTTTTCTACAAGCGAAAAAGTGTTATTGCAATCAGGCATGTTGTTCGTCGAGACCGAGTGCATTAGCATCGTAAGAAAAAGTTTTTGCGATCGCTGAATAATGAACCGAAGGGTTGTCCACCCGCTCAAAAGCTTTTCGGAAAGTTTTAATTGCCCGCACTCCGGCCACCAGTTTGGTCCGTTGTTACTTCGTGGCGCGTTGATGAGGTTACTGATCAATCGAACGGCTCTTCTTCCCTCTCTGAATAAATCTTCGATAAACTTTCCGTTTTTCTTCGTCGATTCCTCGCGTTGCTTCCGTTAAATTAGTCGACTTCTATCTCGAAATAACTTTTATGGCGCTTTATGATCTTTTCGCGAAACGTTTAGCTTCTTTTATGTCTTTTGTATCGCGCTGGAAAATACTGCGTGAAAAGCGAAATTCAAGCACAAAATTGACACTCTGACGTTACGAGTTTTATTAGGAAATTTCTTTGAAAATTGGGTAAAATTCATTGTATGAAAATTCTTTGAAAATTGGGGAAAATCGATTACGTGCATAATTTTTCAATTTTGTGTAAAATTGAATGCAAGGACAATTTTTAAAAATTGAGTAAAATTGTACATCTGAAAATTCTTTGAAAATTGGGTAAAATTCATTGTATGAAAATTATTTGAAAATTGGGGAAAATCGGTTACGTGCATAATTTTTCAATTTTGTGTAAAATTGAATGCAAGGACATTTTTTAAAAATTGAGTAAAATTGTACATCTGAAAATTCTTTCGAAATTGCGTAAAATTGATCATGTGCATAATTTTTGAATATTGTGTAAAATTGAATAGAAGGACATTTTTTAAAAATTGAGTAAAATTAAACATACGAAAATTCTTTGAAAATTGAGTAAATTCAAACACATGAAAATTCTTTACAATTTGTGTAAAATTGAACAAATCAAAATTCATTAAATTTTGTGTAAAATTACATACATAACAATTCTTAAAAATATATGCAAAATTAAAGACATAAAAATTTCTTTCATTTTCAACAAAATTAAAAATATGACAGCTCCTCAAAATTTGTGAAAATTTAGTAACTTTAAACACATGAAAATTCTTTAAAAATTATGTAAAATGGAACAAATAAAAATTCTTTAAATTTTCTATAAAATTACATACATAACAATTCTTAAAAATTTATGTAAAATTAAAGACATGAAAATTTCTTTCATTTTCAACAAAATAAAAAATATGACAGCTCCTCGAAATTTGTGAAAATTGAACCTATGAAAATTCTTCAAAATTTTGTACAAATTAATTTAATATAAAAATTCTTCAAGTTTTCTACAAAATTGTGCACAAGCAATTTTTAAAAAATTTGTATAAAATTGATCATATAAATCTTCTTAAAAATTGTACAAATACAAGTTCATTGAAATTTGTCCAAAATCGAGCAAACAAAAATGATTATTTCTGTAAAAGTGAATATATGATGTTTTGAAATCATACAAGTTTACAAATTATTTCCGCAAAACAATTGGCCCGCAAGGGGTTGGGGAACTCTGGCGGGCATATTAGCGAGCAATTGTTTTCAACCGCAAACGTATCAGCGACCGCCATTAATTTTCCCTGCCATGTGAACACGTGGAACTGTGCCATAAGTCCCATAAGGTTTTCTCTCGTAAAATATGATATCACATCGTGATACGAGTGAAAACGTTAATGGATATATATATTCGATGTTCGTGATGAATCTTCATGAAGAAACAGCTTTATGTTTGCAGCCACTGGTGCGAAATGCTTTGGTTTTTAAATGAACATCACCGATGTTAATTGCAGTCTCATATTAAATGCACCACAGTTTGAGATAAATGTTTTAACATTTAATTTCTGTGCAAGTGGAAGTAAAATGGTGAAATAGTCTGTTGGGTTGAATAATGAAATAATGTGGGCATAGTGAAATGAAATGAAGTATGTAATCGATTCATGTGTAAGCAGCTAAAATTGAAAACTAACAGCATTTAATCAGAAATTTTAACGCAGTTATGTTAATGAAACTAGCTTTGTAACTTAATGATTGGTTAGTCAAAATTACTGCTGCAATATTAAGATAAATTAAGAATGTTGAAATATGTATTCTGCATTTAGTAATCTCTGTATAAATCATAATTAGTAATGAAGTCATGTCTCAGTTATACAGTAACATGGCTTGTATCAGTTAAAATTTCATAGCTTTTGAAAAAAACTCAAGTTTGAAAAAAGTGGTCTGAGAGGAAGCACAGTTTTGTTCATCAGTCCGCAAGGAGGACAGTAACCAACGTAATCGTCAAAGGGACAATATAGGGCTGTAGGTAAAGTCGAAAATGGTGTTCCTCGAAAATCGTTTCCACCGCAGATCGTTAGGCAACGAGTGGAAGGCGCGATTGCGCAATTAGCTCACGGACGATAAATTCCGTGGATCAAACAGTCGCAGAGTTTTTGACATTGACAAACGTACAGAGGGTTCGGTTCATCTAATTACAGAGAGATAGGAATGGCAGGCTGTCGATTGATGCTCGAACGATGGCCAGCTTGAAATCCCGTCGCGTTCGTTTCACGGCGTGTGAGCCATGCCTAAAGCGCCGCGGTTTGACAACACGCTCGTCACCGTGATCGAATTTTCCCGGCACACGTTTCCACTGGAAAACATCGCGCTGTAAATCAGATTTTATTTCAACGGCGACCCGATGATGCAGAAGCGAGATCGACCGACGGACATCCCCCGAGTATTCCGGTTTCGCGGTAATGACATCCTGCGACGGTTCGCTTCGACCGTGCGACGAATTTTATACGGTGTCTGAAGGTTCTTTTGGTGGGGTGCATTTTAATTAAGGGGTATTTTGACGGTTAAGTTCGGTCAGGGTATATCGCTAAAGGGGAAAAATGGGAAATCGTAAACGTAAATTGAGCTTTGGGGTACTGTTATTTTGCGTTTGAAAGTAAAATGTGAATGGAGATTTATGACAAGTGTAGTTGATTTAAATAGCGCTAGTAGACGTAGTTTGAATCAGATTATAATATCATTTCGAATTGCTGTACTTAGTCTGTAACTAATTAGAGGAGTAAAGTTTATACATGGGTAGATAAGTAGATGTTATAGATGGTCAGACAAGTGAATTAAAACGTGTAAATGGTCTGACAAGTAAATTAAAACGTACTGGTGGCGAGACAATTAGAAAAACAAGTAGATTAAAACATATAAGTGGTCAGACAAGTAGTATGAACCTATAACTAGTCAGACGAATGAGGTCCAGATGATCAGACAAATAAAGTAACACGTACACATGGACAGATAAGTAGATTAAAATGCACAGGTGGTCAGACAAGTTGATTAAAATACATAAGTGGTCAGACAAGTAGTATGAACTTATAGCTAGTCAGGCGAATGAGGTCCATATGATCAGACATGTAACGCGTACACATGGACAGATAAGTAGAATAAAATGCACAGGTAGTCAGACAAGTAGATTAAAATACATAAGTGGTCAGACAAGTAGTATGAACTTATAGCTAGTCAGACAAATGAGGTCCATATGATCAGACAAGTAAAGTAATACGTACACGTGGACAGATAAGTAGATCAAAATGCACAGGTGGTCAGACAAGTAGATTAAAACACATAAGTGGTCAGACAAGTAGTATGAACTTATAGCTAGTCAGACGAATGAGGTCCATATGATCAGACAAGTAACACGTACACGTGGACAGATAAGTAGATTAAAATACACAGGTGGTCAGACAAGTAGATTAAAACACATAAGTGGTCAGACAAGTAGTATGAACTTATAGCTAGTCAGGCGAATGAGGTCCATATGATCAGACAAGTAAAGTAATACGTACACGTGGACAGATAAGTAGATTAAAATGCACAGGTGGTCAGACAAGTAGAATAAAATACACAGATAGTCGGACAAGTACAATAAAACAGACCGGTGAGCAGACAAGTATAATACGCAGGTGGTCAGACAAGTAGCAAATGCACGAGTGGTTAGACAAGTAGAATACATATAGGTGGTCAGACAAGTAGCAAATGCACGAGTGGTTAGACAAGTAGAATACATATAGGTGGTCAGATAAGTGGCAAACGCATAGGTGGGCAAATAGAATAAAACATGTAAGTGATCACACGAATACAAATTAGTAAATGTACATGTAATACAAATTAGTCAATTAGTAATTGCACATAAAAATAGAATAAACCATGTAAATAAAATAAATGGAATAACTTAATAACTAATAGAGCATTCAAAATAAATTTTGTATCATATTGAACACCTTGTTATCAATAATAAATTACTGTTTGTTTCGGTCACCAACAACTACACCCATAGAATAAGTCATGATTCCAAAATAAAATATCGATGCTTTCATTCGATCATTGCGACATATTTCATACATCAGTTATAAAGTAATATATATTTAATTGGTAAATTGATCGTTTCTCGAACATGTTTGCAACTGACCATTGCGGTTCGAAAATAAAATACTACTATTGATTAAATTCGATCATTGTGACGTTTCTGATACATCACCTCTGAAATGTCATATATAATTGGCAGATTAATTATTGTTTGAACGCATTTCATATCGAAAATAAATTATAATTCGAAGATGTTGATATATTGTATATAATAACGATAAAATTATCGTCGATTTAATTCGATTGTCCCAACGTTTCTGGCACGTCACCTCTGAGATGTCATATTTAATTGGCAGATTAATTATAGTTTGAACACGTTCCACTTGGACGATCAATTACGGCTCGAAAATAAAATACTACAATCGATTTAATTCGATCGTTGCAACGATTCCGACGTGCTGCATTTAAGGTACTGTATTTAATTGGCAGATTGATTGATGGTTGTCTGAAAGCGTTAATAGTGGAAGGTAAGTTTCAGTTAAAGCATAAAATACTGTCCCCGATATTAAAACGATAAATGGTTGAAACTAAAAATCATATTTAATTGACAGTTATATTTGACAGAGCTATTTTTATATATTAATCACATTTAATTGGAACGTTGGAAAATTTTAAGAACGTATGATCGAAAAATCAAAACATTTTTATAAATGGAATAATTTAGAAATTTGCAACGTGGAAAATTGAAAAAGTGTAAAACTAAAAAATGAAAAAATTCGTAGAATAGAAAATTGAAAAACTGCAAAATGGTAAATAGAAAAATTCAATAATACATTTAATGAGATTTAAACAGTAACCGAACAGATATCCACAAAAATCTCAGTATAATATTGCTTTAAATTTGGAATTTTCATTCTGAGCGCACCATCACTTCTCCAGTCATTGTATGTTAATTATATTCGCAAGGGAATCTCGAATTCGCTGATTTGAATGAAACTTTATGACGACGTCCTACTTATGTGAATCCATATGTCGACCTAATCTACTTGCTGCTGTGTCACCTGCAAACTTCATATGTCTAACCATTTATTGGTACGTTCTACTTGTCTTACCTACATGTGTATCACCATACGTACATGACGGTTTTAGATACATCACGTACATCTGTACGTTTTTATCGTCTGACTACTTTCTTACTCGTTCTACTTCTTTGATCAAGTAACGTATTTATCTTGACAATACAGAAATCTGGCAATAGTTCTTGAGAATAGTGAAATCTGAAAATTTATAAATTTGGAATAGTCTCCAACAATATAGGTATCTAGCGATGTATACAGGGTGTCTCATAACTCGTGTAGCTCCTGGAAAGGGGTGGTAGAGGACGCGATTCTAAGCAAGATTTCCCTTTGCAAAAATGGAGTTTGAAGCTTCGTTTTTAAGTTATTAAAGAAAAACACGGACCAATCAGAGCGCGAGGATTCGGCGCCAATCACGACGCGCAGTCGCGAGAGCGACGCCTTCGAGCATAATGGCCGACTGGGTGTAATCCTCGCGCTCTGATTGGTCCGTGTTTTTGCTTAATAATTCAAAAACGAAGCTTCACACCCCATTTTCGTAAAGGAAAATCTTATTCAGAATTACGTCCTCTACCACCCCCTTCTGGGAATTACATCAGTTATGAGACACCCTGTAGACTTGCATATGCAAAGCTCTAATAATATATTAGTTAACACTAAACCTACCGACATATAATGTGTACTTAATTTGAAATTAAAAATAAAGTTGAAGAATAAATAAACAAACAACTACACATAAATTAGTACAGACATTTATTCTTTATCTTGATCAATGCTGATTTTAAAGAATGTACTTTAACAAAATGGGTTCCTTACAATAAGAAACTTATGGAACGGTCATTTGACCGGTTTGGTAGTTTTAGTGTAATATAGAAATTTAAGAACGTAACAAAAATGACATATCCCTAAATATCCATACTAAAAACTAATGCTGTATAATCCTCTCAGTGTAATATGCATTCTAACAGAATTATAGGTGAACTTGAAATGAACCAACGTGATTTCAGCGTGTCCAGATTCTCGGCCAGAGTGGATGGAGCTGGGAGGTGGCGGCGGTGCTGTGTGTTATGCTCCGTCACGTCTTGGTAAACTCGTGCTGCGTATCACTGGATTTCCAAGGGTCACTCAACAGTGTCATCAAAGTCAACAACAAGAGGACAGTCACCATCGCGAGACACGACACTTGTATCTTGGCTTTCACCACCCGTGGGACCGGGACTTGTGGAAAAGTTGGATTAAACAGGTGAGTCGATCCACCCAACGATTCGATGTTGGATGGAAAACTTTTCTCGTACTTTCGACGTTCTCTCTCTTCCTTTCTCACTTCGACGACGGAAAGTTCAGTTTTGTAGCGTTGTTCCGTGAAATTTTGTTCGATTTCCGATGCATCGGTTCGTGTGGGTTAAGCGTTAAATTGTGTCCAAGTCGCGAAGCCGTAAAACGAAAACGATTTATTCAACGTTTTTGTTCCAGCTTGGAAAGAAAATTTCTGTTCGATTGTTAACTTCTCGAGTGCTGTTTAATCTGTTTGGGATTTTAACGAACGACGTATTAATTTGAAGGAGTTGAAGGTTCTAGTGCCTACAATTGAAAGTTTCGAACAGTGTTCGGCGGTATAACATTTAATTGAATTGGTGTTCGGTGTTATATAAAATAGGTTTGTTTCGGTGGACAAACTTTTGAACGTTTAGGAATTTTGTATGAAGTACTTTAATAGTGAGCATCATTTTTTAGACGTTGCCACAATGTGAATAAATTCAATTAACAAACTTTTGGGTAAATTGATAGGCTTACTTTGGATGAAATGAATGAACTGACTTTGTATGAAATCGGTGAGCTAATTTTGGATGAAATCGATAAGAGAGCTTTCAAAGAAAATTAAATAGTTTTCAATTCGAAATCAAAAATTTTAACTTGATTAACAGAAATGTTAAGTCGAAATTGAAATAAAATGAATCAATTTAAAATTAAAATGAAAATTAAATTAATCAATTTAAAATTAAAATAAAAATTAAATTAATCAATTTAAAATTTAAATGAAAATTAAATTAATCAATTTAAAATTAAAGTGAAAATTAAATTACTCAATTTAAAATTAAAATAAAAATTAAATTAATCAATTTAAAATTAAAATGAAAATTAAATTAATCAATTTAAAATTAAAATGAAAATTAAATTAATCAATATAAAATTAAAGTTGAAACAAAATTAATCGATTTAGTATTAAAATGAAAATAAAATTAATCAATTTAAAATTAAAATAAAAATTAAATTAATCAATTTAAAATAAAAATGAAAATTAAATTAATCAATTTAAAATAAAAATGAAAATTAAATTAATCAATTTAAAATAAAAATGAAAATTAATTTAATCAATTTAAAATAAAAATGAAAATTAAATTAATCAATTTAAAATAAAAATGAAAATTAAATTAATCAATATAAAATTAAAGTTGAAACAAAATTAATCGATTTAGTATTAAAATGAAAATAAAATTAATCAATTTAAAATTAAAATAAAAATTAAATTAATCAATTTAAAATAAAAATGAAAATTAAATTAATCAATTTAAAATAAAAATGAAAATTAAATTAATCAATTTAAAATTAAAATGAAAATTAAATTAATCGATTTAAAATGAAATTTGTCAAATCACTAAGTGGATCGAATTGATGATTTTCACGCGAATATTAGCGAGTGAATTAGCAATCTATATTAATTAATTTTAATTAGAGAACGCAAAGGTGGTTGCAAGATTCCGTATTCGAGAGATATTTGGGCAAAATACGGAGAAGTTTAATCGCCGAACGCATTTCGCTGAATCGAGGGGGATTAAATGAGTTGCCAGTTTCAATTAAGTGGTGCGATTACAAAGAAGCCACTACCCCTTACCCCGAAGAAAAGCAATTCGGTCACGGTCAATTTAATTTTCAATCTGATTTTTAACGCTCGCTTTCCTGCGAGAACAATCCTCCCTTCTTAAACTCGGCTAGAATAGAATTTAACGTAAATACCTATTTATCGTAGCTAATTCGCTCGGGTTAAGATTTTTTATTTTATTTATTCGGGATCGAACGATTCTGTGTTTTACTTTCGTTTAATTCTAAAATTTTTAACTAAATAAATATTTATTTAATCTTAAAGCTCCACCCAGAAAATACTTAATTTTTAAATAAAAAAACACGGCTCTAAAAATATTTTAAAAGTCATCAACTTCATCAAAATGTACCACAATAAAATTATATAATCTAACAGTAAAAATACATTACACTATACAACGTACAGTAAATCGAGACTACCGAAACTTTCACAGATTAAATAACAAAGTCATCCAGTTCAAACAACTCAAACTTTGATCCTCGTTAAAAGAAATTTTAATCAGCATATGCAAAAGAGTTATTCGATCCAAAATTGATCCACGCGACAAAGCAACAAAGCTTAAAAGGGATGGGATGAAAAAGAGGGAAATCGTGTCAAAAGCGAGTTGACTTCCGTCAGGAGTTTTACAGTTGAAATCAATCTTCGAGAAGGGTTGAGTGGGTGGTGGCAGTCAATGTTTGCCAGACAATCGCAGTCGACTTAAAGTTTAAGCTTCCACGAACGAAAGCAATTCCCAGGAAGCTGGTTTGGCTGACTCTTAGAAGAATGAGCGATCCTTATCCTTGCCGGTGACCCGGCTGAATTTTGCATGACATCCTGGAAATGAGCGTCGTTCTTCGACGGATGAACTTCTTTCAGAACCAACGATAATATTCCGAAGGTGTGAAAAATTCTTTCACCGACAGATTCGCAGGATTCGCTGACGTCACTAATGAAGAAAGGATCTTTTGTGCTGCCACCTTTTGTCCGCCATTTTGGTACTGTTATTTCGGTGAAAGCGGTGGTTAGCTTGAACGGTGACATTGTGATTTCTGGGCGGCAATTTGGAGATAAATATTTTTGGTTTAACGGCTTCATTTTATTGGAAGTATATATGATATAGTACAGTATGTATTAAATAAATTATCTGGCCAAAAAATTGACTTACTTAATACTCAATTTTATTTAATATTAGAAATCTACTTAATAATAGAGTATGAGTATGCTGTCTCCTAGAGTATGCTGTAAATATGCAAAATTAAATAAAGAAAATATTTGACTGGTATTAAAATTATTGGAAATATTTCTTGTACTGTCTTCTTACAATTTTGTGTTCCATACTATGATGCTACTTGCTACTTTCATACTATGATGTTATTTAACCAAATTGATGTCACTGATCAAATTTTGTTTCCATTAAAAACCCCACAAATGAAGAGTTGAAAGATATATTATTTTTACTAAATAATTTTGTCTAACAATAATCGAATAAATTCGCTACGAACAAAAATCCCAAAAAGCTGTAAATGTAACTCGCATGTACGAGAATGCAACGCAGGATAAAACCAGCGGATTCGCGCGAAATTTTCAAACAAAACTAATAAATTGCCTTCCATCAATTTAGCATGGACAGTGCAGCAGTTCACAAACAAATGCTGCCATAGCGAGCGATCAAAGCCAGATTTTTTGCCATTTTCTAATGATCGATCCGCGTCCGTTATTGGCCCCGAGCCTACAGTTCCAGAAACGCGGAAACTACTCACCGAGTTTCGTGCCGCTAATATCGGAAAATATGAAATATTGGTCGAACGATGCCGATTGAATTCCACGGCGTGCTGCTTATCGAACCAGCTTGCATTCTTTATTCCCGGCAGGATCGACGTCTGTCTAGAATGCAGTTCCGTATCCCTTTAAGAGACTCGGGCTGAAAGAGCCGGGTCAGTGGCATCCCCATACAACGGAGGTATAATCCCATAAGTCAGTGAGCCGCGTTCAAACAAATATCTACGCGAATCATTCTGGAGAAACTGGCTTTTCTATCTCTCCGGACGTAGGATAACGATCCGACATGCAAAACATCCGACTTTCGACGTCCGACCATCTGGTCAGCTCGACTTTATTGAATATCCTTCGATCCGGAGGAACTCGGATTTTAAGTCGAACATGTGCGCTCGGGATGTTGCGAGGATTGGAGCCATAGAGATCCGTTTTTATGGAGAAGTTTATTACTTCTGGAGGCAAATTCGATGGGGATGAAATTCGAAATCTGGCTCTGGTACGAGTTTAAAGTGGTTTTATGGAATTTTTGGACGGAATGTGACGAATTAATTCGAGGGTAAAATTGAAGATTCGTGTTGAGTCGTAGAGTGTTATAGTGAGAGTATATGTTTAGAGGAGTTAGATGGTGGAAGTTTTTAGGGATGCAAGATTCTTCGTACCTTCATTTGTAATTTCAAATCAATTTCCCTACATCTTTAGATTTCTATATATTTAAATCCCTACATCCCTAAATCTATAGATACGCAAATCGGTACATAAGCAAATTCCTATCCAAATAAACCCATCTCCAAATCTCTACAACCCCAAATTTCTATATCTCCAAATCCTTTCACCTCCAAATCCTTACATCTCCAATATCCTACATCCTCAAATCGCTACATTGCCAAATTCCTACATCCCCAAATTTCTACATTTCCAAATCCATTCACCTCCAGATCCCTACATCCCCAATACCCCACATCCCCAAATTTCTACATTTCCAAATCCATTCACCTCCAAATCCCTACATCCACAATACCCCACATCCCCAAATTTCTACATTTCCAAATCCATTCACCTCCAAATCCCTACATCCCCAATACCCCACATCCCCAATACCCCACATCCCCAAATTTCTACATTTCCAAATCCATTCACCTCCAAATCCCTACATCCCCAATACCCCACATCCCCAAATTTCTACATTTCCAAATCCATTCACCTCCAAATCCCTACATCCCCAATACCCCACATCCCCAAATCCCTACATCTGTAAACCTGTATATCTCCAAATCCCTACCCCCCTAAATCTACAGATCCCCAAACCTCTACATTACCAAATACCTACACCTCCAAAGCCCTACACCTCCAAAGCCCTACACCCCCAAAATTCTATATCTCCAAATCCACTCACCTAAGGAATCATTACATTCTAGCGAGTATTTCATAGTCAGTCACATCTCGTTCCAAACCCTTAACCTTAGTAGAGTCTTTTGTATGCAGTTTTCTATTCATGTCGAGGTATTGCGTTTTATTACTTGCTACAGTCACTTTGTGTAAACAGACCCACTTCATACGTCACTTGTATTTCCATCTCCACCCGAATTTTACCTAAACCAATAGAAAAGAAACTGTTTTCCCTCAGCAACGTCACAAAAATTCTACCCACTCCGAGATTTTGAAACGTAAAAATTCTTCGAAGACTCTCGAGTCATCAAGTACATAGCAAAATAAACTCTAGTCCGACGTCAAATTCATTTAGATACGGTCCACTTATATTCACTTGTTGGGAATCCTAATGATTCGCGTCGTTTAATCGTCACTTACTACTAACGCTGTGAGGCACGTACAATTTACACCACGTGCTAGCGATCTTTTTTATAGAGCATAACAAATTTACAAATATTCACCGAGTCAAAATAAATAAATTTCTCTGCTATTACGTGACAGGCAGCTTCGTTTGTAATATTGAAACGATTAAAAATTCGATGCTCCACTTTTGAAATGTTCACGTTATTTAAAACATAGTTATATAAACGTACCGACGATCTTTTTTATAGGCCATAATTTCTTACGTTCAGTCTATTTATATTCACTAATTGAGAATGCTATTGATTTCACGTTTAATCGTCACTTAATACTGCTGACGCTGCAAAGCACTTGCAATTTGAGACGCGACAAAACACGCGTTGATAATCGAATATTATCGCAAATCCCGGAATGTGGAATTAGGTGTCTGGAAATCTCTACGTTCCCAAACTTTACCCTCTTTCATTACGTCTCGCCGAAGATTGATAACGCTTTCGTCGAATGAATTATTTTCGTCGCGATTAGTCAAAGATAGCGCAATGTTCCTTCGATTACGCGTTTTTAATAGGTGTTTCTTGCGCAAAATGCGACGGTGTCTTACTTTCGGTGATGGATGGAAGCTCGAGCAGTGACACGAAATCTTCGACAAATCCCAAATTGAGCGCCTTTTAAATCCGGTGGGCTCGAAAATTTCTGTACTGTCAATCTAACTTGGCGAGGAGGAGATATAAGAATTTTAGGATAAGAATTTTGATGTGTGGAGACTTTGGGGTGTAGGGAGTTTAGTATGTGTGCATTTGGGAATGTAGGAATTTTGGAACGTGGAAATTTTAGGATATGTGAAATATTCAGGATATGTGGAATTTAGGGTATGTAGAATTTAGGATGTCGGGATTTTGCGACATAGGAATTTTGGAACATAAAAATTTTGACATGCGTGGAATTTGGGATGTGATAGTTTGGTTATTTAACCAAAAACACTAATTGTAAGCTTCAGTCAACATTTTGGTAAGGGAAAAAGTTCAGTACCACTCCAGCTACCACCCCTTAAAATTATGCCCACCACTAGCCGAACACCCTTTATATAAATAAATGAATTTGTAACACAACCATTTGACATTAAATGCTCACAAATTCAAATAAGTTGCAATAAATTTTATATATAAAAACATAAGCTACTTCAAAAAAGAAGAACTTGCAATTAAACCATTCTATAATTCTCGTCGCGGCAGTTCGTGCGAATAATAAGAATATTATTCGATCTGTCAGTAGCAAATGTGCCGGGACTGTTTCACAGTCGTCAATCATCCACGATTATGATACAATTTCGCCGGCACAGATGCGTAAATTGAGTTTGATCCCGGTGAATTAGCGTCTGCAACGGGTAGCCAACTATGCGCAGACCGGACAAGTTCGCCAACCTCTTGTCCCCATCGTTGCGATTTGATTAAACTGCATCAAAACGCAGCAGGATGCACGTGTTTAGCCTCGTTTGCGAATTCAATCTGTACGTGTACAAGCTTGATTCACTGGCCCCGTCCAGAACGACTCGCTTTATCGAATTATTTTCTATCGTTTCCTGTCCACGCGATTTCCCATGCTTTCTCCTTTGACATCTTCACAGTCAAACGTTGAACAATTTAACTCGGTGAATTATGCAGAAGCATGTGGCACTTTTGACGTTCGTTGAATACGATCAGATTGTGCTGATCAAGTGGTTTTTTGATTTTATTAGGAAGAATATTTTTGGTTCATGTGGACCATGTGACATATTTAATGTTGTAAAATGATATAACATAAATTTTATTATAAATTGCATGAATTTGTCAATGAAATTCAAGTTAATATAAATTTAACTTAACAACATAAATATTTAAGTTAACAAGAATACACAATTAAATCGATAGCTTCCCTCTTTAATTTAAGTCAACATTTACAAGCTTTCTTATTTCCCTCTATTTTTTTATTTGCACTGAAACATCAGAAGGTTGTATTACGCTAAGTTAAAGAGAAACCCGATAAGATCCAAGGAAAATTGTTGGAAACAGGAGATATCGTGAAATTGCATGCCAGTATCGGTAAAGGATCAATCGAACAGAAGTAAACGCAACCGGTGATTTGGTGAAATGCCAGTTGTTATCGAGAGTGTTGTGTACAGAGCAATCGATTCTGATTATGCATTACGATGCCGTGCGAAATCACATGTATTACGGACTATAAGAAGCCTGGATCGATGGTGAACTTGACATCAAGAGGGATCATATGTAGAAAGCTATGATTTCATATTTGTGGGTAAGATTTGTGGTAATCTTTTGATGAGTGTATTTGTGATGAGTTAGTGATTACTATATTTGTGAGAGTTGGCTGGTAACCACATTTGGGGCAAGCTCTTGATAACTATATTCGTGGGAATCTGCTGATTTCCATATTTGGGGTAACTTCCTAATAGCCACATGTGGGATAACTTCATGATAACATCGTTTTTGAGAAGGTTCTGATAAAATTACATTCATGACAAGCTTCTGTTAACCACATATGTGATAACTTCATGATAACCACGTTGCTAACAAGGTTCTGAGAAAACTACATTCATGGCAAGCTTGTGTTAACCACATATGTGATAACTTCATGATAACATCGTTTTTGACAAGGTTCTGACAAAAATACATTCATGACAAGTTTCTGTTAACCACATATGTGACAACTTCATTATAACCACGTTTGTGACGAGGTTTTGATAAAACTACATTCATGGAAAGCTTCTGTTAACCACATATGTGATAACTTCATGATAACCAAGTTTGTGACAAGGTTCTGACAAAAATACATTCATGACAAGTTTCTGTTAACCACATATGTGATAACTTCATGATAACCACGTTTGTGACAAGGTTCTGACAAAAATACATTCATGGCGAGCTTCTGTTAACCACATATGTGACAACTTCATTATAACCACGTTTGTGACGAGGTTTTGATAAAACTACATTCATGGAAAGCTTCTGTCAACCACATATGTGATAACTTCATGATAACCACGTTGCTAACAAGGTTCTGAGAAAACTACATTCATGGCAAGCTTCTGTTAACCACATATGTGATAACTTCATGATAACCAAGTTTGTGACAAGGTTCTGACAAAAATACATTCATGGCAAGCTTC
Organism: Megachile rotundata; assembly: GCF_050947335.1. Lineage (NCBI taxonomy): Eukaryota > Metazoa > Arthropoda > Insecta > Hymenoptera > Megachilidae > Megachile > Megachile rotundata. The sequence goes on from NC_134986.1 coordinate 8,506,691, forward strand.
TGTTAACCACATATGTGACAACTTCATGATAACCACGTTTGTGACGAGGTTTTGATAAAACTACATTCATGGCAAGCTTCTGTTAACCACATATGTGATAACTTCATGATAACCACGTTTGTGACAAGGTTCTGACAAAAATACATTCATGACAAGTTTCTGTTAACCACATATGTGACAACTTCATGATAACCACGTTTGTGACGAGGTTTTGATAAAACTACATTCGTGGAAAAGCTCTGATGACCACATTTCTAGCAAGACTTCTGATAACCGCATTTGTGACAACCTCCTAAGAACTTCATGTATGACAATCTTCTGATAACCACATTTATATCAACCACCTGAGAACCACATTTATAGCAACCTCCTAATAACTACATCTAAAATAATCTTTTAAAAACTACATTTGTGACAACCTCCTGATAACCACATTTGTGAAAACCTCCTAAGAACTTCATGTATGACAATCTTCTGATAACCACATTTATAACAACCACCTGAGAACCACATTTATAGCAACCTCCTAATAACTACATCTAAAATAATCTTTTAAAAACTACATTTGTGACAACCTCGTGATAACCACATTTGTGAAAACCTCCTAATAACTACTTTTGTGGCAACCTCCTATTAGCCACATTTATAACAATCTCCTAATAGCCACACTTGAGACAACTTCCTGACAACTACATTTGTGAGAATCTCATGATAAATATATTTGTGAAAACCTTTTGATAGCCACATTTGTGAGAACCTCCTAATAGCTATATTTAAAACAACCTCTTGAAAACCACATATGTATGCAACTTTCTGATAAGCACATCTGTGACCACCTCCAGACAACTACATTTGGAACAATCTTCTAATAACCACATTTGTAATAATCTCCTAATAACCACATTTGTAACAAGCTTCTGATAACCACACTTGTGACAACTTCTTGACAGCTACATTCATGAGTTCCTCAAGATGAATACACTTGTGACAACCTCCTTATAGCCACATTTATAACAATCTCCTGATAGCCACACTTGTGACAACTTCCTGACAGCTACATTCATGAGTCCCTCATGATAAATACATTTATGAGAACCTTCTAGTACTAGTTCATTTTTCAAATGCAAACAATGTTTGCCATCATCAAATTCAGTTTTGTTAATTGTTATCCAGAAGGTCGGAATAATTTTCGAATGAACACGTTTAGCCATCGATCTTATATTCGTCGAGTTCCGCCCGTTAAAGGATTGATATGAATCCTAGAGTCTCGTTACCCTGGCTAAAGGAACGATTCAAAAGGAAATCGAGGTAGCGGGTTGATACGCGGCCAAAATCAAAAACGAGCTTCCTCCTATTGGCCGATAACGCCGAAAAGATCGACGATTGAGAGGAAGAGAGGCGATAGTTGATGCGACCGGTTCGAAGGACGAGAGGAGGTCCTGGCGAGGCGACGTTGAAGGAATTCGAAATGATGCAAACATTGGCCTAAAGGCACCGCCTGAATATGAAATCACGATGAACAAACTTTAATATCCAAATGTAGATCACGAAAAGGGAACACTGGTATTGGCCACAGAGACGAATACTGGGAAGATGAAGACGAGGAACTGGACGAGGATCGTTTCTTTTAAAAGATGGCTGAATCTTTTATCTGCACCTATTGTGAACAGTGATATTTGCTGGTAATATGTCGGTATTATAATTAAATTGTGGGGAATTGAGGTTTTGGGGTAAAGGAGATTATTTTTGGGTAAATGTGGAATTAGACTGGAAATACTCGGTGGAATTAAAGATTAAGTGATGGAAAGGTAGATGCTGAAGAAATTTTTAGTAATATATGATTTATGTAAGTAAAAATAATTAGTAATGTAGTAATTAGTAATTAGAAGGTTTTATACTTCTTGCTTTATTGAGAATGATTATTTCAAAATGTTTCAGATGATCATTTTATGAAATGTTCAAGGTTTTGTACTAGAAGTTTTATACTAGAAAGAACACAGAATTTCTATACTTAATATTTATCAATTGTTTTAGATCAACAATAAATTATTTGCAAGAAATTGTAAACCTAAGATCAGATTGTAAGAGAAAGAATCTAATCCAGAAAGGAACATGAAATACCTTTTCCTCCATCAACATTTAGATTAATTTTGGAGTTCGATTTTATGGTTGTCGATGTTCTCTGGCTAAGCCAGAACCAGCTTCGATTGTGACGCTGCCCTCTGAATTCCCAGAGGTAGCGAACGCAATGAATACGATTAATTAATGATGCAGTGACACAGGAGGTGTGGACTCTCGCAGTTTCTGTTTCTCTATGTTCTTCCGAGTTTTGCATACGTTTTGCATCGCTGTTTGTTTCACGTTCAGAAATTAAATTCTAATTATCAATTTGTTGAAACCATCATTTAGGATCTCATCTGCATGAGATTTGGCTGATAAATTAATTTTGATCTTCGATCGATTAGTTCTTAATCAAGGTTAAACATATCTTTATAATCCCAATTAACTAAAAATTATTACGCGTTGGATTACTACGCGTTGGTTAACTACGCGTTGGATTACTACGCATTGGTTAACTACGCGTTAGATTAATACGCGTTGGATTACTACGCGTTAGATTACCACGCGTTAGATTACCACGCGTTAGATTACCACGCGTTGGATTCCTACGCTTAGAATTACTACGCGTTAGATTCCTACGCTTAGAATTACCACGCGTTGCATTACTACGCGTTGGACTAATACGCGTTGAATATCCAAGCGCTGGATTACTACGCGTTGGATATCCACACGCTGCATTACTACGCGTTAGATTACCACGCGTTACATTCCTACGCTTAGAATTACCACGCGTTAGATTCCTACGCTTAGAATTACCACGCGTTAGATTCCTACGCTTAGAATTACCACGCATTAGATTCCTACGCTTAGAATTACCACGCGTTAGATTCCTACGCTTAGAATTACCACGCGTTGCATTACTACGCATTGGACTAATACGCGTTGAATATCCACGCGCTGGATTACTACGCGTTAAATATCCACACGCTGGATTACTACGCGTTAGATTACCACGCATTAGATGCCTATGCTTAGAATTACCACGCGTTGCATTATTACGCGTTGAATTACTACGCGTTAAATATGCACGCGCTAGATTCCTACGCGTAGGATTACCACGCGTTGCATTACCACGCATTGCATTACTACGCGTTAGATTACCACGGGTTGGATAACTACGCGTTATTTGAAGCTGCCGCTCTCGCGCCTGCGCATGCGTAATCCTCGCACTCTGATTGGTCCGCGTTTTTTCTTAATAATTTAAAAATGGAGCTTCGAACCCCATTTTTGCAAAGGGAAATCTTATTCAGAATCACGTCAGCTACATTTCAGAGACCTACACAAATTGTGAGACACCCTGTATATTTTAATCTTCAGACTGAATCATTACTATTTTTATTCCAAATTTTAACCTATAATCAACAATTAACCTTAATTAAAAATATCAACTGTAATTAAATTCTAATATTTAATTCTATAAATGTTAATTAGAAATGAAACTTAAACTTTCTGTTACAAAATCAGCCATAACCGAATTCTCAAATAAAAGAAATTGAATCATAAAATTTGTAAAATGGAATTTGTTAAATAGAAGTGAAATAGAGATATCCGAAATCGTGAAAATAAAAAATATTTTTCAGTAAAAATTTGTGAGGCAAATATAATTTCCCCGGAACAAATAAGAATTTTTCGGTGTCCATCTCGGTAAACCATCCACGTAACTTTTGTTCACCGCAGAACAGGACAAAATGAATAGAAGTGCGTGATACACGCGTATGTGGAAACGCAGCAAACAGAACTTTGTATTCCCAAAACTGCGCTGTACGTACGGTTACAGATCGTAAAACGTCAGGGGAATTCGTAACGAGGATATTGATTTCGATTCGATCTCCGATCGAGGTCACGCGAAACACGAGATCATCATTCGGATAAATTCATCGCTAAATATTCAGCGATCGTCGATACAAATAGTAGACACGAGCGTTTCGGTGCGTGTCGCTCGGTTGCTTTGAATAATTCAGTCCACGTACTGGCAATTTTCCTGCTTTCCTCGTTTCCCGTCAAACTGTCCTCTAGTCCGGCCAGTTTAATTTTTGATCCCCTATGTTTCCACACCGGCCATAATATCGTTTCTACGTGTTTCATTTCTCGCTTTCGCTTGTGTACCGCCGTTTGCAACAGGATAAACAGATTCACTGCGAGGATATATTTGGAGAGCCAGTTTTTGTTTGAATACCCTCGCTAACATGCTTTTTGTTCATTATAAATGTACGCGGCTTTTGTTAAAACAGTTTCTCTTCCTGGGATTGCTGATGCTGAACGTTTTTCAGGATCACCCACAATGGTGATAAAATAGATACACACTTTATAACTTATTTCGTAAAAAATAAGATTTATAAATTCACTTAATATACGTAAATTAAAGATTAAGTCCATGAGATTTCAAGGTGTACTTATTAATAAATGATGATTGAAATTGAACTTGATAAATGAAAATTAAAGGTCAATTTAGATAATCAATGAATATTAAAGATTAACTGAATAATCAATGAAAATTGAACACGAACTTGATGATAAATGAAAATTGAAGATAAACTTCATTATACATGAAGATTAAAGACTAACTTAATAATAAATATTTGAAGATGAATTTAATAATAAATGAAGATTGAAATTAAAATTGAACTACTTCATTAATAAATGAAGATAGAAATTGAACTTGATAATAAATTAAAAATAATCAATGAAACTTAAACATGAAGTTAATAATGAAGGAAACTTAAAAATCAACTTAATAATCAATCTAGATCGAAGATCCACTTAAAAACAAGTGCAAATTATAATTGAATAATAAATTAAAGAGTAGACATGAATAATAGATAAAAATTGAGTAAAGCAATTTTTATTATGAATTTCTTAATAACTGTTAATCTTGCAATGATCTTAAAATGAATTATGAGTGACAATTGAAGATGAACTTGACGAGGAACACAAATTACAAATTAACCTAATAATCGATGAAAATTCAAGACTAATTTAATTAATGAAAGTTGAAGATAAACTTGATAATAAATAAATAAATATATATACCTAATATTGTACCTATATATATAGCTAATCTAACCTAACCATATATAGTAATAAGATAGTATATACATATAAACCATAAAATATTATATGCTACAGTAATAGCAAAGATATTTCTGCACGTAGATAACATATAAAAATTAACTATGCAAACCAAAAAACGAGTTCCCATAATCGGATTCTGCAAAATCGAATCTGACAAGAAGATACGAATCTGATAAGAACCGTGGAACGTGACAGAGTCGTAAAAATGACGGTCGTATCAAGAGTAATTTGCAGTTGAGTAAGTGATCTCGAGTAGTCGAATTCAGATACGAATACGGAGTCCTGGATAGGTCACGTTTTGTAATATAGTTCGACGTGCAGATTCCGTGATACAGTTCCATTTACGATCTAACGCGATTGCATATCTATGCGTTACCTATATGCACAGATATGTAGTTCACAGTTATTTACTGTCCCTTCAAACGAAATTCCTCTTTGTATTCCGGTAATTTTCGGCGGAAGCCAGATGAACGATATGCAAATGCGATGTCTTTTACAGAGTCACCGATGTATGTATTACGCAAACCTAATTTAAAAATAATGTAATCCTTTTATTATTTAGTTAGATGTGATAATTATGTGACTAGTATGTGACTCTACGATAAATCTACAAAATTCATAGATTTATAAAATCTAAAAAATTCATAGATTTATAAAATTTATAAAATTCATAGATTTATAAAATATATAAAATTAATAAAATTGATAGAATTTATGAAATTAATAAATTTTGTAAAATTTATAAAATTAATACAATTTACAGAATTTATAAAATATATACAATTTATAAAACTAATAAAATTTATGACATTTATAATACAAATTTTAAGTTTTCATTAACTGAATTTATAAGTATAAACTTGACTGATTAGATCCGATTTAATTAGACTGACCACGTCAAATTTAAATGAATTGATCACATTTAATGTTCCATAAATGGTTTGATTATTTTCTTTTATTATTACAAATGTTTATAATTATTTTCTTCCTGTCCTCAATTTTAGTTATCGAATTATTACAAAATTTCCTTAAAAGCAAAATAAACATTTGCATATTTTCAGTATTAAGAACAGTAATTGTGATCGAATTTTCAAATAATGCAAATAGCGCGCGGGAATTTCAAACCTCCCCGTAAAAACGTTCACGAGAAAGCCCATTTCAATGATGGCCGATTAAGCTGGAGCTTTGTGTATCGATGGTGCAATTAAATGTAGAGAAAAGCAGGCAAACTAACTATTCCCAAGGCCGATACTTACAAGCCTCTCCAATTTCGAAGTTGTTCGCGAAGATATAAAGTTCGAATGGCGATTTCGCTCGTAAATCTTCGATTGGATCGTCGGGGTTTGCGGTTCCCTGCAAAATCCACTGTAAATCGCGAAAGTTTCTTCTTAATCGTTGAAAGCCACTTCGCGAAAGTTACTGCTTACAACTTCCCCTCGATTTCTACCCCCCTCATATCCCACGGTGCATTCTGGCTGCTATTTAAACGCCTTAATCGTCGCATTTCACTCTTGCACTCATACCCCAAAATAATATTATTAATTTTATACTCGGTAGGAATATCTTTTTTAATTCATACTAAGTTCTATTTTGTATAGAAGTCGATTTACAAAAAAATATATATATGATTATTAACATCCTGAATAATAACAGACCTAACATAAAATTTATAATGAAAGAGAAACGACTTCAGATGTTTGAAAAAATTGATCCACATTTTCTAAGTAACTACTGTACCTTGTATACAATTCAGACATATTGAACTTAACAAATTACACAAATTAAAATAAAGCAAAATCGAAGCAAAGTAAAAATTAAGGAGCAGAATCCCAGAAGCGACTGAAATGACAAACCGTGAAAAGGCAATCAGTATTTCAAGTAAAATCAATTTGATGTGTTGCATGGTCGATTATAGGTCGTCTAAAATTCATCTAGAAATGGTCGAGTGATATTTGAAAGAACAGAAAGAAGTTAGTCGGTCCTCGGAGGCTATCTCTCTTTGATTTATCTCGAGCTTAGCGATCCCCTTTGCCCCCGGTTCAGTTTTCTCGCTTTGACATTCTGCCCTCCGCCATTATTGCATCAGAGGATTTTCTGCAGAAGAGAACGAGCCGAGGACACGAGTTCACATGAATTTCCGCTCGTTAGCCGGGACACAAAGAGAAGACAGACGCGTACAGGAGATCCCTCTTTTTTTGCGCAGATATCATCCTCAAGGGCTGTCGAAACGATGAGTAGCCCGCGTGACACGATCAAAGAATGTGTTCTGATTAAAGCACTCGCGAGTGCTACAGCGAAAATATCGTGACGAGTGTAAACAGCCTTCTGGTGAAAAGAGCTCTCTCCCTCGGGGTAACGTTGCTCCATACGGGTTTTTCCCGAAAAATTAGAGATTCCATCCGGGTTTTAGAATATGGTTTTTGGTACTTTTTTGGAAGGGAATTATAGTGGACTACTGAGGAGTATGAGAGTATTCTGCCATTTTATAAGCGAATTTTGTCATGAAATTTGGATTTTTAATTTTACAGATTAATTCTCAAATTTATGAATCTCTAAATTTGAATATTTCCGAATTGTCAAATGATCTAATGAGTTTTTTAATGGATAAACTTTCATGTTTTCAGGTTTGAATGTTTGTAAGTTTCTATATGGAAAATTTGTACATTTCTAAATTATCAGATGCTGAACTTTCACATTGATAAGATTCTAAATGCTCAAGCTTTCATATTTTAATATGTTTCTTCTACTAACCTCCAAACCTTTACATTCTCAAATCTTAACATTATCAAGTCTGTACGTTACCACATGCTCACATACCCAAATTCTCACATCTCCAAAGTACTCACATCCTCAAGTGCTCATTTCTCCACATACTCACATCTCCAAACCTTCATGTCCTCACAATCCTTACGTTGTCAAAAACTCACATCTCCAAATCTTCATTACCCTGAAATCCTCATATCCCCAAACCCTCACATCCTCAAATCCTCACATTCCCAAATTCTTATGTCTCCAAATTCTCACATCCTCACACTTTCATGTCCCCACATTCTCACATCCCCAAATCCTCACATCTCCAAACCTTTATGTCCCCACATTCTCACATCCCCATATTCTCACATTCCCAAATCCTCACATCCTCAAATTCTCACATCCCCAAATCCTCACATCTCCAAACCTTCATGTCCCCAGAATCTCACATCCCCAAATTCTCACATCCTCAAATCCTCACATCCCCAAATCCTCACATCTCCAAACCTTCATGTCCCCACATTCTCACATCCTCATATTCTCACATTCCCAAATCCTCACATCCTCAAATTCTCACATCCCTAAATCCCCACATCTCCAAACCTTCATGTCCCCAGAATCTCACATCCCCATATTCTCACATCCTCAAATCCTCACATCTCCAAATCCTCACATCTCCAAACCTTCATGTCCCCAAAACCACACATTCCCAAATTCTTATATCTCCAAGTCCTCACATCCTCAAATCCTCACATTCCCAAATTCTTATGTCTCCAAATCCTCACATCCTCAAACCTTCATGTCCCCACATTCTCACATCCCCTTATTCTCACATCCCCAGATCCTCACATCACCAAATCCTCACATCACCAAATCCTCACGACTTCAAATTCCTACATTCCCCAATCTTTAAATCTTAAAAATCCCAAATCCTTGCCTCCTCCAATACTCACCCTCTCAAATCCTCACATTCTCAAATTCTCACCCTCTCAGATCCTCACACTTCTAAATTTCCAAGTATCTCAAACTCCTACATTTCCAACTTTGCAAATCCCAATAACCTCTATATACAAATAACAAACAAACAAATATTGTATCTAACATTGTAAACGCTACATCAGTCAAACTTGAAAGCCTTTTTGATAAGCTGAAAGAACCTCATTAGAGGATCCTTATTAGAAGAACCTTATTAGAAGAACCTTATTAGAAGATCCTCATTATAGAATCATATTAGAGATCAAATTTGCATGTTGTCCGCAATGATTTTCACGTTTCCGACGTCCGTGCCTTAACAAATTCGCGGAATTTTCGAGACCTGATACAAAGCTGAAACGAGCCCTCAGAGAAATTTCCCAAGGAACATGTTTTTCGCGAGGACAGGCATCAAGTTGCCGGAGCTAAACTCGAGCAACGAAATACGCGGGAAAAAGAGGAAAATAGAGAAACCTGTGGGAGACCGGTGTTCATTCAGAGAACAGGGAAGAAATCCACAGGAGAAAAAGAACGGTTCTCGTTCCAGCTGATTTTCCAAAGCTTCCTGGTGATACCAAGGATTTCTTTCCCGGTTGAAAAAAGGAGCTGTCGAAAAAAAGTCGTGTAAACAGGATAACGATGCGCTCATTACGAAAAATCTAGACGCGTCTAATTATAATTCATTGTTCTTAAAGTTTTATGCGCCGTAAGCTGCTTTTCCTTGTTGTTTTATTTAATTCATTTGTTCCTTTGGGATTATTGGAGAGGTTAATGATCGGATGGTTTTAAAGTTGTAGAAGAAATGTTTTTATGAAATTGCATCGATGAAATGCAGAGTATTTATTTTGTTAAATATTTAAATTAATAATAGGGACACAAAGGGGTGTGTATAAAAATAATAAATTGGGAGACTTTTTATTTAATATTTTATAGTGTTTTTATATTTAGAAAGAAATCTTTCGAGTTTTGTATTGCTGAAGAATAATTGTAATATAGTTAAAAATATTTAAAGAATGTGATTGATAATGAATTGCATTTTTATTTTTATGCTAATAATTTAAGAAGTTTTAGTATCTATTGAAATTCGTTTATTCTACAATAAATTAAAAAATTTGTAAAATAGCATTTAATCAGGTTTCTGCATAAAATTTAAAACCTACGTTGACTAAAACAAATTTATTTGATAAATTAATAATTTTATCTATAAGAACAGTCTAAGAATATTATTTATTTCCGGTTAATGGCGCCATCTGCTGGCGCGGAAGCAAGTAGAAAGGAATAATTTATGTTTCGTCGTGAAAGTAGTGACCTGCCGTTAAATTCGCCTTCACAAACATAAAACTTCTATTATAAAGAGATGTAACTAAAAAGAGAAACAATTAACAAAATTTCAATCCATTAAAATTATATGTCGACAATTTAAATGTAATTTAAAAAATAAATCTCTTTTGTAAATAATAATTTTAAGATAATTCAATCGACAGTCAATCATCATTTAATTGAATTTAATTAATAATTAAATAATTTTAAGTTAAGTTTCTCATTTTTTTAATTCATAGACAATTCGATTGTTGTGAAATAATAACGCAGAATATTAAAGAAATTTAAGCATAATGAAGGTATCTAGGAAAATAAATATCTATGGATGTAGGTATCTAGGGACATGGATATCTATGTTAATAGATATTTAAAATCATCTATATTTCAGACATGGATATCTAGATTAGGTATCCAGACTTATCTAGACATACTAATTACTTGCTGGTATAAAAATATGGTGATACACCCTATATCCCACATTCCTAGCTAAAAACCTTTGGAGTCTACAAACGTAGGAATCTAAGAATACAAAAATCTAGCGATATACGAGATACAATCTGCACATCCAAAAATACGAGGACATATTTAAGACCTGAGCAGCTGGAAAGCGATGTACAAAACTAGAGATTTATAAACAAGAATATCTAATGCAAAAAGTATTTTCTCCTATAATATTTATTGTTTCATTCAGCGAGTACCATGACCCTACGATATCAAATCGCATACATCAACCGAAACAAAGAATTTACAACGTCACGAAATTGCATCCCCAATCTCGACACGAATCCGGCGACGCGGATGCAACGTTTCGTAATTCCCTTCCACTTCCGTTAATTTTCCCGCGGAAACCGTGCCAGATGAGATACTAAGCTCTATGACAAGCAACGTCTTCATCCTGCCGCAGACGTATTTTCTTTCTGGATTTACGATCGAAGTGATTGACCTCGTAAAAACGGTTGCCGGTGGCCACGAAAGCCCGTCGACCCGTTTTTACATTCTGCCAAAGCTCGGTTGAATTACGGATTTCATAATTCATCGCGCTCGGTTCATCGATTTGAAAGCCCTCCACTTGGCTACCGGAGACTCGTTTCCGCTTCGGAAATCTTGCCTCGAGCTTTGGTTCACGAATGAGGCTGCGTGGTCCGAGCTGGACACCTGATCCACTTCATCTTTCGCTGAAGATATTAGAAAACGTGCTGAATCGACGAATCTGAACGTCCTGTCTTTCTTTTCCATGCTGTTTTTATATTGCACCACTCACGGCCATATAAATAGCCCTGAATGACTGCGCTCTGAAAACGTGACCCGATTCGAGACGCAAAATCGAATATGGCGGCACGAGATTGCGCATGCGCAATGCATTCACGTATAAATTACGATCAGTTCACGATTTTTCTGTTAGATTCTAATATTACTTTTTGGTGAAGAATGTTTAGCACAATTGGATGATTTATAATGTGATTGATAGTGATGAATAATGTAATTAGTTAATTCATTAATGTCCGTATTTAATTTTAATATTAATGATTAGGTTCTGCGCATACTTCGACGTCATATTGGTTATCTTTATTAGGAATATTAAATACCTTATGTAGATTTTTTTTTAAATACAATTTGGTGAAAGTAATATGTCTGGATTTGTTTGTATGGTCTTACTACTTCGTTATTATTTATTTTTCATGTATCATTATTACTTTATTATTATTATTTACTTGTCATATTATTTATGGTATAATAATACTACAATTGACAGTGGTTATTGAAGTCGTTCGTTTTTACTTGTATCTTTCAGTCGTCATTTCGAATTATGAACGTTGATAGTAATTACATCTTGGTAATTGAAATTTTATAAATTATTTAATACTTTAGTCTTTCTTACTTGTACAACGTATTTGTTATTATTTTCGGTTTTTACGAAAATATGTATCAGGGATTGTTTTCTATTCTCAGATAATGTTTGTCATTTATCATTTCCTATTTTACAAACCATTTCTTATTTATTGTTTTCTATTTTTACAAAGTATTTATCATTTATTGTTCTTCACATATGTAATACGTTTTTATATTTGCATAACTCAGTATAAATATAATTTTTCATTTTCTTCTTCAATTCAGGTTTACACATTGATTTTATGTATGCTATTTGTTATTTATTTGCACAATCTTCGTTAATCAATATCAGAAGTGTTATTAGGTGCATTAAACCTACAAGAACAAAATGAAGTACACATAAAACTAGTGTACTTTACGGAAGTATAAGAAAAGTGTAATTGAAAAAGTACTCAGAGACTTGAGTTCTAAAACTGCATTTTATTTCTCAATCCCACAGTAGATTAGTTAGGATTCTTTTGTACTTTGGTAGCATTTCCGGTTCAGTGGTGAGCTTTAGTTACATTCAACCTTCCTTTTATTTATTTCTACGTTTATACCAGGTAATAAACTTTATATTGCTTTTATACTGCGTAACTTCGTGGGGAACTGAAGTTAAAGCGACCGAATTCGTATAATATGAAAAAGGTCATCGTTTGGTGGAATCAAAAAGGATTTAATTCTGGAATGATAGAAATTCTTCTCCTTTCTCGAACTATTTTTTTCACTTCTGTTAAAACTGTTCAAATACGATATTAGGGAAGATAGCTACATCAAATTTTAAATTTAGATTTATTTGTTCAGTGAATTATTGAGTTAGGATGTTAGTAATTTGTGGATGTTGGAATTTGAAAATTTAAGAGTTGAAGGATATTGAAATTTTCAGATTTACAAATTTGGAAATTTGAAAATTTTTAAGAGAAGCTGCAAATTTAAGGGTTTTTAAATTTTTTCATTTTTAAATTTATAAATTTATATTTTAGGAATTTAGAAATTTGGATGATTAAAACCTCAGATGTATAAAAATTAAAAATTTACAAATTTAAAACTTGTTAAGTCCCCATATTGTCAAAGATGAGACACTAAATCCTTACAAAATTAATAATACATAAATCTCAGAATTTAGTAGTCTAATACTTTAGGAACTTAAAAATTAAGAAGTATAGTATTTCAAAAATTTAGTAATCTAAAAATTCCAAACATAGAACTCTAAATTCTCCACCTTACAAACTTGAACATACTCCCTTATTCCACGTGCGCAAAATAAACGAAGAAAATAAAAACAACCCTCAAGTTCTACATTCAGTACATTCTATTCTACCAAAAATGTTCCCAACAAAACTATCCCCACACAAAATGTAACATAATTCCCGCAAGTCCTCCATAATTAACAAACTAAATAACCGCAAGGAATGTCTCCCAACATTCCTTTATCCTGCATGATCAGCAGCATCAGGCAACCCTGTTCCGAATCTACCGGAAACAGGGTCTGCGAACGAGTTTATCGAGGACCACGGAAGAGTGCTTATCGCATTATTCAAATATCTTTCTCACGTTCGACCGCGTGTATCAAATATCTGCGCATCCTTGGTGTATCCTCGCAGTCGTTCACCGCCAACCCCCTTTCGCAACCCTCGATAAAAGACTTCTCGTCGACTGAACCTACCCCTTCCTCCTTCCTCTCGAGTCGAAGTTGCCGTATCCCCAGGACACTTCCTATATTTCCGCGAATACACGCTGTATTTCTGGGTCGACGTTCGTATTCCACCCCCGGTTACTCGCCCCCGTAAATTACCAACGGTGCACGAGATACCGTTTCACGGCGAACTCTTATCTCAACACGACTGCGAACTTTTTCCACGAATACCGAAATTTTCCGGGCTGTCCCCGAAATGCCGGGTCAGGACGGAAATCGGGGTGTCTATTGACCACCCGGAGGATCGTGAATATTTTGATCGTTATTGGAGGAAGGCTTTTGCAATGTTAATTGAAAAATATCAAAATTCCTCAATTTTTTAATTTCCCAAATCTCTTAAATTCCTAAGTCTCCAAGTCCCAAATCGTTAAATCCTCAATTCCCTTTCCTTAATTTCTGTATGCTTGATATTAAATTTTGAAATCAACCCTTGCGCTCGAGACTCTCAGTCACCATTTTATTTAATACAATAATTTAAAATAAGCATTTCTTAACTGATTCTATAACACGTGTGATTTATAAACACAGTGAAACAAACAATAGTGGAAATTATTAGTAGAAAACTAATAACCTCAAAAGAATTCATTTAACTTTTTAACTAAGTTTTAAAGTTGCTGATTGCAAACAGTCAAAATTACATTCGAGTGCAAAGGGTTAGTATATCAAGATCCGATCTCTACGTGGAACTAGCACAGACGAAGTAACGCAAAAGACTATAACGATATAAATAAACGTTGCACGAGAGTGGCACGAAAATTAGAGCATAAAGGATTCGTAGAATCGGAGAAGGGAAATCTGTCAACGGGCCGGTTTAATCCGCAAGACAAAGGAACAAGGAAAGATTGGCTATCTGCGAATAGGAAAACTCGTTGTTGTTTCGTCGCCCGTGTCGAACAACAAGAGGAAAAACGCGTCTGGCTCCAGAACGGGAATCGTAATAAACGGGCACAACGTACATAGTTGCGTATTGCTTGTTCTGGTACTTGTCCGAACAACTGCAGATTGGATCGACACGCTTGGCGCACCGTGAAATGCAAACGCGGGCTATATAAAACAGCCGCGAGATACGATATGTTCGTATCGTCGAAAAAAAAGGGAATAAAAAACGAGAGAATGTCAAAAAGGGAAACGCGATCGTCGACGTCCATTAAAATGTACGCCGACTACCAAAATTGCAAGCGGACTATATGATGAGGATGGTTACGAGCTATCGATGGAAAACCCGCGAAAATTGTGCGGGGATAGATTTTTATTCCGTGGATCGATGTTGGGAACATTTTTACCGTAAAAGGCAAATGTGCGGTTAGGGAGATGTGATGTACATTTGTGGCCACTTTGAGGATTTGTGGACTATTGCTGGTAATCAAAGGGAAATATTTATGAGGGATGACACAACATATAACTGTTCGTTGGTAGTTTAACAATGTAATTGAAGTAAAATGTTGTTGGGATTAGAATTTCCCTAGGTTAGTTAGTGATATTGCAATATGCATTCTTTTGTTTATTTCAGTGTTTGTTGTAATTACTATTCTCATTTTCTGATTATTGTACTAAATATAAATAGCGGAACATAAATCTCCATATGTCATACATATTCCCTGCCCATAAATCACAATATTTGTTAAAATTCGTAATAAAGCGTTATATCAATATTCGCATAAAGAATTATATTCTAACGAAACTGGAACATATAAAATAAACGCCATTAAACCCGACAGTTATACTAAAGAAAAGAAATAAAAATAATGCACAATTAAACTCCCGTAAGTTCCATACCCTTCACATTCCAAATACGTCCTCTTTAAACTAGAAAGAGAATTTTTCCAAGCAGCTTTTAATTAAGCTTTGAATGAATGTTAAGGAACCTCATAATTTCTTTCAACTCTGCCACAAAGCCCTCCACCATTACGAAAACTATATAAAATAATAAAATTCTATAAAAATCCTCGTATTTCCAAGAAACCAACGATAATCTTGAATTTTACTTAAAACCCACGCAATTATCCATGTAATAATAAAATTGTATATCTGTTTATTTGTATATCTTACAAAATGTATTTGTATATTTTAGAAAATAGATTGATAGTTGCTACATGATGCAAGTATAAACTATTTTCGAATCGTTGTGTAAGAGAAGTGCATTTGCATGTTATTCATTATGAATATTCATCCGAATCTACGTGACTTCATTTATCCGGAAAGTAATCTCCCTTTCTCTGTTAATGAGACTTTTATGAAGTTTTAGTATTCTGCTAACGAGCTTTCGCGACTCTTTGTGCATTTTTTTCGGCACCGTTTTCTAATTTTTCGTATTCATGAGAGGAGATCTGAGTGCCGATAAATGCCCATGTGCCCTTATCGATCTTATTATCTTTTAATTGAAAATCCTGCACTCTCGTTATCACTCCAATAATTAGCAACTAACCATGCTTTTCAATGCCTTTTGTAAAATCACAAAGATTTTCTACAGAATTTTAAGTAATCCAATATTAAAATTTATTCTCGCTTTTATTTTCCATTTCACTATTTTTAACTTTATGATATTAAGAATTTGTGTGGTATACTTAAGTCTCATGTACTTTTAATAATTTTAGGTTATTTGATATTTTAAGTAAAGGTGACTTGAGGTTAGAAAGTAGTTTAAATAAATATATTTTTAGGTTATGAAGTATTTCAAATGAAAACAATTTTGAGGTTAGAAAATATTTTAAGTAGAGATATTTTTAGGTTAGAAAGTCTTTTAAATGAAGACAGTTTTGAGGTTAGAAAGCGTTTTAAGTAAAGATATTTTTAGGTTAGAAAGTATTTTAAATGAAGACAATTCTGAGATTAGATAGCATTTTAAGTAAAGATATTTTTAAGTTAGAAAGTATTTTAAATGAAGACAATTTTGAGGTTATGACGTATTTCACTTAAAGATAATTTCAGGTTAGAAAGTATTTTCAGTGAAGATAATTTTAGCTTATAAAGAATTTTAAGTTCAGATAATTTTAGGCTATAAATCATTTTAAATAAAAATAATTTCCTGCACAGAACATTAACTCAAATCAGTCTTCAAAGAAAATAATACCCAGTGTCCACATAACATATTTCCTAATTAACCTCAAACTTTATACAATATAAATAAAAATGACAATAATTGAATACTTCATAGTAACTGCATATTCCTATTGTCATTTCAAAGTCGAAAATTCCAGATTTTTATAAATTATCTAGCACAGTAAATTAGCGTGGAAGTTTGAACGCTATTTTTACATGCAGCTGAAAATATTTTACGTTGAATCATTGCCAGTGCAAACAACCTGCAAGAAACGCAATAAAGATTATAAATAATCCCCGGAGGTTCTCTTTCGTTGATCTGCAGCTTTTCCACCGCGTTCTTCTTCCTCGGGAAAGAAAAGAAAAAGGAAGGAACGGTGTAGCTTATTTTGCAAACACTATCAATTCAACGCTTAACTCGAATTTACAGCGATGAACTTCGTAAACATAGCACGGATCGAACGCGTCCGTTCCCATAAATATTTCTAGTCGCTAATGGAGCTCATTGTTTTTTGAGGCATAACTTTCCATCGTAGTCGAACTTTTAACATAGTCGATTCTTTGCCTGGTCAAACTTTGTCCGCAACTTTCCAGCGGCAACGACAGGTAATTTTCCTTCCGTTCGATCGAGGATCCACCTTTAACGTGTTGTTCCCTTTTACCTCTTTATTTTGTAAGATGTTGAACAAACTTCTGGATGCCTGCAAAGTTCAACGTTTGATCGTAAAATGTAACTACTTTTTAATAAAACGCCGATACTCGGATAAAGCTTGCAGCGGATTAATGAAGCATTAAAACCTTTTTTTACTTCCTGTTACTCGAGTATCAATTTTTAACGTCCTCACAGATTTGCCACTAAAATCTTTCACAGTTTATGATCGAAAAAGTGACGTTTTCAAATATCGATTTTTAATCTCGTATTGGATTAATGTAGCATTAAAACCTTTAATTTATGACTAAAAACAGGAAGAGGTGTTCGAATATCGATTTTCAATGTCGTTTTGGGTTAATGAAGCATTAAAACCTTTAATTTATGATAAAAAACTAAAATCACTTTTAAATATTGGTTTTTAATGTCGTAGAAGGTTAATGAAGTATTAAAACCTTTAATTCGTGACTAAAATTCTGAAGAAATTTTTAAATATCAATTTTTAACGTAGTTTTGGGTTAATGAAGCATTAAAACCTTTAATTTATGATAAAGAACTGAAGACACTTTTAAATATTGATTTTTAATGTTGTGTAAAGTTGATGAAGCATTAAAACATTTGGTTTATGACTAAAATGCTGAAGAAATTTTTAAATATGAATTTTATCGTCGGTTTGGGTTAACGAAGCATTAAAACCTTTAATTTATGATAAAGAACTGAAGACACTTTTAAATATTGATTTTTAATGTTGTGTAAGGTTGATGAAGCATTAAAACATTTGGTTTATGACTAAAATACTGGAGGAATTTTTAAATATCAATTTTATCGTCGTTTTGGGTTAATGAAGCATTAAAACCTTTAATTAGTGATAAAGAACTGAAGACGCTTTTAAATATTGATTTTTAATGTTGTGTAAGGTTAGTGAAGCATTAAAACATTTGGTTTATGACTAAAATGCTGAAGAAATTTTTAAATATCAATTTTATCGTCGTTTTGGGTTAATGAAGCATTAAAACCTTTAATTTATGACAAAGAAATGAAGACATCATTAAATATTTATTTTTAATATAGTGTAAGGTTGATGAAGCATTAAAACATTTGGTTTATGACTAAAATGCTGAAGAAATTTTTAAATATGAATTTTATCGTCGGTTTGGGTTAACGAAGCATTAAAACCTTTAATTTATGATAAAGAACTGAAGACACTTTTAAATATTGATTTTTAATGTTGTGTAAGGTTGATGAAGCATTAAAACATTTGGTTTATGACTAAAATGCTGAAGAAATTTTTAAATATCAATTTTATCGTCGTTTTGGGTTAATGAAGCATTAAAACCTTTAATTTATGATAAAGAACTGAAGACGCTTTTAAATATTGATTTTTAATGTTGTATAAGGTTGATGAAGCATTAAAACATTTTGTTTATGACTAAATTTCTTGATAGAATGGATCGATGCGGATCAATACTTTAGCTACCCTCTCTTGGATTAATTATGTATATTATATTCTTCTTTTTGAAGCAATTTCATTTCTGTTATATTTGTTTAGTTCTACATCACTTGTCATAGAATCAAAGTGTCGAAGAATGTAAATGTTTATTGTGTTTAAAAACTGTTTTCTGTTATTGTCACGCCTGACAATGCTGAAGAAATTTTTAGATATCCACTTTTAATATCGTAGTGAATTAACAAAACAGCCTTCAATTTATAACTAAAGCACTGAAGAAACTTTTGAATGTCAGTTTTTAATGTTAGATGCAATCAATGAGGGATTAAAACTGAAATAACAAAGAATTTGATAAATATTAATTTTTAATGCTGCAACTTTTAAATACAACAAATCTTCTTTACTTCATTACTAAATAACTGAAGAAATTTTTAAGTATCCTAATGTCGCAGTGTATTAATAAAATATTAAAATCTTTAATCAACAACCACAGAACTAAAGATATTTATCAATACAAATTTCAATATAAAAAATTTCTAAGTTAAATGAAATATTAAATGAAATTATGTATATTAGATGAGAGCTACGTTTATGTCCAAATAAACAATTTATTATTTCGATAAAATCCGATTGTAGCAGTATACGCATTGAAATGATTAAAAAGTCGTTTATATGGTAATATAAAGTGACGAGCACTGTCGCGAACAAACGCAGAGCAAACATATTCGATGAATTATTTCGTCGAGTTTTAAATGCATCTGCAACGCGGACTGTCCCTTATGAGGACCAATTAACGCCATGGTTTTTAGTTGAATTTTATACAAAGCCCGCGTCACCGGACGTTGAAACGAATCAATTTCAATTAAGCGTTTGACAATTCCGATGTCAGTTTTAACCTGGAATTCTAATTAATTTTCATTCACGTTTCGAACGAACTGATGCTACTGTTTTAACCTTGGTTTAAATTGGTGATTTCTTTGTTGTGCGGAAAATAGGTTAACTCGTTGAAAGCGATACTGTTAAACTTAGGTGTTTTAACTAGGACGAAGAGAAAGATTTTAGTATAGGTGATATAAAGGGAAGCATTGAACTGTGAAAGATTTAAACTTTAGGTTATGATAAAATGTAAAGTGTTTCATTTTGGTATATGATCGCGGAAATCTGTGTTTATACGCTTTTTTTACAGTTTTCTATGTTCTTTCAATATTTTAAGGTAGGTTTACTACCACCTTGTGCTGTTAAGAAATTCTCAAAGCTGTGTTTTATGTTGGGTTACATAAAATTATTGAATTTGGGTTGAACGTTAGTGTAGATCGGTCTAAAAATTACTGTTTTCAAACTTTCCTCTTTGTTTTGATATATGTGAAGTAAATGTAAAGTAAACGTACAGTAAATGCAGAGTAAATGTAGCATAAATTTAGAGTGAATTTAGAGTAGATGCAAAATAAATATAAAGGAAGCTTAATGTACGTAAGAAGTAAATATACAGTAAATGTAAATTAAGTGTACAGTCAATGTAAAATAAATGTAAAACAAATGTAAAATATATCAAAAATTAATGTAAAATATATGTGAGATAAATGCAAAATAAATGCAAAATAAATGCAAAATAAATGCAAATTAAATGCAAATTAAATGCAAAATAAATTTAAAATAAATTTAAAATATAAATCTAAAACATATGTAAAATAAATGAAAAATAAATGCAAAATAAATGCAAAATAAATTTAAAATAAATGTGAAATATATCCAAAATTAATGTAAAATATATGCAAAATAAACATAGAACAAATGCAAAACAAATGCAAAACAAATGCAAAACAAATGCAAAACAAATGCAAAATAAATGTGAAATATATCCAAAATTAATGCAAAATAAATGTAAAATAAATGCAAAATAAATTTAAAATAAATGTGAAATATATCCAAAATCAATGCAAAATAAATGAAGGACATATATAAAATAAATGTAAAATCATTGTAAACCAAATGCAAAATATATGTGAAGTAAATATAAAACAAAGTAAATTAAAATACACATAATCGAATAAACTGTAATAACTACCATAAATAATGGAAGAACAGAAATTAACTAAGAGAACTAAAATTGCCATAAAAATTTCCAACAATTTAAGAGAAAAATATACATATAAGACAAACATATCGTACGTTATAAACAATAATTTCTCAGAGCATGTTGAATAACCGCAAATCATCGCCGGCGTCGAAGGGGGATTAAAAAGTCGAAACTCGTATCCGAAACGTTTCCAGCCACTGTCCAGCTCTATTTCTCTCATTTTTCATCGGATTTAACCGCGTTAATCCTGGCTGCGGGAAAACGGAAGCTCGAATTGCTC
The DNA here is from genome assembly GCF_050947335.1 of Megachile rotundata. Lineage (NCBI taxonomy): Eukaryota > Metazoa > Arthropoda > Insecta > Hymenoptera > Megachilidae > Megachile > Megachile rotundata. The sequence goes on from NC_134986.1 coordinate 8,527,984, forward strand.
GTTCACCTAGAAAAGACACATGGAACATGACCGATCGAACCAAGCTCGAAAGAAACGAACTCTTATCAGTGATAAGTACCGTTGAAAGGGGCTTTAAATCGCTGTTTGTAAAGGGGCAAGGAAGCGGGAAAAATTTAATGGAAAAATTAATTTAACCCTCTGGCAGTAAGGACAATCGTGACCCAAATACAAAATTGTCGGTGAAGGGTTAATAAACTATATTTTAAATTATTTCTCTAGTATTAAAAATAATTATAGACTCTACTAAAAATAATTTTTCTAGACTGTAATAAAAATAATTTTTTCGGACAGTATTAAAAATAATTTTGTCCAGACTGTATTAAAAATTAAAAATTTCTCAAGACACAAAATTTGTTGATGATGTTTAAAATAATTTTTTATACTATATTAAAAATAATTTCTGGAGACTGTATTAAAAGTAATTTTGTCTAGACTGTATTAAAAATAATTTTAGACTATAACAATTTTCCTAGATTATATTAAAAATAATTTCTCGAGACTGTATAAAAAATAATTTTGTCTGCACTGCACTAAATATTAAAAATTTTTTAAGACACAAAATGTGTTAACAATATTTAAAATAATTGTTTACACTATTAAAAATAATTCTTGCACGCTATAACAATTTTTCTAATAATAATTTTCATTATTAAAAATGTATTAAAAATTAAAAATTTCTTAAAGTAAAATAATTATGAAATTAAACTTGATAAATCATGTTCGAAAATGTATTAAATGCACAATAATTAATAACAACATAAATTTTCAAGGAATTAACGTATTTTAAAAATAAACCTATTTGAGATATACAAGCAAGAAACAATTAAACAAAAAGATTTGTAAGTTCAAATATAACTTTTGTTAACTTTCTTTCGTTTAAAGAGAAGCTTTTAAAAGTATCGTCCTGCAAAGATAGCATCGAGAAGTTTCTTTCTATTTGATTAAAGGTATAGTGGTACTTCGCGCAGCGTAATGAAATTCAGTAGTTAATTACAGAAATGTACCGTGAAATTAATAACGTTAAAAATTTTTCGGAAATTTCGAAGAAATATAGAAAATTACAAAGATGAGGGATTTAATCCTCTTAGCACTTTAGTCATTTGCGCGAAGTTCTTTTAGGAATTATAATATGGCCGAGGAGATAAATTGAATTAAATTGAAACCTTCTGTCTTTCGACTCTATTCTGTCTGTCATTTTTCACCCCGGCGGTAGTCGCGCAAACACAATTGCGGCGTTCCGAGACCAGAAGACGCGGCTCGTGATAAAAAGACGTGAGAAACGAGATACGAGTACGTGAAGAAAATAGAACTAGCATGTGTGCACGTATGTGAATAAGAAAACCAGAGGGACCTACGGTAAAAATTGAACTGCCTTGCCATCGGTTCGAGCATCGATCCGGAACATTAAACTGCGACCATTAATCTACTTATTCGATAACCGATACCTGGAAAAATTATTATATCACTGAAATATCGGGGGAAAATATTTCAGTATGGATACAACGATGAAATCTGTATTTTAGAAGCTTTAGTTGTTTTTTAAGATACTGTGTTTATTAAGGAAGAGTTTATGTTCAACAATGTTTTGTTAGTATTAGATTTTGATTTGTGTAATTGATTTTTAGATTATTTTTAAAGGAAGCTTGTGAATAGACAAGCTTGATTTACTGCTTTTTGGAGTTTTTGTATTCTCTAAGTTTTAGTGTTTCTAACCTCTTAGATTTTGTAGTTGTAAATTTCCCGTGTTCTAACTTCTTAAACTTCAAAATTACCAAATGAGTAATGTCCCAAATTTCTAATCCTCCACTTTCTAATCTTTCAAATTTCTAATCTTCCACAAATTTCTAATCTCCCAAATTTCTAACCTTCCAAATTTCTTACCGTCCCAAATTTCTAATGCTCCAAATTTCTAACCTCTCAAATTGCTAAACCCCCAAAATTCTAAGTTCCCCAAATTTCTAACCCCCAATTTCTAATCTCCCAAATTTCTAACCGTCCCAAATTTCTAACCCCCAAATTTCTAAACCTCCAAAATTCTAAGTTCCCCAAATTTCTAACCCCCCAAATTTCTAAGCCCCTAAATTTCTAAACCCCCAAAATCCTAAGTTCCCCATGTTCTAACTTCTTAATCTTCTAAATTTCCGAATGTCCCTCACCGTATATTTCTAAATTTCCAAATGTCTACCCCCCTAAATTACTAAATTTCCAAATCCACCCAACTTCTTGTAATCGACATATTTAGTTTCCTAGAACAGTGTGCCATCGAACCAGAAAACAGAAGATATTTTCGTAATTATTAGGCGTGCGCAAGTTCGTTAGTGAACCGCTTCGGCAAGTTTAATTAAACTTTATTCAGTGATCCGGGTCCAGCATTCTTGTTGGTTATCTCAGTGACGGCATTGCAAAACATTCAGCGAGATTCGCACTTAAAATGTAAAATCCTGGCTCTGAACTTCCATAACTTTTGCTTTTAGACACAAACCAGGTTGCCTTCGAGTTTTCTTCTTGCTGAATTGTCGCATTTTCTTTAGAACGATTCATTATTCTTCTTCAACGAAGAAGTGGGTATTCCAAGATTTCAATCCTACACATTTACACAGTTATCCACACTTGTTTCATTTAAGTCGTATGAGTCATGTTTATTGGGGTAGAAAGTGCCATTTATTTTTTGTTATATAACATGTTATGTTCTTGTTGTTCTTATGATATGTATGTTTATATTGTTTACATATAATGTTCTTGTTATTTATGTATAATACTTTCGTTATGCACATATGAAGTATTGTCATCTTGCTTCATGTGTGGCACCTTACAGATTTATAGATAAAGTAAGATTTTTACAAAATTAAAAATTCATTGAATACTTTTTTTGGGAACATCAATCATACACTCATAATATTCTTTAATACATATATAATAAGCTTGTTATGAACATATAACACTCTTGTCATATGTATACACACATATGTCACTTATGTGCTGCACATATGACACTCTTGTTGTATACATAATAGCACTCTTGTTACATACGTAATAACAGTCTTATTATGCACATATAACACTCCTCTTATACACATTTAATATTTTGTTATGAACATATGACACTCTTGCTGTATACATACATATGTTACTCATGTGTTGCTCATATGATACTCATGTGTTGTACATATGATACTCTTGTTGTATAAATAATAACTCTCTTGTTACATACGTAATGACGGTCTTGTTATGCACATATAACACTCCTCTTATACACATATAATAACCTTGTTATGAACATATGACACGCTTGCTGTATACATACATATGTTACTCATGTGTTGCTCATATGATACTCCTGTTGTATACATAATAACACTCTTGTTGCATACGTAATAACAGTCTTGTTATGCACATATAACACTCCTCGTATACACACATAATAATCTTGTGAAGAACATATAACTCTTGATAAGAACATACATATAAAGTATTACAACCTTGCTTCATGTCATATGTGACACCATGCATAATTATTAAATATATGAAGCTCGAATAACTATTAAATGTATATCTGTTAAGTAATTATTAAACCTGAAGCTATTAAATAATTATTAAATGTGTGATTACAAAATAATTAGTAAAATGATTAAAAGATGTTTAATTAAGTAAGTAAATCGTTGTCAAAGCGTAATGAAAAGTTGAACAACCCGATAAATCACAGATTACGTTCTCCACTCGTTCCATTAACCCCGCGAAATGGGAAACAGCAAAGAAATATGCAAACAGTGCGCTAATTTTCATTCATTATCATGAAACCTCCATTTAGGACCTAACCGAATCGGAATTTAATAGTGCTCGTGGCTATTTTTGTTTCATTGTCGTGGTTTCCTGGCCAAAACCGAGGACAGATGGCCCGACAGTAAATCAGCTTTACGAGCCCAGGTAGTGTACTTGCAATTTGCGGTCATTTTTCGCAATCAGAGTTGTCTCCACGGAGAACGGATCCTGATAATAAAAACAGGAAGATGGGCAAAATTGAAGAACCGGAGACGGCGATAGGAACGAAGAAACAAACCGTTAACCTCGTGAATTCTCAACGGTACGCGAAATTGATCCTGAAATTGATCATTAGTGGAGTCTGTCGACCGAATCGTGAAAATTGCGAGTCCAATTTTTACTGGAAACGATTCTTCCATTAATCCTCGAATACCATGACACCAAACTTCGACATCTGTAATTAAAATTAAATCTATTAGAGTTATTTTTAAAAATTACCGTAATTTTATTCGAGATTTATGTTGACCACATAAGCATGTGAAAATATAAACAAGCAGAATATATAAATATAAAAATCTTGATTATAAAATACCAAGTGTGTATCATTACCACTGACTAAATCTAATTGGCGAATCGGTCATTGTATACAAATTTAATTAAAAGAAGAATGAACTACATGCCGTTATTTTTCCGACATACTGTGTATATTATCCATCAATTTGGAATATGTTATCACGTAACGAAATAGTGTGAAAATAGAGGACGTTTTGTGACATGTAAAAGGAGGATCTGAGAAATACTAAAGTTACCGTTTCCAGCACGTGCCCGTTAAAACGCTCGAAATCGTTTGATCCTCGTCGCGGCGGAACGACGACAGGTTCGCGGACGGTGGTCAGCTGAGCGTGTTCTTCCGGTTTCGCATGCGGCTAAGACACGCGACAAACTCTTTGGCTCCTCAGTGACGATTCTGTCCCCGGTCATGAATAATGCTCCTCATCCGGCGAGCCTTCGAGACGGTCCGTAGATTCGTTCAGAAACGGTGCTGAGGTGTCGTTGCGACGAATCGTCCACCGGAAACGATGTTTCCAGCCGAACTTGCGAAATTTTAACCAGTGCGATATGTCCGCATTGCGAGATACAGTGTCACTGAGATTTACGGCCGAAGAAACGGTGGATTGATTGCCTTACGATGATACGAGTGTGTGAAACACATGTGTTCTTTGGTGTTTGGTGTTGCGTGAATCAGTGATATGGGGAATAAGTTTTCAGTTTTGGGGTTTTTAGATTGTTTTGGGAATTTGGTTAGTGGAATTTGATTTGGAAAATTAGAATGTTTGGTACCATCATGATAATTAAGTGTTACACTTTTTGTCATCAATTTTTAAAACAAATATAGGATTCTAAAAATTTTTAATTCATATACATCTTTCATATATGTAGACATATTCATGTACATACATATACATACATATTTCTATTTATACGTGTGTGTAAGATTATATAGAAATTGATTAAAAATCCACAATGATAATTATTAAAAATTACACGTGTCTGTATGTATGGATAACATTCTTCATGTATATGTTATTTTTTATTATACATACACAATAATTTCCTATACACATATATGTATAACATAAATTGAACTATCAGCGTAACTTGATAACCAACTCGAACACATACTCTCGATACTATAAATCAAATATAATTAATTTATTACCTCCATGAAATGTTCGCTAATAGTTTTTGCCACTAACTGCGAAAATGCTAGATTGCGGTGAGCAAGAAATTGATTAAGGGTAACAACCCCTTTGCCGTTCGCGTGATCTCGATTATCTGCGGTCCGCATTATGGTTATTGTTGGCATAGCTAATCAAATGAATGTGGCTAGCTTGGAAATTATGCAACGATAATGGGCATTCGAGCGAAGTCTTCCTAAACGAGTAGTGGCAGAAATAACGGAAATACATGCTCGTTCTGACGCAACGCGCTACAACAAATTGTTGCACTTCCAACATAATTAACTAATTAAGGATATTTTCATGCGTGTACAGAGATTTTTAGAAATACTTCAGTGTTTTTCGTTAGTTAAATGTGAGAAGTGAGCTTTTCAAGCTTTACGGGTATTGAAATTCGAGGATTGTAAAAATTCTGAGGATAAAGTATTTTATGCTATATTTAAAAGTATAGAAATGTAGGAATTATAGAGATATTCTTAGATATCCGATGGATATCCTAGATATGTAAAATCTGCAGAAATACAAGAAGTTTATATATTGTAATACGATGACAAAAGGTATATAGGATTTGAATTTTTGGGATACAGGAATTCTAAGCATACAGAGATTCAATGTAGTATCATCCTAGAAAAATCTATCGGTAAAAATTAAAATTTGACCAGCGCCATCTAGCGAATGGTGTTTTTACCCTGCTCCTGGTAGCAGGATCGCAGAAAAGCGAGGAGGTATTCCAAGTAAGAGGTTTCCCGCGCCATTGTGCGCATGCGCACTGCAACCACCTCGCGTCCCGCCTCCAACATGGCGTCTCACGGAATACATAAAATTCATGGCACAGAATAATTAATTACTCATTATCGAAGAATAATTTGTGCACTATTATTACGCAAGAATGATCTGTGCTTCATTATCTATTTGCTCATAACATATTTGTTAAGATTTTATACCAAGGTGATTAATAAATAATACTTATTAGTAAGGTTAATACTACTGTAAGATATTATTAATGATTCTATACGAGGAGGTTAAAAATGAATTGTAGTTCTAAAAATAGGGTAAAAAAAGGGTAAAAATAGATATTTTTTTACCGTACCTAATTTGTGCTATTTCTTTATTTATTTTTTATTGTAAAAACGATTTCTGTTTTCATACTATATTTAATTTGAAAACTCGTTGTCCTAAATCGATACTGAATATTTATGTTTCCTTACTCAAGTACTAAGAAAATTGATTCTTAAGTATGAAAACCACCGCAAAATACGAGTTGTCCATTAACAGAATTTATCACATCGATGTAACAGTTCTCTTGGGGCAAGTATCGAGTCGAATCATGAAACTTTTCTGTCATCTATTGAAAGCCACTTTATCGGGTAGAAGTTCGCCAAGAAAAGTTGCTCCTCTCGTTAGCCACCATCGTGGAACACGGACACGCGAAACTTCCCTTTTCTTCTTCGTCTTTTTACCACCATTTTCCATCCTTTTTTATCGCCCTTAGTGCTGCACGAAGCACAAGAAACGAGTCGGTTAGTTGGAAACGCTCTCCCCGGTTTCCGCGACATTCGATACGTTTGCCCATTAACCATTTTATTTCTCTGTGACGGACATTCGCGATATAATCGGAAGTCGCGAGAACAACGCTGTTGGGCAACTGTTAAGTACAAACGATACAACTGACATTTGATGGACACTTCAATCTCTTTATAAAAATTTTTTTTAGACTTGCTTTTCAGTAATTCAGTTTCAAATGACAGTGAGCATCAGAAAACAGTCCTTCATAACTTTTTAAAGACTCTTTCTCATTATTTTTATATGGAGTTAATAAAATTTTCTAGAGATGTATTCTTTAGAATGAAAAATATTTATTGAAAGACATTAACATATTTTTGTGAAAAGAGTTCTGAAGAAATATATTCTCTAAATTCCTCCTATGTAAACATATACTTTTGAAGCAAATTAGTAAATTTTTATTTCTGTTATAATAATAAAAATTTACAGCAAGTAAATTTTAGACTCGCATGAATTTTAATTCATAATTTAAGTATGAATTTGTTTATAAATCTAAAAAGGTTAGTCTTTGAAATCGTAAAAGCAAATTAAATCTACAAAGGTTGATTCTATATTGAGCGTAAAATAGTTTATTGGAGATTCTTTAAGTAGTTTGTCATGTCTGAATGTTTTGAGTATCTTTCCAAACCGACTGGTGATACATGTAACGACTTCTTCAACTTACTTTCGGAAATCTTAGACAGCATTAGCTACGACTCTGGTGAAGTTAACTTTTCACTTCGATCGAGTCTACTTTAAACTTCGCGGGCTACTTTTCGAGTGTAACAGACGCGCTTGGAGGGTTTGCAGATCTGGTGCGATTATTTCTTGTTGAAATTTATTTACGTTTCTATGATTTAATGTTATAAAAAATCTCATACATAATTCAATTCATAGTTTAATTAATTCATTGATTAAATGTTAAATATCACCATTGTAATCAATACAATTATTAAACATTTTAAAAAATAATCCAATACGAGATTGACATCAATACTTACTTATTTAAGTATTAATTACCTATTAAAAAAATTAAGATTTCGAAATCGAATATTAAATACCATCATTAGGATCAGAGATCTCATATCAAAATTTCTACAAAATTAACTTTCTATAATAATTGATCATAATATTTCTAATAACATGTAAATAGGATGAATTATTTTTCACGATGCGTTACTTATACACGTATCTGAATAATCGCAACGAATGGTTCATTAACACGGTACGGAAATGTAATAGCAATTTCCTGGTATATAACAATTTCCCTACCTTATGCATACTTTCATTGATTCGCATAATGAATGCAGAGTGCTGCTCCGAATCAAATGGATATTTAAACAGCTTCATAATGAGCCATTTGTCGTTATCATAATTTCATCGCCCTGTCTTTAAAATACTTATCGAATTATTAATGATAATCAATATCCCTGCACTCGTACAATTACTAGGTTACATATTTTAATTGTTTTAATTTTAATTCTGAATACCATATTCATTATGTACAGAAGTGTCTTTATGGATCTGTTCACTTTGCGTTGAAATTTTACCGTAACAATTATATTACCACATAAATTGATTTAGTTGTTTGTTCAAACAATTTCAAATTTGAGAAATAAATTCAATTACGAGTTCATATATTTTTCAGTATTTTAATAATTAGCCGTGTTCAAGATTTTTTGACTTATATTACTTTTGATATTGTACAGTTGTTACAGTTCATATTGCAACTTTTTTTTAGAGTTTATGGTCGCCTCACCTACCACCCCTTTTCGGTTCTTACAATAATCGTGGGACACCCTGTATAAATGAAATGACAGAATTTTACAATTTTCGCAACACTGGTAATTTGCAATATAATCATTTTCGATCAAATTTGAATTTCATATCAGTACATTACAAATTGTATTTCGCTACTTATTTATGTTATTAACTCTTGTCAGATCTGAATCCCAGAATTCCTGATCTGACAACATATCAAACTTCTCCTGTTTTTAAATTTTATTTTCCTCATGTTCCCCAATATTATGAGGAATCAATGTCAGTGAAAAGATTCAAGTTGCATGAAAATTTATACGAAACGAAGTAAGAATGCGATTTCCGGTCGAATGCGAGTGCATTTTCATAAGACGCATACGTTGTGAACCGTAGGAGCTGTATTTATCATTGATCGCGTAATTCATGTTTGCAAACTGGTTGTTCCGCAATTTCGCGAAACTTTCCACGACTATCGGTTCCGACAGAGAAACCAGCAAACTTGTAGCCAGACTTTACATGCCAGGTTAAAGCTCGCTTAAAGTATCTTTACTCTGTGCTCCTGGTTCTCGCCATCATTTATTTAGCATCATTTATTACGTCGAATGTTTCGTCCGAGTTTCGCAATGTCAACTTCGAGGAAAATTGATAATCGTATTTCAGGCGAATACGATCGACAAGGAAATATTGAGGCTTTCAAATATTTATTTCCTACTCGATCGGTATTTTCTACCAAATTTGTTGATCGAGTTGATTTTTTTATTTTTTTTATTGGGTTTTATTTTAGTGGATTCTACTCATGTTTTAAATTAATGGATTTTATTTATGTTTTAAATTAATGTTTTTAATTTATGTTTTAAGTTAATGTTTTTAATTTATGCTTTAAATCAATGGATTTAATTTATGTATTAAATTAATGGATTTAATGAACATTTTTAATTTGAACATTTTATTTATGTTGTTAATTAATGAATTTAATTTATGTTTTAAATTAATGAATTTAATAAATGTTTTTTATTTGAGGAATTTTTGTAGATTTTAAATTAATAGATTTAATTTACGTTTTAAGTCAATGAATTGAGTTCATGTTTTCAACTAATGAATTCAATTTATCATTCAAATCAATAACTATAACTCATTCTTTAAATTAAAGGATTTAATTTATTGTTTCATTAATGTGTTTAGTTTATGTTTTCAATGAAAGGATTTAACAAATATTTCTAATTTATAAATTCACTGTAAATCTAAATTTAAGGGACTTAATTTATGCATTTGATTAAGGGATGCAATTTAATATATGTAGTAGATGGATTTAATGTTTTAAATAAATAGGTTTTCTTGTATAAAAAGTAAAAATGGACAAAGGACATTATCAGTGAATTCAGATTATTTATTGGTGCTAAATGTAATAAAAGTGTGAAGGTGCGTCCAATGACTATCGACAGTGAATGCTCGAAAGATGGTGTGTCTTGGGAATTTAATCGCCATTATGGAGGAACGTGACTTTGATAAAGACACCATCGACACAGACTCCCTAGAGTCAGAGGTAACGAACCTAATGAGACTTGCTTACTTGTACTCCAGTATCAAAAAGAAAATGTGATACTCCTCTGCTGATCTAATAGCAAATTTTTGTACAAAATATATGGTAATATATTAGTAAAACTTTCAAGTTACTTCTTCAAAATTTATTAGAAAAAATTGTCACCTAAACAACAAATAAAAAAAGATAGAAATTCTGTTAACCTATAAATCATTTATCCTAAAATAAATAATACAATTATTGAGTGATATAATAATTTCTAACAATGCAGAATAGAGTCGAACCTGAAAAACAATTTTGGTAAAAATAAATACCGCAAACAATTAGCACCCAGTACAGCTTAAACAAGTGATCATCAATTTTATCTTAAAATAAATAACATAACGCAATTATTTCGTGATATAATAATTTTAAAAAATGCAAAACAAAGTCGAACCAAAAAGACTTTTATTTCATAAAAATAAACACTGCAAACATTGGTTAGTATAATTTAAAGTAATAAGTAAAATGACACAATTCAATAATAAAACCCAACCAGAAAGACTCAAAAAATAGCAACAATACATCAAGAAGCAATATCAATTCACTTTCATCAGACTAAAAGCATTCTGCATTGATGTTACAGGCAATACAGTTGTCATCCTGTCCAAAACAATTGGATCTCAGCAATGGCGGACTGTCAAGAATCCCTGACAGTGCTGTAGCGTTTCCAGCGATTGAAGAGCTGGTGTTGAGCCAAAATCAACTTTCAAACACAAACAACAATCTGATACTGTTACACAGGTACGAGTCAACGAGACAATGTAACCGATGCAATCGATCGTCACGAAAATGTTCTGTATTTTCAATTTAACCATCTAGGCGTAGTCGATTAAGTTTCCTTTTAATGCAGGTTCCCGAAACTTCGTGTACTCCATTTTGAGAGCAACGAGTTGATGAGAATTCCACGGGAGTTACTGGAGCTTAGGGAGTTAACCTACCTCAATCTCTCAGACAACAAAATCGAGAAGATTCCGGCTGACATAAGCCAGCTTATCAAGTATGTAAACTCTTTTATCAGATCTCGTTGGACCAAACACGTTGCAAAGAAATGCAACGATGCTTGTTTTCATTTAGTGGAATTATACAGGTGATTGGTTAACACGTGGAATTAGTACGGTGTAGAACGTTGGATAATTTTTCTGTTTCTTGGAGATAGAGAAATTTTCCGTGAGATTTTTATATTTGTGAGTTTGATAATCGAGGAATTTTCTGATTACCGAATTTTTACTGTATGCGGTTTTCGAGTTACTGAATTTTTATTTTAAGTTTCAACACTTTGAAATATGTTGGTGTTCAAGTTTTTGGAATTTCTGAATTATTTGTTTCATGGTAAATACCTAAAGTACCAATTCCAAATCTTCCTCATTCTCGGATTAGCAATTCCAAATACCCAAAATTCCTAAATATGCAATTTCAAATTCACCGAATTTCTAGATTAGCAATTTCAAATTTCCCAAATTCCTAGATCAGCAATTCCAAATTATTCGACTTCCTAGATTAGCAATTTCAAATTTCCCGAATTCCAAAATTAGTAATTCCAAATTCCCCAAATTCCTAGATTAGAAATTCCAAATTCCTAGATTAGCAATTCCAAATTTCCCAAATTTCTAGATTAGCAATTCCAAATTTCCCAAATTTCTAGATTAGCAACTCCAAATTTCTCAAATTTCTAGATTAGTAATTCCAAATTTCCCAAATTTCTAGATTAGCAACTCCAAATTTCCCAAATTCCTAGATTAGAAATTCCAAATTTCCCAAATTCCTAAATTGCCATTTCCAAATTTTCTAAATTCTTAGATCAGCAATTCCGAATTTCCCACATTCCTAAATTTGCAATTCCAAATTTCCCAAATTTCTAGATTGCCAATTCCGAATTTTCCAAAATCCTAGATTAGCAATTCCAAATTTCCCAAATTCCTAGATTAGATATTCCAAATTTTCCAAATTCTTAGATCAGGAATTCCAAATTTCCCACATTCCTAAATTTGCAATTCCAAATTTCTCGAATTTCTAGGTTGCCAATTCCAAATTTTCAAAATTCCTAAGTATGCAATGCCAAATTTGCCGAATTCCAAAATTAGCAATTCCGAATTTCCCAAATTCCTAGATTGCCAATTCCAAATTTGCCGACTTCCTAGATTTTCCATTCCAAATGTCTGAAATTTCTATATTTGCAATTTCAAATTTCCAAATGTGCAATTCCAAATGTCCCTAATTTTTAGATTGCAAATACAAAATTTCACCAATTCCTAGGTTAGCAATTGCAAATGTCCCTGGTTCCTTTTTCCATTCCAAATATTCCATATTACAAAATTTGCAATTCCAGATTTCCAAAATTTCCAAATTTCCTAAATTTCTGACACCATTAATTTTCACTCACCCACTTCTCCTATTCCCCGGATTCTAAAGAACCCAGGTTTCCAGTATTCGCGCCAGTCGAAATTTCCATATTATAAGCGTATTCAAACCGAAGACAAAGTACAATATTTCTCTGCTTAAGAAGTCATTCGATTTCACTAGAAATTGATTTCTCGAGGAACACGGGTACCTACACAGAGGCTATCGATAAATGCTGAACAGGGTGAAAGAAAGTAAGAAATATGAGGTTTTCCGGTTCGAGATTTGACGTGGAATAGCTTGGCTGGGGCATTGAAGGATATCTCGGTTCGAAAGAGAGTTTCCTTCAAAAGAAATATTTTCAATCATATAGACGAATCGTTATTTAAGACGTTCTTGACGTCTCTTTTCCATAATGGTTGTGATTGAACGAGTTACTCGCCAAGAGAAGATACTGCGTGAAGTTCTAACTGTTCCTTAAAAAGAAAATATCGTTGCTGAAATAGTAGCATTTTGATATGTTTTATTTATACCAAAAATTTCATTGTTGTCACTGAAATAATTGGCAGACGTATTCTTCTATTTTAAATCGAATCTACTGTACAGAATCATTCATCTCGATAATTCATATATTTCATGTTTCATATATTTCATATATTTCATATGTTTCATATGTTTCATATGTTTCTTATGTTTCATATGTTTCGTATGTTTCATATGTTTCATATGTTTCATATGTTTCATGTTTCTTATGTTTCATATGTTTCATATGTTTCATATGTTTCATGTTTCTTATGTTTCATATGTTTCATATGTTTCATATATTTCATGTTTCATGTTTCATATGTTTCATATGTTTCATATGTTTCATATACTTCATATGTCTCATATGTCTCATATGTATCATATGTTTCATATATTTCGTATACTTCGTATACTTCATATGTCTCATATGTGTCATATGTTTCATATATTTCATATGTTTCATGTTTCATATGTTTCATATACTTCATATGTCTCATATGTCTCATATGTATCATATGTATATGTTTCATATATTTCGTATACTTCATATACTTCATATGTCTCATATGTGTCATATGTTTCATATGTTTCATATGTTTCATATGTTTCATCTGTTTCATATGTTTCATATGTTTCATATGTTTCACATGTTTCATATGTTTTACATATTTCATATATTTCACATATGTCACATACTCCAATGAAAGAAAGTATATTTTACATACATTATTACTAGTAAATCTCACTATTAATAAAAAGTAGCAATAAAACGTTTTGTAAAGAACTACGTCGTTTCTTAATTTACGCTTTGTTCGAAACGAGTAACACAGGATGAAGGTACAATCGTTCGATTTCTAAATACAATCAAACTTTACGTATCGTCGATTCGCCGGTAAATCAACCTGACTTCCGGCCGAAGATAATAGAAAGTTATCCGTTAATTAATCGAACGAACCACAGAGTCAGATATATTATTTGCCGATTTCCTTACGTCCGTACCGCCGTTACCTAGTCGACGATGTGCTAATTAAGATAAATTGCCTAATCCATGGATAATTGGAGTTGGCATGGTACCGAAATCGATATCGTTACTCTTAGAAACTTGTTCGATTCGAAGGAACCGTGTTAGACATTTAGAAAACCTGTAGAAAATTTTATTTCGTTTTCACTGTGCTGGCAATGAATTCTAATTATGCAATCATTGCAAAAACTCGTTTCGTGTTAAAAATGTTAAAATTGTATTGGAATCGTGTTATCTTAAAATCGTATTACAATTATGAAATATGATTGTAACATTATTGAACATTATTAAACAATGGTACTTTAACATTAAGCTCGTGTTATAATTATAAATTGTTAAAATTATTAGAAACTGTGAAATGTTACAACTATGTAAAAATTAACGGATATCATGAAATTTTACAACTATGTGAAAATCAACAAAAATAATAAAATGTTACAACTACGTGAAAATCGCAAATCTTGAAACGTAACAACTAGATGAAACTCATCTGAAATTATAAAGTGGTGAAATCATGTTAAAGTCATGAGAAATTATAAAATCTCAAAACCGCGTTAAAAGTCATGAAAAATTATGAAATATAAGAAGCGTGTTAAAATCTTTGAAATGATACAAAGATTAAAATCATAAAATATAAAAATCGTGCAGCACAAAATGTTAAAATTCAGCCAACCGTAGCAATCAAATTACAAGTATCAGAAAATGTATGTACACAGTAATGAAAGAGTTAAGTACTGTAATCAAGTTTGCATGTCCATTGATCAAAGTAGATCAAGTACCGTCGATCTATTGATACAGCTGGCGAGAAGTGATCTGACCTCTCCGTTCGCGATATCGATTAACCCCTTAATGTACGACTTTTCACCTGCAAAATAAAACTACGTTTTAACTCTTTAAAAATTACTGTTATAAATTTGCAGTGTTTTAAAAAGGTAGGGCAAATCGTAATTAGAAAAGATAAGATAAGATATTGAAAAAAAAGTGAAGTTTGTCTTGTTGAACATAAAGGGGGTTAAAATTAACAGATTATTACGCGTAAGATTACTACGCGTTAGATTCCTACGCTTAGAATTACCACGCGTTGCATTACTACGCGTTGAATATCCACGCGCTGGATTACTACGCGTTGGATATCCACACGCTGTATTACTACGCGTTGGATTACTACGCGTAGGATTACCACGCGTTGCATTACTACGCGTTGCATTACTACGCGTTGGACTAACACGCGTTGAATATCCACGCGCTGGATTACTACGCGATGGATATCCACACGCTGTATTACTACGCGTTGGATTACTACGCGTTGGATTACTACGCGTAGGATTACCACGCGTTGCATTACTACGCGTTGCATTACTACGCGTTGGACTAACACGCGTTGAATATCCACGCGCTGGATTACTACGCGATGGATATCCACACGCTGTATTACTACGCGTTGGATTACTACGCGTAGAATTACCACGCGTTGCATTACTATGCGTTGCATTACTACGCGTTGGACTAACACGCGTTGAATATCCACGCGCTGGATTACTACGCGATGGATATCCACACGCTGTATTACTACGCGTTGGATTACTACGCATAGGATTACCACGCGTTGCATTACTACGCGTTATCCGAAGCTGCCGTTCTTGCGTCTGCGCATGCGTAACCCTCGCACTCTAATCGGTCCGTGTTTTTCCTTAATAATTCAAAAACGACGCTTCAATCCCCATTTTTGCAACGGGAAATCATATTCAGAATCAGCTACCCTCCATTTCAGCGACCTACACTAGTTATGAGACACCCTGTAGTAAAGTTTCTTGCTGAATACGGAAGAGGTTAAAATAAACAAACTGAAGCATTCCATAAATCCAAAAATCTACAATTCAAAGTCTCTAAACACCCACAAATACATACATTCCGACAAAATCTTAACCCAGATTATAATTGAGTATTAAATACCTAACCTAAATACGTAAATCGTAAAGTTTCTTTCTATACACGGAAGGAGTAAGATTGAAAGAAACACAACATCGATAAATCGAACAGATCGACTCGTGGAACTGGAGTATCGCCGAGAGACCGTGCAATTAAAGACAGTGATTACGTAAAGTTTCTCGAAAACGGCTTTCCACCGAGCGGAAATGAGGATACCAAAGCCCCGCTGGAGAAGGAACTACGGTGCTGTAGACACCGGCACACGCTCGAGCCTTCGCGTGTCCTACACGCTGCACGCTGCGAGAAGAACGCGTGCGAGGACACGCACACGAGCTCGAATGCAAAAGCTGACCTGCTAGAATGGAGTTGGGCAACAACAGAGCCCAGAAGTCGTCCATCGTGGCGCAGTGGCGCAGAAACAACGGAACGAGCAGAGAAAGAACAAGGATCACCGTACGAATTAATGCGAAACTTTCCAATAAACTGAAAAGTGTACGCGATCAATTGCTAACGGTCATGGTAAAACGGTTGCACGCTGACAATGAGTAATTACAATTCTGTTTTATTGCTGCATTTGTAAATTAAACGTTCTTCGATTCCTCTGTTACAGCGTGTCAATTGGATGTTTTATGTAATTAGTGTGATTAAGGATCTTAGGATGTGTGCATATGTAGGCATAGAGGTATGGGTGTTATAGGGATTCTAGGGATTTTTGGGATTGGAGGAATGCTAGGGATTCTAGGGATTCTAGGGATTCTAGGGATTCGAAGGATTCTACAGATTTTAGGGATTCTGAGTATTTTAGAGATTCTGAGGATTCTAGGGATTCTAGGGATTCTAAGGATTTTAGAGATTCCAAGGATTGTAGAGATTTTAGAGATTTTAGGGGTTCTAAGGATTTGAGGACTTTAAGGAAGTTTGGGGATTTTTAGAATTTTAGAGATTTTAGGGGTTCTAAGGATTTGAGGACTTTAAGGAAGTTTGGGGATTTTTAGAATTTTAGAGATTTTAGGAAGTCTAGGAATTCTAGAAATTATAGGAATTCTTGGGATTTAAGGGATTCTAGGGGTTCTAGAGATTCCATGAATTTTAAGGATTCTAGAGATTATAATGATTCTAGAGACATAGCTATTCTAGGAATTCTAGTGATATTTCTATTCTCAGGATTCCAGGACTATGGCTATTCTACGGATTCCAGGTATATGGAAATTGTGCTTCTACAAAGAAATCTACTTTCTAGGAATCTAAAAGATTATTCTGTTACAGAATTAGTGCCTAATTACGTACAAGTAGAAATTTGAAATATTCCTTTCACTAAACATATGCAAGATGATTAATGATCCCTGAAACACCGTATTAAATTCTATTCTTGCAAATAGACTGCAATTTACTGTTTATCGGAAGCTTCCGAAATGAAATTTCTTAAATAAATCCCGAAAGTAATAATTAACCGATGTGATGATCGTAATCATCAGGAAGCTATGTGCTCGGATGAATTTTAAAAAGTTCCTAACCGTGTTAGATAGTTCTAAATAGTTAACGAGATACGGAACAGACATAGCTGCCCGGTAATTGGCAATGTTAATTACGGTATCATTAAACTGATCCAATAAGACAGCATTCTTTGAATTGCAATTTAATCGACTCGTAAAAAATGTATTTATTTGTATTATGTTGCAAATATCGTGTGGATTCAATCTAATTGAAATTTATGATCGTATCTTTGTTTTTACGACTGGCGAATGATAATTGAAATACCACTGTAATCAACATGCAAAGTTAATTACTTGTTCTTTTTGTATGATTTAACTGATTACTTGTAACGGAACGAAAGTAATAGCTTTTTGCCATTCAAATTATTGCAGGAAGAGGTACTGTATGTAAATATGGATATCGTTTCGTAATCATGTGTTATAAGTACAATAATAATATATAATGATTACGTGTTTATAAAAAATATTACTGTGTAAAATAAATTAACATCAATGTGCATGAAAGGAAATATTTAATTCAACCTCAAACGCATTTCTGATCAGTAGAAAACATCTACCACAAAGCTATGAATTATAAGCAAAGCTATCAACAAAGCTATGACTATAAAACAATAAATCAATAGAAAACACGATAATACAATTTCTATCGAAACATAAGGGACCAAAAAATAAGCGAAGAGTTGGTAAAATGTCTTGTCATCGAAGGGACGAAAGAGCCGTCTAAAATATTCAACACGGTCTCTCGGAGGCTGCAGCAACATTGTTGAAGATCTTAAAGCGGAATCTGCCTAACGACTTGAAGTTGCCCAACCTGAGGAACAAGAACCCTTCCCGAGAAGCGTAATTTAAAAGCTCCTTATCATTAGATTCCTTTCCCTGAAACGAGCCACATTCGCGGAACACAATGCGAGCCAAACACTGGAACTGTGCAATTTACTTCCCGATCAGAGTGTCCGATCAAAAAGAGCGCACATCGCTCGTTCTGCCACGTACATCGAGGCGTGAACAGAAACACGTACGTGTTAACGATCGAAATTGTTGCAGGAAGTAGGTATACGGAAGGGCACGTTCTTCGAAAATTCAAACGATAGCTGTTTGCTTTGATTCTTTGCGGATTCGATGGGTAGAACGATTCAACGCCGCCATTTTGGAACTCGGACGCTTCGAGAAATTTTTGAAATTTTACACAGTTTTGGGATTTGAGTTTGCAGAGTTTTTAGGACTTTTGTAAATTGGGATTTAGGAGTTTTGGAACTTTGGAAGTTAGGGTGTTTTTCGAATTTGAGAATTCGATGGGTAGAAGGATTCTCATCCAGTTTGGATACGCCGCCATTTTGAAATTCGGACGCTTCGAGAAATTTCTGGAATTTTACACAGTTTTGGGATTTGAGTTTGCAGAGTTTTTGGAACTTTTGTAATTTGGGATTTTGGAGTTTTGGAACTTTGGAAGTTAGGGTGTTTTTCGAATTTGAGAATTCGATGGGTAGAAGGATTCTCATCCAGTTTGGATACGCCGCCATTTTGGAATTCGGACGCTTCGAGAAATTTTTGGAATTTTACACAGTTTTGGGATTTGAGTTTGGAGATTTTTTAGGACTTTTGTAATTTGGGATTTTGGAGTTTTGGAACTTTGGAAGTTAGGGTGTTTTTCGAATTTGAGAATTCGATGGGTAGAAGGATTCTCATCCAGTTTGGATACGCCGCCATTTTGGAATTCGGACGCTTCGAGAAATTTTTGGAATTTTACACAATTTTGAGATTTGAGTTTGCAGAATTTTTGGGACTTTTATAATTTGGGATTTTGAAATTTTAGAACTTTCGAGTTTAGGATGTTTGCTTTGTTTATTTGTGGATTTGATGGGTAGAAGGATTTTGATTCAGTTTGGGTTCGTCGCCATTTTGGAACTCGGAAGCTTCAAGAAATAGCATGTTTGAAGTTTTACAGTTGTAGGACTTGAGTTTGTAGACTTATTGGAACTTTTGCAATTTGGGATTTTTAAATTTTAGAACTTTGGAATTTGGGATGTTTACTTTGATTATTTGTGGATTCGATGGGTAAAACAATTTTGATCTAATGCGCCGCCATTTTGGAACTTAAGAGTTTCGAGAAATAGCATGTTTGGAATTTTACACAATTTTAGGACTTGAGTTTGCAGACTTATTGGGATTTTTGCAATTTGGGATTTTTAAATTTTAGAACTTTGGAATTTGGGATGTTTGCTTTGATTATTTGAAGTTTCAACAGGTAGAACTGTAGCAATTGACCGATTCTAACCTAGTTCTACGAAATCAGATGCGCTGCCATTTTGAACTCGGAAGTTTCGAGAAATACCATGTTTGAAGTTTTACAGTTTCAGGACTTGAGTTTGCAGACATTTTGAGACTTTCGCAATTTGGGAGTTTGTAATTTTAAAACTTTTGAATTTAAGATGTTTGCTTTGGTTATTTGTGGATTCAACAGGTAGAATTGTAGGAATTGATCCATTCTAACCTAGTTCTACAAAATCGGATGCGCCGCCATTTTGGAACTCTGTGGTTTCACCTATTGGCATAATTGGAATTATAAAGTTTCACAACCTGTTGAGTTTGCAGATTTTTATTTAGGAATTTCTAGAATTTGGAGTTTTGAAATTTTGCAACTTTGAAACTTTGCACACAGAAATTTTTGGTTTATGAAAATTCAAAACCAGGAGATTTAAAAATTTTGTAATTACAAAATTTTGTCTCTGAAACTCTGAAAATATAAAACTACAAGTTCCACAACTTAAAGCCCTTGGACTTTCAAAACTTCATCAAACAAACGGTACTTGAGGGACGTACTTAAATTGAAAAATTTAATATCATCCTTGACATCCCCGGCGTTACATGTACACCTACCTTAAAATTGAAAACAAGCCAAAAAAATAAGCAGACACTGAAAAATTAACTAACATTGAAGAATTAATTAACCATTCCGTATCTCAAAACTATTACTAATAATCTCACAATGACTATTATTATCTGCACAAAATTTTCTAATATAAAATGTGGAACCTGAAAGCTTTTAATTAGTTGGTAATGTTAAACTAACTAGTGTTAAGTAGTTCTAGTGTTAAATGGCAAGATATCACATATCTCTACAATGTTCAACCAGCGACCTCAGCAAACGATTATCAAAATCAATGACCTGTGAATCTTACAATCCTCCGGGTAATCCTTGGTTGTTTACTCGCCAAACAACTATACTCTCCAGTGTTTATTCATTAGAACCCCATGGTTTTACCACCACCCAAGCTAATCTCTCCATTCTGTTACGTCAGAGTGGTCAGCCAAGCCATCCTTGGTCTCCCTCTTTCTTCCTCGACGAAGGAATAGCTTGGATATGCTTCGCCTCGCTTCTTTAGTCCCCCGAAGAACTCGCGCGAGTGTGCACCAGCTCGTAACTTCACAAAGCTGTCCTAGGAATATCGTTTACGGAAAGCTGAAGAAACCCACTTATAGAAGATCGCAACGTCTGAAGAGGTCGATCTCGCGAATTTGGAGGAAAAAGTTTGAAAGCGATTCGAGTTCGTCGTTTTGGAAAATTATCTCATAAACTGTTGATGTGAATGAATTATCTGGTAAATTCACTGTGAATTTTTGGAGAATCTCAATATTTGGGTAATTTGGATTTAAGAGTGAACTGAAAGTTTGGAACACTCGGTTCATGAGTCAAGATTCAAGACTTATTTATATCAGAGAAGTGCGAACAAGAATCAGAAGTTGCTGAATTTGTGCATTTTGGGATTCGCTATTTCAAGAGATTTTAACCTGAACGGTGTAATTTAACATCAAGAACTTTCAATTGCAGCTAAATCTTTCATGTTGATCACAGTAAAAGGAGACTTATGGAAGAAGTTGCAATTCTTTGAGGTAATATTTCCTGAGGATCAAGTTAATTGTACGCTGTCTGATTAATTGTCTACCAGGGTGCTGAACGGAGATTAGTCTGCTGGGGAGAAACATATGTGAATGTGGACTTTGAGGAGGATTTATTGTTGTAGAGACTTGATTAATCACTCTCCATATTGAACATTAAACTGTATATCATAAATTAAATGTTAAAATATAAATGTTGATGTTTAATCGCAAAGTTTGAAATAAACTTCAGTAATTATTGGTGAGGACACTCTGCAGCTTTCATCAGAAGAACTTGTTATTAAACTTGATACAAAATTTGGTACTGAACTTGATGCTAAATTTGATACTAAACTTGACACTAAACTTGGTATTAAACTTGGTACTAAACGATTGATCACTAAACTTGACACTAAACTTTAATATTAAACTTGACATTATCAGGTGATATTTTCAATATTAAACTTGAAGAATTCTACACGAAATGAACATATAAATTTAAAAGAATACATGATACAGATATTGCAGAATTCTTTATGTGATAAAATTAAGAAATACAGAATGTTAACCTTGAAGAATCTCATCGGAAAGACACAAAGACTAAGAAGCAACAGATGTTGAAGAACCTTCTGTAAAGAAAGACAGCCAATAAATCCATGGAACTAACTTAAAGGATTTTCCATAAAATATACAAAGAGTAAAGAAGACTGGATATTGAAGTTTGTGAGAAATAGAAAGACTATAAACCTAACATAACGCTATGAAATAATCTTCTACCAGACGTACTAAAATTGAGAAACCTATTATCCTTGAACCTCCTGCAGAATATACAAAAACTAATAAAAAAGCTGACAAAAAATTGTCTAAAACGTACCAAAATTGAGGAACCCAGAATACGAAGAATCTTCAAAATATGCAAGAGTCAATAAAATTGCTGCGAAGAAATTTTGTATGAAAAGTACCGAAATTGAGAAACCCAGAAAAATATAAAATAAAATACGCGAATTTGAAAATTCGTGAAAATACGTGGCTGATATTAAAGGATTTTCCGTGAAATGAAAAATGAAAAAGATCAGTTAAAGCAGTTTGTGTAAAATATACAAAGATGAAGGAATAGGAGTTCGGATGTCCAAAGGACAGAATAATCTTACGAGCAGGGAAGGAAAAAGAAGGAAATAGAATAAGCGTGGTGCTCTGAAGGAATCCATTATCAAGGTGTACGCTTTAAATGGATAGAAAGAACGAAAACGATGAATATTTGAACGCATTATGAATGGGTGAAAAACGCGAGGGAAGTTTTTTCTGGAGAATGCAGTGTCTCCGCTAAGAAGCGTCCCGGAATACTCGAGAGGATACTCAAGATCTTTAGAGGTGTTCTCGTTCTTTAAACAGCGTGTGCAGTGGCCGAAGAATAAGGAATGGTAAAGCAGGTGAGAAGTGGCCGCGTGCTCTGGAAATAAGTGCGTGCTCGACGCCCGAATAAGAGGATGCAATATGGCGATTCGATGTAGTTGAAGGGTTCAAGTGTTCCGGTAATTAGCATTCGAGAGTTTCCACGTTTAGAACGGTGGAATTATTCTCTTCGGTTTCTTTCTTTCTCTTCTTTTAATTATCTATTTTTTTCTCTTGGTTATTTTCAAGTGGGTACTTTCAATATGGCGGCTCGATTGGGGCGAAGAATGGATGAGTAGATATGAGTAGATAATGATATGTGGAAATTTAGAGAATTGGTAGAGTGAATTCGATTCTAAAAATGTGGAGTTTGAGAATTTAAGGATATTGATACTTTGAAATGTTGAAATTTAAGAGTTTTAGAATGTTAGAGACTTTGGGACATTGCAAATTTGAAATTCTTGGATTTGGGAAATTTGGGAAATTGACACTTGAGAATATGGGGAATTGGAAAATGGAGAATTTGAAAATTTACAAATAACCAAAATTTCAAGTTTAAAATTTTGGAATTATAGAATCATGGAACTTTGTAACTTTGGAGTATTTTAACTTGTGAAATTCAGAAATATTTGAAAATACAAAACTTAGAAAACATGAAAAATTGAAAACTGGAGAACTTGAGAACTAGAAAACAAGAAAACTAGAAAACTAGAAAACTAGAAAACTAGAAAACTAGAAAACTAGAAAATTAGAAAACTAGAAAACTAGAAAACTAGAAAACTAGAAAACTTGAAAACTTGAGAACTTGAAAACTTGAAATCTTGAAAACTTGGAAACTTGAAAACTAGAAAACTAGAAAACTAGAAAACTTGAAAACTAGAAAACTAGAAAACTAGAAAACTTGAAAACTTGAAAACTTGAAAACTTGCGAACTTGCAAACTTGCAAACTTGCAAACTTAAAAACTTGAAACTTTAAAAATTTTAAATTACTGAATATCCAACCTCAAAAATTCTGAGCTATAATTTCCAAAAAATAACGCATCGAGAGCGAATCTGATCCTATCAAAACCAAAATATGGCCAGCAGTTACGCAAAGTATTAACAAATCAAGCGACATGATCAAGCGTCTATCTTCAATTACTTCCGGCCGTTTCGATTTTACTTTAAAAACTGAAAGTCCATCCGATGACACAGATGCTTACTGGCAGGAAGGTTTTCACCATAATTCGAAACTTTCTACTCAAGTGCACATCCTGTGGGCGGTCCGTTCGTTTAGGTTCACCGATTCGTTTGTCCGTGCAACATCCAAGGTGCAACGTGCATTGACATCGAATCATGTTGCACCGCTAAATGCACTGTTAATTTATCTTGATTCATTTGATCGTGTCAACTGGAATAACACAACTCGAATAACATCTTCCATTTTCTACAATATGAAATGTGAACTTAGCTTTTGACTTTGGCAGTGTAATTATTTGATTCCGAAGAGATTACTGAATGTAGACACGCGACTAGAATGTAAGAAAAATACACTTTAATTAATTACGTGTTCAAAATGTATGCCGCCTTCCATCACGTAATATTCCGGTCTTTTACTTCACATTTCCACTTCTGTAAATCGAGTAATATGTTAATAAAAATATCATGTAATATGTGTTTTGAATTCGTCTCGATGTCCTCTAAAGCTATGAATAAAAAAAATGTATGTTCCTATTTAAAAAACCCAAGGTGACCTTGACTTTGCCGAGAGAACAAACTGTTTTCAAAATTTGCTTTACTAATATCTATTGTGCACTTCATACCCTGCAAATATTGTTCTAAACTTTTTTTCGTAAGGTGGCTGCAAGTGGGAGAAAAATCTTGAGTAGCGTTACAGGTAACACCATGCATAGGTGTATGTTTATATAATTTGTTTAAGAACGAATAAGAAAAGATTAAAATTATACTTTGCTAGAATTATTATTTATTAAAAATTTAACAGTGGAACATCACAAATCAATAATTAAGATTGAACATTAATAACTGCAACAGTATACAATTATTTTGATACCGTAAAATATTTGTAAGTTTCTAAATTTAAAAAAAACTCGGTTACACAAATAATTCACCTTGTGCCACCTCTAATAATGATAAGGAATATATGCAAGAACAGTAACATAAAAAATGTGTTAATTTCATTGCAGTCTGAGAGAGCTGATCTTGGATCGTAATGGAATCAAAGAGTTGCCGCACGAGCTCGGCGAGCTGAAGAACTTGAGAAACATTTCCTTGGCTGGAAATTGCCTGAACAGTCTTCCATCTTTCTTCAACATGCGAACGCTTGCGTTAACGGTACGTCTATACGTTTCGTGAAATTATTTAAGTATTTTGTAATTCAAAATTCGCGCTACGGTACCGTTACGACGAATGGCCGCGAAATCACCGAGCATTGCACAAATTCAGTTCCGATCTGACGAACCCAGACTTTGTTCCAATTAATTAACAACTTAAACACTCGTGTACTTTTCTTGAAACTTAACGGTGTTCTGATGTATACGGTACTGGTTGAGGAAATGTGTTTTATTGGTCTTTAAGTTTAATTTGTGAAATGTTGGTTTCAAAAAAGTAGCGTGTGTTATAAATACATGGGAGTAATTATGGGAAGCTATAGGGGAAATTTAGAAACTGTACTTTCAATTTGTTAAAGATTTGAATTTAGATTCTGCTATTTTCTAGTTCTGGAGAAAATAAACTTGTGAATTTTCTAGTTTCTAAATTCTCGATCCCTAAATCCCCGATTCCTAAATCCCTGATCTCTAAATTCCTGATTCCTAAATCCCTGATTCCTAAATCCCCAGATCCCTAAATTTGTGATCCCTGCATCCCTGATTCCTACTTCCCCAAATCCCTAAATCCTTGATCCATAAATCCCTGATCCCTAAATCCCCAGATCTCTAAATCCTCGATCCCTAAATCCCTGATTCCTAAGTCCCCAGATCCCTAAATCCTCGATCCCTAAATCCCTGATTCCTAAATCCTCAAATCCCCAAATCCTCAAATCCCCAAATCCCCAAATCCCTAAATCCTCAAATCCCCAAATCCCCAAATCCCTAAATCCTCGATCCCTAAACCTCAGATCCCTAAATCCCTGATCCCTAAATCCTTGATTCCCAAATCCCCAAATCCCCAAATCCCCAAATCCCCAAATCCCCAAATCCCCAAATCTCTGATCCCTAAATCCCTGAATCCTAAATCCCTAAATCCCCAAATCGCCAAACACTCCAAATTTTTAATACATTTGATTATCGCAATAGCATGTAGGTATACTCGCTTGTGAGTACATCTCATCTAAAATATTGAGATAGCAAATGTTTGCAGACTATCAGCAAATCGATCACCGACAAACCGCATGATTGTTTGCTGCACGTGATGTGAACAAGAAATGATTTCTGTAAAAGATAAATCGATTATATAAGTTTTTTGAGAATCGTAGATCTTAAAATATCAAGTAGCTTTAATCAATTTTGATATACCTATCGAAGTGGAACATATTTTATCTAATGATCTTATCTATAACTTAATAATCAATAGCTCACGTGATTTTAGAATAGATGGTAAATTGATCTCTTAAGGATAAGCTTATATGATGTCTAACTCCAGTTGTTGTGAAGAAACGTTAAATAAATAATTATAGTATGTAGTACTTGCCTTGAATAATTCTTTTTAGAAATTACAATAAGGAAAATCATTAGAAAATTGTGCAAAATCAGGCGCAAATATTTATTATTCATTAACTTTATTTTAAGCTTGAACAATCAGAATTTATTATTTGTAAATTCTAAATATTTTAACACTTGATATATAAAAATATTTAAAAGCACTAAGTACTATAATTTTCAAGTTTCTTTTAAAACAAATAATATCCAAAAAGTTTGAATTCTTAAAGATATTTTTACCTAATACCATTAGTATTAACAATAAATAAAGGTTATATATAAATTATTTATTAGTACATTTTACTGTTAATTATAATAAAACATTTTCATATGTTGCTTGTTAACCATCAATTCATGCACACAATACTAAAATTGCATTTATATCAGTAGTCTATAATGATAGAATCCTTTTTTTTATTTCTTCACTATTAATACATATTTTTAGAAAATTTATTCTTGTCCGAGTTGTTATATTTCTATTGCAAGGTTCCTTTAAAATATTTTTGCCAGAGTGAACAGGGCGATCCGTTACGGTGTACGCACCTGCGCGGTAATTCACTGTGTCGCCACTAGATGGCCGCAGCCGCAACTAGTTTCTCGAAAGAGAAATACATCCGAGGACTGTACATAAGGGGGCTCAGGCCAGTGGTTTTTCACTCTGGTTTCCCTTCAAATCACGCATAAATCTTTCGCCTTTTACTAAAGATTTCCGTGGAGGGGAACAATTGATGAGTCTATAGACTAATTTTTTGTGTGCCCGGCGCAAGCTGGGTCATAAATATAATTAAAACATAAATCTTTTTACAGGAAAAAGTAATTTCACAAAAAAATCATTGGAACATTCTTTAATTTCTGAATTAAATTGTATTTAATTTCTGAATTAAAGTTTTGTAAATATATTTTTCTTTGAAAATGTACCTGTCTTCATAAATTTATCTATGTACTTGAAAATAATGATTCAAGATATGTTCGTCACATTTGTAATAATTAAAAACTTTATTTAATAGACGAAGTGGAAGGAGACTGATGGGTTTTAATAATTTAGATTCGATAGCTTTATTTAGTTTATTATAAACAAATATTGGAGGATATTTTTTTTAAATTCTTGTTTGTTTGACCTAACCTAACAAACAAAATATGGGGATTCACTTTGACTTTTATTAAAATAATCGTAATATTGTCTGTATATGATTTACATGGAAATTTTTGCTTTCTCACATAACTTTTTAAGTCGTGTCCATAACAAAATATTTTTCTCCCTATCTCTCTATACAATAGATATGTATACTATACAGAACTACAAAAGAACCATTATTAATCTGTGTTTCAAAGTCGGAACCGATTGAAAACATAACTATTAAATATTTATAAAATATCGTACAAAGTGCATTTCAGCTGAAAATAGAACAAGCTTGAATTCGAACAATTACAAATTGTGCAATCTACCAAAGTTACAAAAAGTCAGTAAATTTTTCCAAAAATAAATTATTAAAATTTCTTGTTTATTGTCTACAGGAAGTGTTATCGAAAAGTGAGCACAGCAAAACCTACAGAGATGAGAAGAACAATCAGAATAATTTGTATAAAGTGAACCTAAGGAACAATCAGTTGAAAGGGAACATAATTCTCGGAAATTACGGAGTAAGCATTTTTCTCTGATGTTGTGTATGCATGCTACACGAACGCTTCCGAACTAATTATTGATCGTTCTATTTCCCTTGTAATCAAGAATTTAACGCATCTAGACGTCAGTGAAAATAGCATTGAGAAATTGGACATCAGCGCTCTTCAAGAATTGAGAAGCGTTCGTTGCGCGCGAAATGTTTTAACAGAACTGACGGTCTGCGGAAGAAATCTCGTTTCCTTGATTGCCGGAAATAACAGTAAGACCTTTACAATTTTTCCTTTTCATACACCATAAATTAATATTAAATCTTACTTAACTCTTTTATAGAACTGAAGAAACTAACCATCGAACCGGTGCCGGTGAATCTCGAGCATTTGGACGTGTCTTAGTGAGTGTTTTTTAATAAACCAGGAAAGTTTTACTAGGTTTTTCGATGTAATTATGTAATATTGTTGCGCAATGAAGTTGAGTCATCATGTGATGTTTTTTAGGGTATCTTAACGCGATTACAACATGTATTTTTACTGAGAAGAATATTTAGAGCTGGTTAATTAATTTAGCTTTTGTGGAGATTTTAGTTGAATAAAATTTCTGTTTAATTCAGTTGAAATAATTTATATCTTATATTTATAGAAATTAAGTTGATCTCTTTATTTGTGAGAATTAGATTGATCTATCTATTTACAGGAATTAAGTTAAAATGTATATTTACAAGAATTAAGTTAATCTTTACATTTTCAAGAATTAAGTTAATCTTCACATTTACAAGAATTAAGTTAATCTTTACATTTACAAGAATTAAGTTAATCTTTATATTAATAAATTTGCCTACTTACAGTAATATATTTTACATTTGTTTGTCACAATATATTTTTATTTTAGCAACAATTTGGACGCCCTTCCAGAATGGACACCAGACCTTCCAGTATTGCGTGCACTTTTTGCATCCCACAATGCGTTAACAGCCCTTCCAGACAGACTGTTAACACAGCCATCGAGACTGGAGGTCCTTCACTTACCCCACAATAGGCTCCAAGCCCTTCCACCACCCCGGAAGCCATTAAACATCGTTCATTTGACTCTACAAGACAATGCACTGACTGCGTTACCGACGAGTTTCTTCGTCAACACCGAGAAGTATGCCAATCAATTCACACGTCATGTAATCTTGATACAGAGCTTTATTCTCATTTGTAACATTAACATTAAATTATAAGATTAACCCTTTGTTTGTCACACCAAAAATGCTTTTGTCATACTTCATATTTTAATATTTAATTTTTCAATATAACCTTGCGTTATTTTGTTAAAATCTCTTTTGAACACTGAACGAAAGAAATTCTTGTGGAGCTCTAATTACAATTAAAATGTAATTATAATTTAGTTCAACTGTTTCAGTTGAGACGAGTATACTCGTCAGATACAATTAACTTGATCTATATCAGTTGATAACCAATGCTAAATTTTATGTCATGTCATTTTCCACCTAATTTATCTACTTTAGTACTTTGGTCATCTTATCAAATACTAAATTAAGAAATTTTTAAATTACAAATCTTGTGCAGTACATTGAATGAAATTTTTAAATCAGAAATTTTGCACAGTACACTGAATGAAATTTTTAAATCAGAAATTTTATGCAGTACACTGAATGAAATTGTCAAATCAGAAATTTTGCACAATACATTAAAAGAAATTTTGAAATACAACTCAAAAATGAATAGTCTTGTAAAAGTCATGAATTGTATAAAAGTCATAAAGACATAAATAGCCAACGTAAAGAAAAGAAACGTAGTGATGAAAGATTTTTTTTCAGAATGAAGGTGCTGAATCTCTCCAACAATCGGTTATCAGAGCTCCCTCCCTTGGGAGAAGCGAACAAAAATCGGCACAGCAACCACAGCGTAGAAAAGTTGTACCTCACGGCGAATTGTTTAACAGACACTGCCTTGGATACTCTAGCGAAATTGACTTCCCTGCGAGCTCTTCACATAGCGTACAACACCCTGGACACCCTTCCTGAAAGGTAGAATTTTTATAGTTTAATCATAATTGCAATTTTGTATTAAGGTTAAAGATTAAGATTAAGATTAATGTTTAAAGCTTAAAAGATTATCAAAATTTGCAGTTGTATAGCTTCGTGGAAGGATCTAGAAGAATTAGTGCTGTCAGGAAATCGTCTTCAATATCTGCCAGACAATGTAGCCAATTTACGACATTTACGGGTGTTGCGTGTCCATTCCAATCGACTTCTAACTTGCCCGACGTTTAATAAAACAACGTCGTTGAAGGTAACGATAACAGGAAATCGTTGGAAGATAATAGGAGATGATTGCTGAAACTGCAATGAACCTTTGCAATTTTTAAACTGAGGCTAAGGCACTTTTAGACTAAGTCACGTAAGAAGATAAATGCAAAAAGCTAAAAGCTAATAAAAAAGATAAAAGCTAAGAAAAAATATATTAAGAATTTGAGAAATTATTTTTGTACATAATTAATTTATAATCTTCACAAGATAAAAATTAAGAAATATGAACATTTTATGATTTTACGAATTTTTGTAAAGGTACTTAAAAGTTAAGTAAATTATCTCCTCTGATTATTATAGTTTGATAAGCTTCTAATCATCGTTAAAGGAGAACGTACATAATCCAAGGGAATGTTAATGTCCAGGTATTAGATCTTGCCCATAATCAACTGGACAGGATAAATTTGGCTACGCTAGTACCACCACAGCTTCAGTTTCTCGATATATCTTGCAATTCGAGACTGCATGTGGATCCTAGACAATTCCAGGTGTATAGATCACAACGACCGATATCCTTGGTCGATGTGTCAGGACAAAATAGACCGAGCTTACCCTCTCATCCCCATCAGCAAGAGATTGTTTCCGCTGAGAAGGGTGCGGAACAACCGTGGAGACTCGGATTCTCTGAAACAGCTGGGTCCAGGGAAAGGTAGAGGCAAATGTAAAGTTTTGTGACTAGATTCATAGAGACAAGTTTCATACTTTTTAAATTTTAATTTTGGTAATTGTTAAAATTTTAATTTCTAAATTTGGTTGCTTAGGTAGTTGAAAATTTGGAATTTTAGAATTTTTGAGTTTTAGGGTTTTAGAGCTTTAGAGCTTTGGAGCTTTACAATTTTACAATTTTACAATTTTACAATTTTACAATTTTACAATTTTGCAATTTTACAATTTTACAATTTTGCAATTTTACAATTTTATAATTTTACAATATTACAATTTTACAATTTTACAATTTTACAATCTTACAATCTTACAATTTTGCAATTTTACAATTTTATAATTTTACAATATTACAATTTTACAATTTTACAATATTACAATTTTACAATTTTACAATTTTACAATTTTACAATTTTACAAACATATTAATCTCCCATAAAGAATTTCCAACACGTAAACCCCATAAATGCAATACATCAAAAAATCATTTCCAAAATAACATTGCATAATTTCCCTTCAACTTCTCCAATTTTCCTCACAGATTATACGTCTCCCAAGTCCGAATGCCATCGTTCTGCAACGTGGAGGGTCTTTTCGGCATATTCGACGGAGGATCGAACCAAGAAGCCCCGAACGCTCTCCAAGAGATGATACCCCGTCTCCTACTAGAAGAAAGAACCGTCCGTGAGACATCAAAAGAATATTTGAAGTACACGTTGCTGTCGGCTCACAGAGAGCTTAAGGAAAAGGGTCAAAAATACGGCATCGACGCGACTCTGGTTCACATCGTCAGAATTCAATCGCAACAAGGTCACCCGAGATCGGCGACAAAATATTCTTTGAAAGTGGCTTCTTCTGGAGACGCGAAAGCTGTTCTCTGTCGAGCTGCTGGACCTTTGACCCTAGCACCTGCTAAGAAACTTCCTGTAAGAAATCAGTTGGGGAACGCTGCTATGTTTCCGTTGGTGGTTCCTGATCCTACGTTCGAAGAAGTGGATTTGGAGGATGACGACGAGTTCGTGATAATCGCGAATCGAAGACTGTGGGAGGTTTTGAGTATCCAGGAAGCCGTGCGAGAAGCTAGAGCCGAGGCGAGTCCGGTTTTGGCGGCCAAAAGACTTCAGGATTTGGCGCAGGCTTATGGGGCGGAGGATAATTTGAGCGTCGTGGTTGTTCGGTTAACGGGACCCAATCAGGGAGATCTGGATCAACTTATGAGAGAACTGAGACACGCGGTCGGTAAAAATAGAGGTCAAACTGAAGGTGGTTGTCCTTGTCCTTGTTGTATACCACCCGCTGCTCATAAACCACCGGGACCTTGCTGTTGTCACGCGAACGAGGGCTATTATTTAAATGGCGTGCTGAAGAGCATAGTGAACAGGTGAGAAAGTTCGCGTGGTAATATGTAATGCAAATTTCTGAGAACTTTGGTGGAATACAAAATAGTGCACTTTCGAACAACGGGAATGTTTGCATTCTGTCAGAAAACAATTTCGTTTTCAGTGAATGCATTACTTTTTGTCTTTGTGTACATTTGAGGTATAGCTTATTCTTATTCATGCATATAGATTTTACTGTATTGTTGATTGTTAAAAATTAAAAATGATATGTTAATTATCTGAAAATTACAAATGATTGTCGTCTGATATTATCGGTTTTAAGTTTGACGTTAACATTTTGAATATGTATACACTTGAAGCATTCTGTACACAATTAACTATTTAATAAAGTCATGTATAGTTACATAATTTTGTATTCTACAAAAGGTAACCTAGGAGTTATATTTGAGAATAAAGTATGTTGGTTTTAATTCTTTAACAAAGTCTTTAATTTATCATTTCAAATTCTATTTTGTTTTAACAAATTATTTTGTATCCTCAAATGAATAATCATTTATAAAAGTGTTTAATGATATTACAGATCTAACAAAGCTCACAATGGATCCAGCAGATATTTCAAAAACCGAAGACCTGCACAGGAGAACGAAAGTCCACCATACAAAGACGACAGAAGCTCGCCGAGTGGTCAATCAGACCAGGCTAGCGATAGCACATTCAAATCAAGACATCCTTCCGGTAGAGTGTGGTCCGGAAGTGCCGCTTCTAGGGCTACGAACAAGGCTCGTCAAAGTGTTTTCGTGAACGAAAACGGCACCAGGAAGGTAACTCCAAATCTCTGTAAACACAAAAAACTGATTAATGTGATTCATTTAAAATAATTAATATAAATCGCAGTTTCAATTCCTCAGATATTGCTTGGTAATTATCTGCTTAATTAAAGACTGCGCTCAGAGTCAACACATTCTTAAGATATTGCTACATATCTTTGTTTTAAAAATAAAGAACTTATTATCGTTTTGTAACTAGGTTTCGGCTTGTGTGACGGCGCAGGAGGACACGATGTCGGAAAGATCCGGTGCTCTTAGCGAGGAGCAATTCCGCTGCTGGGAGTACATGCTAGAACAAAACACTCAATTGTTGTTCGACAAGGAATTGGACACTCTAACAAGAACCCCTCTACGACGAGGACAGTCGAGATCCACGCCTCAATTAGGAAGCAATTTGCCTTTTCTATCGAAGAGATTCGGAAGTGCCAGATCTTTTAATCCTTCCCTACCAAGGCCCCCCATCGTACGATTCGGTAGCGGAAGGAGATTACTGAACGGAGGTCCAAATGCGGCTTATTTCGGTAGCTTGCAGAGGCTAATGCCGTATAATCTCGAATACGATTTCGCTGTCATTCAGGAAAGAAACGGATTAGACTCTTTGGAACAGGATGCAACGAGGATGCAACAATACTGGGGGGTCGCCACTACTGAATTGTGAGGGACAAAGGAGTTTTGCACAATTCGCGTGTTGAAATTGTGATAGGGAAATGAAAGGTGCGCGTTATCAGTATTAAAAAACGATACGAAATATCTGATTCATCTTTCAATAAAAAGAGATTGATAAGAGACGATTCGTGATTAAGATGAAAGGATTATATACTGAAGTTATCGTTAGCGATGCATATTCAAGTTCATATGTGTTTACCACGTTGCTTCTTCATAACAACGAAAAGTACTTACCATTGCACGTCATTGTAGTATTTACATTCTACAATGTACATACGTCAAAAGTATTTACATTGCCAAATACTATAAACTGTACCATAATATGGCTATGTAATTCAAACAATTCGATTAGTGTGCTCTTGCAAAAGTTATGGATGTAAATATATGCTAATTTTAAAAAGGGTACTAATACGTCAAAATAATATGGCTATGTAATTCAAACAATTTGATTAGCGTGCTCTTGCAAAAGTTATGGATGTAAATATATGCTAATTTTAAAAAGAGTACTAATACGTCAAAATTATTGTATATAAGTAAAGTTTGAAACAACTGATGAGAATAAAATTATCATGATGATAAACTATAAAACACTTGTGACGAGATAAATGGTTCTATTCAGTTAACAAACAACGCGATCTCACAATACTCGTACTTATACACGATTACGTATTTCTAAGAAATTTAAGATATCACTTCAAAACAATTTCAAAGCGAATTGTCCCGTGTCGAATGCGTCATCTCTTCATTTGCATCCTAAATGCGAGCATTCAATGATGACACATGTTTAGATATTGACGGAAAAGATGCATGATGTCTTAACATCTTGTGAATAGAAATGATTCTCTTTATATATTTTTGTACCGAAATGTAGCGACTGTTGTACCTGAAGCTACCAAATAAATAATCGAAGGAGAAGTTTTGTGTTTTTATACGATAACATTTTGTAACAATTAATATCGCTATCGATATGAAGCTGAATGAAGCTCTAACTTAAAAATAACAATTGTGAAATTTCAGATGTGACCTTATAACCTTTACTCTTCTGAAACACTTTTGTGTCTTCAAAAATTGAAGGAGGCAAAGTTAGCTGGAATAGCTTGTATACTAGAATGTTAACTACTGAATACTGCAATAGATTAAAACAACTAAAAAAGTGGCAATATAATGAGATTTTACTGTGAAGAATTTATATATTAATGTAATTATTAATATAAGTTTATCATATGTGCATATACCCATTATTTTATAAAAAGGAGACGTTAATTTATATCTTCATTCGTTGACCCGGAACTAGTACATCGTTTATCCAACTTATACAGTGATAAATAAATCTCTCGCATTCAGACATCATGCAGTTATCACTGTTTTCTTGTCATCTAATGTAGTGAACAGTGGCCTTGATAAACATTATCTTATTTGCTGAACAGTATTAAACTCTCTATTTCTCCACTGCAGTGAACTCTTTTTACCAAATCAGCAGATTAAAGATATAACAGCGAGAAAAGAGACTTTCTTTTTCTCTTGATTAGATCTTGAAAACGTGTCTGACCCTCGTTAAGATAAGTAGACCTTGGTCAAGTATAAAAATCTTAACATTCATCGTTACACTTGATAACAGTTGCAGTATCGATCGTCAAAATAAATCATTTGAATTTGTAACAATTTGAGATGTTAATGTTTTTAACATCGCAATAATGTTTTACGTAACTTTCAATAATATTTTGCGATGTGTTGTTAACGTGATAAATTCGAAGTTATGAAGACTGAAATTGTTGTGTCTTTAAGAATATGTGGTTGCCATTGGCGTCATTGAAAATTGTTAACATTTCCAAAATACTAGATTCTGAAATTATTAAGTGTAATTATTATATCTTCAATCCTCCACATTTTTGAAATCTTAAATTTGTAAATTAGTGTACGCGACCATGTTATAGCATAACAAGATTCTACCACGTTTCAGTAATTTCTAATATAATTACACTGAGGACTCAATCCTTACCTAATGATTTCAATAAATCAAATCACTAATCAATCATCTCAAAATCCGAGACATGCTGATTATTTAACGTGCCATTGTAAATACAAAAACAGGTTCATATACCCGATAATGTTAGTATGTACTTATATACTTTATTTGTGCCACACCCCCGGAGCCGATAATATGCTCAGCCAATATTTTTGGATCGTTGAATAATTAAACAGATAGGAGCGTAATCTCGAGTACTCTTGCTATCTACAGTACATATTAACAACATCTGGTGATCACAAATAATCGCGATGAAGTCGTTGTAAACGACTGATAAATTTCAGAGACTTTGTAATCTTGATGTTGTAGTACGAACAATCGCACTTACGATTTAATTACTCAAGATTTTTCAAAATTTTGTACGAAGATAATTAACTAATTAATAGGAACGTGTACTATTTATCACGTGTAATATGAAAGCGTTCGAAGATAAAACCTGGAAAATTTTATAAAAATTCATTACGTAGTTTATAATAAATATTAACGATAACAATTGTTATATTTTTATTTCTAAATGGAAAAATTTTGATCGTGAAATAATCCCGGGAGGAATTTGCGTAAGATAAATTACCAAGTGTCAGTGCAGTGAAACGTCTA
This sequence comes from Megachile rotundata, assembly GCF_050947335.1. Taxonomy (NCBI): domain Eukaryota; kingdom Metazoa; phylum Arthropoda; class Insecta; order Hymenoptera; family Megachilidae; genus Megachile; species Megachile rotundata. The sequence goes on from NC_134986.1 coordinate 8,564,708, forward strand.
TAAATACGTCAAATATATTATTTATATGTCTGATTAAATGTCTGATAAATATCGGACGCCAACAATTATTGTAAAATAACGGCAGCTGTTCCCTTGTCGCATTGATTAGAAAGCAGAGCACTCACATCAACTTTTCACGATAAATATATTGATAACAATCAAAGTTCAATTGTAATCTACTCGAAATTTGTAAATACTTCAAAATATATCTGATCTAATCATCAAAAACATCGATTCATTTCATCAATTTGCAGAGATAAATTTTAATTGTTCTGAGACAGACTTTTTATGATTGATGATAAAAATATTATCGATCTGCTAAAATTAAATCGAATATTTGTACAGGAATTTTGTGAATAATGAATAAACATATTGATTGTTTGAAAATGATTTGCGGCACGAATCGAATTTCCCGCCCTTTGAATTGCGCGCGTAAAAAATCTACTGCACAGTTATAACAGCTGTTCTTGGGGTATCAGATTAGTATGCATTATGAAGAGCTGGTAGAAAATGCTAAACAATGCAACAGGGACAAACATAATGTGGCATCATAACAATAACTACCAGCTTTGAAACCTAAATAATTACTTATCTGATGAAAAAATATGTTCACTTTTATGATAACAAAATGTAGTTACATTTAACTGCACTTGTTATTACTATTTTCAAAAGAATTGAAAGAATTATTGGTTGCGCAATTATTAACAGAATTTGTATCAAAAAGTAGGTTGATTGTGCTATCTTGGTATCAGGGGAGCAGTTCAGTATCAGAGGACCTGCCCCAAACAAAAATTTTAGTTACGCCAATGGCGATATACAAATTGTGTATGACGCGTTTACACAGACAGTCGTGTATACAACAGTTTGTATAAATGTAGAACGCATTGGAGAGTCACGTGCGTAGGTATATGAGGAAAGAAAGAAGAGTGGGGAGTTCATAGGGTTTGCATAACCTGATTGAAATCCGACGCCAACAGTCAGTAGTATTTCGTCGACAGTGACGGTTCTGGTGTTACAGTTACTCGTCTCTCTCTTTTCTCTCTCTCTCTCTTTTAATTCCTCTCTTCGTTCCTCTCTACGCCTCTCGTAGTTGTGTTCGTTACATCCACAGTCCACACATCGCGATGTGTGCGCGTGTCACATATTCATCGGTGAAATACCACGTGTCCAATTTTTGATAGCTAATTCATTTGCTATGATACCTATCAGAAGAAGAATTTGATTTTGGTGTACGTGAAAAACTTTAGTGAGTAATATATTATTCTATATACTATCACTATACTGTACCATTATTGCAACAAATGTGTTTTTGATGTTTGGTTTTTGATATGTGACAGCCTGTGTGACTGCGTCAATTTGTTTTCAAGGTGTGTTTCAAAGAGTTGCTTCGTCATTTGTCTATTTGTATCACTCCCGTCGAAATTAAAATCAATAAATCCAGCGTTTACCGTCTATGCAGTGAAAACTCTTGATTAATTTCCTTTTTGTCAACTGTCGTATTTTTTGAAAACTTCAGTTCACAATATTTATGATCCCATTTGTTTGTGAAATAAACATCCATCATGTTTTCTGATCCTATGTCATGATTTATTAAATACAACGAAAGACTTTAAATTTAATTAGTTTCACTGACAGTTTTAATCTGTTGTATAGAATGTTCTTTAGATTTAGCTTTGATATATTAAATTCGTCTTTATGGAATCGTATCAAGCATAACAGACTTCACTAGGGGAAAAAATCCTCACTAGTCACTATAATGGTTGTGATTTACATGCATGCTTATTTTACACGAATTCTGTAATCAAATTTGAATACTATTAGTATACGAATACTCGTAAAAATATTAAAAATAATTACCAAAAATAATAGATACAATTTTCAATAATTAAATATTAAAAATTTATTGATTTTCAAAGTAATAAATTTCTGAATTTTTTAATTTAGAAGTTTCCAAGTTTCTGAATTCCTAAAATTTTAAATATACTAACCAAAAAAACGGATCCTAGGGTTTTTCTATCTCATCTTCCCTAGGGTAGCCTGCTGTAGTCCGTAGTTTACATGAAACTATAAATATGACAACGAAATCGTGTGAATCCTTTCATGCTAAATCGAAAGTCCACGGTCGATGAGACGGCACGGCTCGTTGGGCCTTACGTCAAATCACTGCATACACAATGAAAATACTTTCTCACTGATCTATAATGAATGCGTACAATGATGTATAAAATTACCTATAAAATCTTTTATTACGTATACTTTAGAAACCATAACCAAGTAACGAGTTGGATTTTGATATTTTATTCTTGTCGCATTTTTATCGATCATTGTGTACCAATGTCCAATTTACACGAACTGCAATAAGTTTAGCTCAGGATTCTGTGAAAAATAACAAGTTCAATGTATTTTCGAAGAAATTCGCTGCGTGCACAAACATTCAGAATAGAAAAACACATGTTAAAATTTATATCAACAGCTTCTGCGAACGAAAGTCGGACAGGTTTTTAATAACAGTTTTACGAAAGTAGATAATGAAGAGACGTAAATAAATGATGTAATTAAAGATTTCGTAATGACAAATCCCGAATTTGATGAGGAGCGAACAAAATTTCTTTCGTGGACTTTGAACTACGCACCATTCTCTTTTTGTGGGACACAAAACAAGTATTATACTCTCACGTTTGAACTCGATAAACGCGTGCAGCTGATTGTCACAAACAACGTTTCCTGGTTTTGCGTCAGTTCACTATCTCGATAAATTGTTTCGTAATATGCCTGCAAATGTATTGTTTAAAAACATCGATCTACGGAAAAATTACTTGAATGACAGCCGTTATATTTTCTGCGAGGTATACACAGAAATCAAAAGAAATCTGAAGATCAAAATAAATGGTTGAGACCTTACCTCATACATTAAGTATTTTTTCTGACATTCAACATATATCAGCCGGAAGCTAATCCAGTCACTCTGTTTTACCACACCTTTCTTTATCTGTTTTGAAATCTGGTTTCCTTTGGTAAAATATTTTTCGTATCTGACAACGGGTTGTATTGGCGCTGACGTCTCAAATTTAACGAATAAAAATTCCTGCGTAATAAATAGTAAAATTGATAAGTTTCGTTCATTGGCGTAACTACGATTTTTATCTAAAGTGGACTATGTCTCCTAGTCTTGCTATGGCGACATATTTTAGAAAAATGATATAGACAAATATGAAACTATGTATACGTGTATCTTTACATACAATTTTTTGTAATATCTGTACTTGCATCAGACTAAATGAGTATACAATTTCATCACGTGCAGGTATTACACAAGAAAGAGTATAACTTTATACGTTAGGGAGAAATTTTTGAATCGTATCACCCGCATGTTACAAGCAACATGATCTTGATCCTCTAACCTTAAAAATAGATCTAAGAAAATCATGGTGAGATTAAACAGAAGGCGTTTCCATACATGTGAAAACGATACATGTATAATATTTAGATACTCATGTATAATCCTATTTATTAAAAACGCTTAAATGAAAAGAAAATTAATAGATGCTTTTTGCATGTAATCGAATTTAACGTTTAGAATTCGTGACTGGAGAAGTGTAAATAAGAATTCATTTAAGCGGCACGTGGTAGTATACAATTATGTTAATGCGTAAGCGAGTAATTAATCAAGCATGTTCAAAGGTACGATCTTAATAGTCATATATTGTGCAATGCAGTAAAATGTGAACGGGAACTGCTCTTCGTATCTGTTCATGGAATGCGTAAGAAAACGGTAGCAGTGGCTTTTCTTGGTACATTGTTGACGTGCTGCAATAGCAAAGTACGAACGTATACTTAAGTATTATAGCTAGTGGCGTAACTTTGTACAAAATAGTACCTATCCCCTCCTTCTTCCCCTAAAATACAATCTCGCCTTTCTTGTGCGCTATGAAAGGTTGTAAGATTTCATCTATTAAAAATTTTTTAATTCTCATCCTAAATTTTGAGCGATTCCACTCTAGTAAAACTTTTAGTTACGCCAATGATTATAGATATAATATATCCACGTCAGTGGCAATGGAACAATAGTCACAATAGCCGCGTGCCATAGTTTTATTTCCTGAAGCGCTTTTTTTATACCTTTGTTAAGAATGCACCACTATATGTATATATCTATTCCAACAGATCGATAAGTAACATAGCATGACATTATGAAGTACACGTTACTCTAAATATTTCTTTTTTATTATTGTTGCATATAAACGTTGTCTTCTATTTTCTTAATATTTTTGTTCAGTCACGTAATATTATTTTTCAATAACTATTTAGATATATAAATTATATCGATATATACAATTTGTCGATGGTGGATCTGTAAAAATATTAAACATTACAAAATTAATATAGACATTTTGCAAAAATTTTATTAACAAAATACGAATGGCAAATTAATTTATGCTACATAATTTATGAGAGACAGTTTAATCGAAATGTGGATCAAGAATACTTTTGCTGCTTTTAGATATCGATATAACATTTTATTGCAATGCCATATTTTTACAGCTACTATTTTGCAAGATTTATAAATGACGCTTACCTGATATTTTACTGAATCTCATCGTTTCAAAATGATGACATCAAATGAACGAATATTGATTTTGCGATGTTCTTTAAAAACATTACGGTTACTTTACATTTATATTTGTAAATGCATTACGTGAGTTGATTCGTGTATGACATAAGTATCCTTTCTGTCATTTTAATATTCACTGATATGTCTAATCATCATATGAAAAATGCAATAACAATACATTTCTTATGTTTCATGGTCTGAAAAAAATTATGATCTTCTTAGAATAACTTGGTAATGAAAGAATATCAGTTATCAAGTTATTGACGGAAGTGAAAATATTAATTAACAAAAGTTGAGGAGCACTGAACAAGGCATTGAACTGTAGCCAAGTGAGACGCGTTATACATACCTAATCATTTAAATGTAATTCTATTTCAGACTACTTATTTTTAAAAAATGTCTACTTTACGGCCAAATACGCAAAATTTATGCAGAAACGCCTGACAGTATTATTTGCCATCTTCGGTTTCTATACGTAGTTTCTAGCTTTTTATTTTAGAAACGTAACTGAAAAAAAAATTAATAATAATTACCATTGCTATTATTATCATAATTATTTAAGCATACGCTGACATAAATTCATTAAAAGTAAAAATAGTTTGTGTTTTTGTACTCTGTGCACTATATATTCAGCGGGACATGAACTGCTCAAGGTCATCCAAGGTCAGCAGTGAATAGCCAGAAATATTACAGTTATTTATTTCCTGCCAGAGATTCCCAAAGTATGGATCGTAAAAAATTACCGTCTTCGAAAATGTCTTCCAATTTATAATAGTATTAGAAGCTATTACATCATCAAAATACATAAGGAAATAATAAAGTATTTAAGAAGGAAAAATTCTTATAAAATAAGCATATCTACTGATTCTCGCAATATTTTACTCACATTCGTCGTAATATATAAACTTTTTGTCAGCTACATCTATTTTGTTTCTAAGTCCACATTTGATAAACTTAACTTCTTTTTTTCTTAGAAAAAGTTGAATAACAAAGTGATTATTGTCATGCACATAATTGAGTGGCTGTCATAACTTTGTATGATGCAGTCGTTAAATGACGTTGACTATACACTCGACGTCCGAAAGAAATTAATAAAAGAAACTATTCTTCATTGTCTATCCTTAGCTTCCGTAGCGTGAGAAACCTTTTATAGAAACCGTATTGATTTCTTCATTTGTGCCAAATCAAGTGCTTTTAAAGAACGACTTGTTCCTGTACAAATGCTTGAAGTGGACATGAATTATAGAGTATATTTGCCGTCCGAAATGTGGCCTTCCAGTTTCTTAAATTGTATGACCCTTAAAAAAGAATATCATACATATAAATATCTGTTGCAAATAGCAGTTCTAAGTATAAACTTGTGGTTAGAGACAACGAGAAAAAAGTTTTGCGCGCAACTTCACGCCAGATTTTCTCGCTTGTGTAAAGTGTAAATTTTCGCGAATACGATGAATCATTGCTCTCGACCAGATAGATTAATCGAACATATCTGCCAGAAGACATCACGTGCAACGATTTCATACAACGTGCATCGCACTCCTCTTCAACAGTACCTATAAAATAGAGAAACAACTATTATTAATCATCGCAAACGCTTATGATTATGCAATTGTCTTTTTTATCGTAACACTCTCATATACAAGCTTTAATTGTAGAGACTGAAAGCGGCTTTCGTAGAAGGCTATTGTATCACAACCTAAACCAGAAACAGTTCAACATATTACAGAAACAAAAATATTATTTTACAATATAAATTATAACATTGTTAGTCTATCTTTTCCTTTAATATCAAAGTAATACATTTTCGTAGAAAGATACTTTTGTAAATCTTAAAACTAGTTTAACTATAGGAAAGAAGTAATGATTTATAATAAAACCTTTTGTATTAATTCAATTACGATTTAACTGAATCACCTAACGCTGATCTAACCTAACTCTTACCTAATTTAATTACGACATGTGCTACAATTTATTTTTAGAATTGTTAATGCTCTAAATTGTTTGAAACCGATATAGTCAAAATCCTTAACAACCTGATAATTTACTCTCAATCTTTATACGGCACTTGACTATCTATCCACCTTTCACGTTTCAACGAAGTCGAGCCAGACCTGTTATTACATGTTCTAATATAATGCAACATTATATGCTTAGAATGTAATATAAGATGTAATCCAAGAAACAGATGATTGTGCACAATTATATTGCAGTAAGACAGTGATGAAATCCTTTCAACGGTTGTTCACCAGTTTTCAATCTTGTCTTCCTTTCTGCAAAGAATAAAAAATATTGTATTAACTTTACTAAATAAAATTATTGTATTAACTTACTTAATAAAATTGAAATAAAAATAGAAAAATATTAAATTAAGGAAGCTATAAAAATAAATATGAACAAAATAATAAAAATAGTAATGCATATAGCGGTAAAACATTGCAGAGAATAAAACAAATTTTCTGATAATTTTTAATCGTAATTATCTGAATATTTTTGTTCTACAGTTGTAAAAAATAGGTAGTCGTAATGACGGCAAATCATCCTGCATTGAATAGTTTCCTCTTTTAATGCGTCACAACTCTTATCGTAGTCCCCCCCGTGGTCAATGCGGACATTTTTTTCTTAACGAGTACTTTCCTGTGGCTCTTACCCTTCTTCCGATTAAATGTATTACAATTCGATTTATCATACGTTTGTCCCACAGAAAATTGTAGAATAATAGCTCCTAGATAAAATAACGCCTATAATTATTATTTAAATTCTACAGACGTGTATTTCCATCGCAATTAAAAAAAATAGTTTCTTGACGCATCGACTGTTACGTTATGTATTTATCCAACTTCGCAGTAAAAAAAAAACTTAGTTTTTTTATTAAAAGTTGACGCATTCAATTTACGCTTGTTATTAAGAACGTAGCATTTTCATAGAGTACTTGAGAGGAGTACTGATTTATTGTTATACCATGTATACCGGAAGTCCTCCAAATAAGTAGAAACAGAACCATAAAATTTTACGGGTCACCTGTCATGTAATTTAACAGCGCCTTATCTAATCATACCTAAAAAGTTTGTACTGTATTAAAAAATGTTAAAATGTATGCACTGAAGTTTTTATGTAACACTTTTTCAAACAGTTCAAAGTTCTACTTCATGAAGTAAAGTAATTAAAAGTACAATTATAGTAGTCATGATCATATATATAATAAATATACGGAACTTACATAAAATGCAAGAAAATAAAAATTTTGTATTAAATTTTAAAGCAATATAATATATATGTATATTACTTTTACTCGATAATAAACCGTTTTGTGTTCGTCGCAGTATGGCGGACAGGAAGTAACTACTCGAAATTTTGTGAAATCAAATTCAAATACGAATATTTCAAGCACTCGCGTTATATGAAACGTTTTGATAGATTTAATACATTTATTAGAATTAATTTGATTGGTGGTCTATGTATATTTTTATAAGTTAAAATATAAAAATGATAGTTTCTTAAAGCAGTAACTTTAGTACAGTTCAAATTGGTGACTCTGTTGAGCCATCGATGTCGTCATTTCCGTGTTCACGACGTTGCCAGATCGACCATTGTTTCATTTGTGGAGAAAAAACTACTGCTGTGCAGTGTGTTGTGCTAGTGGGTCGTTTCATGTCAGGTAAAAAAGTCGTGTTGTGCCGTACAGTGACGAATAATGGGAAATTTGATGAAAAATATGGTGCGACTGCTTTCGGCATTCGTTAAATAACACGCACTCTTTTACGAGGTGAAGACCAGGCTGCCAATCAAGCTTTACATGTAAAACCAACCGAGCTTTTTCGACATAATAGGTAAACCGTGTTTCAAAAATAACGTGCTTCTGTAAAATATATTAGTCAGTCGAATTTTTCTCATTCATTGTTCGTTATATTTTTGTCCCGTTTTCCTATGTCCGACATATTGCTTACAAGTTGTTATAGAACATTCTTGCAATAATTGTTTCCATGTAAGTCTTTCCTTAAATGTCTGTACCATGATGTATCGTGACAAAAATGTCTATATCGATATTAAAAAGAAAAAGGGTCCAACTGTTCCTGTAATTCTGCTTATTATATTTACATGTTAGATTCACTATGTTAAATATGAATTGCAACATGGTTGATAATATTTACAGAGAATGTTCCAGTATTGATGGTACTATTGAGGAGGATTTAATTTTCCTGAAAGAAATTAATAAAAAATTTGGAATAAAATTTGTTCATATATGGGTTTACTTTTGAGATAATTGAGCATCAGTAGTTGAACATATGTGTAAGTAATAATATCATAAGGAACATAGTCTAACAGTATGTTCTAATTTCTCAAAACAAAGCTAAATTTGAATAAATTTTATTCTATATTTTTCATTTATTTTTATATATAGGATCATTTCTGCTACGATTGTACCATCAATAGCGAGATACCTTCTATAATGCTGACTTGTCTATCTAAAGTAATGTTAAATTTAATATTAAGCAAAATGAAAATGATACTGTAATTGTTTAGAAAATGGTTGTGTTCTGCTTGTTTGTCTCATATTGATGTTTGAATATTGGTGTAATTTATATGTCATGTTTTGTCACACTGTACTACACTGTACTACATGTTGCTAGTATAGAGTATATTGATATAACATTGCTGACGTTAAAAAAAATTACCTAATATTGATATAAAAACATCCTTTAATCATATACTAATTTTATTAATGAATCCTTTCTTAATCCATTAACCTTATAACTACCATTTAAATACAAAACCAATGATATAAAAATGTTTTTCTTTCATATATATTTTACTTCAATGGTATTTCTTTGATGTAAAACTGTGAAACTAACTTATACTTATATATATTCTTTACAATAATTTAAATTTTAAATATTTAATTAATTCATTTAAATCCTTATTTTAGTTTGGTTTAATATAATAATATCTAAAATGTTTATAATAAACCTATTCATAATTTTTAAATAAATAAGCCACAAAACAATTAAATATCTTAAACATATTAAAAAATATAAAAATATCTAAAAACTTACAAAATAATTACACTATATAATGTATCAGAAAAAAAATTGTAAATTTGTGTTTAATAATAAATAAATACTTAAAAATAATATTTAAAATTGACTTTTATAAACAAAAATTGTGTATTTAATACCTGTCCCAATAAATTTGATTGCTATTGTAAACTTCCTGACATACCTTACAACAAGTCCCTTATTACAGAAAATTAGCTGATGTGAATTGAACACACCTTGAAACACAGAAAATTGAAAGAGAAAAACAGTGAGAAAAAGAAAAGATAGTAATATGCAGCGGATGTGGTTTATAGAGAACAAAGAGGAGGAGCAATTGAAGCAGCTAGAAGAGCCACATGAGACTAGCTTCATCGAGGTGGCGACTGAACATACATCAGACATGAGGGGATCTAAAAGGGACTGGATTTTTAGGGTCCAGGTACTGAATAATAATTGCGTGCATTCTTAACAGTTTTACTTTGTAATAACAAAAATTTGCTTCTTTTCCTTTATTCGATGTTTGTTCAGGTGCATAAACTGGAGAAAAATGAAGTTTTATACGTGGTGGGCAATTTGCCCGAGCTGGGTGCTTGGAATCACAATCAAGCAGTTCAATTATCACAAGAACATGGCAGTCGGGATTCTCCTACACTTTTTGATAGTAACAGTAGTGCAGAATTTTATAGTGATGATGGACATGCTGGGGAAAACTTATTTGGTGATGTAGATGATGAGTAAGTAACTAAAAAATTCTGTGTTTCTTATAATTATTTATTGTTTGCTCAGCTGGGATGTGTTAATATATAGACATGAATGAAATTGACTGTATATACATGTCAAAGTTTATATATTTCAGAGATGGACAGACATTTTCACAAAAAGTTTCACTTCCCATTGATACCGATGTAGAATTTCGATATTTCGTTGCTGTCATCTGTCAATCCAATGGTACTAAGAATTCGGCCAAAACTCTCATTATTCGTAGATGGGAGACTCATATGGCACCTCGTCTCATCAAAAAGAATGGTATGTATGTGAACATAAAGAGGATGTGTTATCTATAAAGTAATGTTATTACCTTTGACTGTGGTTTCAAATAAAATGTTTATTGTAGCACCTAGCAATTTTACTAGCGATACATTACCAGATGCAGACAAATTTGGTTATTATAATGGTTATTGTAAAATTGAACGAGGCTGGTTGACTGACGAAACTGTGGTACAATTTAAGCTTTTTAATAATCCAATTAAATTATGGAAGAATCGATTACAAAATAAAAAAGTTCACATTAAGGTGTGTGCTTTTAGACTGCATTATTTGTTAATAGATCCATATGTAAAAGTTCAGAATCAAAATGTTCACTCAAATTTTAGATGACACCTGTAAATCTAGTTAGGCACAATTCTTTAGAATTGCAACAGTTTGGAGGTGATTGCGTAGATGATAGTCTTTCTATGGATACACAAGATATTGTTGATCAACCTGCCTTCAGTATTACGGAAATAGCGGTATATATTATTTAATTATATTTCCTATTTTAGTTAATGATTATCATAATTTTTTTTATAATAAAATATGTCCGTCTAGGTTATGAACGACGAAGAGCCCCACTTCAAGATTCAGGAACAATTTGGCCGAGCTTATAATGAAGACGAATTTATTATCTTCAATGTTGCGGTTCGATATCCCGAAACTATCGTAAGTATTCACATAAAATATCATCAGGAAATCATATTAAATACACAATTCGATGAATAACCATTGGTTGGTATTTATTGCTTGCATTGCTTGTAATTCTTATATGCATTATGTACATAGGATAGATCTTCGATTTTTATTCCAAATCAACATTTTCCGTTTTTAATGGACGGTTCTGCAAATGGAAACATCAAAGGCATTGACTTCAGTCATCATATGCTAACTGTATAAAAAAAAGATTAAAATAAAATGTGGTGTTTTTTTAGTTTACCTCCCTAGCATTGATGACAAATGTACATCTTTGTTTAATAGAAATGGCAGATAAATGAACATAATATTGATAAAAATTGTAGGCATGACACAGCAATAAATGACAAACTAGTGGTAATTCATGAGAGAATTAGATACACTAAAGATACGCATTGACCATACCATGTGAGTTTTCAGTAGACCACGAGTAGGCTGGCCACGTCTTCTCTCGCGACTTGTTCAAATTACTTGGTAAAAGATAATTAAACTTGTTCAGCAGCTATTGCCCTCCTTGGAAACCAGAAGCGATGTCACGCGCACTGGCCTGGAATGAAGACAACCGTCAGCTTTGTACAAAGCAAGACCTCTGGTGCAAATGACGATGCTAACATGCAATCTGATGTATCGATGCTAAGCATCGTCTACCACTTTACATCTGTGTCACATGACATCACACAGAGATATGATGGTTTTGATTGTCGTTCACCCTACCGCACCTATCCTTAGGCTTAGTCTCTCGTAAATCCGTAAATTTTCTCTGAAGTACGTCGTATTGTTGTGACTGAAGATAATGGATGTGGTTCAACATACTTATCATCCAGACTACGCGATCTATTGTAACGTGAGATCGGTTTACGCGAGTCACAGCCGACATCCTAAGCAACCCTAAGAAATTTAGAGATATCAACGCTGTCACACCTCATATCCATCTGTGTGCGTCGAAAATGGTGAGGCTCCCATCACTCCTATATCCTTTTAGTGTACTACTAATATTTTCTAGCTCTGACCAACTCTACTGTACCGTACCTGACACCGCTGCGCGGACAAATGCCAGACTAAGCTGTCAGAATCTTCTGAATCTGAATTACAAACCTTGCAGACTTGATATCGAAATTTAATAATGAATGATCGGCAGGTGTTGCGGGATACGCGTCACCAGGCAGAGTACAGCATTTGGCAATTATTGGTCTGGTTCATTGCTAGATTATGTAGGAAGTAAATTATCGTCCTTTGTATCGTCGGTCACTGATAAATTTGTTGCTCTTGCCTACAAATTGCTTCAAACTGCCAAAGAATTTAGAAAAAAAACATAAGATGTACAAATGTCTCAAATGATATAGTTTAATTCCTACGATTTTTAGTGATCAAGGATCGTTGATAACGTGTCGTAAATTGCACCACATTTATTAGAATCTTTAATTTCTTGTGTCCTAATTTAGAAAAGTTAATAAAAAATATTTCCTTCAAACTGAATGTCCTTGATCATTGGACTTAATTAATGTTCAAGCAAGCTCTATAATGGATGAGCAGAAAATACTGATGCAAGCATTTGGTGTTGTTTCAAATGGTTGTATTTTTCCATGTATATTAAGTAGACTGTTTTTTCAGGCATATTTAGTGGACTACTACGTGTACAGCTCAAGGTGTTTTCCAGGAGAACCACCAAATCATATCGGTTTCAGCTACATCTTACCTAGCACGTTACAAGCTAGCGTTGGGCTTTTAACAGTACCAATTACAAGCACCAAACATAGACCAATTGGTAATATATTAAATTCTGATATTGACTTTAATTATCCTTTTTGATTGCCACTACAGTTTTGTTAAGTAATTTCTTTGGTCACAGGACAACTTACAGTGGAATACGTTGTGATAAAATCTATTCCGGATTATCCGTGGGACATGAGTATTTCATACGCGAAACATTGGGAACAACGATGGTCTGGCCTGGATGTGGGACACAGAGGGCTCGGTACATCTTTTCAAACGAAGAAGTATGTTCGAGAAAAAGCAGATCTTCTATATTCCTTATACACTCGGGGAAGATAAATATCCCCCCTTAGCTATACTCATGATTATGTGCTAAAACATGCACTTTTTTTTATAGCTGTGCTAATGTACGGGAAAATACAGTAGCTTCTTTAAAGACCGCATCATATCACGGCGCTGATATGGTTGAATTTGATGTCCAGTTGTCTAAAGATCATATACCAGTTATTTATCACGATTTTTATGTATCTATTTCATTAAAACGCAAGAAACAAATAGAGGCTATGGACATGCTGGAAATACCTGTTAAGGATCTAACATTGGAGCAGTTACATTTGTTGAAGGTAAATTTCACATATACATTAATGCACTTTATATTCAGTGTCAGTTTATTTTCATAGATATCATGTGCATATTTTCATATTTACAGTTATTTACAGAAATCAACGTTTACTTATGAAATAATTAATTTGTTTTATTTTGTTACGAAGTAGTGTTCGTAAAATTTCAGAACGGCGAACAAAAGAGAACATTTATTTTATTCGAAGACTGTTAGTTTCATAAGTTACGGTGGAATGTTAATAGAGATCACCTTAACAATCTTTTAATAGGTCAATTAATGCGACACATATAATTTTGCATCTACCATTAACCAATAGAATGCGGCTTCTAATAATGCTACGCGTATTAATAAAACAGTCTCCGCTTTTTATGTCCTTTTTTGTATTGAAGGAGAAATCAATCACCTCAGAGGGTTGTATCGTATGTAGATACACAGCCATGCAATCATGAATTCATAGGTGTAACATACCTATTGGTATTGGTCTTTTTTTAATATTCAACAGGATTTTTATTACCCGGGAGACTCGTTGGGTAAGGTGCTGTATTTCGTTGATAAAGCTGAGCAGGGGGTTAACCAACTGGTGAGCTTTCATATCGCTTTTGCGCCGCCTAACTTGTCGCCAAGATGTATAATCAAGATTAGCCATATAAACCACTTGATGCATGCTTGTTCCGAATTTATTCCAAATCCGACTAAAATTAATCTTTGAAAATACATCATGATATGTATTCATTACGCTTCGATTTAAAGCTGAAAGCTTTACTGTAAATCATTGAAGTAATTCTGAATTTTACAAATATTTTTTATCGACGTAATATCGCCAGACAACCTTTGTAAAAGTGCTTTAAAAAATCTTCAAGATCATTTTTAATAATTATCCACCAGTTTCATTCCCTCTGACTTCACGTTTCCGTACACAAAGCGCGGAACTTTCCATCAAGAAATGTATAAATCACATTATCACAGCATGTGAATAATATCATGAGAGGCATGATATTACTTTTAATATATTCACATGACCTCAGAGTGCTTTGTTTGGCTTCGAAAAGTATAGTATGTCAAACATCATACGATTTTTACCAAATTTTATAATCTAATTGAATTACGTTAAAAGACATTTTTGGTTTATGTATTTCTAACAGGTTAACATTTTTCTTGCAGGTTTATCATGTGGCTGAAGGTCGAGAAAAAAATCCGAGATTCTTTGACGAAGATTTGGAAGATCATCAGCCTTTCCCTACTCTACAGACCGTACTTCAAGAATTAGAACAGCACGTCGGATGTAATATTGAAATAAAGTGGACAATGCAATTGAAGGTAAACACGGTAACTTTTTTATTGTTTATTTTCTATATTTTGCTCATTAAAATTGCATTATCTGTACCTATAGGATGGCACATTTGAACTTAATCATCCCTTCGATCTTAATTTATATTTGGATATTATACTCAAAGTTGTGTTAGAATATGGAGGTGACAGAAAAATCGTTTTCTCGTCTTTTAACCCTGATATCTGTGCTATGATTCGTCTTAAGCAAAATAAGTACCCAGTAGTATTCTTGACCCAAGGCATAACCTCAAAATATCCTACTTATCATGATCCAAGGTGTCAAACGATACCGATGGCTGTTAGACATGCTTTAGCGGCTGATATCTTAGGAATTAATGTCCATACCGAAGATATTCTTCGAGATCCGTCTCAAGTTAAATTAGTAAAAGATGCTGGGTTAATTATCTTCTGCTGGGGGGATGATAACAATGATAAAGATACGATTCAACATCTGAAAAAACTCGGTTTACATGCTGTTATTTATGACAAGTGAGTAATCTTAAAATGTGTCAATCATTTCTGCCTCGAAAAAAAAAACAATGAAATTATACTGATTAAATATTTCTCGCAGAATTGACGAATACAATGCGAAGGAAGTTAAAGAAAGCATATTTTTGGTGGATGCAAGAGAAAATCAGAAGGCATTAATTGCTTTGGCACAATGTAATCAAAATTGTTCAGCCCAATCTCAAATTTCCAGTTCTCTTAACTCAGAAAAGGTTGAGGTAAGATAATTTAAATATTATCCTTAATATTTATTCGAATATGACAGCTAAATAGTAAGTAATTTTATTTTAGGATTACTATATGGACATTGATAAATCGCGAAATATGATTACAACAACATCAACAACCTCAGTTGCAACTTTTGGTAAGAATAGTATTGGTGGTGATAATGTATATTCTGTGTCGACTGTTAAATTACCACCTACATGTGACCATCAGGAGAGCGAAGAGATCAGTGAAATGACAAAAGATTTTAGCGTTTGCGCGAAATCCTTCGGCCACTCAGTAAAAGCTAAAAGTATCTCAGACTTAGTTTGCGGTCAAACAACAGCGCTACCAGAAATCTACGGAGAGGATGAATCTGCAAAGGATTGTCTTTGATGTTTCTGTTTCAAGCCATTCATGTCGTTGTTTTGTTTAGACAAGGACTGTCTAGATAATACAGCAGATATTGTTTAGAAAAGGACCTCACAAAAGAAAGGAAAAAACCGAAAAAAAAAATTTTCTTTTATAATTTATAATTACTGTAATCTTTACGAAGGGGTTAAACAGCACTAGTTTCTCCCCTACAGTCCTAGGATCCGTACAATTGGATCATCTCAACGGCCATTATAACGGAATGTACACATACACCAGTGCACAAGAAAGACGATCGATTGCATTTTTCACATCATTTATCATTCCCGCAATCGATCGACTTAATTGTCCATTTTTTTATTATTATCTTACTTAAAACTCTACACAATGGCCTTTTTCTTTTAACGCTAATTGAGTTCAACGTTGGCTGTAGAAGAATGTGAACTCCTGTTATTTTGACTGTGACAAGCGAGTGCTGGAGTTTTAAGTTTTTAGTACAAATATCCTTAATGTTTTCATTTAGTCCATACAAAAACTGTCACCCCTCTCATATTCCTGTCTTTACTAAACATTAATTTAACAAAACAAAAAAAAGCAGTTTGACAAACAAATTGAAAAATATATGACATTACGAGTATGTACTTTTTTTTTCTTTTTTTTTAAATAAGTTATTAAGAAAATTAAAAAAAAGATGATACGATTGCCTTTGACAGCTTCAAATGTTGACAAAGCAGCTGCAGGGTACCTATCTTTCGTAGATATAAAATGTTTCATATTCATTTATTTATATTTCGAAATATTTTTAATATGACATCTTAGAAATCGAAGGATATAAAGATTAGAGAAAAATTTCTTTATTGAATATTTGCTTATTTAAAAATTTTTAACTAATAATTATAAACAAAGGAAAAAATTAATTATTTTTCCAGATTAAATAACACGGTGATTATCATTAAACAATTTCTCTGTCTTTGTACAGCAATTACTTTAGACAATTGAAGATCGGTTCTTTTTTGGTAGAAACATGAAGATTGTTCATTCGCTTTATTAGGGACTACTTTTTCCTATCTGAACTTCGACGTCTGATTAATTTTATATTGTAATAACTGCATCAGTAACAGAATAAGTAGCACGCAAATATCTTTTCAAAGTTTTTGAACGGAGAAGATAATTTTTACCGCTATACCGCATTGGTAGTATGCTATACAACTTAAAGAGAGCGATTGTATCAATCGTTAAGATTCTGGCAGTATACAGAATATCTGTTGGTTTTAGAAAAGTATATCGCAGATATGTTAATGGGATCACATACGTAAGTGCACACGTATCGTGCGTTAAAGCGGGGGGGTTACTGATCTTTTCTATTGTCATAGAGGCTATGCATTGTAATAAACCAGTTGAAGGATATTAATCGGTTCGATAAGTTTGTAATTAATGGTAGAATTTTGAAAATTCTAATACATATAGGTTAATGCGTTACAGTCTTCAAGTGTATATTGATAAACTTCATATATATTTCAGATTTCTAATCTTGTGTCTATTTTTCTTTCCCTGCGAAAACGATAATTTGTTGTGTATATAATGAATAATTATTACATACAAGTAATCGGTCTCGTAAAAAAATTCCACTAATATCTATGCGCACGTAAGAATGGAAAATGATAAAAGATTATTGCATTTGCAATTTTTAATCCAATAGTTTGAAAGCAACTATTGAATATAATGTGTAGTTAATAACACATTATGGATCGATTACTTTTTCCTACATCAAGGATATTCCGAAAGTTGAATACATGTTAACGTGATAAATGAAAAAAGAAACAGAACGGCTGTTTTATTTTTGAAAAATAAAATTTACAAAAGGATTAAAATAGTGAGTATTTTATTTCTGTAAAATTTGTAATATATATTTTTCATCTTCAAATAATTTATTATTATAATTGTGCAATATAGAAAGATGTATAATTAAAAAGTTCCAATATATCTAAAGATTTTAAAAATATCAGAAATACGGCTATAATGTAACGTTGATGTTAATTTCCAAATTAACAAATTATTTTTGTAATGTTAACTATTTAAATGTAAATGCAATCATTGTTACAGCAGTATTTATTTTTTAAATAAAATTTATCTAGACGAATACAAAAGTTTATAATGCGTCTGTACAAAAGCGTTATAATTTCGTTGTATGAATATTGTAAAAGCAATTCTTTCTGACACATTAATTTGTTAGTGCAAACTTTACAGAAAAAATCAATACTTTCATGTAATATGCACATATGCGTACATACATACATGTGCATAGCGTATTTATTTTCCAATTTTCGAACGTCAACCAATAATTTATTTTACGGGACTTCAGAATGCGGCAACATGTATACTGGCTATTACAATAACTAAACATTGAAAATAAATACGTAAACATATGTTTTTAAACAAAATGTAGGTGCAATTTTAATATTACTTATCAGCATACAGCAATTATGAAAAATCGACAATAGATACTTATATTTGTTATAATAAAATAAATTTTTAACAAAACACTTTTCTGTAAAGATTTTCGTCAACTTTCTTTTTAAAGTCACAAAAACCAGGTAAGGTGCCTAAATACATGTTATCATAACTATATCAACATTTTGATTAATGGAACGAAAGTGCAAGTAGTATTTTGAATGAAAACAATTTTTATATGGAATTTTTTCAATCGGTGTCCCTGGAAACCAGGGCCGCCATAAGATTGGTTCAGAGTGTTTTTTGCAGTTTAAGCCTGTGGTTAACTATTGTAAATTTTTGAGCGCACTGTTTACAAATACAGTAGTTTCTCGTTATATTGCCACCCTCACACGAATTAATTCACCCTAATGGCGCTTCTTCACCATCGACACGGAATCCATAGAGACCTCCACAATAGGAACAGACAAAATTTTTTAGCTAATCCAATATATTACTTATGTCAGAAATGTAGAAACTTTTAAAGTTAGAGATGTTCAAGCTCCTAAATTAACAAATCAGATTCTCTTTCAAGAAGCCAGAATTGGTCATACTCAGTGTGGAGACGTTGACACTATTAGTAAAACGAAACTATTTTGGACCCACCTAAAACAAAAATTCTACTTACCAATGAGTCTACTATATACATAAATATATTTAGCCCTAGAAAAATTTGGAACCGGCTCCACAAATGTTCGCGCCAGCCCTGCTGGAAACTTTCGAATATCGAGACCGCGTTCGAAACGAGGGGAATATAATGGCGGTGGAGAAGCCCCCACCCTGACCTCGTATGGAGAGACAGTCAAGGTGTCAACAGGCGAGGTCGAACAGAGTTTAAGCGATAATTTTTGTCTGTCTATATTTACACGTTTGTTTTACTATTTATCGCTTTGTGCTAGGATATATGAATTGTGGTATTCAGGATACATGCTTTCAAAACAATTGGCGTTTGAGAATGCGACTATTCAAAGTATAGCACGGTGCAGATTTTTTTGACGTGTATGTGTGTATACGTACATAATGTTTTGATTCAATCCCAGCTGAGGTTCTATTGTATCTATTTAGTTAAAGAATGATCTTTGATTTCGTTTAGGTGAAAAAAGTGTAGTCAAGTGTTTCATTTCATTGTCATTTGTCACTATAAAGTCTTTTAACACGATATTTATGAACTGACATTTGTTACAACATTTTTTTATTTGATCAGTGTATAAAATTCTACAAATGGTATGCTTGATGCTTGCATGATCACTGTACAACGTGACTGTGACATTTTGCATGTTGATTACTGTTACTATACAATTATGTTTGTATAACAAGCTAAATAAAATTAATTGTCAAACATTTATGTAAATAATTGTGACATATAGATTTTACTGCATGCCACTAAGTATACGTATAATAATTTGTCTATTTCTTGTTTAATTCTTAATTTTGTATATATTAGGTTAACGAATAATAATATCGCATTGTTTTATTTGTGATGTCAATGTTGTAACTGTATGAGAAACGTAATATGATTTGAATAAAACTTGTATATGTAATTATTTTTATACCAGAAGTTTAAATCAATTACATAATAGTAAAACTCAACTTGTCAGTTTATTTGCTTCATCATGTTTTATAGAATATCATGTACCTTATAGTAACAATTTTATTGTTCTTATATTACAAGAATGTGGTAAACATTACATTGTTTTTATGGACAATAAACAACTATACATTAATTAAAATAACAAAAACTATACTTTTTCAGATATGATCCCTTATATGAGTTCTTTACGATATAATTGCTCAAAAAATAATCCAATGAATGTGGATGATGAACTTTATTGTATCAAACAGTAGCGAGGCGAATATACTGTAATGGGGTGGGCCTCATCCACCACAATATGGATTATTATATGGAGTTGCCTATTGCGGGGCTTCCAGTTAGCTCCGCAAACATCTCCAAAACAAGTTCCATGTGATAAAACAAGAAAAGTTTTTACTGAATCTTGGGGAATAATTAGCGATGGACCCTTAGGTTCAAATTATACTCAAGACTCTCACTGTGAATGGCTTATAAAAGGTAAAACAATATCCTAATATATCTATAACAATGTGTAGTGCGCTCAATTTGTGTATTTATAAGTGTTTAATGTGTATATATTTTGTAGCTAACAACAGCCGTCAATTTATTACATTGAGTTTTCGTACGATGGGAACAGAATGTAGCTATGACTATGTTTTCGTTTACGATGGAGACTCTTTTCGATCTCCACTTCTAGGTAGTTTCAGTGGCAAAACAGAACCACAACAAGTGACATCATCATCTGGTTATGTAAGTGAATATGAAATACTGTGATAATAAATTAAACATGAATAATTCATCTCCTGAGATTATGCAGCAATGTTATCATAAATTTATTTTTTAATTCTGCTCTTTTACAGATGTTGATACTACTATATAGTGATACAAATTATGTTCTGGATGGTTTCCATGCAGAATTTTCAGTTACAAATTGTCCAAACAATTGTACAAATCATGGAAAGTGTATTAATAACACTTGCTTCTGTGAAAATGATTGGGGTGGAAGAGACTGTTCTAGAGCTCTTTGTCCAAATAATTGTAGTTACGGCGGAGAATGTGGTTTAAAACGATGCCAGTGCCATAATGGATATTCAGGACAGTCTTGCTCATTACATAAAACACATCCTGAAGGAAACAAGTATGTTATTAATCTTGCTATCAATTTGTATATACTGCTTCAGTTATTTTGTAATTACTGTATCCCATGTGTAGGTGGCATTGGCTTTCTCATTCAGAAGGTGGGCTAAGGCCACGAGCAGCACATACAGCAGTGTATATAAAAGAAACTGATTCTCTCTATGTATTTGGTGGATATGATCTCAATTATATACTCAGTGATTTGGAAATTTATCGGTTCAGTACAAGTCAGTGGGAAAATGAATATGGTGATGTACTAGGTAAGTAGTAAGCACTAAAATTATTTATTATAGTTATAGAAATTATATTACATTTTCAATTAATCATATATTTTTGAAACAGAAGGCCCCTCATCTGCAGAATATTTAGATCCTATGCTGATCGCTACCGAGTTAGATCGGATAGGAGCGGGTACAAAGGAACTATATGGTCTTCGTACATCGTCCCTTATTTGGAGAGTACTCTACAGTATTAAAGACAATAATACTTTTAGTTTACGTAATCATGCGAATCTAGAAAATGGGCAACACGGTTGGTCTGACTTTAAAAACGGAGCAGAGCGTAAAGAACACGAAAAGAAGATCCCGGAAAGCAGAGAAAACGAAACAAGTAAAAGCACAATAAGAATAGAAAGAAATGACGATCTTAGAAGAAAACATGCTAGACATCCTAAGCCTCGATATGCACAAACAGCAAGGTAACAGTAAGATGTACAATATATTTATTAAACTAATATTAAATCAGACCTCATTGTATTTTTATTTCTTAGACACCGTAGAAACCTCGAAAATTTAGATTTTTATCAAGATTTTCGTGCTACAAATATAAGAAGTGACGTATTAAATTGGGAAAGAGAAAACACTGATGATGTTATTGGGGAGAACATCTTCATTCCAGAACCTAAATCAGAAAAGGATGAATCATTTAAACATGAACCTACGAACCCACCAATCGATGAATTACCTAAACCAAGTCCACGATATGGTCACGCTGCTTGTAGATATGATGGTGAGTTGTGTATTCAATAAATAATAATAAGAAATAATACAATTATAATATCATTTATAACTTGCCAATTATAGGTGGTTTTGTTATATATGGTGGAAAAGTACAAGATGGTTCATTGTCGAATGAACTATGGCATTACAATGTTAATACACGATCGTGGACATTACGAGCTAAAAATTCCCCATTTTATCCACCGCAGTTGACGAGACATACTCTCACTTTAGCAAACGATTATATTTATCTTTTTGGTGGTAGCACAGTCGATGGTGAATTTTCATCGAGCCTATATAAGATTAAATTGAATTTATGTGAGTTTATATAAGAAGTGTACTTGATGTGTTTTGAATAATGCTTTCCAGAGAAAATAATTTTTAATTTATTTTTACATTAGCCGATCCTACAGCAAGTACAGAAAGGTGGAAAGAAGTACATCCTCGGGGAGGAAAAGAATTAGACGTACGTGTAGTAGCACATTCAACTGTATACCATCGTGCTACAAATTCCTTGCTAGTTTACGGGGGAGTAGTAGCTAGCGTAGCACGATTTAGTAAATTGTCAGATAGAATGTTTGTATTTCAACTTGACCGAAAAGTTTGGTCCGAAATTCATTATCCGAGAGCGCATTTAAGGGATACGTACGTGCCGAGAGAACGGGCATTTCATACTTGTAATATTATAGGTAATTAATTGTTTATGTTTATTATTCAAACATTTTAAATAATAAAATATTACAATTTTTCTTAAATTAATCTTGCAGGAAATTATTTAGTCGTATTTGGTGGATATTCTCATAGACATAACAAAGAAGAAATTTGTTACGATAATCAAATGTATCTTTACCACTTAGGCTGTCATGTTTGGGTAAATCATGATGTATTAGGTTTAAATGACAAAGGTAATTTATCACTTTGAAAATACAAATAGAAATTATGTAGAAATTTTATTTCTGTTATCGCTAAATATTTATTGTTATCTATAGATTCCCGGTATCCAAAGCAGCAAGGAGTATTTGCACACGCAGCAGATGTACGAAATGGAAATACTTTGTTGTTAGTTGGCGGGTATCATGGAAATGTAAATGCAGATTTACTCGCATATACATTGCCACCAATGCTTGCACCGGGAGACGAAGATTATGTAGAACCGGAACAAATTTGTTCGAAACATAAAAGTTTGATGGAATGTTCAGCTAATCCGGAATGTGGTTGGTGTTCAGCAGATGAGGTATCTATGCTATAAAAGTGACACAGGTGTATTGAAACGTGCATTCTTAAACTCGTAAATATTCATTCCATAATTATTATTCCAGATATGTTATGGTAGAACGATTGGCAGTAACTGTACAACTAATCTTCAAACGACTCGTTGTCCCGGCGTTTGTCCGGCACTCGGGGACTGCCATTCATGTTTGATACACGGTCAACCTGGTGGTGGATGGGGAACGACTTCTCGTGGCAAGAAATCTGTATCAAATAAGTTGAATCTTGGAACTTGTACTTGGTGTGTCCAAAATGCACGTTGTCACCACAAAGATGATAATTATGGAGTTTGTGGCCTGCGAGATGATACGCCGTTACAAATACCAGGATGGTGGGGTTCGAAGGGCACGGAAATTATTAAAGTCGAAGAATGTCGAGAAATGGATAAAAGACCAGGATTAACATTTTTAAAATATAAGCCACCAGTAAATTTTAGTCAACCCGATTCGGTAACAATAGTCAACGCTACTACAGTGGATTTTAATGTTCCATCTATGCAAGGGGCAAAAACTGAATCTGCCCTGGGTGGAGAAATGATAGCTAGATTAATCGGATTCCTCAGACCACCGCAGTACTTCTGGGATAGTACTGTGGAACATTTAAAAATTTGTGTCAGTTATAACAGTGCAACCCTGCACGTATCAAGGAGCGATGACCCTCAAGAATTGGTAAGTTACATTTTCATTTGAAATTAATATAGAAATCATTTATCTGATATTTATGTTTTTTTTTTTTACTTAATCTGTTAGGAGTTAGTTGCGAATTTAACTGCAGAGACGTCGCAGTGTATTCCAACGAAGTGGCCCGACGGGCACCAAATGATGCTATTACCGGGTCGATATTTGTTAGACTTTGAGTCCAAGAGGATGGTTACCACAAGCTACGCGTACGCCAGTAAAATGGAAATTACTCACAACAAGAAAACCGAGAATCCAAAAGTCTTTACATTTGAATATCTTGAACCATATCAAAATGGATCGTGCCATCAATACAAAAATTGCCTTCATTGTTTAACTGATTCTTCATGTGGTTGGTGTGACATTATTAACAAATGTCTTTCGCGTTCCATCAATGAAACAGAAAGTTGTGCAGCCGACATGGAATGGGATGAAGATGGCAATCCAATTCGTGAATGGCATTATTTAACCATCACTCCTTCAACTTGTGCTAATTGTTCCAATTATATATCGTGCGAATCATGTGTTGGTAGCAATTTATGCGAATGGTGGACGGAAGAAGCTCGTTGTGCTCGAATAGGCAGACTACCTAATGCAGTCGTTAGTCTTGATCAGTGTCCAATCCCATGTAGACAACGTTCAAATTGCACGCAGTGTTTGGACGAACGTGGAAGATGTGTTTGGTGTGAAGCCACACAGGAGTGTTTCTCTTTCTCGGTATACACATCTGAGTACCAGTTTGGTTTATGCCGGGAATGGATGGATCAAGCTGGTCTTATGGGAGTGACATCGAGGTCTGGGTCATCTTTAACAGGCAACGATCAATGCAAAAGCTGCAGTCGACACACGAATTGTTCTAGTTGCTTACATTCGTTGAGCTGCGGTTGGTGTTACAGTTTAGAAAATCCGATCATGGGGGCATGCGTACAGGGAGACTTCAATCAACCACACGTCAATTGTAGCTTAGTCATTAACGAATATCAAAATACTACTTTAGAGTCTGACGAATCTGGTTGGGCCTATGCTCAATGTCCAGACGTCGACGAATGTGATCTAGGGCTACACGATTGTCATCCCAATGCAGTGTGCACTAATACTCATGGTAGTTTCAGTTGTCAATGTAAAAGAGGTTTCAACGGCGACGGCAAGGAGAATTGCACAAAAACTTGTTACGAAAAATGTGTCAACGGTTACTGCAGCGAAGCTCCTGATTATAAATGCGAATGTTACCTTGGGTGGACAGGTCCAGATTGCAGAACAAATTGTGGATGTTACAATCATTCCACTTGCGTACAAGGGCCAGGTATTTGCGACGAATGCCAAGATTGGACTACTGGTAGATACTGTGCAGAATGTAAAGCTGGTAGTTATGGTAATGCTACAACACCGCTGGGTTGCAAAAAGTGTAACTGCAATGAACACGGAGACAAAGATCTGGGAATTTGTGACCGTCAAACTGGCGTATGCTTCTGTCGAGATAATACTCAAGGGGATATGTGTCAACGTTGCAAAAAGGGCTATTACGGTGATCCAAGAGACGGCGGAATGTGTTATTACGGTTGTATGTCACGGGGTATGCTTGGAGGTGAAGGAGCTGGTAAACAAGGTCTTGGTAGCAGACACTCGCAGTTATCCTTATGGGAAAGTCATTTTGGAGATTCACCAACTAGAGAATGTCTTTGGATAGTTAGTCCAAAAACGGATCTTTCGTCTGACACTATGCTTTCAGGAACGCAGAGTGTGATACAGTTCACTATACACAGCGATATCAATGTTAGCTGTCAGGAGAACAGCGTTTATGTGTACGATGGACTTCCTGAATTTGTTTCATCGTCAACCAGTCATCAGAGCCAGCTTCTCGGAGTTTATTGTACAGAAAGCACAGACTACCCTGTAACCGTGGAAGCTAAATCTGGCTTCCTTACCGTCCATTACAAGCAGCTAGACGAAGTGGAGGGGTTTAACGCAAGTTACTTGATAATGACTTGCAATAATTGTCCTGGCAATCGGGAATGTCGTAACGGAAACTGTTTATGTAAAACCGGTTTTGTAGGAATCAATTGCGACATCGAAATATGTCCTAACAATTGCACATCGTCTAAGAAACAAGGAGTTTGCGATAAAGGCTATGGACGTTGTGTTTGCACAGCTGGTTTCGGAGGACGCGACTGCTCGATTAAGATTAAGGAACATCAGTTAATATTCACTGAATTATTTAACTCTGAATACTTAGCCGATCACTTGGATCATCTTCGAAAAACTCTGCCGCGATTTGGTCACACGTTGGTAGCCGACAGAAGGGGTAGTCTATGGATGTTCGGAGGATATTCTCTTAGTCATGGTCCTCTAAATGATATCAGGCTATTCGATACCAAAAATAACACGTGGATGCCAATTACCGTGGAATCCACTTCAGAAGCTTCTATGCCTCAAGGTAGATATTTCCATGCAGCCGAGATTGTCCACAGTAGACAACAGATATATGTTTATGGTGGATTGTCTATGAAAGAAGAAGACATTCAAGGATTGTCGAACAACACTCTGAGCGATTTCTGGAAGTTTAGTTTGCAAAATCAGAGATGGATGCAAATTATGCAGGATGAGTCGAAGAAGGAACCGCCACCATTAGCTGGGCATACGTTAACTTTGCGTAGAAGTGGAGAATCGGAAAGTCTGATATTGATTGGAGGATTCAGTCCTAAGTATGGGTATCTTGACACGGTATGGGAATTCAATTTGGAAACGGAAACTTGGGATACAATAAATACAATTGGGAATGGACCATTAGGTGTTTATGGGCATTCGACCGTATACCATAGCAAGTCAGATAGCTTTTATATTTTTGGCGGATACACTTACGCGATAAACCGAACATTTATTTCTAATAAATTATACGCATTAAATTATAAAACTCGGACATGGTCTGCGCTTCCACCGTTTGACGATGATCTTACCGATGGAAATAGTTTGGTAAGTAAACGATAACTTAATTATACTTCTGAGTATATAAAAATTGATATGGATGATGTTTTATTACAGCCACAAGCTAGATTTCTTCATTCTGCAGTTACCACCGATGAGTACATGGTAATATTTGGTGGTCGTCAGAATCCACATAATACTTCTGACTCGTTGATCGCGTATAAATATTCTTGTAATTTGTGGATTCGTTTAATAACAAAAGATATGGAAGTTATTGGGAGTCCACCGCCGCCTGCATATGCTCATGCAATGACTCATGCTGATCCAGAATCTAACGCTGTGTACGTTGTCGGTGGTTTTGATGGTGGAATCAAAAGTCACGTCACTCTAATAAGCATTCCTGAAGATCTATGCAATCTTTGGACGGATAAAATAACTTGCAGAAAGTATTTTGGATGCTCTTTCTGCTCTGTTATCACAATCAGTGGGACTAATGCTTCTTTCTGTTTTTCTAATGAAGTGTCAGTTAACAAAGATGATAGGTAAATATTGTACTCTAATTAAACTAATAATTTTGGTTTTATTCATCATATATTAAATATTTATTATATGTTAAACATCTGTTTTTAAGATACTAAAGTAATCTCCATTTTAATTTAGATGCGATATTAATGTTACCCAAGCTCAACGATCGAATGGGATATTTTGTAATTCAGAATGGATGGCTAGCAGGAAATGTCAAAATTTTAAAACTTGCACAGAATGTTTAGCAGAATGGCCGTATTATAAAAATGAGGAACCAGTATGTAAATGGTGCACAAACTGTCCCAATGGAAAGTGTATACCATCTGAAAAAGTTTGTGATGAATTAAATAAATGCAGCATCAGACAGATATCTATGACAGATGTAAATCAGTGTGGTGAACGACAGTGTCCAGCAAGTGATTGTGAGAAGTGTAATAGTCTTGAAGGTTGCGTATGGACAAGACAGGTTTTAAAAACATGTAAGTTTTTAACAACAATCAAAAAGTGAAACAACACTTATTAACAGTATTCATCAATTTTTATAAATATTTATAGCTGCATTAGGATTGGCAGTAACGGGCGAACCGGTATACGATTGGAATTGTGTACCAGATTACATTTTCGAGAGGTCAAGCATTAAAATGGGAAGTACGCAATGCGAAAAACGATGTGCGGATCACAAAGATTGCAGAAGCTGTTTAAAGGGTACAGGGGCGGAAGGTGGTTGGCGAGAATGTAGATGGTCGACTCAACTTAATGAAGTAAATGAAATATTTTTAAAAATATTAATGAAATCGTTACGAC
Organism: Megachile rotundata; assembly: GCF_050947335.1. Classification (NCBI taxonomy): domain Eukaryota; kingdom Metazoa; phylum Arthropoda; class Insecta; order Hymenoptera; family Megachilidae; genus Megachile; species Megachile rotundata. Next base: position 8,593,217 of record NC_134986.1, read on the forward strand.
ATTACCTTAATTGATCATTAACAAATTCCAGTGCATTTCTCCATCATATCAACCTCTCTACTGTGCTGGAGGCGTATGCGGTTTGGTGTTGCGCAGTTCGGATATGGATCATTGTCCCGAACCGTGTTCTGTTTTTAAACAATGTAGCACGTGTTTAAAACATTCACACTGTGGATGGTGTTCTTTAGATTCAGCTAATATAACTGGTCAAGGAATATGTACAGAAGGTTCACTTGAAGCACCTACAGATCATCCAGCTGGTGGCACATGTGAAATGTTATATTACCAACAATTCCCTCAAACCGAACCACGTACGTAAAAATAAATTGTTATTTTTTCTTATTGACACTAATTCAATTAAATGGTTACAGCATTCATAACTACGATATTCCCATACTATTTGGCGGAACCAGACAATGTCACAATGTTAATTCCTCATGCATCTCCAAAACCGGTATTTTCTTGGCATTATGTACGGTGTCCTCCAGAAGACGAATGCACTAATGGGCACCATACATGTTCTCCAAAAAGTGAAAAATGTTTCAATTTGGAAGAAGGATTTGAATGCATGTGTGGTGATGGTTATAAAACTGAAACGTAAGTTTGTTTCCTTTTGATTAACTCCAGTATAATTAATTTTAATAAACGAATAATTTATTTTTCTTTCAGTCCGTCGTCGTTTAATGAATTTGGAAGGTGAGATTTTAATTTTAAATTCACTATTTTATAATGTTGTCACGATCATTTTTTGACGTATAAATACTTCACTTTTAGAAAAATTTGTGTACCAATGTGTACACAAGGTTGCGTTAGAGGAACTTGCGTAGAACCAAATGTTTGTCGTTGCGACTTCGGTTACGTAGGTGCTAATTGTTCCATTCAGTGCCAATGTAATGGTCACAGTAATTGTGCGGGCCCAGACAAATTAGACGTCTGTTTGAAGTGTCATAATAACACGATGGGACCACAATGCGACAAGTGTTTGCCATTATTTGTTGGAAATCCAGCTGATAATGGACAATGCGTACCATGCCTCGAGTATTGTAATGGGCATACGCGAATTTGCATTAACGAAAGCATGACTGTACCGGTAATTTCAAAGTTAATTTGACATTTTTAAACTATGCATAAGAATTAAATGAATTATATGAGATACTGTTTATAGGATCCAAATTCCATTGACAAAATGTCTATAGAACTTTTGAAGAAGCAATTGGTCGAAGGTCCGGTAGCCAAAGCAAAATGTGTCAATTGTGGTAATAATACAAAAGGTGATAAATGTGGTGAATGCATGACCGGTTATTTTAGAGGAACGGAAGACCCTCGTGCTGTTTGTCGGCCGTTAGTATTTTTCCTAAGTCTTCTTCTTTAGATAGGATTTATGTTAATGTGTTATTTAAACAAAATTTATAGCTGTGAATGTCATGGGCATGGATTCACTTGCGACCCTGTAACCGGTGAAAAGTGTAATTGTGGTAATAATACAGAAAGTGAACCAGCCTGTGCTAGCGGTCCTATGAAAGGTTCAAATACAGGCGGTCCACCATGCTGGATGGTACAATGCAGCAAGTGTAAAGAAAACTATGCTGGAACGCCAACAATGGGACATCAGTGTTACAAAACAGTGACTGCCGATAACAAAATGTGTTTTGACTCTAAGTTAATAGGTAAGTTATTCACTAAGCAACTGTACTGTACTATTTCACCAATTTCCTTCATATTTTCACTACAAAAGTTTCTGTTATATTCATCACAAGTTTTTTCTGTTATATACATCAATTATACTCGTGCACTATGCACTTTAATTAAGTATTACTTTTCTTAAATTGCTACATTCTATTATATCTGAAGGATCTTATGGTTCGTACTTCTCTCACGATGACTTAAGTGTCTCTGATTAATATTTATACATTGTGTATGATAATACATTCTCTTGATCTATTCCAGATGAGTGTAAAATGAAGCCAAAACCATTGAATCCCGGCCAAACGGTGTTTTATATGATACAACCTCGTTTCATGAACGTAGATATTAGAGTTATGGTAGATGTAACTCAAGGAGCTCTAGATCTATTTCTCAGCCCTCGTGACGACTCTTTCGTTGTTTCTTTAAACTCAACAACAGGTTATCAAGATGTACGTACTTCAAATATTTCCTTTAAGATATCGAGGTTGCTTTGCACTATTTTACCTTGATATCAATTTGTCTTCAGGTTGAATTGGACCGCAGATTTGTGTGGCATAAAGACTCTCACAGTACGTGGTTGGACGAACATACACGTAGCCGAATGAGAATCGTCGAATTCCATCCGCGAAATACATTATTCGCACCCAATGCTACTACTACAGAACCAACCTGGAACACTGGTCCTCAATACATCGTGATGGAATGCTACGCAGAAGGTTTGGCTACTTTTTTAACAATCGAGAACAGAAACACGTTCTTGGTCGTAAGGAACCTCACAAATCGTTTGGTGTTAACTTTACCGCAAGATAAACACGAACTTCATCAAACGAAGTTCCATATTGCGTTGAGAGCAATTGATCCCATTTACCCGGAGACGAGTGCACGAGCCGCGTACGGGATGATCTTTTTCCGACAGGATCAACTTCATATCGACCTTTTTGTCTTTTTCTCCGTGTTCTTCTCCTGTTTCTTTTTATTCTTAGCCGCCTGCGTAGTCGCTTGGAAAACGAAACAAGCCGCCGATGTACGTAGAGCACGTAGAAGACACGTTGTTGAGATGTTACATATGGCTAAGAGACCTTTCGCTTCGGCTACCATCATTTACGATCGTGATGGTAACGACTGTAGTCCAAGTTCACCTCAGCGGAAAAGTAGACGTAATAAATTAGTTAACTTTCACAGTGATGTGAAACCGGTGGCGGTTGAGCCTACTGATGACGGCGTTGCAGCTGTAGCCACAGTCTTTATCAGGTTACCAGGTGGTAGACAGGCTCCTGTTAAATTGGCACTTGGCAGCTCGTTGATACTGTTGACCAGAGTGTATCCGGTCAACAGTAGGGTGTTCCTAAGGCGTAGAAACAGTCACGCGTTAAACTGAGCTTCTTTCTGTAAAAACATCTTTCTGCTATCTTTAAGTCTGCTTAAGCTCTCGGAAGAAAAAAATGTAGTGGTCATTTTTTATTTTTGCTAATCGTTCTTCATTGATCTCAAACTTCTGTTTTAATGATCGATCTGTTTATATTATCTGCATCACTGTGCATATTAAAGCATTTCCTGCGAACAGCGTACGTCATTAAATTTTTGTATAAATTTAAATCCGTGATTTTAATCGTAAAATTTTAACGAATGATATTATTTACTATACGTGTACGTCATCGTCGACATTGTTCAATGTTCGCCAGTAATATGAACTTTTTAGTATAATGGTTGTATTATAGTCGCAAAGAAACAATTGTAAGGGTATTTAAACTAAGTAATAATTATTGTATGTATACATATAGTGTCATACCATTCCATGACGAGACTGTATGTTTGTACATAAGGATCTGTAATTATGTATTAATTCGTAATTTACACACTTTTGTAGAACCATTTTATGTAACAGGACATGGTTTTGTGTCTTGGAACATTTATAGCTACTTTCAGCGGAAAGTGAATTATTTTATTGAGTCGTCTTAAAAAAAAATTTATAGAATCATGTATTGAGAGATACGAACAAAGAAAAATGTGAAGGCAACTGCAAGTATTATTTCTTGTTAGCAAGATATTTGTTCATAATATTTTTTGTGACTTCTTCAGAAAGTACATTTAAACTCTCGCAAGTGATACAACAGTAAACAAATTCTTTTTATATTTCAAAGTTGCTTGCAGAAAAATTGTATAATATTGCAGTATTGTAACTTTGCAACATTGTATGTGAAATTTTTTATTGGCCAAATGCAAGAATATTTTAGAGACAACTAATTTTATTGTCATAAGGTATTAAAGCATCAGTCGTTGAACAAATTGTAAAGCTTAAAGTGATAATATTGCAATGAAGATTTCTTTGCGATTACTTTTAATATAATGAAAATTGCAATAATAATCGCATGCCAATCAACGCAACTGGCAGATAGGGTGATTTTCAAATACGGTGTGTATGCGTAAACATATGGTCATGTGTGACTTAGTCTTTTCTTAATTAAGGAGAAATGTAAGAAAAGTGTGTCATGCTACATTAAGCTTTTCGTCTTAAGGAAGAGAAGGATACGTTGCATCTGACCGTATATGTATGTATGTATGCTGTTAGAAGTATCATAAGCGCTGCCATTTGAAAACAAGTTGTGTCCGGATCATTTAAAAATTAACAGTATTAGAAGAGTTGGTTAGAAAGAAGCTCGATAATGTGTGAGTCGAAAAGGTTCCTATACCAAAACAACAAAAAAAAAAGAACTGATGAGGAATAAGGAGCGCCGTAGCATTAACGATATCTATATTATTTATATCAAGAAACAATAAGGATGTAAAGGATTTTAATTAGAGCAAATTGTAAATACAGAAGATGCACATTGCAGATATTTATCGACACCGTATAATAACTTCTAATTGTAAAATAATATATTAATAGCATGATCATCAATATCGCCTCGAATTTGATGGAATAGAAAAGAAAATGTGTCCTTTATCAAAGATGATGAGCCAAGGTTACGTATTAATCAAAACGTATAGATAAAATAGGATTTTGTCATAATGATATTATAATAACGCGTACTAATTAAGAATTGTAATAAGCGAACTAATCGAGAAAGTGAGCCATGTAGCGACATAGATGTAAATATCATGGAGGCGTTTACTCTTTTTCTTTTTTTGCTAAACTGTTACGCGATATCAAACGAGTTTTAATATATATTCTGTACAGAGTGTTTCTTGGGATAGTTGTTATCACAGTTCGAATATTTCTCACTGTATTTCTAGAAGAAGCTCTCAAAGCTTTATATTGTATAGTCTTATCAAATTTTTCTTACATAATTAATTCTTATCGATGTTACATCTGTAAGTCACTATCGGGGTGAAATTTTAATGCATTTATTTTTGATAAAATAATATAGAATCAATAATATTTTCTGTAGATACAGTGTGAAATTTTTAAGCTGTTTTTGGGAGCACCTACGTGTGTGACATTTATATGTTAGAAAAAAAATGCACGGTTGTTCCTTGATGGGGAACGTGGTACACTGAGCAATTGTTAAGTTCGCACGTATAAGAATGCAACATGTCCTATCTGTTGAATTTCGAAATTTATTTTCTTCTTCATGGGTCTTGTCATTACGTTCGTATCATATAATGTTCTGTTACCTATTCACAGGTAATCGTTTACCTTCATGCGACCAACTATCCTAACTCTTCATCAGCGAAATTTGCGCAAAAGTCTGTAAGCATATGTATAAGATATAAATTAACGTATATGTACATTTATATAGATCTACATGAATAGATATATATATACGTGAATATATGTATATTACACAATTTATATATATTACACGATGAATGTATAATTCTCGGTTGTACAGATCTGAGCGTTATCTCCAAAATGTTCTATTTTATATATAATTATTACATTGCATTCAATGTAAGCGATATCTTCCAATGCCGGCATTGCATCGCGTTGATAAAAACGTTTGTAACATTATGAGACACCGTCGTTTATAAAATATAAAGAAAAGGTTGTGAAGTCCGGGTACTGGTATCCCTATGAGGGTTTTACCGGTTTCTCATGGATTTATTTGTATTATGGGGAGGAATATCAGGTTGTGCTAATGAAAAATAATGAATTGTATTGAGACAGCTTTAATAAACATGTGTAAAATTGGGTTTCACCTGATGATTTTTTATTGAATCTATATTTTATACTCTGCATGTAGTAATTATAATGTATAAGCAATGAAAATATATCATGTAAGCATAGACATAAAGATGCGTGTACATGTGAATATATCTTGTTGCTATAGTAACCATATGTCAAAACACTACAAAACTTTGCACAGGATCGAATTTGTACACGTATAGCATGTTTACTTTACACAATGCCAAATATATAGTGATCTTGCATGAAAGCACAAAGGAATTTGTGTATATATTTGCATACCAGTTAAGGTGATAGAAAGTGTAAAATGAGATTCAAAATATCTGCACAAAACCGTAATGGTCATAAACGTTTGGTAACATGTGTAGCATGGAGCTCTGCAGAAGAAATTTATTCTTGCGGGTATGTTTATTTGTTTATAGCAAATTTTGTAAGTTACTATAATAGATCACCTTCTTTTTACAGCGAGGATCATTTATTAATATCCTGGCACTTAGAAGGTGGAATTGCACATTCTAACGTTGTCACTGAATTTCCTGATGATTTTTATCCTACTGATATGCAATGGCATCCACGACCGAATTATGCGCTGTTAATTACTAAGAAGCAATCATTAGATGTACTTTTAATTACCACAGCAGATGGTATTTAAATAATTATAATTATCAAAACACATACAATGAAAATTCTAAAGCAATGTTACTTCTTTGTTACGTGTAATAGTTTTGTTTCATTGATATGTTTATTACAGGAAAGTATCATTTAGTGAATAAAAATGGACGTATAGAAAAGAGTGTAGATGCTCATAAAGGAGCAACTACTGTAGGCAGATGGAGCAGTGATGGCTCTGCACTTCTGACTGGTAATAGAAATATTTCAAATGAACTAATTATTGTTTAATTAATATTTTGCTCTAATTTCAGCTGGTGAAGATGGTTTGATAAAAGTTTGGTCACGCAGTGGCATGCTTCGTTCTGTTGTTGTTAGAGGAACATTTCCCATTTTATCAGCTGCTTGGAGTCCAGATTGTATGACAGTATCATATTCTCAGGGTGTTTATCTAACTTTCCAGTCACTTAATTCTAATTCTAAACCTCGCAAGGTAAAGCATTTCTTTAAACTTAAACAATTGTTTGTAATTAATAGTGATGCTTGAACAAAAATTTGATAGTTATTAGCACATGATGGTCTCATTTTGGTTTTATGCTGGAATCATACACATGGATTAATAATCTCTGGTGGAGAAGATTGTAGATACAAGGTATATACACATGTTAAGTAAAAACTGAATCATGTTATTGAAAAATTTATTCTTTTCAAGGTATGGGATCCTAATGGCACTCAACTGTTCTCTAGTAATGCAGGAGACCATCCTATTACAGCAGTGAGTTGGAGTCACTCTGGAAACTATTTTGCTGTTGGATCATTTAATACAGTTAAACTTTGTGATAGAACAGGAGTTAGTTTGTTTCTTTTATTATTTACATGTCCATATTTCTTTTCCACTAACGTATACATATTTTTCAGTGGTCTCATTCATTAGAGAAAGTCAATTCTGGAAGCATTTACAGTATTGCCTGGTCGAGCGATGGCACTCAAGTCGCTATGGCTTGCAGCAATGGAACAGTACTAACAGGTCACATAATAGATAGGTATTAAAATACATTGAAACTGAATTCTCTTAGATATTGAATTCGCAATGAATGTGTTCCTGATATCGCCAAATACTGCATTTACAATGACTATATCTATTTTACAAAAACAGAAGATTGGAATGGAACAACTATGAAGCTACATTAGTTAAGAGAAAAGTAATTGAAATCAGAGATGTTGGTAATGAAATACGAGAGACACTGGAGATATCTGATCGAGTAGTGCAATTAGAGTTCGGTTTCGACCATTTAGTTGTTATTACACCTGCACAGTGTCACATTTACTCGGTAACAAACTGGAATACACCTGCTATATTCGATTTGAAGAATACTAGTATATCAGCGGTGCTTTTAGCGGAGAAGTACATATCAATTACATTATGCTACAAAGGAAATTAAAGTGAAAATTTCATATGTATTATTTTACAGGCACTTTTTATTAGTTGAGTGGAGTAGTGTATTATTGTACAGTTATCAAGGCAGGCTATTAGGAACTCCAAAATGGAAGGGAATGACGCAAGAACGACTTTACCCGTTATGCACATCATTGTGTTCTGACACTCTAGTTATAAGATCACAGAGCAACGAAAAATGTATGAAAAAATATACAAGAGAATATTTCTATACACCATTACTCATAAGTATTTTCCTATCGCTAAACAATATACATATTTTTTGAACATGTAAAAAGATAAATGAAGAAATACTTTTGAGTGATGATGTACATGCACATTTACAAACATTATCTTTTAGTGCTTCATGTTTTGGAAGTGGCTTATAATAAACCTATAGTAGAAAGTCAACCTTACACGCATCTTCAAAGTATTACAAGGGTTGCATTGAATCATGTTGGTGGATTAGTTGATCGACAAGTAGCATTAATTGATGCAAATAAAGATTTGTTTCTGGTGTCTATACGTACTACTGGTTTTGGGAGAGTATGTAAAATAGGTATGTATTTTTAAAGTACGTTTTAATGCAGAGTAACAATATTACAATATTGTAAGAGTTACAATATTTTTATAATCTTATTTCTTATTTTTAGCGGCTATGACACAAGACATTGCATGGGCAGCCGATGCAAATGTTTTAGCGGCAATGTTGGACGCAACATTATCTGTATGGCTGTGTCCCAACTGTGTGCACTATAGTGATCGTAAAATTATACGAAAAACAAGAATTGATAAAGAAAGCAGGTACCACTATTCATGTCATTTTATGAGACATAATGCATTTGTTCTTATTAAAAATAATTTCTTGTTAACATTTTTAGTGAATTCGGTAAGCAACCAAGTATAGCAAACGTGTATAATGGTATGGTAATGGTAAGACGCGGTGATGGAGCATTAGTAGCTTCTTCTTTTTATACTTTCTTTATTAGTCTTCAGCAGCATATTTTAAATAAAAGATGGAAAGAAGCATTGTCCCTCTGTCGAATTGCTCAGGTAATATCCTTTTCTTTTTTTTTTTAAATAACAGTTATTCAAAATTAAAAAATTATTCCTAGAATGAAATATTATGGACTTGTATGGCCGTTATGGCGACTGATGACAAAGAATTGGATGCTGCTGAAGAAGCATACGCAGCAATCTCCAGATACGATAAAGTCGATTATATTCAGTACATTAAGGTAATACTTGAAAACATATCTGTTTTACAAATTAATCATTAATTTTTTATTTAAAGAGTCTACCAAATAAAACTGAGAGGTTAGCAGAAATGGCACTGCTGTCAGGGGACTTATTAACTGCAGAAGGCATACTTTTACAAAATGGATTAATTGAAGAAGCTATACGAATTAATATTGAAGTATACAATTGGAATAGGTATTTTTCATTCTGTTAATTTATTATTAGGACTCAAGATTTCTTAAAGCTTCATACCTTTTTACAGATCACTAATAAAATTTTGTACCTTCTTTCAGAGCATTAGAATTAGCAATCAGACACAAGAAATATCAAGATGAGGTATTAAATACAAGAAAGAAGTATCTTCAAGTTATTAAAAAGGAAGAGACAAATCAAAGTTTCCTTGCATATATGGCTAATGTTGCTAAATCACAAGTACATTAAATTATTTTATTTCAATATTGCACAGTTTCCAACTTATGCACTTAATATTACATATTTTTGTTAACTAGTGAGAAACTGTTTTCACTAGGAAGCTACCAAAAAGCCTACCTACAAACCAGATGAAATCGATTTGCCAGCAGCAGAAATACAAAAGCAGGAAACCTTGGATCAAGAAATGGATATGTGAAAGCGAAACACTAGCTACGTTTATACGAATTATTTGTTAAAATATGTGAAATTGAAATACAACCAACCAGTATTGCAAAATGTTTCATTTGAAAAGTCTATTAATTGTTAATATAAAATAAGCAACATTACAAACAGTTTCGCTATAAAAAGGTTAATTAAATTCAAAGATGTTTGAAAAGTTTTTATATAATTATATTTACTACATATTACAAAACTAATAGTTTTAAAAATATCGAGATCGTGGCGATTATTAAGATAGTAATCATAAATAACAGTACAAGTTTCCACGAGTACCACGGCGTCTCTTTCGTGGGAGGCCTGTATCGTGTTGCTAAAGCGGACTGAAATGAACAATACATCTTATCTTAAAACATATTGTTTCAATTTCATTGAGTTGAAAGTTTATATTAATATGCGTACTTTTGTACTCTAAAATCTGAATAATTCTGAATAAATCTGAATAATTTTTAAAACTAGTTCAAATTTTCAGAACAAAATACATCAACTCGTTTCTTACCCATCCTCCATTGGCCTGTATCCACACAGCGAGATCCTCCTCCAGAACATCCGTCATACCTGGAATTAAGAAACGTACCAACTGATATTTGATTAATTTTATTCAACCTTACCTACTCTTAAGGAACAACGAATTCTATTATAATTTTAAAACAGTTAATCACCTCTTTGTATGGCAGGTAGGAATTCAGGTTTTCCCTGACGCACACAATCCACTGCAATGCCACCAGCAATCGCGTAAAGGGCTATTACTTTGCTCCAGGTCATCTCTCCATTCCTGATCATTTCCCTGGAGACGTCGACGATGGCCTCACTGGCTGATTGTTCAGAGGAGAAATTACCACATCCAATTTGTCGTGCTACACGGTTGAATAAGTTCGGATGCATTTTTTCAAGCTCAGCTCCTATCGATATTAATTCTGGATAAACTTCTCCTACAACCGCTCCCCCGGGAAGCAGCATGACGCTTCTCATTCTCTTTAGTCCAAGTTTCCGGTGAAAGATCCCAGATCGTTTTAAACGATTTCGAATGTATTGGGCGCATAATGAAGATCCCTGCCAGAAGTTAGTTTAAATTACGTTCGATCGAAAATATTAAACTTTTTATGATTTTGAAGTTTGGAAATTTGAGAATTAAAAAATTTGTCTGCTAGGCTCTACTATGGACCTAAGTATACTGAAGACACTATGGACTGATAATAAAGGATCCTGTCTTATGAAACTAATAATTCACGTTGTTCCCAACGAACCTATTAATTACTGTATCTATCATTACTAGTCTAAAAGTACTGACTAATTGTGAGGAATGCTTAGAAATAGGCAAAGCTGTTATACACTTCAAGGCACTAAAATACGTAAGAAGGACCCATTTCATGTATCTCCTCCAAATATCAGAATTGCAGTTATTTAATCGTGACACTTAAATTACAGTGACATAATATGGCTACCTGAGAAACCGTGAGCTCAACAGAAGCTGAAACAGTCCTCCACCGTATCGTATGAGATATTTTCCTGGTAACAACGTCGCTGACATTGCTGAATCTCCTCCGCGCGGAATCGACCACGTGGAAAGGCGAGACTTCTTGATTGTTAGCGACCGGAAAGGCAGCTAAATTCGAATGCAGCGATAAAGCAAGGCTGTTTCTGCGATAAGGCTGCGTTATGTTCCCAGTATTGTCCTCCAAGCCGCGTAGAGATCCAACGAGTCCAGACATCGAGGAATCCTCTGTGTGTTCGTGCCATTCAGGCTTCTCAGGCTTAAAGAATTTTAATGATCGTTAACCAAAAAAAACATGACACCTCATTTCTCGGTATAAATTCTCCTTTACATGTATGGAAAAGGAACGAAATAATCAGTTTCTTGGAACTTTAACACTTTAAATACTTGTTGCTTGAGGTATCTTAATGTAAATTTTTGGCTTGGCTGATTATTTCGAGAGTTGAAGATTTTTAAAATTGTAAAGCGACGTGATGTTAATTAATAATTTAAATTAGAGTAGTTACTCGATATGTACCTTGAATTTAATATGTATGGAAAGTAGTTTTAGTCAAGTTTATCTACGAAATTACGAATCGGTTTTAAATAGCTGACCGCCAGTATTTTTCTTAACCCGTAACTCGTACGGTGAAGTTTATCAGTCCTCAGTAATTTCACTTTTCAAAAAATTAAAATTCAACTAGTTTTTAAACGAAGTAATACACGTGCACAATATATTTCTTAACTCATTATTTATATATTTCTAAGCATTTTTATAGATACCAGTATACTTTTATTTGATTAAATAATCATTGTACTAGTTGAGGGTGTATAACTAAAATTATAAATATATTAATTGTAGACATATGGAAACTAGCTGTGGAGCACATGCGAGCCTACTTGTGAGGGGAAGAGCACCTCAAGGTCCCAATATACTTTTAATTTAATTAAATAATCATTATACTAGTTGAGAGTTTGTGACTAAAATTGTATATATTAATTATAAACATATGGAAATAGCTGTGGACCACATGTGAGTCTGCTTGTGAGAAGAAGAGCACTTCAAGGTTTCAATACATTTTTAATTTAATTAAATAATCATTATACTAGTTAAGGTTTTGTGACAAAAATTATAAATATATTAATTGTAGGCACATGGAAATTAGCTGTGGACCACATACTGCTTGAAGCAGGGCTCAAGGTCCGAACATCCTCCCTTTATGGTGATCATGGGAGGCGTTACGAAAGAGAATCGATAGAATCTTCTGTCCTTACTACCACAATTGCGGCGGTACGTTCACACCAGGTATCGTACGCAATTATTATTCAACCGGCGTGTATGCTTGTTGTTATCTTGCCTTATTTGACATGCTCCACGGCGCTTTGTATGCCGCCCGCTAGACACACTCCCATTGTGTGCATATTACTCATTCCTATTCCATCATTTGCCCTTCTTAACGAGTCGGATCAAACGTGGCGTGTGTCGTTTCTAAATTAGCGCAGATGGCGAGCTGGCACACACGTGAAATCATGGCCCGTTGAATCACTTAACAAGGTAATTAACGAGTTCTTTGTCAGCGTAGGTCAGCGATAAACGAAAGCGTTTAAAACGCATTAGCCGTGTCGTAATGGTCACCGGTAATTGGAGAAATTTAGGATAATTATGAAACGGGAATGCAATTGATATTTCAGTAACCGGGTAGACGATGCTGTGCGACGGTCTTTGTAGCAATTAAACGGGAATGCTGGTTGATTTTCAATTAAAATTCAAGGAAAATGTAATGTAATGAAAGTATGAGTTTAAGTTAATTACTACAAGCTTAAGGTTAATTCAAGGGAAGTTTTTTGATTTTAATATCCAGATAAGAAAGTTATAAACTTTTTGGTAGTAAGATTGTAAATTGCTATTAAGCTGATGGTTAGCTCAAGAATGTGCAGATGTAGGTTTATTATGTTTAATCATTTAAGAATTTTAGGACCTTGAGAATTTGAAATTAAAAAACTTGGGAATTAAGAGTCGAGGTACGGATTTTTAAAATCTGAGAGTTTTGACGTTTGAGAAGCTTAAAAATTTAGAAACCTAGAAATCACAACAGGTAAAAAATGAGCTTCAAAGTGTCTACTTCCGTATCGATTAAGTGTTATCAATTATTAATGACGTTCACTGATCAATTATCGTTTGAGTGTCTACGTGATGAGTTTTGATTGTTTCCCACGCACTAATCCCTCATTTTAAAACAAAATAAAATTATGAAATTTCTACCCATAGAAATATTACACTTGCAAGCATCCAAATTTACAAACTTTAAAATTGACTAATTTGAAAGATTAAAATTTTGCAAATATACAAAATGAAACATCGAAAATAAAAATATTAAATTTGCGGGACCAGAAATTCAAAAACCCAGAAAATTCATCTAACGTAACATATTTGCAAATTAATTAGCCATTAGTGCCCATTCCTGATATCGAGTTCAACGACCAATCGAAACAATACACCGTTGTACACTAATTGCCACAAAAAACTCGTAATGATAAAGATTACAAGAGAAGTCTGTGTAAGATATTAAAGAAAAGATTTGAATTAATTTACCGCTGCGGGTGTCATTTCCTGTTGGACCACCAATCGAAAGTCCGGCATCATTGTAATTAACACGCTCCCGCCTCATTACTCACTGTCATCTAACTTGTTCCACATACACATTATATGCGTAACATGTTCCTGAATTATCGCTTATCAACGGTGAGGCTGCTGGCCGGCCGATTATCGTTCGTGGAGTGTGCGCAACGGCGTGTTAAATCGTTTGTTTTATCAATTTCCAAGGCTTATTTCCGCGCCACAATGATCCCGATAATGAGCACGTACGTCATTTTTGCATTTTTGCATTTCTTTCCTGACCGACGCGAGGAGAGCCGCGAGTTCGAGTCACGAAAGACGATCCTCGCGTCTATCGCGTTGAAAGCGAAGTCTTGTTCTTTTCAATTGAAAAAGGAACAAAACAGATGATAATTATGCACTTTACATGACTACGTTTGTACACGTTGAATTTGCGAAAGACGATGAGTGTTTTGAGCTTCTGTAATTGGTGGAGTGTCTTCTTCAAATTGAGCAAATTAATTATTGTTTTCAGAGTGACTGCTGGTTGTTTTGGTAGTTATGTAATTCGTAGAGTGGATTGTTTATGACTCTTGTTATATTGCCATATTTGCATGGACTTAACTCGGTAATTTAGTAATTTTCAAGGTTAAAGTTTGAGTTAAAGTTTATGTACACACTGTACTTTTAAATTTTATTATCTCACTTTATTATTCATAGAGTCGGATTGTTCAGGACTCTTGTTATATTGCCACTTTCGCATGAACTAGCTAGGTAATTTAGTCATTTTTAAGGTTGAAAATTTGAGACTTTATATACACACTGTACTTTTAAATGTTATTATTTTACTGTATTATTCATAGAGTCGGATTGTTCAGGACTCTCGTTATATTGCCACCTTAACATGAACATAGTAGCTTGGTAACTTAGTAATTTTCAAGATTAAAATTTGAGACTTTATGTACACACCGCACTATTAATTTTTATTATCTAACTTTATTCTTCATAGAGTGAAATTGTTTATGATACTCTCGTTATATTGCCACCTTAACATAAACTAAGTAGCTTGATAATTTAGTAATTTTCAAGGTAAAATTTGAGACTTTATGTACACTGTACTATTAAATTTTATTATCTAACTCTACTGAGAGATCATAACGTTCGTTATTATGTACTTCTATGACCAACGAAGTCATTTATGAAGAAAATCTGTAATTACCGTAATTAGTATGCATTTATTCGTTGTGCAGTTGTACTGTTTCCTGAAACAAGATGTACTTTTGATTTCTTTTTCTGTATATTGCATCACTTACGTAAGAGAGAAAAAAGTGTATGAGATAGAAACAAATTTCTTAGATTATATCGATTTAAATTGCAATATGAAAAAGAAGGAATGGAAGAATTATCGCGAGTAGACATAATTAACTGTTTTTTAATATTGTGATATAATGAACATCAAATTGCAATCATTAGGATGTCAATCATAAAAAGAATTTGTAATTTTATCTTAAAGTTTTATTTTGAAACTACAAATAATTATGTTAGACATTTTATGTAATTTTAACTTGGACATCAAATTGCAATTATTAAGATGTCAATCATAAAAAGAATTTGTACTTTTACCTTACAGTTTTATTTTGAAACTACAAATGTTAGAAATTTCATGTAATTTTAACTTGGTCGTTTAATTAGCCGATCCAGCTTGTTACAGTTGAAAACGAAACTTAATTAGACGAAGGTAAATGAAAGAGATAAATTAATCGCTAATTGGTTTGTTTAGCACAGCAATTAGTAAAGTCTTAAAGAGCTACTGGAACGAAAATGGAATAAGAGTGCCTTTAATAAATTATTGAACGAACCTGTTTGTGTCAGGAATATTAAGCAAACCTATATGCAAATTTATCACATTAAATTTTTAATTTAAAATTAAAAATAACTCTTGACAATAATGTAATATTTCCTTGGATACTATGTCATTAAAGTTTTAATTACACAGGGATTAAGAATAGAGATTACAAAAGTAGTTACTGAAGAATTATTGTAATTTATAGCAATGAAAACCGAGCAAACAAACAACGTACACTTGAGGACAGGTATTAATCATCGCATCACAGAGATTAGACTTCATACGAATTTTCTTATTATGCAAAGCATCTCACGTAACTTCAGCTATTCTAAAATGATGAGAGATGTTATTAAACAAAAGTGAATTCCATTGCGTAAGGCATCACTTAATCGATATTTAAGTGATATGTCTGTTGTTCTGGAAGTAAAGTCGTTTCAAAGATCTTGAAGTCCTTTAAAAGATATCGTGTACTTTGTTAAATTCGTTTTGTCTACAAATAAATTTCAAAGTACTTGAATCGAAAATTGATCGCTTCAAAAGACGTTTTGATCTGAGATCATGTATCACAACATCTCATTTTTGAAACCCTTGAATTACAATATACTTTCTTGCTTAATTGCAGGCTATAGTAATTAAAGCGATCCGCACGTTAATTATCCCAATTAAAAAGTTATCTCGAAGATATCAGATGAGAATGCAACTACCGATATCTCAAACGCGTTTAAGAATAAATTCCTGGCCATGTATGAATCAATAAATACGAGTAATGATGAATGATTCCGAGAATCGATAAATTGACCGTGGCCGACGGACATTATTTATGTATCGAAAAGGCAGGCAAGTTTGATTCTTTATCCCGAGAAAGTATGTGCCTTGAACGCCAGTGCCAAGCGATTCGAATTCTTTGTACCATCAATCGTGGCCTTTCGCCATCGTCTTATAGCCTGTATTTCGAGCACGTAGACCACCGGTGTCAGACTCTTAAAAAAAAAAAACGAAAGAAGCTGCGGACAGTTTCGATGCATGTGGATTTTAATAAAGGCGATGTAATTTTCGAAAGAGGGTCTCGAAACGATTGACTTACTAACAGGATGTAGAAAAATGAAAAACAGTTATAATCTACTCTGTAGGATAATCACAGTGGCATTATTCATTGTTACGCGGTTATTTATAGCGCTACGCCTTACAGAAAATTCGATAATTATAATTTAATGGCTGCAGTTTGTAGAGAATCGATTCGATATGACAGATAAAATGGATATTGTTCTTAGAATTAATCGTTGATTACCTTGTACAGGTAATATAAGTGACTTAACCAAAATATTTTTGTTTACATATTTATAGAGAATATATAATGATTTTAGTAATTTTTATAGGTAATCATAATCAAACTTTAGTTATGTGTATAAATAACTTTCATATAGTGTTCGTAAATGAATAATAAAAAGTTTCATAAATAATAAAAATAAATTTATTAGTATTTAATAATCATAAGCTTTAGTGATCGTTTTATTTTTTTTCCACAGAAGTTACTATCTTGTTTTTTCAATTTTGATTATTATACCAAGAAATTCGATAATCGTATTACGTAAAGTTCAGCATTTCAAGGAACCGCGGTTTTCCGCCAATTTCGTAGATAATAGTCACGTGATGCGCAATAGACATGCGCAGAAGTCAGTAGATCGTCAACTGTCAAGCGCAAGAGGCGTCTAAAGTTCTGTAAGTAATTACAAATTTTATTACAGTATTACGTCGAAATAAGTGTGATTTTTCCAAAAAAAGAATGCTATAGTATATATTATTACTCGAAAACATAAATGTGTAAGTTAATATCAGCAATTCGTTATTTACGACCGTAATAATCGACTTCCATTCTAATCAGTACAATTTTGAAACATATATTGACGTAATGAGTATTTAAAAAAGTGTGAATCTCTGTATCAAGCAGTTAATTATGTTTATCGTTTAAATCTTAAGCTATACACACGACAGATAAATAAAATTTTGTAAACAATTTTGTTTGTCAGTCGATGGGTAAAGTAAAAAGATGGAAATTTTTGCAAAGTACAATTATACCGTTTATGCTATTTTATACAAAATATATACTTCAACTTGTAAAAAGTATTATCGATGACACTTTATGTTTGAGAGATAGGCAAAATGTCATCTACATAAATTTACATGTGTTACAAGTCGGTTGATTAGTTATACCATTTAAACTTCATAGGTGACGTAAGTGTAGAAGAAAAAAAATGGAGTGAGAAACTGAAAGGGCGACGTGTAACTAACAGAACGAAATATAGGTCGAGACGACATCCAATGAAAGATGCGGGCTGTGTTATTCAGGTAACGGCTATACCTCCCACCCTTGAGAAATTTACCAAAAATGAAGCCAGTTTTATCACACCGAGGGCATTTCCATCATTATTGTGATAGTTAGGCCTCTCGAGTTTCCGCGTTTCCCGCGTAAAATTTTCCCTCGCAAAATGAAACACGACACTAGTCAGTGCACGAAAAATAATTAAAAATTATTAGAAATAAAAGCAAATACTCTTTATAAAATTTGGATATATTTATATTTTTTTTTATTTTCAATTTTTATATATTTATATATAAAATATATTTTTTCGAATACAATTACTCTATCGAACATAAATTTATATTTTTGTTTACTTGATAATTAAGAAGGTTACTTACCCTCCCAACAATAGAAAGTTATCACAATTTTCTTTGATCACGCTTCATTTTAAATGGTGAATTTCACCAAATTTTTGTAGATGTATTTAAATTTAATTATTTTATTAACGTGTACACTTCACTAATTCATTCGTAATACGAAAAGATATATAATTTTGAGTGTAAAATTACTTGTAAAGTAATTGAAACGTGTAAAGAGTGTGTAACACAGTGTCGAAGTTGTTGGGAGCGAAGCGCGTGCAATACTGGCGCCTTTTTAACACAAACGATACAATTTGAAAGTGTGTATACCCCGCGTATATGTTATCCCTACTTACGCCTATGTACACTCAAACATAATGTAGGCTTCTTTCATTAAACGTTAGTATAAAGGATATTGCAATAAATTAATGTTGCAATTTTTCAATATACAAAAACATTTGTATATCATAACTTTTATTGTTATTCCTACCAGAACATTCCTGAAGATATATAATTCGTACACTACAATTACTACTATTTTATTATTAGTATTATACTATGTATTCTAATATCATTAATATTTTTATTAATAAGGTTTCTTGTTTACATATTTACTACATAAAATTATTGATTAGTCGGTATAATGCATTCCGACAAAATTCAGTTGTCGGTATTTTATCGACCATCAGTCGATATTTTATCGATACGATTTAATCAGATTTTATCGGTACAGTTCATGATTAAAGTTCAGTTGCAACTGAGTCGGTAATACATTCTTTCAATTTTTATCGTCGACACCAAATATGTAAAAGCTGTAGCATTAATTAAATAATAATATAAGAAATAGTGATATGTCAATATATAAGTCAGCAACTATAAAAAAAATTTGTTTATTTATGACAACTTTAAGGATTTCAGGGTACTTTTAAATAGATTTTACATCATAATTTAGTTTTACATATTGGTTTTCTTCGGGTCACATGCAATATATTTATATAATAATAAAGAATGTCATATGAGATATCCTTCTTAAAATAGAAGGAATAAACGGGACAATAAATTTGTGTATAACAATATTCTATTCACAACGATGATATGATAAAGTAGCATCGAGAGGCAACAATTTCTTTTCGGAAATGGTACAACTTACAATATATATATATATATATATATATATGTATATATATTATATATAGTATAACAACACTGCGGAAAGCTTGAAAACACTCCATTCAATTACGTTTATTTTCATTTTTCGTCGTTTATAGGCATATTATTATATGTATTTGTATTTATGTATGCATGTACGTATATATGTAATATATATGTATATATATATATTACTTCCTAGCGTGAATTTTATGCTGTGCTACGTTAAAAACTTTGAACAATAATACTTTCCATTTTCAGCATATCATCATCTTTCTCTCGATCACGAGTATACAATAAATAAATATCCATTCATTCAGTCATATCACACGACTATAACATTAAGAAAAATAATCGTTACTAGCAGCGTTTACGATCACTTGATATAGTGTTCTCCACAAGAGTCCTAGAATAGGCGAAGAAAAGGACAATATAGCGTGAAAATAAAGAATTTGATTTAAATGGTAATGTTTCAGATGATTCATATAAATATAAATTAATAATGCAATAATTTAAAGTGTGGAACTCTCTACGCACGCCAAATCTCCTTTTCTTTAACTATTCTCGCGTTGTACAAAATGCACATTTACTCGCACTGTCTTCGCAAACTTAAACCCCGTTAACCACTCAATTTCTCTTGGTTCCATTTTGTAAATGTGTTTCATAGTTCATACTTCTGGCCGATATACATTTTTTGCTCTTTCTGACGTATATATGGATGAGTATCTTGCAAAAGATACTAAGAAAACGGGTAACTTCACTCCACTGTTTTCACATAAATTTCTGATAATGTAAAACAGATACATTCAACGGCTACCCCGTGAGGGTGCTTCCCAGTGAGATCAGTAATGTTCCCTTTTTCTTTCCTTAGTGTTACGCTGAACGCGACAGTAATATTACAGACTTATAAAACGTCGAATGTAACTCGTCTACGGTTTCGCTATGAGCTAACTCGTTGAGGATGTGTATTAACGCACACGTAGATCGTTTAAAAGGATTCAACCATAAAATCCAGTATCGTAACTTGTTACATTTAGAATTGAGTTCGTAGTGTCGTATCTAGAATTGATTGTTCTTTGTTACGTCGTTTGTTCATTTTGTTTGTATCGCTAACGATTGTACACAGAGTCGATATGAAATGTGAACTAACGATGACAGATTACAGCACGCGAAAGTGAAAGAAGTGACTTAACTGGTGTACAGAGCGATATTTAGGCTTTGTTCTCTTAAGTGTCCTATTACTTTCATCACATTAACACGCAGCTGTGATAAGAGTCGATGCAACGCTTTTCCTGTCGCAATACTCTGCAGTCGATAATGTGACGGGGGGTGAAAGATACCTGATCTTTAGGAATGTGGAGGTAATCCGATATGTCGGGTACCCAGAGATTAGGGTCGGGTTCAGAGAAATTCAGGGAGGATCGAACGAGAGCATAAAAGTATCTTCTTGCACACGAATATGACTAGACGTAGTCAAATGTATTCTCGAAATTTCGAAATCTTGTACATAAAAAGATTCCTTTTTTCGTTCGGTTTCCCCAGAATTTTTCCGAAACCAACCCAAACCCGTGTCTCGTGTACCCACACATCCCTAATGATCTTTCTACGTAAACATTATAATTAATACGCATTGTCGTCCGGACGAAAGTGGTGCCAGCCACTTCTACATCACAACCAAGGAATCCTATTATATCGACACCTTTAGTTTCTCACACGCGCTCGGTTTCATTCTCCATATCTTTAGCTTTCACTCAAAAAGGAAAAAAAAAAAGAAATAACAACAAGAAACTAAACACAGAAGCAGGTACTCTAAGAGTTAATCGTGTACCGTGTACCGATACAGATTTGATCACAAAGAGAGACGAAGGATAACAACAATAATAACGCCTAATACGCTTCCTCAGAATGCCCGAAGAGTGTCGACAAAAAATTAACGCGTTACATGAAAATATATATATATGTATGTATAATATATATCTATATATCGAAAGCAAAACCGCACTGTTTCTCTGTACACATATTTGTAATCTGTACTACCGTTTAATCTACTATTGACATAAATTTACGTATGCTATATAAAATATACAAATCCTTAAAATACTACGTGAAAACTATGGCTTCTCGTTATGCGGTATAGAAATAGGACCAACCATCGCAAGACTCTGCCAACACTTCGTTTCTTTAAACGTAAACATCGATAGAAAATAAAAAAATGTCGTTGTTTCAAAGTACCATTCGCCCCCTGCCATCTTTTTTCGTTTGATGTCATTTTCCACCGTTCGCAATCTCGTTGTACATTACGTGTTGCTACGCGTACAAATTATTTACGCGCGTCTATCTACGCAAGGGGCACTATGTATATTATTTACAAGAACTTAAATGAGATTAACCTCACGTATGTATATAGTATATATACACATACACGATTAACGCGTGACGGACATAACATGTAACATATGAACAGTACTTGTTCCTTCGGTTCTCTTGCACCTCCGTTCAACAATTAATTAAAGCTAGGCGATAACAATACTAAGGTAAACAAACATTGCAAGACATTAACACATGTATACGAGTATTGATGTCGAATTAATAGACTCGGTGAAATAATTCTACGATACATGTACCCATGAACGTATATACAGAAATATATAATGATAGCATCTGGTCCAATGAATAATAAGTATTCATGTAAATAACCAATCTTTTCTTACATATGTACAAACTGAAGGTGACTCAACGTTGATTATTGTCGATGTTCAATATGTCGCGGATTACAGTTGCGAGTCAATTGTAATCCATAATATATTGCTCGAAGTAAATCGATGACAAAATGAACACAAAGTCATTGCAGTGAACGTTGAGACATAAAATCGAACGAAAAAACATATAATAAAACATAAGAGATAAATCTACGTAGCCTTTGATTGATGCAGAATATTTCATAGCAATGGTTCATTTAGCTTTGCAGGCAAATTTTGACGCAAAAACTATTTGCAAACATAAGTATTAATGTATGCTATCAAGAAATTCCTGAGACGCAAGTTATTAAAGAAGTTATAGATTTGCCAGCTGTTGTCATTAAAACAAACAAGAACAAGAATCCGAGTCAAACATTTTCAAAGAACCCGTTCAAACGTTCCTTGGAATTAGAGTATGAATTTAATATGAGCGTTGGAGCTAATTTCCAGAGGAATCCAAAGACTAGAAAAGTTGTTAGAAGTGTAGAGTTTGCAACTGACAGACGGATCTAGGTACAGAAACGTTTCTCCCACAAATAAATGAGAAGAAGCGGAATCGATATTATGAAGCTAAAGATTTGTTTATTCCGAGAGGAAGTACTGATCAATTCGAAAAATTAATGGAAACATGTGACGATACGGAGTCTGTTCATGACTTCATCGTCTGTAGACTCAATATAGACAGAACTGAAGAACTGTGGATACCGTGTTGTGAGCAGCGCGATAATTTTGCACATATACGTTACAAAGATACTTTTGTATATGCATACAACTCCGTGTACATAGAAGAGAGTTGCTAAATGGCAGTAGGGAATTAAATAAACTGATACATCGTAGTACCCCGGTTCTGTCTTGTGTTCAAGCACCGGCAAAGCCATACACTTCTAGTACTCTAATCTCGAAGTCGCCGCTAGCACAAAGGGGTGGATTATTGAATGTAGAGCACCGATCCGTTTTACCGTATCTTATATTTTCATCCATCCAGATCGCTTGTCCATCTCTAAAATCAATAGATTAACAGTTTAAGTACGACTTTACTCTAGTAGCGCTTCTGTGTTATGACAGCGTAGAGATCTAGCAATTTATAAATTTATAGAAGTTTGCAAATAAATGTGGATCTCTATGAATATTTGAAGGAAGTATTAATGTAGGTAAAAGATCTTACCCTCCACCGATTGTTATCATTTTAGAATCAGCTGCCATGAATAGCTCGGCTGAATGATGAACCTTAGAATCATTGTGTGAGGAATCCATGCCTACCCAAGGGTATTTTGCTCGTTCAGGATATAAGCTAAACAGGAATGTTTCACCTGTTCCAAAATAAGCTTGTCTTTGTCCTTTATCGTTCTTCAAATTGCGTTCACACCATCTTGTAGAGCAGTAGGCACCAAATACCTTATGAAATGAACAAGATTAATAACATAATTTTTTCATTATGGATATGTTAATTGCTTGTAGAAAATACTCACTTCGTTATTGCAGGTTTTGATCATTAGCAATGTTGGTTCGTGTTGCTCTACCCTCACGTAGAATGTTGTCAAAGAACAACCATGTTCTTCAGTCGTGTATAATAGTATTGGCTGGTACATGGTAATCCTCATAGG
The DNA here is from genome assembly GCF_050947335.1 of Megachile rotundata. NCBI lineage: Eukaryota > Metazoa > Arthropoda > Insecta > Hymenoptera > Megachilidae > Megachile > Megachile rotundata. Next base: position 8,617,025 of record NC_134986.1, read on the forward strand.
TAGCCAGGACCATAATGTGAATAACTGTCACAAAGAATACGTACAAAATTAACCTGATATGTCTCTTACAATTAAGGCTTATAACTGTGCAAACATTAGTTTTCAATAATTTTCTAATTGTTCAAAGATACAACAAACTATGTCACAGCAGCGGTAGATCATGCGCTTGACTGAAAAAAATTTATACATATAATAGATAATTATGAAGCCAAAATCAAAAAATTTATTTCCTTTTAATTTGAACGTAATATAAATTTTATTTGCATTAAATAATACCTTATACGACATTTCTGATTTCTACTATGATATGTACTACTTAAGAATTAAATCATCACTGAATTACAGATATTTTATTCTTACTTTCTGATATTACGTGCATTAATATAAATATAACATGTTATTACCGATAGTAATATTTAACTTACAATTTACAACACATAAAGTCGATTGTGCCATAATAAAAAAGAACGACTAATTAACAAAATAGTACTAGAATGTTAACCATCCTTGTATAAAAAATTGTATCATTCATCATGCAAAAGGCACGAGCATCATTCACATATATAAAAGTGAATTGCTATATAATAAATCTTAAGTGAATTAAAGCTGTGGAATAGAAAACTGATGGAGCAATGTAAATGATACGATGAAATATCAACTAATTATAAAAACATATGATTGCGCATATCTATCACAAGTGTTTTCAAAGGTATCATAACTTGTTGACGTAGCTACCAATTTCACTACGTGGTATTGGTGTTAGATGCTAGCTGCAAGAAAAAACAAATATTGTCACAGCACAAATTAGTAGGAGTTTTAGGAAGGAACTTTAAAGGAATGGGACAAAATACACACAAATCAAACAGGAATAATACATGCCAAATGAACAGCGAAGAGTGATACAGCATAACAAATTTGATCTGAGGAGTACATGAAAGTGCACTATTCTAGTTGCTGTATTGATCAGGCCATACATCATTCAATTCAACGTATACATTCGCCAGATATTAAACCTCAGACAAAATGATGTACAATAAAGATGTGATAACGAAATCGTGACTATAAAGCCAACTTAATTGATAATCACTAATGTACTTATACCTCGCACATGAATGACAATCAACTTTCATTTACCATCAATCTGGACTTTTTGTAATTTAGAAGATCTGCTAAACGATTACCATTGACGTGAATCGTACACGCTTCAACTAGTATTCTCTCAAATAGTCAAGATAGAAACGAAGTAGAAAATCTCAGAGATTCCCAAAAGTGTGCATCCCAACCCGCTGGTGGGTCACGAGCCGATTTTGGGTTAGGTTAGGTTGGGTAGACCATGTATAACATAAAACTTTAAAATAGTAAAGCAATATTCTCTGTATGACATCTTCCTTTTAAAATATGCATTGCAAGCGAGTGAATGACGCAAAATTACTATGTTTGAAAGTAGGACTAGGAGATATGGAATTTCAAAAAATAATATATTATAAGCGAATGAATGGCGGAAAATTATCCATTCAAAAAGTGTGTTTTGGTCCATAAAAGTTTGGGAAGCCCTGTACTACCTGATACAATATATACTTCAAGGCAGCTGTACGTACACCCATAACGACAATATCGACATGCCACAGAGAGGCGACCAGCGAAAACTACAGAAAATTCTTCTACTGCCGAACTCTTTTTTTAAATTCGTTGTTTTCGTATTAATGAACGGCCGTGAGTACTTACATCAGACATGTCTAGAATCTGGGAGCATATATTTTGTATGGGATAAACGCCCATTGACAGAGCACGCGGTCCAGGACTGTGTGCACCCTACACCCATGACCATTTAAATCCATCATCATTCCAGTAACGCAGCATGACACAAGACAACACAAAACTGTCAGTTATGTTGGCGTACGGCTTTGGCTCGGCGTTGCGTATCAAATGGGAATAATACTATACGAAACACTTGTTAAAACCATCCGAGACACAGAGAGCATAACAAGAAAAACCATCGGCCAGTCATTTAAAATTGTTTAATGTCTCGCGCAAAAGTAATACGGATGAAATGTCGAATCCACTAGTATAACCAGTGTAATAATCTTGAAAACGAAACTGTAAATGATGTGTATATTGATGTGCTACGGAAGCGTTGAAAATAATTAGTATAAAATTAAAATGCGTTGTTCGAATGCCACTGTTTTATCATGTTTTCGCTTCCTATTGTACAGCTGTTACAATTAAAAATTAATTAAACAGCGATAGACGGAAGTTGATGAAGCGCTGCTGCATTCACTGATCGAAACTGATGTTCGCGTACCAAGCACTTACAACAGCTTTTTCTATTCATTCGTTCGAGAGACAAGTTTGACCATCCTATCGATCAATGACAAGCAAACATCTCGTGTAGCCTATTAGTAACAGTCACCATCTATATTTTGAGTTTCTCAACATTCTTTCTGGTAAAACAGCAATATTAATTTTATTGATAGAATGTATGAATGTCCATATTTTTAATTATTGTTACATTTGGCGTGTCATAGTTGTGAAACACTGAAAGCCAGTGAAGACCTAATGAATAGACGATATGAATTTTTTTTTATCAGAAGAAAACCATTTTGTTATTCTGTACTGCTCGAGGAAGGCAATAACTGCGAGTGAATAGACGGTAACAGCAACAAAGCTGGCACGATAAAGTGTAACAATGGGTGAGTATGAATGAATGTAACAGGTATAGTAGTTCAGGAACAGAGGGCAGAGCACATGAAACTAAACAACACATTTCCCAAAAAGATAATTATACGATACCCTGTCTTTGTATGTGTCTTCACACTCTTTCTGAAAACAAAGTGAATCATTTGAACAGCTTTCGCATAATTCTCGCTACTGTTTACCCTAAGAAACTATAATATGTTCAAACGATGATTCGTTTGCAATCGCTATTAAACACTATTCTAACCGTTAAATAATATAGGTATAAAACTATTGACACTAAATGTCTTCAAACCTGCAACACTTCTCAGAAATAAAAAGGAATCATTCGCAACAATTATCGAGTAATGGGCTCACATATATGTACATCATTCATGAAAATAATTCTTATGTTTCGAGAATAGAGAGGAAAGTAACGCGTTGTTAACATGCCAATAGTATCAATAACTACAAAATTTGCAAAAAAAATAAAAGAAGATTCATAAAAGTCGATCAAGAAGAGAAACAACCAGATAGAATGGAGTAAAATCTTAGCATGTACGTGAGTCCACTTGTCAAGAATAATTTTCTTATCAATGATCGACAGGAAGAGGAATACGGATAACATACTTCTCGTATGGTGAGCGTGTGCGACATCATCTGAATGTTGACTTGAGACTGACTCGTCGGTAGATTGTCCGTGGATCGCGATCTAGCTAGTGATCTGGAGCCGGTTAAAACGCTTCTACTTTTGAGAGCCATTTCTGTGCGCAAAAATACCCTTGATATGTACGCTGAGCTGAGGCCACGTATTCCAAACGCGGTACGTAAAAACTTAGCTGGTGTTACCTAAAAATAAAGCACAAATTTTAACAATAATGCGCATACTGATTCATAGTTCAAAGAAGGGTTAATGATCACTAGAAGAAGTAGAAATATCTTACCGGTATTTGCCTGCAGAATTTCGAAAGAGCGGCATCAATACCGTTCTTGGAAATTTCATTCATCCACTCGGAGTTTTGCAACGACGAGTGTTTGTAAAATAATAAAACTATAGCCATCGCTACTCGGTAGAAGACCTGAAAATAAACGACCGGAAGTTAGGGAACGGATATTACTGAATTTTTGCTGAGCAATGCAGCAAATATGACTTGATATATAGCTACATTAAGAAGAATCAACGAACAAAAATGTGTCTTATACCAATTGCTCACTGGCACACGATCAACGCATGAATTTACCATTCATACTATTCCTGGAAGAACATTCTGCATTATACATATCTTTTGCTTCATCTTCCTCTTGAACCAAAGCCAATAAGCGTTTTTTAATGTACCATGAAGAGGTACAGAAGAAGAAACATTTGAATATTTCGATACTTTTCTTCGAATTCTACGAATACCGACCTTAATGCCTTCGTGAAGAAAACAGTCCATAACCCTGACTAGATGCTGGAAAGGGAGGAGCTGCAGAATCCACCAAATCCAATCCATGTAAATCCTCTCTGCTCTGGAGCCAGAGCAATGCCTTGCTAGATGCACTGCGGCCGATTTCTACAAATACATTCATTTTAAACTTAGTCGTTTTCAAATGCAAAGGGTTTGGTCTAAAAAGTACTCTTTGTAAATTTACTCAAATCAAAGCCTAACGATTGATTGTAAAGAGGCATATAATACTGATATTCCATTTGAAAGATCTATTGTGCTATGAGTATTTTGCAGGAATGAAAAGTTAGCTGGAGAATTGTACACTAGTTGGTAATACCAGTTGGTAATATAGGCATTGTATTAGTCTGGTTGAAAGGACTTAATAGACATCTCTATGTTTTCATAGATTCTTTTTAGAGAATTTGAGAAACCTGAGAACTTAGCAATTTCAGATATTAGCAATTCAGAAAGTGTAGATAGGAACTTAAATTCTCAAGTTATTGACTACATAAATGCTCGAGGTTCCTCTCTATAACAATCAGACCCGCATTCATTGAGCTAGCCAACTTCTGATTTCTGCAGAGTAACGTTGTACAAGTAAACGAATCTCGTTCAAGGACGAAACAGGTCGGCAAAAGTGAGTCAACTCCTCGGGATCAACCGGTGGTGGATGAGTCTTCAACAACGTACCACGTGCTTCTTGGTGATTTGTTCTACAGTCTTCCAGGTGACCTCGTAGAGAAGCTTGGTTTGCGTAATGAACATCTTGTCTTTAGCCGCGACCAAGCTGGCCATGCAATGATAACATTCCTCCTCTGCAACAGAGAAACATAGATAGAGACCGTATCTCGTGAACACGTCCGATTTCGACCTATTAATAAAACTGGGATACCATCCAACCGCGTGTCCGCGTCTTAATTTATGCGATCAGGCAAGAAATTCGACTTACGGGCACGCGATGTGAATTTCCATTGTGACCGGAACGAATGAGAAGCTTCTTCAGCAAACAAGAAGAAGAAAAAGAGGGATCTCTCTTGCACTTTACCGCCCTGTCGGTGCTTTATTTACCGATGTTTATTTATACATCCTCACCTGGCATGAAGTGAAGAAGAAGAGCCGTGATGGGATAAAGAGAAGGGCTGTAGGTGATGTCGGGACAAGCGTATCCAAGCACAGAGACAACCCTGTCCGCGACGCTCCTGCCTTTTCTCGTCAAGTGATACGACAGGCAATGGGTGCTATCCACGAACGGCGGTAGCATGATTGATTTTTCCGGCAGTTCTGTAAACAGATAATTACGAGCATTAGTCATCTAGTCGAGAAAACAGACTGACTGCGGTAATAATTGGAGGGTATAATTTGATTCGTTGACAATGGCTGTCAATTCTCAATAATTTGAATACCGTGCAAACACTAGCAGTGGGCAATTATGTACCTAGGGCACACTTTACTCATATATTCTATTGAAACAATATTTGGTAGAAGAACTGTCACTAGGACCTGCACGTTCTACGTAGGCTCTGAATTCATATCTTAGGGTGCGTTTAAGGTGAATCCACAACTATAGTTATGGAAAAAATTTAATATTTTTAGCTGAAGATAAACATTCAAAAATATTTTTTACAATGATTAAGTACCCTAGAAATATATCATTGTTTCCCAAAATTGATATTGTTTTAAAACCACCTATGAGGTGATGAATAAAAAGTGGGAGGGTTAAAGAAACAAACCTGTGGTGCCGAACACTTGGTTAACCATGTCCCAGTAGAATCCATCGAGCATATTTTTGCCGTGAGCATGCTGGTTGCAAAGAGCTGGCCAAAGTTGCGCCCTGATCCCGTTGTACAATGGCCACGCATTCTCCCTTATGATCAGCTTAGCCTCCCTCTTTCTGCCAGCCTGGAGCAGCGCATTGACCTCGTTGAAGGTCTTCAATGCTTGCTTCTTGCTGGTGGGTGACTCTGGTTGTACGACGATGTTCGTCGTGTCAACGTGCGGCGGAAACGGGTCGTCGGCGTCGACGTTCGCCTCCTCCTCGAGTACCGACAACATATTCGGCAGAGTGTCCGTCGAGGAGGGTGTCTGTGTGACTAACATCGCAGATTGCGACTACGGCGCAAGATTCTTCTTCATGGTTGCTGTTTTCCCTACGCTTTGGTCGATAATAATTACGTCATGTCCTGAGACGTTTCAATTTTCATCTGAAAACAGAATCACGGGTTTTAGCGATCCGATTGAAACGGGAGTATTTAGATTAAATTGAAATAATTTTTAACTTAATAGGAAACTAGTGAGAAATTCATGAATTTTTTAGGAAAAAGTACTGTAGCATTTTAGCATTTAATAATAGCTACAAAACGTGGGATGGAAAGATTTTGATTAACATTTCAAATGTTCAAATTTTTAAATTAAAAAATTTCTAATTATCTAAACTTCCAATTTTCTATGTTCATAATTAACTAAATTGCATAGTTCATGAATTTCTTTGAATGCCTAAATCAAATTAAAAACATTTACAATATGCGCGCAAAGATGTGTGCGCATCACGTGTTCAACGAACAGTCACGAGCGTTTCCGAATATTGTCGAAACGATCGCGGGAAAACAACCGCGTCGCAGTGCGATGTGTATTGACTTATCTCTTGAATGTACTTTTGTAATTTTCAATTTATACAGCCTAAACTTTAATTTATCCGCGTTATTTACTCGAAATCATCATATATTGTCCTTGAACCCATTAGTGCCAATGATTCAAGAGACCTATCATCAGACGTTATATCCGTTGTATAATTAAGAAACTGTTGTCTCGAAATTTGAGAAACGGTTCTCGCTCTTGTTTACGCTGGCATCTTTACAGCAGACAATTGATTTCGACCGCGAATGCGACTAAATGTGCCGCAACAAACCGACGTCAACAAAAAGTATATTGCACACGGTAGCAGAAAAGATACGTTGGCTCAGATAGTTTGTCTGCTCTGTTCGTTATTTTTTCTTGTTTCTCATTTCGCAGGGACGAGTGATTAAGTGCATCGCGAGTTTAAGCGACGATACATTTAACTACAGTCACGGTTATTATGGGAATGTTTACGGAAGATTCTTGGAATCATACGTTCGGTCTTGAACTCGAGTCGTCAAACGATCCTTCTAAAGTGTACACAAATAATTGCCATGCTGAACAGTTTACGAGATTAAAAAAAACCGGTAACCTACTCGTGACATATGATGCGTAATGCTTCCCTACAAAAAATGGCTGCGTAAGGTTAGAAACATCGCATATTCTTATTTGGTCAATTTACAAATTTATTACTTCAAACATTTGATTTTCAAATTTCTAAACTCCCGAATTTCTACGTCTTCAAATTCTTAATTCTTAGAATGCTAAATTTCTGAATATGTAATATCTATGCAAAATGTTAATTTTCGCAGTTCTTTGTTCACAGTGAATGATCCGTTTGTCAATGTTAATTCCATGTTCTGGACGCACATAAGGGTTAACTGTATACGAGACGATAAGAGAATTCTTCCGTTTGCCGCACAGCCTCCAGACACAAAACGGCATCATCGTAAAAGCTTTTATCTGCCGAGCAGTCTATCTGCGGATTGTGTACAGTAATATTCCCGAGTCGCACATGGTGTGTTGATAAGCATTAAACGTGTTTGTGGCTGCAAGATAACTCGCGCATTTTATTAATAACCGTTAAGTACATCGAGATTATCGTAGCTCACAGTTTCGCATCTGGCTGCTTTGCTTATTATTAGAGACAGCTTTTACGTGGCTAATTATAGGCAATATTATATATCCATTGTCTCCTGCTGGCCGGACTTCTTTAGAAACACATCGTCGAGGTCATTGTCTGATCGACACTGTCCGTCCCGCGCGAATCGAACGTAACTCGTTCGAGTGCATCGGTCATTTTTACGCTCGATACCGCTGTTATCGATTAACTCGATATTTGACACAAAACCAGCGATGAATAAGTAAAATACCTAACGGAGAGTATGTTGAAAGTATAGCGTCAATTGTGCAATAAAATAGGTGTATAATGAAATTGTATATTGCATATTTATAGTAAAATTTTAATATAACTATATAATGAAATACTAGAATAATGCAGCACTGTAATAGTGAAATTAATGAAGCACTGTATAAAAGTAACACTTTAAAAAAATACATGTTGTGTATTTTGTGTATCAACACAAAATATTAATAGATGTTAACTTATATAGTGCAGTTAGGTTATTATTAGAGCAGACCTAACTTTAAAAGGGCAAATATAAATTGCCTTTCTAAAAATGGAATGTCGTGAACCCGTGCTCACTGATTTGAACAAAATTTGATTAGGTTCGCAGAATGATTTAATGTAACAATGACAGTGTACATGCTCATCTACCTTTGTGATTACTTTTCGCATCCTTAAAGGTATTATTCTTAATCGCTCAGTGTTTTGGGGCAACCGAAGAGGTTTCTTAAAACGATCTTCAAAATTGAATAGATTATTTTTAAATTTGTCAACAGAAATAGCGTGTCTTCCCATTATGTAAGAAATTCAATTAACCTGCTTCTTCAAGTATTAAATTTAGAAAAGTTCAATAAATGTTCGATTAGAATTATGGAGGATTAGAGGTCTATTTTATTACGAGATATGATTGGCCCAACATTGCGTAACAAAATTAGAACCGTCTCTAGGTTGTATCCTCTCAAGAATCGTATAAACTTGAGCACCGGTTGTAAAGATTTATTTAATCGCGGCATTAAATTCAGTTGTAAATTTCTGTAAAATGAATTTTTTCGGAAGAGTTAATTGCGTTTACAAGTTGAAATTGAAGTGTTAGCAATGATAATAATGAAAGCAACTTGTAATTTAGTACATCGGTAAACGTCCGTTAAGACTTTTTGATATATTACCATGCATTACGTATAATACACGTTATAAGAAAGATAAACAGTGGTAATAAATTAGCGATACATCATACAATACCATTACATCACTGTATGTCGCTAAAGTACTGTTGGGACACGATTGTCGCTAATTACAGTATTTATCATAGGAGTTCTAGAGCATGTTTCCCAGCAGAGCCTATAAATAAATCATTCCTCCAAAACAATATCTAACGTTACCTTCCCTCTGTTATTAAAAGCCTGCAACAGCTGATATTGAAATTATAATCTTCAATAAGTAACGAGTACATTCGAAAACAACATTAATAGAACACACGTGCGTCGATCAAAGATCTCCGAACGAACTCTAAATAATGAAGGAGGCTGAGCGAAAGAAAGTAAAATATACGTTCAAAGCAGTATAAAACTCGTAACTTTATTTTCAAATGTTCGTTCACACGGCACGGTATGCACCTCAAACAAAACCACGTTTCTACGGTTTCCTTTATTGCAATTTCTCTACGTTCCATTTCATCTAATCACGCTAACGAAAAAATTACGATGTCTACTTTCATTTCCGACGGCTATGGCTTGTTTCGGCTCATCTCGCTCGACGATTCGATTTCTCGGCAGACAACGGATTTTCAGAAAAAGAGAATGCTCGTTTGAGGCAGCTCGATTAATAATAACGAGATGCCTTGCTGCAAAGTGTGCCGCATGAAACCAGACATCTATTAATACCAGGCGTATTGCAGTTTACTCTCGCAAACCGAATCGCAGACATAAAACCGCATCCACAGTGCTGCTGCGAGCAGCTGATAAGCAAGTACTTTAGTACTGTACATGTGGGGTGTGCCAGCTTTTCTTGAGGGAAAACAGTTGGCTAGAAAGCTCTGTTTATATTAGAGATTCCTTGATGAGTCAATGCATTTTTTCTTCCATTGGAAAAGTAAGCAAGTCCTTTTCTTTTATATCAATTCTGTTATGGGAAGAATGTGTCCGATGTTAATGCAAGTTAATAGATGTTAACCAATGCAATCAATAGAACGTTCTTTCCCTTCATCCCTTAACCCTTTGAACACCGATCAATCTCTAAATATAATAAGGCTTGATAAAATTAATTTAAGGCTTGAAAAAAAATGGCAAGAACATTAACAAACTTCAAGAAGAAACATCACAAGACAAAGGATGAATTATAACCACTCGTATTTTAATATTTGTTGAAAATCATGCCAATAATATTTACTCAAAACTTTCTTAAGTGTCGCTACTCATCATTTAACACTGAAACCGTTAACTGAAAGAGACGTCTACGTTGCACAAAATTGCATTTTACATAGTCAATGCTACATCCCGAGAACAACGGTGTGAACACGGCATAAGGACACCAGGGCTGTTCTCCTACAGCTGAAATCCTACAATCTACGATATATTGCAGTTTTACGACAGCGGGACGGACAAGAGAAGATCGAAGACGCCGGGTCTTCCAGTTGCTGCAGCAGATAAATATTATTGCAACTACCAAGCGCTCGAACCACTTGACAGTATAAATATATCCTGCATCGAAGACGAGGGCAAACACGTTGCATTGTTGAATACTCTGAGCAAAACAAGATCGGTATGGATGAGGTGTCTGCATTGCGACACGTGCGACTAGCGACAGATTTGCATAATTCTGACAAAACTCTCGCTACATCGGCCCACCTGTCGCAACGGAACGAAATTAACGCATATTTTTTCACGCTTGATACATATTAATTCCCTGATTGTTTGCTATAATTCGTTTCGCAATCGAAACCTTTTTCGAACTGACGTGAAATGATTTGTATTTCTAACTTCTTACAAAGTTTATTTGGACACGATTATCTGAATTCCTGCAGGCTAAGCCAGAGTCTGAATCAACAATCAAACGATCTATTATATAACGATTTAATTAGATATAAATGAACAGCTTCATTTCCTTTCACTTCCTCATTTAATTTATGAACGCATTTAATTAACCTTTAATTAGAAATTAAATTGAAATTGTCGTTGTTAATTACAATTTGTTAATATTTCTATTAAGAACTGAATAGTAGTTGTTAATGATAGTATAAGTAAAAAGGAAAGTTCAATTTTTTCCGACTTGAACTTTCGAGAGATTGAAAGTTGAAAAATACAGGGTGTCTCACAACTAGTGTAGAAATGTAGCTGACGTGATTCTGAATGAGATTTGCCTTTGCAAAAACGGGTTTTGAAGCTTCGTTTTTGAATTATTAAGGAAAAACGCGGACTAATCAGAGTGCGAGATTACGCATGCGCAGACGCGAGAGCGGCAGCTTCGAATAACGTGTAGTTATCCAACGCGTGGTAATCCAACGTGTAGTAATGCAACGCTTGGTAATGCAACGCGTGGTAATCCATTGCGTAGTAATACAACGCGTGGTAGTACAGCGTGTGGATATCCAACGCGTAGTAATCTAGCACGTGCATATTCAACACGTAGTAATTCAACGCGTAATAATGCAACGCATGGTAATTCTAAGCCTAGGAATCTAATGCGTGGTAATCTAACGCGTAGTAATCCAGCGTGTGGATATCCAACGTGTAGTAATCCAACGCGTGGATATTCAACACGTAGTAATGTAACGCGTGGTAATTCTAAGCGTAGGAATCTAACGCGTAGGAATCTAATGCGTGGTAATCTAACGCGTAGTAATCCAGCGTGTGGATATCCAACGTGGAGTAATCCAGCGCGTAGTAGTCCAACGAGTAGTAATGCAACGCGTGGCAATTCTAAGCGTAGGAATCTAATGCGTGGTAATCTAACGCGTAGTAATCCAGCGTGTGGATATCCAACGTGTAGTAATCCAGCGCGTGGATATTCAACGCATAGTAGTCCAACGCGTAGTAATGCAACGCGTGGTAATTCTAAGCGTAGGAATCTAACGCGTAGAAATGTAATGCGTGGTAATTTAACGCATAGTAATCCAGCGTGTGGATATCCAACGCGTAGTAATCCAGCGCGTGGATATTCAACGCATAGTAGTCCAACGCGTAGTAATGCAACGCGTGGTAACTCTAAGCGTAGGAATCTAACGCATGGTAATCTAACGCGTTGTAATCTAACACGTAGGAATCTAACGCGTAGTTAACCAACGCATAGTAATCCAACGCGTAATAATCCTCGTGAAATTGTGCGAATAAACATGATATACTTTCAGTAAGAAGAAAACAATGTTTATCGTCTTTGTGTTGCGCATGTCGGGAAATAGCTGTTTTGAAGTTAAAAAATAACTCGGTTAAGTGGAGATATAAGGAAGCTTCAATTCGAGATATTGTTCGCAATCTCTAGAAGACTCCGATTGGAATTCTGCTTTGCAACTCCTACAATTCTGATTGCATGATCCATACGAGCGGTAATTATTGCACGGAATAATTGTCGACGTTATTCCAAGTACTTAATTAGACCATGCGGATCACTATCACTCTGTGACATGTTTGTATTGGGTTGCTACACAGATTCCCGGGGATTTTCGTGTTTTTCGACTTATGTAGTATTAGACGGATATTAATAGTAATAAAATAATTTAGTAAGTGCAAGGATTCCGCGTGCAATAAATACGATATGCATTTAAATCGGTAATAAACGGATTGAATGCAGTGGATCTCAAACTTTGTTTACGATGTACTGCAGAATTTTTGTAGTTGTTATTTTAAATATCATATCTTTATAATGTAACTCTAGAATTTCAAACTCGTTAAGAGTAATCTTAGTAAACATAATTAATCGAGGTGTTTTGTTATTTGGTTGTAAAGCATTTTAAAAGCAACAGTGCAAGAAAATTAAAATGAAAGTAATTCTAAAAGTACAAACTTTCCAAATTATAAATTATTCGAAGTCTCTATATTTTCTTCTAATTTAATGCTATTAAGTAATTCCTGTAATTCGTAAATAGATGTGCGATTATCAGCAAAAGGAAGAGGTGTCGCGAAAAACAGATAAAAAGGAATTTAATTCTGTTGTGATCTCCTGGTGTGATTTTACGCTATCGCTAGCAATTATCACAGATGATTAACGGTGATTCTCGATAGTTCTATCAAGTTCATTACTGCGTTTTTTTAACATTATTGCATTCCATTTTGATGATATATAAATTAATAACCTTTCACTTTCTACATTCCTTAAATGCCTATACTTATTATTTCGTGTAGGGTTTTTTAATATTTCGTATCGGGTTTTTAAAGTAATCGTCATTTAGACTGGTATAAAAGTTAAACAAATCTTGTCATACAAATTAAAAAATATTAAAAGTTAACATAAATCTTATTACAAAAATTGAAAAAATCTATATAAATTATAAGACAACTATGTACTATTATTTCAGAAGACAAATGCTATTTCAGAAGACTTTTATTATTTCAGAAAACTACTACTATTGTGAAACACTACTACTACCGTTTCATTAGCAGTCGTTTAAAAATATAATTGTCAGGCAATCCCGTAACAACGTTATTATCACGTTGTTAGTTAATTAGAAGATATTCCGAACGCGTCTAAATATAAAGATTTTTCTTGTTTATACTATACCGTTATTAGCAAGATACACAGCAAATATATTGATGGTAATTTTAAACAAAACCGCAACCAGGAATAGAGCTAACAACGTGAGAATAATTTCCAGATAAATCGAAGCTTATGGTGTTAATTGTAAAAAGCGTGATGTAATGTGCCATTAGTATACTGAAACCAGAGATAAAAGTAACGTTTCGGAATTAATTTAACACGTTCTACAGTTCGTTAAACGTATCTGAAAACGAAAGATAAGAATAAAAGGCCGAAGAATTAAATCGAATTTAATTACTGCAAATTGCAATTAAACTTTCATTACTAGAAGAGTATTCTTTGCTCAATTAGAAACTTATAGTATATTTATGGAAAACGTGTAACAGTGTATTTATATGAAATATTTTATTGCAGAGACAAACAAAACTACATCAATAACTACATCAAAATAAAATTGACAAAATTTTAGGTTTTTGAAAATATAGAAATGTAAGAATGTGGAAAATGCATAAATTTAATGATGAGGGATTTTGGGAAACTTGGTAACTTTAAAAATTTTAATGTTCTAAAATTGAAAACTTGAACTTTTGCAGATCGAAGAATTTGAAAATCTGAAATTATGAGAATGTCGAAATTGAGACACTTGAAAACTCGAGAATTAACAAATTCCGAAATCCCTATATTTTAAAATCTGAAAAGAAAAAAATTGTCTTAAACGAAATGTTTTTGTTTAAATTTCAACGAAGTATCATTCTTTTTAAATCTTATCTGCCCACGACTATTCGCGAGTACACACTAAGCATAGTCCACTGTTCTTAGCAAATCGACGACATAAATTATGCAGTTGATCTAAAATGAAATAAAATGGTAACTGCGATAGATCGTATCAAGGTTACAAGATCGCATTAACGAGTCGCGTACGCATATTTGGCACTCGAGAATTTTCTCAGCAGACATTTTCTTTTTTAAACAGACACGCGTTGTTATTATGCAACGCTTCTCTTCTTCTTTCACAGTCGCTGTCAGTTTTTTCGAGCTGAAAATTTTCATCGAGCAAAAGACACGAATATCATAATTTCCCTTTTTGTTTCAAAAATTTTCCACCGTTCTACAAGATTTTTCAGATATTTCAGTGATAGCGTAACGTGTTTGGTATCGTTTCGAAACAGATCCTTCGAAAAATAATCATCGAGTGATTCATATTATTTAATCGCTGTCTGTGTATTAATACATGTCTTGAGGTAAATGAAACTTTGTTTAAATTTAAACAGAAAGCAATATTTAATTTAAGATGGTGTTTTTTTTAATTTTTTTTTCCATGTAATTATTTTGTTATACAGTAGTTGGGTTCATAATAAAACATTTCGTGTAAATACACTCTTCCATGTTTTTTAGGATATGCTGTGAGTTTAGGATATGTTAATTGAGTAGAGAATGGTACTTTGTTTAAATATAAACAGAAAGCAAGATTTTGTTAAAGACAGTTTTTTACAAATTTAGGACAAGTTTTTAATTTTGCAAAATATCAAAATGTTTATGTATTTTTCAGTTGTAAAATTACATACTTTCGAATTTTTATAACTTTTATATTCTATTGTTCGGATTTTTTAATTTGTTTATTATATATTTATGGGATTTCATCAATTTGCAGAAGATCAGATTTTCAAATATAGAGATTTCAGAATTTGTTAATTCTCGAGATTTCAAGTGTCTCAAGTTCCAACATTCTCATAGTTTCAGATTTTCAAATTCTTCAATCTGCAAGAGTTCAAGTTTTCAATTCCACCAATTTTTGAAGTTCACAAGTTTTCCAAAACCCCTCATTTCTAAATTTATGCATTTTCCACATTCTTACATTTCTATATTTTCAAAAACGTAAATTTTAAATTTTAACTGAGTCTACCAATTCTCAAAATCTCTCAATGAATAAATTTAAGTAAATTTTCATATATAAATAACAAAGTAATTAAAGAAATAAAGGAGAAGGAAGGTTGAAACAACAGAGCATCAGTAAATTAGTAGAATTGCAATGTCAAACATTAAAGATTTCCGCGAGAATATTAGATGATACTAAAAGGAGGTGTAGGTTAATTAGCACAGGTTTAATCTCATTATGCCCATCCACTGTGAAGAGCAACAAGTCAGATTATGTCTGGTGTTATTGGTCGATAATGTAAGTACACTTGGGTGCAATGTAGATTACCTTTATTGTTACTTCAGTGAAAGTGTAGAGAATGGAGCTTTTAGGTTAGGATTTCTCTAATTCCTTGTTCGGTTCTTTTAAAACTAATGACGATTCTACAATGTATATATTTATAAAAAACAAAACAAATTTGTAAATTTATAAATACCCTTGTTTTTTACTTTTTAAATACCTGAGTTTTAAAATCTATAAATTCTCAAGGTTGCAAATCTTCAAATTACACACTTCTTAAGGTTGCGAATCCTCAAATTACACACTTCTCAAGGTTAAAAATATTGACATCATCAAATTCTCAAAGTTTCAAATTCCGAAATTTTCACATTTCTAAATTTCTAAATATGCAAATAAACAAATTTGTATATTTTAAAATTCTCAAATCATCGAATACTCAAATTCTCAATTTTGTACATTTCCAAATTCCCAAACCCCCAAATTTTTACATTTCCAAACTCTCAAACCCCCCAATTTCTACATTTCCAAATTCCCAAACCCCCAAATTTTTACATTTCCAAACTCTCAACCCTCCAACTCTACATTTCCAAATTCTCAAACCCCCAAATTTTCACAATTCCAAATTCTCAAACCTCCAAAACTCCTAAATATTCAAATTCTCAAACCCTCAAAACTCCTAAATATTAAAATACTCAAACCCCCAAAATCCCTAAATGTCCAAATTCTAAATATTCTAAATTCCTAAATGTCCAAATCTTCAAATCCCCAAACTCTAAAATCCTCAAATCCTTAAATTCCCAAATCTTCAAATTCCCAAACCGTGAAATCCTCAAATCCTTAAATTCCCAAATCTTCAAATTCCCAAACCGTGAAATCCTCAAATCCTTAAATTCCCAAATCTTCAAATTCCCAAACTCCAAAATCCTCAAATCCTTAAATTCTCAAATCTTCAAATTCCCAAACCGTGAAATCCTCAAGTCCTCAAATTCCCAAATCTTCAAATCCCCAAACTCCAAAATCCTCAAATCCTTAAATTCCCAAATCTTCAAATTCCCAAACTCTGAAATCTTCAAGTCCTCAAATTCCCAAATCTTCAAATCCCCAAACTCCAAAATCCTCAAATCCTTAAATTCCCAAACTCTGAAATCTTCAAGTCATCAAATTTTTAAATCTTCAAATCCCCAAACTCTAAAATCCTTAAATTCCCAAATTTCGAATTCATCGTGGTTCCAATATTTTCTAGGTCTACAATGCTCAGTGCTGTACAAAGAGGTGTCGTCGTTCAGAAACGATCCTCTAATTGCCAATTTTCTAGAATCTTTCCGGCACACGGTCGCAACACTTCGTTGAACAGAACATGCAATTACTTCATTAGCGCTTGATTAACGAATAATTCGTGTTACTTGAACTTTTCCCCAGAGTTTTCTGTAGATCTACGACCAAATAGCATTCCTATATGTTCATCGTCCTTTCTACTTAACCTCAAATTTCATTAAATTTTTTAATACAAACTTTTATGAATCATTAAACTGTCCATAACAAATAGTATAAATGTATAAAATATTTAATAACAAAGTACTAGTTTATTACAATTTTGTACATATTTTCATTGATTAAATATATGTTTCTACATGAATCAATTAATACATTGATTGCCACACTGTGGTAGTAGAAAAGTTTATTATATAGTATTTTTATTTTTAATGAATTTTACGAAGTATTTTCATAATATTTTGTTATATTTATTTTCCATAGTTTCAAGTTTAATAACAGTATTTTCAATTAGTATTAGTACAAGTATAATTAACAGTATTTTCAGTGAATAAATTCTAAATACCACGGATGTTAGATTTGTTTAGGAATTTAACCATCACACACAAGTGATATTGAAAGTGTTAATATATCAATAAAAGTAAATGTAAGAATGATAATATTTACCAAAACACTACCTACATTAATAATCCACATGTTTCATACATTATCTCACAAAAAAATGAAAATAAACACAGATTAAAGTAACAGTACATAACTAACGTACAGATTAATGCATTGAAAATGTTTATCTCAAATAAAAATATTACATTTATTTATCTAATAAAACATCGTTTCTCCTTATGAATTTAAATTTAATAAAATAAGTAATTAAGTAAAGACTTATCAAAGAGTGAGGACAAAAATCATATGATTTAATAAAATAAGTAACGACGTATCAAAGAGCGGGAACAAAAATCATATGATTGAATATTAAAAAAAGAAGTAAATCGAGAAAAGAGAAAATTATCTGTTAACAAAACGAAGCTAAACGAAACGATTCGTTTATTGAGCTCGAAAGCTTTTTCTTTATGTAGTAACTCGCGTTAGAAGGCTCGCATTCGATGGCATCGTTCCAAATCACATGATACCAGGTGCGCGAACTATATCCAACTATTTTTTTGCTTCTCTGTCTCACGCGACACAGCGCTATTTTAATGAGATGTACTTGCCTGTTATAAACGTTGTTAGTTATTTTCACACTTTTCACATGCCAGTAACGTATAATAATCGTTTCACACCCAAAACGACGTTATATGCAAGGAAATTGAAAAATTCAAGCGTTTCATTTGATTTTAATCCATTTTATGAAAGAAATTTTTTAGCGAGCATTTTTTTAGTACGCTGAAAATAATAGTAGAAATTGAATAAGAAGATTTAGTTTCGATGGGTGACGATTTTTGTATTTTTCTACAAATTTTTAATTTTTCAGACTTTTGAAAGCCTTCTGCTTATTCACGAATTTTAAAATTCACTAATTTGGTCATTTGCACAATTTCAAGATACAGATTTTGTAATATTCCAGATTTTCAAATTTCTAAGCTCTCAAATCTTTGAATTGCTACCATTACAGATTTCCAAATTCCCCAAATTTCCAAATTCCTAATTTCCTATATTTCTAGAATTTTAAGTTACCGAATTTCTAATACTCCAAATTTGTAAATTTTCCAAATTCCTAAAATTCCTCAAATTTTCAAATATCACATATGTCCGCATTTCTCAAATTTTCAGATCTTCAAGTCTTTAAACCTCCAAATCTCTAAAACTCCAGATGTCCATATTTCCCGAATTTCTAAAATCCCCTATAATTCTCAAATATTCTATATCTCTGCATTTCTCCCATTTTCATACCCTTCCAAGTTTCTAAACCTCCAAATTCCTACAACCCCAAATTTCTAAATTTCATAAGTTTAAAAAATCCCCCAAATTCTCAAACATCGAGCAATCAAAAATTCACAAATTTCCAAGTGATCAAATCTTCAAGTTCTGCACTGTCCCATGACACGAAAAGATCACAAAACAATCAACGATTCATGTATGAGATACTTTATTCACAGATTTGTTAATCATAGCTTATAGTATTTTTAATGGATGTTGATGCATAAACAGGCGACCCTAAACACGTAACACGGACGTTACGTTTACGGACGGCTATAATTGCAGGGCCATTAGTGTTTAATGAAATGCGATGGGCGAATCGGCGTCGTTGTGCAATTATTCGTGGACATCGGTTGCGACCGGAAGTGTAGGGGAACGTTCAAAATTAAAGCTGATGTTGCGAAAAACTTGCGAGATTATTTTGCTGAAATTTCCTCAAACTGTTTATTCTTGTAAAACTGTCACTTTCAATGCTAAATAAAGAACAGGTATTATTATAACACTGTACTGTGGTAAAAAGTGCGGAGATCTCAAAAGATTTTAAAAAGTCTTCAAATAGTAGAGACTGCAGATTAAATCTCTAGACACAGTTTTAGTCTTGAAAGTTTCTAGATGTTAAACTGTACAAGTCTCAAAAGTTCCTACACATCAAATTGCTCGAATCTCAAAAGTCCCTAAATACCAAACTTTTAACTACATTTCAGAATGTTGAAACTTTGAATTAAACCCTAAATGGTTCCTCATTTAATTCCTATAACTTCCACTTATCAGATCTTTGGAACGTGAAACTGTTTTGCTTGAGAATCTTTAAGGCATTCATCACCGAAAGAAAACTTTGAATTAAATCCAAAATGGCTCCCCATTTAATTCCTATAGCTTCCACCTATCAGATCTTTGGAACGTGAAACTGTTTTACTTGAGAATCTTTAATACATTCATCACAGAAAGAAAACTTTGAATTAAATCCAAAATGGCTCCCCATTTAATTCCTATAGCTTCCACCTATCAGATCTTTGGAACGTGAAACTGTTTTGCTTGAGAATCTTTAATGCATTCATCACAGAAAGAAAACTTTGAATTAAACCCAAAATGGTTCCCCATTTAATTCCTACAACTTCCACCTATCAGATCTTTGGAACGTGAAACTGTTTTGCTTGAGAATCTTTAAGGCATTCATCACAGAAAGAAAACATTAAAAAGAAGAGTTTAAATTTCTTACTGCACCATAATCGCAGGAAAATAGTACTTAAAGGTGAAACAGTTTCACGATACCATCGTGTTAGTTTTTTCCGTTGCATGAATTCAGTTCATTGCACGCGTCGAAAAAGGAATAGCAGGAAAAGATGGAATTAGGAGATTGTTTCTTACTAGAGCGAAGATAACAACTGTTCTCGGTCAGTACTTCCCATGAATACAATCGCCGAAGTAATTAGATTAGAAGGCAGATCTTGGTAAAGGCGAACGTTCGAGCTTCTTACAATCTAATTTTATCGTTAATACGCCATTCATGATCGGAGTGTGCGCGTGTAATTATAAAGCAAACATTGTGGAAACGCGATTACAGCGTGAAAGTAAATCCGTTCCCATTAGCAATCTATTTAGAAAGCGAATCCTTCTTGCGCTCGAAAACGGCTGAATTTCCCGGCTTACAAATCGATCTATGATTGTTTAGGAACGATCTACACGAAACTGGCGAAAGTACGCGATTTCGTCGATTAATTTTGTTCGATCTTCGGGAACAATGCTTCACGGTATATAACCCCATTATGGGGTATACGTGAATGTGATCTCGTGAGATATTGATTTCTCTGCTGATCTAGAAACTGAGGGATCTATATTTTAGAAGTGGTCTAAATAAGCACTCAGACTTAAAGACTTATGAAAGACATTTGTGGGATCTACGGATATTTGCGATCTAGGAATCTTTGCGTTTTCGACATTTTTGCATTTAGGATACTTTAGGATACGATGATATTTGGTATCTAGAAATTTTTGAGATTCGAGTATTTTTGTATCTACGGACTTTTGAGATTTAAGTAGTTTGGTATCTAGCGATTTTTGAGACTTGTATAGTTTGGTATCTAGGAATTTTTAAAATTCGAGTAGTTTGGTATCTAGGGACTTTTGAAATTCGAATAATTTGGTATCTAGGAATTTTTGAGATTCGAGTAGTTTGGTATCTTGGGTCTTTTGAGATTCGAATAGTTTGGTATCTAGGAATTTTTTAGATTCGAATAGTTTGGTATCTTGGGTCTTTTGAGATTCGAATAGTTTGGTATCTTGGATCTTTTGAGATTCGAATAGTTTGGTACCTAGGGAATTTTGAGACCTGTATAGCTTGGTATCTAGGGAATTTTGAGATTAGAGTAGTTTGGTATCTAGGAGTTTTTGAGATTCGAATAGTTTGGTATCTAGGAACTTTTGAGATTCGAATAGTTTAGTATCTTGGGTCTTTTGAGATTCGAATAGTTTACCTAGGGAATTTTGAGACCTATATAGCTTGGTATCTAGGGAATTTTGAGTCGGTATAGCTTGGTATCTAGGGACATTCCAAAGTCCCAACATTCCTTATTCTCACAATTGTGCAGTTCTAACATTCCAAAGTCCCATAATTTCAAACTATATAAAATATAACCACAAAGTCTAACTTCCCTAAATTCTAATATTCCAAAACTCAACACTCCAACGTTGCATCCTTCCAAAACTTTAACATTCGAAAGTACCAACATTCCATACCTTTACCACCATAAAATCTCCACCTTCCAAAATAACACCGGTTCAATATCCTAACAGCTCTCAACATCCGAAAATTCTGAACATACAAAGTTAAAAGATTTCGAAATTCGTATACTTTGGGAATACATACAAACAATCAGGCTGGTTATACAATTGGTCCGATTCTTCAGAAAAAATGATGTTAAAAGTGGGAGAAACTCAAAAATAAAATTTGTTTTTCGAGCGAACGATTTCGTGCTTACCGTTTGCTTGCCAACTCGTGTGAATGCACGCTGCACAGACGCGTTTCAAAACTATTTATTTTGATATCCCGGTACGCTACGCCGATGATATCGAGCAGAAAAAGAATGACAAAAATCTGGGAATCACGGGATTTTTGTTTAGCAGAAAGAAACGGCGGGGATAAAGAATAGCCTCGTATTTACTTTGCTTTTCGTTGAAATCGAGCGCACACCCGATAAGAAAAACACGGTTTGATTAATACAGGTCTCCGATCGAGCGTGGTAACGACGTTAATTATACTTTCCTCCCGGTTAAAACCGCTTTCATGCAAAAGAATCGACTGATAGGATCATCAATATTCATTATTTCGTTCACCGAGTGATTATCGGAACAAAAGCTAGCTAACTGTGTCAACGTCTGTATGAAATGTTCGATATTCGAGTCAAAGTACATACTGTAATATTTATCAATTATACCGATGTTTCCACAATATTTTATCTATAAATAGTGATGGTACTAAGTATACTGCTTAACGAATTGTATAACACTTTTTCTGTTAGCACTCTATCATACCGACTGTTAATACAACCAGTTTGTGCCAGATATAAATTCATATTTACTGTAACTTTCTTCGATTAGTAATCTATTAAAATGACTTATGAATGATACACAGTTCACCGGTATTACCATTAGTAATGCAACAATAGTATTAAAAATCGTGACTAACGAATTTAATAAATTAGCAAGTATAATCCAATGCCGGAGTTGCTCTAATTACCTAAATTTTCAAGTGGTATTCGTCGGATATTTTTCACGAGTCACATTATACAGTTTCGAGTGGTGGAGTCGAATCGAATATTCAAAAGCTTGGCTCCCGCTCGAATATCTAATTTCCACGGGGGAAATCCTCGACATTTGGATCACCGGTTTGGCTCGAAGTTTGCGCATAATTAATGCACACCATGTACAATAATATACTGTAATCATGTTTCGCTAGTCTTACACTGTGCCACTTTGCTTAGAGCTTTAGCATTGCCGTGTATATATCAAGCGCGGAACAAGAATAACCTGCGACTACTTCGAGAGTTCTTCGGTCTACAGACATTTTGAGCCTTTTAATTCATAATGCAGCAGTATTTCACCGTGTAATAGTTTGCTACATAGTGTATAATTTGCTCTACGATTCGTAAAAATTTCAAGCGTTCCTAACAATCGATACTTCTAGACTGCGAGTATATGTATATCGTTATAAACAATTACGATCTACGTTTATAGAACGAATGTCGCGATTTATGATCGGTGTCTACTCTCGAATTTTACGTTCCCTACATTTTTATTTAGCTAACATAATTTTAATTACGTTTAAATATTTGGATAATCATGAAAATTAATTTTGAACGATAGGTACAAAAAATTTGTTAAGCATTTTGCTGTCGTTTTCCTATTGGAACATTTCTATATTTCTATATTTCAAATATCCTTAGCTAACTGTATCCCACAATTTCAAATATCCCTAGATTAAAAATACTTATGGATCCCGTATTCTTTTTGATACTAAATATCCCTATATCTTCAGATACCAAATATTTCAAGATTTCCA
Organism: Megachile rotundata; assembly: GCF_050947335.1. Lineage (NCBI taxonomy): Eukaryota > Metazoa > Arthropoda > Insecta > Hymenoptera > Megachilidae > Megachile > Megachile rotundata. The sequence continues at coordinate 8,640,451 of NC_134986.1, forward strand.
ATAACTTTAGATCGAAAATATTTCTAGATTAAAAGTAGTTACAGACGTTATGTTTTTATAGAACCCAAATATCCCTAAATATCTAAATACCAAATATTCCCAGATCGCAAATATTCCTAGACCGAAATACGTCAACATCCTCAAATCCAAAATGTCACTAAATCCAAAATATCCTTAGAACGTAAAAATACATAGACTGCCAATATTCCTAGATTCCTAGAATGTCCCTAGATTCACAGCCATCAAATTTCCCTAGATTCTTAGAATGTGCCTGGATTTACAGCTGTCGAATTTCTCTAGATTACTAGCCATCAAATTTCCCTATATTCCTAGTTGTCAAATATCCCCAAACTTGTCGGTGTCGAATGTTCCTAGATTCCAAAATAGAAGTATCTAAAATATCCCTAGATATGGCCATCTTGAATACCCCCAAATACAAATATCCCTAGAATCAAAATATTTGTTCTTACAATATCCCTAGATCATGTAATCTCAAATATATTTAAATTTCGAACACGCATACTAAGTATCCCTAAATTTCCCCGGACGGATGCGAATATTGCACTATTTCAAATATCCCTAGATCCTGAATGTTCCTATAGACCGAATATCCTTAGATCTTAAACATGTCTAAATATTTCCACATCTCTAAAGGCCTATATGTGCATTCATACTTAATTATAAGCAAATAAAAATATTTGTGATTTGATAAAATAATTATCCACAAAACTTAATAGTCTAGAAACATTTGCGACGTCTAGTTCTGTAAGGAAACTGTAATCGTATCTTTATTATCATTTTCTCGTTTCTTCCCCGTCGTTTCGTTTCAATACCACTGTAGTACGAGGTAAGGATATTCCTCTCAGCTTAATATCAAAAATTCCACTCGTCTCGCGAGTAGAATTACGTGCAAATACTATCCTCGAATTATCTGCACAATTCGAAGACCGCCAGTACCATTACTTCCCTCCTCATGCGAACGATGGCCTTGACGGTTTTCGCGAAATACGGAAAAATTTCAATTTCCACCGTGACGCGTACACCGTTTTTGACGTAATACAGATAGATCGCTTACGATCACAATTTCCGGCCAGGAGAATTTATAACGCGGCCAAAACCACTTCGAAAAAGAAAGACAGTCGTAGTAGACGCTCGTAACCCCAGACATTCTCAAGTTTAACGTTACCCATTTCGACCGTCTTGTAAATATTACGTTTCGCGCGTGTTTTGCGTGGGAGTATTTGCACGCGATCGGATCGATCGTGACGAGCGACTTTTTCTTTCGCCGTGGGTACATAGAAAGCTTATAAGAAGCCAGATATTTTTGCACGGTTCGCACCAGCGCGTAATATCCACCCTATTTACCTTTTCATACATTTATTGCAGGTTATCACGTGGCGAATTTCGAAACAGTCGCGTGATACCGTTTTGGAATTCCGACACGGTTTCATGACATAAAAGTGATACAAAATAGCGCATCTGGCATGTCAATTGCAACTTTAAATTTTGGCAAAAGTTACTGCACGGATGCTTTAATATTCCTAGCACGAAATGATTAATCAATTATTGAAGTAAGATACGAATTAGAGGAGGTTTGTATGCTGATCAATGCCCAATTTCGAAACGTTGCGTTCTGACATAGTTTCATGACATAAAAGTGTCACAAAATGACACTTGTGACACATCAGTTTAAAGGCAAAAGTTCGATGAAAATGACTGCATAATCGTTTCACTAATAATTCCAACACGAAATGATTGCTTATTTATCTAACTCGAATTAAAATTTGTATACTGATAACAGATTTCGAAACGTATTCTGACATAATCTTATAACACAAAAGTTTTGCAAAATTTACATATTATTTAACACGTGGTATATTTAATAATTTAAATGTACACAGAACGAAAGTTTCGGATATCATTCACAAATTAAATGTATTAAAGTACTTGAAATACAAGTATCAAGATGTTAATCTCGTATCAAGGACTGATCACGTAGATTTCTAAATTACTAATACAAAACTAATACAAGATAAGAGTACGTTTCTTTTGGAAAATTTCACTGGATTTTTTATATGAAAAGTATTCTTTAAGCAACGTATTAATTCTTTGATAATATGATTACATTAGATAACATCTTTAACTGCCATTCCTTAAAATTTTCAATAATGTTTAAAAATGTTAAGATATCGGTTGACCGTTTTTAATTGTCCCGATAAAAGTGACTTATCAGACAGCTTGACTCGAGAATTTTCAGGAATATCGTATTCTTTAATTAATAACGATGACAATTAAAAAACAGGTGGTTCAGTTTGATTTAAAATCACCTTTCTTCTGATAAACGATATACTTTTTCACCTTGAATTAATTAAGTATAATCGTCTTTAAAATTAAATGTTATAAAGAGATTTTCATTATTAATTTATTTATACGTTCACTTAATCTTCATGTTTTGTAATATAAGATTCTGTAACAATCACGATGTTTGCGATCCTCGTTTCTTGCATCGATCAATTCATTACAATTAAGTCTTATCGCCGAACGCGATGGTATTACATCACTAACAGTAATTACTCACTTTTTTCGTCACCGTCTATCAATAAGCATTCTTTTCGTCGCATATCGCTTCGCTTTAATATTCGCTTCATAATATTTGTAACATTTTATGCAAGGTCCTTCTTCGTGCGATTACTTTTTTTTTACTTAAATGTAAGGTATAACGCTATTCACAATTTTTCTCCCACTTGTAGCCACCTTACGAAAGAAAGTTTAGAATAATGTTTGCAGGGTATGAAGTGCATGGCGTTACAGGTAACACCCTATATATAACACCCTTTATCTCCTTGAAAATTTCTAATATAACTTTTTTCTATATTTTTTAATTGTGAAAACTAAAAAACTTTGTAACATACTTGTTTCGATAAAATTATTCTACAAATCTGCATAGGAAGAAAAAACAAGGCTGGCATTGAACTTTGCATTTTCACTTATCGCGACGTTTATCGATTTGTCAAAAATAAGCGATTCGAGTGTCTATTGTTGAAACTGTCGCAAACAATTTACAGGAAGTATCATTTTTATTTCGGAAAATGAGGCAAGCCCGGAGACTAATATTAAAATGAAGAGATAAAATCACTATTACACAGAAAATTTACCACGGACGGTTTAAACGTTTCATTACGAAAACTAGATAGTACACTGTTAGAGCGTTATAAACTGCTATGAATCATGGCCATACTCGAGAATATCGCTAATAGTTAAAAAAAAAGAATTGCCTCGCAACGCGAACGCGTTTAACGAGTCGCTAGCTCGCTAATTGATTCACAGCAGCGTATGCGAGGCTCGTTTGCGAAAACAACAACAACCATTATCGATTAATTATATTTACGTCGTGATATTTACACTGGCCGAGATTAAAAAGCATATCTGCACACCCCTTCGACAGATTTAAATATCACGTAAAATGTTACAAGCACAAGTGTCTTCGCGATAAAATTAATTGGATGTTTGATTAAAAATTGGTAATCTCAATATTTGGATTTTTACATCTACGGGAAAGGTATTCCATGATATCTGACGTTCGATTAGATATTCTAGAAATTTTTTCGAAGTTTTCTAATAACACAAATCTCTCAATTTTTGAAGTTTTGGAATTTTTAAGTTCATTTGTTGATGTCGAAATGTGGGTGTTCATGTGTTCAAAGTTTTCACTCGCACTTTCTTTCTTTCACTCGCATCTCCAAAATAGATTTTCAAATTCCTACATCTTTAAATGTTCTCATCCCAAAATCCCTAAATATATAATTTGTAGATATGGAATTCCTAAATCCCCAAACACCTATGTCTCCAAACTACTAACACTCTCACATACCTAAATCTCAAAATGGATGCTATGGATCCTTAAATATCTTTGTTCCAAAATTCCACAGCCCTCAAATCATTAAATTTATAAATTCTCATGTTCTGAAATCCTTAGATTCTCAAATACCTGTGTCCTGAAATTTCTAACCCCACAAATCTCTAAATCCATAAATTTTTGCGTTCAAAATTTATACACCTTCAAATTCCTAGATCTGCATTTTGAAATTCCTAAGCCCCCAAATCCCTAGAACTATAAATTCTCATGCACCAAAATCCCTAGATATCCAAATACTTGTGTCTCGAAATACCTAAGCCCTCAAATGTTCATGTTCTGTTTTCTTTTCACTAAACTGTTCAGTCAACTGTAAAAATTATTAGATTTGAATCTCTCGCTCGACTTCAATCAAAGAAGTGGTGATAGAAATTTGCTAATTTCGAAGCTGTTGCTTGTTTCAAGGCAATACTGTATTTTACTAATAATTAGCTATTTGTGAATGACGCAACTACCTAAGAAATAGGTTAAGAAATGAATACTCAAGTAATAGTACCCAAAAAATATTATTAGATTGCATACGAAAGGAGCAGTGTAGCATAAATTATGAACAGATGTGTACATCTTATGAAAGATGGCCGCACGCAATGAAATCGATCGAAGGATCGTTCATCAGTCTTCGCGTGACTCTCGTATTCTTTAAGAAGCTTAGCTTAGCACGCTCCTTTTCGTAAGCCCAATGATTGATCAAGAAAACACGACCTCATCGAAAACACGCAACCAACGTGACTCTACGTGGTTTCCTTACCTATTACGTAACATTTTGTTCGATAACGATACTGCACTGATAAGTTTTTCGAAGACGATGCAGGTATGCAGGCTGCTATGTGATTTATGCGTCTTTTAACCCTTTGCGTTGCGACATACTTTCTTACCGGGGGTAAAAATTGTAATAGTGCTCTCAAATTTATGACTTTATGAATGTGGATATTTTTTGATTAGTGGATTTCATGTTTGAAATATTTTTTAGCTTATGGATTTTTAATTTTAGATTTTAATTTGTGGAGTTTCACGGTTGGTTACTTTTCAGGTTGTAATTTTCAGAATTAGATATTTTTCAATTTGTAAATTTGTTAAGTTAGACATTTTTCAATTTTTAAATTTTCAAAGTTGGACATTTTTCAATTTGTAAATTTTCTAAGTTGGACATTTTTCAATTTGTAAATTTTGAATATTAGGCATTTTTAATTTACTTTTATATTTTTACTTTATTACTTCTCGAGGTTAGACACATTCAATTTGTAAATTTCAATGTTAGACATTTGCAATTTATTATTTTTCAAATGTAAACATTTTTAGTTTATTACTTTTCAGAATTAGACACTTTCAATTCATTATTTCTCAAGGTAAGAAAAACTTGGCAATTTTAGAAATTTCAGAAATTATTCTAAGCTTGAAGAATTTATTTTAAAGTGAGAAGTTTCTCCTCTTCAAATTTAGAATTTTTTTGACTCATAACTCATCAAAGTTAGACATTTTCAAGTTTTAAAAAAATATGGAAATTATAGGAAATTCACACACTCTTCACATATATAAATTTTTTTAATTTATAATTTGACAAGGTTAGAAATATTTAAAGTTAATAATTGCTTCACAAAAATTTTGTGTCATATCCTCTATTTAACCACAATCTATTTCCTTCGTCTCTCATATTAATACGAACTTAATATATTATATTTTCACGAATGAGATACAAAATTATCTTTAATTTTAGTTGGTAGGACTGTTACTTCCTTAGCAATAGTATCAGCTTCATTATCAGTTATAGTTTGGTAGGAGGGAACGCAGATAAAAATTACGTGTATGTTATTATCCTACCGATAATATTTTTCCAGAAATGAAATACAAAACTCATTACTATCTTTCTTGTTGACGATCTTCTTTTAAAAATAATGAGCAACGTAAAATTATCACGTGTTTCACATAAATTCTATACATTTTACATAACGAGTTAAAAGGTTCAATCATAAACTATACTGTGTAAATAAAAAGCTGAAATTGTACATAGAGTTGTTTATAATGTTGTACAATTTATAAGTATATATAAATACATTCAAAACACATATTACACGATATTTTTATTAACATATTACTCGATTTACGGAAGTGGAAATGTAAAGTAAAAGACCGGAATATTACGTGATGGAAGGCGGCATACATTTTGGACATGTAATTAAATAAAGTGTATTTTTCTTACATTCTAGTCGCGTGTTTACATTCAGTAATCTCTTCGGAATCAAATAATTACACTACCAAAGTCAAAAACTAACTTCATATTCCCTCTCCTGTAAATCGAGTAATATGTTAATAAAAATATCATGTAATATGTGTTTTGAATTCGTCTCGATGTCCTCTAAAGCTATGAATAAAAAAATGTATGTTCTTATTTAAGAAACCCAAGGTGGCCTTGACTTTGCCAAGAGAACAAACTGTTTTCAAAATTTGCTTTACTAATATCTATTATGCACTTCGTACCCTGCAAATATTGTTGTAAACTTTTTTTCGTAAGGTGGCTGCAAGTGGGAGAAAAATCGTGAGTAGCGTTACAGGTAACATTCTGTATATTGAAATATTAGAATATAATATTAGAAGATGGATATTAAAATGTAATATAGTAGTTATAAACTGTAACCAAGTGTTATTGTACTAGCAGTTTTTTTCATTTAGCAGCATTGTATCCTTGCGAGAAGAATCGTGTCAACACACAGGTAAGAATAATTTATGCAAATGCACCTACTCGTTTCGTGTTTTTCTCTGGACTCTTTATATAGACACGATCGACATCGTAAGCTGCATTGTATAGTGCATTCTGGTTTGGTGAGGGATAAAAATAAACGACAAGTTTGTGAGTATAAATATAGCAACAATTGCAACGATATCGAACAATGGGTCGATCTGAAAAATATTCGATTGAACAGAATGCATTTTGATCAATATTCCCTTCATTTCTTTCTTGCTTTTCGATTCTTGTTATTTCCGGTGGAATGTTTTAATGAAAAAATTCCTTTTTGAAAAAATACAGAGAACAAAGTTTTACACATTTTTTAATTTTCTTAGTCTTCGAATTTGTACATATCCCAATTTTCAAGTTTTGAAGTTTAAAAATTTTTCAGTTTCCACTTTTTTAAATTTTGGATTCTCAACTAAGAAGTTTCCATATTTTCAAATATGGAATAAATTTCTAATTTAAAATATTTCCATATTTAAATTAGAATTTCCATATTTTCAAATTTCTACTTCCCCAATTTCTAAGTTTTCAAATTGGAAAATTTCAGACTTTCTAAATTTCCAAATCCTCGAATTTGATAAATTCCTAATTTTCAAGATTTCACGTTTATGAATTTTCAAATCCTCTAATTTCCATATTTTCAAATTCTCAAATTTTCAACGTTCCAAAATTCACACAAAACCCTAATCTCTAAAATTTCAAATCTCCCAACCTTCTAACTTCTCAAATACCCAAATTTCAAATTCTAAAAATTACTCCTTACAATAAAAAAGAAGTAGCAAAATGTAATTACACGTTTACTTCAGATAATTCTTCGAGTACACACGCACTTATTACGTCCGATTCAATCGATCATTCCATGTATCGACATTTTAACAACGCTTTAAAAACACTGATTAATTTCAGCAGTACTGATAATTACGATTACTAGTTGACTATATTCATTGAGCACTCACTTACTGAAGTATTTGTTGAAATTGTTATCTGCCTTGTTATAAATATTTTGATGAACTTTGAGGACAAAGTCTGATACGAAGAAATATTTATATTTTCTTCTGACACATCCTGTGTAATAATCAATTTATTACAATTAAATTTTTCTTTTTATATCTTCAATTATTATTGTAAAATAAACAACTCAATTTTAATTATAGATATTTCAAGATAAATGAATTAATTTCATTTTGACAAATTTTTGAATAAATAAATAAATTTCAATTTGTACCATTGTAAAATAATTAAATTTATTTCTGTCTGACTAATTGTAAAATAAATTAATCCATTTTCAATTTAGCTTATTGTAAAATATTTAAATTAATTTCAATTACAGAAATTTCACAATAAATGAATTAATTTCATTTTGACAAATTTTTGAATAAAAAAATCAATTTCAATTTGAATAATTGCAAAATAATTAAATTTATTTCTGTCTGACCAATTGTAAAATAAATTAATCCATTTTCAATTTAGCTTATTGTAAAATATTTAAATTAATTTCAATTATAGAAATTTCACAATAAATGAATTAATTTCATTTTGACAAATTTTTGAATAAAAAAATCAACTTCAATTTGAATAATTGTAAAGTAAATAAATGAACTCCAGTTAAATTAATCGTAAAATAATAATCTGTTTATTTGAATAAAAATTTCTTTCAAGAATCACCAAAGTATTTGTTTAGAGAAAACCCAGAAGATATCGCGATAACCTTCCAATAATTCGACCAAGCACTTCTGACTAGAATTATTTTTTCATATCACCACTGTATATCCGCGACAACTAAAGTTCTTTAAGTTTCAAGGACTCTTTCACGGAACTAATTGCTGAAACGCTTGACAGTGCATATTAAATTTAGAACGTTTTCTAGAACGAATGTTTCAGAGGAAGTCGCCATCCGAATGCCTGTGTGGACTAGCTACTCCACACCATCTGTGACAATATATCTAAAATCATGTGTCACTAAAAATTCTCTACCAACACATATTCATAATCCTCACGCGTTAACACCTCGTTTATCTCTTGCAAACGAAACGTATATACATTACCACTAATTCAATTATAATATTATAAGATTTAATAATAAAAAATTATAAAAACTTACACCTTCTTTTCAATTATAAAATTTCATTATTTCAATCAGTAAAATCAAATTTTATTATTTCAATATATTATAAGTCAATAGTAGTCAAAGATGTATTGATTGAATTATTTCAATTGAAAAATTAAAATAATTGTAAACAGAGATTTAAGTTAAGTCTCATTTTAACATATTTTAGTAAAATAACATAATTGATAAAAATAGACATATTTCAGTTTGAAAATTTATACCTGAAAGAGCTAAAAAAAAAGCAATCTGTAATGGATTAAAATAACATCACAGCCATATGTGACATATTGTAAAGATCATTTAACTTTCTAATTTCAGTTTCTTATTATAACAAATCACATATATGGTACTCAAAGATCTACAGTTTTCTTTTCTAGCTAATACAATTTTTAACGACTTCAGTCACGTAATATTTATAGATGGTAAGATCGAAGTAAAGCTACATCGGTTACGATCAGCCCTCGGATGGGTGACCGTGGTATGCGTGTGCTGTTGGCACATAAAGAGAAAATAATGATTCAGAGATGCATTAAAAGCCAACAAAAAATAGCGTCTACATAGTGCATTGGGCAATATCGGTAGAGTTTATCTTCCAGGAATGTTGTGTTCCGAGAAAATCGGATATAATATAAGACGCGATATTTCAGACTGAAAATTAGCGTCTGAAAATTGATCGTAGCCGTGTCGCGAAAAATATATAGCACGTGTAATCGATATTAAAACGAAGCTCCACGAGGTAAACCACCCTATCGTTGGCACTTGACCAACGATTGGCTCATGTGTTTATTAACGCACGATAGAAGAATGTAACGCGCATCTAAACGATTTCATAACGCAATTGCACCGAGTAGAACGTCGTGCTTTGCATGCCAATACATCTTCGAGATTTGTCATCCGCAAAAACTAATATTTCGCGGTTGAAAAATTATACTTCCGGTATGAATATTTCGCCTATTTTTGATCGCCGTTGATAGTTGAAAATATCAGCATCCGATTTTAAGTTTATAAATTCTCAAATTGTACGAATTGCCTACATTCATATTCCGTAATTTCTAATTCCCACATTGAAAAATTTCTTAGTTTCCTAGTTTCACAAGTAAATTTTCCAACTCTGTCATTTCAATTCCCTAAATCCCCAAAATTTCATGTATCCCTAAATTTACAAACTCCTAAATTTCCTAAAATCCCTAATTTGCAAATTCTTAAATTCCCTGGTTTCTAATTTTTTTAATCCCCTAAATTCCTTAGTTATTAAACTCATACATTCCCCAAATTCTCTAGATTCCGTATTACTAAATTCCCCAAATTCTCTAGATTCCAAATTTCTAAATTCCCCAAATTCCAAATTTCTAAAGTCCCCAGATTTCAAATTACTAAATTCCCCAAATTCCCTATACTCCAAATGACTAAACTCCCCAAATTCCCTAAATTCCAAATTACAATATTGCCTAGTTTCCAAATTCCTAAAACCCCAAAATTCACTAATTTAAAAATCCCTAATTTCGCAGAATTCCCTAATTTCGGGACGCCTGTTTCCAAAATTCTCTAGTTTTCAAATTTCTAAATTTCATATTTCCCCTAGTTTCTAAATTCAATGAACTTCCACTATCCAAATTCCCTAGTTAACACATTCCAAAATTACCAAAATTCTCTAGATTCCAAATTGCCAATTTCTAAATTTTATCTATTTTTAAATTCCCTAGTTTTCGAACTTCCCTATATTTAAATGCCCCAGTTTCTAAATTACCCGGCTCTCTAGTTTCCAAATGGCGAAATAGTACTGAAATGGTACTGAAAATAGAAGAGAAATTATTTTTGAAATTGGTAAGATTAAAGTTAAAATGAACAAAATTTTGAGGAGTATTGTTACAATACAAAACGTTATGTCAATGTCCTCTATCGATATCCGAATTTCGATCGAAGTTGCACGCTTGTCAGTTTTCGAACCCGCGCGCGCGTATCACGAACAGGAAAGAGGGGATCCACAGATAATGTTAACAGTCGTTTGAATTATGACGAAACCATCTCACAGCGAACGTAACTTTGCCACAAGCTCAAAGAACAGTGGCTCGTGAAAGCGTTTACGACTTTTAAAACACGCGAAAGTGCGAAACAACGAAACACGAGTTTCAACACCGATCAAAAATAGCCATCCCGTGTGTACTCGTAAACTTTGATACTTTCTTGAATTAAAAAACATTTTCAACGGCGCCGTATGAATTATAAATTTTGAAATTTAGAAACTTTCAGTGTTACGGCTTTACAAATTTTCCACTTTGTATTTTCGAATATTTTTCAAATTTGTAAATTTGGAGATCGCAGTTTTAATTCGTGCAATTGTTAGATTTAAAAATTTTGGAATTCTAAAATTGTCAAATTTTCAAAATTACGAATGCTGAAAGCATTTCTGAATCTTCAAATTATCAAATTTCCTAAATTTCTCAAATTCCTAAAAACCCTCATTTTCAAATCTCTAAATTCCCCAATTCCTCTAGATTCCAAACTACTAAAATTTTCACATTCCACAGATTCCAGATTTCTAAATTCCCCAAATTCCCTAGATTCCAAATTACTACATCCCCCCAATTCCCTAGATTCCAAATTTGTACATTCTCCAAATTCCCTAGATTCAAAATTTCTAAATCTCCCAAATTGCCTAGATTCCCACAATTCCCTAGATTCCAAACTTGTATATTCCCCAAATTCCCTAGATTCCAAATTCCTAAACCCCAAAATTCCCCAAATTCCCCAGATTCAAAATTTCTAAATCTCCCAAATTGCCTAGATTCCCCCAATTCCCTAGATTCCAAATTTGTACATTCCCCAAATTCCCTAGATTCCAAATTTCTAAATTCCCAAATTCCCTACATTCCAAATTCCTAAACCCCAAAATTCCCCAAATTCCCTAGATTCAAAAGTAATAAATTTCCCAGATTCCAAATTTCCGAATCCAAAATTTCCCACATTCGAAATTTGAAAAACCCCAAATTTCCTCCTGAAATGACCAAATTCCCAAGTCCCTAAATTCTCAAATTCCCCAAATTTCTAAACCTGGAAATTGCAGATAAAAAAGATCTAGCAAAATATCTGTAAAGAAAGTACTATTAATATGTCAAACACACACCTAAATATTTCGGCTAACAGTTCGCGTTCTATTAATCGAATCAAGATCGGCATCTAAATATCGTGTAAAAGTTTTCTCGATATCATCGCCTTTTGTTAGACGTTATCCATCAGATTGGCCGTTATCGTGCGTAAATCAGATCCGAACGGATTTATGATCGATCTATCGTGGCTTATAGTCGATTATAACGAAGCCTCGAATACTTGAGCGGGAAGTAATGAACCGCGTATGGAAATAGATTACTCTTGTATTTCATCGTGTTTGCAGACACGAAGTAAGTACATAATTGAAGCCCGTTAATAATTCACACGTTTAAACTTGTTTCTCTCATTTTATAAAGATTACCCACTATAAATTTTCTCAAAATCAACAATATACTCTCTATCTTAAAATTAACTTCCCCTTTTTAAAACTAACTTCATCTGACCTGCTTAGAATTTAACTCTTCACAAATTCCTTCTAAAGAAAAATAAATATAAATGTATCCTATAAAGAATATCGTAACGTCTTATAAATATTTACATTTAATAACGTTACACATAAAGAAATGATTGACTGTTAAATATCTGAAGATTGTACGCGTTTCAAGATGGCGTAAGAATCTTAGAGCAAGATCGTTTGAAAAATCATTCGATCAACGTTGATTCGAATTATCCGTTAAAGCGACGTAACAAAAAAAAAGAACGGAATTGAATGATTACAACTATTACGGTAGCAAAAAAAAAACTTTAATTACGTAGGTAGAGAGTCGTAAAAGACGGCAGGACGAGCAAGTACGTAGAGGGTTAAATTGTCCGTTACGTCCCGTGGAATGTTAAGAGCTGATTAAGGAATTAAAAAAGTATTCAGTGAATAAGCGCCACGAACGAACCCTAGAACCAAGAAGGATTAGAGTTTCGTTTCATCTCGTTCTCTACCTATACACGAAAGTCCCTGAAACGAGAACTGGCTACTTCCGAGTAATAAAGCCCAATGCCGTAATCATCGTGATTTAACGACACCGACCCAAGTGCTGTGGAGGGTCGTCGTGTGATCGTGCGAATCATTTTTCTGACCAGCTTTCGCATCCTCTTCTTCTTTTTAACCCCTTTCAAGGTCAACGTGTGCTGTCTTCAAACATTTTCTTATTTAAATACTATGATGGTACTCAAATATTTTGTGTTAAAACACAAAATGCTTAAAATACTTAAAATATTTATTTAAATATTGTGGACAGATATTCACACTGTGATAGTCTTCAAATATTTGGTATATTACTTGATGTATATTTTATTCATTTATGGGTGCTTTTTTTAAATGCTGTGTACAGGATACTCAGACTATGATAGTCCTCGTGTATTTTGTGTATTGCTTGTAATAACACTTTAAATATACTTGTATACTTGAAGTGTTTGAATTTGATAGAATTTAGTATTTGAACACCTCAACTCTTGAATAATTCGAATATTTAATGTGCGAATTACTGAAACGTGCTTGGATAGGAAGAAACGTAATATGAGTGGTAAGCTCGTTGCATTGATGCATAGAAATTATTACGTACACTAGTGTAGACACACACACGAGATTATTACGATTTTGCGCGTTGATTCTTGAGATACGAGTTTAAATGCAAAAAAGTCAGGCATATTGTCAGTATTAAGAACGTTATACCACTGTGTTCAAACTCTGGTGAACACTAGTGTAGTATTCTTTTCATACATTATCAAACAATCACTTTATTTGCATACATATTCTAAACAAAAAGTACAATCTGTTTCTTCGAGATGATTAAATTTTTTATTTTAACAACATTCGTTTATTTCATAACAACATTCATAAAATCAATTAATAGAACAAACATTAATGTGTCTAACATTGTGTGTAACATTAATAAGTGTAACATATTATACATTAAATTGAAACTTGTCCAAAAGTTTTAATCCTCCAAAGTACTGAGAATTATTGTAAGGAAGAAATAACGTACATAATAAAAAAAAAATGAGAGCATACATTAATGTGCAAGAAATACATTTGTACATTAGTGTATGAAAATATAACTCGACACGTTGAAGGTTAAAACGTGAGCCACTGAAACGTACGAAGATAACAAGAAACGTTTTAAGATAGGACAAAGTATCAGGCTGGTTACACTGACACGCAGAAAGTCTCACATACACTAGTGTACAAGAACTCGGTCATTCATACGAGATCGTTATCGTCCCGCGCGTCAATATCCACAATTACGAACTACTGAAACGAGCACGTACAAAGAGAAGCGTTTGCAAACGTGACACTGAGCAAGTATACTGCAGTGTGTCAAAAGTGAATACACTACGTTCAAACTTTTTTGTGTGCTAAAATAGAAATTTAGGTCGGAAATTTAGGTAGCAGTCTGTGGAAAAAGGAATCAAGGTTAGAAATTTCTTGATTTGCTCCGTTAATATACGGTATTATACTAGTGGAGTACACTAGTGCACTACACTATTTTACTTTAATACACAATAGTGTACGGGAGTTAATTTATTTTTATACAAGTTTCATGAAGTAATATTTTTAGATAAGCTAGAAATTTTCTTTGTAAAATTAAAAATAGTATGGAACAAGACTTGTTTAAAACACTCTAAGTACAAATTTTTATTTGTACATTAGTGTACAACTGTAGTGAAGTTACATTACTTTTATAGATTTTGGCTAGGTGTTTTTTAAATGTGAAAAATGGTTATGAGTGAAGTATTTGAAAACTAAATCAATACATTAGTGTACGGTAGTGCATTACACTATTTTTAAATATTGCAGCATTTCCACAGAAAATTACAGTACCAAGCTAAACACTTTTAGACTATGTGAAAAATGATTATAGATGAAATATTTGAAAACTGAATCATTGCATTAGTGTACTGTAGTGCATTACACTATTTTCAAACATTACAGCATTTCCACAGAAAACTACAGTACCAAACTAAACATTTTTCCTGTTACGTTAGAAATAATCTTGCGTTATAAAAATAATGCAAGAGAAAGTGGTTATAGAGTTAGCCATTTTATACACTAGTGTACAGCAGTAAAAATAAACTGAACTATTCCTGCAGTACCCTGCAACGCATAAAACTTTCTCGCAGGTGTAACATGTTACCCAACGCGAATCTGCCAGGGGTTATCGTTTCGGTAATACAAAAATTGTTTGAAAAATTCACAACAGTTTCCTCGAAAACGACAAGTGCCATCTTCGTAGAAGTGTCAGTTTCTGTATACACACTCGATCGCGACTAAATTTGAATGTTTCTCGGTAAAATCTTGGGAAACGAACAAAAGGTCGTGCTATTGTATTCGATCGAAGATAATTAATGATTATATTGTTAATTCATATCGTACTATCGCAGAATGATAAATGTTACTCAGTCCTAAATATATTTTCAAATCGATCTCCGATAAACGATGCGTCATTGACTTACTGATGAATTTTTTTTCAAGAATAATCATCGAGCTTGCTATTTGGCGATTGCTACATACCGATCTTTGATACGGTAATAAATAATTCAGTAAGTGCACAGGATTTCCGTTGAAGAAAATTGAGAACCGTTTCGAGGAAGTTGAGAAGCGTGAAACTTCTACAGAAATCATAATTTTCTTGCATTCGCAACTATCAAATAAATAATATGAATTATGCAATCGATAAGTGAATGTTCTTTGGAAATTATGAAGTTAATTTTCGCTGGAACATAATTAAAAAATAATCGCGAATTCATTCACGTTCCTGATTATAAGCTGCGATCGAAAGTTTAATTGAAAACCAGTCCCGATGTTTAATTCAACGATGTAAAAATTAAGCTTCAATATGCAATTAGAAAATCATCTGTGATTAACTGTAATTTAACTCTTAATTAAAAGGAAATTCAATGGGGAACGGTAATTACTAATTACTGTTTAAATTAAAAACTTAATTGTTTAGAAACCTGAAGCTACATATTTTAATAGCCTCATTTTTTAAATTTCTAAGTGTTCAAAATTTATGAATAACATTCTTAAATTTTCTTGCATTCCAAATTCTAAATTTTTCAAATTCCTAAATTTTAATTTTGCGTCTGCATTCGTAATTAAAATTTTGGATCAGTATTCTTAATTAAAATTTTCAATCTGTATTCGTAATCAAAATTTTGAATCTCTATTCATAATAAAATTTCTAAGTACTCAAACACTGAAAAGGTCGATGTCTACAACGGTAAAATTAAAAAAATGCAAGATCATATTTTAAGATAAATCATTAGATTAATCAAAATCATAAGTGATGTATCAAAACCGTTTTGTTTCATATTCTTTCAACCACGCTAGAGTAAACTCGCATTTCGAAAACTGATTAACAGCATGCACTAAAAAGTTATTATTACCTCCTTATTGCGTTCGTTAATCATTTTTTCCAACGAATATCTCCAATTACTCAGTTATATAACTAATTACCACGTGTTACGCGCTTAATGAGCCTAATACTTTCATTATTATCTTTCCTGCATCGAAAGTTGCTGCATTTCGCGTAAACCTGCACGTTCATTCTGAGTTTCATCACTCTAATGAGTCACCGATGATACACTCGTATTGAAACCAGATCTAAAGGACTAATCCTAGTTAAACACACGTGCACGGAGCAATAAATTTTCTGAATATGTGGTATTAAAAATTTTTGGAAATTTCAATATCGTTTATCTTTTATGAAGTATTGATTGTATCGGTGTTGAATGAGTAATAAGCAACTATGTAATACGGCGATAACATACGTATCTGTTTCCGACTTACAGATATATAAAAACTGTTGCAATCGATTACGTTTAATAATTTTGAAAACATTTATTTAGTGTATCTTTGAAAGTATCTATAGAATATTATAATTTTATGAATGTCTGTTATCATCATTTTGAATGATATAATTTCCTAAGTATTCATTATCACAATTTTGAAAATACCCAGAGACTATTATAATTTCCCAAGCCATTATCACAAGAAATTAATTTAAAAGAAAATTATAGATTATTAAATACTGAAAGTATAAAAATTGTTCAAAATATGACAACGTCTGGAAATAAAAAAAAAGGAATGTCTAGCACTCTGCAGATTATACAGCTGTATCGATTCAACGTTTCTCGCCATCGCAGCAGCTTTTGACCCGTTTCGAGCTAACCGGGTCCGTATGACCCATATTCCATTTTCTGGGTTAACAGGTGCTCATCGCAGGATTGTCGTCGATTCGATGTATCGCCACGATCGTAATGGCTAAAGTGTATCGCAAATAAGGGGCTATATAGGGCGATAATGGACGGATAATGAGTGGAACAGCTCGTTTCCGGACTTGGGTCTTCCTGGCTACTGAAAGCAACAAAAATGAGAACTGCGTAGAATATCTTAACGTTAGAATAACGTATAAACAGTTTATAGACACTTATGAAATTGTAAATTATTAAAAATATGGAAAAAATACTCGTTTGAAGGAGAACATGTAATAATTTCATTTTAATGAATATTTAGACATTTATTGCAGTTGTAAAATGTGAAAAATGTGTAAAATTCTTGTAGCAGTTTAGGAGACAAAATATTTCACAAAAATAAATAACTACGCAATGATAAATGACTAACAATTTACTTTTATTGAATTCTTACACGTTTATAAAACTTGTAAAATATAAAAAATTCATAAAATTCTTGTAGCAGTTTAAGAAATAGAATACTTAATAGAAATTAAATATCTGCATAACAAATAATAATAATGAAATCCAGTAAATAACTTGATCCCAAGCAATGTAAATAAAATTTCAGATTATGTTTAAACAATACGTGATATGTTTTCCTCATACGCATAAAGGATATCTCGTGGATACGTGATTTCGATGCGTCTTTTTGTTTCAGATAAAATACTTTTACGCAAGATAAAATGTAGGTTTCGAAGTCGTATGATAAGATTACAGGGAGCAACTGTATTTTAGGTACGCTTGTATTCAATAAAAGGAGCATAATCGTAAAACGATTCTTAAATGCTTTACCAATCGTAATTGCTATGCGTACACTTTACTAGCCGTGAAACGCGATGATCTCTTTCTACTTTTAGTGATGACACCCTGTGCTCGTTACCGAAGAGAATCCCGTTTTGTTCTCTACATTTGTGAAAACAAAAGAGCTGTGCATCGCGAATGGAACACGGAAGAAATGTGACGTCAGTCACATTATTAAACATCGAAAGGTTCAATAGCCATGTTGCGAGAATCGATTAGGCACTTCAAAGGCCATTACAAAATAATTCAAAACTGTTGCTATTATTATATATTGAATACAATTTATTTTAAAAGTTAGTTGCTGACGTAATATTACGCCTTTCATAGCTTACATTTTTGCATGTACAATTTATTATCTTTATTTGCGTTTTTCATGTAGACACTCGTTATATTGCCATATTAAGAACTCAGGAAGTTGTAAATTAGAAAACTTGTGAAAATAAAATTTTGAAATAAAGGAGTTTGAGGAAATAAATTTTAGGTCTAGGGAATTTGGGGAAATGAAATTTTGACTGTAGGTAATTTTAAAGGACAAAAATTAAGGTCCAGGGAATTTGAGGAAATAAAATTTTGAATCTAGGAAATTTGGGGGAATGAAATTTTGACTCTAGGTAATTTTAAAGGACAAAAATTAAGGTCCAGGGAATTTGAGGAAATAAAATTTTGAATCTAGGGAATTTGGGGAAATAAAATTTTAGGTCTAGGGAATTGAGGGGAATAGAATTTTGAGCTTAGGGAATTTGGGGAAGTAAAATTTTCGATCTAGGGAATTTTGGGGTGTAAAATTTTGTATCTAGGAAATTTGAAAGAGTAAAATTTTGAGTCTAATGAATTTGTATTGATAAAATGTTGGAACTAGGGAATTTGAGAAATTAAAACATTAAAAACTAGGGAATTAATAAATAAAAATTCAGAAATGTAGAAAATAACAAATTTGAGATTCTAGGTATTCAGGAATCGAGAAAAATCAAACACAATCATTTTAAAAAATAATATAATTGTATAAAATCCGTATCCAATGCACGTGAAAGAATATTTCAAAAGCAACAACACTTCACCGAAATCATTTCGGTAAATCTAATCTATGTTTACCATATTACAACACATTCCCTCGCATCACCCCAAAACAAGTTAATCAGACGAAATATCTCCACACCTCGTACAAAGCACTTATCTCAGCTCGTTGCAATTTAACGGACAGCGCACATGTATCCACTTGCATGTAAATAAAAAACATATGTAAAACTTACCTACGTCGTGTTTGAGAAAGTACAGGGCATAAAAAATGCAGTACGTAACACTACAAGTTTATTTGAAGGAGAAAATATTTCATAGTTCTATAGATTCGTAGTGAATGTTACAAGTGTTGCACACGTAATAAACTTTCGAACCGTTTCGTCTCCGCGGGTCACCGGCGACCCCCACATCGTAGTTACAAATTGTTATTAAAGCGCAGAAGAGAAAATATGTTGGAATAACACAGGTTCATAATCTATGTTACGAGTGTTACACGTAGTAAAACTTTCGAACGTTTCATCCCTGCGGGTCTACAATGACCCCCGCACGGACAGTTTCACATTATCGAGGCATGGAACTCATTAACAGGATTCAAAGATGAAACACATGTTTCTTGTGCTTGGAGCAAACACGTGATTCTCGGGTTCTAAACTGACGACGCACCGTATGCGTCTTGCATTATCTGACACAACTCATGACACACCATGTGCGTCTGTGTACTCTAATTTATGTAACAATGCAGTTTGCATGTCTGTTAAGTAACACAATTATTAACCCACCATATAAAGTCTACGATGGTTCATATAAGTATTGACGCACCATATGCGTCTTATATAGTTCATGTAATCAATGACGTATACATATGTAATACTGTATAATTGTTGTAATAAACGACACACCACGTGTGTCTTATGTTATATATAGAGTTTCATACAAACTCTTGACGCACCCTCTGCGTCTTCTGTTATGCAGCTTATGTAAGTGATGACGCACCGTATGCGTCTTAATGCTGTACGGTTTATGTAAGTGGTGACGCACCACATGCGTCTTATACTGTAGAGTTTATGTAAGTGGTGACGCACCGCATGCGTCTTATGCTATACAGTTCACGTAAATAGTGACGCACCATATGCGTCTTATGTTACACAGTTTATGCAAGTGGTGACGCACCGCGTGCGTCCTGCGCATACAGTTTATGTAAGTGACGCATCGGATGCATTCTATACAGTTTATGTAAGTGATGACGCACCGCATGCGTCCGGTGCTACTAACGATCTACAAAGTCATATATCGAAGTATTCAGTAAATTTATGCGCATTTATATCCATCACTTATATCATAACCTCTTACTATTCATACCGCATCAATCAACGAATTCAGTTATTTAAATGTGGGTTATAAAATGATTATTTAGAGCGGATTCGATGGTTAAAGAAGTCACGAATACCATACGAATAAACCGGCTATAACTTACACTTGTTTAAGAATTTTCGCTATCTGAAAATAGACTAATTGACTTATGTAATTCGGTAAACGCGGTCTCTCGGTTTTCAACCGAGAGCATACTGCACGGTTTCTGCGACAAAGTGAATATCCGACGCGATATGTTACCGGCAGGATCTTTGATCTCGTTGCTTTTGAGGAACGTATTCACGACATTCTTATCGGTCATCCTTATCGAATGGTTCGTCATCCGTCCCTTGGGGAGGTCGATGCAAGCGAACTATGTATTTGCAAACATTCGATGTTGATCTAACAGGCGTTTTTTATGGGCTACTGCGGCCCTGAGGGCGTGGGGCATGAATGTGCTGCAATGTGCACTCGCGGACACCGATGCGTATACGTGGTAGTCTCGTTATATTGCCATAAACGTAACAGCAAATTCTTGGAACTGACAAGGTAGAAGTGTTTCCACGAAGCAATTAAAACTTTGTAAATTTACAAAACGTGTATACTTAAAACATTTGATACTTAAAAATAAAGACGAGAAAATAAAATTTCATAATTTGAAAATATATAAAGTATTAAACTTGAAAATTTGTATGTCCATGAATTTTCGTGTACTATGAAGCTTTGTTAGCAATCATAAAATTTTATATAAAACAAAAATTTCACATAAATAAAATTGAAATAAAATAGAATAAAATAAAATAAAATTTTGTTATCAACTGGCAATATACCTAGGGATCACTATAGTAATATAAAGACATAGCAGACTAGACTATATCCGTCTGATTGTTAGAAGTAGGAAAATGGATACAATAATCCTTGCCCCTCCATCATCGTTACACGCTTCATACACCCGAGCTAGTAAGCTCTTGAAGGGGCAGTGGATTTGCTCATTGCTGCACTAAACAGGAATCTGAATTCAGTCCCGACTGAATCCAACAGCAACTACGCCGATTTTCAAATACGAGATCCCAAATATGGGAGGATCCCTCTCGACTCGAAGTTAATTGCATGGCCGTAAATCATCCCGAGGAATGTCTTTGAACGCCTGCAGGAAGAATTTCGTAATACGGGACAAGGGGGCCATACGTCCCAAAGGAGCATTACGGAAGGCAAATTGGTACAGGGCGGAGTCTAGAATTTTCGTGCTCGGAAAAGCGCAGGCGATATCGCTTCCTCCGGGTTACTCGACCTGCTGATCAATATTAATACGCGACACCGGCGAGAGGGCAAATGGATAAAGCACGGTGTACGGTAAATGGTAACAGGAAGGAAAATGCGGAAACGAATCAGTAAACGAGAGCCAGACAATCAGATTTGGTCCAGTTTTGTTATATTTCCAAAAAACAGAACAAGAGTAGCTTCCTGTACAAAAATCGATTAAACAGGAAGGAGATTTGGGTTAGTCCTGCTCTCAGGTATGGAAATTGTCGCGAGTTCAATCACGCTGAAAAAGGCACACAACATAGATGATCAGCGATAAGATGCAAACAGTAAGTAAGAGGGAAAGGCAAGGTTCACGGGAAGAGAGAGAGCGAAGAGGACATGCTGTTGATAAATGTGTATTTACCGCCAATCTAGGGACGTCCACAGTCTCGTCGCTGCAGCCCACCTCGAAGGTTGAAATGTAACGATATAGTGGCTTGTTTCTTGTCCTAATAGCCAGCATGCAATGCTTTTGTATCCTCGTCGACTGGTCCAGGGCACGTCATCGGTCAAACCGTTCGCAGGAAATCACGACCGCTACTGTCAATGATTTAGAAAGGGCGCGGGGATCAGGGTTCAGCCACTCTATTCACTCACGTACACGCACTTTTCTTGCCGATCGCTATGCTTTCGTGGATCTGTACGTACGCACCGAAGTCACGGATATATAATTGCCACTGTCACGTATATTCCCGTATATAGGCTTAGGTGCCCCTCAATGTTACGCGTTATCCGTCACTTTGATCGGAGATTATGAATTATTAGCGTTACAGGCATCGGTATAAGCGCAATCACTACGGAACAACTCGAATCTCGCACGTACGATCACGATACGTCCTCATACCACATTCTTTCAAGACCAACTGCGGGATCGCAATTTTCGGGCCTGTAATTCTTCCAGTGGTGCCCCCCTATGGCAAGCGCAACCTGCGAATGCATGTGTCATAGAACGGTAACTTCGTATTTATTCCATGCAACTATAGACCTCGTTGCCATGGAGTGTTCTTATTGGACGATGCGTATTCGGTCGTTCTGCGCAGGAACGCTCTGATTGGCTGTAACGATCTGCATAACTAGGAGTAATGGACATGCGCAGTCGCGACGTCCATTATGCTAAGCCTGTTTACTCGGTGAACTTTTATTCAGCATTTTTATAATCAGCGAGTTTCCTTCATATTTTTAAACATTCAACTTCTTAAAGTTTTTAATTTGAAAATTTACAGCTTTCGTGGATCGATATTGCTTTTTTTGTCTAATAAATCATCATTGTTCGCATTGTGTATGCAGATACTTAAAATATTTATAGCAGGAACTTTGTCCGTACATTATTGTTTCATAATATCTTGTCTTGCATCATTTATTCAGCTATGCGTATATTTCTGTTCACTAGGTATACAGCCATGGAATGAAATGCTGGTACTAGATTAGTAACAGAGTGATTATGAAGAACTGCCTGAATTTAACAGTGATGCGCAAAGTATGCTTAGGACCAAACATGGCCTCCTTGGGGGAAAATGACAGTCAAAGGAAACACATCACTACATTCCGCAACATTTTTTGCGTAATGGTATGAATTATATCTAAATAACAAAAGATATTTTTGAGGTCGATGATACACTTGCAACAAATGCATGTTTATTTTTGACAGTATGCTGTTTTATTGCGCGCTTTATGTTTCAGAAAGGGGATTCTGGGAGGGTACATCAACATTTCCTGTAATTGAATTTTAATTTGAGATTTACAATCATAATGGAAGTACTGTTTTAAATGTAACCGTAACGTTCATTTACATAAAGATATACAATAAAGATGTATGTATTTTTAAGACCACACACTAATACGTATTTTAAGATTCGTATTTTCGCGCGCTTTGTCTGACAATAACCGGTAGCGTCATCTAGTGATGAAGCGGGTTACTATCGAAACGGAAGAATGCAAGTTCTTGTAAATTAAAGTTTACTGATGATTATAAATTGCTTTACAGGTGTCGTAAAGTCAGAAAAGTGCTTTTACAGTTAGCTAGAAGTCTTATATTTTGTAATTGCAACATTTTATGGACCTGAAAATGCTTAGACATCAATCGATGACATGTGAGGAGTAATCGAATTAACAACGAAAGCAATTTTTGAATGTATAAACACCCTATAACTTTTCAACACTTACCAAATATACTAGAACTAAAAAAATGTTGTTTACGGCAACAATTTGACGCTTATTATTATTTAATTAGCGGAAAAAAGCGAATTTAATTATTTGAAATAGGTGGCGCCATCTCTCCAGCGAACAGGATGAACTACACATTTTTAAAACAGCCGTGTCATTAGTACCTATATCATACCGCTAGATGGCGCCACAGAAAACATAATAATCGATAATGTTTCGATTTCGTTGGAAAAAATGTGCGGGTTTTTTAAGATAAGCGCATGGAGCGCTCCCCAAGTTAGTAACTAAACGATTAAACAATAAGTTCAATCAAGTTATGCACTGTATGAAATGCTGTGAAAATAAAGAAACATTTATCAACAATCATTGTGTATTTATTGTTACCTATCAAACCTCACAGAAAAAAATTACATATTCGAAAGAGAGTATTTGTATCACGAGAACATGAGCATTTTTGGAATTTGACGTAATCAATATTTCCAACAATGACACGAAAAGTACCACCTCACAACTTATGTTCTGCTCATACAAATTTTCAAAAATCGCGCCTCGGGAATTCTTGGAAATGACATGCGAAAAATTCCTCACGGTAGATGGCTCGAAGGAATTTCGGGTTCTGGATGCTTTTTCCGGAGTTTAGTATCATGGGAATATGATATGCGAGGAGGTGGTAGGATAATTTCTCGAATTTTAGGTCCGGACTTTAGAGTTTGGAATCAGGCGAATATAATGTGAGAGGAGGTGGCAGAATAATTTCTCGGATGTTAGGCCCGTTCTTTAGAGTTTGGTATCAGGAGAATATGATATGCGAGGAGGTGGCACGATGGAATCTAGGAATCAGGGTCCGATTTTCGGATCTCTGTATCAGGAGAATATGATGTGCGAGGAGGTGGCACGATGGAATTTTGGATTCGGGGACCGGATTTTGGAATTTGGTATCAGGAGAATATAATACGTGAGGAGGTGGCACAATGGAATTTCGGAATCAGGGTCCGATTTTCGGATCTCTGTATCAGGAGAATATAATACGTGAGGAGGCGGCACGATGGAATTTCGGAATCAGGGACCGATATTCGGAACTTTGTATCAGGAGAATATGATGTGCGAGGAGGTGGCAGGACGGAATTTAGGATTCGGGGCCCGGATTTTGGAATTTGGTATCAGGAGAATATAATACGTGAGGAGGTGGCACGATGGAATTTAGGATTCAGGGTTCGATTTTCGGAACTTTGTATCAGGAGAATATGATGTGCGAGGAGGTGGCCCGGTGGAATTTAGGATTCGGGGACCGGATTTTGGAATTTGGTATCAGGAGAATATAATACGTGAGGAGGTGGCACAATGGAATTTCGGAATCAGGGTCCGATTTTCGGATCTCTGTATCAGGAGAATATAATACGTGAGGAGGTGGCACGATGGAATTTCGGAATCAGGGACCGATTTTCGGAACTTTGCATCAGGAGAACATGATGTGCGAGGAGGTGGCACGGTGGTATTTAGGATTCGGGGACCGGATTTTGGAATTTGGTATCAGGAGAACATGATATGCGAGGAGGTGGCACGATGGAATTTCGGAATCAGGGACCGATTTTCGGAACTTTGTATCAGGAGAACATGATGTGCGAGGAGGTGGCACGGTGGTATTTAGGATTCGGGGACCGGATTTTGGAATTTGGTATCAGCAGAACATGATATGCGAGGAGGTGGCCCGGTGGAATTTAGGATTCGGGGTTCGATTTTCGGAACTTTGTATCAGGAGAATATGATGTGCGAGGAGGTGGCCCGGTGGAATTTAGGATTCGGGGACCGGATTTTGGAATTTGGTATCAGGAGAATATAATACGTGAGGAGGTGGCACAATGGAATTTCGGAATCAGGGTCCGATTTTCGGATCTCTGTATCAGGAGAATATAATACGTGAGGAGGTGGCACGATGGAATTTCGGAATCAGGGACCGATTTTCGGAACTTTGCATCAGGAGAACATGATGTGCGAGGAGGTGGCACGGTGGTATTTAGGATTCGGGGACCGGATTTTGGAATTTGGTATCAGGAGAACATGATATGCGAGGAGGTGGCACGATGGAATTTCGGAATCAGGGACCGATTTTCGGAACTTTGTATCAGGAGAACATGATGTGCGAGGAGGTGGCACGGTGGTATTTAGGATTCGGGGACCGGATTTTGGAATTTGGTATCAGCAGAACATGATATGCGAGGAGGTGGCCCGGTGGAATTTAGGATTCGGGGTTCGATTTTCGGAACTTTGTATCAGGAGAATATGATGTGCGAGGAGGTGGCCCGGTGGAATTTAGGATTCGGGGACCGGATTTTGGAATTTGGTATCAGGAGAATATAATACGTGAGGAGGTGGCACGATGGAATTTCGGAATCAGGGACCGATTTTCGGAACTTTGTATCAGGAGAATATGATGTGCGAGGAGGTGGCACGATGGAATTTTGGATTCGGGGACCGGATTTTGGAATTTGGTATCAGGAGAATATAATACGTGAGGAGGTGGCACAATGGAATTTCGGAATCAGGGTCCGATTTTCGGATCTCTGTATCAGGAGAACATGATGTGCGAGGAGGTGGCACGGTGGTATTTAGGATTCGGGGACCGGATTTTGGAATTTGGTATCAGGAGAACATGATATGCGAGGAGGTGGCACGATGGAATTTAGGATTCAGGGTTCGATTTTCGGAACTTCGTATCAGGAGAACATGATGTGCGAGGAGGTGGCACGGTGGTATTTAGGATTCGGGGACCGGATTTTGGAATTTGGTATCAGGAGAATATAATACGTGAGGAGGTGGCACGATGGAATTTAGGATTCGGGGTTCGATTTTCGGAACTTTGTATCAGGAGAATATGATGTGTGAGGAGGTGGCCCGGTGGAATTTAGGATTCGGGGACCGGATTTTGGAATTTGGTATCAGGAGAATATAATACGTGAGGAGGTGGCACGATGGAATTTAGGATTCGGGGTCCGATTTTAGGAACTTTGTATCAGAAAAATATAATACGTGAGGAGGTGGCACGATGGAATTTCGGAATCAGGGACCGGATTTTGGTATTTGGTATCAGGAGAACATGATGTGCGAGGAGGTGGCACGATGGAATTTAGGATTCAGGGTCCGATTTTAGGAACTTTGTATCAGGAGAACATGATGTGTGAGGAGGTGGCCCGGTGGAATTTAGGATTCGGGGACCGGATTTTGGAATTTGGTATCAGGAGAATATAATACGTGAGGAGGTGGCACGATGGAATTTAGGATTCGGGGTCCGATTTTAGGAACTTTGTATCAGGAGAACATGATGTGCGAGGAGGTGGCACGGTGGTATTTAGGATTCGGGGACCGGATTTTGGAATTTGGTATCAGGAGAACATGATGTGCGAGGAGGTGGCACGATGGAATTTAGGATTCGGGGTTCGATTTTCGGAACTTTGTATCAGGAGAATATGATGTGTGAGGAGGTGGCCCGGTGGAATTTAGGATTCGGGGACCGGATTTTGGAATTTGGTATCAGGAGAATATAATACGTGAGGAGGTGGCACGATGGAATTTAGGATTCGGGGTCCGATTTTAGGAACTTTGTATCAGGAGAACATGATGTGCGAGGAGGTGGCACGATGGAATTTAGGATTCGGGGTTCGATTTTCGGAACTTTGTATCAGGAGAATATGATGTGTGAGGAGGTGGCCCGGTGGAATTTAGGATTCGGGGACCGGATTTTGGAATTTGGTATCAGGAGAATATAATACGTGAGGAGGTGGCACGATGGAATTTAGGATTCGGGGTCCGATTTTAGGAACTTTGTATCAGAAAAATATAATACGTGAGGAGGTGGCACGATGGAATTTCGGAATCAGGGACCGGATTTTGGTATTTGGTATCAGGAGAACATGATGTGCGAGGAGGTGGCACGATGGAATTTAGGATTCAGGGTCCGATTTTAGGAACTTTGTATCAGGAGAACATGATGTGTGAGGAGGTGGCCCGGTGGAATTTAGGATTCGGGGACCGGATTTTGGAATTTGGTATCAGGAGAATATAATACGTGAGGAGGTGGCACGATGGAATTTAGGATTCGGGGTCCGATTTTAGGAACTTTGTATCAGGAGAACATGATGTGCGAGGAGGTGGCACGGTGGTATTTAGGATTCGGGGACCGGATTTTGGAATTTGGTATCAGGAGAATATAATACGTGAGGAGGTGGCACGATGGAATTTAGGATTCGGGGTCCGATTTTAGGAACTTTGTATCAGGAGAACATGATGTGCGAGGAGGTGGCACGATGGAATTTAGGATTCGGGGTTCGATTTTCGGAACTTTGTATCAGGAGAATATGATGTGTGAGGAGGTGGCCCGGTGGAATTTAGGATTCGGGGACCGGATTTTGGAATTTGGTATCAGGAGAATATAATACGTGAGGAGGTGGCACGATGGAATTTCGGAATCAGGGACCGGATTTTGGTATTTGGTATCAGGAGAACATGATGTGCGAGGAGGTGGCACGATGGAATTTAGGATTCGGGGTTCGATTTTCGGAACTTTGTATCAGGAGAATATGATGTGTGAGGAGGTGGCCCGGTGGAATTTAGGATTCGGGGACCGGATTTTGGAATTTGGTATCAGGAGAATATAATACGTGAGGAGGTGGCACGATGGAATTTAGGATTCGGGGTTCGATTTTCGGAACTTTGTATCAGGAGAATATGATGTGTGAGGAGGTGGCCCGGTGGAATTTAGGATTCGGGGACCGGATTTTGGAATTTGGTATCAGGAGAATATAATACGTGAGGAGGTGGCACGATGGAATTTAGGATTCGGGGTCCGATTTTAGGAACTTTGTATCAGGAGAACATGATGTGCGAGGAGGTGGCACGATGGAATTTAGGATTCGGGGTTCGATTTTCGGAACTTTGTATCAGGAGAATATGATGTGTGAGGAGGTGGCCCGGTGGAATTTAGGATTCGGGGACCGGATTTTGGAATTTGGTATCAGGAGAATATAATACGTGAGGAGGTGGCACGATGGAATTTAGGATTCGGGGTCCGATTTTAGGAACTTTGTATCAGGAGAACATGATGTGCGAGGAGGTGGCACGGTGGTATTTAGGATTCGGGGACCGGATTTTGGAATTTGGTATCAGGAGAATATAATACGTGAGGAGGTGGCACGATGGAATTTAGGATTCGGGGTCCGATTTTAGGAACTTTGTATCAGGAGAACATGATGTGCGAGGAGGTGGCACGGTGGTATTTAGGATTCGGGGACCGGATTTTGGAATTTGGTATCAGGAGAATATAATACGTGAGGAGGTGGCACGATGGAATTTAGGATTCGGGGTTCGATTTTCGGAACTTTGTATCAGGAGAATATGATGTGTGAGGAGGTGGCCCGGTGGAATTTAGGATTCGGGGACCGGATTTTGGAATTTGGTATCAGGAGAATATAATACGTGAGGAGGTGGCACGATGGAATTTCAGAATCAGGGACCGGATTTTGGTATTTGGTATCAGGAGAACATGATGTGCGAGGAGGTGGCACGATGGAATTTAGGATTCAGGGTCCGATTTTAGGAACTTTGTATCAGGAGAACATGATGTGCGAGGAGGTGGCACGGTGGTATTTAGGATTCGGGGACCGGATTTTGGAATTTGGTATCAGGAGAACATGATGTGCGAGGAGGTGGCACGATGGAATTTAGGATTCGGGGTTCGATTTTCGGAACTTTGTATCAGGAGAATATGATGTGTGAGGAGGTGGCCCGGTGGAATTTAGGATTCGGGGACCGGATTTTGGAATTTGGTATCAGGAGAATATAATACGTGAGGAGGTGGCACGATGGAATTTCGGAATCAGGGACCGGATTTTGGTATTTGGTATCAGGAGAACATGATGTGCGAGGAGGTGGCACGATGGAATTTAGGATTCGGGGTTCGATTTTCGGAACTTTGTATCAGGAGAATATGATGTGTGAGGAGGTGGCCCGGTGGAATTTAGGATTCGGGGACCGGATTTTGGAATTTGGTATCAGGAGAATATAATACGTGAGGAGGTGGCACGATGGAATTTAGGATTCGGGGTCCGATTTTAGGAACTTTGTATCAGGAGAACATGATGTGCGAGGAGGTGGCACGGTGGTATTTAGGATTCGGGGACCGGATTTTGGAATTTGGTATCAGGAGAACATGATGTGCGAGGAGGTGGCACGATGGAATTTAGGATTCGGGGTTCGATTTTCGGAACTTTGTATCAGGAGAATATGATGTGTGAGGAGGTGGCCCGGTGGAATTTAGGATTCGGGGACCGGATTTTGGAATTTGGTATCAGGAGAATATAATACGTGAGGAGGTGGCACGATGGAATTTAGGATTCGGGGTCCGATTTTAGGAACTTTGTATCAGGAGAACATGATGTGCGAGGAGGTGGCACGGTGGTATTTAGGATTCGGGGACCGGATTTTGGAATTTGGTATCAGGAGAATATAATACGTGAGGAGGTGGCACGATGGAATTTAGGATTCGGGGTCCGATTTTAGGAACTTTGTATCAGGAGAACATGATGTGCGAGGAGGTGGCACGGTGGTATTTAGGATTCGGGGACCGGATTTTGGAATTTGGTATCAGGAGAATATAATACGTGAGGAGGTGGCACGATGGAATTTAGGATTCGGGGTCCGATTTTAGGAACTTTGTATCAGGAGAACATGATGTGCGAGGAGGTGGCACGGTGGTATTTAGGATTCGGGGACCGGATTTTGGAATTTGGTATCAGGAGAATATAATACGTGAGGAGGTGGCACGATGGAATTTAGGATTCGGGGTCCGATTTTAGGAACTTTGTATCAGGAGAACATGATGTGCGAGGAGGTGGCACGGTGGTATTTAGGATTCGGGGACCGGATTTTGGAATTTGGTATCAGGAGAATATAATACGTGAGGAGGTGGCACGATGGAATTTAGGATTCGGGGTCCGATTTTAGGAACTTTGTATCAGGAGAACATGATGTGCGAGGAGGTGGCACGGTGGTATTTAGGATTCGGGGACCGGATTTTGGAATTTGGTATCAGGAGAACATGATATGCGAGGAGGTGGCACGATGGAATTTCGGAATCAGGGACCGATTTTCGGAACTTTGTATCAGGAGAATATGATGTGCGAGGAGGTGGCACGATGGAATTTAGGATTCAGGGTTCGATTTTCGGAACTTTGTATCAGGAGAATATAATACGTGAGGAGGTGGCACGATGGAATTTCGGAATCAGGGACCGGATTTTGGTATTTGGTATCAGGAGAACATGATGTGCGAGGAGGTGGCACGATGGAATTTAGGATTCAGGGTCCGATTTTAGGAACTTTGTATCAGGAGAACATGATGTGCGAGGAGGTGGCACGGTGGTATTTAGGATTCGGGGACCGGATTTTGGAATTTGGTATCAGGAGAATATAATACGTGAGGAGGTGGCACGATGGAATTTAGGATTCGGGGTCCGATTTTAGGAACTTTGTATCAGGAGAACATGATGTGCGAGGAGGTGGCACGGTGGTATTTAGGATTCGGGGACCGGATTTTGGAATTTGGTATCAGGAGAATATAATACGTGAGGAGGTGGCACGATGGAATTTAGGATTCGGGGTCCGATTTTAGGAACTTTGTATCAGGAGAACATGATGTGCGAGGAGGTGGCACGGTGGTATTTAGGATTCGGGGACCGGATTTTGGAATTTGGTATCAGGAGAACATGATATGCGAGGAGGTGGCACGATGGAATTTCGGAATCAGGGACCGATTTTCGGAACTTTGTATCAGGAGAATATGATGTGCGAGGAGGTGGCACGATGGAATTTAGGATTCAGGGTTCGATTTTCGGAACTTTGTATCAGGAGAATATAATACGTGAGGAGGTGGCACGATGGAATTTCGGAATCAGGGACCGGATTTTGGTATTTGGTATCAGGAGAACATGATGTGCGAGGAGGTGGCACGATGGAATTTAGGATTCAGGGTCCGATTTTAGGAACTTTGTATCAGGAGAACATGATGTGCGAGGAGGTGGCACGGTGGTATTTAGGATTCGGGGACCGGATTTTGGAATTTGGTATCAGGAGAACATGATGTGCGAGGAGGTGGCACGATGGAATTTAGGATTCGGGGTTCGATTTTCGGAACTTTGTATCAGGAGAATATGATGTGTGAGGAGGTGGCCCGGTGGAATTTAGGATTCGGGGACCGGATTTTGGAATTTGGTATCAGGAGAATATAATACGTGAGGAGGTGGCACGATGGAATTTCGGAATCAGGGACCGGATTTTGGTATTTGGTATCAGGAGAACATGATGTGCGAGGAGGTGGCACGATGGAATTTAGGATTCGGGGTTCGATTTTCGGAACTTTGTATCAGGAGAATATGATGTGTGAGGAGGTGGCGGGTTGATTTTTCGGATTCAGGTTCTGAGTTTCGGAATTTGGGGATCGGATTGGCGGAATTAATAAGTAAATAAATATGCAAATACATGTTTTTATTCGTTTTTATTGTCATACACTTTTGTACATCATATGACTTAATATAATTTATTAATAGATAGGTACATTCTTAACACTTAATTCTAGGACGGTATTATGATAATAATATGTACATATTAGTATGCGTTGTAGTACAGGATGTTGTAGAAAGCTAATAAAAATCTGTTGAGAGAATGAAGATAACGTAGCAATTAATTTGTTTCGAAAAAGTTGAAGAAAATTGCAAGTTATGGAAGAAAAAGTGATGAATACATAAATCAGACGATTGCTTTCTTGCGCTGTATTAAATGCTGTTCATATTAGGCTATTTTGACTGGTACTTGCCTAATCTGAATGCCCCCTTATGCAGGTTCGACGCAGCACCATCTTGCGGCGATACGCGGACCTTTAATCAGATGCCGTTCATATTAAGCTATTTTGACGGGTACTTGCCTAATCTGAACGCCGCGCTTAGGCGGCTTTGCGCAGCGCCATCTAGCGGCGATACGCGGAACTACAATGGAAACTTCGCTGATGATACATTACCTTTGACGTGTAATCAACTAATTACCGACATAATACGGTCGGTACTTTACACGTGTTTATCATAGTTCAGCAGTTTGTTGTTAGATGGCGCTGCTAATAGCATTCGTGGCGGTTTTTTTAAAAGATTGTTTCCTTTTTTCTTGATGTATTTACATGAGTATCATTTTTAATAATTCCTATACTCTATGGTGATCATCAGAGTCATCTGTTAGTATACTGTTAATTAGATTTTTAATGAAACAATAAAAGAAGATACCAAAAAGAAAAATGCAAAAGAACAAAAATGGCAAAATAATATTCTTTTGCAACAATTTGTTTGTGACATATAATTTCGTGAGAATAATTAATACATCAGAGAAATGTAGTTGGCTCTAACACATTTTTATTTCACTTCTTCGTACACCTATTACAAAAGAAGCAATAACAGTCGGTCGAAAACCTTGTACGCATACAAATGTTCAACATACTCGATACTTACTGACAAAGAACGGAAGAAAAATATATTTCGACTTGTAATCTGTAAGTAATGATCATAGGTACATATATTAATCGCGACTGGATCGCACTACGTAAACACGTGCTTTTAAAACGGCACCCTCAGCAGCACAGTAAGAAAAAATATCCATAGAAAAATATAACTGGCTACGTAAGAAATCGCATAATCAAACGCGTGAGCACGTATTGTAATGTTATTCTTTTTTCAATAACAGCTGTCAGAATTTCATTTTTCATCATCACGGTGAGTAATTGAAAGGGACTTTCGGATACAATGATTATTAGTAAATGTTTGCTTACAAATGATATGCTCAGTGACATTGTGTTTTGTTCACACATCTCGCAGTTACGCGTATACTTGTTTCATTTTGTGGTATAATGTTCTACACATGTAAAGAGTCCTATAAATGAGACACATATAATATAAATGCCTTTGGATATCCCTTTGCTTTGTATTACCTCTGGGTGAGAATTAGAATAAATTTCGATTTACATTTTAACGTGAGCTAAAACAGGTCAAATAATTCATTGTATTATTTTCATTGCGTTAGAATGAGCGTCTGAAAAGTCAAATTACTTATTAAACTAAAATTTTAAGAACGGTATATTCCGAAGAAAACAATGGGTCCATTTTCTGGGTTATTTTGGTCCAAAAGTTTTGTCAAGGGATAATTTATTACTAGAATTATTTCACGAATAATTCCAATAATTTTCGATCTATAACGCAATGAATGTTTATTACAAGGATCATTCTCGTGGAGAATTTAAAAAATTATTATTCACGACAATTATGCAATTTGTTGGTTGTGTAAAGCAGCAATAAAACGTGGGTTAATGTACAATTATATTTAAGAAAATATAAATCTGAAAACCGGTTGTATTTTCGTAAATTGTGAATAATATTTACAAAATGGAATATTTGATTGTTACTCATCTTCCAAGAGCAAAATTTTGTTCGATGTTTTCGAATTTGATTTTATGTTACCTTACACTTTTATGTTTGATACACTTTCATTCAGATTAAAAATCAACGTATATTCACTGCATGTAATTATTTAAATGATATTTTATCTTGAATTACATTTTCATTTAATTCTCGTACTCCCGCTTAATAAACTTTAAAAAATGATTCAGAAAATAAGTTCGAAAATCCTCCCTCAAGTGTTACACACACGACTATAATGTTTGTTAAATGTACCGCTATCATGCCATTGAATATTAACCTCTATGTGCATTAGTACTTTGGTGTGCAATTACGCTATCTTTAAAACTTCATTTGTCCAGATAAAAACCGCTTGATTACCGATATGCTGCCGAACAAACAAACAAATTACATCATCGTTAAAAACAATCGAATGTAAATCGATATTATTTCAAATCAACTTTTGTTACACTGTCTGTCAATTGTTCGGCTTACTGTCTTCGAAACAGCAATACCATCTTTTGTAGATATGTCCCTTTGGTGACTTAAAGCTCTGGAGGAAACGTTATCGACCAAAGCCTCGATAATCACCATGATTATCTGTTATTGGTACACTCAGGTGCAACCGAAGCTCCTTTTGATTGAATGTAAAAGAAATTCACTTCCTTTTATCTGAAGAAAGCTTAAGTTGCACGTGACCGCACGTTAGTGGGTACGGTAGATTTCCTTAGGGAAAATGACAATATTGGGGAAGATCTTATGACTCACTACTCGAGATTTATCACGCGTATTTAGTTTACACGAGATATAACGCTTGGCGACTTGTCTCTATGACAGCGAATCCTCTACATTGCCATTTCGTCCGCAGGAAGTCAAGAATGCTGCCCACTGTACATTCTAATACTTACCATTGGTATCTATTTAATGTTAAATTACACATATATCTTTTGTCGATTAGAGATCAGTAACACATTAATGGTAATTATTACTTGCTTCGTGTTTATCGATATTTTCTAGGGATAATTACTTATTGTTTCCTTGTTAAGAACGACACACTTTTAAAACATCGTTAAATTCAATTTCGGCGAGAGTTATTTGACGCATGATCTTGCATCACTATAAATGAATTCCGTTTTCTCCATTTGTATCCGTACCGTGCAAACGATTGTTGCAGTTTCAAATTCGAGCCTTAGAACTTATGATTCCTCCCTAAAATGTACAATAAGGGATCGATGTATCGTTCGATCGTTTAATTTGTCATATATGTACAATCTATCATTAAATCTGCAAATATCCCTCGCCATGAAAGTATCAATATATGATTAAAGTGTTTTATGATCGTTTTTGCAATGCCGGAATCTTTGCATTGTAAGTTTTACAGCGATTGCTTTAGAGTCTATTTTCATTCATAGACTGTTCTTTATATTCAGCAAAAGATAGATAAAAACACATTTTTGTTTATCCTAAATTCTATGTTTGGCTAATCAGAGGTGAAAGAATGCAGTTGCAGAGAGCAATTTATAAATTGAAGATAATATCATTGATAATAAGATTTTAATAATAGTAATCAGTGAAAAAATACAAATTCACAATCAAGAGACGATGAAGATTTGGAAGAATTTCTTTGACATAGTTGTACACATTTTTGTATTTTAAAATAGGAAAGGTTTGGAAGATATCTTATTATCAACTTAATCAACAAATCAATTCACTTTCTTCAGTGTGTTTATCTACCGCAAAATAGTCTAGCGTTTTATTTTAACTAATAGACTGACAGAGTCTAAGTTCGTTGCATATTCACTGTTTTTATCTCACTCATAGTTTTGTTAGCATTAGCATTATCTTAAACTGTATGCTTATACCGCTTATATGGAATTTACAAGAGAATACTGTTAACAGTGAATCGAGAAAAAATGTAATAGAAAATAGATGCAACAGCAATCATTATAACTGCATCACATTTAAAATACATTTTCAAGTGAGCCATTTTAAAAAGGAACTATCAACAGAAGTTCGACAAGCAGCGACGGTTTTTAAGTATATGTACACATGTTTTGGGATTTGGATAGGATGCAGATGAGATACAAAATCAAATGATTTGAGGAGGAAACTGATAATGATTGTATTAAAGAAAAATACAGGAAATGAAAAACAAAATTTGTAAAAAATATCAGCTGGTCCAAAATTGCACAACACCCGTGAACAGCTAAATCCTTGTAACAGAAGCATTTTTTTTTAAAAAATGCAATAATTAAAACTATATCACTGAATATGCATATATATAATTTTCTTACAAGATTAAAACAGAGATGATAAAATTTATACTCAAGTTTTTAATATTTTAGAATTTGAGAGTTTAGAAATGTTTATATTTAAAAATGGACAAATAACTAAATTACTAAATAATAATTTAATATATATTAAATGAAAATAGATTGTTATATCTTTTGTTACAAGGAAGTTGTATCTGTTCATAATTTTTGCACAATTTTAAGATACCTGATAGGACACATGGTTCATTTAGTTTCCTCGATTAAATGAAAACAAAATATAAAGAATCAAGCATCCGCGACTACGTAAGAATGTAACATGGCATCACAATGATTTCGATAAACTTAAACACGTATGAGATTAATTACCTCGTGCGCAAAGTTAATGATAAAGATAATACACTGCATATATACAATTGTGAATAATAGTCAGCACTCGCGTACATACAAGAAATTCTGAATGCAATCAAACTATGTACAAGGTTAATAATAAAATTCTTAACCTTAGATTAGACGAATCTTACACGTATCAATTATTGAACAGAAATATTTTCTCATGCATACAACCACACGTTCATATACAATGAAATTTTGTGCCGAAAGGAATTGTATCGTCCTATACTTTCTCCTGAATTATTGGCGTAACAATAATGGCTTCGTTAAAAATTCGTACCTAAGACTGATTCTTTTCTTTCTTTTCTTCTGAATTATTTACGGCTGCGATTAACGGAGTGCATCTATGAAACTGTTTCAACGCTTAATTACTTTTGTGATTCATATTGAAAGCTACGTTTACGTATGTATATATTTGGTGCATGTTCAGAAATTGACAACCGTTTTATCGGATCTATGCAATAATGGCAAACTACGCTTTCAAACTATTTGTAATGGTTTTGTCTTTTCTTCTTCTAAAAGTAACGGTATGCTTATAAAATTATAGACCAACATCAATTATCAACTGCTTAGGCCTTTTGAAGATGAATAAATATATACGACCATCTCGATTGCGAATACATTGATAAGCGATTAATATGTACATTGAAATATATTGTTACTCTGTCACAAAATTGCCATCAGAAAATCATTCCTCAAAAAATGGAGAAATTAATCGTTTACAAATACTTCATCGCTTGCCAATATACCCGCAATCTACTCACACATTAACTGCCATAGTAAAAATAGGCAAGCCTGGTACTAACAATTCTCAATAAATATTAAAAATTAATTTTTCAATGTATAGTTTTGATTTGTTATTTTGTATTACATTTAGTTGTATTATTCTTTGCCTTTAATATTAGCGCTAATGACCATGGCAGTTAACGTGTTAAGACAGTTTTCAACATCTTTTAAATCCGATTATCATAGTAACGCCGACAAATGTTGTATACAAGACATTTATAATTAAACGTGAGACCAGAGAACGTTAATAATAGGCGAGATATTCATTCACTCTAATAATATGAGGCACACAGACAGCCGTATCACTATAGCGATATATAATTTATCTTAAGAAATTAAAACTCGATGCACTCTATTAAATTCCGACGTATTCAACGAAGAGTAAGAATCAATAGTACGATTGTTTTCATTTTTCATCCGGATAAAATGAATTTGATCGGATTCTTTTCCTCCCTCCAAATACGGAATGTGTAGTGAAAGAGAAAGTCTCTATCACCTTTATCATTGAAAATTATAAAAAGAACATACATAAACTTCGATAGTAAAAGATATCAGGCTGGATGATCAGAAGTGACAAAATTTCGATTCAATTGTTTCGCTAGGATCGTGGGTTTTACACTTAATTTACCTACATTGTCTAGGTAACCATTCGACTTAAAGCTGAAAGCTTGGATACCGATTAACAAGTTTCCAACAAAAAGTGTTCTCTAGAATCATATACAATAGTATATGTAACAGTTACGCTCAGTCGTGTGCCACGTGTTCGGAAAAGCGCGTCCATTTTGAGCACGCTGATCTGGTGAACTACGATGGCTCTACATTAATCAACGTTATTGGTGTTTTTCCTTGCGAAGCCAACAGACTTTACTCTGTTGACGTTTGAAAAGTTTCTCTACCTACGATAAAGCTATATGATGGACGTTTACATATACCTAAATAAGTTAAAAAATAAAGAAAAAGGAAAAAAGAATGACACCTACTACTTTTTACATGTTGATATAAGGCAAATAAATAAATACTTCTTTTTTTATATAGATATACATATAGAATAGTTAATGTGTTAAGGGGTTTCTCTCCCTTCATGCTATGTGAAGCATCATTACAGCTGCATCTTTTATGTATACGTTGCGTAGGTCCATAGCAAACACGATTTTTTTCCCTTAATAACCTATGGCGAAAAGGACAAAAAAAAGAACCTACAAAAATACATTGAGACACGATTAATCTAACCGAATTATTAAAGTTTTCCTAACGTTTCGATTCAATCGATATTTATACACGCGTTCAATATTTAAACGAAACAGATATACATCAAATTTCAATTTGATTTAAATGTCTGTTTGCAACTTTTTCCGTTTCTTCTCTTCGATACAGAGGAAATATTAAAATTTTCGTAAATTAAAATACAACCTCACAGAGGCTGTTGAAATGGGATAGTCTTTGCTAACCCTTTCACCGCCCTCAGAGTGTTGTATGATATTTCTTTGATTTGCAATTAAACTTCTACCTAAATACCATAAATATAAACGTTCTAATTCACTGGTTCAGCCTTTCGATTTCGAGACGCAGGCAGTGAAAGGGTTAGACATATTCTAGTTTTGAGACTGCGCTTTTTTCCCACCCCGTGGTTTGATGCTTTCTGAAATCTGCCACATTGCCTCCTCACAGAGGAAATCGCTGAAGTTATTAAAGAACGTTATTATACGTTCGTGTTTTTTAAACGAATATGTCCTGTAACATACAAATAATTCATTGTAAACACAGGATAGTATTAAAATGAGTTAAATTGTATTAGGTAGAAATCAGGATGGACTTGATCAAAGAGTGGGATTAATATTAAATCGTACCCTTTTTTGAACCTCTTCATGTTTTCAACGATATTAAATTGTTGCCACCTTTTTGAAAAGTTTATAGTGCCATCTGGTAATAAATCACTGTTTCCAATGTGCACGAATGTAAGATCTTGTAAAACAAGTCCGCTGGAAGCATAAGAAATGTTTATTTATACATTGTTGGTAAAAGAAGTTTCACTTAATTTTAAAATAATTTCATATTCTTACATGTACGGAATACACGGCGGTTGTGTTTCTGCCAGAGCTTGCCTGTAAGCTCTAAAACTGCTAGAACTATCGATAAGAGCACAATATTCTTTCAAGCCTTCTGTAATATGTTTCTGCCATTCGAGCCTTCTAATTGGCGCGCTATCCAATGCAGAAAGCAAGGCTAAATAGCTATTAAAATTATTTATTTTTCTAAGGTGTTTCATTATCTTAATAAATTTAACCACATATTTTTCCCTGTCTTTCGCTTCATTTTCTAATCTATGCTCAAGTATCCTTGATCTGGCCCAGTACGACATTTTGTTGAAGTGTTCCGTGAACCTAGTCAAGTTCGGACTACGTTCTTCGTTCTGTTCTTGGGCCCAGATCAACACTTCCGGTATCTCAATCTTCATAAACAGATCTGCATCTAACAGTGTCATTTGCTCTGCTATTTGTTCGCTCTTGAAATCGAGCAGGGAAGCTTGCTTCGTTGTCACACTGAGCGAAGACAGAATTGGTTGCGTCGCTTGTAACTGCTTCGCTGCGTGTTTCTCTAAAATTTTAACTCTTAAAGCTTTCGC
This sequence comes from Megachile rotundata, assembly GCF_050947335.1. Classification (NCBI taxonomy): domain Eukaryota; kingdom Metazoa; phylum Arthropoda; class Insecta; order Hymenoptera; family Megachilidae; genus Megachile; species Megachile rotundata. The sequence continues at coordinate 8,680,724 of NC_134986.1, forward strand.
CATAGTGAGATCTCCGCTGCACACTAGTTGCTGCACGAATTCCATTAACGTTTGTAAGAGAATATCATCGAGATCCGACATGCTAAAGGATATTAACAACAATTAATTATTTGAGTCGATTATAAATATCATTGGCTCAAGATTTTATCGACTTACGTTAAATCACTAACTACTCTAACTAATAAGGAAAACGCTTCGCGAGCTGCTCTTTGTTTAACGACGTCCGCGGAACAGGAGAACCGTTGGTGACGCCTATGTAACTTCTGAATTAATTCCAATGGCTGCATGAAGGTTCTATACGTTGTTAAGAATGCTTCTTGATACAGGAAATCTATAAATAAAATTAATAGATCCAAGTCAGTTAAATTAGAGACAGGGACATACAGATATAAGGAAATGTAAAGATTTAGGGATACAGGAGGGTTCCTATGTAAGACACATACATGTCTTGCTTTTACAGTATACATAAATGACACGTTCATTAATTAGTATACACTGACCTGATTCTTTTTCATCTACGAAGCATGAAAGAATGTAAAACGAATTATATTCACTGGTATATGTAGTTTTTATTTAAAGAATTGAATAAAAATGTTTACCGTGTTTATTCGCTTTGGTAGCATGAATTAATAATGCATCCGGATGTCCTCCTCGTATGTCTGGTCCTTCCTCATCAGGTTTCTTGAATACTAAATATTTGCTAATATCCAGTTCATCCAAAATGCTATCATCCTGATCGACATCTCTTAACTCAAGAGTGTTGTCGTCAACAGATAACGACGATAGCGCATTGCTTGCCGGCCTTGAAGGAGGCAATATCGTGTCCAAAGCAGCATTATTCTAAAAGCATTAGATTAATAATTCTCCATAATATTAATACATTATTATTCTTGTAAAATAATTTGATATTATTTTAACATTCTGATAGTGAACATGTTAATATAAATATGTGAAATATTTACCAATTTCACTGGAGTTGAAGGTGTGATTTCTTTTTTATCGTGAACACAAGTTGATTCCTCTATTTTCACTGGAGTGGACGTTACAATTGGGTCCATCGAATGTATGCTTTGCATGCTAATGGTGGGTTTCGGTGAAATTGGCGGTGGTGTAACATTTGATTTAATGGAACGCGATCTCTTTGGTGGCAATGCTGGAGGGAGACTAGAATTATCTGCTACTTCTGTTACCGATGGTGTCATTGTTATGGAGGTACTGAAAGAGAAGATGTTTTCATTTTTTCCGAATGACATATACATAAAATTACAGGAAACGTGTACATTTATGTCACAAGTTACGTACTTTGAACTATCGTGTAATGTGGTCATAGTGTGCGCCATGAAAGAGCATGATTGTGTTGTGGTAAGGGCCATCTCGTGTTGTTGCCATTCTGCTTGCATTGAATTATAAGCTGCTACTGAATGACGTGTCCCAAGACCAGAGATAAAGTCATTGTTACTGTGGGAACAGTTCCCAAACATCTCCATGTACGCCATAACTGAAATAGATACAGTCACAGATTTTCATAATTCTAACAATAGATTAAACGTTTAAGTACTTATTGTAAAATAATATAAAAAATAAATAAAAGAGTATGACTTCATGGGTATATAATACATATGATATGTACAAGCATAAATTCATGTTACAAGAAATTATTAAAGCACAGGAGTGTAAAATATATAAAAAACACTGATGCACAAGCATGTAACTTGATACATGATCAGAAGAGATTCAGTGAGTATGAAAACTTACTGCTGTAAGAATGAAATCTTTTGAACAACATCTTTCAAGATGTAGAAGTAGATTACACCTTTTCAAGATCAAACCCCGTATTAGAAATATCACGATAAAGCGCGAACGATTCCCGTTGATTCTTCACGCATAATCGTGAAAATGAAAACTAAAGCCTCTGACTCTGTCCCAGAGTTAAAGAAGCATAAGTGTTAACTGACTATTAGCAAGAAAAGGTCAAGTTAATTAGTGAAACAATGTCGACGCCCACGCGAGTGGTTCCAAGATTAGTTTCTATAGTTAATGAAATCTAGATCCCATGATGTTAACATAATATCTTATCATACACAATAATTTGTGTTAAATTATAAAGTTCATTTAGAGTGTTTTAAATGAAAATAATTCAACCATTTAATAGTGTTTATGTGTGATAAAAAAATTAGTGTTATCTTCAATTTTATAGATGATTATAAATGTAAGCTGTGAAAAGATGCTAAAGATATGAATTAAAATATCCAAGCTTAATGTGAAATGAAATCGTGTATACTGTGTGTCAAAATGATCTCGATAAAATGAGATTTAAAAGAACGACGAACATGCCGCAAAAAGCTAGGAGCTTGAAATCGTGTATATATTAATAAGGCGTGAAACGAAGGATTTCAACTTAGCGTGAACGTGTTTGCTGAGGGATAGCTGAATTTGTGTGGGCAGGATCCCACTTACCAGAATATGCCACTGATTGGAACACTGGGGGATACAAAATATTGCATCAGTTTTAACCTACTATCGTTCTTAACATTTTCGAATATCTATTTTAAACAAAATCTAAATAATTTTTAGAATATTTCCTTCAATTTTAACCAATTGCATTAATAATTTACCATTATTATTCGACAGTAATAAAGCAGTGAAGAGTAACCGCTTTATTGCTGTTTCCATTGTAAATCAGGGATCAACTTACTATGTCGTTTCTTGAGAGGGAGCGGTGGGGGTTTACTGGCATCTGGACTGTCACCATTGCTGGTATGTAAACTACAGGTTGATAAATGCTCGTTTTCAGGTACATTGTCGTACTGCGATGGCTGACGTTCTTTTCTACGTTTTGATCGTTTTTCTGGCAATGCTGGTGGCACACCGTTCGCATCGGATGCAGAAACTGATTCTATTTCCTGTACAGAGTTGAAACTGTGGTATAACAAATACATAAATGTCTCATAAACACATGCAGTAAATACGTATACATCAAATTTCATTTTCAGTAAGTTTAACAAAAATTTGTGTACATGCTTAAATCATTGGGTAATAAACTAAAAGATAAAATATTAATTTTTTCAACTTTAGGAAATAATTGCAAGCAAATGAAAAATGATTTAAAGTAGATCTAAAAATGTGACACAAGAAATGAAATAAAATCAAACCATGCAACACCCACATTTACCAGTTTTTCCAACATGGATGAATCTCCACTTCCAGATATATTTGTCGTGCTGATAGTACTCTTGGAGCTGGTCATCGTCTTCTGGGTGAAAATAGACCCGTTGCTGTCCGATGACAGTTTCGTCTGCGAAAACGATTGTTGCGAATTGAAAGTTTGGGAATTATAACTAATGCTACTCTGCTGAGACGATCTTTTGGATGTTACGCTGGAAGCAGTGTAACTTTGAGACGAGCTTCGTTGTGAATGCATCGATACAAAACCAGATTCCTGTGTCTGGGTCGATAACCGTTCCATCTTTCCTTCTATACCTGAAAAAGAGTGTCATGTTATTCAGAGAAAAATTTAAAAAATAATTTGACAAAAGATCTTACGCAAAAAGTTTTTTACTATTCCCCAGTTCCAGTTGTTCGACATGATTTTTTACAGGAATAAAATTTAGAGAAAGAATTTCTGATAAATGCACCGACTTCAGTGAAGATCTATACGATACTGTTTATTCACGTAGCCTGAACGTTTCGACGCCTACGCTATCTGCTCCACTAGCATATTTCAGAAATTCTTGCGTAATTTTAGCTCCTACATTTTTCTGTGCGTTGATAAATGTGCAACGTCACCGGTGCCTTTACTCTTTGTCCGAGTGTTTGGCCACGAATACAAAAGACATTTTTCTGTTACCTACCGGTGAATGGATTAAGCATTTCTTGCGGAGTTTGTTGACCCAACAACATTGTGCTCGGTATATTGGTTTCTGAACCGTCCCAGCAACTACAGTTTGAACTACCATTAACCTGCATGCCTGCAAACACAAAACGTATTACTTACTGAACTTTTTTACAACAGTGTTGAACATTGTTAGGTGATGAATTATTTAGTATTTCTTACACCACATTGTTTTAATTTTTTATATAAATGATTATACAATTTTGAAGTGTTTTAAAGTATGATCTGTGTCCTAAGGCTTTTGCAGCAAGACTGATGTAATGATTAAGACGAACACAGTTGAGAACTATTTTGCTGACTAAGCTTTATGGTGCTCTGGTTGACACACATGGAAATGTACTTATAGAGTTCTTTCATCGCCTTCTTGGGAACATATCTGTTTCACTGTCACGAATTGTATTAAATCATCAAAACATGTTTAATGACTTCAACTTTTATTTATAGCTACTTCTTTTATCTTGCTGTCAAACGTCAAACTCTATTTCATTAATAGTATTAAATTTATGAATGATCAAATCTTAATTATATGAATAAAATATGAAATCTGTAACAATACTAGAAACCACTGTATTTTTTGCAATTTAAAAAATTGTTCAAATGCTTAAATTTATAAACCTACTACGTTAACTAATATATATTTAAAACTTAATATTCAATTTGTACCTTTATGAATTAGTTCTCCATTCTCCTGTTTTTGTAGGCAAATAAATAACTCCTAAAAATAACTGTGCGTAGGTGCGGCTAGGCTTTACACATGCATATAAATAACATTTTAACGTTTAATCTAACTCTATATCACCATTCTGTCATACCTGAACCATAAATTTGAAGAGTGGAAATAAAAGAGACTTGTAAGTGCCGCTTCTCAAAACATTCACAAATCAATTTATTCATATAAAAGTCAATGTCAGGAAATCTAGGTAGAAATGTTATTACAATTCATAGTTTTTATGAGCAACAAATTTTGATTTTAGCAATAACACTTTGGTGAACACAAAGTTGTCTTTGGCACTTAAAGTCCTATTTATTGTCACAAAGAATTGTGGAGTGACGAGTATGATCCAGTGTCAATGAAGTGACTCTTGAACTATCCAAAATTACCCTGAATAGTAGCCATCAGGCTGAGATCCATACTGTCGTTCAGAGACTCGTCGTTTGGTCCCATGATTGCCCGTATCTCATCCTCGTCGCGCGAATGATTAAGGGCCGAATCCAAACTGCCAGCCGACGCGCTTAAAAGTGACGACGAATCCTCTGGTGATCGACTACGAAGAGAAACACCGTCAAGACTAGATGCTAAAAGACCCTCGGACTCGTCCAGCAGCTGTTGAGCCCTCGTTCTTCGTTTTGGTGGTAAAGGTGGCGGTGTACCGGACGAGCTATTCTCCTCCGACAGACACACGTTGCTTCTGCAATACACGTCGTTAACGTGAACATCTTTTGATAACGCATTATCGAACGATGCACATGGCACGCCGATGTTTGATAATATGTATATATAAAGGATAAACTACCTCTCAGGGAGTGGTGGTTTTGGGGGTGGACTAGAATCCCTTAAGATCGACTCTGAACTATGCGAACTACGGACCAGACTAGTAGTCGCGGCGGTCTGCTCTAAAATCTGCCTTTCCCTCGGGGTTAACGGGATATCGGGTAAAGAATTTCTTTGTGGCGTCAATTCCGATCCGTAGCCCGACGTTCTGAAACGTGACATTTTCGCTGTTTCATTCATTGATCGTCAGCCTTTTTGTGATTGCTATGACGGCACAAAAAAATATTCATATTTCATAATAGGGCTGCCGTGTGCGGGTTGTTTAGCGTTTGAAGGTGATTAATCATAGGCGTGACGGTTTTATGATGGTGTGTAGTTTATTTTTATGGTATCATTTCAGACCTTTTGATACTCTGTGTACTAGGGTATAACGTTAGACTCTTGGCTGAGGAAGAATAAGAGGGAGAGACGAGGGAGAGATATTGGAACTTTGGGGTTTAGGACCTTAGGAAGTTGGAACTTTAGAGTTTGGAGCGCTGGATCTTGGAGGGTAGGGAATTTTGGTGTATTAAAATTTGGGAGCTTGGAATCTTGCAACTTTGGAATTTGGGACCTTGGAATTTTGGGATTTTGGAATTTGGGACTTTGGAATTTGAGAGCTTGAAATTTGGGATCTTGGAATTTTGGGATATTGGAATTTGGGATTTTGGAATCTAAGAGCTTGGAATCTGAGAGCTTGAAATTTGGGACCTTGGAATTTTGGGATATTGGAATTTGGGACTTTGGAATTTGAGAGCTTGAAATTTGGGACCTTGGAATTTTGGGATATTGGAATTTGGGATTTTGGAATCTGAGAGCTTGGAATTTGGGACTTTGGAATTTGGAACCTTGAAATTTTGGGATACTGGAATTTGGGACCTTGGAATTTGGAAGCTTGGAATTTTGGGATATTAGAATTTGGGACTTTGGAATTTGAGAGCTTGAAATTTGGGACCTTGGAATTTTGGGATATTGGAATTTGGGATTTTGGAATCTGAGAGCTTGGAATTTGGGACTTTGGAATTCGGAACTTTGAAATTTTGGGATACTGGAATTTGGGATTTTGGAATTTGGGACCTTGGAATTTGGAAGTTTGGAATTTGGCACCTTGAAATTTTGAGATATTGGAATTTGCGAGCTTGGAATTTTGGAATACTGGAATTTGAGATTTTGGAATTTGGGACCTTAGAATTTCAAAACTATAGAATTTGGAACGTTGGAATTTCAGAACTAAAATTGAGAAGCTTAGGACCTTGGAACTTCGGATTCTTCGAACATTAGAATTTTAGAACTATACATTTTGGTAGGGTAATTTATTAAAATTAGTACAAGTAAGGATATACACCCGGCGGCCCCGTCAGTTCCATACATAACTTCAGTTGTGAATTATGATACCTATTATTGGTTGTGACAGCAGCAGGTTTCTGTCTATTGGTGATCTTTTCGTTCGCCAGGGCAACCAGATTCTTCACAGCTTCCTCGACTAGTCCTATGATGTGGGTCACGTTCTCGGTGTCCAAAGCAGAGGATTGGTCACCGTGCAACAACACGTCGTCGCAGAGTTTCAACAATTGTGCCAGGGCCTGATATACTTGATTCGTCGCTGACCCCAGTGTGGAGCTTCAATCAAAAATCATATTACAAAGATTACTTCTTTATTTGCAAATTTATTTTTGTGAAAACTGTCAAGTATTATTGTAATATACATTGAAATGAATCAGATGCTTATTACTATTAATATTTACTTATTACTATTTATATTTGTAACTGTACACTATATTAATGTTTAGAAACATTTAGCTGTAACTTTAGTTACGTTACTAGTAAATTTACTAGTTAGTTATAAAATAAAATATAAAATTGAAGGAGTCATAGATTCTAATAAGATGTAATATGTGATTAAATATATTATTAATGTATTAAACAAAACTTTGATGTAAATATGAGAATAAAAGTTAACAAGGTAAATATGCTGTTTCTCAAACCTGTCTTCAATGACCTCAACCTTGACCTTGACCTTCACATGTACATGTATGACATGTATTGTCCGATCATTATACTATGTTTACATACTATATCATAAGTTTGTTTATCTAAACCATGTCTGTGACACTACAATGCATATTTATAACACGGTAATACTATAAAAATAACATCTGAAGTAAATAACTGGTGGACTATACTATCTACGAGATCAAAACAGCGAAAGAATACGGTAACAGAATATCCCAAAGAATACCGTTAGTAATAACTAAAATCAGTGTCTAATGAAGTATATAATCATACACGATCAAGGTCATCGTAAAGACCCTATACCGTTAACACTAGAAAGACTAAAACTTTGATTCATTTTGACTGCTTTGGGGCAATATAGGTATAACACATATACATATATATACCGGAAATGAAAGAGGGGGGAGGTAACTACAATTATTAATAAACGCATTTATATGTTGTACAAAAAGTCACAAAATTCTAAGAAGCTGTGTCATTCTATACACAATTGTTTTTCTAATTGAAATTGAAAAGCAGTCAAAATGACTGCCTTAGGCAATCTAGTGTTAATAATGAGTGAAACTAACGTAAAATGTACCTGTTCTCGTATAGCAGATAGGACTTGAGCACAGTGTGTATGGTGGTGACGGTGTCGAGTACGATGGTGCCGTTACCGGGCAACATCTCGAGCTTCTTCTTCGACACAACGTCCCTGAAGTGGAGCAGTGCCAGCTGCACCTGTCGCACGTGGATGTGCAGGTCACGGAGGGGATTCTTGTCGAGGGTGGTTGCGTCGGTGCAACCGGGTGCGCTTTTGTCCCGTGGTGTTCGTGGCGAGGAGGGCGAAGCAGCCCGTGTAGCTGCCCCGCTACCTCCGCCGCCGCTGCCGCTACCAGGAGAACGCATGTGGGAGAGCTTCTCCAGGAAGTCCTCCTTGAAGGAGCGCGCACGACGCGCTAGTTTCCCGCCGCGCGCCTTCCCGCCGGAACGCTCCTCGACTTCTGGAAATTATCGCAATTAACAGAATTTTACATTTTACGTTAGTTTATAATTAACATTGATACGTCGACTGCCACGTCGCCCATATATGGGTGACATTTAAGTTCCTATGCTGAATATGTGTATTATTAAACATTTGTTCATTTTGCTAACTGAAAATATTTACATTAATTACATGGATTTATCGAAAATAATTATAACAAGGTATTGTGAAAATATTTGGTAAGATTTATTAAATATAAGAACACAATTATGTTCTTCTGTTAATAAATTTTAAATACTTTGGAGATCATGTGTCTACATATGACTTATTACCAACAAAATTTTAAGGAAGACTATTAATACACTACCTAACAAATTTTAGACAGCAAAAAATAATTGTACTGCATGGTAGAACTACAATATAATTGTAAAATTATATCAAATACTCTTTTAAGTCGACATTGAAACAAAAAATTATTTTGGAGACTTGAATGTAAAAATACATTATACACATTTTGCTTTATATTCTATTGTAAGTGATAAAGAAGAATGTATGTTCATAAATCCTCATTTGATGGCGGTAGCAAACAGGTTGAAACAGTATACACAAAAATGGCCATCTTGTACAGGTTTTATAGAATGTTGTAACTTGTCAAGAATAAGCAGGCTGGTTTAACGTGTTAAAGAAAGTTGTAAGTAAAGTGGAGAAAGTTGTAATTAAAGTTAAGTACAGAAAGTTGTAAGAAGTATTTAGTAAAGTTATGATCAAAGTTAAGTATTTTAAACATTTTCAGTAAAATGAGGTGAACAATAGTGACTAATGAGAACATAGTAATAGGCAAATTTATTTTATGACAAGTAGATATATTGATTCAATATCTGCCCGATTTTTCTGCAATCATCATCAATGATATCTGAGTTTTATACTTGCATTTATTGCAGATGACATACAGAAGTATATAAAGAAATGTAATAATAACCTTAAAATATGATGTCAAGGATAACATTCCCAATAACTTATTTTTATGTACATAAAAGTACTTCCAAAGTAATAATTCAATTTCACCGACTTCAATGACCTTGAAGTATGTTGTCAAGGTGCAGCAACTTTTCACTATACAGGGTGTTACCTGTAACTACCCACGGATTTTCTTCCACTTGCAGACACCTTACGAAAAAAGTTTAGAACAATATTTGCAGGGTATGAAGTGCACAATAGATATTAGTAAATCAAATTTTGAAAACAGTTTGTTCTCTCGGCAAAGTCAAGGTCACCTTGGGTTTTTTAAATAGGAACATACATTTTTTTTTATTCATAGCTTTAGAGGACAGAATTCAAAACACATGTTACATGATATTTTTATTAACGTATTACTCGATTTACAGAAGTGGAAATGTAAAGTGAAAGACCGGAATATTACGTGATGGAAGGCGGCATACATTTTGAACATGTAATTAAACAAAGTGTATTTTTCTTACATTCTAGTCGCGTGTTTACATTCATTAATCTCTTCGGAATCAAATAATGGTTACACTATCAAAGTCAGAAGCTAAGTTCGCATTTCTTCTTCTGTAAATCGAGGAATATGTTAATAAAAATATCATGTAATATGTGTTTGGAATTCGTCTCAATTCGATAATCTAATTTATTTGATATATCTAATTTAATACTTGAAAATAAGTAAAGTAAGAGTCGCAATAAAACTTCAGCAATGTTGCTCCCATAAACAGTTACGAGTTATAGTTAGCGTCTGACTCCATTAATTCAACCAGGCTTGGCCAACTGCAAGCGTAAGTTAAGATGGCAATTTCGGGTATCGGGTTGGTGCAACCGCTGCAACAGACGGTGCAGCCGATAACAGGAAGAAATACGAAGTTTCCTTTGGTCATTGTTCTCCACGAGTTTCCCCAAGAACACGCTCCTATCGCGTCGATTGCACGTGTGCACCAGTTGCTGTGCAATGTCGCTCGCCAAATGCACTTTCGTACTTTTATATTGCTAACTTTATATTGCAATAATCAATTTCACACGTTCTTTTATTTTGGAGTTGGCGGATTTACAATACTCTTAAATTATTGAATTTTTGAATTTTGTAAGTTTTGGGATTTTTACATTCTTAATACTCACACCCAAATTCTAAAGTTTGCAAATTCTCAGATCACCAAAATCCTAAATTCCTAATTTCTCAAATCCCCAAATATTCAAATGATGAAATTCTCAAAACGACAAATTCCTAAATTCCCAAATTCTCAAATTCCCAAATCCTTAAATTCCCAAATCCTTAAATTCCCAAATTCTCAAATTTCCAAATCCCTAAATTCCCAAATTCTCAAATCCCCAAATTCTCAAATCCCCAAATTCTCAAATCCCCAAATTCTCAGATGACCAAATTGTCAAATGCCTAAATCCCTAAATTCCTAAATTCTCAAATCCCCAAATCCCTAAATTCCCAAATTCTCAAATCTCTAAATTCTTAGATGACCAAATTCTCAAATGCCTAAATTCCTAAATTCCCAAATTCTCAGATGACCAAATTTTCAAAACCCCAAATTTTCAAGTGTCCAAATTCTCTAAATTACCCAAACTACCTAAATTTCCTAAATTTCCCAAATTTCCTAAATTTTCTAAAATTTCCAATTTTCCAACTGTCCAACCTTCCAAAACCCAAAATCTTCAAATGTCCAATTCTCCAAACATTTCCAATCCGATAACAGAAACCACCATTCACTATAATTAATATTCCACCAGAAATATCCAAATCATAAAATCAATCGCCGCAAAAAGAGAATCGCATATAAAACGAAACGACACCGATTCATTCTTCCCCGCGACAGAGCGTAAATTATTTTCCTGGCAAACAATAATTCGTAAAAATTAATTTCGATTCGACGTTTCAGACGCTTCGAGCAAGGATTATCCGACAGTTGATATTAAAACAATTATTGTGCCACGGTTTCGATACACCGGTACGAACGGTCAGTTAATGTGGCTTTTATCGAAACGATTCTGATGCAAAGCCGACGAGAGAAAGCGGAAAATATGTTCGCGCTTATAACGGTTACACGTTGCAACGGACGTAATAACGGTGGAAAACCTGTGCAAACATTAATCGATTGTCCGTCAAGCATCGTCGTTACAAATTACAGCCGATCGGAAATTCGTATGAAACGCAGAACCGGGAAACAACGTCACGTGCAAATATTGAAAGTCAAAAACGATGTCTAGAACATGCGATTGATTAACGTGTTGACTGATGGGGGAACCATTGCTGATCGTGTGTCACGAATCTAATGCATTATTGAATTTTCGGAAAAAGACATAGTGAAGTTGTATTATTCGTTACACAAATTTGTTATTGATTTTATTGATGTTATTGATATTGTTGATATTATTGATATTATTGATATTATTGATATTATCAGTAATATCGATGTTATTGATGCTATTTATATTATTGATATTATTGATATGATTGAAACTATTGATATTATTGATTTTATTGAGATTATTGATATTATTGAGATTATTGATATTATTGATGTTATTGAAATTATTGATATTATTGAAATTATTTGTAGTTATTTTGTTCGACATTTCTTTTGGTTCTCACAAATTTAATTTAGGAATAAAATTTTAGGGGAGTTTCACAATCTGAAGAGAATTTTAAATAAAAGCACGTAAAATTTAGTAGAAATAACAATTTTTTGGAGATTTTTGACTTTTAGAAAAATGATAAGTATTTACTTCTGTAACGTCATTGAAGGCAATATTTATCTACGATTACAAATGATGAATATTGCAAAATATTTATTTTTTGTTGTATTATGTAATCAATCTGATTTAGTATCATTTTTAGAATACATATATATTTCATTCAATTACATTAAGTTTATATAAATGAAGTTAGGCGTACTTACACATTTGAATTAAGTTACTTGAATTAAATCAAACGTATAGGTATATTTTAATTAAATCAAACGTATACATATACATATTTTAATTAAATCAAATGTATATACATATTTTAATTAAACCAAATGAATATACGTATTTTAATTAATGTAACGTACATAGATATTTTAATTAAATCAAACGTGCATACATACTTTAATTAAAATAACCACAAGTTCATATTTTAACCAAATTAAACGAACCCACATATTATAATTAAATTAAATTAAACTAGGCATAAATTTCACTAAATTACCCAACAAAATTCAATTACATTATTCAATAATAATAAACATCCTCTAAAAAGAGTCTGAAAATTGAATCCCTTAAAATAGCAAAATATGTCATTTTTTAGAAACTGTATAATTCCCAAAATAAGAGATGCAAAATATGGTGTTGAAGCGTCGAAAAGCAGAGCATATACATAATAGATGTCTCAACGAGCCGCCATTTCGTTGCATTCGTGAAATTTTCCTCGCAAAATTTCGCAACGAGCATATTACGCCTGTTGCATAAATGTTACACGAGAACCCGACGAGTGCGACACGCATTCGGCACTCGACAATGTCGACTACGGCATTGAAATCATTTTTTTGTCCGCCTCTTTCCGTCGACGAACGGTTATATTCCACGTCGAAATATTCTCCGCGTTCGCGACACTCGAATGTTAACGTTGGCAAACGATGTTAAACGGATCGTATTGATTCTATGCAATTTTTGTCTCGACACGGGGATACACGGTCATCGATTCCAATAATGGACGTACGATCGACGATTTCTGAATGTATGACGAACACGAAGGGCTGCTGATGGTGCTTCGATGAGAACCGAGGGGACGTTTTAAAAAAGGGAAAAAGAGTTTCCGGATATACCATTGTATAATTTGTTTTCAGGGTTTCGTAACTTTCCTGTAACCGGGGAACACAGTAGGGCTTTGTCAAATCATCTGGATTTATTTTACAGATGAAAACCGACAATTTTTTGAATGTTCAGTATAAAGAAGATTAATTATGTTGTTTTGTTTTGTTAGATTCACATGAGGTTATAAGAATTTTGTTTTTGTGAATTAGTTTTTGAAACTCATAGTAGCTTCAGCTTGAAATTGAACCTCATTCGATGTGGGTTCTAGGTGAATCAGCATTTGAAGCTCATAGTAGCTTCAGCTTGAAATTGATATGAAATAAGAATTATGTTCTGGTATATTTTCTATGAAATCTCATTCGATGTTGCTTCTAAGTGAATCAGTTTTTGAAACTCATAGTAGCTTGTGGTTGATATCGAACCTCATTCGATGTTGCTTCTAAGTGAATCAGTGTTTGAAGCTCACAGTAGCTTCAGCTTGAATTGAACCTCATTCGATGTGGGTTCTAGGTGAATCAGTGTTTGGAGCTCATAGTAGCTTCAGCTTGAAATTGATATGAAATAAAAATTATGTTCTGGTATATTTTCTATGAAACCTCATTCGATGTTGCTTCTAAGTGAATCAGTTTTTGAAGCTCATAGTAGCTTCAGCTTGAAATTGAACCTCATTCGATGTTGCTTCTAAGTGAATCAGTGTTTGAAGCTCACAGTAGCTTCAGCTTGAATTGAACCTCATTTGATGTTGGTTCTAAGTGAATCAACATTTGAAGCTAATAGTAGCTTCAGCTTGAAACATTCATCGTTAAATAAACGATAAAAAATGCTACATGTGACAAGAAACGTTAATAGTCGTCTAAATAATCGGTAGAGTATCGAATAATCAAATGGTCCAGTAAGTTGGTGCACCGTTCGATTAATAACTCGGTGCTCGAATCATTACCAAGCTATTTGAAGGTGAACACGATGGAGTGGATTGAACAGTGATCTTCGGTGGTTGTGTTTCGCAATGGTAGGGAAACGCAAGCAGCCAGGCAAAGCAGCCTGTGTACGCACGCCAGTAAATCAAGTTCTATTCACGAATTCCGATTGAAACCTCAATCAGACGTGATTTGCGCTAAAGGCACGGCTCGGATGGCCGACGGAGATAATAGAAAACACACGGGGAACATGCTGGACGAGGACGGATAGTCCAACGCAGACCAACGACGGATGCAAATTGCCGTGATTGACTGGATTCACGGAACGCGTTCGATTCCCATACGCCGACCATGGGAACTCGCCATGGTACCTGGACACTGTAGACGCGGTTATTTACAAACCACGCGGTAGAACGGCTTCGAATCTCGTGGGTTGGGTTTTTTGCACCCCTGGAAAAATCGACGCTTCGTTTGTCGATCGTTCGACGAGCAAATTTCACTTCCAACATGAATTTTACTTATTTTCGATCACAACGTTTAATATACCTCTTTTTTATTGTAATAATTAGACTGTTGAATACTGTGGCAAGTTTGAAGTGATTCAATGACTGTGAAGTGATACTTGGTGCATCAATTTGAAGGTAGCTTGATGACAATAACTGCGTGAAGTCTTCTAGTGACTTTGGTACAAAATAGCTGATTGTTAACGATCAATTGCAATGTATATAATTTTACAAAATAAAGTATTGAAGTACCACTTATTTTATATCAAATTGAAGCTTCAACTGTAACAAAAATAACCATACAATTGGTTCATTGATACGAGTAATATAAAATGGCTGCCACTTGTAGCAAACAATGTGTGAGCTGTATCATATGTGAGGTACAACTTATGTCACATGTGAGGTCCATCTAGATTTGATGACATAAAAGTATGTTAAAATAGCACTTATGGCACATCAATTTGAAGCTTATAGTATAATAAAAATGGCTACATAAAGACTTCATTGGAATTCCTAATATAAAATAGCTGGTAGCCACTTATGGCAAACGATGATGAAGAGTATCACATATGACGTCTGACAAAATTTGATGACATAAAAGTATATCAAAATGATACTTATGTTACATCAATTTGTAGCTTGAACTTTAACAAAAATAACCATACAATTGCTTCATTGCTACTCGTAATATAAAATGGCTGCCACTTATAGCAAACAATGATGACCTGTATCACATGTGAGGACGATCTACATATGATGACATAAAATTACGTTAAAATTCCGCTTGTAATACATCAATTTGAAGCTTAAACATTAACAAAACCATGTGAATACTTCACAGGTGTTGTAAAATGACTGATTGTCAGTTATATCAGTGACAACTTCACATGTCTAACAAAATTACACTAAAATAATACTAGTGATATATCAATTCAAAACTTAATTTTTTACAGAAATATAAGCTTCCTACAAACATTCCTATAATAATAATAATGTCTAATCTGCTCATAGTAAACAATTACCCATTGCACAATAAAAAGATCATTTTCAACCCCAAAAGATCATATCATCAAACATAAGTGCAATATTAACTGTCCGAATTAATAAATCACGGATCGTACACGCGATTTCTGCACACAAAAATCTCCACACCCCATAGTGGTTTACCCCAAGTGAACCCCGATCCAAAAGCTGTCCCGTTAATAACGAAGATTATCGAGCGGGGCGATCACGATGCAGACCTGCACGCGAAATTAATAATAGCGAGAGGGAAAGAGACAGAGAACGCTTTTCATTAACCAGAGAAGCACACACGGTTCTCGTCTCGTTCATCACGAATCATCGTCACGAGTTACACGGAGCAAGCTTTCGTCTTTTCATCGTTATCGTGACGTTGCAGCGTGCTCGAGAATGCACCAGTTGCGATAACTTTCCGCCCGTGTCCATTCATCAGCGTGAAAGCTTCTCGCCGGCCACGCAACGATTCCTCTGATTATGAACACGGCCTGAGCGAAAATTGATTTCGAATTGTAATCTGTGAGATGATGCTAAACACTTTGGTACATTATTTTGTTTAGATCTTGGGAAATATTTTTCAGTGAGGGTAGCTTGAATTAGTTGTCTTATGGGTGGAGATTTTGAGTTTTGGTGGCGACTGTGATGGTAACTCATGAACTTTTAGGTTATTGACATATTTAAAAATTGAAACCACCAAATAAATTTATAAATCTCCCAAATTATCTAAAACCTCCCTAATCTCCCAAACCCAGAGTTTCATTACAAAACACCAAAAAATGGCAATAATGATAACAACAAAATGAACAATAATGATAATTATGAAAGTCATGTAACCCTACAAATTCTTCGCAGAATAGTAATAACGCGACTAACAACATAATTAATACCGATTCACTAATGCATTTTAAACGAACATGTATAATACACGATTAACAACGACGATAATGCATCGTCGACCCTTTGTCGTTGATTATCCGTTTAAACGAATTTAATTAATTCTCTAATCGACAATTATACGCATCACCGGTGACCGTTCTCGTAGTTCATTGCACGATTCAATCTATTTAGAACGGAATACACGGCTGTCAATTTGCAAATATCAATCAAAAATACTTCAATGGGATTTCCACAAATAATATTTTTCATTGTATGAATGGATTTCCATTTATCCGAGAGATATGAGGGTGTAAATTTACAACAAAAATGAATTGTTCGGTGTTTATATTCAGTTCTATTGTATTTACGTATATTCTCGCGAGAAATTGAAGAATTATTAGACTGGTTAGAGTAAATGCTGCTTTAATTCTTTTGATTATTTAGGATCATGTCTGGTACAAAAGGAACAATAAATAAAATAACTAAGCAAAATAACTAATAATGCAATGACGATGAAATAAATATTTTTTAATTTAATTTATAAGATGTTACATTTAATGCTACTTATGATTTTTCTTCCACTTGCAGCCACCCTGTAACACCCTGTATAATAATTTATATAAAAATTTTCCTATCACTCTAATTTACATATGAAACAGATTTACTATATATAAAATAAAGTTTAAAAGAATCTAATATTATTTAAAAAAATCTTTTAGTAACTGAAATTTCATACATCTTGAACAACCCCCATAAAAACAGTGCAGAAGTCACCAAAGTCATTTCATTTCAACTCGAAAGAGAGAGAGACAGAATTCCGTATGTCACGCATTAATTAACAATTACGAATAGCAAATGACGGGTGTGCAAACGTTAATAGTCCTGAGATTCACGTTTTAGGGTCGCGTTTACACGTGTATCAACACGACCGCGTATCCCCGTGGAATTTACGAGAGGACCGTACCAGCGTTAAACGACGGAAACTCGGTTTAATTGTTTCATGGAAATTCAACGAATTTGCATAACCACTCGAACTTCTCTTCTGCGAGCTATTCGTCTCCGGAGACCGTATGGATTGATGCTGAACTTACGACTTAACGGTCGATTGTCGGTAGACTGCGTACACTCTGTTTCTATCTTAGGTTTCGGATTGGAAAACGTATGTAAATTTATCACTCCTAAATTCCAAAATTTATGTACTCTTGAATCTTGTCAAATTTTTCAATTATCAAGTTTTCAACTTCTTAGATTTTTAAATTATTTTAAGTTCAATTTTTAAGTCATGTATTTTTAAATTTACAAATTCTAAAATTAATTGATTCTATAAATTTTTAAGTTTTGCAATTTTCTAAATTTTTCTAAATTTTTGAAATTTTTTAGATTCCCAAATTCCTAAGTTATGAAATTCTTAAATTTCTAGATTTTTAAGTAACTAAATTTCTCCATTTTTCAATATCTAGAATGCTAAATTTCTGGAGCAATAAATCCCTACATTTCGCAATTCCAAAGTCCCTAAATTCCTAGGTCCAAAAATTCTTAGATTACCAAATCCTTAAATTTCCAAATTCCTAAGTTTCCAAATTCCAAATTCCTAACTTAGATCTCCCTAAACCCCCTAAAGCCCTAAATACCTGGATCATTAAACTCCTACATTCCCAAATTTCTAAATTTCCAAATCTCTACATTCTCATATCCTTAGATTCCCAAATATGTCCCCAAATCTTCACCCCAATATTTAAAATTCGCAAAAATCCCTAAAAGTCCCAGAACCTCTTCCCCCTTCCACACACCTTTCTCACAAAAGACAGCTTTGCTCCTGACTGTACAACTGCAATCTACCTGCAGTTCGTTTCAGAATTCCAGGGAGAATGTTTCGTTTGAAAAAAAAAATGAACAGAAACGAGCCTGTCCCGGTGAGGATTTTCTCGGATTGGTCGATTCCTCGGTGGTTCGTTAGAGCCTTTAATGACCCGCTTTGCAAGAACTGTCCGATAGACGAGATATGCTGTAAGATGTATATGGACAGTTTGAATGTTCCCTTTTTCTGTCTGGCTCCTTTTATGAGATTTATTGATACTTTTTCTTTGGTTCTTTGTTCAGGCTTTCAAATTTAACTCTTGATTGCTGGGATAAGATAACTATAATTAGGTGTGCACTTTGACCCTTGGCATTCGAAGGTACTTTTACTGTTGTCTGATATCAACCTTAAAACTTTCAAGTTTACACTGCTAAGCTGCATTTAAATTCACTATTAAAAAATATTTAGAATATGACAAATATTTAATAAATATTTAAAATATCTATATATTATAGAGAATTAAAAAATATTTAGCTCAAATTGTATTAAACTGAGTGGTACATCACCTTTCGAGTGCAAAGAGTTAATATTTTAAAAAATTGTTTAGAAATTGTATATTATTCGTAATCGAAGCGTGGTATGATTATGTAATGTAAATAATGCAAACGATAAATCGATAAAATATCTGTTGAATAAATAAGAGTGCAGATAAACGTAACTTTATCACGGTGTTACGAAATAGCAGTTGCATCGCTATTCCATTTCATAACCAACAAGAAAAGTAAATCATCCCTAGAATAACTACTTGAAGAACGGGCCGTTTCAACGAGAAATAAATCGTAGCTATCTGACGTAACGAAACCATCCTCTTCATTCTCTTCTCATTATTATGCATTCGTCGATCCCATATCGTTGCAACAATATCATCGAACGGTATCTATGTACGTTCGAGCAATAGGGTATCGATTTTACAACTCGCTATATGAATCGGAGGATGAGGTTGAAAATCGAGGTATACGATACACTTGAGGAAACACGATACCCCTACAGGGCGTAACATAATATATCGACCTGAAAAGAACTAATGGAGAATGGAAATGGCTAAGATTTCGAAATGTTAGATACGACAAATATTTTTAAATTTTTTATTTTTTAATTATTAAAATTTGTACATTTACAATTTTCTTTTGAAACTTATGTTACATGAATGATTGATAGATTTTCGTGTAATTTTAAATAAATTAATAATGCATTTTGAATAATTTATAGATTTATAGATTTTCAAGTTTTTAAATTTTATAAATTTTCTGCAAGTTGATGTTTTGAAATTTTTTAAATTACTGAATTCAAATTCCCTAGTTTCTATAGTTCCTAACTTTGAAATTTGTAATTTATGGAATTCTTCAAATTTTTAATTTTAAATTCTAAAATTCCCTAAATGTTAAAATTTCCGAGATCCAAATTTCTAAACTTCCCAGCTCTTAAGTTTGAAGAATTCTAAATTTCCCATTTCTCTGGTTATCAAATTCCAAAATTTCCCAAATTTTGAAATTACCACATTTCTAAATAAATGAAATCCCTAAATTCCCCAAATTTCCCTAGACTCCCAAATAGCCTCCCAGTCTACTCCTAAATTACTTCCAATCCTCCCCTAGCTCAGTAAACTATTTGCAGTATAAAATTTACCCTGAATTCCCCAAATTTCCCTAGACTCTCAAATAACCTCCCAGTCTACTCCTATATTCTCTCCAATCCTCCCCTAACTCAGTAAACTATTTGCAGTATATAATTTACGACTAAAACCTACGTCCTCATATTATGACGCACCTTGCATAACGGTCCGTTCGCATTTACCGTGTAACGTGACAAACAAAACGGCACAGGATGTCTGAGGACACTTACATGTGAGGACACAAAATGTACCGGAGAAATGGAAAAGAAAAAAAGGATTGTTCGTGCTGGGACACTGTACAGGTATACCGTGACACGTGTACACGGAAACACGTGTGTGACACGAGACGAGACGACGCCAGGGTTATCATGGTTTGCGGTTATTGGGTATATTCGCCGTATACATATGCACACGTACGTGCATTCGCGATTTCACGGTAGCCACCTAATGGGGAAACGCGGATTTTCCGGGTATCTGCAGGAAATGGAAATCATTCTGGTTTCCATAGAATGGATTATTAACTTTTTCACTACGAACCGTCCGTATGGCACGGTGTTATTGAGAAAAAAGAATTCGGGATTTTAGGGACTTACCGAAGTATTCAGACAAAAGATACAGTAATACTGTCATATTTTTCATATTTTTTTTATTTGACGATGTTCACAAATGGTTTATAATTATAACATAGTTTAGAGGTAGGTTAATATGTATATTAATATATTTAGGTATGTATTGATATATGTGGATGTGGATTGAGTATCTATATGCATACATGTCTACATATGTATATGTATGTACGTATACATGTCTACATATGTATAGATGATATACTGATCCATGTATGACATAATAATTAATGTATATTATACATATCCACATATGTATATGTATGTTTGTATACATGTCTACATAAGACATAATAATGAATGTATATAATGAAACAAAATATAATAATAATAAAAAAAAAAATAGAAGAATAAACATAGTTACAGGTCATAATCAAGATCAACAATATTTCTCCACCTACAAGAAAAAGAACTACAATAAAATATAACATACATCACATAATCGGTCATCAGAAAAAAGAAACATTCGGACAAGGTAAATTTATATAACCGTAAATAAAAGAAAATGTCCCGTAGATGCAAGTACGATACTTAGCATTTAGGGTCACGAGAGGCACGGTACGAGTCACGCACAGCAGATTATCTGCGCACATACCAGAGATAAGTTTCGAACTGGTTGCGTTTGCCGAATGCATTTCGGTGCATCGGGCGCGAATTCGCGTGCAAACGCGGATTCAAGAGGACGAGAGATTTCTAACCGGACAAGCCAGCTAGACGTCTCGTATCTGCTCGCTCCGGGCAAATAATCCGTTAATTTTCCGGAACACGCGTGTCCCGAAGGCACGGTAGCCAGTTTGCACGGCGCATTCCGTGACACGAGCCACCCCGAAATAACCACGAGGTTGTTGCACCGCCCCGTGTACACTCGGTCTCCAAAAAATCTGCTGCTAGACACACCACTCGAATTTCAACGTTTCCACCGGTATTTCGACGTGTGCCTCTCTTTTCGACTTACGGGGACGGCTACCGATGCTCTAATGGCCGTTGCAATTCTCGCCGGGGGTTGAAACGAGATTCGTTTCGGTTTTTCTGGCTTTTCGGGGTTTGTTCGACTCTTTTGACGACACGTGGTTATTAGACTACTCGAAATCGGACAGTGGACCTTTTCAGGTAGATAAAGGAGACAATGGAAAAAACTTTGAGGTCCCTTTCTAGAGGGTTTTATTGATAAGTTTAGTGAATTGTCGGATTTCTAGTTTTTAAATTCGGTAATTTTTATAGTTTCAGATTTTTGGGAAATTTTAATGTCATCTTGAAATTGTTTAAAATCTTAAGATCTAAAATCCATCGAAATCCTAAAAAACTTATATCCCCTAATTCCTAGATCCTCAAATCTCTAAATTTCCAAATTCCTATGTCCCAAAATATCTGAACCCCAAAATCCTTAAATCCCAAAATCTCAAAATTCCAAAATCCCAAAATCCTTAAATCTCCAAATCTGCCAATTCACAGCTCCCCAAATCATCAAACTTCCGAAATCACAAATTCGTAAGGCCCTAAATCCCTAAGTCCCAAAATATCTAAACCCCAAAATCCCAAAATTCCTAAAATCCCGAAACTCCTAAAATCCAAAAATCCCCAAATCTGTTAACTCACAACTCCCCATATCATCAAACTTCCAAAATCACAAATTCCTATGCCACACAATATCTACAAAAATATCTCTGACAACAGCAAATTCAAAAGAATTAAAAAAAAACCTTGTAATCTCCATATATGGCTACATCCCCATATATGGCTCCATACATGTATATTTCAAAAATATCCTCGACAGTTTAAAAAATCAACAAAACGATTTCCAGCGAAATAATTTCAGAGTATACGAAGTATCAACGAAATCAAAAGAGAAAAAAACAAATTTATCGAGCGATCCAATCGGGAAAAAGGAAAAAAGAGAGGAAAAGGTTCGTTTTCGCGTGACAAGGGTTGCCACGATTAAACGATTCAACCATGTAAAAAATTGCTTAATATTCTCCATCCCCGTTATCCGTGTTTCCGGTTCGAATTCACCGTTCCGTGTCTCGCGTTCGCGTATGTAACAACGATGCAGACAGAGTTTCGATTGTCTCGAAAGCCAGAATCGAGAGAGGATTCTCGTTGTCCCCGACGAAACGTTTCAACGGCGTTTCATCGTATTTTGGCCGCGGGTTTCGGCCTCGCTCACTAAATTTAGTTCGTTGTCCGAAGCCACCATCTTGGAATAATCCTCTTTCGGCGTTTAAGCTATTTCGAAGACTCTTTAAGCGCGGGTACACGTTTCTTCGTCATATTTTGCCGACGTTGTTTGACGAGGCTTCAAAATACGTGTATGATGTGTTTTTGGTCATTGAAGATTTGTTGATATTTTTTATTCGGAAAAATAGTATATGTTCCGTTACGAAGAGAAGTATTGGATAGTTTAAATATTACATTTATTATTGATTTTGGTTACTAATTAATAATTAATAGATTATGTCTTCTGTTATTTTTCATCGAATTTAATGTATAGGTTGAGTTTGGTAAGTATGTTCAATTATTCATTTTTTTTTTGGTATTCTAGTAACTATTTTGGCATTCTCAAATTTCTAGATTTGTAAATTCCTAGATTCCTAGATTCATTAAGAAATTACCAAATTCCTAGACTCCTCAATTTACAGACTTCTAAATCTATAGACTCCCCAATTTCCAAATTTCTAAATTCCAGGATTTCAAAATTCCAAGATTCCCAGATTCCAGAATTTCAAGATTCCAGAATTCCAAGATCCCAGAATTTCAAAATCCAAGAATTTCAAGATCCCAGAATCCCAAGATTCCAGAATTCCAAGATCCCAGAATCCCAAGATTTCAGAATCCCAAGATTTCAGAATTTCAAGATTCCAGAATTCCAAGATTCCAGAATTCCAAGATTCCAGAATTCCAAGATTCCAGAATTCCAAGATTCCAGAATTCCAAGATTCCAGAATTCCAAGATTCCAGAATTCCAAGATTCCAGAATTCCAAGATTCCAGAATTCCAAGATTCCAGAATTCCAAGATTCCAGAATTCCAAGATTCCAGAATTCCAAGATTCCAGAATTCCAAGATTCCAGAATTCCAAGATTCCAGAATTCCAAGATTCCAGAATTCCAAGATTCCAGAATTCCAAGATTCCAGAATTCTAATATTCCAGAATTCCTATATTTCAGAATTCCTAAATTCCAGGATTCCAGAATTCCAGAATTCCTAAATTCCTAAATCCTAAAATTCCTAACTCCCAAAATTTCTAAATCCCAAAATTCCTAAATTCCAAAATTCAAAAATTCCTAAATTCCTAAATCCCTAAATTCCTTAATCCCAAAATCCCTAAATCTCAAAACTCGAAAATTCCAAATTCTTTAAATCCCTAAATCTCCAAATCCCCAAATGCCTAAATTCCCAAATCTCCCAATTCACAACTTCCCAAATCACCAAACTCCCAAAATCTCAAATTCTCAATCAAAAAACTCGAAAATCTCCAAATCCAAAAATCCCATTAAATGTCCTAAATAATATAATACCGTTAATTCGCGAAGGAAATCAGAAAAGCAATGCAATTAACGTATCTCGATCAGTCGGCGACGAGCTAACAACGATTCACGTGGTAACGATGTTGATCACACTTATAACTAGAATATTAATGGGCTTCGTTTAATCCCTGTCAGTTCAATCAACTGTTTGATCGTACGGGAAGCGGTCGGACGGATTCCGATCAACAAATTCCCCGGGCCAATTTGTTAACAGGCTAAATTCTACCCAAGCACAGGAGGCGATCCATGGAAACCAGACAACGATATCGTCTCTCCTTTCCGCGACTATTCGCTACTGCATTTCGCTCGCAGCGATGCAATTACGGGACTTTAATGTTCACGAAATACCATGGTCGGTTACCAGCTGGGAATTTCATGATTCGATGCTGATATTAGTGAATATAATGCCATAAGGGCGCAGGGATGATGCCCGTAAGGGTGCCATCACGCTAATACTCCATCAATTCACAGACTACATCCAATATGATTCACTCGATGGCTGACGAATCTTTCACTGTAATGGAGCCTTCGATTTTTTTTTTATCATTGTGTTTATTGGATGAAAATGTCACTGTCTGGATTTTAAATTGTTCAAGTATTTAGTTATATATTTTTAATTTTTTTAATTGATTTACTGTTGTTGTATTATATGTGATAATTATTATTTTGTTATTGTGATACTATTATATGCTATTTTATTATTATATAATATTATATGTTATTGTATTATTACATGGTACTTTACATGACTATGTTTGAAAGTTTGAAAATTCTCAAATGCTTGAATTTCGAAATTTTTGAAGTATTAGATCCATACATCCCTAAATTGACAACTTTCACAATTTTCAAATTTCTAAATCTCAAATTTATACAAATCTCTGGATTCCAAAATTTCACCAAATTTCTAAATTCCCTAATTTCTTCAAATTCCAAGATTTTCAAGGTTCCCAAATTTCTCCAAATCCCTAGATATCCCAATTTCTCCAAATCCCAAGATTTCCAAGATTCCCAAATTTTCCACAAATCCCTAAATTCCCTAATTTCTCCAAATCCCAAGATTTTCAAGATTCTCAAATTTCCTCCAAATCCCTAGATTCTCCAATTTATCCAAATCTCAAAGTTTCCACGATTCCCAAATGTCCCACAAATCCCTAGAAGCCCCAATTTCTCCATTCCCAAAATTCCCAAATTTCTACAAATTCCTAGATTCCCCAATTTCTACAAATCCCTAGATTCCCCAATTTCTACAAATCTCAAGATTTTCAAGATTCTCAAATTTCCGCCAAATCCCTAGATACCCAAATTCCCAAATCCCCAAATTTCTCCAAATCCCTAAATTCCCTAATTTCTCCAAATCTCAAGATTTCCAAAATTCCCAAATTTCCCCCCAAATCCCTAGATACCCCTATTTCTCCAAAATCCCAAGATTTCCAAGATTCCCAAATTTCTCCAAATCTCTAGATTCCCAAATTTCCAAATTTCTCCAAATCCCTAGATACCCAAATTCCCAAATCCCCAAATTTCTCCAAATCCCTAAATTCCCTATTTTCTCCAAATCTCAAGATTTCCCAAATTCCCAAATTTCCCCCAAATCCCTAGATACCCCAATTTCTCCAAAATCCTAAAGTTTCCAAGATTCCCAAATTTCTCCAAATCTCTAGATTCCCAAATTTTTAAATTTCTCCAAATCCCCAAGTTCCTAAATATAAACGGCATGGAATTAGGGCGTAATTTATAGATGCTAGAACCGTCCCGTAACAATTCTGGATCTTTTCTGGTGGAGAGCTTCTTCGAAGGTGAAGATAAATCTCTGAACCCGAGGAATGCGAGGTCGAAACGAGCCTCCTACCATTCATGAAGGCTTTTCTTTGGAAATATCAATGTCCCGAACGTTAATATATCATTCTACAGCATCAAGCTTGTCCCATTTTTAATTAATCATTCTGCCTCGGGTTATGAAATCAGAAATAAGATATTGATCCTCTGTCTTTCGAATCATTTATAAAAATAACATTAACCATTTATTATAGATTTTCATAATTTGTAGTACTCTCGCAATTAAATGTACTTAGCTTTTGACTTTAGTGTAACCATTATTTGATTTTAAAGAGATTACTGAATGTAAACACGCGACTAGAATGTAAGAAAAATACACTTTGTTTAATTACTTGTTCAAAATGTATCCCGCCTTCCATCTCGTAATATTCCGGTCTTTCACTTCACATTTCCACTTCTGTAAATCGAGTAATATGTTAATAAAAATATCATGTAACATGTGTTTTGACTTCGTCTCGATGTCCTCTAAAGCTATGAATAAAAAAAATGTATGTCCCTATTTAAAAAACCCAAGGTGACCTTGACTTTGCCGAGAGAACAAACTGTTTTCAAAATTTGCTTTACTAATATCTATTGTGCACTTCATACCCTGCAAATATTGTTCTAAACTTTTTTTCGTAAGGTGGCTGCAAGTGGAAGGAAAATCGTGAGCGTTACAGATAACACCCTGTATATTATTATATTCATACATTTCAAAAAATTATATAAGCTTCTAAATCGTAAATAATAGTTCGAAACGAAGCTCATCTTTATTTATGTACTTCTCCATGAAGACCCCTAATACAAATGTACTATCGAAAGACGGAATAAAGAATCCAAGAAGGGGGAAGATTGATTTTCGAAGAACAAGGGGTGTATCGCAAGACACGGGTATCGATACTCTCTTCAGATGCAAACAGTAGATCCATTCAGGGGCGAACTTCGAACCCTTACAATGTTTGCGACGACCCAGTATCGGATTAAAAGGGGGCTACCGATGGGCCCTGCACTTAGAGGTTCCTTACAGGAACTTTACAGGTTCCAATTTCAAAGTTAAGTTTCTAGTAACAAGTTCTTCACGGGCCTTACAAAATTTTAACGATCCTAAAATGGAGACAATGCTCCAACAGATAAAGGAATAAAATACAAGTGGTATTGTTCTTTTTCTTTAAACTCGACTTCCAGTTGGACAATTCGCAAGCACAACAAAGTCCAAGTAGACCTCCATAATTTTCCTACTCGTAAAAACTGAAGACACTGCCGGAGTTGTGGTTCAAACTTTTGGGAAAATAATGCACTTTGAAAGTGCAGTAGAAACTGCAATACCATTCTTCCGTTCTGGAACCGTGCTTTAAACGACTGGGGCAATAATAATCGTAAATTTTTTATATTGTATTGACTGCGCAGTTTTTGTATTATGTTGAGATTATTACTTAAGATTATTACTTAATTTTGAATATTTTTATTTCCAATTGTATTGTGTAGATAAAATATTTTATCTACAACATAATATTTTATCTAATTAATTTACTAATTCATCTTTCAATTTACTATCTCAAATTATTTTTGTAAGATTAAATATTTTATCTACACAAAATATACTAGAAATATACCAGATTAATTAAAAAAAAAATACAGATGCAAATATTATCTTAAATATTTTTATTATTATAAAAATAATTTGAGATAGTAAATTGTCAGATGATTTAGTAAATTAATTATTTTTATTCTCAATGATCAAAGATTGAATATATTTTAACTGCAATTCTGCCTTAAATATTTGCATTTAACTGAGAGTTAATTTGAAGCGAATTTCGTTAAACGATCTCGTCAGAAAAGAAGTCTTCGACATTTTCAAATCAGCTTTAATTATAGAAGCACATTTCAGGAAGCATTTTTATGACACGATCTCGATAAAGCGAAGTTTTCAATTAAACTGCAACGATGAAGTAACGGACGATTTATATTTCAATAGTTCCAAGTCTATTGCATTTAATAACCGAGTATCACGCATTCACTCGTAAGTGGAACACTGCTTTCTTTCATTTATAGAGAACAGTTCTCTATTCAAGTATCTCACACTTTTCTATTCTTTTAATTGTTCATTTACTTTGAAACTATCTGGGTAAAAACATCGTATAAAACCTTAGTTTACACACGAATAAGTTGCTTCAGAATTTTCTAATTAACGAGGCGACAATCTGTGTTTGTAATAAAGATGTAATTAAGGATCTAAGGTTCTAATTAACTTGAGAGAATTATAATTAACAAAATACGATTGTAATTAAGAGCGATTACTATTATAATGGAGAGTGATTATAATTTATAACAGAGTCGTTGCAATTATAATAAAGGATGATTACAATTATAATAAAGATTGCAATTATAAGAAAGAGCGATTGTATTTAAATTTTAAAAGACAGCTTTTAATTATCGCTGCAGTTTATTAATTGTCACCAATTATAACCTATTCCACAATTTTGAAAATCAATTTTAGAATCTACAAATATTCCATTCAATAAATTATCAATATCCAAAACTTCAAAATTTCAAATTCCATATATAAATATCATACTAATTAATTTTAAAGTGATGCTCAATCATAACACAATCTATTATATAATTACTTCTACAAAAACAGTATCTCCCCAAAAACATTTCGTGCACAGAAAATAAAAATAACCTCTAAGTTCAAATAGAATACACAAAGAAATGAAAGCAATCTCACAAAACAATTTCCGTAAAAAAAATATAATTCAAAACCAGCGAAATTACGTATAAAAAATATTTAAAAAGATGCGAAGGAATGGAATGAAAACGAGATAAACAAAGTAGGTTAACAGATACATTTTCCACTCCGAATGATAAGGATTAGCCGAGCTAATGTAAACACATTAAGGTTGAAAAATCCTGGGAAAATCGTTTGGCCGAGTGGATGAGCTTTCTAAATCTCGCTACATGCAAGCCGCTGCTCTTTTTTTTCTCACGTGAAAAGCCGCTGGAAAAGTGGCTGGCAAAATGCGGAGCAGAAGTGCACTCGGCGGAAGTACGGAAGAACACGAGTGGCCTGACTGCATGCTTCCGGAATTTGAGCATTATACCGCGGCAACGGGAGCCTGCATTTTCGCGATTGTATCGCTAATCTTATACTCGGCAAAAACAAAACAAGAGAGAAAATTTTCCTGCAACATAAATTCAATGTTGCGAAAATACAACATTCATGCGCGAGTGTGGCTGATTATTTTTTCACAGTTCCGAGGCTTTAAATAAAATATACAGGGTGAAATGTTATTCACGATTTTTCTTCCATTTGCACCTTACGAAAAGTTTAGAACATTTGTGGAACGTTTTAAACTTTCAGTATCGTATTTTTGCTTTGTACCTTTGCATTTCTTTGGTACTTTAAAGTCAAATACGAAGGAATAATTATTTATATTCTTTGTTGAAGTTTGAGAATCTACAATTTAATGAGAAATTAAAACCATACAAAATATGACTTCATAGAGAGAGGTTATTAATTCGTGAAGAGTGCGTTACAGGAAAAAAGAATATTCTTGCATTTAACCTAAAATCTACTTATTTCCTCGTTTTAATTTCAACATATCTCGAGGGAAAAATATTACATGATTTCCAGAAGTATCAAGCTTAAACCGAGAATATTCCGGACATACAAAGCCGTTAATCCGCAGTCAGACCGTGCAAAAACGAGTTTCCGTCCGAAACAATTTCTGTCGGTGGCGTTTAAAATGCAACCGCGGAAATTTATAAATTTCCCGTGAAGCACGTGTTCAAGAAACGTTCGCTTAGTCCCAAATAAATCCGCGCCCTTATCTACGAAACTTATTGAGAAAGGGTTGTTCTTGCCAGACGAGGAAGTTTCCCTCTCGAGTTGCATTTTCGTTTACCCGAAGGAACTTCACCGTCTAATAAATTACTCGAGCATTTATCCACGTGGTAACGATTGACATAATAGCGTAACACGTGTGTCGAGCATGTGTCACGTTGAAAGAGGGATGCGAGAGGGAAATCCGATGCGGAACACTCCTTCTAAGTGCGCTGAAAAGGATCCTTTTTACACCCACGGGACTGGGAATGACCCAGATATAGGAGACAGGATTTCGTCTAAAATTACGAGTTCAACGAATTTTTAAACAAAGAATTTTCTTTAATGTTTTTCAAATTTTTGTTTTTGGAGGGGGTGTAAGATTTTGGGTGTAGATTTATGGATGTACAAGTTTGAGAATGTCGAAATTTAGAGAATGTAGAATCAGTGCTATAGAAATGTAGAAATATACAAACTTATACAAACTTATACTTTAACTTGTAGATCACGAAAATCTAATTCAAAGCTAACTAAATCCTACCTATCACAACTCCAGTTTTCAACCTACCTAACAACCTAAACTTGAAAACTCGATCTCTTTAAAATTTGAAATTATACTGAGACCTGAGAAAAGAGGTAAACGAAAAATAATCACGAAGGAACGAATTTATTGTTATCGGTTTACAAAATGTGAAAGTCCTCGAGAGTAAGAGGTGGAGTTAAGTGTACTGTAACGAGCGGTACCATAGACCAAATATCTGTAGAGATCGCAATATATTCTCGGTTAACGAATGTTTATCGTGACTCTATCTTCTTTCTGTTTACCGGCGAAGCTTCGTGGAAAACTCGTCTTTCTTGGCCGTTCTCCGGCAATGGACTCTGTTCGCGTTACACGGAAGAAAGCATCGGTAGATAAGGAAGGGCAGCAATGGCTGGAAATTGGATTCTTGTTTGCAGAGTCTTATTTGATTACGACCGAGGGGAAAGCGATTTTCTGTGGTTTTCTTGCGTTTACGGCCATCTCTCCCGACCGCACAAAGCGACGGAAACTCGAAAGCGAAATCGGGAATCCCCGTTATTTTGCAGCTGAGAGAATTAAATGCAAATGCACGGTGCTTTTAGCTGCTTGCGGAAGGAAATTACTTTTAACGATATATTAATTCATAAACTTGAGATGAGATCTGATGGTCAATCACACGTGATAAAAGTACGAGATCAATTTGAAGCTTAACAAAAAGAACCGTATCGTTGGTTAATGGCTGACTGCCAGTTGCAGCAACTCGTATACGAGATTTGATGACAAAAGAAAAAATGTGTCACGTCAATTTGAAGCTTAAACTTTAACAATCGTATAAATACTTAATTGGCATCCTTAAAATGGCCGACTGCCAGGTACAGCAATCAACGACCTTATTTTGAAATAGACATTATTTCGTGACACAGAAGTCTCGTAAAATGGCGCTTACGTATCAGCTTGAACCTTAACGGAAATACCTATATATACTCTTCATTAATATTCCTAATAGAAAACGAATGCTTTGCTAATGTGCCGATACGTACTAATCTGTAAATTGCTTGACTCACAGCTTGCTTCAATGCAGAGCCAGCCATTTTGTATTGAGAATATTAATGAAGGCTTTATGTAGGCATTTTCTTTCTCCTTTAAATCGATGTGCCGTAAATACCCTTTTAAAGTACTTTTATGTAATCGAATTATATTTTGGAATTGGCATACCTCGTTTGCCATTTTGTTTTACATTAATGCTGACGTAATCTTTTAAGCTTTAAATCGATGTAACATAAGTACCCTTTTACGGTACTTTCGTGACATCAAACTTTCAGAGTATGAAAGTTTCTGGATTAGTAAATTTACCTTCCATTTTTCCGTCGTAAAATATTTTTCCACATTTTCTTCTTTGGAGGATTTACGGTAACCGATTTCTGTTTCAACCCTGGAAAGCTGTTCGTAAAGCTTTAAGAATGAAAGTGGATAGCTAGTTTGTAATGCGATACTCTAATCGATTATTTAGAGATTACTTCTTAAATTAAATTCCAATATCCCTAGATCCAAATGTCTCTAGGTCCAAATATCCCTAGACGCAAACGTCCGTAGATTCAAATATCCCCAGATTCTAATATCTCAAAATCCAACGTTTCTAGATCCCAATATCTCCAGATCCAAACGTCCCTAGATCCCAGTATCCATAGATCTCAATATCCCTAGACTTCAATATCTCTAGATCCCAAATGTCCCTGGATCTCAAATATCACTAGGTCCCAAATATTCCTACATTCCAATATCCCTAGATCTTAAATTTTTCTAGATCCCAAATATCCCAAGATCCCAAATCTCTCTAGACCCCAAATATCCCTAGATTCCAATATCCCTAGGTCCCGAATATTCCTACATTCCAATATCCCCAGATCCCAGTAGCCCTAGATCCCAAATATCTCTAAATTCCAAGTATCCCTAGATCCAAATATTTCTAGATTCCAATATCTCTAAATCCAAACGTCTCTATATCCCAATATCCCTAGATACAAATATTCCTATATCTCCATATCTCTAGATCCCAATGTCCTTAGATCTCAATATCTCTAAATCCCAAGGTCCCTAGATCTCAATATCCTTAGATTCCAACGTCCCTAGATCTCAATATCCCTACATCCGAATACACTAGATTCTAATATTCCAAAATTTCAATATTTTCTGTATTAGTAAATTTACCTTTCATTTCTCCAAACAAAATTTCTATCCACATTTTCTTCTTTGGAGGATTTACGGTAACCGATTTCTGTTTCAACCCTGGAAAGCCGTTCGTAAAGCTTTAGACACGAAAGTGGATAGCCAGTTTGCAACGCGATACTCTAATCGATCATTCAGCACGAAAAACCCTGATGATCTACCCCCGAGCCGAATGAACATCCAACGACCGACTTTAATGCCAGGGACAGTGTAACGGGAGCTTCTAATTAATTAAGCGACCACGTGCCCAGATAAAGTGGATTTTCCTTTTACCCCCGTTTCAGTGCTAAGAATTTTATCAGACGTTCCTCTCGCGTGATTACTTATCTCGTTCAATCAACCAGAATGGATCTTGTTCGCGCTCTGGTAGCCCGATCAATTAACAAGGAATTCTTTCGTAAATTAATTTCATTCCGGCAAAGTAAGCCTCCGGTGTTTTTTCTTTTGGAAAACGCACGCCGGTAACGTCAGACTCGTTCTACACCCACGTATCGAGCAGATATTGCGTATTCGAATTGATTAACTAATTATATGCGTTCTTGACAGACGTGACGTGTTTTTTGCTTCTAGCGTGAGTCACTCGTAAGACGAGTTTCAAAGACACGTTGTGCACTGTCAGACTTAATTTGCTTGGAGGAAAGAAATAAGAATAGATGATCTGTTGTATAAGAAAAGTTCTGTTTAATTTTATCGAATAATCTGGTACGGAATTTTTTAAAATGTACAGAGTAAACGTAATCAGACATTTTTTGAAGGAGATATAGGCAAAATATGTAGGTTTTACATAGGCGATGTAGACATGTGTTCATATGTTTTTGGGAGATAAAATCTGTTTGGAAGTGTTTCCACGTATACCGAAGAAGCGTGCGAAGGAAAGGAGAGAATTAAAATCCATAGATCTTCATTAATCAATGTTATCTCTACAAGAGTGCAGAATCCGCTGTACCATTCGATCTATCAACTTTCCATTATCTTCGCCCCTGTTTACCTCGCTCCTCCGTAAATGGATACGAAAAATATTTGATCATCGTCCGTGAATCGAATCGTCCTTCCGTCGACGAGTATTTTTAACGCGAGCATGATGCCCGCGGCGGATCGTCGATTTAAAATCCCGTCATATTAGCGAGAACACGAAAATAAAAATGTTAACGCATCGAATGACTTAAGACTGACCTTCGTCCCTCCGTTCATTAAATCGCCCGAACGACCGCCTACTTTCGTGCATTCGTCGTGATCTCATCACTGAATTCTTTCTGCGGTTATGTTTTATTATGTTTGATACAGTGACTGTGGTACGATGCCATTAACAAGTATCGATATTCCACGGCCGTTCTCCGGGGATTACGAATGGTAATTGTTCCGAATGAACGAGATTATTGGCAATTCGAAATTCGAAATTGCGTTTTGAGCGTTCTTCGACTATAAGCTTTTATGATCAGTCATTTCTGGTTTATTAATTGTCTTTATAGTACGAGTTCAATCTTTTAGGCATTGTAAATTTCGGTTTCATTTTCTTCATTTTTCTGTATACAAAATGTGTATAATATCAGAAAATCTTGAATATGAATATACTTATATTTATGAATATAAATGTCACATGAATAATTGTACATGTAAATATAAATATAAGTACAAATATAAATGCAAATATAAAAACAAATATAAGTACAAATTTAAATACAAATATAAATGTAAATATGAGTACAAAGATAAATAATAATGAATAATAAATAGAAATGTAATATAAATTCAAATTTGAGAATTTCAGTTAAATTACCACATCAAAAAATTCGAAAAGCTTCATAACAGTAAACGGATAACTTTGAAGATATAGAAGTTTAAATGTAGAAATATAAACCACAGGAAATTGAGACTTGAAAATGAGAACATACAGGGTGTCTCCAATTAGTATAAGTCCCTGAAATGTAGCTGATGTGATTCTGAATAAGATTTCCCTTTGCAAAAATGAGGTTTGAAGCTTCGTTTTTGAATTATTAAGGAGAAACACCGACCAAACAGCGCGAGATTACGCATGCGCAGACGCGAGAGCGGCAGCTTCTGATAACGCGTTGTTATCCAACGCGTGGTAATCTAACGCGTAGTAATGTAAGGCGTGGTAATGCAACGTGTGGTAATCGTACATGTAGGAATCCAACGCGTAATAATACAGCGTGTGGACACCCAACGCGTAGTAATCTAGCGCGTGCATATTCAACGCGTAGTAATCTAGCGCGTGCATAATCAACGCATAGTAATTCAACGCGTAATAATGCAACGCGTAGTAATCTAATGCGTGGTAATCTAACGCGTAGTAATATAGCGTGTGGATATCCAACGCGTAGTAATCCAGCGCGTGGATATTCAACGCGTAGTAATCCAACGCGTGGTAATCCTACGCGTAGTAATACAGCGTGTGGATATCCAACGCATAGTAATCTAGCGCGTGCATATTCAACGTGTAGTAATTCAACGCGTAATAATGCAACGCGTGGTAATTCTAAGCGTAGGAATCTAATGCGTGGTAATCTAACGCATTGTAATTCAGCGTGTGGATATCCAACGCGTAGTAATCCAGCGCGTGGTATATTCAACGCGTAGTAATCCAACGCGTGGTAATCCAACGCGTAGTAATGCAACGCGTAGTAATACAGCGTGTGGATATCCAACGCGTAGTAATCCAGCGCGTGGATATTCAACGCATAGTAATGCAACGCGTGGTAATTCTAAGCGTAGGAATCTAATGCGTGGTAATCTAACGCGTAGTAATCTAGCGTGTGGATATCCAACGCGTAGTAATCCTGCGCGTGGATATTCAACGCGTAGTAATGCAACGCGTGGTAATTCTAAGCGTAGGAATCTAACACGTGGTAATCTAACGCGTAGTTAACCAACGCGTAGTAATCCAACGCGTAATAATCCTCGCGCTCTGATGGCCCGTGTTTTTCTTTAATAATTCAAAAACGAAGCTCCAAACCCCATTTCTGCAAAGGGAAATCTTATTCAGAATCACGTCAGCTACCATTTCAGGGACCTACTAATTATAAGACACTCTATAAATACTCCATAGTACATAGATGTTCGGCTCAATACACAGAATGGTCCATGTTCACCGATTTATGACGCCGAGCAGCTATGTCCCATCGGTTGATTCACATTCCCGCCAATCATCCGTAAAAATGAAATGCCTAGACGTCTCAGAATGCGGATATAATAAGTTTCTTCCTACGATCACGTTGCTCGAACCGCAAGAATACACGGTACACGCCCGTGAAGTGAGTCACGGTCCGTCTGCACGACATAACAACAGTTCGTACCGGAAAAGGTTCCATTATCGAACGGTGTTCTAAGACGTCGTGATTTATCGTTTTACAAAAAAAAAAGTAGAAAGATACGACGATAGGTTCGCATAGACAGACACGTCACTTCTGTCACCAAGTTATTAATAAACGCCATCCTGCCATTGCCACCGTGCTGCCATGATTGATCCACCGTTCACGTCGTCTCGTGCGCGCCTTTAAAATTCAAATACCGTTCGAAAAATATCGGGGGGAAATTAAGCGTGAAGCGATCGGCTAGGCGCATGCATATTTCACCGATTCAATCTGAATACATTGTACGCCTATTGCTGGCGAACATTTTTGATCCACATCGATTTATAACGGTCCCGCGAATATTGCTTGGATAACTTCGACGATGTATTAAATCTTCACTGGAGAACGGTAGTTAACAAGCGAAGTACAGAGCGCCTTTAAGGTCCCTTGGGGAAAATGGCACTTGAGAGTTTTTGGCTGAAGTTGCCAATTTAGGGAGCTTGAAGATTTTGGGCTTTGGAGTTTGGGAAGTTTAAGGATCTTGAAATCTAGGAAGTTGATAGTTTGGGGGTTTGGACACTTGGGAATTTGGAATTTAGGGATATGAGAGAGTGGAAATTTAGGAAATGTGGGATTTTGGTATTTGGGAAATTGGGGTTATGAAGTTTGGAAACTTAGGGATTTGGGAATTGGCGAATCTGGAAATTTGAGAGTTTGGAAATTTAAGGATTTGGAAATCGGGGAATCTGGAAATTTAGAGATTTGGGGGCTTGAGGATCTGGGAATTGAGGAATCTGGAAATTTAGAGATTTTGGAGCTTGAGAATTTGGGAATTCAGAAATTTGGAAACTTGAGAGTTTGGAAATTTAGAGATTTGGGGGCTTGAGGATCTGGAAATTGGGGAATCTGGAAATTTGAGAATTTGGAAATTTAGAGATTTGGGAGCTTGAGAATTTGGGAATTCAGAAATTTAGAAATTTGAGAGTTTGGAAATTTAGAGATTTGGGGACTTGAGGATCTGGGAATTTAGAAATTTGGGGACCTGGTAATTTGGGGATCTAGAAATCCAGAAATCTAGGAATTTGGGGATTTAGAAACCTACAAATATAGGGATTTGTAGATTAAGAAATATAGATATTAAAAAATTTGGAGATTTGAGTATTTGAAAATTCTCAATTCTACATTTTACAATTCAGAATTTAGAAAATTAAACATATGAAGTTTGAAATCTTATGAATCCAATAATCCAAGAACAAAAATTTCCAAATCCATAAAATCAAAAAAATCCAAAATCGAACCACGAATATTTTCAACACACTCGAAGTTCAAGCACTCATATTCACAGTTTATTTCCGTGTTATCCGGCCACTGTTCTGTTTTCGTCGGTATTGTATATCTGAACGATATCTATATTTACTGTTTATTTCTGCGTTATCCGACCAGTGAAACGTGCCGCTCCCGTCAATTTATTCAGAAGTAAATATTTGAAGTTCCAGTAATTTAACGAAATACTCCGAAACGTGCAGTAAGAACAATTAATCAAGTTTTCCGGTAGAAAAGATGTAGAACATTATGAGAGCCACTGATTCCATAAAATATGAGGTTCTCAAAGTGTTAAGGGGTTAATAACGTTCACGGGAGTCTATTTAAATGCACTTCACCATCTGGGCGATAAAAATTGCACCTCAGAAGGGTTAACTCTCGTAGGACTACGTTCTGAAACTTAAGTTGAGAACTATGGGAGGTACAAAATTACTCTTCCTTATATTTATACTTCACGAGCTAAAATTAACATTTTTGGTTAAAAAATAAATTTTATACAGCAAATTTATACTGGTTGAAAATATTTTTATTTTAGATTACATTGTTTAGTTGTTAAAATATTTTCTGTATTGAAGAACGAAGATTTTTGCACGTTAGTGTATAAAATATTTTTTGTATTGAATAATGAAGATTTTTATTTTATTTTGTAAAACAAAGAAGAACAAAAATTACAAAAATTTAATATGTCCACAGTAATCAAAAAGAAACTGAAAATCAATAATTTTTGCATTCAAAAAATAAAATAACTGCTCATAAAAAAATAAAGCAAACTCCTACATTACAAAAAAATTAAATGACCTATTAGGAAAAAAAATAAAGAGAAAATATATGTAAAGCAATCGAATTTACCTCGTATAAGAGTGAAGTGTCTCCCTGGCGTCACAAGTCGAGTCCCTATTTGATCAAGTTTCGTTGGAACACCGATACAAAATGACCATTCTCAATCGTCACTGAACTTCAACCTTTATCGCACTTGAATCTCCTCGAGTCACTTGACACACCGAAATACCGTCGCGTTTCGGAAAACGTTATCACCGGGAATTACCCGGAGAAATCGTGTGGACTTCGTCGTCCGAGTTTCTTCATCGAGGCTCCCCGAGCGGAAGCCGCAGATTTCTCTGCCGCAAACCCAACCGGACACGTTGACAAACCGAGAGAAACGAAACGATTGCAAGAGGAACGAGAGGACGCGTCGTGGCGTACGTCCGGAGCGCGTGGCGTGTGCGCATCGACTGCTAACTAACTTCACCCGACCACCATCGAGTACGATCTCTTCTATTTCCCTCTTTGTTCCGACGAAACGCCTGACCCCTCTACTCTCTCGATCCCACGCCTCGCTCTCTACGTGTGTCTGTGTACACCTATGTACAGTCAACAGCAAATCTGCTTTCCCTAGAGAAAACACGCCAACTAAGGCGAAACAAGACTACTACTTCCTCGCTTTTACAGATTTTCGGAGATTCCTCGAGGAAGGATTAAGAACTTGGACGCGTTGGTATTCGAGCGCGTTTCGGGATCTAGGGATCTACGGATTTGCAGATTTGGGCATTTATGAGATTCACGGGTCTTGGAATTCGTGGATCTAGGGATATAGGGATCTAGGGATCTACGGATTTGCAGATTTGGGCATTTATGAGATTTACGAGTTTTGGAATTCGTGGATCTAGGGATATAGGGATCTAGGGATCTACGGATTTGCAGATGTGGGCATTTATGAGATTTACGAGTTTTGGAATTCGTGGATCTAGGGATATAGGGATCTAGGGATCTACGGATTTGCAGATGTGGGCATTTATGAGATTTACGGATCTTGGAATTCGTGGATCTAAGAATATAATTTATGAATTAGAACTAGTGATGTAGGGATTTAAGAACTTGGAGATTGAGAGAATTAGTGGTATAAGGATACAGATATTTATTGATATGGGGGTTTGTGGATCTAGGGGTTTATTCACCTAGAGATTTGTGGAATTAGGGATTTATTGTAATAGATATTTATTGATATGGGAGTGGTGGATCTAGGGATTTATTGATGTAGAGATTTGAGGAATTGGGGATTTATTGAAATAGAGGGTTGTGGATCTAGAGATTTATGAACCGAGTAATCTAGGGATATATGGATCTAGGAATATAAGAATTTACAAATCTACCGAATTACTGATCTAGAGATCTAGGAACTTGAAGATGGAGGGAATTAGTGGTATAAGGATCCAGATATTTATTGATATGGTGGTTTGTGGATCTAGGAATTTATTGAAATAGAGATTTCTGGATTTAGGGATTTACAGTAATAGGGAATTGCGGACTTAGGGATTTATGAACCACGTAATCTAGGAATATATGGATCTAGAAATATAAGAATTTATGAATCTACTAAATTATTGATCTAGAGATATGGGAACTTGAAGATTGATAGAATTAGTGGCATACAGATCTATATATTTATTAATATGGGAGTTTGTGGATGTAGGGATTTATTGATGTACAGTTTTGTGTATTTATTTGTGTATTTATTCGAGTATTTATTTGTGTATTTATTTGTGTATTTATTTGTGTATTTATTTATGTATGTATTTATGCATTTATTTATGTATTTATTGATATAGGAGTTTGTAGATCCAGAGATTTATGGATCTAATAATCTAAGGATATATGGACCCAGAAATCTAGATACTTATGGACATAGGAATCTAGGAATTCAAGGATAATAGTGTTTGAGGACGTTGAATTTTGTGAACCTATTGTAGATCTAGGAAATTAAGGATGTAGGGGTCTATGGATCTAGGGATCTGCGAATGTAGAGACGGGTTAGTCTACGGATTTAGGAATCTGGAGATTTATGGATTGAGGGATATGTTGGTCTACAGATTTATGTTCGAAGACCTAAGAATTTGTCAATGTAGAGATTTATGGATTTAGGAATTTGAGGATGTAAGAATTTGTTCGTCTGCAGATTTATGGATATAGGTGCTTGAAGACCTGCGAATTTGTGGATGAAGAGATTTATTAATTTAGGAACGTATGGATCTAGGAATTTGTAAATGTACGAATTTGTTGATCTACGAATTCATCTACTATATTCATCTAGAAATCTGTGAATATAGGTGTTTGGTAATTTTGTGGTATATGATCGAATTTGAAGTAGGAATTTGAACTAGAAATTTGAAGTACTAAGAGTTTAAATATCTAGAAATTTACGGATTTAAAAATCGA
Organism: Megachile rotundata; assembly: GCF_050947335.1. Classification (NCBI taxonomy): domain Eukaryota; kingdom Metazoa; phylum Arthropoda; class Insecta; order Hymenoptera; family Megachilidae; genus Megachile; species Megachile rotundata. Next base: position 8,721,099 of record NC_134986.1, read on the forward strand.
TGGACACAGGTGTTTAAGGATCTCGAGATTTGGAAATCTAATCTAGTGATTTAAAAGTAAGTAAAATGTAGGAGTTTGGGAATTTGAGTATTTGCAAATGTAGCAATTTCGAAATTGAAGAAATTATGATGCAAAACTATTTTCAAAATATAAAAATAAAATGTACTACTGAAAGAAAGTCTACGTTGCACCTGAGTGTACACGCTGTCAGAGGCTACTACTACATGACAGTACTATTATTTCCGTAAGCAATGGAAATACAGGAAACCGTATACAAATGGTACGAAGCGACAGATTTATTGGTGGAAATGACTTGTTTTTTTAATATTGTTATAACATACAAAATTGCAGTAATTGATTAAAAGTAAGGGAGAGTTGTAGAAGATACATTACACGATATATTACTTTATTATATCTATTACTATATTACTATTTGTACCGCGTTACAACTTGATTATTTTAAAAGATTGCTATTTTTCTATTTTATTACTTTATTACTCTACCTACTGTTTCTCTATTTTTTTAAACTATTACACCGTTATTTCACTAGTCCATAATTTACAATATGCAGTACTTATTTTCAACACCGATAGAGACTACGATCAGTATTTGATATATTGCCAGTATTTCAGGATTTTCAATATTTATTGGCGAAATCTACTGAAACACTGATAATACTGTACGAACAATACAGTATATTGATCCTCTGAATTTCAGAATTTTTCATAAATGTACATTCGTACATTTGCAAATTTAAAAATGAAAAAAATTGGACATGTACAAATTAATAATTTTAAAAACATACAAATTTATAAATTCAGAACTTTGACCTGAAGCATTAAAAATATAATAATGAATTATCATTGAAAGCATCATTGTACTGACAATATCAACCAAGTATATTTAATACATTTGAAAAAAAAATGTTTCTCCATCGCAATTAAGATAGTTAATGATAAAGAATCTACAGAGGCGTTCCAATAGCCACCTCGTTGCATTTCGAATGCGGTGCAGCAGTTTTATAAACTTCTTCGACCGTTCTCGTGACGGAAATCGAAAGCAGACTTCTCTCGCCCTTTTCGTGGTCGAAGTCGAGATCCTGTTTCTCTTTTTCCCCTGATATTCGACTCCTGAACGTGACTTCAAAGGCTTTCACGTCCGTGCTGGTTTTTGAACGAACAGTAACTTGTATTCAGAAAAACGATAAAAAAAACTGCAAATTTCATCGTTTTTTACAGTTGCAATATATCTTCATTCCTACCAATTTTTAGAACTTTTTTAAATTAAAAAGAACTTTGATTACTATCAAGGCTGCAAAAAATTTCAAATTTTTCAAAAGAATTTCAATTTCTAAAACTATCGATCTAATAAAATTTTATTAGTTTTTCAATTGGAATTTATAAAATTTCGGTAGAAACAGTAGATAAAAAAATCCACAAAAATTTTTACGGCTATTAAAAAGATTTCTGGAATTGGTCCACGAAGTGACGATACCTTCGGATCCGTTTTTCCTTCTTTTTCCAGCATTCTTTCGACTACCATTTCCTCGCCGAGTTCGTAGTTCGTCGTAATCATAAAATTGTGGATGGGACCCGCGGAACAAGTGGGCGACCGTAAAAAAACACGATCCTCGTGCATTTTCGACTCGGGGTATCATCCGATTGGCTGAATTTTGCCGAATACCTTATACGTACTATGGTCAGAGGCTCATCTCGCACAATGCTGTCTGCCGAATCGTTTTCACTAACCTTTTTTGCCGTTACACGAATGGATCGATAAAATCCAGATGTAAATTTTATCGAGGAGCGCAACGATCCGGTCGTTTTTTCACTTTTAAACGTTCGTTTTTTCCTTTGGGTGCTCGATGCGAGGAAGCGGTTAAAAATGGTACTTCAATATTTGATTACATGATGTCACCAACTTGTTCCAATAATGAGTAAACGAAAATATTCATTATCTCTCAGAGTCACTCATTGACTAAGAAAGCATACAAAAGATTCGCTAAATACGCAAAATTAATTTTAGATATACTTGAAACATCTCTTTTTTTATTACTTCAAGAGTTGTACCGAACGTTACACCGTCTCTCGTTGTATCGCCATATGACAAACTTAATATATTGCAATTATACTGTAGCGTTATTCCTTAGTTAATCAGAACTAGAGAAGTTGAAATATCTTAAAATGTCATTGATTTAAGAACTAAATCTTCAAAAGTTTGATATCGTTCCAAATTTTTACAAGAGTAAATTTTCATATAAAAAAAAATTACTCTGAATATCTTGATTCAGAACTTTTACGATTACCGAGCCATGTTTCAAGATAATGTATTTGACAATACAATTTAGAAGCAGAAAAAGAAACATTTTCTAGCAAGCTGCACAGCTTTTACCTATCCGGTAATATATAGTGTTTTAAACGCGTAAGAAAGCTCTATTTCAAGTTGAACTCGAGAGAAGTAGCATTCATCTTTTCCTCTCAGACTGCGGAAGCGTGCACAGGAAGGGATGAAGTTCTTTTTTCTCTCGTTGCATTCGCCAACTTTTCCACGTTATCGATTGATTCTGGCTCGAGGAAACTTGTTACAGTTTCGCCGGAACTCGTTTTAAGATAAAACCGAAACTCCCGTAAGATTTGATGCCAAGAAGCTCGAATAAAAATCCGGCGAAACTATCAAGAGCTTTTATTCGCTCGATATTTATCGCGCGCGAGGCGAATTCGATTCAATTACAACATTGCTTTGTGACGTTGCGTCGACGCTCGTTGTGTTTAATGCACGGCAGAAGGGCGTTTTGGTTAACAAATTTCTGTTCGATTCAGCGTTAATTAAACGATATTTTAACCGTACACATGCAGCTGCCCAACGTGTGTAACACGTGGCAGTCGTAAAACTCTATCAATTAAATAAATGAATTTTCAACGATGTTTAGCGATGACGCTTTGAAGTTCCAACTGAATATACAAACTATCATTTTCGATCGACGACAAACACCTTTCAGAGTAATTAAATACCGAACATTTCCGATCTTACAGATATCGAGATTTAGGAATTAAGAAGATTTATGAATTAAGGAGATTTGAGAAATATTTGCATCTAGTAATGCTACAATTTAGAAATATTTGAATTTTAAAGTATTGGAAAGTACCGATATTCCCGTACAGATATTTGGATCTAGGGATATTCAATACAAAGTTAGTGGACTCTAGGGATATTCAACGCTATGCGCATTATGATTGAAGGATATTGGAGTATGCGCAGACGCGAGAGCAACAACTTCGGATAACGTGTAGTTATCCAACGCGTGGTAATCCAACGCGTAGAAATGCAACGCGTGGTAATGCAACACGCGGTAATCCAACGCGTAGTAATACAACGCGTAGTAATACAGCGTGTGGATATCTAACGCGTAGTACTCTAGCGCGTGCATATTCAATGCGTAATAATGCAATGCGTGGTAATTCTAAGCGTAGGAATCTAACGCTTGGTAATCTAACGCGTAGTTAACCAACGCGTAGTTATCCAACGCGTAGTAATGCAACGCGTAATAATGCAACGCGTGGTAATTCTAAGTGTAGAAATCTAATGCGTGGTAATCCAGCATCTGGATATCCAACGCGTAGTAATCTAGCACGTGGATATTCAACGCATAGTAGTCCAACGCGTAGTAATGCAACGCGTGGTAATCTAACGCGTAGTAATCCAGCGTGTGGATATCCAACGCGTAGTAATCTAGCGCGTGGATATTCAACGCGTAGTAGTCGAACGCGTAGTAATGCAACGCGTGGTAATTTTAAGCGTAGGAATCTAACGCTTGGTAATCTAACGCGTAGCTAACCAACGCGTAATTATACAACGCGTAGTTAACCAACGCGTAATAATGCAACGCGTGGTAATTCTAAGTGTAGGAATCTAATGCGTGGTAATCCAACGTGTGGATATCCAACGCGTAGTAATCCAGCGCGTGGATATTCAACGCATAGTAGTTCAACGCGTAATAATGCAACGCGTGGTAATTCTAAGTGTAGGAATCTAATGCGTGGTAATCCAGCGTGTGGATATCCAACGCGTAGTAATCCAGCGCGTGGATATTCAACGCATAGTAGTTCAACGCGTAGTAATGCAATGCGTGGTAATTCTAAGCGTAGGAATCTAACGCGTGGTAATCTAACGCGTAGTTAACTAACGCATAGTAATCCAACGCGTAATAATCTGATTGCTCTGTCTTTTTCCTTAATAATTCAAAAACGAAGCAAACCCCATTTCTGCAAAGGGAAATCTTATTCTCATCGATACCTAAAGTGCACCCCCATAAAAACACTCGGTCATCAGTGGCGCAATTAATAAATCAATATCCCATCTCTTAGCCAAGAACAATCAAAATCGCACATAAATTTCAATACATATCTGAACGACGTTCGTGTCTTCCTGATCAGCCGGGAATAATAGGAACAGCTAACGACTTTCCTCGGCGATATCGACTTGCATATTAGTCCGGGAAGTCCCGAGGAATTCGCGGTTGCAATTTGCGTATTAATGGGGTCCCGTCGCGGTAGCGGCGTCCTGACTTTAGGGGGTGATAAACGTATTTTATGGACAGGATCCGCAGCGGTTTCTCCGCCGTTGCAATTAACGGTAAAACACCGGTGCGCCCCGTACGCAATGGTAACTAGATTTCTACGTGTGCGAGTGTATTTCGATTTACGTGTACACACGAGTAAAAGAACATCGCGAGCACCAACTACGCTAAATAAAAACCTAATGGTCGACGAACGAAATGGGAATCATTTTCATTTTTCCCGACCGCGTCTGGATCGCGAGAAAACGCTCGTGGAGGGAGAAGGTCTTCTCCACCCCTGGGAACGTTTAATTGCAACCAAGAAATTATACGAATTGTGGAGTGCAATTTCTTGTTCGAGTATAATGGTTTAAACGGCCTCTTTTGTTTCCTGGTGTTTGAAATTAAATTATACAACTTGGGCTTTTCCTGGAATACTGTGGGGCACAGGTTCTTTTTCTGGCAATATTTAATTATGGGGCGATATTACTTATTCGAGTTTAATGGTTTAAGAGGGCTATTTGTTTTATAACGTTGGGAATTTTATTACGGTAGTTGGGCTTTTTGTATATGGCCTTTATGATTTCGTTTAAATTTTCAAATTTACATATTCTGAAATTAAATGAACAAATTTACGAATTTTCTAATTCTCAAGTTTCTAAATTCGTAAATTTTTAAATACCTAAATTTTCAAATCTGTGGATCTCCAAAATAATTAATCTTCAATTACCCAAATCAATAAATCTAAAAATTCTCAAGTATCTAAACTTCAATATCCCCAAATTCCTAAATTTTCAAATTCTCAAATTTTGAGATTCTCAAACCCCCAAATTCACAAATTTCAAAATCCCTAAATTTCCAAGTTCTTAAATTCCAAACTCTTCACATCTCTAAATTCTGAAATTTCCAAATTTCCAAAAATCTCAAATTTTCACCACCCTAAATTTAAAAACTAAAAACTATGAAACCCCCATATATTTTCAACACCTCTACCCATACCCTGTGCCCCCGGTCATTTCAACGAACACATCGCTACTTTATATCGCACACGCAACGTGATAAATGCGTTGTTTCTCGACGCTTTCCCGGCGACCGTTTCAAAACCGATTTATCTTTGAAGCCGAGAGAGAACGTAAATAATCGTCCGGGAGCATTATACAGGACAAAAGAAAGGTAGAACGACACCGGAGAAACTTTTAATCGAAAAACTTCGAACAATGCGTCCTCGTTGCTTTTTAACAATAAGTCCAATTCAAAGCCGGACTCACGGTGCCTCCTTAAACGTTTTATTATTCCATAGACCGTTCGAAATGTGGCGACTTTGTCTTATCGATTATCGGCGACTTTAATGTCGTGATTATTTGCTCTTGCCAACGATGAGATCTGCAGGAAAGACGTTCCGAGTACCGAATTTAATTAACGTTTCTTTGACAATTCCACTCGACGTCCTTTTGCTTCTGGAAAGCTAACTCCATTGCTTTGTTCCGATTCAATCGTAAGATCGATACAATTATGATACGTGAAAGAAGCTTTCTGTGTATTATTTAGAATCGGAGTTAATTGTTAACTTTTCTGGATCGATCTTTTATAGTTTTGTTGCAATTCCCTTGAAAAAATTTACTGAGTAACTTGACAAAATTTAATGCTACAGATAACATCTTGTATATTTACAAGTACTATCAGCATTGTTCTCGTGCAATAATAAAACTGCAATTAAATTAATTAAAAAGAAATTTAAATTTGAAATTTCATGTTGTACGGACCATCTCCTATTTTCCATAGCAAATATTATTTTGAAGGTTCAAAGATTTACTATTGGCACATAATTATCGAAGTTAAAATGCGTTTCAATTACTCGAGTAACGCCCGTTAATTGCAGTACAAGACCTCTGCGACATTGGGGTTGCAATACTCTAACAATTAAAAATAGAATCGCTCATTGAACCACCCCATATTCCCGTCACGTTCGTCAACATCCAATTATGCTTATATACTTATCGCTATACACAACAGCAATTACCGCAAAAAAAATTAATTAGCTCGGGGTTCGTGGTCGATAAATAACGCAACGGGGTAGACGGAAACAGGAAAAACGGGGACGTAAATTTACACCGGAAAAATATCCTGTAGCGCGTTATATCGAGCATTTTTTAAGCGAAAATACGGCCAGTAGAAGCAACATGCACCCTCCGGAGAGAGGACATCGGCGAAGAAAAATGTTGTCGTAAAACCGGCGTAATGAACATGAGACGGCCAAGGCGAGAAGACACACCGTGGAAAAAAGGGTAACGGAACGTTGCCACTTTTTCTTCGGCTTCTTCCGTTGTCGCGTATATCGCGCACGATATTATCCGTTTCCGATAAAAGCGTCCCTGGGAGGACATCCGTTTTGTATCTTTTTCTTGCCGCGAAGAGCACCCGGATTCGACTGCTTCTTCCTAGACAAGTTCAATAACCCGATGTGATTTCACGTAGTGTGGTTCACGTGACAACTTACTTGTTTCTCACATTTCATTAAGAATGTTCGGACTCGGATACACTTGTCTGCAGAGATACAATATTGTCTCGAAATAAGCAACATGCTCAGGACCGGTCAGTTGCTTATTTCGAAGCAGAGGAACACTTGAGGGACATTCGGGTTAAGAATGTTCAGAGGTAGACGTACAGACATCAGAACGCAAAAAATTAGGCATAGATGTGATCTAAGCAAACGCCCGTAAATATTATTTTCTCACAAGATTGGTAAAAGCACAGCGAGTGAGCACATGGTCATTTTCCCTTTTCGTTTTAATCGCGAGCTAGATCGCGGTTCTTTGAGAAGCTGAAAACCGTCGGGCTTTTTGACTCCCGACACTTTGGAAACGTTAAAGCGCACCACCCGGTCTTCGTACAGGCAGCGATTCAGAAACGTTTCAAGCATGGTTTTCCAACAAAGGTGGTTCGTTGGTGGTGCTTGCGCAAACAAGTCTCGACCGTTGTCGCCGCGGCGTTTACCCCGTGGAAAAGACTTGAAAGCACCGTTCAAAGCCCGCGGCCAACATCTGCCGCACGATTGGCTCGGAAAAGTGGAAGAGGTTGTTTCATTTTGCAAATTGAAGGCTGGAGAACGGGGCTTGGAACAGACATCAAAAGACGCTCCATGACTGTGCCGTCACTTTCTCATCGGTGATCCTTTCCTGCTAGGTTTTTCTCTCGCTGCTATGCGCTACGAATATTGTTTCGGATCGAATACAGAGATAGAGAGATTTATGTGCCGCCGCTGACGATTTGTTGGGGGAAATATGATCCTACGGAAACGCGTCAGATTTTTGCGTGAAACGAATCGTATGTACATATATGTAATAATAGGATGTATACTTTTATGTTTAAAGATACGTGATTGGAATATAATAAAGGTTACAACATATACAAAATTAGAATATCCCTAGATTCCAATGATCCTACAATCAAATATCTCTAGATTCCAATATATCTCTGCTTCTGAGTATCCCTAGATCCCAATATACCCAGACCCCAATACCCCTAAATCTCCATATCCTTACATCGTCGATACAAAGTCTTACTCTACGATTTTCTGTAATACCCTGACCGGTATAAAAATTAATTGAACTTTATATCTTGCTCATCCCACCGAATAGATGGCTCAATTCAATTACACTCTTACGTAAGTGAAATAAAAACAAGGACGGTAAATCTTCCTTCTTCGCGGCAACTAGGAAGAAACCTTTTCCAATTATCCCCCAAAGAACGTAACATTAAATTCGCAATGTCCCGCGCGGAAAAGGACACGCGGGTTAAACAAATTAAAACGCGGAGTTCGGAACGCGAGGTCGTCCGGCTAAGAGAGCAAAGGGAGAACAAAGGAAACTAGAGGTCTGACTTCCGGTGCAGAACGGAAACAAAGGAAATGAACGATCCCTGCTCTTACACCGCCTTAATCATTAAATGCAGATCCAAACGGAGAGCCGGCGATACAGCGACGTTAATTAGCGCATGTTCAAGTGTCCCGAGGATACCCGTAGAATCGATACACGTCGACCAGATGCCCGCTGTTGCTGAAATGGTATCAGTTAAATTGGATTACAACGGGGTATTCATCCTATGCCGTTTATTTCTGGGTATAATAATTGAGGAGCTTGGACAACGTTGGCTCAAGAAAGTAGCGGGCTATAAGCAAATTGAGTTAATAAAGAGAATTTTGTATCTCTTTAAAATTGCAAGGAGCTGCTTCAGAATTATAGATCAGTTATTACGAATTTCTTCGTACATGATTTTGGTCAGTAGTTTAGTATTGTCAAAGTTTCAGGAGGATTATTGTCTTCATTGCGCTGAAGCACTTTATACAGGGTGTTTCACAACTAGTGTAGGTCTATAAAATGTTGCTGACGTGATTCTGAATAAGATTTCCCTTTGCAGAAATGGGGTTTGAAGCTTTGTTTTTGAATTATTAAAGAAAAACACGGACTAATCAGAGCGCGAGGATTATTACGCGTTAGATTACCTACTACGCGTTGGTTAACTACGCGTTGGTTAACTACGCGTTAGATTCCTACGCTTAGAATTACCACGCGTTGCATTACTACGCGTTGGACTACTCACGCGCTGGATTATTACGCGTTGGATATCCACACGCTGAATTATTACGCGTTGGATATCCACACGCTGGATTACTACGCGTTAGATTACCACGCGTTGCATTACTATGCGTTGAACTATTACGCGTTGAAAACTCACGCGCTGAATTATTACACGTTGGATACCCACGCGCTGGATTACTACGCGTTGGATATCCACACGCTGGATTACTACGCGTTAGATTACCATGCTGTAGATTCCTGCGCTTAGAAATACCGCGCGTTGCATTATTACGCGTTGAATTACTACGCGTTGAATATGCACACACTAGATTACTACGCGTTGGATATCCACGCGTTAGATTCCTACGCTTAGAATTACCACGCGTTGAATATGCACGCGCTAGATTACTACGCGTTGGATATCCACACGCTGTATTACTACGCGTTGTATTTCTACGCGTAGGATTACCACGCATTGAATTACCACGCGTTGCATTACTACGCGTTGGATAACTACGCGTTATCCGAAGCTGTCGCTCTCGCGTCTGCGCATGTGTAATCTTGCGCTCTGGTTATTTCGTGTTTTTTCTTAATAATTCAAAAACGAAGCTTCGAACCCCATTTTTGCAAAGGGAATCACATCAGCTACATTTCAGGGATCTACACCGATTGTGAGATACCCTGTAGAATATTATACGAATACATCTCATCGTTATTGAACTGACTGGCTAGCTGCATAGCAAGAATTGTATTGTAAGGTAAATACTCAGTGCAGATACCTCTCATCGAGGATTAATAAATTCCGATAATTTACAACAGAAATTGACAATAACTCAGATTCGTAATTAATCTTAACTCCAGAATTCCTGTACAAACTCGTTGTTAATTAAAACAAGAAATTTCCATTCCGACCGCAAGAATCCGTATAAAAGCCACGGAACAAGGAGCAAAAACTGATCGTCGGTCACAAATCGTCCGATACGTCTCATAAATAAAACGGAGCTTTAAAAATGTAGCTAAAACCACGTTTAAACCGATTACCACCATACCAGCGATCTCCTATTCCGTGGCGGGCAGCAAGAAGATTAACTTCCTCTCTTTTCTCCGAACAAAAAGGTAAAGAATGAGGGACACATAAAAATCGTATCGATTGTCCCGTTAATCGCGGGGAACGCATCAAAGGGAATGCGCGAGTGGCTTTCAATGAAAGAGAGAAGGAACAAGCAAAACCCTTTAATGGCGTCTGTGTTTAATGCCGCTTGGTTTAATGACGTTGAAGAGCCACGTTTCTACGCTGGAACGGGTGTTTCCTTGACTTAGCAAAACGTCTACAGAGAAAAGGCATCGTTACATCACCGGGAGAGCCACCATCTTGCTAATTAATGCAGTTTTAGTTGCACGCTTAGAGGAAAGCAAAGCAAAGGCTCACCCGCTTCTCATTTCGGTTCACGTCGCTCCGCAAGCTTTTACCTAACGTGTATAACTCGTTAGCCATCTTAATTCACCGTGTCTTACCTTAGACTTTCTATGTTGGCGACTGTTTATCTTTCATTTTCTTGCCTAATGATACCGGGACGTTGCATGATTAAACAACTGCCACGAAATTATGCCACAGGTTAATTAACGCCCTCGACATTGTTTGTCTGAACAGAAATTCATTTTGGGAAAAAAGAATGTGGAGGGAAATAAATACAAATATTAATATTAACCCGTATACTAAAAAATTTATTTTGGGACTTAAAATATGTATCTCTTCAAAGGAGACAACCATATGCAAAGGATTAATATTTTGTGTCTCTATTATTTTACTGTTTTGTTATTCTCCTACTAATACTTAAAGTTTAATACACATTAAATTAGAATATGTAACTATATATTTTAACAAAAATTTAAAAATCGTAACTATTAGACCGATAATATTAAGGCTGAAAAGGCTAAAGCTAAATAACTTGAACGATCATAAAAAAAGGTTCAATAAACTGTAATTTCCCATATCGGCTCACGCCGCAAGGGTGCAACGACATTCTGTCCCTCATTTTCTCGTGTATACGAGCCTTATATCGGTGGAACGAGATTCGAGACCACGTACGAACCGAACTGATCGAAACCCTATCCGCTTATGGCAGTATAAAAGAGTCTGTACGTTTTCGTATAACCGTAATTACGCTAGAGCAGTAGTACTGCGGTATTAAATTGGAATTGAATGAGAGAATCAAGCAACGGCGTGGTCGTATTTTTATTGTCAGGATAAAAAGTCTTCGCGTTTTTGGAACAATCGGAATTACGGTGCAGTATCGCGGTGGAACGAAATTAAATGCAAATATTAAATAATGAAGTTACATGGTCCGGAATATAATACGAGATAAAAATGTGTAATCTCTGAAACGGAGACTTTTCATTTCAAATAAAATATTTCACAAGATATTCTGCAAGCTTTTTACATATATAAAATGAAAGAACAAATTTACACTGTTATTTTAACATTTTCAACAAAACAGTATTAGAAACAATGTATCTCCGCAATAATTTAAAGTGAATAAAAAGAAATGTTGACGCCATCAGAGGTAATCGATCGAACTGAAAATTCATTTATTCGCGGTTCAGCAAAAGTTATGCAATCAGAAAAAAAGCCGTTAATCTCTGCGTGTTTACTCGTCACGCTTTTTCCTTTTATTTCCAACGTCGCATTGAATTGCAGAAATTATGCAAATCTGACGATGCCTGGGGTCACTGCCATTACTGCTCGCGTATAAATATGCACGCATATCAAGCAATACAGTTTTGCAGCAACTATGCAATGCCCCCTCTATGTTCGCACGTGCGAATTCGAGCAATGTTCCATCCGCTATCGATCGGTTGGTAAACCATGCTATTCGAGCGATCATCGAAAATTGCGGACGAAATTCTTTTGTTAATATCTGTTTCGTTTTGGACTGTTTATCATACTGAACTGGGAATATATTGGAGATAAATTGGGGATAAATTAGGAATAAATTGGGGACAAATTAGGGATAATCTAGGGATAAATTGGGGCTGATCTAGGGATAATCTAGGGATAAATTATGGATAATTGGGGATAACTAGGGTAAATTAGGTTGATATTGGGATATTCTAGGGATATACTGGAAATTGAGGAATTTCCAAATTTTGTGATCTGGAAATTTAGGGGTTTGAAAATTTTGTGATCTGGAAATTTAGGGATTTGAAACTTTTGTGATCTGCAAATATGAGAAATTTGAAAATTTTGTAATCTGGAAATTTAGGGATTTCAAACTCTTGTGATCTGGAAATTTGAGAAATTTGAAAATTTTGTGATCTGGAAATTTAGGGGTTTGAAAATTTTGTGATCTGGAAATTTAGGGATTTGAAACTTTTGTGATCTGGAAATTTAGCGATTTGAAACTTTTGTGATTTGGAAATTTGAGAAATTTGAAAATTTTGTGATCTGGAAATTTAGGGGTTTGAAAATTTTGTGATCTGGAAATTTAGGGATTTGAAACTTTTGTGATCTGCAAATTTGAGAAATTTGAAAATTTTGTGATGTGGAAATTTAAGAAATTGAAACTTTTGTGATCTGCAAATTTGAGAAATTTGAAACTTTTGTGATCTGCAAATTTGAGAAATTTGAAAATTTTGTGATCTGGAAATTTGAGAAATTGAAAATTTTGTGATCTGGAAATTTGAGAAATTGAAAATTTTGTTTGCAAATTTTGAGTTTTGGAAGTTAGATAATATCAAAATTTGAAATTTGAGAATAAAAATATATTTTGACTCGAAAGTTCCAACTCCCAGAAATTTGAAAATTTGATAATGTAAAAATTTAGACATTAATATTTGAAGAAGCAAATATCTAAAATTGTAAGAGTTAAATAAAAATTATAAGAACCCAATTAAAATTAAAAGAAACTAATTAAAGAAGCAAGAATTAAGTATCGATACCGCTATCGATCACCGCGGTATTTACACGATGTTCGATCGATTAGTAACCATTCTAACCGCGTCAATTAATCTCCCTCCGTTCGCAAAAAAAGAAGGAAAGGTAAAAAGGAAAAATACAATCAGCCGGCACTCGATTGAATCCTCGAATTAAATTCCCCGCTGCGTTTCGCAAATCGAACGAAACGCAGCCCGCGAGCAATTAATCGATCGTGTAGTTCGTCAAATTAGTGTCTCGTCACGGTCGGACGATTGTTTATCGCAAATTTTTCGCCAGGTGCCCGTTCTTTGTGCTGCTCGAGACACAGACAACCGGTCAGGATAATTAATCTCATTAGCGTAGCAGAGAATCCCGCGGACTAATGAGATGCCACCGCACGATCTTGGCTCGACACGAGTTCTCTGATATTTTTCTTTCGCGCCCCTTTGACACAACTCACGAGGGTGCACACCCACCACCCCCCATTTTTTAACGAGCAACCACGTTGCTCATTTGGTTACGTCGTTTTTCAACGTCGACCGACCGAAGGAATTTTTAATTAGTCCACGCGAATATAATACCGTGAATCGAGACAGATACGTAAGTACCTCGTTGTTCCTCAAACGACATCTGGAGGAAAAATGAATGTTTAGTTTCACAAAAAAATATCATTGACGATACCACGTGAGATGGCGGAAATGAGAGAAAAAATTGTTGCAACACAGTTGAAAGGTTACTGCAAATGTGCACATGTAAGAAGATACAGAGTCCAGGATAATAGGACGTCGGAGAAAAGGTTGCAAATAGTGTGTCGGAAAAGTAACGGAACTTTTTATATTTAAGCAAACTAGTGCCATCTATTGAAACAAGTGACAAGGGTGATTCCGCAAAACGAAATAAAATCTATGTTAACGTCGTGTGAGCCCAGCGGTATATTTTGAATAAAAAAATTAATCTTGACAAAATAATTCTTTTCTTTTTATTTGAAAAGTTATTTTTCCGACATACTGTGTATGAGGCGGTAGAGCGCGACAAAGTTCTCACAATGGCGAGAAAGGGACAAAGTTATTGCAAATGTAAGAAGATACAAAGCGCGAGGCGTAATGCGAGTGCCGTAGAAAAGCTCGGCAGCGAATGTGGAACGATGCCGAGTGATACGGATGACAGGAAAAAGGTTATTTCTATTTCATGGATCCGTTTTATCCGTATCAAAAGTTTCGCCTTCTTTCAAGCAAGAAGAGGTGCACCACCCCCTCGGAGGTCGCTCTATCAGCGTCTACATCTCGTTTTGCATCCGCGGAGCAAAAATTCACTTGGCTGGAAGTTCTTGCATGAATGAGAATCGACTGCGACCGAAGAACCGAGCACGCGTAACAGCGAAGAGGGTGGGGGGTGGATGCAGGGAAAAGAAGAAAAAAGGGGGGAAAAAGGGACCGGGGGAGAGAGAAAAAGGGGTAAAAGGAAAATGGCGGAAAGGACATGGAGGCACACAGACTCCTTTTTTTCCCATTTATTTTTACCGCCGCCACAGTTCTCCCTTCCCGTTTACCCTCTCCATGCCCTTCGCGAGGAATTTCACATTTCTTCGACCCTCGAACACGTCCCAAGACCTTGCAGACGTGATATACAGGGTGCGGCGATAACCATTGCCACCTGCAATTGCTCGCTGCTAAATTGCGAGGACGAAACGTGAATACCATTAAGCCATAATTGTCTTCTTTCTAATGCTAATTTTTTAATTACGTAATTACTAGCTGCGTTCACTGGGGATGTCATGTTTCAAGGGGTTGATTCGAAGTTTGGATTTGGGGTTTGGAAGTTTGTGAACTCAGGGATTTGGAGATATGGGAATGGGAGATAGGGATTTAGAGAGATGAGGGATGTGGAGATTTAGGAATATGGAGTTTTTCAGATTTTCAAACTCAAAAAATTATATCTACAATTGCCCAAGTAACAGTCATCAAACCTTGCAAACTTAACAACCTACGATATTTATAAATTTTCAAACATGAAAACCTTGACGAAAAAATTTCGTACGAATTTCAAAAAATTCCGAACCTCGATGAAGTCGTAGTGCTACGTCTCCAGGTAATGAATTTGGAGGCGTCAGGTGAAGATGCTTATTCGTAAAAGTTTCGCTCGTAAATCTCGAGACAGGGATCGACTCGACTCTTTTACAACGCGAAAGAGGGGGTAGATGTAAGGGTTCTCTTACGACGACGACGGGCAAAGATGACAAGAAATCCGCTTTCCGCGTGAAAGGGGCTTAACGTCGTACCACCGATAAATTTCAGGCGAGAAGAGGAGAATATTTCGCTGGTAAAGTGCATTCACGCGCGTCCCTTTGGGGGGTGTTCGGCTCAGGAACGTGCCTTGGAGGGGGTGGCTTCGACAGGTCGCATGTGGGGGACTGAAGGGTGGAACGTTGCCGCGAGTACTTTTGCCTGTGGCTTCGCAAGGGTGGGAACAGTAACTATTCTCGGGGGATACTAGTTCGATTCTTTGTCCTTGGGAAGATTTTGCGGAGGATATTTTTAGAAAATTTTGCATCATGTTGCAATTTATTAATAGTAAAATAATTATTATTGGAAATTGTTCTTTTATAGCAAGTTTTGGTAAAAGTATAATTCAAAATGAAATATAATTTTGTAAGTCTGAGAGGAGACTTCATTGCAATTTATTGGGGATGGGTTTGATTATTCTGAGTTGTTTCATGACGATTTTATTGCATTTCTTCACACTTAATCCATCATATAGTTATTGTAAATAAATTAACAAAAAGAAGTACAATATTTTTTTAATTGCTATAAATTACATTTTTTAATTTACTAATATGATAGCTAACTCTAATTGTCTTTTTACTAATTTTCTTTCATTTAAAGTAAGTCACCCTTCCAAAAAATTTAACGATGTTATTTGAGTAACAAACAATTCGTAATGAACAAGATAAGAAAGAGGGTACAAAAAGCAGTGAAGGCTATAGTAGAAAATGTAATTTGACGAAAGTTTCTGAGAAAGCGAATGGCAGCTTAGTTTTCGAGTACACATGATTCAGAGCCTTTTATCTATCGGGGATCGATGATACTGAAAGGGGTGGCCAAGCCCCGAGGGCAAAAGAGGCTGAGAACTCTCGCGAAGAGAACTCTCGTGTAACGTCTTGATTAAGTAGTGGTTTACACCCTCTGGCGTGTAGGACCACCCTCGTAAAACAAGCTAGCCCTCCTACGATTCTACTTGACGCGTTAAATACTCGTATACGAGAAGAACGCGTAATTTATACCTGTGTGAACAACAAATTGCTATCCGTATGGGGGTAAATTTATTTGCCTTCGAGTGGTTCCAGATTGAAACACGCTACGATCCAATTTCATACTAAATTATTAATATCTTGTATATTTGTTTCCAATTTAGTTTTCCATTACCGAAAATTTGTTATTGTTCGATTCGAGATTTTGTTCATTTTCTTTTTCATTTAGATTTATAATATTATTATCTGAATATAGTATTTCAGTCTATCGATTAAATTTTATATTTTTATTTTAAAATATACATTATGCTTCATTTTGTCTGGTAATTGTATTCTTGATCCATGAATGTCCTAATAAAAAATTTTTAACAAACTTAACGTGTCAATTATTTGTTCATCTTGAATAGTTAAATTTTGTTCAATAAAATTTTATTATGAAATTAATTATCAATTTCTTTCAAATCATTTGAAGATCCGCTGCTTGCTAAAAAAATTATACTAATGCAAAGTGAGTTATAATATACACTATTAATGCAGTTACTCTATAAAAATACAAATTTTCAACCTGCAATAAGCGACTTATAAATCCGTTATCTTCCCATTTTCAAGTCCTGCAAAATTTCCACCGAAGACATGTCAGTCTACTCCAATAAAAAGAGGAGCTTAGCTACTGCAGCCCCGTTCCATTTAAAAAAATAATAAAACCGTCAGTTCATGCGTAAAGCGAATAAAAATATGTCAAGGAAAAAATCCGAGCTGAAATAAACCGTCTCTCAAAATCATCGTCAATCGCCCATTTTCGAAAACCACATCGGTCTCTAAAAGAGGTAAAAATCGGAGGCACGTATGAAAAATTGAATTTTATGAAACTTATTCACCCACCGATTCAATTACACGTTTGCCGGTTCCACGTGAAAAGGGATTCAAGCTTCTTTCGCTACAGACATGATTATTATTTCATACAGAAAATTCCTATTCATGAAAACGCTGACTGGGTACCGTCTCTGTGGATGCAGATTACACCGCCCTGGCTTTTTTTTTCTCTAGAAATACATTCATTTCGGGAGAAAGAGAGACGCGAAAGCTGCTGAAGCGTTCTGATAAACCTGCGCGTCCTTATTCTTATTAGCCATGAATACAAATGAACTAATTTGACGTAAAGGCTGCGTGCTCTTTATCGAAAGTCGCGTGTCTTTTCATAGCGTACCTGTTACTAAGCTGTTACGTCTGAAGAAAATTCAAGAAGCTTTTGGATAATGAGCTCTGACGTACAAGAACTTTCGAACGTTTTGTGACGTGGATTATAATTGGAAAGATTTATTCATGCGAGGACACAAAGGAATTTGATCATTAAGCATATTACTAATTGAACTTACAACTGGCCACAAATTTATTCAAAGAGAAATTGGTCACAGTATTATGTCTTCGATGTTACATCAATTTGAAAGGAACATTAATTATTTATATATGAAGCAAGGACACAAAGGAATCTGATCACTAAGCATATTACTAATTGTACTTACTGCTGTCCACAAATTTATTCTAAGAGAAATTGGTCACAATATTATGTCTTTGATGTTACATCAATTTGAAAGGAACATTAGTTATTCATATATGTAGCAAGGACTCCAAGGAATCTGATCACTAAGCATATTACTAATTGAACTTACTGCTGTCCACAAATTTATTCTAAGAGAAATTGGTCAAAATATTATGTCTTTGATGTTACATCAATTTGAAAGGAACATTAATTATTCATATATGAAGCAAGGACATAAAGGAATCTGATCACTAAGCATATTACTAATTGAACTTACAACTGGCCACAAATTTATTCAAAGAGAAATTGGTCATAATATTATGTCTTCAATATTACATTAATTTGAAATGAACATATACTACATAACACATAAACGTGTACTACTTTCTGCGTATTCTATGAACTGTGTAATTCTTCATCAGTGAAAAATTTTTAAACTTGCACAAATAAAATAAGTATGAATCTCCTATTATAAATATTGTTCCACATGAACGATACATACCTGTAAATGTTCACATAGGTACCGAAACAATATACAGTGATAATAATCACCGTGTAGATGGTATATCAAGTGCAGGATTTCGAATAAGGCAGACTTCAGGTTAGATAACGAACATCCACCGCAGATGGGTTAAAACGTGGGTTATAGCAGCGAGCAACGTTGTAGAAAATTAGACGACACGATTTCTCGATGGCAAACGAGATTTTCTAAGTTCATCGGTCACTGTCACGTGCACGCTGGTTGACCGTGTCGTGCAACAGCCCCGGTTTACCCTGTCCCCGACGTGTCAGCCCCCGGGCAATATCCGGCGGGACTGGGTGTCAGGCTATCACCGGGAAACACGGTCTTTTGATACGAGAAATTTCCGAGCGAATTCTGGCCCCGTTCATAAATACGCGGATTCAGTCATTATCATGCGACCGCAACGTTTGCACGCCGCGGCCCGTAAACACGCGGCAGCTCGCGCGCGAGTAACGTCAACATTAATAAACATGAAGTACAAGCGGTAATTAGTGCCAGCGATAAAGTTTACCGGTGTCCGGTCGAAAATTTAAACCGAACCGTACGAAATTCGTTTCGAAGGCTCGTTGAACCGCGAGTTGATTATTAATCAACCGTGGGAGCCTCCTGTGTTATTCGGGGTGGTTTGATTTAGTTTGATTACGTTTGCCGTGCTCGATGTACAATTTTCAACAATGCCTTTATTTTTGCACGTTTGCATTTCTGCGTTTAGACATTTGGGAATTTGGGATTTGGTGATTTGGGATTGGAGGATTCTGTATTTTTAGGTTTTGGGGTTTATGGAGTTGGCGTCAAGGGGTTTAGAGGTTGAGGGGTTTTGGGGTTTGCTATTTGGGGCTTGGAGTTTAAGGATTTAGGGAGTTATGTGATTAGGAATTTAGAAATTTAGGAGTTTAGGGATCTAACCTTATATCCATCTATCCACCTATCCACGTATCCACATATTCACCTATCCACCTATCCACCTATCCACATATTCACCTATTCATCTATCCACCTATCCACGTATCCACATATTCACCTATCCACCTATCCACCTATCCACGTATCCATCTATCAACCTATCCACATATTCACTTATTCATCTATCTACCTATCCACCTATCCACGTATCCACATATACACCTATCCACCTATCCACCTATCCACCTATCCACCTATCCACCTATCCACCTATCCACCTATCCACCTACCCATCTATCCATCTACCCATCTACGTATCCAGCGATCCACAAATATAAAAATTTAGTAATCAAGAGATTCTAAAACTTAAGAATCTTTTAATGAAAGAGTTTAAAACTCTGAAGTAAAATTTCTAAAGAAATGAAAAATGCCTGTGAACTTCCAAGAGCGAAGCTTCCAACCCTCGCAGCTTAATCCAGCGGACGAATTAATTCGATTTTTAAAAGTCACCCCCTCGTCAGCGTGATCTAACGACTCGCCCCGCGGGAGAGCAAAGGTGTAAAGGGTGGTTTTTTATCTCCCCAAGTGAAAGATTAATCGTTGTCCGCGGGTCGGTAGACCAGTCGAACAGCGTCCATTTGTTCCAAGATTAAGATCGCGTTCTCTGGACGCCTCAATTGTAGAATACAGCGGAGAACATAGCAATTTGTAGCGGCAGCGGTAGCCCAGAGGGAAATCACTAGGTTGTGTATACGTTATGTGCATATCCAGCGGGATGGGCGGGTGAATGGGTGTTGAGGACGATAGTGTGCAAGTTGTAGTAACAGGGAGGTGTTAATAGCTCGAGGTAGTACCATGTCGTGGGTTTGGTGCTTAATATGATTGACAGCACGAATGGGTAATTAACGACCGAGTCGCTTTCACGTGCAGCACACTCGGGGGATAGCATATTTAGTGCGGCCAGACTTGCTTCCATAACGCTGTTATATTAAGTTCAATTACTGTAGCCAGATATTTTGAGGATGCAGTATTTGTACACGAGTCTCGATAGTGTTTGGACGGATGCAATCGAGTTCGATTCGCAAACCTAACTCCGAAGTCCAAGTTTCAGTTTGGAATATTTCATCTATTATTACAAAATAACTAATTATTTTCTTTTTCTTTAGTACGTACTGTGTACATACAAAAATAGTCTACAAAACTCTGCACATTATAAATCTGTTGATCTGTTAATTATCCTTCTTTAAGATGGATTCGATTGTTTTCATAACTCAATTATCGAGATTGCATCGACCTTACGGTTATTAGGAGCCACGTAATGAACGTTCTTTTCATTACATAACGTCTATAGGGAATTTATATAGAGTCGAAAGGAAAAGCAATGAAATCCGCGACCGAATTTCTTCGATTAATAAAGGAACGTTCAAAGCGGACTGCTCTCGACGGACGGAGCCGCTTTCAGCTTATTTAACCGTGCTCAATACAGACCCACGCCCTTAACCTGAATTTTTAGTCCAATTACCTTTTAAGCTGCAGGTCGATATGGAACCGGAAAGGGTCCTGGCGTGATTGGTCACGGCCAGCAGCAAAGGTGTGGCCGTCATGAAACTCTTCGATTTCGGCACTAATTGCTTGTGCACCGCGTAGCTACGCGTGCGTCGCCGAAAAATCGGCGAATCGAGGAAACTGTCGTCGTATTGCGGCATCTTCTCACACCACACTGAGTAATCGATTCTCGAAACACGGATCCTCCACGCGATTCGTCACACGCGTATTCAGTATCTCGCTTTTTAACCAAGTACTCTTCGTCTTCATGTTGCACTTGCGCTCACTCACTTGATAACACTGTTCGATAATTAATTAATAATCTTCGTGCACCAGTTTCTTTTTATTTCTTCATTCACCTGCATAAGCTTGTAGCGATTCAGAAATTTAAAACTTTGCTATAGGAATATGTAGATTTTCGGATTTTGAGATGAGACGTTTGAACATCTATGAATTTAAGCAACTGGGGATTAGAAGATGTAAGATGGGATTTTCAGATCTAGTTCTTGGAATTCAAGGATTTAGACTCGAAGCTGTTAAATAATTAATTAGTGATCTTCATGTAATGTTATTGTTAATGCATTAGTTCGTTTGATGCACGGATTTCTCTAAATTTCAAATTTTCTTAAATTTCCGTATTTCTACCCTTCGAAATATTTTGTTAACTAGTGAAATGCATGACTATTTTGTTCAGTCTATTTATAGGAATCGCAACTTTCAGTTTAGGTTAACAATCTCACAGCAATGAAAAGAGCATGAAATGAAAACTACGAGTAAACATCGCTATATAAATAGATAATTCAAAGGCTACCCAAAGTCTACTAATACGTGTTAAATTACGCGTAACATGAGTTGCAAGTCCGTCGAATACACTAAGCGAGTAATAATTAGATTACTGTATCAAACAAGCCAAATAAAACGCATTATACTATTAATATTACGAGGAAAGAAAGTGCTGAGCAATCATAGCGTCGCGCATGGAAGAAGCTGCAGAAAATCAGCCAAACTATAGTTATCGATGATGACTATCGAGAAATATGAAGACGCCAGTTTCTTGAGAGTATCATAAAGAGAATGTCATTGGACATGATCTCACGAATAGTATATTTAGCGAGTGACTACGAGTTCACGCAAACAGATAACATTGCTAAGTGACAATAAGACAACAACGAGATACAACTATCGAAATTTATTTAAAATACTAATTATCTCCGGGAATTATAATAACAGCCAGTAATCCATTCTGAAATGCGTCATTAAAATAATACATAAAGAATATATTCAAAAGTACTTTGTGATCAAGGTGGTATTAGAAAAACATAGGTATTGAAATTACATCAAACGATGAGGTTATACCTAAATATAATCGTGATGATTATGTACGAGATACATTTAGCTCGAGTACTACACCAAACTAGAGTACCCAGGTTCCAGGATGTCTATTTTCGAATCTGTTCCTAGTCTCTTTGGTACGCAAAAATAATTTAAAAGCATAATTACTTCAAATTTCGTGAGTAAATCATTCATGAGAAAATACTGAATTACAAATGTGCATTCTGTCATACCACAATAATCAAATACCAGAAGTATTCCTCCACAAATATATACAAAGAAAAATTGTGATACAGCAAGAATTAAAAATTAATAAAAAATAACTTCTGCATCATGTAATTTATGATTAAACGTCATAAAATGTTTTAAACGTTAAAGTGTTTAAACATTAAAAAATGATGTCTACATCTCACATGAGATAAAACCCTTTCAATACGTGGAAACGAAAGGTTCGGAATGATCCAATAAAGGTAACACGAATGATAAAAATGCAGTGATCAAGAAGGCAAAGATACGTCTACGAGACTCTCGAAGAGTTGGCCAAGGTTCCATCAGTTTTCACGACAAACGATCCACGATTACTGGAGCGAAAAGTCCACCCCCATTCTCTCCACCTGTCGCGATTCTACATCGCTTTTTCTGTTTTCCGAGCAACGAGTATGATTCTATAGGAAACCAGGAGGTCGATCGTGTAACTCGTTCCACGCTGGACTGGGCACAAGGACCACCGTTTTTCTGGCTTGCTTGTTCTCACAAAATTATCGAATTTTATGGCAATATTTATGCACACGAGCCTTTGACGAAGAAACATGGCCTCGTTGGCCGCCTGGTAAAATAAGTGTGAAACGATTAGGAAAAAAAAATAGTCGAACGCGACTATATAAGGTGTTACCTATAACACTCACAATTTTTCTCCCACTTGTAGTCACCTCACCAAAAAAAGTTTAAAAGAATATTTGCAGGGTAACACCTTATATATTTTTGCCAATCTACATTTTACTGATACAAGACATGTTAAAGGTTCAAAGGTTCTGCTTTGAGAAACAGTAATAAACCCTCGAGCGCGAAAATCCATTAAATTTTGAAACTTCAAACGACTTCGAGCTATAAATTTATCAGAAAGGTAAATTACAATTTTCCCTGGCACCGTGCATTGCAACGAACTCTGATAAGGGTTGAAACAAGTGCCTGTACAATTTCAGTTTCTAACGACACAGCGTTCCAATTATTTAACGTCCTTCAATGGCCTTGCGATCATGCAAATCCACGAGAATTTCGTGCTTGGACGAGATTTCCTGATTAATAATAATTAGCACTGATGAACTTGCGACCCAGTTACGCTCGA
Source organism: Megachile rotundata (assembly GCF_050947335.1). Lineage (NCBI taxonomy): Eukaryota > Metazoa > Arthropoda > Insecta > Hymenoptera > Megachilidae > Megachile > Megachile rotundata. The sequence goes on from NC_134986.1 coordinate 8,744,582, forward strand.
CTCTTCCTGTCGCGCCCAAGCCGTTCCGTTATTTTCGGAGTTCGATGGACCACTAGTGATTTGAACGACTTATATCTAGGAATCGACAAGAAATCGCTCTAGACTTAATTATGAGCTCTATTAAGTCGATTTTATTATTTGAATCAGTTTATTTGGGGGGAATTTTGAAACTTAGAAAGTGGAAAATATGGTAGTTTGAGGATGTATCGATTTGGAGACAGAGGGATTTGGGGATGTAGGGATTTGGGGATGTAGAGATTTGGAGATGTAGGGATTTGACGATATATGGATTTGAGGATGTAGCAATTTGGGCGAATAGAGACCGAAAAATGTAGGGACCTGGGTTATAACAATTTGGGGATGAAGGGATGTGGGGATGTTGGAATTTGGGGACGTAGGGACTTGGGGATGTAGGGATTCGATAATGCAAGAATTTGGTAATGTAGGGATTTGGGGATGTAGAGATTTGGAGATGTAGGGATTTGACGATATATGGATTTGGGGATGTAGCAATTTGGGCAAATAGAGACCTAAAAATGTAGGGACCTGGATTATAATAATTTGAGGATGAAGGGATGTGGGGATTCGATAATGCAAGAATTTGGTAATGTAGGGATTTGGGAATGTAGAGATTTGGAAGTGCAATAATTTGATAGTTATAGATTTAAAAGTCTAGGAATTTGAAATTCTAGGTATTTCAAGATCTTCGGATTTGAAAATCAAGGTCTCTGATCTTAGAAGATTTGAGGATTATAAAATTTGTCAACCTAAGGAACTAAGAAACTTACTCAAAAGCTTGAAAATTTAGAAACTATAAGAACTTGCAAATTGGGAATTTCGAAACTGAAAAATAATGAAACACGAAACTGCAGAATTCAGTAATTAGTACAATTATTCCAACACGTGTACGAAATACTCTAACAAGTATTGAAGGTTGATCGAATGACGAGTTATCTTGTTCGATTAACATGTTAACACTCGCAGTGTAAATGAATCGTAACGAGACGGTCGACTTCACCTCCGAAAATATATTCAACGTGCGTAAAATTTGATCATCAACTTTCCCCTATCCTCAGTCTCCCGAGCTTTTACATTTCAATTTCTGTTCGCTTGTGTTTCAATCGTGGCGTTTCGGTGACTACGAAAATAATCGCGACAGCGATGTTCGAAAATTTAATATCGAATACCTGGACGATGTTTGCGAATAAAAAATGTGGGGAGGGGGTGACGGAAAACGTTGTATCGCGCAATGAAAATGTTGAAAATGAGGGAATATTTAATATACGCGTGAATTGTAATTAAACGGTCCGCGCGTGAAATTGCGTTCCATGTTCTTTTACAATTGATTACTTGCTTAAATTGAAACAAATTTCGAATTAACTGTCGCAGTACTGCTATTGTACGGAGTACAATGTATGTAAAACGTATGTGAATTCCATGAATATGTTTACATACTTCAGACTATCATTAATCGTCTAATCAAATTTCTTTTTTAACTTTGTTGGTGAGATGATTGATGTGTGGTTTTGATAGTGAAAGTCGATGAAAGTGGTATTTTGTTAGGGAGAGACTTGATCAACATGTGGCTCTGATAGGGAAAATCTTGATCAAATATAATTTTATTAATGAATGACTTGATTGAAGTATAATTTTGTTAGTGAGAGTCTCGATTGATGTGTGATTCTGATAGTGAAGGTCAATCAAGATGAAATTTTGTTAGGGAGAGACTTGATCAACATGTGACTCCGATAGGGAAAATCTTGATCAAATATAGTTTTGTTAGTGAGTGACTTGTTTGAATTATGATTTTGATAGTGAGAGTCTTGATTAATGTGTGATTCTAATAATGAGAGTCAATCAAAATGGGATTTCATTAGGGAGAGACTTGATCAATATGTGACTTTGATAGGGTAAATCTTGATCAAATATTGATTTTGTTAATGAATGACCTGATCAAACTATGATTCTGTTAATGAGAATTTTGATCAAATATAATCTTGTTAGTGAGTGACCATATCAAAACATAATTTGATCAGTGAGAGTTTTAATCAAATCATAATTTTGTTAACGAGAGCCAAACGTGATTTTGATAATGAATGATTTCATCAACGATTTTGTTACGAATTTTGATAAAAGAATGATTTTGCCAAGTGAGTAACCTGACCAAGTGTGACCTAATGAAAATAACTCAAATCTTAATTTTATTAGTAAGAGTTAATAAAAAACTATCTGCAAGACGCACAGGGTGCGTCATTGGTCTTGAACGCATTAAAGCACTTGTTCCGCTAACTAATCGGGCCTTGATCGTTTATTACGCAGCATCTACGTTCCGTTTGCTCCAGATCGCCCGGCATGTAGGTCGTCAAGAGCATCACGGAGATCTTTTAATCTCCGCTTTGCGGAAAAATACGATCGATTCGGTGGGACACCAACATCTGAAGCGGAGACGATCGTTTGGCAAGCGGGTATCTCGTCCATTCAACGATACCGATTTATCTGACCGTTGTTTGCTCGAATTCGTCGATTACGTACACGTTAACGTACATCTGTTGCGACACTCTCGTCGAGATTTTTCTGCAGAATTTTACAAATATTCTATTCTTCACGAATTCAGTAACTTATTATATCTTTCATAAAGTAAAAACAACTGATTAAAAATTGATTATATATTCATTTAACTCAATGTTTTTTTGTGAAGAAATTTAATGAAATAACTGAATGACATAGCTAAAATAAAATAGTTAAATGACATAACCAAATTAAATAGTTAAATGACATAACTAAAATAAAATTATAAAAATGTCCATTTAATAAAAAACTCTATTGTCCTAAATTTTGTATGTCACAAAATAAAATTAAATAAAATATATCATAAAATAAAATCAATGTATTTTTCTTTCTAGTTATTAAAGAGTCTGATTTATTTTAAAATACATATAACCAAAAACATTTATCCCCATTCAGAAACAACATTGTCGAAATTCCGACACCTTCATTCATCACATTTCATTCACTGTTAAACGTCAAACTGTTCTAATCTCGCACGCTATTATCGATCGATAATAAACACAGCTTCCAATCGAATCAATCGGTATCAATCAACGGCTCTAGCATAAACGCGTACACTAACTAAGTAGTATTAAATACGATGATAGTTTGTGTTACGTCCCGAAACGCTTCCTGAAACGTTTCTGAAACAATTTTATCTTCGGGTCAACGAACAAGACTCAACATTCTCAGCATTTTGCGAAGCTGGCTTCGATTTGGTTCACGAAGCTACAAATCACTCTTTGAAGCAGCTGAGAACTTTGCTCTCCAAGTAACTGGAATACGAAACATTTATCCTCGACTTCTAAAGTTCCCGATCGATCCACCGAACTCTCGATATAGCTCTCGAAAAGCGAAGATAATATTTGTCTTCAATCTTCCAAATCCTGTATCGATTTGAAATTCCGTTTGGCTTTTAATATTGCACGAAAATGGGAGAACTTGGTTCCAGGTGAATTTTATCGAGTTTCGAAGATGTTCAATATATTAGTAGATTTAATTTTAAAAAGACCACTAATTAGGAGTCGATCTCGACATTTGGAACGTTGACATTTTTAAATTTTCAGATATTCACATTTTTTAATTTTTAAAATTTTGCATTTTTGAGTTTTTAAGTTTTTAAGCTTTGAAACTTTCTTAAGTTGTAAAATTTAATAATTTCAAATTCCACATTAGCAGATTACCAAATTTCTAAATCCCCAAATCATTATATTATCAAATCTCCCAGATCTCGAAATTCCCTAGATATTAAATTTCCTCAGATCTCCAAATTTTCGCAGATCTTAAAATTTTCCCAGATCTCAAAATTTTCGCAGATCTCCAAATTCCCTAGATTTCCAAATCTTTAGATCTCCAAATTCCCTAGATCTCAAAATTTCCTGGATCTCAAAATTCCCTAGATATTCAAATCCCTAGATTTCCACCTTTCTAAATCTCGAAATTCCCTAGATCTCAAAATTCTCTGGGTCTCCAAATTCCCTAGATTTCCAAATTCCTAGATTTCCAAATCACCGAATTGAAAAATTTCCAAATTTAAAATTGTGGAATCCCCATAAAAAAATTGATATCCCCATTAAAAATGCTCACCACTGCTTCACAAGCAAACTCTCGTTATATTGCCATCACCAATTTTCAAATTAAAAAATTGTACACTATCACAATTCAGAAAAATTTAGAACCTATAAATCTCTATAAATTTCTCAAACGAACTCGCTATTAAACACTAAATTCGCAACATAATTCATCAACCACGATGAAGCGAAACCCTGTTCCCAGAGTAACTACACAGGTTATCGACACTCGATCCTTCAATTAATCCCACCGTGAATCCCCCAACAACCTAACACGATCAAAAATTAAGTTCGCATTACCAGTACACATAATCCAGTAACAGATTATTCGAGTTCGATCTGGCAACCATCGATCACTTCATAAATCTTCCCAACAATGCCACGACAAATGACCGAGAAACTTCACTTCCGACGTAACAGTATACACATGTTCCATCAATTTGCTTCACCATCGGTCACCAAACTTCCATCACGGATCCTCGTCACTGTCTGTCATAAATACACGTTCCATAGTTCACCGGAACATAGTTCACCCGTACAAACATCGTTCACGAACATCACCGAACTTCGGTCAAGAATCGATAACTTCTTGCAGAGAATCACGGAAGATCGTAGCAATCTCTCACAAAAGATCAACCAAAATCGGTACGTTGATGTAATCTCACTTTGGACATCATAAAAGATTAACCGAAATCGGTACGTTGAGGTAATCTCACTTTGGACATCACAAGAGATTAACCGAAATCGGTACGTTGAGGTAATCTCACATTGACCATCACAAAAGGTGAACTATCGGTGCGAAACAATTTCTCCAATCCAACTTCGCAAAAGATGAACTGACACAGGTGAAGAAGCTTAAGATTGCGGAAAATTTCGGTGAAGTTTCCCGTTGTAGCTGGTGACCGCGTCTAGATGGTCACTTTCGTCTACGGAGAGCACCAAAGCGTAAATCTGGCGCAGATATCAAGTTCCAAACAGGTATTCCGCTCGCGAATCAGAGGTGAACCGTGGTGGTCACTGGTGTACCGTCCGTCCACTGTAGGATCGTCCCGGTAATATCTGTGACTTTGGCCGGGAAAGAAGGCTTGTCTATTTTAACGGGTCAGAGAGAGGAGAGCAGGCAGGCGAGCAAAAGTCCGCGAGAGGGAAGGAGGAGGCTACTTCAGGGAGTAAGAGGAAGATGGACGATGATGAAGACGGAGATGGACAGCGAGAGGGTTAACAGAGAAGGAGAGGGACAAAAGAGCTCGCACAGAGGCAGACTCACTTATGGCTCGTTCTTTATTTCAAAGATGAAAGAGTGAGGAAGAGGAGACGACCGGGAGGACGGAGGAGACACAATTTATTTGCGGACCCCTGCAGCACTGTGTCAGCATACGACGGTCAGAAGAACTACTTTTCCTCTGTCTTCTTTTTTTTCAAGAACCTCTCGCTCGCTCGCAATACGCGATGGCATTGTCATTGCCACTGCACCGTAAATTGGATTGCCTTTCGTAAGAAAACGATCCTACGGATTTCATTTTCTAACGTTTCTTCTCTTTCGAACCCTTGTAGGCTCTACGCCCTTCGGAGGATCATTTCGAGTCATTTTATTCCAGATTATTTTCTAGCCATCTGTTTTCAAACAAAACACTGCCGTCTTTGAGATAACTGATTACGATGCATTTTGTCGTGAGACCAAGGTTTAATTTTAAAACACTTCATCTGTTTAAATAAATATTTGTTTATTAAAAAGCTTAGGAATATAGATCATTTAGTGCAATAATGTTCTAAAATAAAATGTCTTCTTGTTGATAAAATTTTTTGACACAGAACCAGTTTTGGAAGATGCGTAGAATAAACAGCAAGGAACGTTTTATATTCATATGTGTTCATATACACATGTTGCATATTTTTGCATACGCATACTGAAGAATGTTATACTTTCGTATGTGACAGTAATAAATTTTAGCATCTATATAAACTTAACATATTGTATTTTTAATATGAAGTAAAAAACATACACAAGTTGGGGAGACAGGTGGTGATCTAACATCAGTTTCTTTGTTCAGGGGTGAGCACAAAATCTCATAATTCGGTTTGATCTCAGCTATCGATGTTATCTCTATTATCGCATTTCCATCACAATTCAAATGAGTTATTTCTTCTCATATAATTGATTACTTAATACAATTCGCTTATCTATAAAGTTCAAAGAGGTCGATCACACAAATCTTCAAAAAACTTTTTTCGTATGTTAACGCGATTGCTATAATTTATCTCACTGTACTCTTAAATATTGTACGAGTAATTTGCATCGATACAAAGTTCAATTTTTCAAAGAAAATAAAATCAATTTTCTCCTTGTAATTCTATCTTTGTAAAATGTATTACACATATCAAAATTTCTATTTCAGTATCTTGTCTGAGTTTTCACTTTATCAGAAAGCGGAAGAAAAATCTATTACTTTTACAGATGTACTATGTACACTTAACACGATAGTGATATCGCACTATAATATACAACACTATAATAATAATGTTTCATAATGTTATCAGGATAAACGAAGAAAAAACAAGATAACGTTTGATGAGAAATTCGTAGATATAGCAGAAAACGAAGGAATGTCTCAATAGTCTCGTACTTGATCTAAATATTCGGATTCTAAATACGCTGCTTATACGATGTCCAAGAAAATCGAACAGGCTCGAAAGCCACGCAATATTTTTGCACGTGTCGAATAGGAACGCAGACCGGCTAAATCACTCTTATTTATACGTCAATTAAAAATGGATATAACGTACAAAGTTGTGCGAGTCCCACATCAACTGTAACCTTCATACCCATTTTAACTATGCTACTTTTAACTTGGGCGAGTGAGGAGAAATTTTGGGTATTTGGAAATTTGGAAATTTGGAAGTTTGAGGTTTGGAAAGATGGGAAGGTAGACATTTTGTTTGCAAATTTGGGGATTGGGTGATTTGAGGATTCGGGGATTTGGGGATTCGGGGTTTGAGGATTTGGAGATTTGAGAATTTGGGGATTTGAGAATTTGGGGATTCGAGAATTTGGGAATTTGAGGATTTGGGAATTTGAGGATTTGGGAATTTGAGGATTTGGGGATTTGAGAATTTGGGAATTTGGGAATTTGAGGATTTGGGAATTTGAGGATTTGAGAATTTAGGGATTTGAGGATTTGGGGATTTGAAAATTTGGGAATTTGAGGAGTTGGGGATTTGAGGATTTGGGGATTTGAAAATTTGAGGATTTGAGGATTTGGGAATCTGGAGATTTGGAAATTTAGAGATCTGAAAATTTGCAAATCTAGAAATTTAGAGATCTAGGAATTTGCAGATTTGGAAATTTTTAAAAGTGGAATTTAATAATTTGGAAATATGAAAACTGAGAATATTGGAAATTTGGATTTGAAAATTTTTAATTTAGAATTTGCATACTTTGCAAGCTATTGCTTTGAAGCTATATGCACCCTATATCTTACATTCCTTACATAAATACAACCACCCCATCAGATCACCCTAATTCCTAATTACATCACGATCCGAAAGAAGTAACCTCCATTCAACCTCCAACCAAAGCAGATTAACTCCTCAAAATATTATTGATATTAAGGAACTTTGAACTTACGTCTCTTCAAAATGAATTGCACAACCATCTCGATTCCGCCTATGAGGCATCAAAGCAACGTATCCTCGAACTTCCTGCTTCAGTTCTACTTCGCGAAGTACATAAGAAAAGCTTGACGTACGTGCGTTTCGCTATACCAACTAGACAATCGAGATATCTCGCGATTATCACACGCTACGACAATACCGTACGATAACGAAACGATAACGAATGACTAATTTCTCTGAAGAAGAGAGTCTCTTTGTGGTGTGAGTAAAAATCAAGGCGATGGGTTCCCTTCGGATCAACGGCTAAATTAGGATCAACCATAGCACGTGCGTAGATCGGTTTTCGCACGTGGCTGACGTTCCCTCTAATCCTCGTGTACGGGTCTGCTCGACGAAACGTGAAAATGCTTGCATATTCATGAATCTACCCGACTGCTGAACTCGTGCACCCTCTTCAACGATCACTGCATCGTCGTTTGATGCAGGATGGTCTATGTTTGGCCGTGATTTTAACGTGGGTGCACTGACTCGTGTAATCAGTAGTCATTTTAGTTTGGTAATAGACTAACAATTTTCATGTTTGAGTTTTCTCATTTGCGAGTTTGCAAATTTTTTGCTTGTAAATTGATGAAATTTCAGGTTTGCAAATTGATAAAATTTCGTGTTCGTGAATGAACTTTTTATGTGCGAAAAATAGTATTAGCTGATTACCAGCTTTGCATAGAGCAAATTTCTAAATGTTCAAATTTCTGGATTTCAAGTTTGTAAATTCTTAGGTTTCCAAGGTTGAGAATATTTAAGTTTGTAAATTTCCAAATTCTAAGTCTTCGAAATTGTCTAATTTTCAAACTCTCTAATTGTCAAATCTCTGGATTTCCAAAAATTCTAATTTTCAGATCTCCACATTTCCAAATAGCCAAATTTTCAAGTTTGTTATCTTTGCAAAGGTCTAAATTATCAAACCTCTAATTTTCCATACTAGCTATCCTACTCGTTGCTATTTTTGTATCGACACAATCGATAAATCCACAGGGACGTTCATTCATTCCAGACTCACTAAGAAAACACAGCCCTGAAGAGGACTATTTTCGTTCCATTTGTCGCTACATTTCCAGATATCAAAATTTCTTGAATTCGCAAAATACCAAATTGCTTTCAACTGTCCACACCAGCCACATCCTACCTATTCGTACTTTTATATCGTCACAATCGATAAATTCCAGACTTCTTCAGAGAACAAAAAGCTGAAGAGTAGCTGTTTCCATTCATCGACCCTTACATTTCCAAATATCAAAATTTCTTAAATTCACAAAATACCAAATTGCCTCCAACTGTCCACACCAGCCACATCCTACCTATTCGTACTTTTATATCGTCACAATCGATAAATTCCAGACTTCTTCAGAATACAAAAAGCTGAAGAGTAGCTGTTTCCATTCATCGACCCTTACATTTCCAGATATAAAAATTTCTTAAATTCGCAAAATACCAAATTGCCTCCAACTGTCCACACCAATCCTCCCCACACTTTTATTTCACAATCGATAAATCCACGCGTTCGAGACTTCCTGAGAAAACAAAAAGCTGAAGAGTAATTGTTTTCGTTCCATCAATCGACGAGTACGTTGTTAATTGGGTATCCATTACTGATCCTAAGTTTCGTTACAAACTCGAACATGTAAAAACATTTCCATTCAACCCATACATCTCGATTTCGTTTCGACAGCAATGTTTCGGTTTTTGTTTGCACCGCGAAATACGTACACTCTATTTATACGTGTTTCGTTAAAAGCACACGTTGTCTACGGAATAAAAATTGATGTCGAGTTGGTTTTGCTTTTGCAACGTTCTTCTCATCGATATCCCAGCGGTGGCAATGCTGTTCGAGTCGTAACTTCGATGGTTGCTTTTCAGATTTAATCAATGACTGACTGAGTTTGAAGCAAACTTGTTTGCTGGTATACACGTGGTCCTGGAGAGAAAACATTCGAGACTAGGTACTTTTATGTACGTGATCGCGTGTACAGGAGAAACGTGACTCGTTGATGGTCATGGGGGTCTGGTATAACGGGGGAATAAAAAAAAGTTTCTACGAGAATTCATTTCTATTTCGTTTTTTAAACCGTGGTCGAGCGCTTAATCGCTCGGTAGGTTACTTGAAATTAAATCATTTTTCAGATTCATGGAACTTCTGTGATTCTTTGTTAAAATTTTAGGTACAAATTTCTGATGTGGGAGAGGATTTATGATGATACTCAGCACTTGGAAATGGGTTAATTTGGGGAAAACTTAGAGGTGGGTTAGAAATTTAAAAGCAGAATTTGAGGACTTTGGGATTTGGGGATTTGAGGATATGGAAATTTGAGAATTGGGGAATTTGGAAATTGGTGAATTTAGGAATTGAGGACTGTGGAAAATTGGTAATATAAGGATTGAAAAAATATTTGAAAATTTGGTGATTTGGTAATTTGGTACTTTGGTAATTTGGTAATTTGGTAATTTGGTAATTTGGTAATTTGATAATTTGGTAATTTGGTAATTTGGTAATTTGGTAATTTGGTAATTTGGTAATTTGGTAAACTGGTAATTTGGTGATTTGAAAATTTGGTAATTTGGAAATTTGGTGATTTGGAAATTTGGTGATTTGGAAATTTGGTGATTTGGAAATTTGGTGATTTGGAAATTTGGTAATTTGGAAATTTGGTAATTTGGAAATTTGGAAATTTGGAAATTTGGAAATTTAGAAATGTGGAAATTTAGAAATTTGGAAACTTGATAATTTAGTAACTTAATAATTTGGTAATTTAATAATATGATAATTTGATACCTTAAAGACTTGATACTTCAATAACCCGATAATTTGATACAGTTCGTACCTCGAAAATAAGAAAGTACGAAAATATGCAAACGAAACCTAACAAAAACAGTCGCCAGTTAATGAGTTAAGAGCCACAACAACTTTTTAATAAAGTTACGTGCAACGTTGCTTATATAAACCCCTCCATGCATAAATAATCACCATACATAAATCACTTATATCTCCTAAAGACTCTCGTATGAAAATGTCCCTTTTAAAGTCTCTCATTAACTGTTTACACGTGTGTGAGTAAACGTAAACAAGCTTGTAAGCTTCTAACATGTAAAATATAAGCTCTTCCTCTTGAGAACACATTTCCTGGATACTTGTTATTTTAGTTTCAAAAATATGTAGGCTAATCTCCTTTTCCTACTTACAAGAAAGGTTAAATTACCCTTTTACAAGTTTTCCATTTTTACTTACAAAATTTATTAAGATAATGTCTTTAAAATCTTTGCTAATCTTCATGAAGATGAACTAATACACAATACGTCGGAAAAGTACATTAATTTATGTTTTATCATTGGCTTATTTATTTTTCAACTCCATTTTTAATTTCGGAGTAAGTAGGTTTAGTGTTAATTTCTGTGAGTTCTCGTCTGAGAATTTTCTTCTATTATTTAGCAGGCGCCATTTAAAATATTTGTTCTCTATCCGGCAATAAGCGTGACATTAGCCAATTATTAAATCCAACTTACGATTAATTGCAAATGATTATTAATCGCACTCTTGAATTATACAGCAATGCAATTTCCCGTTCTTCCTTAATTACTTTGAGCAGCGCAATTAACAGTTTAATTACCGGCGTACTTCACCCCATACTCCCATTCAGTCGAATATAATTCGAAGATATTCAAATGATTTAAGAAAAGGGCAATGCGAACGAAAAAGCAATGAAAGAATTAATTGGAAAGGGTACTTATAAAAAGGAGTTCTATTTCTTTTAATATGTAATGAAGGTTAAAAGTAGATTTATTAAGTGATCTTGGAGTTGTACGGTTTTGTAGGAGCTAACGAAGTTTCAGAGTTTTGAAGGATTAAAGTTTAAAATTCTAAACCTCTAAAACTCTAAATTTCCAAAATTACCAAGTCCCAAAATTAAAAAATCCCCAAACTCTCAAGCCCCTAAAATTCTAAATTTCTAAAACTCTAAATTTAAAATATTCCAATGTCCCAAAATTACAAAGTCCCAAAGTTAAAAAATGCCCAAACTCTCAAGCCCCTAAAATTCCAAACTTCTAAAACTCTAAATTTAAAATATTCCAAAGTCCCAAAATTACAAAGTCCCAAAGTTAAAAAATGCCCAAACTCTCAAGCTCCTAAAATTCTAAACTTCTAAAACTCTAAATTTAAAAAATTCCAAAGTCCCAAAATTAAAAAGTCCCAAAGTTAAAAAATCCCCAAACTCTCAAGCCCCTAAAATTCTAAACTTCTAAAACTCTAAATTTAAAAAATTCCGAAGTCCCAAAATTAAAAAGTTCCAACTCCCCAAATTCTAAAATTTCCCGACCATCAAACCTCTAAAGATCTAAAACTCCAAATTCCGAAACCTAAAAAATTCCACAACGAAACATTTCCTCGAAGAAAATAATTAGTATCTCATTGTTACTCAGCACTGATGATTATCGTACGACTTCGCAATGAAAGGGTTGATATTAACGGATCTATTTTTCAGAGTCAGCAGCCATAACACGCTATGATTTCAACCAACAACAAATCAACTCGCATTAAACGCAATTACCCACCGACATATGACGTAGGGTAGCGAGTTAGTTGCTACTCGTTATCCGACAAATTGATCAAACTGCCTTTACTTAAGCGTGTCTGTCCATCAGCAGCTCTGCTGCTAGCTCGAACGTATCGGTTCTGATAAGTTGCACCTGTTATTGTACAATGTCCAAATAAAACCGCGATGACCACAACTAACCACGTGATTTTAAGTATTTCTTGTCAATTACAGATAACGATCACGATAATTATTTCCAAAACTCCTTTATCTTCCCCATAAAGATAAATCAATAATTCGATCACATATTCCCTTTTTTTTCTTACTTCTAATAATCATAATAGAATACACTTTACATTTGATGATACAATTTTTTAATCGTATTAAAACTGAAAATGTTTATGTAAACTACTTTAAATTTACCTAAATTAAAATTAATAAACGAAAAACTTATTTGTTATTTTTTTGATATTACATGTATATGTAATAGCTGTATATTTAATATTACATATACATGTAATTCAGAAAAATATCAAATAAGTTTTATTAATTTTGTATGTGTATATGTAATATTAAATATACAGCTATTATATATACATGTACTTTAACTCACCTACACAAATCGTTAACATTTATTTTTTTAATATTTAAAATTATATATCGTTTCAAGGGGTGCAGTTATGTCTATTAAAGAAAATGTATGGGATTCAGAAATTTGAGAAAAGTAAATATTTCGCTGTTTTGAGCATTCATCGCCATGAAAATACTATCGTGTCGACCATAAGAAGAGGGGGGTAACTCTTTGTTTGAGGGGTGCGAACGCGGGCTAGAAAACTCGTGACGCGGGCAGCTGTTCGAATTACATTGGGCTCGCCCCTGGCGCGTGGACGGTTTATTGACACACTCTCCAGGCGACCATGTATTATTACGACGTGCATTCTCTACAAAATGTATGGTCCGTTTTTCAAAGACAATTGCTAAATCATCAGAACAAATCTAAGAATCCGTGAACTGCGAAAAGTCTGTCTTTAATTACATTTTTCTTTCGGAAATCACTGGTACCATAAATATGAAAATCATCTTTGAATACGATAATACAACGATAACACTAAAATCTCCATTATAATTTTTCTAATCTATAAGACATTCAAAGCTCGTAAATGTGAACGTTAATCCTTAAAGACTGTCATCAAAGACGACGTTAATATTATAAATGAAACTTCATTTGCTAATCCATTTTAAAAGACGATAAAACGCTATTAAATAAAATATAAAACAAATAAGATAGTTCATAAAACTTCCTTTACGGACAAATATCATATTTTATTTATATCCTTATTTCGATTTTATGAGGAAAATGGCTGCCATGATTCGATTTACAATCAATTCTCGAATCGATTTTTCCAAAAAAATCGAACATTTATCACATAAAATTTTTGTAAATATACAGTTTCTTTGAACAAAATAAAAATTCCTGACAGAAAATTGTAACTTCGAGAATTGTAATTTCGAAAATTGAAAGGACGCGCGGACCGCTTTGTGATCTCGATGAATCGAACGAGAGAAGCTGCGCTGATTTACCGAGCGGTTATCGGCTGATTGGTATTCGAGCGTAATGTTTGTCGAAAGGTACATTATACATCTTTGCAAGTACGAGACAAGTATCCGTATCTACGATACACAATGTACGGTGAAGAAGAAGGGTAGAAAGAGACACGATAGAAGAGGCGTGCTTCGGGGCACACGCATATGCTTTTGACGTTTCGCGTCCGGTAGCGTCAGCGAATGATCCGCTCCCGTTAACATTTTTCGTTGCCGCGATACTCGATCGAATGAAACGAAAGTTTAAGAACTTCCTCGCTCGGTGACGTTCGTCTCGCGAGCAAATAAAAACTTGACTGACAAGATGAAAGAAAAAAGGAACGATGAAGGCGGCCGGGTTCGCCGTTGTTATGGAACATCGTACGTTCGTTTTCAGCGTATAGGTCATAGCGCAAGTATCACTTACCTGCATGCTTCTCCGACTTCGGCGTGGAGGCCATCGCTACCCGGTAGTATGTCCTCTCGAACCACAACACTATCTCACCATTTCCGCGAATGACCGCATCGTAAACTACACACCAGTGGTTGCCGCGGCGTTTTCAGTCTGATGTAAACCCGACGTGCACCGCTACATCTTCGTTTGTCAGCCATCTTTCGAGGCGCGAGCGCCAGGACCGCCATCACGCGGCCGAGATTCGTACACGGCACGAACTTAGGGAATATAGCGATGTATTGTCAGCCACGGTTGTGGACAAGGAGTGAGAAGCCGACACGAGAGGGGGGATACATCAACAGATGCCCAAGTTTCATTGGTTGCTTTTCCGCACATGTTCTGTACCGCCAATTATGAAAAACCAAAAATCGCGGATTAATACAGACTTCTTATTCGAGGGCAAGTAAGTGTCTATCTTTTTATACACTATTTGAAAAATTAAAAAATGTTCAAACTTGCAAATTTGTAAATCTATAAATGTTCAAAGTCAAAAATTCAGAAATTTAAAATTTATAAATTAACAAACTTGGGAATTAAATAATTTCAAAATTTATTTATCAGACTTCCAAAGTTTCAACTATTTATTTAGAAATTCGAAAGTCATACCATTTTTAAATACAGTGCTATAAAAATTATAGTGTAAACCGTGTCATACACGCAACATGCCTCAGTAATCAGTTTCTAATATTTAGAATTTTCAATTTTTTAATTTGGGGCTACATTGAACAGCAACCAATCAAAATTGGGCATCAGTTTACCTCACCGCCTCATCCCGCAAAGTTTCCCCCCTTTACTCAACGCTCGCTATATTCCTAGGTCCACTATACACAGCCATTAGGCCAATATGGCCGACGAACTGTCATTCGGTTGACATTTCATTGAATTTTCATCGACGACGCCGAACGACCGACCTTTGCCAGCGAAACATATTCCAAGACCACGTGCGTATAAGTGCAAAAAATTACGACACTGATCAGCTCGTTGCATTAATTGAGATTACAAGCATCGCCGTGCTGAAACTAATCTGAGTGGCGGCGCAACGGCAGTCTTCCTCGACACGCCGGTACAGTACCGCACAAAATTCAACGAACCCACGATTGAGTACAATCTGTAACAAAAAGTAATTTAATATCGCTACGATAAACGTACCAAAGATAAGTGAGTACCAAGCAATGGAGCGGAATGTATAATCAACGCGAATCCCATAGGAATTGAAATATTTTCGACAAATAAAGTGTTGGACAAAAAATATCTTTTTTTTGTTCATGCCTTTCAAATGCTATCAAATAAGGATTATTACTTGTAATAATAAGATACCAAAAATAAAAATAAGAATTTAAGTTAAAAACCTAAGATGGGGAGCTCCGGTTTAAGACAGCATTACGAAACCGCGAAAAAGACTGGTACGTTAAAATTATCGCAAAGAAAACTCGACGAATTTCCACATGATCTACGTGCCTTAGCGCCACTGCTACGCACTCTGGATCTCTCCGAGAACAAGTTTACTCGTATTCCCGACGACATCGGTAATTTTACTTTGCTGAAGCAGTTGAATATCAGTCATAATAAATTGATTGCTTTACCAGAAGCCCTCGGAAAACTAACGAAATTGGAGGGTTTATACGCGAGTTCGAATCAGATTAGAAGTATACCATGGTCTGTATCGAAATTGACGCGCTTAAAACACGTCAACCTATCTGACAACCAGATCACCGAATTCCCCACTATGTTTTGTTATTTAAATTTCCTGGATGTGCTGGACCTGTCCAAAAATCGAATCACGACGATTCCTGACGCGGCTGCATCGTTACATGTGGTTGAACTTAACCTTAATCAGAATCAAGTATCTACCATCTCGGAGAAACTAGCAAACTGTTCGCGCCTAAAAACACTGAGGCTCGAAGAAAATTGTTTACAGTTAGTCGCGATACCCAGCAAAATTTTGAAAGATTCGAAAATTTCTGTTCTTTCTGTCGAAGGAAATTTATTCGAGATGAAACAGTTTGCCGATTTAGATGGTTATGACACTTACATGGAAAGGTACACTGCGGTAAAGAAAAAGATGTTTTAATATATTTTTCTGTGTACTATTGTATAAATCATATTGTTAACTATAGCATTACACAAATATTTTATAACTATCATGCCGCATTGTGTTCGAGTAATTACTCGATATTTGTGATAACATACTTCAAAAAATAAAGTCTTAATTGTAATAATTAGTGTTTTGAATAGTATCCAAGTGATATAAAAGATTACGTAGTTTTTGTTAAACATTTTGCAATATAATACTTTGTATTCTGTGTTGCAGTACGATTCTTATCAACAATGTTTCTATGCACAATTACAATGTACAAATGAGGAGTGTAAATAAAATACATTTCATAAAAAGGCCTTGACATAATCCTAGCTTAACCTTGTAATGACCCAACCTAACTGTAACATAAATATACAACGACCTAACCTAACCCTACTTTGACCTTATCTCCCGATTTAACATATGTTTTGTTTTCGTTATATTATGTACCATCGTTGTATTGACAAACCAATATTAAGAAATTTATTCAACAAATTTTAAATCAGATTTTAATAAGTAAAATCAAAAGATCAAAATTTTATCAAATTTACACGTTGCTGCTTACCTTGATTTACGTTAAAATACATTTTATAAATTAAAATCGCCTTTCAATCATTTGTTACAATTACATAAAAATTGTTTCATACAATACTGAATTATGCTGTTATAAATTGATATTGATTTTATTTATTGCCGCACGATTCTGAAATATAAAATCATTTTTGAACCTGCACTCCCAACTGTCATATATTGTAAAATTACTTAACATTACAATTGAAAAACAAATGATATTTTGCATCCCAAAATGGCGTATGTGGCCTTTGCTTTCTCAATAGGAAGAGCTACAGAAATTAAATAAAAAAAAATCGACAGGTGAGTTGCGAACGGTAAAAAAATTGCATACTTCAACTTCCAAGTTAGCAACCCTTCACTTGTAACTACGTGAGTAGCTTAAGTATTACTTCATTAGGCATAAGAAATTTGTATTCTACTCTTTTGCCGACTGCACAATTACAGCTAATTTTAGAGCGTGTTCGATATCTAACTATTGTTTAATAAGTAAATAACCAATAATCTACGTAACTGTATTTTACATAATACGTAAAGGTTATATTATTAAAAATTATCGTTTATAAAATAGTATCGTACAAGATCGCTCTTTAAGCGATTACCAGATTTGCATTTTCTTTGCAAATTAATCATGGAAATTAAATTTAATTACAATTTTACAAAATTAATATGATCAAATTTAATACATGGGGGCAATATTCATTAAGCAATTCATTATATTCGACCATAACGCTTTCTTTTGTCATAGTTGAGGGATTGTTTCAGTCTGTTTAAAATGTAGCAAAACTTATGCATGCCTAGGGTACAGACGACGAGAATCTTGTGTATGGAAGGTACACCACTCTAATTGTTGAAGAATTTTCAATTATGAAATACGAAACGAAGATTAAAACTAATTATATTTTAAATAATTGACATAATTATTTATAATTGTCATACTATAAACGAATCTCTAACTATATTGCCATTGATTGTTTATATTATGCTTGCACCACAATAGGCGGTCCAACTAACAACCATGGCCGTATACTAAGGCACTAGTGCCCTTTACTATGTTATCTCAATTATTTTCTATATGAACCAAAACATGATAAACTGTAAATAATTTACAAAATGTGTAGCATGTCCATACAACTTCTCCTACTAACTATTCCTTCAAAATAAAATATTCAAAAAAATTGGAAACGTTATTGTATGGGAAAATTTTGTATGACTCTTATCATATCTTACAATTAGAAAGTATTTAAGATGACAACGTTTCTATGGAATATAATTAAAAATGCATTGTTAAAAATACTAAAAAATTATTCCTAACACTGCAAATCCTAAGAATATTATACTTTTTAGCTATACTTCGTTCATCAAGAGATCATACTCAATTTGCGCAACGCAACTAACTTCAGTAGGTTCCCCACTTGTTATCATTGCCATACTTCCATACGCTTTTCACTCCATCGGCAATATACAAGGTAGACAAAAGTATATGAATAGGGAGAAAATGTGATATAAATGAAGCTTTGCAAGGTACATTTGGTTACGGTCAAAATTTTTACTATTAAAATTCTTCAGTTCTATTTCAAAATTTAATATCCGCATATATGACTATGGTTATTTCTCATATAAAGAGTATACAAAATAAAAGATCATGCGTTATATAAGTCTAGTGTCACGAGGGTTTCTAACGCGCAAACGCGTTGCTATTGGTTACGAAACGCATTCGAACCAATAAGAATTGAACTGCGCAGAACAAATGAAAACTCATCGTCCGATGAGTATAGTCTTTGGTTGAACAGATTATAGAATAGTAAGCGCAATATAAGAGGGCATCCCTGTTTCGTTAGACATCCCTACGGGGAGCACTGGCACCGCGGTAGGTTAGTTGACTAGCGTAGTCGCTAGCAAGTGTTTCCCCGAACATGGCGGACGGTGCTTATTCGAATTTTCAAGGGACACAATGAGAGTGCACCGAATTTGCCGCGGTGATGTCCGTGACTAAGGGCGTGTGGTGATCCTGAGGGTGGCCGACGTGGATACCCGGGCGCCACCGTGATCGTTACGGTTACATGCGTGCCGGCGTGTCGCCGTGCTGACTTCAGGGGATAGGGTTTTACCGCGCCGCGATTGTGTGTCTCGGAGCGACGGACCGTAGCGGGGCCCCCATGGTTGTAAATGGCTGACGGGAATCGGAAAATGAGGCCCGAACGTCGCGCGTGATTCCACGGCTAAGACGCTGAGGTACGATATAAGAAGGTGTTCGAAGATCGAACGATATTCGCGCGGTCTTCTATCCTGAAAACACCACCACCGGGTCCCAAGCACCGCCCGGTGCTACGAGCTGTTCCGGGGGTTGCTCCTATCCACCGTATCGCCCAGTGTCTTCGTCAGTTGTGATCAATTTTAGGGCTCGTATTCCGTCGATCAGTGATCAATTTCATTTCAGTTGGATACTTGTCATCGATGGTTGAGCGTTCGGAAATAGGGTAGATGTACCGTTTGTACCCACTGCACCATTTGTGGCCATTGTCTCGATTATTCCGATATATCAAGTATTCCTAAGTTAGTTTCGTCAGAATGAATAAAACCTCCGTAATTGTGGGTTACGAAAGCACCGTTGCCTGTTACGTTTTAATTTTCTATTTTACTGTTTAATTTAATAATCGTACGCGAAGGTGTTAACTTCTGATAACTTCTACATCCTTGCAAACAATGCTTGGTATACGACTGGTACGGAAATAACTGTTTATTGTATTTGACAAGAGCATAGGCCAAGTTTGTGTGTATTTATTTTATGTAACAAATATTTTTATGATTTCTGTAAGAATTTTGATGATATAACCTAAAATACATTGGGTAGTGCATATGAAATGTTTTTCAAAATAGGATATAGTTAATTAAGATAATTTAAGAGTCTATGGAAAGGAATAGTTACTGTTTATTATAAATAAATTAAGATTTTAGCCTTTTGTATTAGTACTTATAAAACTATCAAACTATATTATATTAAATGAAAAAAGTAGTCTCAATGTAGAAAAATTAAATGTCAAAGAATTAGGTGTTCAAGGAAGAAAAATTAGTATTACATTTTTCCAATGAAAGGACAGTCACTAAACAAATCTCTTGAAAACATTTAATTCTACAATGACAATCCAGGGTAACTCGATAATCCAGCACACTTTTAGTCGCTATTTTCTTTCATGTTTTGTCAAGTGTTTTATTGGCTAGTAGGTATTTTTTTATTTTAGATTTATGAAATCAAAAACTGTTGTATATTAGTCTATTATCTTTTTCCTTTCATAATAAGATAAAGAGTTCAACAAGTTTTTGTCATGATTTTTATGCATTGAAAAACATGACAGATCAGAAATGTAACTATGCCATTTGATGACTACAAATAGCAGGTTGTTCAGAAGATTCATAGCATATATAATTGCCAATGTTAAAAAATTTTTAAATATAATATAAATATAGCCAATTGATACTAGGTTTATATAATAAATATTTTATTATTTGTTAGCAAAAATTAGACTATGTGTGTTTATGCATGTATGGTATATCGACCATATATAGATCATGTATTTAACAGAATACGAATCTCTATACTCCATAGGCTATTGGAACATTGACAAAGTAATAATCATTTGTAATTCATTTGCAAGTATTATATTTCTCATTGTGGGCATATTACCAATTTTACAGGTGGTCACAAATGGATAACTAAGTGGTCAAAATTGATACTGTTATAACTATAAATAATATGAAAAAGCTCTGCCTGATGGTATAATGTTTTAAACAATTATGTTTAAAAATTATTCAGCCTATAAAATTTTGATTTCCTGTGTACTATGGAATCCTTAAAATGGCCATAAACTGTACATCTATCCTATACATCTTCCCGCTCGTTCGTGACATTTCGTTTTGTCCAAATCAGCTTTTGTAGGTTTTCTCGTTAACGAGAATGAAAAATGCACAAATTGATTTTTCAACGAGATATCGATCATATGGTCGTTATTTGTTTCGCAGGTTTTCGCGATACTTTTTCGATTCTTGTAACGTACTTTTCGCCGCTTGTAATGGATGTAAATGAATGATTTCGGCGGACGACCATCTATTTTACACATTTGCGTGGACCAAGCATTATGTGTACGTGCATGTAAGATTTGCTTTCCTTTCGGATTTCAATGAACATTTTTCATACAAATTATTCTACTAACATGATCTTGGGATGAAAATATTTATCCTTGATGCAGTTATTACTTTCACAGAATATGTACTGTGTTGCTTGTTAAAATGCACATTATTTCATAAAAATCTAATTGTTAATATATGCTTTATAATTAATTGATAATTTATCCTAAATGTGTGAGATAGTTGTAATGAATTTATATCTTACTTATTAATACTTATTATTTAGTTTCAAAGTATAATAAGTTTATAATGTTAAACTATAATTTTCTATAATTTCTTTTTATGTAGATGGAAATTGATATTAGATCATTTAGAAATTGATGTTTTTTTACATAAAATATCTTTTAAAAACAGTGAAGCTGTATTTTTAATAGCTCAAGTAAAAAAATGGTATTTAATTTTATATTGTTTACATTTACTTTTAATGTAAACCATGTGTGTATTAATCTGTACGTGTTATTGTTTTATCGAATTATAGAAACAGGGTAGAAAATGTCAGAGCCAGAAGAAAGTCTGGCAGCGCCGGATAGCACTACGAGGGAACAAAAGTTGGGTTTCTCTCATGGAGATGATGTTTTTCTGCAACATAAGGATGGCAAATTTTACCTTGGAACAATTGTTGAGGTGCATTTGTATAATATTTTCTAAAATTACTTGCATCCTTTCAATTTCTGACTATGAGATTGTTATTAATTTGAATACGGTAGCTTTTTAACATACTAAATATTATTTGTATATACATGCATATAGGTGGATTTGGCAAGGGAAAAATGCCTTGTCAAATTTATGGACAACACCTCAGCATGGTCTTCAGTTAAGGAGCTGACAAAGTTGTCAATACCGGATTCCGATGTTATGTGTGTTGTTTGTAAAACATCTCAGCCCAAGACTGATAATGACATTATTGTTTGTGACAAGTGTGGTCGTGGTTATCATCAACTTTGTCATCAGGTAATAAAATTTAATTTTGTTTATGAAAATATTCCTTCATTTTTAACTAATTTTGTTGGAATAAAATAAAATACGTAAACTCAAAATATATACTTCTAGCCCCAAATATCAAAAGAAGAAACAGCAGCTGAAGCACATTGGATGTGTAAAAGATGTGTAGATAGTCAACCACGGCCACGTGAAGTGATAGAACCAAAAACTTCTATGGTAAAGGCAAGTATCAGAAAAGTTTGCAGTGGTAGGGACCAACCTCAGCCGCCACCAGATGACATGACAAAGTTGCCGTATGATGTAAGTGTCTCATGTTAAGAGTTTTATTTTACCAATAAATATATTGGACATCTAAGAGAAGTAACATAAACATTGTTTATTACAGCCTAATATGTTAAATTGGGATTCACATCATAGAGTAAATGCTGAACAAATTTATTGTTATTGTGGATTAAATGGTGAATGGTATACACAAATGTTGCAATGTGCTCGTTGCAAGCAATGGTTTCATGAAAAATGTGTCAGTTGTTTAACTTATCCTTTATACAGTGGAGACAGGTAGGGAAAAAATAAATTGATAAATTTAGAGTGTCATCAATTTCAAGGTGTACTTTATAATTGTTAATATTTACAGGTTTTATGTATTTGTTTGTTCAATGTGCAATTATGGTAAAGAATTCGTACGGCGACTAGAATTAAAATGGATAGATCTGGTGCACCTGATGTTGTACAATCTAACTGTTTACAATGCTAAAAAGTATTATGATTTGGACACTGTTATTATACCTTATGCCAATGATAACTGGAATACTTTACAGCTTCCACCACGGGTAAGGATTTCTATTGAATTTTCCAAATGTGAATTAAAAAATATTTATTTTTTAAAAGGTCTATAAATTAGATTTTCTACAAGTATGCATATGTATTTATTATTGTTAGATCAGGGATGTCAGTGCTCAAATACGCAGAGAATCTATACTAGCAATATTGACAAATAATAGAAACAGGTTCAAGTGTGGCAGAGAAATAAAGAAACGTACTACGATATGGGGTCTTAGAGTTAGGTTACCACCACCATGTCCAATTGTACATCTTCCAGTAACTGGTGTAATAGATGATTCCGTATTACGTAGATGCTGGGGGGCTAATAAGAGACTGCAATATCTTCCTCCACCTACAGGGTTAGTTACTAAAATATTAATCAAACATGTATCAGCAATACTAATATTTACACTGCAACTATTAGTAAGTTCGAGCGTTAGAAAGAAGTCGTATTGTTTCAGGCCGATATCTTTACCAGAAAGTACAAAACAATTAACCGCGCTAAAACAAGGGACTGCAGAGAATTTAGAAATTCCCGTAAATCCATCAGACGTAGTAATGCGTGGAACAATTTATCAGAATTCAGAGGCAGAACAAAGTTCATGTCCAAGTCCAAGCCCACCAAGTCAATCTACGCAATCTTTGAGAGAAAGGTAAACCAATATTTTATGTCGTGAAACCTGTTTCGCGAAACTAACTTTTTTCTATATCCTTATTCCTGATCGATTGCAGGTACAGTGGCGGTGGTTTTGTAAAGAAATCATTCCCGTTCCCCAAACTCAGCTTACAAAGAAGAAGACGCTTAATGGCATTAGGTAGTTCTCGCGAAAGAATGTTACGAAAACATAAGAAGAGAGAAAAAGGTGACGGTCCTTTAAGCAAGGCTCAAGGTGTTCGAGAAGCTAGATACAGGAAAGCCAGGAAACTACTGAAGAACGCTATAGCAAAGGTACCATGTGATAAAAATACCGCAACACGTTGTACCACGTTCACGTAAGCGTAATATAATCCGATTCTCGATTACATTTCGCAGAGTAAGTCTCGAAACTCGGAAACGTCTGACCTACCGCCAACGCCTCCAACTTCAGTTTCCGGTCCTCCTACGCCGCCTGCCACAACGTCAGGTATATCTGAACTATCAGTGCCTAGTTCCGTGGAACTGATGCATCCTTTACCGCCGTCGACGCCCGCCGACACAAGTGGGGATGAAACCAGTTCGAGAGGAACGTTGGATTCTTTTATTCCACCGCCCAAAGACTTCGAAGGCAAGAATAATCCTTTCAGAAATCTCAGTGATCTTTTGGGTACACCCGGAAATCTCAATCAGTCGAATTTAAGTACTCCATCACCGTACAATCAATGCCCAATCACATTACCTCTACCACTTACACCTGTTATATCTCAACCGCCGGTAATACGGCCCGCTAAAAGGCAGTTGTCGGAGAAAGACATTATCATAGACAGAAACGGGCAGGTAAAACGTAGGCGACAACATCGGAGAGGCCGTCCATCGCAACAGCAATTACAACAGCAGTACCAGCATACTGCTAGTAAGACGGCGACCATTTTACCAGCGCGTAATAACGAAGTTAAAAGTGAGTTTGCAAGGAATTTAAGAAGTTCATTTAACGGTGCCTCAAGCAGTGCTAGTAGTCAAATTGGAAATTGTGTTGATTATGCCTTAAATGGGAGGAGACTGAGACAACGTCAGAGCAATGATAAATTACCGCCTCCGGATTTGCAAGCACAAAAGAAAGGTAGCGTACCCACATCTCCCAAGTGTTCGCCCGTAAAACAAAGTGCACCTGACATATCCATAGATGATTTAAAATCATCGGTGAACATATATTTCGGAGCGGCGAACAGGATCGCCGCCGGTGAAAAGTTTGTCATCAGAGCTAAGAGGATAGGACCGAACGGTCAGACTCAATACCTAATCGAGTGGGAGGGACTTAATACTTAACAATGAATCCGTTTATGATCAGAAGAAACTCATTGCAAACGTATACAATATTTTCGTTGGCATCGAGCAAAAACAGCATTTGACTGCTAATATTTTCTTCTTTATATATTATTATTATTTCCTTCTTTGTTTTTGAACCTCGGTGTTTCAAACGAACGACTTAGTGACAAATTGATACGTGTCACATGCACTGCCATTCGTTACATATGTTTTATATGATAAGTATGTATTAATTGGTGTACGATGTACGACTGTTCTTGCAAATGTAATTTTGTTTCATTCGTTGAGAAAGTGATATTCGTACGAAAACACCGTGTTCCAATAACCGTAACAAACTTCATTGCTGGACAATGAATTTGTTTTGCCGCCTTTTCATTTTCGAGTAACCGGTTCGTTTCATTCCGCACGTCAGAAAGCAACTTTCCACGATTTCTTTTCAACATTCAAAATGTACCGTCCACGAGTACCCTCGATGCATCAAATTCAATTAACGTTTGTACAACTATTTTACTACGGAAGCAGCTAGTAGCGCACGCGTAAAGGAAACGCATTTACAAGAACAATCAGGTACATTGCTTATGAAGTGTAAATATTGTAGCATAGTAGGTTTCGCAGAAAAATCGATGAATGTAAGACGAATCAAATGCAAAGGAAGAACGAAAAAGAAAAAGGAACTCGTTTGCGCCGGTTTTACATTCATTAGAGATTGGCCAATCGCTCCTTATGAGCTGCGGAGTAGACCATGATCACGACGAGAGAAGAAAAAAAGCGAATTGAAATTGACAGTTGTTCCTCTCACTTGAGCTAACGTGCTAGCGAACGTGTTAGTGCTTAGTGTTTTACAGAGTAAAGCAGAGTAAGAAAAGAAAAAAAAAAACAAATGAAAACAAAGAGCAGACATGGTGCAAAGGTTATTTTTCAATACAATCGTAGAGATAGACATCTGCTTCTGTAACTTCATCGTCTTGTACTGTTCCCGTCGTATCTTCGTGTTGCTCGTGACAATATCAATAAAAATTACATGTGATCATTACTGCCATGCACCGTTTCGTCTTTTGTATATTTGACGCTTGAATCGTTAACATCGGGAAAACAGGTGGTCGTAAGCATTTATATATAACGAATTTCAACGGTACGAGACGATTAAGATACAGTTCTAGCATTGCTCATTATTATACAAGACTAAGGGAATACACACTCATGTACACACACATACACACACATCTATTTCGTACAACTTAACGTTTAATGAACCACGAAAGCTGAACACGTAAGTGATTGGCCAAAGTTATCTGTGCAAAGATGTGACGACAACTTTGTACGTTTCTCGACGCGGATTCTTCGGACAGAAGATCATCTTGAACTCGTAGCGAATTGTTCTTGTTGATTATTAAAATGTGTGCAGCAGGAAATTAGTCGCACACGGTTAATAGCAAGATTTATTAAAATGATTACAATTATTTAACTCATTCGCGATGTTCGACGAGATATTTCGCTATAATGTTTATGCAACTTTGGACAAGATGTCTTGCTACTATCCCTAAATTTTCAAATTTAAAACTCTCGTTCATATCGTTGCATAAATAACAAAAATTTATCGAGATATCTTGTCCGCGATCCCAAAAGGGTTAATTTGATCGTTCGGATAATGATGCTGCACAGAATTTGTGGTCAGAGCTAATCAGTAGACGGACCGAAGGAAAATTAGAAATATTCCTCGTTGTCTCCAATTGAGAGTTTATAAAAAGAAAAAATCGAGGCATTTTTGTTGCGTAAACTCGACTTATGTCTTTCGGATACCAAAAAAAAAATTATAAACAGAAAGAAGAATCATGTATCAGAGATCTATTGAAAAGTATGTTCACTTGTACCATTCTTTCATTTCATAATTCTCCATCCATTAGCGAAAATGTAAGACGAGAATCGTACGAGTTTGTTCTCTTAACACCGGGAAGCAAGAAGTCCGTGAGTCATTCATTGCTTAAACAGACTTACCTAAGATAGGTATTTTTTTAAGCGCTAATTTATTTAATCTACTTACACGTAACGATCATTTTGCGCATTGTGACTCCTTTAGAGAGATCTTTATAGCTCAGCAACGCGTCAGCGATGGCAATCTTTGAATCGAATCACGTGTACAAGAATCTTTGCCAAACAGTAATCAGTCGCTCAGTCTTCTTATTATACTGTTTATACGTTGCTATTTTGTTCTTGTTTATCTTTGTTCACCAGGAAACGTTCTTTAAATTGATCGTCTTCGAAAGATGTGTTCCAGTGCAGTGATGGGCGGGTCAATTGATAAGTGGATATAAAATCTTTTAATTTAAAAATGTTCAAAAATTTCGATATTTAGAAGTGTAGGAATATATTCTCGGATTTAGAAACTTGGAAATTTAGAGGTGTAGAAATTTCATTTTTAAATTGAGAAATTGACTATCCAAGGGTAGCCCATTACTGTTCAGGTATAAAGTAATTAACGTTAAATATGTGAGTATTGAGAAGAGTTCAACCTGTAAGCTACAGTAAACTGAAGTATCCCTTTAATTAGTTACTGGAAGTATATGATTTTTTAAAGGATGTTATAAGATTGTACACATAGAACTATCACTTTAACGACTATATTTTTTATTGTCAGTAACTCTACGTTTATAGTTTCATTTCTGGTTGTGGAGGTTTTCGATTTAAATCTATTGTAACAAGATGTTAACATAGTTATTTGAAACTTGATGTAATTTGTAACAGCTTGAATTTTTATATGTTTACTGCCACACTATTAGTTCACTGCCACAGCTATTTAAAGCTTCATTAGTTATTTTTTGTTTCGAACATATTATTATTTTGTAATATTTATTACGTACAAATACGAGTATTTCAAAAGGGTCCTAAGGATTTCGATTGAAAATGTGTCACTCATATATGGAATGCTTGTAAAGCAAATTTTGTTGAGTTTGCCGGTTCGGTAAAACAGTATTCAAACAAATAATAACGCCAGGAGTACCATCCGAATAAACATCAAATACCTATTAGTAATTATTGATAGAAGTAGTGCTTCTATAAATTACTAATTTTTAAATTACAATAAATAAAAATAAGCAGAAATGACAGTGGTTGTATTAAAAAACTAAGAGTGGATTAGTGAATACATTAGGTTACTGTGACGATTAACGTGTCAATAGTATTCCGAATTATTTAAGTTTGTAATTGGTATCAATTTTATTTAGCATCAATATAAGATCCCACGAGGCTGTCAGTGTTCAATAATTTAACAAAGCAGAAAGTATTTGTACTTGTACTTACGATAATGTTCGAATATTCAAAATGGCGGCGTTAAGGTGATATGTACTTTCAATCCGATATATGTTATAAAGAAAAATTTAGAATAATTTTCCTACTAAAATTTGCTATTTCACGACAAATGATTGTGTAAAATATTGGAATACAATTTAATTTATAAAAAATGTATGACCAGTGGCTAATTGAGAGGATACGAATAGTAATTTACGAAAGATACTCAATAGGAATTGTTTCTTGTCGAAAAGGGCATCGAATGGCAATGTTACTCTCTAAAGGAACGTAAATAGGTAATTATTGGACGAGAATACACTGCCAAACATCTTTTAAGTTATAATTTAATAAACAACGTTAGACAATACTGCGCTATGATACTTCGATTGAATTGAAATCGAACGAACGTACGTGCGTTTAGTTTCTTTTATTATTAATTATTATTATTGTAATATTATTAGTGATTTGTTTTTCGTTCTTTCGTCCTCTTGTCACGCGAACGATTTGTAAACGGCGAACTCTCGAGTACAATCTAAGAAAGTCGTTTTCGTAGAAGCTGTTATTTTTTCGCCAGCGACTAAGCGTATCAAAGAAGCGTCAACGAATAAGAAAAACGACCCCATTTTGTTCTCTCCGTCTCGATCAGCATCGTGAAAACCCCGTGATTATGTATCGTTTAAGTAAGTTAAAGGAGAACGATTAGTAAACATCGGTAAAAGGTATTAACCAAGTTAATGCAAATCGGGCGTCTCGCACTCGTATTGTTAAACGATTTCTGTACTTTCTTTTTTATTGTTATATTCTCGATACTTTGTAAGCTCTACGAATGCGATTTATTTTTCGTATTACGGCGACCCGGTTTCGTTGAGGTGTCCTTTACTCAATCTGGACCGAATCGATAAAGGAGCTGCAACTTTCTCAGAACAGAAACTCTTCTTCAATTTTTTATAAATTACATCAAATTCCATGGTCATATTAATTGGAAAAATCGCAGGTCATTTTATGTTATAAAATAACATAATTTCATGCGTTATACGTTTTCCTATTAAGACTCATTTTTATTTGTGTTAAAACATGACAAAAAATGATGACCTCAACACAACAAAAATGTTTTAAATCAAATTTAAAAGATTGCAAGAATCAGAGATTTAGTATAAAATTGTGGAACAGATCCTACAAAGTGTACCATCGTTAAAATGTTTGCAGGCCATTTATTGTTAACGTTAATCGGTACTTTTATTTATAAGTATATTTATTCTGCAAATACACGAGATACTCTGTTATTAATTATTGTCAAATTATGAAAGGTTTGTCGAGATTCGACGAAGCTCCGTTTCGTGTTCATCGATTCGGTTCGGATTGCGGAATCACATGCGGTTCGAAGGCGACAGAGGAAGAACGAAATCATTGAAAACCGCTGCGAACACAATCCACTGTACAAAGCCAGCGTAGACGCTAGAAGCGGATAATCGCTCGTTCGAGCGAGGAAAAGCCCTTATTCGCGAGGAAACGCGAATTAACACTTTACCGATTCGTTTATTGACCCTTTCAAAATAATACGTTTCAAAATCAAAAATTTTAGGACCATTCTTGTCAAGAAATTGTCATTTTTTACTTAATACTCCTGGATTAGTTTTGGTTCATTTTTAGGTAAAGAGTTTCACGTTGATTGATTTAGAATTGACAAGTTTCACGGTTTATTTAGAATATCAATTTCAACAAGGGTTAATAAACTTACACTGTCGCTCATTGACTGAAAATATAATAAATTAGATCTTGTTATACCGTCAAAATGTTCAAATTGTCAACGAAGCAAATTGAGAAATTTGCTATGTCTGTTAATTAAAAATGAATTCATATTCTCAAATTATGAATTCTTTGAGACTGACACAGGGCCATTTTTACCCGTAACGATTTGGTGTACAAATCCGAAATCACGTGTAAATATTGTATTTAAATACAACAAGACATATACAGGGTGTTTAATTCTATCCTGAAATATTTGTGTTATTAAAATTACGTGAAAACGTATTTGATTTAAAAAAATCCTAAAGTCTACAATTTACCTATATTTCACGTATTTTATTTATAATTGGGTCAAAATGATCCTGTATCCGTGCAAGGACTTATTTATTACAGAAATAGTATGCAATTATTACAAAATAATTGCAACGTTCATAATTCAGCTTTAATTTATTATTTAATTAGAGAGAAACGTTTACATGATACGAGCGATAGGTAACGTGTTAATTAGCCGTTCTTCCGCGCGTTTCCGGTTAGCGAAGGGCAAAACAGGAAGCTGAAGATGTACTGCCAGTATCGTATGTAAATATTTTCTCCCCTAGGTACACGAATCCCATTCAATCTTTGTTTTTTTACAACGCAATCATTTTACGAATGCGCGAGATATTCCCGCGGAATAGCGCGCGTTTCGAAGCGTTTTTCGAAGAAAAATTATTAGCAACTAGCGCGTCGAACCAACCGACCTTAGGTCCATGTAAATAACACGAGAAGCTCTGCAAATGATTTTTATACGAAACAGTTGTTCAGAATTGCCGAATACGTATGTGTATATTTAATAAACACGCTAATTTCTGACAAAACGGATTTTTAATTTTAAGCGAATATGCAGAATTTGTCGAAACAGTGTTACAGCGTT
This sequence comes from Megachile rotundata, assembly GCF_050947335.1. Taxonomy (NCBI): domain Eukaryota; kingdom Metazoa; phylum Arthropoda; class Insecta; order Hymenoptera; family Megachilidae; genus Megachile; species Megachile rotundata. Next base: position 8,775,433 of record NC_134986.1, read on the forward strand.
TGAAAGTACACTTAAGTTCAAATTTGTAAATGTTAAATGTACATTGTTGAATGAAAATCATGCCTGTCGATCTTTTAATCACTCAAGTGTTTTTATTTATTTTTGTTGTGGATATTGTCTACACTTTATGTGAGAACATTTGTGACAAAATGAAATTTGTTACGAAAATGGAGAAATGTGTATATGTTACTTAACAAATTATGTGTTATCAAAAATATTAGTATGTCTCCTGTGTATGTTACAAGTCGATTCAAATCAGAGTCACATGCTCATAAAATGTCTGCCATCTGCAATTGACTTTTATTTTAGTTTCATACCAAATGTTACATCAGTATAAACTTCTACACTCATTACAATATCAGCAAATATAATTTTATACAAAATTATAGACATGTTTTACAATGTCACAAATTAATTTATCACCTCATACAGTAAATGTAGTTTCACAATAAAATTTTGCGGAAGGCAGTTGCCCTTTCGTTCAAATTGACTGTAATATTCCCTGAGCAGGTTTCGCATTTTTCTGTACATAAAACTGGAACCTTATCACAAAATTCCGTATGGAAAGAGCAAATTAGAAGTAATAGTGTACTGTTCAAATCCGAAACGCTGTTTCTTCATCGCGAATACCTCAAGCAACGAAAGCTCGCTCGAAATAGGTGCCAATGAATTGCTAATAATTTTTCTGCGACGTCGCTTTGTAACCGATATATCCGTTGACTTAATGAGGGATTTATACACGAAATATTCATCGATTCTTCGAACGGGAAGAGAAACGATTTTGTTTCATCTCCGAGGGATGACTATGTATGCGTGAGTGAGAAATTATACAAAAGCTAGAGAGTGAGAGTTTCGAGTGCGTGAGTAGTCTGTAAGATCGAGGGGGAACGAGAAGAGAAAAAAACGTAAGCGAGCGATCTTTGTGTCGGTTCCTTGAGAAATTCTAGTTGAAAATTAAACGGAGTGTCGATTTGGCCAGTCTGATTTTTCTCCGAGAAATTTGTATATTAGATCGAATTAACGGGGCGATAAATTGTATATGTTTCGAGTTTGCGTCCGAAGAGGAACGAAGAGAACGCCGATGATTTCTGTGTGATAATTGACCGTTTCACTCAAGGATCCCTTGATTACGTTCCCGACGTATATTTCCATTGTTAAGGTGATTCGAATGACGATGAAGAATGCGAGAGATCAAGAATGAGAAATATTTGTATATACACCGCCTGCACTTTGTACGAATACTGCGATCGTCGTTGTTCAACGATCAATTTTTTCTTTTTTTTGTTTCCTTTCGTCGTCTAATAAAGTGAATCTTCATGACCTCTTCAATCCGGCCTGGAATCGATTTAATCCTTTCGCTACTGAGGACGACCTCATCAAACAGCAGATTTGTATTTAACTGAACTGTATTTGAAAAAGATTTCATTTATGTTTCAACTCTAACATTTTACCTGAGATTTGTATGAAATATATATTATTTAAAAAAAATTTATTACAAGTTTGCAATTGATCATTTACAATGTTTCGTTGTTACAGGGAAATAATTGTACTAAGTCTTTTTAATTGAGTTAATTCATTTTTGCAATGATATATTCTATTTTGTGGAATAAAGAAATTGAACCTTATTGATTGATTTCTACACTTATTCGCGTAACAATATTTATTAAATAATTAATTCAATACGTCACTATATTACATCGACATAAGAGCACATGCCAAGAGTAGTGTATGGATTTTCTAAATTAATTCAGATTTTTTCTTGTATTTTTCTTGATTTTTTTCTAATTTAATATTAGATTGCAATGCGGCCATGAAGTTACAAAGCACGAATTTTCATACCCACAAGAGAATCATCAAATTCCATGTATATACTAACTTGTTCCTTAATCATCTTATCTTTGATTTTCAAGTATATACCAATCTTATCGTTTACTATATCTTCATGACCTAAGAATGTACTAATCTTAAAATTAGTAAGTACCTCACTAATTTCTAGGGACACGTTAATTATGCCACTAATTACTATATCTTTACAAGTGAAGAATTCGTCATTCTTCATTGTAACTGATATATCCTCAGGATCTGAAGCTGTCCTGATACTCAAATTGGTAATAGCGTCCTTAAATTCTAAGAGTATATTAATTTTCTGTTTAATCACTGTATCCTGGTAGATACAAGGTCCATAACGCTTCGAAGTAACCGATAGATCCTCAGGATGCGAGGATGTGTTAATCTTAACACTTGTGAGCGTGTTATCGAATTCCAAGGATATACACACTTTCTCATCAACAAACATCTTTTTTCGATGTGATAACACTGCGTCCTTAAATTCTTGGAATGTTGTTTCAGTGCTGTGGAACATTAAAATATTTTCAAATGACATAATTAACTTAAATAATACTTACTTAAATAATTATTTGTTGTGAGATCGTTAACACGTTCACGCCGGGGCGAATATTTACATTTTTCTTCGTGGGACGGGGCGACATTGTTACTTCTTCGAAGCTTCGAACGCGCTAAATACGAGATCGAAACAGTTTTGACATTGAGTTTTCGAAACGCACATTTCTTGCATCAAGTGTAAAGGTAGGTAAAATTATCTTTTCTTCTACGGAGGCGGTTAGCACTTTTCCTTTCTGAATTTTTCACAGAGAAATCAAAGAATGTGGAATAGAAAAGAAAAAACGGTCAAGAAAACACACACGTTTTCTACAATCGTTCAAAGGGGTTGTCAGAGAAACAAGAAAACGATGTAAAGAATGTTACAAATGATTATCGAAAATACAAGGTAGATTATACGCCGCGAAAAAAAGTAAAAAGATAAGAACATATTGTAAAAGTTGTACGGGCCAGCCCGCATTATGTTTAGATGTTTCAAAAAGTTGCATGCTTATAAATAAATAATTGTTATCAATTTAAATGTTAATGCTTATAATACTCAATTTTTGTTTATAATGTTGGCAAAAAATAAAATAAAGTTATTTTTTGAAAACTCATCTGTGATGCACGTCGCCCCACGGGATAATTAAGTGTGACCCACCGGTGGTGGATCAAACAAGTTTAAGGTTTATCAAAATGTAGTATATCATTACTCAAAAATATGTGACAGTTTATGATTTATTAATACGAACGAATTTTTATTATACAATTAATTATTTTGTTGCAGCCTTGCGATACGTACATGAGCCGCCTATGTCAAATCTACTGCGAATGCAAAGTACAATATTTCGGCACTTTGACGACACAGTATGGTCACTGAGGCATTTAGAAACAAATTTCTATTAGGGTTTGATGCGTTTTGATGCCTAATAAAGCCAGAAAATCAATTTTTGTCGAATTCGGGCCAAAACGGTACAGGTGGCGCCATCTAGCGGCGAGCGGCGAAACTAGGAAAAACTAAAATTTCTATTTTCTCGGAAATTAGACACTTTTCCGAAATTCTGAGATATACAAATTGTTCCTTGTCGCCTACGGAATCGAACGAATCGAATTATAGCCCGCTAGGACCATTATTAAAGAAAATAGAGAAATAGCCCATTTCATGGACTAAAAAATTGCCGTCCATCTAGCGGCAAAAGTTGGAACTACAAAAACAGAAAATCTCGATTTTCTCGGAAACTAGGCACTCTTTCGAAATTCTGAGATATACAAATTATTCCTTGTGGCCTAAGAAACCGAACGAATCGAATTATAGCCCTCTACGACCATTATTAAAGAAAATGAAAAAAATGTCATTTCATGGAGAAAATTTGTGGCGCCATCTAGCGGCGAAACTGCGAACTAAACTGAAAAAACCGTATGTCCGAACACGCGTTAAGGGGTCAAATAAAAATTGATTTTCTGGGCTTAATAGGCAAAAAAATGAATAACTTATTGAACAAAAATTGCTGTAGAATGTCTAAAGAAGCATACTACGTCGTCAAAGTTGCGAAATATTACTTTTTATATTTTTCCTTAACGCGTGTTCGGACATACGGTTTTTCAGTTTAGTTCGCAGTTTCACCGCTAGACGGCGCCACAAATTTTCTCCATAAAATGACATGTTTTTTATTTTCCTTACTAAAGCTTTCAGGAAACTTTTATTGCTTTATTTTGCTTCTAATGCGATCACGTAACACTTTCTGAGCCTCAGAAGTACTCAAAGTTCGCTAATTTTCGAGAAAATCGTATTTTTATGTTTTTGTAGTTCCAACTTTCACCGCTAGATGGACGGCAATTTTTTAGTCCATGAGATGGGCTATTTCTCTATTTTTCTTAATAATTATCCTAGCGGGCTATAATTACATTCGTTCGATTCCGCAGGCGATAAGGAACAATTTGTATATCTCAGAATTTCGGAAAAGTCCCTAGTTTTCGAGAAAATCGAGATTTTCTATTTTTGTAGTTCCAACTTTCACCGCTAGATGGACGGCAATTTTTTAGTCCATGAAATGGGCTATTTTTCTATTTTCCTTAATAATTGTCCTAGCAGACTATAATTACATTCGTTCGATTCCGTAGGCGACAAGGAACAATTTGTATATCTTAGAATTTCGGAAAAGTGCCTAATTTCCGAGAAAATAGAAATTTTAGTTTTTCCTAGGTCCGCCGCTCGCCGCTAGATGGCGCCACCTGTACCGTTTTGGCCCGAATTCGACAAAAATTGATTTTCTGGCTTTATTAGGCATCAAAACGCATCAAACCCTAATAGAAATTTGTTTCTAAATGCTTCAGGGACCATACTGTGTCGTCAAAGTGCCGAAATATTGCACTTTGCATTCGCAGTAGAATTGACATAGGCGGCTCATGTACGTATCGCAAGGCTGCAACAAAATAATTAATTACTCATTACCCGAACATTATTTATGAACTTTTAGGATCGAACCATGTAAATAATACATTGCTTACCATTCTTCAATCATAAAGGTGCACAAAATATATCCACAAAACGTGTAATTAATTATTCAAATTGACCTCGTGTATACCGCTTGTCACCGTGGCTGGCCTTAGGTTATTAGTTAATAACTAATTAATTTCATTAAAAATCTGAACAAATACGATACGAGAAAGTAGCTGGGGGATCATTGAACATTTTTTTATAATAAAAGTGCATAAATTGTGATTAAAAAATGTGTTATTAATTATTTCAAATTAGCTCATGCGTACGACGTATTCCGCCGACTTCGTGTTGGATATTAATTAATAACTAATTATTTACAATAAAAATCCGAACATACGTGATATGAGAAAGTAGCTAGGGAATCACTGAACATTCTTTAATCATAAAAGTTCATAGATAGTGCTCAGAAAGTGAGTAATTAACGATTTTGCATACTAATTACCGTGTATACATATGTAAATATTATAAGTAAAATTACAACTTAAATTCTAATCGTAGCCCTCAGCTCGATATAGTTTTCTAAAGACTTAAAAATCTTTAGAGAACTATACCGATTACCGGGTCACACCACGTGGAGGTGGCTACGATAGTGACCCACCCTAACTCCAAATCCCTTCCTCCCTCCAAATGCAACCTCATTTATCAGAAGGATAAATGAGTTCTCACTCTACATACAAGTTCTTTACCACAATCCAGTAAAGAACTTGTATTACACACACACACACACACATCCATTAACTCAATACAAATCGCATGGGATCCCACACACGCACGCTTAACTTATTCTAAACGCCGCACGGTGCCTCTCATTCTAAGATTACACTCAAATAATCTATGACGAAGTAAAAAAGCAAAGGGGAAAAAAAGAAAGTTAGAAGAACTTTCTACTAAAAGCAAAGAAAGTTAGAAGAACTTTCTGTCAAAAAAGGGGAAGAGTATTTTTCGCCAAGCGAACCTTGCTTTCCATGGGTCAAAGGGTAGCCCATAGTGGCTTACGTGAACCACGACGGCAAAGATGAACCGAAGATACCTTTGGCAAGAACGAGTGATACACCCCAGTTGGCGGAGGGTTTCCCATTTCTGACGCGCGGGCGACTTATACAGAGGACACCCTTACCGTGATGCCCCTTGGCAGTATGGCGGCAGATCGGGGGGGCACATCATGCTATGAGAGGTGCTCCCCCCGTTCGGCCCCGCCGGGCAAAGAATATCACTCGCGCTACACCGGCACTTGCAGCTCACCTCTACCGCGTGTTCACAGCGCTATGAACCCCCCATGATCCACTTGGGCGCAGAACGATTGACAAAAAATGAGGGGATATACTACAAGCTAACGAAAGTAAGAAGAACATTCTGTCAAAAAGAAAAGAAAGTTAGAAGAACTTTCTGCGAAAAAGGGGGATAGTATTTTTCGCCAAGTGAACCTCGCCTTCCATGGGTCAAAGGGTGGTCCATAGTGACTTACGTGAACCACGGAACAGAGATGAACCGAAAGTACTGGCAAGAACGAGTGACACATCCGCGGAAAGTTTCCCATTTCTCCCAGCTTACGTTTTAGGTAAGTCTTACTGCAGAGAGGAAACCCTGCCGTGAGGCACCCGATCGAGACGGAACATCAATCGATCGGCCCCGCAGAGATGTGTCCCTGGCGCTACACCAGCACTTGCAGCTCACCTCTGCCGCGAATTCACAGCGCTATGAACCCCCAATGATCCACTTGGGTTCGGACCAATTAACAAAAAATAACGGGGTACACTACAAACTAACGCGTACAAAGTTGGAGGACTGAGAAGATGAGTACAATTTAGAATGAGAGGCACTTACAAGGACCCACCCGCCCTGCCCACGAGCACACTTAACTTAGAATTAACGCACGCATACAATTAGCTTAAAACTAACGCACGCATCCCTCGATGATCCCACGATGATCCCTCGACGATCCCTCGATGATTGACGTCTTCAATGATGACCTATTACCTTTAGAATCAATAGGTGTAACAATAAAAAGAACATGAATCGTTAAAATAAAAACCTGAAACAAAAAACAAATATTAATAAAGTTGCTTACATAAAATTAAAACCTGAAATATACAAAAATGATTAAGACAAATATAGAACATTGAAAACACTTACATAAAATTAAAGCCCTAAATGTGCCTTTTGTTCCAAAATTGCACTCGTATAATGTAAAAGTAAGTAAAGAAAAGAATAAAAGAAGAAAGTTGGAAGAACTTTCTTTTAAGTTTCAAGCAACTGTTAACAAAAATGATAGGTTACTACTACAAACTAATATCTAACAAGTTAAAAAATTGTCGTCAAGATGAGTGCAAGTTAGAACAAAAGGCACTTACAATTTGCGCAAGTTTTTCGTCACATATCGTGACGAAAAACCTGCGCCCGAGCCCACCCTGTCCTCCCACAGCTCGGAATTATAATAAAACTAATGCACTTAACATAACTTACAAAAAATTAAATTCTGAAACAGACAAAAATTTGTTAACATAGGAAATTAGGCAAAGGAGTGAAATCTTTAAAATAAAACCGTAGCCCTCAGCTCGACATAGTTTTCTAAAGACTTAAAAATGTTTAGAGAACTATACCGATTACCGGGTCACACCACGTGGAGGTGGCTACGATAGTGACCCACCCTAACTCCAAATCCCTTCCTCCCTCCAAATGCAACCTCATTTATCAGAAGGATAAATGAGTTCTCACTCTACATACAAGTTCTTTACCACAATCCAGTAAAGAACTTGTATCACACACACAAACACACACGCATACATTAACTTAATACAAATCGCATGGGATCCCACACATGCACGCTTAACTTATACTAAACGCCGCACGGTACCTCTCATTCTAAGATTACACTCAAATAATCTATGACGAAGTAAAAAAACAAAGGAGCAAAAAAGAAAGTTAGAAGAACTTTCTACTAAAAGAGAAGAAAGTTAGAAGAACTTTCTACTAAAATAAAAGAAAGTTAGAAGAACTTTCTATCAAAAAAAGGGGACCATTATTTTTCGCCAAGCGAACCTTGCTTTCCATCGGTCAAAGGGTAGCCCATAGTGGCTTACGTGAACCACGACGGCAAAGATGAACCGAAGATACCTTTGGTAAGAACGAGTGATACACCCCAGTTGGCGGAGGGTTTCCCATTTCTGACGCGCGGGCGACTTATACAGAGGACACCCTTACCGTGATGCCCCTTGGCAGTATGGCGGCAGATCGGGGGGGCACATCATGCTATGAGAGGTGCTCTCCCCGTTCGGCCCCGCCGGGCAAAGAATATCACTCGCGCTACACCGGCACTTACAGCTCACCTCTACCGCGTGTTCACAGCGCTATGAACCCCCCATGATCCACTTGGGCGCAGAACGATTGACAAAAAATAAGTGGGTATACTACAAGCTAACGCGTACAAAGTTTCAGAATTGAGAAGATGAGTGCAATTTAGAATGAGAGGCACTTACAAGGACCCACCCGCCCCGCCCACGAGCACATTTAACTTAGAATTAACGCACGCATACAATTAGCTTAAAACTAACGCACGCATAAAATTAGCTTAAAACTAACGCACGCATCCCTCGATGATCCCACGATGATCCCTCGATGATTGACGTCTTCAATGATGACCTATTACCTATAGAATAAATAGGTGTAACAATAAAAAGAGGAAACAGAGAAGCAAACGCAAGATTAGAAACATTGTAATGTTTAGGCATGCACAATTCATGCTAACATTTAAATTTATATTGACATTTTTAGAATAAAAATAAAATAAACCTTGAATCGACTCGATAAAAACCTGAAACAGACAAATATTATTAAGACACATAAGAAAAATTGAACTACTTATTTAAAATAAAAATCTGAAACATAAAAATATAATTAGACACATATGAAACATTACTTACTTAAAATAAAAATCAGGACACACACCATTCACACACTCACGCATACTATAATACATTCTAAATGCCCTACATGTACCTCTTACTCTAAAATTGCACTCGCATATAAAACTTTGTAAAAATTGTAAGAAGATAGGAAAGAAAGTTGGAAGAACTTTCTTTTAAATTTGGGGAAATTGAGAAAAAGAGACAAACTATTACTACAATCTAATATGAAAGTTTAAAAATTGACAAAGATGAGTGCAATTTAGAATAAGAGGTACTTATAATGTGCGCAAGCTTTTCGCCACAAATTGTGACGAAAAACCTGCGCCCGAGCCCACCCTTCCTCCCACAAGCTCGGAATTAATTGTAAAACTAATGCACTGAACAGAACTTACCAAAAATTAAATTCTGAAACACACAAAAATTTGTTAACACAGAAATTTGAGAAGAGAGAACATGTTAACTTATCAAAAAATAAAAACTGAAACATACAAAATTTTATTAACAAATAAAATTGTAGAAGAAGAAGTGAAACAACCCTATCGAGAAACAAAAAACACAATGAAAAATACGAATTTAAAATCAATCAACAATAAAACAACTTATTCAAAATCAATTCCTGAAACAGAGAAAAATAATTAACACATAAAATTTGGGGAAATTAAAATTGCGAAGGGATATACAAATCTCGAGAAGCTCGAGATAAAATCGCGAAGGGATATAAAGATCTCGAAGCTCGAGATAAAATTGCGAAGGGATATAAAGATCTCGAAGCTCGAAATTTAATCGCGAAGGGATACAAAAATTTTTAATTTCGTAATTTAATCGTGAAGGGATACAAAAATTTTTAATTTTGTAATTTAATCGTGAAGGGATGCAAAAATCTCTAATTTCGTACTGTAATCGCGAAGGGATACAAAAATCTCTAATTTCGTACTGTAATCGCGAAGGGATGCAAACATTTCTAATTTCGTAATGTAATCGCGAAGGGATGCAAAAATCTCTAATCTCGAAATGTAATCGCAAAGGGATACAAAAATCTCTAATTTCGTAATGTAGTCGCGAAGGGATGCAAAAATCTCTAATCTCGAAATGTAATCGCAAAGGGATACAAAAATCTCTAATTTCGTAATGTAATCTCGAAGGGATGCAAAAATCTCTAATCTCGAAATGTAATCGCGAAGGGATACAAAAATCTTTAATCTCAAAATTTAATCGCGAAGTTATGCAAAAATCTTTAATCTTGAAATTTAATTGGGAGGGCATAAAAATCGCTGGTGGCTTTGCTCGTAAAAATTCGAGCAAAACGATACATTTTGTATCGTTTAAAAAAGTACCTGTAAAACACAAGAAAATAATAGCGAGCATAGTGACAAAATGACTGTCCATCCTAAGATGGACAGCCATTAATAGTTCCCCTCTTCTTTGGCAACTTTGCCGGGGCTCTTCGGCATATAGCCTCTTCTTTCTTCGGCAAAGCCTCAGGAAAATCACGTGCGAATTTTTACTAAGAATGTCCGAGTTACCGGACATTCTTAGTATTCAATTACGTAAATTCTCAATTTCGCTGTCAATCTCCATAAACAGATAGCAGACAATTTTATAAGAATAAAATTGCACCACTATCCATTTATTTCGATCGATAACAAAATCGAAATTTTATATAACATATACATATAATATTTTTGTAAGAAAGAAAAATAAAAACATATACGATCAGCGCATTCTAAGAATGCGCTGTCCGTAAAAGAATGTCCGTGCAGAATATTTTTTTTCACTGCACTTCACTGCAAAGTATACTTCATTTTTGCAGTCGGATCTAAAACCCGACTGCGACTTAGAAACTAAAAGGCCTGGCCTGAACGAACAATCGAGTTCAAGAGATATTAAATATATTCATATTTAATTTTTCTCTTCTCGATTTTTCGTAAACCTCCCAGATGCAAGCATCTCACGTGTGAGAGAGGAGGACAGAGAAACGTAAAAGCTTGCTCTGGCCCTACCTACTTAAAACTAACTCATTCACACCAGAAGTAAGCTACCTGCCTGCCTATCGCTATATTTAAAAAATTGCAAAGTCCATTCTCACAAAAACACACTCCACGATTCTCACACATACCACCCGGGTGCAAAAAGCCTATTTCTAGGGAGTACGTCCCGGGACGTCTCCGACACCCGAGTTCAATACAACATTCACACTCTAAGTTCATACCTCTTTGCTGAAATCGATCGACAATCGACAGTGAACATTGAACATATTTCATTTTTGTACTCTTTCGAATATTCAATGTAATATGTACATGTAATAATTTTAACTACTCATACAATTTTCTAACTTATTCATTTTATAAAATTTTCAAATGACTCGACTTGCATTTTGTATGTATTTTCAAATGACTCGACTTGCATTTTGTATGCATTTTCAAATAGAATTTTGCAAAGTTTAAAAAATAAATCTATAGTTTAATCGACACAAGGTCCACGACCTAACCACACACACACGTGTAACTTGTGTCGATAATTCACTGTTAATTTGTCGATCGCCAAAACATCTTAAAACTAAACCGTGTCCACCTGCCCTAACCCATGCGAGAGCATCTAAGCACGCGCATGAGTATAGACCATAAAAATGAACACGGCCACTTGTTGACCTACCAGTTTTCTTCATGTGTGCTGAAAATCCTGAGCTAAAAAACATAATTAGAAACATGCTAATAAAGTGTCTCCCAAAAAATTGACTCTAAATTTTCAAAATGGAAAATGGAGAACACTTTGCAAAAATCTAAGTATCGATTGTTTCATTAACAGATTTGTGATATCAAAGTAAATTTACTAAATGATCAAAAACATTCATAATTAACTTTGATATCAAAATCTGTTTTCCGCGAAACTTTCTTGTACATATGTGTATTTAAAAAGAGTTCGCGATACGTAAAAATTGAAAGTGACTCTATAATTGAACTAGTACGAAATTGGAGGGTCATCCGATTTCAATGTAATAATTTTAATTTGATTTGTAAAGAAGTTAAGTTAAAACGCGATGTACAAGAAAACCCTGACCTGATCTAATAAATGAAATAGACAGTGTGTACGAATTTTGCACGATCGTACAGTCGTGTGTCACTATGCTCGCTCAAAAATATAAAATACAACCAGTTCCCGTGTCGTTTCGGACCATTCGTCCTACGACATGATGGGAACCAGAGGAACTGTAAAGCATGCGACTCACCGATCGCTGACTTGCATCACTGCAATCGTTTTACCGGCAAAGCATCTGATTGACTGGCTGCTTGATTAATTGACTGCTTGGTTGATTGACTGCTTGGCTGCTTGGTTGATTGACTGCTTGGCTGCTTTTGTCAGATTTGGATTTGGCGGTTTGTCCGTGAAGTTGGTCCTCCTATAATCATAAAAGGAACACAACGATTAATTAACTGTGTTTATCGATTTGCATTTTGATTAACATGCAGAAGTACAATAACTACATTACAGAATTCGGTTATAAATTTGCAAACGTTTATTAATAGTAATATCGTGAAATATTGTAAAACATTTGAGTACGTCAAAATACTTTGGTAATTACTTATAGAACATGTTAAAACGTTTGCAAAAATATACCGGAACATGTAGGTAACCACACCGTAAAACATAGTAAATGATCGAAAAAATTTGTTAAAACACGTAAGTAATAACACTACAAAACCCAGTAAAATATTTGAAAAATCACGGTAAAACACTTGTACAATAACGTTATAAAACACACTAATATATTTGTATGTACATGCACAATTATGAATTAAAACGTTCACAAAAATTTGCAAAAACGCATAGATAATAACACCATTAAACCCGGTAAAATATTTCAAAAATGGCGGAAAAGCACAACTACGCAGTAAACTACATTAGACACTTGCACAAGCATGTTAAAACACGTATGTAACCACACCATAAAAGTCATTAAATGTCCATAAAAATTTATAAAACCACACAATAAAACCCGGTAAAATATTTTAAAAATGGCGGCAAAGCACCCGACAACTACGCATAAACTACATTGATCACGTGCACAAAACCTGTCAGAACACGTTCGTAACCACACCATAAAACTCATTAAATGTTCATAAAAATTTGTAAAAACACAGGTAATAACACCATAAAATCCGATAAAATATTTAAAAAATAATGGTAAAACACTTGTACAACAACACCATAAAACAAAGTAATGCATTCGTATACACACGCACAATTATAAATTAAAACACACCGGTAAGTACTTTGACACATGAGGAACCACACCATAAATCGTATTAATACACCCCCGTATTTATTAAAAAATATTTGTTAAAACACACTAAACACTAATAATAGTACACTAGGTACACGAATATATCCGTATATGCATGCACGAAACACACCGGTAAAGTCACTGACACTTGTTGAATCACACCATAAAATTTTTTAATACACCCCCATATTTATTAAAAAATATTTATTAAAGCACACTAAATACTTATTAAAACACATTAGATAACGTAGGGACAAGCACAATATCAGTTAAGTAAATCCTTGACTCGTACCGGTAAGTGCTGACAGGTGTGATCCGACCTCCTCGACTCTCGAAACACAACTGAGGACAGTCGACCTCTTCAAGTGCAAGAGTTATTGGTTGTTTACAGCAGCCAATAAGACATCATATAATCCACCAATGACGTGCAACCACTCTGATTGCACATCGCATAATTATTCGAATGTTGATTTTGTTATAATTTTTGTTATAATTTTTCGATTGTTTATTAACAAATTTATTGTTGCAATTATTTAAATTTATTATTTTTTTTTACCTTACTCTAGCTGATATTTTGCAAAATGATTGTTAATTAATATATTATGATATAATTTATTGCAATTAATAATTTTTTTGTTATTTATTAATAAAATTGTTGTTGTAACTATTCGAATTCATTGTTTTTATTAACTTACTCTAGCTGACATTTTGCAAAATGATTGTTAATGAATATATTATGATATATTTTATTGTAATTAATAATTTTTTTGTTATTTATTTATGAAATTGTTGTTGTAACTATTCGAATTCGTCGTTTTTATTAACTTGCTCTAGCTGATATTTTACAAAATGATTGTTAATGAATATATTATGATATATTTCATTCTAATTCATTATTATATAAATTAATTATTGTAATTCATTATTTTCATAACTTTCTCGCGCAAATATCTTTAAAATTATCTACGAATTATTGTATTCAAATTTATTTTTATGTAATTTTTTGTAATTATTTATTTCCGAAGAGAATCAGTATAGTGTGCGAACTATTTTGAACACATAATAGTTTCATATTTTTTGAGAAGTTTCATTTTTATATATTGTTAAAAATTTACGCGCGGTTTTTTAAAAAATGACGTCATCAATGAGAATTGAACAGTTGGCGCCATCTCTCCGGCGAACAGGGTGAACTACACGTATTTGAAACTGCACTTTCATTAGTTCCCGCCCACTGCCGCCAGGCGGCGCCTCGCGCGCCACCATCTTGTATTTCACTACTATTACCACCCTTCGCTAGATGACGTCAGCGGTACCATTTTTGAAAGCCCGCAAATGCAAATAAAAACAAAAAAATGAGAATTCCAAAATGTAAAAGAATTTTAAACAAAATAATAGCCATTAAAAATGTTTTATATTTAAAAAATATTTGGAATTAAAAAAATTTTGAAGGTTTCGGAAAACATGAAGGTAGCGGGAATGAGTGAAATTAATTGATCCATACAATCGGATATACATTTTATTGGTCCAGCTGTTCAACTACATAGAACTATTTATAAAACTTTTACAAAATGCTCAACGCTTCGTAATTGGGAGACCCTTCGTGTTCCATAGTCCCATTTTAAAACGTAAAGAAGATACAAGTTTCGTGAACGTCGGTTCGCATCAAGCCTTTCACAAGAAAGAATTATACAACGTGTATGTGTATGTATATGTGTACATCATTTATCAAAGAGAATCCTTCGAAATACACCTAAATAAGAATCTCGGGATAGTCGATGTCCAAGTGACTTTTCATCTCGAAGTCTATCGTAATTGTGCAAATACTTGTTGGCAAATCTTTCTTTTTTTTATTTCGAAACTTCTAATACCGTCAGTCTATAGTTCGCAGTGAACAGTCAATTCTCTTTTATTACACGTTTCTTTGCAGTCTCACAACCCTTTCGCTACTCCGCCATTTTACAAGGCTTTCATGCTCTTTTCTTAAATTAGCTTTCACACTTTCTTTAACTAGCTTTTACGCTCTCTTCTTTAATTAGCTTTCTTCAGCTAGCTTTTCCTCTTTAAATGACAAGCTTTGAAAGAGGTAAAATTTTGAAGATTTCAATTATTTATAATGGTAGCGAAAGGGTTCACAATATGTTCGTATATCATCCTCTTAAGCGTACATTTAGTCACGTTATAAATAAAAATAGTGAGTACACGAAATTGGGGAAAAAGTGGTCTATCGTCTTAAAAATCGGTCTAAGTCACTACGAGGTACAAAACTCGTTTTCTTGAAAATCTGCTCTAGTGACTATCAAAGTACCCTAAGACAGGTCACTTCCGGAAATTCGAAAAGATTAAAAAAGACTCTGGTCAAGATCGGTGCTAAGAAGGGTACATGCTCTTTAAAAAGAAGCTTACGTTTTTAATTATCTAGAGTCTTCAAGAATCTCAAAACTGTTAACACTAAATCTACCAGTCTACTTCTAAATTAAAAACGAACTTAAAAAACACAAATAATAATATTTAAATTAAAGTATACATTAATTCATCTCCACAAAAATTGACATAACTTTAAAAATCAATAAAATGACATTAAAAAATGTTAGAACTTAAGATAAAAATTTATAAAATGATTATTTAGTTTGGTAGTTTTAGTGTTGATTCCAAAAATTCTCGTCCGAGAAATATATTATTTCTATTCGAACACGATTTTGGAAACCTCGTCGGTTTATCGATCGAAATGCGGTAAATCGTCGAAAAAACACGTGTACGCGATTAATTAATCCTACAGTGAATCGGTTGGTTCGTGAATTAATTTACGTCTCCATGGAATATTACATTTAGATCGTGAGTGCATCAGAGCAGCGATATTCTATAAAAATTGGCAGTATACAAACAATTCACCATTGAGAATTAAGGAATAGTGTCTTTAAACGTTTCTGGGATTTTTAAGATCAGCTATGACATTGATCCTTTGTACACAATTTTCTTTTCTCTACTTAGAAAATCTGTGTGTAGAAATTATATTTAGAGTCTCGCAGTTGTATCTCGAATTTGGAGGTAAAAGAAGACATTGTTTTTGTTGGAAATTGTTCAAAAATTATAGGAAAGACGGAAAGACTGTTGCGGTAAGGTTTATGTGGAGAAAATGGCGGAGGAGGAGAAAATGGCAGCGGAGAAGTGGAGGTTATAGGGATTAGAGTAGTGTGGTGATTTGAAAGATCAGAATTTGGGAATTTAAGGATTTGGGGGATTTGGAAATTTAGGGATTCGGAAATATTAGAATTTGGGAATTTAGGGATTTGGAAATTTTGGGATTCGGAAATATTAGAATTTGGAAATTTAGGGATTCGGAAATATTAGAATTTGGCAATTTTGGGATTCGGAAATATTAGAATTTGGAAATTTAGGGATTTGAAAATTTTGGGATTCGGAAATATTAGAATTTGGAAATTTTGGGATTTGGAAATTTTGGGATTCGGAAATATTAGAATTTGGGAATTTAGGGATTTGGAAATTTTGGGATTCGGAAATATTAGAATTTGGGAATTTAGGGATTTGGAAATTTTGGGATTCGGAAATATTAGAATTTGGCAATTTTGGGATTCGGAAATATTAGAATTTGGCAATTTTGGGGTTTGGAAATTTAGGGATTCGGAAATATTAGAATTTGGAAATTGTGGGATTCGGAAATATTAGAATTTGGAAATTTAGGGATTCGGAAATATTAGAATTTGGAAATTGTGGGATTCGGAAATATTAGAATTTGAAAATTTAGGGATTCGGAAATATTAGAATTTGGAAATTGTGGGATTCGGAAATATCCAAATTTGGAAATATAGAAATTTGAAAATATCCCAATTCGGAAATATGGAAATTTGGAAATCCCCAAATTCGGAAAAATAGAAATTTGGAACCTTGCACTTTCAAAAATTCACAAATTCGAGATTTCCCAAATTTGAAAAATATCCACCTAACTTTCCAACTGAAATTCCTCCAACTCGAAAATTCCCAAATTCTCAAACTTCCAAAAAGGAATATTACAGTACTCTGTTATATCAAATACAGTAGCAGTCCGTTGCAGAAATATCTATAAAAATCCGAGATAAAGTGAACTACGAAATATTTGTTACACAGTGTACGATCTCTTTCGAAGCTGTTTTTGAAGTCTGTTTCTCTTTGTTCGAACATTTGAAAAGAGTTACACTTGTCCTCTCTAATAGACACTATAATTGAACTTTCGAGTGTATATGCACGAATTACAGGGGATTTTTCGAGACGAGAGTCTTTTTGATTAATTGTTTTTGTTCTCTTACAGATTACAATATGCGTATATTATTTCAATAATTGTTCCTAAGTTGTACTTACTTTCCAGGTTTCTACGTACTGTATATTTTTGTGTTGGTGCAAAAATAATTGCGGTGTTATTAATAACAAAATTTACAATTTATTCAAAATGAAGGTTATTGAAGATATTATTTGAAAATTAATAGTATGTTTAATTAATTAATATATTTAATATTGGAATAACATTTAGGGTCTCCTCCTATATTTGTAAAAGTAAATTTATCTTTTTTATAATTTTTCAAGGGTAGATTTTATATTTTGTTGTTTTGAGGGCGACATGTAATGTTATTTGGGTTTGAAAGTATGGAAGGATATAAATTATTATCAAAGCAACTTTCAATAGTTAAGAAAGATTTATATGAATGAATTTATGACGCTTGGGATTTTACGGTGGTTGATTTTTGGAATTTGGGAGGAGGGAATTTTGAAATTTTGGAATTTTGGAAATGTGGGATTTGGGAAATTTGGAATTCGGGAGAATTGGAAGTTGGGAAATTTGGAATTTGGGAAATTTGGAATTCGGGAAATTTGAAATTCGGGAGAATTGGAAGTTGGGAAATTTGGAATTTGGGAGAATTGGAAGTTGGGAAATTTGGAACTTGGGAAATTTAGTATTTGGGAAATTTGGAATGTGGGAAATTTGGAATTCGGGAAATTTGGAATTTGGGAGAATTGGAAGTTGGGAAATTTAGAAATTGGGAAATTTAGTATTTGGGAAATTTGGAATTCGGGAAATTTGGAATTTGGGACATTTGGAATTTAGGAAATTTGGAATTTGGAAAATTTAGAATACGGGAGAATTGGAAGTTGGGAAATTTGGAATTTGGGAAATTTGGGATTCGGGAGAATAGGAATTTGGGAAATTTAGAATTCGGGAAATTTGGGAAAGTCACACAATTAATAGTAGAAACAACCCCGCAATTATTTCTGCACAAACCGAGTGAACCAAAACGTCTAACAATTCGTGCGACGAACAAAGACGAAGACCAGCTCCGTCTCCTATACATATATCTTCCACTCTAAAAACTTAAAACTTCCAATTTTTTTTTTTTCAATCTTTTCCCTCGACTTAAGTACCTAAGTGTTATCTTGTGAGCACACACGTGAGGGAAATATCGATTCATCCGTGATCACAGCGAAAAGACACTAATCGTTAAAAGATTTACAGTTACTTTCGATGCAGGTTCATTTCCTAGCGATAACTAAACTTAACGTGCAAATTAACGTAGAATAGATACTTCCCTCGTAATAACATCGTAACTAAGAAAATCATTTAACACGAATAACGTATTTCCCTAGCTTACTTCAATTATAGATCAGATAGACTATATATAAATTCCATTTACATTTTATTAATAGCATTTCTTCGATAATTGCCGAAGAACATAAAACCTCTTCATGATACGTCAACAGTCTATGATTCGTTTCCCTGAACACTCATTAGTCATCTTTCGTCTTTTGATTTTTATTATTATTTTGATTAACATCGTAGCTTATTATTTAATCATTCAGGAGCCTTTTCTTGATATTTTTTAGTGAAAAGGTATTTTGATTTACTCATTGCGATCACAGTTTACGAGTCTCTTTTTTATATGCAAAATATAAAAAAGGTTTGTTTTTTTTTAAATATTTTATATGTATATATTTAAGCAGGTAAAATAAATGAAACAATCTGTATATTCTCTACTAATCATTTTGCAAATGTTTTTTGATTAATGTTCATATTATCATAAATAAACAATGAGTCACTACAATATGAATTTATTGAAATGAACAAAACACCCCTTCTTTACTAATAAAATGTCTAAAACTGCTTCTCGCCAAATGTTCAAATTGCCATAAATAAAATAAAAATCATTATAATATGAATTTATTAAAATAAACAAAACACCCCATCTTTACTAATAAAATATACAAAACTGCTTCTTGCCAAATGTTCAAATTACCATAAATAAAATAAAAATCATTACATTATAAATTTATTAAAATAAACAAAACACTTCTTGTTTACTAATAAAATATATAAAACTGCTTTTTGACAAATGTTCATATTACAACAAATATAATAAAAATTATTACAATATGAATTTATTAAAATGAACAGAACACCCCATCTTTACTAATAAAATATATAAAACTGTTCCTTGACAAATGTTCATATCACCAAAAATTAAATAAAAATCAATGCAATATAACAATCTGCCAAAGCTCATGATTCTAAGGTCAGGACATACTTCAAGTAGAAATATAATAAACTGATTGATGTTAAAAAATGAAAGATAAATGAAACGTCTATACATTCATCTGTGATGACTACAATATCAAGTCATTACAATAATTGATCAAACTTCATGAATATACAATATCCAAGTAATTACATTATATACAATATCCAAGTGATAAATACTATATCCAAGCAATAACATAATTGAAGACGCATATAAAATTTGAATCTTCAAGATCTGAATTTGCTGAACGTATCAGTAAAATCTTAAAAATGAACAAAATCGTTAAAATAAATAAAACCTAACCAACAATAGTCCAAGTAATTATTATTATATTTCACACAATATAGTAACTATTTTGCATATAAGAAAATAGACTCCTGCATGATAGAAAAGCATCTGAAAACGCATAGAGTGAGGCGCGAAGGTTTCCGTTCGATTGGCGCTTGTGTCGCGTTCATCCATCCACTTCCGGTTCGCGTTGCAGTCAAACGTCCGGAACGATCTGGCAAACACCGAGGATCGGTGTTAAATTCGAAATTTGCCGGTAGTCGAACGCGATCATGGTAACTCGACCGCTCGTAATCTTATACGCGACCATGTTGACACGCATCGTTGGCCAGGCATCTGGCAATCGGTCCATCTAGCGACGCGGCTCAATGGAATTTCCGATCATGCGAGATTTCACCGTCAACCATGGTGTGCACGCGCGTGTGTACAACGTAACACCACCGCGATAATAGCACCCCGCATTGTTCACGGTTATTCCGTGCACAAAAGATCGCTTCGATTAACCGAGCCAGACCCTGCCAGGGATTATGCAGTTTCCACGAAACCGTGCGATAATTGTCGAATTTTAGAGAGCGATATTAACCTTAATGGGCTTCTATGGGTATAGCGCTTCGGTAATGAGCTTTGGTTTTAACGGGTACTGGAATTCTTTTTTCAGTCGCCGAACAGTATCGACTAAAAACTCTCGTGACGTTTTCTAATTCTCGAGTTTCCGGAATGCTCTACGTGCTCGGAATACCACATCGATTTGCCATTTGTCTAAGTTCGGGACCGTAATTGTTATGCCGGGGATAAATAAAACACGACAGTGGATAAAGGAATGATCTGTAGGAACGTCTTATCAAGATTTCTTCGTCTTTTACGTTTCCGTGAAGGATATCGCTCGTAAAGGACCTCCATCGTAAAGTCTCTCGTTCTTTCTCGTCCTCGAGTAGGAAATTTCATGAACGCTTACGACTGTTCGTAAAAGGTGAACCAAACAGGGACAACAACAACAACCGCTGTGTACTTCGACATCTAATCACAGCTAACAAATATCACGGAATTTTCCTAGATTATCTCAAAGCAATCACGGAATTAGACGCTGGTGGTGATCTGCTCGATCACCGTGACGTCGCGGTGGCGTCTGGGTCGACTCCTGTACGAGTCCTGGTGACTCAGACCCTCCGGGACGCTCTTGCTGGGTCTCAGAGGCCCGTAGAACTGTGGTTGATAGTAATGATCGGCAGTGTGCATCCTCTCCATCTCTCTCTCGCGGAGGTTCTCCTCGACGTCCAGGGGCACGTGAAGGGACTGGGACTTCGGCAACCTTGGCCTGGGTGGCGGTGGACAGGCACATGGCGGTGGCACGTTCACGCTGGACAAATGTGACCCTGGCAAAACTGGCGACGCTGGCTGTCGACCCCAACCAACCAAGAAAAGTAACGCTGCACCGCACAAGGAACTTAAAGTGCACGCGTAGTAACCCACCCTTGGGCTGTTCGCGTTCATGTAACCTGAAATTCATTTGCTCACATTAACATAATTATGTTATTCCAAATTTTTTCATAGAATGTATAATGGTAAATGTTTCAAACATATGTGGTATATGTGTACGTGTAATGGTATATGTTTCAAAATAGTTACTTAAAGTTCATATCAATTAAGGTCACTCGAGGTCAAGAAATTAGGAATTATATATCTTGTACATATTATTAGATGATCTTACATCTGACATACAGCTGTATAATCATATGTGTATATGTGTATGTGTAATGGTATATGTTTCAAAACAGATACTTTAAGTTCAAGGTTAATCAAGGTCACTCGAGGTCAAGAAATTGGGAATATCTTGTACATATTATTAGATGATCTTACGTTTGACATACAGCTGTATGTACCATATGTGATTGCTTCATTTTACACAGCAAATGTATATTGTATTATATGCATGTGCATCACATATGGTATCGATATACGACTCACAATGACATATTGTCAGTTCTATATGAAATGTAAAGACGCAAAATGTTTGTAAATCTCGAAACCAACCACCTCAAAGAACTCCTCAGGTTTTTATATGTATGTGCATCACATATTGTATGTGTTGTGGTATGTCACATATGGTATATCGACTCACAATGTCACATTGTCAGTTCTATATGAAATATAAAAAGCCAAAATGTTTGTAAATCTTGAAACCAACTACCTCAAAGAACTCCTCATGTTTTTATATGTATGTGCATCACATATGGTATGTATTATGTTATATCACATATATGGTATATCGAAAATATCTCACAATGTCACATTGTCTATATGAAATGTAAAGTGTCAAAATGTTTGTAAATCTCAAAACCAACTCAAAGAACTCTCCATGTTTTCGCAAATGAAGTTTATGTACCAACCTAATCTACGTCACCTAAGCACACACCCGCATTGATCTAACAGCATGAAACTGCGAAGCGTGTGCTTGACGTGAAAAACAACAAACAAACGAACGGACACGTTTGAGTTCGGGCTACTTTGAAAGAACAACATCTCCAAGCAGCGAAGCATAGCAAAGGATCGCGATGTCATCGGTACTTGTCCTGGAAGCCGCGTACACGCTCTAAAGTCTGCACGGAGACTGTCAGGCAACGAATAAAAGCGATTTACCAGTAAGAGGAACTCCGAGAAGAATAGGTAGAGCTTCCGCAGCTTGCACGAGCGCCCAGGATCGTGCGAAGTGTCTCGCCCTCAGTCTTTCGAGAGCCAGCATTTTCAGAGAATAAAGAGCGCCGCCGAGGGAGGCGCCGTAGAGTCCGGACGCCAACACCAAACCATGGTAACCCTGTACGCTGCCCAGAGCCACCTGCGCTATAGCTGTTTAAGAGAAAATTGACGGCTCAGTTTGGTGGTAATTATTTGGGGTGTTGGGATTTTGGGGATGTTGAGGGATATAGAGTATTAGTGATGGGCTGAGGTGCATAGGTTATAGGGAAATAGGTACATATTGTATGTAGGTATATGGGGAGTATGTGTATGTTTGAGTAGGACTGAAAATTTAGGTCACATTTGGGGGATGTTAGAGATAAGTGTTTTTCCAAAATTCCAAATTTCCCAAATTCTAAATTTTCCGAATTCTAAATTTCCCAAATTCCCATTCTCCTGAATTCCAAATTTCCCGAATTCTCAATTTCCCAAATTCCAATTCTTCCGAATTCCAATACTGCCGAATTCCAAATTTTTCAAATTCCAAATTTCCCGAATTCTAAATTTCCCAACTTCCAAATTTCCCGAATACTAAATTTCCTAAATTCCAATTCTCCCAAATTCTAAATTTCCCAAATTCCAAATTTCCCGAATTCCAATTCTCCCGAATTCTAAATTTCCCAAATTCCAATTCTCCCGAATTCTAAATTTCCAAAATCCCAAATTCCCCAAATCCCAAATTCCCCAAATCCCAAATTCCCCAAATCCCAAATTCCCCAAATCCCAAATTCCTCAAATCCCAAATTCCCCAAATCCCTAATTTCCCAAAACCCAAATTCCCCAAATCCGAAATTCCCCAAATCCCGAATTCCCCAAATCCCAAATTCTCCAACTCCCAAATTCCCTAAATCCCAAATTCCTCAAATCCCAAATTCCCCAAATTCTCCAAATCCCTAATTCCCAAAATCCTAAATTCCCCAAATCCCAAATTCCCCAAATTCCAAAATTCCAAAAATTCCAAAATCCCACTATTCCACTCAAAATTTCAAAAATTCCCTCCTCCCAAATCCCAAAAATCCCCCAAAACAAAAATCAACCCCCACAAAATCCCAAGCGTCGAAAATTCACTCATATAATCCAAAGCTCGCTAACACAATACCCGTTTAAAACAGAAATTCTCTAGAAATGTCTGTTAAAATCAGTTTAACGAACGAGCAAAGTGTTAGAGCGCATTTAGAAAGGATTCAGAATTCCATTTCGGCAGCAGTGATGGTCCACGTGGTTGCTGGATATAAACGCACGATGAACACGGGTATATCTAGTATGGACGTTTGAAGATTGCCATTTATATTTCAACGTGGGAGAGTAGCTGCACAACGAAGCCCCAGTTTATTTCGTAATCCTCTTACGGTGCACGGTCATTAGCGCACACCGGAAATAAAGCAATGAAACAGTGTTCTGTTGCCCGTTAAGCCTACATAACTCCGTATCAATGATAGCTCGTTCGTAATTAATACGTCGAATATCGATGCGAGACCTATCGATTTCTCTCCTGCCTTTCAGGCGCTTCGATTAATATATTTACGAAACGTATCATCGCTGTAGGTCATTAAACTCCGCAAATTAAATTTTAATCTTTTTTTCAGGAATGTAGATCATTTAATTTTCTCGGAGATATTTTTTATGCCGGGTTGCGAATGTAAAAATTTTTAATTGAAATGCTTGTTGAAATTTCATAAAGCTATTTTATCTCATATGTTATATTTAATGTTTGTATTATATCATTTTTCTGTCTATGTCATAATTTTTTTATTATTAATTGTTATCTGTTTCGCTATGTTTATATATCACGTCTGTATCTGCAGATTTAGTTTTGTTTAAAAAATATTTCATTCAAGTTGTTTTACGATGACTATGAATAATTTTTGGAATGAAGCGGGTTAATCGAAGAGTTACTTTTAAGCTGGCGTTAAAATTTGTTGTCAAATGAGAGACGATGTTAAAGTTTAACTCCTGACAATTTGTCAGTGTCTAAGACTCTGTAGCGAAGGATCCGATGATAAATTGAATGTGGAACAAGTCAGGGTGGGTCTTTTTCTATGGCGATTTTAATTCCCTTGAGGGTGAAGGACTCGGCAAACTAGTCGAGATAATGAGGTAGGTGAAAGACTACGACGCGAAGACAAAGATGTTGAGGACCAGTTAAGAATGAGACGAGAATGATGATGAAACAGAGAGTCTGAGATGCGATGATGATGACATCTAACGCGACGCTGAGACAAAGAGCGTGAAAATGAAAAAGTACGTCCATTAGAGCGAACACGTTTAATGTGCCGAATATTGCGACCGTCTCGCTGAATCATGAATTTAATATAGTGGAGACGTTTAAACGCTAATTATAATGTTCTGGAAATTTGATAATTGAATGGTGAATCGAATGAAGCTGAAAGTGAATAAAATTGGAAGATGCAAAATTTGACAATTATGAGGTGAAAAATTTGAAAATTGTAAAATGGAAAATTTGGAAATTGTAAAATTAAAAAATGTTGTTGTTTGAATAACATTCTGAATAGAATATCGTGAGCTTCTCTTCAAGAATTGAATAAAATTGAAAGATAAAAAACTTGAGAACTGAAATATGAACTGAATGAAATTGAAAAATAGACAAATTTAAGAATTGAAGAATTGAAGAATTGAAAAATTGAAACTTTGAAGAAGTAAAATCTTGAAAAATTGAAATCTTAAAAAATTGGTACCTTGAAGAATTGGAACCTTGAAAAATTAAAAACTTAAAAAATTGAAAAATTGAAAACTTGAAAACTTGAAAACTTAAAAACTTGAAGACTTGAAAACTTGAAAACCTGAAAACTTGAAAACTTGAAAACTTGAAAACTTGAAGACTTGAAAACTTGAAAACCTGAAAACTTAAAAAATTGAAAACGACAAAAATTCAAAAAACACCCATCCGAATAATCTCCGCAATATTTGCATCAATGTTTCGATCTCCGCACAAAATTCTGGTGATATAAAGTATGCGAAAGATAAAATGAAAATAAATGTTGAACTTCAATTTCTCGTTAACGCCATTGTCTATTTTATTTTGTCTTATCAGCAACGCCATATATTTATGAAATTCGAAAATTTCAGTGGATTTTGGTTGTCGAATAAAACCCGGAAGACAATTTATCGCTTGATTACGATATTCACGTATCCCGAAATTTTGGGCGTTTTCATTAGAAATCGATCGTTATCGCTGCTGCTTTATCATCGATAAATGTTTTCTGATTTAAACACCCTATACAATCGCGTGTTCGACAATGGCGCTGTTATAACAATGTGAATTGGTAAAAATTTCGGTGCGAATAAATGACTTCATTGTGTCAATTCAATACAGTATAATGCGATTGAAATGGTTGATGTAAAAAATGTTTTGCAATTTTTTAAGAGACATATATTATTATTTTTATTGTTTATATTCGTAGTTACGCGTGTATGTACACAATTAAACTTGTCTCTAATTTTTATCGAGGTTGATGAAAATAAAACTTTGTTATGTATAATTTAAACTGTGTGCGAAGTTTATAATTATATTATACGAACCAAAAAATCTATAGTAAATCAATTTTCACTTGGCTGATGAAAATTGAATTTTGTTACACAATTTAAGCAAAATAATTTAAATATCGTAATTTTTGTATTTTCCAATTCCTAAATTTCCCAATTCCACATTCTGCAATTCCAGATTCTTTAATTCCATATTCCCCAATTCCACATTCTCCAATTCCACATTCCCCAATTCCTAAATTTCCAAATTCCACATTCTCCAATTCCTAAATTTCCCAACTCCACATTCCCCAATTCCTAAATTTCCCAATTCCTAAATTTCCCAATTCCACATTCCCCAATTCCACATTCCCCAATTCCACATTCCCCAATTCCACATTCCTCAATTCCACATTCCTCAATTCCTAAATTTCCAAATTCCACATTCTCCAATTCCTAAATTTCCCAACTTCACATTCCCCAATTCCTAAATTTCCCAATTCCACATTAACCAATTCTTAAGTTTCCAAATTCCACATTATCCATTTCCTAAGTTTCCAAATTCCACATTATCCATTTCCTAAGTTTCCAAATTCTACATTCCCCAATTCCTAAATTTCCCAACTCCACATTCCCCAATTCCTAAATTTCCTAATACCACATTAACCAATTCCTAACTTTCCACATTCCACATTCCCAACTTCCACATTCCCCAAAGTAACTGTAAATATTTTAAAAACAAAAAAAGTGATCCATGAAGTACTAATTTTTACTTGCTCCTGTCGCAGAATTTAAACCATGTACAAAATACATAGCTACATTATTTCACGAACAAAAAAGTAATCTACCATGAAGAAGCTTATACTAGATTAAACTTTGTCACATAATTTGAAGCACGAGTGAAACTTGTAATCACATTATTTTCCGCGAAAAAGTTTATGATGGAGATTTTCAATTAAACGTTAATAGTAACCGAAATTAATATCTAAATGCATTTTATTCAAGGTAAATTAGAATTTTCTCGAAATGCCACGAAATGCATTCATTCTTGTCTCATTAGAAGACGAACGAAATACGCAGCGAAACTCTTTTTCCCTGGATAGTTTATCTGGCGGGTGAATAGTAGTGCCAGCAGCAAACTCGATCCAACAGGACAGGGATAAGCAGCTTTTTGGGCTTGGGACTTCTCGGTTGTATATTTAGCTCTTGGTTGTCAGCTCTCCTTTTCCGTCGTGAAAAAGGGACGCTCTGCGTATCGCGAGCTCACGTTTGCGTGTATACGTAGCCTGAAAATACGCTTCTCTACTGATTACGAGTTACGTTCCATGGAATTTTTGCTCGCACGTTTTGCGTATTAACCCTTGTTTCAACTCGTCGACGTCGCTTCCACGTTGTCCCGCGCTCGTCCAGGTATTAGTCACGTTTTAAATTCTAACAATTCAACTTTTATCTGACATCGCCGGTGAATCATTATCTTTGCCACCACTTTTTACCTATTTTCTACTCTCGTAATTATCTCGTTGCATAAAGAGAATTTTTGTATACTCTTATCTGTTCATTTTTTTTTTTATAAATTCTTAACAATTTTCTTTTTTTATAAATTCTTAATAATTTTCTTTTTTTTATAAATTCTTAGCAATTTATTATTTTTTATTAATTTTTATTATTTCTTTTTTCTTATTAATTTTCATAATTTCATTTTTTACTAATTCTTGTCATTTTCTTTTATTATAAATTTTTAGAAATTCATATTTTTATAAATATTTAGTAATTCATTTCTTTTTTGTTAGTTCTTATTATTTTATTTCTTTTATAATTTCTTAGCAATTTTTTTTTTTGTTATTTCTTATTATTTCATTTCTTTTTATTAATTCTAATAATTTCATTTTTTTACTAATTTTTATTGCTTCATCTTTTTTATTAATTCTCATAATTTCATTTTTTTTTGTTAATTCATATCATTTTATTTTTTTATAAATCCTTATCATTTCATTTTTTTTATAAATTCTCAGCAATTAATTTTTTTTATAAATTCATGACAGGAAAGTCATACACAGCGACTTACTACAAAGTGGCTGATCAAGAATTCTATAAAAATAATGGTCAAGTTTGAACCATGTAAAGTCTGTTAGAATTTGATGACAGATATATTAAAACAAATACAAGCAAAATATTTCAACCTCACCAATCGCAACACGTTGAATAATTAATTCAGCAGACTACTCGTTATCTATATTCCATGATCGACCAGCAATCCAATTAAAATCAACCGCACCAAAAAAAAAAATATATATTCGCAGATTTGACTGGCGACAAGGATTGCGATAGATAAATCGGTTGATCATTTTATCCCGATAAGAAAATCGCGTGGAGAACGGGTCCGATTCATCGGGGTGAGTTTTAAATGCGCTTCCTCTGTCCAGAGGCAACCCCATTAACGATTGCAGGCCTTCTATCCGCGATATTCGCCTCCGTGGCCAAAGGTAAAGAACACCGGGACGAAGGGATGGAAAGGGGTGGCGAAGTATCAGGGTAGAGACAGGGTGGCTCGGGACAGAATGGAAAATACTTTGTGTCGGGAACTCTAGTCAAGCCGAGGGTAAGCCAGCTGAATGAGGGGCAAAGACGTGTATACGGCTGACACTCGAAGAGCTCGACAGCTTCAAAAGGGTGATAGAGCCTTGGTAGGGGTAGAGAAAGTCTACCACCGACTTGAATGAGGGCTATACGTTTAGAAACCTCAGGGCCGAACCTCGCTGAGACCATAACACGCGATGGACAGAAAGCTAACTGTTATAGCTATTATCACTTTTTGTGATTTTGGGGGTGGTTGATGGTGATAAGGGATTTTTTATTGTTTAGGGAGGATGGGGTGAATTTATCGTTTCCAACTTCCAAGTTAAGTAAGACTCAAATTTCCAATTTCTATGTTCTCCAATTCCTAAATTTCCCAATTCCACATTCTCCAATTCCGCATTTCCCAGTTCCACATTCCCCAATTCCATATTTCCCAGTTCCACATTCCCCAATTCCTAATTTTCCAAATTCCACATTCCCCAGTTCCACGTCTCCCACTTCCACATTCCCTAATTCCTAAATTTCTAAATTCCACATTCTGCAATTCCACAGTTCTCAATTCCTAAATTTCCAAATTCCACATTTCCCAATTCCACATTTCCCAATTCCACATTCCCCAATTCCTAAGTTTCCAAATTCCACATTCCCCAATTCCTAAATTTCCCAACTCCACATTCTCCAATTCCACATTCGCCAATTCCTAATTTTCCAAATTCCACACTCTCCAGTTCCTAAATTTCTCAACTCCACATTCTCCAGTTCCACGTTCCCCAATTCCATATTCCCCAATTCCTAAATTCTTAAATTCCACATTCTGCAATTCCTAAGTTTCCAAATTCCACATTTTCCATTTCCTAAGTTTCCAAATTCTACAGTCTACAATTCCTAAGTTTCCAAATTTCACATTCTCGAATTCATAAGTTTCCACATTCCACATTCCCCAATTCCTAAATTTCCACATTTCACATTCCCAAATCCCACATTCCCCAGTTCCTAAATTTCCATATTCCACCTTCCCAAATTCCACATTCCTAACTTCCACATTCCCCAATGCCTAAATTTCCAAATCTCACGTTTCCAACTTCCACATTCCCCATTTACAAAACTAGCAAATTCCGAAATTTCCACATTCTCATATCGTCACATTAACTCCCTATTTCTCTCTCAAAAATCAGTCTACTGTATCTAATTGTAGATGTATCTAGTGACTAATTATAGACCTATCTACCGAGCCTGACCTAACTTTCCTATCTCCAACCTTCCTATCTCTCTTCATACTCCAAAAAAAATTTACTGAACCTTTTAAAACGTCATATATTATAACAAATATTTGTTTGAACAAAATTTTCAATACTCCCCGGAAATATTACTTCTCCAAATCGTAGCTAGCCAATTCCAGTTAGCCAACGTACTCTGGGATATACAAGGCCACAATTTGATGTATACTAACCAACTCCTAGAAGTGCTGCCTGGCAGAGGTATTGCCTGGACACCAGACACTGTGCAGATGGTCTAGCGGTTACAACTCCCCAAGCCGCACAACCGAGAGCTGCTGCCAAACCCAAGCAAGTCTGCAAAAGCACCACAGCACTGGCCTCCAAACCGTCTTTGTGGCTCTGCAAGGCCTGAAATGGACGTTGCTCGTTACAATATTGTTGATGAAAGTGGAGGAGTAAAAAAGTGACGGAAGACATTAATTGAGCAAAATCAGTTTGATGATCTTATGGTATAGGGAGGTTGCGTTAAGTGATCGTTAATATCACTCGGTAAGTGATCGAGTATTTTTGGTTAGACTAATCAGTCTAAGTTTAGTCTTATCAGTTTAAACTGATAAGAGGTAGAAAGAAAAATTGTGTAGATAAGTGGTTTCTTTTGGAGCAATATTGATGGAATCAGTTTTTATTTGTTTTGTTAGTTGGAAGAAATGAAAGATATGTGTGCACATGTTTGTAGTATGATGATAGAATTGTGAGTTTGTGGTGTATTGTAAAATACATAGATATTTAGTCAGAGATATTTGTGACTACAGTGATCAATGTACAATGTTTCTTTGTTTTCGTTGGAAGTTTGTTCGTCGAAATCAATTAACTCTCGCCGTAACTGATCGCGCTCAGTCGCGACGGTGCTGAGTTAACGCGAGTCTACCGCGTTTGTAAGAAAATAATGAAGTTGCCTGCAACTAATTGCTACTTGTAACATCATAATAACCTTGCTAACTACCTTGCTACAAATATATTACATATCTTTCACAAATAGTCAAGAATTATTAATCATAATAATTCTTGCTGTATTTCATCGCTCATGATTATTCTATCTAATAACCAATACATGCCATTATTTCTATTATTATTCAATTATTATGTCAATTATCTCGTCATTAAGTTACATACGATGATTCGACCCTTTAGCTCAACTTCCTCGTTAAACGTTATAATCTCACAAGGTGCATACAAAGGTCTCCGAAGGTCACCTAGATGCAGATTGACCTAGACCATTACACTCGAGTGTTATTAAGTCCTTGAGAGACACTTATCTGACCCAGGTTGCAGAAAAAGGTCGCGTGTTAATTTTCACCCCGTGCGGACCTCACTATGCAAAACATGATACTACTAAAATGGCTGGCAAAAAATCGAGCCACACTTGTCACTCTCCTGAATGGCGCCTTGGGGAGCTTTTACGGACTCGCTCTTTCATTCATTTTCTTCTTCGTGTACAGTCGACAACAAATCTGGTTTCCATCGGAGTAAGCCTTCCATAAGAATTTGGGATTTGGGGATCTACGGAAGTGGTAATCTACGGATTTGGGGGAGTAGGAGTATGGAGATCTTAGGATTTGGGGATGTAGATGCGGGAGATTTAGGGAGTTGGAGGCGGAGGAATTCAGGAAACTTGGAATTTGGAGGTTTAGGGAGTTAGGGAGCTGGAAAGTTGGGAAAATTGGGATTTGAGGGTGTTGGGATGGAGTTTGGGTTCTTGGAGATTTGGGAATTTGGGGGCGTAGGGATTTGGGGATTTAGGAATTGGGAGATCTAGAAATTCGGGGATCTAGGAATTTGGAAACGTAGGAATTTGATAATCTTGGGATTTGGTGATCCAGGAATTTAAGGGTGCAGAAATTTGGTAACCTTGGAATTTGGGGGCGTAGGAATTTGATAATCTTGGGATTTGGCGATCCAGGAATTTGGGGGCGTAGAAATTTGGTAACCTTGGAATTTGGGGGCGTAGGAATTTGATAACCTTGAGATTTGGCGATCCAAGAATTCGGAGGCGTAGGATTTTAATGACCTTGGGACTTGGGAATGTAGGAATTTGGTGACCTTAGAATTTATGAATGCACAAATATATTAATTTAGGAATTTGCAAACTTGAAATTTGGAGATGTAGGTATGTGGATATATCACTATCTGGAGATCCAGATATCTGGGGACCCAAGGATCTAGAATTTCTAAAATTTATCACTCCGCTAACTTAAAACTCCCATAAATTGTAGACCCCATTCTAACATTTAAATAACATAATTTCTATCTTGATAACACAGAAATTTAAGTATTTAGTAATCTCTACACACTCCCATCCAACTCAAAGTCCACATCATCGCCATACAACTTCCATAAATGCATCCATACAATAGTTTGTACCGCATCAAACTATTCAACGTGTTCCAACATTCGTTGTTACCAAAACCTAGAAAAGTGATTTACTAGAAAAGCTTACACAGCCTCAAGTTTCATCGTGTACCCAAACGAGTTGGTCACACAATATCGAGTTGACCCGCCACCGTGCAGATTGGCTGCAACTAGGAAACACCGTGCAACGTATAACCAGGGTCAGTCTCGATTATGTGTTTGTAAACCGTTCAACTTTGTTCAGACTTTGTTGGATAACGAAGTTGACAACTGTGACCTTCTATATTATCCTCCTTGCAACTGCAGAGAACTCATGCTCGTGGCAGTTTAGGGATTCCGGGGATAGAGCTGCTTTTGAAGCGGCTCATGTCGGATCTTTGAGGCGCCGGGGGCTTGTCATTTCAATTTTGCAATTAGACCGTGGAAATACCTGGTTAAATGCTGGATATAATTTGAGGATCATAATTTGGTGGGCAAAATTTTAGAAATTAAGGAAAGATTTGTGGGATGTGTGAGGACTTTTCTTTCAGCCATTATGTGACAGCTTTTTCTTTTTTTTTTAAATTTTGTTTGGCAAGGTATTTCACTTTGTGATGTTTTTAAACAAATCTTGTGGATGTAGGATGGCTAATAGTTATGAGGTAACAAGGTAATAAGGCAACGGTGATTTATGAAGATTCAATGGTGTTAATTTAAAGAGAATGTATAAGGTATACTTATGAAAAGTCTGAACATCAGATTTTGTCACCCAACTATTTCTGTTGCATCAATTTTTTGTTCACAAAATTTTTTACTTACTGCAAATTAATATACTACATACTACAAATTAATGCTACCTAATATTACATACTACATAATACTACATACTACCACGCGTAGTATTACCACGCTTAGAAATTACGACGTGTTGTATTACCACGCGTAGTATTACCACGCTTGGAAACTGCCATGCGTTGCATTACCACGCTTGGAATTTACCACGTGTCATATTCCCTCGCTTAGAAATTACGACGCGTAGTATTACCACGCTTGGCATTTACCACGCGTCATATTACCACGCTTAGAAATTATGACGCGTAGTATTACCACGCTTGGAATTTACCATGCGTAGTATTACCACGCTTAGAAATTATGACGCGTAGTATTACCACGCTTGGAATTTACCATGCGTAGTATTACCACGCTTGGAATTTACCACGCGTAGTATTACCACGCTTGGAAACTTCCATGCGTTGTATTACCACGCTTGGAATTTACCACGTGTCATATTCTCACGCTTAGAAATTACGACGCGTAGTATTACCACACTTGGTATATACCACGCGTCATATTACCACGCATTGTGTTCCCACGCGTTGCATTACCACGCGTCATATTCCCACGCTTAGAAATTACGACGCGTAGTATTACCACGCTTGGAGTTTACCACGCGTAGTATTACCACGCTTGGAATTTACCACGCATAGTATTACCACGCTTGGAAACTACCATGCGTTGCATTACCACGCTTGGAATTTACCACGCGTCATATTACCACGCATCCTGTTCCCACGCGTTGCATTATCACGCTTGGAATTTACCACGTGTCATATTCCCATGCTTAGAAATTACGACGCGTAGTATTACCACGCTTGGAATTTACCACGCGTAGTATTACTGCGCTTGGAAACTACCATGCGTTGCATTACCACGCTTGGAATTTACCACGCATCGTATTACCACGCATCATGTTCCCACGTGTTGTATTATCACGCTTGGAATTTACCATGCATCATATTCCAATGCGTGATATAAAGTAACGATCATAATTTCCTCCCGACCGAACCACCAAGTAACATAAAATGGAATCTCTACAAAATGGCGTCGGCTTAAACGCAAGATGCGATTTTAACTTTTGAATCGCAAATTAGTCTCGAGCGTGTTATAATTAAGTACTACAAATTAATATATACTACATATTACAAATTAATAAGGTAACGATCATAATTTCCTCCCGACCGCACCACCGAGTAACACAAAATGGAGTCTCTACAAAATGGCGTCGGCTTAACCGCAAAATGCGATTTTAACTTTTGAATCGCAAATTAGTCTCGCGCGCGTTATAATTAGAAAAATGATAATATATGATGATTAGAGTACTCACGATGTAAAAGGCAGGAGTATAAAGGCCAAAACCAGCGGCTCCTGCGGCCAGCATTAGCATCCTGACAGGACGACTTCCCAGAGGGCTAAAATCAACCCACGGCTGTCTGGGTACCCTGGTAGCAGACTTTTTCTCTTTCACTTTGCTACGTTGATTCTTCAGGTGTAACATGGCTCGTCGTTGAGGATGATAGAGGGAGGCACTCTTGTAAATCAAGCCCAGGAAGAAGGCCAACGAGAGAGCTCCAGTTACTGACTGCATACCGTGCTCCCAGCCCAGCTTTCTGAGGAAACAATGTGTCGTTATGGTTACAGGAGGGTATTCCTTGTTTCCTGTTTAATGAGTCAACTTACTGAGAACATTATTCAATTTTATGAAAGATAATATATCACGAGCGTGATACGTTATTCATTGCTTAGGTCTTCGTACGAATAATTGGAGAACTTAGCTGTGATGTAATTAAACATTGGGTCTTATGGTGGAGGCACTTTAATGGATAGTTTCATTTCATTTTGTATGAAATATTTTCATTTTATAGAATCTCATGCTCTTTTAATTAGTAGCATATGATTGAATGTAAGATAGTCAACTTGGTAGTCAAATTATTAAATTTGAAATGTATATTATTTTATTTTATTGTTTGGATTTTCGTTATTGAATGGAGACTTCAAGTCTCATGATTAATGTATACTGTCTAATAAAATGTCATGTTACATCCACACTGTCAAGTATAAGTGTTATGAACATTTCAGTGTGGACAGTATTAAGAACATTAAAGATTGACAATAACGAGAACAATAATATGTTAACAATATATTGAGCTATTAATAAAATAAAGTCGACCAGTCTATCTCCTCAAAAACAAAAAAATGTTCAAAAAAAGAAATTTTGAAAGGTGAAACTTAAACAGTAAAGTTCTCGGTAAAGAGTGTTCGACATGAATGGAGTCATATAAGTAGAACAAGTGTGCTTTTAGACAGACAAGTAGATCAGGTTCATGTTCGCTCGGGTAGAACAGAACAGTACAAGAGCAAATAAGTCGAGTAAGTTCGTATTTGCGGAAACAAGTAGATGGAGTCGAATACGACAGTCAGAAGTACGACAGTTCCGTATTAAGTTTGTCAAAGTCCATTGTGTATTCATATATCACAGCTTTGTATCTCTATCCATTATTAGTACCACTAAATTAAATTCCGAACTGTAATGCATATTGCGAGGTGGAGTATGTGAGTGATTTGTTGAATGCGTTGTGTTGTATTAGAGTTGTATTAATGCATCAAGTACATAAGAATGATTAATACGCAATTTTGTGTGTATCATTTTCTGAAACAATGGTATACCCGGTTAACGCGGATAAAATGAACAACCATAAGGGGAAATTCTTGCGCTCTAGATATCTGCCATTTTACTCGTGAAAGAATAACCTGTCAACCGACCGCAATCCGCTTCGCGAAATTCCGTTAAGAAAAGACCAGTGTTCCCGAAGGAGACCCCGGAACACTGATTCTCCAGACGAAATTACACACGTAGTCGCATGATGGATTCACCAGGCTGCAGTTCCCGTTTCGTCGTGCTTGCGGTCAAAGCGACCGCAAAGTTCATAACGTTGAAGCAGCACGAAACATTTGGCGACGTTTCCACCGTCAAAGAGAGCCTCGAAATAGCTGGAAGCCTTTGTTCCAACGGGCATTAAACTATACGCGACGAGATCGTTTTGTGATCCTAACAGAGAAACACTGAATCCTTCTTTTACCATATTTTTTCAATTTTTCAAGTACCTTTGGAACGATAACAGTCTCTGCCATTTTACTCGTATTCTATGGAGTTGCGTATTTTATTGCAATTGGTGATGATTTTACATTTTATTTTATTCGTGAAGGACGATACGGTGGGTGATATTACGTGGTGATGTAGAGCGTAATAATAGGGGGATGTGCGTTGGATGTACCGGATATATGCATAGGGAATTAATGCGTGGTAATGTATAATTGTCACTGCGTGTAATGATTGTGCAGTGTGTGGTAATGTATAACGTTTAGGAATGTAGGTGGATGTACAGGAAAAATTCAACATATGGTAATACGACGCGTTGTATTACCATGCTTGGAATTTACACGCGTCATATAACCACGCGTAGTATTACCACTCTTGGAATTTACTATGCGTAGTATTACCACTCTTGGAATTTACTATGCGTAGTATTACCACGCGTAGTATTACCACGCTTGAAATTTACCAAGCGCAGTATTACGACGCTTGGAATTTACCACGCGTAGTATTACAACTCTTGGAATTTACCACGCGTAGTATTACCACTCTTGGAATTTACCACGCGTAGTATTACCACGCGTAGTATTACCACGCTTGGAATTTACCACGCGTAGTATTACCACGCTTGGAATTTACCACGCGTAGTATTACCACGCTTGGAATTTACCACGCTTGGAATTTACCACGCATAGTATTACCACGCTTGGAATTTACCACGCGTCATATTACCATGCATCGTGTTCCCACGCGTGGTATTACCACGCTTCGAAATTACCACGCGTAGTATTACCACGCTTGGAATTTACCACGCATCGTGTTCCCACACGTGGTATTACCATGCTTCGAAATTACCACGCGTAGTATTACCATGCTTGGTTTTTACCACGCGTAGTATTACCACTCTTGAAATTTACCACGCGTAGTATTACCACTCTTGGAATTTACCACGCGTAGTATTACCACTCTTGGAATTTACCACGCGTAGTATTACCACTCTTGGAATTTACCACGCGTTGCATTACCACGCTTGGAATTTACCACGCGTAGTATTACCACGCATCGTGTTCCCACGCGTGGTATTACCACGCTTCGAAATTACTACGCGTTGTATTACCACGCATCATATTCCCATGTGTGATATTACCACGCGTAGATATTCCCATGCGTGATATTACCACGCGTAGATATTACCATGTGTTGCATTACCACGCTTAGAAATTACTACGCGCTGTATTACCACGCTTAGAAATTACCACACGTTACGTTACCATGCTTGACTATTACTATTCTGCGAAGTTACCACGCACTATATTGCCACGCATCGTCTTACCACGCGTTGTATTACACCGTTGAAGTCTCACATAGCTTATCTCTGATGAAACCATCTAGAGTTGTAAATTAAGAGGTTATGTCTTATGCCGGTCATATGAAAATTTCTTTCCATCATAAAGGTAATAATAAACAATTTCAAACGTATTCTTTTCTATACGATTTCTCGACTTCTACATAATAAAGCATTGGTTTGCTGTGTCTCTACAAGTACCAGTTGTTTCGGACGTAGGACAAATATTTCCGAGGTTAAGCAGCAGAATAACAGCGCCTCAGTATCGTTCCTTTTAGCAACTTCAATTTCAATTCTGTCCCGGAGAAATTCTCGAGATCCCGAACGAAATTCAAAGAGGTCACGGGTAGGTGTATATCCAGCGTGCATCCTGGGCGCCCACGTTCTCCACCGGTTACCACGGGAACACGCCCACAGGATTTTTCGTGCAACCTGTCGTCCCACGCATAACGATAAATCTGCCTCCGGCTTCTATCTCCAGGTCACCACGGCCAGGTCAGTTTTCCAGG
The DNA here is from genome assembly GCF_050947335.1 of Megachile rotundata. Lineage (NCBI taxonomy): Eukaryota > Metazoa > Arthropoda > Insecta > Hymenoptera > Megachilidae > Megachile > Megachile rotundata. The sequence goes on from NC_134986.1 coordinate 8,813,530, forward strand.
ATCCGGGGAAAAAAGGAAACGTATCTCGTGCGTGCAACGACCGAAGTCGATGAACGTTGAAAACGATGGAACCGTGTTGCCATCAATCAAACGTCCGACGTTTCATTAATCAATGATCGAAACGATCATCCTATCGCTGGATCGATAAAACGTCGATTTTACTAATTGAAGTGCAACTTCGCATTTCGGGAACCTTTGTCAGAGAATTCAAAAAAGTTTCGCAATTTTTGACCATTTGTCATTTTGAGTAATTATTGGGGACAAAATAATTGTTTGTATCGAAACTTGGGAAAATTCGATATGGTATGAAATGCAAATTATTTTGCACTTTTTATACAAAGTATTTTGCAATGTTTGTATGGGTATGTTACGAGTGTGGACAAGTTATCAATTTGTACTTTTTTATGCAAATTATAAATTTGCACATTTTGTATGAATTTATAAATTTTTACGTTTCATACCAATTATGTATTTGAATGTTTTACGTAAACTGTTAATTTATACATTTTATACGAATTATAAATTTTGCATATTTTATAAAAATTGTGAGTTTGTACGTTTTATAAGAATTATAAAATCATTACGTTTCATATGAATTATAAATTTTGCACATTTTACAAGACTTATAAATTTGAACATTTTGTAGAAATTATAAATTTTGTGCATTTCATAAAAATCATAAATTTGTACGTTTGATAAGAATTATAAAATCATTACGTTTTATATGAATTATAAATTTTACACATTTTACAAGAATTATAAATTTGAACATTTTGTAGGAATTATAAATTTTGCACACCTTATAAGAATTATAAATTTGTACATTTTGTAGGAATTATAAATGCATACGTTTTATATGAATTATAAATTGGTACATTTTATATGAATTACAAATTTGTACACTTTATAGGAGTTTTAAATTTGTACATTTTACACGAATTACAAACTGGTGAAACGATGTTAAATTAGATTGAATTTCTATTCACCGCGTGTCGAAAGAAATTGAACATCTCGTACATAGCACCTGCAATGCAGTAGATTTTCAGCAAACCGTGGATGAGTTGACCGGTAGGCAGGGGAAAGCATTAGTCTGCCACTAAATGGCTTCAATTCTGCCGGATGTTTCAGAATTAAGCTATCTTAACAATGCAACAAGTCATTCGGTGATGCGGCATACTGCGCGCGAAAATCTCGATAATCTATTAATGGCGAGCTCCTTGACGTTGACGACCGGATTAATCGGCTGAAACGCGTGGCTGTTATTGTGAATTAACGCGAGACAAGATTTGCTTCGATCTCAGCTTTCCTATTGCGCTAATTAGTCCCTTTGTTGCTAATGACGTCTGTGCCGTATGGCCATTTCAAGTGTACACACGTCAATTACCGGATCTCGCGTTTCCTAACTTATGCGATCTCGAATATCCAAATTTCGAAATTGAGATGTAGTTCTGTTTAGTTTGATTATTTGATAATTTACAATTTATACATTTCTTTATTTTCTTGTCTATTGGTTTTACAACTTTTTAGTTTTCGATTTGGAGTTGTGTTATTTTTCAATTTTCGATTTTTCGATTATTCAAGTTTTCAAGGTTACAATTCTTCAAGGTACCAATTTTTTAAGATTTCAATTTTTCAAGATTATAATTCTTCAATTCCTCGATTCCTCAATTCTTCAATTCTTTAATTCTTCGATTCTTCAATTCTTCAATTCTTCAATTCTTCGATTCTTCAATTCTTCAATTCTTCGATTCTTCAATTCTTCAATTCTTCAATTCTTCGATTCTTCAATTCTTCGATTCTTCAATTCTTCGACTCTTCAATTCTTCGACTCTTCAATTCTTCGACTCTTCAATTCTTCGACTCTTCGATTCTTCGACTCTTCGATTTTTCGACTCTTCGATTCTTCGATTCTTCAATTCTTCGATTCTTCGATTCTTCGATTCTTCGATTCTTCAATTCTTCAATTCTTCAATTCTTCGATTCTTCAATTCTCCGATTCTTCAATTCTTCAATTCTTTCATTCTTCAATTCTTCCATTCTTTCATTTTTCCATTCTTTCATTTTTCCATTCTTCAATTCTTCAATTGAATTTCCTAAACTCCTGAACCTTGAAAACCCATCTAATCATTATGAATTTGTCGAACAGTACAAACTTGAAGAATCCATAAAATTTATAAAACACACCCAGAATAATTTTGAAGAACTCGAGAAAAGTGAGCTTGAAAACTCGAACATGTAGAACAATTCGAAAATCCTGTACACAATGCACGGCAATATAACCGGTAGTCAGAACGCGTGGCACTCGAAAGTAAAGTGCTATGGCTACAATAGTAAAATGCGCATAATCTCGAGAAAACCAGGGCAAAAAGTACCCCAGAAGAAGAGTAATCTCCCTCCTTCTTAATTACGTTAATGGATCGATCACAGTTGCCGTCAGGAATATTAAACGGCGATGACGAACGTTCTCATCGTTCGTCTCGAATGCTTTTAATTAAACGAACTGGGCAGACTGATGAAAATTCGATCAACACAGTGTTCACAATTAAATCCACCGACGGAAACGGAAGTGGAACGGTGAAAACTCGAAGGCTAAAAGCTGAGAACGCCTCGAATCTGCTTAGAGGATCAGTTTATCTCGCGAGCTTCGAAGGGTTTACTTTGATGCGAAACGTTTTCTGCTTATCGTTCTCCTTCCTGTTGCTCGAGCTGGAAACAGCTCCGTGTTCTCTCTTCGTGTTCCTTAATGCACAAGATGGTAATTTTATGATACGAAGTCTGTTATTTGAACGAATGATCTCCCTCGAACTGTGCCGCTTTCCGGACTGAAAATTGTTTATACTCGTTCAGATAATAATTTTTTTAAGGTCGCTCTGAAGCATCTGATAAACCGTGTTCCACATTTTATCCCGCATCTTTTATGGCTGTTGTTTGAATATTTCATAGCGGTGCTGATATTTCGTAGTTGGATGTTGTGGACATTAGAGATCTGAAATTTTTAGGCTTTGCATGTTTTAAAAGATTACAGATGAAAGAGTTGAAAATTGGAAAGTTTAAGGGTTAGTGGACTGAAGAATTGAAAAATTGAGAAATTGAGAAATCGAGGAATTGAAGAATTGAATTTCATCAATTGCATCAAATGCATCAATTTTATAAATGGCATCAAATGCATCAATTTCATCAATTGCATCAAATGCATTAATTTCATCAATTTTTTCAACTTCTTTAACTTTTTGAATTTCTTCAACTTCTTGAACTTTTTGAATTTCTTCAACTTCTTCAACTTTTTGAATTTCTTCAACTTCTTCAACTTTTTGAATTTCTTCAACTTCTTCAACTTTTTGAATTTCTTCAACTACATCATTTTTTTCTTTAACCATTTTATGTACTTCAATTTTACCAAACTTGTGAAGTTTCTCAAGTTCGAAAATTTAACGAAACAGGCCAAGTTCCAGAAACACACTTTTCAGCAAACATTCAACGTATCCAATAAAACGAAAGCTACAATGTAAAGTTGATTGTCTTTGAAGAGAAAGAAATCGATGGTTCAATCAATTTTTCCGATAGCAATTTCCCTGCCCAAATACAGTGCGTTAATGGAAGACGAAAGAAGAAGCCGACCGACAATCAAGTGTTCTCTATATCGATAGTTGGATATCGCGCCAATGGAAACTAATTGTCTTTCGAGTGATTCTCTATTCGATTCATGGAGACATCAGAGACAAAAATAGAGATCAGAAGGCTGTCGTTTAAGTATCGACAAGCAACCGCGTCTAAATTACAATAGTTCGTTGAAAGCATTCCCTTTTGTCTCGCTACCTCGATGATCAGTGAACGCTCAAAAAAAAAGAGAGAGAAAGAGAGAAAAAAACATTTCGTATGAAATAATTGGACGTCCATTTCCGTTTCGGTGCTCGTCTATTCGAACGATAGAACGGTTTGTTTGCTGTTCCAGATTGCTATTCGTTAGAATATCGACGAACTTTCGTGCGAATTGTCAAACCCGGATACTTCCAGATGTTATACTCCCGATAAAATGTCAGGACACATGGTTCCGAAACAATTGCTCCATCAATTTGATGGATTAATTGGGTTTTATCGCAGTTTACTGCGTTCGTGCGGAAATTTACTTATTTTGCTGGCTGAATTTCGTATGCTTCTTTTTTTTATTATTTATTAAAATTTGATGGATATGAATCAGTTTTATTGGATTATGGGTATTTATCAATATTATTGGACTTGTTTTGTGGTACCCTTGAGTTATTTTGGTTAATTATTTTTGGGCTGAATTTCGTTTTATATGTAAGGGGCAGTTGTTCACCTGTTCTACTTGTCTGATTATATTGAGTTTTATTCAAACTTGATTTAATTTAGATTTCAAGAAAATTGATCAAATTTTGGAATCTAGAAGTATCATAATTTTGAACCACGTTCCTCAATTCCCTGATTTACTAATTTCCCAATTATTTAATTTCCTAATTTCTAAAGTGTTTAATTTCATGATTTCTCAGTTTGCCAATTTCCTAATTTCCTAATTTCCCAATTATCTAATTTTCTAATTCCAAAATTCTCTAATTTCCCAATTCCCTAATTTCATATTTTTCTAATTTCCCAATTCCCAAATTCCTCAATTTTCTAATTCCCAACTCCTTAATTTCCCAAATCCCTAATTCCCCAATTTCCTAATTCCCAACTCCTTAATTTCCGAATCTTCTAATTACCCAACTCCTTCATTCCCCAATTCCCTAATTTTGCAATCTTCTAATTCCCCAATTCCTTAATTTCCCAATCTCCTAATTTCCCAATTCCTTAATTTTCAACTCCCTAATTTCCCAATCTCCTAATTCCCCAATTCCCTAATTCCCCAATTCCCTAATTCCCAACTCCCTAATTTCTCAATGCTCTAATTTCCCAAATCCCTAGTTTCCCAATCTCCTAATTCCCCAATTCCTTAATTTCCCAATTTTCCAATTTCCCAATTTCCAACTCCCTAATTCCTAACTCCCTAATTTCCTAATTCTCTAATTTCCCAAATCCCTAATTCCCCAATTTCCTAATTCCCAACTCCCTAATTTCCCAAGTCCCTAGTTCCCAAATTCCCTAATTCCCTAATTCACTAATTCCCTAATTCCCTAATTCCCTAAATCCCTAATTTCCCAATTCCCTAATTTTCTAAGTCCCATTTCCCCAAATCGCATGTCTCCAAATCCCATATCCCCATATCCCACTTCCTCATATCCCAATCTCCCCAAATCCCACCTTCCCAAATCCCATCTCCCCAAATCCCTCTTTCCCAAGTTCCCCCACAAAAGTTCCTCCTAAGACCCTCACTAATATACAAAAACTATTTCCCCGAAAATTCCCAAAATGCTAAGAAAAATTCTTAAAAACTCGTCTAAGACACATGATTAAAGTCATCGACAAAGGCGAGCGTGAGAATCCAGTTATTTTTCAAGCTCGCATCAACGTCAAGCAGGGCTCTGTCGAAATGAGGATTCCTAGGAGCGCATCAGCGTTGGAGATGCAAGCGATAACTTACCCGACGGCTTCCCTGTAGAAGACGCTGAAGAGCACTATTCCCACCCCCGTACCAGCTTGCACCACCATCTCGACGAACTCCCGTCGTTTTCTGAAGTAATGGCCCAGCACCAGACCGGCAGTTTCCCTCACGAGGCCAGCGCCGGTTCCCAGCACCACGCCGTAGCTGTTACATTTTGCAAAAGGTGAATCGTTTTTTCGCTCGATCCAGAACTGACAACGATTTGACGACCTCTAGGATTCTCTACAGTCGCGCGAATCGAGAGGAACTTCGAGGGTACTCGGATTTATGGTTTTCACGAGCCGAACTTGGCGCTCGAGAAATCGAGAAACGATATCGTTTAGCCGTGACGAGGATTTCGTATGGGAAATCTGGTCCTGCTGAGAGATGGCTTCTTTTCGAACTTCGCGTAGGAAACTGGTGTTATTTATTTAAGGAGGATACGTTGGGGAAATAACATCTTACTCTGCCAACGTACATTTGCGTTTCTACTTCTTGTATGAATTTTGTAAGGTTTGGACTAAAAACTTTTATTAATTTTGTGAAGATTTATTCATCGAAGGTTTATGCATTCATTGTGCTCTATTCATTCCGGGGGTACAAAGGTTTATTATAGCAGTTTTGAATAGCTGCCTTAATCAATTTTTATTTTTTATTAGACTGAAAGTTATCAAGGTATAAACAGATGAATATCCAATTTCTTTATTCTACATTTAATATATGTTAACACCAATCAGTATGACTAACTTTTATGAATATTTGAAGGATTTGGCCAAAACAAATTTTAACAAAATTTTGTCTAAAAGGAACTTGTACGTGTATCGTGTATACAGAGTGCATTTGACCACGATGATTGAATCGGAATTATGCGAAGAAAAGCTCGATTCTCGTTCAATTAGAGGTTGGTCGTTTAATTCGCTACGATGATCTAACGGCAACCATTAAAGCGATTAAGAGGCTTGTTACTCACCTAAGAAGTACCTGGTGCAGTTCAACAGCGAACGATGTGAAGAGCGACGCCAATGCCAACACGAGACCGCCAATCACAGCCGTAAGCCTTGTACTTCCACGACGACACGCGCCGACAACCAATGGAGCAGATCCACGGGAAACCGCAGCACTCAATGCTCCCACCCATGCTGAAATGTTAATTCGATTAATTACTTCACCTTCTTACGGTAAATATGGGTAGAATTTTCGTTGTATCCTCCACTTCTCATTCATCAAATTAATCACACTGTCAGCCAATGCGTTTGGAAACTATTTAAGATAAACACTTTTTCAGGCTGATGTTGAAGACTCGTTCGGTTTTTTAATTTACTGTATATGGAGTTTTTTGAGTAGTTCAAGCTTAAGGTATTCACGTTTCTCAAGTTTATTCAGTATATTAAGGTCTTAAAATTTTTAAGTTCATCAAGGTCGTCAAGTTCATCAAGTTCATCAAGCTCATCAAGCTCATCAAGTTCACCAAGCTCATCAAGATCATCAAACTCATCAAGTTCATCAAGTTCATCAAGTTCATCAAGTTCACTGAGTTCATCAAGTCCATCAAATTCACCAAGTTCGCCAAGTTCATCAAGTTCACCAAGTTCATCAAGTTCACTAAGTTCATTATGTCCATCAAATTTACGAAGTTCACCAAGTTCATCAAGTTCCCCAAGTTCATCAAGTTCATCAAGTTCACCAAGTTTATCAAGTTCACCAAGTTCATCAAGTTCACTAAGTTCATCAAGTTCACCATGTTCACCAAGTTCACCAAGTTCATCAAATTCGTCAAGTTCATCAAGTTCACTAAGTTCATCAAGTCCATCAAATTCACCAAGTTCACCAAGTTCACCAAGTTCACCAAGTTCACCAAGTTCACCAAGTTCACCAAGTTCACCAAGTTCACCAAGTTCACCATGTTCACCAAGTTCACCAAGTTCACCAAGTTCATCAAATTCGTCAAGTTTGTCAAATTCATCAAATTCATCAAATTCATCAAGTTCTTCAAATTTATCAAGTTCTTCAGGTTCTTCAAGTTCTTCAAATTCTTCAAATTCTACAAGTCTTCAAGTTCTTCAAGTTCTTTAAATTCTTCAAGTTCTTTAAGTTCATCAAGTTTGTCAAGTTTTTGTAGTTCGTCAAGTTGGTCAAGTTCTTTAAAGTCATTAGTCTTCAAGTTTTTTAACGTCCTCAGTGTTATTGCTCTTCAAAGTTTTCCAGATTATAGTTCACCAAGTTCCATAAAGTCTTTGACTTCAAGATCATTATCCTTTAAAATGACTGTTCTTTAAGATCTTCAAGTTCATCAAAATCTTTAAGTTCTTCAAGTTCATCAAGTTGTTTATATTCTTCCAGTTCTTAAAGTACATCAAGTTCGTGCAATTTTTAAAGTTGTTTATGTTCTTCAAGTTCACCAAGTTTTTCACAGTCTCTTAGTTCAGCAAGCTTATGAAGTTTTTCAATATCTACAAATTTTCTGAGTATGTTGAGTAGTTCGAGTTTTTTGATCATCAAATTCGTCAAATTTTGTAATATTTTATAGTTCAACCAGTTTATCAAAATCTTCAAATTGTGCAAGTTTTCCGAGTTTGTTAAATTGTTCAAGTTTTTTGATCTTCAACTTCATAAAATATTTTAATGTCTCATAGTTCAGCCAGTTTATTAAGAACCTTAAATTTTGTATGTTTTTTGAGTCTGTTAAATGGTTCAGTCTTTTCAGATTTTTGTTCAATAAGTTATCAAAATTGTTTCCTTCCTGAATTTCAAAATCACCGAGGTCCCACGTGCTTTGGCTTACAGAATCAAGCACACAGGAGCCACAAAGGTAATTATTTATCGAGCTGCTTTGATATTAGAATCCCTGGAGTCACGATCGATGTCGGTATAAAAATTCCAGCTGTTCCCACGCGGACACGGTGTTGCAGATATAAGAGCGGAAGCGAAGGAACATGCTTTTTGCATTATTCATCGGGGGACTCGAACGTGCTCCCTTTGTTCCCGCTTTACTTCCTTTAAAGTCCTATACGTCGATTTTTCTTTCCCGGTCCTGGTGGCCAGAGGGTCCCGACGGAAACTTGGACAATAATTTTCACCGGTATTAAACGGCAAGAGGCCGCGAAGTGTCTCATCGATTTCCGGTTAGGCCGTGAGATATTAGCTCGGCCCGATAACGCCGATAAGCACGGGGCCTCGATGCAGTCCGGAAAGTTAATGAGCTTTCTCGTTCGTTCTAACTTCTGTACCCTTCCGGTTCGTTATGGACGACCGCTTGAAATTACCACCCTGATTTACATCGGGTTCATTGAATATTTGCAAAATATGGCCCCGGCGTATATTTGCTTGTTCAACTCCGCTTCACTTTTAATCGCGGCGTCATAGATTCTTTACGGTAGGTTCGCTCGAGTAAGTCTCAAGATATATTTTCTTCTCTTAATTATAGGAAAACGATTTTTTTAGTGCTTTAGGGGTTCACAGATTTTAAATGATCAAATTTACTAATTTTCTAGTTGTCTATTTTTTTAGGTTTCACATTTCCAAATTGTTAGATTGTTTAATTGAATATTGAATTTTTAACATTACTAAATCTTCAAAACCCAGACCAAATTCTTAAACTATCATATTCCTGGATATCTAATTACATAATTCTCAAATCTCCAGATCCTTCAATCCCTAGATGTCCGAATCCTTAGATCCCCAAAATCCCTAAAAAACTAGATTCACGAATTTCTAGATCCCAAAATCTTTAGATCCTAAAATTCTCAGATCCCAAAATTTTCTAGATCCCAAAAAACCCTGGAATCTAAAAATCTCTAGATCCCAAAAATCTCTAAATCCCAAAAATCTCTAGATCCCCGAATCTCTAGATCCCATAATCCCCAGACCCCCCAATCTCTAAAGCCCAAAATCCCTAGATCCCAAAATCTCTAGATCCCAAAATTCCTAGACCCCTGAATCGCTAGATCCAAAAAATCCTCAGATCCCAAAAATCCCTAGGTCTCCAAATCCCAAGAATCCCAAAAATCCCCAAATCTCCAAATCCCGAAATCCCCAAATCCCCAAATCCCCGAATCTCCAAATCCCCGAATTCCCAAATCCCCAAATCCCCAAATTCCAAAAATCCCCAAATCCCAAAAATCCCCAAATCCCAAAAATCCCCAAATCCCAAATCCTTAAATAGATTCCCGAATCTCTATATCAAAAAATCCCAAAATCCCAAAATCCTTAAATCCCTAAATCCCTAAATTCCTAAATTCCTAAATACCTAAATCCCTAAACCCTTATTCCACCAAAAGATCATCAGATCCCAAAATTGCAAAATTTGAATTTGCAAAGTTTCCGAATTCCCAAACTCTCGAATCTCTAGCTGTTCAATAACGTGTAAATAAACCACCATAAACATCGCCAAGTTTCAACATACATCGGAGCCGTTTGAGCCGACGGTCTATACGGCTTGAGCTAATCGTTCATTTCGGAAGTTTAGCATCGTTAGAGTTTCGGTAAATGTTTCGTATCGAGCGGTTGTCTATAGGAGAACTTCAATTGATACGTTTCTGTTCGATAAGCACGCTTTAGGGCGCTTCGCTCTATTAACTTCTTCAATCTGAAAATTGTTGCCGCAACAGTTTCGACAACCCCGTCTATGGGGTTCAACGACGGAAAACTCGATGTACGTGACCGATCCACGTCTCTCTGCTGACCGATTAAAATCTCGAGAGATCAGACGTTCAACGATGAAAAACTTTCCACCTTAATAGAATTCACTTCGACTTTGTCGCTTTCTTTGTAGGACTCTCGGACTTCAGGATATTTAATTTAATTATTATTAAATATTTGTGTGTATTATAACATTTTTTGAGTTTGCAATCTTTATAATTGAAGAGCCTTTTTTTCATTTCATTTTTTCATTTTTTAGTTCATCATTTTATTTTTCCATTTTTATATTTCATTACGTTTTGGAAGGTCAATGATGTCGTTTAATGATGGAACTACAGGCGCTGAGAACACACTTGCTTCTATAATATTCAAGCTACTGATATACAACGACATCCTTTATCAGGATAAAATATTACAGAAGTTTTGACAAAAATATGACAAATTTTGTAATGCAGTATATGTGAAACTTGAAAGAAGAAATCAGCCATTTTGAATAGATGGTAGTTATAGCGTTAAAAGTTTGAAAGTGATTATCTAGTCTCAGCTGAGATTACCCCTTAATTTCGAGTAAGAAGAGTTCATAACCTATTGTCAGTATTTTGTATAATTCGTCTATTTACCGTCCGTATTAACTTTTATCCTCGAATCGAGAGTTTCTAAAGGCTTCATCGAGGCCCATCAACGCGTTCCAACTTTCGGACAATATCCGGCCGAATATTACGAGCGTTTCCGGCGGCGAAACTCAACGAGGCGACGATGATTATCGCGCAATTGTTCCCGGTGTTATTCAGATATTCAACGAAAGATCGTTGGCCCTTCTTTTCGGGTTTTTCATTTGGACGAGAACCCAACGAGGCCCACGAGGCACGTCGAGAGATATATTTTACCGGGGTATCACACGGTAACGAGACATTTTAAACGCCTCGCCGTACGTGCGCCATTTTCTCGCGCACGCGAGTTTCAGGCAAACTTGTGTCAACTTTCCTTTCGCCGTTATTCAGTTTTACCTTCGGGTACCTCTTTTCACGTGGTATTTATAAAGTTGCGTCGTCAGCGGAACTCCTTTCTCCGCGTTTGCCGTCAGGAAACCGCGGAGGAGCTCGAAATCAGCAGGTAGTAAAGTTACGAGAATGGCGGCTGTTTAATAGAAAAGTTTTCGCGAAACTCGCGGAAAAAGGAAAGGGGAGCCGGTGGCAATCTTATCGGAATTATCACCGCGATATTTCACGTTCTCAACGGCTTATGGTTGCTCGTTAACGAAACTTTTCTGTCCCTTGGCCGGATAGAATATCTGCAGCGATTTATAACGATCGCTTTAATCTCGTATCGTATCGCGGCGAAATACTCGCGGTATGCACGCTTTGCGGTTCGTTTGTTGTGCAAAGTTTCAAGAAACTTACGCTTGTTTAACTTGTGCCAAATTATTTAAGTGTTTACGTAACCTGCTGCGAACAGCTTGAACGATACTGCTAATTGCCGTGAAAATTTCATTATGGCCTGTCATGAATTCACCGGACTAATTCATGAAAAATATTGGATTATTTGTTCACGACAAATCTCGTCTTTTAATGTTCGTTTCATCTTCATAACATGTGACTAACCTATATCTATAGTTACTCTTTCTTAAATTGTGTAAAATAATGAAATTTTGAAAACAACATCAAACCTTTCATAAACAATATTAATTTTTTAATTTTGTTGTGAGAAACACACCACCGAGTTCAAACTTAAGAAACCTTATCAGACTTGTAACTTGTAAATATACAACAGCGATTAAAAATTCCATAAAATATCAATCGTAAACTATCGAGGAACAAATTTCAATGTAGTTAAGTTCAGCGGAGTCCGCGATTCGTAAAAATTCCATCGAGCAGTTTGTAAAACTCGATTAAGGTAATCCTGGAGCTCGCGGAACTCGATTACAATACCGATCGAGTTTACGAAGTTCAATTAGTATCGATCACCAAATCCACGCCAAATAAATCGCTTCTCCCTGTTCATTTTTATTTCTCCTTTCGACGAAACAAGTTCTCGAGTTTCTTCGTTCGCGAAACAGCGAAATTTAGAAAATCAGTGAACTTGGATTTTGGGATCGCGTGAAATACGTCGCGTTTCGGGGTTGGAGAAACCATGAATTTGATCGGTTCGTGCTAAAAATGTACGTGCCGTTGAATTATTCGCGGCCAATCGAGCCGGCTCGGTACCTGTTGAAGCTGAAACAGATGCAACGGAACTCGAACAGAGAGCTTTCTCGCTTTACCGCGGCACAATTTATTTTTAAAATTCACGATTTTATTTTTAATTAATTATTGCAGTTAGATATTTAACATAGTGCATTTTCGAAATTATTTTCTGATATCTTTATGTCGGACAATTTTTGATACATTCACTTTTGATGCACTATTTATAGTAATTTAATGATTGACATTGTTTCTGCAATTTCAAATTAATTTTCTGATATCTTGATTTTGGACACTATAACGATTAGGGTAAATTCATGTTTGAAATTAAATACCACAAGCAGATAATTAACATTGGTTGTGCAATTTCAAAATTATTTTCTGATGTCTTGATTTCAGACACTATAACGATTAGGGTAAATTCATTTTTGAAATTAAATACCACAAGTAGATAATTAACATTGGTTATGCAATTTCAAAATTATTTTCTAATGTCTTGATTTCAGACAATATAACGATTAGGGTAAATTCAAGTTTGAAATTAAATATCACAAGCAGATAATTAACATTGGTTGCGCAATTTCGAAATTATTTTCTGATGTCTTGATTTCAGACAATATAACGATTAGGGTAAATTCATGTTTGAAATTAAATACCACAAGTAGATAATTAATATTGGTGGTGCAATTTCAAAATTATTTTCTGATGTCTTGATTTCAGACAATATAACGATTAGGGTAAATTCATGTTTGAAATTAAATACCACAAGCAGATAATTAACATTGGTTATGCAATTTCAAAATTATTTTCCGATGTCTTAATTTCATACAATTTTACAATTTGAGAAAATTCACTTTTGAAGCACTATGTGTAGTAATTCGATAGTTAAAATTGTTCTTCCAATTTCAACTTTACAATCGAATCATACCTCAATTAAATTCTATCAATTCAACACAGGTATTCTATTAATTGAACATCGAACTAAAAACAAGATTAACAATACACAATAAAATATGAATTACGAGAGATTCAGTTGGCCTGCGCACATGAAATAAATTCACATAACCAAAATCAATTGTAACATCGATAATCGACACATTTACCTCGTTTCAGCATCGTCGACAATTTTTACCGATATTCTTCCGCAAATAATTTCCTTTATGATCTCATTCAGAGCTGAATTTAATCCTCCCATATATTTCATCCCCTTTACGAATCCCCGTTTTCTAGTGCCACGAAAGGGTAGGCAACCGGAATTAACGAATACCAATAATCGAACCATTGAACGGTCGTGAAATAAAGGCTGGCCAGCGATATTTTACCGGAGGCCTTCATTAGCTCGAAGTTTTGATTGCGGTTCGCTCTGTCTGCTTCCGAAAGTGGGACAAGATTTACTGGTCACGCTAACTTCCAACACGAAATTTACGACAAGCTAGCTTTTCGAATTTCTTTCTGTCTTTCACAGACTGGTTCGTTTATATTCGAGAATTTTATTAAAGGTCAGCAGAAAAAGATTCTGTGTATAATTAAAATTGGATCAATTATTAAAGTTGATGTAACAGGTGATTTAATAAAATGAAGTTAGGAAATGTGTTAGAAAAAATATTTTTTATGATGAGTTAATTAAATGATTTTCATAATAAGCAAGTCATTAAAGGAATTTTTTTAAAAAACAAGTTTGTAAAATGATTTTTATAAACAAGTTTGTAAAATGATTTTTGTAAACAGGTTTGTAAAATGACTTTTATGGTGAACAAGATAGTGGCTTTCATAATAAATAGGTTAAGAAAATAATGTCTATAATGAAGAAGATAATACAATTTTTGACATAAACAAATTAACAACAACTTCTATAGTAAAGTTATTGGGACGAATTTCATAAACAAAGCAACAAAGCGACTTTTCATATACAACTTTATAAAAATTCTATCATAAAAATATAAATGGATTTATAGATTAAGATGCTGAAAATTAAAAGTGAAATGTATTAAATATAAAAATATGAAATGTCTAAAATATAAAAATAAGAAATGTATAAAATATAAAAATAAGAAATGTATAAAATATAAAAATATGAAGTCTCTACAATAAAAAAAAATGAAATCTCTAAAATATGAAAATATGAAATCTCTAAAATAAAGATGTATGAAATCTCTAAAATACAAAAACTTGAAATCTCTAAAATAAAAAAGTACGAAATCTCTAAAATACAAAACCTTGAAGCGTCTAAAATAAGAAAGTATGAAATCTCTAAAATAAAAAAAAATTAAATCTCTAAAATATGAAAATATGAAATCTCTAAAATAAAGATGTATGAAATCTCTAAAATACAAAACCTTGAAATCTCTAAAATAAAAAAGTATGAAATCTCTAAAATAACAAAAAAATGAAATCTCTAAAATATAAAAAAAAGAAATCCCTAAAATAAAAAAAATCCCTAAAGTAAAAAAATATGAAATCTCTAAAATAAAAAAAATTAAAATTTCTAAAATTAAAAAACTAAAAAATCTCCAAAATACATAAGATTGAAATGAAAGCTTATATTCGTCAAACGCAGTGATAAATGTATAAAAATGCAAAGGAACGAAGCAGCGTAGTTATAGAAACCCCGATGAAAGATTACGGCAGGTAGATTGTGGTGCGCTAGCGATCAAGCACAATCTTTCTCATTTTTCTATAAAAACTTTTCCCGTCACGTTTCACCGGGAGACGTCGGAATTTTCTCGTGAAATTACTTCAACAAGAACTTCATCCCGGCTCGGTAATGCTTTACAGATTGCGTTCGATGTCACTCGTTTAAACAACTTCATTCGACACGGTGGCTGTGGAAAATTGATCTGGCATTCGGCCAAAAATTCGTCTCGAGGAATCTTGAGAGCACGATCGGTCTCGAGCTGAGGATAAGAACGTAAACGACACCTAAATTCCTGTAATTCGCGGTATCTCCTGCTAATTTTATTATTGGATCGTAATTGGTGTTTATCGATCGTTCTTTCTGCTTGTAATTGAATCTTTAGTTTCTATTATATTCGTTTGTTACGATATTAATTAATAAGTTAAAGTAATTTTGACATCAACGTATCATTGATATCAAGAATAATTTAATATTAAAATGAATTATTTGTATTAATATATGTATGTACCTATTACAAATAATACAAAATATATTTTAATAAAACTTACACAAAACTCAAATTACATCTGCACAGAATTATATTAAAAAATATGAAAGCAATTTTGACATCAAAGTCAGTATCATTGATATCAAGAATAATTTAATATTAAAATGAATTATTTATATTAATATATGTATGTACTTATTACAAATAATAAAAACTATATTTTAATAAAACTTACACAAAATTCAAATTACATCTGCACTTTATATTAAAAACTATGAAAGCAATTTTTACATCAAAGTCAGTATCATTGATATCAAGAATAATTTAATATTAAAATGAATTATTTGTATTAATATATGTATGTACTTATTACAAATAATAAAAACTATATTTTAATAAAACTTACACAAAACTCAAATTACATCTGCACTTTATATTAAAAAATATGAAAGCAATTTTGACATCAAAGTCAGAATCATTGATATTAAGAATAATTTAATATTAAAATGAATTATTTATATTAATATATGTACATATGTACCTGTTACATATAATAAAAAATATATTTTAATAAAACTTACACAAAATTCAAATTAAATTTTGACAGAATTATATGAAATAATATATTTTAACATAACAGTATTAATTTTATTTAAATTTTGTATAAAAATTAATGATCGTTTAAGCTTAAAGTATGAAGTCATTTAAAATTGTTCTACCTTCTGAATCTCGAGATAAAAGTTTATATTCACCTCTTAAACCGTCATATAATCTATTTATGTTTCTTCAGTCTGGCCACACAGTATCTTATTGCACTTTCCATTTCGCATTCTGCTTGTCTGACTCCACACAACAGTTATTCTACTTGCATTACATTAACTGTTCCTCTTCTCATTGTTTCATCATGTACAGTTCTTATTCTACATGTCTGACCCTATTCACTTTAATGATATACTATTCACTTTAACTCCTTCTTGTCTGGCCATAACTGTGGTTCTAACCTCTTTTTCTTACGTTAAATATTAACAATTTTTAAACAATTATTTAATTCTTGTATTGAACTTTTGCGACGTACATTAAGAACGAGCATTAAACTTGTTTTTAAGTTGTAAATGAAGTGCGAGAATAACTGAAGCATCAACTATTGTGTATTCATTCTCTGCCTCGACAAAATGGCCGCCTTTCTACGGCAGAACATAACTTTGCAATAAACTGTAATAAAGTGTAATAAATTGTAATAAACTTTAATAAACCGTGATAAATTGTAATAAACTTTAATAAACTGAACTGCAAGAGACTGTAACGAAGTCTGATGAAATAAAATTCTGTAACGAAATTTTGTATAAAATGCGAAACCTGGAGACTCGTTAACTTTAGAGATTCATTTTTAAATACGAATATAATCGAACTTAAATATATTACGAATATAATATAAAATAATAAAAATAGTAGAACAAAGTAATGAAATATAATAATATAATATAATAGTATAATATAATATAATAAAATAATATAATATAATAAAAATGCAATCAAACAACATACAAAAATTAATCGACAATAAACTGCAAATTTATTAACAAAAAACAACATCAAAATAAAAATATAATCACACAACATACAAAAATTAATCCACAATAAACTACAAATTTATTAAAAAAAAAAACAGTATAAAAATAAAAAACCTATCAAAATAAAACACCAACAGAAATAAAGCTCGAACTAAAGAGCACAGTTTTAAACACAGGTGGAAATCAATTCGTCGGTGAAAAGCGTCGACGTGTTTGACTGAAAGTGCACTTTTGCGTCACGGTTGCAATCTTTCTTACGTTCCGCGTTGAACAGCACGAAGTTCGCCGAAAGATGACTGTGCGAAGAAAGAAGATACACGCGTCGATACACGCGAAAGGACTCTTCGAACTTTGCACTCAATCTCGGAAACCAAGGGACCAAAGAATGTCTCCTGTCTCGCTCGGAATATTCGCTTCGGTACTCCTTAATGGAGATCCCTTGTGTTTTTACTTTTGTTTTTTTTTTCTTCCGGAATTATTTCGAAATTTTTTACAAGTAACTTGACCTACTTTTTGGGAGCGATAAGGGTTGGAAAAATGTGACCACCTCTGAAGTTTTGCTGTTCATGGTTTTTTGAAATATAAAAACTAGACATTTTTATGTGCTTTAAGGAGGTGTTATTGTTTATTTAGTTTTGGGGAAGAATTGTGGAAGTGTGGAGAATAATTGAGGAAGTATGGGGGAAATTATAGGGAGGTATGGGAAATTTCTGAATTCCTACATTTCCGAATTCTCACATTTCCGAACTCCTACATTTCCGAATTCCCACATTTTCGAATTCTCAAATTTCCGAATTCCCACATTTCCGAATTCTCAAATTTCCGGATTCCTAAAATTCCGAATTCTCACATTTCCGAATTCCTAAAACTCCGAATTCTCAAATTTCCAAATTCCTACATTTCCGAATTCCTAAAATTCCGAATTCCCACACTTCTGAATTCCCACATTTCCGAATTCCTAAAATTCCGAATTCTCACATTTCCGAATTCTCACATTTCCGAATTCTCAAATTTCCGAATTCCCACATTTCTGAATTTCCACATTTCCGAATTCCTAAAATTCCGAATTCCCACATTTCCGAATTCCTAAAACTCCGAATTCCCACATTTCCGAATTCTCAAATTTCCGAATTCCTACATTTCCGAATTCCTAAAATTCCGAATTCCCACATTTCTGAATTCCCACATTTCCGAATTCCTAAAGTTCCGAATTCCTAAAACTCCGAATTCCCAAATTTTCCGAATTCTCAAATTTCCGAATTCCTACATTTCCGAATCCCTAAAATTTCGAATTCCCACATTTCCAAAATCCTAAAATTCCGAATTCTCAAATTTCCAAATTCCTAAAATTCCGAACTCTCAAACTTCCGAATTTCCACATTCCCAAATTCCCCCTTTTCAACCCCTAAATCCCCAACTTTATCTCCCAACACTCAGTACTCACATTCCCACCTAACCTTAACTTTCAAGTAGAAACATTAATTACATCATAAAATCATTCTTACTCATTCCAAATTGAAAATATTCCAACCTATACATAAGTTGGAATCTTCTATAGCACTCCATCAGAACCAAACGTAAGTTTTGCGGGTGTTATTGTTGGCTCGTAAGAGCAGCGTTCACCAGACGATGAACGGTAACAACATTACCAGCAAACTTTCAGCATAATAGGATGTGTTTCTTCGACGGATGCGGTAGTAATCGAGTTGCAAAATGCGTCTCGCGTCGTGTTGCATCGATTTGCCAGGAGGTGCAGTAGAATCGAGGGGTCGATTCGATTATCGACACGCATCGAATGGAACAGAACTTGCGAATGCGAATACAAGCAGCTTCGCTCCAGTTACGCGAATTGACTATAAAGTGTACCGTGATCGACGCTGTTGAAACTTTCACTCTGGGAAAATTTCTGATTAACTTGTAATGATCACTGCTTCGAATTAGGAGTCGAGTAGAATTATGAGTTACGTACATCGAGGTAATTATGTAGTACTTTCCTGAATTTTAATATTATTGCTATTTCGTATTATTTGTTTTACATTTTTTTGTCGAAGTGGCTGTTACGGGAGGGATCAATTGGAGGTTAGGTTAGATTAGGTTAAGGTAGGGTAATTATAAGGAAGTACATTTCTGAATTTTTATATTATTTTGCAAATTTCTTGGTGAAATGTCTGGCACGATTTTGAGAAGAGCAGTCAATTAGGGGAGGCAAGGTTATGTTGGCCGATTGTGTGGAATACTTCTCTGAATTTTCATATTAAAAAATTAAAACATTATTATTTTAAAATTATTATCTCATTATTTTAAGAATTAAGATACACATCTAGTAAAGTAGAAAACTGCTACGAAACAGTAAACAAAAAAGGAAATCCCAAAGACTAAAATTTGTAATAGAATTCCTGCGCAAACACAAGTGAAAGGGTATTAGCTTAAAGATTTCACTTAAACGGCAAGAATTAAAGGATAGAGCTTATTAGAGAAGCCAGAATACGGGTCCCGAATAAGTTTTCACGCTGATATCCCGAATTTGTAATGATGCTGCACGGTCAAATGAATATCTTGATCGCGTGAACCGCATATTGGATTTTCGTTCATTAGAAATTCAGCATGCGGAGCATTTCTGCTGCGCGCTGCACCGAAAGGAGTCTTCATTCCCAGCTACGCTGCTCTCCCTTACCTACTCTTTCAAAAAATTATTATCAATGTGCAGTACGTATGAGCTTGATGGAAATATTATAGCTCAAGGTACATTACGTGACTCCGTAAAATGAACTGAAAATTGGATAGCGTATACGGTTAGTATCGTGGGATATAACGTGGTTTATTAACACTTTCGCTATCGCGGCTTTCATGAATTTGGGATTTTCGGCTCATGTACGATGATTGCGTGGAATTTGGAATTTTGGGATTTTTGAATTGGGGAATTTGTGATTTGGGGAATTTGGAATTTGGGAATTTTGGAATTTAGGGAATTTGGTATTTGGGGATTTGGAATTTGGGAATTTGGAATTTGCGGATTTGGAATTTGGGAATTTGGGAATTTGGGAATTTGGGATTTGGGGAATTTGGGATTTGGGGGATTTGGGATTTGGGGAATTTGGAATTTTGGGATTTTTGAATTGGGGAATTTGTGATTTGGGGAATTTGTGATTTGGGGAATTTGTGATTTGGGAATTTTGGAATTTGGGGAATTTGGAATTTGGGGAATTTGGAATTTGGGGAATTTGGAATTTGGGGAATTTGGAATTTGGGGAATTTGGAATTTGGGGAATTTGGAATTTGGGGAATTTGGAATTTGGGGAATTTGGAATTTGGGGAATTTGGAATTTGGGGAATTTGGAATTTGGGGAATTTGGAATTTGGGGAATTTGGAATTTGGGGAATTTGGAATTTGGGGAATTTGGAATTTGGGGAATTTGGAATTTGTAGATTTGGAATTGGGGGATTTGGAATTGGGGGATTTGGAATTTGGGGATTTGGGATTTGGGATTTGAAATTTGGGAATTTTGGAATTTAGGGAATTTGGTATTTGGGGATTTGGTATTTAGGGATTTGGAATTTGCGGATTTGGAATTTGGGAATTTTGGAATTTGGGAAATTGGAATTTGGGGATTTGGAATTTGGAATTTGGAAATATTGGAATATTGGAATTTTTTAATTTGGAAGTTTAATAATACAGGAATTTAGTAACGCTCAGAAATTCAAGAATTCAAGAATTCAAGAATTCAAGAATTCAAGAATTTATAAATCAAGAATTCAAGAATCCAAGAATTCAAAAATTTCTGTAATCACGTGTCCATAAATTTGATTGCACCAAAATGAAGAACCCCCATTTCAAAGTTTACGCAAACAAAATAACTAAATACGAAAATCCAAACATCCCCACGTCGTCAACAACACATGCATCCATCTCCCCGTTGATAAATCAATAATCTGTTTACAACTTGTACTCCGACCCAGTATTTATCAGTCCCCGTTCGATTTTCTAAAAAGTAAAGCCCCGCAGGAAAAAACGTTATACGCCATTTTTCACGTACTTTTCCGCGAAGGAATCAGCAATTTCCTGATTGCAGCACCGTTTCAACCGCACCCCATAGAACGCTATAAATACAGCGGTCGAGAATGAAGTCACGAGCAGAGCGAGCTTATTGTGCGTCATGGAACACGAAGAAGAAGAAGAAAAAAAGAAGAGAGGGAAAACATAAAAGCAGGACGAGAAGATCGTAAAGGAAGGGAAAGTTTTTTAAGGGCAACGTTGTAACGCGAAGGAAACGGAAGTACGGTTGCTTACTTAATCGATAAATAACGTTAGCCGATGTTGTTAAACTGCAACAATGAGCCATTCAACGCGAAACTTTCCAACTCATCGTTCTAACGAAACGATTTTTCAATTTTCTCGCAGGTCCGTTCTTTGCCCGCTTATGAAAATCCTCGGGACGTAATTAGCGCAAAAGTCGGGCTAAATTGCGTCTTCAAACTCGTTGGCGTTGTTTAAAAGTTGCGACTACCGTCGCCAAGTAAAACGCGGCTGTTCCCTCTACGACTCTAAATGAACGAAATTGTAATTAGAAGTGCGCCGGTTAAAACATTTGTCCTGTATATGAGCTGTGTTTTCGCTAATTGCCAAGAATTTACGAGACCGTTTACGCGGATTTCGTTTAAATTCGGGATATATTAATTATTGTACTGGCTATTCGGGTGTAAACGGATTATTTGAAGATTCATTCGATACCCTTTGCAATTTGTGCTTTCATGCGTATGTCTTATTGCGTTCGGTTTTCATTTGATTTGGTCGTTTTATTAATTCCGAAATTGTAGAAGTTATTCAATAATATTCGATTTATAGCATTTTTTTATATAATTGGAATGTAATTAAGAACGTAGATATTCAATAATGAAGTTATTCGATAATATTCAAGCTAAAACTTATCATTCTTTTCTATAATAGGAATGTAATTAGGAATGTAGACATTCAATAATGAAGTTATTCAAAAATATTCAATTTATTTCATTTTTTTATATAATTGGAACGTTATTAGGAATGTAGATATTCAATAATGAAGTTATTCAATAATATTCAAGCTAAAACCTATCATTTTTTTCTATAATAGGAATGTAATTAGGAATGTAGACATTCAATAATGAAGTTATTCAAAAATATTCAAGTTATTTCATTCTTTATATAATTGGAAGGTTATTAGGAATGTAGATATTTAATAATGAAGTTATTCAATAATATTCAAGCTAAAACCTATCACTTTTTTCCATAATAGGAATGTTATTAAGAATGTAGATATTCAATAATGAAGTTATTCAAAAATATTCAATTTATTTCATTTTTTTATATAATTGGAAGATTATTAGGAATGTAGATATTCAATAATGAAGTTATTCAATAATATTCAATCTAAAACCTATCACTTTTTTCTATAATAGGAATGTAATTAGAAACGCAGACATTCGATAACTCATTTAATCTAAAACCTATCATTTTTTCTATATCTGCTTCAATGTCTAAATTTCTATGTCTAAATCTTCTATGTCCAAATGTCTAAATTCCTAACTTCCCAAAATTCCTAAATTTTCTTCTTTAAAGCTAAATTTTCTTTTTCGTTCTCTTTTAAATTAAACACACATAAATTTCTTTTATTTAAATCATGATTAAATGCATGATTTATTTTATTCTATTTAATGCACGATTAAAGAGAAATAACAACAGATTTGAATTTTTTTT
Source organism: Megachile rotundata (assembly GCF_050947335.1). Classification (NCBI taxonomy): domain Eukaryota; kingdom Metazoa; phylum Arthropoda; class Insecta; order Hymenoptera; family Megachilidae; genus Megachile; species Megachile rotundata. The sequence goes on from NC_134986.1 coordinate 8,836,308, forward strand.
AAATTATCGTATATTTAAATTATTTATGTCTGTTCCGGTAAAATTGTAAAAATATTGTGAAAAGTGTAGTGTGTTTTTGAGGTCGGATAGCAAAGTCTAATACTGACGAAAGGTCGGAAGGATAAGTCAGAAGAAACTGGGTCTATCCCAGACTGATCTCTGAATCCCATAAATACAGGTTGCACGTGTGACCAATAGCAGGTGTCCCTAAAAGAAATCCCTAAAGCTTCGGCTTTCTTTAATGCCTGTCTGCTACCTACTATCAATGTCACACGGTGCAACATGCATCAAGCGTCAGAAAATCACAATAACCCAGTGCAAAGTAGATTTATTTCAAATAAAATGTAAATTCGATTAGTCTTCAATTCACAAATTTGATTGCTTTAAAATTCTATAGTCTTCTAATTTTTATAGCAAAATATTTTCAACTTCTCAAGTTGTTCAAATTTTCAGAGTTTGAAATTTTTATAGTCTCAAATTTTGCATTTGTAAATTTTTCAAATTACTGAATTCTCGAATTTTTAAATTGCCAAATTTCTATATTTATAACTTTTTAAATTTTGGAATTTCTAAATTTTCAAATTCCTACATTTTCGATTTCCTGAACTCCCGAATTTCCAAATTTCAGAATTTCAAACCTCCCCAAATTGTTACATTTCCAGATTCATAAACACCCAGATTTTCAAACCTCCAAATTCCTAAATTCTTGAATTCTTACATTCTTCAATTCCTAAACAGTTAGATTTTTAAATTTCCACGTTCCTAAATAATCAAACTCCAAAATTCTTACATTCCTTAATTCATAATCCCTCTAATCCTTAAATTCCCTTCTCTCCACTTCCCACATTTCAAACTCCCCAAATCTCAGCGCCAGAAATTTTCATGACACATAAAAAGAGTCCTCCAACAGAATAAAATTTTGTCACCACCAGAATTTCACCTCCATATTCCCAAAAAATATTCACATTTCCCAAAAAGCGCGTCACTGCCCAGAGCAATAAAAGCTGCAAGTTACATCGCCATAAAAAACAACCGTAGTTAAATATTTGAAAGCGTAGTCGTAAATTGGAAATCGTCGGCGTTAAAAATCCTCATTCTACCGTGTGAAATATGAAAATGCGAGACCTTTTTCGCTGATCCGAAAGGTTAAAGAAGGCTTACTTCCGGTTGGACGATCTCTGGTCCAAATTAATTAGTATTAACTACGGTATTTTTGCGCGGACGTTTCTGTCTCGCCGGAGAAACGGAAGCGTTAATTTGCATCTCGTTGCTTCCGCTCTTTGCGTAGACAGGATTAAGCTTTTTCGATCAAAGGATTTCGGTATTAAACGGGCTCGGGGCATGAATAATGGCGCGGTTAGATTACTATCATAATAATTCGTTGCAACAACTAACTCTCTTGCCTCTTACACCGCGAGTAGTCTTTGTCTCTCTCGCCGCCATTGTTATAGCCATTTGTAGCCATTTTAAGGGGACTTGTTTTGTATGTAGATACGAATCGTTAGTTTAATTCGGGAAGCTTGAAAATATTGTACCGAGATAATTTAATTGGGTGAATAGAAATACTTGGAGAGTTCATTTAGTGTTGAGAGGGTGGAATTGATGATTGCATTTAAATAAAGGGGTTATAAAGTGAAGCTGTGTAAATTTATTTTACTTGGCTCAAATTTAGCTATTTTGTTAAATTAATTTGAGAGAGACTGTCAGATAACACTCTGTAAATTGTTCATATTGTATTTGTTACATTAATACAGCATGTTTGAAAGAGGTTGTCAGACAATATTCTGTGAGGCAGCGTATATTGATGTGTTCTACTTGATCACATAAAATTGTTCTTATTTTATTTGCAAAATTAGTTCATCATGTTTGAAAGAGTTTGTCAGACAATATTCTATAGGACAGCATAAATACTGATGTGTTCTACTTGATAACATAAAATTGTTCTTATTTTATTTGCAAAATTAGTTCATCATGTTTGAAAGAGTTTGTCAGACAATATTTTATAGGACAGCATAAATACTGATGTGTTCTACTTGATAACATAAAATTGTTCCTATTTTATTTGCAAAATTAGTTCATCATGTTTGAAAGAGTTTGTCAGACAATATTCTATAAGACAGCATAAATACTGATGTGTTCTACTTGATAACATAAAATTCTTCCTATTTTATTTGCAAAATTAGTTCATCATGTTTGAAAGAGTTTGTCAGACAATATTCTATAGGACAGCATAAATACTGACGTATTCTACTTGATCACATAAAATTCTTCCTATTTTATTTGCAAAATTAGTTCATCATGTTTGAAAGAGTTTGTCAGACAATATTCTATAGGACAGCATAAATACTGATGTGTTCTACTTGATAACATAAAATTGTTCTTATTTTATTTGCAAAATTAGTTCATCATGTTTGAAAGAGTTTGTCAGACAATATTTTATAGGACAGCATAAATACTGATGTGTTCTACTTGATAACATAAAATTGTTCCTATTTTATTTGCAAAATTAGTTCATCATGTTTGAAAGAGTTTGTCAGACAATATTCTATAAGACAGCATAAATACTGATGTGTTCTACTTGATAACATAAAATTCTTCCTATTTTATTTGCAAAATTAGTTCATCATGTTTGAAAGAGTTTGTCAGACAATATTCTATAGGACAGCATAAATACTGACGTATTCTACTTGATCACATAAAATTCTTCCTATTTTATTTGCAAAATTAGTTCATCATGTTTGAAAGAGTTTGTCAGACAATATTTTATAGGACAACATAAATGCTGATGTATTCTACTTGATCACATAAAATTGTTCCTATTTTATTTACAAAATTAATCTATCATGTTTGGAAGAGCTTTTCTTGTGTAACTAAGTAAAGAATTAATTAATGATTTGAGTATAAATAGAATATTCTGTCTGACCACATAAATATTGATGTACTTGTCTGACAAAAAAATGTACCTCTTCTATCCTATCCTATATCAAGTTATTAATTTCTGTTAAATTATTTTCTATTTATTTTAAGGTCTTCCATCGCAAGATCTACTGTGAAATCTCTAAATAAATTAATAATCATACTAAGAAACTGTTGTCACAAGAGTTGTCACAAATAGAAAAATGTCTGACCATACATCGACCTATTCTACTTAATTTCCTCCAGATCATTTTATTTAAATCTGTATCAAAGTAGTGTCTGAATATATAGTTTGCGTGAATAATAAATGAATAGGTATATCAAGAGAAGAGAATACAAATAAAAAGTACCCTGTTTAAGCAGACCAGATACGGAGATAATGCATTTGGCTGCATAGAGTGGTACCTATTCTACTTGTTGAACGTAACACGAGCTTGTAATACGTATCTCATAGCGGTATTGTACCTTTCTACATGAATAATTAATTATTCTACACATCTACGTTCATGTTCGCGGATAACCCAAGTAGATAATTCCTCCTTTATCACTGTAGGAAATTATAACGAGCACCTTTAGCGATAATTACGAAATTTTCAAATGAGTGCTGTTAAATACACCGTATATTTTATTTCGTTTTAGAGAGAAGTTACCTTGTATAAGTAGGAAAATTAGTGACGGAGGATGTGCAAAATTAAGTGGAAAATATGTGTCTACTCAGATATTGATGTGTTCTACTTGGTCGTGTAAACTGTTGTTTATTTTATGAAACTTGATGAACAACTTACGCGAAGTCAAATTACAGTTATGTTACTTTTCTTACAGGATTAATTATTTTTTTTATATTAATTTTTTTTTATTCGTGATTATTTATATGTAAGTTATATTTGTACATTTGTGTTAGTATTCGGACATGATTATTTTGTATATTCATGTAACTGTATGTTCATGAAAAATTATTTTGTATATTTATGTAACTGTTCATACATCACTAAATATATTTATACATACATCACTACAATATATCATTAAATATATTGACGTGATTAATTGAAATTTGCATATTCATGTAAGTATTCGAACATTATTGATCATTTTATATATTCATGTAACTATACGTTCATAACAAATTATTTTGTATATTTATGTAACTGTTCATACATCACTAAATATATTTATACATACATCACTACAATATATCATTAAATATATTGACGTGATTAATTGAAATTTGTATATTCATGTAAGTATTCGAACATTATTGATCATTTTATATATTCATGTAACTATACGTTCATAACAAATTATTTTGTATATTTATGTAACTGTTCATACATCAGTAAATACATTTATACATTTACGTGACTGATTGAACATCGTTGATTATTTTATATATATTCATGTAAGAGATTGTTTATAACCAATTATTTTATTGTATTCATGTACCTATACCTTCATAAAATAAACTATATATTTACGTATTACTGCATACATAATTATTTTGTATATTTATATTCAAACTCTACAAACATAACCTACTTTAGTAATTTCCTGCTTGTATTATTAATAATTTCGTTGCATCTCGACGAAGTATTTAAAAAAAGCAGCAACCGAATAATCGAGTGAACACATTATTGATCATTATTATAACGATTTTTAAGAAGTATCGTACGCACGAGCTAAGCACGAGAATAATCTTGAGCGAGGCCGGAAGGTCAGAGATTCAAGGGCGGACTATATCGCGCTGGCAGAGCATGCTCGATCACCATTGCAATTTTATTGTCGCAATGCGCCGTCGGTTTTCTTTTGAAGGGTAAAAAGGCGGAAACACCTAGCCTACGTTACTCAACGATCACACGTTTTCCTCAATTTCTTTTAATCCCTTCATGATGTTTCATTTTTGCGCGAAATTCACGTAACCTGTTAAATTAACAATCGTATTCACGATATTATTTATTACAATTTATCGTATTTACAGTCACCTTTCAATTACTTTTGCATAATATTTCAGCTACATTTCAAATTTTAGGATCGTTTTTAAATTACTTTTTTTCGTGTGCAAGCAAACTTTATGTTTTGATTTATTAAATTCATAAAATCTTCTATTACGAAGTTATTAAATTCATCATAATCAAAATTCATCATATTTTGATATGTTTATGGTGATCCTTTATAAGGAATTTTGGGAGGTGTGGAATTTTTTTATAAGGATATTTGAAGTTAAAATAAAATCTTGGAGAACGTTTTCAAATTTTCGTGCGCTTCTTCACTGCCGCCATTTTGTGAACTTAGTTAGTTCGTACGTAGACTCTACACAAATTTAATATTCAAAGTAATAGAATAATTCTGTTAATAATAAAATGAACAAACATATATCTCTGTTATTAACAAAATGAACCTATATCTTTGTTATTAATAATATGAGCATATATCTTCACATATAATTAAAAATACATAATTTTGTTTCGTATGATATGAAGTATTCTATAAGTGGAGGACGTTGCAAGGTCATCTTTTTTTTATCGAGTTGCTGTCACATTTTATCTGCACATAAGCCGATCTTTAGACGAACATAAATAAATATTCGTCTCGAATAAACCAGCTATTTTCAAGGTCATACAAGGTCAAATCTCACAGAACATTTATTCATACAAAAAATAAATCTTGTACCAAAATTCATACTGCTACTAAAGATATTAAAAATTGAACAAAATTACTGTCTTTCTATATGGCCATTTATAATCCTTATAATTAAACAAAATAACTCAGCTATTTTCAGACAACATACGCAAGATAATAACAGAAATTCAAAGTAATATAAAATAACAAATAACAGCATAAAAAATATCAAACAGTCTCTCTCTATATGGCCATTTACAATTCTCGTGATTAAACAAAATAACTCAGCTATTCCAGACAACATACGCAAGATAATAACAGAAATTCAAAGTAACATAAAATAACAAATAACAGCATAAAAAATATCAAACAGTCTCTCTCTATATGGCCATTTACAATTCTCGTGATTAAACAAAATAACTCAGCTATTCCAGACAACATACGCAAGATAATAACAGAAATCTAAAGTAACATAAAATAACAAATAATAGCAGAAAAAATATCAAACAGTCTCTCTCTATATGGCCATTTACAAGCCTTATGGTTAAACAAAATAACTCAGCTATTCCAGATAACCTATGCAAGATAAAAACAGAAATTTAAACTAACAAATAGTAACATAAAGTAAAAGCACAAAAAATATCAAATAATAAAATAAATTCGAAGTAACAAAAAACAACACGTAAGAACGAATATTTGCACGTAACGGTAGATATCGTTAACGACTTATCGATGTTGAACAGTTTATCGAACATTTTCCAGTCAGCGAAAAAACGAGTCGAACAACAAAACGCGTGCAGAATATACGCGAAAGAAGCTTTCCAGCTAGCTCGTTAAGGCGTATTCACGGAATCTGGGTCAAAGATTTTGAAATACGAACCGGCACGATGTAACGATAATTAAAACAATGCGACGAGAAAGTTGGGAAATCGTTTGTGTCGGCTGACAATGGCCACCGTGGTTGTTTCGCTTGGCTGGCTTGAGGTTTTCCCTCGTGTGGATAGCTTTGGGGAAAGAGACAGGGAAGAAAAAAAAAGACACTGTAAATCTTCAGCCTTTTGTTCGCGACTTTGTGGAGGAGAAGAGAGAGATACGTGCTGTCTCTTGAGTTTCGTATTGTCAACCGTTTCAGCCGTTTCTTTTAACGGTATTTAACACTTTTCTGCTATCGTCACCTACATCAACTTCGGTGCGGTTGGTTTGCGACACATCTGAGAATTTGCTGGGTAAAATTCTATGGGTACAGATTTAAAACACTTTGTTGGATTTTATATTAAAATTTCTGGGTAGGGAATGTTTTAGGAGATATGGAGATTTTGGGGTTTTTTTAAGGTGAGGTATTTTGTGATAGGGGTGAGGTGTTCAGACTGTTTATTCTACTAATGGGTAGATTCTGTATGGGTAGATTCTTTGCTTCACTTGTTTTCTAAGATTATTTCAATCTTTTAAGCAAATTTCCAAATACAAAAATTTTCAAATTACCAAATTTGCATCCTCTAACTTTCCAAATCCCAAAATTTCAAAATCCCAAAATCCCAAAATTTTCAATTCCACAGTTTAAAAATTCCACAACTTCCAAATTCTACAATTTCAAAATTTCAAAATTTCCAATTAACAGTTTCCAATTTCCAAAATTTCCAAATTCGAAAATGTCCAAATTCCAAAATTTCCAAATTCTAAAGTATCCAAATTCCAAAATTTCCAATTACCAACGTTTCCAATTTCCAAAATTTCCAAATTCCAAACTTTTCAAATCCTAAAATATCCAAATTCCAAAAGTTCCAAATCCAAAAATCTCCAAATCCCATAATTTTCAAATTCCCAAACTTGCACCTTCCAAAATTTCCAAATTCCAAAATTTCAAAATTTCAAAATTTCCAAATCCCAAGATCTCCAAATCCCAAAATCTCCAAATTCAAAAATTTCCAAATTCCCAAAATGGCACCTCCCAAAATTTGCAAATTCCAAAATTTTCAAATCCCAAAATTTCCAAATCCCAAGATCTCTAAATCCAAAAATCTCCAAATTCCAAAATTTCCAAATTCCCAAAATGGCACCTCTCAAAATTTCCAAATTCCAAAAGTTCCAAATCCCAAAATATCCAAATTCCCAAGCTTGCACCTCCCAAAATTTCCAAATTCCAAAAGTTCCAAATCCAAAAATTTCGAAATCCCAAAATCTCCAAATCCCAAAATTTCCAAATTCCCAAGCTTGCACCCCCAAAAATTTCCAAATTCCCAACCATACACTCCCCCTAAATTTCCAAATTCCCAAAATTCCCATCTGCAAACCCTCAACTCTCCAATATCCCAACCTCCAATCTAAAAATTTCTCTCGGAACGGAAAACTTGATTTTCCGAACAAGAAGGTAGAAAGCAAAGAGTATCGTTCTCGATATCGAAGTACACGAAGTACACGAAGATCGATCGTAAAGATCCTCGCTGAAATATTCCTCTTCTCGCAAAGGGAGGAAAAGAATAGATGGATGTAAAAGACTGTCATCGAGTTCGTGTCCAGCTACAAAACACGTCTAGCTACGAGAACGAGACAAAGTCTCACGTCTGTTCGAGTTTCTTTCAAGAGGATCTCTCGTGTCCATTCAAACGACAGACTTTTCATCTAGCTTTGAGGAATATCGCCTACTTTCGGTATCAAGATTGGAAAATTTGCGATAAGGGGGATCAAATGTCTGCTGCTTTGTGGAGATCAATTTTGTTGAATGAACCATGAATATCTGACATTATTTATTTATATATGTTTGACATATGTTTGCTTTGATATAAGTGGTATAGAAATAAGTATAGAAATGATTGATCGAAAATTTTATTTATTTTGGTAGAAGTTTGAATAATTATTAGCAGAACAAATTTAAAAAAAAGACACTAATGAAGATGTCTATAATATACATTTAATTTGAAATTAAAGATGAACTACAAAAATGAATGAACAAAAAGTAAAACGTAAACTAATTTATAAAATAATTCCTCAACTTGATGAAAATTAATGTAAATTCAAAAAAATAGCATCTTAAAAAGTTGTGCAACTTATAATAAAATATTTAAAAGAGAGTTAGTGTAAAATTTGAATAAGGAAATGAATTAACGATGCATGAAATAATAATTATTTATTACAGCAAGTTTAATGGTTTAGAACATGAAATTCATCATGCTGATAGGTCTGGTTCTGAATAGAACATGTTGAGCATTGAATTTTATTCGTACTTTATCAAAGTTCGAATAGCAAAGATGAAAATGTCCGCGAACGTAATGAAAGATGGCGAATAAACGCGGATTTCATGTGACGGGAGTTATACATCATTCTGATTGATCGTCTGACGCGGTCTGGGTTGAGCTTGTAACTCAATTAACGATGAAACTTTCGTTGCTCGTGTAACAACCGGTAAAGATTTGACAAGCTAAGTGAACAAGAAATATTGCTGCAATCTTGCCGATTTTTAAATAATTTAATATTCGTTTTTACCTATTAACAGGTGGTATTCAATCATTCTGACGTGGACATTATACTTCCGTTCGAATAAAATTTTTAGGTTACTTTTTGTTCAGTGCTCAATGGTGCAGTTATTTGATATAGTACTTGGGTTTCATTTAAGTAGCTGCAGGGGATAGGAAGGTAATGAAAGATGGGAAGAATATAAGGTTACAGAGTTAGAGATGTGAAGACGAAAGTTCAGGAATTCAAGAATGTGAGAATTGAAGAATTGGAAAGTTAAAGAATAATGGACGAACTGAAGAATTGGAACTGGAAAAATGATGGCATTGAGGAACTGAAAAATTGAAAAATTGACAAATGGGAGAATTGAAGAAGTGGAAAATTGAAGAACTGAAAAATTGATAAATGAAGAATTGAATAATTGAAAATTTAACAAATTGAAGAATTGAAAATTTAACAAATTGAAGAATTGAATAATTAAAAAATTGAAATCTGGAAAAATTGGAACCTTGAAAAATTGAAATCTTGAGAAATTGGAACCTTGAAAAATTGAAATCTTGAGAAATTAAAATTTTGAAAAATTGAAACATTGAGAAATTGAAATCTTGAGAAATTGAAAACTTGAGAAATTGAAATCTTAAGAAATTGGAATCTTGAGAAATTAAAATCTTAAGAAATTCAAACCTTGAAAAATTGAAACCTTGAGAAATTGAAAACTTGAGAAGTTGAAATCTTGAGAAATTGAAATCTTGAAAAATTGAAATCTTGAGAAATTGGAACCTTGAAAAATTGAAACCTTGAGAAATTGAAAATTTGAGAAATTGAAAAATTGAAACCTTGAGAAATTGAAATCTTGAGAAATTGAAAACTTGAGAAATTGAAATCTTAAGAAATTAGAATCTTGAGAAAATGGAATCTTAAGAAATTGGAATCTTGAGAAAATGGAATCTTGAGAAATTGAAACTTTGAAAAATTGAAACCTTGAAAAATTGAAACCTTGAAAAATTGAAAACTTGAGAAACTGAAATCTTGAGAAATTGAAACCTTAAGAAATTGAAAACTTGAGAAACTGAAATCTTGAGAAATTAAAACCTTAAGAAATTGAAATCTTGAAAACTTGAAAACTTGAAAAATCGAAAAAATTGTAAACCTGAAAAATTGAAACCACAGAACTAAGAATATCCAAACTATAATAAATATCCAGCAAGACAACGAGTACGTAAAGTCCGGAATAAATAGAAAAGACAAAATGAGCTGGCAAAAGGATGTAAAATTCGTGCATGTCTTATCAGCAAAAAGCGTGCGCGTGGTTTATCCTGCAAGGATGCATCGCAACCGCCATGAAATCCGTTCAAGCCCATCCTATGAAACGGGCGGAAGTAGCAAGAGAAACGGGCGCGTACCAACGGATAAATGCGATCATAAATTTGATAACCGAGCTACGTACGCTCGTACAATTTATTCAGCTACGTTCGCTCTGATCTCCGATCGTTGAAAAGGATTTTTAATCGAGAATGGTCATCTGTTTCTGGCATGCTCTCTGACCGTTTATCGCGACTGCTCGTCGACAGTGCTTTCGGTTGCTTTCCCGAGATTCGTCCACGGTAACTCGATCAAACGAGAAAGGTATTTCCCAGGCGACGTTTTCCAATCATCCACCCTCTTACGGATAGACCTTTTCACCGGCTTCCCACGCTCCTAAGGTACTCTTTTCCTAAGCGGTGAAAAACGTTTCATGGAACGATAATGACTTTGCTACTCACAGATTTTACGATCACTGCTTTTCGCGAAGTCGATGGACTACTGAAAATTCTGAGGTCTCTCAATTTTTACTTTACTTGATTAAATATTAGTTTTTCTACGTTCGACGATGAAGAAGGAAGGAATTTTCTAGGAGTTGAAAACTTAGTGTGTCGCTTAAAAACTTAGCAATTTAACTCCTTGCACTATGATTTCATCAGGTGCGTCAGTTAGAGGTAACTAATCACAGCTACAATATTAAAGCAGATAAAGAAAGTTGAAATGTCATATCAATATGATATTATGAAATCCCTGAAGATGCAAATTATAATTGCACTTAGACTTCAAATTGAAACATACTCAAAATTTGAGTAAAATTGATCAGTACTGAAGTACGAGTACATTACAAGGGGTTAAAAGTTGGAAAATTGGAAAATGTTGATATTTGGTGTATTTGACTATCTAATAATTTACATATTTAATAACATGATTTCTATAAACCGTCGCGTTAAAAAAATTCCCAACCTCGTGTTGAAAAAACAAGCAACTCAAATAAGAATACCACCCACAAAAGGACAATAATACTTAAAAGAAAGATCCCTTAATATTGCGATCAGTTTATCTACAAAACCGATCAAATTCAATCAAGCTTTTTGCCCGAGACTTTGAATCCGCGAGCAACAAACAAGCCCGTTGCCCGGAGCAGGGTAAAGCTCGTTCGGAGGCAAAACAACAGCTTACAGGACGGAAAATCGATCACCGTAAAAGCCTCTCATTTGCATCGAAAATTCAGCCCGTTCGATTTTATCCATCCCATATACATACACTGCGTATGCAGTAGCTAACCAAAGAGTGCGTCTAAACAGGGGAACACTTGTTGCTGATGGCGTCGCATAAAATATCCAATATATCAAAACGATCCCCCGGGATTTTGCCTGGCAGCCTGTAGGGGACATCGTATTTTGGTTATTGGCTTAAATTACCGAACCTGCCACTAACAGGCTGACGGACACCGGCCGATATACCCTGCCTACGCGGAATCGACGATAATATGGATTATTGATATACGAGCTCGACCTAACATATGCTTTTGTCGAATTTCGGAATACGGAAATTACGGGATTTTGGGATTTCACGGGATTCAAGCATTTCGGAATCTTTTAACTTGGAGAATTAATAAGTTTTGAAATTTGGAGAAGTGGGCAATTTTTCAACTTAAAGGTTTGAGAATTTAAGGATTTTTGGATTAAGGCATCTAGAGATGTTGGGCTATAGGAAAATTGAGATTTACAGATATTCGGATCTAGGGATATTGCGATCTCGGTATAATGGAATCTAAGGATATTGGAATTCGGATATAGTGGAATCTAGGGATATTGGGACTTTGGAATCTAGGAATTTGAAGATGTAGGGATTTCGGGATCTAAGGATTTTTGGATTTTGAGATCTGGGGATTTTGGGATCTGGGGATTTTGGGATCTGGGGATCTTGGGATCTTGGGATCTAGGGAACTTCGGATCTGGGGATATTTGAATCTGGAGATTTGGGAGATTGATCTCAAATCCCCAAATCCCTAAATCCCCATATCACCAAATCCCCATATCACCAAATCCCCATATCACCAAATCCCCATATCACCAAATCCCCAAATCTCCAAATACCCAAATCCCCAAATCTCCAAATTTCCAAATCCCCAAATGTCCAAATCCCTAAATCCCCATATCACCAAATCCACATATCAGCAAATCCCTATATCACCAAATTCCCATATCACCAAATCCCCAAATCCCCAAATCCCCAAATCCCCAAATCTCCAAATCCCTAAATCCCCATATCACCAAATCCCCATATCACCAAATCCCCATATCACCAAATCCCCATATCACCAAATCCCCATATCACCAAATCCCCATATCACCAAATCCCTATATCACCAAATCCCCATATCACCAAATCCCAAAATCTCCAAATACCTAAATCCCCAAATCCCCAAATTCCCAAATCCCTAAATCCCCAAATCCTCAAATCCCCAAATCTCCAAATCCCCAAATCCCCAATTCCCCAATTCCCCAAATCCCCAAATCCCCAATTCATCAAATCCCCAAATCCCCAAATTCCCAAATCCCCAAATCCCCAAATCCCCAAATCCAAAATCCCCAAACCACCAAACACTTCAGCAAAAAAAAGTAAAAAGTCAGCGCCGCACGAAGTGACCAAACGATAAAACTGCTTCCTCCAAGCGAACAGCAATAGCGGCAACGGAAGTCATGGAAGTGTTCCACGAACGAACGAGTTTCCGTTCGCGCAGCGTCGAAGAGATCCAATCTCGATAAGATCGTTGGTGTTTCACGGAGTGGCATTTAAGCCACGGTGTGTCCCGAGCGCGGAACGTGATTCGGCCTCAGACAGATAATTATACAGAGAGACGAACGATCCCCGAATGGACTGCAGATAATTCTGCACACCAGTCGGATGTCAGCTGATAATTCGAGTGCAATTACCGGAGTTCGAGGAAGTTCCTGCATTCGAGTGGATTCAACGTGTGGTGCTTTTGTTTCGTGGCCCCTTCAATCCGTACCTCCTTGTTCGAACAACATTACCAAACTGTAGCATTCGTTAACGCTTAATTCGCTCGGGTTTAGAGAGCTAGAGTGCCGTCGAAGAAACTCGTGCTTTTGATCTTAACGATCATTTTCTTGCGATTACTGCCTTGTTTCGTAATTATGAAATTCATAACGGGAGTAGCTTGTACCATTCGCTGCCTGTCGAGTTTAAAGCGCTTTTTATTAAATATAATAATATTTCGTTGAAGGTATAGTAAATCCATTACAATGGATTTACAGTAATAAAAAGTTGTAGCAGAGTAATTCTCTAATCCCTAAATCCTTAGGTCCCTAGATTCCTAGATCCCAATATTTCTAAATCGCAATATCCCCAGAGCCAAATACCCCCAGATCCCAATCTCCCCAGATCCCAATCTCCCCAGATCCCAATCTCCCTAGATCCCAATCTCCCTAGATCCCAATCTCCCTAAATCCCAATCTCCCTAGATCTCAATCTCCCTAGATCCCAATCTCCCTAGATCCCAATCTCCTCAGATCCCAATCTCCCTAGATCCCAATCTCCCTAAATCCCAATCTCTCTAGATCCCAATCTCCCTAGATCGCAATCTTCCTAGATCACAATATCCCTATATCCCAAAATCCCGAAATCCCAATATCCCTAGATCCTAATATCTTTAGAACCCAGTATTGCTAGATTCCAATCTCCCTAGATCCTAATCTCCCTAGATCCCAATCTCTCTAGATTTCAATATCTCTAAATTCCAGTATCCCTAGATCCCTAAATCCTTGAATCCCTAAGTCCCCAAGTCCCCAAATTCCCATATCTTTAATTCCCCATATCTCCAAATCACAAAATTCCCTAAATCCTAAAATCCTCGAATCACAAAATCCTCATACCGTCAACTACTCAAATTTTCAAATTCGAAAATTCCCCAAATCCCAAAATTCCAAAATCCGCGGATCCCCAAATCCTCAAATCCTTAATTATAAAAATTCCCCAAATCTCAAAATCATTTTGCGGTTTCTGAAATAAAATGCAAGGTGCTTCTAACCATATCAGGTTGCAATATCGGTTACGTCGTATTTTTAGCGAGTTATTAGAGATATTTAGTACGTTATTAGCGGTATTTAAGTTTGGTTGGTGACCTTTAGCCGAGTAAAAATAAATGATTCCTTTGACGGAGCTCAAAGCGTGTTATCGCGAGACTTTGTTGTTTCCTGGTTATATTTTAACTTTGTTCTTTAATGTCGCTGCGCTGAACCTTACAGCCTCTTGCAGCCGAAGAGCGAGGAAAAAATATGCAACTAAAGTTCAGGAATATGAAACATTCAACTGAAATCCAACAGAGAATGAATATAAAAGTTAACTGCATACGATGGTCGCCGCTTTTTGTATTCATAGGAGAAACATAATCGAAGACGTAGATGTTAGAATGTGGCTGATAATATTAAAAGCAGTTGTAAATTATTACACGCAAATTCGTATTGATCTCGATGTAGCTCGCGAATACCCGCGAATATTAGACTCTGTTTCCTTTATAAGGCTTTTATCGCTATAGAATTCCACGTGGCTTCCTTGAAATGGACTGAAAGCCACGAGGGAAATCGATAAATGCAGGTGGCTCGTACTTCCTTCACTTCCAAGCTCCGATGGTTTCAAGATCAGCAAAATGTCACACGAGAAAAGACGTTTTTCACTATTCCCTGGTTGACACGCTGTCTTTTCACGTTATTATTATCTGTTAAACAGTCGTTCCACTCAGAATTTAATAACCAATTTTCGAATTTCTGGATGAATTTTCGATTGACGTAATTTTCTGATGTTTAAATATCTAAGTTTCATCAATTTTATCAATTTTATCAATTTTATCAATTTTATCAATTTTATCAATTTCATCAATTTTATCAGTTTCATCAGTTTCATCAGTTTCATCAATTTTATCAATTTTATCAGTTTCATCAGTTTCATCAGTTTCATCAATTTCATCAATTTTAGAAATTTTAAAATTTCAGTATTCCTGCATTTCTATATTTGTATATTTTTAAATTTTCAAGTCTCAAAATTCCTGAATTCCCAACTCGATAAATTCCCAAATCCATAATTTCCCATTTTTCTAATTCCCCAATTCCTTAACTTCCCAATTATCTAATTCCCAACACCCTAATTTCCTATTTTTCTAATTCCCCAATTCCCTAAATTCCCAAATCCATAATTTCCCATTTTTCTAATTCCCCAATTCCCTAACTTCCCAATTTTCTAATTCCCAACTCCCTAATTTCCTATTTTTCTAATTCCCCAATCCATAATTTCCTATTTTTCTAATTCCCCAATTCCCTAAATTCCCAAATCCATAATTTCCCATTTTTCTAATTCCCCAATTCCCTAACTTCCCAATTTTCTAATTCCCAACTCCCTAATTTCCTATTTTTCTAATTCCCCAATTCCCTAAATTCCCAAATCCCTAATTTCCCAAAACCCCACCTTCCCAAATCCGAATCTCCCCAAATCCCTACACATTCATAAACATCTCATTACCCCACACCTGATAAATCCACCCAAAACTCAACACACCACACAACAATAAATCTGTGCATAAAACAACTCTACACATTAACCAATAACAAATCCATACATCGAAATCCTCCCACAACAAATAAATCTCTATAACAAATCTATATGAATGAACCTAACAAACAACCTAACACCTACCCTCAATAAACAGCTATCAACATATCCAATTCACCCGTTGCATACAAAATATGAGAACCAACCGTTTGACTCCGATTCGTTACACGATAGATCTTGTACGACACAAGGAAAAATATATAGTGACTTCTGCGTAACCCAGACCCAGCCATAAATTAGCATCGATCGTCCAGGGACGCGGAAACCGCGTAAATATAGCGATCGATCGATCGAACATTTTCAGCTCGTTGCCGTGTATGATGCACACACTAGATAACTAAGTAGAGTAGGTCAACGGTAAGCCTTACCGTACCGCTATCTATCAGCTGTCGGCGGGCTTCGCTTTTATCAAACTGTTCGCGAGCCTCTTGGCGGCCATTATTTTCCCACCGCCTTTAAATAAACCTCGACTTATCTGGGACTTCCGTATTTCATGGAGCAACGACCGTGCGGGAAAAAGCCGTAGGCTTCGAGACTTTCGAAAGCCACGTTCGTTGGTTAGGTCGCTTTTAACGGCTGACCTTAATACTCGGTTCATCCCTGATACCCGCCTCGTAGACGCACGCTAATGGACACGCTAAAGGACAATGTCATTCTGTTACCGAGGATCTCGCTTATCTTATCGTTCTTCGACCAAGGAAAATATATTCTACGAGAATATTAGGTAGATTTGTACTATCATGAATCTCCATCATCTTTAAATTTGATGCTTTTGCATTTTTGTAGAACGTGACATTTTCGGAAAATAAGCTCTGCATATTTTATACAAAGAAGTCTACATTAAGACTCCATGGTTTCTAAAGTACTTTGAATGCATTAAAATTGATTATGTAGACCCCTGAATCTCTGAAGTTAACTGTGTGGACCCCGGAATTTTTGGACTTAGTAGTGTAGACCCCTAATCTATGAACTTAATTGTTTACACTTTAAATTCTTTAATCTGTCACTGTTTAATCGATTCTATTTTAGAAATATCACTCATGGAATAATATTTACAACATTGCCTTCCAAAATAAATCCACAAGTTACACAAAAATATCGATTAAGTCCATAAAAATTCCAGAGACATCGTGCGATTATTTACAGTAGAATTTCTTTGACACTGTGGCCCGAGAAACGTTCTCACCCTTCACAGGGAGATGAAATTCGCGTCATGTCCGTTTGCTTGATTACTTTTCCGAATCCAGAGAAGGGAGTACAGGAAAAAAAAAAGCGAAACAGAAACGGCAGAGAAATCAAGGGATTATTTTAAATTCTACTCAGACCCCGTTATTAAATAACGCCGCAAGAAGAATGCGCACCGCGATTCCGTGCAAATAAATCCTGGACGGCTGTTACGTTTGAAATATTCCGAAGAAAGGATCCATTCTCGCCCGTCCTTTTCTCCGGGACTAAACTGAATCCCACGGGAACGTGGAAACAGGGAACTTACCGTCGATAGAACGCCCGCTTTATTTCGCGAGCCAGGTATCTCCGCGAAATAATTCATTCATGGTTAGCGAGCGAGAAATTCAAGAGTGTTACTGTGATCTTGAAGAATGGGAGATGAAAGTCGCGGCAAATTGAGCGAACCATGATGCCTCCAGAGATTTCAACTACTCTCGCTGGGTTATCAAGCTATTGTGATCAGGAAAAAATAGGGAAGAACCGACACCGGGTTGAATATAACGTCACGAAAATATTTTTGTATATTTGAGTTAAATATCAGATGTGTTGAATATTAGTTTGGCTTTGTGAGGTCCGTAGTCTATGAGCTTGACTCTGTGAACCCCGTAGTCTTTAAACTTGACTCTGTGAACCACGTAGTCTTTGAACTTGACTCTGTGAACCCCGTAGTCTTTGAATTTGACTCTGTGAGCCCCGTAGTCTTTAATCTTGACTCTGTGAACCCCCTTAGTCTATGAACTTGACTCTGTGAACCCCGTAGCCTTTAAACTTGACTCTGTGAACCCCGTAGTCTTCAAACTTGACTCTGTAAACCCCCTTAGTCTATAAACTTGACTCTGTGAACCCCGTAGCCTTTAAACTTGACTCTGTGAACCCCGTAGTCTTTAAACTTGACTCTGTGAACCCCGTAGTCTCTGAACTTGACTCTACGAACCCCGTAGTCTATAAAATCGACTCTGTGAACCCCGTAGTCTATGAAATCGACTCTGAGAACCCCGTCCTCAAAATTATTCCATTGAATTTAAATAATAGAGACATCACATATGTAAAAATTATACCTAACCTAAAAATTTAGAAACCATTAAAGTCTTCAAGTCGAAACTACGAAGAGTTTAAATACGATATTAACAAAAAAAGAACAGCGAAACAAGTCGAAGTATTTTCCGGTAGTTTCCAGAACGAAGTCAGACGTAAAAAAATGAAGGTTTCATGCATTCAACTGCAAAGGAATCATCGAATCAATCCTCGGGGAAAACAGCCGGTCGCACTTAACCGGGGTTGGCGAGCATGAATGTTTCACAAGCCTGTAAGCCTACGATCGAAAGTCTCGCGATCGTTTCAAAGGGATGCGATCTCTTTCACCGGGGACTCTCTTAACGAGCTTACGATTCTTCCTTGCGACGAGTATCGTTTCCGCTTAAGCATCAGTCAAGTCACTTGAACGCCTACAAGAGATTCCCTTTTCGAACGGCGAGCTTTAACGTGGGACTTTCTCCAGAGACTTAACAACCTTTGAACGTACGTTTAAACCTTTACATCGGCCTTTCAACGTACATGTTCTGATACTAGGCGACTCAGAAAGGGTGCAACTTTGAATAACTTCAAGCATTTCAATTATTAGCACTTTAGGAAGATTCGTATTAATTTTCCAACTTCGTATTAATTTTACTTTGATTATACGTTTTACAATGTATGTTATCGTTTACGTAAAATTTCACGTGCATAAAATGTTTTATTATTCTTAAATATTGTGTGGCTAATATCGTTTTTGGGACCATTTTGAAATTATTTTCTGTGGAACAAATTTATGGGAACATGTATACAGAAACACATGATTATTGATACTGAATACTCATGCATCATGTATACATCATTAATCATTATTTATAATGACTAGTTGTCTATGAGTTTTTATTTATTTACTAGAAATGTATCAACCTGTCAACCTTTCAATGACATTGACAAATTTATTAAATCATATTATTTATTAAATAACAAGTTTGTAAAGAATGTCTCAAAAAGAGTCTCATAAGCCACATATTATTTCACGTAAATTTTAGTAAAGACAGTAAAGTCTCCGTTGATAAAAGAAGACAAGAATAAAGAGTAATTAAAATTTCTATCAAAAAAATTCACAAAGATGCGTACTTCCTTTTAGTCCGCAGATATGACGAATCCCGACGACGAAAGTTAGGAACGAAAGTTGTTGGAAACGCGAAAAGGAAAGTGCAAAAAGAGAAGTAAAAAATGTAAGATTTACCCAGGTCCATGAGGTGTTCCTCGCCAAAGTGTCGAGCTGCGTGAATATGAAGAAGCCCGAAAGCGAGCTGCATTCCCGTGGTGAGCAACAGGGCAAGAAAACCGGCTGCACAGACTAACCACCCCCAACCACCCTCTGGATAGAAATGCGTTCGCATGCCAGAGACGTCTATTCCTGAAAGAAAACAATTACCCTCTTCACCATTCGTCCTTAAATCACGTCACCTTCTCAGAAAGCTATAAATATTTACAGACACTGGAATTACTCTGTTTTTATTTATCTTCTCGGTTTTTAATTTTTTATCAGTATAGATTTTTCAATGATTCAATAATTTAGATTTGGTAGCTTGGAGGTTGGAAAAATTGTATTTAAAATTTTAGAGATTTAAAAAATTAAGATAATTAAAAATTGTAAATTAGAATTTTGTGTATTGAAAAATGAAAATAATTAAAAATTGTAATTTAGAATTTTAATTTGAAGCGTGGGTACCCAAAAATTTAAATTTGAAGACGTAGGTACCCAAAAATTTAAATTTGAACGCAAAGCTATCTAAAAATTTCAACTCGAAACTAAAATTACTTGAAGAACTAAATTTAAAGATTAATGTATTTACAAATTTGAAAGTTTATAATAAAACATGGGTTTGCAAACTAATATTAAATTGCAGAACTTGCCTGGACGTCGAAAGGTTGGAACACAGCGATGAAGACTCCTCAGGTCACCCAGCATCCAATTATTGTTGGCAGCGATACCCTCGTCAGTGTCCAAGTAACGCATTCGAGTATCTGGAAAAAAAGAAAGTAAAGGAGATTTAAAGACGTGAAATAGAGACAGTAGCGAGCAATCCCCTGTGGCGGGCGCTTAAATGCAAATTAAGAACGTTGTGTCGGATTAACCCTGGAGATTAGTTAACCTGTTTTTGCGTAATTCGACGATATATTTGCAGGACTTAATTACACCGAAAACTTGCTCACAGACCAAGGAATTTACGGTGGGTTTTGTGTTAAGCCTTGATGGAGATAAATAAAGTTTACGTATTTGTTAAGGGTTAAACTGTTTTATATTTCTTTATAAATCATAACTAAAATATACATATAGACTAACTAAAATATACATATAGTGTTAAAAAGATTCTCAAACTTGAAATTATTCATCATGATCCTTCAAACATCCCTCCCTGAGAGACGACTTTTTAAGGTTAGAAAAACGTGGCAAGTAAATTATGAAAGAATTAATAAAATTAAAAAATTGTACTTATAATCATTCGTTGAATTAAATTAAATGTTCAGACATGAATCTTGAAAAGGTAAAAGCTACATCAGTATAATTAATTATTTATATTTCAAAGTTATAATTCCTGCATCTCGTAACAGTTACGTAAACACGATGCTACAAGAAACGCGTTATTCACTAATTAAGTCGGAGGAGCCCTTTTCCAAGCTTATAAAAATAACTCGTTGCAACAACAACTGGATCTCGCGTATTCTGAACGCACCTTGAACGCGTAGCAGCTGGCAACGCTGCTGTAGTATTCTGCAGACTCGGGGATGAAACGAGTTGAAAGAAATGAAGAGGAAAAAGAAGAGTCAAGGAGGGTTAGATAAAAGTGCTCATGAAAAGAAGATGCTGGCCGACGCTGGAAGGAGTAAGATGCGGTAGAGCTTTGGTCGGTGGTTCGAGAAATACGGGTCGATGATTTTCGATGCACGGCAAACGCTCGATAAGTCGCTGTTTTTCGGGCTTCCGTGACTTTTCGTCGACTTCTTATTTTCACGGGAAATGTTTTATGCATTTCACTCGACGATCGCGCTGCGTTGCACAGACTTTACGCTGCCGGTCAAAATTATAAGCTTTCTTCATTTTTAGCTAACTCACCCTTGTGGAGACCATTATTTTTCTTTTGCATAAAAATGCGAGAAAAATAGTTCTATTTCGTACACTGTACGCTGCACTTTTTAATGTAAATCTGCTATTTTATTTAGTTTGTTTGTAATGCACTGTTTTACTTCTGAGTTGGTTTAAATTTTATTTTGAAGTTGCACGAAATTATAGGACTGTGACTATATGACTATGACTATATGACTATATGACTGTATAACTATATGACTGTATGACTATATGACTACATGACTAAATGACTACATGACTATATGACTACATGACTATATGACTACATGACTATATGACTACATTACTATACGACTATACGACTATATGAATATATGACTATGTGAATATATGACTATATGACTATATCACTATATGACTGTATGACTATATGACTGTATGACTATATGACTATATGACTGTATGACTGTATGACTATATCACTATATGACTGTATGACTATATGACTGTATGACTATATGACTGTATGACTATATGACTGTATGACTATATAACTATATGACTGTATGACTGTATGACTGTATGACTGTATGACTGTATGGCTATATGATTGTATGACGGTATGACTATATGACTATATGACTACATGACTATATGAATATATGACTATATACATACTATGACAATGACTATACACTATGACTGTATACTGTAACAATGACTATATACTATGACTATGATTATATATATATTATAACTATGAAAATATCAAATGTCACCAAAATTAAACTCATACAAGCAATTTAATTATTACTGCATTATCATCTAGACAATTTTTTAAACATTTAGTTTAAGTACGAACTTCAAAAGAGAAAGTTACAGCAACAAGGTATTTGAAATTAGCAATATGGTTTGTGAAGGGTGGTCTTGAGAAATTAGTTTCTACGTTTCAGGTGTAATTTCCAGAAGGATCATCGGATTTAAGACGACCCTCCGAAACACAATACGTTCGATAGAGTAGAATTGATTTTTTGTTCCCACTGCCTCTTCCGTCCTCCTTTTATCCGCAGCCCAATTTATTAAGTTCGACCTTTGTGGATGCGAAAGAAAGGAAGGAGGCTGACTCGAGCAGTGTGCTTCGCTGAAAGGGAAGCAACTTCGAAGCTGTATTGTTTGAGAAATTACTAACTGATGTTAAACGAGGACAATTCTGTCCTCGAGTTTTCGAGGGTAGGATTTGCGCGCTGGTTCACTTGTGCAAGTTTAGATTCTATTTTTCGGTCATTTTATGATGTTTAAAAAATATTTGTAAATAATACTTTTGTTTGTTCAAATGCTTTGCGAATGTTGGTTTAAGCATTTGAAGTATTTATAATGATTAGGAAACTTGTATAAACTTTTTAATCGTTGTGTTATATCTTGTGGACACTAAAATCCTTGGACGAGGTGCTGTAGACCCCGTACTTTAGGACAATGCCATTGTCAAAGTTGTTCTTTACTTTTAAGTCTAAAGAATAGATGTATGTTTGTAGTCTTTGAATTTGGCTGTACTACTAGTCCTTGAATTTCACTACATGGATCCTAATTTTTTAATTCAACTCTGTGAACCTCGTAGTCTTTGAATTCAACTCTGTAAACCCCGTAGTCTTTGAACTCGCTCCTGTGAACCCCATAGTCTCAAAACTTGACTCTGAGCCTCCTACTCTTCAAATATATTATATAAACTTCCCAATCTTTAAACCTAACATAAACCTACTCCCGGTACAAAACCTACTCCTTGAATTTAATACTGTAGGCCCTCAACTCCGTAAACTTACTCGTGTAGACCCCACAATTCCGAAGAAAACAATTCTCAATGCCCTCCATCATCGTTAATGCTCTCTATCATTGCCTCTAAAGTGGCTACGGCCATTCTTCAGCGAAACTTGCAGGAAACAGAGATTAAATTATATTCATCTCGAATGAGACTGCCATACTTGAGAGTGTAAAGCATTTCTGATAACGAGCGAACAATAAACTGCCAGTACTAGCCAGGAAATTCGAACAATTCGACCGAAAGTAAGTTCAGATAAATCGAATAGCACGAGAGATATATCGGCTGGCAGGCTGTGCTGGATTATGTTGGCCTACAAAGCAACGTGCCAGACGAGCACGGCATTTGTTCTGACTGCTGTTGTTTCCCCTCGTTGTTCTTTCGTCGTAATCTTCTCCAAGTCAGCGGAATGCTGATCATTAGATCTGACGTTTATGAACCGCCACAATTGAAACAAGATAAAGTGAACAACCACAAACAGAGTCGAGGCTTTGTGATTAATTCGTTGCTAAAACTGGGGGCTGCTTGTCCAGGTGTATTCAGTTTCGCGAGTGTTGTGCTTTGAATATGTGTTTAATTAAATCGATCGGAAGCAAAAATTGTTTTAAGCTTGTGTGAAGTCTACTGAATAGTGTCTTTCTCACAATGGATGAATAGGGAAAATAAAATGTTAAGGTGAAGATGAATAAACATAAGTTAAATATTGGATTTGAAAGTGATTTCTGAAGGATTAACTATGCAGAATTGATCAACTAATTGCACTCGACAACATAATTGTTAATATTTGCATGATATTATCTAACAATGTTGCTAGCCAACAGGGTAATAGAAACTGATTAAAGGATAACTGCATCGACAACGAACGAAGTTGTAAACTGTATCGTGAATTATTAATCGTTTAAAAGTTGGTGCAACACGGTTCGATGCAGGCAACACGAGAGGCACACAAGAACACTTTCAGCGGTGTTGTTCTCCGCAATTTCTTTTAGCTGAAAGAACCACCAAGAGAAACAAGATAAAAAGACAACTATCCACCCGCAAGAGATCATCTTTTCACCCTGTCTCGGTCCGTGCACGGAGCGAGAAAAAAACCGGCCGCAGCGAAACTTTGCATCAAAGCAATAATTTACGGTGGCCACGGCATCTCGCGAGCACCGAAAAAACATCACAATTCCTTTTACGATAATTTCACCGTCCACGAAAGTCCACAATTTTCCCAACGTCTCCTTTTCATGCGGGCTCTCGCCTTCTTTCTAATGCATTTTTCACGACCAGCCCCATTTTCGGTGCGACGTTCTCGCTTATCTCCTTCGCCGACCGGGCTAATTAAAAATATTTTTTTCTCTTTCTTTGTTAATCCTCCCTTTACAGTCGATCCCAGTGCATTGTGCTATCAGCCACCCTTGGGAGCGAAAAAGACCTTTGCTTCCTCTCCTACTTGCTGCACCGTGCGTTAATGAGTTCCATTTCAACTTACATCAAAAGCCACTTCTTTTAAACTGCAATTGATCATTCAAAGGGAATTGAATAATTTCATTTTTCGATGTCGCTTCGTAGGACTGCAATTTCTGGGTAGATTGGTACTTTATACGTTTGCGTAGGTCTATGATTACAATTATAGATATGTCAGATAAAATTATAGGTAGGATATGGTATTTGGGTCAGTTATGGTATTAGGTTATGCTATCGTATTATTGCAATATTAGGTTAAGTTATGTTATGTAAGATTAGGATGTGAGATAATTAGTATACTAGAATATTATGGACATACCTGGTCAGGTTATGTAAGATAAGATAGGATATGATTAGGTTAGTTTAAATTTTGTTACATTACAGATATATTTGGTTGGGTTGTGTAAGATTTAGTTATGATTAGATTAGTTTAAAGTTTGTTACATTATGGACAGACTAGGTTATGTTATGTGAGTTTAAGATAGGATATGATTAGGTTAATTTAAAGATTATTACATTATGGACAGACTTGGTTAGGTTATGTGAGTTTAAGACAGGATACGGTTAGGTTAGTTCAAAGTTTGTTACATTATGGTCAGACTAGGTTAGCTTATGTAAGATTAAGATATGATATGATTAGGTTAGTTCAAAGTTTGTTACATTATGGTCAGACTAGGTTATGTTATGTAAGATTAAGACAGGATACGATTAGGTTAGTTTAAAGTTTGTTACATTATGGACAGACTTGGTTAGGTTATATGAGTTTAAGATAGGATATGATTGGGTTAGTTTAAAGTTTATTACATTATGAACAGACTTGGTTAGGTTATGTGAGTTTAAGATAGGATATGATTGAGTTAGTTTAAAGTTTGTTACATTATGCACAGACTTGGTTAGGTTATGTGAATTTAAGATAGGATATGATTGGGTTAGTTTAAAGTTTGTTACATTATGGACAGACTTGGTTAAGTTATACAAGATTAAGTTAGATTATGATTAGGTTTGTGTAAAGTTTGTTTCATTATAGACATACTTGGTTAAGTATATAAGATTAAGTTAAGATGTGATTAGGTTAGATCAAAGTTTATTACATTATAGCTAGGCCAGGTTAAGATAAGACAAATTAGGTTATGATTAAAGGGAGGTTGAAGTATAAGTTAGATTATGGTTATTGATCTAGATAACATTATGTATAGTTACAACTGAATTATATGACATTACAGTCAGGTTAGAACAGGTTCTATTATAATAATGTTACAACTTCGAGGATTATAATGGAATCATGTTATTTTACGTTCATACTGTTATATAATATAGTTTCCGAAACCCTATATTCCTAAATCCGTATGTTTCCCCAAGTTCATAGCTGATATTGTGTTCTCAACAGGTTAATGATATTTTGACGAAATATTATGATCGAGCAAGCAGTATACCTATCAGCCGATACAACATCCCTTATTGTCCCTAGTCGAAACAACCGCACGCTGTTGAATATTGAACGAAGTAAGGAAACTTCGGTAGAAGCGGATTAGGTCGGCCTCTTAGCGTGAAACGCCGCTAGAACGAAAACAGTGGCAACCATAAGATTATGCGAAAGTTTACGGCGAGCTCTGAAAGGCGGGGGGTTATTATTGTCGCGACTTTACGGGGAAAAGTTGTGCAATCTGGCTGAAAGATATCCCTGGGAAATCAAATGAAATGCAAAACAGCTGTAGGACAAGTTAAATTAAATCGTTCCGCCCCTGCAACGAGCGGGCAATCAAATTTTTCGGAAGTTTAAAAAAACCGTGCAAAATCGCCACGTTTCAGGTTTCGAAGTAATGCGATCACGGAGCATAGAAATAGTTCGGAACTAGTGGAACTCGATAATAATGATACCGACAACCGGAGAATTCGACAGCGGTGACTACGACATCGTAGAACTCGATAAAGGTAACTTGAGAGTAACGGAACTCGATAGCGATAATTTCCAGGTCATAGAGTACGATAATGATGACTTTTGGTCGTAGAGTTCGCTAACTCTAACCCTAAAATGATAGAACACGCCGAGAATAATTTTACTGCCCTAGAAATCAATAATGATGAATGGAGAGCCGACGGATTCAGTGGTGATCAATCCTTTGTCCCTTCACTCGGCAAAGTAGACCCCGTAGTCTTTCAACTCCAATTTCACCACTTCATATTATTTGAATCTGCTCTTCTGTTCTTTAAAAATTGTTGTATCAACGAATTGTTTGAAATTGAATCTGTAAACCCTGAATCTATTGGATGAGGTTATGCGAACCCCAAATTCTTTGAATTTAATTGAAACAGAATGGATCCTTTAGTCTCTGTAATTGATTCTGAGAACCCCGATTGTTTTGAACTAAGTTATGTGAAGCTCCAACACTATGAGTTAGGTTATGCGAACTCCGAATGCTTAGAACTAGGCTATCTCTATCCTGAATGCTTTGAACTAGATTATGTGAACCCCGAATGCTTTGAACTAGGTTATGTGAACCCCGTATGCTTTTAAACAAGGCAATGTAAACCCCGAGTGCTTTGAACTAGGTTATGAGAACCCTGAAGGCTTTTAAACGAGGCAATATAAACTCTCAATACTTTTAATTAAGCTGTGTGAACTTCGAGTGCTTTGAACTAGGTTATGTGAACCCCGTATGCTTTTAAACAAGGCAATGTAAACCCTCAATAGTTTTAACTAAGTTGTGTGAACTCCGAATGCTTTGAACTAGGTTGTGTGGACCCCGAGTGCTTTTAAACAAGGCAATATAAACCCTCAATACCTTTAATTAAGCTGTGTGAACCCCGAATGCTTTGAACTAGGTTATGTGAACCCCGAATGCTATTAACTAGGTTATGTGAACCCCGAGTGCTCTGAACTAGGTCATGTGAACCCCAAATGCTATGAACATTGTATAAACCCTAAATTCTTCAAGCTAACTTATAAAAACCTTAAATTTATAAACTCTGAGCAACAAAAATTTAAAAAAAGCGAAACTACTGATTAAAAAGTAGTGAATACTCACCGCCATGATAAGAGTTGCCCCGATGAGGAGTATACACGCCATTCCTCGGCTCGGGGCAATGACTGGGCGTGTAATACTGCATAGGATGGTGTACGTAATTGTTAGGGGTGCTCGGTACGTGTACCGGATGACAGTGCAAGCATCTTCGCGGTGTTTCCGGCACGCCCTAAGGAAAAGAAACTCCTGCAATGCATTGAAGAAGATAATCGTCGATCGATCGATCGCGTGGTCGTATTAAATCGACGTATCCTGGAAATTAAACGCCGCCGGATTTAACCGAGGGCAGAGCATCGCGAGCGGAATAGCGATTAGAAGATAAACGCTTCGAGCGATTCTCGAGGGCTTGATTGACGATTCGCCAACTTACGAGCAGATATACCGAAGGTACATCGATTTCTCTGTCTCTATAATTGAATATCGTTTACCACACCTTCTCTCCGAAAAAAAATACATAACTGGGTATATATCTCTTCCGTCGTTTATATCAACACACTTTCGGTCTGACTTTCAAATATGAAGATGTTATATACTGCTGTTTAAAATCTCAAGCTCATTTCACTTTTAGCTAACGAATTTACGAAGATAGATATCTGATGAGAATGTGTGAAAGGAATTTGATAAAAAAATTTCATCAAAACTCCTAATAAGGGTGTTTTCCAACCATTTACAATAATTCTAACACAGTTAATTTCTACTGTATATAATTACTAAATAAATCACTATTAAATAAGTTCAGCCTATATACATTTTTTTAACACTAAAACTACCAAATCGGTCAAATGACCATTCCACAAGCTTCTTATTATAACAAATACATTGTATTAAAATACATTACTTAAAATCAGAATTGATTTTCATCAAGATAAAGGATAAATGTGCACTAATTTATGCTTCGTTGTTTGTTTATTTATTTTTCAACTTCATTTTTAATTTCAAATTAAGTACACATTATATGCCTGCAGGTTTAGTGTTAACCAACCTATAAACCTACAAGCTACCTTCTCACAAAAATTGTAATAATTTATAGTATAAAAAATTTCGAGATTTCATATCATTTCCTAGAACACTGACATTAAGGGAAGAATAGTAAGGTGCTAAACATGAAATGAACTTATAATTTTGCCACCACAATGGTCATACGTTCGAGATCTTATATTAATAAGGGTTGAAGTGTAAAGAAAAAAAGAGTATTACCTGCATAGAATGTTGTGATCGCAGCGATCTTATCGAGCCAGCAGGATGAAGGGAGGGCACACTTCCGCTGAAGCTCATAGCCGAATTTCTGCATCCGCCAGGGGTGGACCAACCCCCGCGAACGCTGGTCGAAGTCCACCCCATCGCGCTGCCGCAATCGTCCACCAGCATTTTCACAACGAATCCAGCATTTCTCCTCTCTCGTTAACCAGAATTCAGCCTTGTGAGAGGCAAACGACCCCTCGCGACGATCGTGGCCAAAGGGGCGGTTCAGAAATTATTTCTCGCCGGAGCTCAAGTTAATTCGATCGTGCTTCGAGAGAGGCATCGTTCGAAAAGGGTTGCACGCTTATCTGCAGGCACCTGTAACCAGAAAGTGCATAAAACGAGGGTCAGAGAAGGCACTGGCAGTCGATTAGAATCGTAATTAAGGCTAGGAGGAATCGTAGGGGTGGAATTGTGGCGATAGTGGCAAATGGGAATACGGTTGGGACGGATTAAACCTGGATTTTCTCGATGGGGGCCGCCGTTGTATCGTCGTTTTAATGTTCGTGTCATTTGTTACGTCAGAAATACGTCGCTCAAAACAGCTGCGGAATTAAGTACTCAAGTGAGCCTGACAACCGCGGATTAAAGTTTCATTTTCTTGATGGCAATTCCGGGGAACGTTCTGACGTTTCATTCGATCTAGTTATCGGAAACGTGATACTCAAAGTATTCGAGCGTACTCCATCTTCAAATTCAATCTCCGCACGAATTAAAATTTCACATTCTTTGAATTTCATAGCAAACTTTGAAGACTTGTTATTTCTTAACAAATTCGAAACCAACAAAATTAAACACCCCCTAATTTTACATGGACTATAACATATTTTGATTAGAGCAAAATCGCAGGTGAGATCCAAGAGATCTGACGTGAAATGACTGAAGATAAAAATAGCACCCTTTCATTGCGAAGAAATCTTGCTATCAAGGACTGAAGAATTTTTTTTATTGAGAACTGGAAAATTAGATGAAGATTTCATTTGCGTACATCAAAGAAACATAACAGATTTATTAAAGTAACTGAATAATCTACACGTAACTTAAAAATATTTTTCCAGCTGTTAAAATTCAATAACTTAACTTTTAATTTTCATAGCTCTAATACAACTCGACCGCGAGTATCATTACAATTTCAATTGTCGATGATCCTCGGTTAACCTGATTAAAACGAATGAAAGCATCGAAATGTATATCCTTTCGTTCAATTTTTCCCGAGCCTCAATATTGCAGTTCGATTAAAAAACCAAGCGCGATCCGGAACAGTTTAATCCGGATTTTATTCCGCATTTAATTGCGAACAAACCAGGAGAAAAGGCACGATGCTTACCATGCACGATACGATACAAAAACGTTTTCAAACGATTTTTCCGCAATCCTGCGGCCGGCTACGAATTCAAAGATGAAATATCGTGGCCACGAACGGCAAAGTGGGGATTGAAAAAAAAGCCCGTGGAAAAAAGCAAATTTAATTCGCGTCACATGCATAAATAAAACGAATCTCTCGTATTAGAGGAAAGCAAATTTCGGTTTCGTATCGTCTACCTTTTGCGCTCGGAGATTTATCACGGGAATATTTTATGCATACTACTTCACGGAGGATGCTTCACGGAATTGCACGCCGAAATTCGAATTTCATTCGCTGCCTGTCAAATGGATAATGTTCCCTTTAATTCTTACGGCAACAGCTGTGGCGTAGCTTATTTACTGTCTTTTGAGGACGCTTCGAGAGATGTATTATTTTACGATTTGGACGTGATTTTTGTAGGATAGTGAAAATGTAGAATAGTATTACGGTAGGTAACAATTTTAATGCATGAGAACTTGTCGCGTGAAGATACGGTGCATGATGATTTCGATGCGTAGAATTATAGCGCGTGGAAATACGGCGCGTGACAGTTTGAATACGAGGAAATTTCGGCGCGTGGAAGTACGAAGCGTAAAAGTACGACGCGTGGATATTCGACGCGTGGAAGAACGGCGCGTGGAAGTAGGACGCGTGGATATCCGACACGTGGAATTACGGCGCGTGAAAATTCGAAGCGTGGAATTACAGCGTGTGGAATTACCGCACGTGGAAGTACGAAGCGTAGAATTCTAATGCGTGGATATTCGACGCGTGGAAATTCGAAGCGTGGGATTACGACACGTGGAATTACCGCGCGTGGAAGTCCAACGCGTGAAATTACGACGCGTGGAAGTACAACGCGTGGATATGCAACGCATGGAATTACGGTGCGTGAAAATTCGAAACGTGGAATTACAACGCATAGAATCACCGCACATGGAAATACGAAGCGTAGAATTCCAATACGTGGAAATACGAAACGTGGAACTACGATGCGTGGAATTACCGCGCGTGGAAATTCGACGCATAAGAATTCGAAATAAATTTCAACAAATTCAAGAGAATGGATTAAGCATCAAGTGCACAAAATGTAATACTAAAATTTCGATATTAAAAGAAAATACGAGGTCGACGTGACTCTAAATAAAAGTATTTGCTGTACTTTATTGCGTCGTAAATATAATGCATTTATTTCATGTCGTCAGAGATAAGTCCAATAAATTTATCCCCGATGTACTAACCGTTCATATTTCGTTATCCTTGCTCACGGAATGCGAGATTTTCGACAAGATAAAGAAGAACAGCGACTGTATCGTTTTATTCGTTCTTTATAGTCTTTGCACACGTTCGTAGAAAATGTTCTCGCGCTGAAATCGTACGTGGCTGTCTCGGAAGGCGGGTGAAAACGCTTGCACACGCTTATATCATCGTCCACGACACGCTCGAGCGTTTCGTACCACCCTCGACGACGCTGGATTCAATCTAGCCGGATTATCCGGCCATCACGATTCCATCCAGCAACGATCGGAAGTTCGTAGCCTGTGTCGATTCGTATCTCTCGCCGTGTCTTCGATCAAATCGCCCTAATACTCGAGTTTCAACTACCCTACAGGAAATGAACATTGCCGATAGATGTATCCGGTGAAACAAATATGACCAGACACTGAAACGTTTCGGTTTACTGCCACCCTGATGCTTCTTTCGGATCTGATAATATACGGAGTTTGCTTGAAAAGATGTTTATTGCCCAGTCATGTGTTCTATCGACATATTTTTATGTTGTATCTCCATGCTTGGTAATTCCGCGTGTTGTAATTCCACGCTTCGAATTTTCATGAGCCGTAATTCCACGCGTTGAATATCGACGCATTGCAATTCCACGGTTCGTACTTCTACGCGCAGTAATACCACGCTTCGAATTTCCACGCGCCGTAATTCCATGCTTCGAATTTCTACGCGCCGTAATTCCATGCGTCATACATTTATTCATCGCAATTCCACGCGCCGTAATTCCACACTTCGAATTTTCACACGCTGTTATTCCACGCTTCGTACTTTCACGCGTAAAATTTCCACGCGCCGTAATTCCACGCGTCGAATATCCACGCATCGCAATTCCACGGTTCGTACTTCTACGCGCAACAATACCACGCTTCGAATTTCCACGCGCCGTAATTCCACGCTTCGAATTTCTACGCGCCGTAATTCCACGCGTCGTACATCTATGCATCGCAATTCCATGCGCCGTAATTCCACGCTTCGAATTTCTACGCGCCGTAATTCCACACGTCGTACATCTATGCATCGCAATTCCATGCGCCGTAATTCCACGCTTCGAATTTTCACACGCTGTAATTCCACGCTTCGTACTTTCACGCGCCAAATTTCCACGCGTCGAATATCCACGCAATGCAATTCCACGGTTCGTACTTCTACGCGCAGTAATACCACGCTTCGAATTTTCACGCTTCGAATTTCTACGCGCAGTAATTCCACGCGACGTACATCTATGTATCGCAATTCCACGCGCCGTAATTTCACGATTCGAATTTTCACACACTGTAATTCCACGCTTCGTACTTCCGCGTGTCAAATTTCCACGCGTCGTAATTCCAAGCGTCGAATACCCACGCGCCGAAATTTCCTCGTATTGAAACTGTCACGCGCCGTATTTCCACGCGCAGTAGTTCCCCGCACCGTACATCCTCGCGCTATAATTCCACGAACCGTACATCTACGAGCTATATTTCCACGCGCCACAGCCATTCTGTGTGCAGCACATTTCACAAATAAATTTTAATTTTCGGTTATTCTAAACATGACATGGACAGAGGTAAAAATAAAATTACCGTAACGAACTGTAAATAATTAACCTTTCTCGTTGACGTGTTAATTTCATACCAACAAAAAAAATGGAAGATGGGAGATAACAAACGAAAGGTGCGAAAAACTGGGTAGAATAAATGACCGTTCGCGCGAGCGAATTCATATCCAAAATGGGCAAGAGAGAAAATGTCAGAGACACGACAGCTCGCTCTGAAACTGTCGTACGGAAAAGTTTAAATGGTCTCTGGCCGTGAATGTCGGCCAACCGCGAATCACGATGGCAATGGCGTTCGTTAAATTAATGCACACGACAGTTTGAAGGAACATGCATGACGCCCCCTGTTTTCCTGACAGCTATACCTATCGTTAAACCGCTCATTTTCTTTCCTCCCCTTACTTGACGTTCATTAAATATTTGTCCGCTTTATTGTCGTTTGCTTCGCGAAGGATAAACCGACGCAAAATGCTCTTCATCGAACGGCTTCTCGAATAAAACGTCATCGTTCGCTTTATACGTATCGAATTCCAGGAAACTTGTTCGGCACCAATTTCGCGAAACAATAATCTGATTAAGTTTTTAATATGGTTATGAATCAATATATCCATAGGTTTCTGATACGATATACGGAATATATTATATGCAAAATTAATGCATATTGTATGCGAAATTAATCGTTCGTTGTACTCCGTTGAATAATATGCTATGAGATTGTTCTATATTTTTCAGTGATGAATTTTATAACGAACTACATTGTTGAAAATGCCATTCATTTTTATTACATGTTTTCGTATTTTAAATACAGCTCGTGAAAATGCGATTTGTGGCAATTACGGAGCGTGAAAATACAATGCGTATCAATTACAAGCGCGCGGAACTACGATGCGTGAAAATAGAACGAATGAAAATGTATCACAATTACAACGCGTGGAAATACAGAGAAGATCACGAGAATGGAACTGCGGTGCGTGGTAAATGCAATGGTTGCCTGAGACAATTTCCATGCGTAGAATTACTGCGCGTGGAAACACTGTGCGTGACAATATTAATATGTGGAAATACGGGGCGTAACTATTTCAATGCGTGCGAATTCGATGTGTGACAGGTTCAATGCGGGGAATTACTGCGCGTGGGTATACAACGCGTGGAAGTACGGGGCGTCGAATTACGACGCATTGAAGTACAGAGCATGGACTTACGGAGCGTGGAAGTACGGAGCATGGAATTACGGAGCGTGGAAGTAAAGAGCGTGGAATGACGACGCGTGGATATCCGACACGTGGAATTATGGTGCATGGAAGTACTACGCGTGGAATTACGGCGCGTGGAATTACGGTGCATAGAAGTACGATGCGTGGAATTACGGCGCGTGAAATGACGACACATGGATATCCGACGCGTGGAATTATGGTGCATGGAAGTACTACGCGTGGAATTACAACGCGTGGATATCCGACGCGTGAAATTACGGCGCGTGGAAGTACGACGCGTGGAATTACGACGCGTAGAAATTCAATGCATGCGATTACCGCGCGTGGAATTACAGTGCGTGCAAGTACGCAGCGTCGAATTACGGAGCGTGGAAGTACGGAGCATGGAATTACGGAGCGTGGAAGTGCAGAGCGTGGAAGTACAGAGCGTGGAATTACGACGCGTAGAAATTCGATGCATGGAATTACCGCGCGTGGAATTACAGCGCATGGAAATTCAATACGTGGAGTTAGGGTGAGTACAAATTTGACGCATGGAAATGCTGTACGTGGAATTACCGCGCGTGAAGTTACGGCGCGTGGAAGTACAGCTCGTGAAAATACCACTCGTGGAATTACAGCGCGTGGAAATATAGCGTGCAATAATTTCTGACACATTTAAGAACATTATTTCGTCAACTTTCAAGTTAATTGCAACATGAAATTGCTACGTGCCAAATATACTCTAAAATCCATTTCTAGTAATATCAAATGGCATTTGAAGGTAGTGGCTAACCGTTCGTTAATTCAGGATTCAATTCAACTTAGGGAAGAAATTGAAATCGAATCTCCTTTATTTCTGGGTTTAAAGGGATTCTCGAAGACAAAAGTGGCAGATGCTCGAGTTTGAAACTTGGGGCTGATATCACGCTTTTGGTATTCCGCCTTCGATCGCGGCGGCATTCAACTTCGTTGACGTTTCATCGATAAATCGATAAGCGCTTTCTCTAATGCGTCGCTAACCGAGCCACTATCGAAAGATTAGAGAAGCTTACAGGCCAAATAATGTGGACAGGGTATTACTGTCTTTCTTGGGAAATTGATTTCCTTGTCAGGGAGAAAAACTTCGCTAAAAGAAGCGCCATCGATACGAAAAAGTGGTCTATTTACCTTAATGCGATGGTAAATTGAAAATGCAGGAGAATAGGGCGCGTGGATATAGGCAGCGTGAAATTATGAGTGACACTTATAATGGTGGAAAATACGTGTGTGCACATAGAAATATAATGGGTGGTAATATGAACTCATACTAATTACAACGCGTGAAAATTACAGCACGTAGTAATTACAACGCGTTGAAATTACAGCACGTACTAATTACAACATGTGGTAATTGCAGCGTGTAGTAATCACGACGTGTGATAATTACCACGAGCAAAAATCACAACATTTTATAATTACTGCACGTAACAATCGCAACACATAGCAATTATGCTACTCAAAAGCTTGCTTAAAATTATTGAAAATACAACACGTGGGAATTTCAACATATGGCAATATAATGCGTGGTAATCAGCACATACTAATTGCAATGTGTAGTAATTGCAATAAATAGTAATTACAGTGTATAGCAATTACAACACTTGGTAATTACATCTCAATAATAACGCGTGCCAATTTCCTCGCCCTATATAGCCACATTTCACATTGCTACACAGTATTATTTCCCAACATTTGAAGATTTCAATATCAAATTAATTACAATACCCTAATTCCAAAGTATAAGATTAGGGTAATTATTGCGTGTGTCAGTTTCCTCGCCCTATATAGCCACAATTCAGATTGCTACGCACAGTATTATTTCCCAACATTTGAAGATTTCAATATCAAATTATTTACAATACCCTGATTCCAAAATATATAAAATTAGAGCAATTATAACGTTTGTCAATTTCCTCGCGTTATATAGCCACCTATTAGATTACTACGCGCAATACCAGTATATTTTCAAACATTTAAAGAATCGAATACTAAATTAGATACAGTACCCTAATCTCAAAGTAAATGCAATAACAATTAAAGTAATTATAACGCCCGACAATTTCCTCGCCTTATCTAGCCAAATATTAAAACACCATTCCTATCATTATATCACCCATTTTGAAGGTTCCAATATGAAATTAGATACAATACCCTACTCAGTCCGAAAGTACATATAATAAAGATTACAGTATATCTTCTTTACCCGACAAAAAATTGCCGATCAAAACTGACGACGCAATTTATTGGTTAGTTACATGGAGTTAGTGACATGGGGGACTCGAGTGAACGGCACAATTCGCCATGAGACCATGTCGGGACACACCGGTTTCAATGGTGCTGTGTTATTGATTTCATCCCACGGAACTCGACCTGTGTGCGTGCAGAGGCTGCCGTTTACAACGAGTCAGCTTTCACGCTCTCTTCGTTTGAACAGTGCCGGTGAAAAGCTAGGGACAAGCTGATTTTCACTGTAATTCTGACATCGTGTTCGCGGAATTTCATTATCGAAGTTAATCGCTCTATCGCACAACCAGATCTGTGATTTTGTATTGACGAGAATTTTTATTAAATAACAAGTTTAATATACTAATATAATATACTCGACTTACTATAAATGATTTTATAGGACAATGGGTAGAAATAAGTATTTTGATAATAATATACTAGATTTGGAAATAATTTTATTAAACACCGAAAAGTTTGTATAGCAGATAAAAATAAATATTTTGAGCAATGATATATCAGATTTATTGAAAATAATTTTATGAAGTAAAAGTTTATCGGACAGATGAAAGTATTTACTACGCGCTGTAATTTTTAAAGTGTAGAATAGTATTACGGTACGTGACAATTTTAATGCGTGAAAACTCGTCACGTGGGGATACGGTGCGTTATGATTTCAATGCGTAGAATTATAGCGCGTGGAAATTCGGCGCATGACAATTTCAATACGCGGAAATTTCGGCGCGTGGAAGTACGACGCGTGGATATGTGACGCGTGGAATTAGGGCGCGTGGAAGTACGACGCGTCGGTATCCGACGCGTAGAAGTACGAAGCGTGGAAGTGCGACACGTGGATATCCAACGCGTGGAATTACGGCGCGTGAAAGTACGACGCGTGGAATTTCGGCGCGTGAAAGTACAACGCGTGGATCTCCGATGCGTGGAATTACGGTGCATTGAAGTACAACGCGTGGAATTACGGCGCGTTGAATTACGATGCATGGATACCCAACGCGTGGAATTACGGCGCGTTGAATTACGATGCGTGGATACCCAACGCGTGGAATTACGGCGCATGGAAGTACCACGCGTGGAATTACAGCGCGTGGAAGTACGACGCGTGGTATTTCCACGCTCCATATTTGTACGCACCGCATTCTGTGCGTAACACATTTCGCAAATGAAATTATTTAAAAGACTTATGAGAATATGACTACAGATTCAGTGGCAATTCCCCACGATTCCCCATTTCGAAATATATTTTAAAATATCCCATATTTTACCGTAAAAGATATACGACTACAACTTGACACTCAGAAGATTAATAGAAGCCCCACAATATTTTCGGTAACCAAAATCCCCAAGTTCGCACACATTTTAAAATATCCCGTATATCATCACAACAGTTCAGCCATGTTAGTTCCTAATTTCCCGAGGAACGTCACCGGTCAACGTGCTTCTGACAGGCGAGAACATTGCACGGTTATCAGGTTGCTGGCCGAGGAAAATAGGTCACGTTCAATTTTTCCAACTGTTCCGATAAAGCATGACACACGTTAACGCCCTTTGCTTCTTTTCTTGACCGGCTGCAAACGTCGTGCTACGACGCCATGGACTTCCGGTGCACCGGGAACCGACGCAGAGCCGATAAGCTTCCTTTAACCTCGTCTAACTGTCCTGGCCATCTTTCCTGTCCTGTTCCTTTGAAATTGTACAAGGATTTTATCAATTGTCCACCGATATAACTTCACAGATACGATACTAGTTCCAACCAACTGCCTGAACTGCGAAACTAAATGTTCATGGATCATGTATTTGGTTTTCCTTGTGTTACGTTGAAGGTTGATGATGGTGTTCATGTTGATGGTGATGATGTTGCATCAAATGTTTATGCTGAATATAATGTTTAAGATGTAGCACTTAATGTTTATGATTTTGCATATGATGTTTATGATATTTCGTTTAATGTTCATGATGTTTCATTTAATGCTATTGCTGTTACTATTCAATGTTCATGATGCTGCATCTAATGTTTGTAATGTTTCATCTAATGTTTATGATGTTGCATTTAATGTTCATGGTGCAGAATGTTTATCATGTTATATTTAATGTTCATAATGTTTCATCTACTGTTTATGATGTTTCATCCAATGTTCATCATTCTGTTTATAATGCTACATGTAATATTCATCCATCTTAAATTTCTCATCTAATATTCATGACGTTGCATCTAATACTAATATTACTTAACTATTAATAAATATTTGTATCGTTACATGTAATAATTATTATGTTCCTATTATGTACCTAATTGTAAGGATCTTATGAAGATTTTGACATGCATTGACAAAGACATCCTCTTGATCGACCACCAAAATATAAAAAATCCTTAAAAAATCACTAAATCACTAAATCTTTAAAAAATAAAAATCCTCCTATTTTATATCAGAAATATAATTTTCTGTAAAACTGTAAAATTAAACGACCACATAATAAACTATAAAATTGCATCGTAACTAAAGTGTCCCCTAAGTTGACCCAAAGTTGTGTCCCAAGTGTACATGTTTAGAACAGATGTTCGCAAATTAAATATTTGGTTTTATATCGCTTCGTTTGCAGCAAGTTCCGAGGAAGCAACACAAAGTTACGCGAAACGTATCAATATTTGTCGGCCATATTGAGTTTGTACAATGACACCGAAGCGTTACCTGCACATTTATTCTTTGCACAAAGGATTCAACTGACGTATCCTGTTCAGATCAGAACTTAATTCAGAGTACGAAGAAAAACAACGTTCTGTACAGTGGATCCTAACAAAACTAAAAGCTGTTTGCACGTGTTTCCAGAGAAACTTTCGTAGAAACTTTTGCGGCTTACTGCAACGTTTCCTTGGTCCGAAATATCGAAGAACAACAACGATTAAAAAATTTCAAAGATGGAACAGATAATATTTTAACTTGAAACGTGAAAGATCGAGATATTTTCTAGGTTTAACGGTTGAATAAGTTCGAGTAAAGATTCTATCCCCCTTAATTTGCCGTCTCGAGGACTCGATCTCTAAATGAGAACATCGCTCCAAGTTTCTACGAGAATATGCATGAATCCGGAACATCCGTGACACCTTCGTTTCACTTGACGTTGAAAATTTTGTTGTTTAATTTGCACCGAGAAATCTGGGTATCGAAGCAGTAACTTCGAGTCGAAGGAAAACGGAGATGGAAATGCGTTTTGAAAGGGAGGTAATTTTGGAATACTGTGATCGAATTAGGTTAGGTCGTGTTCTTTCTTTTTTAGGTTATAAAAGTTCAAGTTTTAGAAATTATATGAACTATTGTATTAAAAACGTACTGAATGTTTGAGGAATTTTTTGATTTGTTCATTTTTAATTTTTGAAGTACTCAAATTTTTAGATATTCAAATCTTCAATTTACAGATTATCAAATGTACAAATTGACACCCTCGACACCCCTGAGTTATCAAATCCAAATCTTCGAGTCTCCAAATTTGCAATTTCCCCAAATTCTCAAAGTTTATATTCACAATTTTCTCAAATTCTCAAACCCTAAATTCTCAAATTTCCAAATTTCTACACCCCTGAGTTCTCAAATCCAAATCCTCAAGTTTCCAAATTTACAATTTCCCCAAATTCTCAAAGTTTAAATTCACAATTTCCCCAATTTCTCAAACCCTAAATTCACAATTTTCCAAAGTCTTAAATTTCCAAATTTCCACACCCCGAGTTCTCAAATTTCCAAATCCTCAAGTGCCCAACTTCTCAAGCCCTAAATTCTAAATTTCCCAAATTCTCAAATTTTTGAAATCCACAATTTCCAAATCCCGAAATTAGCAAATTTCAACACCCCCAAATTCTCAAAGCCCCAAATTCTCAAATCCCCGAATTCTCAAATCCTCGAATTCTCAAATCCCCAAATTCTTAAATTCCCAAATTCCCAAATTCTCAAATCCCCAAATTCTCAAATCCCCAAATTCTCAAATCCCCGAATTCTCAAATCCCTGAATTCTCAAAACCCCAAATTTCCAAATTCCCAAATTCCCAAATTCCCAAAATTCCCAAAATTCCCAGAATTCCCAAAATTCCCAGAATTCCCAAAATTCCCAGAATTCCCAGAATTCCCAAAATTCCCAAAATTCCCAAACTACCAAAATTCCCAAACTACCAAAATTCCCAAAATTCCCAAAATTCCCAAAATTTCCAAAATTCCTAAAATCCCCAAATCCTTAAAAATCCCCCAAAACTTCCCTATTTCCAAATTCCCAAATTTGTCAATTTCTAAATTCCCAACCTCCCAAATCCACAAAAGCTAAAATATCCC
This sequence comes from Megachile rotundata, assembly GCF_050947335.1. NCBI lineage: Eukaryota > Metazoa > Arthropoda > Insecta > Hymenoptera > Megachilidae > Megachile > Megachile rotundata. Next base: position 8,877,043 of record NC_134986.1, read on the forward strand.
TGGCAATTTTTTTTTTTTAATTGCGAATATTTTGATTCTCGTTCGAGAACCCACAAAGGCCCTCCGTAAAATGGTTTTAGATTACTGTGCACGCTTTCCAACGTTCTTACAGGTTTTCATCGAGCTTCGAGCGCTTTTAGAAAAGTTTTGTCGGTGAATTGAAAATATTGACACGAACTACCCTCCGTTTTCCATCGATATAAACCGGCCAACCCCAAAAAAACTGATTTCCATCGTTCGATTTATTGATAGAATATTCTACTCACCTAGTTTCCGAGTTTTTCCTGAATTTTTCATCCCATTGTGCTTTAATTGTTCTTTTATCAATTAATTCTCTGCGGACTCTTGTTTTTCTTGCTATCTTTTACAAATCATTCGCTTTCATATAACTTCAGTATAAAAATTTGTTTAGAAAATATAACAAAAATAATATTTAATATTAATTGTTTTTGAATCATGTTGTTCACTAATTTTGGTATTTTTTGCAATTTTTAATAAATGTTTTTTTCATTGTAAAAATAAAAATAAATAAAAATAAAACATTGCAATTATAAAAATAAAACATGTATAAAATACAATAAAAATAATAATAATTAATATTGTGCATTAATTGTTCTTCATTCACATAATTCACTAACAACTATGATATTTCTTTCAATCTTAAAATAATCATTTTTTTTTCATTATAAAAATAAAACATGAATATAATACATAAAATAAAAATGAATAAAGTACAACAAGAATATCAATAACTAATATAGTGCATTAACTGTTCTTAAATCACAAAATTCAGCACCCTCATTATTTTTTACAATCGTCCACAAACCTTCCTGTTAGAAAACCACAAAAGAAAAGAACTCAAATATTATTTTCAAAAATGAATCATTTTCAGCATTTACCAAGTATTTTCATTACCAAGTGCAATAACGAAAGCAAACAGTAATCATCAAAGTTGACCAAAGACACGTTTCTAAACCGAGAAAACGCAGGTTCAAAAGAAAAAATCTTTTCCGCGTGCAGTCGCGCCCTCGAAAACCGGTTGAATGTTTCTCGTCCAAAACCACCCCATCCCCAACACAATGCACGAAATAAAAGGGTCTCTCAAAGTGGCAATGCTAAGTGGTTCTTCAAGTGTATTTGCTCGCATACAAAGGAATTACTTTCTCAAGACTCTCGTTTGTTCTCGAGGCATCGCCGTCTGCGCGGAAATGACTCTTGTATCGACATCCTCGACGCTTCCTCTTGCCACCCTCCACACCTTTCTCTCTCTCTCTCTCTTTCTGCCCTTTCTTTTCAACCCTAACCAAAATACGGAATCTAACTAAATCTACCCACGGGAATCGACGTGTTCGAAATTTATTCGGAGGTTAGGGGCAAAAAGAAATTGGGGCAAAAAAGAATTTGAAGGGTAGTTGGACGTTTATGTACATGATTATTCAATGGCTTAAAAGTATTACGAAATGTATATGTTGATTATCGCAAATGTATTATGTGGATTTGAAGCTTGAAGTTCGACAAAATGACTAATAGTGAGACTAGTGTAAATGGGTAGAAAAATAATATTGTCTGATATTTTTGAAGATTTTATTTCAAAGGCTTAGGACTTCTTTATTTTCTGAAAAGTGAACAGAAAGTGTAAAATGTTTAAGCAGTTGCAAAAAATCTGATAGCAAAACTGCAACGTGTTTATTATATGTTCATTATATGTTTATTATTCCTGTATATTATGCATGTTTATTATACGGTTCTATAGGACTAAACAATTGGGAGGTCCATTAGCTATGTATGTGGTATCCTGACCGTTCCTCCATTTAATGTCTGGAACAGTATTTATCGGTGAGATTTATTTTTGCATGTGCAGCTAATGTATTAATTTTAAAATTCAATCATGACTAATAGCAAATATGACGAATATTAAAAATGATGATAAATATGATTAATACTGAATACGACAAATATGAAAAATGACGGGTACTCAAATCGATCAATACTTAAAAATGACCAATCCCAAAAATGAGAAATACATAAATATAGAAAAATATATGAATATCAGGTATCAAATAAAAACGATGAAATGTAGAAATGATCAGTATTAAAAATGGCCAATTCTGAAAATGACAAATACTCAAAATGACCAGTACCAAAAATGACTAATTCTAAAAGTGACAAATACTCAAAATGACCAGTACCTACCAAAAATGACTAATTCTAAAAGTGACAAATACTCAAAATGACTAGTACCAAAAATGACCAATTCTAAGAATGACTAATTTTAAAAATGACAAATACTCAAAATGAACAATTCTAAAAAAGACTAATTCTAAAAATGACAAATACTCAAAACGACCAGTACCAAAAATGACCAATTCCAGAAATGACAAATACTCAAAATGGCCAGTACCAAAAATGACTAATTCTGAAAGTGACAAATACTCAAAACGACCACTACCATAAATGACCAATTCTAAGAATGACTAATTCTAAAAATGAAAAATACTCAAAATGACCAATTCTAAAAGAGTCTAATTCTAAAAATGACAAATACTCAAAACGCCCAATACCAAAAATGACCAATTCTAAAAATATCCAGTACCAAAAATGACAAATACCAAAAACAACCAATCCATCAAAACTACCTACCACTAAACATTACTACTAAATACCAACATTAAACATTAAACAATTGATATCCTCATAAGTACACCGTGTCCACATTTTGCGATCTCCGAGCTACGTAATCTCCGATCTTCAAGTTTCATTTTGCAACTTTAAGGAGAATTTAGTATCAGAATTATGCAAATACGGATGTTAATCCAGCAGTTTCTTGTTGATCAAACTTCCGTGCAAATAGCATCTTCGTCGTTGCGGACTAATATCGTTTCTCATAGCTGCTGCAATTTCCACCATAATATTATGTACCATCTCCTAAATTTGATCCACTGTTACCAAACCTCTCGTACAACGTTAAATCTTACAAATAACTTTGTTCGATTACATCACAAATATTCGTAAACGTGTGGTCTACGTCTCTTATCAGTCAATTTATTACGTTCGACGTATATATTCGTCGTTATTAATGATTTTAATTACTGAAGCCAATTTCATTTATTCTAATTTTAATAATAAATTTTACTATTCTATTATAGCCATTTTAATAGTAAATTTTATTATTTTATTTTATTGTGAAGAACGGAGTATTGAAATTAAGTGTACGTGTACATCTTTCCGCCATTTTGTGAACATTTCTCAGCTGCTATTAAAATGTCGTGCATCTCAATATTCAAAAATTTGTCATACATAATGGTTACAATAGCAATTTTCTTTCACCTTCATTTTTATGTAACAGCACTTGTACCCACAAAAATGAAACCAAAAATATATTTTGTGAAACAATGTCTGCAAAAGACTTTTAACACTACAACTACCGATATTAAATGCTCGTTTCTCAAAGAATGAAAAATAAAATGAAAAGTGAAATAAATAAATACTAAAGCATCAACTAATATATAGAACTAGTTTTTACGTCAACAAAATAATGACACACATTTCCATAAAATCAGGACAATAAAATTTTGTAGTATAAAATGTGAAATCGGAAACCAGTCATTTTGACTGGATGGTAGTCCTAGTATTAAAGTAAAAGCAGTTGAACGATAACCTTAGTCAAATTTATATTTCTGACGATTGATTCTTGAACAACCGATCAGATCATCGAAGCAACGATTAATTTTCCCAGCCGGTACCATTTATTCGGAGTCATGGCCCGTTTTTAACGCGTATCGATCATCGGTGGCCAATTAACCCAGCAACGAACCGTCAGTTAATTGGAGCGATACACATTGAAACGCGCATCAGCCTGGGACATGCATGTCGACCTTCCGGAAATCGCTAATTAGCTGGTAAACTCAGCCGACCGATCTCTCGATATCTTGACCATCAAACGCCATGGATTTAACCACATTTCCAGGAATAACATAAACCGGCTTTCTCCTATTGTTCGTTGGAAGTTCGATACTCGTTAACGTTGCGTCTCGTCGTTCCATGCTCCGCTGTTATCACTAATTCCATGCTGTTATCGCTAATTTGAATGTTTGGTTATTTAGGGGAAGTTTGAGGTGCTGGAGGGATGTTGGAGGTTTGGAAATTTGGAGATGATGAAATTTTGAGGGGTAGAGATTTGGAGATTTAGATGTTTGGGAAATTGAAATTTGGGGATGATGACATTTTAAGGTTTAGACGTTTGGAGATTCAGATGTTTGGGAAAATTGAAATTTGGGAAATTAAGAATTTGGGAAAATAGGAAATTGGGAAAATTGAAGTTCGAGAAAATTGAAATTTGGACAATTAAGAATATGAGAAAATGGGAAATTAGGAATTTGGAAAAATAGAAAATTGAGGAATTAGAAATTTGGGAAAATTGGAAATTGGGAAATTAAGAACTTGGGAAAATGGTAAATTAGGAACTTGGGAAAATAGGAAATTAAGAATTTGGGAAAATGGGAAATTAAGAATTTGGAAAAATGGTAAATTAGGAACCTGGGAAAATGGGAAATTGGGAATTTGGGAAAATGGGAAATTGGGAAATTAAGAATTTTAGAAAATGGTAAATTAGGAACCTAGGAAAATTGGAAATTAAGAATTTGAGAAAATGGGAAATTAGGAATGTGGGAAAATAGAAAATTGGAAATTTGGGAAAATAGGAAATTGGGAAATTAGAAATTTGGGAAAATTAGAAATTGGGAAATTAGAAATTTGGGAAGATTAAAATTTTAGAAAATATAAAATTGGGAAATTAAGAATTGGAAAACTTAGAAATCCGAAAATACAAAAATCTCAGAACATACCTCACCAAAATACCCAAATCGATAAAATCGAAAAAGAATAAAAAGTTTGTAAACCCTTTAAAAACTTCGAAATTAGTCTCGCAACGATAGCGAGGTGAAATAAATAGCAGAGATGCTTACATCGATAGAACGTGTACGTACAGTATACTTTGTCGTGTTCCCGCGATTTACAATTTTGAAGGTAAAGCCGGTTAGCTTCGTTCCCGTTCCATTTGCAACGTTCTGCATTTTCTCATCCGATTGCAGAGCAAGATGAACGAGTTTCATCAAGAATTAGTCTCCGTTGCAATTTGTTGCCGCGAAAAACTGTCTGAAACGGGCAACGAGAAAAACACCCAATCTTGCGGTTGAAGATAGGAAAATATACGGTTTTTGCGTCTCGACATTTTTCCAATTACTGTATCCCTTGAAATTAAGCTCTTCAAAGCTCGAACGATATTGTTCGTACTTTTCTTTTCGCGATGAACACACGAAACTGCTCCTAATTAGAGAAAATTCCAAGTTGGTAGTTCGAAGTTGTCCCGGAATTTTGTTGTACTGAAAAGTTTATTCGAACAATTTTTTATATCGAAGAATTTTCTCTAGAATTTCAAATAAACAACGTAGTTGAAAAATAAAATACGGATAAAATATTCGGTTGGAAATGCATGAATTCTACTTCTTCTTCCGTGGATTTATAAATTTTCGAACAAATCGAATCACGAACTGCTCTCGCCTGTCGAAACGTAAAAGGGATAGGAATCGATTGGATAGAATCACCATATCATTAAACTAAGGAAGAGATTGTCGCTTCCGGGAAAATCTTAAATTCTATTAAAGACAAGCGAGAAAGGTACGGTGAAGTGAAGTCATCTTTTCCGTGATGTACTTTAATATCGAACTCCTTCTACGCCGGATTCGAATTTCCCGGCGTTTTTAAGGAAATTCACTTTTCTTCGCGAATAAGAAGGAAACCAAGTGAAAATTCTGTAAAAATATCGTCTTCATGGCAAGCTGTTTTATTCGACATTGCATCTTCACGGAAAAAGAGTTTATATTCTGTCGATGAAATATCCGTGCTGTTACTTTAAGCGGGATCTTGTTTTATTAATTATGTTAATTAATTTAAAAGCGGAACTTTTGTAATTTTATGATTTAATGTATTTAGATGGATGGGTAGTTCGAGAGCTTGATAGTTGGGTTTATATCGATAGTTTGATAGTTCGATAGTTTGATATATATCGATAGTTCGATAGTTCGGTATATCGATATATCGATATATCGACAGTTCGATAGTTTAATAGTTCCATATATATCGAGAGTTCGATAGTTTGATAGTTTCATATACATATATCGATAGTTCGATAGTCCAATAGCTCGATAGTTTGATCGTTCGATAGTTCCATATGTATCGATAGTTCGACAGTTTGGTAGTTCGATATATCGATAGTTTGATAGTTCGATAGTTTCATATATATCGATAGTTCGATAGTCCAATAGCTCGATACTTTGATCGTTCGATAGTTCCATATGTATCGATAGTTCGATAGTTCGACATGTATCGATAGTTCGATAGTTCAATAACTCTATAACCCGATAATTCGATCATTCAACTTCTTAATTATTTGATTACTCAGCAACTCCCACACTGAACTATCTGATTGTTCAGCTGCCGCACTGCTGAATTATTCACCTAATCAATCATTCGATTTCTTGATTACTCAATTGCTCGACTACGTAATTATTCATCTGTAATCAACTCTTCAACATTGTCACGTTCGACTATTACCCAACTGTTCAAAGACTGAACCGTCCAATTATTCTACTAATATTCGATTATTAACCTTCTCGAAATAACTACTCGTTAACTTCCAATAATCCAAAAGTCGTAAAGAAGTGATCAGAAGCCAGTGGAAAATTCGCGATAAAACTTGGAGTAAAGACACCAGCCGATTACTGGGTGCCGTCACACGCCGGTTGTTTTTGCAAGAGATTGGTTTTCTCGAGTGTTCAGCAACATTCGAACGAGTCCCCGATGACGACCAAGTCGGTAAAATCGAGACGAGAACCGATAAGTTCTTTCGCAGAGTCGAACGAACGCTGACCGAACTGGAAGCGAAACAAGCAATTTCCGGCTCGTCCCCGTCGCCAGCGACGCCCGCGACGCCGACGTAATGGCTCGTTGGACTTCTCGTTACGACGGGAATCTCGTCGTGAAAGGACGCGATGGGAATAGCAGGAAAACGACGGACAACAGAGAAGACTGTTGCGCCAAACTGTCTCTCGTTTTTGCGCCTGCGGATAGATTTCCAGACCGGTGAAATTCGTCTCCAGAGGCGTTTTGGGAAAGATTGATAATCCGTGCAGTTAGATTGACCGTGCACAGATACACCAGGGACGTGCTCTGCCCGATTTAAACGGGGAATTGAATGAGGGCCCATCCGTGACCCGGCACGGTCAATTAATTCGCTCGTGCTGTTGCATTCGAGATACACAAAATTTACCTCGCGAATAATTGGTGGTTATTTATTTACTGATGTTTGCGGTTAACTCGGTTTTTAAACGGTTATCTATTCTGACATTTCTATACTCGGACACTTAGGTACCTTTCTTCAAGTATGTACATATAGTATAGTTGTGCTATATACATATAGTATATAGCTGTTTAATTCTAAGAGTACTCGACTACGTCTGCTATTGAATTTATGTAATTGATGTTCGCGGTTAACTCGGTTTTTCTCTTTATTTAAACAGTCAACTATTCTGACATTTCTATACTTCGTCACTTAAGTACCTTTCTTCAACTATACAATAGCATAGCTCTGCTATATACATATAGTATATGTATAGCTGTTTAATTCTTTGAGTACTCGACTACTGCTATTGAATTTATATAATTGATGTTCGCGGTTAACTCGGTTTTTCTCTTTATTTAAACGGTCAACTATTCTGACATTTCTGTACTTCGTCACTTAGGTACCTTTCTTCAACTATACATATAGCATAGCTGTGCTATATACATATAGTATATAGCTGTTTAATTCTTCAAGTACGCGACTACGTCTGCTATTGAATTAATATAACTGTTTAGTTATTACCACCACACAATAATTTACAGAAACTTCAATGTAATCGTTGACTACAACTGAGCTTAAGATACTAAATTGTAATTCTCTGTCAAAAATGATGTTATCAATTACAACTTTCATCACCGTGACATTTCAGAAGATTATAAATCACCACGCTTGCTGAAATTTACTGCCTAATGAAAAATGATCAAAGGTGCAAGAATGTTAAGACAAAAGTTTAGTAGGTCATCTCGAAGTTACGAGAGTTAATTAATCATCCGTAACAGGATGGATAAAATCTTTTTGCATAGTGGCATCGTTTGTCTGCGTTGACAAGCACTCGCGAACATATTCATTAAGCCTAGAGCAACGGAGTATTTGTCGTGTGTCGCTGATTCAACCAGAACGTAGCATAATAACGTAGGGACCGGGTTCCATCAGGACCCGACGTGTCCTCTCCTCAAGTTCTCGCAATCAACGGAACGAGGAGAATTAACGGGAGGAACGGTGCACGGCTCGTTGACAACGGCGTGATCTGCATCTTGTTTGAGGATGAGCGATCGAACGTTCCGTAAACACACGGAAATTCGCTGGCCGTGCTAACGCATCCCAGTATTCCCTATAATCCATTCGAAAACAGTCAACGTATCTGCGATCGTACTTCGCGATCAATCGAACCGACCCTCCGTTATACGAACGTTCGAAAGAGCGCCCTCCAATCCACTGACCTTCTGCTAATAAAAAAGTTCCTGGACGTGTCTTGCATCCCCGATTTCTTCGGGATGTATGTGGAGCACGTTCGCGACAGCTCCTTGTTGACTTTACAATAGAAGTTCCGTTACATTTGCCTGTTTCGAACTTTTACGATCTTTGGTGATTTTCGGTGGTTTCGAACTTCGGGTGGAGTGATTTAGAACTTCTTTACTGGTTTACATTCTTTAGACACGTCACTTTTGGTGGGGTTGTGTTTTTACATGACCTTGGATGGTTTAATGTTTTTGGGTGATTTAATGTTTCACATGACTTTGGATGGTTTAATGTTTTTACATGTTTTTGGGTGATTTAATTTTTCACATAAGTTTGGGTGGTTTAATATTTTTACATAATTTAGTTTGACCTTTTTACATAATTTAAATAGTATAGGCTTAAACAGTATAGATAACTGATATTTTAATATAAATTCTCTTTTTATAAACAAGAAGTAGTACTTTGAAAAGTAGCACACTTCAATCACACTTTTCATATAAGTCCACTTTATTTACTCTAAACGAATTAAATAAAACAATTCTTGAAGCTCCCTCAATTTGAAATTCTTATCGGAATTCCTATCAGTGTCGATTGAAGCATTGATTGTTGAATTTAAAAAGAAACTGCAAAGAAACTTGCACATATCAGTTAAAGGTCAAGTACCATTCCATCGAATTGGTAAATGCAAATGGTCGTTCTCTTTCGATGTAAACCGTACAATAAAAAACATGCAAATGTAAAAATCAAAAGAATACTTCGTTGGCAACCGCGCAGAAAGATCTTGTATCTAAATAATACGAACAATCGAAGTATCGTCCTATTAAACGCGGAGGAGAGTTAATCGATCAGATTACACAGGCCTATAATTTGCAGTACTGCAATCAACTCGTTTCGTTGGCTTTCAGTACTTAGCCGCTTTTCCGATTGATCGTATATTTGATCAGCTGCAGTAAACGGGGAATAGCGATGCACATATTTACGCGTTTCCGTTTGAAAATCTCGGATGAATCGTCCGAATGTTTGCTACCACGAAAACTAGTAACGTTTCAACCAAAAGTGCCAACTTTTTCCGAACTGTAATTTTACGGTAAAAGAATTTTGATGTTGAATTCATTGTAAGAGGTTCTAAATTTGACGTATTTTGTAAGGTACTGCTAGACTATAAGATAGAAGGTATTGGTAAGTTGTGACATATTGTGAATACGATATTGAATTCATTGTAGAAGGTTCTAAATGTAGCATGATTTATAAGGTAGCACTAAACTATAAGATAGAAGGTATTGCTAAGTTGTGACACATTGCGAATACGATATTGAATTCATTGTACAAGGTTCTAAATGTGAAGTATTTTGTAAGGTACTACTAAACTGTAAGATAGGAAGTATTGCTAGGTTGTAACACATCTTGTAAGCTACTATTATAACACATCACATAAGCTGCTGTTGAATTGTAACACATAAGCTACTGCCAGATTGCAATGTCACTTGAACCACAAAATGTAAAACGTCTTATAAGCTACTATTATAATATCTCATAAGCTGCCGGTAAATTGTAACACATAAGCTACTGCCAGATTGTAATGTCACTTGAACCACAAAATGTAAGACATCTTGTAAGCTACTATTATAATATCACATAAGCTGCCAGTAAATTGTAACACATAAGCTACTGCCAGATTGCAATGTCACTTGAACCACAAAATGTAAGACATCTTGTAAGCTACTATTATAATATCTCATAAGCTGCCAGTAAATTGTAACACATAAGCTGCTGCCAGATTGTAATGTCACTTGAACCACAAAATGTAAGACATCTTGTAAGCTACTATTATAACTCATCTCATAAGCTGCTGTTAAATTGTAACACATAAGCTACTGCCAGATTGCAATGTCACATGAACCACAAAATGTAAGACATCTTATTAGCTACTATTATAATATCACATAAACTGCCAGTAAATTATAACACATAAGCTGCTGCCAGATTGTAATGTCACTTGAACCACAAAATGTAAGACATCTTGTAAGCTACTATAACACATCGCATAAGCTGCCGTTAAATTGTAACATACTTTGAAAGCCACTACTATATCTCATAAGCTACCACTAACAATAAGTATCTCATAAGATATCTCATATTACTAAATTATAACGAACCTCGTTACCTCAAAATAACTCATCAAATAAACTACTAAATTGTAACCTAACATAAGAGTGTATTTCAAAAAGCCGGGAGCTTATAGAATTATTTTCAGTGTGGTAAAGAAAAGAGTAATTAGTATCGTCCGTAACAATGGCAGAAAATGAAAACGTATTACTCTGAAGGAGCAGTGTAATGATTTTTGTTACCACGAAGCTCGAAGATAAATCAGGAGAGAAGTGTTTCGTGTTTCGCTCGAAGGAATATGGTGGTTCGAAGAAAAATCGTTGGACGATGGATGCATCTCGTGATCATCGACGAAGAGAAGGGCTTTCCAGTCGATAGAGCAAAGATTTAGGTGAACGCCTCCGAAACCGCTGCCGTTGCCTGCTAAAGGTCTTTAAAAGCTCGCAGTTGTACGGAAACCGGGGAAAAAAGGAAATAAAAGAATGGAGAACGGAGACAGACTGCAATGGCAAGGGAGCAAAAGACGAAGGTTGCTCCGTTCGCGAAAATGGTCTCGGAGTTGGTTTGAAATTAAGATAAGTCGGCAGAAACACGATACTCTAGAAAACTATGCCGACCGATAAATCATTCTACGGAAGTTCGATATTAAATAAGTTTAACCACTAACCATGTCAATTAGATCCCATGAAACTTTCAAGCTCGCCGATCCGCGTCTTTTAATGGACGCTTGAAATTTTTAGATTTTTCGTGATTTAACCTCGCGAGCATCCGTTCGTGCTTTAATATTTAAAATTCTCCTTTTGAAAACGCAAATTGATGTAAATGCGAAGTGGATATCTGGGTATTCGTAAAAATTCCTCGGGATATTAAAATATTTAATATTTAGATTTGCAATATGATGTAGGCAAGCTTAATAATTTTATTAATCAAATTAAAATCACAAGTTAATACAAAAATAACCTGATTGTCTACCTCATGCCTTTAATATTAAAAAATGAAACATTTGCTGAAGTGTGATGTTGAGGTTATGTTAGGTGCGATCCCTACTTTATTCACCTTTAAAATCCTACATAAAAATTTCTCCCAACATACTATTATAAAATTCTAAATATTTGTCCAAATGATAGAGAGTTGCTTATCATAGAAGTAAGATTTTCGCGTCTGGAAATATTGAAGAATTCATTACCATCGAGTTATGGCATCCGAAGTGTATCGATGGAACATGTCGAACCGTCTATGGACGTCTGAAGGGTGCTCGACATTTGGAGTTCGCTGGATTTTTCAAGTAAAAAAGGCGGTCAGAATATTCGTATCGTGGTGGTAAAAAATTCCAGCTGGCAAACCTTGGAGAAATACACGGAGAGTAGAAGAGGATATTCAATGTGCCAGGGCTGGATGCGGTTGTCTCTCAAGTGCTCTATTTTACGATCGTTGTAAAAGAACTTTGAACGTATCGGTACACTCGCCACTGGCAACTGTACACCTGATATTATCATAATACACGTTGAAAGCATTGAAAATCTTCGTGCTTTCGATAATATTCGAATAACCAGTGAAATCGGCACTGCCTGTGAAAAACTTGCATTATTAAAATCTCTGTGCAAAGAGCACTCTATGCAATTTAATTTCAGCAATGTCCGAGCCTTTAGGACACCCATCGTTTCGTATAACCTTCATGTTTCATATTTTTATCCTACATCTTTTCTCAATAATTGAATAAATCATAAAAACGAATATAGACAATTTTGAATAGAATTACACGAGACGTATGTTGATAGTTGAGATTCGATTTGCGCGTAATTTGTAAATAAAAAATGACACGTTAATTAGTGTAGCGTGTTGATTAGAACGCGTTGAAAAAGAAGAGGCGAAGAATGAAAGAAAGAAGCTTAACAAGCCAGTGAACTGACTGTAGACTAAAATCACGTAAAAATAATTTGTTTTTCTCTCGTTAGCTCCTCTCGCGTTCCGCGCTAATTAATAACTCCGAATACACATCGCGATTCTTTCCGCGTTGATTTTCACTCCGAGTGCGGCGCGTGATTAATTATAAAAAAGTTGCGGATTAAAATAGTTCGGCTAGCGTTTTCGCAGCCGTGGAGAATATTAATAACCGAAAAAACGATGACGAGGCCGGAAAATTCGGGACACGGTTTCGATTCGCGATAACGTTGTCTCTCTGAAGCTCTATACTTAAGTCTAACCCGGTTTCCCAACGCTCGAAGAGGATCGCGGCAATTAGGCGAGAATCGTCGAGCCGGAGCTTCAACTGCCTTGAAATTAATCCTTCGGGATATAATATGCCTCCTTCTACCCACAACTATACGTCTAACGACTGAATTTTTACTCGTAAAATGCACGAATATATTTTAAGATATCTACAATTTTCTTGATCTGATTTCCTGCTTATTCTCTTAATTAACATTGCTTTATCGCTGTTAAACGTAATTAATTTTGACATTATTCTCGAGATTCTTGTTTTTAATGAACAATGAAAATTGTTTAAGGCTGGTCAAACTGATCTCAGTTTTTATTTTGCATGTTATTGTCATACCTTTTAAAAAATATTTTGTTGAGATGAAGAATGGTATACTTTAACTTAAAATTGAATATTAACTAATAACTTCCTTAATAATCACCTAAAGCACTAACACGTCTGACTACATATATCCATTTCCACTTATATCATCTCTTCAAAACATCGCATAAAAATAACATATCAACTCTTTAAATAAATACAAAAATGTGTATGATACCTATATCACGTCCTTTGTGCTATTTAATCATTTTCATGCTAGAATATAAAAGAATCTTTGAAGATTGAACAGCCTTCGATTTCTATGAAGGCTTTTAGTTAACCATAAAAATGCATCCGCAGGTCGCATTATGAGCTTCAATCTCGATTCGATGTATGTGTGCACATGTACTGTTTTTCTGGGTTTCTTTAAATCGGAGAGACAATTTTTCTTCAAGAAGCCACTGTTTCTTCGAGAATAAACGACAGGCAATATTGTACCTTTCTGCAGCCAATGCAACCGTTGTAATTTATCCCAACAACGTTCTTGTGATTTCTTTCGACTGAAGTCCGCGGTATTTCTCTTTTCTCGTTGCACTTTCGACGTTATTCCATTTAGAAAACGAACTTATCGTACCCTCTACAACTTTTCTTCTAACGCTTGTTAGAAAACTTATTGCTACTTAAAGTAATTCATAAATGTGTCTCATGCTACACTTTGTATTTATTTTTAATTATTTTTAATTCGAATATGAAAAGATTAAGAAGGAAAAATCAACCATCTCACTTTTCTACTATTGATATTATTTTTTTATATTAATTTTATATTTTAATTCTATTGCATTTATTTTTGTAATATATTTTTAACATCTCCTCAAAAATTACATACACATCATACGTATATCTAAAATTATAAATCGATGATATTACCCTTAACAGATCACCGAAAAGCACATAACAGCGATTACTAAATAACCACAAGAAAATAATTATAAAATGAACGTCTATCATCGAAACACTCTATATAAAAAATAGATAAATAATAAATTAGAAGAAGAGTGATCTTAAAAGCAGAATGGTGGGAAAGAAGGGAAAAAACGCGTGCCGCTTCGACGACGGTTTCCGTGGCGGAAGTTCGCGCTACGATAATGGTAACAGATGCCATTTCTACCGGCTGCACCACCGGAAATGCAAGAGCTCGTGCACGCTGGTATAAATCACGAATGCACCGGTGGCACACGCATTACCTGCTCGCTGGTTTATGCATCTTGCTTTATTCAGCAGGGACCGTTGCCACGGGATAATATCACGACGATACTCGATTCCGATTGAAGTCGATATCGCTCGAAAATCGATTGCTGATTTCGCTCTTTATTGAATAATTTAGATGCTGGGAATCGGGACTGATATTTCAGACAGGTACTTCTTAACGCCCTCATGATCAAGTCTGATCACTTGGTTTCACTTCAACATTTTAATCTTTTTCGTTTCACTTTTTATTAAATTATTGTTCTATATTATTCTATTAACGATAGCTTTATGAATGTTCAATAAACTTCCTTTTATATTGGAAATAAAATATAAGGAGTAAATAAAGAATGAAATATCAATTCATTTATACTATCCTTCCATAAAAATTGTTTCAGCAAAAGCATCTTAATTTCTGTAATTTAAGAAATCTCAAATGTACAGTTACAACAAAATTACGATTTTGTTAAAAAACCTAGCATTAATTCTTTAGGAAACAAATTCAATAGTAATGTCGTCCAAAACTTGATTTTATAATATTTAACTCCTTCGACAATGATTATTTGTTTAAAATACAGCTGCACAATGTGTAATTTCATCGGTACAATAAAAGAAAGTTACTTCTGTGAACAGATATTCGAAGCGCCCGCTTGACCTACAAGTGCGCATGCGCGTGAAAGACTGACTGTAGGCGCGCTATACGAACTGACTTATACATAACAAAGTTATCCATGCGAATCATAATATAACGTGTTGTACATTTACTTTATTCAGTAACATTTCTATAACGTTTAGGCTTACATCGCAGCTTTTTGGGGATTGAATCGATAACAATATCGTTAGTAATAGCAGAATTTCATCCACTATCCAGAGAATTTCTCTAGCGAGGCAAACCGCAACGAACCTGTTCCGGGTTTCCGTAGCCGAGTCCTGGATTTCCATTATAATTTGTAACTTCCAGCTCTGTGCTAACATTCCAATGGAATATTAACCTTTCGCGACTCTTAGCGATGATTAATAGCGTACAGGTCTCCCCCCACGCACGACACGTACGTTCGTGCCTTTCGCACAAAAGAAAATTAAAAATGCCGGGAGAACGTCGATTCGATGAATCATGAACCGACTTATTCTCTGAAACGTGCCATGCATTCAGTTATTTTTTCGCCATTCTTCAAAAAAAAAAACGATGAAATATTAACGCGTCAAAACGTTGAACGCGTTCTTTCACCGTGAAAAACGACGAAAATGAATTATTATCGGAAACGCTAGTTTCCTTCATTTTCTTTTTTCGTTCTTTTTTATCTTCGTTCTTGTATGCAACATCCATCAGGCATTACCATCAGAGTTGTAACGAGAAGCATTTTTGGCTGGCAGTTTTAATGATATTAATTTTGATGGAGCCGAGTTAATTTCTACCCAAATTCGCGAGAGGTTTAATTAAAATTCGAGTAATTTTTGTGTGTTAAATAATATTTATCGAAGCGTTTCGCAAACTGGAATTTTTTATCGATTACCGTGGATCGAATATATGATATATTGTGATTTATAAATAACATTTTATCAGTTCAATTTATTGAGATATTTATATTGATGTGAGTGCAAACATATTTTGTATTCAACTGTGAAAAATGGAGGAAGTCTGACGGATTTTTAATTTAATATTGTGAAAGTTATGTACATTTGTTAAACGATTCCTCATAGATATATTTACTAATGTACACCCTAATAAATTTATTATTTCTCAAAAAGTATTCCTTACAAAAAATAGATATGTGCAATGACGTATTTCACTTCATACCAAAATCTAAAAATGCAGGAAAAAGTCAAAAGCAAATTTTTCAATGCAATAAAAATTCTACGATTTTACTGAAATCGTTTTTAAAGGAAAATCAAATTTTTCGCATGTCTACGTATTTTTATTAGCTTCATTACGAGCGAGTTATGCGACGTCGGATTCCAAGGAAAAGAGTTTCCGGAGAATGAAAGTCCTCCCTCTTGTACCTGTCACGTTAAATTAAAACTTCAAAATGTCCCTAGGCTACCGGGTCACATTTCACTAGCACCCGACAACGATATCCACATTTTCAATACTTATAAAATACCTGACTTCTTTCAAACTTTTAACACGATGTAATACATGAAAAAATGCGGAGGTAGCTATTAAAAAATTTTCATAATTGACGAAAAACATGCAGCTGATAAATGTCAATATTAAATGAAATTTTATTAAACTCGAACGAACATTCGATACGTTCGCCTTTTATTTATTGGAAATCGTCCGTATCGAAGGGGTGAGAACAACCCTTGAAATTGGGGTCAAAAAACATTCATACATATTTGTCGATATATCTGGAAAGCTGTTGTTCACCGGAAAAAGTGTAAATACGCGATTTGCCTATTTTTAATATCGAATTTGTTTGCGTGATAGGGTCAAATCTTTTCGAATTGATCTAACAAAATAATCAATTTACATATCAACTCACCTTCAGAAAATAACTCTAAGAAAATATTGTCTACTGCAAAAAAGTATGATCTCTATTTTAAAAATATAAATTCCCATATCATAAAAAATTGCATAGATGTGAATATTCCTGGCCCAAATTCCAAAAAGGTCCAATTTTAATAAATCCCATCCCAATAAATCCCCGGAGTTTCATAAAGCGGACACCGGAAGAGCGACGATATTTCTTGGGCAAGTAACATTCCGAACGTCTCACGCTATCGGAATTGCCTAATTTCCGAATTTGCACCGCGAAGTGATTTCAGGGACGATTAATCGCTCGGACAAAAGCTTGAGGGACAAAGGACTCTTCTGTCTCATAATTCAATCCCCTTATTGTTCTGCGCGAGTTATCCCACGTGTCATCCTTCAACGCGGGACCACACGGTCGGACAATGGCCGAGGATTCGGCATTAAAGAGCCCCGGCTTCCGGTCAAACATTACTCAACCAGCCACGGCCAATTGCTTGGCAAACAACCTTCGGCTCTTCTACGGACTTTCTTCGAGCAATTAGTTTCTGCGACTGACGCTCTCTTCTTTCGCTTCCCACACGTTTCTTCGAGCCATCTCCTTTTTTGCAACCCTCACGGCTTCGTTGGTTTTGCGATTGTGAACGGAAAGATTGATAGTTGCTTAGCTAAGAAAAATGTCTCGGGTCGAACGGCCGAATATATTTGCAAAAAAACGAAATTGATCGGGGCTATTGTACTCCATCAATTTCGGGATCATACACGTCTCGTTGGATCAATCTTTACAGGAGATCAATTGCTACTTTTTCATCTCTTATTCTAGATTATATTCTCTTGTCGTTCTAGATTTATACTTTAATCTTTTTTAAGTCTAAATTTTCTTTACGGATGTTTTACACTTGTTTCTTTTAGACAGAATCATCTAGTAGCACCATGGTTTTGTATTATTAACCCTTTGCACTATTTTAACGAGGCTGACTCGTGACGCACTCTTACCTCGGCCGTGATCAATTTTACTCAAATTTTTAATATGCCTCAATTTGGAGTGCAAGTCCAATTATAATTTGCATAGACAACGTTTAAATAATAACATATTGACATAACATTTTAATTTTTTTTGTCTGTTTCAATATTGTAGCTGTAGTCAGTTCTGACTGACGCACCTGACAAATAAGTCTTAGTGCAAGGGGTTAATAGAATGAAAGTAATTTTCAGAAGTATTGAAAGATTATTGATATTTATGATTAAGGACATTTTTTATAAGAATGATAATTTTAACATAGGGTTCATACAAGATATCTTTCGTTGCTTATATGGTACAACGAATTTGACCTTGGGTACCACGATCAAGGTCAAACTGATTTTTCTCGATGATTTTCAGAGACGTTTATAAAAGACTCTCTCTAAATGATCACACAATACAATCAAAAAATTTGAACTTACATACCAAACCTAAAGTCAAAGTAATTTTTCTCGACGATTTTCAAAGGCGTCCATAAAAGACTCTCTCTAAATGATCATACAATACAATCAAAAAATTTGAACTTATATACCAAACCTAAAGTCAAAGTAATTTTTCTCGACGATTTTCAAAGGCGTCCATACAAGACTCTCTCTAAATGATCATACGATACAATTAAAAAATTTGAACTTACATACCAAACTTAAAGTCAAAGTAATTTTTCTCGACGATTTTCAAAGGCGTCCATAAAAGACTTTCTCTAAATGATCATACGATACAATTAAAAAATTTGAACTTACATACCATACCTAAAGTCAAAGTAATTTTTCTCGACGATTTTCAAAGGCGTCCATAAAAGACTCTCTCTAAATGATCATACAATACAATCAAAAAATTTGAACTTACATACCAAACTTAAAATCAAAGTAATTTTTCTCGACGATTCACAAAGGCGTTCACTTACTTTATCACCCTGTTGACGTGTATAATAACGTTATCCCTGAATCTGACTCTTCACGGTCTTAATCCGGCGCTGGTTTAGCAGATACATGCACACGGAAGCAGATTAATCGTCCGGATGTATCTGTTACGTGTTACGATAATTCTCAACAAAATATCCTACCGCTGCGCGCGTTGTTGAGTAATTACACGCGGTCGAACTGCGTTAATTCTCTTTGATATATTTCCTACTTTAGCCGTTCGAGCAAACACGAAACGGGTATATGAAACAATACCTATGTGAGCGAACTAGATATATGAACGAACAAAAGTCTTTGACATTGTTAAAAGCTCGGAAATCCCTGTCATTATTAACCCTTTTCACCCGAAGGCATCTGCTGTTGGCAGATAGCAAGTTTAAAACCTTTTAGTTGAAAAGTTTCGTGAATTCTTTTGAAGCGTGCTTCGAAATTCTTTTTGAACTTCGTTGGCTATTTCAGTATTATTAATTTTTAGTATTTCGACGTATAATACAGCTTTATAATAATAATTTAGCGAGAAAATATCTGCTTTGTTGCGTTAAATAAAATGAACGCCTTTTGAGAGTTGAACCGTAAAACAGAGAAATACGTTTTTATGTTGTATAATAACTTGAGTAAAATTTACGCCTGGTTATTTCAGATTCATTGTACGAGCATGTATCAATTAGCTGAGCCGATGTATATTTAATTGAATCGGGTCGCTGATAACGTTAACGCGACGCAAGTTAATTAAGCGAAACAAAGTAACGTGACCTTAATAGATCAAAGAGTAATTAGACGCATGAGAAAATCGCGTTATCACGCTTTCGTTCTCGCCGTGTTTCGGCAGATTTTTGCGAACGAATAAATTCGTTCGATAATTTCGAGATCGCGATCAAATTCGATAATCGTTATTTTTCTTGGAAAGTGTTCGAGCTTCTGAGGAACATAATGTTCCCTGGAACGAGAAGAACGGTAGCTTATCTGGAGAACAAGGTTCGTAACACGATTCCCCAAGAGGCAATAGCAAACGTTAAACGAGGGTTAGAATCGTCGTTCAACCGATCAAATAGATTCGAAGCAAAGGAGCTCGTACAAAGGAACGATTTCGCCCTCGTAACCACCACAGAATCACTGCAGCTAACGAACCTGGAAATCGATGACACGATAATCCTCGCGGAACTCGCGTTAATTAGCCTGTGTAATTGAATATCGTTCGCTGCTCGCGATGGAGCAAGGGTTGATTTACGGTGGATCAACTGTTGCTCTGCCGATTAATTTGCGTTCTTCAGAAATTTCTTTTCCATCGTCGCTTTTGACGTTCTTAATTAACTCATAATACGAAGCTAATTTTGTTCCCGTTGTTATTGCAACTTGAACACGAGACACCGCGTGAGCGGTATATTTTTATACTAAATATTAATTAGAGAGCTGTGTGTTTTTAGTTATCAGCCTGCTGCGAGATTGATTAAATTGGATTTACATCGATTGTTCTGTTGGGAGCTTCCGGATTTAATTGGATTTTATTTTATCGAATATTTCATCTCGCTATTTAATTTATTATTGATTAATAACAGCGTGACGTCTGATCTTCTATTTCGTATCGGGAATTTATTATGAACGTTATTCATTATGTAAATGTACAGCGTTTCAACTATTTTTCTTACGGTACAACCTGGCTACTGGACATAATTGATACGTAATTGTAACGTCGGAATTTTGAAAGATACGAGAATAAAAGAGTGGAAATTTCAAAGTCAAACAAGTAAAAACGCCGGGGTCAATTAGCAACGATTACTACGACAGCCTAGCTTGTCGGTAAACGAGGAGAAAAATCACTCTGGTGATCTTCCAACATCCCACACCGGCTTCATGGTAATTTATGCAGCCAACTAATTACCGCAATTTCCATTCCTCGTCCTGGAGACGATATTTCAATGCGCTTTCGTGATCCTGCCCGAAAGAATTTAGTCCTCCTTTCTTTCCTTCCTGGCCGAAGGATAACGTCGGAGTAACCTTCTTTACGATTTAAAAGAGGGCGAATCGGGGTCTTTGAGGGAAAATTTATTCCAGCTACGATGAAATGTTGGTCCGTGGATGGATTCACTTCGCACAAACCCTATTTCGATGGTTAAAATCTACGAGGCTCACGGCTGTTTCCATCGAAAATGGAAATCAAAGGTGTTACATATTCATGGACCGTTCGATGTTGGTCCCTGTAAATACGCGCCCTCTTTTTAACCCTTCGTACGTGATTCTTTTTCCTTTCAACATTGTAGCTATTCAGTGACGAACAATGCTTTCGTTTAATATTGATATCGAGCACTTTTCTTTTGACTCTCTTTGATGGAACACTCTATTCATTTGACATTCGAAATAAAAATTATAACGATTACAAAGTCCAATGGAAAATAGGATCTGTATTGCTTTTATATCACCGCGTTTGGAATCGCAACTGGTGGAACATTCAGGTATCTGCGCGTTAAATATTCGCACGTTAGAAATTTGACCGTTAGATACTTGACCGTTAGATATCGACAGACCAGATAAACGTCCACCAGGTAAAGTTAGTTCATCAGGCAATATTTTTGAGTTTAAACTAAAATTGTCAAACAAAAGATTGAAGTTTATTTAATTCTGTAATTTTAATATCCTCTCCATAAAAGGATTGCTATCAATGATAAGTTCTTACACACACAGGATTTTCCAAGACTTGTAGTATCATCTGCATAATAAAATTTCACCTCCGGTAAGATCCATAAATCTCCCATTTTCTCTTGTCTCTCTTTCCCACTTATGTAACGCAGTTTCCGGAGTAGATACATTAAACGCAAAAAAATTCGCACGCTTTCAGAATTCTTCTGGCAGTCCGCCCAACGTTATCGCACTAACGTTTTTGATCGTGCAAGAACTCATTTCGCTAACCATTAAGTGGTTGTCAGGGATGTTTAAATCATGTTCACTTCGATTACCCTCTTGAACGAACAAGAGTAGAAACGGAATGAGTAATGACCACCCTTGACGTACGTAATGGGGTGTTTTATTTATACCCTTCCTAAACTTTAAACATTATTTTCCCGATATTCACCTAATTTCAGTTAAAGCTATTTATATAATTCGTATCGTAATACAAATTCATTCGGTAACGAAGAGTTTACTACCCGAACGCCTCAAATATTCCAAGGCGCACATGCGAACAGCGAAAAAAGAAGAGCTAATATCCCGGTGTCAACTCACCGACGAGGCAAGCTACTCCTTCGAGACTCGAAGAGGTAGAAGTTCGAAAACTCGTGCTCTGCTCGTGAACTCGTGTCTCGACAAATATTTGACCCGATCCGACCGATGCTAATACGGCAAAAGTCTCCGGGGACTGGGTAGAAGTCGCTAGTGAAGCAACGTTCACGCTCCGAGACGTAAAAGCGAAGTGTGGACAGCTCCAAGAGTCCGGGGGGTTTGTATTCGCCCGTCGATCGGGAACTAGTTCCACGACGATTACGTGCGAGAGAAACTTGCTCGACAAGAAACTTTTCGCCCCGATCGAATTTGACTTTGTCAATGCCACGAGTTTGTACACGATTCGTCCGATCGTTGTTCCCCCTTCCTCTCCAATTTCTTGCTGAAATATTGCTGACGACTAATTCGTAGCCACCAAACAAGATTGCAAGATGATACAGCCAATTGACCGAGTTAGGATTAATATTATTTGTGTTGCTGTTTTTGCTATTGCTACTGTTTTGGATGTTGCTGTTGCTTTTGTCATTGTCGCAGCTGATATTGTTGATATTGCTAATATTGCTGTTGTTGCTGATATTTCTAATATTGCTGATTTACTAATGTTGCTGATCAATGTTACTGTTTTTCTTCATGTAGTCATATCATTGCTGCTGTTTTTCTTCATGCTGACGTTGCTGATGTTGCTGATCAACGTTGCTGTTTTGCTTCATGCTGATGTTGCTGATGTTGCTGATGTTGCTGATCAACGTTGCTGTTTTTCTTCATGCTAATGTTGCTAATGTTGCTGATCAACGTTGCTGTTTTTCTTCATGTAGTCCTTGTTATCATTGCTGCTGTTCTTCATGTAGTTCTTATTATTGTTGTCACTATAGTTGTTTGTATTATTATTGTTGCTGTTGCTGTTCCCCTTTGTATTCTTGTCCCTCTTTACTGTCGAAGAATTTTCAATTTTCATGGAGCTTTTTAAGGCAGCCTCCATGGGGGTTGACTTTTTATTCCATTTGCAGGGAGTAGAATCGAGTACCGTGTCTTCGTTCGTATTCATTTATTGGAGCCTGGCCAAACTATTACGTTATACACGGTGAATAGAGTAAATTGTTCGACCAGCTTTCCCTTGCTGAAGCTTTTTCAACCGGCGAAGTAGATTAGTCTGTTAGGTAGAAGCTCTCGTTCCATGTTATTTTTCAAGCTGTCGTTGCTGCGCCGTTAATTAACAAAATATTCACCACTACCCCGAGTTAGCCTTCCCTTTCAATGCCACCACTTCGGTCAGCTTCCTCTTATTAAATCGCTCACTCTTTGTATCCTTGCGAGGCTAACAATTTCGACAGGGGTCCAAGATACTGACGGTATATCGTAAAATAGTTACGCATCTCCTTCGAAAAATAAAAGCGAAACAAACTGTAATCAAAATTGTACAATAAATTCAACTTCCTTGTAATGAATAGCGTTTGCTATTCAAAGTGATTTAAAATATAAACCAGTTTCGAGTATTAAGTGACACGAAGTTATGGGAGCAAAGTGGATTTGGAGCAAGAAAAAAGTGTCAAGGTCCATGCACAAGAGCTACAGGGTGTTCAAAGGATTGATTCAGTGGTACAAAGTTGACCCGGCAACGGTGTGAACAGTTAACCAGGTCAATAACTCTGATAAAGTCTTATCAAAGACACCGATCGCCCTTTGAACTCACGAAAACCCCGAAACACATCGATGTTATTTTTCTGGCAAAAGTACCGGTTCAAAGAGGCGCCGCGCATTTTCTATTTATATCCAGGGCGAACCACGTGGGCGAATGCATTGTTTAATCACAGTCGATTAAACGGCAGAGACCATCCCCTCGAGGTAGGGCCAATGTCCTTAATGAATCGATTTGGACACGGCCGCGATCATTAATCTATCGGATTCACTCGCGAGCGAGTCTCGAAAGCTAGGATCGATCGAACTGCATCGTCCACGCTCCTGTAATTAACGCGATGTACCTTCGAGAGGGTCATACAGGATACTCGACTCGCGCGATTCCTTTATGAGCAAACATCGTGTGAATTAGCGAGCCAATTATGGCGTACGAACCTTGTTCATCGTTATGCTATTGACACTAGATTCGCACACAACTTGAGTGAATTCTGGGCCAAGGCAATGTTTGGAGAACTCGGGGCATTTCGAAATTGCAGATGCACGATACATAGCTCTAATTTCGTAGATTGATGACTTCGTCTAATATTATTGATATTTTATTAGAAATTTAATTTTAGAAATTTTATTTTAATTTTCTTTGTCACAAATATTCAAACTTTCATGCTTGTAAATTGTTGACTTATTAGTCAAGAATATACAGGAGTTTAAATATTATTACTCAATAAATATTTACTCAAATAGTTGCAGAAGTTTTTAAATCATTACACTTTAAGATTACGAAGTTCTCAGATAAACAGACTTCTGTATCTGCAAATTACTATGTTCTCAAATTCTAAAATCCCTAAAGCTTTACATCTACAAAGCTCCATAACCTCAAATTCCTGCGACCACTAATCTCTCCGCCCCTAAATCTCTACGTCCTCAAATCTTTACGTTTACAAATCCATATATCCACAAATGTTTACGTGTTCAAATCCCTATGTCTCCAAATTCCTAGGTTTCCAACTTGCTATGTCCACAAGTCGCTACTTACCTAAATCCTTATGTCCACAAATCTCTGCATTGCCAAATCTCTACATCCCAAAATCACCACGTCCCAAATATCCTACATCCCCAAATTGTTATATTCCCCAATCCCTGCATCTCTAAATTCCCATGTCCCCAAATTCTGTATCACGAAAAACCCAATCCTCCAACTTCCCAAATCCAAAAATTAGACAAAACCTCAAATTTCTAAATATTAAACACCCTAAACTTGCATCCATAATTATTCACAAATTAGCCTTCTAAGAATCCGCAAATGAAATATGAAATGTCTATAATTTCCGAACTTGATTTGACAGGTTTCGCAGGCACGCACTAGTCATAGAGCACTCGTGAACTCTACTTTTGAACTCACTGAAAAGTGCATATCAACGCTCCCACTCTGTGAAGCTCTATAGAAGTACTATACTGACCCTCTTCAGGGTCCCCGTAATTGAGTTTCTTTGACCTCTGTAACACAAATACGACCGTGTATTCATGAAACACTTATGAAACCTACTCTTTGACTCGAAAACATGAATAAAGGACAAGCTTGTACAGTGAAACTAGAAGGTTCTAACAACAAAATCGTATGGTATCTACAACCTTCTCAGGCACGAGTGTACTCGCACGAATTTATAGAGTACTCATAAACGCTATCTTTTGTCTTCGGAAGGATGACCACTTAACTTTATGAAATCTTCTATGGACAACAAAGTCATCGACTGTCTCTATAACCTTCACCTTAATACGAGTGCATTCATAAAATACGAAACGTACCCTTTTCAAAACGTAAACGACCACTTAACCTTATGAAACTTTACAACTTTCGAGGAGGTTCCACGTAAGCTTCTGATACGACTGTGCCTATGTGTGTTTAACATTCATGAAGCGTGTCCTTTGTCGTCAAAACGTTTGTGGACTATCACCTAACCTTACAAATCTTTGATGAAACCTTCTCTGAACGACGAAAACGTAGACTAACGTCAGCTTCACCTTGACTGATGTATTCAAATGAATTCATAGAACCATAACCTCTGTGCGTTCTGTTTATAGAAGAGGTAGATGTACATTGATTTTTGGTCTATCATGGACAACAAAGCTTAAGATCACTCATATGATCTTCATTGTGGAGGTGTACACATGTGTTCATAGAAGATGTTCATAGAAAAAGATGACCACGTAACTTCGTAAAACCTTGCACATCTCCCATGAACAACAAAGGATGTCTATAACCTTCACCCTAATACAGGTGCACTCACATGAATTTGCAGGACACTCATAAACTGTATGCATTTCCTTCATATGATCTTCATTGTGGAGGTGTACACATGTGTTCATAGGTGTTGATAGAAGAAGATGACCACGTAACTTCGTAAAACCTTGCACATCTCCCATGAACAACAAAGGATGTCTATAACCTTCACCCTAATACAGGTGTACTCACATGAATTTGCAGGACACTCATAAACTGTATGCATTTCCTTCATAGAAGAAGTGGATGACCACCTGTCTTTATAAATTCTTGCTGAAGTCTTCTTTGAAGAACAAAGCTAAAACTACCCCTATGGTCTTCACCATATACAGATATACTCACATGCATTTATTCAACATACATACACTGTATTTTCTGTATTTAAGAAATTAATAGATGAGCACCTAATTTTATGAAACCTTGCTAGAGTCTTCCATGAAGAGTAAAACTAAAAACCACCCCTAATAACTTTCACCATAGCACAGGTATACTCACATGCATTCAACATACCTAAACCATAAGCAATACCTCCAAAAACTAGTAGATGACCACCTAACTATATGAATTCTTGCTAGAGTCTATCATGATGAACAAAGCTAAAAAGTACCCCTAATAATCTTCACCTTAACACAAGTATACTCACATGCATTCTAAATCATAACCCATATGTTCAAAAACTAGTAGATGAACACCTAACTATATGAATCCTTGTTAGAGTCTATCATGATGAACAAAGCTAAAAACTACCCCTAATAACCTTCACCTTAACACAGATATACTCGCATGCATTCAATCTAAACCATAACCCATACCTTCAAAAACTAGTAGATGACCACCTGACTATATGAAACCTTGCTAAAGTCCATCATGACGAACAAAGCTAAAAACTACCCCTAATAACCTTCACCCTAACACAGATATACTCGCATGCATTCAATCTAAACCATAACCCATACCTTCAAAAACTAGTAGATGACCACCTGACTATATGAATTCTTGCTAGAGTCTATCATGATGAACAAAGCTAAAAAGTACCCCTAATAATCTTCACCTTAACACAAGTATACTCACATGCATTCTAAATCATAACCCGTATGTTCAAAAACTAGTAGATGAACACCTGACTATATGAAACCTTGCTAAAGTCTATCATGATGAACAAAGCTAAAAACTACCCCTAATAACCTTCACCCTAACACAGATATACTCACATGCATTCAACCTAAACTGTAATCCATACCTTCAAAAACTAGTACATATCCACCTATATGAAACCTTGCTACTTTTCAACAAAAAATCCAAATCCCATAACCTTCACCCTACAACAAGTGCACCAGTAAAACGAAGCCCTCCAAATAAAGATACATAGAGTAAATCCCTAAGAACCTTAGCAGCTGACCAGTTGACTACGAAACCTTGTTAAAGAGCACGACGAGCAGAGTCACAAATCACCCCCATAGTGATCATTTCCCTCATAAAAGGTAGGCCAATAACAAGGCAGTATCGGGCATTAAGATCGATGCGCGATAAAATGAAGCCGTCATGCGCAGACGGTCTCCGTGCTCGCTCGAAGGAAAAAGTATTCTTTGAGAAAGGAAATTCAACTCACCAGACGAGGAACGCTTCATCCTGGACTGGTTGCACGAGTCCCGTAAGCAACGTCGAAAACACGTTCAGCTTCGATCCGTTTCCTGGACACATTTTCCGCTCCCGTAGATACAGATCCACCTTTCCAAGGGAAAAGAACAAAAATTCTATTACGAGACGTGCATATTGAAACGATGACGCGTGAAACGTAAATGGAGCAGCGAGGAATGCGGAGATTCTGAATAGTCTTCTCGGGAATGACAGATCACCGGCCTTTTGTCCGTCGATGATGAAATATGAGTCTGTCAATATTGTTGGACATGGTTTTTTATTTCGAGATTGGATCTTCAAGTTCTTGTGCGAGGAAATTTGCGAAGGAACAATTTTGAAATTCTTAAATTTTGATGTACGTGAATTATATACATATTCTTTAAGTAAATTCTTTAAGACTCTCAAGTTGTCAAACTCTTGGATTTTTTAAAACTTTCAAATCTGTAAAGTTTTTAATTGTCGTGCGAACAAATTGTCGAATTTACAAGTTTACAAATTTTCAAATGCTGATGTAGCTAAATTCCTTACATGTATTATTCTGAAATTATTTCGTGAAACTTTCAGAACCTCAAACATTCGAATTCCTTAAAACTTAAAAATTTTCAAATTCTTCAATTCTCATGTGTTAAAAATGTCGAATCTACAAGTTTTCAATTTCTCAAGCTCAGATATACCCAACTTCCCAAAATTCTCAAATTTTCCAGTGCCCAAACTCTCAAATTCCCAATTTCCCAAAAAACTCGAATTCTCAAACCTCCAAAATCTCCAAATTATCTGACTCCTAGCTTCTGAACCCCCAGAATCCCCAACTTCTCAAATTCCGAGCTTCTCGATCCCTAAAATCCCCAAATTCCCAAACTCTCAACTTCTGAACCCCTCAAAATCTCCAACTTCTTAATTTCCCACCTTCTCAATACTCAAAATCCCCAAATTCCCGAACTCTCAACTTCTCAACCCCCCAAAATCGCCAACTCTCAAATTCCTAGCTCCTCAATCCTCAAAATCCCCAAATTCCCAAACTCTCAACTTCTGAACCCCTCAAAATACCCAACTTCTCAAATTCGCAGCTTCTCAATTCTCAAAATCCCCAAATTCTCAAACTCTCAACCTCTGAACCCCTCAAAATACCCAACTTCTCAAATTCCCAGCTTCTCAATCCCCAAAATCCCCAAAATCCCCAAATTCCCAAACTCTCAACTTCTGAACCCCTCAAAATCCCCAACTTCTCAAATTCCTAGCTTCTCAATCCCCAAAATCCCCAAATTCCTAAACTCTCAACTTCTGAACCCCTCAAAATCCCCAACTTCTCAAATTCCCACCTTCTCAATCCCCAAAATCCCCAAATTCCCAAACTCTCAACTTCTGAACCCCTCAAAATTTCCAACTTCTTAAATTCCCACCTTCTCAATCCCCAAAATCCCCAAATTCCCAAACTTCCAACTTCTGAACCCCCCAAAGTCCTCAACTTCTCAATTTCCCACCTTCTCAACCCCTCGACACCCCACCTTCTCAAATTCACCCTTCAACCTCCTCAAATTCCCCGAAAACACACCAGAGAAGAAAAGTCAATTTTCCAGGCAAATATTTGAACACGATTCTATCTAAGGCACGAAAACACTCGATATTCTAGTATTCATGTTTCAGCAGAACAAGCCTATCCGCAAACGTTCTTCTCGTGTTTCCCGTCAAATATGCGTCGGCCAGCATCGCTTCGATTATGCAAATAATCGGTTGATTGCGCGATTAATCGATACGGGGATCGGCGGAACACGGATTATTTTGCCTCGTCGATGGCCAGTCGTTCGAGGATGCAGAACGCTTATCGGGATACTTAAAAAGTATGCCCATTGTTTCGAAGGACACGAAGCCTGCCTCTAACGGGAACGATCGAATCGGGTCATTGGTGCACCTTTGTCTCGATACCTCGCTGAGAAACTTCACGATCGACTGTTTTATCCCTTTCTTTTTTCCTTTAATTCTCGCTGTAAACGATGCAACGCTTTTTTACCTTGTTTTCGATTTTAACGAGAAGTAATTGTAAGTGAAATTTAATCAAGAACCAATGAAACTCTTATTTTCTCTCTGCTATTGTTTTCATTCATTGCGAACGCTGCATGGCTTTCAATAACTCTGTTTTTTTTTATGGCAATAATCTGATGAATTAATTTTAATGAAGAATGAATTGAAATTTTTAAATTTTATTTTCGTTTAAATGGTACGTGCTTTTTAATACCGTCCCTTTTTACCTGGTTTCGGGTTTAACGAGAGGTAATTGCAAATAAAATTTAATCGAGAACCGATGGAATTTGTATTTTCTCGCGGGTATTGTTTTCATTTATTGAATGATGTATAGCTTTCAACATTGTTTTTTATGGGGAATAAGCTGATGAATTAATGTCGAATTTTCTGTTTACGTGTTTGTTTTTTTGGGAGGAACAATACTGACGTATTAGCTTCAATCAAGAATGAAACTTTTGTTCCTACGATATTTCATTCCTTTCAATTTTTATGCAATCACCTGTCGATATTATCTTGCATTTTTATGAGAATGGTGAATTTGTTTGAATGTAAATTATACTTCAGATTTGTTGTCTAATTATTGAGTTATTAATGAAGTCATACTGTAATTAACTTTAATAAGATTTGTCATACTCTGATAATTAATTTTAAGATCACTTATATTATCAAAGCATAATTAATTTTATTGAGATATTAATGAATCTATAATGCAATTAATTTTAAGATCAAGTGTAATACTGAATTATGATCCAATTAATTTTATTACGATCACTTATCAAATCACAATGCAATTAATTTTATTGAAGCAAAATTTTATTAATGTATAATTAATATTATGAAGATCATGTTCACACATATCAAGTTTCTCATTAAATGATTTCAAAATTCAGTTTCATAATTCATCACCCTTTCATCGATGTGAAAACTTCCCATTCTCAATGAATATTCGCTTGTAATTAACAGTAATTAATAATTAATATACAACGATTTAAATTGGAAAATGTTTACGTTACAAATTTGATAATCTGTGTTATTCACACGAGTGACACTTCATTTACACCAAATGCCGTAATTAACTTTTAAAATGTTTCCGAAGTATACAGAAAGCAGTGCATGTATATAACACTAATTAAAAAATTCGTTGAAAAACGTGCGATGGTGGGCCATTTTGCACACGTGGCCGCTCAACTAGTTTTAATGCGGCCAACGAGCGACGTCTTAAGGGCTTGTCGGCTGTTTAAGTGTCATGAAAACCACCCTTACTCTCTGGTTGCCTTTCGCGTGTGTTCAGGCATGTGCTGTTGCGTCCAAATAAACTTGCGAACTCGTGTTTTCTTGTATTTCGTTACTAAAATATAGTCAAACTTCCCACTGTCAGTACTACACTTCCAAACGTTCGATGAATACTTTTAAATTAGGAATAAAAATTATACATATAATAAATAGGGGATGAAACTTTATATTAATTTAAAGTATGTTCAAAGTATATTCATTTGTGCAATTATTCTTCATTTCCATGAAAGTTATTTCAGTAAAGAATTCTTTATTTCTCTACTTTAT
This sequence comes from Megachile rotundata, assembly GCF_050947335.1. Taxonomy (NCBI): domain Eukaryota; kingdom Metazoa; phylum Arthropoda; class Insecta; order Hymenoptera; family Megachilidae; genus Megachile; species Megachile rotundata. The sequence goes on from NC_134986.1 coordinate 8,908,304, forward strand.
ATTAAGAAATCTAAGATGCGCCATTTTGATGAATTTCGTAAACGTTAGATCAAATACAAAATGGCTACGTATGAGTTCAATACGTTAAATTAAATATTTATTTCAAAGTTATTTCAGCAAAGACAATTTACTTTTTGTAATTTATATTAAGGAACCTCAGATGCGCCATTTCGACGAGTTTCGTAAAAGTTACATTAAGTACAAAATGGCTACGTACGAGTTCAACACGTTCGAGTTAAATATTTATTCAAAATGAGTGATTCATCCACTGAAGTTCTTGTAGCTTTGAAAAGATGAAAAGAAATAATTTTGAGTAATCCAAGAGTAATTAATGGTCTCCATTAATCTTTTTAAAATGGCAAACTAACATAAAATGCCTACATATGAATTCCACACATGCAAATTAAGTATTTATTCAAAATACTAGCCTACCAGAATCCTTATAGCTTCGAAAAGAGTTAAAGAAATAATTTTGAGTAATCAAACAGTAATTGGCCAACATCAATATGTATCAAATTAACATAAAATGTCCACATATGAATTCCACTCACGCAAATCAAGTATTTACCCAAAATACTAACCTACCAAAATCCTTATAGCTTCAAAAGGACTTAAAAAAATAATTTTAAGTAATCGAAAAGTAATTGGTAGTCTCTTAAGTTATCCTGAACGATTAACGACGTGGAAACGGGATTATTCGAGGATCGCGGCGAGTTGCATTCAGAGGGATGGTTGTAATAAGAGGAATTCGAATAGTAGACCGATCAAAGGTAATTCTAATTCGCAAATTACAAGCGACTACAGCCGCCAGGTACGAAAAGGTGTCGGTTTTAAAGCCACCGCCGGCTCCGCAGAATTAATCCATTAAACCCACGGGACGACGGGAACGAAATTAGACGGAATTAATTCAACAAATTACACCGCTCTCTCGTCGTTCAAGCGAATTGATTATCCGTAGATCTCGCCGACTTTTCCAGAACTGGAGAACTCTCGGAGAGCTGGCTCGCGAAAACGTGTAAATCTCGTTAACGTCTTGCTTTTATCCCTTCGTTCGATTATAAATTCTATTATTTTACCTACTCGAACTCCCTCGATTCGAATTTCACCGGATATCTGATTTACTCGCTTCCTAAAACAATTTTTATTTCAACGACTCTTGTAATTAATCGAATAATGTAACTCGTTTAAGCCACGTGATTTATTTTTTTGAAGTCTCTTTAGCTGCGGGTCTCTACAGACAGGTCTCTATAATATGTACTTTGCAAAGGAAAGAAATCATATGATACATATGTGATATCATAAATTACTTGATCTACAACCTGCATACGACATATGATGGACGTAAAAATATGTAATTAAACATAAGATGAATTTTTATGCATTTGTATTGAAGCATGCAGAGTAAATATTAATTATGAAATTTTTTAATTGTGAACAAAATAAATTATACTTCGTTTTGATATATCATAAACGCTTGATATGTTATAATCAGTCAAAAGTGTTCTATAAGCACAATTAATATATTAACTACTGTAAATCAATATATGAACTAAATTGTATTAACATAACTAATTTACACTAAAATTTAAAACAGTATAAAAGTTGTCACTTCAATGAGTTTTCAATTAGTTCAATGACACAATGGAAACATCGAACACCTTTGAGGAGTTCAATTGATGCAGTGCAGATCAGCCATAACACACAGCAAACATCTGTGATCGATGACTGTTTCTAACCCCGGGGAAACCGTCAGTAGTAGATGACTATAATTATTCTTAATAGACAATGAACCTTCAGTGATGGATGACATCGCTCTTAATACATAGAGAGCTGTCGACAGTAAGTGACGATTATAGTCAGTTGTGCAACATTGCGAATTCTCATTGATGGATAATTAATCCTGTTCCCGGAACCGTGAATCTCTATTGTGGAATAGGAAACTGATAGTGATATAGTCATCCGTAGAACAATGTAAATAGTGAATGTGTGGTACAGTTGTAATTATTGAAGGGCAGGTGTTTGTTATAGGTACAATTGTTCTTGAAACATCTGTTGGTAGATGACTGTAATCCAAAATTCCAGAATTCCAGGATTTAGAATTTCAATATTCTGGAATTCCAAGATTCCAGAATTCCAAGATTTCAGAATTCCAAGATTCCAGACTTCAAAGAATTCAGAATTCCAAGATTTCAGAATTTCAAGATTTCAGAATTCCAAGATTCCAGAATTCCAAGATTCCAGAATTCCAAGATTCCAGAATTCCAAGATTCCAGAATTCCAAGATTCCAGAATTCCAAGATTCCAGAATTCCAAGATTCCAGAATTCCAAGATTCCAGAATTCCAAGATTCCAGAATTCCAAGATTCCAGAATTCCAAGATTCCAGAATTCCAAAATTCCAGAATTCCAAGATTCCAGAATTCCAAGATTCCAGAACTCCTAGAATTTTAAGAATTCCGAGAATTCCAAGGATTCCAAGGATTCCAAGGATTACAAGAATTCCAAGAATGCCAAGAATTTCAAGAATTTCAAGAATTTCAAGAATTCTAAGAATTCCAAGAATGTCAAGAATTTCAAGAATTTCAAGAATTTCAAGAATTTCAAGAATTTCAAGAATTCCCAGAATTCCTTGATAAAATCTCAATGGAAAATAACTATAATAGCCCTTAGAACATAAGGAGCTATCGATAGCAGACTGCCATAGTCAGATCACTATGAGCTTAGACTAAACTTTCAACAGGAAACATCCACCCTTATAACACAACGATATAACACAAGATTCCAGTGACAAATGACTATAATACCTCTCAGAATCCAGCGAGTCAAATGTAGTCACCCTTAAAAGACAGTAAATTCTCAGAAACAAATGACTCACCCTTGCATCTAAAAGAGCTTTCAACGGTAAATAGACTAAAATGTCACCAGCCTCCATAACAGATTAATCTCACGAAACGACTATAGTCAGTTTCCAAGAATAAACGAGTCCCAGTAAAGTGTGTACTCAAACTGCATAATACGCGACGCGGCGTCACTGACTCACTCCGTAAATATAATATAAAATTCAATAATAAATGTATAAACTGTTCGAGGGTTGAATTTGGTAGGGAGTCTCGACGAGTTTAAGGGAAAAAGGAACGAGTGAGTTCCTTCCTGGAAATTAGTTATGCCTGATGAATAAAAGAAAGAGTCGGGTAATGAGCGAATTTGCAATTCACTGAGTCTCGAGGCTCGTTCTTAGACGAAGAACCGGAAAAGATCGTAATTATGAGATGAGCGACGTTGCAAATCAGCTTCCGTGGAAAACTTGATGGAAAACTTTCGTTTGTCGCGATAAATGAGATTCGAACGGGTTCGAATCGGAAGAATGCTTTTCGATCACTTACGTAGAAAAACCACTCGGATTATGCTACTTTTAAAACCGCGGTTTCATCGTCCTCTTTTCAAACATTTTCATTTTGCACTTTTTCATATACAATGTACTATATCAAATGTTCATATATAATGTTCATGTACAATGTTCATATATAGTGTTCATATATAATGTTCATATACAATGTACTATATAAAATGTTCATATATAAGGTTCATATACAATGTTCATATACAATGTTCATATACAATGTACTATATGAAATGTTCATATATAAGGTTCGTATGCAATGTTCATATATAATGTTCATATGCAATATTCACGTACAATGTTCATATGTAATGTTCACGTACAATGTTCATATACAATGTACTATATGAAATGTTCATATATAAGGTTCGAATGCAATGTTCATATATAATGTTCATGTGCAATGTTCACGTACAATGTTCATATACAATGTACTATATAAAATGTTCATATATAAGGCTCATATACAATGTTCATATACAATGTATTATATGAAATGTTCATATATATGGTTCATATGCAATGTTCATATTCAATGTATTATATGAAATGTTCATATATATGGTTCATATATAATGTTCATATGCAATGTTCACGTAAAATGTTCATATACAATGTTCATATACAATGTATTATATGAAATGTTCATATATATGGTTCATATGCAATGTTCATATATAATGTTCATATGCAATGTTCACGTACAATGTTCATATACAATGTACTATATAAAATGTTCATATATAAGGTTCATATATAAGGTTCATATACAATGTTCACATATAAGGTTCATATGCAATGTTCATATGTAATGTTCATATACAATATTCAATAAACAGTGTTCAATATACAATGTAATTTCCTGATTATTCAAAATACTAAATTTACAGAAACGAGCTCGGAAACTGAAGTCGACGACAAAAAAAAAGAATGACCGGAGAAGCAGTTATTGGTTAATGTATCGGAAAGAATAGAACGAAATACAGAGAGTTGAAATTATATCGAACCCCTTCGATTGTAGAAACGCGTGAAAAGTGCATTCTGTGAGTCGTTGAGTTGGAAAAAAAGTGACCTGTTTCGTGAATCGGTCGTACATCGACCGGTTAAACGATTCATGGTGAAACGATTTCGTCGTAGTTGTTTAAACCCGACTACCATTCGACATAGTACTTTTTTCTTCTTTTTTTTTGTAACACGTAGAATAGAAAAGCTTCCTAGAGTACATGTACTCGCGTCCGGTATCGATTTTTTGCCAGCAACAACGTTGAACTCTGTTCATCAAATTTAAGATATTTTGATATATTTTTTTCGAGATGAATTCTGTCTATTTTTGAGGAGAGAAAGATGAGCTGTTAACGACGGAATTATGTGGATACGAAAATAATATTGACACTATTTTTATAAAATTTAATGAATACAAAATTAATATGAAAAAAATATAATAAAGAACAGTCAAGTTATAATAAATTGTAATTAAGAATAATCAAATAGTAAGAAGTCATAATGAAAATTAATGAAATTATAAGAAAAATTGTGATAAGAAAAGTTTGAATAAAATCGTAATAAACGAAGAATTATTGATTATTTATAATTGATAGAACTGTTATATGTATTGCAGTAGAAAATACAATCGATAGTTGGAACAATCGATGCAGAACAGCAGCTACATAGCAAACGAGAGAGACCACGTGTTACCAATGACCACTTTTCCAATTTACATGGTTTTATGTTACATTAGATAGCACATAGGCAGGGTGACGGTTGCAAACATGGCGTTTCACTCGCAATTTCAAGGAACATGATCTCGTTCACGTACCAACGGTGTTACACGAATGAAATCGCGTCTCTTTTATCCGTGGTGCAAACGATTCACTCGGAACAAAGGACGATCACGAACAAACTTCCTGCCTGCGAAAACAGAACGGATCATTTGCACTCTAATCGGGATGAAATAAAGAGAAATCGATCGTGTCTTCTCACGAATGCCATATCGGTGAAAACGAATAGCGAAGGGACGTGAAGGTCTTACAATCTTTAGTCGAATTACAGTTTCTCTTTCTTTGGGGTTATTTCTGTTTCGTTACGTAATGATGTTAAATGTTCACTAATTGCTGATTAGCAAAATATGAGGTTATATTCTAAATTTCCAAATTAACAAATTCCAGAATTCCAAAAGTCCAGAATCCCAGAATTCCAAGAATTCAAAAATTCCAAGATTCCAAGATTCCAAGATTCCAGGATCCCTAGAATTCCAAGGATTCCAAGAATTCCAAGAATTCCGAGAATTCCAAGGATTCCAAGAATTCCAAGGATTCCAGAATTCCAAGGATTACAGAATTCCAAGGGTTTCAAGAATTTCAAGGATTCCAAGGATTCCAAGAATTCTAGAATTTCAGGGATTTCAGAATTCCAAGGATTCCAGAATTCCAACGGTTCCAGAATTCCAATGATTCCAGAATTCCAACGATTCCAGAATTCCAAGGATTCCAGAATTCCAAGGATTCCACAATTCCAAGGACTCCACAATTCCAAGGACTCCACAATTCCAAGGATTCCACAATTCCAAGAATTCCAACAACTCCAGAATTCCCAGAACTTCAGAATTCCAGAATTCCAACGACTCCAGAATTCCCAGAACTCCAGAATCCCAGAATTCCAAGAACTCTAAGAATTTCAAAATTCCCAGAATTCCAAGAATTCGAAAATTGTAGAATTCCAGAATTCCACATTTCCAAAACTCCAGATCTGCAAAATTAAAAAATTCCATAATTCCAAGTATTCCACAATTCCAAGAATTCCTAAAATTCCAGAATTGCTAAAAATAACAATTTCAGTATTTAAGAATTCTAGCATTCCAAAACTCCAATTCCCGAATTCAAAAATTCCCAACTTCTCAAATTTCTTATTTCCAAAATGACCAACTTTCCCAAATACCTAAAATGCCCCAGAAACAGAAAATCTGATACTTAAAACATTTGCAATCTGCGCCCCATTTCTGAGACACCGATAATCCCAATAAAAAGCAATAAGCAATCGTTCCGAGATTAATTAAAAGAAAGTTCCGTGTAGAAGTACGGTGTAAATTCTCCGTAGCAATTTGCAAACACACACGCTTGTTATCACGCTGATTATATTGTTCGTGAAATGAGTTCGATCGAGTTGCACCCGGAGTTATTGGGACGAGTATCGGGAAGCTTTAGAAGTTCTCGAAAAGAATGGGAACGAACCGATAAAGGAGGATGCAAAAGGAAGATAAAAAGACTGCAATATCCTTCGTATTGCGAATGGTAAATTATGTACACAGAATTTAGTCCCTTGAAAACTGAAGCAGTAAGCAGGAGAAGGAAAATTGAGGGAATATTGAAAATCAAAGATAAGAGATCGAGCGATTTCTGAAATATTAAAGTTAAAGATATATGGAGCATTTTACTGACATTTTTATAGAAATCTAATTCCAGCGGTATATTTGAACGGAAATAAAAATTTCATACATTTAATAATTTTTGGGTTAAAGTAGTTCTGAACGAAACTGTTTATTTTGCGGTCATTGAATCAAATTCATGAATATAGAACACGAATTGTGTCATTAATAATATATTAACAGCACACCATTAAATCCGCCATATATTCGCGAGAATTATCGTTAAATAATGTACATTGATCACAATGGTAATATGTAATTAAATTTATGCATGCGATAAATTTAAATAAGTGCGTATTATATAAAGAAAAACTTATGACATGTAGAGTTTATCATTATTTACATTGTGAAGGAACATTCGATTAACAAACTTAATTTCTTAAATTAAGAAATGGCTCGAGTCTTAATTAATAATAAATTTCTGCGTCGACTACAATTATGTTCACATCAGTTATTATATTAGAAATTCCTTTCTAAATATCGCACCTGTTGTACCATTTAATTGCATTGTGATTATAGCAGCATTGAGAATTCTACATTGGTTAGATAAATGAAATTCGTAGCGTTCATCGATGACGTCAGTATCAATTAACGTGTTAATTCAGAATGAAAAATCAATACGAATAAAGTACAAAATATAATATTATTCAGTAAGACTTGATATTATATACTCTTTCGAATCACTTTACATGATATCAAATATTACAGTGTTAATCAAATTAATTAAAAGCAGCCATTAATAACTATTAATAAATCAATAAAGATGTGAATCCAACATGAAAAATCAATATCTGTAAATAAACAAGACATATCGCGCCATTAAACATAGCTTGATACTCTCTCTGGAACGTTTACAACCCCCATAATACAACAGTTAATCAAATTAATTAAACTTGCAGCCATTAATAACATCAATAAAGATGTGAATTCAAAATGAAAAATATCTGTAAATAAAGAACAAGACATATCGTGCTATTAAACATAGATATTCTCTTTGGAACGTTTACAACCCCCATAATACAACAGTTAATCAAATTAATTAAACTTGCAGCCATTAATAACATCAATAAAGATGTGAATTCAAAATGAATACTAAATATCTGTAAGCAAATTACAAGATATAGTGTTCCCTCGAAAATTTATCTACCCTCATAATACAACAGTTGAAGATAAAAATAAGAAGACTTCCTGTAAAGATAAAGGTGTGCAAATGAAAAATCGATACACGAAATAAGGTATAAAAGCATATCCCTTTAGAGAAAATTTGATATTGTAGTTTCTTCGGAGGTTACCCCTTTACAATCTTCGTAACGCAACAATTAGGAAATCTAATTTTCTGGACGCCACCCCACGGAACAGAGTGGTGTCAAGGTGCACTAGACTGTGCCAACTTTCGAGCGTACAACGAACGGTAGCGTAAAGGGCAGGTGGGTTCGCGAATAAGGGTGTGGAGTGCGAAAAATAAAACAGAAAAAATAAAAAGAGGGTCGTCACTGAGTGCCACTCACCACCCACGCAATGCAACCCCCACGCGTCGCGACGCCAATCCACGCAACCCAGTTTTCTATAATCACACAAATCTATCTTCACAATTAATTCTTTGACGACAATGCACAATTCAGGTTTTATTCGACTCGAATCACTATGAGCAATATTATCTTCATCGAGTAGTAATGAATTAATATTTGAAATTATAAAATCAATATAAAAATTTCATATAATATAAGAATTTTGTAAGATGCATTTGTTCTTATCTTTCAATAGTAGCATTGCTGGCTTCTTTCAATAGCAATCAATTAATTTTAGGAATATTATAAGCTTCACCTATAGGGATCGGCACCACTGTCTTCTTCAAATAATAAATAAAGTTTGGAGGAACAAAATCAATATTAAATAAGTGCTTCACATATTGAATTCGTTCTCACCCCCAATGAGTTATACTGTCTTCTTCAAATAATAAATAATCTTTGATAGAACGAAATGAATATAAAATTAGTGCTTCACATATTGAATATGTTTTCACCCCCAATGAGTTCTACTGTCTTCTTCAAATAATAAATAATCTTTGAAGCAACAAAATCAATGCAAAATTAGTACTTCACATAATGAATTTGTTTTCACCCCAAATGTGTACTACTATCTTCTGCAAATATTTTCATCATTGAAATAACAAAAACTATATAAAACTGAGAACCTGACATATTAACCCTCTTCTCACCCCCACTTACCACCACCACTATCTTCTAACAATAAACTTATCTATAAAATAAACTAAAATCTCTAAACTAACAGAAACTGTATAAAATTTAACTCTCACACAATAAATTTATTTTAACCTCCCTATAACCACTAAACCTTCATCTTGAAACAACAATCAAACTCCGTCGAATTTCGCAACGATTTCCTGTTTCAGTGTCCTCTTACACGAGACGCGTTTTTATTTTGTCATTTTACATGAAAACTTTGATATTAACGTTCCATGGGAACCGCGCTTCAAAGTTTCACCCTGGTACGAAATTTTAAAAGCATTTTATCTGCATCACTTTTTCTCTCGACTCGACGAAAAAATCGCCCGCGGTGATGTTTCGCGTTGTATCTCAAACGATAGTCATGCTCGATCACGAAATATCGTCAAGATTTTATTACAACCGGTGACAAACGCGAAAAATAGAATCACGTATAAAAAGCGGGTGATGCGTGCGAAATTGGAAAAAAACGCAAATTCATTATCCTGACTTAATTAAAACGCGGCCACGAATTTTAATATCGTTCCGCCCATTGGCGTAACTTCCATTTTTGCCCGGGGTCAGCCGGCCAAAATATTTGTCTCAATTTTTTGAAATTTTAAATTGGAGATTTTGGGATGGTGGAATTTTGAGATGGTGGAATTTTGGGATGATGGAATTTTGAGATGGTGGAATTTTGGGATGGTGGAATTTTGGAATTTGCGAATTTGGGAATTTGGGGATTTGGGAATTTGGGAATTTGGGAATTTGGGAATTTGGGAATTTGGGAATTTTAGAATTTGGAAATTTTGGAATTTGGAAATTTGGGAATTGCGAATTTGAGAATTTAGAAATTTGGGAATTTGGGAATTTGGGAAATTGGGAATTTGGGAATTTGGGAATTTGGGAATTTGGGAATTTGGGAATTTGGGAATTTGGGAATTTGGGAATTTGGGAATTTTAGAATTTGGAAATTTTGGAATTTGGAAATTTGGGAATTGCGAATTTGAGAATTTAGAAATTTGGGAATTTGGGAATTTGGGAATTTGGGAATTTGGGAATTTGGGAATTTGGGAATTTGGAAATTTTGGAATTTGGGAATTTGGGAATTTGGGAATTTGGGAATTTGGGAATTCGGGAATTTTGGAATTTGGTAATTTTGGAATTTGATAATTTTGAAATTTGGTAATTTTGGAATGTGGAAATTTTGCAATTTTGCAATTTTGGAATTTGGAAATTTTTGAATTTTGCAATTTTGGAATTTGGAAATTTAAAAATTCAGAAGTTCAAAAATTTTAAAATGCAAAAATTCAAAAACTCCAAAATTTAATAACTATAAATCCAAAAAAAGTCCAAAGTATATCAAAACCGTAAATCGAGAAAGTAGGAGTAAAGTTACGCCACTGGCAGCGATATTGGCCTCCGCTGGATGCAAATTAAAATCTCACTTCTTTCATAGCCGTTCGTATGATACAGTCGGAAAATTACGAATAAAGGAACGCGAAAATGTTTCTTTATCGATTCTCGCGTCGATATAGGTCCGTGTTTCCGTTGCAATAATGGTGAAGAACCGTGTATCCGATGTTGGTCGGAACACTATATCGGACAAGGGGAAAGAATTTCGCGAAAGATAGCGAAGCAGAAATCGGAAACAAAGCCAATATTAAAGCCACGGGCACTTTAAAGTCTTCCTACTACACGAAGATTCGCTATACAACCTCGTACACGTAAATGGTACACGTGTTTTAATATCCTCCAGTGTCTTCGATCTCTTTCATTGCAAATTTTCATTATTTTACCCACGGGAATTCAATTATTGATCATCTGATTTGTCTCACTTTTTATTCCACAAATATTTTAATTATTTTTGAACTTACTTGTTCAAAGGATTGTATAATAGTTATGTTACTATAAATTAATCTTTACTTAATTTTTATTTTTTGTTGTATATATTTCTTATTGAAAGATGATGAAGGTTATTGTTGAAGAAGTTGAATTGATGAGTATTCAAATTGAAGTTAATATAAGGTTCACATTGTGATTATAATTGAAAAAATTTAAATGGATATTGTACTATTAGTTAATCAATGTTGAAGGATAAATATTATACTATTTATTCAAGTAGTTTATAATAAATCGAAAGCTGAAATAAGGGATGAATTTATATGTACTAATTACTGTTAACATGTGTCTGACTACACATGGTTTTTTTCACTGTGACAGTCTCACCAATGTAACTTATGTTCGATTATTATACAGGGTGTCTCACAACTAGTGTAGGACCCTGAAATAGAAGATAGCTGACGTGATTTTGAATAAGATTTCCCTTTGCAAAAATGGAATTTAAAGCTTTGTTTTTGAATTATTAAGGAAAAGCACGGACCAATCAGAGCGCGAGGATTATGCATGCGCAGACGCGAGAACGACAGCTTTGGATAACGCGTAGTTTTCCAACGCGTGGTAATCCAATGCGTAGTAATGCAACGCGTAGTAATGTAACGCATGGTAATCTTATGCGTAGTAATCCAACGCGTAGTAATACAGTGTGTGGATATTCAACGCGTAGTAATCCAACGCGTGCATATTCAACGTGTAGTAACCCAACGCGTAATAATGCAACGCGTAATAATGCAACGCGTAATAATTCTACGCGTAGGAATCCAGCGTGTGGATATCTAACGCGTAGTAATCCAGCGCGTGGAGATTCAACGCGTAATAGTCCAACGCGTAGTAATGCGACGCGTAGTAATGCAATGCATGGTAATTCTACGCATAGAAACCTAACGCGTAGTTAACTAACGCGTAGTAGTCCAACGAGTAATAATCCAGCGCGTGGTAACCCAGCGTGTGGATATCCAACGCGTAGTAATCCAGCGGGTGGATATTCAACGCGTAGTAATCCAACGCGTAGTAATGCAACGCGTGGTAATTCTACGCGTGGTAATCTAACGCGTAGTTAACTAACGCGTAGTAATCCAACGCGTGGTAATCTAACGCGTAGTTAACTAACGCGTAGGAATCTAACGCGTAGGAATCTAACGCGTGGTAATCTAACGCGCAGTTAACTAACGCGTAGAATTCCACCGCATGGTAATCTAACGCGTAGTTAACTAACGCGTAGAATTCCACCGCATGGTAATCTAACGCGTAGTTAAGTAACGCGTAGTAGTCCAACGCGTAATAATCCAGCACCCTGTATAATTTCCCATATTATTAATAATTCGTATAACATTCTATTCACGTAACATCAATAATAAACCTTCTTCTTCATTATAACTTTCATTTCAACCAAATCAATGAACCCACAGATTGACAGCACATGAATAGAAACGCGTTAACAAAGCTATCAATCATTAATCATTATAACGAAATTATAAAATAACAATTCTCTATTTACGTGTCGCGCGTCCAACAACAATATCCAGTTCCGTAAACTGTAAATAACAGTGGAAGGCAAACGCGAGTCACGTTCGGACTGTAATCAACACGAACCACCCTCGTATTACGCGGCAAAAGGATTAAACAACATTATAATTACAAGTGAAACTGAATTTCGTCGTTGAGATAGAACCTGTAGCATCCTCTAATCGCTTCAACCGGGACACTTTTATCGTGTTATGGTAATTAACGGTTTACTAACCTCGTTACGGGTATTTGAAGACGGCAATAATCGAAAGAAAACACTGTTGAGGAACGTTGCTCGTCGATTCGTAAGTATCGGATTGAAGAATTAAAAGTATGTCAGATACACGCAAGAACGATAATACGATTTCTTGCCTGATCGAAATCGATGTGTTTTACACGGCATACGATCGTGAAGCGTTTTACTGGGTTTTCACGGTGCATATACTTTATATTGAGGGGTTAGGTCATGTGAAATTACGTCATGTAGGGTTTACATGAAAAATACAGATACTTGAATTGTTATGTCCTAAAATAAATTTTTAAATGTTAGAGTCTTATATAATTATATTCTTAAATTCTTGAGTATCTAAATTATCAAATGACCAATATGACGTTTTTAATAAAAATTATATTTTAATTTTATGTTTGAAGTTTGATTTCAATGTACTTTTAAAAATTCCTACATTCCCAAACTACTAAATGTCCAAATCATTTTTACGATTGAATAACTAAATTAAGTAATTCGAATTAAAAATCAATAACTAACTGAATAACTAAATTCAGTAACTAAATTACTGAATTACTAATAGCTGAACTAAATTACTTCAGTAGCTAAATTACTGAAACACCAAATTAATGAAATGAACTGATCAAACTCTAAAACACCACATACCCAAACTCTCAAATTTCCAGATTCTCAACTTCTCAAATTCCTAAATTTTTGTATTTCTGAATACCCTCGAACTTCTATGTCCACAAGTCTTCATGTTCACAAATCTCTATGACCTCAAATCTCTACATCCCCAATCCTCCATGTCCCTAAATCTCTGCGTCTCCAAATCTCTACAACCCTAAACCTCCATGTCTCTAAATCTCTATGACCTCAAATCTCTACATCCCCAAAATTCCAAGTCTCCAAATTTCTACACCCCTAAATCTCTACATCCCCCAAATTCCATGTCTCCAAATCTCTACGCCTCCAAATCTCTATTCCCCCCAATTTCTACCCTTTCAAAATTCCATGTCTCCAAATTTCTACTCCCCCAAATCTCTGCGTCCCCGAATCTCCATGTCCCCAAATCTCTAATTCCCCCAATTTCTATGCTTCTAAAATTCCATGTCCCCAAATTTCTACACCCCCAATTCCCTACGCCCCCAAATACTTGCGTTCCCAAATCCCAAAATTCCCAAATCCTAAAATTCCCAAATCCCAAAATTCCCAAATCCCTAAATTCCCAAATCCCTAAATTCCCAAATCCCTAAATTCCCAAATCCCTAAATTCCCAAATCCATAAATTCTCAAATCCCTAAATTTCCAAATCCCCAAATCCTCAAATCGCCAAATCTCCAAATCCCCAAATCCCCAAATCCCCAAATCCCCAAATCCCCAAATCCCCAAATCCCCAAATCCCCAAATCCCCAAATCCCCAAATTCCAAAATTCCCAAATCTCCCTAAATTCCTCAAATTTCTAAACCCTTGTCCCCCAAATCCCCAAATCCCCAAATCCCCAAATTCCAAAATTCCCAAATCTCCCTAAATTCCTCAAATTTCTAAACCCTTGTCCCCCAAATCCCCAAATCCCTAAATCCCCAAAATTCCCAAAATCCACAATCCCACAATTTCCCAAATTTGCAAAGTTGTAAAAGCTACGTAACCCAACACGTTCCGTGCAAATCGTCGAAGTAGAAGCGTTTCGCAGATGCGAATCTGATTTAGCTCTCGTCCAACTGGATGATCGGACAAAATCGTGTTCAGTGATTTCTCCTGATTCGAGAGAAACGAGGGAAGGAAATTGTCAAGGACCGAGAAAAAGATCTCTCATTTTCTGCGTGAAGTTCTGTAATCACGATGAACTTCAACCTTTGTGAAGAAATAGAAGGTGGAACCCGTTTCCGAGATTTATTCTGCGAGAAGATAAATATTTTTTCGATAAAACTTTTTGTATTTCTGCAATCAGATTGATTTCAGTTTTTGTGGAAAACATAGGAAATGGAGTTTCTATTTGTTTTCCGGTGTGATGAATGTTTTGATTAAATTGTTAAAAGATTCAAAAATATTGTAGCTTGAAATCCGACAAAATATTTTAGAAGAACCATTATAATTCAAAAAATATTTATACTAGACTTGAATTAAATTTATATTAGAAGATTTTAGATTACAGAACTAATATACATCTTGAATAAATATAGGTTAAATTAAGTCCAAAGAGAGTTCTAAAATATTATCGTAAAACTTTCACAAACATTTTGCACCGAAAATCTAATTAAAAGATTACAATCAACGGTAAAAATAAGTATTATGGAAATATGTAACTGGACGAAGTTTAGATTAGATCTAAGTTAGATTTTGGCTAAATCTAAGGTGCAGATAAAGCTAAGTTAGGTGTAAGTTAATGGTGTAGAATGTTATCACAAGACCTGTAGAAATATTTTACACCCAACATTCGATTCAAAAGTTTCAGGAACAAGAACAACCATTACAGTGCCAGAAATATGTAGATTAGATCTGGTTGGAGTTTGCTTAGATCTAGGTTAGATCTAAGTTGGACCTATAATTTAAGATCTATCTCTGTGACTTTAATTTTGATATTATTTTTTAATCTGTCAAGGTAGAAGATAAGGTTACTTAAATATTCCTTACTCCTTAATTAATGTAAAAGAATTAATATTAACGAACAAAATGAAATATTGTGTATTTTGTATTGTCAGATAATTGTACAGACTGCATAGCTACAACAAAAAGTGACTACTAAAAAATTACCATTACTGACTTATATCAGTTTTACATTAACACATTGACTGTCACACTGAAACAATTGAAAATTGCATCAAGTAGCGTTTTAATTTTTAATAAATTTTACCAAATATTTCCACAATATCTTATTACTTTTATTTTCCATAGATTCATGTAATTAATGCGAGAATTTTTTATGACGAAAGTGAACCAATTTTTAATAATACTCATGTTAGATCAGCTTAGTAACTTAAGTGTCACTCATATGTGGATGACGCGTCAGTCAACGTGTTGAAGATTTAAAAATAAAATAACTAATTTTACGAAATAAAGAAGTCCTGAAAATAAAGAATAGTTCGATCAGAAGCAGCGATTCACCGAAGAATTCACGGTCGAATAAGATCCGACAATCCTCGAGAAGGAAAAAGGTCGACCTTGAAGACGACACGTCCCGAGCAAAGAGAAGACGTTTTCTAGGAGCTCTTCCGAGCGCGAAAAGCCGTTCCGTTAAAGAAGGGAAAAATTCGCCACAATTCAACACAATACCTAGCCGAAGGTTTCGCGTTACATTTAGCAAATCTCCGGCGTGGCCTTGACCCGGGTCTTCGGCCAAAGAGGAACGCTTAAATTCCAGGTCATCGTGTTCGCTGATTCCTCGAGTCGTGTCTCGATCGCTCGAGCAATTAACTCCCGCAAATTAATTCAGCCGGAATCTTCTCCGAGTAATACATCCCCTCCGAGACCTCTATATAGAGTACTTACCGAACAAGAAGAGTATGGCAAGAAACTTCTGAGCCTTGACCCACCCTCGGAGGCACCGGAATTCTTTGCACCATGGAACAGTTTTTGCGAGAAGAAAAACAATCACTGAACTGTATTTCTACCCGGTGAACATCTGGTGCCTTGGACGAGCACAGGTGGTTAAAATGTGTCCTTCGCAAGGTCGTTCGCGGGAACACGATCACAGAGTACACTGTCGAGTCACAGGATCACTGGATCACGATGGATCACGGCCAACTTCCGGCGGAAACATCGCGACGCGGAGTGCCTCTTCTTCTTCGGAAAAGAAAGAAGAGCTCGATCGACTGGCCGGGCCGAAAGCCGTCGCGCGACTGAAACCGCTCTCTCTGCCCACAGCATCCCGATCCTTCCCACACCCCCATACCACCCCCACCATCACCTACCCTCTTTCAACCTCTTCCACCCTGCACGCGCGATTCCCTCTTATTTTACCCAGGTCGTATTCAACGCTACGCGGGATTACCAGCGAGACGTAGGGTCGCTCCAGGGATGAAGAGGGCGAACCGGGATACGCTCTTCCCGATCGCGGTTTCGAAACTGTGGATTGCTTCGACGATCGATAATGGGATTAGGTAATTTTGATCCGGTTCGATCGAACGGCTGAGGGATCAAACTTTGGGAATATCGACTAATGCGAACTTCACGAAAATGGGGTGCCTAGCTTCAGAATTACAGTAGTTTAAGGTTTAATTGTCGTGGGGAATTTTCTTTTACTGTGATTTAGGGGTCGTTTCGAGATTCTGGTGATTAAGGGATGGTTATTCTGTTCATCAGGGATGGTTATTTGACTGTCTCTTAGAAGAAAGTTCATTTTGCATGACTTGAAAAATGAGGTTAATATTTTTTATTCGCGTATAAAGGTATGTTCTGTGAATTTATAAGAATATTGAAATTAAGGGTAGGTTGATAAAGATTCAATCGAAATACGACAATGTACAGAATGTTCAGGTGTGATTTCAAAATTGTGTCAAATTGATTTGAAATTTTATCAGGTGTGATTTCAATATGAACATATTGTATTATGGTCATTCTATACATTTCAAAATGCAATCAATTTTCATGACTTAAATTACGATTTTGTGCCTCTTGTTCAAATTTTATAATAGCTACTAAAAATGTTCAGAAGACGATGAAACTTAAAATGATTAAATAATATATGCTTGAAATACAACAGTGCTAAAAATGTTTAAGGGTGGTTTCAAAATTCTACCACATTTATTCTGCACATTTGATTATATTAAAACCCAACTGATTTTGCAGATATTAAGTTATAATTTAATGTTTGTAAAATATAAAATGTAGCAGTAGATTTTGACGTTGTTTGAGGATACTGAAACGAAAGCTAGTTAAATAAGACTCGTTTAAAGTATTACATTCAAAATTTTATCAAGGGTAGTTTCAAACTAGCACAATCGTAGCTCTATGCTCTGAGAGCACTTTAAATCGAATTATACTTGCATATTCTTCGACTGAACTTTTAATACAGTGTTTTATTAAGATTTGGTGAAACATAGCACTTTTCAGGGCGATATAATTGAAGGCTATAAAACTGTGCGACTATGTTCTAACGTTTGAAGCTGATTTGAATACCGTGAACCTAAAAAATTTTTAGGAATATCGTTATAAAATGTGGGGCAGTTTAAAACTTGAGGAACCACACTCTGCTATTGTGAATTATTTTATATTCGAGAACGGTGAAGATGCAATTTTATTGTTAATAAGCAATCTTTTTTTGGAACCGGATGAAATTAGTGGTGCATCAGGTTGATAGCGTACTTATGAATTTAAGGCGATCTTACGTGTAGTTTAAATGTAATCTAGTAGAAGATGAAATTTCGTTTAAAGCTTATCAAATGAAATTTGTGGAAGATCATTTTAGAAAATTAGTACTAATATTGTTCATTAACTTTTATGAAAACAACCCCTTAATTTTACCTCCATTTTCTTTCCTTAATCTGAAACATAATTTTCATTGGAAAATTTGGGATGGTGGAATTTTGGAATGGTGGAATTTTAGGATGGTGGAATTTTGGGATGATGGAATTTTGGGATGATGGAATTTTGGAATTTTGGAATTTTGGAATTTGGAAATTTTGGAATTTGGAAATTGTGGAATTTGGAAATTTGGAAATTTGGAAATTTTGGAATTTGGAAATTTTGGAATTTGGAAATTTTGGAATTTGGAAATTTTGGAATTTGGAAATTTTGGAATTTGGAAATTTTGGAATTTGGAAATTTTGGAATTTGGAAATTTTGGAATTTGGAAATTTTGGAATTTAGAAATTTTGGAATTTGGTAATTTTGGAATTTTGAAATATTAGAATTTGAAAACATTGGAATTTGGAAATTTTGAAATTTGGTAATTTTGGAATTTAAAATTTTGAAGTTCAGGATTGGAAGTACCCCAGTTTCCTATGAACCAACCCCCTAAATGCAAAATGAAGAACCAACCGCCTCTTCAAAATGAACTTTCCATCCCGAAATCGTAGTAATCAAATTTCAAACATAATTTTCATCGGAAAATCTGTTGTTCGTATTCGATCGATCGGAACAACGGAATTTCTTGTTGAACAATAAACGCACGACTTCGTTCCATCTTCATCATGGCGGAAGAATGGTCCCGGCACGAACAATACCGCCATTTTCTGCATTGCGATGCATTGTTCGATAGCTGGTGTTCCAACGATCGTTTGAAACATTGTTCGAAACCGGGCGATCGATTAATCGCACCGCAAATATCATTACGTTTTAATCGTCGCGAGGAACAATCGAGATCGGCCTGGATTCCCGTAATTTACGGGACATCAATTAAATCCGCGCCGTTGGGATATTATCAATCGAGAACGATTAATTTCGTGCAGCAAGGAAACGATAAATCAAGATTCGAGTCTTGGTATTTGTAAAACTTTTCACAGAATATTGCGGAACGTTTATTAATTCTCGTAAATTTTTTAATAAAAATATGTTTATAAAAATTGTTACCTGTATTGTTATAAATGTTATATGTACAAGTACGAAAATAATGAGTATACAAATTTAAATCGACATGAAAGAATAAAGTGTATCAATTTATAAATAACGATTAAAAAAAAATTAATGTAAAAAGGAATATTGAATGTAATGTACTTACTGTATATGTTCATTGTAAAAGAGTTACATTTCTTCCAGTTTTTAAAGCGCGCACAAAATGGCACCCTTGACGTCATCTGTCAACCAACGGTGGAACCAGCGATTCAAAAAATTGCGTTTTTTCTTGAAATAATATATTTTAACGATTTGGTGATACTCTCAAATTGTTTTAGATAATTAAGCCAATGAAACCAATGTTAATTGAATGTTTACGAAAATAGAATTACACTTTTTGAAGCTATAATTTCATGAGTTCACATCTGACACTCCCGCCATATAGCACCACAGAGACACCACCTGGTGGCATAAATTAGAATTAATTAAAGTACAGTTTCAAAAGTGTGTAGTTCACCCTGTTTGCCGGAGAGATGGCGCCACTAAGACGCCACCTGGTGGTAGAAATTCGAACTAATTAAACTGCAGTTTCAAAAGTGTGTAGTTCACCCTGTTCGCCGGAGAGATGGCGCCACTTGTTCAATTTTTTTTTTTATTCAATTAATACTAATTTAATTGATTAATGTGCTATATATTCATCATATATTTATTAATATTGATTTTACACTGTCTATAATATATTCTGTGGGCCTACAGATGCAAATTATGTGTCCAGAACAGTTCACACACTATACCCTATCTCGTCCTTGATACAAAGAATGAACAAATAAGAACAAATAATTTAAAATAAATTTTAAAGAAAGAAAAACTAGTATTTTCTAACCCGTTGAGTTCAATGAAGAAAAGATTTAAGGCCATCAAATATTTATTTCTGGTAACAACTATGTACACACATATACATACATACACATAGGCGTATTTAACATGTACGCAAAATGCAGAAAGTGGTCCGCACTTGAGAATTACGTTCATACGAAACGAATCTCCTCCTTCAATCGCTAGCTCATCGATCGAATGATACTTAATTGATAAAAATATTTAAAGAGGTCACTAACGTTTTCTATCTGCACGTCGAGAATTCAAAAACCTCTACAAAAATTGATGAGTAGATGATACAGTTGACTTTAAAACGGTTTTCTAATTAGGCCACATTGCTGTTACTATCGTTTCTAAAAATTTCCCAGGAACATTCTACTTGGTGTTGAAAAATCATTGGATGAATTACAATTAAAGTTTTTGTTATACAATATTGAATGAAGGTTTAATTTATATGAAAGATTTTGTTAAATCTAGATGAAATATTCTCTGATAAATCGTGAAAAATACACAGCTCTCCGAATGCTAAAAGACGATATTTGTAAAAATAATTTGTTCTCGCAATAAAAGCCAGATTGGCTTTTAAACTTTCCATTTAAGACCCTGTGACCGCGAATACATTGGCGAGTAGTAACTACTTGTTCTAAAATAGTTACTTTTAATCTTTAATAAGATGAATTTGTTAATTTGGTCATCTGGAAATTATAAAATTGTTTTAAACTCTCACTCGTCACTGTAACAACGTGCCTGAGAAAAAATTGTTTAACAACGCTATGACACTCGCCAATGCACCGCTGTCTTACTCGTTTTTGTTTCTTCGAAACTCGCAGATATAATACAAAGTGCGTAATGTCTATCGATAGTAAGTAGCTCTCGAAACAGTCGTCGTGTAGGAATGTACACAGGTTTCTCCAATATCGTGTTTAAAGGAACTTGAAAAGCTCAGATAAAATTGTAATTTTGTCGAATTAAAATTGTTACAAAATACCTTGAATACGAGAATTTAATTCCGATAAGTATTTACAAGACTTTTCGTTAGTAAAATATCCTCTGTTCAAAATTAAGAGAATTGTATTTCACCATCCATTTCATGTACGAATGTAACGAATAAAAGGATTTTCGTGCCGCGACGTTGACTGTGGGCGGAAATAGGAGTAAAAGTATCCAAAAGGATGATTAAAAATTCGATAGAACCACACGTAATTCCTTCTTTCACTTTTCCATGATTTCACTGATGTTCTGGAATTTGGTATAAAAAAATGGAGACACATTTGCACTGGATTAATCGTCGAAATCGTACATTTGATACGGTTTCCAGCCGAGCTTTTGAAGCGACCTGAAATACAGGAGATGTCACAGAGAAAACACTTAAATTAAATCTATGAAGTAACAGAAATTACTTTTTCGCGGATTGAATGAATCCTGGAGGCCCACATGTGAAAACACACGCATCGGGAGAATCCTCAGCAACCAACTCCTTCAATAAGTCATCTGATATCGCTCCACGCTTTCCCGACCACGTGCTACCAGCTTGCGAAAGGATATGTGTGACTTTCAATCTGAACATGAACAGTTTAAAATAAGAACTCGTATAAACATTAATACCGCTAATTGATCAGACTGCATACTTTTTCTCTGCGCTAGCTTTTTCCAACTGCGCCACGTAGAACATATTATCTTCATCCTTGTTGAAGTTCAGGAGGTTTATGGTCTTCCTAGCAGAAGTAAAAACCTTGTTACATTACAATACAAAATTGGACACCTTGTGAAGCAAAAAATATTCGTGTCGCAGAAAAGTAACACATGCCAAAGATTTGCCGCAGTGTTAAAAAGAAAGATATGCCTAAAGCATGCCAAAAATTAATTTCTACAGTTTGGCATAGAGTAACTCGAAGAAATTAGAACAAAGAGGATACAGGAAAAGATACTAACACAGAGCGTCTGGCCAAGGCCCGCTGAACGATGCCAAGCATCGCCGTCAAGCCAGTGCCACCGGCAAGCATATGAATGACCGAGTAACGATCAAAGGATTCTACTACAAAGGCACCTAAAGCATTGCTCAGCATCAAGGTCTGACCGATTTGAAGGGCGGTTATGGACGGACTAAGCGCGCCGTTCGGATATTTCTTAATCATCAGACACAAGCAGTCGGATCTGTAGCTCGGCGCCATGTCGTCGGGATGAAG
The DNA here is from genome assembly GCF_050947335.1 of Megachile rotundata. Classification (NCBI taxonomy): domain Eukaryota; kingdom Metazoa; phylum Arthropoda; class Insecta; order Hymenoptera; family Megachilidae; genus Megachile; species Megachile rotundata. The sequence goes on from NC_134986.1 coordinate 8,930,535, forward strand.
GCACGGTGGGACAGGCGTGTACGATCGCGATACTTCCATCCCTAAAATTGAGAACAGGTGCTGGGATCAGGTATGCTGAGTTACATTTACCTTTACTCATTTCACATTTACTCATTTCATTGAGTTACATCTACTGTATTTGGGAATTTAGAAATTATAATTTTCTTTCTCTCAGTTGACAATTTCTCAGGGCAGTCAGATTTGCTCATGACTATAAAGCATAGTAACTGCTTACCCATCACATTCATTTTGGCTTCCACGTGTCTGCCAATGGGTACTAATTCCAGATAATCTTTAGCTCGCACAACTAGTAGATGTACCAACTTAGAGAGAGGCATGTTCGCCACCACTTCATACTCTCTATACGTTCGACTACTAGTATTCGTCTCTCTGGATATGGTGTGGCTGCCCAGGGATTTCCATATCTCTTTCTTCTTCTTCGTGAACGTGAAATCCACCTGTAATAGTGATAACTTTTATACAGCGCAAATTTAAATATCTGAACGTTTTTAGCATGGAGTTAAAAAAGCAATTTAGATATGACCTTAAATTTCCTCTTTTATATTAAAAATAATGGCAAATTTCTGTCGTGGTACCTCCATTGTGTCGAAATTCCTCTTGCATACCGGCGGCCATTCTATATCCGCCGCCAAATCGAGTTCGTGCGTAATAATGTCCCGCTCGAAAAACAATTTAAAAACCAATTTCGAGTCGCTTATCCTTCGTAGCTGATAACACACGCCCGGATAGTCACGTACCGTTTGATAGAAAAGTGTGATTGAATTGGATGTCTGTCTCCAATCCATCTTCACATTTAACAAGCTATCCTCTGGCACGTTTTCCTGATTAACAATGCTGGCTAAAAATGTGTGAATTAATTTATATTACTCTTCGAACGTATGTGGTAATTTTACTAGATTAAAAATAATATGCAAGTACAAAATTTTGTAGACTTAACTCGAGTAAATTATAAAATAAAAAAAGTCCCTCATGAAAAAGTTTAGTTAGATTCAAAGAGACCCCTATCGACCCACATTATATTTAACATTTTCATCACCATGCTCCCAATCACAAGACATAAAAATAACAATCAAGCCAGCATTTTTCACTGAATAACATCTCGCCCCCAACTATAAAACTTTGCAACAACAGCCACAGCAGTTTCTATCAGTATTCAGAGACTCACTCATGCAACTTTTTATCAGGTCCAACTTCGTTAAGGAACAATTGGTCGTGTTCGAGACAACGTTCTCCGTCGATGAGGATGAACTGCTATTGTTATTGTTCCCAGTACCACGACTCAATCTTCCAACCACGCATTTCTGAAGGATGCTCTGATAGTTGACCCAAGCGTGCACCTGCAACGAACGATCTATGGGTACGTAAAAATAATCGTTGATTTATAGTATGTAGTTGTTGATGTGTCAGCGATAAATTGATGGACTCACGTTTTCGAAAAGTTTTGTTGCATCTTTACCAACGCCTCGCATTAGCTCGCTGATACCGCCTGGGTGGAAGTCCATATAACGGGTTACGTTGAATACTACTCCTGTAATCAGAGGGGGTGATAGTGAAGTTAATATGGAGGACTCTTGGTATATTGATGTACATGGGGTTTTATAGGGAATAGTGTTTTCTCAGGAGGTTATGTATCAGTTGGAGGATATGTATGCTGAGGCATTGGATAATTGTGTGTTGTGATACACTAAATCTATGTTATATGCTTTTGTGTTGTATATGTTGCACCGTCACGCATTGAATGTCTATACGTTGGATATCTACTCCTTGAACATCTACGCGTTGTATTGCCACGCATCGAATGTCTACGCGTTGTGTCGCTACGCATCGAATGTCTACGCGTTGAAAGTCTACGCGATGGAAGTCTACGCGATGGAAGTCCACGCGTTGTAGCGCTACGCATCGAATGTCTACACGTTGAAAGTCTACGCGTTGAAAGTGTACGCGATGGAAATCTACGCGTTGAAAGTCTACGCGATGAAAGTCTACGCGTTGAAAGTCTACGCGATGGAAGTCTACGCGATGGAAGTCTACGCGTTGTATCGCTACGCGTTGAAAGTCTACGCGTTGAAAGTCTACGCGATGGAAGTCTACGCGTTGTATCGCTACACGTTGAAAGTCTACGCGATGGAAGTCTACGCGTTGTATCGCTACGCGTTGAAAGTCCACGCGTTGTGTCGCTACGCATCGAATGTCTCCGCGTTGAAAGTCTACGCGATGTATCGCTACACGTTGTATCGCTACGCATCGAGTGTCTACGCGTTGTATCGCTACGCATTGAATATGAACGCATTGTGACGCTACATATTAATAATCAGCGCGTTGTATCGCTACATATTGATCGTCTCGCGTTATATCGCCAGGCAGATATTCGCAAACAAGAGTCGACAATTCATTCGCCCTACCGCAAATCATAGATGCGGGTCATGCGCCATCCCAGGAATACATCGAATAAATTCTTTATTCAGTGGCACTGAAATAACCGACTGACTGGTTCGTAACAGGCTTGGAATAAATATTGAATGTTTCCCGAGAGGAAAGTAAATTTTAATCAGGCTAAAAGCGAACGATGGCCAGTGTTTTCTTTGCTTCTCGTGACTGCTGCTCACTGTTCATCCAACATAGGTGTACGGAAACTTTTCCATGATCGATCCACTGCGATTATCTTGCTTTTCTTATTAGGTTCATGAAAGATAAAAAATGAAATGAAGCTGGTAGGAAATTGTGCAGGAAACTGTGGAGGAAATTGTGAGATAGGAGGAAATTGTTAGAATTGAAATCAGATATTATGGAATATTAATAAACGTGGAAGCAATAAATGTACCTCGAATGGCGATCCAAGCATCGTTTTGTTTATTGTGATTGGCCAGTTCGGTCAAAGTAACAACTCGTGGTACTCCACCGACGCCGGTTAAGTCGACGCCTGAATTACCTAATCGAATCCAGTCCATCAGACTGTGGCCAGGTGCTAACGCCGTTTTATTTCGAGGATTGCCTGCGAACAATGACAGATAAATTAAATTTCAGCGTGGTATTGTCACACCAAATAAAAACAATTAGAACACTTGAAATAAAGACACTTTGTTGAAACTTTCACGCGCCCACATTGATTACAAAAAAGACCAAGAGGCGAAATAATATAAAATTTGCAGAGTGCTGCTGAACTTAAAGTACTTTTTTTCAATTATGACTGACAATTTCTCGCTTATCTGTTTCGATGTTAATCGGTGTATTGTAAAATTATATGAAGTGATTAATGGTCTTATAAAAGAAAAAACAGGTATGCGATTTCAATCATATTCAATTTTCGATAACGAGGGTCTATCGCTTAAATTTAACGCAAACAAAGCTATAATCGTTGTTTCGAGAGTGATTAACGATTCTGAACGCTAAAATTAGATCAGCGATTTTAAACGTTAAATATTAAATTAAATATTCGTGTGTATGACTGATTTTACAGCTCTGAAAGGAAAAATGTCTGGTGGGCGATAAAAGCGTGGAAATTAAGTAATTTTTTTATCCGCTTCCTCTTAGTCATTCATGGAAGATGAAGGATCGTTCAACGAGTGGCAAACGGGGCTAACGTTCGCAGAAACGGGCCACGAGTAAAACTAATGGGCAATTATCGCTAATTACTGACCGTCCTGAATCTGCAAACCGAGACTCTGCGGAGACCCGTCGCCGTCCATGACGGAAACCAAAGACGCGCCGCAGCATCGTGGCATTTTCTCATCGAAACGTCACGTTTCCCAGATTCTTAACCATCCTCCTGCATAAAAACAGCACACTTAACATATTAACCTCGTAACGTCTCTAGAATGAGAAACAACGAAATTTCTTCAAGAAATCTTCAATTTCTATTCTTCAAGAAATCTTCAATTTCTACTCCTTCAGAAAATTACATTTCTTTCAACTACGAGATCTTTTATCGTGAACCTTGATCCTTTTTAAAAACCTAAGAGATCATAATTATATTTGAGAATAAATCTTACTAATTTTTCTAATTTTTGTAACGGACGGAAGAGGGACATAATGTAAACAAATCGACGCTTCAGAAAATGGCGGGAAGTCGAGGAGTGAACGTACCTGCACGAAACTGCGTTGATACGCAAAATCTTCATACACTCAGAATTGTTCTGAACACATCAGACTTCTGACATTCACTGAACGACACTAAATGTCCGTCAACAGCTCCTGTTTCTCATAACAATTTCACGATGTAATAGGTCGATGTTTGTTGTTTAATAGGTCAAAGCGAAGTGGTTGTCATTTAGAAAACCCGACGTAACTCATTTACCGTTACAAGCTTCTAAACAAGTTCCATTCGATTATAACTTTCAGAAGCTTCTGTGATTTAAGTGACCGCTAAAATCTGGTTCGCCATAATTTTAACGGAGAGGTCAAACATGAGTCACAGAGAACGTCATTCAGAAAACTTGTGTCAATCTGTCTACCGTTAGAACCGTATCAAACAACGCGACAGGTTGTCCTGAATCCCAAACAAGTTTCACTTCATTATAATTCTGTACTGTTTCTCGAACGTTTCAACTTCACTCACCACTAAAATCTTGACTTTTATAATGAATTTAATTTGTGAATTAAACATGAAGCGAAGTGACGTTTAGAGAACAGATGTGTTCCTAATATAATGAAAATGTTTATACTAAACGTTGAGTGTTGTAGATTTTGTGTTCTTTGAATGTTTCAGTTTGAGTGGCCATTAAAGTCTTTTGCAACAATGTACATATCAAATAGGAGGAACATAGTGAGACACATTTAGGAAATTTGATGTATGAATCATTGGTAGAATCTCAAACAACACAACTGAGTCTGAACCTGAATTCTGAAGACTTTCATATGTTTCTTGAATTAACTGACTATTAAAATCTTGCTCTTCATAAAAGGTTCAACGTACAAATCAAACATAAAATACATACAGTGATTATCATTCAAAAAACCTGATGTATCTACTGTTAAAACCATTCGAATCAACGAGAGTGTTGAAGCTAAACCTTAAAGATATGAACTCTGGTACATTCTTTGAGGGCTTCATTTTAACTGACAATTAAAATATGGTGCCACAAAATAATTTCAATATATGAATCAAAAAATGAAACACATAGTTAATATTGAGAAAAACTGATGTATCGATATATTACTCGAAACAAGGCAATAGTTCAAACATTGTAGTCTTGTGCTTTTAATGTCTTAATATAACTAGCCACAAAGATCTTGTCCTGCATACTAATTTGTATGTTCAAACTTAACGTGAAGCACTCTAAATGAAATTTAATATGTGGCATCCAAATTTACTTATCAAAGAATATAATTCATTTTGAGACTGAAACTAGTTTCACTGGAACTATTGCAACTATATCTGGTCACTGAAATATTGTGTTTAACAACGTCAAGGTGCAAAGTAAACATGGAGCACACCAAGTGGCTGTCACTCATGAAATTCAATATCTAGCATCCAATTTATCTACCAAAAAACGTAATAATTTATAGTAAGATTTGAACAAGCTTCACTGGTAAGTTGCAATTATACCTGGTCACTGAAATCTTGTGTTTGATAACAACGTCGAGGTGCAAAATGAACATGGAGCACACCAAGTGGTTGTCACTCATGAAACTCGACATTCAGCATCCAAATAAAAAATTTACCTATTACCTATCAGAGAATGTAATTCATTCTGAACCTGAAACAAGCTTCACAGATAACTTGTAACTATACCTGGTCACTGACATCTTGTGTTTGATAACAACGTCGAGGTGCAAAATGAACATGGAGTACACTAAGTGGTTGTCACTCATGAAACTCAACACCCAGCATCCAAATAAAAAATGTACCTATTACCTATCAGGGAATGTAATTCATTCTGAACCTGAAACAAGCTTCACAGATAACTTGTAACTATACTTGGTCACTGAAATCTTGTGTTTGATAACAACGTCGAGGTGCAAAATGAACATGGAGCACACCAAGTGGTTGTCACTCATGAAACTCAACATCCAGCATCCAAATAAAAAATTTACCTATTACCTATCAGGGAATGTAATTCATTCTGAACCTGAAACAAGCTTCACAGATAACTTGTAACTATACCTAGTCACTGAAATCTTGTGTTTGATAACAACGTCGAGGTGCAAAGTGAACATGGAGCACACCAAGTGGTTGTCACTCATGAAACTCAACATCCAGCATCCAAATAAAAAATTTACCTATTACCTATCAGGGAATGTAATTCATTCTGAACCTGAAACAAGCTTCACAGATAACTTGTAACTATACCTAGTCACTGAAATCTTGTGTTTGATAACAACGTCGAGGTGCAAAGTGAACATGGAGCACACCAAGTGGTTGTCACTCGAAATTTAACTAGCACGCAAAACTAGCATCCAAATCTACCTATTAAGGAACGTAATGATGTACCCTATACCTAAAACAAGCTTCACTGAGTCATAATTTGTGACTTATAGTTACACCTAGTCACTGAAATCATGTGTTTGATAGCAACGTCGAGGTGCCAATTTAACATGGAGCCCACCAAGTGGTCATCACTTGAAATCCAACATCACCCAAATAAAAAATCTACTCATCATACAACATTCATCCTAAACCTAAAACAAGCTTCACTAACCATACCTGATCACCAAAATCTCATGTTTGACAACATCGAGATAATAAAAAAATCAGATGTATCAACGCACGACGCGTTCACATAGAGCAATAATGGACGCCTAACAGACTCGAATTGTTCAACAACGAAACAGGTACAAAGTGCGATAATGTTTTGAAGAAGGAAACGTGATCGCGCGATAAACAGCAGGATGAAACGTTGATCCCGCGTTGGTGGACTGGAAGGTACTGCACCGAACACGCGGACCAATATAGCCCTCGGACAGGTAGATCAATATAGTTGCTACGGCGTGCCTAACACGCAGGATCTCAGCAACGAGCGCGTGCCTCTTCGTCGAGAACGACGGGTCTCCTTTGCTAATTCGGTCAGATATTAAATATTAATCTCTTCGAACGATTGCGTTAATAATAATGGGTGAGCATTGATGAGTTGGCGATGCGAGGGTTGGCCCACATATGCAACCTAGAATGCGTTGCGGGCTCTTTTGGTGAAGTAAGAAGATTACTGAATATTCTATACTATTAAAGGTATAATATCTTTTGTAGTAAAATATATTTTATTATATATGTATAATATCTTTCATAGGTGTACCTCATATGTAGGTATACGTCATATAGGTATACCTTCCAAAGGTATACGTAAAATATCTTTTATTACATATGTATAATATCTTTCATAGGTGTACCTCATATATAAGTATAGATCATATAGGTATACCTTTCAAAGGTATACGTAAAATATATTTTATTACATATGTATAATATCTTTCATAGGTGTACCTCATATATAGGTATAGGTCATATAGGTATGCCTTTCAAAGGTATACGTAAGATATCTTTTATTTATATGTATAATATCTTTCATAGGTGTACCTCATATGTAGGTATACGTCATATAGATATACCTTCCAAAGGTATACGTAAAATATATTTTATTAAATATGTATAATATCTTTCATAGGTGTACCTCATATGTAGGTATACGTCATATAGGTATACCTTCCAAAGGTATACGTAAAATATCTTTTATTACATATGTATAATATTTTTCATAGGTGTAGCTCATATATAGGTATAGGTCATATAGGTATACCTTCCAAAGGTATACGTAAAATATCTTTTATTGTATATGTATAATATCTTTCATAGGTGTACCTCAAATATAGGTATAGGTCATATAGGTATGCCTTCCAAAGGTATACGTAAAATATATTTTATTACATATGTATAATATCTTTCATAGGTGTACCTCATATGTAGGTATAGATCATATAGGTATACCTTCCAAAGGTATACGTAAAATATCTTTTATTACATATGTATAATATCTTTCATAGGTGTACCTCATATATAGGTATACGTCATATAGGTATACCTTTCAAACGTATACGTAAAATATATTTTATTATACATGTACATCATTCATCACATGTACATATAATGCACTTTACTTTATTTTGTATCTCACATTTTGAGACATGAGAAAAAATTATTGTTCATACATGAAAAATAGCGACACTAAAGCTATTTGATATTTTGACCTTTGTATGGTTTATAATGAAACTATTTTACGGTTAACGAAATATAACAAGTCAAAGTTTTTCATCTGCACATTCACTAAAGCTACAAAACTTGATTTACGTACGAATGCACAGTAACGCACGGCATCTTTCCATCCTCAGTCAACATTCGAAAAGTGAATTCACCGAAGGAAATGATCAGTCGTCCGATATTCCGCGATTCGATTGAAGGTAATTGGAAAAAACTGATCCCCGAACGGAAACCTTGGATGAAATTGCGTAATCGAATGACTAGAAAATGATGAACTCGCACAATCGTAATCGAATTCAGGAATTCTATTCTTCGATCTGAATGAAATATTCCGCTTGATCGAAAAAGACGTCGTTGGGAAAACTGAGAGATTATTCATTACAGACTGGAATTTAATTATTTGAACTGAAATACTCTGAAGTGTCGGTATTTTACGCGATTTCGTGGGACAATTTTAATTAAAATCTAAGATTGAATATGATAAGTTAGATAAAAATTGAGACAAGTTCAATAACAATGTTATATAAAAGCAAATTATAGGGAGATATAAATATTTCAGGCGTAAAAACTGGTTTAACCTGCACGAAAGTTTGACGTCGAACTTTTAATACAATCTGCAGAATGTATGCTGATTTATTCGTCTGAAATGACGGTCAGACATGGGCAGGTAACATGCGTGTTATTATGTTCTTACGAAACGCAACTTTTTACTTTTCGTTAATTATAATTCTGCAAAAACCGTCCTAGGGTGAACTCTTTATTTATCTTTTAATTTAATTTACAAAATCCATGTTTCATTATATTAATGTTTAATAGTTAAATTATATTTAGTGTATCTCAGAGACTGTTACTAAATAAAAACTTTTTATTACAAAGTAAAAAATTATTTTATTACGAAATACAAAATTGTAAAAAAAATTTATAAAAAAATTGTTTTATTGTAAAATAAAAAAGTAGAGTTATCAAAATTAATATATGCAAAATGTAACAAGCGGAATGATTACTGTCTTTTTTATGGTCGTCATTTACAAGAATACTATCCTTGATGATGACGCTCGATAACCTTTAAAAAAAAGGAAAGAAAAACATACTTGTAGTCAGCAAACATCTTTTACCTACATGCATGTTGAATATGCATGTTATCTTTCTAATTAGTGATTGTAAATTTGTAATTAACTGCAAATCGCGTCTGGAACATTCATCGACTGTCTGGAACTATGACAGTTTGAGTTGGGAATTTTTGAATGTTGAGATTCTGGGAATTTGCGATTTGAGAAATCTGGGATTTTGGGATCTTGCAATTAAAAAATTCTGGAGTTTGGAAATTTTAGAAATTATGGAATTTGGAAATTGTTGAATTTGGAAAATGTGGAATTTGGAAAATGTGGAATTTGGAATTTGGAAATTGTGGAATTTGGAGATTTTGGAATTCGGAGATTTTGGAATTCGGACATTTTGGAATTCGGAGATTTTGGAATTGGGAAATTTGGAATTTGAAAATTTTGGAATTTGGAGATTTTGGAATTTGGAGATTTTGGAATTTGGAGATTTTGGAATTTGGAGATTTTGGAATTTGAAAATTTTGGAATTTGGAGATTTTGGAATTCGGAGATTTTGGAATTTGGAGATTTTGGAATTTGGAAATTTGGAATTTGGAGATTTTGGAATTTGGAAATTTGGAATCTGAAAATTTTGGAATTTCAAAACTTCGAAAATTCTCAAATTTAAAATTCGATTCACTACCAATTTCATCAAAACGAAAACTCCAAACTTTCATACAACTTTCCTTCAGTTACCAAGAATCCGCAGAGTCGGCGACTCACGGGTAATTAACCACATCGACATGCTTTCGCTATTATTACCATAAACCCGGCAAGATAAGAAGAAAATAACTAAATTTATCATACCAATTTTATCCATATCAAAAGATAAACAAGCTAGCGAAACTATTCAAGAATTGCGAATAATTCAACGACATTTACCGATTCAGCAGGATAAACATTCCGCTACGTTTATTCGTGGAACCTGTCGAGTCATCTCTGATTCTGTTGAAAAGCTTCAAAAGCGTTTGTTATTCCAAGATTATGAATGTTTACAGAGACACAGTTCAAAAGGACGAACTTAATTTTATTCGACGGTGTCTCAGTTATATTTAGATTCATACTCGTTGTGAATCGATGAATTGTAGGTGACAGAAAAGGACTTTATCGAGAACCGAGACATGCTGAATTTTACGAACAACTTTATGAGTTGTAAAAACATTGAGAGACAAATTTAACTTCTTTGTAAAAAAATTATGTTGAGAAAGAATTTAAGAATTCTTTATGCAAAGATCTGTTTGTTAACGGCCTGTTCGCTAACGGTGTATTCGCTAATCACATGCTGGTTAATGACATACTCCTTAAAGGCCCGTCTGTTAACTGCATACTCGGTAATGGCCCGTTTCTGAAAGGTAGCGAACCTTGTTTACATACAATCCACAACTTATTTACATACGAGTTTCACAAATTTACAAAAATATAAGTTTATAAAGTTTAATTTCATGCTTGAAATATAGTGACTTCTGTACGATTAGAATATGTAAAAAGAAGTTTTGTAATGTATTTAAAAAAAAAAGGTAAACTCGTAACGCAACGAAAGAAGAATCAACTTGTTCGCTTCGCGGTTCAGAAGTCAGTATGCTCGTCCTTTCCACCTCCTCGTGCGGTGCTCCGCCTCAAAATCTCCGACGGAGAAGATTCGTCACCGCAATATCGCCAGCGGGTCACGACGACGCCCTTCGTCGACTTTTTATATTTTCCTTATCGACCCGTCACTTCTTTATGTTTTACTGATTTATTTTTTGTATCTCTATAATAAGTACAGTTAATAAGAGAATAAGTTACAACCTTGTATACAACAACAAATGTACAGTTATTAGTCAAAGTGTCAATATGAAATGACGATAAATTTTATTTAAAAATGAAGAAATAATCATGTATAATAAAAAATGTAGCTAATTTTTGTAAAGTATAGCTAATAATTATGTTACATAATATAATATTATCTTATGTTACATGAAAATGTAAAGAATTCTGTTGCAGCACCGATCCTCACTATCGGGACAGGACAGGGGACAGAATGGTCACGCCGATCGGCCCTGCCCTACCCTATCCTGGCCCAATAATGCAAATCGGGAACGACAGTACCATCGTCGCCAAAATTTCCCGAATTTTCTTCGCTCTTCTTGGGTCCTCGAGAACGTCGAGCTTCGAATAAGTCCGATCCTCACTATCGGGACAGGACAGGGGACAAAATGTACTCGCCGATCGGCCCTGCCCTGCCCTATCCTGACCCAATAATGTGAACAGGGCATGATCTTCGTGATTGATCGCTGCGATGATCGGAAACGTTCGTTCCGTCGTCTCCGGTATGAATATGAATTCAAGGATGAACCGATGAGTTGAAGTGCAAAGTCGAGAAGGTGGCTTCGGTGGTGACAAGTTCTTGTCGTTCTTTTGTCTACTTTGTTCAAAGAAATATTTATAAGGTCATGAATAAACGCTCGGTTCGTTTAGCACTTCACTGCGCGCGATTATACGGTTATTGACGACTTACTTTTGTTGCTTTGTATGATGAGGTACGTACATTATACATATATCATTGAATGTCAGGCGCGAAGTAGCTTTTTGCAAATAAATCGCTTAATGATTCATGCAAATGCGAAGACTGAAATATTCGAAGACGTATTTAAGTAATTATGAACGCACGATAATGGATGACTGCGCGTGCAGCTCAAGTGCGTTCGCAAAAATTGATAGAAAACGAATTTGGAAATTTTTCTTTTATTCAGACATTTTCAAATTTACAAATTTTTCAAAGTCTGTACAGTACCACGTCTATAGATCCCCAAAATCCCTAGACCTCCAAATTCCTAGATACTCAAATTCCTAGATCGAAAAATCGCTAGATCAAAAAATTACTTATTCAAAAAATTCCTAGATCCCTAAATCTCTAGATCCCCAAATCCCTAGATCGCCAAATTCCTAGATCCCCAAATCCCTAGATCTCCAAATCCCTAGATCCCCAAATCCCTAGGTTCCAAAATTCCTAGATCCCCAAATCCCTAGAGTCCAAAATTCTTAGATTCCCAAACCCCTAGATCCCAAATCCCTAGATCGCCAAATTCCTAGATCCCCAAATCCCTAGATCTCCAAATCCCTAGATCCCCAAATCCCGAGATCTCCAAATCCCTAGATCCCCAAATCCCTAGGTTCCAAAATTCCTAGATCCCCAAATCCCTAGAGTCCAAAATTCTTAGATTCCCAAACCCCTAGATCCCAAATTCCTAGATCCCAAATTCCTAGATCCCAAATCCCTAGATCCCAAATTCCTAGATCCCAAAACCCTAGATCCCAAATCCCTAGATCCCCAAATCCCTAGGTTCAAAAATTCCTAGATCCCCAAATCCCTAGAGTCCAAAATTCTTAGATTCCCAAACCCCTATATCCCAAATTCCTAGATCCCAAATCCCTAGATCCCAAATCCCTAGATCCCAAATCCCTAGATCCCAAATCCCTAGATCCCAAATCCCTAGATCCCAAATCCCTAGATCACAAATCCCTAGATCCCAAATCCCTAGATCCCAAATCCCTAGATCCCAAATCCCTAGATCCCAAATCCCTAGATCCCAAATCCCTAGATCCCAAATCCCTAGATCCCAAATCCCTAGATCCCAAATCCCTAGATCCCAAATCCCTAAATCTCAGTTTAGTAGATTCCTAAATGCCTAGTTCCCCATAGCTTTAAATTTCTAAATTCCTAAATTCCTAGATCCCTGATTTCCAAATCAATAAATACTAAATCCCCAAAAACTATTCGTATAAGTATTTATTTCGAATCGCGATAAATAAGAGTTTCCATCCTGTTTTATTACGTAAACGTTCAGCTCAACAGCTGAAACTGATTAAAATCTAAACAAACGGTTTTAACAATTGACTCACCGGTAGCTGAGCCGGATGACGATCCCGCCTCGCCGATTACCTTCGACCCATAGGATTGTTTCACACGTGCAACTCCACTCGGCAATAAAACGGTGTTTTTTGCGAGAAGACCAGTGGCTGATTTCATGTCCACCATTTTCATCTTCTCCTGAATATCTTTTGCCGCATCTTTGCCTTCTGCTCTCTCCGATTTTCCTTTATCCTGTTCTGGGCCCTTCTTCATTTTGCCCCGCTGATTTTTTACCCGACGATACGATGATTTATGATCTCGATAGGAATTGTGTCATGACGTCGTTTCGGATCTAAAAGAACAAACGGCTAAAAAAGAAACAAAACCTGCGAGTGCGGAAAGTAAAAGCGTAAAGAAAATGGTTACGTAATCGCGCGGGTAGTTGCAGGAAATGTTTAGACGGATGTATGGTTTGGGATCTTTTAGAATAAACAGAGATCTGTAACTGCCGCTAAATTATCGGAGGTTTCTGTGCGAATTTGCTTGATAAATAGTGCTAATATCACGCTCATTTTAATTTCTGATAAAGCAGCATGAGTAATGTGTATCATTAAGATAATGATTGCAAAAGTTTAGAAAGCGAAACACGTAAGAGGAAGCAGGACATCGACAAAACTTTCTCCTCGTATTTCACGAATAATAAAACGGATATTATCCATATTCCTGACGTAACATGTTTCTTTTTCGTGGAAGTAAACACATAAATGTGTTTAATCACTTGAGTCTCGTAATATCATAAGCACGTAACAAATATGTTTTGAAAGCCATTATTTGACATACTACGATTCAAAATAAACGATTAAGTATAAAAAGACGGTGTCTGGTAGTAAAACCTTGGAAACGTAAGAATAAGTGATATCATTAACCTTCCTTGATCCTCGCAGTTTAAAAACTGTTTGATACAATTTTCTAATTAATACGCCAACGGCGCAGGCTTTTGCCGCTATTAATATTCATACCTCCTAAAAAAAAGTGTTCAATCGTGCGATGAAAACCAAGTGTGAATAAATTTGCGGAAATAACGAAAAAACAAGAGACAGGAATAAATGAATGAAAATAGACGATGAAAAAGAAATACGATAAAACGTTGAAATTGATTCGATAAAACGACACCCGAGATATATACATCGCATTCTATTAAATAAACCTGTCAACGGTCACGGAAGAAAGTATACGATGACACGAGGTTAAAACCTTGGTACGACGTGTCGGAAATGAGAACAGAAACGGAGCAAGACAGCTAATTTAACGTTAGTATAGCATTAATAATACATATTAGGATACCACGTACAACATTGCGCGCAAAATAGCACATAAGAACCGGCCTGTTTATATCGCATATAATTTCCAGCCATTGTGTTTAATTTTCATAACAATATGCGACCTACCGCGTTCAAATGAGTCATAACGTTTAGCAAAATAAAACCTCATTTCCTCCTACATAAACACAAAATTAAACCAGTGAACAAGGTACACATACAAACAATAAAAATAGCGATAATAATAAAATAAAATCAGCAGAAGATATGAAACCAAACTGTATTTATTTTCCATAAAATTCCAGCAACAGACGTTTACAAACAGTAGATAAATTAGCGATAGAAGAGGGTTCGCATCAAACCGGACGTACTCGTTCGAAAGTAATCTATGAAGTTGTAGTTAGGAAGGATGAGACTCACTCCCATATGGAAATATTAATAAAACGATAATCAAAGTCAACCGTGGGTGGGAGTAAGACGAGGCGAAGAAACGGAATGGCCGTTTCACGGCAACACCCGAATTGTTTCTCGTCTCGAAACGATTCTCACAAGTATTGACACATCGTTCGACGTATGGAATATCGTAACAAAATTAGCTCCAAATCGTATAGCGGAAACATGCGATTCGATAGCGAACGATTTCGCGAGACAGTATCACGGCGCAATGCCGCACGCTCGTGAGCTAACCTCAAAACTGCGATCTGCGATCGTGAGCCGCATGTCAGGAAACGTAGGAGCCAATTTCACCGCACTATACCGCTACGTCGTTAACTCGGCACGAGACGCGGCCAATAATAAAATCACCAAGGATAATGAGCGTTCTTTGTAGAGTGATAAGGAAGCAAGTGGCCACAAAGTGACATTCACCCTATCGTATACACGCACGCGCGCACATTGACGCCATGCCCTCTCCCCTATCGCTAGTAGCGATTCAATCGACCTCTACCGAGATTTCGAGAATCAGTCGCCGAGAGTATCCAGATCATCGAGTCTCGACAACAAAACACTTATTGGAATTTTAACGAGAAAACCGCACAAGTTTGACGGAGAATTGGGAAATTGATAAAAAGGTGAAATGAGAATAACTATAGTATCGTTAATCGAGATATATCGATATGTTTACGTTGCTGTTCCTTCATGCCTTTTTATGTATCATCTTCGAAACAAGTTGTAGTGTCAATAATCGCTCTCATTTATGATGCAATATTTTGACGAAACGTTTTATTACACTTAGTATGTAAGTATTGTATAAATCGCAATTTCAAACTTTTATAGCGCCTATGTTTAGTTTTAAGTTTCGACTGTTAGAATAATCGATATATCGAAACCTGTTGCCGGTATAAATAAACAGTAGGAATATAAAATGCTGTCAACTATGAACCGCTTAAAATTAACATTCAAACTATTCATAGACAATACGTAGATCACAATAAATAACACAATCGATATTGCTGTAATTATTATTATTAATAATTCTTCACGGATTACAATAGCTGAAAGAATAGTGTTGACCTAACACTTATAGTGATTACAACGAAACTTCATGTGTAAATAATTTTTGCTCCAGCATACGAATAATAGAACAATAAACTATTCAAGTTTACTTTATATCTCTTCTTGCGTGATACGTTGAACAAAATTCTGGACATCGTTCATGAGGGTATCATTCCCATCGCTACCTGGCGGCCATCTTACATCCTATCCCCGGTTGGCCAAATATCTCTCCAACGCATAAAAGGTTGTATGTCCCGGCTCAGCGAGCTGTTATAGCGATTGCGCGAATTCCATATAGTCAGTGCCGATGAAGGTGTAAGCATAGCTCGCGAGTAGTATCAGTCGAGTGCTGACACGAGTGCCGGAGAAAGCAGCGTCACGAAAGGCGCGATATTGTCGTGTCGATGACTCGTGACTTAAATCAATTTTTTATCGGTAAGGTGCCATAATACTGATTAACACACGGACTCAGACCTTGCCGGTCCGCTTATCGAACTCGTCATATTTGTAAGTACATTATTTGGAACATGTTATTCAACAGTCGTATCCTGTGTTCTGATACATCGTAACTATGCTTCCGTGATATAATCTTTATCTCCGAGTAGCTATCTGGAAAAATTACAGATTATTCCAGGTATATGTTAAAAGTTCGTGTTATGTTACAATTACGAATTATTCACCGGCAGAACGTGAAGAGATCCGGTCACCGTTAGGGTGCGTTAAAAGTGAACGAGCGAAAGTTTATTCTTCCCCCACTTCGGTAAAATTTAATGTAAATGAGCATTCTTCCGCTGTCCAGGGATTGTTCGCTAGGTGTGAATGAATTATTTTACAAGAAAAATATATGAATTCTATGTGTTTCAATTCGGCGCGATTCAGATCACCGTAATGAACATTCGTGCGTTTTATTTAAACTTAACAATAAAATTGGGGAGTAATTGATTATTTTGCAAATACCTTTGTTATTGGCTTCTAAGAGTAATCATCATCAATCATGATATCGTGTTATAAATCAATCAGATTACTTTTGATACAACTTGCTACATAATATTCATTCGCATTCAGTTGTTTGAAATGACCGAGTAATTTATTGGATGGTCGCTGAGCGATTACAAAGTAATGTTCTTGCTCGTTTAGTCTAAACGCGCCCTAACACGAATAACCTCATAACCATCAAGTTAATCGTATTTGTGGATATTCGATCAATGAACCATTACGATCTTGATCCATAACCCACTCATTTCGCGCAGTTATTTATCGACGGGATGAGCCTCTGTTACATGAACGACTTCACAGTCAACTTTCAACGGGTGTTGCACGCCCGAAGTAACAACGGCCTGAAATGTGACACGAGTGCTGCACTTCCGATCCGTACAACCACTGTCAAACTCACATGGTGTTGGTCCGCGACAGCCTTGACGCTTAACTCTGCGATTACATCATTAGTTTGTCAATGTAGAATTCACGTTAAAACGTCTGCGTTGGTACTTCTTCGCTAAAAAAATATTCGTATGCGAGTCGCGTGCAACGTCGATGCTCGTCCGACAGCCATTTGTGGTGCGCGTGATTAATCGATACACGGGCCGGCATTTGCCATAACGCACGCGGTGAGCACTTGGCAAGATAATTTGTAACGCAAGGTCACCCAATTAATCTGACGTTGATAGGGTGATTTGCAGTCACAATATAAATAATAATCTAAGATAATAAAGACGAAAATGACGTGATCACTTATTTATCTGATGACAAAATAAACACCAGACTACAGTTTGTAATATATAATATGTCATTATAAATTAGTTTTATGCAATTATAATTTGTCGAGATGTGTATCCAATTACACGCTATTACGAGCTGTATCAATATGATACGGTGGCCTCTTTTAACGACCTTTTAAATGACATAATGACAGAAACGTTTATATAATTTACAATAAGCCCGTTAATTTTTCACGAAGAGCAATAATAAAGATTAGAATATGTAACAACTTCAGGTTTTGAAGGTTTAGCTTCAAATTCACTGTTCTTTTTCCTAAATATTTCGCGAGCTTTACATTTGTAGTTTCACGTATGTGCATGGCATGGTAAACGCGCGCTAAACATAGTTTACAGTAAAAATTTTTATTAGCTAAGAATGACCTCGTTTTACTGTAATGTTGTTTTGAAATGAGGAAAAAACAGCTTGTATGAATTATCGCTTTAAACATTCTTTTGTTAAGGCTATTTTAGAAAAATATTAAAACTTTTCAAAATATGTTGTTTAGCTCAACAAATAAAAACAAAATTTTTTATGCTTTATACAAATAGAATAATGTAAATTTTAGTTACACTAAAAAATGATATTGTTTTATAACTCATACAAAATTTTTTGGCTTTCCACTGATAATACTGATAATGTTCAGTTCTTCAAATCAGTTGATTAATTTATACTAATCATTGAGTCACCAACCAGTTTTTGCTTATGTTTTTACCATTCATTTTTATGCATTATATAAGTGGACAGATATTATACATATGATACTTTACTTTTTGCAGATAAATGTCGTCAAAGAGAAAAGTTCCCATAATGCAATCCAAGGGACAAATACTAAATGCAATACATCGAATAATTGAATTAATTGCCAGGAAAATATTTCTGTTTATGGCATTCCTAAGAGGTCCTGCTGAATCGCAACCACCTCTAAAAGATTTAACTCTTTTACATAGCGCAACTACTTTAGCCTTTAAAATTAGAAACAAGCAGGTAAGCATTTATTTTGTCTTGAGATAAACTTGCTCTTTCATTATAACGTTTAATTAATGATATATTTATATTTACAGTTAACTTCAGAGCAGGTACTGCAGTCTTACATAGATAGGATAAGAGAAATTCAACCAGTATTAAACTGCGTAGTTGAGGATCGCTTTGAAGATGCTCTCAAAGAAGCAAGAAAGTGTGATGAATTTATAAAATCTCAGGATGCTTCATCTCTTCAAGCATTAGCTAAAGAAAAGCCTTTCTTTGGTGTGCCTTTTACAACAAAAGTAGGTTTCATGTATTAAAGTACAAGTTAATGTAGTTGCATCATAATTATAGTTTTACAGTTTAAATGCTTTGTTTTCTGCAACAGGACTGTATTGGAATTGCCAAGATGAAACAAACAGCTGGTCTTACTATTCGTAAAAATATTGTCGCTGAACGAGATGCGGAGGTAGTAAGATTAATGAGGGTTGCAGGAGCTATTCCCCTGGCAACGACGAATGTCTCAGAATTAGCCATGTGGTGGGAAACTAGTAACTGTTTATACGGAACTACGAAGAATCCTTACAACACTAGGCACATTGTTGGAGGATCTTCTGGGGGCGAGGGTTGCATACAAGCAGCAGCTGGTTCACCATTAGGTATAGGATCAGATATTGGCGGTTCTATTCGCATGCCATGTTTTTTCAATGGAATTTTCGGGCACAAACCTTCCAAAGGTATAGTTTCTAATGACGGCCAATATCCGAGTGCCCAGAGCGAAGACCAAGACCAATTGCTTGCAATTGGTCCAATGTGTAGATACGCACAAGACCTGTTGCCTACTTTAAAAGTCCTTGCAAATAAAAACGTAGATATGTTACGTTTAGATGAAAAAGTAGATATGTCGAAGATCAAGGTATTAATGATTTAAATTCTAATTAGATATTATATATGCGACATATAAACAGTATTTACTGTATTTCAGGTATATTACATGGATGGTGATGGAGGCCAATTTTTTACATCCGCTGTAGATCCTGAGATAAAAGAAGCTATGAAGAAAGTGGTTCATTATTTTGAAAAAGCACATAAGATCAAGGCGACTAAACTTAATATTAGGAAATTGAAAAAGAGCATCGCTCTTTGGATGGCGAACATGAGTTGTAAAGACGAGAAAGATTTCACCTACGAATTGTCAAATAGAAATGGTCATATAACTCTGTGGTGGGAATTCTTGAAGTGGATGCTATTCATGAGCAATCACACCTTGATAGCTCTTCTTACTGCTATGTTTGAGAGATTCGCGGTGAAACATGGAAGTGACAAACACATGCAGTTCATGCAAGAAAGTAAAGATCTTTATCGGGAATTTCAGGTATGATTCCTATACAATATTCTAATCTAAACACTGTATCAATGAATTCTGATCTATAAATAACTGATACGATATAATTTTAAATTGATAAGCATCCGTAATGTAACTTGTCAGGAATGGAATTGGCTCCTATCTTCTTCTACGCCTTACTTTCCGAAATATCGCGCAAGATATACTCTGATTAATTCGTACTATTGAATTACGGAACCGTACTCTTTCTTACTGGACGTGATTTCTTTCTTGAGTCTTTCAAACTGATCAGACAACTAGTCTGCCTCTCTCATGGTATCACGTGTTTTTCTAATAAGTAGCAAAATATTGCCACTTTGCATGACGAATGAATTTGTTTATCAGATAGCGTACATAGTACTTTTTTTTTCATTTTTTTAACCGTGTAGTATAAAAAGTCAAAACGAGTGATTGGACTTGAAGCATGTATTCAGAACATCCAGATTTTCTTTTATCTTTCTTCTTTCCCTCGCTATATTTCTTATGCCTTGCTGGTCATAATTTTTTTTTTATTTTTTTTTTAATAGGAGTTTTTAGGCGAAGATGGTGTGTTCTTATATCCTACTCATCCAACTGCAGCACCATTGCATCATGAGCCATTGATTAAGGCATTCAACTTCTCATACACTGGTATCATCAATGTTTTGGGCTTACCTGCCACCGCTTGCCCCTTAGGTCTGAACAAAGAAGGACTCCCCATTGGAATACAGGTACAATTTCTACGTTCCACTGTTGCTATAATTATCACTTTTAATATCATGTAATTATTCCTGTACTAGATTGTCGGTGGGTTACATCAAGATCATTTAACAATAGCTGTAGCTGAAGAATTGGAAAGAGCATTTGGAGGCTGGGTTCCTCCCCCTATCGTAGCTTGACACAGGTGTTTGTTAGACAATAATCAAATGCATGGTACAATGGATAACGCCTCGTTTTATCGTACCCTGCCATCGTTATTTTTCGACAATTAATTTATACTGGAAAATCATAAGGTAAAGTACAAATTCGTATCCAGAAAGTAGATATCCCAAATATTTGATAATGTATTTCAAGAAGCATTCAAAACGAATTTCTATGGTATGACAAACATAGAAGTATGTTTCAACGTCGATTGAAATAATCGACTATAAAAAATGTTGAACATCGTATAATATGTGAAATCGTATGGTTTGAATGAGAAAACTAAATAGTTTTCATAATCGCATGTTTATACATAAGTGTTCACGATTAAGTATTATAAATTGGTGTCGAACAGATTCTTTTCATAAAAAGGATCAGATCCACGGAAGTAGTAACATTTTGTACATAAGTAAACTTATTACATTACATTTGACTACCGTTTTTATATACCTCATTATAGATCTCTATGTAGGATTTTCTATTTTCATACGAATTAAGAGAAAACGGGATGGGGATAATGTGTGAAATAAAGAGATAAAAAAAAGAATTATATGATAGCAGGGTGCTTTTGGTAATGTGATAAAGTATTAATGATTCTATGTTTATAACGTGTATTGATGTTAAAATCATATACATATATATTTTATGTACTAAAATAATAAATTTTTATTCCATTATTCTTATTATCATTACTCTTTCATCGACATTTGATTTGCATCTGCTTATATAACAGAAATGGTACATCAATTTGAGTAGAAACTTAATTTTTAATATTAAATCTAATTACATTATGTAATGTAATAGCAAATATAAATTGAAATTTGTCATTTTCAATAGTTTCTCGTATCTAAAATAGGATCAAAGAAAAGATATTCTAAACGGTAAAATACTTTTATTCAAAAATATATATTTTTTATGGGCAATACTAAAAACAGATCTATGTTATATCAAATCTACAATTATAAGTACATAATATGCCTTTCTCAAAGATGTAATATGAAATAAGAGATCTTTTACTCCATGATATATTGATATCAATAAATAATTTAATACATATTTACAGTATTAATATGAATTGTGGAAACTGCTTTTAAAAAACGTGGATATCAGTATGAATTTCATACATGTAAAAAGAGTTCATGTATGTGATATTACGAGTTCCAACAAAAATTAACTTATTAACTTACATTAACAAATACATCGCAAATTTAAGTTCACAGTATAAGTACTCGTTGTTATTCGTATACCTCTACTCGTGTAAAGTGTGTTCGTTATATGCGATAAGAAGAAAGGAACATTAAAAATGTTCGAACAACGTTCGTTTTACTTCTTTGCTACAAACGATAATATCGATCAATTTCCAATAACTAAAATTAAAACAAATTGTTTTGATACCATTAGCATGATATTGTTGTCAATTTTTATATAACTTTTCTAATGTATGATATAACAGTAGGCAGTGAAACATTTTGATAAAAATAATTTAATTTTTCATGGTAATAAAATATTGAAAGAAAATGAAAATTCTATGAGTTTGTTATTCTAAATACTCTATCAGCGTTAAAATAAAACGTCTCCTATTTATATAAAAAAAAGTGAATAAAAGCCTCATCAAATACATTATAAATGTTTACCGTATCACAATATATTCCTTACAGTCTATAGAATAATAAAAATTTGTTTCGTATGATCTATTATAGTTCACCGACTGTAAAACTAATAACAGTAAATTAATTTAAAGGCAATGTTAATAGGTTTTACAGTCTGTATAAGGGTGCGTTCAGACTAAGAGAGTTAATATTCTAATAATAAGAACTCGATCCAAACACACCCTAAGTACAAAATTTTGTTAACCTAAGTACAGTTTAAAAGCATTAACATTACGTTATGAGATTTGTTTCCTCCGAAGGGATTTCGTTCTTACCTGTATCAATGAGCGAATTTTCGGATCTGTTATCCAGCGAATTATCCTTACTATCGTCACTCTCTGGTCTATTTTTTTCAGACTGAAATCCTAACAAATTGTCCTCTGAATCTTTATATCTTTTATTGTCGAAGTAATCGCCGTTATTTAACGTTTTATTTTTAGCTCCACAATATGGATCTTCGTCTTCCTTAATCGTTTCACTATCTTTACCCTCTTTCCTCCTTTCATCGTGTCCATTCGAACGATTAATTAAGTTTAACTCTACGTTTGTTCCCCCAGTCTTTTTCGTGGATTGGTTTCTCGTAGAATTACCGAAAGGATTAAAAAATCGCCTTCCATTCTCTTTACTCACACCGTTACTCGATTTTGTCGAATCTGCTTCGTTCGTTTTGTAATCCTCCGTGTTTTTGGTCTCGTATTTGTTATCGCCAGACTGTTCTGCGCGTTCAGCGAGTTCCTTTTCTTTTTTCACCGCGGCAAGCTCAGCCTCTTTCATTGCCGAGTGAATAACTGGTTCAGCCCATAGTCCTGGATTAAAGGCTGGTCCCGTGCCACCTAATTCCGCTGGCAAGATGTCAGTGGGCAGGTGTTCATGAAGGGTGCTTAAGTTGTTCCCATGCAAATAGATCTAGAATGTACCGGTTGTAAGTTAGAATACTTTAAACGAGGTTAATGCGTACTTCTATATAATCTACAAGTCAGACTCATTTCATGTGTAAACACTATGGTAGCCTACGCGTAGTGTTACCTTTAATTATCATCTGGTCAATATTTAAGTGCTCGTATCTAGAAACGTATGCAAAAGCAGTTACAGGTAGATGAAGCGAAGACTATGGTAATATGGGGATTCAAGAATTTAAGAATTTTTAAATGAAAATTAAAAATTAAATATTGACGAGATTTTAAACGGTTCTTCAAAAGGCATTCTTTACCTTATTTCGCGTCTTTTCGTCCAAGAAAGGTTTCACAAGGGCCAATGTTGCCTGAACGTAAAGTGGGGCCGACAGGAAGTGTATAGCTTTGAATCTAGCCGGAAATCGTCCGCGAAGAGCAGCTATTAGGTTTCTCAGAGCCGCAGCGCCTAAGGCACCACCCTGTCTTAAAGAGAATCCGCTCCAGTCCACTACAGCTACGAAACCGGATTGCTACAAAAAAAATGGAGATACTAGGAACTAGAACCTGATGAAGATTTTTGTGTCTGAAGTAATTCCACGGTATACATTCAAGGTTTACAATTATATATCAAAGCGTTAATATTAGGTTGGTGTACATAAAATGTAATATAATGTACCTGATTTCTTGGATCTTGTATTAGAATTTCAAGAACCAAGAAGATAGCTCGTTGCACCGACAAAGCTGGTACAGAGATTGGATCCCACTGCGAGGCTAAGAATACGAGTACGCATCTTCCCTTCCTGAAAAATAATTTGAAACATTAATTTATTTGAAAGACCTCGCGAACTGAATTTATGTTTAAAAGATTATTCTATACTTGTCACGTGCGGGTAGAACACCTGGAATACCCGCTCGCAAAGCTCGTTGCAAGGCTGGATCTCTGGCCGTTAGATTACCAAAGATATCCTGTCGATGTGCTACTTGCGCCTGATAAGCGGCTATCAGGGCAGCAGCTTGTTCCGTGCGATACTTCCGGGCCAACAGGAAACGTGTAACGTATTCGTCCGTGCAGTGCTTCAAGTCTAGGAGCAAAGAGACACGGGTCATTGTAATGCTTTGCGTGAAAAATAGCTGACAGGAAGTCACTCGAACATTATGCCGGAAATTCAAGTATCGGCGTACGGAAAACGAATCAGACGCGATAGCTTAATTTGCTTGCATGGAGGCATTGAAGTTTACTATCGCTTACAGAACAGGTTCAGTGTTGGGATTCTCTAAGGGAAAGATAATGTAAGGTTATTCTATACCACGTGTTATATTATTACGTACTAGATTACCACCCGTTGTATTGTCATAAGCTGTATCACTGCTCATTAAATCACTACATAATATTTTCAATCTTCATATTTCTGAATTTTCAAATTCCTAAAGTTTTAAATTTGAAATTGTTCAACGAGAAATCATTACTTCTTTGTTTGCTGTACAGTACTATGCTCGTCACTGTACGAAGTGTTTCATTGTTTTAAAAGAAAATGTAATTCCAAGTCATACTAGAAAGTTATGAACCCTCAGGTGCACTCATCGTTCTTGCAAACATTTGTACAAGAAACTAATCTTATTTGCCAAAGAATCTTCTGTCGTCATCCTGACACGTTAAAAGGCGAGGAAAATATCGAATAATATGCACCCTTTCTTACCTACATCCGGCATTTCACGCAATATCGCTCTGACAGTCTTAATGGCCAGTTTCTTGTCACGTTTATCAAACCTGGCCTCTTCCTCATAAATACTTCGTGCCAAAGCGCTGTTCACGTGACCTCGTGTGGGGTTCCACATGTATTCACAGTACTCGGCCATTTTGCGAGCCCTTTCCCTCTTTCACCGCAAATCTGAAAAAATTATATTTCATAAATATTCTGGAAATACAAATAAATTCATCATCGTTGATACATCTTTTTTTTCTTGAAGGACATCCTAAGTTTCATAATCTGCAATGTCTATATATGTTTTTAGATACGACTTGTTGATTATGATATATGTGCGGTATTTTGTTAAGGTATGACTATTAAAACAGACACTCCCATTAAGTAAATTGCACCTTATGCAATCAAAGTTTATCTGTTAACGTGATTTTTCTTGAAAAAAGATCACGTATACAAAATATAAAAAAACTACTCGAATATTTATTTACAAATTTCATATTACAAGTACCGAGTGAGTAAATGATAACAATCTTAAAATTTTTTAAGGTATATTTAAATATACCCAATCTATTTTTGTTCTACTTTTAACCCTTTCGTTCCCGTTGGTCTCTCACGAATTCTAATTCCGATAAGCGACGAGACCACTTAAAGTAAAATGGAAAAATTCTGCGCAAATAAAAATTTATATAATTGTTTAAATTGACAACTTAAATTCCTTTGTTCGTGTTGCTACAATGTTATGCATTTTGAAAGTAACAGATGAGGCGCAGTATTAATTAGTAAGACATCAAACAAGGCAGTGTTGTACACCGAGAGTGAGTCATTTCTAAGTGAAACGGTAGAGCAGACCCTTAACCGGTTCGCGTAACTGTTCGTTGAAACTTTTCTTTTGATTCCACAATCTCTATAAAAACATTAAATCAACCTTTGCATAAATACTTCCTGCAAAAACACACAGAAGCAAATGATCGCGAATATACAGCTTTAAAATACATCCCTGCTTATTCATCAAACCTTCACCGCACTCATTTTTATGCGTTACACAGTGTAGACTGAACATATGTCAGTGAGCGCGTATCCTCAGCGTGTTCATGACATTTTTCAATAACATAATTCACTTACTTTTCAATTTATTTTGATCTTACTATCTATAGAACGATTTTATGTTATTTTAAAATTATCAGAATTATCTTAATTGCAGTATGGCAAATGTGAACTATAATTAAATACAGCGACAGGACAATAGAAGTTAAAAATATATTATTTATCAGATATAATAATTAATAATTGTGCACACTCGATATCGCGTGCTAGATTGTCAACGTCAAATATCCGACCACGCGACATCGCGTGCTAGATCGTTAACGCTAAAACGTTACGGCACTTAGTGACCGACACGCTTCTTGGGTTCAGCAGTAAACATGTCAAAAGAATAAGTATTGATTTATAATACCATGTACTTCTAATATCAAATCAATGTTATTGTAAGTACGCATTAAATACTAAATAAGTTATAACAAAATGCATCTATGTATTTACATTGTGTTAACACGAGGCAGTTTAAATATTGTTAAAATCCTTGTGCGCATGTTACACGATAAATTGATCTCAAGTACATTTACCTAAAAAGGAAAATAATATTTCCAAACGACGAATATCCCTAATAATACAAACTGCGACGTTTGACATCTAACACAACTATTATTTTTAACAATCTAATGCACAAAATTTGTAATAGTCATTATATTACTTAATAGAACTCACACCTTTCTATGTTGTGTTATCCAACTGTTATTCGATGAATAATTTAAACAAACACAAACAAAGGAACTGGCTCGATTCAGAGAGCAGTAAAAATACACTGCACAATTATTTCGTTCACTACCATTAGACGTATCCGGTCGAAATTCGCAATTGAAGGAGACAAAGGACTTCCAGTATCGAAGGAACCTCGTTGCTCGAACAGTCACGAGCAAACGCGCGCAATGAAGTCGCCTGTTGCGATTCGCTCGAAAGTGTTAGAGCATTGGGAAATAAAAGAGTGAGGGAGACTCAAGGAGAGACGAATGCGTTGTTGGTTGAACGAAGAAGAGAATCGCGCTCGGTAAAACGATGGATTCGAGACGCTTCGTGTTGGTTCAAATCAAGTATTAACCCATTAAATCTTTCAGATCACAAAGATATTAAAATAATATTTCCTATTATAAACAAGAATAGTTACAAAGAATGTATGTAAAAGAAAGTATGTGCTAATTAAAATATCTAAAATAACTAAAACTGATAACTAAATGAAAAGTAGTATGCACATAAATATGAATTTTAACAATGTTTTTAAATTTCACAATTCTAAAATTCAGAAGTTAACACAAATGTACTTTGGAACGGTAGGTGTGTTGAAATTTAAACGAGGCAGTGAAAGTAAAGTAATCATCATTATGGTTAAACGATGACTTGTACGATAATTGCTATAAAATTTCAAGTAAGGCAAATTTATGAGAGTATCATATAAAAAAATAGAGCAGCCATCGCTACTTCAAAGGAATTGAATAAAAATAAGAGAATGGTCAGTTAGAAAGGGACGGGAATACGTCTACCGCGTTGAATGCGAGGAAAGAAGATGTTCGACAGAAAGAGAAAAAGAATAACCTGTGCTGAAATTAAACCAGAGGAGGAAGAAAGGATAGTAGGAGAGCGAGATAGAAAGGAAGAAGTAGTGTGCGAGGGTAAGACAGAACTTTAAGAGAGAGGGAAGGGTTGGTCGTGATAGTGAGAAAGAGAAAGATGGCGAAAAAGGCGGACGAAGCCGGTTACCGGTACGGCTGACTCACCGATCGTTTTTGTTGCGCTATCAAGTAAACCGTCAGGTAAATCCAAAAAATGCGACCATCCGTAGTAAGATATATGTAATAGTAATATTACCAGATCAAATCTAATTACACAATTAGTACGTCGAACGAAAACAAACTTAAATAATTTTTAGGTTATTTCGCATGCTTTTACTTACAGAGCTAACCTCCAAGGTTTCGTAATTCGTTTTTATACAATTGAATCAAACTCCTGCACTTTGATATTTGCTACATAAATAAAAGTCGTTTAATAACAACGTAAGAAAAATAAATTAAAAGCTGATCTATGTTAAATTTTATTACCTAAGTTCGACTAAATCCTTATCCTTGCGATCAAGTTTCTGAGAAAAAGTTAATCGAATAAACGTATCCGGTTCTTTCGTTCGGTCAAACGTAACACCCCGGAAACGATGAACTCGATTGCTTTTCCTTCTTACGCGTCCTCAAACATTACCATCATCCGATTATACTAGCGTTAACCTACAAGTGTAACGCAGTGTATCATAATCATTGGCGTAACTAGGTTTTTTGTGTGCGAGGTCCATTAGCTTTACTGGTAGTGTTACTGCCACATGCCGGACGTAGCTTTTAAAAATTTCTAAATGTGGTATTCTACGTTGAATCCCTCTGGTCTTTAATTACACTAATAGTGGTAATGAGAACTTACAATGGATCAATTTGTAAACTGTAATACCAGAAAAAAAACATTGTATTCTTGTAAAATTGACATTCATAATTCAAGTTAGGTGAATAACTCTGTCGAGTCATGCAATTATTTAAAAACGTTGCGTTGCGTTTCTTTACATGTTTTTAAGGTCATTTTACGTGTAGGAATATGTATCTGCACAAAGAAGTAGATATTAAGATGGTTATGAAACGTTAAGTCTTAAAGTAAAAGGAAGAGTTGAAATTTCGAAAATAAACATAATACTGATACTTTTGCAATCTCCGGGAATTAACGAGTTAAGTATCTCACACTTTAGAGACAAACAATCTAGTGATTGAAACGCTACTGTATATCCGATAAAGGAACAAGATCTTGTTTTATGGCGCGAAACCATTCAATTCTTCCATCGATCGATTTTACCAAGGACGAGGGTCAGCGATATCGCCGTTTAGATTAAGTATCGTAATCCACTAGTTGTCATGCCGTCGAAACTATGTGATATTCTATGCAGTTTAAGTAATTAAAAAACACAGACAATTTACACAATTAATACTTCCATAATAGTACGAAATTCGTTCGTATGTTATGTTTTGTTACTACAGCAATCGAGTTTTGATGCTTATATTGCTATGTTCAATTGAGTTCAATAAAACGATTAATTCACGCCTGAAAGAGATCTTAATGGCGTTGAAATTTAAGACCACTTAACTACGAATAGCAATTTACGAGCCTATGAAAGTGTATTAAACTTGACGATCGATAGTGTATCAACTTAATCGAAGAACATAAATACTGCACAAAAGATTTTAACGATGTCAGAAAGTGGACAAGATAAGACATTCAAATTATTAAACGGTTAACGATAACCTTTCGATTCAACCGATAGTTGCGAAAGCTGATACAATGTTTTTCGTAAATAAAGTTTTGAAACCGTGATACATTACTGATTTTTTTGCGGTGCATCGTGTGCTTGTGTACATTCGAAGGACGGAAACAGATCTGTTGGAGTAACGCTGCCATATGTTACGCAACATAACGGTAGATACATGTTGTATACGGCAAAGAAGAAGACAGAAGTTACCGGTTTCTTTTGACGCCGTCAAATGTGGTCGCAACCCATTTTTCCCTTGGTTCTGATACCTTAACTTTGCTGATTTTCAATTGAGATCGTTCTAGTATCATAATAGCAAGAAACTTATCAATATTTTATTCTAAATATTTTATTAATATATTAAAAATATCAATCTTACATTTACACAGTGGTCAACGTAATTGCCAAAATCGTAATGTACTGTGAAAACAACAGTATATTTATTAACTCCTTCTATGAATTGCGTGATGTTTAATTCTCATTAATTTCTTCCCCGCCACCTGTTCAAGGAAATACAACATCGCGAATTAAGTTGTGAAACGAAAAGGAAAGTATGTAAGCACATACATATGTAGGTAGAATATAATTGCGTCATTATTCTTTTTAAGGAGAAATGATTGTACCATGGATGAAGGAGTAATTAGTCTTAATTAGTACCAGGTATATTCAAATCTTTTAATTGGGCGATTTATCGCAGGTACTTGAAAAATCGTGTCAGGTGTTGCGTGAGACACCCTATATACTAAAGACGCTACCTGATCCCTTCTCATTCACTTTAACATTTAACGTTCCCTTTCAAAATTATTATGCACACATATATACATATACAATTCAACGTTAATATACTCAATTTCCATTGTAAATAAATGCGTGCATCAATAGATCATGACAGTGACAGTAAACTTCTCGTTTCTTACTTGTGTCAGGTCATAAATGCAGTTTATAGTTACCTGTTTGTGCTACGTCAGCGGTATAGTTTCGTATCGAATGACACTAACCACAAATGACACATCGAATTTAACCACTGCACCGAGAAAATGAGAAAGACGTACTGCTATTTAAACGCGAACACACGGGTAAATTATTCTTCGAAACTATAAAATACGAAAGAAAGAAGTTTTGACGCTTCATAAGGTGCACGTTGCACGTTCGGCGCGAAACTGGCTATTCGAAACTGACAGTTAACCGACTTGACTGTGAGCCATCTATGAATCATGCAGCTACCAACAGGAACGTGTTCGTTGCTAACAAAGAAACTATGAAAATTGTTACCGATTTTTATTGAAAATATTTCATGGTACAAAATATATTATATAACAGAACAAGCTTGATATTTATCATAATCTTTTATTAATATAACAAATCTTAATTGAATAAGTGCAACATACAATAGGTGCCATATTACGATTTAAAATTGTATATTGTGATAGTGGTACGATTTCTTTATTTTGCAACTATGGTAACTAGTATGACGGAAAAATTAGTTATGTTAATTGAAACTGGAGGGCGTTACTAGTAACTTGCGCGAAATATAAAACGCTTTATATCACACTCTACATATATGTATTGTATTATCTGTACTCTTGTACAAATAAAATTGTACGGTATAAAGTTCAGATAATGAATTGTGTAACAAATGTGGCTTTATAATTGTCTTATGTAATTAAGTAGCTTTATAATTACCTTAAATTGGTAACACCATATATTTGATTTTTTCTTGGAACATGAATGAATTCATCTAAAACGATGAATGTACATTTTCCATTATCTATGTGAAGACGTAATAGTTATAGTTTAAAAAATTATGCACAAGCCATTGTAAATTCTTAATATACATTAAATATGTACAAGAGTACCAAGATGACTGATGTTAACCAACTGGTTTATATTTAAAAAAAAATTATTTATAAAAAACCGAATATTTATAATCTTAAGGTAAAAAAAGTATCATTTCTACTTCTTGCAACGATACTGATCAATGATGACGCAAAGATTTGCGAGTGAGTGTAAGTATAGATATGTATATACACCTACACATCTACCTACCCCACTCACAATTTACTTTCTGTCTCTGTCTCTCCATATACCCTTTTTGTTTACTACAAAACTTTCATAAGATTCTCAAAGCGACGATATGATAACGTGACAAGGTTTCTTTGTACAGTTCTCGCCGAATTGTAGTGCGGTCGTAAACCTGATCCGTCAGTAAAAAACTCGTATTTCATTTCCGGTTACCTGTACTGAAAAATCAAAGTGAAGTGAAAATATGTGTCCGATAACTTCTTAAATACAGCGAAAATTTTTTTTCTGAATTCAACCTGAAGTTCAGACACAATCTTAATGCTTACCAACACTATGGATTAAATATGTATTTGTTACTGAAGAAGTATAACGAATGTAACCACACTGTGTTTTCGCGAAAGCCATAAGTACGAGTGCGAGCTCGTCCGATCGCTCAGTGGAGTTGATACGCTTCTATGCGTTGCATTCTCAATCGACATCGTCAATTTTCGGTGTTGGAGAACACGTCACACCCGCAGAGTCCCTTCGACGTTTACGACTACGCTATATTTCGGTGGGAACTGACAAGGAACATTAGTACGTATTAATTACTTTCCATCTGTCAAAAAATTCTATTATATTCTTATATCTCCGATTTGAGAACCCCGTGAAAACGATCCATCGAACAGAGAGAACATTGCAAAAGAGAGAAAGAAAATTAGACTGTATATAAGAAAATGTATTCGGACGTGTACCTTAACACGCCGGTCAGGTATGGATTAACGGTGATTTCGGTTTAAATATCATGAGTCATTATCATTGTCGCGAAAGATAAATTTATTGCCACGAATATAAAATTTTTACTGTCACTGCGGTACACATAACGTACATACAGTACATTACCGTGAGGATTTCCGCCCGTCTATTATTTCATGGATTATACAGTAATTGTCGTCATTTACATCGACGGCGTATAGCATATGTTTATGTATCTCAGACATTGGAAAGAATAATTAATTAAGGATACTATTTGTAAATATAATTTCACGGTGAATGCAAAGGTATTTTTTTCATTGTTTGATTGCAACACTTGCACAAAATTACGTTAGTCAAAACATGTAGATTAAAAAATAATGATCAACGTATATTCTACTGTCAATTATCACGGATTAACGGCACATGACTATTGAAACATTTATATTGTTCTACTAAGTATTTATGATAATAAAGTTAATATTAATACGCTGCATAAATCTAAATATTTGTACTGTTTGTTATATTTCTATCTTTTGTCTTATTGACGTTTCAGTGAAACGATATTAATTAATATTAAATCATCGTGTTATGTCTTTCCAAGATAAAAAATAAAAATAATTCATTTAGTAAGATGATAAAAAGAAGATAAGAATAACATTGTAGGTAAATAAAGATATCGTAGAAGTGTTCTTGTCAAGAAATGTCACGTATTAATTAACACCTAACCTATGACGGCAAAAATGACAGAATACTAAACAAACGTAGCAATAACAAAAAGAATTATTGTTGAATGGTAAAGATTTTATTTTAACACATTATTTTTTACTTGTAGCACTTCATCACAATGACATTCACCATAAATCAATTGTTTCACACGACAGCGTTGTTGACATACGTATTCACGGTATACAGCGCGGTTTCGGTGAAAATTCCTATAGCAGCTGAACAATTCAAAAATTTCGATGTAGGGCAGGCGAGATATTTAACAGTTTGGAACTTGGTAAGTAATATACATATTTTTGCTATCAATAAAATTTTGTTATTAAATCATTTAATATTTACGATAACATTTACTATTTACTTTTGATAGATAGAGCTGCTATGTAATTAAAATAAAGTAGAACAAATTATTCTAAAAATTAAATTTTATTCTCTTAAATCAGATTTAAACAAAATTTTAAACGTGTTTATAACTTTAAATAGTATCAGGAACGTCAGTAGATGGCACTCTGTCTGTGTTCGATCAGTGTAATCGAAACGTAACACGATTCGAAATCCTGCATGTGTGGCTCATAAATACACGGTTGTCCATTCAGTAATTACCACATGTATAACAGAATACGTTTGTTTTGTTTGAATAACACCTTCTCGTAATACTCATTGTTTCCAAAACAGTGTCACAGAATTGAAACAGAGTTCATTGAAAGTATACTATTGTAGCGTTAGCACGCAACCGAAGGAAAAACAAATAATTTCTTATATAATTTCTGAATGAAATTAAGGAAACATATAATAAAATTACTATGAATATTTAAAAAGTTTATTAAAATGACTACTTTGTTAGTTTTATAGATATAAGTGTTGCATAATAATAGAAAGCAAAGCACGTAATACATTACAGCATTTTTCTTCTGCGTAGTCTTCAACTTCTCGTTAAGTTTCAATTAGGAAGCGCGTGTTGAGTTGAAACAAGTTCTTTACATTTGTATTCAGCAGCGATAGAAACTTTTGTATTTAGCAAAATTTATCAAAAGCATTAGTTTCAAAAAGTGCTGATAAGAAAGTCAACATATTCTAAGAATAAAAAACGAAACAGAACCGAAGAACCGCCTCTACTCACGAAAATACCTGCGCATCCCGTTTGCGCAGAAGGACAGTCGCCAGCTGTACCTTGTATCTCTGTCTTTACATGATTCTAGTTTCTCTCTGTTTCGTACACGCCCATATTTGTTCGAAAATGTTGCCTTTTCTTGCCACATTACGTTATTTTTATTTATTTATTTGTTGGCGAACGCAGTTCACGTTGCAGTTTAAGAAAACCAAAAATTACAAACGTTGTGCCACTTACAAATACAAGTTTTGTCAATACGACAGCTCTGTTGGTAACAGACAAAACGTGGTAGTGTTGCCGGGTGCGATCGTACACATTATCACCAATATTTGGTTAAATAGTGTGCGTGTATGGTTTCTTCTTCCTTTTTCTATGCCTTCTCTCTCCTCTTTCCGGTTCTCTCTTCGTTTCACTAAGCCGCACGAATCTTGATTTGTACACACAGTTTACGAGCCACATGTACATGGCGAACTACATACTTCTCTCTTTCCCAAGCTATATTTTCGCCTATCCGTCAGTAAGTCGCGGCCTTTTGACGCGGTCGATACTGATTGTGTAGGCTCCGTACATGTGATCGAAAAAAGACCAAGTGTTTTCCAGTGTGGATAATTAAATTCTATTCACGAACATTAAGAAATCGATTGACGTCAGGAAACGAAATTAGGAAGTTACTTAGAATACGTGGAGACTCTGATAAGTACGCTCAAAATGTCTGTGTAAATGATATTTAAAATTATAATGTTCATAAATTTTCACAATGTTCATAATGTTCACAAACATAATCAAAATGGATCTCCCATTTTTTTCTGCAATTACTACAATACTATGAAATTACATTTTTGCATTATATATTTTATGTTACTAATTAAAGTAACTCTTGTATTTTGTATATTTTAGCGATTAACTTATTTGTCCTTCGGTACCGTTAGGAACATTAAATTTATCAGTAGTTTTCACCATTTGAAGATACAGCTTTTAGACTTTAACCTTGCTTCGAATGCTACGACTTTATTAATTGTGATTAAATAAATAACAGCGAAAGGTTGTGCAACAAATTGTACCGATTGAGATTACCTTCATCGTCCATGCTGCAGTTCGTTATTAACAAACCGGAAGTAGTAATTTACCTTATTAATATACAACATTGGTATCATTGTAAATAACAAAAATTTTTTTCCTGAGTTAGCTAAAGCTAGACTTATGTCTTTTATAATTGAAATATTTAAACTTATTTTTTCGATAATGAATTATCATTCTACGTTTTAATTATTTTCTTAACCATATTTTTCTCAGATAAAGTTTAATGTTAAAAGTTATCGAAAGATAATACACGATCAAGTAAACAAATTTTTTTAATGATCGAACTTTATGATATGTATAATTTTCTACATCATAAAGTTCAGCATCTCATAGGTTCCTACACTGTTATAAAGCGAACAGTTTACGTAATTCGAGAGTACAGTGCACTGACGTTTAATTAATCAATATAATAATCGATCGCTCACTCAATTGATCAATCTAACAACTATTAATTTACATATTTTATTTACAATAAAAATGTCGTTAACATTAATGAATACCTGGTTAACATTGTACGTTAAATAGAAACATGAATATCGATGAATATTTATCGATGCATAAATAAAATAAAATCACGTTTAACGTATGATATTTTAACGATAGTCTAAATTGTTAATACATTGCCGTGGCGTCGAAGAAAACTTTTCATCGTAATAAAAAATGGGGGATCCAAAAATTCCGAACGGAACTCGTTTCACGTTTCTCGAGTTACCAAGCGAGAGGGCTCGCATACTTTTTTTTCATTTTTGTATTGATTTGCTTAAAAAATATAGACACAGCATGACGACACTTTTAGAGAGGAGTCGCTTGTTAAATCATCTCCTTATAATTCAGTATTGTGTAACATGATCACGTTCGACGAGTATAGGCGTTATCATGGAAACTTGTTAAATCGTTTCAGTATATAGAAAAGACTGACACACTTATGAGATGCGGGAAGGCTTACGAGTTGGATTCCACGTGATCTTTTGCCTGCAGTATGCTTTTGCAGTGTATTATGATTACACGCATGTCGTTATACCATCAGATATCGCTCGAACGCACAACGCTTTCGGCGGGAAATTCAAATTTCTCACGTTTTGGGATGCGGTTAGTATCATAACCCTGTGATCCGGCCTTAATTATTCTTACATTAATCTGTCCAGCGGTCTTACGTAATTTGTTAACGCTCGATAAACATGCAAATCCACTTTAAAAGCCAGTCTGTTACTGATAACTGATGTTTACGTACATGATAAAACGCCATTATAAGGCTAAAAAATGCTGTGTGTTATGACTAACAGTAATTATCAGTCGTGACGTGCTCCATATGAGTTAACGAGTAATTGTTAATTATTGGAAGCTACTTAAATAAACTTAAGCAACATGCCATGACCTATCGTATTTTTTAAAGAACTAAGCTATCTTATTTTAGTGTCTCTAGCGCGCGTGTTCCTTCTATCAAGTGATTGCGGCACGATCTTATTACCGTGTTACGTAATAGTGAAAACAGTCACAAGAACACATACCATAGTACACTTGCAATTAAAAAAATTAGGACAAAAGCGCGGTCACTTTTTAAGAGTGCTTCAATATTTGTCGCGTCATTAATTTTATTAGCAATGCAGAAAAGTTAGATGCTCACTTACAATAAGTGTTCATGCTTATGACTAGTTGACAATAACAACACGAAGTGCAAAACTCGTAGAAGAGCAAAGCTCAACTGACCAAGTGCCACTCCATGTCACTTCAGAACTATGGCACGTGATGTGCTATCAATAGGTCGTCAAGTGGTTGCCATTATATAATTTGAAATATTCTTATGTCAGCACAGCAATATTCTGATTGAATTTGGTAGTTTGGAAAGTTTAGAATTTGTACATTTAACAATTTGAGAAGTAGGAAATTATTGAATTAGACAATTTGAAAAATGTTTACTATGATGTATGTCCTTCGCGTTGCGTGAGGATTCTTATGGTTACGATGCGAGATACAAGTTGATTAAGTAAAACTGTTTACTTGTTTCAGATCATTCAAACAGTGTTCTTTTTAATATGCATAATAAACGATTGTTTCGGCACGAATGCCGCCAGTCCCAAGAAACCCCCGTTTATACGTCGATTGAAAGACCGTATTCATGCGGTCCTTGCTTTCCCAACCGCGATGGTAAGAATGAAAAACGATAAAAAATACGAAAGTTCGTTCTGTAATTTTTTGTACTACTTTTTTGTAAACATTACAGTTTGTCGCGACAATTTTCTGGTCTCTGTACGCCGTAGACCGTGAATTGGTATTCCCGAAAGTACTTGATCCGTACTTTCCATGGTGGTTGAATCATCTAATGCACACGATGATTATGGTTTCGATTATAATAGAGACGATCATAACACCAAGAAACTATCCGAAGCGGTTAAAGGGTAGCCTAGCGAACGTCGCATTTATGTTGATTTATTTCGTTTGGTACGTCATCATTAATTTACTTATATTAAGTTCCAATGAAATCGTTAGCTTGCAATCATGCTTACAGGGTGATTCAGCTTAGGATGTTACATTATTTTAATGGAAACCTTTAGCTGAATCACCCTGGATGTAATTATACAAACTGATTGACCACAATTTGGAAAACTTTTTCAGGATGCTTATAATATATGCCAAAAGTGGTATTTGGGTATACCCGATATTCCACGTTTTGACATTGCCAACACGATGCCTATTTGTGGCCACGATGCTGATATATAATATAATCCTTTATATTTTTGGAGAAACGATGGACAACTTCTTCTGGGGTAACGAATACATTAAACATCAAAAATCTCATGCTAAGAGCAAGTAGCCTCGCCCGGGAATTAGCAGCTGATTTCGACCTTACTTTACCCCTGCTCCTTGCATTAAAGGTGGTGGTAAATAAAATGACGAAAGGTTTTCTACCTCCCAAATCCTTAATCCCGTCCATTGCGAAAGTTACAGCATGATCACGACCCATTTAATTAAATTGTTTATAATGATGCATGTAAAGGAGTGCATTTTTTTTTTAATCGACGCACTGATGAGAGAACATGGCTATTAATGGAACTAGTAAATGATTGATTGAAATTTTGAATGCGATGCAGAAAGGGATGACTAATCATTGTAATGGCATACACAATGTGCACTATTTGTTTGATGTAAATTGTGCGACAGAAATCACCGTCAACAAACACACATATGTACACTGTACACGTACTGCAATAATTACCATTGTTCTTTTTATACGTTGAATCACTTTGGTTATTTTCTGACTTTGTAATTGAATACAGTGGAGTCTCGCTATATGGCCTTGAATGGAGAACATTGCACAAAAGTCCATGACACATGGAATTCCTTCCATATAACTTTGATAGTCAAATTTCTGTTGTATAAAAAAGAGTAATATAGCGGGACTCCACTGTAAATGGAAAGTGACGAAAGAAGAACAAACAAAAACTTAAAAGGGTATACACGTCGAAAATTGAGGATGTGTATTACACACGCGCGCACACAATTTGTACACGTTTTTTCTCGAAACTAAAATCCGGCTGTATTTGTATCGAGTGTAGGAAACAAATACGTAGTCGAGAATATCGGACCGGATTTGAAAGCATAAGAAAATGGCGAATCAAACAAGAGGACCGTGCTTTTGCGGACCGATCGAACAGATATTGTTAATGAATGTACCTGCTCATCATTACAAAGAAGACACAAAGACAGATTAGCGCAGCAAGAGATGTTTCTAAGAATCATTTTCTTGCTCGCGAAATCAAATTCGAATATCTTTCTTTTTTGTACGAAATACAAAAACAAAATGTTTAATCGACAAGGAATACAGGGTTTGTTTTTTTACTATAATTTTAAATCAAAATCGAATAAAAACATTGTTTTTAATACGTGTTTATGAATTTGAAACAACATGATTGTTACATGCGAACTTAAGATATATTGAGATACTTGTACATTGAAAATAGTTAACACTTTCTGTGGATAAATTTGGACGGAACGCAGAAAGTCCGCGTTAAACTGTACGTAGAAAATATCAATTATCGATAACGGGTAGACCCTCTTCTATAATTACATATATGATAGCGAGCCTCGTAATAAATGTTCACTGAGGTAGTTTCAGAGTGATGTATAATAATCACACGGATATTTTAGGGTTATCCCATTTGATGCGGATACGTTTTAAGATTAACAGTAATCATTTTCATAAATAAGAGTGATATTCAAGATCCTGTAGAGAAGTAATCGTACACCGAGTTATCAAATTGTTGGACAATATCTTATATACATACTATGAAAGTATAACGTTAAAAAGTCAACGAGTTCGTCTATTGCGTAAGAAAATATTTAAACAAAAATATTATTCCATTTATATACTCATCAGTTTACGATACAATGATCAAAGAATGAGTTTAATGTATTTGTTATCGATGTTAGATTATTTAGCTACATTAGAATATATTCGAATACTACATTTAAAATATAAACTAACGAGTAGCTTTCGAAAAACGCGCGGTAAATGATAATGTAAATTCGAGATTCTAAAATGAAGTTATGCGTATATGTATAAAAAAACAAGTTGTACGTACTCTAAGTACAATAGGATAAATATTTTACAAATACTGTAATCGATAGAGCAATATTAAAAATAGATTTTAGATTGTACCGTATAAAAAGAAATTATGTTTATAATACATTTATACTTATCGTAAATTGAATTATTTTTTACGATAGTGAAATTTTACCACAGTCTCATTGATAATAAAAAGTGTAAAAGTAAATGCATTGTTATTCCTAAGTTACTCTAAAATACTATATACAATCAAACGCTATTGCCCTATTAAATCTACACCTAGTTACAAATAATACGAAAAATTAAGTGTAATTTTGGCACTATTACGTCCGCTTCCTTTTTCAAGAAATACTGTAACCTTAAGTAATTAAAGAATCCATTACATTTACTTTGATGCAGTCACACTCTCAAAACAGAAGTCGAGAGAATGAGCGATAACCACAATATATGTATATGTATAAATTTACATGAGAACTAATTTTTTTTCGATTACTAATGCTAGTTGATGGTATAAAAAACTAAAAAACATATGCCTCGTTACCACATATGCCTCATTACCGCTAATGATGTTTTGTAGTAGTTACGTAGTGATATTTTTATTCTTATTTAGCTGCGGTGAAATTTGCGTCCCTTTCGAACTGCAGTGTCGGCTGTTGATAATTTCGTCTATACTTTGTTTCAATTCTTCCATTTCAAGAATATCTAATGGTAAAGAAGTTTGTGTTGCCATTTCTCGAGCATTAGTGTTTTGACCTTCGCATTGCATAAGCCTGGTTAATTCAGGGCAACACGAGGTAAGACTAGACGCCAGATTACCTATTCCTGCTTTCCGATATATTTCTTTTATTTCTGCATCACTTTTTAATTTTATGTCACTGGACTCTTGGAAAAGATGTTTCAAAATGGTTTCATCCTGCAATAAATATTTGCTTCTTCGACCTTCCCTGCTCCTTCTGTCACTTTCATGGCCATAACTTTTGGAACTTTTATTACTACTTTTGCTCTTGCTGCGCTCCTGCGGTTCTTCAGGATCTAGCATTTTTGTTTCCTCTTCTGGTTGACTGTCTTCGCTATCGCTATCGTGATCATCTTTCTCTGCGTTGCCAGCTTCAATATCCACATCCTTTCCCGACATTCCTTGATGCCGTTTCTCTTCACTGCTTAAATTTTCGTCGCTACCACTCTGTCCCGGAAATAAGAACGGTAAAAGCATGCCTGCATTCTTTCCATCGAACAGTTTAGAATTCAGAGTGCGTTCATCTAAACCAGCACTGGCTGACCGCCTCTTCATATTAGGCACTTGAACCGGCGGTACTCTCGAATTGCCGCCGATGGTTAATGCGGACAATATTTGAGCACCAAGCTGACTTTCTTGCGATGTCGTACTACCCCTTCTAAATAATGGTCCTACTTTGCCAGATCTTGACTTTCCGAAATCTCGTCGTCGCTTTCCGCGACGGCCACGTGAGCTGCTCGCAACTTTTCGCGTTGTTTTTAGTTCGGCTATTTGAACAGATATCTGGGAGTCCAACGAGTTTCTTCTAGACTCCACAGATACCCGACGTACACTAAAACTAATCTCAGAGTCCACGGAGTTTCTTCTGTTACTCGACACAGAACCTGTAGTGCCACCTACAAGTGCACCTCTACGTGTAACTAGTTTTGGCAAAGCAGCAGCCCAAGTCGAGCTGAAGTCTTGAGAAGCTACAGAGTTCAGATCAAAATTCAAACCAACAGGATCCTCGTGTGTGTTATGAAAACTAATTGACAGTCTTCCAGCATTGTTGAATGTCTTCCGTTTTGCAAATGCTTGAGCAATAACTTTGTGTTTCTTTAATCTGATAGGTTCTTCCGTCTCACAATTAAAAGTTCTAATAATAAAAATGTAGATTCAACAAACAGTAATAGTTGAATATAAAAGAACATAAAATTGCTACCATCTTACCTCCTAAGAAATCTAGTCCAGGTGTCTACTGTTGAACCAGTCCAAACCCAAGAAGACATTAAAATACCGGCAAAGAATGGAGAAAGTAAATGTAACTGCATCTTTGCAGCACTCGGTCGAATCTCCATTTTACATTCGGAAATATCCAAATATTTTGTTGTTATTGCACATCTGTAAATAAATAAGGCAAGATGTTAAAAGAGTTCTGTGCGTGATACAATATAATTATTCTATCAATATTGGTCCTACATCATGTAATTTCTGAAACTTTGACGCCATTCCCAAGAATGTTGGAATTCATAAATGTGACAATAAAAAGTTACAACAACTGCAGCAAATGTGAAAATCGAAAATAAACCCATGCGCACGATGGTTTCCCGTATTTTAGCACTTGCTCTCTCGGATATAATTTCTTGACTACTTATTTTTAGCCGAATCAGAGTAATTAATCCTAAAAATGTAAATAATAATATTAATTAAATTATGTTACATAACCAGAAGTTGAAGTTTGAATGATTACTGCTATTAAGGAAAAAATACTTACAAACTATATTCTTTAGGAAAGCACAAAAGAAAATACATTTCATTACTTTGATCACATAAACAAAATAAAACAAATGTATATTTGAAACATACCTCTGGATAAAAAATATCCTCCAACTAGTAAAACAATTAGTACAGGTCCAAGTAAAAACCAAGATCTGACTGCATGATTAGCATAACCCACAAAACAAATGCCAGTAACACTATTTCCATCTATTTCCCCTAATGCCATAATGGTGACAGTGAGAACAAGTGGAAAACACCAAGCAATTAAATGAAAATAAGCACCCTTCTTGTCAATTCTGTCTTGGATTTTGCCTAATGCTTGGAAACTCATATGCCAAGCATATGTAAGGATGACAAACCATACCATAGCTGCCATAAGTGAATAATACACAAGGACAAACACTACGACACATGATAAGTTTTCTCCACTGAAAATACATTAGTATTGGGAATTTGTTTAATTCAATAACTACACATAAAAGTAAGAACACTCTAAAATTGCAAATTACCTTGGTTCACTCATTCTTAATGTTCCATCTTTTCGGCACACAATCACTTCTCTGCTTCCTGGTGTAAACTGAACGAGCCAACCAATGCAGGACATCATAAAACAACAGTTAATATAGAATATAACCAAAGCTGGATATTTATTTGCACTTCTCCAATCAATTAGAAAAGTTACCTAAAATTTAATATAAATTAAGTATAATGTTATCTGCTTATATGCTTTCCATCATACAATACTTACAACTGTAAATAAATTGAATGAACCACAAATTCCTGCAGCCCAAGCAATAAAAGAATGAATTTGTTTGTGTTCATCTGGTGTAAAAAGTGGGTCACTACACTGTGTTCCACAACTCTCAACTCCTTCAAAAATTGCAAGTGCATTATCAGTTGGAACCAAAGGTTTCAGACACTTGCCAGAAATATTAAATTTCAATTCCCTGATATCATTTTTACATAATTTAGGAAATAATTCTGTGTCTTCACATTT
Organism: Megachile rotundata; assembly: GCF_050947335.1. Taxonomy (NCBI): domain Eukaryota; kingdom Metazoa; phylum Arthropoda; class Insecta; order Hymenoptera; family Megachilidae; genus Megachile; species Megachile rotundata. The sequence continues at coordinate 8,973,846 of NC_134986.1, forward strand.
AATAAAGCTTGGCCATATGGTATGATTAAAAATAATTCTGCAAGGTCCTGAAACCATTTTGCACATCTCCTGAGATGGTAATTCTACTGTATCATTGATACATTTTGGCATGAATATTGAACACAAAAGGGGCTGGACAACTGCCCAACACTTTGGCATATGCCTTAATGCTTGTAAGACATGTAATTTTTCCTGGAAAATAAAATAAAAACACAGTAATTAATATACAAAATTATGTTTGTTTAAATAAAAAAAATATCAATGTAATATACCTCTATAATATCTTGAGTTATATGTTCAGGTATAAGATCCAATGTAGTAGTAGTATATGGTAATCTTGTACCCATACAAGTACTTCTTTGCATTTCTACACATTTTGCAGGTCTACGGCAATTCAAAGAATCAGATGGTAATTCTCTTATAGGGTACCTGTCCAGCAGGTAACTGGAATCTTTGATCATGTGCCTGGGACTCAAGTCCACACTTTTCCATGTTTCATTTTCACCATTGGAATTTGCGGCGAAACTGTGCGTTAATTCTGATGATACTCGATGCAAAATTAGAAAGCAACAAATCAACTGAAGCGTCATCTAAAAAAAGAGCGAAATTAATATTCATAATATTGAAAAAAGTTTGATTACATTAGAACAATTTCAATTTCGTATCACTTTTTTTAAATATCATGTTCCGGCACGCTATTGGCTCAATTAAAAACAAAACATCACGTGTCGAATGCCGAGATAAACAATACAAGTATTTCTTAAGAAAAGTAATTCTTTAAGACGCTTTACTCACAACTAAAGACCAATTATGTGGCGGCTTACTCCTACGCTTGTCGCCACTAGACAGCGCACAATATCGAGACCGGCTTTCTCGCTAGTGCTCGATGAACCTTCCTATTCCTATATAACGTTTTTGTCCATCCCTACCACATTACCCGCGTCTAAGGTACGGACCTGCTACTAGAATGCCTTATTAACGAATCCCACTATAGCAGGTCCCAACCCCAAAATGCTCTCTCTCACTTCCTCCCCTTTATTTTTCCAACCATCGCCATACTTCCAGCTACTGCCAAAATTATTTTCCAAGTAACTATAGTCTGTCACGGAGAAAGCTCCTCTCCGTTTCGCTCGAACAAAAAGCGGCGCGTCTTGCATCTTCTACGTTAGCGACAGCCACATCCAGCATACGAACAACGCCTGGACCACACACACGTTGTGCTCACTTGCAGCCCACCCACGATGAACTCGGTAAACTTGTGTTGCTCGTATATACCTCTTTCCGGTTGCATGGCCGTAAAGAGTATTTGACGAATACCTCGTCGATGACGCTACTGTCGACATTTTTATACGCTTTCTCTTCTGCGCACTCATCCCGGGAAATTTAAGAATATTCTACATATAAATGAAAATATACCGACATTTAATATTTCGCAACACAAATTACAACATTAACATTGTAATTCCGATTATACAACTTATTATCGATTTTGTATAAACATTCTATAGTAGGCAAATATAATTTCATGCTTGAAAAACACACGTGTTCTTTTTAAATATTTATCAGAAATAGTATAAAAAAGTATTCAATAAAAAATAGTTAATGAGTTTACTTAAATATATGTCTGTACGATTATAAGGATAGGATAGAAATTTAAAAACATTTCCCTTGATATAAGACATTCTCATTTCACTTTTATGTATTCAAGAATGATAAGGCGTGTAAGCTGTTTAATTTACATAGAGTACAACAGACATAATATTTTTAAATTAATCATGTGGCCATACGTTCATGGCAGCGAATAATATAATTAAAGTTTAATATAACAATTTCATTAATTACAACATTATTTGATGATTATTTATACCGGTGTCGACCTCTACGTATATTTTGAAGTGTAGATGACACAGGTGTACAAGTTGTCAAATGATAATAATGTGCAGAATTTTACGACGATTATTTCCATGAATTTATCGAAAAACGGTGCTAAGTAACGACTCTATCAATATTTTATCGCCTTTTCTTTTCCGACCTTTTGGTATTCCGGTGTAACAGGAAATATGATAATTGCCCCTATAGTTGATTAGCTGCTGGTGTTGATAATAACATGCTGCTAATATATGATAAGCTTGTGCCGTGTACGTCTGCACACAAGTTAGAATTAATACCAACAAGACGTTCCTTCGACAGTCTGCGGTCAGTGTTTGATAGTAAAGTAATTCAGAAGGTGACAGATGTTTCATAAAATAACCTGAAAACTTATCTAAAAAATTTTAATCTTCGTTATTTCGACATCAACGTTCGCGTCATCAAGGTAAGAACATTTTTTAATAAAACATAACACAAAATATATTGTGTTCATCCTTCTTTCAGTTTAAAATGTTTGAAATCCTTTATCTGGGATTGTACTTATTGTTCTTTGGAAGCTGTATTGGTGATTATCCTGATTGGGCTACAAAATGGCAAATGTGTCCCGGACTATATCCCAGAGTTTTCACGAGTTATACACCTCGTGGAAATCTTTCTAGTGGAATATATACTAGTCAACCACATTTAAGTGGTATAAAACATTGTGTAGGTGTATGTTGTACTGAACCCACATGTAATGTGGCACTTATGCATAATGGTACTTGTTACCATGTGCAGTGCGAAAGTTCCCAAATATGTGTACCTCTATATAGAAAAGATTTAGCAATCGATAATCCACCTAGTATGGTTCTGGTTAAACCAGTGAAAGATGATGAAATATGGAATATATTATTAGATCAGATAAATGATGATACTGGGTAAATTTCATTTTTTTATACATAGTTTCTTGGGTTCTCTTTTAAGTTTGTTAAACATGTATACTTTTATATTTGATGTTTATAGAGGCTTGCTTATGGATGGTGCAGAAACAGATCGTGTACTTTTTGGTGAATCAAGTGAGATAAGCTGCATTACCAAATCAAATTGTTTAGAAAATGAAGTATGTGTCAAAAATAATGATAAATCTGATGTTGGAATTTGTGAATGTGCCATTGGATTTAAACGTAATATCGCAGGTAATTACAATGATTATTATGTATGTTATAATGTACTTTATATTTGCATTCTAACTTGTATTCATTCTGGTAGGTACTTGTACTTTAGTAGAGGATATGGAACTTGGTGTAACAGCACAAGTAAAGGTACAAAACATAAAGGATTCCAGTACATCTATGAAACCACCTATAAAACAGTTATTAGTTTCTGCAGTTTCAAAAGAAGTACGCTTACCAGAAAATGAAGTAACATTGTCTGCCTATACTGTGCCTGCAGAGCAGGAAAATGAACATTATAACTATGCTTGGAGTCTTTTAAGTCAACCTGAAGGCCACACTGGTACAATGACTGATCAGAATCGAATGACTGTTAAGTTAAGCAACCTTTCTGAAGGCTTATATACATTTAAAGTAACAGTGAATAGTCCAAATGCTTTTGGAGAAGCATATGCAAATGTCAGTGTTTTGCCACGTAAGTTCTATCTGACACATAGTTATTTGTTTGTTTTATAATGATTTCAATTTAATAACTTTGTTATTATTTGTAGCAAAGAGAATAAATCAGGCACCAATTGCAATAATTTCACCAGCTTCACAAGTTGTAAAATTACCAAATACTGGAGCTGTATTAGATGGTTCTTCAAGCAAAGATGACGATCGAGTTATTTCTTACCATTGGGAATTACAGCAAGGTCCTATTGGATATCATCCTAATTTAGTTGATACACCTACTTTACAGTTAGATAATCTTGTACCTGGAAATTATACATTTAAGTACGTATTTAATAATTGCATTGATTCAAATAATTCCTTTGTAACTGTTTAATATCATGAAACTTTTTTAGGTTAACAGTTGAAGACTCTGATCATATTACTAACTCTACAAGTGCTAATATAACGGTATTGAAAGTGATTGATTACCCTCCTAGTGCAAATGCAGGTCAAGATATCATCATATATTTGCCCCAAAATACATTGACTCTTAATGGTAATTTGAGCACGGACGACCATGGAATAGCAAGTTGGGAATGGACAAAGAGTCCTTCAGATCAGAATAAAGCAGTAGATATGCAAAACACGAGGACACCCTATTTACAATTATCTAATTTAGAGGAAGGAATGTACACGTTTGTGCTCAAAGTAACAGATGATTCTGAACAATCCTCTACAGCTGAAGTACATGTATTTGTAAAACCACCAACTAATAAACCACCAAAAGGTAATTACATAAAAAGCTTACTCTTAAGCTAATGCTTAATCGTCATTTATACAATAAATTATTGTATCTGATTACAAACAGCCGATGCTGGTGAAGATATAACCATAGCATTGCCAGAAACCAAAACTGTACTTGATGGCCGAAAAAGCAAAGATGACATTAAAATTGTATCTTATCACTGGGAACAAGTTAGGTATGTTTAAATTTATATCTTCTGTATTTAATTTATTAAGTGATCACGTAATAAAAGATCCTTTTTACAGTGGACCTAATAACGCCGAGTTTTCTGCAGTGAACGAATCAATTACAAACATTACAAAATTAACGAAGGGTGATTATGAATTTAAGTTAACTGTAATTGATGATAATGGAAATAAAGACTCGGATACTGTTAAAGTAAAAGTTACACAAAGTATGTAGTGAAATATATTTTAATTGTTTGATAATCACGAAAACTGTTTCAAAATAATATCTGTTTAAATGTAATTTTACTTCATAGATAAAAATGCTCCTCCTAAAGCAAATGCAGGTGGTGATCAAGTTGTTATTGCACCTGTTAGTGCATTGATTATTAATGGATCTCAATCAGCTGATGATTTAAGAATTAGTGAGTGGATATGGACAAGAGATTCGTCTAGTCTTGCAATAGGTACTATAATCCAAGATACGGATAAATCACCTGTTTTAATGGTAATAATATTTAATGGTACATTGATGAAAATTTTTAACTTATAATACGTATTTCCAATTAAACCTTTTGCTTTGATAGTTAACAGATGTAGTTCCTGGTAGATACGTTTTCAGATTAAAAGTAGTAGATGATCAAGGTCTTAGCAGTGAGGATACTGTGTCCGTAATAGTAAAAACTGGTAAGTAATAGAGGCAAAAGGAAAAAATTATTATTTACTCAAATTAATTATCCTACGTGTAGATCCACAGTTATTACATTTGGTTGAATTGACGCTGAATATTGGAGCCAATATGTTGACAGTATCACAAAAAAATTCATTAGTAGTAAAATTGCAAATGTTACTACGAGACGAAGCATCAATTGTTGTTCGAAATTTGAGAGCAGAACCGCATACGGGCAGAGCGGTTCTAGTTTTCTACGTTGAAAAGAAGGGACGAAAAACGACTATGCCTGGACCGGAAGTAGTCAAACGACTGAAAGAAAAATTAAAACAAGATTCTGGACTTCTTCAATTGTCAGTTGCAAATATTGATACCGCTGTATGTCAAAATAATTGTTCAGGTGAGTATTTTCCATTAACCATGTTATCGAAAATATTCTTTCTTTTTATTATATAAAACTTATCTTTAAATAGGTCATGGAGTATGTGATCAGGAGACAAGACTATGTATGTGCGAAGCATTTTGGATGCAAAATTTAATACAGAAATATTTTGGCAATGGCGATTCTAATTGTGGTATGTATAATTAATGTTTGATACATTTAGATTCAAAATTAAAATGAATTTATATATCTCAGAAATAAATTTTTTCAGATTGGAGCATTCTTTACGTTATAATAGCATTATTGTCCTTGGTTGTGTGTTGGGTTGGTCTTATTTGGGGTCTTGTTTGCCTATGCCAAAGAATATGTTCAGGTAAACGCCGTTCCCTCCGTGCGAAGAAGAAACCCCCTCGTTACTCCCTTTTGCAACCGGAACCGGAAGATGATAGTAGCACATGTATTACTCTCTTTCTTCTATCTTAATTTACAGTAATTTTGCATGATTTAATTGTATGTCATTTGTTTTTTGTTTGGTAGTTTCAACGCATAAAATGGTATTATCTGAATCGGACACAGATTCTGACGACGTTTTATTTGAGCATCGTAAAGCAAAAAACAGCAGTCAAGTAAGAAATGGTAAATCTCGAAATGGCTTTATTAAAGTGGGTTCTAGGGTGAAAACATGAGGTAACTGTAAACTTGTAAACGTAAAACTGGATCGCGAGTTAAATTGTTGTAATTTAATTGAACGTTTCAGGGATGTTTAGAACATAAAGTATCGTATAGCGACGCACATTCGTGTATATTTGGCCAAAAAACGTAAAATACTAGTCAGTTACAGGGCTGTAATTTTAAGTATGTACCTAACAAGAAATGTAATTTCACATACAGAAGAGAAATCTGTAAAAAGGCCATCTGTAAAAAGGAATTGATCGGACAAATATACTTAAGTTCTGATTAGACAAACTACAAGAACACGCTTACTTCGTTGTATCATGTTTTATTCATTTTAAGTGATATATCATTATTTGTATTGTGTGAATTCGAAATTTCTATTATGTAATCGTAGTTGTATCGTTGTTTGTACAAGTCAGCGGTACTATAGCACAATGATCAAACTCAGTTTGATTACGGCCTTAGAAAGTATTGGAATTAGTATTTATAAACAATAATCATTCCTTATCTATATATTCTTTATATGTACTACTTGCTCTTTAATATGTATATCATCAATCTTATTTTTACACTGTGCATGGATAAATAATAAAATTTTTATCCATATAATTTATGTGTAAATTTATTTTACTCGACACTTTTAGTTTTAAGTGGTTGTATCCTATGTTGAACGTTTATATCTTCTTAATATTTCACGTTAATTTTAATTCATTTATATTTTGTCCATTACAAATGTATTTAAATGGACCGACAAATCTGAATTTAACATAAAACGGTATAAGATGACCATAATTTTGCTTCACATGCGCTTGCTTGTACGTTATTTTTAACCCATTACGTTATAGCGAGAGCAAAGTAGTGCAAAACGAATTCGTTCTATCCATCGTCGAATTTCTGGGCGTAATACGTTTGTCTAAACTGGTAAGTTTGTTTAATTAAATCAATGTATGTTACTACTTTTACATCATAAGTTTTTATGTTTTATTATTTATTATATTACTTTATAATAGTTATATGTTCATACGCACAAGATACCATTAGATAATTATTTGAATTTAATAAATTATTTTATGATGTCTAATATTTATTTATAAACAAGGTTGAGGACTGAATCCATTTTATGGATTTCATTAAATGTCCAAAATATCAATCTGTAACGAGTTGTTGCGGTGAAAACACGTCGATGGATGGAGAAAATGAGAGCAACGAATTTCGCAACAAAAATTCAGCCTTCCACGAACGAAATAATAAAATCGAAAATACGTATCCTGTTCTTCACACAGGACCAGTACGTTTCACTAAAGATGAGCGGTAAGTACTTCGTGAGTACTATTAATTTTATAGAAAAAATTTATAAAATTCTTTTATCATTTAGCAGTAATGAATATTCGAATGTATTTTTGCCACTGGGTATGGACAAGACAAATTCTATCTATCAATCTTGTGAATTACCTTACGGTGTAAAATATGAATTAAATAATGAATGTATGCAAGAGGAAACTGTTTCTTCTTTAGAAGTTGAAGGAATTCAAGAGTTCCATTGTCCAAGATGTGGTAAAGGAATGCAAGAACCAAGATTACTGCCTTGCTTACATCCAATATGTTCACCTTGTGTATTAGAATTAATAAGCAAACGTAAGTAATGTAAAAGCACAAAAAGATAAATAGAATCTGAAATATAATTTTATGACTATTAATGATTCTTTTAAAGATGTCAGAGTTCACAGCACCCAGAGTAGTAATTATTATGAAATATGTCCTTTATGCGATTTTCAACTACCAAATGCTAATTCGCCGATTCCACCTCCACATTATCCTCTTCAACATCGACTAGTAATGGATGCTATACGTTCTGGATTTGCGAACAAAGTTCTTTGCGATGCTTGTACAGACGAAATTACCGTGAGCATTATTTTTATATAAATATTTTAGACTTAAGAATGTTTAGGAATGTTACACGAATATACTGCTTTTAATATTTCCTAAGGCACTTGTTCAATGCGCCACATGCCTTCGTAATTTCTGTTTAAATTGTGGAATGGAACACCAGCAACAAATCACTATGGAATTAAAACCATCAAAACATTCGATAAAACCACTTTGGGAAGCCACTAGAGTGCGACGTACTGCGTTATGCCAAAAACATCCAATACACGCGTTACGTTTTTATTGCATTGCGTGTCAACAGGTTTATAATGCGATTTCTTACTTTGTAGTAATTTTTTCTATAGATATTAGTATTTTAAGTATACCATTCATATTTTAGGTAACTTGCAAAGAATGCATGTGGTCCATGCAACATAGAGGCCATGCAAGCGAGACAGCTACTGGAGCTGGAAAAAGAGTTGCTCTATATTTGAAAGCAGTGTTACAACGAGCAAAAACACTTTTAAACATACTCTTAACACAATATGATCAGAATATGTTTCTAAATAGTACTTTGGAAGAAATAAAGGATATTTTTGCTTCAATGGACCACCGGTATGTTAAATTAATAACTTAAGTATACAAGTTAGAGTTAGCAAAGATAAGTATACAAATATGAATTGTCATGTGATGGTTAAGTTGTATGTTTTTGTTACAAGTTGAAAAAACTATGAGACTGTCATTTGAGGTACAAATTAAACATTCCTGTAATATATAAAAATAACATACTAAAAATGAGCAAATCATTTTGTTATTTAGGCTAAGATAAATTTTGTAATACTGTTTGTATATAATAAAGAATTATTTGTAAGAATAATGAGACATATTCATGAAAAAATAAAATTTATTTCAAACCAATACTAAAGTATCAGCTGATGCACAGATCTTTGAAGTGTTAAACAAGGACCATGATGCAAGATTGATCCACAACAAGACCAATGGTGAACACCAGGATGTCCAATATGACCATGCCCACATCCTTTATATCCACCTTTAATTAAGAATTGTTACCTATTTAAATATGTTGTGTAAGTTAGTGATATTAAATCATTTAAGAAAATAATATTACCAGGCATAGTTCCTCCACATCCACAAGTAGTTTCTTTTTTACCACCACTTGAACAGAATGTACAGCAATGGTAGATACCTGTATGTGGTTTCAATATTGATGCTGCTGTGCTTTCATTGAAATTCTCTATAAAATTATTTTTCATTCAAGAAATAAAAATAGATTCAAGCTGTTATATATTTTTCGGTTCAAATGAATATTACTCTTACCTAAATATGTACCAAATACTCCCAAGTATTTTAATCTTTTTATTACAGTGGGAGCAAGACTTAATATTTCTACATCTGAACCATCTGTTAATAGTTCATTTGTAAGAGAAATGGCATCAAGAAGATGCCTTGCTCTTTTCAATCTATTGAACTCTTGAATTCTTTCTTGTGCCTGTCTAGCATGGGATACTGCAGGATCATCATTCCAAACTTTTCTTTCATTACGTACAGCTTCATTAAAACACCTGTTTCAAATACACAATTGTCATATACATAAACCATAATATTTGGTTGTCATTTCCAATTTAATATTACAGTAATATTATAATATTGCACAATAAATAATTCCCTACTTTAACATTTTATATTTCAATAATCAATTTAGAAATTGTCATGTGATAACTGTTTAAAAAGACATTTCTGATTTATGTGAGATAAATGTTTTATGTCACTGTCATTTGAGGTATAAATATAGTTAAATTACATCTCAGTAAATTTAACTGAACTCATGTTCTTACCTACAATTAGTTGTCTTTTACTCATGCAATACCATGTTCTATTTATATGTAATGACTGTCAGTGTCACTTATCAATTCATAACTTAAGTATTTATTATATTCTATAAAAAGTTTATATTTTTATTACACTGGACAAATATAAACTGTGTTATTAATAATATAGTTAATGCATTTTACATTTAAATAACAGGTTAGAATAGCTTAAAAATTAAGAAGTATTTGACTTAATCATATAATTTGCATATTACCATTTTCAATGAATTATTCATTATATCGGATATATATAAACAATCTTCAGATCTGATATTCCATATTACTCATAGTCAGAATTGTAGATCTACTTGTAAGAGATTTATCACAATCATGTAACATCTTCTGCTTACTTTTAGCTAAAAAGAATATGAAAATGTAAAGTTAACTAAGTAAATATAACACATTTTTTGAAGGTTCATAATTAATTCTAAACTTAAGAACAAGAATTTGAAATTAATTTATAAAAATCATGTAATATATTTTTTATTGCAAAAATACACAACATACAAATTGAAGTACAAATTTGGCTTCCCTAGAGGAAATAGTGATTTACAGAAAGAAGTACATCTACATGCTTTACGTATTATGTGTAATTCACAGGAATTTATTAACAATCAAATTTTCGCAAATAATTTCTTTATAAACGAACAATATTTTATTGTAAAATAATTAATTTTAAAGAGTCGTGGGTAGTTTGAAAAATCTTCATATATCTGTGGTCTACATCTTCATATGTCTCTAGTGGAAACCTCTTCTTTTTGGCCACCATTTTCCCTAGAGAAACCAGATTTTCTTTACTCGAATATACACGTGTGACACGGTTTTGTTTTGCGTATTGAACTCCAAACAGAAGATGGCTCAGGGAAAATTGAAAGTTAAAACTAAAGTGCCGGCTTCAGCAAAAGGAAAAGCTAAGAACAAAAGTAATAAAGGGCCTGGTATTCAACGACGAAACAGTAATTAATGTTTACATGTTACTTTCAGCCTAGAATTATACTATATTAATTGTAACATTTTGTAAATAATTAGTTAGGAACAGTATATTTACACAAAATGTTATGAATAAAATCTTATAAGTATAATAAATAACATGACATATTAAAATATTAGAAGCTACAGCAACTAAAAAACATAAAATAAATGAATGTTAGTGCTAAGTTGTATATGCGTACTTCTATTAATATGATATAATTTGTAGATGCACCTATTCAACCAAAAAAGAAGAAATTTGAAGAATCACACAAGTTGAAACAAATGATCAGTAAAACAGTTAATAGGGCCATGGAAAATGAACTACGGGAAAAGGCATTAGATGGAAAACAATCTCTTAGAAGAAAGGAAGCTTCAACATCGCAAAAGAAATAATTAAGTACAGTGTTGGTGTGTAATATTAAAAAGAAACTATATTTCTTGTTTATTGAGCGAGCGAGCCGAAGGGGAACGAAGCTCTTATACTTGATTTTCCAACTTCTTTGTCCGCGTTTTTCTTTTGCAACACTCGACCAATTCTCATCAAATTTTGCACTCACATGCGTACGTACATCCAGATGGACGTAGAAAAAAAATTTTAAATCACACTTGCCACGGAGGAATAATTACCAAAAAAACTGATCCTCATAGATTTCAATGTAACAATTAAATTTGTTCACGTTACAAATAGTGCAGTTTGTGGACTAAAAAATTGGCGTCCATCTAACGGCGAAACGGGTGAACTAAACCTAAAAAATGAAGGTCCGAACACGCATATATGGAAAATAAAATGAATATTTCGGCACTTTGACGACGCAGTATGGTCGCTGAGGCATTTAGAAACAAATTTCTATTAGGGTTTGATGCGTTTTGATGCCTAATAAAGCCAGAAAATCAATTTTTGTCGAATTTGGTCCAAAACGGTACAGGTGGCGCCATCTAGCGGCGAGCGGCGGAACTACGAAAAACGAAAATTTCGATTTTCTTGAAAACTAGGCACTTTTCCGAAATTCTGAGATATACAAATTGTTCCTTGTCGCCTACGGAATCGAACGAATCTAATTATAGCCCGCTAGGACCATTATTAAAGAAAATAGAGAAATAGCCCATTTCATGGACTAAAAAATTGCCGTCCATCTAGCGGCGAAAGTTGGAACTACAAAAATAGAAAATCTCGATTTTCTCGAAAACTAGGCACTTTTTCGAAATTCTGAGATATACAAATTATTCCTTGTGGCCTAAGGAATCGAACGAATCGAATTATAGCCCGCTAAGACCATTATTAAAGAAAATAAAAAAAATGTCATTTCATGGAGAAAATTTGTGGCGCCATCTAGCGGCGAAACTGCGAACTAAACTGAAAAACGTATGTGCTAACACACGTTAAGGAAAAATATAAAAAGTAATATTTCGCAACTTTGACGATGTAGTATGCTTCTTTCAACATTTTTATGCAATTTTTGTTGAATAAGTTAAGCATTTTTTTGCCTATTAAGCCCAGAAAATCAATTTTTATTTGACCCCTTAACGCATGTTCGGACATACGTTTTTTCAGTTTAGTTCGCAGTTTCGCCGCTAGATGGCGCCACAAATTTTCTCCATGAAATGACATTTTTTTTATTTTCTTTAATAATGGTCTTAGCGAGCTATAATTCGATTCGTTCGATTCCTTAGGCCACAAGGAATAATTTGTATATCTCAGAATTTCGAAAAAGTGCCTAGTTTTCGAGAAAATCGGGATTTTCTATTTTTGTAGTTCCAACTTTCGCCGCTAGATGGACGGCAATTTTTTAGTCCATGAAATGGGCTATTTCTCTATTTTCTTTAATAATGGTCCTAGCGGGCTATAATTAGATTCGTTCGATTCCGTAGGCGACAAGGGACAATTTGTATATTTCAGAATTTCGGAAAAGTGCCTAGTTTTCGAGAAAATCGAAATTTTAGTTTTTCGTAGTTCCGCCGCTCGCCGCTAGATGGCGCCACCTGTACCGTTTTGGACCGAATTCGAGAAAAATTGATTTTCTGGCTTTATTAGGCATCAAAACGCATCAAACCCTAATAGAAATTTGTTTTTAAATGCCTCAGGGACCATACTGCGTCGTCAAAGTGCCGAAATATTGCACTTTGTATGCTCTGTAGAATTGACAGGCGGCTCATGTACGTATCGCAAAGGCTGCAACAAAATAATTAATTACTCATTACCCGAACATTATTTATGAACTTTTATCATCGAACCATGTAAATAATGCATTGCTGACCATTCTTTACTCATAGAAGTTCATAGGTTGTGCTCAGAAAGTGAGTAATTAACGATTTTGCATACTCATTATCGTATATATTACTCCTGCGCGCCACCCGCGCATGCCATGGAGAAATAATTACCGGAAAACCATATCCCCGTAGACTTTAATGCAAAATTGAATTTGCTCGCGCTTATGTACTTGACTTTTCAACTTTTTTGTTCACGTTTTTTTCTTGCACCACTCAACTAGTTCAACCGGATGACATGGTTGACTATTTTTGCTTTAGAGTGAAATTTACTCGCTCGCTCAACATTGTTAGGTTAGGTGCGGAGCGCCTCAATCAAACAAACCTAGTATATAAGTATTAATGTTAAATTAGTTTGTATATATAATAATAGATAGGATGAACATAAAATGATTATTATTACATCTATTTAATGACATTTATTTCAAACAAATATAACACAATGAATATCATTAAATAGAGATAGTAGTAGTGTAAAGTTTTATACATATATCTTTCATATGATGTTTGAAATAAACTATCACTATTAAGAGGAGTTATTTTATTAAGTTTTCTATAGACATATTGTAATTTATCTAAGATTTGGTTTTAAAATAAGGAAATACATTACAAGAAGGATTAGATTTTAACATTAATCTAATTTAATTTTATATTGAACAATATTTCATATTTTTTTGAACATGAATGGCACAGTGACTTAATATAAATATAGAAAAAGAAAATGCTATTTTTTTAGTGCACCTGTAAAACATTCATTAATAAATTATTTTCTTGTGCGATTATTCAATAGTACTTTTATAAAAGGCACAACATTCTATTTTCAAATTTATAACATCAGTAAATTTTCCATTTCACTGAAAATGCACTAGTTATAAAAATAAACATTACTTTATCAGATAAATTATGCAACTCGTATGACGAGGTACAGAACTGCGAGTTTCATTTAATAAATGTACTAAGTTTTAATATATTATCTCTTCTTAATAATTTTCCGCTGTAAATCACATTGAGTAAGGCTGCATTATGTATTGTACTTTACACGAACACTTCTTCCTAAGTACATAAATACTTCTATTAAAAACTTCTTTCAGATGTTATGGAGATGCCACCTAAATATAAATGAAAAAATGTAATTTATTGCGAATATCTCGCATTTAAGACGGCTGAATTTATATTTACCACTAGTAAATGTCCACTTTGTCTGTTTTTACTAATGGCTGGTGTTGTACCAGTCCTAAATTCAATTACACCTTCTTTTCCGCTGACTAGTTTATGTGAGACCCTGAAAAGTAAAAATACAGTTAAGAAGATTAATTTTAATTTTGCGAAAGATCGAAGTACATAACTTATATAGTCTGTCATTAAAATGTATGTAGATGTAATCTTCAGTGTACTTACGACTCTGTGTTGACAATTTTAAGAATATTTCGATTGTTGGTGATATCAATTGCCTTTGTTAGCGCTTCTATTGTATGCGGTAGTTCCAATATTAAATCACCCTGAATATGATACAAATTTACAAAACGATAAATACCATGATTGCCATGAATACCAAATATTGAAAAATATTTGCTTTTTTTAATAGTTAAATAGTGACAAACCTTATCCTTTTTTAATTCAGGTGGTATCCTAACAATTAATAAGTTATCTGATTCTCCAGTGACAACCAGTTCCTCAATAGATTTATAAGGTAATCGATGCTTAAGTTTAAATGTTTTTAAAGTATCTAAAATATATACTGCGTTTTCCGTTAAAATTAGTACTCTTTCACGAGGTTTGTAACCATGCCGGTCATATTTGATAACTGGAGTGGCATACTATAAAATTCAGAGGTACAATTATTATGTTAATATAGTCAAAAATAAAAAGTAAAAGACGTAGAATAAATATTACTTTTATAGTTTCATCCCTAGGAAGGATATTATTAATGAAACTCTGTCTCAATGCTTTATGTTCCGCACCAAGTCGATCATTTTGGAACCTCGGTCCCAAGCTTTTGGCATACGATTTCTTCTTTCCTTTGAATAGTGATTCGGCTAAAATTTTCAATTCAAATTGTTCTTTGTCTTCTTTCGACAAGGCCAACCTATACTTCCGTGCTTTCCATTTTTTATGAATAATGCGTAGGTGTTCAGAAGCCTAAAGTTAATCACCATTAATCGTCTTCATACAAAAAATGGATCATAGTAAATTGATTATAAATCTTACTTCTCGACATGCGTACGGGCAAGGAGGCCAGGAATTATTTAAAACACCTTCTGGAAGATTTTTAGAAAGCTTGGTTAACCACTGGAATTTCGCTAATTCAATGAAAGCCACATTAATCTCGGTGGGTGGTCCGTTTCGTGTGATGAATCCTTCAATAAATCTAAAACAAAATGATATAAACATATGTCCTCAATATGCTTGGTTTAAACTACCATTATCTCACAGTACCTTCGAATGGTAATAACAGCTTTTCTTCTCCTTTCAGCTTCCTGTTTCGCAAGCCACCTTCGTATATATTTTTGGAAGACTATCGCTGCTTTCTTCATTTTCAAATATCTTCGCCTCATAAGTATACATTTCCATTTACTTTGAATGATAGCAGCTATCTCATGCTTCTTCATCTGGAAGGCGTCTTCAGTGTCGAACAATGTTTTAGGAAGTCGGATGAACAACTTTGTGCTGTACAATAAATTTTATCCAGGTTTAGAAGCGTTTCTTGAACATATCTCTTCGTATTTATTCTTTGAATAGTTCTTACTTGCCCATCCTATATTCGTCTTGTTCAAAACCAAGGTGACATACAAGGATTTGAACACCTTCTTTAGCTGGACCATGATAATTAGGCCAAGTTTGTGGACATAAAGATTTGTAACGTTGCAAGAATTGTTCATATGGTCTCCTATAGGCAAAACCAGCTCGCCTTACTCTTAAATTCTCCATAAGACCTAAATACTTTACTTGATGTAGTACAATCTTGTCCTTGAATTGATCTAAAACATTGAAGTTATTTTTATAGAAATACTCTGTTTTATGATGTAAGATATGCTAGCTTCTTGTAATTCATGTGACTTACTGGCCATCTTATAGTCATTAGGTTTGATACAACGGATGTAAGAAGGTTCCTTGCCCATAAGGATCTCCACAAGATTGTTCAAACTGTTCTTAAATTGTGTAATTGCGGTGTCTGGACGCTTCTTGCTGGTTAAATCTTTTACATCAAATACATTCTACAAAATGCATATACTTTTTATCTACACGTATCAGTAAAGGATATCCATAAAGTTATATTAACGAAAATACCTTGATGATTGTGTTCTTTGTATGGGACATAACTTCACGTAAATCTCTATATAATAAATCATTATTCTTTTCCAGAAATCCCCGCACGTTGTATGTTACGTCGCCAGCGTAATGCACTAATCTAAATTCCTGAAATATACATTTATATTGAAAAAGATCATATTAGAGAATTTCTTGTTATACAATCGAGGAACTCTCGTCTTACATCTCGTCCCATAACCTTTTGCGTTTGTAAATCTGCTTTCATGTGGCTTATGTAATGAGGATGATTGTTTAGGTTTACGTTCAACTTCTCCAGGAAACTTAAGTCTGTTGGTTCTCCAGGTCGAAGACATTCCTCATCCATTAAAGATATTATTCCTGCAGAAGTACATTAAGTGATGCAGCACATTTATCATTACTGGTCATTGACCTGTTATGCTAATACTAACAATCATCAACAATGAACTATAAGGCGGAATACCTTTATATTTTTCTTCGATCAAATCACATATAACTTTGTTATTAAAGTATTGAATATTCTCCCAGGCTATTCCTTCCCTCAAGTACTCTTCTTGCTCTGACTTCAGTGTCAACTGGATGAACAACTGCTGTAACTTCTCGTTGCAGTAATTTATGCAGAATTGTTCGAAACTGTTAGACAATAATTTCAATGAGTACTCAGTAAAAATGTCAATTGATTTCAGGAATATAAGTACCTGTTCTTTTGGAAAATTTCAAAACCGTAAATATCCAGGATACCTATGACCATGTTGCGCCGCCGACTACTAACTGGTTGCAATGATTTATTTAACCTGGTCACAAGCCACGTGAACAATCTATCATATACAGCTTTCGCTAGTGCGTCGCGTGCATAGATTGCAAATTCCCTGTTCAACGGAGAAATGACTACGTCGCCCCTAGCATCTATAGTGCGATGTGTAAAAGCTTGTGCCAGTTGGTTCAAGTCGCAGCCCAATAACTGTGAGTAAAATTGAAAAAAAAATAAGTGAAAAAAAAAAATATTAAATTTGTTTCAATATGCTTACAGTGGCAACAGCCTCGACGGAAGCTGGCTTCAAGATTTGAGCGACACCATCTTTTTCAGTAAATCCAACGTTTCCCATGTGTAACACGGATGCGACTATTGCAAATAAATCATTCTGTTCGTGCTGACTCATCTCCATCGTCTTCATAGCTTTCATTACCTCTTTATACTGAGTCGCATCGTCGATCGTGTCTACCGTACCTTTTGTCTGGAAGTCAATTATATGATTATTTGTTAATTATGATTAACCGATTGAAATAAATAATACGTGTAAATTTTATTCTCAGCCATGTCGTAAGTGAAATGACAAGTTTATTTAATCCTTCATAATACATAGACTTACCCCGTTGGTCAGATAATAGTATGTATCTAAATTTCTTTTCAGATATAAATCTCGTAAAGTCTCTTCGCTTGCTCCAGCCAATAACTGATAGAAGATATGGAAGTTACGTTCTCCAGAAAATTGATGAACTACTCTCGACTTTTCTAGTAGGTAATTCAAGATGTTCCCACCGACTGGATCTCCCTGAAAGAATAATATAAACTTATAAAGTCTGTTGTTTCATTTGGATGATCATATGTAGAAACTGGCATAGCTTTGAAAGTATCACTGATGATAGAAAAAGCAGAAAGCTGAACAAATAATAGACAGTGAGTTTTATTTGTACCTGGAAATTAAATTGGATATCCATGTACTTGCCGAAGCGGGACGAATTATCATTGCGATTAGTTTTCGCGTTTCCGAAAGCTTCGAGGACGGGATTACTACCGATCAATTTCTCGTTTACTTCTTCTACTTGTTTTTTGTGACCGGTCGCGGCTGCGATAAACTCCAGCACCTTCTTCGATGCTTCGGTCTTTCCTGAACCGGATTCGCCTACGCAGCGAGTTCAAGTGATGTTAAATCTATCTTCAGCGTCGCTTATTTGATTGGTTACCAGAATTTTCATGCATTTCTTATTAACATATTGACTGCAATCGATAATGAACGTGGTGTACGTATAAATTATAACTAGTTAACACATTCAGTGCCGTGAGAGCATATTACAGTAGATTCCCGTTATATTACTATCGATGGGACAGCAACAAGCAATTTAACGCATGAAGAACCCAGCATGTGGCGATACAACGCATAGTAATACAACACGTGATAACATAACACGTATTACATAAAAAGTAGTGTAAAAGTTCTTATAATGATGGAAATATAGCGATAGTCTACCATGAGTCCATTTTCCCTACAACGTTCAGTGTATCAAATAATTACATTATAATGTAATATATTATTGTAAAATATTCTCTTGCAGGAGTCTAATATAATCAAAATCTAAATTCCAAATAAATAGGATTTGTTTGTTTGAACTTGCTTCATACCAGAGATGAGGATACATTGATCCAAATTTTCTTTCAACAAGGACTGATAAGCGGTATCTGCGAGTGCAAAGCTGAAATAGAAAATTCTTGATGAATAAGTTATTAAAAGATAAACATTTTTTCTAGATTGCCATGATCATGTCTTACATGTGTGGTGGAGCCTCAAAGAAATTTCTACCGTGATAGTACTGGATCGTATCTGGACTATAAATTGGAAGTTTTTTGTAAGGATTCACGGATACGAGTACCTGACCTATGTACGTCTGCAAAAGGAAGATTTTATGAGAACGATAAACGAAATGGTTGTTCACAGAATTATCGAGATATTATTTTTAGAATATTTATGTTTTCATTTATGTTTTTATTAATAGTAGAAAATAAGGCAATGCATTTTATGGATGTAGATTTTAACTTACGTAGATCAGATCCTCTTTAAATCGTTTTCGCAGATTGTCAATAAACGCTGCCTCGTTCTGGAAATCTTCTAGGAGAACGAAGTCTTGGACGCCTACGCGGTCACGCTCGTGAAGACCACGTTCCATTTTCCTGCGTAACTCGTGGCCAGTCCTGGGGACTTCCGGTGCTTTACCGGAACTTGTTACTCCACCTCCAGTGTCGGATACTGCGTGATCCTCGCTGAAACAATTTTAAAATGTATGCATTAAAGTTTGTGATACTCTTATGGAGATATCAAGGTCAATATTTCAGTAGTTGTCTGAAGGTTTCTATTAAAGATAGAACCGTTCAGACCTTGTAGTTTACAAATACAGTTGTGTACAGATAAATTTATTCATACAGAATTTAATTTTTCAGAAAAATAATTTTCCTACATCTCTGCTTGAAACGATCTACGACTGTGCTAATAAAAGAGTTGAAACTCTCATGAATTTAATTATCGTTTACAAATGAAAATCGACGGATTTTACGGAATGAATCGAAAGAAGACAAATGGTAAAAACAATGAAACCTCACTAAGTAGAGGTATTCTTCATAAAACAATGACAAAGAGAAAATTCATGTGGATTGACCAAAATTTCGAAGCGCAAAATTGGTGAAACCGATCACGAATAAAATGTGTACGTCCCGTCACTCGATATCGAACACGAGAAAGTGCAGACTTGTAGTATTGTTCAACCACCGCGCCGGAAACGAAATCAACACCCTGAACTTCGACGGCGCTTCACGCGAGCGGTGTCGATTTTCCGCGTGCGGTCGCATCGTACAGAAAAATCCGCGAACAGGGAAGGAAGGAGTCTCGTTTCTTTCGTACACGGAATCGTTTTAATTTCAACGCGTTTTGCGTCACTTTCTTCGTTCGATCAAAATCTTACAATTCATTTAAAACGTAGGCCGTATAAAACGATGGAGCTGATTATGATACAAATATGTAGATCAGTTAGATTTTCACTGAAGTAAATCGAACGTGTATGGTGCAATTTCACAATTATATCATACTTCTCTTAACGACGCGTTAGCGTGAACTGCTCTTGTGTTTAGACCTCGGAAATAGTAAAAGATCGTCGCATGGCAACCTGACAGTTAAATATTGAACGATCATGAATTGTTGCGGGGCATTTAAACCATAATTTTATGATAGTTATGAGCATAATAGAATTTAATGGTCTAGTTGGGGTGTTTGTAAATTTCCATAATAAGAGGTAATTAAATAGGGATGGGAGAAGATGGAATCATAGTATAAAAAATGTATTGACGTCTATTTTTATCTAGTACAGTTGTTATAAAATCTTAAATGGTAGAATTCCTTTGATGCTATCAGCTCTAAGTGTATAATACATACTTCAAACTCAGCTATGAAATATTAAATTTTTCAGAGAGTGTCTGCACTTGTAACCTTGACGAACAAGTTGACATCCATGTGAATCGCTTATAAATTACAAAATTAAATTGTATCCAGCTATATTGATCTTCTAAGAATTTTTCTTGCATGATTACTGTTCAACTATAATTGAATTGCAAACGTCAAAGTTCTTGATTAGATATTGAAATAGTACTGATGGACGATAAAATTGTATTATCTAATACACTTTGAACAATTCAATTTTAATTCTAAAAAACATTATATAATTTGATGTTTTAACACTAAAATTGTTCAATACATTTTTTATGATATTTATTGACATACAATGAAAGAAAGGACAGGTACTTTGCATGTACTTTTCATGAAGTTTTCAAAAATTGTATACTTACGCCATGATTGAATGTTGTTCTATGCCCTGCAGAACGCCGAAAACAGATTAACGATTCGATTAATGATCCTGGGAGAACAGAATCGATGCTAGTGCTTTGGCAACTGATGCTCGTCGAGTTTACCCGTGAAATCTAGCATTAGTTTGCGAGATAAGATAACGGAGATATGTTGAAAATCAAAATCTCGATTTCCCTCGACAATAAAACTTGATCGATCGATCGGCAACTTGGAAATCAATTTTCTTGTTGGCGTGAAAAAAAAAACCTCTTGAAAAGTGTTGATATAATTATTTAGAGCTTTATGTAATTCTTTATCTTCCTTAGAACAATTCTACAATCTTAAATTTTTTAAGTCACAAAGGTTCAACGTTCAGAACTTGCAGAGATTCTTCATATTTGTAAAATGGTACCTAAACAAAAGAACGGTCTCATAGAACCATTTATAGAACTAAATTAGAAAGTTTGAAGAAGTGTTAAATTATTATTTCCATATTGTAATAATGATAGAAAGAAAGCATTGCATAATCTGTGATAAGAAAGACGCTACATTCATTTTTTTTATCGTTTCAATTATAGCATTCTATTTGTACGAGCACTTTTTCCACGTCGAGTATCGTATATCAAAACGAACATGTGTTACGCAAACATTAGTTCGATTTGTGGTCCTATTAACCATTCGGCTACCATTTAAGGCGCAATGTTAGTCTCCTCTAAAGGAGACTAATTGCTGCGACTTCCCTTACGACACTTTTTCGCGATACCTCTCTTGCAAAACTGTTTTACGTCCTTTAAGCATTTTTGTCGATAAAAGTGCCTCAGAAAAATTGTACACGAAAAGTCTTTTACCATTTTGTGATCCGTGCCTTCGTTTTTGAGATACAAGCAATTTAAAATGAAATATTTAGACTTCCAGGACGCCGGAAGCGCGGTTCGCCAAGAAATCTTTCGTTCAATGCTCGTTCAATGGCGCCAAGTTTAAACCGGAAATTTACGATTTATAAATTGAGAATTTGAAATGTAGATAAACGCACAAATGTATTTACAACAAATTAATGTTCTTGCTTTATTTACAGGCGATATTAATAACTCTTGCAGGGAAGATATATTTGATGCAATAAAATTGCCCGAAGGAAGAAGCTTCAAGGTTGAACATACGTGATTCGCTCGAAAACTGCACTATTAATTAAGGACTCGTTGCTATTCCATAAACGTAGCCAACAAATCGCGGTCATTGCCGTTCGGAACGCTTCTCGGAATACAGATTCATCCTTTTTCTCTAATGAAATAAGATAATATAGGAGAAAGTAATTGCACAAGTAACAACGAGTTTGTAATTACTTCGAATATCATTCAAAATTAGGTTCAAAGGATTAAAACCCTGTCTTTCCACAAATCACTAATTGTACCAGTATTTTATTTATATTATATCGTTTTCAGAACATAAGAATGATACTGTGAAAAATTTAAAAATAATATAACATTTAATATAGAGTCTTAGAATCGTGCGTTAATTCCAGTCATTTTTCAGATTAGTTATGTTATTTATCTAAAGAAATAACATAAAATTCACATTTTTAGATGATACGTATAAGATAAATTTGTCTTCAACAAAAATACTATATCGATAATTTTGTAATCTTGTATCTAAAGTCTACTAAGTAAAATTATGTTACATTTTGAAATCACTTATTGTTTCAGATAAATCTTGATGCGCCTTCATCCACAAACATTCCGGAAGTGCCATTAATTAAGTTTAATTATGGTATAGAAAAGAGAAACCAGATTTTGTGCTCACATTCACGAATTGTTTGACGATATAAAAACGTATCACGAGAGGATTTCTTATCGATGCGAGATTACTTGTTATCAAAATATCGTAAAGTTCGATCAGAAGAGAAGACACTTGTGCGATATGTTCGTTATGTCCGCGTTCATGTAACGTGAAATTTATTGCGAGCATTGTATAACATACGCGCACAAGAAAACGAGGTTCATTCAAAGTTACCTTGAAATCACGAATTTCCACGCTTGTCGATCGAACGACGTGACACGAAATTGTTACCCAGGAAATTATCTTGATTGGTCAAGATTTTCGCTCGCCATTTTTAAATGTACTTTTTAACTTTCAAAACGAAAGGCTACGAATTAACTTTGTATCAAACTGAAAGGTGTTTGAATTAACTTTACAGCAAAATAAGAAAAACTTAAAATTTCAATAACATCTCAAAAATTAAATTGCACCACTATGGCAACTGATTAATTACATAAACAATTTTTGTCTAAAAAAATTTTCAAACACATCTCAACTTTCACATTTGACTGTCATCTCCTTCTGTGGAATCAGTCATTTTTTATCTCAACTACAAGCAAAAACTCGAAGAAGTCGCATTCGCACGTGCTTTTGATAACTTCTGATTATCAATTCCCAGTACAAAGTTTCTCAAGTAGGAAATTTCTGTTAATTTCAGGGTGTATTCTCGAATCCTCGATTAGATCGATCAACGTCACAAACGATCACTATACAGAAGAATAACGAGCCAGCAGATCTGCCAAAGCAACTCAGCATCACTTCCGGATACCGTTGTTTGTATAACGATCGTACAATTAACACACAGATTCGTAGCAATTGACACGTTCACAGAGAGATCGAAGCACACCGGAGGAAGGATCGGTTCGCCCAGCGTCTCTACTCAACAACGACTTTACAGTGTTCACCTTCGGTTTATCACCACTGCTACGCGATTTCTCCTACCTCCTCGCCATCGCCCCATTATCCACCGCTGATACGGGATTGAACTCAGGTGAGTTTAATGGAAAATATATTGATCATTTAGTAATTTCCTGAAAATTTTCGCTAAAGATTGACCCATTTTCAGCCGATTGTGTCGATATTGATTGCATTCTGAAGTACATGTCGAAAATGAGTTTTTTCACTGATGATGGATTTTAACATGGTAAGGAAAAAGAGAATGCATCTAATCTAATCTAATCTGTTTGGACTTTTCGCAGACCATTGCAATTATAACGCGTAACGACGGTATTTGCAACGATACAAACACTCGATAGCAACTTTGCAGCCGTTATCTTGACGTTTTTTATTTCTTGTACAATCGTACTACAATAACTTTAAGGTACGTGGAATGTGTTGCCTCCGTAGATAAGCATTTTCTAGCAAAGTGTGGGTTATTACAACATTATTTACGTAATTAGAGTCAGACCTACTTATTCCAATTTTACCTGGGTTTCATGATTTCTGGATCTCTGAACTGACGAGGAGAAAGAACATCAACGAGTACTTTTGAAGAGAAACCGGAAGGAAAGCAGCGTAAAAATAACAACGGAAATTCAAATGCAGTCACAACGGACGTCGCGAGAATACTGGGACAAATGTGCCACGAGAAAATACAGATGCAACCTAAGCTTCTGTGTGACTCGTGACCTCTCGTTGTTATCGATACGAGAAGTCAATCGATGACCGTTCGTGGAAACAACATGCAAATAGTGATTCTTCCGACACGTAAACAGACGTTTAAGTAAACAAGGTCTAATTACATTGTCCGCTGCGACTGTCAAGAACGGTCCGCTTTTAAATTATGAAAACTCTTCAGTAGTTTTAAAATTTAAAAATAGAGAAATTTGATAAATTGGAAATGTAAGAATTTAAATATTCAAACTCTTCAACAGTTTCTTAATTTTACATTTAAAAAGCCACTGTTTCTTTTAGATAATCAAAAAAACGTCAAAGAGCGTGAAAGGCGGTCATACAAGGACTGATATGTTCTGCATCTAATCAATCCTTTTTGACGGGTCAATGACTGCGGTCGAACCATCACAATAACTCTATAAATCGCGAGACAGTTTCCGCGAAACGGAAGTCATAATGTTGTCGTTTATTACTCGCGTAAAGAGTTGCCTTCCGCTGCAACGGAAATTAGCCAATTCACGAGCCATAGGAATGCTTTGATCTGTCTAGTCTACTTTCCCCGAAGAATTATATTGTAATTTTCGTCCGAAAATTCGGCCAGAAGATTGTCAATCCTTCAAACGAAAACTGCGACGAAGAAACGTTGAGCTTACAATTATTTCGAGCGCTCCAATAACGGAACGGCGAGTGTACATATTTATTTCGAGCGACTGGAAAAATTGGCTGTGAACGTCCGAACGAGATTTACAAGCGAAACATACATAGTAGCTTCTCCCGTTTAAAACGCGAACTTTACGACCGCACGGTCGAATTGCAGCGGCGTTGTAAACAACAAGCGAAATTTTCAGTGGGAACGAATGTTCCGTTGAAAAAGCAAGGTTTGCGATCGGGGAATAGATGATATAAATACACTGCGACCATTCACTGACGTTTCTGCGGAAGTCGATAAATCTGCAGTAAACTATAGTGTCTTTCCTTTTTTAATTGGTGATGCGATCGGAAATAATCTGTTAAACGCTGAGAATTAGATTACCACATGAAACCGCTACGCATTAGATTACTGCGTTGTACCGCCTGCACTTTAGATTGCCACGCGCTGTATCGCCACGTGTGAGATTCCCACGCATTGTATCGTCATACACTAAATCACCACGTGTTGTGTCGTCACGCGTTAGATCGTCAAGCGTAAGATCACCACAAGTTGTGTCGCCATGCGTTAGATCACTACGCATTGTATTGCTACGTGTTAGATCGCTATGCGTTATATTGCCACGCGTTAGATCTCTATGCGTTGTATTGCCACGCGTTAGATCTCTATGCGTTGTATTGCCACGCGTTAGATTACTATGCGTTGTATTGCTACGCGTTAGATCACTATGCGTTGTATTGCCACGCGTTAGATCTCTATGCGTTGTATTGCCACACATTAGATCACTATGCGTTGTATTGCCACGCGTTAGATCTCTATGCGTTGTATTGCCACGCGTTAGATCTCTATGCGTTGTATTGCCACACATTAGATCACTATGCGTTGTATTGCCACGCGTTAGATCTCTATGCGTTGTATTGCCACGCGTTAGATCTCTATGCGTTGTATTGCCAGGCGTTAGATCTCTATGCGTTGTATTGCCACGTGTTAGATCACTATCCGTTGTATTGCCACGCGTTAGATCACTATGCGTTGTATTGCCACGCGTTATAAAGTCACCACGTGATAATATACTTAGGAGTATGCCACTCATTCGTGTAAAAGATTAACATTACCTCAGACCCATGGTCAACTCCAAATTTATCAAATATTTTCACGTGAAACGACACAGTGGACAACTCGCGAAAGATTCAAAATACTGAATGAAACAGAATGCGATCCGTTCGAGAGAATTCTGGCAGATTTATCGATTTCGAGCAATGTTTCCTCTTCACGAAAGGGGAATCGATCTGAGTCACTGTCTCGGTCACGACCTTTCGCTCGGTGACTAATTTCTTGGCTGATCTTATGCTAAATCGCAGCAGATACGCGTAAGCAACACAAGATAGAAACAATCGGTGTGAAGGCGGTTTTCATTGTTCCGTCCAGTCATGCACGATGCCGTCATACTCGTCAGACTTAAGTTGGCGAAACGCGAAGGAGGAACAAAGCTGGTGTCTTCGTCAGCACAAGCAAATGTTTATCTACTTCATCCTAATCTGTTTGACAGCTTTTTGAATACTAATTGGTAACATCTTTTTGTTTGCAAAAAGCGATGAGTCATGTGTTGCATTTGGATAAACTGTACGAGACGCATATGGTGTGTCATGAACTGCATTTATACTATTCATATTCGGCATTGAACATGTACGGTATATTATGGATTATTCTATGAAAGCATGTTACATCATAGACATAGAGTACATATCCGCAATATGTCATGAACTGTACTAACTATAAGACATAATGCGTGTATGTACAGTCAATTGTTATTAACTATAAGATCTTTATGTAGTCAATTCTTATGTAGATGATGTAGAACACACCTGTTACGTCGCAGACTGTGTCGTATGAATAATATAAGACGCACACGGTACGTCACACAGTGACTATATGATACAGAACACATTATATTGCAAACTGTATCCGACAAGTACAATACAATGTGTCGAAAGTTTCGAAACACGTTAATACCAATAGAAACGTGCTAAAAACACGTCAGTAAAATATGTCATAAGACATATTAACGATAACCTAGCGTTAATTATTGCCCCGTTACGCAAACATCATTACGATGATAAGAGAAATAATGACATGCCAACTGCGGGCATAGAAGTACATTGTTTAACTACTCCTTTTCGACCAGAATCATTAACTCCGCCGTTCAAGCCTCCTCCTGAAGTTAAAAATCTGCGTGTCGATCCTTTTACTCGCGATAGAGTATCGCGTTTCTAGAAACCGCATCTTCGACGGATACGAGTCGATTTTCTCTTATCTTCGACACGCAATTCGATCGGCTACACTTTCTAACGCGTTTACGCGTAAACGGGCGGTTATTGTTCGCGTATTTCATCGCGAGAAACGAGGTCGCATTCGTTCATCGACGACCGCGTCGCGTCATCTTCTGATGACTCAAAGGAAAAAGGGCCTTCGAGAGGCTGTTGGTCCCCTCACCTTCGCGAGGATCGCCATGAAAAATCGCTTTACTCTTCGGAGAAAGGTCGATTGCTGTCTGACGCATTTACCAAAAATATTACAGTTGCGCACAACATTCTTGGTCTCAATTCGATAATACACATTACTTATATTTTAACGTACATCATTCTATGTATCTCTCTCATGTATCAAATTCTGGTGGATTAAAGAACGTCGTGTGTAGACAAAATTATAAACTGCTATAATTTAACAAACTAAATGTAACAACGATATTACTCGAAACGTGTCTTTTATGGGAAATAAGAGTTCTAAAATTACCGATGATAAGCCTATACCGGTCTAAAAGTATCGAACGTTCAAGTAACCATTCAATTTAGAAACACTCGAGGGCATACACTTTCGAGAAACGTTGCCGTGGCTTACACCTCTATTTACGGTAACCAGACAGAGTTTTTATTTCCGATGAAAACGGCCGGGTTGGAAGGTCGAGGAGACTCAAACCCGTCGCCAGAACATGAAAGTGGTAAAATTATCATCCACGGATATAACTTAACCGACGTGACGTGCGTTATTGCCGGACGAAGGCGAACTCTAGAAAACGGAGGAATCGGCGATGATTTCACACGATCCAGTGAAAACCCGTCTTTCCTCTATGGGGAACCGACAAAAGGCTAACCGGTTTCCGGAAATGGGTAATTTCTTTATTATACTCATCAGTGCGTCTGATCTTTTTTATAGGTACGCGAGAGCCACCAGTGCTCGAGAATTAAAGGACTGAGGTCGTATCTTTACATATCTTTTATTTCAATACAATATGTTTCGGTCGCGCTCTTATTATAAATGGTAACCAACCATTTTGCATTAGGTATATCAACGAAATGTTTCGTTAAGCTTTAAATTGATATACCTGGTATTTTATGTCACAAAATCGTGTCAGACCTTTTACATTATTTGGCAACAACATCAACATAAAATCCTTCCCTCAAATCATGTCTAATTAATCGTTGTGATGTAACCATTAGATCATCGATATTGATCAAGCAACCTTCTCCAAACGAAAGGTGCTTAATGGTACACTATATGCAAATGCAGTCGCAATTTCATTTTGCATTCGCGACGGCGCGTGGCACGTTTTCGACCGACACCGTATGAACTTCCGGTTGCGTCCATTACCGGACTTGCAGCGCATGGTAAACGGTGTTCTCCTTATCTTAGCGATTAAAGGATGGCACGAGTCCCGCATCGTGGCTCGCGCGACATTTCCGGTCGTTGTTCCTTTTCCTTTCTTCGCAAGGATACGGTTAACCATTCGAACACGCATGCGCACTTCAAACGAAATCGTTTTACGACTTTCACGCTCGAGGAACAATCGGCGGGATCAGAAACGGTAAAAGTTACCGGGTCGTGGTCGCGCGAGTCGCTTAATTGCGAACATCTCCAATTAGACGGTTTAATTAACGCTCCACCCTTTTAATTTCAGTATGATCGATCGCGAATCGTGTTGAACGAGGCAGTCAAGCGTTGTGTGCCGTTGCGTTTGAACGAGCCAAACACGCGATATCGCGTTAAGCGTCGAAGTAAATACTGTATGAGGCAGTACGAGAGGGGAAAAGTAGTCAAGTGGAAGGTTTTAGGTGATGCGTGAATGTTGTAAGGTTGAATGGCTGGGAGCTCTGTTTTAACGAGGTTCACATGTTACAGGTTCTATCGAATGGAGATTAGTTTCTCTGGGCTATCAAAGAGAAACGACTGACTTTCTTTTTGCAGAGATGAAGATACAGGCTTCTGTTATCCATTACCGGCGTTTTTCCACGATTCGTCATACGATATGTTTCAGCCTGTTTCGCCAGCGTAACGAGACGTTGGTATTCTTAATGAACACCCAGTGTGTAACGTGTAACTCGTATCCGTCTTTACAGTTTGTAACTCAAGTCGTTGACTTCTTGCCATTCGACGTGTTAAAATCAAGATCCTTGCTCGTTCACGGCCACGTTGAATAACATACCACTACATCGTTTCGCTCAATTAATTCCTGACTCCTGCGACTCGTTCGGAAACATACAAATTCGTATAGGCGCATAGAACTACTGTTCGCAAGGACGTGTGTTAACAAACGTTGCAAGTTTTCTTTGAATATTTCCACGTTGAAGAAGTTCCACCGGACAAAATGATGCTGTCAGACTGATCATAAATACTGCGTTAACTCGACTTTCCACGCACGATTATTCGCACCTTAGCTTTTGAAGAGGCGCCAAATCATCAATTCATGCGTCTGAGCCGGCCATGATCCCTTCGGTGAAACCCAGTTATTCATTCCTATAATAAAATGTCATATTCATGCGGCACAAGTGACGCAACGATAACAATGAGCGACTTTCATTCCCTACGGATTCATCGACCATGACAGACAGTCCCATACGATCCTCTATACTTATCGAAATAAAGAACATTTATGCGAAAGCTTTCTAATACTAGCTTTGGAGTGTACTCATGAAGAACTCTCCAATGACCGCTTCGAACGTGGTCGAGGCTCCCGGTGTTTTTCCTACGACGCATCGCGTACGAAAGCCACATCGAAAATAGATATCTGCTTATTTCGGTGGATCGTCATCCCCTCGCTACGTTCTTTTTTCCCTTTTCTTTTTATTGTCTTCGAACCGTCCACCGCACCGTTTCGTTCGCGTCATGCACCAGACTTTGGTTTATTATTACACGCAGTTATTCTCACGTACCCTGTACATCATATGCGTTTATTCTCTGTCCTCGTCCTCGCGATGCTTATTAAGGCTCGCGACAGAGCACCTTGAAAGCCCTGAACTTCAGCGCCGAAGCTGACTGACTCAAGGTCGGCCTGAATCAGAACCGGC
The DNA here is from genome assembly GCF_050947335.1 of Megachile rotundata. Taxonomy (NCBI): domain Eukaryota; kingdom Metazoa; phylum Arthropoda; class Insecta; order Hymenoptera; family Megachilidae; genus Megachile; species Megachile rotundata. Next base: position 9,004,301 of record NC_134986.1, read on the forward strand.
CAACCGGTTTTTCGGAGAAGATTCGGAGAAGAACGTACGATTACGCCTCCGCGGGTCTCGAGCTGAACTTTAAATCTGGTTACCTGGCTCAGCTCCATCGACCGTCGGTCGTTGTAAATTAAATCGCCACTTTAGTTGGCTAGCTAGTCGGTTCTTTGCCCCTTTGTTTCATGTTCGTTAGGTTCAATGCGTTGACCGTCATCATGGAAGTCATTGAGTCATCGATAATCGGCGCTATGAGTTTAATACGCTGTGAAATGTGGGCCGTAGTTATTCTCTGCATGAATGAAATAAGTAAAAGTAATATCATTGATAATATTTAATATTAATTATAGCAATCAAAATCACTTACAACATTATTAATAACGATAGTACTTAATAGTAACGTCAAGTGGAAAATGGAGAACTCAAATTCTTCGCTCTTGTTCACGTTGTCAACTTTTAATGCGGGTCCCGGTAAAACTGGTTACAAGGGAAAAAATGGAAAGTGGACCGACAGATAACGAAAAGTGGCTTGAAAAATGCTGAACGTTCGGTAACACCGGTTACACGTTGCGGGTGATTAAAAATGATTTTAAGAAAACTCGTTGTTACGTAATTTTAATATCGTGTTAGGTTCCATCGACCTTATGTGCGAGTCGCGATATTCGCGACCCACGAAATATCGTCAGAGCTTTCGAGAAGTCGCGTGAATCATATTGAAACTTTGAATTCAGTTACTACATACAGGTGCGCGATTAATAGCCGATGAAACTATAAACGTAAGCCGTCTCCGAGGATTTGTACAGAAAATATCCGATGGCCTTTGAGTCAGCTGAACGTAGAATGACTGGAATGCGCTAAAATCGTAGTTCTTCAATGTCATCATCGACAGGTTCCATTTGTCAAGTTACCATAAAACGTGGAAACATCTGTTAATAATGCAGTTATTCATAATTTGCTTGTAATTGATTTTCCATCATTGTCAAATGTGAGAATGAGATTACCTTTATTTAAGATCAGTGTATTTCAATGTATAATATAAACATAAAGCTAATCAAAATAATCCTATCAATGTTATAAGATTAGTAAGATATATGTTACTGTTAACAAAGTAATTTGTGTAGTTTTGAAGTCATTGGTGTCATCATTGATAATCCATTTTATCTATTTTTCCTTGTTTACCAAGTAACTCAACACCAACTCACATTCAATATGACATTCCAATGTCGAAATTAACACTGAAACGTTAAAGTAAATATTGTAAGGTATCGTTATATATAGCGATAATTACTTTTCTTCTCAAATGAAATTTTATACTTATTTCCATCTTCCATGAGTCAGACGTCCAACTTTTACCAAATAAACGACACTTTAACTGAATAAGCGACGAGTAGACACACGTTTGACTCAGAAATAAACCTGTCACACATCAAACGTTAGCCAACCAAACCGCTAAACCTATTAAACCAAGAGAATCCCCATGTCTCCATATTTAAATAGGTTTGAAGTATAAAGAAACGTGAAAAAAACGAAAATGTCTCCAACGCTTAAGTTCTATAGGTTATACATCTCAGGTTGTATCAAAGAAAATAGCATAACCAAATATGACTAATAGATCTGGCTAAGTCTCGTATATCGCCCTCGTAAAAAAGGGAACAACATAATCTCTACCGTGACTCATCGTCTTTAATTGTCTTATCTTGCCTGCACTGACCGGTGACCAGGGTATAGGAACACATTTCAAAAGAGCAAAACAATCTGTTCGCAGCGAGACTGGTTCCTCTTTCTGTCTGCTTGATTTTCCAAAGCGATAAGTCGAGATGAAAACGAGCCAGTCTGTTCCCCTACAACATTCCCGCTAATTACCTATGAAAGTCTATTTGTAATTTCAAATACCACGCAACAAGGTTTTACTAATAAAAGTTACATCTTGTACTTCTTCTTTGCTTACTACCTGTTCTGCCCGGTTACGAGTGTTTCGAGGTCAAGATTCTTTGGTTAAACAATGACCTACAATCGCCGTCCCTTATGTTGCTTTAAATATGGCTGAAAACCGTGGAATACAGGTTCCACATTAGAGAATGAACGCTACCCAAGTGAGGAACAATGCGTCGTTTTTCCTCCTGTTTCTTCCTCTGCTATTTCTTAGTAAGACAGTTCACTGACATCATTCCTGGAAATGCGACGATATCCTGAAATCTTTTACGCGAAATTTCCCTGAGAGTTCAATATTTACTTGATCGAAAGTGGCCGACGATTTTTAGAAATCAACCGATGGTTTGTAATTTTCTACTTTATTGAGTTACCTAATGAGCAAATGTGATGTATTCCTTTAACCTGTCATCAGTATTCAATTGACAATTCTTTTATTTTTTTCATTATAAAATAAAACTTCGTGTCATGAACGTTTATATATATAACGTTATTTTTACGTAATGTAATAAATTACGTTACTTTTCAGTTCTATGGAAAGTCGAACATGTCAAAATAACTTGGGTATCGATAACAATCGATCAATGAAGAAATTCGACTTGACGATATTGGATAAGTATTATCTCGGTGGGTATAATAGTGACGTCACCATCGATTGTAAAGAGTACAAAGTGTTATGTATCGATACCCGATCATACCGACTGATACATACTGGCAGATTATCGAACAATATAACCTTACACTTTGACTGTCATGGCGGTTACCGGTGCACAGTGGTCTGAATTTTGTATATTCATATAATCAGGAAAAAAGGAGAAAACACAAGCTTAATTAGCATTAATACTACATTCACAATATAAGGAAATGAAGTAAAAGTTCAAATTTGAAAATTAATCCTCAGTAAGTGGTGTTTTAATATCTGTTATCAATGTGCCTGTTAACTTATTAAACCGCCATTCCTTTTCCGTTTCCTGTTCTTATCTGTTCCAAAAATTCTGCGATATTTTTCAGGTATCACGTATACTTATAACGTACGGTTTTACGATTAAGACGAAACGTTTGAATAAAAGATAAGCGACTGATAGAGAGAATATCATAAATTATCATTTCTAAGGCCATTTTCGAGCGTTCATGAAATCGAACATTGTGTAACTTGCATTTCATGTGTTTTTAATTTTTTTTTATCTAACTCTTATGTTTCGTATAGAACATTTACTGAAAGTATAACATGGTAATTTAAAACTAACCTTGGCTGACCAATGACATCTTTATCAAAGCAGTTAAACCGTTAACCATACGTCGAAGTGGACAACGATTCAGCGAGTTCTCTGAACGTCACCTTAATAAATTCGCTTGACCCTTTTACCGAACTTCGGCTTGCACGTGGTCAATTATAGTTGGCTACGAATCCACTTCTAAATATATTTATATATCAATGGATATACATTTCGAATTTGAAAACGAAGGCGAAGAAAATTACGCGCCAATTTTGCACTCTTATAATTTTGTAGTAAACAACAAAATTACTTTAGGTATTTCCAAAGTACGAATATTAAATTTCTAAACGTCATTCTGTATTAGTATAGCTAATGTGTTTATTTTGCAATCGAAATTGCAACATAATTTTTTTACTAATGTTGCAGGCAAGGATTATAAAATTATACGTAAAAACCGGAGTTTGGAAAAAAGATGTTTTCATCACAATGTTGCAGACCACCTCGTGGTGCATCTGCAGCAATCCGGTGCATCATCTAATAAAAGCACGAGATGTTTGCGATTTCGTTTCAGTACCTCACGTTCCAGATGTCAATGACATAAAACACAGCTTGCACGCCTCCCGCAGTTCTGTGTATTTTCAACAAGTTTCACCTAAACAAAAACTGTACGGTATCGAGGAACTTTGCGTTACTTCAATCTTCATTTATCCATCAAAGGTGCAATTAACGCGTCTATTAATAATGAATGTTTTCTATTTAGACAAAAAGTTGCGAATATATATACAGTTAACACGAGAATAAGTACTTGTACATTTCTTGCACCTGCTTGGGCTCATATGACAATTTAAATAACTCAAAAATCTTGAAAGAAAATTAAAGAAATTGAACTTACGTTTCAGCTGTTCACTCTGTCGATCACGAGAATGTCACACGGCGCATAGAACTCGTCACATCACAGTACAATCACAAACGTCTAACAGCAGAACAAAGACAACGTCTTATTTCGAAACTGCAGTTTGCATTAAAACGAGTCCTCGTTATATACTTTTACTTTTATTTATCTCCGAGCTGAGCCTTGTCCACGAGGCCCGACTATTGGTTTGTACACCTGGATGACACCTGGAAAACTCGTTCCGTCGAAGGAAGCTACCGATCTCTCGGGGTGCCTTTTGTGCTTCGTCTTGAACTTATGTGGTTTTGTGTGCACACGCCACGGTGTAACACACGAAACTGCCGGCTCAAAGGAACTCTCTGTGCCGTAGAAAGAAGGTGGTGGAAGAAGAGAGTAAGGCATTCGTGAGCACAACAAAGAAGGAGAATAACCCATTCCCTCTGTGTGTGCATGTACGTGCATGCACGTGTGTATGTATCAGCGCACGAGTGGCGGTGCATAGGCGTGAATGCACTGGAGGTTACTTTTTTGGAAGGATTTCGAAATCGTTAGGAAATAGAAGGTGCCTACATAGCTGTCCGATTTGTCTAATCTAGAGGGCATCAGAGTAGCAGTTTTGGGCCTGTTTCGAAAGCGTGGCGAAATTAGAGACACCTCGAAACGCGTTGCGGGACTGTTTGTATGTCAAGCGCGTTCGAGGTTATGTATATGGCTGAGCATGATCACTAATTTTTATAACAGAAATCCGTGCTTTTAAAGACGTTTCGAAATCTTGAAGATATCGATGAAATTTTTACATGATAACATTTTGTAACAGCACTTTATATTTGCAGAAAAGCAGAAAACAAAGTAAAGTTTCACTTATGATGAAAGATATATTTTTCTTATACCGTGGGCTCGCTATATGGCCCTTATCAGGAAAAAATTAAGTGAATCATATCATCAATAGTGTGACGTGTGAATTCTAAATTTCTAAGTTCCACAATTTGAAAGTTTCAAAGTTTATAAGATTTGAGCTTGAGAAAATTCCTATTCATCCATTTTGAATGTGAGAATTTCTAAATTTGAAAGTTTGGAATTTCAGATGTGCATGGAATTTAAATTCCATAATTAAAGGACTAAGAACTTGGCATGAATCTCCGTGAGCTAGACGTTTTTCGTAATTGGTTTAAATTACTGCTCACGCGAGCTCAGTTTAAATCGTTGATCTATATCTACTATCGCGGTGAATAAAAACCGCCATAAACGTCGCCTAGTACACAAAGGAAGCATTTCACGGAGTAATCTGGATGAATGGAAAGGCGGCGTGCAAGCAAGCATTTCCTTTCAGCGAATAAAACGTTACTCCCTAACGACCTAAGTGCACTTCCTGCATAATTGAGTGCACTCAACTTTGTTGCACTTCCGCGAATTCGTTTAACCAGTTCAGTGGAGCCAAGCAAATGATTAGTTAGGCTGAGGCCGATCGACCAGTATCGATTGCAAAAAACTTGCAAGCAAACAAAAAAGTATAAACATTGGATTATTTATTGAGTTTGCGAATGCGGACATGTAATAACTGCGAAGAGTAATCATACGCGGAAAAGTGCGCGTATTCGTAGTAATTACGAAGCTTGGCTATTTTAAGTACAACGTCTCGTGTAGGTGTCAAATTACAATTAAACGAGATCAAGTGCAGGAAAGGTGCGAGGTTCTGCTAGCCCCTTCCGTGACTATAGTCTGCTGCGATGATCGGTCGGCAAACTGCAACTTTACATTAGGAAGCCAAAATGTGCATCGCCCTTTCATGCCATAATTTACTTATAGTCCATTCTTCCGCGTGCAATGCACACATAGGCACACGGAAGTATCCGCTCACAAGAGAATCTATTACACGCTTCAGTATTGGAGAGTTGTTGCGCATACACAGTCATTATACACTTGGTTCATTTAGCAATCAGTAAGATGAGTAAAATATTGTATTTTGTGCTGATTACAGGGAAGCAACGTGCTAGATTTTTTTAGAGAAAATAACAATGTAATGGAAGACGTTCTTCCTAGGTAACTCTATAGAACTTTAAGATTTCCCTAGAATCTTCGTAGGCTCCGAGAGAATCAAAGAACCGTGATTGTACCGTGATTAGATTTTGCAGCAATTATATATTCATAAAAAAATACGCGACACGAGCCCTCGTTGAACCGGTATTTTAAGGCTGCACGCGTGCAGGTATCGTCTGTACGCGGCTTAATGTCAGCCAAGCGAGTTGGCACGAAATACGATAAATGCCACTTTCGGCCTGGAATAACCTATAGCCCTCGGGTACTCTCTACTTTATGATGATAACTCTGTAGGATTCGATGATAAATCCTCCTATTTTTTTAGTTTAAACCTTTCTTGCATTTAATACTGTAGAATCGTTAGAAATTTCTTCATTGCAGTAAATTATTATTTAATCTTCTGTAACGTTGAAATTGCAGAAGAAAGGAGATTTCGGTACCGAGTTACCTCTTGCCTTGCTTATACCATGAAGTCAACAGGTAACTTCCTGATTTCTTTAAACTCCAAGCGACTCCGGAGCCTCAAGGTACGCGGGCAAAAAGAACTTCCGAGGTACTTGACTTTCCATCATTAATCACGCGACAAACTTGACCAACAGGAATTCGATAATGAGATGAAACTGTTTAATATGTCCGTTTGTACATCTTTGGTTCATTCAACTCTTTTACAGCCTTGATACTGCAGATTATTCTGCAGTTGTGCTTTTAACAATGAGTATAAATCTAAATTTCTAGTGTAATTAAAGATAACATCACACTATGCTTCAAACGTATATTCTTTTCTATTTCAGGTACTTTTTCAGGATTAGTTGATTGAACTATTATATTACATGTGAAATGAAAATATTTTAATTACAAGTAGCAGAGAGTTGTGATGCATGTGCATCAAACTAAACCCTACTGATGAATCTTTAACTTTGCAACTTCACCATCCCTATGCTCCAAATTCCAGTGATGATGAAGTAAAAATACATTGTACCCTAAGAACTATTCAGCGTTTCAAAACATATGTATGACTCACATCACGGTTCATCGTTCCAGTGTTCCTGTTCTAACCCATCTAAATGCAAAGAACAAACCAATTGTCATTATTCTACGTGTGTTCCGTCCAGTGTTACGATAACTACCGCTATCGTAGTTTCGTAACCGTTAGCCAGACAACGTCGGAGACACGACTGCCGATGATCGACGTGTCCACCACGGTAGTATTCCTCCAATTAAAACCACGAAGCAAAACAGATGTTTTCAAACGTTTTCATCTTCCCGTTCAAGGTTCTGGAGACGACAAAAGTTCGAGTTAAGAGGCCATGGATCAATCTCGTGGATGCAAAAATACCATCAGCGTCCGCAGCCAGAGGGTTGCAGCAACTTTTTCGAGCATTTCCTACAGTGAAGAAGCTGTGGATAGAAAACGAACCGCAATAAAGTTTACAACGTGGCCCCGTGTATTTATAGCTGGTCATTTCCACGGGGATCCTCTCGTAATTTCCGAGCCGAACGACTCCGTGTCCGAACAACGCTGCAACGGAAACTCGCAATTAGGGAGGCAGATATTCTTGCAGATTTCTGTAACATGCCATAATGAACGCTCGATATCTCGCAGAGTTCCTGAAAGCATAGAAAATTGCGGAATATTTTATCGTCCATATTTCATGATCCGCCTATTCCTCAAGGTCCTCCAGACAAATGTGAACCACCCTTGGTTGATCGAATGCGTTTTAATAATTGAACGACTTACATAGTTTCATATCTAACCTAGGCCTCCAACGTCTATTTTCACCCAACTATTTGCATGATAGTTCAAGTTGAAGCTGCTGTGTCCATTGATCAACCGAGCGATCGTATACCTCAACGCGACGTGTCAAGTTCAAACTGACGTAATGTCGAACCCACGTGGACGATGACCGAGACATGCCAGACGAAAGAAACGCGATCGAACATACGACGTGTCTGAATATACATAACAGTTTAGACATCGGTTTCGATCGGTGCTGGAACGTGTACTATAGGAAAAACCACCACCCAACAGCGAAGCAACCCTTGCGATATGTCAGTCGCGTGCCGTCTGTAGTTGCTGTTGCACGAGTTTCCGTTATCTGTCGCGGTTCGCGTTAGCATAACGTCGTTGACTGGAAGTTTAAAGAGGGTTCGATGGGATAGCAAATGATTTATTGGAACCATTTGCAGAAGTACGGGTGACGGGAGATTTTTGAATCATCTATGAAAATTCGAATGTAAGTGGGATTCATCGGGTAAGGTTTTGAGATGTGTAAAGACTTTCATGTGGTCATCGACAGGGTTGTAGGCGAGGAAAATTCTTGGAAGTGGCAATATTGCTACACATGACGACATAACGCGTGACGGTGTAACACGTAGCGATCTAGCGCGTGGTTTTATAAATTATTCGCATTAGAAATTTTCTGAATACAAATTCTGTGTACTTAAATTACTAAAATATATTGTAAACAGTATTTCAGTTCAACATTGTAATATAGCAGCGTTAAACCTCGCAGTTATCAAAATGTATCTGCTATTAGGGTTATAGTAGACGTAATATTCTAATTATAACTTTCTGTTATGCGCAACAAAATGACATAAACATTAATGGCAATTTTATTCTCGCGATTAAAGTAGATGTAACGCGACTTAGTTCCTTTATTTTCTTTCTAATAATTTCTCTGTTTGTAAAAAGAGCGTCAGTAGAAAGCAAAATCGTCTAATTAACAACGTAATACGCCACAACAGAGTTGTTTTATTTGTTCAGAAACTATTTTGCTCGCTCATTAATTTCGAACATTATCATCGGCCCAGAAAAACCGTCTTGATATTTGACCGAACGTTCTACGAAGCGGACAACGATTCTATTTGCCAATCTGATTAACTTTCACTTTCAGCGTCTTAACTACCGCGTTTACGTTAATTCTCGTAAAAACGAAAGGTGTAAAACGAACGAACCGAAACGAAGTCGCGGAACAACTGTCTTACGTGTATTTCTACATTTCTTTCAACTTTTTGACGCGAATCGTGTAAAAACCGGAACGGAGGAAGCTTGCCGAAACATTTCTCGACTTGAACTGCCAAAAAAATCCACATACTTTGTATAATCTGAAACTGGTAGAATTTCGAATTTATTAATTCGTTTTACTGTAATTACACCGAGTAATTTAGATCATTTAAATACTTAAAGCGTTTAAGTGAAATAAATTCGAAATGCTAAGAATACTCGAATTACCTGATTGGATCTGAATATTCATGATTCGTTCATAGATGACGAATGTTTCAGAATTTCTAATCGAATCGCAACCATTCAGTGAATAAAACTTTCGCTTCGGTTGCAACAACTAGTAATTATCATTCCATATATAACGCAGCTAATTAACTGATCTAGTGGTGTATACATTTTTGCCAGTTAGCTTTCGCTATTGTGAATCGAAGAAAATGAACCATTTCACTTCTCGATCCTCCATCACGGACAGCTTCGATTGTCCGCGATGATTTGGTATGTTTCGTGTGAATGACACCGATCGCACAATTGAAAATCAGCGAAACCTTGTTATATTCGAGCCTTATACATGATTTATGATTTTCAATTTCTATTATCGTAATTGATATTACATTCAAGACGAACTGAATAGCAACTCTTTGGGTCACGTAATCGAGGATCAGAAACATTTTACGAATGATTTATGATGTTTATCCACTTCGAGTGAGTGGATCAGAAACAATTGAAGATCAGTGAAACCCTGTTGCATTCCAACTGATCTATAAATTAATTTCTCTTGAAATGTTATTTTGGTTTCTATCGCAATATTATGTACATTGAAAGTACGTAGATATTTTATTTATTCATTTTCTTGTATTAAGAAGGATGTTGTACAAATATATTTGTTTGAAGGTGGACGAATGGTGCTAGTGAAAAATCCGTCGCCTTCTCGAGGCGAGAGTCCCCAGAAAGAGAATGCGAAGAAGGATAAAAGAAAGAGTCGCATGTCTCGTGGCAATAGTCCAGGAGACCAAACTACGTCCAGAGGAAATAGTCCAGGAAAGAATAATTCCATTGCCAAGAGAGTCCAGACAAAGAGTAGTTTACTCGGATCACGTGGAAGCGAGTAAGTGGTCTACGATTAACCTTTCTACTCGTTATCGAGGTAAAATTTCACGACAGATTTAATCCAAACCGTGAAAGGAAGGTTTTGCGAATGAAACATATCGTTAATTTTATGAAACACAACCATGTTTCTTCTCTAATCAGTTCGTCAGAGCTCGTTGAATAGTTTAGAAACTTTTAATGAATATTACGAATGGTGAAAGCTACCATATTTTTATTTTTATGGTCTTTTAAATAATTAAGTGCGAACTTATCTAGCAAAACACTTAAATTAGTGTAGTGTTAATGAACCTTTACTGATCTAAAGATAAAACAGCTTGTAACAAAATATCACAAACCTTAATTGCTTTCCTCTTATTAATCTTCAGGTAATCTCTTCATTATTCAAGTTCACAAATTAAGTGAACAAGTTCATTTGATTAACAAATAAAAAATAATAATTTCTGTATTTTTTTATCGAGAATCAATTCTCAGTACAACGATAAAAACCACAGATAATGGAAGCCAATACAGTTCGGTAGAAAACGAGTCTTATCGTCCTCAATCTCGACGATAAAGTCGTTTCAACATGTTCCTGATATTCGTGCCGAGAATCAATACGAATGGAATGATTAAGAAAAATTGTTTTCGAAAGAAGATGTACGTAAATTACGCGACTAAAAGCTATCAACAGCCATGAGCAACGGGAACAAAAACAGAGAAGAATATTGAGCGATGGAAAAGTACCACGCAAAATTATCGTGTACGATGCTTCAAGATCTCGCGAACACTGGACAATTAAATCGAGCTTTTTTCTTTCGAAAATTAGTATCCACAAAAATTATTATTATTTCCATAATTATTGTGTGGGAAGATCGTATGACTACGCGTTGCATTTTCTGTGCGTTAGATACGTAGTGTATTTGATACGTATTGCCTTTATTTTAAGTTGTATGAGTTGTATTTACTTTAGTCCCATGTTGTATTTACGAGTTGTACTTGTCATAGATTACATCACATTTTACTATTCTACTTATAATTATGACATCAATTTTTGAAAAATAATGATATAGGATCCCTAAAGGTAGATACTTCAAAAATATAAAAAATTAAATATTTATACTGTACACGAAATATAATTTGTCGAATAGGTTCGAAGGACAAAAAGGACAACCAAGTTTATTACGAAGAGGATCTGAAAAGGAGAATTAACGAGTATTCGTTGAAAAATGTCCGAAGATCCAGGTCACTAGATAACTAATGGTGACGCGTTGAAGGATTCTCCAATTTGTCGTCCAATTCAATTTTCCGGGGGGTGGTTGTGTATATTCACCCTCATGTAGACATATTGATAGACACATAGCCGCAATTGCGACATATTTCGATGTCGTATATCGATTGCGGGACCTTGCTTGCTTGTGTATTTCTGTCGGTCAATATCGCGACGATCGGCAAAACGTGTCTATGTAAAGAGATCTCAACCCTCGGACACGTGAAATACATATTTTTCTCTTGCGTTGAACGCGTTGGATATCTTTATGGTTGGAAATGAAAAATGGAGGAAAACCTTCTCTATTTTTACTTCTATGATTTATGAATTTGAACTTATGTTCTCGCAATAGTCAGTTGTCGTATTTATAAAACACTCAAATTTTCATTTATGTTAGAAAATCGAAGTTAAAAATTGTCGAAAGCGTAAGAATGTTATATTTATAACAAATTTTCTTATTGTAAACCTTAGGGTTCTTTCGCGTACAATTGCAATTTTTAAAAGCTTATCAAGAACCCGATAGTTCACATACGCTCTTTATCATGCTTTTAACATAATTATAATTTCCGTTCGCGAACACGTTATAAGTTCGCGATATTGGATAACGTGGTCGAAACAACTCTCACCCATTTTCGCTTCAAATTATCTTAGTAGGTAGTTTAGAAATGATGTACTTCTTACTCTACTTTATACTATACTTTTATAAGTACCTACGTACTTATATCAAGACTAGTTTCACACTTTCGATTAATCATTATCATATTGAATATCTATCTCTTGCACTGAATATTCAGTCGAAAACAATAGGGTAATAATTAGAACGAACTTAATTAGTGGAGTATAACGATTTAACGAGGCACAATGTGTTTTATGCATAAGAAACGAGCAACAGTCGAAAAGTATCGTTCCTTTGAGAACTAACGATCCGGCAATAAAAGTCTGCTGAATAATTGACAGAGGTCGCAACGATTTTTCAGTTGCACGATAAGGCCCGGTTAGAGCGAAAAACGAAATCATAAACGAGGTTGGTTGGTCAATCACGCGATTTTTCTTCGATGTTTGGCCCGATTGATTGAACCTTCTTAATTATTTAGACGCCATGATAGCGGGATAGTCGTGTAGCTTGGCTCGCTATTATTCCTGTTGAAACATTCGATCATGACAGTAGACGATGCTGCATTTGTACAAAAAACTGTTAGTCTTCTCTTGATCTTTCTTAACACCTCGACAAAAATCTTTGGCAATCACATTTAAGATAGAATAGGACTAGTGATGGATTAATTATCAGTACACCTAATATGTACAAAAATTTAAAAGTAATCGTATTTTAGAAAGTTACAGGAGATTTTTCGTGAAATATAGAATTGTTACAGTGTTTGAAACATCATAATTTGTTTCTGTATTGTCCTTTCAGAACTGGTAGCATCGAAAGGTTGGTGGACGGTGACAAAAGGGTAATCGCTACGAAACATTTACTTCCAGAAAACAACATCAATGTGGTGGTCAGGTAACGTACATCATTTTGATACATTTATAATAATTAGTCTCAAACTTTGCCTTTTGTGAGACCTAAACAAAAAATATAGTCTCGAAATACAAAAGAAAATAGTTTCCGTGAAGTTTCGGTAAAACGTAATCACTGAAATTGTGGTTGAACGATCGATTAAGAGTAATTCGTCGGTTCCAGGGTTCGTCCGCTTAGCAACAAGGAAATTAAAGTCGGCGAAGATATGGCGGTGCAATTTCCTGGAGATGGACAGATATACGTAAGCCAATTGCGATAATTCCAAACTTCTGCACTGTTCGTCTTTTTATTTGATTAAATATTTGTGAATTATTTCGTACAGTGCGAAGGATCACCGAACAGCGGGGACAAGAAGGGCAAATTATTTTCGTACAACGTGGTGTTCGAGCCCACGGCCACTCAGGAAGATATATTGCAATTTTCTGGTGTGAAGAAGTTGATTGAAATGGCGGTGGAGGGATTCAATTGCACTGCATTCTGTTACGGACAAACAGGAAGCGGGAAAACTCACACTCTCACAGGACCTCCGGAAATGGTGAGCGAACAAAAGGAAATTCTCTTAGGGAGCCCATCATGAAATTTCTCGATATTTCTGAATGCACATTCGTTGTCAGAAAAGTTCAACCAGGAAGTCTTTCAACTGTCAGGAATAATGTATTAATCAAGTTGAAGGTCGATTAAACCTAATCGAAAGGTTAATACTAATGCGTTGATAAGATAATGACCGAGTAGATGATGCCTGTTTTGTACGTTTAGTATTGACATAACGTTCCTTACCATTAAGATTTTTGGAATTAAATTGTATTGACCAATTTTTTAGAATACCTAATTTAATTGAATTGCGATAGACTTGCAATTTATCTTAGCCATCACTACTTGTAATGTACTTCTCGTAAAAATTCGATTACTAGTACAATGATCATAGTCCTTGATACTTCCATCAGTCTTATAGAATATGTATTATGTATTATTAAATTATAATGAGGAACGAATATCTTGGAATCTATTGATTCTAACTTATACAAATATGCATAAGCTTTGATCTATTAATACTACAATGCCAATTATACGAATAATCGATGTAAATGCTAATAAAATATAGACAACTGATCGATGTTCCTTTGTAATAGTTCGAAAAGATGAATCCTTATTCAGAGGATCACGGTCTGGTCTTCCGGTCTTTCGTCTACCTGTTCAAACTACTACACGAGCGTCACGGCTGTAACTTTGTACTGAAAGCCTCTTTTCTAGAAATCTATAACGAAAAGGTCAGTTTTTTAACGGTCTATTGGAAATGGTTCCGGGTTATCAATTTTCAATTTTAACCGCAGGTAATAGATTTATTAAACCCGGGAACGTCGAGGAAACCTCTGATGGTCCGTTGGAGCAAAAAAACGCGAGGGTTCTTCGTCGAGAATCTCTTCACCGTCGAATGTGAAGAACTTGATGACCTTTTGGCGGTCCTCGAAGAAGGCATTTATTATCTTGTAATTAACTTATTCTATTATGTTCTATAATAACACTGTTCAATTATGCAGGCATGAGAAACAGATCTGTCGGTGCGCACAACATGAACGATCATTCCAGCAGAAGTCACAGCATCCTCACTGTGACTATCACTTCCGAGCAACAAGTGAGTGTTTTGATCAACCATACCGTTTAGATCAAAAGGAAAAACGATGTAAGACATTAACATTTATAGATGGACAACAGCGTATTCATTTCGAGACAAGGGAAGATCAATTTCGTCGACCTGGCGGGTAGTGAAATGACAAAGAAGACCCAAAGCGAAGGGAAAACTTTAGAGGAAGCGAATAACATTAACAAGAGCCTCATGGTTCTAGGTGAGAATAATTAAACGCAGCAAGCGAGATGTATTATTTAATTTCTTTCCCCCATAAAACAAATGTAAGAATATTTCCTCTGATCGTGCTATAAAAACGCGATACTAAAGCACGCGTGATGTCATGACTCGGAACTTTGTGGTGTCAATTATGCAGAAGTATCATCGCAAGAATCGATCGCTGAAACGGAGGGCACAAGCTTTACCTGAAACATCAACTCTGTTCATGGAATAATCAATAAGCGCACGTGTGGCGCGAATTACATAAAAGCTGGTCCTTTTGAAACATGTTATGTCAGGAGTCATACTTTGTAGCAAACTATTTTTCTTTTTCTCTTGAAGGTTACTGTATATCTTCGTTGAGCGATGGAAAACGCAAGTACGGCCACATTCCATATCGGGACAGCAAGCTGACCAAACTTCTAGCCGATAGTTTAGCAGGAAACGGAGTTACGTTAATGGTAAATCCAGTTACCGCAATTGCGGTGATCGAATTTGTTGAACACGGTTACGTTTAATTGGATCATTTTCAAATTTTTTAGATTGCTTGCGTGTCACCGGCACGATCAAACGCTAGCGAGACTTTGAACACTTTGAGGTATGCGGCAAGAGTGAAGAAAATTCGCACGAAACCTATCGTAGTTATGGTGAGTGAAAAGCTGTTATTAAATTTCGTATTACTCAAAATTTCTCGGATATAATAATACACAGCATCGAGATGGGTAAGAATGATAAAGAGTTTATTACACTAAATTAGGGGTTCATAAAGATATAATTTCAAAACTCGATGTAGCAGAACAAACTATGTTATAATTGTAAGTGAAATTTAATTTTTACAGGATCCACGCGAGGCACTGATTCTTAGTTTGAAGAGAGAGGTAGGTGCACTGCAGACTGAGAACGAACACCTGAGAGCTGCTCTTCATCTGAATGGAGACCCTTCAAATATAATTCGTAGCGAGTCCAAGAGTAAGTCATATTATTACTGTAAATAGAATTCCAACATTCAGAATTTACTAATTAGGCTGGCAAACGAATGCCAACCATCTTTTCACAGCTGAAAGAAAAGTGCCATTAACACCACCAGTCGTGGACCTGGACAAGTTGTCTGAAATGGAGCGACCAGAATTGAGTCAGCTAATTCACGCGTACATCACCGAGAACGAGGCACTTAGACGAGAGAACGCGGAACTGTATGCCACCAGGGAGCAAGTAATAAGGGACCAGGAACTCGTTTGCAAAGAGAACGAGAGATTGTTGAAGAAACTCGAGGATGTTAACTCGTAAGTACAATACAGCTTGAAATGATCAACGGCTAAGGAAATTCAACTAATTCTCTAGGTTTTATTACTGCAGAGTATGCTGTCGGTCGCCAATCATACCTGCCAGACCCACATACTCGGCGGAAGTGCTGAATGACAGCAATGAAGATGCACCTGGCGCGACAAACGTTTGGACCAATCCTAATGCGGAATCTGTACCTTCTTCGAGCGTAAGTTATTACTCAACAGTAGCAAATTTTATTTCTGTAATTTGTTGAATGCTTATTGAATTTTAAATGTTAACGTGTCTAGAGTATGATCAGAAGAGAACTTTATAAATCGGCCAGCAACATGCCTGAGAAGATACAAAAAGAACTGGACAAACGCAGAATTGTGGGAAGTTATAACAACATAGCAGAAGCATACAAAGATAAGAGTCAACATCGTCGACACAATTCATGGGACAATGGAAATGGAACGACGAGGATAAGCCCTGATCAAACTATGTCACCGATACACGTCAATCAGTAAGCAGTATACGATAACATCCAACTTGTTAAACTTGAATTGCAGTATTCCATGTGACATTATAATTTCGTATCTGAAACTTTCATGTTTCAAACTTTTGTATCTAAATACGGGTTGTATCTAAAAACGAAACCTGTAATATTGAACAAGTTGATATTTATGGTACCCTCAAATTTCTAGAATGATTACTTTTTCTTTTAGTGATTAAACCAAATTGTCATTGACCACATTGTGGACTACAAGTTTTGCCGAATGTTAACATAATTCAAGATGTTCAGAGATTTGGTTCAATGTGTAACATATGACAATGTAACGTGTGGTTACATAATTCGTAACAAGATTGGTTACTATGTTAAATCAGCTATGTAAATTAGCTGACATTTGGCAAACTTTGGTCCGCAATGTTGTCCGGTATATTTAGTACGCAACGTGTTATTCTAATTATTAATTGGAGGAATGCCTGGTAACAGATACAAAAAGGCAAGCATGCGACGTACATCGACGGTCCCCGAGGAAAGGAGG
Source organism: Megachile rotundata (assembly GCF_050947335.1). Lineage (NCBI taxonomy): Eukaryota > Metazoa > Arthropoda > Insecta > Hymenoptera > Megachilidae > Megachile > Megachile rotundata. Next base: position 9,021,398 of record NC_134986.1, read on the forward strand.
CCCTCAGAAACTAACGATCTCCTGGGTGAACCTGTTCAGCCAACGGATCATTCCTACAACGGATCGCCAGACTCGATTCCCAGCAGTGGTGGACTGGACATGACGACTTCTGCACCGGATACGATGGAGTCCGAGACCAGCACCGCACCATTTCCGGCAGTTTCGTCGCCGTTTGGCACCCCGGAACTCAATGACGTAGTTCATTCGTTAGATTCACCGAGAAAGTCGAAGGAGAAGGAAGATGAAACCACGCAACGAGCATTTGGGAGTCCGGTTCCCATTGATGAAGACAAACCACTTTGAAAGTAGTCAATAATGTATTTTTAATGAGCCAACGTGGACCAAAACGATGGATACTGGATCGTTCGCACGATCAATCGAGTTGGAATGGAGTATAGTTTGGATGATAAGAAAGAAATTATTTTGATGTTATGTACGAGAGTAGCGTTGATCGATGTTGGAGTGTGTACTCGTGGTTTGAAGTAACGAAACAGTAATATCGTGTTTTCAGAGTGACAAAAATGCGTAGTACTATGTAGAGAAATTATTTTCATGTAGAGTATGCTAATTAGGAGATTTAGACGTGGTAACCGAAAATTATATTTAAACATAACTATATCACTAAATTGCTCAGGTTATCATTGAATTCTACCTCTGAATTGTGTAAAACAGAATGTTCTACAAATGGAAGTGTGGACCAAATTATGTGCAATAAAGTATTGGATTATTTTATGATATGCGGTTTTTGTACATTTTCTAATTTATGGGTAAACAAGCAGAGCCTTATTTTTCTACATTCAGACACCAAAATTAATCTACTTGTTCAATTTATATAATAATTAAAACAGACTTATTTTTATTTTTACACAAAATATATTCTTTGTTTAAGCACATTGTTTTCGTTAACTACATAACCTCCAAAATGTAGCTTATAAATTTTTAGTTTGAGTGGCTCAAATGAAATGTAATGACACTTTTTAGTTGTTTTATATTCATAGAACTCTGTATAAATGTTATTCAAGTTCAAAAATCATAAATTTTGTAAAGAAATTGTCTGCACCGTTAGTTTCTCTATCCACCACCAGATAACGCCACTATTAACTTTTTAAAGCACGCATGGTTACAGAATTAAAAACCGAATGACAATAAAAATTGCACAATATATGCAGGTTATTGCAATTGTACTGCTGCAATAAGTATTACTTCATTTTATTATAATTACTATTACTTATAAAAAGTTGAACAGACTAGAATATAATTGCAAAGTGATTAAAAGCAACTAACTGGATTATGGTGTTGGAAATAGACAATGCCATAAATGATCTATCGATTTCTACTCTGCTACTACATTATTTATTAAACATACCCTAATACATTAATCTCTTTGTCTCGTCTGATTGCGATGTTTTAATACTGACAGTACTGTAGAGACAAAAAAGTACATGTAATATATTTATCAGGTTCGGAATGTTATCACACAGACAAAGACTGCCTCGGTATGGTTAGCCGTATCCACGGACATATATACACACGCATGTATAAACAACCTACAGAGAGCGTACGTGTGTCATTCCATGTTGGCATTTCTTTTGCAATTACAACGACCAATCGGTTCTAGTTGCTCATTAAATCGTTCGTTTTATTCGTTTGTTTCACAACCCAATCAACAGGCTGAGTTCAAATGCAAAATTCATGATGCAACGTTAGCTAACCGTTTTGCGACAGGAAAATAACGAACAAATATTCAGGAAAATTTCACCGTGGGAATAATTTATGGATGTAAGAATGATTATTTTGTGTATTGGCTTCGATACTAGATTATCTGCCGTTTCAAAAGTATCGAAAGGAGACATGCAGAAGCGAAAAAGAAAAGTCTTTGTTTCATGACGAATTTGTATCGCTGTTTTATCGACTGCGCAGTTCTCCATACCTATTTTATCTATACTCCATTTTATATGAGATCATACCTAATTTGCGCAGCGCGGCTAACTTCAATAGACTCCCCACCATAATAACGTTATCCCACCACCTTTCGTTCTCCACTATTTTAGTTATATACACAGTAGGCAAAAATAGCTAAATAGGAAACGCTCCTTTCGATTAACCATATTTAATTATTTATAATGCGGTGAATTATAGCCTAAACCAGATTCAAGAACTTTTAGTTCCAAATTTCATAATTTTGTAAAAATATTAAGAGTTACGAGACACTTAGCAAATATCAATGTGCAAGAAACAAAAAATCACAGAGTATATGCATTTGGCGCGATGAAAACTGCAAGTGCACATGCGCGTTGTTACTGGTTACGAAAGATATTGTAAACCAATCAGAGGTAATATGCGCAGAAGGGACGAAAACTCGTCGCACAATGGATATGGTCTCTTGTTGAACGAAGTATGGGAAACTTCCACACCACGGTTGCTGGTGGTGCGACTGCGAGGGAGTAGCAACAGAGCGGATGAAAGAACGACAATCATTCTTGGATGGACGGTGGTATCGTTGTAAAGTGCGGAGACAGTTTAGAACGGGTAAGCTGGAAGCGACGAGGAACGGTGAACGGGAGAGAGGTGCGGCGAGAGAGAGCGGGCGCGTGTGGCAAGGTCGGTGCGTGCGGTGAAATTGCGAGCTTTATTAAAGTGCAGTCGGCCGGGTTGAAAAACAATCGACGGACATAATACGGCGCTCCGTGAAGTCCGATGTCTAGTGCTGAGGTGGTGGAGAGCTCCGTTGACCCCCCAGCCAAGAAGCGACGCGTTGCTGCCACCACGGGAGGAGCCGACGACTCGACGACGATCGCAGACATGGCGAAAAATGGTTCGACGTCCCGGGCTTCTGCCGAAATCGACGAGGGTCTCTACTCAAGGCAGCTCTATGTTCTCGGCCATGACGCCATGCGTCGCATGGCATCCTCCGATGTCCTGATATCCGGTCTTGGCGGTCTTGGTGTTGAAATTGCAAAGAACGTCATACTCGGTGGCGTCAAATCCGTTACATTGCACGATGACGCGTTGTGCCAGATCTCAGACCTCGGCTCGCAGTTCTATCTTACCGAGGCGGACATAGGTGAGCGCTTTGACCCGCGTGAATTGCTAAACACGTGAACACTTTTAATATGAACAGTTTTCGTTACGACTTAACATTAAGAAATTCTACAGGGTGATCCACAATAACTGACAATAATTTCATAATTTCTAACTTAATGAATTACTAACGAATTTCAGCTTATTTTCTTTTTTTAATTAATAAAACAATGTGATTGATAAGGCATAGTACCTTAAAGGACCTGCCCTCTCATCCAATTATCTATGTATAAGTGCCATTGCTATAATTAAAAAAATATAATTTTTTAAGTGCAACAAATGATATGCAAGATGTTCTTGTCACGGAAAGCTAATTACAAAGAACATATTTGTGTGGTCTTAGTCTTTATTTTATTACAAATATATGTAAAAAATTAAGACTAAATTGTGTTTTGTTTCACTTGCAGGTAAAAATCGAGCTGTTGCCTGTTGCCAACGTTTATCAGAACTGAACAATTATGTTCCCACCCGTCACCACTCTGGACCCCTAACTGAATCTTATATCAAGAAGTTCAAAGTTGTGGTACTGACTGAAACTCCATTAAATGAACAATTACGTATTTCTGAAATTACTCATGCAAATGATATAGCACTTATTATAGCTGATACCAGAGGTCTATTTTCCCAAGTTTTTTGTGACTTTGGAAAAGCATTCACTGTAGTTGATACTAATGGTGAACCACCTGTCAGTGCAATGGTTGCTAGCGTCTCACAAGATGTCGAAGGTGTTGTCACATGTTTAGACGACACACGTCATGGTATGGAAGATGGTGACTATGTCACATTTTCTGAAGTGCAAGGCATGACAGAATTAAATGGTTGTGAACCAATAAAAATAAAAGTTCTTGGTCCGTATACTTTCAGCATTGGAGACACATCAAAATATTCTGAATACATAAGAGGTGGTATAGTAACACAAGTGAAAATGCCAAAGATTTTACGCTTTAATCCTCTGAAGGAAGCTCTGAAGAAACCAGAATTTCAGATTACTGATTTTGGTAAATTTGATTATCCAGAACAATTGCACTTGGCTTTTATGGTATTGCATCGTTACATAGAATCTAAAGAAAGATTGCCTAGACCCTGGAATCAGGAAGATGCAGATGAATTTTTAGCTCTAGCTAAAACAGTGAAAGAAGAAATGGGCAGCGAAATTGAAATCAATGAAACTTTGTTTGAAATATTTGCAAAAGTATCATCAGGAAGTTTGAATCCAATGAATGCTACCATTGGAGGAATTGTAGCACAAGAAGTGATGAAAGCTTGTTCTGGAAAGTTCCATCCTATATATCAATGGTTGTACTTTGACGCTATCGAATGTTTACCGGCAGATCGTTCCGAACTTACAGAGGAAGATTGCTGTCCTATTGGATCACGTTACGATTCTCAAATAGCTGTTTTTGGTCGTAAATTCCAGTCAAAGATTGGGAGCCTGAAATATTTCGTAGTTGGAGCAGGAGCTATTGGTTGTGAATTGCTTAAAAACTTTGCAATGTTAGGAGTTGGTGCTGAGAGTGGTAGCGTGACAATTACTGACATGGATTTGATAGAGAAATCCAACTTAAACAGACAATTCCTATTTAGGCCATCCGATGTTCAGCAATCCAAATCATCAACAGCGGCTAGAGTCATAAAGAGTATGAATCCAGACATGAAAGTAATCGCTCATGAAAACAGAGTTTGTCCAGAAACAGAGAAAATATATAATGATGACTTCTTCGAGGTCCTAGATGGAGTAGCAAATGCATTAGATAACGTAAATGCTCGTATTTATATGGATCGTCGTTGTGTATATTACAGGAAACCTCTTCTAGAATCCGGTACTCTAGGTACAAAGGGTAACACCCAAGTTGTTGTTCCATTTTTAACTGAATCATACAGCTCGTCTCAGGATCCTCCAGAGAAGAGTATACCTATCTGCACGTTAAAGAATTTCCCCAACGCTATAGAACATACTTTACAATGGGCTAGAGATAATTTCGAAGGTTTATTCCGCCAGGCTGCGGAGAACGCTGCTCAATATATATCCGATCCACAGTTCGTGGAGAGAACGTTAAAACTGCCCGGAGTTCAGCCATTAGAAGTATTAGAATCAGTCAAAACTGCTTTGGTCGATGAACGACCAAAAACATTTGCAGACTGCGTCGCGTGGGCTCGTTGCCACTGGCAAGAGCAGTATAGCAACCAGATTAGACAACTCTTGTTCAACTTTCCTCCCGATCAAGTAACATCCAGTGGTCAACCATTCTGGTCTGGACCAAAGAGGTGCCCTGAACCGCTCAAGTTCAACGTAAACGATCCTCTGCATTTGGATTACATTGTAGCTGCTGCAAACTTAAAAGCAAAAGTTTATGGAATTCCCATCAACAGAAACAGGGAAGAAATTGCCAGGATTGTCAGTACCGTGAAAGTACCAGACTTCACGCCAAAGTCTGGAGTAAAAATTGCTGAGACGGATTCACAAGTGCAAGTATCCAATGGTAGCGGAAATATTGATCACGAAAGACTTAGTCAATTACAAGAAGAATTACCCAAGGTAGATGAGCTTAACGGTCTAGTAATTCATCCTCAAGAATTTGAGAAAGACGATGACTCCAATTTCCATATAGACTTCATCGTAGCAGCTTCAAATCTTCGCGCTGTTAACTACAAAATCCTTCCTGCTGATAGACACAAGAGTAAACTAATTGCTGGCAAAATAATACCAGCTATCGCCACTACCACTTCAGTCGTGGCTGGCCTTGTTTGTCTCGAATTGATCAAGTTAACTCGTGGCGTAAAAGATTTGTCCATTTTTAAGAATGGTTTCGTCAACCTGGCTCTGCCATTCTTTGGCTTCTCAGAGCCCATCGCTGCACCAAAATTGAAGTACTACGACACCGAGTGGACACTGTGGGACCGGTTCGAAGTCAAGGGAGAACTAACGCTCAAAGAATTCTTAGATTACTTCAAGGAGCATCATAATCTTGAAGTTACCATGTTATCTCAGGGTGTCTGCATGTTGTACTCATTCTTCATGGCAAAGCCTAAATGCCAAGAACGTATGGGCCTGCTAATGTCGGAAGTAGTGAAGAAAGTATCGAAGAAGAAGCTCGAGAGCCATGTCCGTGCACTGGTGTTCGAACTTTGCTGTAACGACACCGATGGCAACGACGTAGAAGTACCGTATGTTCGCTACACCTTGCCATGAAACGTCGCTCGAATCACCGATTAACAAGAGATGATGTCTACTTAACTGACTTAGCCGTAGTAATTTCTACAAATTTCTATTTTACAATACGATACAGGAAATCTATTAATCTTTGTCTACGTAAGCCTTTTGAAGTAAACTTTAATTTTTTTTATTGCCAATGCTTCGTAGCATTTATAATAGCAAGCAAGCAAGTGCGGGATCCACTGAGTTTAATCTTACTATGATCTCCCTTTTCGCTGAAAATCGATTCCAGGATTCGCAACCATTTTTATTTGTTTTATTCCTTCATATCGCCTCCTGCCGCTGTTAATCGAGTCTGTTTCTTTTGCTTTTCAAACAGAACTATTTTCTAGCAAAAACTAGCATTAAAATCATTTAAACTGTCGATAAAGAGATATGTAAGTGATCGAAAATTTGTACAAGAGAATTTGCATTATGATGTTTATAAAATGATGAGGAAGAAGAAAAGGAAAAGTATGAAAAAAATGTTGCAGAAGAATTTTGTCCATATTGGATCATAAAGGGAATTGTCATGGTAAGAATTGTCTTAGGACTCACTCGTCACGACTTTATGTATAGAATCGAATGTAAAAAAATTATTAAATGGTAACTCAATGATCCTTAGATAAATAACGCTAGCACATTTAATATAGGCCATAGATAAACGTGAAAATAAAAAAGCGAACACAATTGTATCTTGCCTTCACTGAATTACCTTTTTCTTTTTTTCTTCTTTTTCTGTTTAAGATTATTTTTATGGTCAAGGGCACGCATACGAAAACAAAATAAACCTGCAAACTCTTTTTTTCTCTATTTCTATCTAAGTACGCTCTTGCTATTGAACTCGATATATTAAGACTTTATGTAATCAATATGTTATCGACAATTTTGATTTGTCCGTTTTATTTTTGAGTAACGAATATACTATTGGCTAAGGCTGTTTGTTGTTATAATAAGGGATACTGCATTTAAATTTGTAAGAACACGTTTTGGAAAAAAGCTTCGAAAAGAATTTCACACTTTAGACCAAGGAATACAAGAAAGAAAAAAATAAGGAAGATATTTTGTTAATTTTAGGATAATACGGATATTTATTGTATTATTTTATCAATAGATAATAAATAGATGTGTTTGGATTTTAAGAGACATGAAAAATATAGTAATGAAAATAAAATTTCTAAGTTGTCTTTCTTTATCTACCCTCTTTTCAAGTTTAAGTATTAGAACTTCCTGAGGAAAATTTCAAATTACGATATCACAAATTTACATATGTTTACAAAATTTGCGAATTTCAAAATTTCGTAGTATAATGATATAAAATAAAATCGAACTAAAAAAGTTCTTAATAAATACTTTTTAATTTGTAATACTAGTGGAACGTTGTATACGTTATGGTTTAAAATTTGAATTCGACGTCCGTTATATCAACGAAGTTTCCCTCGCATAACGATATAGAGGTTAGAAGTCAAAATGACACAGCGCAGTATATCGTAAGTTTCTGAAAGTAAAAATTCATCGTATCATTCATTATTTCATTACATCATTCTTACAGATCGTTTTTTATAAAAACCACATCGAAAAGTGATAACGCTATTGCGGACAATACAAGGTGAGTTGTGATATCAGATAATGTTAATGTTCAGATTCACACGCATTGTGAGTTGTTGCGCAAGCTTGTGTCTTCGTAGAAATTATTCTCAGCATTTAATATTTGTGAATAAAGTATATGAATCATATAATATTTTGTTACCATGTATAAATAATTCTGTACATTGGATACATGTTGATAGCACGCGTAATAATGAGGATAAAAATGGTAGAAACAATGCTAATCGAAAGCGAGACGATAGCAGCGAGAGTAAAAGTACGTCAAAGTATGTAAACCAATAATTATTTAATTTTTAAAGGTGTTAAATATGTTTCTGTCTTTATATGTGAATATCATTAAATCAATGTATCTCGTTAAGTTTCAGAAAAATTCCACAATATTTATCATAAATAATCATTTATTTTTAGTCATCCATTCACAGAGAAAACAGAAAGTAATATCACAAAAAAGTCATCTCCATCATCAGAAAAAGTATCTCTTAAAACAGGTGAATGATTAGATATCATAGATAACACTTGATTTATATTATTTTTATCATTTGTATAAAAATAAGATACTTGTAGTGGTGTGAATGTGAGACCAAGTAAGAGAGAAGGTAAAGAAATCTGGAAGGAAAGGAATATGAGAGAGAGAAAATCATAAAGCGTTGTATGAATTAGTGTGCTTTATGTAGTAATGTCGTTAAATAAATGTTATAGCATGTATTTATTTAACTCATTTGCAAAGATACCAGTGTCATATATAATCTTAAATTTGGGACACTGAAAGGAAGTAGTAATCATGTTCCTTGACATTTTAGTATGTTAACCATTGTGAATGGGTTAAATAAGAAATGTAGAAGTAGATAGATGAATGGAAGAGTAAGGTACCTGTAATTTTAAAGAAGACATTATCCTATAATATTTAAGGATCAACACCAAAGATAAAATTGTCTGGAGGGTTCAAGTTTGATGATAGTAATACCTCTAAAAGGAAGAGAAGTACTGATAATGCAAAAGAGAATGTTACGAAAAAACCTGCAAAGAGAAAGTCAAAAGATAAGTCAGTGGAAAATAAAAAAGAAAATGCGAAGAGTTTAAAAAGAAAGAGTGATTCAATTTCTTCTAAATCAGAATCATCAAAATCTTCATCTGATGAAGCAAATGAATCAAAGGAAATACGTATAAAAACCAGTTCCAATAAAACTAAAAAGAGATTACGGATAATAGCACCTGTTGATTCCAGTGATGAAGAAGAGAAACTGACAGTATGTGTTTTACATGCATAGTAAACTTTGATATATCAATTGCACTATAATAATTGTAATCTCATATTTATTTATATTAATTGTTAGTTGCCAGAAAGTCCACAAAAACCAGATAGTAACAAAGAAGAAAAATCGTCAGATAATGAAAAACAAAAATCATCAGACAATGAAAAACAAAAATCGTCAGATAATGAAAAACGAAAATCATCAGATAATGAAAAACAAAAATCGTCAGATACCGAAAAAGAAAAGTCTGATGAGGAAACTGAGGTTAATGAACAAAGTACTGAAGAAAAGAAAAATGGTGAAGAAGAAAATGATACAAAAGCACCTGCAAAGAAGATACATAGCTTTTTCAGTAGGTATTGTTATATTCATAAATAGTTCATAAATTATCTATGTATTTCTTTGTAGCTGTAAAACAAAAAGAAAGTACAAAGAACAATGTTGGAGATAAGGCAAAATCTGCTAATCAATCTTATAATCCTAGTATCTCGAATTATCACCCAATTAATGATGCATGCTGGAAGAAAGATGAGAAGTATGTTCTAAATTATTTTATCGCATTAATTATCTACAACAGTACATATTATGAAAGTAGAGATACAAAGATGAATACATATTTACAAATCATTTATAGAGTACCATATATCGCATTAACGCGCACATTGGAATTAATCGAGGAAACAAGTGCACGTTTGAAGATAATCGAAATTTTATCCAACTATTTCCGTTCTGTCATAGTTTTAAGGCCAGATGATTTACTTCCAAGCGTATACTTATGTCTCAATCAGTTAGGCCCCGCATATGAAGGTGAGTAATATGTAATAATGTATTTTTAAAAATTCTTATACAATAAATATTGTTATTGTTTTAGGAATTGAGTTGGGAGTGGCAGATACAACACTTATGAAAGCTATAGCACAATGTACAGGTAGAACTTTAGCTCAAATAAAAGCAGACGTTCAAGAAGTTGGGGATTTGGGTATTGTTGCGGAAGGAAGTCGTTCCAATCAGAGAACAATGTTTCAACCCGCTCCATTAACAGTACCTAATGTGTACTCCAGACTGAGGGAGATAGCACAAATGACCGGTTCTGCAGTACGACATTTACTAATACAATCAAAGAATTCATAATTATATTAAAATATGTGAATATAATATGTTTGTTACAGTCCATGAGCAAGAAACTAGACAAAATTCAGGCACTCTTCGTTGCATGTCGCTTAACCGAAGCCAGATATCTTATTAGATCTTTGGCGGGTAAACTTCGGATTGGTTTAGCGGAACAATCTGTTTTACAGGTACGTTTATTTACGTCATGCTGCATTTAAGTTATATAATTTATAATCGATATTCATAGGCATTAGCGTTAGCGTGTGCAATGACTCCACCAGAGCAAGATCCACAAATTTTAGACGCAAGTAAAAAAATGTCAAGCGATTCCTTTAAACAGAAATATGAGAAAATTGCACTTATTCTCAAAACAACATATTGGTACATACATTTCCCTGTTTTTGTTGTTCGAACGTAGGGCTTGAAGCTGCCACTTGAATTGTATAAAATATTCGTTTTCAGTGAATGTCCAAATTACGATAAGATAATTCCTGTTTTACTGAAAGAAGGGGTAGAAGCGTTACCGAGCAAATGTAAGATAACGCCTGGTATTCCTATGAAACCTATGTTGGCACATCCTACTAAAGGCGTACAGGAGGTATTAACACGGTTCGAAGGATTGAAATTCACTTGTGAATGGAAATATGATGGAGAAAGAGCCCAGATTCATTTTGCTGAAAATGGTGACATTAGCATCTATAGTAGAAATCAAGAAAATAATACCAGCAAATATCCCGACATTATAGGACGATTTAAAAATACGAAAGGAGAAAGTGTTAAAAGTTGTATTCTGGACTGCGAAGCGGTAGCGTGGGACAACGAGAACAAACACATTCTTCCATTCCAAGTACTTAGTACAAGAAAACGCAAGGTAATACAAACTTTAAGTAAATTCAATATAAATTTTCTGTACATGCAATTCCGTTACAGGATGCAAATGAAGCAGATATTAAAGTTCAAGTATGTGTGTTCATGTTCGATTTGCTATATTTAAATGGTGAACCATTAGTACAACAGCCTTTTGTAAAACGTCGAGAATTACTAAAAGAAAACTTCAAAGATGTAGAAGGTGAATGGAAATTTGCAAACAGTTTAGACACTTCAAGTATGGAGCAGGTGCAAGACTTTTTAGACGAATCGGTCAAAGGTTGTTATATTTGTTTTTTCTTGCGTGAATTCACAAAATAAATTACAGAAAGTATATGACAATATTTGACTAGGTAATTGCGAGGGTCTAATGGTGAAGACATTGGAACAAGATGCAACATACGAAATTGCGAAACGTTCTCGAAATTGGTTAAAACTGAAGAAAGATTATTTAGATGGTGTAGGTGATACATTGGATGTGGTCGTTATTGGTGGTTATATAGGAAAAGGTAAACGAACGGGAACGTACGGAGGATTCCTTTTGGCTTGTTATGATCAAGAGAATGAAGAATATCAAAGTATCTGTAAGGTGGGTATTGTCAATTCAAATGCTTGAATCAGGGCTTCTCAAATGTTTATTAAAAATTCTGAAGTAATATATTTGCTACAATTCATTTAGATTGGTACCGGTTTCACCGAAGAGGATCTTCAGAAACATTCAGAATTTCTTAAGGAACATATTATACCGACAAATAAGTCATACTACCGTTATGATTCATCTCTCCAACCTGATCATTGGTTTGAACCCGTCCAAGTATGGGAGATCAAATGTGCAGATCTGTCTCTGTCACCTGTTCATAAAGCTGCTGTCGGAATCGTTGATCCAGAAAAGGGCATATCCTTACGATTTCCACGATTTATTCGTATTCGCGACGATAAAAACAGCGAGGACGCCACTTCCGCTCAACAAGTTGCAACCATGTACAATAATCAGGAACAGATAAAGAACCAAGTTACTTCATCGAAGTTAACAGAGGAAGATTTTTATTAGATTTACAATAAAGTACACAACTTAATACAGACTTATCTATACAGGAGAAGAGAATCTTTATTGGCTGCATTTATATTTGGCAATGTTACAGAAGTACTCAATAATTCTGTAGTAGTACTACTTTCGAGAATCTCTATAACTGACGAATAATTTGCAGCTAATTACATGACATCACAATACACTTATGATTTGACTATAGTTTTTTTTAATTCAAAACGCATCTATGTAATAACATGCTTAAATAGATAATTTTAATAAAGTTGTCATACTGAATAATTAAAAATTGTGTTTTCTTTGGATGAACCACTCAGTCATTTTATGGATCTCAAAATGCTTGGACATCTAGCGGTGGAAGGTAGGAATTAATGAAGGAGGTGTTGCCAACACGTGTAGTTCACCCTGTTCGCCGGAGAGATGGCGCTGGTTGCATAATTTTTAATTGAATTTAATTAATATTGCTTTTTAGAGCAATTTAAGCCATAATATTGATAATTAAGTAGTTAGAAAAGTTCTATTGAGAACATAGAATTCTTTACGCTACTCAGAAAGGCGCGAAAAGCATTAATTTTAAGAAAATATGCAATTTTTATTTGGACTGATATCGTCGGTTGCCGCTACATGGCGGTAGCGGTACAAGTTTCGAATTAGCGCGGCTCCAGCAAATATAAACTAAAAAATGTAAATGAATGGAATACTCAAAATACTTGAAAAGTATTTTGGGAAAGATACTAGCTATCATAACTGATGATTTCGACGATGTCTGCACTTTAGATCATGTAATAAAGACAACAATGTTCAAATATAAAAAATACCTTATTTGGTCCACAGTACAATATTGTTTATATACATAAGTTGTGTATATATTTACACGAAACTACCATTATAATTTATTTGTAAATAAAATATTATACAATGTTACGTTAATAAAGTGTTCTACTTTCCTTTGACCGGTTTATACCTAACCTCTAATTTCTTTGATAAACATTACAAAGCTTTAACAAATGATGTCTAATACGATTAATCACAAGTTATTTTATAACACTGTTCTATCACAAACATTCTCTCCAGATGGAAATTATTTATTGGCAGGGAATATTTATGGGGATGTTTCTGTTTTTGAGTAAGTATTATTTACTTCATTGTGTCAAAAATTAGGTTATGTTGACATTAATGAAATTGAAGAAACGAATATAAGAATTGTTGTATTATTACCATTTTACCAATGCTGGTTTTACATTATAAAATATTTTACATGTTTGCAAGGACTTGAACTTGGATTGTAACTTATATTTGTAAATGTGTTACTATTTTTGTAGGTTATCTAAAGCTCTAGGTCCCAACAAAGTGGAAGAAAATGAATTACAAGGACCGAATTACCGCTTTGCTGCTCATCCTGATCAACAAGTAGAGAGTATGGTGTCAAACGATAATTTTTTAATAACAGGAACATCTGGAGAAGTATGTGGATGGGATTGGAAAATTATTACCTCGAGTAAAGCACCAAAAAGTAAAGTTTCATGGACTATACAGATACCAGTGAATAAGTAAGATTATTTATTTAAATATTTTTAACTCTAGAACTCATAATACTGCTTCTTATTTTGAATCCATTAGAAATGGAGTTCAGATAATGAATAGTACAAGTTCTGAGTCAACTATATAATTATTCAGTTTGGAATATTATGCATCGTGCTGTTGAGTTCCAGGGTTATATATATAAAAAATATTAAAGTACTGTATAGTTTCTTTGAATATTAATATTAGTTTGTCCTCAGGGATAGCTATGAAAAGCCAGATGTAAATTATATGATATACTCCAAATCCAACCATCTCTTGTATGTTGGTTGTGGTGACAACAATATTTATGTAATTACTTTAGAAGATGGCCGGATTCTCAGAACTTTACAAGGACATACAGATTACATTCACTGTCTCTCCTTAATGTATGTATTTTTATGATAAATATTATATGACCTTCACATTTCATGCAATAAATTTTGCAACATGCTTCAGGGGTAATCAGCTAGCTTCATGTGGTGAAGATGGGACAGTAAGGTTGTGGGATCTAAGAAAAAAAGAAAATACCAACATATTAACGCCTCATCTGGTACAAAAGGTCGCTAGGCCACGGTTAGGCAAGTGGATAGGCGCGATAGACTTTACGGATGATTGGTTGGTGCGTATTTTAGGATTTTTTGTGTATTATTTATTATTGAAAATAGATAACTGTTATTTAATAAGTACACGTTTTAGTTATGCGGTGGTGGTCCTTCCTTATCTCTGTGGCATATACGAACGATGGAAGCAGCAACCGTATTCGATCTTCCGGATGAAGGCATTCACGTAGCAAAGATTTACGAAGAACGCGTGATAGCTGCAGGAGCAGCACCCCACGTCTATCATTTAACATATCAAGGAGAAACATTAGCGAAAGTGCCAACTTCCAGTAAAACGGTGTACAGTATTATTTACCAAGAAATGCCACAGAAAGTATTGAGTATAGCCGGCTCCTCCAACAATCTCGACGTTTGCACGAACTTTAATTACCGCGAACTGATGTTAAAGTTCGCGTAACAACAAAACTACGAACCAAATCAAAATACTTTCCATGTGATTCTCAGGAAAAGGAACAATCTCATGACGCATATATATTTTTAAATAAATATATTAATACAATGTGCATTTTATAAAATATAGTATAAAACTTTTTACAAATATACAAGTATCCGTTCGTTGATCATGATTCCTTGTAATGCGACTGTCTCTAACAGACACACCGAACAGTGCGGAATATAGTTAAAGAAAGCCGTGACCCGCGATCACTGCAGGTATAAAGCCCTCTCTGCCGTCCCGCGAACGAACCCAGAACCAGTCGCTGACGTGATCGCTAAGCAGAGCAACGACGTCACCTTTAGAAACGCTCAGAGCGTTTCCACCTTGACCTTCGTAGTCGCTGCGTATGACCAGTAAAGTGTGACGAGATCCTTTGGTTCTAGCGTTTGCCGCCGCTCGCAGATACAATCTGTCGACGCTGCGTTCTCCACAAGCGGACACGGCATCTCTGGAACTTCGTCTTACTCTTGGATTTCTGCCTCGAGCTCCGCACTCTGATCGTGTGTCCCTTAATTTTTCGGTGTCCGTCATGTTACCTAAAAGGGAAAGGACGAACTTTATCCTTGATACAATTTTTTATGGCATGGTAGAGTGTTATATTGTCATTGATAGGGGTTATGTAGAAAGTCTATGGTGAGCTCATGCGGGGAAATACGACATGTAGAATTACTAAGTGTAGAGCTTGGTGATTCTATGTGTGGATGTTATAATTTGTAGAGGCATTAACGTGTGGAGAAATATCCCAAGAAATATCAACATGTGGATCGCATGCATGATGCGGGAAGGTTCACACGTGACGATTTGTATGAAAGGATAATGCATGAGACACGACGCATTGTGATACTAACGAGTGGCAATTTTAGCGCATATGTAGACATATGATGTTGTAATACCAACGTGTAGTAATGCTACGCGTGACAATGATACGTGGAGGATCCACATGAGGCGTTATTGACGCACAAAGATTCTACTAATACGTAATACTAGATGATACTAATACGTAATCACCCTGTGCACAGTAATATTCATTTGCGACAATCCTGCGCATAACGATATTGACGCGCAACAATTTTATGCATGGCGATATCATCGTGTAGCAATACCACGCATGGCAAAGGATCAACTTTAAACATCACAATGGCATTCATAGAATCTATACCTTACAATGGCAAAGTATGACTACTACGTTTGAAAGGCCTCACAAAGGTGACAATATAATAAAAGTCCACAGCATTTAGGATTTCCTTGTTTCAGTATGCAATATAATCTTTGTCATCATCGAACTTATCAATCTACCTAGAGGACGAGGAAATACATCCGTAGAATCTTCCCAGCAAGGACCCCGCGTTGGTTGCGGCAATATCCCAAGTGGCAGACAAGCAGCATAACCGACGTATCCTTCTTGTCCGTGTGGCGTCTGAACGTACAACCAGGTTTGATTCTTGAAGACAGCATTGACGACCGTTCCAAGAGGGAGAGCCATCTCGTCTTGAGTACCTCCTTGCGTTTGGTAGAGGACTGACGGGAAGGACAGAACCACGGGAATGTTGGCGGGTTTCTCTATCGAGGCCTGAAAAGTATCCCTCGTGAACAATGTTCCTTAAGCTAGGCATTCTTTTAAGCAATTTAAAGGTACCTTCGTGAGAAACGCATCAAGGTCCGCAATTTCGTAACCGAATCTGCTGGGAGGTCTAGGTTTGTGAGAACGTTTGGTCCTTCGATGTCTGTGCTTCTCACGACCGCTCGGTGTGGACGTTGACTCGCGAGACACCAGGGACGGCTCAGACACTGCCCTCTTAACTTTCTCCTTTTCTTTCGTCTCTTTCAGACCGGAAAATTCCTTCTCGGATTGCTTGTCCAACGGGCTGTCCAGGGACCTCTCGAGCACCTCCTTGCCGATGGATTGCTGGAAGAAAAAGTTCATTGAAAACTTATTTTATTATTTAAGATTTATGGTTAGAGATCACGGTAGGATCAGATAGATCAGAATGTACTTCAAGGATTTATTTCTAATTAGAAGTTTGTTTTATAAGTTTGTAATAATCTAAAAGCTTTTGAACTTCAACCTTTTCTGTCCTCTCGATCTTCTCGATCCTGTGCAGAATCTTCTTCTCTTGCTTCTCGGTGTCCAGGTTCTCCTTGCCGGCGTCCTTCTCCTTCACGCTTTTCACGCTCCTCTTCGAGGACCTTTCTTTACCGTCTCGTGACAAGCTCTCCCGATCGCCGTTCCCACCTTCACAAAGGCAACATTGTTTCTCAAGCTTTCATAAAGTAGCGAAGAAATTATGGGTGATTTACCGCACTCGCTGCTTAAGGACTATCGCGGGTAACTTGTTCTTTCGCAAGCTTAAATTATCCTTTTACTTTAAAAATCGCTGTCTGACTTGGGTTTCTCACGATGAAATTACGGTGTTAATGGTTGTACCAGGATTATTACTTCGTATATGTTAACTGTACTTTACATCGATTCTTTTATGAATGTTTGCTTTTTTAACTGCTCTCTAAATTACAGTTTAGTATTTCACCTCTTAGAGGTTGGAGAGCACTGTAAGTCTTAGAGACTTTGAGATCTTAAGGTTATACGATTTCAGGAATTTATTGTAAGTGTGAATTAATCCAACTCCCAATTCCATATTCTCCAATTCCACATTTTCCAACTCCCACATTCCTCAATTCCCATATTTCCCAATTTCTACATTCCCCAATTGAGGTATAAGTTAAGGTGTTATATAAGGTGTTACTCCACTATTCTAGTATTTTTGGTTTTTTCTAATTTTTCAGCTTTGGCGGACCTGCACTTCCATTGAGAGTCGTCTGATTATTGGACGCAGGTTGCTGTTGTCCACGAAGGACCCAGGTCAGAGAGATCTTGGGGCGCAAGAGGGTGCTTGGCCGTTGCCCCATGCTCCTCGGCGGCGCGAGGGGCGTCGAGGACGTCGCTGGCGTCGGCGATCTGGGCGGTGACGGCGACCTCGACGCCGGTGTCACCACCTGTAAAGGACAGTCCGCCACCAGGTCCACCGTCTGCACCGAACAGCCATGTTCCTGCAACAAAAACATAGAAATAATCTAACTACAGTCTACATATCCAGTTCAAACCATTATTGTTAACATTGTAGAATTATTTTATCATAAATTTTGTAACAAATGTCTTACATTACTAGACTGTTATTACCGACTACAAATCATACATGTTTTTTACTTTATCTTATCACAATTTTTACACCGATTTTTACTTTACTTTATAAACTACCAGTTCGTATTTTATAAACTTCTACCAGTTTGTATTTTATAAACTTCTACCAGTTTGCATTTTACAAACTTCTTTATTATACGTACTTTTATCGTAACGAGTTATCAAGATGGTAATTGAAAATAATGTCAAGAGTTCATAATATCGAGCCCGCATCCACGAATTTATTAAACGGCAGTCTAGCGTTAATTAACGATTCGAAAATAAAATGGCGACGCGTCGGGAAACTTGTTGCCTGAATATATTGCGCTTCCGCGAGCCTTGGATCCCGGGGATGGTTGACTTGTGCGCGTGCTGCACCTTCCGCAAAGTGGATTATTAATTCGTCTCATAGGCGTTCAATTAGCCCGCGGGCCGAGTCGCGGAAATGAATTATTTGTCGGCGCACGCGTATCCCCGGTGTGCTTTACCGTGCCGCGGAAATTTACGACTGTCGTCTCGCATAAATAGCTGTTCTGGCCACTGTGAAATTTACGGACGACCATTCGTGAATGTCTCGTAAAATTTCTCCACCCTTTATGTTCTAACCCCAACTCATACCTCCAGTTTTATTTTCTTTATATGAAACTGGGTGTTTCAATTTTTTTTTTAAGTAATAACATATGTATTAATAAAAATAATTATACAAATAATTGATAAAAATTAAATAACACATTATGTATGAATAATACAGCGATTTTTTTTTTGAGTTTGACGACTGAATACTTTTTAATCGAAAATCCACATAATTGCTACTTTGAACGATTTTTTAATCGAAAATTAGAATTTGACTGCTAATTGAAGCTCGATAAATTCGACATCAAAGGTTAATTTTAACGAAAGGTGTAATAAATAAATAGAAGTATAATTTTGATAAAAATTGAAGATAAATAAATTTAGGTAACTTGATGGAAAGTTTCGAAGGGGAGTAAGAAGTGAAATAAACTATGGCGGTGAAGAATCCTCTCACGTGGACCGATCTCCGAAGACATTCCGCGTGGTCCGGTCTGCGAACGCGTTCCTATGAATTATTGCACCATTAACGTGAGTAATCGCGCCGGCGGGAAAATTATATAGTAATTTGTTCGCAGCTGATCGAATACGTCGAGAATTTTATTCTTCTTTTGCCGGGGTAATGAAGCGGGCTAGCCCGGAAGGGAAAGAGAACAGAGAACTGCAACCCCATTCGGGCTCTCGTGGCCGTGAAAAATGAAGACGTTTCACCCGGCCGCTTTCGATTTTACGCGTTGAATGGCCAGCTAAGTAGCCATTCCGTACGGTGTTATAATTTATACGAAAGCCCTTTGTGCTTAACACAAGACGATTCCCTTTTGCGCCATAACTGACCGATGCGATTACCTCGAAAACCACTTTGGTTTTAACCCCTTTGACTTACGATTTACGATTTCTTTCGCATGCTCGGAGGCCACAGGTGTAATATAAAAACACCCTGAACAAGTCTTAACTCTTTGACATACGATCGATTATTAGGTGAGAATGAAAAATGTTCTTCTAATTGTACAGAAGTATAGCAACTTCCAATTGCGAGGGTTTCATCCTCAGGCAGTGTCCATGCATGACAAAGAAGTGCTACTTTCATTATTAGACAAAGGACATCGTAAAGTTATTAATTTTTGCAGCTCCAAGCAGCGGCAATTTTATTTAAAGTTCTTCAATTCTATATTTTATTACAATTATTTAGCTCCTTATTTTATTAAAATTGTTCAGCTCCTTGTTTTATGAAAATTGTTGAGCTTCTTATTTTATAAAAATTGTTCATCTCCTTGTTTTATGAAAATTGTTCAGCTCCTTATTTTATTAAAATTGTTCAGCTCCTTATTTTATAAAAATTGTTCAGCTCCTTGCTTTATGAAAATTATTCAGCTCCTTATTTTATTAAAATTCTTCAACTTCTTGTTTTATGAAAATTGTTCAGCTCCTTATTTTATAAAAATTCTTCAGCTCCTTGTTTTATGAAAATTGTTCAGCTCCTTAAATTTATAAAAATTCTTCAACTTTTTGTTTTATGAAAATTGTTCAGCTCCTTATTTTATTACAATTCTTCAACTTCATATTTTATTAACATTGTTCAGCTCCTTATTTTATAAAAATTCTTCAACTTCTTGTTTTATGAAAATTGTTCAGCTCCTTATTTTATAAAAATTCTTCAGCTCCTTGTTTTATGAAAATTGTTCAGCTCCTTAAATTTATAAAAATTCTTCAGCTTCTTGTTTTATGAAAATTGTTGAGGTTCTTATTTTATTAAAATTCTTCAGCTTCCTCTCAAGCAGACATGGACAGTTTTTCGTAGCCTAGTATTAACCTCGAGTACACAAAATAAAAGTCAGTCAACTGGTTTACAAATAAGTGATTTCTGCAACCTGAGAAGTTATTAATTTCAACTAGGAATGAAAATATGCTCGAACCGTCAGCACGCACTCGAGCCGAGTGAGTAGTTAGTCGAAAAAGAAAGGAACAAGTAGGAAAACGAAAAAGAGAGGAAGAAGTAGAGGTGGGTCCCGTTTAAGTGACAGAAAGGCTGGTCCACGGCGCGAAGGTAGACACGAGGTAGCCTCAGGTGACAAGTCTCTCGAATCATGCTAATGAAATTCTCAAGATATCTATCTCGCGCGCCACTGTGCACCAGGCATTAGTTTAGCGTCTCGCTCGCGGCCAACCTCGGCCTTATCTGTCCGCCTTCGGACGTCCGGTATCAATTTCCCGGGAACGTGAAACGCGAGGTTAAACGGGGGTGTCGAGTTCGTCACCGAGTCGTGCTAACGATCTTGCTACCGATGATTATCCTTCTTTTCGCTTAATTTTTTATTGGGGGTGGTTCTAATTTCGCGTGCTTTACGTTTAGATGCGTGGAGGATTACTGCGTTGATTTTGGAGCGCGTGGGATTCGGAACATTTCGAACTCGGAATGTACCATATTCGGATTGTGTCGAATTTGGAATATATTGAGTTTGGAACGCATTGTATGCGGGACGCGTGGAATTCGGGGCGCGTGGAATTCGGAACACATCGAATTCGGGGTGCCTAGAATTCGGGACGCATCAAATTCGGGGCGCGTGGAATTCCAGGCGCATCGAATTCGGGGCGCATGGAATTCGGAACACATCGAATTCGGGACGCATCAAATTTGGGACACGTCGAATTCAGGACGCATCAAATTCGGGGCGCGTGGAATTCGAGACGCATCGAATTCGGGGCACGTGGAATTCAGGACGCATCGAATTCGGGGTGTGTAGAATTCGGAACGTACTGAATTCGGTACGCGTCGAATTTCGAACGCACCGAATTCGGGATGCGTGGAATTTGGAACGTGTCGAATTCGGGGCGCGTGGAATTCGGAACACATCGAATTCGGGACGCGTCGATTCGGGTCGCGTGGAATTCGTGACGCGTCGAATTCGGGGTGCGTGGAATTTGTAACGCGTAGAATTCGGGGCGCATAGAATTCGGTATGCTTCGAACTCGGAACGTCCCGAATTTCTAACGCGCCGAATTTGAAACCCTTCGAACTGGGACCATATATAATTCCCAGTGAGCCAATATAAAAGTACGCAATATCAAACGTCCAAAGTTGAAAGCATGCAAAAGATGGCGTGCCGGGGTTGCATAAGTCTCCATGATCGGTTATCCCCGGAATTACAACGGATCGCGTGACAGGGTCTTAAATCAAAGAGAGCAAACTTGGACTTACGAGCGTTAATTGCTAGACTATTCGGCCCGTCCTCTAAAGGGACTTTATTGCACCGGAAAATCAAACGTTGTACCGTTACTTCGCATACGCGAAGGCCATCTGCGTGCGCGGCAAAGAGCATAAACGTGTAAATGGCTGATAATAATCCGGATGGAGGGGTCTGAAGGGTATAAGACGCGTTCCTTGCTGCAGGATAGTCACATGAGCGCGTTTTACGAGCCCACGAAACGAGCTTTCCTCTTGACGCCTTTACTGTTAAAGTAAATAAAAGCGAGCCTCGATTTCTCTTTTATCAACCATTTTTTTATTTCTGAACCTTTGGAGAACTTTATTCTATATTTGGAGATTTTTCTGTTTAATTCGTTTCTTATCTTCTATTGACATTAAATATTAAATTTAATTTTTCGTTCGACCAAAGTTCATTTTAAAAACTTTCTTTCATAGAATTAGTCGGTTAAGAGCTACATATTAATTTTCGAGTAATAAATGTTCCAGTTAGTCGTAAATAGACGGATGTTCATACAGTTATATCTGTTACGAGATCTGTAAAGTATACGTAACTCATGTCATTTATAGACTGCGGATCTTGTAGATAATATGATTTGTGGGCGGTTAACAGACCTAGGTTTATTATAAATTCATAAAAATTCTACTCGTAAATGTTTGGGTCGTAAATTTATTGGTTCACGATTAAGGTTAATGTACTCCATTAGCGAGCTAGTTCCCATTACTCCACTATTCATTTCATTTTATTGAAATGCCACAAACAAGGTTGTGTTGATCAAAATCTTTAAGTTCAATTTATTTTATTTACTAATTTAAATATTCTTTACGATTATTCTTTATAATTTATTCTTATTCTCACTGTTCTTGCAAAATAATCTGTTCTTGTTCTCAACTAATATGATCAGATTACGTTAGGTTAAGAAGACACACCTTTCCCATCAAATATTAAGAATCTCAAAACTGAAGCACAAAACACAATTGTCACATCGAAACCGAAGATCGTATCACAAGGATATTACGTAGCAGGGGGTTAACTGTCCCCGTTTTATCCTCAAGGTAGTCAAACGCTATCGCAAATTGTTAGCTCTTAAAGCAGCAGGAAGAAATATCGTGTCTCGAAGCGGTGGATCCAAGAACTTCAGCGATGTATTTACAAGAGATGCATTGTCTTTGAAAGCACGTTGGCCAACAACTCCGTGATTTCTGCAGTTGCAGTTGTCGTTAAAGCACCGACGGTCAGGTTTTACGGTGTACGTTGTCTGGCCGCAGTAGTAAAAGGAAATGCACCGTTGCACACCGGCCGTTACGCATGGACCGTCTTGTGCAATGATCCGCTCGTACATATAAAGTGTAATTTTGGTTAAACGCCCTGTACTGCCTTCGTGCACCCTTCGTTCCCATCATTTCCATGGGAAAGACGCTTCCAAGATACAAACCGCTTTTTGCTACACTAACCCTCATTTTTCTCCTCCCTTTATGCCTGCCTTTCGTACTCTTTTGTAACGACACCTAAAATAGTGACTGTTTTATGTATTTTCGTTTTGCGACTGCTTTAATGCGGCTCATTTTGAGACTCTTTTAATGTACTCCATTTTGAGACTCTTTTAATGCAGCTCATTTTGAGACTCTTTCAATGCAGTTCATTTTGAGACTCTTTTAATGTACGCCATTTTGAGACTCTTTTAATGCAGTTCATTTTGAGACTCTTTCAATGCAGTTCATTTTGAGACTCTTTTAATGTACGCCATTTTGAGACTTTTTTAATGCAGTTCATTTTGAGACTTTTTTAATGCAGTTCATTTTGAGACTTTTTTAATGCAGTTCATTTTGAGACTCTTTTAATGCAGTTCATTTTGAGACTGTTTTAATGTATGCTATTTTGAGACTCTTTTAATGTACTCCATTTTGAGACTCTTTTAATGCAGTTCATTTTGTGACTGCTCTATGTATTATCATTTTGTGACTGTTTTAATGAAGTTCATTGTGTGACTGTTCTATGTATTGTCATTTTGTGATTTTTTTAATGTAATTCATTTTATGACTGTTTTAATGAAGTTCATTGTGTGACTGTTTTAATGTAGTTCATTGTGTGACTGTTCTATGTATTATCATTTTGTGACTGTTTTAATGAAGTTCATTTTGTGACTGTTTTAATGAAGTTCATTTTGTGACTGTTTTAATGAAGTTCATATTGTGACTGTTTTAATGTAGTTCATTGTGTGACTGTTTTAATGCAGTTGAAAGATGTATCGCTCTTAAAAAACCGCAACAAAGGGTGACTACAAAAGAAACCACCCTTCCTAACCACATCCTGTCTGCTCCACAAAACCGACCGTGAAGAAGATGGACGATCGTTCCAACTGTTTCTTCCGCTCAGTCGCGTGGAACATCCGTTCCGTTGTTGCTAAAAAACTGCAAGCTGCGATGGAATTCTCTGTCGGGTAAAAAGAAGCCACCCCTAAAAATTCCTCGCCAAATAAAGACGACGTAGCGCGTTGGTTTTTTGCGTCCTTGGACAGGATCCTTTACAAGGTGGTTCCATTGGAAAGCTTCTGGCGAATTATCCGGAATATGGGCCTCGGGACCAACGGACCCTAGGGAAGAGGAACGACCGACATAAACGGCGTTCTCGCTCGTTACACGCGAGTGGCGCTAAAAATATCGGTATCCTGATTTTCTTCAGCTGGCTCTAAGTAGCGCTTTCTGGGAATAGCAAAGAATTTCTAGAGTCTAGTCGGCGAAATACGAGCAAACCGTCCGAGAGTTTATGTAGATGCTTTGTCGGTAGGTGCCGGTTTCTCGGAACCGCTCGAACGCGCTCACCTGTGGGAGGATTGATCAGCGATTGACCGATCGATCGCTTCGCGGTTGCGGTTTTAAGGCTCTTTTTTCTCTTCGTGACAGGAAGTCGTATATCGCTTCTTGCCGCTTAGACTCGTGCTTACGCGGCTTTTCGCAATTTTACTTCGTAGCTTCTATATTTGTCGCGGAAGATTTGCTGACGCGGAGAACGGTTAACCGGCTCTTAATGGAGACTTGTTTATTCCCCTGCAGTCGCATCGAACTCGCATTAATAACTATAGTAAGCTTGAAACGATGTTACCGTAACCGATCCGAACTTTGTTGCAGTTTATGGCCCTAATGAGATCAGAGATAATTAAATAGCTTGTAACTACATGACTGACTCAAGTTGCAGAAGTTTTAGATCAACATAGAATTTAATGACCCATGAATGGAATTTGCACGCAATACAAAAAACGGTATTCTACAACTGGCACAGATTGATCAGAATGGAACGTAAATAGCTAGTAATGAGTCCATTAAAGGTTCGTAGAAATCAATT
Organism: Megachile rotundata; assembly: GCF_050947335.1. NCBI lineage: Eukaryota > Metazoa > Arthropoda > Insecta > Hymenoptera > Megachilidae > Megachile > Megachile rotundata. Next base: position 9,046,464 of record NC_134986.1, read on the forward strand.
AAAAATATCGTATGGAAATCTCGGTCGAATTACGGGGTTTTTATATTTTATCCCATCATTCGGTTACTCGTTTAATTTATTAGCCGATGCACGGGTATCGGTTACGCAAGTATTCAGCGAGGCGTACAATAATTAAATCCGGCTCTCGAAAGATCGCTAATTCGATCCACGTTTCGATCCATATAAATGCTAATTACCAGCGTTCCCGTTTCAATCCACTGATCCCCCGAAGAGCTTTACGGGAGGTTAACTCCATTTGAAGCAAGAACACGCTTCGAGCCACTTAATTACTCCCTCGAACAGGACTGAACAGTCGTGATTTCGTGAAACAAAGGATACATTGTTTTTGATCTCGCGTGGAATTAAGGCGTTCGGTTGCACGTGTTTCGCTCATGATTTTCAGAACTGGTACTGAAAGTGCAACTACCTTGTACGAGGTTCTGTCTTCCTCTTCAGAAGATGGGGCAGCGGGATCTTCTTCCGGGGTCGCTACACCTTCCGTTTCCGCTGGATGGTAGTCGACCTCGCTGCTCCAAGAGTGTCGCCTCTTCAGGTCTCCTGAAATTATAACAAATTTAGTTTTTTACGTTTTAATACTTTTCAGAGCATACAGTGGTCAGCAACTATGTGACCAACATTTTAGAAGATTCACTTTTGGATGAGTTTTGCGGAAGGAAACTGAGTGACAGTGATGTTGACCTTTATATATATTGTCAAGGTCATTGGGTAGAACAATTTGCAAAATATTTTGGACGTATAAAATCCTATTCTAAATTCACCGAATAAGAGTTTTTAAATTTCAAACAAGAGAGAATTTCAGGATTAGTCAAATAATAATTTGTATCAAACTTGTAATTGATCAATCAGCCATTTTATATTATGACTACTGAAGAACTGTTTACATAGTCATTTTCTTCCATCTTCAAACTTTAAATCGACATATCGTAAATGCTATTGTGTGATACTTTTATGTCATGAAATATCGTAAGACTTTGTAGAGTTTCAAAATCGATCACACTTTGCTGTAACTGACTAGTCAGCCATTTTGTGTTAAGAACGTTATCAAAATATTTATACAGTCATTTTCAGCGAACTTTATATTTTAAGTTGATGTATTATAATCGCTAATTTTTAATGTTTTTATGTCATGAAAAATTGTCAGACATTATAGTGTTTCAAAATCGATCATTGTTGGCAGTGATTGGCTAGTCAGCCATTTTGTGTTAAGATCATTATCGAAATGTTTATGTAGCCCATCTTCATCAAACTTTATATATTAAGTTGAAATATTATAATCGCTAATTTGTAATGTTTTTATGTCATGAAAAATTGTCAGACATTATTATGTTCAAAAGTTGATCATTGTTTGCAGTAATTGGCTAGTCAGCCATTTTGTGTTAAGAACATTATCGAAATGTTTGTGTAGCCATCTTCATCAAACTTTATATCTTAAGTTGATATATTATAATCATTAATATATGATGTTTTTATGTCTTCAAATAATGTCAGACATTATGATGTTCCAAAATTGATCATTGTTTGCAATAAGTGGTTAGTCAGCCATTTTGTGTTAAGAACATTATCGAAATGTTTGTGTAGCCATCTTCATCAAACTTTATATATTAAGTTTATATATTATGATCGTTAATATATGATGTTTTTACGTCTTCAAATAATGTCAGACATTATAATGTTCCAAAATTGATCATTGTTTGCAATAAGTGGTTAGTCAGCCATTTTGTGTTAAGAACATAATCAAAATGTTTATGCAGTCACCTTCATCAAGCTTCATATTTTAAGTTGATATATTAAAATCGTTAATGTGTGATGTACCGAAACACAAAAGATGTATCGTAAAAACGAATCGCGCCAAAAAAAAATAAATGGACACGTTCGGCACGTGGCGTTGTAACCGGTAATTAATACGAACCGGCTCAATCGGCCGTCCGCTTAATTAGAATTGTCACTATCGTTCATCTGGACGGCAACTGTTTAACGTCAACTTGCCAATTGAAGCGTGGCTGACAAAACTGGCTGCTACCGCTTTTTGCCCGGCGTCGAGTCGCTCGAACGCGGCGTATAATCCAACGACAACGTGTTCCCGACCGATACGTGTCTCCTGTTACGGATTACGGATTTCCCGTCTAACATCGGATCACCATGGAATCCCGCTCGATAAGCCGGTTATTAATTTCCAGTTGGTCAACGAACGGACGACACCGAACGAAACTGTATCGCGCCACGAACGTTCGTCACGAGCCATCTTTGACGAATCGATTTTCATCAGTTTAACGACACGCCGGTCGGCCGTTTCGAAAGTTGTTTGATAAGTTGACGAGCCGGAAAATTGATTGACGTATCGTGTTCCGCTATCTGGTACCGTTTCGCGGATTTTTCTAGCGTTCGGAACATCATTTCTGCTTCGTTACTTGACAGGTTACCGATTGCGGAACTTTTTCCGTGGATCAATTTAATTAGCTGCGTTAGTACGTGATCGGCGCGGTATTCTGCAATGGATACATGGGATACTCTGCTATCGATTGCACTGTAATTATTTTTCTTTTATTAATTATATCGGTAGACAGACATATCAAGTTTGATTGGTTGGAAATATTTTACTGTATCCTGTTTCTGGTCAAACAATTAACTTGATGTCATTTCGAATGGATATGATTTGTTTTAATAAAATATAACTTGTGGATAAATATGACTTGTGAATGTACATTGTACATGACATGATATTAACTTAGCTGATATAAAGATATTAATGGTGTTCGCGGATTATCGATTCGATAGATTTTTCGCGGATGTTCGTGAAATGTTTAAGGTCGATGTACACTGGTTCGAACAAGGATAACGATCGAAGATAAGCTTGCAGGTTAAACACTGTATTCGAGCCGTGACTTATGGGGTTGGCAGAGGGGTCGGGGCAGACCCTGCGGATTCTACCTACAAATTTGCTCGTTTACTTCGGTTCGAGGAATGCCACGGGGTCCCACGGGACGAGGGAATACACGGAGCAGCTCGGAAAGAGGATTGCGTAGCGATCACGAACAGGAAATTTATCGGTTCGCCGGTCAAAGTGTGAATTACGTCGATTCTCGCGTGTGCGGCAATAAAATATTCGCCAAAGCTTCATCACATTGTGCCTTTCGTACCTGCTTATTTGCATCACTCGTATCTCACGCGGTTCCCGCGAGATTTAAATGCGCGCTCATGACGACGCGCCATTTATTAATTTTCGAGGATTTTATGGAGAACTGCGACACCATTGTAATTGCTTTTAATGATTATATTTTTTCACCTTCTTGCTGTGTCTTATATAATATTACAACATATTCTATAATAATAATGTATAAATTATATAATAATATAATATTCTACACTATTGCACGTGAGGCTGGTTTGTAAGATTGAAGATATAGGACTTTTGTTATTTCATGACATAAAAGTATTTCAAAATAAAGGTTATTATACATCAGATTAAAGCTTCAGGTTTGTAGAAAGTGACTGCATAACAGATCTGTTGATATTAGTGGCATAAAATGACTGAATCTTTGAGAGAAGCAAGAGAGATCAGTTTATAGTTGACTGTTGTTTATTAAATGATATTGAATTTTTCAATTGTCTATATTTGATAATGGTTACGAACCATTAATGTAGGCATTTTAATAAAGCTTCGAGCTTTAAATTGATGTACCACAAGTGCTATTCTGTGATACTTTTATGTCATGAAATCTTTGTCAGACTTCATAAGTTCCAAAATCCATTGCCATCAGTAACTGACCAACTAAATATTTTCTACTGAAAACATTAATAAAAAACTAATCACATCCTAGTAACAATCTTAGCAAATTAAAGTTAGAAATAAAAAAGCAATGCAAACTGAAAAATACCAATTATAACTTAACATGAAGTGTTGAGTTTCAAAGATACTTTTTAAAAGGAACTGGCCTAATCTTGGATCTCATCGTTATAAAAATGAATAAAATGTCTTGATAGGAAGAGAAGATGTAGAAGGGTAAACGAGAGCATAAGAAGCGCAAGAGGCGAATGTAGACGCGTACGACCGTGAATTTACAAGCCACGTGTATCGAAGTGTGCACGTGGCTTCCGCTTGGACGCGCGTAATCTCGTTCTTTTCGCTGTGGTCCACCAAGATCTACGATCATTGCGCTACGTACACTTCGGTCGCATTCCTAGAGAGCTTTCGCGAAGCCCAGAAACCAGAAAAGGAAAGCAACATGCGATGCAATTAGCCGTTGCGGTCTGAAGATCGAAGAAATCCTAACCGCGATTGCAGAAGATTTAAACGGGACGAAGTTAATCGAGAATCTCGGCTTAACGACCAGAATTTCTGTCAGCGAATTATCCAGCTTTCATTAACATTCGATTAGAGTTCTTTTACCTCTGTTACATTTTCTTAGGTACTGTTATAATTTACTAGTTTTGCTACATTACGGTTCATGGATGGGCGAAGAAAAATTGTTATGTTCGTACGCACGCCTTTTTTAGTAATGGGTAGTAAGTGCAGCTAGTTTTGGTGTGAGGTTTCCAAATTTGGATTTGGTGTTGCAAATTTTGGAGTTGGCGGATTTTCACATTTTTATATTCACGGATTATTACGTTCGCCAATTTCCACGTTCTCCAATTCCAAAATTCTTTAATTCCACATTTCCCAATTTCCACATTTTCCAATTTCTACATTTCCCAATTTCCACATTTCCCAATTTCCATATTTCCCAATTTCCACATTTCCCAATTTCCACATTTCCCAATTTCCACATTTCCCAATTTCCACATTTCCCAATTTCTACATTTCCCAATTCTCACATTCCTCAATTCCTACATTCCCCAATTCCAAAATTCTTCAATTTCAACATTTCCCAATTCCACATTTTCCAATTCCCACATTCCTCAATTCCCACATTCCCCAAGTCCACATTTCCCAATTCCACATTTCCTAGTTTCCACATTTTCTAATTCCACATTTCCCAATTCCATATTCTCCAATTTTCACATTCCCCAATTCCCACATTTCCCAATTCCACATTTCCCACTTTCTACATTTCCCAATTCCACATTTCCCAATTTTCACATTTCCTAATTCCACATTCCCCAATTTCCGCATTCCTCAACTCCCACATTCCTCAATTCCAAAATTCTTAAATCTCCAAGTTTCTATAAATCTAAATCTGCAAGTTCCTAAATTTCCCAACTTTCAAATCTCTAAATTCTCCAAGTTTCTATAAATCTAAATCTGCAAGTTCCTAAATTTCCCAACATTCAAATCTCAAAATTCTCCAAGTTTCTATAAATCTAAATCTGCAAGTTCCTAAATTTCCCAACTTTCAAATCTCAAAATTCTCCAAATTTCCAACAGCCCCCCAAATCCCAAAACACCGAAGTCTTCAATTTGCAAATTGCAACCGAAGAAAAGAAACGAAGGAAAAACGATTGGCACGCAAGGAAGATGTACGGTATTCCCGGAATTTGCGTACATCAGCAAATAAGCAATCGGCTCGAAGCTTCACGGATGATAAATGATCGATCCAGGAACGAACAGAAAATGATTTCTTGCTTATCTCGCGAAAGGAATCCCGTGGAAAGAGAGTAGCGGCTCGGTGAAATAGTTAATGCAACTGTTACTCATCGTCTGCTTGGATTTCTTACGTCGATTGACGGACGACGTCTCAATCGACATGCCGGTCGAAAAAGAACGTAACCCGGTCTAGTTCTTTCTGATCGATGATCGACAGCGATCTCGCGGAAACTCATTAACATTTAACCGGTAATCAGCGTGTGATTAACGAGACCGTGAACCAGCGGTACGATAGTGGCTCTTGAACTCGCAGTCTTATCATTGAGATCTCAGGATTTGACGTCGTTAACAGTCGCAATGGGATCCGTGAATGCGGATCGTCACGATCCAACGACGGTGATCCATGATTCTGTTCGTGTCGTCGTTTCTTCTTGCGGCGAACCTCAGCATCCGGGCTACTTTACATTTCCATCTTGTTTATGGTTATCCTACGAACCTCTGGTATGCCGATGCTCCGTCGTTATCTACCCTTTTATTTATCGGGGTTACCCAATCATCTCTTTTTCCTCGCATTCCTTCCACAATTTAGAATGGTTTATGCGATCTTTGAAATTTCGTAATTCTTCATTCTGGGACTTTGGGTTTTGGAGACTTTGGGACATTGACACTTTTGGATTTTGGAGACTTTGGGACATTGCCACTTTTGGGTTGTGGAGACTTTGGGACATTGACACTTTTGGATTTTGGAGACTTTGGAACATTGACACTTTTGGATTTTGGAGACTTTGGGACATTGACACTTCTGGGTTTTGGAGACTTTGGGTCATTGACACTTTTGGATCTTGAAATCTTGGGACTTTGAAAGCTTGAGATTTTGGGACTGTCAGAGACTTTGGGACTCTGGAATTTTGGGACCTTGAAATTTTTGAAGCCTTCGGAATTTGGGAATTTGAAATTTAAGATTTTGGCACTTTTGAGACTTTATTTGAGACTTAGAAACTTTGATCCTCAGAAATTAGGTACTGTTTCGTCGTGGAAAATTTGATGGGTACCTTCTACCCTTGGCACCCTAAGCACGTGTAAATTTTGGTATAGTAATTCATCTCCCAGTGTAAATTATCTACATGTCCATTGAATTCCTCATGAAGTAAGTCAATGACAACCTTCGCACTCTAAGAAATAACCACTGTCACTTCAACATGTACATCATTTACTCTCAATACATTTTTTAAATTGTACAATAAAAATCCACAATGAAAACATACCCTATCAGAGTTTCCTTAAATCCGTATCAAAAAGTTTGGCGAACACTCGAAACGATCATCCTGCTAGCGACATTCGAACGATCCTCGTGTTCTTCATGTTCACTGACACACGCGTGATCGACGATCGCAAATAGTGGAAGAGGATCTCCCGCTGTCAGAGGAGGGTCGTTCAAAGAACTCGTTTCGAATGTTTAGTCACGTTAGATGGATCGCACGCGATTCGAGGGGATCGTCGTAGTCGAACAATGGCGAAATAGATTTCGGCTCGCAGGTGCACTACAGGTTCACTCACAGGTGCAGCTCCGACTAGACTAAAGTCGAGAGCGTGCGTGTTGGCAGCAAGTACTCTAGGAGAACAGAGAAAGAGAGAGAGAAAGAGGAGGCATACCGGTGCCTCGATTGGTCCATGCTTCCCGCGAAAACGACCCAGCCAATCACCGTGACCGAGCCACGTAATTGCCGGGTATCACGATTCACAAAAACGGGGGAGGGATACCCTTTCGAAATTCCCCGAGGTAACGTCCCTTCTTTACCCCTTTATTCTTTTTGTACTGTTGCTGGACTTACTTTGTCTCACGGATCATTTTTTACAACGGTACATTTTTTACAACTGAATACTTTTAGACATTTCTTTATTTGACAATTTTATGGAATTAACCCTTTAAGCTGACTTGAACATTCGATTCAATTCGACAAGTTGACTTTGAAGGGTTTTTAACTACATCTTATCGAGGAAGTCTACAGACAGTACATGTGATGTAGGAAGATAGACAAACAGACAACACATGTGATGTATGAATGTAGAAAAACAAACAGCATGTGTGATGTATGAATATTCAGACACGAACAATACATATATATGAATATACATAAACGGACAATACATGTCACATGTAGATATAGAGAAACAGATAATACATGTCGTGTATGAAGATACAGAAACAGGCAACATATGTGACATATTAATATACAGAAACGAACGATATATGTGACGTATAAATATAGAGAAGCAGGTAATACATGTGATGTATACATATAAAGAAACAGACAACACATGTGACATATGAATATAGAGAGTCAGATAATACATGTGATGTATCCATGTAAAGAAACAGACAACACATGTGACATCCGAATATAGAAAATCAGATGATACATGAGATGTATAAGTATAAAGAAACAGACAAAACATGTGACATATGAATATAGAGAGTCAGATAATACATGTGATGCATACATGTAAAGAAACAGACAACACATGTGACATATGAATATAGAAAATCAGATGATACATGTGATGTATAAGTATAAAGAAACAGACAACATATGTGACATATGAGTATAGAGAAACAGCTAATACATGTGATATATACATATAAAGAAGCACACAACACATGTGACACATGAATATAGAGAAACAGGTAATGCATGTGATGTATAAATATAGAAAAACAGACAACACATGTGAGGTGTAAATATAGAAGAACAGACAACACACGTGACGTATAGATAGAAACGTATGATAGTGGCAATTAACCCCTTGCACTCTAATGACGAGCTACACACGTGACGCTGCTGGAGTATGAGCTCTTCTTATATTATACACCTGCAGCATTTACTTCTAATTCGTACAGTCAACAAAATACAAAATTGTTGCTCTTAAAATTACACTAGGTAACAGTACAGTTATGTTTGATGATACTAAACAGATAGAATTAATAATAAATGTAGCAGCTTAAAGGGTTTATCGAACTTCTGAACGAAAAAGTTATCTAGCAAAAGTAGATACCTAGAAGTGCAAGGGCTTATTAATAGGGCCATTACCCTGACAAAGTAATATAATATTATCTCGCACGATGATAAACCCGCTTTCCCGTTATGCATTTCACTCGAATCTCAGAGTATATCGTGAGCTAGTTTTAAGTGAAAAACAGGATTGACATCGGTAGATATACCAGGGAGAAGTGCGCTATTAGCTACCTGGGAAGCAATGGAATATATTTTCCACTTTATTTTCAGCGTTCACCTGTTGGTCGAGATAATAACACGGAGAGTAGCATTCTAAGCAGAAGTTGTGCAGCTTAGAAGCCTTTATATTGTGCTATCTATTTATAGAATCATCGAGGAAGCGATCTAGACGTTTTCTAACACATACAGTCCTTTTCATTACGATAACACTTATAATAACATTCTTCCGCCAATTTATCTTGTAATGTTACTAGGCAATTTACTTCGGATCTTATTTATTTCGCAACAATACACCGTGGATGTACAATTATCTCTGGAAGATGTGGAATTGAGTGACGGTCTTTTGGATTGTAACTTGCTTTTTCATAGTTTGCGAATTTCTAAATTTTTATAGTCACAGATTCTCAAATTTTTGGTGTCACAAATTCTCAAATTTTTACATTCACAAATTCTCGGATTTCTGGACTTACAAATTCTTAGATTTCCAAATTCACAAATTCTTAGATTTGTAATTCACAAATTCTTAGATCTGCAAATCTCCAAATTCTCCAATTTCCAAATTCGCAAATCACCAAATTCTCCAATTTCCATATTCTCAAATGTTCAGATTTGCAAATTTCCAAATTCTCAAATTTTCCAATCTACAAATGTCCAAATTCTCAAATTCCCAAATTCTCAGATTTCCAAATTCACAAATTTGCGAATTTCCAAATTTCCAAATCCTCAAATTCCCAAGCTCACAACTATACAAATACCCAAATTTCCAAATTTGCAAATAGAGGACTTCAAAAGTCCCAAATTCTGAGATCTGCAAGTATCGCGTGGTTTTCCCGTAGGTATGTACCGTACGTCAGGACGAAAATCTCGTTAAGTCGAAACGCGTGAACAAATAAATAAGGTTTCGAGAGAAAGGCAGCAAGCGACTCGCAGGATTGGGCGGACATGGTGGTGGAGGGCCTTGCGTCGAGAAGAGGGGTGAAGGAATAAGGCGAAGGAGGGCCCAGCGACCTCTGACCCCCCTGGGAACCACGAAGGGCTCGAGGGCCTCTTCGAGAAAGAAGCTCGGGAATCTGGCGAACCCACCCGGCCGAAATACTTACACGAGACTACTTCGTGATAGTGATGGACTAGCATTCGATTTAGGATCGTTCGATACATCATTCTGTACAAATACCTCTTTCATACAAATTTATTCTTCTATAACTTAATATTGGAATAATTTAAAATACTTCCAGTTCAAATAAAATTTATGAAAAGCTTTATTTTTGAGATTAAGATTTTAAGTGCAGTCTATGTAGAATCTCTGAGGAGTCTGTTTTAAATGAAATTTATTTGGCAACATTTTTATGTTTATAAGAAAAAAATTAACAAAATTAATTATCGTTAAAAATATACTGTATGAGAATCGTTTAGGTCTCTGTTTCAAATTAAATTTTTATTTTTGTAAGAAAAAAATTGTCGAATGGTAAAAATACTGTATGTAGAATCTCTGAGGTCTCTGTTTTAAATGAAATTTATTAATAAAAATATTTATTTCTATAAGAAAAAAATTAACAAAATTAATTATCGATGAAAATATACTGTATGAGAATCTTTTACGTCTCTGTCTCAAATTAAATTTTTATTTTTGTAAGAAAAAAATTGTCGAATGGTAAAAATACTGTATGTAGAACCTCTAACTAAGATCTCTGTTTCAAATGAAATTTACTAATTAAAATATTTATTTTTGTAAGAAGAAAATTGTCGAATAAGAATACTCTGTATGTAGATCAGCCGATCCCTAATCAAATCATCAAGTCCAACCTTATTAATTTGTTCTTAAACCCCCAAATCCCACAACGAATTACATATTAAGTGAAAACAACAATTCTAGTTACAAAAAAAGGAGTAAACAGTTCCAATAATTATATTAAGGAACACCGTTAGCCCATTGTTTCGTATTTACGCGTACGTCGATATCGATGAAAGAGTCGGGCAACATTTTAGGCGTAAGAAATTCGCAGGCCGGTTGTTCGGTTTCGAAGGGCGATGGTAAAGGGTATACGGCGGAATCCAACGGGGCATTTACACGCGTGGTTCGGCTCAAAGAAATTACGACGCGGAAGAGGGCCGCGTGATCCCGCCTAAATGATGGCTGGGTGGAAAGTTTCACGGTAAGGAGGATTTATCCTGCGGCCCGGTCGGATGGTTTTACGCGTTGTCGCCGGCTAAGAAGCCCCATACATCCACAATGGAAACAGCCACGGTGCCTTCGAACCACCCGTGGTAGCAGATTGGCCGAGGACGCGATACAAATTTCGTCCGTTCGACGTTATCGAGAAATTTCGTTTTGTAGCGATGTTTGCCATTAGCCTCCCCCCTTCTGGCTATGACTGCCTTTCAAGAAATATCGGCCGTGAAGAAAAATAAAAAAAAACAAGGGACACTTTAACCGCGAGACGTACAACCGTGTACCGTTACTACATCAATCTTCCGTAATGATGTAAAGCAGAAAGAAACGAACACTCGAAGATACCACTCGAAGATCGTTAACGCCCATGTCTTCGAGGTGCGAATTCGATCTAACGTTTTAATACAATGATCTAATTCGTACTAGTCGAGTTCGTGCACCAGATAGGCTGGTTAGATGACCGTCACCTTCGTCTCGAACAATATTTTTGTCGGCGTTGGCCAGGATTTAAGGGGCAAGCAGGCGCAGAAAGCGCGCGAGCGTGTAATGGTGATTGAATGCGGCTAATGGTCGTCCCGTACGGGACTCACGGCCCTCCAAGATATACGTTATGACTCGGGCATAACATTTACCGGGTGGTAAACAGTCGTGCATAAACTCCGAAGTCCCATGAACGAGCCTCTCGTAGAAAATGTAAAACTCTTACGAGCGTTGATCCCATTCCTTTTACCTTGCTGCAGACAATCCTGGGCAAATATTAATACTCTTCGATCGAAGAAGTTATGTCCGAATTGACACATAACTTTACTGAAATTGTGTCTTATAATTTTATTCAAATTATATCTTTCTCTTGTACGTTTCAGTAATCATGAAAGTGGTCTTTTGGTCGTTTTGATCAACTCAAAATTTTAGCAGAATTGAATATTTTTTACAAAGTACATGTCTTGTCATTTCGTTTGAAGCATTTGCTTAATCTCTAAATGTGGAGGAGTTATCTTAAGTTTCAAACTTAAGGGGTGAATAATAAATTTGACATTGTAACATATTAAAAATTGTAACACATAAATTGTGATATATAAATTTCATCAGTTGTAACATATAAGTTGTGATACATTAAGAGGTGTTTCAGTGCACAGTACATTTCACCTTCCTCTAAGATTAATCTCCAGAAAGCTCGGTTCTCTCAGAGGAGAACTAGGTCGCGGTCGAAGAAGACGTCAAAATTTCGCAATTTGCCATACGGTGTTCAGCGCTTGACCCGGTTGTAGCGTTGTAGCGGAAGATACAGGGTGCTTTTAAGTCGCGAAGCTTGTCGTGGCACACGGCGACAAGCTTCTTCGACGACACGACCATGACAAATCGTTCTAAGCAGCGTGACGCCATAAATCAAAGCTGGCCCTCGAAACGGTTCTCCGCCCTGGTGAAGAATGATCCAAAGGTGGAGAGAAAAGAAGAGTAAAAAGAGCGGAGGAAGATAAGGCGGCGGTGCACAGCGAGCATGCTCGAAGCACGATTAAATCGTTAGTCGATAAAGCTCTACGCGGGCATTAATAATAATTAGGCACGGCGCGGTTCGAAATTAGCGGCGAGCCTCGATGCGTAGATAATAAACTTACCAATGAGCACGAGAGCATGACCTCGGCTAAATAAGGAGTACCATAGGCGCGCGAAAATGCACGAATTATCGTCGTATTAATTGGAGAACGTCGTAAATTTAATGGCGGCGAGGAAAAAATGGTAACTACCCGTGGTCGCGGAAAACGCGTTTTACGAACGGATTTAACCCTCTGATGACTGATGTTGCGTTATTCGAACGTACACGAAGAGAAATGAACTTTCGTAATTATAGGCTGAGCATCTATTTAATTAACGAATAGATCAACCGGTCGAGATCATTATGTCGTAAAACGTGTCAGCAGTTTACGTCGTAATTACGAGCGTTTGGATTGCAGTTACTGTATGTACGGACTCGCTTGCCAGATCGACTTTGATAGGGTACTGCAAGTGTTTTCGAACCTCAAAAACATTGAACATTTATTCTCTATTTCCCACTTATATTTTCGTGTAGAATAGCTTTCATTAAGATTGTACCACGACTACCCTGTATAATAAAATCAATAAAATAGTAAAATAGTACAAGTGAAAAAAACCGTACAACACAGTGAAATAACAGTAGCACAATTGTATAATATCAGTAAAATGGGAGACTAGTTAAAGCTCCAATATACCAAAGCTAACAAGAATAATTAATAACGTTAAGTAAATTCGAAGGAACACAAGATAGGTTCGAGCTTTTTCAAGGAGCAACAAAAGAAAAAACACGAGACGATGATTTACGAGGATTCACCGTAGAGGGAGAACCGCAGGCTGGTCCTGGCAGATCGGCGAACCGGCAACGGTAATTTTATTAATACATTAATCCCGTTTCACCGGTCTTCTTTACGTTCTTTACGCGCGAGAATCACGGCGCCCGAGGCCCTTCGTCGAGGGTGGACTTAATAAACCGAAAGGGACCACACGCATCGTGACGTCACAGGGCCGTCATGCCCATGACGATTTGGCTGACGTGTATCCTGGCGGACTTGCAGATTGAAACTTAGCGAATCCGCCCACGCCGCGCCAATTTTGCATACCATTACACCGTCTTTATAATTATTTTCTACTCACCGAACTCTCCTGAATTTTTTCCAATATTTTAACCCCGATCGATCACTGTTCTTTTTTTATTTATCGAGTGATCAAGTATTCAGGCTATGATTTAGAAATGGACTACATGTGTTTATACATATGTGTAATGTATATGCATCTCTATGTATACATATGTATATGTTTGCATATGTGCATGTATGAATATGTACATGTATGAATATGTATATGTATGCATATGTACATGTATAGGTATATATGTATACATATATGGATGAACATGTACATGTATGAATATGTACATGTACATAGGTACATATGTATACATATATGGATTAACATGTATATGTATGAATATGTATATGTATAGGTATATATGTATACATATATGGATGAACATATACATGTATGCATATGTGCATATATGAATATGCACATATATAGCTATACATGTATACACATATGGATGAACATGTATATGTATGAATATGTACATGTATGTATATGTATTTGCATACGTATGTTATATATGTTCCGTAATGAATATACATATAGGAAGAACAAGTAACATGTAAAAAGAGTAACTAACATATAGGAAGAATAACTAACATATGAAAAGAACAACAAACATGTGTTAAGTACATGTGGCAAACAAAGGAAAGAACCATCACAATATATGAATTCAATTTGACCGATCACCGACTCCTCCCCCAGTATCGCGATTAATCGGAGAATCATTTTAGGAATCCTACGAAGAATTTCGAAATTACAAGTTCCACCTTGACGAAGAAAAAAAAAGAAGGAAGGGGAATCGATTGCTCGGGGATCGATTCGTCGGTAGATTTTCGAAGATAGCGCAGGATGAGGACTCGCAGAATGGAAGGGGCAAAGATTGACCCATGACCCGAGAGTTATGACGCGAGTCTGATTCCTGAAATGCTTGTGCACACCCTGTAATCACGAATGGCGGAGTCTGGCCCTCCAACCCCCTTCCATCCGTCTGCCGCCCGTGCATGCCACGTTGGATATCTATAATTTAAATCTCGCTCGGTCGTAAGTGGCAGGAAATCATTGTAATTAATATGGCGTACATCCACGTGCGGCCGTGTAGGTGCACGTGGATGTGCGTGCGGAGAACGGCCACGATCCTATACTGATCTTCGCGTCTCGATACTGTTACGTTAAGAGGATGTAAACCGAGTACACGCGGATACGGAAGCTTAGCCGCGATCGACCTCGGACTCGATTTACGCTCTTCTGGTTATGGTTACCGTTTGCCCTCGTTCACATGCTATTCGCCGATAGGATATACTACCCTGTTTCGTATTTTTAGCAAAAGCTATTTTCACAATTTTTTTCCATTATCACACTCTTTAAGAATTTGGAATATTACAAAATCAGGTTTTGTTATTAGCAGATTTTTATTAGCAGATCAGGGTATATGAAGTTTGGAAGTCAATTAAAAATTTGAGTACTTGCAAATTTGAAAATGTCTAATCTAACTTATCTTACTCGTTCACGAAGAAATACGAGTATCTCTACAAAGAAATCCTAGCGACTCCACCGAATGATATATTGCGGTTATCTTCGTCCTCAAAGTTTGACAATACGAAAAATGCAAGAAGACTTTCCGGTTTGTTACATCGTAAATCCTTCTCCTCACACCTTATCACATTGTAACAAAAAGTGATATATCAGTTCAGTGTGTTAATTTTGTTTATCAAATTTTTATTTATCGCGTGTCCACTATCTCGCAACGAGAATACTTTGTGTCGCGCTGGGCGATTATAGGCGATCGTATTAGCAAAAGGGTTAAGAAGAACGCTCCCTGATCGTAAACCGGTCAGCAGAATCCAGATTAATGTCCTGGTCGAGGACCAGAATTTTCCACGTTCGTATTTATGACCTCACCCTTTCACGTGTTCCCTTTAACTTCCTACTCCCGTTGCACACGCGATTTCGATTGCATTATGAATGAGGATTACGGATACTTTTATATTCAGCGTGTAGCCTTACTGTTTTCTAATCTCAGACTCTCGAACACTTCGAAACTGCTTTGGAAAGACTGTTCTAGCAGGAATTTGTATCCTGATCTGATCGAGGATAGTTAGAAATCTCCCGAGTTCAGGTAAGTTGGTCTATGTCACGGTTAAACGGATCATGAAACGTTTCAATTACCTGACAAATGTCACCGAGGCTGATCTTGATCAGCGATCTTGGCCGTCGGCGATATTTTCCTCTCGGCAAGAAATTGTTACTAGGTTGCACGAAGTTACCACGTGGCTCGTGTCAACGCACCGACGTTCATGAATTATTCACAAGGAATTTGCAGCGCGCCTTCAAGTTGCTGTCATTTCTTTGTTAGCGTCAATTTCACATTGTCTCGCGAGTCAGCTGCTCCGTTTCGAAACATCCACAGGAGGACATCGCTCGAATAACTTGCAATTTATCCCATACGGTTGAAATCGATCGGCAGATGGTCGAACTAGGGAGATTGTTAGGTCATTACTTCGGATCTGCTAGGTCGTTACTTTAGGTCTACCAGGTCGTTACTTCGGGTCATTATTGCAGGTTTGGTAGATCGGACTATTGTCTTAAAGGTATTAGTGGGTAGTTTACATCTATTAAGTCGGAACAGTGTGTTAGCTCTACGTCAAGTAGGTGGTTCAAGCCTATTAGCCTACTGAACTATTGTCTAGGGTTTATTAAGTGGGTGCTCTGATCAGGTATACTGAACTATTGTCTTAGGTTTACCATGTTCATTAACCGGGTGCTTTTGAGCTACTACGTTTGCTAAGTGGATGCTTCAACTCTATTAGTCTACTAAACTACTAAGTGCATCAAGTTCATTAAGTCAGACTTTGAGACTTAAAATGCACGTTCTGGCTCTACATCAAATAGGCGGTTCAAGCCTATTAGCCTACTGAACTATTGTCTAGGGTTTATTAAGTGGGTGCTCTGATCAGGTACTGAACTATTGTCTTAGGTTTACCATGTTCATTAACCGGGTGCTTTTGAGCTACTACGTTTGCTAAGTGGATGCTTCAACTCTATTAGTCTACTAAACTACTAAGTGCATCAAGTTCATTAAGTCAGACTTTGAGACTTAAAATGCACGTTCTGGCTCTACATCAAGTAGGTGGTTCAAGCCTATTAGCCTACTGAACTATTGTCTAGGGTTTATTAAGTGGGTGCTCTGATCAGGTACTGAACTATTGTCTTAGGTTTACGTTCATTAACCGGGTGCTTTCGAGCTACTACGTTTGCTAAGATGATTTAACTCTATTAGTCTACTAAACTACTAAGTGCTTTAAGTTCATTAAGTCAGACTTTCAGACTTAAAATGCACGTTTTGGCTCTACATCAAGTAGGTGGTTCAAGCCTATTAGCCTACTGAACTATTGCCCAGGGTTTATTAAGTAGGTGCTCTGATCAGTTATTCTCAACTATTGTCTTAGATTTACGTTCATTAACCGGGTGTTTTCGAGCTACTACGTTTGCTAAGTGGATTTAACTCTATTAGTAAACTACTCAGTGCTTTAAGTTCATTAAATCAGACTTTGAGACTTAAAATGTTTTGGTGAAGTAAAAACCTTCTAAATTCAAGAGTAGACCAATACTTGAAGTAAGTCAATAGACAAGATGGATGGTCGTTTATTTCTAGCTACTCAACTAATCTAAATATACCGTCTGAAATATTGTCTTAGGTAGCTGTGTTTATCAAGTGAGTGCTTCAGGGCTATTACGACTTACACTACGTTTATTGAGTAGGTGGTTCAGGTCCATTAACCTACTGAGCTAGTGTCTTACGTTTCGAGTCGGTGCTTTAGGCCGAATGAACTATTATCGCGTTAACTACATTTATTAAGCTTACCTCTGATATATTATGTATACTAAATTACTCATTCAAGTTTATTAAAATGTACTCGGTGATAAATTTGATAACTTCATTACATGCAAGCAAAATGTTACACCGAAGATTCTACTCAAACTTGATCTCTCTATCTACAGCTTCAGGAACGTGTTCCACGACACTGATCTATTATGGACACTGCGTTATTCATTTAGGTCCATTAAAATGCATTAGGTAGTAAATTTAATGACTTTTCAGTACATGCAAAGAAAATGTAAGCAGAATGTTGAAGATCAAAACTTGATCTCTCTATCTGGAGTTTTCCATGTATCAGAAACGGTATCTACCATATGATCGAGTTATTCTTTTAGGGCTATTAAAATGTACAAGATGATGAATTCTACAATTTTCCAACATATGGGAACGTTGAAGACCTCTCTATCTAAAGTTTTGTGTCATAAACGAACGTGTTCTGCCACGATACCGATCAGTTATGAGCATTGAATTCTCTCAGGCCTGTACCGAGTGATAAATTCGCTAATTTCGCAGGGAAATAAAACGAAGATTCTATCCAAAGTTGATCTCTCTATCTAAAGTTTTCCATGAATCAGAAACGAACGTGTTACAGTAAGACAGGAAACACGGTTCAGCAGCGTAGCAACATCGAAGAAGCGAGGTTGCGAGACGACATCCGGTGCAAATCGAACATTTGCATGAGAAGCTCTCGCAGTATCCTTCAGCAGAGCTCGAAACACTTGTCGGACACGCGTAGGACGACACGATAAATTTTCGACGGACCAGTTCTGTCCCGAAACGCGTCCCCGCAAACAGGATCACGGTTCCCGTTCGCGATCCGTACACGACGACATTTGTTCGTTTCAATATGCAACGACCCTCTGTGTTCCGTGAATCGTAAAGTATCGAGACTGTAGAGAGTATCGAAATTCTTGGTAAATCGCGATCCCAGACGTTTAATCGCTCCGGCTCTCGATTTTTACAATAGTTGGAAAATTACCGTAATGAACGGCTGCTTCACGGTTGTTCCATGCCCGCCTTCATTCGTAACTCACGCGGATCGCGAGTGCGGTTTCGAGTAAAAAGTACTCGCCTGTGATTTACTACCAACTCACCGCGGAATACTAAACAGCGTACGATTGCTCGTGTTTTCGAGGATGCTGCGTTTCGAGAAATGTTCAAGGCTTCAAAAGCCTTTTGTTGAACGATTCTCAAATAGCATAAAGGCTAATCTGAATTAAAAAAGAACAATCGACACGTCATAAATCTGCCAACGAAATAGTTATTAACCCCGGTTAAAATTAATGGCGAACAATTAATTATTATCGAGAAAGGAAAGCAAAAGTGCTCGAGGGTTTTCCGCCGCGAAATCAGCGACGTCACAATCGCCGATGGGAAAATGATTCATTAGAGGAGGCAGACAGAGAGAAAAGTTGTTTGACAAACTGGCATGGTAAACAAATTGCGTAGATCTACGGTATAGGCGACGGTAAATCATACTTTGGACGTTAAGAGGATGGTTCCGTCGTTGTTCGAGGGTGCATTGGTTGCGTGAGAGAGTTGCCTCGGGCCGCATTCTCGAGACGAAAATGCGTTTCACCATGGGAGAGCTCGCGGAGTTCCCATAACGAACCTTCGGGCGTTTCCAGGTCCAATCTGGACCGGCGTGGATCGACGATCATTTGCGAATTACATGCAAATACTGGCCGCGTTGCGAAACGATCTGACGAAATCGCTTTGCCACTTTCCAAACCGATCGAAGGTTAATTCGAGAAATCAATTAGTTACGGAGTTGAAAGTGAAACATTTTTGGGGCATTTAAACTATCTTTATGCATTTCACTTATTGTACACAAATAATGTCTGCATAAATGTACATATATGTTGTTTGTGAATAATGTCTGTAAATATTGCTTATAAATAATTTCTATATAAATGTACATAATGTTGTCTATGAATAATGTCTGTAAATATTGCTTATAAATAATGTCTATATAAATGTATATGTACATATGTTGTTTATGAATAATGTCTGTAAATATTGCTTATAAATAATTTCTATATAAATGTACATAATGTTGTCTATGAAAAATGTCTGTAAATATTCTTTATAAATGATGTCTATTATAAATGTGAATAAATATTCTTCATAAATAATGTCTATTATAAATGTGAATGAATATTCTTCATACATAATGTCTACTATAAATGTCGATAAATATTCTTCATATATAATGTCTGTTATAAATGTCTATAAATAATCTTTATAAATAACGTCTATTATTAATTTCGATAAATACTGGTTATAAATAACATCTTTTTAAAAAATGTACATGTGTTACTTTATTTAAGTCAGACTTAATATTTCATTAATCTTGTGCAAAGTAATGAAGAGTGATTACCTTCCTTTTTCAGAAAAGAAGGATCAGTGATAACTGACTAAATAAAGAGTCTGGAATTTCATATAAATTGAAGTATTTAATCGAACCAATTAAAATGAAGTAGATATAATAATGATGAACTACAATGAATTATAGACATTTTTTGTATAAAAATTGATCTTATACATATAGAAGATAAAAAAATCTCAAGTACAGACTCGTTATTCTATTCTTTAAAAATTGACTACCAAATAAAGTTCGATCACAGTATAATTCCTGATTAAATCAACCAAAAAAGAGTATTAGATAATTAGAGTTCCAGACAGAAAGTATCTAATAAATATCTATGAAGAAAGTATAAAGTAAAAAACATAATACTGTTCCAAGAATAAGAATGAAAGTCAGCCAAAATAAATGGACCGTCGAAAATGCTCAAAGAATAACAAAGAAGTAAAGAAAGGAATTTTCTCGGTAGAAAGAAAATAATAAGAGGAAAAATGCAGAAATTAGGTCATCGCACGATCGCGTAACGAGGACACCGCAATCTCGTGCGTGCGGTGCACCGCGAGTTGCATTTCGCGTGGTGGAAATGCGAAATAATTTTTCTGCGAGCTCTCGCTGCCTCGAGAGGCTGCTTTACGAGCCACATAAATCACGGCTGTGCACGTGAGTGTGAGTGGGCGGAACCGCACGGTACCACAACCGTACACCATAAATTTGATACATGTTCATTGTGGTGGCTGGGTCGGTGAACAGCCAGGGTATTCCTAGCGATCGATGCTCCGCGATTTTCTATTCACCGCTAAACGCGCAAAAATTCGGGGTCATTTAGGGATACACCTGCGCTTTCGAGACTCGAGTATATACTCTTGGAAATCTTACGAATTACAGGATTTATGATGAGTTCGGGTTGGAAGGACTTTTTCGCTAGTAAACTGTTGTGGAGGCAAACAGAAATGATACATGAAATTTTGCTGAGAGATTGAATCTTGTGGAAAAAATAATTTGAGAGAAATATTGTCAAGGTCTTTGATTTAGTAACGTGTAATGTGTAACTAATAACATGTACAGTTGGAGAAAATTAAAATTCGCTAAACATAAGCAGCTGGAAAGTTTTGATGATGATGTATGGGATGCATAGAAAGAATAATATTGGAAATTGTAGTTAAGGCTGTGAAGTAGGTCCAATGTCAGACCAACGTTTCCTCATTCTTAAAAATCCTCGATACGAAGTTTGCGATATCGGTGTCTGAATGAAGGCGGCAGAATTCAGTTTGGTGGATCTCCGTTTGGAGGCAGAATCTTAGCGGAGATCGCGCGATCGAATGCGCGCAACAAGGGGCCGAAAAGTGAACCCTGTATCGCATATTTTTGCGAGGGAACGGGTCAGATTGGCTTCGTGGCTGAAAAGTAATTGCGAGATCCGAGATAGCACTGCGGTTGCCACGCAATTTGGTCCTACACAGCTGGCCTCGTTGCTCGTGGCTCGAGTCACAGTCTTCGTGATCCATTTCGCGGGGCCCGGACGTTTTCGCAACGTGTGCACCGAGCCAACCGGAGCCGACGAAAAAATTAAATTGTTTACATCGTTGTCAAGATTGCGCGTGCACTGTAAATTATACTACACGGGGCCTTGTAACCCGGGCTCCGCGTTCGCATGCCAATTAAATCGTATAAACGAAATTGCCAGCGAATAATTGGACGGTGTATCGAACGAAAAATCGGCCACGTTCGCCGGAAATTAGATGGAAAACACCGCCTCGCTCGATCTTGATGAGTCGTCGATATTTCGTAAATAGCGTTTTAACCTATTGAGAGCGGATAATGCGCATAACCGGTTAACAGTTTTAATGCGGTAATATCGGCGTAACTAGAAAAACCATGGTGGGCCTGATGCTCATCGCAAATTACTAAATACGCTAACGAGCGCTTGGCTATTAAGAAATTTAGGGTTTCTAAATTTACCAATTTTTACGGATTTGGGGATCCAGGAATTTCAGAATAGGGATTTGGAAGTTTAAGGCTATTGGGATCTAGGGATTTGGGGATCCAGGAATTTCAGAATAAGGATTTGGAAGTTTAAGGCTATTGGGATCTAGGGATTTGGGGATCCAGGAATTTCAGAATAAGGATTTGGAAGTTTAAGGCTATTGGGATCTAGGGATTTGGGGATCTTGGGATTTGAAGATTTTGGGATTTGGGGATCTTGGGATTTGGGGATCTTGGGATTTGGGGATCTTGGGATTTGGGGATCTTGGGATTTGGGGATCTTGGGATTTGGGGATCTTGGGATTTGGGGATCTTGGGATTTGGGGATCTTGGGATTTGGGGATGTTAGGAGTTGGGGATCTAGGGATTTGAGGATCTTGGGATTTGGGGATCTCGGGATTTGGGGATCTTGGGATTTGGGGATCTTGGGATTTGGGGATCTTGGGATTTCGGGATCTTGGGTTTTGGGGATCTAGGAATTTTGTAATCCAGCGATTTATAAATTTAGTTCAAGGATTTCTGAATTTATAGGTTTGGGGATTCAGGTATTTCGAAATTTATGAATTTGCAAAAGGCATTTGGGATCTAGATATTTATTGATGTGATATTTTATAAATTCAGGAATTTAGAAATGTGATGATTTGCGCGTATATAAAATTTGATTATTCGAATCTTTCAAACTCGGAAATTTAAGAATTACTTATCGAATTTATGTCCATGGAAATTTGAAAGCTTGGGAACATCGCTATTATAGTATTACATGTCCACACTGTCATTGTCATCAGATTTACCGCCAATAAGCCTCCGCATTTGATTTCCCCGATTTGACGCACCTAACAACGCGACATCGATAGCGAGAAAATAAATACGACGCGAATGGTTCAAAAGTTACCCGATCGGCTCACAGGTAACATAACACTGGTGCAATACGCACCTAGAAGTACTTCGATTAAAAGCCAGGTGAACAGCTCCGGAAAGTCAGTGGATCGTATTCAGTTTCATTCGAAAGCCATTGGTCTTTGCAGGTCCTTCAACGATGCTCTTCACGATGTTCAACAACTTACCAACAACCATCTTCGATGCATCCTCAACATTAAGAGTTCTATTAATCACGAGTCACTTGTTTCTAACTGTGCGTTCCACGGTGTTCCTTCCTTGCTATCATCAAGTTCTTCTATCAAATGCATTAACTTACTTTTGCAACAAACGACCAGCAGTATTCTTCGACTCGGCTAACAAGTTCCCTAATCAATCACGAGTTAATCTATCAAGCTCAGCCACTTCTAAACGAATCCATCGACTACGGAAGATATTTTCTATGGCCTTCTATTCTCGGCCCTGGCGTTAATTTGTCAAGTGTAATAGGCACGAGACTTGAAATGTTATTGCATCGATCGCAAGAAATGATACATCGCTCATTTTCTACGTTTTCTGAAAGAAACGCTACGAATTTTATGCTTCGTTCTTCCGTTACGGTTAAATTCCGTGATTCAGAGGTTTTTGTGGAAAGAACCGTTTGCTTATGATGCATATTGGGTACAAAGATTTCGAAGTTCTGTATGTAGGAAATTCATGTCGCATTTGGACCTAGCTAAGTTTCAGTTATGATAGGATTGAACCGAGCTAGGAATTGCTTCAAATTTGGACTGCATCGATTACATCGAACTTGAATGATGTCAAATTTGGATGACGTGAAATGTAGTTTGCATCAAATGAACATATCATGTAAAATAAATAACATAAATCATGTAAAATCTGGATCACATTGAATTTGAATCAGGTCGAATTTGAATCGCACCAAGTTAGGTGCTCCATGACGTCGGATGTTGCTTAGATCACAACGAATTTGATGCTGGTTGAATTCATATCACACTGAATATGTCTCGTGTCGAATTCACATATTGTCAAGTTTAATTCCTGTGAAATCTACATGACCTTAAATTAAGTCAAATTGTATGGCAAGTACTTGCAAGAGAGGCTTGCTATCCAAAAGCAAAGTCCAGAAAATTGCAGAGCACCAGGTTGAGTATCGCATAAAAAATGGTCAGACCGTGTAAAGCAATGATAAATAAATGGAGCGTGCCTCGTTTGTAGAACAACGCTCGATTTGTATCGTAATAACTACAGGCTGGTATTTGTGTTCCGATCAAAGGAACCGTGTTACTTGTATCCTGACGGAGAAATATCGTGCTCGCTCGCGTGTACTACGGATAACACTTTTTCCGTCTCTGTTGTTGGCGAACCACGATTTGCTTGCCTCTCTTTTTTCCATCGGCTCTGCCGCGCGTACAAAAGCAAATAATCTCGACCGATTGATAAATTAACCGGTCGTCGAAAATTTCTGAATGTGGAGCAACCGGCGAGGTTTGCTGTCCCAAGTTATCTGAGATCGATTAATTTACGCTCGCGGTTCGAAGACGTTCGCTGGTAAATTTACGAGCGAGCGACGATTCAAGGTCGATTCTAAGGATTTATTCGCGAATTCCACGAGGAGTCGGAGGGAAGAGCCGGCTATGGTAGGAACGATTTGCAAGCCGAGAACGCCCCTTCGTGATCTATTGCATAATTGGACATCTCTCGGTATATCCGTCTCGCGTGGCCGTACGTGTGCGAGCCGAAGATTACGGGGAAAGTACACCACGACAATCCGACAATCGAGTAAAGCCAACAAACTCTACGCGTCCTCTTGTCGGCCCTCGACCGAGAACATAAATTTTAATCGCTGCTCCCATTCGCTAATGTCGGGTTTGCGCTCACCTGTTCCCTTCGCTCTCGACGTTGATGCGTTTATTCCTACCGATCAAATCGACGCTGCTGGCTTTCCACTTAATTGGAGTCATAGAACTTTCGGATTATGCCGCTTTGGAATCTTTAAATTTGCCGATTTTGGAGGTTTTAGCTAAATTAACCCTTTGCACTCGATGGTCATTTGACGACAAACAGCAACGTTAAAACTTGCTACTTAAAAAGTTAAATGAATTCTCTTGAGGTTACTCTATTAGTATCTTCCACTATTGTTTGTTTCACTATGTTTATACTTTAGAAATTTTGATATCAAATTAACCCTTTGCACTCGAAGGTCATTTGACGGCAAACAGCAACTTTAAAACTTGCTGCTTGAAAAGTTAAATGAATTCTTTTGAGGTTATTTCTCTACTAGTATCTTCCACTATTGTTTGTTTCACTATGTTTATATTTTAGGAATTTTTAGACAAAATTAACTCTTTGTACTTGAAGGTCATTTGACGGCAAACAGCAACTTTAAAACTTGCTACTTAAAAAGTTAGATGAATTCTTTTGAGGTTACTCTGCTAGTATCTTCCACTATTGTTTGTTCTACTATGTTTATACATCACACGTGTCATATTATAGAATTAGTTCAAAAATGCTTTGTCCTTGCTCAAATTATTGTCTTAAAAAAAAACGGTGACTGAGAGTCACCTCTCGAGTGCAAAGAGTTTTGAGTAAAAATCTAGTTATAACACATAATCAAATTCGACCTGATTCAATCTAACTCGATTCACTACGACACTAAATTAATTTGATAACAATCTAAAGTTAAAAGATGCACACAGAACTCCTGCACTAAAACTAATTTGTAAAATGAACGTAACAAAACCCATTAATTGATAAAGAAAAAATATAGTTATGTTTAAAGCAAAAGTCTGATAAAATCTTTCGATCAGTGGAAGTTGTTTGAGCGTTGGTCGAGCAGTCTTTCCATGTTGGTGACCGTGGCCGTGAAAAGTTCAAGATTCATGTAACGATCCGACGTAATTTAATAGCCGTGTCCATCGGTGGATTGAATTGTCGAGCGCTATTAATTATAGTCTTGCCATGCTACGTGGCTATTCTGCGGGCCTAAGCAGAATTCTAAAGCATTTTGCTTCTCGCTTAATGCGCGGAGTATATCTCGTTTAACGAGCCAAGGCAGTAAAAGTAAGTAGTGTTCGAGCGTGTAACAGCGAACGTAGAATCGGCCTGCTACGTGAACAATTAATCGTTTATGGCTCGGAGAAACGAATGTTTCGTGCACGTTGCGCGCGATCAATGAAATAACTCGCTTGTTACGCCTCCTTCGACAAATTAACCGGGAAGAAGGTTATCGAAACGCAGGAGAACAAGAACGTTCCGACAGACACCTATATAGTGCAGGTTATTTGCGATTATGGGGAATTCTGGTGGAATTTTGTTCGTTTTGGTGGAGTCACTTTAGGAACAGTTTTGGAGGATGATGGTTGTTTTTATAGAGTGAAGGGTCGGATGGAAGCTTTAGGGGTGTTGGATATTTACAGAATTGGACAATGTAGGAATTCGACAATGTAAGTATTGGACAATGTAGGAATTGGACAATGTGAGTATTGGAGAATGTAAGAATTGGACAATGTAAGAATTGGACAATGTGGGAATTGGACAATGTGAGAGTTCGAGTATGTGAGAAGTTGAGTATGTGAGAATTTCAGTATGTGAGAAGTTGAATATGTGAGAATTTCAGTATGTGAGAAGTTGAGTACGTGAGAATTTCAGTATGTGAGAAGTTGAGTATGTGAGAATTTCAGTATGTGAGAAGTTGAGTATGTGAGAATTTGAGTATGTGAGAAGTTGAGTATGTGAGAGTTCGAGCATGTGAGAATTCGAGTATGTGAGAGTTCGAGCATGTGAGAATTTCAGTATGTGAGAATTTGAGTATGTGAGAAGTTGAGTATGTGAGAAGTTGAGTATGTGAGAAGTTGAGTATGTGAGAGTTCGAGCATGTGAGAATTTGAGTATGTGAGAGGTCGAGCATGTGAGAATTTCAGTATGTGAGACGTTGAGTATGTGAGAATTTCAGTATGTGAGAATTTCAGTATGTGAGAATTTTAGTATGTAAGAAGTTGAGTATGTGAGAATTTGAGTATGTGAGAATTTGAGTATGTGAGAATCTGAGTATGTGAAAATTTGAGTATGTGAGAAGTTGAGTATGTGAGAATTATCAAATATGAAAATTTAAAAATCAGAGAATGTATGAACTTGAGAATCCGAAAACTTAAGAACTAGTGAATCTAACAATCTAAAAATTCACGATTATAATTCTCAAATTCCTCTCATGAAGCTTTTGCTGTTAAAGTCACTCGTGGCCAGTGCTGGACTCACAAAGAAGCCAGAAAGAGGAACGATTCTGTTGTATCGTTGTCGCGTGTCCCGGCGACAAAGGCCGGGGTCACGAACCCCGACAACGTCCACAGGCAAGGAAGGAAGAGGAAGTCCGTGGTCGTCGAGGTTCGGCCCTGCGGGTCGTCTTGCACCGGGCGAGACAAAACATTGTCCGCCCAGCAGGACACGATGTTTAAGGAGATGAGAAGCCAGGGGTAAGGTGTGCTTCAAATTGATTTGTTGTAAGCGATACGCCACCCTCGGTGAACGAATGGTACAATAATTGGGTACATAAACAATGACCGATGAAACAATTTCTCATGCCGGTGGCACGGTGCACCGTCTACACGCTTACCCGTAATCTCTATGCCTTTATTCGCTATAATCGAACCGCCTTTCGACGATTATCGTTCGCTGAACGATTCAGTTTGCTACTATTGATGTAGATGTTCTGTATCTGCTGATATCAAGTCATACGGATATTTTGGGGATAGAGAAATCTAGAGATATTTAATTTTGTATGCTGAGTATGTGTACTGGGATATGTAGTGGTATGTGTGTAGGTACATACGTATGTACATTAGCATATGTAGATATGGGCGCATAGGGTTGTTGTTATTGTCTAAGGACATTTAGGGATCGGACATTTTCGACAGTTTAGGCTCTGAGAATATTGTGATATAGAGATATTGGGAACATTGAGATTAAGGTATATTTGGATTCAAAGATATGTACATCTGAGAATTCAGGAACCTTGGAGTATAAAAGGATCTGAAGATTTGGATCCAAAGTCAAGATTCAAATTTACCATAATCGAAGTTGTCGCATACAATGTTCATATTCAAAGATATTGAGATACATCTAGATCTAAAGATACAGATATTTGTAGAGGTAGAAATACAGGAATATGAGAATCTGGAGATACCTCGAACTATTTCAGAAATGCCTCAAATGAACATACAATCTCCCCATACATTAGATAATAATCAAATTTCCAACATAAAGATATTCAGATAATCGAACAACGCCCTAGGCAATAAATTGAAGAGTCGAAGGAGCAAAATGTTTTCGTTAGTATCGTGTTATAAGTTTGGGGTGGTGTCGTGGTCAGCGAAAAGAAACGAGGATCCTGGAGGAAGGACGGGTTCCTCGTAAAGAAGGAAAGTCACGACGTGTCCTTGCGCACGCACGATCATTAAGGCCATTAAGCGTTATCTCGGCGAGGGAGACGCCACTTAAATGCATGCTTTAACGCCGCGTGGCGCGAAAGCAGCGGAAACGCGGCCTCGTACGCGCGCGATTGCGCTTCGCGACCACAACTAATAACGTAACCGAAGAAACGAGACCGAACGGGAAAAATCTACGCTCACAATGTTCACGGTGATAAATTCTTATTAACGTTCACTGTTAATTGCGCCCACTCGAACGGCTCAACACTGTGGCAAAAGCGAACGACGAAATAAACGCGCATGAAATAGCGCACGTACCTGGCGGCCTCACCGAAAGGCGATCGCCTTTTTCGAGACTCGCTTGATGGGTAAGCGGTAAAAAACGGTTTTATCATCTGCGGAGTAGATGGTACTCGATAAAGCGAACTTTCGGAGCCGTAAGCAGTTTTTGATTTTAATCAAACGTGATTCCGCGTACTTTTCACGAGCCTCCGGTATGGAGGACTGTTTTAACGAGATTTTTATTTTAATTGGTTATTTAACGTTATCCGTACAATTTCGCTGGATTTTATTTCACCGATTTTTATACACAAAAGTTTCGATACGGTTTGATCACTTGAAAGTATCGGGAAATGGAACGGTGTATTAATTTGGAGCATAAAAATGCTGCGTTCCGTTAATTTTGTCGATACAAAATGGCCGACTGTACAGTGATTGTACATACAATGACTGTGGTTATACAGTGATTCGTTTTGAAACATAGAATGTCTATCACGATTTCATCGCGTGAAAGTGTCATAAAATAGTACTTATGTCGACGATTTTAATCTTATGATTTTATGTAAACGACCGAGTGGTTTTATCGTACTCTTAACTCAAAATGGCGGAATCCTCTGAACGTAGGGTCGAATTTGTAGCACCGTCCATCGACAAGCATCATCAGCTCATAACGAAAAACATTTATGAATCACTAATGTAATAATTTTTATTGAAGCCTTAAATGGGCGCATCATAAATGCTAATATCGCGATGCTTTTCATCGAAGCCGCGTGTGTTCAAATCGATGACCGCTGTTTAATTGGGGTCCGCCATTTTGCATAAGGTATGAATAAACCGTTGATCTAATCATGTCCACGACACATTAAGCTTCGAACTGACACGCCACAAGCGTTATTTTACGAGACTTTTATGTCATTAAATTATATCAGACTTCCTACGTTTGATCCGATATGCAGCAACCTAACAATTTAATTTTATGACGTTGGTCGTTGATGACCCTCGCAGCAATCAACTTCTCAACGGCATCGTTTTGCATAACGAAAAAAAATCCACGTATAAAATTCAACAGAGATCTCTATCGGTAAAATTCATTTTGATAATCCTGTACTCTTAACGGATTCCACTCCTAATCTAATCTGTTTCATTTATCAACATTTTTTATTCGCGTTAACGAGCAGTGTCTCCACGTTCGATTATTCCCTTTTTGATGACGTTGAATCCGGAAAGCAGCCAGTTAGAAGCGACACGACGGACAAGCTACGAGCACGGCATAGGTGTTGCCTCATTAACAGATTCCCGAGTTGCTCATTAATGGACTTCAGCACATTCGATCAAAGTCCCGTTGCCGGACTCGAATTAGGATTCCTATACGCGACAAAACGCGTCGCGGTAAGTTAAACCGCCGAACGGGTCACTTCGGATAAGAAGAAGTGCTTTACGATCGTTGGGATTTCCTTCGCTCCCTTATCCACTTTGTGATTACTCCGTCTCGGAAGCGGCGTTGATTGGCTGGCAGAACGTTCACGGCTAATGAAATTTAATTGCCGTCGATTAAAACGGTCCGGCTTATCTGCGGTTTGCCTAGCATAAACCTGCTCAAAAAGTTCCAACATCCTCGCGGTAATTTGTTCAACCTGTAATTATCGCTTTCAGTATGATAGGTAGGAACGTTTCGAACGGTACATCCCTCAAATGGATACGAAAATGTAGTTTCTTTCAAATTGAGAGTAAACGCAAAGGGTTGCAATCTTCCACTTGTCGATTGTAGGAGAAAGGTAGTCAACTGTAGGGTTTAGATGATCACTGAAACCTTTCATAAGGAGTTAAATCATAATTGCGTCAGTACATTTCTGGTCAAAGTGGAGTACACTTGAATGCAACATAGTTTCTTTCCAAATGAAAGTAACCGCAAAGGGTCTTTATCCTCCAACAATTGTTCTCAAATATAAAGGAAAGATGAGGGATAGATGATCAGTTAGACCTTTGATAAGGTGATAAATGGTAATTGCGTCGGCTCGTTTTCGAAATCGTGATATGAGGAAGCGATTATGATTTTGGGTGCTGGTGGGTTCGCGTGCCGAGGTCGTGATCCGAGCAAGAGGCGTGGGAACGAGAACGTCCCCGAAGTTTTAAAGCCTCGAATTAACTTCTTTTTGTTTCTCGCCGCGGAAAAGAATTTCGACGGACAAATTGGCGAGCCTTGCCGAACCCTGAAAGACGTTCTCCGGTTACGGTTCCCCGTAACGAGACCTCTTCGGTCACCCGTTAGCTGCTGCTGCTCCGGGATCGTGCGAATTTTCGACGATCCTTTCCAATCACCCGTGAACTTTGACTTTCGACATTCAACGTATGCACAATCGATTCAAACTGCTCGAATACTAATTTCCAAGCTTGGCGATTTGCGAGTTTCGGAATTTGGGGAGTTGTAATTTGGGGAAACTTGGAGATTTGAAATCCTAATACAAGATATTTTACCCATCACTCCATCGATATTTTGTGCACTCTCTGATTTCAGCTCATTCTGTAACTACTACCCAGCTAATTACATAAATGACTGCTATCCAGCTCTGTCCACATAACAGCTCGCAGGAGCAAATGTGTGTCCGGTGTAGATATAAATATGACAAAAGAGAAGAAAAGGACATTGATGCAGACAAATTGCTAAAGTAACGTCGACATCGCGAACGTTGAAAGGGAACAACGTTATTCGCCGATGTTTTTAATTAATGATGTTCGTTAAGAGAGACATTGTCCCTTTAATCGCGGGGATAGAATCTCGCGAATATGGCTGACGTTTAATTCCATCGGTGCGCGCGCTCGAGAACGCGGTGTACGCCGTCGTTTCGCGATTCGGAATTAATGTACCAATTAATGGCTTCATCGTGTGGGCAGCCAGCAACCGGAAATTATGACGTTGTTTCTCCCCGGTTTCTGCCACGGTGCGTTATAAAGGAGGAAGCTGCCCGGTCGGACGTTTATGGACAAAGAAACACAATTGAGCCTGTCCGCGAGAGTAACCGTGGCCGAGAAAGGGAAGAGAAAATAAATTAATCCTTGCACGAGCTTGCTAGGGGAAAGACACCGATAAAGGCCGATGCTCTGACTTTCACCCAATCACATGTCCCCTGTAATACTTTGAATAGGTTGATAAGAGGAGCAGTTTATCCCATGTTTACTTGATTGATATGAAGGAACTGTAATTAGTGAATGTAACTCACATATGACTCACGTAGTCACATGTCACTCATATGTAACATTGAATCTGATACCGTATTTAATAATAGCAGGTTGATATTGGATTTTTGGTGATGACACTTGTGGATGGAGAAGATGGTGGAGTTGGACTATGTATAATTGAGGTACTATTTGTATAATAGAAGTTTTATGTTATGTATTGAATTGTGTATACTGAGTGGACAATGGGCACTGAACATTTGCTATCAAATAGTGGATATTAAACGGAAAGTACTCAATAGGAGATAGTCAGTTGCTGGTACTAGTTAGTGGCTGATAAATGTATACTAGAGAACAGGTACTAACCTGTGGACATAAATGTACCATACTGAAAACAGGCTATTTTATACTATATCCATGATAGTTAACATTAAACAGCGGACAACTAGATACTGTCCTCTAAATTTTCTAAATCTATTACATCTACTAAATGTATTAAATACTACATAGTGACCTAGAAAGTTTTTAAAAAATGTGAAGAGGGTAATTTTTGTGGAAAGATCAAATCGAGTAGAGGAGAAGGTCAGAAAGGTAAACGGGAAGTTGACCCCCGGGGGAAAGGACCAAGCGAGAAAGTCAGTCGACTCTTAAAGACGTCGGCACCGCTTAATTATCATGCTAATTAGTCGCAACGAACCCCATGGCGTGAACGACGAAAAACATGGGTCACCTTTGAGCGAGCGTTTCGTGATCGATGCGCGAAACCTCACAGCGTGATCCTCGTTAATTATTTTATTGTCGGTGCCTCGGGCTGGGACATAATAAACAGTCCTTGTCCAATAGCGGCTACGTGATTCGTTTTATGGGGCGTTTACCCCGTGGCGTAGACTGTTCTCGTGATTGAATCGAGGAACATCCTCTCGTTAACTCCAATATAGTTACCAATCGCGTTTTATTGTGATTGTAATTTAGCTATCTCCTTGGAATTTATAAATTGTACATTGTCGGAAAGAGGGTATAGAAATCAAATTTTATTACTCTGACTTATGACGCACTCGTGATGCACATTGCACTTTGGATACAAAAAATCAAAATTATATTTGCAGTAAGAGTTTAGAGTTTAATATCAAATTTACATAATGAAGGATGCATACATTTAGAATATACTAATCATTGCTCTTCCAATCATTAAGAAACATGACAAATCCTCCGACAAACGTCGCGTGCACGAGTATCCTCATCCCTTCACTTCTTTATATTCGTATCTTTCCGAGCGTCTAGTTATGAAATAAAACAGCGTTGTATCACACGAATACCCGTACACATTAAGTTCGCGAGGTGGCGCAATAACTCGGGGAGGACTTTTACGCGGGACGAGAGAGAAAGAGAGAGTCTTGATTTACAGCTGCTTCACGACCTGCCTTAATAGAAGAACTGCCAACCTACAAGCCGCCTAAGACCACCTTCTTCTTAACAGCCCGTGAATCTCTTCTTGCGTCGACGGGATTCTTGCCGGGACGATTGCTTCCCTCGAACGTGTCCGATTCGCTCGAGAACATCTATCAAACGCTCGGGACTTAGGCAGCCATCGTGTTTTCCGTCGGCTCGAACATTCGAACATTCAAATGTTTTACGAGAATCGCGCGTGGCTTCGTTAAGATTCCATTGATCCTACGTTTCTTCTACCCAGCCGGCTTAGCTAATGCATAAAAGTGCAACTGACTTCATCAAGAGTAACAGTATCGGCCAGTCATTAGGCTGCCTGATGAAACTGACACGGCTTAGCCTCCTCAACATTCATCAGGATACACACTGGATGTGTTGTTTAATAGACTGCCAACTGTGCTAGGTCAATTTTGATGGGGAACTAGTTGATGCTGCTTTCTGTTTCACTGGAGGGAAATACATTACATAGTTTCAATCTTTGTAACGTTAAGGGGAGGATACCAATCTTACACCACGTCGAATCGAACTGCTTCGAATTGAATTGTATCGACTTGGACCACGCCGAATTGGAGAATGTTGGTTTAGACTTCGTTGAATTGGTTCAGGACCAATTCTAAGTCTAGAACGTTGGTCCTACGTTGAATTGGATAATGTCGAATTGGTTTGCGCCAAATTGAATCTCGCTGAATCGCACCATGTCGAATTAGACCATAGTGAATTGAACCATGCCAAATTAGATTGTGCCGAAGTAGACCACGTCGAATTGAACCACGTCGATTTGGATTGCGCCGAGTTGGACCATGTCGAATTAAACCACGCCGAATCGGACCGCGTGGAATTAGACCACGCCGAATTGGACCACGTCGAATTAGACCACGTCGAATTGGGTTCACATTGAATTGCGTTCACGTCGAATTGGACCACGCCGAATTGGACCACGCCAAATGGGTTTCACGTCGAATTGAACCACGCCGAATTGGGTTCACGTCGAATTGGATCACGCGGAATTGGATCACGCCGAATCGGATCACGCCAAATTGGACCACGTCGAATCGGATCACGCCAAATTGGACCACGTCGAATTAGACCACGTCGAATTGGACCACGTCGAATTGAACCACGTCGAATTAGACCACGCCCAATCGGACCATGTCAAATTGAATCTCATCAAATCCGCCCACGCCGAACCGAATCTCTTCGAAATATTCCACACCAAAATAAATCGCGCCAAATTGGACCACAACGAATTAAATCCTGATGGAATTGAATCTCGAATGGGACTACGTCGAAAATGAATTACATCAAACAGGATCACGTCAATTTCGACCTGACCACGTCGACCACTTCACCGATACGAAAATTGAGAAATTTATATCTCGCACTTAAAAACCTAAAGTTGCATGCATCACCAAATGTCAAGGCTTATCTATATACCAACATATTCTTCACGCATCATCTTAACAGCTCCACTCAGTGCACTACAGGACGAAGGTGTTAACACTCGGTATAATGTTTCGCTTCTTCATCAGAGCACTCAATTCGATCTTGACACGCGTTCTTATCGTCCGAGCAGAGATATCCGAGCAAATGCTTGGCTTCTACACTCGTATCTTCTTTCTGTCGGTTTAAAAAGGGTTCTGGTTGCGAGGACATCGTAATACCCGGGATCCTTGAAGTGGTTACACGAAGGGGCGATAAGCGACGACACTTTTGTGAGCGCCGAACGTGGTTGGACAGGGAGAGGACCAGAAACGGTAGCCAATACGGTCACACCGCGACGATGGAAATGAGACATTAAAACCACAGACTGGACCGCCTGTAATGGAGTTATTACGCCGATAGATAGATGCTGAAGAGGTCGTGGCTAAAAGAGGAGGAGGAAAATGACGTTCCGACTCTGATAGGTAGAAACATGAACATTAATAGCTGGACATCGTGCGCCGAGCAAAACGACCTTGTTAATGGAGCCAGGATCGGTTTGCAGCGGGTCGTTGACTCGGATATTAATACAAACGGCCAAACATTCTGATGGAATGTTTAAATACTTATCTGTAATTCCGTGTGTTAGTGTACGTGGTATCGTGCATGGTTCGTTTAATATGTCAGGATTCATTAGATTTAAGGTTTGCTAACTGAGCTTGCATTCGCGTTATACCGTTCGATTACTGGAACTATTCGAGTATCGAATATTCGAAGATTCTGGATACCTGGAAATATTGAACAGATGAAGAAGTTTTATCATGTCATTTTATTTAGGAGTTCATCCAAGTCCAAGAATAATCAAATTCGACAGGAATGAAATCTGGCCTGGTCACATATGACGTCTAAGAATGAATATGGATAACTAATTATGTGTATACACATATGCATGTTGTTGATCATGAATTTATGAATGAATCTTTGAATATAGATGAATAATGAGATAAATAAATATACTTAACTATGAATCTCATAAACAAGTCCATGAAAGAACGAATCCCTAAAAATTATGACATGTATGACTTCAAGTAGTCTTGCAATAATTTTAAATTATGAGTGACCAACAGTTGAACAGAATATTAGACAAAGAACGAAAGGTAGAAAATACAGATTTTTGCTTAAAACCATAGAGTTAAATAAAGTGTTCGAAAGGAAGAGGAGACAAATTCGTATCTGAGATTGCGCTGAGACTCGTCAGACTCGCCAGCAGAGATGGCTGAGATTCACCGGAGAACGTCGGGTCTTTCCCCAGGAGGATACCTCATGCAGATTCCTCTTCATTCGTATTAATAACGAGAGTCTGGCCAGGCCAGACCGCAAAGCCAAGGTCATCGGGGTTAAGGCGTGTTCAACAAGCTGTTCATGGCTACTACCTAAAGGGACTAGGCTCTTCTGCGCACCCGGAAGCGTAGCCAGTGTCTTGTAACTCAAGAACGTCTGCGCTGCCTTCCAAGACATTCTATCTCCGGAATTTCTGATATGTCCACGTTCGAATCACAAAACACTTTCCTTGTTCCTCCATTTCGAACGGAGAAAGATACCGTGACAAGGATACCTTTCAGTAAAAGTGGACTTTAGCCATAGGTGCAGCTTGCATATTCTAGAACGTAGATTCTTCGATGAGTGAGCATACTGTGTGTCGATTTAACCACGGATTCTCCTCATAATTCTTACCAGATAACTTCCGTAATTTATGAGCAGATTTGCGTGATTAAGGATGCGTAATGGATTAAGCATGTTCACACATATGGGAATGTTTCTTAATAAATTTATTGAGCATGCGTGGATATTACATGTGTGGACTACAATTTCTTTTTGAAGATTTATTATAGTTAAAGACGTGAGTTTGAAGTCGTCCTTGAATTTCGAAGTAAAGTCTACCAGTGACACTCCACATATGTATTACGTCGTACGTTTTTAGATTTAAAACAATGCAGAGAGTTCAAAAGAGTCAACATGTAAAGTGCAACGCGGAGGATTGCAAAGTGGGTGATACATTGAATGCTATAACATAAATTTTGATAATATAAATGGAAATGAAGGTGGTTTTGATGATTTCTGCATCATCGAGCACTTCCGTATAGGGACAGGTATATTCTATTTATTATAAGTCGGAGAAGTGGACAATCGGGAGCCGTGGTCGAGCGTAAATCACGACGGATCGTCTGGTGGCGCGCCTTAACGCTAAGCACTGGGTATATGGAATCTATAAGAGGGATGCGCAGGCGGCAGTGATATATCGTACGAGTCCCTCCATTGTCTCTGACTAAGTTCACAACGACGGGCCACCGAGCAACGAGACTCTTCCTCGTATTAATTACAACGTCCGAGCGAAACCACCGGTTCAGCCGAGCCTCTGGACCAAACGGCTAGCTCGATTTTTCTTCGAGCTCAGCGGGCATCAATGAATCTGGCCGAATACCTCGTGCTCACATATCTCTTCAATTTCGCTCATATTTCTCCTCTATAATATGGTACCAGACTCTTATGATAGTAAATATAAAACATGTTATTGCATTAAATACAACAAAAATACTTCATTGAAAAGTACACCAAATATAAAAATATGAAACTCTTCATCAAATACGCAAATCAATATCTTTCACAATCATTCAATTTTCACAGTCAATCAAAAATACACAATACATGAATTAAAAAATGGTAGAATATAAAAGAAACGAATCAAAATCTTCTACTCACCACTTGGAGCCTGCCTGCACAGTCTTGCGAACATCTTTCAGTTTGACGATGCACATCTACCTGAAACGAGAAAGTAGAATAGTGAGTTAATTGCAAAAGAAAGTACGAATCTATTGGAAATTTTGCATAGTTAACGACCGTCCGATAATTACGAAACGGATATCAAAATTCATAAGCGGGAACGAGGTATCGAACCTTGGCGTAGCATAACTCATAACGCCCGAGGCGTAACGGTGTCGAGTGTCAGATGGGATATTTCCTCAACGCTAATGGCTACCAGTCGTCTGCTAATAATTACTAGCTCTCCTTGACTAATAGGTAACGACAGGTGATCTTCCGTCACGTTTTATCCTATAACTATACTCCGGTCTACGGATTTCACGCTGCCCGCCAGGCACGTCAGCTATCGATCGCCGATGGTACATTGAAAAATAAACCTCGCAAAAAACGTCATTCACGGTTCCGGGACTGTTATATAATAACATCTCACCAACCATGAAATTTAATTAAATATTAACGTTTGCATATAATGCTGGAATATTATACAGGTTTTTTTTAGTACTGTGCTATAGAATTGACAGGAAACATCGTTTAGGTAAAGTACATGAATAATGGCGCATTTTCATACTGTTACCGGTTCTGTATTGCTGCGTTGCATGACGATGCGATTAATGGCTATAAGAGAAATGGTCACGTATTAGATCGCTATGTGTTACATCTACGCGGTAGATTGCCACGCGTTGTGTCGCGAAGCGTTAAAGAGCCATGCGTTTACCACACATGGAGCTTTTGATGCGTTGTTTTCTCCGGACGTGGTATTTTTGGGGCGTTGAGTTCTCCACGCGTGATATTTTGGACGCGTTGAGTTCTCCACGCGTGGTGTATTGAGCGCGTTCAGTTCTCCACGCGTGGTAGTAAGAACGTGTTGAGATCTCCACGCGTGGTAGTTTGAATGCGTTGAGTTCTCCACGCGTGGTAGTTAGGATGCGTTGAGATCTCCACGTGTGGTAGTTTAGATGCGTTGAGTTCTCCACGCATGGTAATTTAGGGCGCGCTGAATTCTCCACGCGTGGTATTTTGGACGCGTTAAGTTCTTCACGTGTGGTATTTTGGACGCGTTGAGTTCTCCACGTGTGGTATTTTCGGCGCATTGAATTCTCCACGCGTGGTAATTTGGATGCGTTGAGTTCTCCACGCGTGGTAGTTTAGATGCGTTGAGTTCTCCACGCATGATAGTTTAGGGCGCGTTAAGGTCTCCACGCGTGGTAGTTAATATGCGTTGAGATCTCTACGCGTGGTAGTGTGGATGCGTTGAGTTCTCCACGCGTGGTATTTTCGGCGCATTGAATTCTCCACGCGTGGTATTTTGTACGTGTTGAGTTCTCCACGCGTGGTAATTTGAACGCGTTGAGTTCTCCACACGTGGTACTTGCAACGCCTTGTATTCATAACCCATAGTATTCCTAATATGCTGTATCCTCGGTGCACAATACTTTCGGTGCGTTGTGTTCTCTACCTAATTCTCTACCTAATTTTCCACGATATTCTCATTGCATCACGTTCTTCACTGACAATATTCTCAACACGCCATATTCCTCACGCATCAAATTCTCCACATGCATACTCAATACGCCACATTCCCCACATATTATATTCTCAAATTTCTCCAAATTTCCAAAATAATCCCCATCAAAAATCCCAAAATAAAGATCACCAAAATCACAGTATCACAACAAAATCTTTATTAAATCAAACACAAAGAAATCTCAACATCGAACACCTACCAGATCGAGTTTTCGATCAGCCAGTTATCTGATGGAAGTAACGCGTATCTGACAGTGGCGCGTCCAAAGGGAAGCATTCCCGACATGTTTTTGATCAGGGTCGACGTCGCAGAACGCGTTGGGAGTCTCGGGTTGATCAAAGCTGACGGAGATCTTCGAATGGCCAGGTTTCATCAGAATTTCAGATGACGAAGCCTGATGAAAATTTATCGAGAGGTTCTGGCCGGAAAGGATAGACAAATTGTCGAACGCGACGCGTACGAAGCTCTTTTCATTTGTCCGGTCTCGGTAAACGTGTCATAGCGGTATATTTACGAGACAACGGAATTCGTTTTCCCAGGTTGCGCCGGGAGTTTATCGAATGAATTCGAAGTGCCTTTTTTTTTCAAGACTTCGCGGACGTTTCCGAGTTTGATGTTGCGTATACATAAACGATCGTTCGCGTCGTACCGAGTAAATATCGCGTCTTCAAAGGACCAATCGTAAATTTATATTTACGCCGACAAGTATTGTCGCAGATAGAATAATGAACCGCATAAATTGCCGCGATGATTTTCCGT
The DNA here is from genome assembly GCF_050947335.1 of Megachile rotundata. NCBI lineage: Eukaryota > Metazoa > Arthropoda > Insecta > Hymenoptera > Megachilidae > Megachile > Megachile rotundata. Next base: position 9,086,016 of record NC_134986.1, read on the forward strand.
GAGGAATGTTTTTGACCGGAGCGCACAAAAGGATAGATTAACGCGATTCTTTCGTTTTAACATATTATCTTATCGAAAGATCGCTGGGGGAGAAGAAAATTGAGCTGCAGGTTCGCACACAGTGAAATTATCATTTACAATGATCATTAGCATGCGACAAGCGACGGTAAGATGAGAAAGTCGTCGGGCCGTTTACGTAATAGCACGAAGAGGAAACACGGTCTACGCTGTGTGTACCATTTGTACCCGTGTTGTTGCGCATAAATGCGCAAAAATGATTTACATCGTTCCCGGTGCTTCTAGATAATGGTCTTTCTATACCTCCGACGAAATGGGAGGCAGAGGGACAGAGACAGAGAAGGAACATTAAAACCAGAGACTTCACCGGTGTAAGCGTCATTAGCTTCTTTGCCTTCCTGCTGACGGATAACTTTTCTAATTCGCAATTTAAGATACGATCAGGAAACTACTTTAATTTATCTGTATGGTGGCTTGATTAACCGACCATCAATCCTCGAGAGAGATGTTTCAACTTATAAACGGACTGTAATTTGCAGAACAGTGGAGCCAAGAAAGAAACTCAGTTCGAACCTCGTAATCAGAACAAGTATTCTGAATATCTAACACTTTTATTTTAGGATACATTGACAGACGTATTAAATGCTTCTCTAAATGAGTAATGCTTGAGAAACAATTTTACATAAATAATCGTTATTCGAATGTTATAAGAATGTTGTCAGTTATCAAAGTATTATTTCGTTGCAAAAATTTTTTCATAGACAAAATATTACCAGTTACAAGTTTAGGACTCGTTAAGTTCTCCACGCGTGGTAGTTTAGATGCGTTAAGACCTCCACACGTGGTAGTTTAGGGTGCGCTGAGTTCCCCACGCGTGGTAGTTTAGAGCGCATTGAGTTCTCCACGCGTGGTAGTTAAGATGCGTTGAGACCCCCACGCGTGGTAGTTTAGGACGCGTTGAGTTCCCCACGCGTGGTAGTTTAGGGCGCGTTGAGTTCTCCACGCGTGGTAATTTAGGGCGCGTTGAGTTCCCCACGCGTGGTAGTTTAGGGCGCGTTGAGTTCCCCACGCGTGGTAGTTTAGGGCGCGTTGAGTTCCCCACGCGTGGTAGTTTAGGACGCGTTGAGTTCCCCACGCGTGGTAGTTTAGGGCGCGTTGAGTTCCCCACGCGTGGTAGTTTAGGGCGCGTTGAGTTCCCCACGCGTGGTAATTTAGAGTGCGTTGAATTCTCCACGCGTGGTAGTTAGAATGCGTTGATATCTCCACGTGTGGTATTGTGGACGCGTTGAGTTTCCCACGCGTGGTAGTTTAGGGCGCGTTGAGTTCCCCACGCGTGGTAGTTTAGGGCGTATTGAGTCCTCCACGCGTCGATCACAAGTGTGAGATAAGTTTGAGAAAACGAACATACAACTTATAATCAGAATATTTGCATTTCTTCCTGCTGTAAATACTGTGAGAACAATATAAAACTTTATTAAAGAATGTAGAATACAGCTAGTCATTATAAACGTTTGTATTGTACTCATGTGAAAACCAATTTGAAGATCCACAAGCAATAAACAAACCACTTCCAATTATTCCAGTCGGCGAAATCGCAAAAGAATTCCGTGTTTGTATAAGAGCGTAAAATAATGGAAATCAATTTCCATTAATGTCAGTGCACGTTGCGAGAGAATTTCACACCCGAGCTATTCGAAAAGGCATTAAGAATAAAAAAGAACGAAGCGTATAAGCTGCATCGGAGGAACGGGAGTACCGGGCCAGTCGTGTTCTCTTCGGCATAATTACCCGGGATACAGCCATTAATTAGTATCGCTAATTATGTGGAACAGCGGCAGCAAATACGGTGCTCTGTTCGGGGATTCAAAGCCCTCTTGGTTTATCCTATTTGTCGCGCATAAATAACGGATTAACGCCGCGATATGGTAGCTTATGCAAATGCAAGTTCAAAGTTTATTGCATTTAATTAACCATATAATCGGGATTGAGGATGATAAACTGCGGTGGAGCCGGTGTGGCCACGTTTTAATCGATTTTAGGATGCGATCGAAAATTTTGACCAAAGGTGGCCCGCTAAACGGATGACTTCCGGCCATTGAGAGTTCGCGGCGATTGCCTTTTGTGCGCGGCGCGATAATAACGTATCGTAATGTATTGCTCGCACGATGCTTGGGCTGCGATAAATTATTCAGCACGCTTGGGCAATGAGCACGTTGCTAGATTCACCGTTTTACGGTTCCGTCGTTTATGAGATTGATGCGATCGAAGTTGGGACTTTGGAGTTTGGGAATTTTTGGAGTTAGGAATTTGGGAATTTTAAGATTTGAAGAATTAAGAATTTGAGGACTTGGAGAATTAAGAATGTAGAGATTTGAACCATTCAGAGTTTAGAGATTTGGACAATTCAGAGTTTGGAGATTTGGAGAATTAACAATTTGGAGACATAGACAATTCAGAATTTGGAGACTTGGACCATTCAGAGTTTAGAGATTTGGACAATTCAAAGTTTGGTGATTTGGAGAATTAACAATTTGGAGACTTGGACAATTCAGAGTTTAGAGATTTGGACAAATCAGAGTTTAGAAATTTGGACATCAGAGTTTGGAGATTTGGAGAATTAACAATTTGAAAACTTGGACAATTCAGAATTTAGAGATTTGGACCATTCAGAGTTTAGAGATTTGGACAATTTAGAGTTTGGAGATTTAGAGAATCAACAATTTGGAGACTTGGACAATTGAAAATTTAGAGATTTGAACAATTCAGAGTTTAGAGATTTGGACAATTCAGAGTTTGGAGATTTGGACAATTCAAAGTTTGGAGATTTGTAGAATTAACAATTTGGAGACTTGGACAATTCAGAGTTTAGAGATTTGATCAATTCAGAGTTTGGAGATTTAACCCTTTGCACTATGACTTATTTATCAAGTGCGTCAGTCAGAGCTGATTAATGACAGCTACAATATTAAAGCAGACAAAACAATTTGAAATGTAATGTCAATATGTTATTATGTAATCATTCACTATACAAATTATAATTGGACTTAAACTCCTAATTGAAGAGTATTAAAAATTCGAGTAAAATTGAACATGACCGAAGTACGAGTGCATCACGAGTCAAACTCGTTAAATTAGTGCAAGGGGTTAAAGACTTAAGAATTTATGTACTTGGACAATTCAGACTTTAGGAACTTGATCACTTTGCTCTTCAGGAATATGCAAAGTTAAAAATTCAAGTCTTAAAGAATTTAGAAATTATCGAGTCAAAAATCTGCAAAACATCCAAATCTTGAACCTAGAGTATCTGCCACATCCCCATTCAGTGAACATCCAGGGTCCATAATCCGAGTCATCCATCTCCCTATCCACTTACGCCACAATCCATTGTCCTAAACAAATCTGCGATTAAAGTAGCTGGAAAGGATTCTCAGCAAAAAACCGGGACATTGAACGAGGGACAGACGTAATGCGACGCGTTGATGTACGAGTCTCGGTCGATCGAAAAGCCGGAAGTGGTGAGGTAAAAAACTGGCATTTAGAGTGGAGCTGGGCACCCTGCCAAGTCTGATCGTCCAGGTCGGATGGGAGGGCTGAAAAGCAGGTTAGGCCAACGTACACCAGCCGGCTGTTTGACATAACCAGTTCGAAGCTGCGGGCAAGGACGCTCGTCGCCTCTTGCTTCTTCCTTCTTCTTTTCCCTGGCTCTCTCTCCTGGGACACAATCGGCCGTTACTGACCACCGCAATGCATCACGGATCGATCGCTGCCACTCACAAATCCACCGCAGAGTTCACCGCCTCACCGGAAACGAACGGACGAACAAACGACCAGGAACGACTTTTGCGCGACTTCCTTCTGCTAATTGAACGAGGAGGGTCAATGTCGAATGATGCTTTATTATGTGTCGACCTCATAAATTCAATGCTAAAGCTTCCGGGGAACTCGACTTCCTGCTCGTTCGTCACGGATCTTGCCTCCATTTTTTCGCGGACTCGATGCGATTTTAATAAAAGCACAATTAGAACAGTCGCTTGTACATGAGTCTATTATGAGCGTTTAATTGCCTAATTTTACACTTGCAAATCCTCTAAGACTTAGAGTCTAAGCGAATAAAATTAATTCTACATCGAGATTCTTAAAAAGATGTATTTGTTCATAATTCATGTCACTCGATCATCTACGTCTACGTTTCCCACATCTCCATTTTATCACAGTCAAGTTATACTTCCTACCAAAACATCCATTATAAAACAAGAAAAATTTCGACTATTCCAATGTAAGAAGCTTGCAATATAATTCCAACGAGTGAACAATCAAACAACAAAAAAGTGGAACATGAATTAACTGGAAGAATCATCGATTTTCCAGAGCAGTATTTTTACCGACATCGAGCAATTATTCCGCAGAAAATTCAAATAAAGGTAATAAGATGGCTGAAAACCTTTTACAGGCAAGCGTTTTTGTGGCGTGTCAGATGTAGCTGAGCGATCACCCTGCTGGGGCCGCTTGTCGCGAGCGGAAAGGAAAACGCGTCTCCAGGAGGTAGCGCGTTTTTCCTGTCGCATATACACGCGTTGAAGATCGACTCGCGTATATATATGTATAAGTACTCGCGAACGACGCCGTGGCTCGATCGTTAAACCGTGATGGAGGTAAGTTCCACGAAAAACTGGATCCGTAACGTAACAGAGTCCCTGCGGTTGATTGTTGTTTGTGAGGCGAGTCCACGGTCCTCGACCGTTCACGCACGTAAAGCTTTGCTGAGATCGACATTTTTTGCGATCGTTCGACGAACTTTCCTCGATCTGATAGAAAAATTGTTGGACGAGAGGTACATCTTGATTGGGAGAGGTACATCTTGATCATTTCAATGTCCATTAGATAGTTTTGTTACACTTGGATAGAATGTGAGGTCCGCCATTTTGGTGGACTTGCAAGTTTGCGCACAAAATGGCCGACAGATTATTAATAAATTTAATTATACTCTTTTACGTAACTAAACTATAGTAAAGAGAATGTCTAAAATTTCCTTAAGTTTTTAATGTTTCATTTTGATTATTTTATGGAATAATATGGTTTTGACTACTTAGGGTTAGGTTAGGTTGTGACATCGAAATAAATTCAATGAACGTAAGGCTCTATCTTGATTTCAAAATTTATGTTTGAGCAATGGAACATCTATTAATAAAAGAAAGGTTTTAAGAAGGGATTAAGAACATTATAAGAAGTGTTTACGAAGCTTTATGTTAGATTAACAAATACAAATCTGTATTTAATTTTATAAAATAACTCTACATCCTAACCAAGTATCTCAAAAGTTTGAAAGTTCATGAAACGATAGCGTATTATAATAATATTTCTTACCCACCAGAATTGTATTCAAAATATGACTATATTCATGTAAGATCGATCAAGGAAGTTTGATTAAGGATAGGTTGTTTCGAAGAATCAGTGATAACGTTTGTCCAGTAACGAGGTCAACGTTAATGTCCGGAATACATTACATTGAAAAGCTATAACAGGTTTACGGCCGTGGCATTTCGTGTAGCCATATCACGGTTTAAATTATCGATCGTTAGATCGTGTAATTTAATTATCCTCTTTAATCTCGTTCCTGGACGCTAATTACACATGAATGCCGAGTCGTACGGTAATTAGCGCGTGTAAAATATCGAATTGCACTTGTGCCCGTGTTTCCTTTCTGTAAGTTCATTATTCGTTGCGATATCGTCGAGGAACAACTACCTGAAACTTTTTTGTTCTTGGTACAAGGGTGCAAAGGATTGTTTAAATTAGATTTCGGGATTTAGGAGATTGGGGATGTTAGGATTTAGGGATTAAGAATTGGGAGAGTTGGAAGTTTGATAATTTGGGGATTTGGAACTTTTTGTGTTTAGGGATTTGGATATTTGGGCAGATAGGAAAGTTAGGAATTTGATAATTTGGGGACTTGGAATTTTTTGTGTTTAGAGATTTGGATATTTGGGGAGGAAATTTAGGAATTTGATAATTTGGGGACTTGGATTTTTTTGTGTTTAGGAATTTGGATATTTGGGGAGGAAATATAGGAATTTGATAATTTGGGGATTTGGAACTTTTTGTGTTTAGGGATTTGGATATTTGGGCAGATAGGAAAGCTAGGAATTTGATAATTTGGGGAATTGGATTTTTTTGTGTTTAGGGATTTGGATATTTGGGGAGGAAATTTAGGAATTTGATAATTTGAGGATTTGGATTTTTTTGTGTTTAGGGATTTGGATACTTGGGGAGGAAATTTAGGAATTTGATAATTTAGGGACTTGGATTTTTTGTGTTTAGAGATTTGGATATTTGGGGAGGAAATTTAGGAATTTGATAATTTGGGGACTTGGATTTTTTTGTCTTTAGGGATTTGGTTATTTGGAAAGATAGAAAATTTAGGAATTTGATAAATTGAGAGTTTGGACATTTTTAAATTTGGGGACTTAGAATGTATAGGAGTTTAGAGAATTTAGATCAATATCTCTAAAATTTCCTTAAAACCTTGCTTGAATCTCCTTACACCTACCTCTGAACGTCCTTAAAAGCTTCCTACAACTAACATAAAATCTCCCTAGAAATTCTAGACCTACCTTAGGTATTTCTAAAAAATCCCTTCCTAGAATTGTCCACAAATCTATACAACCGCGTTAGACTATTAAATCATCCAATCGAAACGCACTCCGTGAATCTTCCTAATGAAAATCACTTACCCAGCATGATGCAGTGCATTGAAAAGAGATAATATAACAGTGTCATGTAACGGATATGGAGCGTAATAAAACGGATAATGGACCGAGTACGACGAAGAAAATCGCATAAAATGAATTAGCAAAACCAGTGATAAATTACTGCGTTTTACAGTTAATACTTGTTAATAAGTAGAGCGTAAAGATACAGCAGTTAGAGGACGACTAAGATATAAAATAAAGTCGCGCTTTAATTAAACGCGTTGAAAAATACAATTCGATTGTTGGACATCTAAACGATGTTAAAGGACGGTTACAAGAAGCGAACGAGAGCAGGGATTTATCGAGAGACATTAAAACTGTTCTGGTAACGGTATCCGCTGCGAACGTGAAAGGGTGGTTGAATCGTTCCGTGTCATTTCCAGCACGCCGATAGATCGAGATCTAAATGTCCAGGCGAAAATCAACCATGCTGAAATTGTACAACTCATTTCTCCGATCATTGAAAACCGATGAATCGTGGAATGCGAAACCGACAGGACGACACGAAGATTCATGTTCCTACGACTAAATTCGTTTTAATTGAGTATCGAACGTCCGATAAGAACGTGGCTTTCAATTAAATCGAGATAATCGGTGAAAAATCGTGAATCGAGGGACCGTGAAACTTCCGCATTGATAATGATAATTAATAGGTTGACGCTATAATTTATTGGGCAACGTCATCTTCGTTCATTATGCCACGATACTTACCGCTTGTGGCTCCAATGTATAACTCAATGGCAGAATTTATTGCATCATTAAGGTAATACATGCGATACACAGCGATGCAGATAACATAATCATTTCACGGATAGACCACGTTCTATCGAATAACGATCAGCGATGCGCGAGATGCGATAGGCGATATCTAATTCTATTCCGTCTGCGATTCGATGAAGACGATCCACCACGATTAAGTAGTTATTTCAGATATTAAGCGCGTTTGGTTACTGATTTTATTGCTACGCGGTTGGTAGCCGTGATTCGATGATTTTATGGACGATTTCGGGATTTATGGACTGTCGAGTATTTTGGAATTTAGGGATTTGGAGATTTGGAGATTTGGGAATTTGGGAGATTTGGGATTTGGGAGATTTGCGATTTGGGAGATTGGGGATTTGGGAGATGGGTGGCTAGGGAGATGGAGGATTAGAAAGATTGGAATTTGGGAGAATTGGAACTTGGGAGATTGGGAACTTAAGGGATTGGGGATTTAGGAGATTGGGAATTGGAGAGTTTGGGAATTTGGGAGATTTGAAATTTGGGAGATTGGGAATTGGAGAGATTGAGAACTCGAGAGATTTGGAACTTGTGAAATTTGGAACTTGAGAGATTTGGAACTGGTGAGGTTTGGAACTTGGGAGATTTGGAACTTGGGAGATTTGGAACTTGGGAGATTTGGAACTTGGGAGATTTGGAACTTGGGAGATTTGGAACTTGAGAGATTTGGAACTTGGGAGATTTGGAATTTGCGAGATTGAAAATTTGGGAGATTGGGAATTTGAGAGATTGGGAACTCGAGAGATTTGGAACTTGAGAGATTTGGAACTTGAGAGATTTGGAACTTAGGAGATTTGGAACTTGGGAGATTTGGAACTTGGGAGATTGGAAATTTGGGAGATTGGGAATTGGAGAGATTGGGAACTCGAGAGACTTGGAATTTGGAAAATTTGGAACTTGGGAGATTTGGAACTTGGGCGATTTGGAACTTGGGAGATTTGGAACTTGGGAGATTGAGGACTTGGGAAATTGGGAATTTGGGAGATTTGGAACTTGGCAGATTTGAAACTTAGGAGACTTGGAACTTGTGAGATTTGAAACTTGAGAGATTGGAATATGGGACATTGGGGATTTTGGAGATAGGGAATTTGAGAGATGGGAAATTTGCAAATTTGGATTTTGGAAGATTTTAAACTTGTGAGATTGGAAATTTGTCAGGTTTTGAATTTAGGAATTTGGGAATTTGAGAATTTAAACACAAGTAGAAAATATAAATTTTGTAATGTATTCAAATATTTGACCGTAGCACACATAATAACGTATCACACGTAAGACCATAATGCGTACCACACGTAAGATCGCAAACCGTACCATACGCTTCAAATCTCCATATCGAATATTTGAAGTATCTCAATATATAAATGACATATGCAAGAACAAAATTGACACGGTAGATCGTTTCCTGGTCCGTGTCGAAAGGGAATGATCGTAGCAGAAAACGATACCCGGTACACGCAGGATCTGGCCAGTGAACACGTAACACGACAACGAAGAAGGCGCAACAACTGACCACCCTCTGCGTTCGACCGGTAAACGGATACGGCCATGTCTGGACACCGGATATCGCGGTTCGTTAGTCCCGCGTCTCACGGACCGGAAATCATTCTTTGCTCTCGAGACAAACGTGAACTTTCTGCCGTTCGACGCCGTTAATGATCGTCAAACAACTCGGCTCTATCGACAGACCTCTTCTGTTCTCGTCATCCCACGAGAATACCATCTCTGGTGCTATCGTGAAAATCGTGGAAAAACTAGTTTACGTTCTTTTAATGGGATACCCATGAGAAGTAAAGTGGAGACGGCATGTTGAACTAACTCAATTATTGACCGACTTATTCACTTTGTCGATTTTGTTTGAACTTTTTGAGAAACTGCCCTTGGGAGTATTTTTATTGGGATCGTGAATGTGAATGTTAAGGATGGTTAAGCTGTGTTATAACATGTGTCATAATATATGTTATGTTATGTGTCATATGCTATGCTACATGTGATTAAATAATGTAATCTTCTCCAATTCCCAATCTCCCAAGTTCCAAATTTCTCAAGTCTCCAATCTCCCAAATTCTCAATCTCTCGAGTTCCCAATCCCCCAAGTTCCAAATCTTCCAAGTTCCAAATCTCCCAAATTCCCAATCTCTTAAATTCCAAATCTTCCAAATTCTCAAGCTCTCCAATTCCCAATCTCCCAAGTTCCAAATCTCTCAAGTTCCAAATCTCTCGAATTTCCAATCTCCCAAATTCCAAACCTTCCAAATTCCAAGTCTCCCAAGTTCTAAATCTCCCAAATCCCCAATTTCCCAAATCCTCAATCTCTCAAATTCCAAATCTTCTAAATTCCCAATCTCTCGAGTTCCCAATCTCCCAAGTTCCAAATCTCCCAAATTCCCAATCTCTCAAATTCCAAATCTTCCAAATTCTCAAGCTCTCCAATTCCCAATCTTCCAAGTTCCAAATCTCTCAAGTTCCAAATCTCCCAAATTCCAAATCTTCCAAATTCTCAATCTCTCCAATTCCCAATCTCCCAAATTCCAAATCTCCCAAGTTCCAAGTCTTCCAAATTTCAAATCTCCCAAGTTCCAAATCTTCCGAATTCCCAATCTCTCCAATTCCCAGTCTCTCAAATTCCAAATCTCCCAAATCCCCAATCTCTCAAGTCCCCAAACTCCCAAATTCCTAATCTCTCCAATTCCCAATCTCCCAAAATTCCAAATCCTCCAAATCATTTTCTTCCATCTATTAATTATCAAACCATATTAAAATATTTCCTTATTATTAATCTCAAGAACATCAAAAACCTGGATATTAATTATCCTTCCCATATAAAAGGAATGTAAAGCACCTACAAAGAAATGAATTTGTATCTTTAATAATCAAGTCAAAGATCGATTAAGTTACGGTTTCTTGTAGAAGAGAGTTAATTACCAAATTTTATCGGCATAAGGGGTCCAATACAGCTACAGTTAACCGAAATACGCATAATTGGAAGCTGTAGCGACGAAAAGTTTAAAAAAGTCGCGGTAAACGCCGGTGTCATTTTGTTTAATTAAAACAGCCTTGAAAGAGACCGAGGCATTATAAACGTGACCGAAACGGGGCGAGTTTCCAACGACGCGACGCGCGTGGAAAGGAGCGCGAAACGGAGAGAAATGTTAATTAAGCTGGATAACCTGATTGCTATCTCTGTTCCGATATTAGATGTGCTAATTAACGAGACAACTGCTACTCGTTCTACCCTATAAATGTTTCGCATATTTATTAGGTAGATGTGTCTACCTAATCAATACATATATCTACTCGTAAATCGTCCAAAAAGAATGTAAAGTAAAATAAATGTAAGGAAAAATAGAACCTGAGGTGAACAAATAAAAATTGATAGAAGTATAAGGACGAGGGCAGAATTTTTAGTTTAGGAAAATTTAAGGAAATTATAATATAGATAATCAAGGAATATTAGAATATAGGAAGTCATAGATCTAGAAATTTGTGAACTTCAAATTTTTCATAATTCTTCAAATTTTGGGTAATAGTAACTTCAGGAATTACAGGAACTTTGAGATTCTAGGAGTTTGACGATTTTGAAATTTAAGAATTTTACAAATTGAACACCTAACCTTCACACAGTATCAACATATAAAAATTTCAAAAATTGCAATATAAATTTGACAATAATTAAAAATTAGCAATTTAAAGAATGTATACACCTAAACATCTGAAAGTCTACAAATTAGTTTTCGTAGCACAAACACGCAAATAAAACAGCTCTCGCCGCAGCAGGATAGGTATATCAGCGGTGGCGATAAAAGGGTAAGAAAAGGGAATAGAATAAGAAGCAGCGAAATAAAGGAAAAAAGTGTGAGGTTGTCAGGACAAAATCGAGACGGGTCCGGTGGACGTCGTAAATCTCACGGTTGACGCGTTTCGGGAGGAAAAGGACGCTGGCCAATTTACGATCGTCCAAAAGGAACGTAGGAAGAGCGGAGGTGTTCGACGAGCCGAGCAAAGAGGAAACGACCGACGGAATTCGTAACAGCTCCTCGTCTCTTTCTTTTCGATTAACTTTCTTCCGCTCGACAGACCACCGATGCTAGGACTCGCGCACCCATCGGAATAGCTCGACCTGTGACGTACTTAGAGAACTGTCAACGGTTGTCGGATGAGAATGCTCGATAGTCAACGTTCGCCTGCTTGTTAACCACTGGTCAAACAGTGACCGTTTTCGATCGATTCTGCCACGTCGGTGGACGTCGAGGTAGGTGCGAAGACGCGTCCTCCAAAAGATCCTCCGGAGTGATCGGACCGAGGATTCACCTCCTTTGATTACGACCGCCGTCCTTTGGAAATACTTCTGGCATCTTTGGGACTTGGAGGATCTGAAATTTGCGAGCTTGGAATACTTGGAAGCAAGACTGGAAGATCTGGAATTTCGGGGATTTGGACTTAGCCGTGGGACTTGGCTGATTCTGAATTTAGCGGCATTGGCACTTGCGAGATCTGGAATTTGGGAGTTTGGACACTTGGAATATTCGGGACATTGCAACATTGGGCCTTGGAAGATATTTCAGAGATTTGGACTTGGAGAGCTGTGGAACTTTGGTGACTTTGAACTTAGCAGCATCAGTGCTTGAAAGATATGGAATATGAAAGATTTCGACCTAGAAAGGATTTGGAATTTAGTAGCACTCGAACCTGGAAGACCTACTATTTGATCCTTCAGAGTCCTCTTAGAAGTTTGGAAACTTAGGTGGCTTAGGATTGAAATAATTAGAAATTTCCAATATTTGGAACTTAGGAGATGTGGAACACGAGATCTTGGAAACTTGGCAGCTTGATAACTTGTGGTATGAGAGATTTGGAACTTATCAAACCTATAACTTGTAAGATTTGAAACTTGGAAGATTTGATCCTTGTCACTGCAGAATCTCAAAATTCCGTGCATTGAAAGCTACGCAGTCTACTATCTTCCCAAATAAGGACACTAATCATCAAAATAACTATGGCAACCCTTCCTGATGTACTAACAAATCTAACCAACGTGGTTTCAACCCCGAAGTGGAAACGAAACAATTTGTCGTAGCCAGAAGTAATCTGTCACGATAATTTCAGAAGAAAGGACGTTATTAATGAAAGGACACGATCGTAGGTAGCGACTGGGAATTTATTCGATGTCCGCGATGTCGTGGATCAACGATGTCTCCCGAGTGTTTGATGGGTTGTCTGGTTTATTCCTGTTTGATTAGAAATATCTGAATGGTCGGCAGAGGGATTACAGATCATCGCAGCAGTCAGAGTTAACCGGCTGTCGAGGGGAACTATAGACGCGGAAGAGAAGGTGGCCTCGACGCGAATGACTAGGTGCTGCGTGCTCTTAAGCGACTAATGGTGATTTATAGAGGGACATCGACAGGCTTGTTTGTTTCTTTCCCACCCTATCGACTCGCGATCATTGCGACGTCACAATTAAGCGACGAGTGTACGCTCGATAGCGTCGAATAATCGCGCCGTCGATCGACGCTTGGCGTAGACTCTGTCATCGGAAATGAATGAATCCGAATACCAGTCGCAGCTTGACTAGATTCAAACCGTTTGAAAACAATTTCTTGTCGAGTAGCTTGTAGCGATGGTAATGCTCGAACATCACGGAATATCAACGTGATCGTGCAGCGACCGTGACTGGCGCAATTCTGCGTAAGACGGCAGGGAAAACTTAGATGCCGCTCGCAACAGATCTATTATTATTCAGGTGTATAACGTCTAAGTGCAGAGAATCGGAGATTCGCTCGCCTCTTCGTGATCGCGGTGATGAAGGTTCTATGCCTAGGAGTTTCATTTTTACAAGACCTTGTACAGGTTCATTAGTTTCGAAGCTTTCGGTGTTATACGCTCTTCAGGATCTCTAGGTTCAAATATTTTAAGTGCGATCTTAAATTTGGAATATTTCAAGTAATCATCTGAGGTTTTAAACATAAAGTTACATCTCGAGCTGCTAAGACACAGGTCTCTAAATCCAAATTCCCCATCTCTTACAACTTTTGAGTTCAAACTCTCCCATCTTCTCAAACATCTTCCAAGTCACTCAAGTTCATGCTTCTTAACAATGTGACGCTTCGTGAAACAAGAAGCTGATAGTTCATTACCGTAAGAACCTCTCATACTCCAGTTATGTTCAAAATAGACTTAGCTCCATCATGATCCCTTTAAACCTTGAAGGTCCAAGCCTGGATTCCCTGGACGTAGAAATATCGTAATTTGAAGCTGGGATATTTTTCCGTCGAATAAATTGCACGACACGGTTAAATTCCTTGAGAACAATTACGGGCGGACTCATTAACGCCCTTGACGAAGGTCGGATGGTATAGCTCGCGTGCAGGTCCATTGAATCTCGGCAATAGCGATATTGCGGCGGGTCAGTACACCTTGTAAACACGGAACGGGCTCGCCAAGGCCCCCTCTAAGCTCGCAAGAAGTGAGTGGCAGGATGAATGCGGCTGATTACATTCAAGAGGCTTTTTCAGCCGGTCGTGCAGCACGCCGGTATAATAACGCGACGTGGTCTCGAGCATGGTCGAACGGACGTTGCGTATCCTCGCCATTGTGCACCGCCTTTATTCCGTCGACTTTCCATGCGAGCTAGCGACGCGTGGACGGCTCCTAAGTACCGGTGTTATACGATCGGTCCTTTGCCTTCTCGAGATTACCGGTGCCCGGGCAAAAACCGCTTGCTCCGAGCACGCGTTCCATCCTATCGGATTATAAATCATGCACGATCTAATTGCATCCGCCATCTCGGGATACACGTTCCTCTTCATTGTTCTGCGTTTCTTGGACGATCATCGAACGCCTCGGCGTTAACGACGGACCGTTCACCTGCTCCTCTTATGCGATTGTTTAATTCCGAGATATTGATGGCTCCTACACCGCTGTAATTTAACGATACAACGCTCTTCTATGATACTACCTTCAGGTGAAAGGGTTAACTAGGTGTCTGTTCGGCATTCAGCCTTCCAGTAGATTGATAACCCTAACGGTTGTCTTTTGTTGCACTCGGGATCGTGTTCACCATCGATCGAAATCTTTGCGCCGAGGACGCGGTACGAGTTATTGGAAAATTGTAAGTCAGCGCTGATTGCTCACGCGATTTTAATCTAGCCGAATGGAGAACAATTAAATAAGAACCTATTCAGACATTACAGGACTTGGGAATTTAGGTGCCTTCGGTATATAAATTTGAAAATGTGTATACATGAAAACCTGGAATGTATACATGAAAACCTTGAATGTATACATGAAAACATGAAAAGCTTGAGGACCCGAAAGTTTGCGAACTTGCATTATAATTTGAAATTCAAGATCTTAAATATTCATGAACCTGAACTTATGAAGTTTATGAATATTTCGAATAAAAAGAAAAACCTAAAAATGTCTAAAATTGCAAATTCAGAAAAGTGTAACCGTTTCCGTTAAGTTAAATCCGAAGAACATAATCAGGGCTGATCGATCTGTAACCTAAGGCGTGATGGTTGTTTCTGATCAACAATGTTCCATTGTTCCAAAGTAGGTTTATAATCGCCTCCCACACAATCATCAGCATATACTCGAAGAAGGTATCGTTTCGAGTTCATCATTCAACGCCTAAGTCGATAGCAGAAGCATTGTTGACGTCGGCGATCAGCATCGCCATCAATCACGGCATCAGCCAGTCGATCGAAAGATCGTTATTACAGATTAATGGCAACCGTGAATTGTACAAGTGAACAGATTGCAACATTATCCGTGCAGAGCTTCCCTCTTTTTTTCGTTAATTGACTTTCGATTGTGGCGAAATTTCGAGTTACTAGCCCGGCGATAAGCGTCTTATTAAAACACGCCGGCCTCGTTAAAAACGAAATGGCTCTGACGACGTTTCTGCCCGGTCATGCTGGCATTAGAGGTGTCGGTCCTTTATTCGAGTCGGGCTCCATCTCAACCAAGTTCGGTCTTGTCATTGCGTTTAATTGCAATTTTGTGACGGTGATGTTCAACGTGTGAATACTATCACCCTTTCCTTTCATCGTTTCTGAGATCTGCAACTACTGCGTGACTATTTATGTGGTTGGAGGTTGAATCGATTTAAAGTGGGAATTGATGCAAAATTTTTTTCAGGTTTGATGTTGTGTTGGAGTTTTCAAGTATTTAAGTGTCGGAGTCAAGTACTCTGGTTTATAGGATTTCAATTTTCATCATTATATTCTGAAATTTTTTAAATTCTTGAAGATATGAATTCTTGGATCTAACTCAGGTTCCGAAAGTTTAAATTCTTACGTTGCAAATTCCCAAATCCTCAAATTCTAACATCCCCGAATTCCCACATCTCCAATTACTTATTTCCCCAAATTCCCACATCACCAAATTAACACACCCCCAAATTACCACATCCCCAAATTCCCACATCTCCAAATACTCATGTCCCCAAATTCCCACATCTCCAAATACTCACATCCCCAAATTTCCACATCCCCGAATTCCCACATCCCCGAATTTCCACATCCCCGAATTTCCACATCCCCAAATTCCCACATCCCCAAATTCCCACATCCCCAAATTCCCACATCCCCAAATTCCCACATCCCCAAATTCCCACATCCCCAAATTCCCATATCTCCAAATACTCACCCCCCCGAATTCTCACATCCCCAAATACCACATCCCCGAATACCCACATCTCCAAAACCCAAAATCCCTAAATTCCCAAATTTCCAAAATCTCAAGTCCCCTAATTCCAAATGTCCACTTCTAAATTTCCAACATCTCAAGTCCCCTAATTCCAAATTTCCACTCCTAAATCTCCAGCTACCCAAATTTCGAAATTTTCCCAAAATTCCCCAACTCTGAAATCTCCCAATCTCCACCGTCACGAATCCTTAATTACGTTTCGTAATAACTATCAGCCCACATAACTCTGCTCAAACTGTATTTCTCGGAATGCATCACACAGCAGTTAGACGCGGCAAGTCGTAATTATCAAAGCAAATAAACAAGGAACATGTACAGCAACGGAACGACATGCTATATACGTCCCGGCTTGACATGCGCACAAGTAGCCAGCACCGTTAGTAGATTACAATTTCATTTAGTGACTTTTGAAGAGGCATCCTGGTGGAAGCCGATCAAACGTATGATTAGAACGACTGGCATTGTAGAAACGTAGGGACTGAAAAACGGAACAACCATAATCAAGAGTACCTAGTCTGGCCATATCGCGGACCAACGGTATATGGTTATCTCATCATCGGCGATATTGCAGGAAATCGTTACGATTCTTTCGAATACGGGTGTGTTCGATGCAACTCCTTACCGGCGTGTATCTGCGCCAAGGTTGTTATTAAGATAGCAGAAAACATATACATGGTGTAATTAAGCCCGGTCAATATCAACGAAACATAATTATCCCTGGCTGTAGAAACAGCCGGCTGTTCCGAGTTTACTTAGTTACTTTATATGGAAATGCGGTATGTTGCCAGGGGTTATACTACCGGGCGTTTAATTTTCACGCCTTTTGTTTAATGATGCGTGGATTTATAATTAGTGTGCTGCCGAGAGGTACATTCTTGAGGATTTGATTTTTACTTGTTAGATATCTTCAGGTTAGTTTTCTGCGCGTTAGATATCTGTTTTAGATTTTTCGCAAGGTGAATTTTCAGGTGATAGATTTTCATGGTGTAAATTTCTAGGAGTCAGATTTTGTCATGGTGGATTACTACGCGTTGGATTTCTACACGGTGGATTACTACGCGTTGGATTTCTACGCGTTGGATTACTACGCGTTAGATTTCTAGGCGTTGGATTTCTGCACGTTGGATTACGACGCGTTAGATTTCCACACGCTGGATTACTACGCGTTGGATTTCTACGCGTTGGATTATTACGCGTTGGATTACTACGCGTTGGATTACCACACGTTGGATTACGACGCGTTAGATTTCTACGCGTTGGATTACTACGCGTTGGATTTCTACGCGTTGGATTACCATGCGTTGGAGTACTATGCATTGTATATCCTCGCGCTGGATTATTACGCGTTGAATATCCACGCGTTAGATTTCTACGCGTTGGATTACGACGCGTTAGATTTCCGCACGTTGGATTACTACGCGTTGGATTTCTACACGTTGGATTATTACGCGTTGGATTACTACGCGTTGGATTACCACACGTTGGATTACGACGCGTTAGATTTCTACGCGTTGGATTACTACGCGTTGGATTTCTACGCGTTGGATTACTACGCGTTGGATTTCTGCACGTTGGTTTACTACGCGTTAAATTTCTACGCGTTACATTTCTACACGTTCGATTACTATGCTGTGGATATCTGCACGTTGGATTACAACGCGTTAGATTTCCACACGTTGGATTACTACACGTCAGATTTCTACACGTTGGTTGTCTACACGTTAGATTTCCACACATTAGACTTCTACGCGGTAGATTTTCACGTGTTAGATTTACACGTTGTAAATTTCCATGAGTCACACTTTGTCACGTTGGATTACTACGCGTTGGATTTCTACTTGTTGGATTACTACCCATTAGATTTCTACACGTTGGATTACTTCACATTACATTTCTACACATTACACTTCCACGTGTTAGATTTTCAAGCTATAAATTTCTACGAGTCAAACTTTATCACGTTGAATTATAACGCGTTAGATTTCTACAATTTGGATTTCTACCCGTTAGATTTCCACGAGTTAGACTTCTAAAAATTAGATCGCCAAGCAGTAGATATCCACGTGTTTCATTTCCATGTCGTTCAATTCTCAAGTATTAAATTTTTATACACTAGGTTGCCAAGAGATAGATCACACATCAGATTGCCAGGTGATAGATTTCCATGTACCAGATTTCCATGCATTCACCCGTTAAGTTTCCATGTATTAAATTTCTACGCTGTAGATTGCTTAATGATAGACCTCTTCACGTCACATTGTCAAACGACAGAGATTCATGTTTTAGATTTTCATGCATCAAATATTCACCCGTTAGGTTTCCACGTATTTCTACGCATTACCTTGTCTGATAGACTACACATCACCCAGTGATTTTTATATATTACAGCTGATAAATTTCTACATATTAAATTGCCAAATGACAAATGTTGTATCAGATTTTCATGCGTCAAATGTTCACCCATCAAGTTTCCACGTATTCGATTTCTACGCATTAACTTGTCAGCTGACAGGTTTCTACGCATCCAGAAGATAGATTTCCACAAATTAAATCGCTAAATGACAAATTTCCATGTATCAGATTTCCACGCATCAAATATTCACCCATTAAATTCGCGTATCAAATTTCTGCATTAGCCTACCCAGTAATAAATTCTTCCACAAATGACAGCTTTCCATCTCTCGGATTTCCACGCATAAATATCGGCGCATTATACATCAGCCATAAAATATAAAATATATCGTTAGGCGTTAAATGCCTTAAATCACGCGTAACATCATCCAACATAAGATCCAAGAGAACTATATCTTGACACTTAGCATCCCCGTGCGTACGAACAATAAATATTCCCCTAATTACCCCCATTTGGTTCCAACACGTGTCGCAATGAACGACACCGAGCACGGTTGTTAAGCGGCTACTTTAGCCTGGGATTATCGTTCGATAAGTTTAATCAAGGACATCCTGCGCATCAGGACACTGTCAAGTCCTGATTTTTCACGATGCGAGTCGATGATTACACAGATCAAACCACTTCGGTGTGGCCCAGATCAGGGTCCGAGTTAACATGTAAACATGTACGCAAAAAAAGAACCTACGGTACAGCTATCTACGATCATATTTCCATAAAAATACAACACGCTAAGGAAAGACGGAGAGCCATAGAGGAAGCTCGCAGAAAACTCGCTATGTACCGTAATCACCGGGTATCTTTGAAATTACCGCTGAATCTGGTTCGTTGCGATACAGAAGGATCTCGTATTTGGATCGTCTATTTCGATTTCAGATCGTTTCGAGATTTACGCCGATAAATTATAATTCCAATAAACGCGATTGCGGGATGATCGAGCACTCAATAAAACCGCTTCAAGGATTCTGCACTTTTGCTTAACGTGAAGTCCCGTCGATTTATCAGGCTTCGTACACGCTTCCGCTCGTTAATCAACCATTTCTGTAATTATGATAATGCGGGGAGATGAAGCGGACTGAAAATCGATCAGGAAAGCTTGATAGAGTTATCGAAGTGTGATTCTGGAGTTCAAAAGGTCAAGTCGGGGATTTTTAGGTTTTGGGACTTGGGAGTTCAGAATTTTAGTTGAGAATAGTTCTGCGTATAAAATTTATAATAGTCTGAAATTTTAGAACGTCTAAATCTAAACAATTTTTGGACTCTTAAGTGTTGAACTTGTTAAATGAGTTTCGTGAAGTCCAAATCTGCTGAGATGCAAATGTGAATAATTTGCAATCTGTCAAATTCAAATCTCTCAAGTTCCAAATCTATCAAGTTCCAAATCTCTCGAGTTCCAAATCTCTCAAGTTCCAAATCTCCCCAGTTCCAAATCTCTCAAGTTCCAAATTTCCCAAGTTCCAAATCTCTCGAGTTCCCAATCTCTCCAATTCCCAATCTCCCAAATTTCCAATCTCCCAAATTCCCAAACTCTCCAATTCCCAATCTCCCAAATTCCCAATCTCTCAAGTCCCCAATCTCCCAAGTTCCAATTCTCCCAAATTCTCAATCTCTCTAATCCCCCATCTCCCTAGTCCCCCATCTCTCTAGTCCCCCATCTCCCTAGTCCCCATCTCCCTAGTCCCCATCTCCCTAGCCCCCCATCTCCCAAATCCCAAATCTCCCTAGTCCCCCATCTCCCAAATCCCCAATCTCCCAAATCCCAAATCTCCCTAGTCCCCCATCTCCCAAATCCCAAATCTCCCAAATCTCCCATCTCCCAAATCCCCCATCTCCCAAATCCCCAATCTCCCAAATCCCCAATCTCCCAAATTCCAAATTTGCCAATCTCCCATCTCTCCAATCCCCCAATTTCAAAATCCTTGAAACCCCCCTCCCCAATTCCCACCTCGCATCCCTCAAATTCCACCTTCCCATCAGATGAAAGACCTCATCGAAAGTAAAACAAAACACCGTCATCCCCTATCGAACTTCGCGAAAGATAATCGCAAGACGCGGATAAATTCTACAACCTTGGAACGTGTCCCTTTTTCTCTTTATCTTTGGAACGCGTCTTTTACGGTATGCTATCATTTCCTGATACCGACAAGAAGTCCAGTAACCAATCCATGATCACGATCGAACGTTCGAACGCCGGTTGGGTGCTAAGAATAGAAACGTATCAAACATATCGGTCAGGTAGGAGTCATATAACGGTTGTCGTTCAACGCTATTGCTTGACTTCTGATGGATAATCGATGATTTATCGATTACCGAAAAAAATAGTCATGCTCCTATGTGATAGATCATGTAGGTAACCCGTTAGAGGCAATTTATGCTGCGGTTGTGATATGGATACTGTTAGATATTCTTTTGGACGGACATTTTTGTTATGAACATCTAGGTACAGATCGTTAAAATAGATCAGGAGTTCGTACTTTAGTTAAGTTTATAATACTTGTGTTAGAAGATGTGGTACACCTTTGGCTGGTTAGGTTTTATATTCGATTGTGGGACATTTTTGACTTAAACACTTTGGTATGATATAGTTGGAGTTTTAGATCATATGTGGAGTCAAGGTATGTAGAGTCAACACAGTGGTATTTATGTTATTGCTAATTCACACTACATATGTGATTGATAAGTGTTGCACAAAGTAGTAGTGATAGAAATAACGTTACTATTTATTACATTAACATAAACTAGGTTTTAGAGTTACAAGGAAAGTAAAAAAATATTGTATTTCTATTTGCAAAAAGTGATCTTGAAGTCGACAAGAGAAACTATTCTCAAATTTCCTTTTACCAATTGTACACCATACTTCGACACTCCTATTCTGAACTTTCTATAGTCAGATAAGTGAAAAACCATGCATCGTATCAGAGACACCCCATGTTTCTCAAAGGGTAAAAAGAGCCAAAAGTATAGAAGAAATATTTCGAGTAGAAAGTTTCGAGAGCCCCAGTGTCTAGATTCTATCGGGCGTTTCTCCAAGGCTGGTTCGAGGCACGTCCCACGGGATGAGGAGGGAAACGAGACTCGGTGTATTATATTCTAGAATCGGAGAGCGTTTCGGAGTCAATGCACGGTCGCGTGGCACGTGTGTGCATATGGTATCGAGGCGAGTACACGACGAGTGGTATCGTCGTGCTCGTGTACTCGCAACAGACCAACCGCATCCGGTCCCTTAAAGAGTGGGGGACAACAATCCCGCTAATTGTCGGCGGGATTTTCAAGTTCGAGCGTCGCGTCTCATTAGGACCACCAGCCAGGAGACACCGAGTCAATCAATCCCGGAGCTCTGCCCTCTCGGATCGTGTAACAAAGAACCGGATTCACGGCCCGTAGAAAACGAACAGTTTCTTTCTCCTCCCTCGCAACCGCTCCGCGCGGACACTCCACGCATTTGCATGCGAAAAACCGACTGATCCGTTCTCAACGACGACTCTCGCGGACTCGATGCAGCTGACGGTGTCTCGAATAATTTCTTACCAGATGGACCGGATGCGAATGGCTGAAAATCGAAGGTAATTACCTTTTCAACATACCCCTTCTGACATGCAGGGACTTTACATGTGGATGGACTTTGACGGATTTTACATGTGGAATATGGGAGTTGTCTTTATCAAACTTTACTTGTCTACATGATGAAATAGGTCGACCTTTAAGGAGGTACTTTATGAAACAGCACTAGGTTCACATTTAATGAAGTTGTATTAGGGCTATCTTACGAAACAGTACAATTAGGACCAGCCCTATCTTACGAAATAGGTAGACTACTTTATGTAGACCACTTTAGGTCTACTTTATGAAATAGGTCCACATGTTACGAAATAGCTAGATCCACATTTACTCAACAGCACAGGTAGAACCAGATTTACATTACGAAATAGCACAGATCCACATTTACTTAATAAAATACGGTTACTGCCGCACCTATCTTACCAACATCGCAATTAAGTGCATATCTATCTTATCAAACAGCATAATTAGATGTATATCTATCTTATCAAGCAGCATAAGCATCTCATAAAGTAGTGCAGGTAGACTTATGTCTACTTTATAAAATAGCACAATTAGATCCACATTTATATTATGAAATAGCATTGCTAGATCCATATTTATTTGACAGGACAGGTAGAGCCAGGTCTACATTACGAAATAGTACTACATCCACATTTAATAAAATAGTACAGTTAGAGCCTCACCTATCTTAGCAACATCGCAATTAAGTGTATATCTATTTTATCAAACAGCATAGTATATCCAGTTTATCAAGCAGCATATCGAAGTAGCACAGGATCTACTTAACATTAAGACCCAAACTGGTCCACCTTCGGATTAACACCTCCGTTCGCAGCGTAAATAGAAGGGAAATGACGGTAACAAAGTGGAAAGAAGAGGAGCTCGAAGTTGAGGAGCAAAGGGACGTGACAATGGAGTGCAGTGCGTATCGAGCTTTCTCGTATCGAAAATAAAGGAGAAAGAGAGAAAGAGGAAGCGAGTCACGCTCGCGTCATCACGAATGCTGCCGGCATTCATGACCCCCGTTCGCCTCACCCTTCGCCCGCCCTTCGTCTAACCGCGACGCTCTTGCATCCAGTCACCTTCCTCCTTTTCTCTGTCCACCGAACTCCACGGCTTGTCCGGTTACACATGCTAAACGCGGACCAACCACGAAGCAACAAGATACACGGACCGTTCAACTGTGTTTGAATCTTACCGGAGCATGATCCGAGACACCGCAGCATTTTTTTGCAGATTTAGACTCTGCAACTTTGTGCGCTCGAGATTGTTGAAGAAGATCGGGAGAGCGATGATTAATGTCCCTTAAATGAATCAAGGTTCTTCGTGAACACCGAGCTGCCTTTCTAAAACGAGATTCTTCGAAGAAAGGTTCCAGAAACGGTACGTGTCTTCGAGTATATAGGAATCGAGAAAACGAAGATTAAATTTCTTCGGGTCGTGAGATCAAGGTTCTCCAAGAAAAATAAGGTTCTTCGAGGAAATCGAATGAATGTCCGACAAAATGAAACTTCCACGTTTCTAAAACGAGATTCTTCGGGGAAAGAAAGGTTCCAGAAACGGTACGTGTCGTCGAGTAAATCAGAATCATTCAAGAAAAGGAAGATAAAATTTCTTTCGATGGGATCAAGGTTTTCCGTGCTTCGAGAAAAACCAGGTTGTGGATTCGATGAAGCATTACCCGTAAAGTAATTACAACTGGTACGAGTAATGAATGCGCATACACATGTGTTCTCTAGGGTGCTATGTAGGCTTATGTATGTCTAAGGAAGAACAGTTCAAATTTCTTCACTTCTCAAGCTCTTGTGTTTTCAAATACTTTATTTTGACAGTCTTACATATTCACGTGTCTTAAGATTTCAAGTATCAAAATTCTAAACCTTCAAATGTTCAAATCCCTAAACTTCGGAGTCCAACTTTGTAAACTTCTAAGTTTATAAACGTACCGCCTGAGGATCACCGAGTTCCCGATCGACACTTTCCCTAGAAAAGTGAAACCTGCCCTTGAGTGTACCCGTGTGGGTGGAGGGTACATGAACACACATGCAGCGAAGGCGAAGAGCGGGTGCGAGTAAATACACACGTACACAGAAGATGAAGAATGTGGCTTGTAAGGTAATGTAAGGCCATAAGGAGGACATGAAATAAATCTATACAACTAGCAGAGGGAATATTAATTAACTCCACACGCGGTCGAAGCTGATTTTCTCGAAAACGAAACAAACTGGATTTTTTGCAGACCGATCGCGAACAGGTTAGGAACACGTTCGACGCGAGGAGCAACGAACAAAGAGAACGCACGAACGATAGCAACGATGGGATCACATTCTCGAATGGAAGAGGCGGCAGCGAAGATCTGGCAACCACTGGCACAACCGTCGAGAGCGTGCGACGAAACGAAGCGGATCCCCGCGGATGATTCCTCGTAGAGGTTCCTCGGAGCTCCGGTCGATCTCCCTCATTAACATTCGACTCTTTGTCTCTGTCGTTGTCGCGGTCGTCCTACTCCGTAAGGTCGTCCCGGTCGTACTCGAGATCCCAGAGTTCTTCTCCTCGCTCCTGCTGGCTAACCGCGTTCTTCTTATTTCCCCAACCGGTCGACTTTTAGTAGCCCTCTTCTGCCTCTCGAGCTTCTTCGTCTCGCTCCGCTTCTTCACGGTTCGGCTCCACTTTTTCTCCACGCGCGCCACATGGAAGCAAGAAAGCACGATGGCGCGAGCACGGAGCTACGAGTATTCTCCTCAATTTCGATGTAATGCGAAGTCGTACTCTCTGCGGATCACCGTTTCTTCTGTCATACGATGTCGAGACCGTGTATGCCGTGCTTAATCGACGGGACTTTGCAGTTATGGTCGGTCGGGTAATTAGGTGCACTCCATTCAAGGACACAGTACTGTGTCAGACACAGATCTCAAACTTTGGCAAGTTTCACATTTCTGATATTTTTATTCTACAAGTTAGTTAATTTTGATTCTGCAACTTCCAATTCTTGAACTATCAAATTTCTCAAAATTACAGGTTCTCAAGTCCCAAAGTCTAGGTATTAAATTTCAACATCTCTCATTCTCAAAGTCTGACATTTCCAAATTTACAATTCTTAAGGTCTCAATGATCAAAGTTCTAAATCGTCAGATCTTTCATTTTGCATGTCCCAAGTTTCCATATCGCCAACTCTTAGACTCTTCAAACCCATAATTTTCGATGACCCAAATTTCTGCACTCATGTTTCCCAAAATCTCAGTACTCAATGCCTAAATTTCCAAATCTTAAAGTCCCAAATATCCAAAATGACAATTCTCAAACTCCCAACTGTCCAACATCCCAATTCCCAATCCTTGATCCCAACTTGAATCACCTTTAATCAACCTTGCAGTCCATTCTATCCAAGCTTGATCTTTTTAGACGGCATCCCAGTGCTTTTATGATTTCATCCGATCGGGAATGGTAAGTCGATTATCTTCTCGGTTATTCTACGTTCAAGGTCGATTTTACAACGTCGGATTCAGCAATCGAAGGTATCTGGTGAACCGATGCGACGAGACGCGACGCAACGGGACAAAAAAGAGAAGCAACGGGAGGCCAGCGACGAGCGGTGAGTGCGAGTTTTTTAATTTTACGAGGGACGTTTATCTTATGATTATGTTGATAACTTCTCGGTAAGGGCTCGTAACGTAAATTGAACCTCCGACAAGAATTTCGTGAGTGACTCAGCAACACGGGCAACCGGGCAACTCGAAGAAGCGAAACCGTCTGACAAAAAACCTACTAACCGTAAACGCACCGAAAATCGACGGTGTTTAAGTTAAATGGCTGATCGGGACTACCCGCTTCTAAATCGTATTGTCCCCTTGGTATTTTAATCCTTTCGATATCTATACCCTGCGAAACCTTTCTACTGTTCTGAATGCGAGTTTCCTAGTGTGATATGGGAAGGAGAGACTCGTTAGAGTGTTAGAATAGAATTATTAGTTGTGGCTGAATCTTGAAGCTTTTAGACTCCAGAAATCCTCAGATTCCTGCTCTTTGAAAATTCTTAGAACATTCATACATCTCAACACTTCTAAGAGCCAAAGTCTTCAACCCCAAAATTTGTATGTCTCGAAACCCTACAATTTCTGAAATTTCTAGAAACCACCAGATCCAAAACCTAGATACAAAAAATCCTTAGATGCAAGAAACCTAGAACCCAAAATCCTTCAGTCTGAAAATTTCTCTGTCTCAAAACCCCATAATCTCAGAAAGTCCTAAGTCTTAAGAAGCCGTAATCCAAACTACCAAAAATTGGTAGATCAAAAACCCCGAAGTCCAAACCCCTAAACTCGAAAGTTCCCACGTCTCAAAATGTGTAAACCCCCAAAAGTCGACAAGAAGTCCTTAAATCCCCAAAATATTCGTGAAGCGTTGACGCGCAAGTTCCACGTTTCAGCTGCGGAGATAACACGTGGCCGTGCTTGCGGAGGTCAAGTTTTAGTCGTGGAAAGGGTTAGAGTTAAGGGTAATGAACGTACAGAGTTGAATCTCTGGAACCAATTTCAAGCTGAAAAGATAAGACGGTGCATCTCGATGCACGCGAAAAAGGAGGAGAAACAAGCATCATAGAATCGCCTTTCTCTCATTCTACACCGGTTGTCCGCAAGATTCTCCTGCGCTCACCGCTCCGCTGTGTATAACTTGATAAACAAGTTTACTTGGGTAAGCCAGCGTCTACATCTTCTGCATATATGTATACACGCTTACACTGGGTGTCTCGAACAGAATGAATGCTAATTGCTTAACATGCCGTGCGAAACAAAGTGTACAAAAGTTTCTGCGAAATTTGTCGCTTCGACGAACACCTTTCTAAGCCTCGAGGATACTATTTCATCCTTCCATCGTAGGTTTCAACGTATTCGTGTAGTGCCGACTCTCGGAGACGACTCAAGTTTTTACCATGAACCATCGAGTCTATTGCGACAAATTGTTTTACTTCTACAATTAGAAATACCTCGAACATCGGTGGCTTGATATCTATACTGTGAGGGATAAACGTGCCTGTGCTGGTAATGAGTTGTACCGATATTCTTCGATTTTCTAGATCACATATTTTAAAATTACTAGATCCCGAAATTTCTATGTGTATATGGCAAGCTGTCTATTCCGAAATTTCTGTGTAGCAGAATCCTTATATAAAAATACAAACATCCCCAGTTCTCCACATCCTCTAATCCCTTTATCCCCAAATCTACATACCTAGATTCCTAGAATAAAAAATTCCTAAAAAAATAAATTACTTAACATCTAAAAACGTCCCTATCTCCTCGTACCACAGATGATGCTTTCATCGATTTTATTCACGCTCTAAGAACGCCTGAAGCATCGACGCATCAAACGTCGCGTCGGTCGCCCGTAATAAAGAAACGAATGTACGAGTGAAGCCCTTTTTTCTGAAGATTAAGGACTTGAAATCCAGTAGTGAACAAGCACGATAAGAAGGCGGGAGAAGGAAGGAAACGAGCAAGGGAATAATGTCGTGTACGTAGGTACAAGGCAGATGAGATAGCCAAGACGAGGTGACCGGACGCGTGGACTGCTCGACTCGCCCAAGTCGTTCTACGTCGACGATTAGCCTCCCTTTGCTCGTGAGCTCGACACAAGGTCTTCCTAATATCCCGGTCACGAAACCTGCAGCTTTTTGCCTTCTTGCCCCTCGCTCTCTGTAAACGCGTCCTTCTGCGAACACTCGGAGAAAAGCTAGTAACTCTAAGCACCTGAATGTAATTAAATTTGAGTAGGAAACTGCTGAACAATTATTCAGGTATCGATGCTGGCAATGCAATTTGAATCCTTGCCTTGTTGAGGATAAGTATATACTGTCAATACGATATCGTTAATATTTATATGGGTATTGAAATATTCGCAATATTGATCTTCCGAAGTCCGGACATTTCGTTTTACGATAATAACGGTGACCATCGGTGTTCCATACTTCCGTACGTTCTAGCTACGCCATTATACAGTCCGTACGCACCCTGTTCGTTACTAATGCCTCGACATTTGCCGCGAGTTCTCCGGTGCATAATCGGCGAGATAATGTCCAAGGAATCACTGTAATTCTTGATCGTTTCCAGCGTGGTCGCGTCGGTATCCCTGCACGTCGTAATTTCATCGAAACCATCACGCAATTATCCGCTTTTCATTCATCAGTTTTTTGTTTCGAGCCACGATGATTGGTCCTGCGACCGTAAATAACGCGGCAGTGCATGGAAATTAAGCGACGAGATAGCACGCCGTTTCCCTCGCCAGGAAATACTATCTAGATAGCGGTAGAACCTAACCCGCAGAGCCGAGCAATTTCGCTAATGTCTTGGTCACGACTCGCTTCTGAATCCTTAAAACGGGTTTCCAATCTGATCTCACTCTCTGGATCCTCCTCTGCGACGCCGTCCCAGATTCTCTTCGCTAAAGCCCAACGAAATAGCTCTGGCTGTTACATTAACAACGTCTTACTTCGCCGCAATGAAAAACCAGATGAGATCTTGTCCTCTCCGAGTTACGGCTCCTTGGGTACAAACGGGTGCAGCGTACACTTTCCTTGGGTAAGAAAGTGTACGAGTGCAGTGGGTTAGGTTCTTGTTAGGTGATATGTGGGATCAGTAGCTTCTAGGTTCCAGGTCCTAGTTCTATCGTTTAGGTTCTAGGGTCACTTAGATCCTAGATACCATTGGAAATTTCTGAATACTAAAATTTTCAAATGCTAAACGTAATGCATCCAAGTACTAAAATTTTGAGACTTCTCAATCTTTAAGTCCCTACATCCCCAAACTCTCAAATCCAGGTCTAAAATTCTATTACTCTCAAATCTCTAAATATGTATATCTGAAAGTCTTAAACCTTCAAATCCACAATTCTTCAAGCTAATATTTCAACCTAGGTTTTAGATTTTCTCTCAGATCCTCCAATGTCCTAGACTATCTTCAGATCTGATAAAGTCATCAAATCCTTTAGAGTCCTCGACCATCCCCAAATCCTCTGCAGAACTCTTATCACATCCTCTAAACCTAGGATCCAATCTATAGACTCTGCATCTCCCTAGAACTTACATAGATCCAATGTTCCCCGGCTCTGCATATTCTTCCTTATAAACGAAAGTAGAATCGTGGTAAAATGCCACTTAAGAAGAACCAAACCTGGAATCTATTATCTCCATCTCAAACTAGCTTTTAACAATGTATCCCGAACTCTGAACTCCGTCTTTCGAGGAGGTGAAAGTTCTTGACCTATATCGATCGATCTTCGAACACATATGGGTAATACCTTCGACCATAAATCTTGTTCCAGACGATGACTTACTGCCTTTATCTGCCGAGAGTTCCACCCACGCTCGAGTTCCGAACAATATCTCACTTTCGTGAATCTTGTCCGCGTAAATGGACGATTGTACACGGTGGAATTTCTGGTTACGTTCAAAAATGGTTTATCATTTAAAGATCGATCGATCATTGCCAACGTCTCAGACATAAATTCAATTATAATCGTCTTATAAAACACATATTCAATTACAAGTTTGAATCAATTTTTGTTTTCTGAATTTTGCACCGAGTATACGAGCCTATAACGGCTCGCGAATGTGGAGGTAATCTGTTAAACATGACCGATAATAATGGTACTTGTTCGAACGAGCGTGTACCGTAATAGACAAGATTAAGGCGTGAAAAGAAGAAAAGGAAGTCGATGTACGGGTTACAAGAAAGCCACAACGCGGTTATAAATAAGACGATAAGACCTCGTCTCGCGATTGTACGCTCTAAAGATGTACTGGATCGACGCGTTGTAGACAACGTGGGCGTTCAATCGAGCTTGATAACGTTGCCACGGCTTTTCGTCTATTGTCTCGACAGGTATCCGGGAGTGTCTGCTCTTACAATACGGAAAAATAAAATGTCCTTTTCTATGCGGACAATAGACACTCTCGAGGCTCAAATTCAAATTCCTGGTAAGAGGATTTAATATTTTTTTACCCTTCACTTGAAATGCCAACTTTTGTCACGACATACGATCACATTCAATACAATAAATTCATGAAATATAATGTCAAATAAATTATTGCAGAATATATTGTCAAATACATTGCTGCAATGAAACATACTGTTAGGCGAATAAAAGTTGCGCGTTTCAAGGAAGATTTGTCTCGGGTTGTAGGACATGGTTAAACGAAAGGACCGACAATCCATCGTGCAAAACATAAAGGAAGCGACACGATGGCGTGCGTACGAGCAACGTAGGTGGTACAGGAGCAGTAACACGAGAAAACGCGAGAAAGAGCTCGAAGAGGGGCAAGAAGTCGGCCACAGCAAGAAAGGAGTCGTGCGATAACGCTGCATACATCTCGACGTCGTGTCAGGACCAGATGAACCTCGCGATTAAAGATAAATGAACACGCTGAGTTTGCCCATTTGCTCGATCTCTCTATATACCGGCAACACACGGCGCTAACTTTTCCCGCGCAAAACCGAACAGAATCCGTGCTATCCACACCGACCACCACGATGAAGACGAAACTGGGAAACTTGCCAATACGGAGAAAACGCGCACACGACCACATACCATGATCCTTTGATTACTTTCAACTGACCTTTTCGTCGTACGATCATTGGTTTCTCGTTAGATTCCCTCGAGATTAACTAAAGGTACAGAACAAGCTAGATATTTAAAATTCCTCCTCGAGATCCATTGGGCTACGGAAAGTTCACGGTATATCGCAACGAAATATCGCTTTCTGATATCTACGGGACAAATTTGCCATTCTTTGTTCTCGAAGAGAATTGATACGTTCGGTTCTAATCTGAAAGTATTAAAGGCACGACGGGAAATGTTACGAGGGGTGTAGATCGCTTGTATTTAAGTAATTAAAAGAAAATGTTAAAATAACATGGATATTGCATAATTTTCCGTTGAAAAACTTTTGGTGATTAACGTACATTAAATCCTTACGTTCTGCCATAGTGTTAGATCGTCATGTGTTATATTGCCATGGACTGTGATGATTGCACATTATATCGCCACGCGTTGTAATGGTTGCGCGTTATATTGCCACGCCTCGTGACCATGCATTGTAATCGTCAAGCGTTGAAATTACTACGCCTGGTAATTACTACGCGTTGTAACTACCACATTTTGAAATCGACACACGTTATATAGCCATGCTTTGAAATCGATGAACGTTGCAATTACTCCTCGTCGTAATTACCACGCGTTATATCGCCATGTGTGTAAATAGCTACGCGTTGTAATAGTCGAATGTCGCAATCGCTACGGTTTGAAATCGACAAAATTGCAATTACTCCTCGTCGTAATTACCACGCGTTATATCGCCACGTGTGTAAATAACTACGCGTTGTAATCGTCGAATGTCGCAATCGCTACGGTTTGAAATTACTACACGTTATATCGCCATGTGTTGAAATCGACAAAATTGCAATTACTCCTCGTCGTAATTACCACGCGTTATATCGCCACGTGTGTAAATAACTACGCGTTGTAATTGTCGAAGCTCGTAATCGTTACGGTTTGAAATTACTACACGTTATATCGCCATGCGTTGAAATCGATAAACCTTACAATTACTCCTCGTCGTAATTACTACGCGTTATATCGCCATATGTGTAAATAGCTACGCGTTGTAATCGTCAAAAGTCTTAATCACTACTGTTTGAAATTACTACACGTTATATCGCCATGTGTTGAAATCGACAAAATTGCAATTACTCCTCGTCGTAATTACCACGCGTTATATCGCCACGTGTGTAAATAACTACGCGCTGTAATCGTCAAAAGTCGTAATCACTACTGTTTGAAATTACTACACGTTACATCGCCATGCGTTGAAATCGATAAACCTTACAATTACTCCTCGTCGTAATTACTACGCGTTATATCGCCATATGTGTAAATAGCTACGCGTTGTAATCGTCGAAACTCGTAATCACTACGTTTTGAAATTACTACACGTTATATCGCCAAGTGTGTAAATACCTACGCGTAATCATCAAAGATCGTAATCACGGTTTGAAATCAGTACACGTTATACCGCTACACGTAGAAATAGCTATACGTCATGAACGAATGTTATAATCAAGCGTTGTCATTACTGCGCCTTATATCGCTACGCATGGAAATAATCGCGACTCATTGTAATTGGCGTGCATTGTAGAGTCATGCATCGAAGTGGCAACGAGCTGCCACACATAGCAATTAACACGCGTTATAATTATCATACGTGATCATCGTTCTATCGGTACTTGAAAGTTCTCATCAAAATTTTCTTAACCAACAAGCAACACGCTAAAACGACTATAAAAACCTAATGTAAATTGTACGAAATGATCAATTCGTGCGTCATTAGACGATAAGATCGGAGTACGAATGAATTTTTAAACGGCAAGTACACGTGTGCAACATTGTTAGCCGGTTTTCTATTTGACCGTTACGTGTTTCAAGGTGGTGATTTGGCGAGAGGTGCGAGGCTGTTGGCAATTTTCTGCGCATTATACCTCTCGTTACACCTACGCGCGGTTCACTGATCGACGGTTCGGGCCGCTCGTCTTTAACTAGCGACGTGATCGCTTCTTCTGTTACGTTCTTTTCGCGAACCGCAACATTTCGAGGGTGCTTTTCGCTTGCAACTCGTTGTTAAATTGTATGTAAATGATCGAGCGTCGATCGCGTTTGACTTTGCTCGTTAATTCCGTCGATTGCGGCCAACATCAGCTGTCGCTCGAAGCGCTTCGAGGAAATTACCCCTTTCGCTGAGCCAACGATCCAGCGAAAAATCACGCTATACGTGCGTTTGCGTGTAATCAAACTGTTCTGACGTGTCGTGTTAAGTTATTTAATTTCTTTCAATAAGAAAGAAATACATATTAATATTTAAGGATACGTTATCGACCGTTTACTATCTCGTAATCGGTTAAATTCCTTTAAGAACCTTAAAGACTCGCGATCAGGTCATAACATTGTCGATAACCGGGATAATTCTCGACGTTTATTACGGACACTGCGATAGCGATAACGCTGTATCGATAATAGACATATTGATCGTTTGAAATCTACATAACGGCTGTGAAATTGAAAAATTTTCACGCGTGTTCGGTTCGCGCTTTTGATTTATGCGTTAAAAAGAAGTGGTGTTCTTTGATATCCGATATGTTAGGCAAAACCAAATCGGATTTATTGGCAATCAGTATCGAACGAGCGGAATAAATGAACCGCGAACAGTTAATATCGCTTCTGCTAGTTCGCGAAGGATAGAAAATGTCGCGAGATGATTTATTGGAAAAGGACGGCGATGATTTTTTTTCGAGAACAATAATCTCGAACGCGACAAGTAATACTCAAGATTTATGCCCGTCTCTCCGTTGATGGAGCAATCATTTATTCTCTTTATTAATTGATTATTCAGTCCCGATCGCGTATACGATGATATATGACCCCTGTGGAAGTACTCCGTTAAGGAACAAGAATCTACTAGTCGCGCGAGCATAAATTACCAACGCTGATAACGAAGCCCACGCATTTTCTCGAGGTCTTGTTTTTCTTTTCGCCTGTTCGGTGTCATGTCCAGTTGGTGGCGGTGTTGGGGACGGCTAAATAAACCCGCCGGAAAGCGTTTCTTCACACTTGGTCCAGGTAAAAAAGACGACCGACCGTACGATAAATCCGATAACGGAGTGAATTATATTCATGAATAATTCCACGGGAACTTTCGTTACGAGACTTCGGCGACTAATCGTTATCAACAACCGATATACTTTGTGGGATGGATATCGACGCCGAGAAACATCGGTCTGACTACCACCGATCATTTAAAACCACCTCCCGATTCGAGACCCGATCATCCTGAACCCACATTATACGCTTTTCTTTCCGATTTCAAAAACTATGCCTATATTTTTCGAGAACAATCTTTCCTGCTAACAATATTAAATGATCAAATCATTTACGATTTTTAGTACGGAAATTTTCAAAATTTATTTCAGTATTTTTCTTAGACACTGATACTACTAAATCTCAATGTCTCTAGAACTCAATATTCCTAGATTCTGATTTCCCCCAGTTATAGTTCCCTAAGTCACCATGCTCCTAGATCCTGATATCCCTAGACCACGATATTACTAGATCGTGATATCTCCTGAAATCTCGATATACCTAGATGCAAATATCCCTAGATCCAAATATCCTTAGATCCAAATATCCCTAGATCCAAATATACCTAAATAGAAATATCCCTGGGTCCAAATATCTCTAGACCCCAATCTCCCTAGATCCAAATATCCCTAAATAGAAATATTCCTAGGTCCAAATATCTCTAGACCCCAATCTCCCTAGACTCCAATCTCCCTAGATCCAAATATCCCTAAATAGAAATATCCCTAGGTCCAAATCTTCCTAGATCCCAATCTCCCTAGATCCCAATCTGCCTAGATCTCAATCTCCCTAGATCCCAATCTCCCTAGGTCCCAATCTCCCTAGATCCCTATGTGCCTAGATCCCAATCTCCCTAGATCCCAATCTGCCTAGATCCCAATCTCCCTAGGTCCCAATCTCCCTAGATCCCAATACCCCTAGATACCAATACCCCTAGAGTCAAATATCCCTAGGTTCCGATGCCGCTAGATTTCGATATCTCCAGATTTCAGCGACCCAATATCTCTAAATCCCTAGATCCTTGAATCTAGAACATAGAGGTCCTAGTAATAATTCAGATATTCCTGAATGCCTATCTCGCTAGTTACAATATTAAATTCTTCCCGTACACCTCTTCCTTCCCTCATCAATAATTAACAATTATAAAATATATCGGTTCGTCGAATAACTTTCCAGTGTATAAAAAATGACTGATGCTATAATTCGCGTTACGAATCGAAATATTTCGAAATTTCCTATATTCGAAGCAGGTATGACCGAATGTCCCGAAAACGTGTATTCCGACGAAAGATGGAACAAGAGAAAGATTAAAAATCCACGTGGCCATGGTTGTTCGGAGTCCAGGTGAAAGAATGCGGTTGCGCCGCGTGCAGGTTGCACCGTTGCATCGGAGCAGCCAGGAATTAGATGAAGATACAGGTACGTGATGCATCGTCACGATTAGTCGAATAGGAGGAGGCCCATTACAGATAAAAGTTTATGAGAGCGAATGGTACATCGAACAGATAACAGGTGCATTATGTGCATTGCGCTCGAATCGAGGAATTCTTTCTGAGATCAATCCGCGGATCGCAATTAGGTGCACGAAAGCGTTTCGCGTTGAGAACGCACACGGGCGCCATAGATATTGGACCAACGCGGACTCCAGAACTCGTTAATCTTTCTTGAAACGTATAATTGGAAACGTTAATTGGGTTACACGGGCGCTGCGAGATAAGCTCTTTGTTACGGGTATCAAAGTGACAATGACCCGTTAGGAAGGGAGAAAAATTTTAATTAGACGCCTGGGACGAATGGTAGCCGTGGAACAATGCCAACCTTTGACTCGAAATGCACGCTGAGATGGCGGAACTTCTTAACCTCCTTTCGTGTTTGCGACAGTTGTTATAGACGCGACAATTACCGTCAAATTCGATTGTGGAAATTTCATTTAATCCATAACTGATATGGTGGTCATTTTAAAACGCGTTGACTAAGTAAAAAAATATGTTTCGTACCTTTGAAAAAAAGTTAAGTAAATTAATTAAATAAAAGTTGCTTGTACGCTTGAATTTTATAGACTCCATTTTATCAATTACGGATTAAATATACATGGGATAAATATGCTATTTAAAAAAAAAATTGTTGTCACTTACTTGGGAAGCACCCGTTATATCCGAGAACGTTGATGTTCATAGCGTACCGAATGCACGTGAAAACGTGTAATTTCGCGTGCATGCCGCCCCTCCTGCCAAAGACTCGATTCCATACACCGTACGCGTTAACTCGAAACCACACTTTTGTATCGAATCAGCCGCGCCACGATTTTAAACCGTAAGAACTTTTGAACGAACGCGTATTCACCGCGTCGCGATTCAACTTCGGCCCGGTCGACAGTCAGCTGGTGAAATGAACGTGGAATCAGTCAGGATTCGTCGTGAACAGAGTGGTCACGGTATAACTCGTCGTTCCCCGGCAACATCAGCTTCGCCACTATTCCCTGGTTGCACATGTTCCTCGCTATTAAGCAGTCTTCACACTGACCAGTATCCCTGATCGCGTCAATGATCGAGATAGTATCGTCGAACGATACACGCGATCGATTCCAACCTTCGACAACAAACTGTCAACAACCACGTACTACACGATGTACATATTAAACGCACGCTGATTGGTTGACCAAGACCCACACACAGCCAATACTATCACTCCAATCGAAATGAAGGTTAACTGTGTTTTTGCATGGAGACAGTGGCGGATTTACTCGCGAGGTGATCACCTCAGGCAATGTAAATTTAAATTAATATCTCTTGCCTAGTATATAATTCTTACTTCTATATATCTCCTGTTCTTGTTCGATACAAGAGTGTAGGACACTAAGGAATTTATGAATGTACGTTTCGATATAATCCACACGTACATCATTCGCTCTTAAATCAAGATGGAGCTCCAAAAATCTGTATATGTGCCTCGGGCTCCTCGAAGGTTAAATCCGCCATTGCATGGAGAATTGAAATCGATCCTTTTTCTCTATCTTACAATTTGTCACGGCATAATGTTTTCACGTGTAGATCGTAGATAATCGAGTCACTTGTAACACAATCGATTGTATGCACGTAGATTTTGATCGAGTGAAGCGTGTGTTCGTTCCGGACGATCAAAAAATATACGATGAATTCGTGACACGCGGTAATCGTGACAGTTCGGTATGCGCAGACGCGAATTCTTGGCGCGCGACAAACAACATAATGACCGTCGATGTTAACGCCGACGTGCTTCTACTGCCAAGAAAACGAAACTAATCGCCGGTACGATTGATAGGACATCCGTCCGTTCTCTTACGTGTATGTATTTTTCACACCAAACTCACGCACCCGCGTTCCTCCACACGTCGCGCGTAAGACTGACATTCCAGGTCAACCGTCCCTGTCGAATTCTGATTCGTCAAATTGTCACGAGGGATGGAGAGGGGTGAAGGACAAAGTCTCTATTCGATGCGCCATATTCAAACATCTAAATCGATTTGATACATCCATCGTTTTAATATACGAATTCTTTCATTTGTGTATTAAAATTTTGTTAAGCACTGTATTAACACTTGACTATTCATTTGCTGTTATTTCAACTTATAAACAAAATCGACTGTTTCGACACTTGAGATATATTTTATGGAACTGTAATAAAATTATAAATGAAAGTAAACTACAAATGCATACATAAAAACTGTCAAACTAATTTTGTATAATACACGCAATTAAATAACAAATAAAAAATTTTACAATTTTGATTATACAGCGACAAAAACAAGAATCACTGCAACTTTGAAATGTGTGTATACAAAGTTGCCTTCGCCATCAATGTAATAACGTTAATGACATGTTAAAATTCCAAGAGACAGAATGTACGTGTCGATAAAAAGTAAAAATAATATCCCGAATGAAACGATAGCGAGAAGGAACATATCTCCATGCGAAAGCACACGTTATCGGTAGAAGGAATCAAATAAAGAAACGTTCTAAAGTTACCTCTGACCGGGCAGCAGGTCTTCACCGACCAATCGAACTCGTGGTATCCTCACCGCCTCCCTGCTCGTTTGACTAACTTATTTCGAGATTGGTCCCGTCGGTTTGAAACGCGAGTCCTTGTTGGCTCGATCGAACGTGCGTGTCCATGCGGATAAAGTGTGTACCCCTAACACGTACTATGAAGCTCGAATGATACGTGGAGTACAACGAATACGTTCGGTAAGCTAACTCACGGTTGTTATTCAAATGTTTGGCCGGCCTAAGAAGAGTATTTAGTTCGCGTAGTTGAGTGCGGGCGTAATAAGACTGCCTGCTGACGGCGGTAGCGCGGTTCGTGCCCGCAAGCGGCAGCAGCCAGGGAAGCCCCTCTACCATGGCACTCTCCTGCAACTCCTCCGAGCAAGCCAGCCAGCCATCCGTGCCGACTTGCCTGCCTACCAGGCCCCACAGTGGGCCCCGGTACCGGAGTTCCATCCTGAATCGAAATGGTCGCTTTGCTTTCCAACCTTTGCGCGAATCATGAGAAGCTTCGGGCACGATTCGCTCCAGGGGACCGAAAGGGGTCCCCACCGTACTGGATTTAGCCTCGGGCTGCACGGCCGATAAAGGAGTTCAAAATGTCGTGCCGTGTCTGCTCTGTGTAACGATGTAAACACAGACGACACCTTCGTCACGTAAATGATATGTAATTGCTACTTTTTTATACATTAAAGAATATGCTTCTACCTTACATTTTGCAACTTTGCAGTACATGCTCCCTTTAATAGATGACTCCTGTTTAAGTTGACATTTTTTATACAAATTACATTATGTTACTGATGTTATATTATACAAAATAATGTAGAAGATGTATGTTACTGTATTTTAATTTAATATTACTATGAGATGATTATTTTCAAGGCGAATTCAATGTAAGAATATATAAAGCGTTTATAAAGACTTTTTAATGAATTTGTATGCAATGGAGAGAACAATAATTTAAAGTACATAGTACATGTTTTGAAAACTATGTAGCTGGCGCCATCTGTCGGTACGAATATATATTAGTAAAATAGACTTCCTCTATTCAACTCGAGT
Organism: Megachile rotundata; assembly: GCF_050947335.1. Taxonomy (NCBI): domain Eukaryota; kingdom Metazoa; phylum Arthropoda; class Insecta; order Hymenoptera; family Megachilidae; genus Megachile; species Megachile rotundata. Next base: position 9,125,006 of record NC_134986.1, read on the forward strand.
TTAGTAATTGAATGTATAATTTGTAATGCAAGAGATCTATTCTGGTCCTATATATTTATCAAAAACTTACTAATATAACTCAAATACTCTAGGATAAAATACTTCATTGAATAAGGCAATCTCTAAATAAGGCAACTTCAAGTCTTCTTGTGTTTAGAGAACGGTGGTCCAAGCTTCTTCAACTTTTTCAAAAGGTTCGGCTTCGTAATCATCACTTTCTCGATCGAATCAATCAGTACTTGTTCTTGGTTATACGGTGGAAACGGCATACCCTCTAAGCTATAAAGATACACGACACCTTCTACGTCCCCAACGACCAGCTGATTACCATCCGCAGTGAAATCAGCCATAACGAATCTGGCACTGTTAGGTGACACCGTGATGGACACAGGAGCGTAAGTTTTCCTTCTAATATCCCATATGCAAACCTCATTATTAACAATACTGGCAATGATCGTAGAATGAGTAGGGCACCATGCAGCGTATCGAACGCACGCCATCGTCGTGGACATTGTGATTAATGGTTCCGTGAGTCCGTCTGCCCAGATACGAATGCACCAATCGGCGCCACACGTTAAAAATATTTTCGGACAATAAGGAGAGAACATCATCGAGTATACTGGCCCGTCATGGGCCAGGAAACTATGTATATGCTGATATAGGTAATTCGTGGAACATTTGTAAATGCAGCCCTCGTCCGAGGCGACGAAGTAGAGCATGGTTGAAGTGGGGTGCCTGCGAAGCACCAACGCCCCAGGACTTCTATTGAATGACACGTCGTAAACGTTGCAATGGGTGGTTCTATTAACGCCCGGTAGCGTGCCCTCTATTCTGAAGATCTTCATGATCTTCGTAGATGTGAAATCTTGAACGTAACGATACGAATATACACAGCCATCTTGATCGCAAGTATAGATCTGCTCCTGGTACTCGAACTGCTCGTCGCCGGCCCACCACTGGACCTGCCATTGCGGTGAGCTCGAAGGAGACGTGGCCCTATGACTTTTTCGTACTATGTTGATATGCTCACTGCTCACGTCGATCACTATGATCTCACCATTGTAAAAACCAACAGCCAGCAGATTCGGTTTATCCCGACTCCAGTCGATGTCCGCCACTGGACTATTGAAACTGTAAGTTCGAGCTGGGATATCGGGATTCTTTGCGCTCCAGAGTAACACAACACCATTTTGTGTATGGGACTTTTCCTTTGCTCCGTATCCCACTGCCAGAATGCTTGGGTTAACGTAATTCCAGCGGAAAGTAGATACTGGCCTTCCTTCGCTTATTTCGCAGGTATTGGCCCAGAGAAGATCCAAACTGTAGGTGAACTCCAAGTCAAGACTACAGGGATCTTGCTTGATTAATCCGGTGAAACGTTTTTGAGCATGGATGAAGATGTTGCTCGCTATTATGCGTTCTATCACACGCACTGCGTTCCAAAAATTAGGGTGCCGAAATATGGTCGTCAATTCGTCCTCGGAGGTCTTTGTTCCTAACTCTGTCTTCATCTTTGGTAATCTGGACTTTAACTCCTATGAATTACAAATTCGGTTAATTACTTTGTGAACTACAATATGAAAGTAGATTAAACTAGAGAAATATTCGATGCAATAGGTAACACTGGCAGAAGGAATTAAATCTCCAAATTCTCAAATCACTAAGATAACTTATATCACAAAGTGTTACATAAACCTGCCAATGTCCTCCTAACTTACGATGAACAGAGGATTATTCGGACCTCTGCTTGTAACAAATGTTCCATGGACTCCTTCGTGTGCACTACGAGCAGGTTATCTTCTTTGAGCATCATTTCGGGTGTAGCATATACATCATGCATCACCCAATTGTTCACAAACACGCCTCGATTTTTACGTTTCTTTCGATCAAGATACGTTCCTCGCGATTGTGTGAGCACCTGTATGGTCTGAGTTTCGGAGTCTACCACTTTCCTGTTCGATCCAGGCCCAACTGTTTTATACTCGTAATTCTCGTTTTCTACCTTAATCGCCATACCCTCTGGCGAGCGTAAATCACCCGTGCGTGGTTGCATCTCGAAAAGGAAAAATGTTTCTGTTTCCCTCAGAATGATCGTCACCGTTTCTGGTCGGGTAGGAAAAATATTTGGATCGATACTAGATAAACGAAGAAGCTTTAGAAAATAGAGAAATCTCTGTTCGTTCATTATTAACGTAGGAATTATTAAACGTCCTCAAAAATTAAATTTGATTTAATAACTCAAACTACTGGCGAATATAATAACTTTCCGAGAATAACGACGGTACTCTCTGAATCCGAAACTTACAATTACCTAGGTAGATTGAACTGGGAAGGAGCTGTATCCTCGTCTTGGTCGCCTGACTCTACTGTTTGAGTGGATAATAAACTTTCAAACTGTACATCATCTTCTAGCATTACGCTAGGTGCTATGGAAGATGTCCTAGCAATCGACATCGAACTTTTGAAGTCGCTCATAATGGAAGGAGAAGACAGCAATTGACTTCCGCTGACACTGCTAGTCTGAGACAATCCGATTGCCTCAAACGCGGTCATTTGACGTTCGTCGATCGAACTGAATGTCGGATGGGTTAATAATTTTGGCGTGACGTCGGTATCATTTTCTATGATACGAAATGCTTGTCGATTTCGTAAAAGAGCCGAGGTTAGGTTCTTTCCTGCAATCTTGCGCCTTCCCGCGCCGCTAAGTTTGAATCTGGACGAGGCTGGACTCTCAAATTTCGTACTTTGACCCCTCGAGGGGATCCTCTGCGAGGAATCTGCTTCGTCTGTCTTCATTCTACAAAAATTAATTGTTGTATACTTTGTCGCTATCTTTATATAATACTGTTGTTGTTTTCTGGTTTCACGAGATAAGAAAATTGTTGATTTTAGTGTCGTTTGATACGACGTTCCTGAGACGTCATTTTATTCATGATATTACTTACGTTTAACGTTTCAAACACGTTTTATTTTCACTTTTAATCTACTTCGAATGTAGCGAGTAACGTATTTATTTCTAACTCCATGGTGATGCAGAAATCAATTATGTGGTAGCAGCAGGTTCGTCGATATTTCAGAATTATTATGAAAATTTATTTTTTCTTAATCTAAATTAATTTTTAAACGTTTATCTTGATGTGCATATGCATGATGTAGAAAATATTGAAAATCATTAATCTCTTATACTTGACTTTGTAACTTTTTTGTCCGCGTTTTTCTTTTGCACCACTCAACCAATTCTCATCAAATTTTGCACGCAAATGCGTATGTACATCCAGATGGACATAGAAAAAAAATTTTAAATGCATTAAAGTCTACACGGACATGGTTTTTCGGTAATTATTCCTCCGTGACATTCGCGGGTGGCGCGCAGGAGGAATATACACACGATAATGAACATGCAAAATCGTTAATTACTCACTTTCTGAGCACAGTCTATGAACTTTTATGATTAAAGAATGGTCAGCAATGTATTATTTACATGGTTCGATGATAAAAGTTCATAAATAATGTTCGGGTAATGAGTAATTAATTATTTTGTTGCAGCCTTGCGATACGTACATGAGCCGCCTATGTCAATTCTACTGAGCATACAAAGTGCAATATTTCGGCACTTTGACGACGCAGTATGGTCCCTGAGGCATTTAGAAACAAATTTCTATTAGGGTTTGATGCGTTTTGATGCCTAATAAAGCCAGAAAATCAATTTTTGTCGAATTCGGTCCAAAACGGTACAGGTGGCGCCATCTAGCGGCGAGCGGCGGAACTACGAAAAACTAAAATTTCGATTTTCTCGAAAACTAGGCACTTTTCCAAAATTCTGAGATATACAAATTGTTCCTTGTCGCCTACGGAATCGAACGAATCTACTTATAGCCCGCTAGGACCATTATTAAAGAAAATAGAGAAATAGCCCATTTCATGGACTAAAAAATTGCCGTCCATCTAGCGGCGAAAATTGGAACTATAAAAATAGAAAATCTCGATTTTCTCGAAAACCAGGCACTCTTTCGAAATTCTGAGACATACAAATTATTCCTTGTGGCCTAAGGAATCGTACGAATGGAATTATAGCCCGCTAGGACCATTATTAAAGAAAATAAAAAAAATATAATTTCATGGAGAAATTTTTGTGGCGCCATCTAGCGGCGAAACTGTGAACTAAACTGAAAAACCGTATGTCCTTACATGCGTTACAGAAAAATATAAAAAGTAATATTTCGCAACTTTAACGACGCAGTATGCTTCTTTAGACATTTTAAAGCAATTTTTATTGAATAAGTTATTCATTTTATTGCCTATTAAACCCAGAAAATCAATTTCTATTTGACCCCTTAACGCGTGTTCGGACATACGGTTTTTCATTTTAGTTCGCAGTTTCGCCGCTAGATGGCGCCACAAATTTTCTCCATGAAATGACATTTTTTTTATTTTCTTTAATAATGGTCCTAGCGGGCTATAATTCGATTCGTTCGATTCCTTAGGCCACAAGGAATAATTTGTATATCTCAGAATTTCGAAAGAGTGCCTAGTTTTCGAGAAAATCGAGATTTTCTATTTTTGTAGTTCCAACTTTCGCCGCTAGATGGACGGCAATTTTTTAGTCCATGAAATGGGCTATTTCTCTATTTTCTTTAATAATGGTCCTAGCGGGCTATAAGTAGATTCGTTCGATTCCGTAGGCGACAAGGAACAATTTGTATATCTCAGAATTTTGGAAAAGTGCCTAGTTTTCGAGAAAATCGAAATTTTAGTTTTTCGTAGTTCCGCCGCTCGCCGCTAGATGGCGCCACCTGTACCGTTTTGGACCGAATTCGACAAAAATTGATTTTCTGGCTTTATTAGGCATCGAAACGCATCAAACCCTAATAGAAATTTGTTTCTAAATGCCTCAGGGACCATTCTGCGTCGTCAAAGTGCCGAAATATTGCACTTTGTATGCTCAGTAGAATTGACATAGGCGGCTCATGTACGTATCGCAAGGCTGCAACAAAATAATTAATTACTCATTCCCCGAACATTATTTACGAACTTTTATCATCGAACCATGTAAATAATGCATTGCTGACCATTCTTTAATCATAAAAGTTCATAGGCTGTGCTCAGAAAGTGAGTAATTAACGATTTTGCATGTTCATTATCGTGTGTATATTCCTCCTGCGCGCCACCCGCGAATGTCACGGAGGAATAATTACCAAAAAACCATGTCCGTGTAGACTTTAATGCAAAATTGAATTTGCTCGCGCTTATGTACTTGACTTTTCAACTTTTTTGTCCACGTTTTTCTCTTGCACCACTCAACCAATTCAACCGGATGACACGGTTGACCATTTTTGCTTTAGCGTAAAATTTACTTGCTCGCTCAACATTGTTAGGTTAGGTGCGGAGCGCCTCAATCAAACAGACCTAGTATACAAACATATAAGTTCGTGATTAGATATGTGTTTATTAATCTTGCGTCTACTTCTGTGTTTACGATACGAGAATAACAGATCTTAATATTGATAAGCTGCGTGATAAGAACCAATACAAAATGAATTAATAAAATTTGTCCATTGCTCATTGTAAATACAATACTCTCAGTTACAACATTAACGTTGTAAAGAACGTTAGTAGAACATAAAATATTACCTTCCGATTTTGAATAATCAATTATGTAAATTGAAAAATTTTTAAATCCCAAACTACTGTTTGAAAAGTACCCGGAAAAGTTGATTGATTTGTATCAATTACGTACTCTATCGATGCAATAGGGAACTTGTACTAACTACGTTGCACAAACGGTCGATAAATAGCGATCCAGCAGTTAGGGTACAGCGTTAATCAAATGGTGGTTTTAAAGCGCTGGATGAATATCGCAGTTCCAGAATTGTAAATACACCCGAGGTACGACCGTGAAAAATAAAACGAGAAGTACGTAACATACGTGCGAACAATTATTGGAGATAACATTAATCGTAGATAAATGTTAACGTTTGGTCGTCGAATCACTTACGTGTTATTTCGAACATCCGTTTCGCGAGAAATCATGAAAATCAACTGATAGCACTTGCGCAATTGCGACAGCGGTATACGTGATACGTCATATTATTTTGGAACAGGAGTTAAGTTTGCAAGAAGTGGAATTTGTTAAAGGGGCCCAGCAACCGAAACACCCAAGTAAGTGACATCAATTATGTCAGCAATGGCAGACAATGCTAAACTCGTACATATTTTAACAAAGTTCACAATTTTTTTTTACTCTCGTTAAACGTCACCTGACCAATTTTGTTCGTTGTTCAATTTTTGTCTAGCACTTTCATCAAAAGACTAATTTGTACGTCATATCTTGTTAAACTTCGCTATTGTAAATTCTATGCTTTTGTCATGGACATATGACTTCCGATCTCGTTTGTAGATACCTGATCCATAACATTATCAATCCTAATAGGTTCAGAAACGACTGCATTAAGTGATCGTGATTGCAAATTGCATATTTGTACGTGTCATATATATTCTTAACCTTTAATACATTCTGGTACTCGCGTATAATATTTAAAGCTGTTACCGAGATGTTTTATAAATGCTGTCATATTGTTTTCCTATTATTATTATAATACCGTTAGTGTCAAGTGATAAAAAGCTGATAACATCGCCAAAAATTTGTTTTTATTAATTTGTAAGATAATACCATACAATATGTAGGATTCTTTACTTTACTTTTATTGTGTATTTTTTTCCCAACATTTTGTAAATGACTGTGTATTGTGTATATTATTGCTGAAAAGTAATAATATTGCTTTTTATTTTCTAAGAAAGTTTTCCAAGATGAGCACTGCAAGGGAACAGGCAGGACCTTCAAAACAGTCGGATTCTGCTACAGAAGAAAAAGAAAAGGATAATCGTACATTTGAGTGCAATATTTGTCTTGATACAGCTAAAGATGCAGTTATTAGCATGTGTGGACATTTATTTTGGTATGATTCTTACAATGATATAATAGTGGTTAATGACAATGACACATGTAAGGTTCATATAGTTCAGTTTTCTAAGGGTTAATGAAGGATAAATATTGTACTAAAAATTTATGCCTGAACATGATTGCGTTTTTAGTTGGCCTTGCCTTCATCAATGGTTAGAAACACGTCCAATGAAACAAACTTGCCCTGTATGTAAAGCTGCAATCAGCAAAGATAAAGTCATTCCCTTATATGGCCGTGGAGCTACAAGGCAAGAAGATCCAAGGTAATAATAAAGTACTACATTAGAATAATACAGAAGACTAAACTGTGTATTGTTACAGGAATAATGTTCCACCACGTCCTGCTGGTCAAAGGACAGAACCTGAAAATAATGTTGGATTTTCTAGTTTTGGGTTTGGAGATGGTTCTTACATGTCTTTTGGTATTGGAACATTTCCGTTTGCATTTTTCACATCGACTTTTAACTTTGGAGAAACACGACCAAGTGCTGGTAAATAATTTAGACAACAAAATTTATTTGTAGTTGTTACCTGGACAAATTAAATTTAAATATTTTTATCTGTATAGCTGCTAGAGGAACACCACAATACGAAGAAGAGCAATTTCTATCCAAGGTATTTTTATGGGTGGCATTGATATTTATCTGTTGGCTCTTAATGGCGTAACATTTTTGTTCAACGATACTACTTGCTTCATATCTTGTAATCTTATATGACTTGATGGATTGATTCATTACATTTTTATTAATAAGTCAGTCTTTTTCCCGTTTGTAAAATTATTGTTACTCATTGTAGTAACTATACCTGCTTGAATAAACAAACGGGTTTTAATTATTATAGCTGTAATAACATTTTTACATGTACATACACTTTGTTTTTATTCATTTGTGATTACATTAAAGAAATAAATTTTGTATCTAAACATAAAGTTATTAACATTGTTATTGATAATGTAAAAAAAAAAAATATAGGTTAGTTTCTTGTATTTACACCATTACGTAAATACGTGTATTCAAGCAGGTTCTTTCCTGGTTTCAGAAATTCTGAAACCTATTCTAATGATATTTATGTATATGTATATATAAATATACCACTCTTAGATATGTAAGATATTATTTGTCCTATGCAAACATAATTAATTTTAGTAAAAACCTCATGAACAGTTTTATTACATCAACGTGAACTTTCATGGTTTACAGTATCTATGATGTAAACAGTATCATAATTTAGTTATTAAGTTATTGGTATCACGTGCAAATGAAACAGGTTGCAACTATATAATACACAATATTGTAATATAAGAGTATACATAAAAGTTTAAAAACGTAACTTGCTTATTTATGTTTTGATTTTATTTGCATTGTGGTTACGGTAATAGGAGGCGGAATGGCAATTACAAAATAACAAATCATGATCATGTAATTACAGTATGGACTGTTTATTTAAAATACAACACAGAAAGAGCAGCTTTCCAATTATTTATATTTTTAATTTAATCATTCATTAACTACACCAAATGGAAATTAACATTCCATGTGGTATGAATACATGAAAGTAACTGAATTTTACAAAAAAATATTTCCTCATCAAATGCGTCATGTATTACAAATATTAATTGAATTCGTTAAACATGAATTTAAGAATCAAACATTGTAAATTGTCTTATTAGTTTATTAACCATATTAAAATAAAGTAGAAGTACGGTACATTGTCGTTATTTAAATTAAATCCTTTTCTACAACCATATTAAAACAAGAAAACATGATCTAAATTGTATATTAAATTCGATGATTTTTTAGAGATTATAGATGTATGTACATATATAGTAATACAATTTCATTGTTGTATACTATAAAAATATTTTAAAGACAGGTAAATACATTGCACAAACTGAAATCAATCTATCCTATTTAAGTCAATACATTCCATAACTTTATTATAGTTTTGTGCTATTGTTTCTGAATTTTTATATTTCTTGATATTTTCACATTTTTACCTCTTTTGTGTAAGTGTGCTTCTATACATCCAAATTTCTATTACAATAAATAAACAATAATACTGGGCAAAATATGAATAAAATGAATATGTACAGAATACCTTACTACACAAGTTCCAGTTGTATCAGGAGCTATTACACATAACAGTTGTTTTGATTTGTTTTGGTTGATGTGTACAATGTAAAATTTGAGTTACTCTTGATATTTTTTAAGAAATATCTATTTTCATTGATCTATCAATGTTTCATTACCTTTCAAGGAATTGAAATAACTGGAATATGACAACTTAAACTTTCTAGTAAGGGAATCCAAACATTCTATAATGATTGATTTTGTCATATGGATCTAGCAGTTGTATCACAGATTGCAGCTCCTCAGGGAGGTAATATAATGCTCCCTCATCTATGTGAACATGAGGTACTTAAAGACAGCAAGTGGTGCATTAAAAGGTTACTATATTGTTTACTATTTGGTGCTTATAATAATAACTATTAAATGGGTGTAATGTATGAAGTTATACATATGAAGTATGCACAGTGTATTCTTCTGTTACTTTATATGTATAACTTTAAATCTAAAGTAGTTATTGTAATTACTTGGTTCTTAAAGAACAATCGTATAAGAATAATCCCTAGCCCTATTTACAAATAAGCATAAAACATACTATTGATGCATAAAATAATAAACATGACTATACAATTAAGTAGAGAATAAGTGACATAAAATTATTTCCCAAATTTACAGATACTTATTCATTGTTCATTCATTCCTATATTTCATCCTTTGTTACTTTTTTTGTGAAACCTTTAGAAACTAATAAATCATTGCACTCTTCTCGAGTTAGTTTCAACAAAGGTAACCTTTCTACCTCCTGAAAAATAAAAAATTCAAAACTACCTTATTGCTACATATGTGTTTACTATAAGTACCTCTTCATTCTCATTGAAAAGAAGGAGTTCTGGAACTGCACCAGGAATATGTTTGAATTCGACATTATTGCTATAAAGTTTTATAAGGATATACATATATGTAACACTGAAATATGCTATGATATTTATCATTTTTGAAAAAGAATTAATTGTATACTACTTTAACACAATTTGAACATTACTTTTAAATATCATACAACTTACATCCGTACAAGAAGTTCTAAGAACAATAAGAAAAATGAATTATCAAAAAATTACATACTTCTCAATAACAGATCTTACATAAGAGTGATTATCTGTCCTTGATTAGATATAAGAGATTTTACAAATTAAAAAATAAAATATGCTTTTAAATAACGACTTTGTACTGGAATCATGTAACATAAATATGTGTGATACTTCAATTAATTTTGATCAAGGATACTAGTTAGGCACGTCCTCGAAAATAAACTGTCTAACATCTGGGAGCCGCTTCAAACGACAACCGCTGCAAGCCTGGAAAAATTTGTGAGTGCTTTAAACTATTATAATTTGACATAAAATTGTAATATATTAAGAAGATAAATGTAGTTTTGGTAAAATAAAATAAATTAATACCTCAATCCTTGCAAATGCATAAGGACTACTGGATGTATCAACGTAAGAACTGTGAAAAGCAACCGCAAGAAAGAAGATGACAGCTATCATAGGAGCCATGTTTACTTCACTAAAGCGGAAATCGTATTTGACTGTATCTGTTAGCATATCTCGTTTTCAAGTACATGTACTTAAATACACGAAAGAGTGGACAGCATGGTAGGCTCTCTTATGAAAAATCATGATGTAGGAGAAAAAGACCCCCACTACCCACTAATTTTTCAATGCAAAATTCCCAAATTTAGAGATTTTGTAACTTATAAATTATAGATTTCACAAAATTTTAAATTTATAACTTTGGAAATTTAGTAATTTACATATTCGAAAATTTGGAAATTTAAAAATTTGGTAATTTGTTTATAGAAATTAGGGTTAGAATAATTTATACTTCTTATTATATGAAGTGCATTGTTCATACAATTGTAATATTTGAACTTACGGCAAAATTAATTTCAATAAACGTATGTATCTACCATGCGCAGTAAGTTCATCCTGCATGTGTGAAAATGGCGCTTTCTTGTGCAAGTAAGTTAATCGTTTATAATACTGTTGTTTCTTTCAAAATTAAAACATTGATATTACATTTATATTTTTAAAGTACTGTATTAATAGTATAAATGAACTACTTGTTTTAGTTCCAAGAATAGAATTTTATACCGGCATTTACTAAACATAACCTAGAGCATTTCACATTACCGCCAATCCCTTATAAAAATAAATACGTATTTTCAGTTTCTAATGAAGTGCCGGAGCATCCCGTCGTATCCCCTGTATCTGGATCTATATTTGAAAGAAGATTAATCGAAAAATATGTAGCAGAAAATGGGGTAGATCCTATAAGTGGAAAGGAATTGACTGTAGATCAACTCATTGATGTCAAAAGTATAGAACATTATATAATTTTTAACGTCATTGTTGAATTTCACATAATATTGATAATATCTTTGTTTTTTTTAGCTACGGCAATAGTTAAACCTAAACCACCAAGTGCCACATCCATTCCAGCCATATTAAAAATTTTACAAGATGAGTGGGATGCTGTAATGTTACATTCATTTACTCTGAGGCAGCAGCTTCAAACAGCTCGGCAAGAATTATCTCATGCTTTATATCAACACGATGCAGCATGTCGTGTAATAGCTAGATTAACAAAAGAAGTAACAGCTGCCAGAGAAGCTTTGGCTACATTGAAACCACAAGCTGGAATTGTTCAGGCTACCACTATTCCTCAACCTGTAAGAGAATAAATATAACTATACAGTGTTGTGTTAAACATGCAACTGTGTACTGAGAATATATTTCATATTATAGGCACTTGCTGTAGAAGCTGGTGGTACAGCAGCTCAACCTATGGAACAAGCTGGTATTACTGAGGATGTAATACAGAAACTTCAAGAAAGAGCTACAGTTCTCACGCAAGAAAGGAAACGTCGTGGACGTTCCGTTCCTGAAGATCTTCTTCCTCAAGACAGTATTCGTGCATTTCAAACACTTGCATCTCATCCTGTAAAATCTCTTTATACCATTTCATACAACATTCGAAGATTTGAATGTATTATTGTAATTTTCGTTTCTTTTTAAGGGTCTTCATTCTGCCAGTGTACCTGGAATACTTGCACTTGATATACACAGTGCTGATACCAGTAAGATTTTAACTGGTGGAGCTGATAAAAATGCTACAGTGTTCAATAAAGATACAGAGCAAGTTGTTGCAATATTGAAAGGACATACTAAGAAGGTATAAAGTGTTCTTGTATTTAACATGTTTGCAGCATTCTTTGATACTAACTATCTCTTATAATTTAGGTTACTCGAGTTATTTACCATCCAGAAGAAGATATAGTAATGACTGCATCACCTGACACTACAATACGTGTATGGAATGTTGGAACTAGTCAAACAACACTATTATTAAAAGCACACGACGCTCCAGTGACTGGTCTCTCTTTACATCCAACAGGCGATTATTTACTAAGTTCGTCTTTAGATCAGCATTGGGCATTTTCGGATATACGTACTGGTAGACTACTGACTAAGGTAAGAATTGGCAACAATGATAATGATTAAGTTGCTACATTACTATAGTGATTTGTGGTCTGATAGGTTGCAGGACAAGTTACTCAACCGTTAACTACAGCTCAATTTCACCCGGATGGATTGATTTTTGGTACTGGTACTGCAGATTCTCAAGTGAAGATTTGGGATCTAAAGGAACAGTCGAACGTAGCTAATTTCCCGGGTCACTCAGGACCGATTACAGCGATTAGTTTTTCTGAAAATGGTTATTATTTAGCTACCGCAGCGGAGGATTCTTGTGTAAAACTTTGGGATTTGCGTAAATTGAAAAACTTTAAAACCCTTCAATTAGAAGAATCGTATGAAGTTAGAGATATCTGTTTCGACCAAAGTGGAACTTACTTAGCGGTAGCTGGTACGGACGTAAGGTAAGAAGTTTAGTTCACCCTATTTGTCTAAGTTCAACTATATAAGAAATAATACTCATATCCAATTTTGTTTGTTTCATTTTTAGAGTGTATTTGTGTAAGCAGTGGCAAGAATTGAAAGTGCTTAATGACCACACAGCAGCCGCAACCGGTGTTCGTTTTGGAAAACATGCGCAGTATATAGCATCTACTAGTATGGATAGAACACTAAAACTTTATGGGTTACCCTAAATACTTAGTACATTAATTTAAGAACAATTTAAATTAGAATTCGTAGAATAAGTTTACAATGAAGGTCAATGACGGAAACTTTACGAAAATAATTTTATTCATATTTAGTATTTTGATTTTTTAAATTGACCGAAAAAACTGGTGAACTACAGTGAAAGGTACTTTTACAATAACCATTGTAGATACTTGTTAAAATTATCATTTTGGTTGAAGATTAAATGGCGAAAGTTTTTTACGTTCATACGTTTAATCTTTAACTAAAAATTTAGGACTGGAAAACATTGATAAATGACATTTTATATTCAAATTAAGAAAAAGTCTAATCATAGATTAGTTTCTAAATTCAATATCAATATATGTATAATATGCACTGTTATAATAATGATAGTGAACACATCTATTCTGTGCATGGAAAGAATGTGGAGAACAAACAAACGCGTTAGATATTATTAACGAACTTGTTTCCAATATTTTCTGAAACAAAGTACAAACGTTGAACAGTAATTCATAAATTTAACATTATACAAGTAATTATTTTTATGAAGAAAACATGCAAGTTTTTTGCCTATCGCGCAACACTATATGCTCAAGATACTTCTTGAAACAATAAAATAAAATTTGTTTTGAATGAGTCATACAAATTGTATTTACTTCAAAATCCTGTTGTTCCAGCACATTTGATATACAGTCTTATGCTTCATGCACATTGGTAATTTACTTAAATGATCTCATGGCGCCACTAGTCACGTGCTTCTTAACCTAACCTAATGTCCTTTGTCCTCAATATTCAGTCTCGAATCAAATTAATAACAATGGCCGTCGTAGTTGGTTGTCATTTAAAGGCATACACGGATTATGTGATGGTGAAAAACGTGTGGCAAGTGGCAATCACTACTGGTCAGTCCGAGTAATTATTCGGCAAATGAAATCAACGTGACGTGTACTGCAGTAAAGGATGATTTTCTAGTGGGTGGTTGTATCGTAGTGTCAACTAGTGAGCACGGATGACCAGCTGACAATGTTTTGTCATTAGCATATATTAGTGTTTAGCGGGTGATCGCGGTAAATCGAGAATGTTTAAAGCTGAGGAGTCGTCCAGGGACAGCTTCCTTCAGCAAACGAAGGCCGCTAGAGAAGAAAGGGCACATGAGAAAGACAGAGAAGCTGCTGTCACCCTGATTCAGGCTTATGTTAGAGGATGGTTAACTCGTAAAAAAATATTGTGAGTTTATTGATGCAGGAACGATTGTTTGCTGCCGAAAATAATCTTAATTTTATGATTTTTTTAATATTGTAAACAAAATGTTTGTATTATTAATCTCTCTTTGATAGTTGTTTACATACTTTATAATGTTCTATTTATCACTGAATTGTTTCTTATTTTAAATTATCAGACTTATACCAATACATACCAGCATAGCATGTAATTTTTATTTTGCACATACTTTTTAAATTCATCATGTTCTTAAATTACTTATATATGACTAAAGTTTAAGGTAATTAAAAGTGGATTATAATTTGCAGAGAAGAATTTGATACAAATTTTTTCAATGATGGTGGTACAGAAACAAATATAGAATTAAAACCTGCTTTGTACATGTATAAAATTATTTCCAAATTTTTGTATGTATACAAAAAAGAAAGGGATCAAGGAAGAATAGAAAAGTTATGTAGGTATGTGCAAGTTTGTTTAAATAACTTACAAGAAAATAAGACATAATAAAAGATGCTGAAGAAATATTCTCAAAATAAATATTTCAGATATTTAGTATTGACTCTTGATTCAGAGTCACCAGAAACATCATATGTAGGTCTTTTATTAAATAAAGCTCATTACATATCATGGATATCACAAATGAAAACAATATTACTTTATTGTTTAACTGGTTTAGAGAATCTTAAACCAGAAAGAATAACTGATCATAAATCCATCCATCTGAGATTACATACATTAGTTAGTTTTACATCACCAGGAACATGGGCAATTCAAAAAGTAGAAGGAATGGAGAAGCTCAAAGCTGGTATGAATCAGCTTTGTGCAAATATGATGGGTCACCTAGTCAACAATGGATTCTATCCTATTATGCAGGTGATTGTCATATTAATAATGGCTCAACTGATATGCAGTATATTAAGTATCATTTAAAAAATAAATTAGTACAGATATAACAGATTTATTTTTCTTATTCCAGGCTTTTCTGGTAAAAGGATTAGGTAGAGTGGAAATTGCTCTAAAACCAATTGCACTTTCAGCAGCTGTTACTTTGGCATTAAGACCATTAATTTCCTCTCAGATGTCAGATAAATTGGTGTCATTATTTTTAATTAATATTTTTAGTGTACCTGCATTGGTCTATCATCTGAATAATATATCCTCTGTGGTAAATAGATAATAAAATGCTACACTAAATTACTGTTTATACTATATAAACATTTTTATAATATATTTTTAGTGTATATCATCATTTATTAACTACAACTTATTTGCACGAAGCCTTGAGTTACTAAATTTAGAACAAAACCTGAGGATAGTCTTTAATGCCCTAGAGGGTAGCTATGCGCTGTGTTTGCTAGCCAATTTGATACAATTGGCTAACATTGAAAGGATTGAAGTATTGAAAGAGTTATATTTTCCTTCTTTTACGGTACAAATTTATCATATTAGTAGATTTCATTTATGTAATTTGTAAGGTACTAATTTCAATCTTTTAAAAACTTCCAGTTTGTAGTTACAAAAATGTTGGAATCATGCCAACAGTATGTGGTTGCGAAACAAAGTAATTTAACACATTGGCATCCTATTCTTGGATGGCTTGCACAAAAAGTTGATGCCTCTTTGCAAGAACCTATTCCATATGTAAAATCACAATTAGCATGTCTGTGGACAGGAGGGATAGTGACACAATTAATTGGTAACATTGGTCATTGTTTTTTTGTAAATACGCCATTGTTAAAATTAACATGAAAGGATCACATACAATCTTTTATTAGGTCAACCATTAACTGAACTTATTGAAAAGGAAATACCTCCACCAGTAGAACAACAAAGCTCATCTGTTGGAACCAACATTTTTCGAAGAGCGTTTTTAGAAACTCGTACAAATAGAAATAATAATACTAAGAATTATAGGAAATTGGGTAGCCCAGAAACTACTAGAATAGCATTAATTTGTTCCCTTTATCAATTTGCTTTACATACACTTACACAGATGAAGATGGAAATATTAACTGGTATGTATATATGCATATGATCAGTTATATTTAATAACTACATGTATGTTTATATAATGTTCTAGGATTGTGCTACCAGGATAAAATTCTGTATCATATGTATTTATTTCTGGGAACACTGGGTCCACATTGCGGTTTAAAAGCATTTTTAGATCATTTAGCTGCTAATACAAAATGTACAGCCCCTGAATTTCAAATGTTGATATTATTTTCGGATTGCATGACACATTATGTGACGTAAGTCTGTTGTGATATTATGGAAATATACGTAGAGAAGCATTTTATATAATTTATATTCATATTATCTTTTTTTTTTATAGAATTTTAGATGATATGGAAATGTATGAACAACAAGATCCATTTAAACTCAATGATTTTGTAACAATATCATATTTTTTAAATCAATTTTTGTACAAGGCAGTTCTTAATAATCTGTTTGGTATGTATTACAACTTGTACATTATATACTTTTCAAATGTAGTCGAAATGTCTGTTTTTCTATGTTGTAAATGATAAGGTGTTTAGCTATGTACTGAAGTTTTAGATGTTCCAGACGTGAAATCGGTTCCTAATAATCCTCTGTTCACTTCTCTTCACACACTTTTAATGGCAATCTATCGGCGAGACTGTAGACGGACCTTTTGTCCCGAAGGACATTGGTTGGCAAAGTTAAGTATTTTAAACAAAAATGTTTTCATTGTACATAGCGTGAATGTAGAATTAAAACTTTTTTAAAACAGGAAGTCAGAGTATCCGGTTTCCTGGCGGATTTAGAGAAAGGTAAACGAGGCGCTGCGCTTCTTTTATCTAAAATGCCACACGTCATTCCTCATTCTGAACGTGTGGTACTCTTCCGAAAACACGTTGCTAACGAGAAAGCAGTGCTGGGGTTGACTGAAAGCGCGTGTAACAGTACTCCAACAACGCTCATTGTTGTCCACAGGTATTAAAATACTTTTCCTTTTTTAAGTCAAAAGTGTTACACAAAATTATTGACAAAAATGCTTCACAGAACACGTATAGTAGAAGATGGATACCGTCAACTAGCAATGTTGCCGTCTCAGGCACTGAAAGGTGTGATTAGAGTTCGTTTCGTAAACGAGCAGGGTTTAGCTGAAGCTGGTATCGACCAAGATGGAGTGTTTAAAGAATTCTTAGAGGAGATAATAAAGAAAGTTTTTGATCCGTCTTTAAACCTGTTTAAAGCCACTAGCGAAAATCGACTTTATCCGTCTCCAACATCCTCTATGCAAGATAATCATTTGCAACTTTTCGAATTTGTTGGTCGAATGTTGGGTAAAGCGGTATACGAAGTACGTAAAATTATCGAAAAATAATATATCGCAAATTACAATTATTTACATTGTTTTTTTTTATAGGGCATTGTTGTAGATGTACCTTTTGCGTCCTTCTTTGTTTCCCAATTTTCTGGGCAAACTGGAGGAGCATTATACAGCTGGTTAGATGAGTTGGCTTCTTTGGATCGTGATTTGTATCGAAGTCTTACTCTTGTAAAGCATTACAAAGGTGATGTTAAGCAATTAGAATTAACTTTTTCCCTTGATGAAGACGTTTTAGGCAAATTAGTTACGCACGAGTTGATTCCTGGAGGACGAGCGGTGCCGGTCACCAATGAAAATAAAATTAATTATATACATTTGATGGCTCACTTTAGAATGCATATGCAAATAAAAGATCAAACAGCTGCTTTTATTAAGGGATTTCGTTCCATAATTAATCTCGAGTGGTTGGCATTATTTTCAACGCCAGAAGTAAGATTAAAATTTTTGTGAGATTATACTTATTATAATTTTTAGAGGAAATTTTTTGTAAATTAATTCTGTTTTCAGTTGCAAAGATTAATTTCGGGTGATAACGTTCCACTGGATTTACGAGATCTTCGAAGACATACGCAATACTATGGTGGTTTTCACGATAGTCATCGTGTAGTTTGCTGGTTATGGGATATTTTGGAGAAAGATTTTTCTGAAGAAGAAAGAGGCTTATTTTTGAAGGTATATTAAAGTGACATTATAACGAGGAACGATTGTTAATATTTTTATTTTATAGTTTGTTACGAGCTGCTCCAAATCACCTTTGCTGGGTTTCGCATACTTAGAACCACCATTTTCGATTCGTTGCGTTGAAGTTGGTGATGACGAAGATACGGGTGATACAATCGGTAAAAAATATATTATTTATCAAATTATATATTTTTGCTTAATTATGTAAATAATTGTCTTTTTTGTTTAAATCAGGTAGTGTAATCAGAGGATTCTTTACGATTCGCAAGAAAGATCCGCAGAACCGTTTACCTACTTCATCTACGTGTTTCAATCTCCTTAAATTACCGAATTACCAAAAGAAAAGTACCTTGCGAGAGAAGTTACGCTATGCCGTCACTAGTAATACGGGTTTTGAACTTTCGTAATCAACATTTGATTCACAGTGAACGATGATTAACACGATGGCTCAAAATACCTAACAAAAGTTTATACAAAGTGATTGAGTGGTGCCTGACCGCCACGATACAAATTGTCTGGCGAAACGTTTTTAACGATACCGTGAACTTTAAATCGAATAGAATGAAAACTTACGTATATTTGGATGCAATGTAGGCTTCTTTTGAATCAGAACGACTCCTAGAGAGAGGAGCCAACAAACGATATATCTCCGTTTTTCTCAGAGAAGTCTACTATACTCCAATGTACGATATCCGTGAAAGCGAATTATTGAAATTAAATCGAAAACTCGCACAAATTTTATGAGATACTTGTTAAAGTAATAAATTTAACGCTTTTGTTATTTTTATATTTTTTGTTATCTCATTTCGATATTAAGAGATTCTTAGTAAATCGATTATAATTTGTAAATATAATAAAAAAATTATCAAATTCTCGCTCATTGAAATTCTCGTAAGATTCGTTTCGTATGTGTTATAATTACAAATGATTGCACATTTTATAATTAAAGTATCGGCTAATTTAGGATTTATGTCTCATTTTACTTCTGCAACAATTTCGTTGATTTCAGTGTTTATTTAATATACTCTCGCCAAATGGTAGATTACTTATGGTGTAAAGCACACTGTACCTCAATGAGCTTAATATTGCTAATACTTGTGCGCTTGTTAGTTAATAGTACCGTGAATTAATGTTAGACGATTACATTACGTAAATCATACGAGATAAGTGTTAAATGTTCGTACCCATCGGCGCCCAGGGAGCGATCAAGACAAAATTTTCTAAAATTTTGGAATTGCTTGCAGTCCGAGATTCCAAGAAATTTTAAGGAGACCTATTTTCTCAAAATTTTATACATACTTTTTGAAATGCTGTACAGAAGATTAAATTGATCCGTTCAATGAAATATACGTGTATATAGAGTGTCCACGGGCTCTTATGGGTTCAACAATCTCTGAATGTCGTTTAAAATTAAAAATCAGTTTGTTCAGGTTGGACGAAATTGTGATGTTTGTTCTCCCACTTGAATGTTTCGAGCTGAATTTCCTGTAACTATATCTGCGGTCTTTCAAGCAAAAGTGGTTGTAGGAGAAAAGACGGGAGCATAAGGACTGCTGTCTGCTGTGTTATCTGCGATATAGCGAGGAACACGATGTTAGAGTGAAATTTATTTTTCTCGCGATTTACGCATATTTCGGCAGATGGACTTGTAATATTATCGATGGAAATTCGGTCAGACCAAAGATAGAAGCCTATTTAACGTGAGATGAGATAATTCGAAATATAAACTTTTCATATTTTCCTACACGATCGTATGTAAGTGTTCAGGCCTGTATTCACAGATTGTATCTATATCGACTAAGAGTAATGAAAAATAGCTGGGCGTTTCTATAAAGATAGGATAAGTTTAAGGTTTAATCGCGTAATACATAGTTGGTTAACGTGCACAATGTGATCTCTAGAAACATTATTTTGATTATCCAGAGCAAAAGAATAATATAATAGATTGTAATAATAATAATAATTTTAATATTTGTTATTTAACAACAGAATTTAAACAGATTTGTTTTTCTCGTAGTAATAATTGTGAATACATGCCTCGTAATTACGTGTACAATTAAATGAAGTAACAAAGAATACTTTCCTTTGTGAGTATACTTATCATTAAAATGATATATGTATATGATAAATGTGGATATCGATACAGATATGGATATATGGAGTAAAATAAATAAAACTGTTACGGTTGTAAGATAAGACCGTTGAGTATTTTTTTGGAAGCCTACACTCGATAAACAATTCTTTTCATTATTTTAATTATCGTTAAAATCGTCGTGAAATATTGTAAAATACGAAAAAAATGAACAAAAACACAAAATACAATCGATTTTTTTCTTACAATCGTATCAGCGAGGAAAAATACGCTTTGTATATTGCTGGCTTGAATCGTTCGTATTTCTGTAACATTTTTTAATAAAAATGTATACATTATTGTGATGCAGCAAGAAGGACGGTAGATTTATTAATTTAATACGTTCAATAATGACCATGTAAATGTACACAATTAATCTACGATTTATTTTAAAATTCGTCATGAATTATTACCAATTTCCTTTCAATAAAAAGTTAAAACGAATATTGTTTAATAATTTAGTGGTTTAATATATCGTTGATTATCTTCGATATATTCGCGCCAAATTAAAAGCAATAATTAATTTTATACAGAAATATACTATTATACATATATTCGAAAGTTTTCAAATATCTAAATTTAAATAGTTTCATGATTGATCTGTGAAAATTGAAGGTAAGCGGCGAGAGGTTGTATTACCTGCACTATTCCTGAATCAAAGTAAGTCAACGTTGCACTTAAATGTACATTAATCAAATTAAATATCGAATAATTAATTAATCGAAAACTGCAAAAATCGCAATCTGCACGCATTTTCAATCGTATTTTCGCGAAGAGGACGCAAAGATCGGCGTTGCGATGCGCAGTGAATGACTGCGCAGGTCACGTGACCCTCTTTGTGAGCAGTTGGCGCTGTAGACAGCGTAGCTCACCCCCTCCGGCCAGTGGCCAGCAAGCCTTGGCTGCAGGAAGACGTGTGCTTCGTTCGTACCGCGACGATCCTTCTATCGCGGCTACGCGAGAGACTCCTTTTTCTCTTTCTCTCCCTCTCTCGCTGTGTGCGCGCGCGCGTGTTTTCGTGTTTGTGTGTGCGTGCTTGATCTCTACAAAGTGGTAGTGTTTCTGGCTCGGCCGTAGGACCTGGACAGCGAGAAATCCTCGGTTGTCGCGAACCATCGAATAATTTGCTCTTACAGCCGGAATCGCGGTAGCCATCGAGGACTCGACCGAGCCTTTCAGTGTTCTCTTATTCCTTTCTCTGTTTCGCGCTACCGTATTTCTTACGGACAAGCACCGCCCCCTTTCCACCTCCGTCCCTCCGATCGCAACGTTATGAGGCCAGCTGAGCGTAACTGACGGCGAAGAGGGAGAAACGACTGCGTGCGTGTGTCAAACATAACCTAAGTATTGTCACCGTAAATATCGTGACTACGCCGGAAAAAAACGTGGCACGATCGTTCGAGATTCACCCATCGAGGAATGATAATATCGAGTGCTCAACCGTTAAACGACTGGAAGAGCCACGAAAGTATCGCTTCCTCTTCTGGCCGCTTCTGAGGAGAAATGCAACGCCCCGTTTATCTCTGACCGTGTCGTGGAAACGTGCACAAGGACATCGACTTTGCCTCTTTCTCGAAGGTTATCCTTTGCACGTATCGTTTTCGTCGTCGTGACGATAAAGGACGCGACCACAGTCGCTGCGTGTTGTCACGAATTTCACTCGGTCTTCGTTTCCCGCAAGCTCTCGGCCCTTCCCGCCGTGCCTACGAAAGCGCGCGGCATTTGAATGCGAAATTCGGGAGCAAGCGATACCGACGCGATAGTTTTTTGCAAAACTCCCGATCGACGTTTAAATACCCAACGATTTAACGCGTTCAAGGTGATCACAGGCTTTCGATCCAGTGTCATGAGACTAAGAAGCACTACTGACTCGTAAAGAAACGTTACTCCGAGTGCTAGAGTGTAATCCTGTCAGTGGTACACATAATTCCGGTGTAATTTCGAAGAAACGGTGTTTTGATTCGAACGAATGTTCGCGTCGATAACGCGGTGAAAAAAATCGAAAGAAAAGGACGACCTCGACGAGTTGTGTCGGTGTGTCACGTGCGTGTAGAAATTCCGAGATAAAAGTGTTTCTCTCGAAAGGTGAAAAAGTGGTCGCGAAAGGTAGAAACGGAAGGAAGAATCGAAACGAGTCGAGGCGTGTTCCGGCTTCCCTGAAGCGGCAGGGACGTTGGCGGTGGCGGTGAATCGGGATTCGGGTTGAGGAGGGTGGCCCCTAGGGAGAGAGGAGAGCTTTGATGGCAGTAGTTGGGCCCAGCCGGCACTCGCGGGTGTCCATGAGCGTGTCTATGTCGCTGTTGCAGGGGGGTGGGGCGGGGGCGACAGGCGGTAGCGGGACAACGGGGACCCATCCGGGGCAAGCGGTCCTCGCAGCGGCTGCCGCGGCCGCGGCTGCGGCCCAACCACCCCCCACCTACTACCACCCTGCCGCTCCTGCACCCCCGCCGCCGCCGCCAGCCCAGGATCCCGTTCAGCCCGACAGACCCATCGGATATGGTGCCTTCGGTGTCGTTTGGTAAGTTTATTACCTTATCTCTATCTGTACCTGATAGATCCTTTGTTTACGTCCAATCTTTTTTCTCCGACCAAACGACTCTCTACGCAAAAGAAACGTCTTGCTTTCTACAGATAGTACAATGTTTTTCTGCGTCTTTATATGTAATTGCAAATTGAACGTTCGACCGGTTGCTTCTTCTATTTTATTATTGTCACTATTTCATTATTTTTACTATTACGTAGAAAAGACGCCGATTTCGATGACCTTCGGCTATGTTGTCAAAGATTTTATTTTGAATAACTTTTAACTGTCTCGGATTTAATTTCAGACATCTAATTGCACGGAAATAAAGTCATTAGAACCGCCCTTCTAATTACATGTATATCGTCCCTGCTTATATTTCAAGGTGATTGAAATCGTTGAAGTATACTCCTGTATAATTACCTGCTTTTACTGTTTTGCTATTTTATTGTGCTGCTATCCGCCAATAGTACTATACAATTATACAGCTATTTCGCTATTATTCTAATAGTTGACCGTTTCATGAATTTTATTATAGGATTGCATTATTATACGCGTAATATTAAATCATACAGATTTTACTGTTTTATTATGCTGCTTACCATTCCGCTTATTGTACCATACGAGTATATTGCTATTTCACTATTATTCTAATAGTTGATTTCATTAATTTTATTATAGAACTGTATTATTATACGTATAATATTAAATCACAAGTTTGGAGCAGCGGCTCCCAAGTCGAAATTTTCCAAACGTTTTAATCTGGCGAACGTTCGACTAATTAGCACCACTTTCCACGTTCGTTACGCATCAAACGAGAGCCGTCGAGAATCTCTAGCGGCTAGAGAGAGTAAACGCACTTTCCTTCTTAGCGTGTGCGTAAATCGTGTTGCCCCTTTCTCGACTCGGTAATTTGTGAGTTCGATAAGCAACGGTATAAATCACCGTTCTTTTCTTCCTTCCCCCTTTTAAAATTCTTGTTACACGCGGTAGTTCTTGCAGCCCGCTACGAAAATAGAATGACGTATTGTCGCGTGAAGTTGTTTGCTTGATTTATCGGGTTTTAAGAGGCGCACGTCGCGACGTTAAATTTTATTTCCGGATACGATTTATCCAGTTCGGACGGTTATCACGTGTCGGCCACTTCTTCGCGTTACGTGGTCCTTCGAATATTGTCGATAACTCTGTCTTTCTGTATTCGACAAATTACTTTCGAGTTCCATTTAAGGAATATTTCTTTGTTAACTTATGGAGGTCTGTTTTCCGTTTGATCCTCGATTGCATCGATCGAAATGAAGGAAATTCTTGGAAGATTTTTGGTTACGTTCGTTTGCTGCGTTTGGGGTGATATCGCAGTTGCAGGGAGGGAAAAAGTCGGTAACGCAATAATCGATAACAATGCAACGTGAGCTGCTCAGTTTCTTTGTTTATCGATACGAGACGGGTAAACAAGAAACTCGTAGACTCGTATCTTTTCCGTCTCGCGCCACTGTAAATCCTCGATCGATTTTCAATCGAGATCCGCGATATCCCGTGGCGAAAATACGGTATAGATACGATACATTCGGAGCGCGTAAATAATCGGTGAACCTAAAAGAAATAACGATAGGATAACCAGGATTACTCGCAAAAATATATGTCGTCATTCGTATCATTCACGTACAAAGATTTCAAATAAGTCGAGTTCGAAATCGTCGTTCAGAATCGCGTTAATTCGGCCTTGCTTTAAAAGTCCATCGTTCGAAAAATATTTTCTACGATGCTTTTGTCAGGCTAGAAACACGAACGAAGGGAGAGAGGTCAGGTACAATAGGAACGGCTCGTTTCTCTTTGTTTTCTCTTTTATACGGATTTACCTGGGCAGCGACGCCAGTTCCTACGAGGTTTCGGTACAAGCTGTCGGGAGTCGAGGTGAAGCGACGTTAATTCAAAAACAAGGAAATAATTCCGGTGCGACCTGCGGTCGGTGTAATTGCCGTTAGTTTACCTGAACCGGATGTACGATGGGCTCCATTACCGCGTTGGCTTAATCCTCGCACGCTTCTTCGCTGCCGGAGAATCGAGACATTTTCCGTTTTACGACCAATACTTTACGATCGTACAAATTCGTGTAGCGCGTTTCGAGCGTTGGAAGAACTGCTTATATGACAGCGAGTTCTCAATAACTAGTCGATGGATACTTTATTCCATTTCAATTACTACTTTCTTACACCTGTTTGCTGATTTTATTGAGTACATAGTAAATTAATAACGAAATATACAGTTGGTTTAATAAAGATTCATACTGTATAGGGAACTGGAAATATCAGGATTTAGAAATACAAGAAACTAGGGATGTTAGGATGTATAGTTTTGTATAAGGATCTAGGGATGTTCAGAACGTGGTACAGTAAGTATATTCTATATTGCCTTCAGAATATAAAAACCTCAGGATCTTGATATTCAAGGGTATAGGAATCTAGGGATGTTGGAATATATAGTTTTGTATAAGGATCTAGGGATGTTCAAAACGTGGTATAATAGGTATATTCTATATTACCTTCAGAATATAAAAACCTCAGTATCTTCATATTCAAGGGTATAGGAATCTAGGGATGTTGGAATATATAGTTTTGTATAAGAATCTAGGGATGTTCGGAACATTGTACAATAGGTATATTCTATATTGCCTTCAGAATATAACCTCAGGATATTGATATTCAAAGCTATAGGAATCCAGGGATATAAAACCCATCAAAATCTAGTGACATTTGTAGCATCGAATATAAGGATCTAGGGATATATTCATAATTGTATACGACAATTTAGAGTTATGTTACAAGCATTGCCATTTAGCTATTTAACCCCTTCCCGTACTTCACGAGTCTCACTCGTGACGCACTTACAGCTAAAATGTGGCAAACCTTACTCAAATTTTGAATACTCTTCAACTTGAAATTTAGGTCCAGCTATAAGTTACATTATCAAGGATCCCTGAATATAAAATAGTTACAACATTCTAATTTTCTTTGTTCGTTTTAATGTTATAGCCCTGAATAGTTAGTTTTGACTGACGCAGCTGTTAAATAAATGGCACGGGAAGGGGTTAATTATACTGATCTTCCAAAGTACAGGAATTGGCATTCATAGAGATCTAGCGATATTGGTCATACAGTTCTATAAATTTTGATACCTATATAACATTAAATAGTTAACTATTTTTAACGAGTATTCTCATCACAAAAAAGTGGCAACTTATGAAACAGCTGTTTGATTAAGAAAGCTAAGTATCGAGATATTGGTTCCTCAAAAAAGAAACTTTAAGAATAGGGATGTTGGCAGACTGGATTAATCTACCCCCTGTCCGGGTATTCAGATCCATACAATTTTCGGATTTGAATTCCTCTAACGTTGTAATAATAGTGGTCGTTGTAATAATATTAATATGCAAGTCCAATTAAAATGATTAACATACGTTGTTACCGGCGAGATTACAGTCGACGCGTATATCCGTGTCTCGCGGTTAAACGCGTTAATCTCTCGAGCGCTAATCTTGGGAGATGGCAGCGTTTTAAAGAAGCCATTCTAAAAACTCGTAATTCCAAAGAAACGACTTGTCATAAATTCTGAGCCCTGGGAATTTCGTGCGAAGAAAGCGCGGGAAACGTATACAACGCGTCAGCAGTTTCAAGAGGGTTGGAAACGCGTCGAGGTACACGGAGCGAGGGGATGGTGGCGGCAATAGGGCTGGTGGGGGATGAGGGTCACCATGACGACCGCGGCATTCCGAGATAAGAAGGAATCGTGACCAGATTGCGTATACGAGCTTTCGTGTTTAAATGAAAGATACTCTCGGCTCCCACGATGGTACGTTGCATAATTATTTTCGGTTAATGACACGCGCGCATCGCAATCCCTTAACGCCTCAAATACCCGCGTTAAATTAATTCGACTTGTCCCGCCTTTGAAAAAGTCACAAAATTTCATTTCATGACAATTTTATTTTCTCTGTCGATAACCAAATCATTCGAACAAAAAGTCCCAATCGATAACCAAGTCATTCGAACAAAAAGTCCCAATCGATAACCAAATCATTCGACGTATAACGATAAAATGTTATCGATCATGTACTCAGAGATCGTCACACTCGAGACGAGCAATTAATTTCACTGAAATTAATTTCGCTCGAATAACTGTATCGTTCATCGACCACTATCGAATAGGACATAAAACACGGTCGAATCTTGGAAGACTCGATGAATTTCTCAGAAGATGATGTAACTTGGTGACTTTCGAGGAAACGTAACTAGTGCAACTAGTTAAACGGGAAGGGGTAAGGAGGTTAATGGAGGGAGTACTTAGAGAGAGTCGCTTCCGAGATGAGGGAAAATCTTCTAGAAGTATGCTATTTATGCATTCAGGATTCGTTCGAAAATCGCCGTTGCGATTCAGATTTATGAGATAGGAAAAGTTGCATCTCCGTTTCACTATTTTTTCTCCCGGTTCTTAAGCGTTCCTACATATCCTTTTTATTCTTTCACCTACTTTCTGGGAGAACCTACCCTGCTTCCTATTCGAACTTTCGATATTAACGTTGACTATTGCGGGCATCATTGGCGTCCCGAATTTCCTGTAATGGAATAATTAACCCTTGAACGGAAGTGACCGGGTCAGTCGTGACCCACATTCACGAGGCCCGTGAAACTGTTACGAGATTTTGTACAACGTTTTATGTTTCGAATTTTGTCATCGTTTATTCGTTTGTACGGACAATTATTTGTTTTGTACGAACATTGTTAATGAACAGTCTTTATGGCCATTTTGATGAAGTTCAAATCTTCAATCTGATGTTTTATCAATGATTAAATAAGTTTCGAATTTTGTCATCGTTTATGTGTTTATTATTCGTTTGTACAAACAATAATTCGTTCTGTACGAAAATTTTTATTGAACAATCTATACAGCCATTTTGATGAGACTCAAATCTTCAAACTGATGTTTTATTAGTGATTAAATAAGTTTCGAATTTTGTCATCGTTTATGTGTTTATTATTCGTTTGTACAAACAATTATTCTTTCTGTACGAAAATTGTTAATGAATAGTCTATACAGCCATTTTGATGAACCTCAAACTTTCAAACTGATGTTTTATCAGTGATTAAATAAGTTCAGAATTTTGTCATGGTTTATCTGTTTATTATTCGTTTGTACGATCGATTATTCATTTTGTATGAAAATTATTAATGAACAGTCTACACAGCCATTTTGTTGAAACTCTAACCTTTAAACTGACGTTTCATCAGTTATTAACTGAACTTATAATATAAATAAGCCATGAAATCTTAGTAAACCTTTCATGTTGGTAAATGAACATGTAAATTAAACATTATGTGTTTATTATTCCTTTGTAAATAAGAATCGTTCACTTTATAGAAAGAACGTGAAGAAACGTTTAAGTAGTGTTTTCATAAAGTTTGAAGCAGTAAATTGATTCATCTTGAGTGCCATATCGCGATACTTCGATGCGACGAAGTCTTGTTACACTTTTTAAACTCGTAACGAGCTAATAAGTTATAAATAACCGAACAACGATGTTTGTTTCGAAAGGCTGTGTATTTATAAAACTCGTTTACAAAGCCATGAATAGTAGGCGCGCGTTATTTTCAAGCACGAAGCGCCGTTGCGATGAATAGGGGAACGCATGAAATCCGAACAATTTTACAGGTTAAAAGGCGGTCGCGTGACAATAGGTGAAAATGTAGCTTTCACATTTTTCCTCGTGGGTGGTTCCCCTCTACTCCTTTTCCGTTCTAACCGTCCTCTACCAGCGTTAATACCCGTTTTCCGAATAAACATCGTCTTTGTTATTGAAATGTGGTTACTCGATGCCGAGCGTTTCCGGTCTCTGTCTATTGTCGCTGTTTACACCTAGTCGCCATTGTCGCCACGAAATTTCAAAGGAAAACAGCGATCATTTTACTTTTATCTTCGTTCACTGTTATTTTCTTTAACGCTTAAGAACATCATCTCTATTTGGAGGTCTTCTTTAAATATAATAATGAACAAGGGTTCTTGAGGGGATCTAGGGATTTAGGGACATCGAAAGTATCGATGTGGGAGTATAGGGACTTTTGGTATGGAGAGTTTAGGTATATTAGGTAGATATAGGCTTTAGTGATATTCAGAGAGCGATACCGAAATTTAGAAATATTTGGGAATGTTGGGATGTAAGAATATTTCGAATCTAGGGATATTTGGGATGTGGAAATATTTTCAGCGTAGAAATATTGAAATCTAGGGATATTCTAGAGCGACGGTGTTGGGAACTAGGGGAATTTAGAGCGAACCAATATTAGGATTTGATAATATTTCAAATCTAGGGATATTTGGGGCGTGAAGATATTCCGAGCGTGGGAGTATTGAAATCCAGGGATATTTGGGAGCGACGGTGGTGGAACCTAGGGGAATTCTGAGCGAACCAATATTAAGATTTGGTAATATTTCAAATTTAGGGATATTTGGGACGTGAAGATATTCCGAGCGTGGGAGTATTGAAATCTAGGGATATTTGGGAGCGACGGTGTTGGGACCTATTCAGAGCGAACAGATATTAGGACTAGATTTCACTGAAATCCAGAAGTATTTGGACCATGAAAATGAATGAAGTATAAGAATATTGGGTTTTAGGTATTCTAGGTCTTGAAATCTGAAATCACATACTAGTATGAAATAATAGTACTGTCTCTGAAGATAGAGAAATCTGACGACACCAATACAAAGTCACAAAAATACACGATCTCCGTACCGCTTTTATACCGCAGATAAAAATCTTTTTAAAGCAAATTGTTAGCGAATACCGTAGTTGAAAGTTTTGTATACAAATTGGCCATCTTGTACGTAACAAGCTAATAACTCAACAAGATACTCGGTGTCTGTTGCTTTCGAGTGTCTACCGTAAGCGTATTTTTATTTTCGGCCAGCTTTCTACGCTAAGAATTTCTTTAGGTGTCGTAAGAGACAGAGAAAAGCTCGCGGAGAAAAATGAGTGTCTGGTACGTGGAAGCCTGTTAAACGAAAAATAACACCTGGAATATTATTCTCCGGTCTTGTTCCACGTGTCAAAGAACGAAACGTGTCGTTGTCTCGTTCATTTTATCACCGTATATATTCGTCCCTGGCGGATTGTAGCGGGCTGGAAATCCGTTTAAGCGGATTACATCGCGGAGCAGGCATTCGCGTTAGTTTAACAGTCGAGGAGAGTTCTGCGACGACCAGCGACGATTATTTATTTTTTTAACGCGCAATTAATAGGTGCCTTTTTTTACAACCCGACAGATTTCCTCGTTGAGATGATTGCAACACGTATCCTTGAAGAGATTGAAAGTTGCGCGATTGAATTTTCATCGAATCGATTTAACCCTTTGCTGTACAATTTATTTATTAGTCATTTTTATTTACAATATTAAAACAAACAACGTTAACTGTTATGCCAATTTTGTATTCAGAGATTCTTGACTTTTCAAACTATAATTTTTTTTTGTATCCCCACTGTACATTACAATTTGTCTCATAGAGACATTAGGTAAATTGTTCGAACGAGTTGAGTGATTATAACACGTAGATACACTTCCCATTGGAAGGCATCTGATCAAACTATAATTAGACTCAAACTTCAAATTGAAACATTCTCAAAATTTCAATGAGTTTCACATTTGAATTATGAGCGCGTATCAAACTCGTCAGAGGTAAGGGATTAACCCCTTTGCGATCCTACTATTACACCGATTTATTTTATCGCCAATTTATTTTCATTTCGCGCATCGTACATTTCCCTATTCCTATAATCAGATTTTTCGGTCAATTTACGGGTAATTTGATCTTTCACGATTCCCAACACGGAGTCCGTTTCGATATTCACGTAACTAGGCTTTTCAATCGATTGATTCGTAATTTGATCATTTACAATTTGTAATATCGCGCTAATTCATTGTTTCAATATACAGACAACTAGGCTTTTCATTCAATTAATTCGCAATTTCGGCTTTTACATTTTCTAATATCGAACGAGATCGGTTCAATATTCTGGTAATTTAGCTTTTCAATCAGTTGGTTCCTAATTTGATCTTTTACATTTTCTAATATCGTGTAAATTCATTGTTTCAATATTCAGGTAAATATTCGATTGATTCGTGATTTCATGTTTTACGATTTTTAACACAAAGGAAAATTGTTTCAATATTCATGTAACTAGGATTTTCAATTAATTGATTCATAATTTGATCTCTTATAATTTCTAACATAAAGCAAAATTGTTTCAATATTCACATGACTAGGATTCTCATTTACTTTATTCATAATTTGATCTTTTACAATTTTTAATATAAAACAAAATTTTGTCAATATTCAGCTAACTAGGATTTTCAATAAATTTATTCACAATTTAATCTTTTATCATTTTTAAAATACAAAATTTTGTCAATAGTCCCATAATTAGGCATTTCAATCAATTTGTTCATAATTTTGTCTTTCACAATTTTTACCATAAAGCAAAATTGCTTCAGTATTCATGTAACTAAGATTTTCAATAAATTTATACATAATTTGATCTTCTATAATTTCTAACATTAAGCAAAATCGTTTCAATATTCATGTAACTAGAATTTTCAATCAATTCATTCATAATTTGATCTTCTATAATTTCTAACATCAAGCAAAATCGTTTCAATATTCACGTAACTAGAATTTTCAATAAATTTATTCATAAATTGATCTTCTACAATTTCTACCATAAAATAAATTCATTCTTTAAATATTCAGATAATTAAACTTTTCTAATCGATTGATTCCTAAATTGCTCTTTTCGTAATTTTACTTTTGATCTTTTACAACATCAAACATTTATCAAATTAATTGTTCATTGCTCAGATAATGCCATTCAACTTAAAAAAAATTGTTTAAATTCATTCTCTTTACAATTTGAAAAATGTCACTTCCGCGAGTAGGTAATTTAATCGTCTCGTATCGTTTCACGAGATCAGATAGAAGTTTGTCTATTCTATCTTCGGCGTGTCGTTGAACTTTGGGTCAAGTCCAAAAGGCTCGACTTGCCAGTAATTTGAATTTCTGTTTTACTGCCAATCTCTCACGTCGTAATTTGACGTTAGCATAAATATCGTTGAATCTTTGTGCATTTATTCCCCGCAATTAACTCTTCTAAATAAGTCTTTACATTTTAATCGTTCGCACAACTTCTTCTCAGCCAATTTCGATCGCATTGTTTTTCCATTACGATATCTTATCTTAAGTATGCAGATACAGCCTGCAGTTATTAGTCGAGTCTGCAGTCCGTCAACTTGTCCATATTTCAAATAATACATGCAACTCGAATGATTTCTTATATAAGAAGGAATATTTAGATTTTGTTATCTAGTTAATACTAGAACTAGTTTAGGGATCGTAGATAAGTAATAATAATGCAACGTGAACGATTTGTTGTATAAGAAGGAATATTTCGACTATGGTTAACATTATCTAGTTAACACTCGAACAAGTTTGGATTTCGTAGATAGAGTCAACCTTAAATAATCAAAACTTTAACTAACTCTCTCAAACGCATCACAGCAAATCCGACAAAAGAACAATCAATCTTGCAGAAAGAATTTTCTCAAATTCTCCCGGATATCTCAGCTCGAAACTGTATTGTAACGATTCGATACGGTCAGTGATCGTCGAACGTTAGATGTTACGGTAGCTTCATTTGAATTTGTAAGCAGGACAAGATGTTCCGATTGGAATTTGAATAATCCTCTTTCATCGAGCGTCCATTTGGTCAGTTTTCGATCAATCCACAGTTTCTCTCCTTTTATCGAATCATACACAAGTAAACGGTAAACGCTTTCGTCCAACGTGTATCGATCTTATCGCTATCACGGAAAGACTATCGAAACACATTTATTTGTCGGTCAAGACGTTGGCAAATTCGGAATAACAGGAATGTTTCTCAATCTCCGAACGAGGAAGAGTATCGCATTCTATCACTGCCCTCAATTAACGCGTTATCCACCTCAATATCGAGAAAGTTCGTTGACCGGATCGTATACTTGCCCAGAGATATCGGCGAGTGCTTTCGGTTGATTACAATTTTCTTGCTCGCTGTTTTTCGTGCTTCGAATTTATTGCTAAGCGGCGAAAATACATTCGTTACTTTTTTCCTGGGACATTTTATTAAAACTACTCGTTACGTTAATTAAAAATAAAATGGGAGAATCTGAGACATTAACTGTATTACAAAACGTGAATATACACTGATTGGTAGTTGTAGTGTGCACACTAAAGCTACGTATAATACATACTTAGTTTGAAGTTGATAAATGAATGAACAGAAATAACACTGGTTGGTAGTTCTATTATAGTATTAACTAAGCCTTAAGAAATTAGTAGGTAAACTTCTTGTTCAACAATTTGTCATATGTGTCAATCAAAACTGTAATTTTTATTCAGCGATCCTTGTACAAATTATACAAATTATAATTGGATCGAAACTTGAAGTTGAAGAATATTAAAAATTTGAATAAGGTCACATTTGAGTTGTAAGTCAGACTCTTTAAAAAGCGGTTGAGGAGTGCAAAGCGTTAAGAAATTATTATACATATTAATTCTCAACGTTGAGGTAGAAAATGAAAAATGAAGAAGAACCACAGAATTTTATGAGTGAAAATAAGAAAGTCATAAAACGGTGATTAGACCGCTTTTGTAAAGGGAACGATAGATCGATAGCCCGGCAGGATCGAGTGGCATTATTCTCGGCTTCCGCCTATCCGTTCGGTTTTGGTAGAAAGCGAGACTGTGATACGGCCCTGAACAAAGAGCCCGTCGCTTCACCGTCTGCTATCCCGTATTCACATGGCACACGTGCACCCGTTGCACCCATTGCACACATTGCACGCGTGCGCGTACGTAAGTCGTCTCGCGTGGGGAATGGCATCTGTCTCGAACGATACCGTTCGCTCGCTCGCATAAAGGGAATAACTTATGTTCGAGGAACGAGTCGAGACCACCACCTCCCTTCTGTCTGAACCCTCCCGAAACCCACCGCCATCGGTGAATCGCTAATAGAAAACGAGATCTTTGCGGGGGAGCTCAGTCGTTCAATTTTTCCGATGCACTCCCTACGATTTCGACGGTTATAGGGGAGACATGGACATGGAGGGTATGATCGTTTTTTGGCATCTCGTGTTTTACTTATACTGATCGATGATTGTCATATGGAATTTGATGTACGGATTTTTTTTTTAAGTTATATTCGTACAAAACAGAGGTGGGGTATGGAATGGTGATAGGGGCTCTTTGGATGAGGAGGAACTTTTTATATTTTCAATAGCAAAGGGGTATGAAATAGAAAAGTTACATATAGTGGAGTATAGGCTATAAAGATAGGGGTACTTTGGATGAGAAGGAACTTTTAAATATTCAGTACCAAATACAGAAGTTACATATGCTAGAGTATAGGCTAGTGATAGGGACACTTTGGATGAGAAAGAATTCTTTCCTTTTCAGTAACAAAGAAGAAATACACATTCCGTTGTGACGACATGTATTGTAGCTTTGAACGTATTACATGTAACTTTTTCTCAGTCAAAAGCAACAAAGACACAATTGCAAAGAAAGCTTATATGTATAATATGAAAATTTAAGAATTGCAATGGATTTGATGTAGACCTTGGTGGTTGAAAAAGCCATCGACTTTAAATAAAGTTTGATATCGAATTCCTATTGATAAACGTTTCAGTTTCGATATCGAGAACGTAGATTGTAGCGATTCGACGCAACATCGACTTGTATAATAACATTCGATTGGCATCTCCGTGTAAGAAATCGAGTAGCTGTTGTAATACAGATTTCCTTTCTAAGCGGTGTTAGATAACGTTGACTATTGAATTGATATGTCACATCGATTGTTATACAACGTTCATTACAATTTCGATCAGTAACAAGTGGAATCGTAACATCCTCGGAATATTCTTCGCTCGTGTGTCGCTATTACATAATGACGGTAGAGTGTCAGTCTGAAGCATTCTTGTACTACGATCTGTAAGCGGCTGTCGAACGTTACGAGTTCGAAAGTTACAGAATTTCTTGAAAAGTGCAATGAAACGTTATTCCAACAAAAGCTTAGAACTCTCGGGTTTCTTGAAAGAATTTCCTTCGGATTATTCGAGTACAGAAAACGAAGTCCTCGCGAACTTGCCATTGTTCTTAAAACTTTCGTCCAATGTTTCGCTCGATCGAAAAAACGAGTTGAATCGGAAAAAAATCGTATCGTCGAAGCGTAACATTTTAATTGCAGTGGCGGATTCGATGCGTTTGATTCGACAAACGAAGAAACGAGGTGTTAGATGAAGTATTTGGCTAGCTCGGATAGTCGGCACGTGGACTCGCACGAATCGCAGTCGATACGAGTGTCCTCGACGGAAAGGAAAACGACTCGTGCCAAAACGAGCGGTTTTGCAGCCGATGACGTACGCGTATTTCTTCGCACGTGCACTTTGAACCAGCGTTTCCGCGTATCGTGTGAATACGTGCCACGTGTGCTCGCGCGTGCTTCAAACGTTTAAATATGTTATTGCCAATGCCTGAATTCGCGCGAGGATATCGATTGGAATTTCCGCTACTTTTATTTCCTTTCAGCTGATCGTTTTTTTGCGGCTTCGATTACGCGCGTTTTCAATTATCCCTGGATCGCGATTTTATATACGATTTCGATTATCTATGCTTTTAATTACTCGCCGTATCGATTACTTGTACTTACTATTGATTACTCGCGGCTCTACGTATTTCTTTGTGCTTTCGACTATCTGTGATTTCGATTATTCGCTGTTTCAATTCACTGCTGTTTCAATTCTTTGCAGTTTCAATTACTCGAAATTTCAATTATTTGCAGTTTCAATTCCTCGAGATTTTAATGACACAATTTTAATTCTTCGAGATTTCAATTACTTACAATTTCAATTCCTCGAGATTTCAATTTCTTTCAATTTCAATTCCTCGAGATTTCAATTACTCACAATTTCAAATCTTCGAGATTTCAATTATTTTTAATTTCAATTCCTCAAGATTTCAATTACTTGCAATTTCACTTCCTCAAGATTTCAATTACTTACAATTTTAATTCCTCGAAATTTTATTTATTTCCGCTTTCAATTCCTCTCGGTACAAATCCTCAGTGATTGCACTTATAGTTTTAATTCACTACAATTTAAATTTCATATAATTTCAATTGATCGTGATTTCACTTTCTCGTAATCTCCATTCTCTGCGTCTTTAGTTATCGCATATTTTCCGTTTCATTTTGATTCCTCATCCTTCCTATTTCTTATAATTAACCGACTTCGAAAAAGGAGGAGATTACTCAATTCGATCAGTATTCTTTTTTTTTTTTTTCAATTTTTTGCATCTTCATCCTTCCACAATTTTGCGTAACTTCATTTTTCCTAAGTTCCTCCAGTTCCTTCCAAATTGAACTGCACAAGATCAATTCCATACGTAGTTAATTCTCCATGGCTTCTTCATTCTAAAAGAGCTAAAACAAATGACTAAAATTAGCGATGAAATCTTGCGTAGCGTACGTACAACTCTAGTTCGATTATCCGCGACTTCATCTTAACCCTCGCGGACAAAAATCGATTACCGTTCCTGACTCGAACGAATGATCTCATTTCGCGTTATCATCCGTAACGTAATTGTTCTCGATTCGCTCGCAACTTTTTCGTATTTCATTCCCGTCGTTTAT
The DNA here is from genome assembly GCF_050947335.1 of Megachile rotundata. NCBI lineage: Eukaryota > Metazoa > Arthropoda > Insecta > Hymenoptera > Megachilidae > Megachile > Megachile rotundata. Next base: position 9,161,879 of record NC_134986.1, read on the forward strand.
ATTTTATTTTCACCTTTCGCTCTTCCCGTGCACGTTTCCGAGCGGTCGGTTATAATATGCATGTACATACTGGTATCCGCGGAGTGCAAGGTCCTAGCATTGACTCCGGACACGGCATTGAAGTAAATTGCACAAGCGGTTCTCTCGTTCACCGACTCCGCTTCTGGTTAGGCTCGACGGTCCGCTTCACTCCGCTCCGCGTGGATCCGTTCTCGTTTCGACGCGATGCGTGCCCACGCGAACGCTTAATCGGCGGAAAACGGTTATTAAAACTCGCCGACGTTCAAATGGAAAACGGTTTACCCCTAACTGAACATCCGAATAAACTTTCCAGATAGTGGATGGGTTTATACAAAATAGTTGCCTCTGGGAATTACGTGCAATCCAGCTTTTTGGGGTAACGTTGTCGACGTTTCTTAATTTTTATTAAACGATCCTCGTAAATCCTGCTTTCTGCGATTACCGAGTCAGACTCTGGTCAAATGTTCCACCCGCGATATAGTTTCTTTTAGGCACTATAGTAGTCTTCGAATAATATCTCTATGGTCCACTATAGTTTCGAATGTCATCGATTACATAGTGCCATGTCTCTACTGACTCTTGTATTTAATGCCATGTATTGTTTGAAGAAATTATTTTCGAACGTATAGGGTCACATTCGATGTATAAGTGTCGGGATAGTACACGATAATTTTATACAGTGATGTATGAATATGCGACAAATGTCGTTTGATATAATTACTAAACGGTGGGAGCACGTTAGGTAGGAACCTCTTAGGCACGTCGCGTCACTATAGTAGCTTTCGCGAATGTCATAGATTACATAGCGCCACTATAGTGGCTCACTCAACTGGCTCACATGCTCACCGTTTCGATTCAATGATCTTTTTCATATCTTTTGATTCGCACTTTACCTCCACCACGTTTTGTAAGAATATTAACAAATCCCACGAAAAGTACATTACATGTAAAAAAGGTAGTCCAGTAGTTTCTGCACTATGCTCTTTGCACTGATACATATTGCAAACATTTGGAAATTTTGTGTATTTTCGAAAAAGCAAATTATCAAAGTTGAAGTTTTTGGTAAAATTTAATCGCGAAAAACTTTATTCTAATGTGCGTAGAGAATCATTAAATTTAACTTTATCAAAGTCTTTAGGAAAAAATTGAATCATGAAAAACTTCATTCGAGTTTATCAATTCATCCATACGTAGAGAACAGTCACACGTAGTGCGCATAATTCGAACTCTGCAGAGAAGCAGCGTAAATATCCTAAAATAGTATGTTCTCCAAATGATACATTTGGACGATCGAACGGTGTTCGGCGTCAAAGCAGAGAGAACCGTTTTCAGGTTGTAATACACGTAGAACGAGGCAATCGAAGATCCACAGGTTAATTAATAAACCAGACACACGAGAGGCTCCGATACTCGAGAAGAGTCTCTCTTTTGCGATCATGCAATGCATTAAACGGCGATACTCTCGATTCAGCATCGATAGTTGGCCCGATATCTAAGAGCCAATAAATGGACCTACACGAGAACCATGCAAATGTTTCTCGATTCGAAACACGAACGATATTCACCGTTTTCGAAAGCGAACGAAATCAATGTTTGATGTTTTCAGTACTGTTTACACCTCTTCGGAAATTGATTTCTCCTTCCTCTGCGATTTCAATGTTGATCTGTGTCTCTTTGACTGCGTAAATATTTCGTTGGAACCAATTTTCAAATGTAGTAATTTGTATAGTATTGCACTCGCAGTTGGGGGTAGGGGTGGGTTTGACAACTTTATGACCGTAGCTGACAGGTCAGTTTGACCTGGGTCACAACTGAGGAGCTTTTTTGGACATGGTTGAGGAAAAGTTGCCTCGTTCGAATCTTCCATAGTTAAAATACAGAGTGTCTCACAATTAATGTAGGTCCCTGAAATGGAGGGTAGCTGACGTGATTCTGAAGAAGATTTCTCGTTGTAAAAATTGGGGGTGAAGCTTCGTTTGTGAATTATTAAGGAAAAACACGGACCAATCACAGCGCGAGGATTACGCGAGCTAAGCGCTACACTAATTGTTAGACACCCTGTATATCTAATCCTTACGAACATAGCTTTTACTTAAAAACCCTATATTTGATAATAATCCTACATTTCTAGAATCTGGAAAACATTCCCAGTATTTCAGAATTGCATCTCCAAGAGGTAAACCTGAATTTTCAAGTAGATTTTGAAAGTGATTTCATGTATTCGGGTTAGGTAATGTGAACGTTTATAGAGGAGCGTATCGGTTTTTATTGGAGAATATTCGAGGTAATGATAGCATCGTTGTTTGTCAGGCTGAGTGATTCGCATGATTGATCGTTGGCTATTACACAGCGATTCTGGTCCACTTAAGAACAGGGAAACTAGTTTAGAATAATTTATAATCGATAATAACAATCTCGGGGAACCTGTTCCTCGCTGCGAAACGAATTCTCTGTTATTTCGAGGAGGATCGATCGCCCTCGCGATCGTGCTTTAATCGTTATCGGTTTATCGGCTTCGTGATGTTTGAAAACGAATTTGTAAAACAACTTACCGGCTGATAATAACGAAGATTATTTTAATGGAAAATTTGCTACGTCGATTCTGCTTAAATATCAATTAACGTCTCGATATTAACTATTCTTCTCTCGGAAAAGCCTACAATTACGTGAATCATGATGGAGGTTAATCGGATGCTTGATCAAGCTCCCGATAGTCTTTTCAATTAAGCGGTGTCTATTCCGAATAATTACTATGTTGCAACATTGTCTTCAAAAGCTGCGAGATAACATCAGCACAGAAAGAAAAATATCGTATTAAAAAGCTCTCTTTCCGAAAGATAAGCATCATCGATTTATCCGAAAATTGGATCAAATCGATTCCGCGATACCCATTAACAGGCCACTTTGCAGAAGTCTGGCAGGTGTGGCTATAAGAAGCCAGACACTCGAGAAAGTTGTCGGTATCATTGCATTGACCGGATCGATCGAACGAAATCGAACAAGATGATCTGGCACGCGAGGATCGCTATACCTACATACATATCATTTGTTCCTCCGGACAGATGCGCTCGCGGTTCGCCGGTGTTTTTGCGCGATCGGCAACACCGTTTTCACCGATACGACCACGACCATTTCGAAGCGACAACCGGCTGTCTTTCGCGCATAAATAAACCAGCTGTTTGGGGACGAAGACACACGCTGCGATTCCAGCTAAACGAGCAGCTGACTTTTCTGGCCTCCCTCTGGAGACCTTGCTCGATACGGCCTCGAATCGGCCAATAAACGCGGCTTGACGCGTCCTGCAGCCGTTTTCGAGACATATTGTATTTTTACTTGCTTTTTTAATGTCTGACATTATGCGGGAATTTATTATTACATAAATTAAGCTCATAGGATACCATGAACCTTCTATTTCTTTACGATTTTCTTAGGACTTTAGGATGGCTATATAATGGGGAGTCTAATACTTTCATATGGATTTGCATAGATTCACCAAACAATCTAGGCTACTTCCCTTCATCTTTCTAGGATTCATCTTTCTAGATTTGTTATAAAAAAATTTCTTTAGTATTTATTTGAGGGTTTCCACCCTCTCCTACGATTTCCTTCCAATTCCTCTAAAATTTCTACAGAATTTTGCTAGGACAGTTTCTTTCAAAGATATCATAAAGTTCCATCAGCTCCTCTAAGCTTCTAGGATTTCTCTCATATTATTTGAAACTTCGAAGACGGTTCAAAAAGCCTTAAATCAACCGACGTTCATAACTAGAAAGTAGTTTTCTAACAAGAAACCGATTCTTTAAGGAAAGGGGACCTTCAGCTCCCTATAACGCTTACGTAACTGCTTTCATCCTATGACAAATAACCTACTTTTACGCATCGTGCAACCTACAAATCTCGCAATAACGCCGAACTTATATAACCCGAGATCCGTCCCAGTATAGTACCGGTGGCTATCTTTTCACGAAGAAACGTCAGATTCTCGGAGGCCAGGTTTCAAAGTCCATGGGAACCGGCCTAAAATTCTGGCGGCGAGGAGAGAAAACGGTGGGCTGGCTCCTCTCGAAAAGGCAAACCAGCCACGGAGAGAAGCATCGATCCTGGCGACTGGTCCAGGAACGAAGAAGGGATCTCCGTCGATGAGAGATGGCTACCGAGTGCACAGGACGTGTTCTCGCGGGCAGCTGCACCATCACCTGCCTGGCAGCTGGTTCGTGGCCCAGACTTTTGCCGCAGGCTTTTGGCCCGCGGACCGAATTTTACACAGACCTGTGTCTCGATATCCATTCGATACCGAAAACCAGGGATCCCTCGCGATTTTCTTCCTATCGAATCTTTGGAGGTTTTTTAGGGGCGATTGTCGAAAGGTGGAGAGTTTGGTTGAGGTTAGAAATGTGGAGAATAGAAGGGTCGAGGAGTTGAGGATTTTAGGATCGGAGGAGGGGAGGATTATGGAAATTTGGGGAATTGGGAATTTTGAGCTTTTGAGAATTGGGGGTTTGAGAATTTGGAGGATTGAGAGTTGGAAGATTTGAGAATCTGGGAAATTGAGAGTTGGAAGATTTGAGAATCTGGGGAATTTAGAATTGGGAGATTGGAGAATCTGGGGAATTTAGAATTTTGGGCTTTTGAGAATTTGGGGATTTGACAATTTAGGAAATTTAGATTTGGAAAATTTGAGAATTTGGGGGATTGAGAACTGGAAGATTTGAGAATCTAAGGAATTTAGAATTTTGAGCTTTTGAGAATTTGGGGATTTGAGAATTTAGAGAATTTAGATTTGGAAGATTTGAGAATTTGGGGGATTGAGAGTTGGAAGATTTGAGAATCTGGGGAATTTAGACTTGGGAGATTGGAGAATCTGGGGATTTTAGAATTGGAAGATTTGAGAATTTGGGGAATTTAGAATTTTGGGCTTTTTAGAATTTGGAGAAATAAGAATTCTGATTTTTGAGAATTGAAAGATTTGTGAATTTGGGGAATCGAGCATTTTGGTTTTTGAGAATTGGAAGATTTGTGAATTTGGAAATTTGAGATTGTGAGAAATTAACCATTTTAATTATTGAAAGTTAGAAGATTAGTGAATTTGAGGTTTTGAAAATTTGGGGAATTGATCATTCTGATTTTTAAGAATTAGATTTGAGAATTGATGAATTTTTGGTTTAAAAATTCAAGGATTACGAGGTCTGTAAGATTTGAAAATTTGGCAATTTCAGATCTCAAGAAGTTGAAGGAATTTGATAATGAACAAATTTGACAATTCAAACATTTTGAGAATTTGTACATTTGTAAATTTCGAAGAATATCAATATAAGATATTACAAACCAAAAATCTGAAGAACATACAAATTTTGAAACTTGCTTTAAAAACATAAAAATTGAAGTCTCAAAAATCTATATATTTAAAAAAATTTGCACACTCCAAACATATCTCGAATTAAACACATCCCGAGAGAATAAGAGATTTTCAATTTAAAATATGTACAATCCATTTCCCCAAATCCACTAGTTTGCAAGGAAGATTTCCTATAAACTTGTTCGTGCCCAAGGGAAACGTCGCTCGGAGTGTGCATTTTTATTACGTACATTGTATTTGATTCGATGGAAGTTGTTGGAATTGAAGTTGTTGGCTCTTGATCGTGTGAGAAAAACAGCCGAGCCACCCTTTTGCATACGCGATCTGGAAACTTGTCACGCTCTAGATACGCGTGCGCCTTCATCCTACTAAACTGGATATTCCGACCGGATGAAAGCAATATCGTGGCTCTGCCCGGCTCGGCTTCTATGCCCGAAACTGGAAACTGTGAGAGAGACTCGATTCCGAGCCTCTTGCTTATTTCCAACGGTAACCATCGTTTCTGTCGCGATAAATGTTGCCGATACGGTGGTTACATGGGACATCAAAACTCTCTGATACTAAAGAGTTGTTTCGAGAATGTTTCGACGCTTCGTGTTTGCTATTAAATTTTATAGAATCGTGTATAGGCATGTAGAACACAAGTTATCGGGGATAAATATTTTTATAATATTTTGGTTATCAATATTCAGTATTATTTAGTGTCAGTTATTTATTTCTCAGTATTCAGATTATTGGTGTGATTACAGCATTTGGAATTTTCTTGTTAACACTTTTGATCCCTTGTAGTATGATTTGTCAGGTGCGTCAGTCAGAACTAGTCACTGCTATAATATTTAAGTAGGCAAAGTTGAAATGTTATGTCACTGTGGTATTATGCTATCATTGTCCACGCAAATTATAATTTGACTCGAACTCCAAATTATAGTGTATTTAAAATTTGATCACAGTTAGAATTGATAGAATTGATCACAGTTGATGTACGAGTGCGTCACGAGTCAGAGTAGTCAGACTAGCCTAAGAGGTTAAGGTGGTTTGTTACTATTGTTGCTATATGTAGAGTTAATCTAACATTGCTGCATCATTCTGATACTCTTCTATTATTGCATCATGTTGCGGTACTATTACGTTACTCCTAACAACTCCATTATTTCGATAGCTATTTCATTTGAGCAAACATTTCCCTTTTTTGGGAGACCTCAAAAGATCAATACACATTGTCAATATTTCTGCATTGGCAATATTATTGGAAGATATTGACTTGCAGTCAATATTGAAGTATTGACGACGTGGTTTGATGAAATCAAAAATACATTAATTTTGATGTTTTACTTTTGTACTTATGTGTAGGTTTCTGTTCGCGTGCAGAAAGCGATTACATTTATCTTTATTGTCAATAAATATTGAACGTCTGGAGATAAATCCAGTTTGTCAATAAACATTGACAGTATCGACAATATTTCAGTATTGTCGATAAATATTCAGGACTGAAATATTGGCAATGTTGATAACTGAAGTTCTATTGCATACACGTCGATGGTAATGCTAATCGAACTTCGGTTCAAGTACAAACCTTCGGTTAAATAAAGAGAACTGGAGGTAACTCAAACAAGTGAACCTACATTCAAGTCAAATAAAAAGAAAACGTACATTGAAACAAAAAGAGAAACGAGTTAATACAAATAAAAATAAAAGCTGGATTCAAGTCAAATAAAAGCTGGAGTTAAATATTCGGTGGTCAAATATTGGTGTCGCTTTTTATGGGGATTTTCGATTACGAATCCAACATATGTTACTGAAATGTTATTGTAGAAGTACTGTTTTTTTGACAGTAGATTTATGAAATTTTATTTTTTATTTTATAATAAAATATTCTAAAATTATTCTTTAAGATCATGTATGTATTTATTGTAAATTTCATTTTGAATTATTCATAACAAATGTAAAACTTCTTGATGCTTGGTAGAACACCCCAAAGTGTGTTTTTCAAAGTCATATATTTATTGTACCTTTTTTGGAACAATTTGTAACAGGAGCGAAACTCCATTATACCTGGGACTGCTTTTTTACAAAGCACCGTAAAATTATTCTTCAAGACCATGTATGCATTTGTTGCATCTTCCATTTTGAACCATTTATAATAAGCAAGACTACTACCCTTCGTATTGTCTTTTAACAAAGTACTCTAAAATTATTCTTCAAGACCATGTATGCATTTGTTGCATCTTTCATTTTGAACCATTTATAATAAGCAAGACTACTACCCTTCGTATTGTCTTTTAACAAAGTACTTCAAAATTATTCTTCAAGACCATGTATGCATTTGTTGCATCTCCCATTTTGAACCTTTTATAATAGAAGCAAAACTACTACCCTTAATATTGTTTTTTAACAAAGTACTCCAAAATTATTCTTCAAGACCATGCATTTGAATCTTCCAAATTCATAACAGAAGCAAGCTACCCTTACTTCAACAAAATACCCCAAAATTCTTCTAGTTCCTCCAGCGAAACAAAGCATCTCATAATTCCATCAAAAATGTCCAGAAAGAAAAAGAACTTTTTACCCGAGCGAATAAAGAGTTGGAAATTTTTGAGAAATTCCGCAGCACGATTAGTTAGAAGTTTATCTTTTTTCGCAGCGGCGAAAAAGATAACGCGATATTGAAGCAAGCCGCAGAGTTTCCTGCGTAGAGGCTGGAAATTATATTTTATCGTCACCCCGGGGCCCGGAGTTAAACCACCTACATGACAGGAAGCCGGCGGAGCATGTGTTGCGGGTATTTCCGGTGCGACGTGTCTCCCCTGCGCTCGGTGCGCCACCCCTCGTGACTTTTCGCTCAGCTGCAGCTGCTCGCAAGAAAAATATTCTTTCTCGAACCCGTCGGTTTCTTTTTCTTTCTTTTTTTCTTTCTTTAGTGACGGCGCAATCGACCGCGCCAAAATTACATTTCGATTAATTAGACTTCGATTAGCGAAACCGCTTACAGAGTCAAACTTATTGCGTGTGATTAGTCAAATGACAAGTATGATTATTACTTTTATATGGTGCTTTGGTCGTTACTTTTATGGAGTGTTGGCAATTAGTCAGGCGACAAGTAGGATTATTACGTGTAGTATTTCATTCGTTACCTTTACGGATTTTTAACTGGTACTTAGTTGTAAGAAGGGTTTTTGTTTAGTGCTTGAACTGAATTTTAGTAATTAGGCAAATAAGCAGGAGTAATATTTTTGTATGGTACTTTTAGAAAATTTTAGCAATTAGTCAAATAATAAGGGTTACTTTATGTAATACTTTTACATGACTTTTATATATTGCAATAAACATAGTTATAACAGATGAAAATTCTTAATATTTTAATTCGTCATAAGTTTCATATGTCATAACGCAACTTCTCTTAATTTTAATGTGTAGCATCACAACGCGTGATTCAAACACATTGAGTTACATTGCATTAGAAATCTATTATATCATACAACGCGTCGTAAATCCACTGCTCCATAATGCAACACAATTCTAATATATAGCAATACAACGTGACGGAAGTCTAATATATCACCGTGCAACATGTTACGATTCTAAAGCGTTGTGGTACAATGTGCTACAAGTCTAATATATCGCCACACAACGTGTCATGAATCGAATGCGTTGTAATACGTCGCAGTTCTAATGTACTGCAATACAACGCGTCGGAAATCTAATATATTGCCATTGAACGCGTTACGATACGTGTTGCGATATAATGCGCCATAAGCTTGATATATCACCATGTAAAATGTTGTGAATATACAATGTTGTAACGTGTGACAAATTTAATATAATGCGGTATAACATGTCATTAAGTCAACGTTGAAGGTTGTAATGCAATATATGACACATCTGATTTAATGCAATATAACATGTCATGAAGTCAACGTTGAAGGTTGTGATACAATGACACATCTGATTTAATGCAATATAACATGTCATTAAGTCAACGTTGAAGGTTGTAATGCAATATATGACACATCTGATTTAATGCAATATAACATGTCATGAAGTCAACATTGAAGGTTGTGATACAATATATGACACGTCTGATTTAATGCAATATAACATGTCATGAAGTCAACGTTGAAGGTTGTGATACAATATATGATACATCTGATTTAATGCAATATAACATGTCATGAAGTCAACGTTGAAGGTTGTAATACAACATATGACAAATCTACCCTAATGCAATATAACATGCCTAATAACATACCAATTTATCTCTAAGGGTTATAATGCATCACATTTCAAATCTAATATGTGGAAATACAACACGTATTCTAACCCGTGGCAATATAACGAAAGTTCAACCGCTCTACCGCATAGTAATACGAATCTTTGTTAAACATCGTGTGGCGATATAAAGCATTTAAAATATTAGAAAAATGTATTTAATATCCCCTTTTAATTTGATGATCGGAAAACTGAAATTTCCACGATTTCCCTTTTATTTTTTCATCGAACACGATTAAATCGTTGGTTTAATAAAGCCACTCGTTCGGGCGCACGACAATTTTTCAGTTTTTCAGCGAGTCAAATATACACAGATTGCGATGAAGGGAAAGGGTGATGGAGAGCCGGAAAGGGTAGGAGGCAGAGTTTGGGGAATTTGTCGAAATTGTATTTCCGTGTAAAACGTGGCAGTTTCGGTTCCACGATTCGCTCGGATGAAAAAAAAGCGTCAAAGGACAATATTTATCTTTTACATCGATAACCACGATACTGCCATATGTAATACCAACGAGTTTTCAAATATTTACCGGTTAAATTATTGCACCTCCTTTTTCCCCCATTGCGATACGCGTTTTTGTACTTTCGTATCATTCTGTTGCTTCGCTTTTAGGACCTGTGTTATTCTAATACGTTCAAGAAATGTATTGTACTTTCAATACTTGACTGGGCACTTTATAAAGTCATCCTTAAACGATAACTCAAAAGTTTCTAAAATCTTTGCATTTCAAAATCTGTTTTCAAATTCCTTAGTTTTGTAAGTTCACAAGTTTCTACATTTCCGAATTCGATAATTTTAAGCTTCTATGTTCATAAATTTCATCATTTCAAATTTCTATATTCACACATTTTATGATTTCAAATTTTCACTCATAAAGTTCTCAAGCTAAAACTTTCTGGGTCGACAACTCTAAAAAGTTTGAAAATTAGAAAATTTCCAAGTACTCAAATTTTCCCAGATCTACTCTTCTGCACCAGTAAAATGATTAGTCCTATCAGCAATTACCAATACCTACAACCGCTTACAAGACCCTAACTTACCCCTAGCACATATAAATAATTAAAATGAAAAATTCCCTCGAAATCGATAAGAGCAACGTTCCCCAAATTCGGGGGTCCTAACGTGGTAAGGGTTGAAGACGCAAGGTTAGGCAAGGGTTAAATTCGCGTAACTCGCGATTATCGAGAAAGGCTATGAAGCAAGGCAGGCAGCCGGTAACGGACGGAAATATAGCTAGTCGGGACAACAAAGAGGTTCGGGAGGGTCGGTTGAATTCGAAGGTTCAGCCTCGAGGAGGGCTGAAATCGGCTTTAGAACGGGCGTAGTGTTTGCACGGGTTACCAACTGCATCCCTCTGCACACAATTCCGCCCCCATCGGGCCAGCTCGCCGAAAGGTAAGGGTCGTGAGAGTGCTCCGACGTGTTTCTCGTTCGAATAAATTTCCACGGGGCCGCTCGATATTCCGTGGATTGGGGCAAGTCGAAGCCCTCGGGAATACTCCCTCGAAATATGTATGTTCTACGAAACATGCCCTCTTCTGTTTTTCCTTAAATATTCTTATGTAGGCGGGAGATCAGCGATAGGGCGCGAGAACAAGATGCATGCTGGACTTCATGCGGGTTCACCTGCAGGATGTTCACACCTGTTTCATGTTCTCGAATTATTTTAGGGTATTTCTGATACTTGGGAATTTTGGGAGTTTTGGAATTTGGATGATATTTAAAAATTTTGGGATTTGGAAGATTGGTAACTTGGGGGTTGCAAATTGGGAGGTTTGAGAATTTGGGAGTTTGTGGTTTGGAAGATAGGTAAATTAGGGGGTTGGGAATTAAGATATTTGGAGATTTGGGGATTTGGGAGATTGGTAACTTGGGGGTTGCAAATTGGGAGGTTTGAGAATTTGGGAGTTTGGGGTTTGGAAGATAGGTAAATTAGGGGGTTGGAAATTAAGATATTTGGAGATTTGGGGATTTGGGAATTTGGGGATTTGGAGATTTGGGAGATTGGTAACTTAGGGGTTGCAAATTAAGGTATTTGAGAATTTGGGAATTTTTGGATTTGGAAGATTGGTAACTTGGGGGTTGCAAATTAGGAGATTTGAGAATTTGGGAGTTTGGGATTTGGAAGATAGGTAAATTAGGAGGTTGGAAATTAAGGTATTTGAAAATTTGGGAATTTTTGGATTTGGAAGATTGGTAACTTGGGGGTTGCAAATTAGGAGATTTGAGAATTTGGGAGTTTGGGGCTTGGAAGATAGGTAAATTAGGAGGTTGGAAATTAAGATATTTGGAGATTTGGGGATTTGGGAGATTGGTAACTTAGGGATTGGAAATTAAGGTATTTGAGAATTTGGGAATTTCTGGATTTGAAAGATTGATAACTTAGTGGGTTGGGAATTAATATATTTGGGGATTTGGAAGATTGGTAACTTACGAGGTTGAAAATTGAGATAGTTGAGTATTGTGTCTATTTAGACACTCTTAGAGACTTAGGAATGTGGAAATTAGGGAGTTTGTCAGTTCCGAAATTTAAGTATTTATAAAAAGAATTTATAAATTTGATAACTTGAGTACATTGAAGTTCAAGAATTCAGAAACTCCAGAACAAAATACTTCGAGAATCCAAAAATCAAAAAGTTTATTACTGTAGAAACTTAAAAATTAAAACATTTGGAGACCAGAAAGTTCAGTGACGCGAAAACGTTGGAAATTCGACAATTAAAAAAATGTTAAAAGAATATAAAAATTAGAAAATATGATAGTCGAAAATTGTAGGAAGCAATTAATCCATTAGGGTGCATTACCGCTGTTTGCCTTCGCAAGCGCAGTTGCCTAGCACCGAAAATAGAAGAGGTACCTCGAGTCGAGAGGATTTCGTCGATGGGAGATCATCAGGGGTTTGTTCGTCGCTCGAAATAATCCTGGGATCACGTTTTGTGGCTGGATTAGGGGAATAGATCTGCTCGATGTATTGTACCGTTGTTCCTTTCGAATGCACGATTTATAGGGTTAGGCAGTAGTGGTTATAGATATGAATAGAAGAAACGACAAAGACTACGTGCCTGCAATTCTAAATTTACGAACATGCAGATTGTTAAATTCATAGAATTGAGTCTCCAAATTCTCAGCATGCATTGTTAAGAGGTCTGTATAATTACTTTATTGATTCGGATAAGCGAAAGAAACGTTAGCCAATCGCGACTTGTTCGGCACGGTTGTAAAGTAACCTTCTATAGACTCGTAGACCCACCGTAATTAGTGTGTCATAAAACCATGGTCGTTAACACCTGGACAGGCCCTAGTCACTGCCATAAAGGCAGCTTTAGACTCAGGTTACCCGCCAGCGTCGACAATGTGCGGTTTTCTAGCAACTTGCAAAATACAAATATGTCGTTGTGACCTGTATAACTGCAAGGCTCTCCGATTCCTTCGTCTTACATCTTACTTTTATGCACTTTATTACCACATCGCTCGCGTTTGGATTACGAATTTACATTTCAGTTACATACTCTACGTAACTCTTACTTGTTCAAAGACACCTAGATAATTTTAATAAATATTTGAAGACGTTCAAAGCATTCTGAATTTAATTATTTTAAAATTTGAATGTTTCAACATGATACTTTGTGAGCTACTTGTGGATACTTTGTCACAATATGAATTTTATGAATCAAGCGAAGTATATTTTTCATGTTTTCTGACCAACAACCGATGTAAGTTTTCGTTGAAAATATGTAGAAAGCTTGGAATATGCTTTTTGATGTAATCAATGCATTCCTTTCGTATTGCCAGCACTCGTGAACTTTGGAGACGAAATGTTCAGTAAATCTTTGGTCGCAACGAGCTTCCGTAATCGAAGCTCAACATCTTCCCGCGTAATTGGCCCATTATTTCCCAGGTCGGTTGGAATCCGCGATCACGATGCCCTTGACGCGATTTTTCGGGTCCGCTTTCTATTTTAAGCGAGGCGTCCGCGCCGAAATTTGCATCTTTTTCCGTGGTTTCTTCTTAAATCACCTGTTATCCGTCGGATCTACCTGCGTCGGAGCCTTGACCGGTTCCATTTCCAAGAAAATCCAGCCGAGTGAAAATGTGCGGGCCAATTCGCTTTTACCTTTTGCCGCCGTCGTTCCATTATCATTCTTTCCTGAACGCGATCAACCTGTCTCCTTCCGAGGGAATGAAAATCGCGTTCGCTCACGGAAAGTGAAAGAACTCGATGACCTGCCTCTGCTAATTCGTGGAAACGAGACTGTGAGAAAACGCTGACTGCGGACCACTTCAATGACATCCACTCTCGACAAATTGTTACAATTTCCACGCGTTAGTTTTAAGGAAATTTCGGGAATTCGAGGTTTAGGGATTTGAGGACTTAGGGATTTGAGGATTTGAACATTTAGGGATGTGGAAGTTTGAGGATTTTTTGGGAAAGTTCCAGGGTAAACATGAGATGTGGAAGTTGGAGGATTTGAAAATTTGAGGACATGATTGTTTCAGGATTGGGAAATGAAGGGTATGGAATTTTGGGTGATGGATATTTTAAGGATTTCCAGGTAAAGAAATCCGGTGTTCCTAAAATTAGGGACTTGGTGACTTTGGAAGTTGTGGATAAGAACAGTTAGGAATTTGTAGAGTTGAGGATGTGGATAGAGGATTTAGGGAACAGACATTTTAGCATAGTAAGCATATGGTAATTTAGTAATAATGTAATAATATAATTTGATAATTCAGGGATTTAACCCTTTATCCTACAATATCACCCTCGTGGCATACGACAATTCGAATGTGATAAACCAGACTCACAGTTCCACTGCAATTGAATATAGGGTTTGATTCTAATCATAATCTACATAATCAAGAACTGGTGAATCTTGTGTCTGACATTTGAGCTTCCTTCAGTTGTAACATTGTAGCAGTTTAGCTGTGACGCAACCTCATAGAAAATTGTAGATTAATAATGTGATATGATGACAGTACAACAATATAATTAATTTGAAAGTTCAGAAATACTCGAGAAAAAAAAAAATGTACAGTTAAATATGAAAATCGACATGGAAAGAAGTGGAAGGCTCGGTTCTGGCACAGGCTATCGCCTAGTTTCGCGTTCGACGTTCAATTGACTGTTAGTTGGCGACCTACCTGTCGGGGGACAGCCTTGACGCGTTTCAATGGGCAAGCCGCGGCAACCAGTTTCTGCGATAATGCTCGACGGACTCCATAATCTCGGCCGTAAAAGGAACAAAGCAATGGTGTCAAGTCTGTCGGCGACACATCGTGCGTCTGGCAGGTGCACATCGGGATAGACAGGAGGCCAGCTTGTACCAGAAGATGCCAGTTGCTCGCTAGAGAACCACCTTCTTCTGCTCTCTTCTTTTCTCTCTCTTTTCGTGGGCTCACCCGCATTGCGTGCGATCGCAGGTGCAACTGCAACGAACCGCGAGCAGATGCACCTCAGTTCGAAGTGGACGTCGATGCAATTTTCTTTCTCCCTCGAAATCGCTTTCTTGCCGAAGTGGGGAGTCCCTGTGGTTCGTTGCTCGATCCCTGTTTCTAAGGAACCAGTCGTTGCTTTCTTTATTTTCTTTCGCCGGCGAATTACTGCTTGAATAAATCTAGAGTCAAGGCATCGCATATGGTGCCAGACTCTTGGCACTTTTTTCGACTGCAGTGGCGTAACCATCTACGCAGTTGGCCCTCTGTTCCCAAATATAGAGATACACTTATGGCTACTACTCTTAGTATTTTTACATTCGTCAGTTTCACATAATTTTCAAATTTAGGTCTTTTGTTTTTTCCGGAAATTTCTAATATGCTTTTCCTAACATTACGGAAAATGTCGAGGTAAGAAGGGTGGGAATCGAAGGATTTCTCTCGAGAGCTAAGAGTTACCGGGCTGAACTCTCTCTCCATTCGCTTAGTTTGCCGCGAGAAGTAAACCCCAGTGTCCTATGCGATTTTAATTACTTTCGCGAACTGACTGCGTCCCCGGGGATTGCCGAGCACTCGTGTGCACCCCACACCATAACTACCACCGGCTGTCCGAAAGTTACCTCTGAATTCTGCCAAATAAATATTCAACCCGTGCTGAATTTCCTTGCTTTCCAGCTTCCGCCAAGATTAAACCTATGGGGTAGTTCGCTCGATATAATCCTCTACTTACGATGATAACGGCTCATGTGTCCACCAAAATTAACCCCGTTATTTTTTACGTTCCCACACCTGCATATAACACAATTAAGGCATTGCGTTATAACTAATCTTTCAAATCCTTAATGGAATTTCTGAGAGTGATGAATAATTTCATCGCTTCATGACATTCCAGACGAAGTTTAATTTCATATATTATTCTTGAATAATTACTGTAATTTCGAGTCGGTCATTATTTCAATCCAGAGATTGATCCACACATAATTTAACTGATGAATAATCCAACTCGACTCGTCTACTCGCCTTCGAGTTTACGAGGTCGAAGTTTGATGAAGAACCACCCTTAATTTGTAAAGGATTTTTCTCGCACCCTGTGCCCTGTACACACGTACTTGAACTCGTTGAAAAGAAGAAAAGCGACCTGCGTCGAGAGCAATACCGTGACGGCCACTGGCCTTTCTTCGTTGTTCTTTATTCTTCTTCAAGTTCCCCGCGTCTTCTCGGTCTCTTTCATCCCCACCTCGTCTCTTCTATGTTTCTTGTTCCTCTCGTTCAACCGCGTCTTTTTTTATCGTGCCTTCGCTCCCTCCCTACCTTCTGTTATAAACATCCGAGGGTTCTATGGGTCAGTTAACTCCTCCTCGTGGCTGTTTATCGCCAACTATCGCCGGGATCTCACGTCCGCGGACTTGTATTTTATTTCCCCGGGGATCATAATGCTTCTGTCCTTATGGGGCTGCTTTATTAACCCTCTATGCATTCGCGAAACTTCGACGTTACGTTGCAAATTTTTCATACTCTTTTTCGCCAATATTTACGGTTACTTAAAATTAATGTTTTTACTACTTTACAGAATTTTTTATAAACCGTATCATATTGATCGTCACGTGAATTTTATGTGTAACAATTAATTCCTCGTTGTAGACTTATTTTTAAAGTTAGAACCGACTATTACATTGATTTTTTATTGTAAGTTGAAAATGGAAAAATTAACGAACTTAAAAAAATTCTGTAATTTAAAATGTAAATCCTGAAATAAATTAGTTTGATCCCCGTTAAAGTTGAGTAAAAGTACCTCAATTTCCCCACAGAAAATTTGCCACTAGAATTTGCGTTTGAACAAATTCATTGTCCTTTGTAATCGAACTCCGTGGAGCGACGAATTCTCGACCGCTATTCGATGATGACTACAAGAGAGAAAGAGATATAACAGATAGAACTGTGGAGAGGAGGAGAAAGAGATGCGAAAGCGCACGAGTAGCTATCGTGGGACTCGTGACGAGAGAAGCGTGCACCAGGTACTTTTGAGAAGTCAATGGCCCTGATTACCAAGTACCTGTACAGGTACTTAGGCCGGTTACAGTCGTTGTTACCTGCAACGACGACGAGTCGTTGGTCGAGTTTGGTTACCAGGATATTCCTCGACTTTCGACTTTTCGTACGGAAGTACTTATCATTCGCTATATATTTTACATTTCGCAATACTGTTATTTTTTATGCGCCCAATACGAGCTCGTTACGTATTGCTGGTCATATTTGCAAGCGAGTTTGTTGTAATTAACGTATTACACTGAAACAGTTGAAAACTGCGTTAGGTAATATTTTCATTCTCTTATAGTCATAAGAGATAATATAATCATATATTTTTTATAGTCACAAGTAGTTAAGACGAGTGTTTGAATTAGGTAAGAAAAATTCTTAATATAGGTGGTAGATCTGTATGGTAATTTAAGTGTCATCATATGTAGTTCTTAAAATGTCCATATTAAATATTTTTGTAAATTTAATTTTGAAATTATAAGCTTGTATTTTGTTGCATTTCTGCCACTTCTTTGTTAAACACACTGATGATTACAGAATAAAAAAATGATACGATTAATCGATTAATGAAGTTTGTCCTATGGAATTATCCTAATCCGCAAATTCAGTTGGAATTGAAAGGAAAGCGACTAACGAAGTCAAATGGAGCATAACTCAAATTTGAGTTATGCAGAGACCCTCGCAAACGTTCCGAATATAATTACTTCCGCTTAATTACTTTTGATCTTGCTCGCGCGTGAACTCCAATCAGTAACGCGGAACAAGAAAGGCTCGAAATGAATTCGTGAGCGAGAATTGATCGGCTGGCGTGAAAGGTATCCGTGACTGGTTATCGACCGCTATAACTCAATTTATGTTAATGCATAGTTAATTGCACGTTGTTCGCTGCGAAGCGTGCGCTAGTCCGTTTTCAATATCCACTATCGAAGATGATACCATGAAATTACCGATTCCTAGATACCTCGCTAATTTACGTTAAAACTTGCCCGTCATTGTTTAAGCTTGTCGCGCGAATTAATTAATCAGGCTGCTCGGGAATCGACAGATATATCTATCTGTTAAACTCGATGTAATTTCTACGCTACGTTTCGGATTCAGTTTTACCGGCTTCTCAAAGTGACGCAACGTTTCTGTTAATTAATTTGGGTTTTAATTAAGCGGAAATATAATATGACTCTTTGTCGCAAGAATTTCGCTTTGGTGGGAATTATCACATTTACGAAATTACCTCTTATTATTTTGACAGTGTAGTTCCTAAATTTCTGGACATTTAATTACACGAACTTTTAACCTCCCGAGTTTCTAAACTATTAATTTTCAAAATGACAAATTTGCAGACTAAATTCGATAATACGTGAATTGATAATGGAAGTCGGTTATGCATAATACGTTCAATTATGATCCCAATTAATGTTAGTGTTTGCAAGGTAGCATATTCAGGACCCAATCAGATAGGCGTCTAATTAGTAGAATCCCGTCAGTCATCTGTACGTATTTAGACGAACAAGCTTTTATATCGTGCTATATCGCAACGTGTTCTGGCGTAACGCGAAGAGGAGTAGAAACAGCGTGGTCGATAGAACAGAAAAGAGAACAGAAGGATCGGTTGGAAAGGCGTCGGCCGATGCTTACACGCTCGCGTTCTGCATTGTTATATGCAGAATGGACGACGATGAATTGCAAATTGGATCAGAGTTGTAACAGTATTGCGTTACACTGTTACCGGTATAATGCGTATTCCAGAAGCTGGATTACCGTAACAATCGGTGCATCCTCTACCAGTTCGAGCACCGATTGATTTAACTCGTTTCCTACCCCCTCTTTCAGTTTGCTATTACCCTTCGTTGTGATTCGGAGCAAAAACCTCTTTCGCGCGTCCCTCTTTTTCCGCTCTTCTCTTTTTTCGCCTCCTTTGCATACGTCGATTTTTTCGGGACTTTCAGAATAGATACATTCTACGTGTTTAGAATCATTTAAGGATTTTGGGGTTGTATGAGTGTTACTGACAATATTACGCGTGGTGATATAGCACGTAGTGATTCCATGTATGGCGATATAATGCGAGGTTCTTCTGTTCGTTGCAATTTTACTCGTGGCGATGTAGCGTGAAGTAATTCTACGCGTGGCGATATAGCACGTAGTAATTCCATTCCCGGCGATATAGCACGTAGTAATTCCATTCCCGGCGATATAATGCGAGGTTCTTCTATTTGTAGTAATTCTGCTCGTGGCGATATAGCGCGGAGTAATTCTACGCGTGGCGATATAGCGCGTAGTAATTCTACGCGTGGCGATATAGCACATAGTAATTCCATTCGCGGCGATATAACGCGAGGTTCTTCTACTTGTAGTAATTCTGCTCGTGGCGATATAGCGCGTAGTAATTCTACGCGTGGCGATATAGCACGTAGTAATTCCATTCACGGCGATATAGCGCAAGGTTCTTCTATTCGTAGTAATTCTGTTCGTGGCGATGTAGCGCGTGGTAATTCTACGCGTGGCGATATAGCACGTAAGAATTCCATGCGCGGCGATATAGCGCAAGGATCTTAAATTTGTAGCAATTCTACTTGTGGTGATATAAGGCGTACTAATTCAACGCGTGGTAATACAGCATTCAATAATTTCATTCGCGGCGATATAACGCGAGGATCTTATATTTGTAGTAATTCTACTCGTGGTGATATAACGCGTAGTAATGTAACGTGTAGCAATGCGGCGCTTAGTAATTTCACTTGCGGCAGTATAACACGAGGCTATTCGTAGTAATTTCACTTGTGGCGATATAGTGCGTGATTCTGTGCTCAGTGATTTTACGCGCAATGATTTCACGTTTCGATGTTTTATACGTGGCAATATAACAAAGTGCATAAGCACTTAGTGATTGAATAAATAATGCGTGAATATCCGAATAATATCTGCATCGTAAATGTAACGCACTCGGTAATAGCGTTAAATAAGTAATTAAATAAACAGCGATACCGAGCAATCCCGTTAAATTGCATTTGTACGTCGTCTTAGGATGAAATGCACCGTGGTCTGTTATAATCAGATTGCGTCGATGCTGTCAGCCGTTGGATGACACTATCGCGCCATAACTGTACTTGTATGGGGGAGTACGAGAACGTGTGGTATTCGATTCTGTCGCGACAAACGCACACACGGTGTTCGGGCCGGTGCTGCTTTACCGACGGATAGATTATTAAGCATAAGCATTGTCCATTAGTCGGCCCCGTGCTAGCCCATCAACCATGCATCACGGCTCGCATTATGGGCATACGTGGTGCATTGTCAGGATTGCACCGGTCTGCACGAAAAAGGATGGGATTACGCGTCGCATGGTCGAACTCGAGATACCTGCGTCGGCCGGATGCCCGCTGGGCAGAATTTATGGCGTTTCATAGTGGCGGGACACGAGGATTGCTTTGAACGGTACTTCAGTTTTAGCCTCGCAGCCACTATCTTCTTAGTCGTGTGGATTTTATCGATAATAATGAAAACGAAGCAGGTGGACGCCTCGTGTGTCTCGGAGAATTATTTCTGTAATACAGGTTCCGTAATGAACGTAATAAACTGAAAATTTTTGCTAACACAAGACTTGTTCCGTGTAATTGCTCGATTTCTTTCGTAGCAAAAAGAAATATCACATTTTTGCCAGCTGTTCAAAACGCTAAAGCGTTCAATTATGCTTAATGCTGTTTGTGTTAATAACTCGTTACTTCTGATTAACTAGACAAGCATCTGAAACTGAAGTTAGATCGCGTTGCTTACAGCAGCTGTAACGTACAAAACCCGTGCAATGCTGTCTAACGACTACCGGAACCAGCGCGAGATAAGATATGTTAAGACTGGGATACATTAGGATTTAGGAATTTCAGAGGCAGACTACGTTAAGTCCAGAGTTCTGTCGTATACAAAATACATTAGAGGAACTCGGGTATATTAAACCTGGGTTATGCTGCATCTAAATTATGGTCGGAGCATACCGCGCTGAAACTGGATAGAAACTTGTACTGCACAACAATAGGACAGAACTTAGGAAATCTGCGATACCGAAGTGACTCTGCAATCGATGACTATACTGTAATCGTTACATTATAAAGTTACAGCTATATAAAGTTATGTCTATTCACCTATACACGAAATCGAAGAATCTGGATATCTAGTAACTTACATATCCGAATGTTTCTCTGCAGTTACTGATTGAACGATTGTAACCTATAGACGAACGACAGTACAATAACCTGTACTTTAGAGGATGGTTACTATACACACCTACAGGATCAGAATTCCCCGAAGCATATGGCAACAGTATCTGTTTTGTAAGAAATAAACGTGCGGCTACTTTACGGATTTCCATTCAAAGTCACGTACACGCCTCCCACGCACTCCACCGATGCAACGTTTATGCATTTCCAGATCCCACGAATACCGGGTTACTTTTAATTAACGAAGTTGTTCGCGCCTACGTGTTACCCAAGGTCCCCGTTGATAGCGCGATAGATAAGGGAATAGGTCAACCGAAAGCAACCATGCAATAAACCGCACGATGTTTAAGCGTGTTGATTCATCGGATGTTCGGCTCGTTTGAAGCGAGCCGAAAGTATCTTAAACAGTCGATATCAAGGCTGGAGATACGAATAACCGACGATCGTGTGACGACAGAGACGAGCATAAACGACGTCTACGAACGTCATCATTTTTCATGGAACGACCTTCGAAACGACTTGATCGTGTTGCCGTGATTTTACGATGTAGTAGACTCCCGTTATATTGCCATTATCGACGGCGAAGGACTCATAATTTTCGCGTTTTGAAATATTTACTGTTTACGGCTTTCAGAAAAATTGAAAGTTGAATGTTAAGTGATGGATATTGGGGTTTGGAAAGTTGTGTGATGAAGTCAGTTATGATGTATTTTAAGAATTTAGAAATTTGAAAAATTGATGAGGAAGTAATTTAGGAATTTAGGGATTCATTGAAATATTTAGTAGTGAAGGGGTTTAGGAATTGGGAATTTAGGAATTGGAAATTTAGGAGTCCGGAATTAGGAATTGGGAAATTTAGGAATTGGGAACTTAAATATCGGGAAATTAGGAATTGGGAAATTTAGGAGTCGGGAATTTAGGTATCGGAAATTTAGGAGTCGGCAAATTAGGAATTTGGGAAATTTAGCAGTCGGGAATTTAAGTATCGGGAATTCAGGAGTCGGGAATTTAGGTATCGGGAATTTAGGAATCGGAAAATTAGGAATTTGGCAAATTTAGGAGTCGGGAATTAGGAATTAGGAAATTTAGGAATTGGGAATTTAGGTATTGGGAACTTAAGTATCAGGAAATTAGGAATTGAGAAATTTAGGAGTCGGGAATTTAGGTATCGGAAATTTAGGAGTCGGAAAATTAGGAATTTGGGAAGTTTAGCAGTCGGGAATTTAAGTATCGGAAATTCAGGAGTCGGGAATTTAGGTATCGGGAATTTAGGAATCGGAAAATTAGGAATTTGGCAAATTTAGGAGTCGGGAATTAGTAATTGGGAAATTTAGGAATTAGGAATTTAGGTATTGGGAACTTGAGTATCGGGAAATTAGGAATTGGGAAATTTAGGAGTCGGGAATTTAGGTATCGGTGATTTAGGAGTCGGCAAATTAGGAATTTAGGAAATTTATGAGTCGGGAATTTAAGTATCGGGAATTCAGGAGTCGGGAATTTAGGTATCGGGAATTTAGGAATCGAAAAATTAGGAATTTGGCAAATTTAGGAATCGGGAATTAGTAATTTGGGAAATTAAGGAGTCGGGAGTTTAGGTATCGAGAATTTAGGAATCGTGAAATTAGGAATTTGGGAAATTAGAAGTTTGGTAATTTAGGAATCGGGAACTTAGGTATCGGGAATTTAGGAATCGGGAACTTAGGTATCGGGAATTTAGGAATTGGGAATTTAGCCGTTTGAAAAAATAGAAATCCGAAATTTAGGTTTTGGGAATTTAGGAACCGCGAATGTAGTTTGAAAAATTTAGTAATTCATAATTCCAAAATTCCCTAATTTGCAAACTAATACTATCAAAATTCGGGATACCTTGATAATTGAATAATTTGAGAAATAAAAGTTTCCATCCCTAAATATATAAAGTAGATATAAAATGTGTTACGGAAGTGATATTTTTGAAGTATTAGGTGGTGCGTTAGTCGAACAGGTAGACGGGCGTTGGAGAGGACACGTCAGGGTGCCGTGGCTCCAGTGACGTCAGTGGAACGTCCGCTGAAGGGGCGGGGCCCCTCGAATCGATGAGCGTCGCGACGCCGGGGGCGGCGACGTCGACGACGAGTGTAACGAGCCGCCGCTCCCGACGCCGTCGTCGACGCCGAGGGACGGGTATTTCAGGTCCGGATCCACGTCGTCGCGAACGGAAGCGGTGCTCCACAAGCCCGAGGCTCTCTAAAACGCGAAATTCGATTTGCGCTTCGCCGATGAGCGCATTCAACGACGCTCGTTCGCTTCCCCGTATCGTTTTCATTCCTACTCGCTTTTTAGTCTTTCTAGATTTTTTTTTATTTATTATTAGCTGTTGCTAATATAGCCACAGATGCTTCGGCTCGAAATAGGGGGAGCTTTTCGAATTATTAACAACGTCGATCATTAGGGACCATTCGCGTTTTTAACGGGAAATTACGTTACAGCTCGATAAAGCGAAATTTAAGCTTTCCGGAGAGAGTGCTGTTAATTGAACAACGGATATAATTGATCGTAATTACTCGCCGTTCGATAATTATAATCAACCGTCAGTCTTTTAGAGACACGTGATTATCAAGTGTTCGATGGAAAATTGTATTTTTGTTTGTCGCAAAAAACTATTCTGCAGTTATGTGTTGATTTCTATATTTTCTAATATGGTTAATAAATATATTTTACTATGATATGTTTTAATAACAGTGTACTTTACTGAAGTAAATTCAGTAATTGGGTCTGCAACATTTATCTGAGTACTTATTTAATAAACGACACAGTTATCGAACTCAAACTAGAAGTCAAACCAAAATCTAATCAAATTACTATTATTTAAATTTCAATAACATAGTATCCATCTTCTTGAACGATACAGATCATTTCCGAATCGAAACGTTCGATTTATACCAAAGGTATCGAAACATATTCAGAGACTAATTACCGATTTTCACCGAGCGAACTCATAATCGCTCGTCCGATCCGACAAACGACTTAATTGCCGTTCATCGGCTCTCGCAGTCCCCAAACAGTCGATTTACCGGATCTGAAGCAGGCCCCTGACACGGTATATGCATCACCTACGTAATACCACCGACATTAGGTTTGCGTGAAGCTTCATGATTTTCTCAGAGAGAGAGTGGGCTGTGCCCTAGCGACACACGGTATATACGCTACTGGCGAGACCTTTAATCACCAATTAGGCGCATTATGCACCTGCAATTATCGGGCTACCGTATCTGAACCCCTGTGTACGGTCATAGGAAGGGAATTGTCTTGTAATACGGTAACAAACACTCAATAGAGCCTGTTCTCCGTCGACATCGATCCCCTAATTCGTCTGATCATTTTGATTCTCTGTACTCTTCTTCGCAATTGTACTCTGTAATTTCTTCAGAAGGGTTATTTGATAACTTTATTTTTTACGTTCTTTGTTCATTATGCAGGGCTTTTAACACCTTCGCCGGAATAAATATTTTAGCAATGACTTCGTGTTCAAACATACCACATGATTTACCTTTACATTTACATAATAAACCCTAAAGAGGACATCAAGAATTTTTAGCTTTGACATTCTGAATAGATTTTCTTTCTAATAGTTAAAATTCATTTTTCACTCCATAAAATTTGATGCTAAAATTTGTATTTGTTCAAATTGGTTTATGAAAGAAGTGTCGTTCAGTTTACCTAAAATGAACCATTTCGACACTTGCAATTTCTATATTATTCAGATAAAATCGTCGGGTATCGATAGTGTTCGGTATCGCAAAACAACGTAACTGCAAAAGAGGACCGATGTGATTGGCACGGTTCCAAAAATCCTCGATACAAGCGTGCTAAGCAACTCGAGGTCGAGGTACAGGGGTGTCGTTGGCTCGTTCGGACAAGCATAAATTTCCAACCGCGTTTGCTAGTCGTGTTTGCATGGCCTCCGGTTAATTCCCTCGTTCGAAAGCATCGACTGTATCGAATATTGTTTGAGCTATTATCGCAATGAGCGCCGTGAACCGGAAGCGTAAGCGATTCGACTGTGATCATCATCCCGGTTTGATTTTCCGTTTTCGATACTCCATGCTCACCCGGTTCATACACCTCCAAAAACCACTGTTCGATCAGCTATCGGTCTTTTTCCATTCTAATTCACTGTTCTTTCACTATGTTTTATAAATACAATTTCTTATTATATTTATTTGTTTATACTATTTTTTATTATGTTAACTTCATATAGGTTTTTATTGTTGTAACTTACTGCTTTTTTTACCAAGGTTTTAAGATTTCTAAAATTCCCAAGTTCCAAAATCTCAAATAGCCTCTCTAAGTTCCCAATTTCCAAACTTTCCGAAATCTCAAATATTCAAAGTCTCAGCGCCCAAATTTCCAAAACTTTAACATTTCAAATAACCAAAGTCTCAGCATTCAAAATTCCCAAGTTCCAAAATTTCAAATAGATAAATTTTTAGAGTCCTAAAATTCTAACTGTCTCCATCGATCAAAGTCCTAAATCCTCCAAGTTCCAAAACCCCAACATCCCATCACTTGAAATCATCCCAAACCTTCAAAATGCCTAAAACAGAAATCCCAATTTCAACGATTGGGTCGATGGTTTTTCGGGCAGAGCTGTCGTAATCACGAGATGGGTCACGATGCTAGTCCAGTCTAGATGGTAATGCGTGTATAAATCAGAGCGATATCAGAGCGGCGGGTTGTTTCGCGTGCAACAACCGAGATGCATTGCAGCCGGGTTGTTGCAGAGGGTGACGCGGGGGGCTGTTTATGGTCGGCGAAGTGAGGAAACGGTGGCCTGGTCAAACCTCTGTTCCGAGACTTAGACCACCTAACAACGTTGAAGCCTAATTGAAAGCTACGATCAATTAGAGCTGTCTTGGCGACAGTCAACATCGGGTAAATGGATGAATTTTGATCCCTTTCTGCGTGATTTCGACCGTCTTGCGAAACCTGGATGCTTCTTATCTGATTTATGATTAATGAGCAAGTTTTTTGAACAACCTTGATGCATGATTATTGAACAAGTTTCGAAGTGAATTCAACGAGGTTCATGATCAATGTGCAAGTTTAAAACGACTTTGATCAAATGTAGAATGAGTGATCACGTTTTGAAATGATTTTGATAAGGTTCATGTTCATTGAACAAGTTTTGAAGTAACTTTAACAAGGTTCATGATCAATGAGCAAGTTTAAATCGACTTTGATCAAATGTAGGATGTGTGATCATGTTTTGAAATGATTTTAATAAGGTACATGATCATTGAGCAAGTTTTGAAGTAATTCTAACAAGATTCATGATCAATGAGCAAGTTTAAAATGACTTTGATCAAATGTAGGATGGGTGACCAAGTTTTGAAATGATTTTAAAAAGGTTCATGATCGTTGAGCAAGTTTTGAAGTAACTCTAACAAGATTCATGATCAATGTGCAAGTTTGAAATGACTGATCAAATGTAGGATGAGTGATCATGTTTTGAAATGATTTTAATAAGGTTCATGATCATTGAGCAAGTTTTGAAGTAACTCCAACAAGGTTCATGATCAATGTGCAAGTTTAAAACGACTTTGATCAAATGTAGGATGAGTGATCATGTTTTGAAATGATTTTAATAAGGTTCATGATCATCGAGCTAGTTTTGAAGTAACTCTAACAAGGTTCATGATCAATGAGCAAGTTTAAAATACTTTTGATCAAATGTAAGTTTTGAAACCTCTTTGATAAAATGTATGATCATTGAGCAAGTTTGGAAGTAACTTTAACAAGGTTTAAGATCAGTGAGCAAGTTTAAAACACCTTTGATCAAATGTATGTTCAATGATCAAGTTTTGAAACCACTTTGATCAAATCTATGAGTATTAAGCAAGTTTTGAAGTGACTTTGATGAGCTGCATGATCAATGATCAAGTCTTGAAACAATTTTGATGGTGCTTGTGATCAATGATCAATTTCTGAAGTAACTTTCATCACGTTTGTTATGAATGTTCAGGTTTTGAAGTAACTCTGATCAAGTTTATGATCAATATTCAAGTCTTAAAGTGACTTGGATCAGGTATATGATGAATCATTAAGTTCAAAATAACTTTGATCATTTTTGCCAACAATGTTCAAGTTTTGAAGTAACTTTAACTAGGTTTATTATCAATTTTCAAGTGTTGAAGTAACTTTAACTAGGTATATGGTCAATGTTCAAGTTTCGAAGTAACTCCGACCAAGTGTATGATTAATGTTCAACTTTTGAAGTAACGTTGACAAAGTGTATTATCAACGATCTAGTTTCGTAGTAACTTCTCTAAAATATATAACCACCATTCAAAATTATAGATCATCTCCAATAAAGCATTAGAATAATCATCTAAATTTTAAGAGACATCCAAAAGCATTTCTTACAACCACACTACTAATTACCCCATTTCCTAATTCTCAAACTTTTTCCTCATTTGATATCGCATGTTTTATTACACGTTGTTTTTAGCGTCGATTCAGCATCTCTTTTTCCCGTTTGTTGAATTTTTTCTCTGTTAATCTATTACTCATGCCGCTCGCTCACTTATTTACGTCCGAGTAGCAGCGATAGCGGTTTAAATACAGCGGAGCACGGCAGAGGCGCAGTCGAGAAATATTGCTTTTCCCTTGTCGAGCATCTCGCTGGCCAATCTTTTTAAATGCGAATTACGCTTCGTTGCTTTCTTTTCGATGATTCGCTGTTATCACTGTTTTGGAAAGGGTTATGACGTAGGTTCCCCCTGCGCCGGAGCTATTGGCCCGTCGAAAGCAGGGATTGATCTTTAAGCCCCTATTCATAAGGACCTTCTCTGTTTCTTTTGTCCAACGATTATCGTGTTGGACGCTTTAGAAAAGCGAATTGAATTCACCAGTGATATCTATTCAATGTATAATTCGCGCGCTGGATTCGAGTCTTCCGATTATATTCTATATTCTATTATTTTAATTCCGTTTCTCTATTTGAGCTTCTGTGCTTTGTGTCTTTTATCGTTCGGCACTTTTTTTTGGGTCATTTTTGGGATTTGGATGTGGGCGTTTTGAATTGTGGAATTGGGGGGTTTGGAAAGTTGGGAGTTTGGGAATTTGGAAAGCTGGAGAGTTTGAGATCTTGAAGGTTTGAAACTTCGGAGAGTTTAAGACTTTGGAGATTTGGGACTCTAAAGAGTTTAAGATCTTGGAGATTTCGGACTCTGGAGAGTTTGGGACTTTGGAGATTTCGGACTCTGGAGAGTTTGGGTCCTTGGAGATTTGGGACTCTGGAGAGTTTGGAACCTTCGAGATTTCGGGCTCTGGAGAGTTTGGGACCTTCGAGATTTGGGATTTTGGAGAGTTTGGGACCTTGGAGATTTCGGACTCTGGAGAATTTGGGATTCTGGAGAACTTGGGACCTTGGAGATTTAGGACTCTGGAGAGTTTGAAACCTTGGAGAGTTTGGGACCTTGAAGAGTTTGGGGCCTTGGAAATTTGGAACTCTGGAGAGTTTAGGACCGTGAAGGTTTGGGATTCTGGAGAGTTTGGGACCGTGGAGATTTGGGATTCTGGAGAGTTTGGGACCTTGGAGATTTTGAACTCTGAAGAGTTTGGGACCTTGGAGATTTGGGATTCTGGACAGTTTCAGATCTTGGAGATTTGGGACTCTGGAGAGTTTAGGACTTTGGAAATGTAGGAATTTGAGAATTTAGGTATTTGGAAATTTCCGACTTTGAGAATTTAGATTTCCGGAACTTTGGGACTTTGGTAACATAGAACCTTGAAAATTTTGGTTTTTGAAATGGTTTTTTAGTGCTTAAGACTTCGTAAGTTTGGTCTCCGAATTTCAGTACCTTGAAACAATAAAATTTAATACCATATCCCCACCCTTTCGTATTTTGCAATCTCAGAACTTTGCAACCGTGGGACTGTAGATTTTACAGACTGTAGAAGTTGCGAATTTTCAAACTTCAGAAGCTTCTACAACTTCCAGAATGCTTTTCTAAACTTCTGTACCAGAAAATATTCAAACTTCATTGCCCAAAGTTTGCTTACTTTCCCAAATCTACAAAAAGGGTACCAAACGTTCAAAAGACCTTAATTCGATTATTTTCGCACGATGAGAGTATAAATATTCGCTATCGGGTTAATGCATATTCGTCGACCGACCCTTAGGAATCGTAATTTCCATTAAGTATCGAAACAACCGAGGAAAAATTGAGAGGAGTATGATTTACGATAATCGCGTCCATCCTGTTCGCGTGTATTTCAGAGGGAGCAAAAACGATCCCCGATTGCGATCGTGATTGATAGCGACTGAACGACGAGGGAATACATGATCCACAGGTGTGTCGGTGATCGTTAAGGCGCATCTAATTGAATGTACGCTTCAATTAGGGCTTGACAATGCTTGCTGGTCAGGAACACTCTAAACTTTGCTTAACGCCTCCGACACGCAGCAACCGGTGTTGTCTCGATCAAAATTTCAACTGGATTTGCATCACTGGAAACAGTCGATTTATTTAAAATTTCATTCGGAAATTTTAAAGGATCAACATTTGCGATCTTCGTGTAGTTCTCTTAACTGTTATAATATTTGTTAAAATTCGATGACTAGAAATTTTTAAATAAAGGGGTTCAGGTAGATGATCTTTCAGGTAGGTAGGTTGGGGTCAACCGAGACAGTTTATTTGAAATTTGCAACATGTGCGATTTTCACGAATTTATTCCTGGCGTTCATTATTATTTATTAAAATTCGATGAGGAGGAATTTTTAAACGAAAGGGTAGTCACTGTAGAGCAACCCTTATGTTCATTTCATGTTATGTATGTAATGTTTTATTAATGTCCAGCATTATACGAAACAATAAATTGTGACAGTTAAATAAAACGATGAATGTGTTACACTAAGAACAATTTATAGTCGCCTTTCGTACATACTTGAGGGTGTATATGCCTTTCGCGGTCAAAAGGTTAATACCCAGTGAAATTATCTATAGTTGGATATGAGA
The DNA here is from genome assembly GCF_050947335.1 of Megachile rotundata. Lineage (NCBI taxonomy): Eukaryota > Metazoa > Arthropoda > Insecta > Hymenoptera > Megachilidae > Megachile > Megachile rotundata. Next base: position 9,192,197 of record NC_134986.1, read on the forward strand.
GTTCGTAAAACGTATGACGAACTCCTGTAGATATCTATGCGTCACCAACATGGGTGACGTGGCAGCACGTGTGATAGAATCATTATCAAAGCATTTGAACAATTTTTAATCACATTGGTATAATGAACAATTTCGAAACTTTAAGCTTCCTTACTTCTTCACTTCTTTATTTAAAGTCAAATTTTAAATTAGAAAGTTATACGCATGGAATCCTCAAAAGAGAAAATTATTTCAAATTAAAAAATTTAGTTATAATTATCAGTACATGTTAAACATCAAATTATGTCAAATGAAACCAGTACTTGTCGATAAATTTAGACAGTAAAAGTTCGATTCAAGCAATCAAGTACAGTTTGATTTAAGAAAAAAAAAACAAGCTATGAATCACTTCAGCACTTAAATATGTGGATTCATTCTTAAAAATTTCTCAAAAAAAAATAAACACGAGTTCAACTATTTCAGAATGTTACTCTACATACTTTAAGAATGCAATCTTAAAATACAGATTGCAAAAATAAACGGAAAGTCTATCAGAAGATGAATTGACCGCTTTCATAGTCACCGTTACAATTATAGAACTCTTCCAAGCTACTTCACCCAATCATTTATTCGATGGATACATTCGTATAATACCCGAGATGCTATTTCGCAAGAATGCTAAGAAAGGTCTGTAAAATCGTGGTCGATGATCGAAAAGTCGATTTCTCAGGATCGAACAGGAGGATGAACGTCGTCGGTTGAATATGCACCGCTCGCAAGATTACATTCGTGACCCAGTGCTTGCGTCACGTAGATATCGCGTAGCGCGGTGAAAACAGTCGTATTCTGTGAAATGTCTCGTACTGCACAGCCATTTCGACAAATTCCACGGTCGAAATCGGGGAACGTCTGTAACGCGATTCCAGATGACGTCGCTATGCTGATACCAGCGTTTAACGATACGTTAACCCCTCGACACGATTTATTCGACAGGTGCGTCATCGACTGCTCAATTTTAATACGAATTTCAACATTCGGTGTCGATTTTCTGTTCAGCGATTCTTGACTCTGCAAATCATAGGTAGATGTGAACTCAAAGCGTGTGTTTGGGTTTGAATTAATTTGTTTTGTGATATTCATGTGTTCTTGTCTTATCATCTTCGTCTTATGATCCTTGTCTTATGATTCTTGTCTTGTGATTCTTGTCTTATGATTCTTGTCTTATGATTCTTGTATTATGATTCTTGTCTTGTGATTCTTGTCTTATGATTCTTGTCTTATGATCCTTGTCTTATGATTCTTGTCTTATGATTCTTGTCTTATGAGCTTTGTCTTATGATTCTTGTATTATGATTCTTGTCTTATGATTCTTGTATTACGATCCTTGTCTTATGATCTTTGTCTTATGATTCTTGTATTATGATTCTTGTCTTGTGATCCTTGTCTTATGATCCTTGTCTTATAATCCTTGTCTTATGAGCTTTGTCTTATGATTCTTGTATTATGATTCTTGTCTTGTGATCCTTGTCTTATGATCCTTGTCTTATGATCATTGTCTTATGATCTTTGTCTTATGATTCTTGTCTTATGATCCTTGTCTTATAATCCTCGTCTTATGATTCTTGTCTTATGATACTTGTCTTATGATTCTTGTCTTATGATCCTTGTCTTATGATCATTGTCTTATGATCCTTGTCTTATGATCATTGTCTTATGATCTTTGTCTTATGATTCTTGTCTTATGATCCTTGTCTTATAATCCTCGTCTTATGATTCTTGTCTTATGATACTTGTCTTATGATTCTTGTCTTATGATCCTTGTCTTATGATCATTGTCTTATGATCCTTGTCTTATGATCCTTGTCTTATAATCCTTGTCTTATGATTCTTATCTTATGATCTTCGTCTTATGATTCTTGTTTTATGATCCTTGTCTTATGATCATTGTCTTATGACGTCCACATATGACGCACATGACTATTGATACATGACGCAAATGTGGTTCACATCTTCAGCATGATTGATTTTCAACTTTAATTTTATTCACAACCTATCGACCAAGGACGGCCACATCAAAACTACCCCTAACATTTGAACATTCTTTATCAGCCTTTAAATTACAAAAATAATCAAGTCCTGTCTTGACGCACTCAGCAAAAGAATAATAAGCTAAATAATTAAAAATGAAGTTAAAAAACAGACAAATGATAAGTAAAAAAAATTGCAAGAATCACAGTTTCACATGAAGGAAAGAACGACGCTAATAAAGTCATCAAAGGTCGTCTAAAAATGCTAATAACGAAAAGAATCGATTATATTCAGTTATAAAATACGATTCGCGGGCAGTTCGGTTATGCCATGTTTTCTTGTACACAGTGTTTGGGCTGAAGGCCGTATCGCTCGATCGCCGATTAAATTAATTCAAACGGGCCACCACTTTAGCTACACGCAGCGACCGTCAATCGAATCGATTCCGATAAACGTATCCTTACCGCGAATTAGCGTAAAACCTGTTCCACCGTAACGTGCGTTTATGCAAATTCACGGAGAGCACTAATAATGCGACACGTCTAGTGTACCGAGATTCTACGTTATTACTATTCTGGCGATTTTTTCATTTCGGTTATCGCGGATTCTTCTTCACTTCGAAATTTTTCAATCGTGGAATTTTGCAACCAAATCGATTTTGGGATTTTGAGATGGTTTGAGACTGGAGAGATTTCGGAACTTAGAATTTTTCACATTTTAGGATTAGATATTTGGAATATTAGGATTTTGGAAGATTTTAGTAGGAAGTTTGAAATTGTAGGATCCTCAGACGTTTCTGTTACCGAGGAGATCCCAAGACTTGAAATATTGAGATTTTTAAATTTTATGAATTTTGGAATTTGAAGATCCTGAGAACATTGGTAATACTCCAATAAGTTCCCCAAAATGTTAACAAAGCGGTCACAAAACTTTCGAAGTTCTTTTCGGAAAGTAAAGACGGTGCGTGCGCGGCAAGAATAAGAGTACAAACGAGCGAACAGAACTAACAGGAAGAAGCGCAGACAAAAAGCAGAAAGAGAGAAGGAGAGCGCGCTTTCTTTTCGAGAGACGACGATCGCGGTTGTACTTCCGGTTGTTGACCCGGTTCTCGGTAGGTTTCAGGATCGACCACAGTTCTTTCAGAGCCTTTTGTCTCTCGTCTTATTATTATTTGCATCCTGTGGTGGGTCGCGAAACGCGACCGTGTCGATGCAGCTTCGTTCTTCGAAAGTTCTCGTTTCCGACGTTGGCTGCACCGGAAACGGAGAACGCTCTTGATCCTTCTGCCATCTTAAGAATCGTGTACCATTGTTCTCTTCTTTCGAGTCCTGTCATCCCCGTCAATGCTGTTCGAATTTATTTTCCACCACGTGCTATATCCTTGCCCTGTAATTTATTTGTCAGGTGCGTCAGTCAAACTTTTCGATCAAACTGCAAATTACTTTCGATCAAAAGCAACTGCAAACAAGTGCAATCTTCAAAAGTTTCTCCAGATGCAAAGATTTAACTTCTCAAATGAAGAATAATTGTATGAAGTACTTCATGTTTTTGCAAATTTATTGTTGTACTTCAATTTTTATTTAAAAGCAACTACAGCTAGGAGAGCTGCTTAATAAAAAATGCAAATATGAAATAAATAGTTGAGACGTTAAATTAGAACTTGAAGACCGAAAATTATCTAAAGTTAGTGGAAGTGCTCTGAACTTTCTCTCCATTTCACTCCCTGGTTATCGTACATTAACCCTCTGCCTATTATTTATTCTAGTGCGTCAGTCAGAACTAATTACAGCTACAATATTAAACCAAAGAAAGTTGAAACGTTACGTCAAGTGACTATGCAAATAATTAAACTCCAAACTGAAGTGTATTCGATTAAAATTGATCACGAACTGCATAACGAGACTCGTCAAAATAGCGCAATGAACATACGTGTTACACGTCACGAGATATACATACACGGCAAGTTTTACTATGGAAATTTATTCCGTGATTTTAATAAGGTATTTCGGGTCAACGAGGTCAAAGATAAGCTTCTCTTGAATAGGAACAGTTGGCTGTTTGAACTGTATGACCCGAGATCGAAGGGAGATCCGTCGATGATGAGCGCGATAAAGAGTACGATGAAGGATCGCTGAACGATCCTGTCCGAATGTTGGAAATACGAAATGATCGATCAGTTTTGATATCGAGGGATTATCGGTGGAAGAAGGTATATTGTTCGGCTAAGCCGGAGGGTGAATGTATTCGTATTATTAAATTCAAGTAAAAAGAATGTGGTCGTGTAATCGAGTTAAAGTAACAAAACATTCGTACAATTAAATCAAAGTAAGAAAGCAATATATTCGTATCAGTAAATGAAACAATAATACTTGTACGAGTAAATTAAAGTAACGAAGAATATGTTTGTACAATAAAATTACAGTGAAAGAAATACATACATTTGTCTAATTGAAGTATTATGAAGTAAAACTAATAATTTTAATTTTAATAATTAAAACATAGAAAAAGCTACGTATATTGCTGGGATTTTTTAATTATTATAGATGAACGACCACTTTGTCGTTCTTTATAATAAACTCTTTATTTGTAAAACATCTTTATGTTTAATTAATCTCTAAATTTATATAAAGAACAAACGCAAATCGCGAAAACACAGTTCGTACAGTTCGCGCACCGCAGATTGCCGAACATTGCCGAAAGGTTCCGACCGAACCGTACACATTCTGATACACATGCGTTGTTCCTTTTTAACATATATTCTTACAATTAAATTAAAATAAAAGAAGTAAATTCGTACAAATAAATTAAAAAATACATATTCATACAAATAAATTAAATAATATATATAATCGTAGAATTAAATTAAAGTAAAAAAAAATATTCAGTAGACATAGAACAGTGAAGGTAAAATAAAAAAATGATGACACTTCCGTAACTAATATAAATAAGTTGCACGTAGAAAACGAATCGAGTAGCATAATAAGCAACATCGAAGGTAAATGATTTCCGAATGATTAATTTGGAAGCAGCTGCAATCGACTAGGATGAACGCACGAGCGACTGGCCGAAGATAATTGCAAGAGGAACAGTGTTGGTCGAAGAAAAGCCCGCGATTTTTCGCTCCTAATGAGACTCTTCCTTCCTGTTCTGGAAGGGAAAACGCGAACGTCAGAAGGAAATTCGGGCACAGGCTGCCGATTCGAGCGGTTTCGAGTGCCAATTAGAGCGACCGGATTATTATTTACCGGTACTCTCTCTCTCATCGCTATCCCTCTCTCCTCCCTTTTTCTCGCTCTCGTTGCCCTTTATGCCCGTTTCTACCGGGCGGTAGACTTCATTAGAAATTACATCGAGTCGCGAGCAAGTGCTCTCGCTTATTAAGAGGCTCCCTATTAGTAGTCCGAGCGAGTGGCTGTCAGGGAAAAAGGAGAAAAGGGAGGAAAGTCGAACAGAGACGAAAACCAGACGCCGATGCGTCTATTTTCCATTTTCATTCTCATCCTCTTTAACTAATTTGTCTACGAACGCCTTCCGACACCCTTCTTTTGTTCCCCGAGAAGATTTTAGGAGGGTTCGGATATTTGGATTAGCACGGTCTTCAAATTGGTATGATGATTTAGTGTTACAGATTTGTATCATGAATGTGGACTCATACTTGATGTACAAATTCTGCCGACGTTGAAATATTTTAACACGAATTTTATTCAATGTTTAGATAGTAATTTTAGCGACGTATGAGTGGATGAACTGTATACATTCGTAGATATTTAAATATAAGGTCTTTCGATGGAGATAATGTTGAAGGGAGAATTTTTGCTTTTTACATATTCGAATATCAGTTGTACAAGTTTCTCTGAATTTTTCAGTACGAATTTTATTGATGTCTAATTCTTCCAATATGAATTCTATCAACACCTACACATTCAGATACAAATTCTACCAACATCTAAATATTCATATACGAATTCTATCAATACCTACACATTCGGATACAAATTCTACCAACATCTAAATATTCATAATCGAATTCTATCAACACCTACACATTCGGATACAAATTCTACCAACATCTAAATATTCATATACGAATTCTATCAATACCTACATATTCGGATACAAATTCTACCAACATCTAAATATTCATATACGAATTCTATCAATACCTACATATTCGGATACAAATTCTACCAACATCTAAATATTCATATACGAATTCTATCAACACCTACACATTCGGATACAAATTCTACCAACATCTAAATATTAATATACGAATTCTATCAATACCTACACATTCGGATACAAATTCTACCAACATCTAAATATTCATATACGAATTCTATCAATACCTACACATTCAGATACAAATTTTACCAACATCTAAATATTCATACACGAATTCTACCAAGACCTAAATATTAATATGCAAATTCTGCCAAGACCTATATATTCATATACGAATTCTACCAAGACCTAAATATTAATATGCAAATTCTGCCAAGACCTATATATTCATATACGAATTCTACCAAGATACTTCGAGTATCTAAGCAATACCACTATCCAAACACTCGACACAACTACAAACACAGAAATATATAAATCCAGCAGCGTTCAAAAGTTCTAACACAAGTGTCTCCAGCAGTGAAATTGCAAAATAAAGAAAAGAATATAATCCAGCTTTTCAACCAGCAGCTAAATCTTAACACCACAGAAACGCGATTCGATAACAATCCCCGTACAGCCGCGTTCCCAGGACCAACTGTTATTTTCTGCTAAATAAACATAGCCATAAATTCTCGTCGACTCAATCTCCCAGCAACGTTAATCTTCTTAGCTGGCATTAATTTATCGCGGAACAAAGCAGCAATAGCTATCATCGGACCGGTCTCAAACAGGGAATTTCATTTGACGAATAGAAGGAATCGCGGCTCGATCTTTTGTCAAGATTAAACTTTTGAACATGCTCCTTCGCTAAGCTCTATACGTACGCTTTTCGAGTCCGTCGTGCTTGCTATTTATATCTGGCACGCGCAATTCCTTACCAAGATATTACATTGAATTTCCTGCTCCGCAGATGTACGCGGCTGCTGGAAGTCGTTTGTATGCTCGAGGGGCTTTCCTTTCTCTTACACATATGTAAACATGACAGTTTTTACATTTTCAAACTCTTATATCCCCGAATCTTGGAATTTCACGTTTTCCAATTCAAATTCCTTGTTTAAATATTTCAAATCTTATAGATTTTTGAGTCTTTGCATTTCTAAATTTTTTAGGATTATAAACTTGTGTATTTGTATTCTTCAAATACCATGTTTTTGAAATACCATGTTTTATTTATACTTAATGCAAACTAGGGATGCGTACATTTGCCAAGAAACCTGCAAGTTTCACAGTTGTAACATTCTGAAATTCTAAAATTCGGAAAAATTTAACGCTTTGAGAGGTGACTCTCAGTCACTATTTTATTTAATACGATAATTTGAGATGAGCATTTTTTAACTGATTCTATAATATGACACGTGTGATGTATGAACCTGAATATCAACCTGAAAAGAATTCATTTAACTTTTATACTATGAAGTTTTGAAGTCGTTGTTTGCAAACAGTCAAAGTCCTAAAACTTCAAAGTTCTAACATCCCTACGTTTCAAACTTCTAAATTTCTAAAATTTTAAAGTCTTAGGTTTCTAGAATCCCAAAGTTCTAAAATCTCCAAATCTTGCAACGTCAAACTTCTAAAATCCTCAAATTCCAACCTTCTAAACATTAAAAAGTCCCAAAATCTTAAAATTACAGCCCTCCAAAGTTCTCAATTATCCCAAATTTCCTAAATCCCAAAATATCGAATGTCGAAATTCTCTCATTACAAAAATTCGTTCCACGCGATACTTCGGTGCTGCAGCATTCTCCTTGGAAAAATATTTTCGGCGTCGAGGGAGCAAGTTTTCCACGGACTCGAAGTCCTTGGACAGTGAAATTCTTACGCGTCCCTGGGTGTATTCTTGGCCCTTTGAAAACGATCCAATAGAACGTTCGAATGGTGGAATGGACTCTGGTGGAACGCCACTGGAATTTAAGAAGATCGTCGCTGGAATGTATTAGGCTCGATAGAAAATAGGATTCTGGAGCTTTGTTCGAGGAAAATTGGTGCACGGTGTGAACTCGTGAATCTCTCTTAATCTCGAGAACGTATAGAGTTTAATTCCTTGAATCTCACATCTCTTTCATTATCCTCTTTTATTACGTTCTATCTGATGGACAATTAGTTATATATTTAACGTGATATCGAGATACGAATGCTGTTTTAATTATTACACTGTGAATTTGGTTCATGGTAATGAAAGAGAAGCTTAAATTTGCAGTGGTTTGTTGGAGTAATATTTTTGCAGGAAGTTGCTTTTTTATAGAAGGAAGGTTTTCTATTATGAGACTCCATCTGATGGACAATTAGTCAAATCTTTAATATAATACATATATCTGTAAACTTAATTATTATACTGTGCATGTACTTCGATAACAAAGTAGCATAAGTAGCTATAAATGTCCAGTCTGTTTGAACAATGCGTTTCCACAAAACCACCCTCTTATAGAAGGAAGGTTTTCTATTATGAGACTCCATCTGATGGACAATTAGTCAAATCTTTAATATAATAGATATATCTGTAAACTTAATTATTATACTGTGCATGTACTTCGATAACATAGTACCATAAGCAGCTATAAATGTCCAGTCTGTTTGAACAATGCGTTTCCACAAAACCACCCTCTTATAGAAGGAAGGTTTTCTATTATGAGACTCCATCTGATGGACAATTAGTCAAATTTTTAATATAATAGATATATCTGTAAACTTAATTATTATACTGTGAATGTACTTCGATAACAAAGTACCATAAGCAGCTATAAATATCCAGTCTTTTTAAACAATACTTTTCCACAAAACCACCCTCTTATGGACGGAAGGTTATCTATTATCACATTCCATCTTATGCGTAGCATCTTAAAATTATGAATAGCATCTCAAATACAAATAATGTCTGTGAACTTCGATAACTAAATGCAAGAAGTACCCTAAATATCCATTGCCCAATAAGCAATATATTTCTGCAGAACCACCCTTATTTTACAGAAGCTTAAAAGTCTGTCAGAGACATTTATCGATATGAATAGGCATATTGCACAATAATCTGTATTAAATACCGAATAAAATAAAAACTTGTACAAGTATCAAGAAACGATATTACATATAGCTATGTACCCCCAATAAAACTCTAGTAATCAGAGACGAAACGAAATTCGATCTCGTGATAAATTCGATGTCCCTCACCAAAAAAGAGCCATCTGGTAAACGTGATTTAAACTAGTTAACAGACTGAAAACGCGTCGCAAGATGCATTTTTCCCCGAACAAAAGGCAAAAGAATCAAAAAGGAAGCTGTAAAGGAAAAAGCGACGGGCGAAACCTTATGTCGCGGTCTCTAGCCAGGGCTGGTTTTTCGTCGTTGGGTGCCTCTCGAAATTACCCCTCGAATCTGGTCGACACAAAAGCCTCGCCATGGACCAGACTGCATCGTCGAAATTGTCGAAATATCCGATCTCACCGGCGAGAAACTCTTTGTACACAGATGGCTCGTCTGCGTGCACCAGAGCCTGTATTTACACGCAACAGACGTCTCCGCTGCTTTCTCTCTCTTACGAGCCGAGTGAATTTATGGTGGCAGCTATGGACAGGGGTGAATGGAACTCTATTCAAGGGTGGGTATCGTTCGGAGTTGGCAAGGTTACTTATGAGAACCAACGGAAACAAGAAACGTGTCTCGTAACTTGTGAAATGCATACATGGAAATTTATCGTTCGGAGAATCGAATTCAGTCGAAATTAATAATGGAATTACTGATGTTAAATGCGAATTTCGCTTCTGATTGCATGATAAGTGGAACAATAAGTTAATACTGAAACATCGATTTCATGTACGTGTATATTCATTATTTTTGTCTGAACAAAATATGACATTTTGATAAAAGACAACACAGTTTTGTAATATGTGAAACTTGAGACTAGACAGAATGACTGTTCTATTCTACTGTTAAAAATTATTAAGTCGAAATTAAAGAACTATCAAGTCAAAATTCAATGAAGTTGAAGTTAAAGAATTATTAAGACAAAGTTAAAGAATCAAGTCAGTCAAAGAAAGAAGAGGTACAAAATTGAAAAGGATAATAAAAAGGATCGTACACGATAGAATTTACGAGTTGCTCGTGGAGAAATCAGTCGTAACAGAATTAGGCAACCATTGAGGCCTAAAATGCACGTATAGCTTTCAAGGTTCTTTCACGAAGTAATATAAACGAATAATACTTTTTAAGCAGACAACGTTAAAATAATCTGACAACAGAAGTACTCAACTGAAATCCAAGGATAATGAAAGATATCTGAAATCCAAGGATAATTTCTTCTTTGGACGAACCTCTGATGTATTCATACTAGTAATACAAATTTTTACTTCATTTTTTTGGAGTTAAATAATTTTGAGGTCAAAAATAGTTTTATTCCAAAGAAGATTTGATTTAAAGTTCAATTTGATTTTACGTAAGGTGTTATTTCAACCCCTTGTCATAGTTTGACAAGTTTGAGTCGTGATGAACTCAACTTCAAATATGATCGATCTTACTGAAATTTTTGAATAAAAATATTATGAAATTGTATGGAAATAATTTCATACTCATAGACTTTATGATTGACTCGAATTAGACTTGAAATTCAAGTTTAATTATAATAAATACTGTGGCTGAATAATCAATACAGATGGCTGAATATAAAATAAAATTTTAACTTTCTTCATAATAGCATTGTAGCTACTAAAAGTTCTGACCAGGCAAATAAATAACAAGGAGTTAAGACAAAGGAAAAAATCTGTCTCTCCAAAGCTTAAATCTGTTTCTAAACCTAAGCGAACCCCTTAACAATCAACGTCTACAGTAAACTTTCATATGAAATAAAAAGGCAGTTCTATAACTAGTTTCGGCAGAGAATCGTAACAGCGTTCGTCCCTCGATCCGAGTGTAAAAATTGGCCGGTCGTTTCGAGGCCGAACACAACCTTGGCACGTTTACGCAATCAGCGCACAGCTCGTTGGCGAATCCGTTAATTGCCGATCGCGCCTCTAGTTCTCGAACTATGTACTAACTCACGTGTGGAATTAGCACAGTTACTTTCCATTCTCGATACGTCGATCGGTAATCACAGGGTTTTGTCGTCCTTCGGCGAAGAGGTCCAAAAATTTCCTGTATGAATTTCGAGTGGTACCGAACGTATTAAGCGGACCCCGTCTCGGTTTTCGATCTGCTGAGCATACAGAAATCGAGCGAACATGTAGGCTTCGGGGGTTCGAATTACGTATCGGGCTGTTCGACGAACCTGAAGACTTGAGACCAGCTGAGGACGCGGGTTACGTCAGGAGAAATGTGTGGTGTGTGCAAGATTTCGACTTTTCCAAATTTTTAGCTTGTCAAGTTTTTAACTTCTTAAATTTCATACTTCTCAAATTTCGGACTCGACGCATTCGTAACTTTTCTCCTAAAGTCCTCAAATTTTTATTTCTTGGAATTCGTAGCTTTTCAAGGTTCCAACTTTACATGTTTCTAACTCTTCAAATTTCCACCTCTACAAATTTCTAACTCGACAAATTTCCAACTCTGCAAATTTCCAACTCTACAAATTTTCAACTCTATAAATTTCCAACTCGACAAATTTCCAACTCTGCAAATTTCCAACTCCTCAAATTTCCAACTCTACAAATTTCCAACTCGACAAATTTCTAACTCTGCAAATTTCCAACTCCACAAGTTTCCAACTCTACAAATTTCCAACATCTCAAATTTTCAACTCCACAAGTTTCCAACTCCACAAGTTTCCAACTCCACAAGTTTCCAACTCCACAAATTTCCAACTCCACAAATTTCCAACTCCGCAAATTTCCAACTCTGCAAATTTCCAACTCCTCAAATTTCCAACTCGACAAATTTCCAACTCGACAAATTTCCAACTCCTCAAATTTCCAACTCCTCAAATTTCCAACTCTGCAAATTTCCAACCCCTTAAATTTCCAACTCTACAAATTTCCAACTCCACAAATTTCCAACTCTGCAAATTTCTAACCCCTCAAATTTCCAACTCGACAAATTTTCAACTCTGCAAATTTCCAACTCTGCAAATTTCCAACCCCTCAAGCTTCCAACCCCTCAAATTTCCAACTCCACAAATTTCCAACTCTGCAAATTTCTAACCCCTCAAATTTCCAACTCGACAAATTTTCAACTCTGCAAATTTCCAACCCCTCAAGCTTCCAACCCCTCAAATTTCCAACTCCACAAATTTCCAACTCTGCAAATTTCTAACCCCTCAAGCTTCCAACCCCTCAAATTTCCAACTCTGCAAATTTCTAACCCCTCAAATTTCCACCTCCCCAAATTTCCTACTCCTCAATTCCTCAACTTGACAATTTTCAAACTCCCCAAATTCCTACCTCTCCAAATGCCCCCCTCCCCAAATTTCAACCTTCCCAAATATCCAACAGCAAAAATTCCGTAACTCCAGACGTAAGAAAAATTAGCACTGCGCACAAGGACGAGTACCTGAGAGCATGAAACTGGTCCCTGAGGGGGCGAACGGGGGTACAGCACCTGGCAGCCGTGCACAGGTAGCAGCAACAGCAGCAGCCTGTGACCCTTTTGTCGTTCTTGGAGCCCTCCCACGTTCGACCTGCCACGAAAACTTCTTCCCTTCGAACGGATCGCCTTGGCCTGGCTCCTTTGTGCAACCAAAAGATGAACAGCTGGTGGAAACAGAACCCTGCCAGTCGACGACCAGCTGGTGCACCTTCGACCAACCCTGAACTCCCACTTTACCCGCGAATATTTTTCCAAGCTTTCTCTTTTCGAAATTTCTCCTCTGTAATCATTACTCTGATGTTGTAAATTTTAGACGACTCGATGATCCGATTAGGTTTGCAGGTTGTTGGCAACGTTGTGTTGGTAACGTAGGTGGATTAAAGTAAGGGGGATTGTATGGAGATTATTGTATCGTGTAGATCTATAGCTAGCGATTGGGTTATTAATTTTTGAATAATCTGGATTGGACTGTAGAGTGAATTTGAATTAAATGTCAGTGAAGTTCTGAATGTGGCTTTGGTCTGAATTGGGTTTGACGTTAGAGTAACTTCGAATGTTTGAACATTCTGAAGTACAATTTCAAACTTAAATGTTCAGCTGTAGTTACTTAAAATTACAAGTTTAAGTATCTAAATTGTGGGATCATTTTCAGAAGCACCTTCTTCAGAATCAGATGTTTCTTAACACTAACCCCACTGGCAAATAATGTCTACTTAGTTCGAAATTGAAAAATAAATAAACAAACGACGAAACGTGAATTAGTACACACTTTTATTTTTTATCCTGATGAAAATCAATACTGATTTCAAGGAATGCAATTTATAAAAATATGTACCTTATAATAAGAAACTTGTGGAGCGATCATTTGAGCAGGATGGTCTTAGAGTTAACGCTATGTCTTATCGTTTGTTTGTAATGTGTACAAACAAGCTGCTTTTGATAATTAAGTTATCGATTCTGTCATTTAGAATACGATTGAAAAATGAGCCAATTGGCACAATCGATTGGCGATTCTCACGTGCGAATTCCTTTCACGCAGTCATGGCGAGTCACCTTGAGGCCCGTGCCGATATTTCTCCCCTTTAATTGGCCGTGTTGCGCAAAACTGCGATATCGCGAGAAAATTCGCCTGGACGTCGAACGGCATCAATCTTGTCGCGTGCAATTAAAAAACGTTGCGAGTCGCTCTCGAGAAGCCCCGATTCCAGGAATAATGAAATCTCGCGCGGGACAACGCTCGAGAACGGAAAAGGAACGCGATTTATCGAATCGATCGGGGACTGTGATTAACGCGTTCCTCGTTACCACGATCCTTGTTAAGCGGCTCTCGTGGAATTTGCGAATAAATATCGGCTCTATCGAATCGTGCTCGAAAATCGAACGTGTAGTCATTTTAGAGAAGCAACATCAAACGCGAGTCGGACATGCGCTGTTTTCAAATTTTTCTTTTCTAACTCTTAGCATTTGTGGTTTCGATGAATCAAATTGTTTAAACTGATCGAAATGATCGAATGGTTTGAAATGATTGAACAATTCAAAATGATCAAATTCGAAGTGATTGAACGATTCAAACTGATCGAACAATTTAACATGATCAGACAATTTTAAGTGATTTGATGTTTCAAAATGATCGAACAATTTAAAATAATCAAAGGTTTCAATGATCGAACAATTTCAAATGATTCAATGTTTCGAAATTATTGAACAATTTAAAATGATCGAGTGTTTCAAAATGATCGACCATTTTAAAATGAACAGACGATTCAAAATGATCGACTGTTTGAAAATGATTAAACGATGCAATATGATCAAACGATAGAAAATTATTAAAAAAATGTAGCTTCCTTTGAAGGAGATTATAATTGATTCCTTGATGTGTTTATTGAATTTCAATAATTTTTAATAAACCTTAATGGAGATTTAAAAAAAAGTACCTTGTAACATTGCTATGTCACAAAGACAGCTACAAACATTTGATCCTCCAATAAATTCGTGTCGACAAAATACATACATATATTTATTTATTTTAAGAGGGTGAAATATTCCCATTGAAAGATGATTTAATATTATAGATTAATATGATAGATACATGCATAATGAATATAATGCATAGTGTATGCATATAAGTAAACTTATGGTCTTTGAATTTTCCTTGCAAGTCAACACAAACATTCCAGCCACCCCCCGTCATTTGTATTAAAACTTGCAACCAATGTAAAGATTACTGAAACAAAAAAGAGAATAATTTGTTAATAAAGAGAAAGCGTAACAGTAATCAGAAATATGCCATAACAGGCGATGAAATAAGATTAACGCGCCTCGTTAACGCGTCGAAAAGTAGAGCTTTCAAGATGGATGTCGGCTAGCCGTTTTGCACAGGCTGCCGTTAGGGCGCATTGAAACCCTTGGTGGTCCAACCCCTTTTTATGGTCCACGATGCGCTCTACATTACGGTATGGAAATGAACCCCGTGGCGCGCCACGGCAACCCCTGGAAAATGGGGATGCACGAGACCCTCGTTTCGCGTCGCGACGCTTTCTACCACCCCCTTCGACGCCTCACCAGACTTCCCTGAAATTAGTTATCGATGCGTGGAGCCTCTTTGTCGACGCTCCTTCCCCGCCTGCCAAACTATTCCTGAGTCCTTGAAACTTCCCGTAATCACGATTAACGACGCACAAGGTGCGTCCCCTGCTATCTCAATCCTCATTTAACCCTTGAACCATTTTGGGAAGATGAGATGTTCAAATGAGAGGGAAGTTCGAATGGTAGGAAATTTACTTCGAAGTTTAATTTCTAGGAAATTCAATTTTACTTCAGTTCGAGTTATTATTAGGTTAGATTATATCTATTCGTTAGGTTAGGTATTCTGATCTTTTTGTAATATGATCATTTTTTATGGAGGGTGTAAAGCTCTGTTGAACCGATTTTACATTATAGATTGTTTGATAGCTCGTCGTACACAAATTTTAATTTTGTACCTCATTTTCTGAACATCAAATTTTCTATAACTAAAATTTTCTGCACCTCAAATTTTCTGTACTTCAAATTTTCTGACTCTCAAATTTTCTATATCTAAAATTTTCTGTACTTCAAATTTTCTGAACCTAAAATTTTACTTCTCAAATTAAATTCAGTCCCAAATTTCAATACTTGAACCTGAGGGGTAGTTACAACGAAAGTTTCTACCTTTCCCTATTAGAAAATGTTCGCATACGAAAATTGTGAAATAACCCGCATACGAAAATTGCGAGAACGTATTTATTTTTTGACAAGAATTTCTAAAATGAAACTCCGATGCTGTTTCGTACGAATCTCGAAAGAAATTCCGGTGTTATCTGAGCTCAGCCGAGGACAACGCATCGAAAGGTTGTTTATCTTCGCTGACTGGCCATGTTTGAGTGTTATCAGTGATACGGTTAGGTCTGCTGCCACGTGTGCCCTCGGTTCGATGAGTCACAAACTACTTCTACCCTTGCGGAGTCAGTCGCCTTCTTTCTTCGACCTGTTTTTCATTTTTAGAGACGGCATTACTATATAAGCACTGATCGATGTTTCGAACTAGCTAGCTTTCGTAATTCACCTAGCATACGGTTCAGAGGTTGACGACCTCCTTGTTATATTAATAATATACGTTTTAACCCTTTACGCTCGAAACAACCCTCGACGTTTACTTCGGTTCGATTCGAAATACATTTTAAATCTATATTCATATCTGTATATATGAGAGAGTTTAACAAGAGACGACTGTGGTAATTAGGGATAGAAAAATAATTTTGAAGAAAATTCATGGAACTTTTTAGAATCGGAAAATTTTAGAATTGCTATCGAGGGTGAAAAGAGAAAGAAAAGTGGCTTGGATCTGCAGTTTGGATAAAAATATGCAATGATAATTTGCAAATGTTGCAAATGATATGTTAATGAGAATGTATTTGTTAATTAAACTTGTTATGTTTATAAACGAGTTCCATCAAGCAGTAATATTAACATAAGCATCAAATTATCACATCATACGAATAAAAGTTCGACTAACTAAATGATCAGTTTCAAACGAGAAAGTTTGAGTCAAAACCTAAAAATAAAAGTTTTGAATGCTGAAAATTTTATTGTACAGAGTAGAGATATAAATGAATGATTTTTAAAGAGGGTCTATCGAGCGCGATCAAATATGCAGAGGCATGTAATAGGTCAGAATTATGACAGACGTAGATTCGCCGTTCGCGAATTATTCCAGCCGTAGATTAGCCCGGACATACAGGATTCACCGGGCATAAGTTATACTAGGCATACATTATTCCCGCTATACTAGGTGTAGCTTCTACTAGGCGTAGCATCTGCTGGACGCGGGTTATTTTAGGCGTGGAATTCCCTATGCATAGATTATACTAGCCATAAATTATTCTTGACGCCACCACAACGTACGAACCGTGTTGGGCAGAGGCTTGTTTCGATCCTGCCGCTCGTGTTCATCATGCGAGCTTCAATTTGCCCAACTGGTTAATACTAATCGATCCATCGACCAATTACCAATTCACTAATAAACGATCACCTTTATTGTCTCTCGTTTGCTTCTATGTTCAGCTTTTTGATCGAGACCTAGCCTCAAGAGTCTTTTGATCAAGAGTCAGGCTGATTGTAACAGTGTGTTATAAACTCTTAATTTAGAAATAAAGGATAACTTCATCTCTCGAATGTTTGTACTTTGTTCAAGCTTCTATACTGAAGATGTTAAATTAACATTTGCAATCGAATTAATATCATATGTGGTTGGGAGTGTTATTGTTGAAGAGGTGTATTATGTGAAGTCCTGGAAGTTGGAGTTAGGTCAACTGAATGTGGACCATGTGGATCATGTCTGGGTACATTAAGAGGCAGAGTCTTAACATGTGTAACGTAGTTAAAAATAATGTTTCCTGAAACATTGCTAAGCTTGTTAGCCTTGTTAACATTGTTAACATTGCAGTTATATTTACATAATAGTAATCAAATCTAGTTTGCATTGAACTTGTCTAACTATCAAAATCTTCATCAAACATATATTCACTGATTCATCAAATACTTGCAAACTCTCCTTGCATCGACTTTGACTAACTATAAAAACCTAGTAATATATAATCTAAAAATAATAAGTCCACGATTCGATAGAAAAACAAAATACGTTTAAAATAAAGCACATTAAATTTTGCAATCCAACCAAATATGCACAATGACGTTCAACGATGCTCGATACCAGTCATGCAACCGTGAATAATTGATTAATTTAATAAAGTACGTCAGACAAAAAGCATGTTTGTACAAAAGCACTGTAGAAAATTAGAGGATGTCAGGCCGTAGGATGGATTCTATAAAACGAGTTTCATCAGATGGAGGTTGTTGGCGCGAATATTGTCCAGTAATTGACCCCGAACCTCGTACCGTTACGATCTCACAGCATACACACCTGTTCTGCTCGTGATTAGTCGCGATTCGAGGCGAGGCATCGATTTCCCAGCGAGTTCCCAGGCGAATCGATCGCTCGATCGAATGCTTGGGATTGCTGCGTGGAAAAGAAGCAACGAGCCGTGATATCGATAAACTTAATGAGACTGCTTACCATCTTCTGGATTTGAGATCAAGAGCGTACTTGCTGTTAGTAGACACTGGGTTCTGGTATCTTTTAGTTAATGGAAAATAGTGGATTCTGGTATCTTTTGGTTAGTAGGAAGTAGTGGATTGTAGTGTCTTTTGATTATTAGGAAATAGTGGATTCTAGTGTCTTTTGGTTATTAGGAAATGGTAGATTCTAGTGTCTTTTGATAGGGAGAAAGTATCTTTCAGTAAGGAGTCAATAATGGATTCTGGTATCTTTAGGTAAATAGGAAGTAATAGATTTTTTAATAGATTTTTTGGGGTTTTTAGTAAGTAGAAAATAGTGGATTCTAGTATCTTTTAATACTTACTAGAAAATAATGCATTCGAGTGTTTTCTAGTAACTAGAAACTAATAGATTCTAGTGTCTTCTTCTAATAAGTGAATGGTGTATTCTAGTATCATTTAGTATGTTAGACAATAATAAATTCTAGCGTCTCCCAATAAGTAAAAACTAATAAATTCCAGTGTCTCCCAATAAGTAAAAAATAAATTTTAACATCTCTCAATAAATAAAAAATAATAAATTCTAGCATCTCTCAATGAATAAAAAATAATAAATTCTAGCATCTCCCAATAAATAAAAACTAGTGAATCTTAGAGAAATACTAGATTCTGTTAAGGACTATGATTTATATATTAAAAATATAGAAAAGGTCGTGAAACGCAAATATAAAATTGTTATACGCAGAAGTGTAGTCGACGCGTCCGATCCGCGTGATCGCCAGGAAGAGAAGAAGGAACCTATGCAACGTGCATCGACACGAACGCCAAAAAACAAATGAACAACGCAATATCGCCATTAACTTTACCACGCGATGATTGCCGCGTATTTTGAACGAACATACTAACAGATTCTAATATCACGTAATAACCAGAAATTTACGAAAGAGGTTATATCTTGTACTTGTAGAATGCTGTTGTAACAATTTATCTTTGTCCAAGCGTACGTTGCAAGTGAAATTGTACCAGAATGTACTGGATTTGTATTTAGGTGTACTTTGTCAGGCTAGATTTATATTTATATTTCTCGTCATCCGAGCGTGGGATAGACGGGTTCTGTTGGTCGATGATGCCACTTACCATGGGCTACTTTAGGAGTGTGGGATATCTTGAAGTTGTGGGCTAAAGGGGATGTACCTGGTATGTGCACTTGCTGTTACAAGTATCGGTAGAGCATTTTTCAACTTGTGAATTTCTATATTTATGGATTTATCACACTTATTTATTTCCAAATATTCAAACCCACACATTTCCAAATTCTTTAGATTATAAATTGCTAAATACCCAAATCCCCAAGATCCTAAATGCTCAAATTATTAAATTTGCAAATTCCAAAATTCCCAAAATTCAAAAATCCCCAAATCCAAAAATTCTCAAATCCAAGCTTTCTAAATTCCCAACTTCCAAAACGGCCAAATTCCCAAAATCTAAAAATCCCCAAATCCCAAAATTTCCAAAATCCAAAATTCCCACAAATCCCCAAATCTCAAAATTCCCCAAATCCCCAAAATTCAAAAAATTCCCCAAATCCCAAATTTCCTAAAATCCCCAAATCTCAACATTCCAAAAATCCCCAAAATTCCAAGAATTCCTCAAATCCCAAAATTCCCAAAATCCCCAAAATTCCCAAAATCCAAAATT
Source organism: Megachile rotundata (assembly GCF_050947335.1). Lineage (NCBI taxonomy): Eukaryota > Metazoa > Arthropoda > Insecta > Hymenoptera > Megachilidae > Megachile > Megachile rotundata. The sequence continues at coordinate 9,212,147 of NC_134986.1, forward strand.
CCCAAAAATCCTAAAATTCCCAAAATTCCCAAAATCCCAAAAATCCCCAAATCTCAAAATTCCCAAAATTCTCCAAATCCCAAAATTCCCAAAATCCAAAATTCCCAAAAATCCTAAAATTCCCCAAATCCCAAAATTCCCCAAATCCCAAAATTCCCCAAATCCCAAAATTCCCAAAATCCCCAAACCCCTAAATTCCCAATTCCCCAAACGTCCAACCGTTCAACCCATCCTCGATTTTCCCCTTACATCCACACGAACCGCATTACTCCACAAATTCAAAGTAGCATAAACTACGATCAACGTTAAACCCTAAACTACAAGTGTACATTGAAAAATTCGGTGTCCAGTAGAAACAAGAAGATATTCCCCAGTAGCATGCAAGTAGGATGATTTTCATCGAACACGCATGTACGAGTTCATCGTACCGAAAGGATTAACGGTAACTTAGGCAAAGTTGTATCAAAGGTACGCGATATGCTAACGCTTTTCTACTTAGTAATATACACACAAGTTATTGCGGCACGTAGTTACCCCTTGGTAAGCTTTCGCGTTAGTAATAGCCTATTTAAAACGTAGGTCATTTTAAGCTCGGTCCGCGATAAACATTCGCCTAATCTCATATTCTAGCGAGCGTAAGTTGCACACTGGACATAAGTTACGCGAAATGTAGATGGAGATCTGATATATTTCGCGTCACCCGCACGCGTGTGCTCGACGCTTATCTTAAATTAACCGCGGGGAATTGATACCAATCTTCGGTACCCTTTTACATCATTTTTTTTTTCATAACCGCCGTTATACAAATTTTCTTTTAAATCCTTGCTGTGTGATTTGTTAGGTGCATTAGTTACAACTAATCTGACAGTATTAAAATAGAGAAGAAATAACTACAACATTAAAATAGAAAGAAGAGGTGAAATTTTATGTCAATTTTGTATTAATTGACTGTGTAAATAATTAGACTTGAACTCTGACTTGAAACGTATTAAAAATTCAAGTAAAATTATTCACAGCTGAGTGCGTCACGAGTGCGTCACGAGCCAGGCTCAGCTTCATACTTACACCTTAAATATTTATATATTTGTAAATAAATGTATTTATATGTTTGTATATACATTTATACAGATATTTATACCTGTGCATTAATATTGTAATACGATAATGGCACAATGATATAAATATAATAATTTGTACATATATTTATACTTGTACAATATAACATAATGATGGTATAATATTAAAAATATTCATCTGTATCCTTATATTTAGATTATTATATAATAGTAACTGTTGCGTGACTACAATTTTATTTTTGCAATATTTCTGAATTTCTTTTTCCCTCTCCACATTTCATTCGTAACGCCCCGTTAATAAATTTGAATAAATAAACAATTCAATTTTCCTTTCAACTCGTTCCGCTCGCAAAGTCGATATAACCTAGATTCGCCTGAAATCTTTTATTTTGTAGAAATTGTAATCTCGAAACGTAATATCGAGGATAATTTCGCTCTCGATTTCGAGAAGAAATTTCGATCGATACGCGGGGTCATAGGCGACCGGCGGACGTAAAGGGAAAAGTTATCCCCTCGTTACGGGGAAATTTTCAGTGCACGTGAGGTGGAAAAGAAATTTTCGAAACACCTCGTAAACTCGCTGTCCGCTCTCCTGTATCGATCGTGGGAAAGATAATTAACTCGTAACCAGTTACGACTCGGAGAAAGTTGTCTATCGTAAAGTTCACTGCTACGTTGTGACATTAATGAAAAATCTGATTTATTACCTGATCGCTTACAGCATCGATATCAATTTCAAGTGCAGAGAACTTATTTCATTTATTTTGTCATACAGCTTTAATTCTGTAATTTATAAATTTCACCCTTTGTAAAATACATATACATCAAATCCATAATGTACACTTTCTATTGTAAACTACATGATCGAAGTTCGAAATTATTTTTAATCTTCTGACTCGAGTTTTGAATAAAATTAAAATTCATCATTGGTCAGACGAAGATTATTTTTCATTAATAAATGAGAAGTACAAGAACCAAGATGGCGTCGAATAGTCACGTGTTTGCTGGACACCAAGATGGCGTCGAGTGTTTACTGGACTCCAAAATGGCGACTTGAATGATTTTTGTACATTGTGGTCGCTGATGAGTTACTATAAATTATTACTCTTCGAATTTAAAGAAGTACCAGTTAAGTACCAATCTTCGACGTCCATTATACAAAATTATGCATAAATAAATTGATTAACCTCAATGTTTTTTCACTCTTGCATCAGAAAGCCTCGAATGTTCAGTCATTAAACAAAATAGTGCATAAATAAGTTTATTACAAGTCTCAATGTTATTTCTTCACTCCTGTACCAAGTCCCGAATACTTTTTACCACATTATCGAAGTAACTTTCAAAAAAGTTGAAGATTAGAACAAACGATCCCGGTAGTTATCCGTAAATGAAGGTTTCGAATTGGTGGAGCAGCTGATAAGCGGGTAACATTCAGATTCGTGCGAAAGCTTTCCAGTAAATCTTCGAATCGCCACGTAGTCGGGTTGATAAATCAGGAGCATTCGGATTCTCGTAAAACCGTCCAGGTGATTTAAAGATCTTTAGATGTCCGAAAAACCGCATCGAAACGCAAGCTCCCATAAATCCTCGGATCGTGGTAAATTGTTGCGTTACCTTTGCAAAACAACGTCACTGTTATCGTGATATTAAAATGAGAGTAAAAAAAAAAACATACGAGTTTATTCGTCCGTGAAATTCGCGGGATTTCCGGGTCGGGTATATACGCGTCAGGCAGGATCGATGACGATAAGAAAAGGTGCGCTGCTGGGGGTTGTAGATTTGATCGAGGCGAACGGGAGAGGGTCGCAAACGATCACGAAGAAAGCCAGGGGCGGTAGGGTCGAGAAAGAAACGAGAGAACGGGGCCTTTTCACCGGCAAAATGGCCGGGAACCGAGTTTCAGTTTCATTTCGAGAGGACGCCGCCCCATCGACCCGTCTCGCCAACCTTTCCAACGTTTGTCCGCAAACTAAAATAATACCGAAGAGTTTCGTTCTATTCGATCAAATATCAATTTTTCTGTTTTGAAAAATTTCGCAGTTTATCGGATTAAGAGTTGCGGTATTTTAGGGAAGTCTAACGCACTCTTTGCGTCATTTACACTTACATTATTCGAATTTTTAATACGTTTTGGGGATTGTGAATTTGGGAATGTGAGTGTTTGGGGATGTGAGAATTTCGGGATATTAGAATTTGGGTATATGGGAATTTGGGTATATGGGAATTTGGGAATATGAGAATTTGAGGATGTGAGAGTTTGGGGATGTGAGAATTTGGGGATGTGAGAATTTCGAAATATTAGAATTTGGGGATATGGGAATTTGGAAATGTGAGAATTCGGGGATATGGGAATTTGGGAATGTGAGAATTTGGAGATGTGAGAATTTGGGGATGTGAGAGTTTGAGGATGTGGGAATTTGGGGATGTGAGAGTTTGAGGATGTGGGAATTTGGGGATGTGAGAATTTCGAAATATTAGAATTTGGGGATATGGGAATTTGGAAATGTGAGAATTCGGGGATATGGGAATTTGGAGATGTGAGAATTTGGGGATGTGGGAATTTGGGAATGTGAGAATTTGGGGATGTGAGAGTCTCAAGATATGAGAATTTGGGGATGTGGGAATTTGGGGATATGAGAATTTGGGGATATGGGAATTTGGGGATGTGAGAGTTTGAGGATGTGGGAATTTGGGGATGTGAGAATTTGGGGATATGAGAATTTGGGAATATTAGAATTTGGCGACATGAGAATTTGGGGATATGGGAATTTGGGAATGTGAGATTTTGGGGATGTGAGAATTGGGAGATATGAGAATTCCAGAAAATGAAAATTCGCAGCTGTAGGTATCTGGGGTTGCAAGAATTCACGTGCATCGATATTTTGATCTGTAGCTACTAATATCAATTTACAACTACATCCGCAACATAGATATTCAAGTCACAAGTACACATATGGTCATCCTTGATGAAAAATTAATATATGTGTACCTACATATGGTCACATTTTTGACACAATTTAATTATGAATAAATGTTCAACTCCTTTCCAAATTGCAATTAAGAAATTTTCAGTTGTAATTTTCGAGCTACTACATTACAATATTCTCAAGTTTACATACGAATCTTCCTAAACCATAGACTACATTGTATTCCATTTCTCTTTGCAAGGAACTTAAAAGGGAGTTTTAATTTGCAAAGCACCGCTGCAGAAAGGTGTTCTTCGCAGAAAACGAATAGAACGTATATATATACATTGCGAGGAAAAGCTCTTACGATTTCCTCGATTTTCGAGGAAAGGAAGTTGAAGCGTACAAATGCGCCGAAGGAAACAGACAAATCGTTTCTCTGCGTGGCACGAAACGGAGCGAAGGCGAAAAATCGTTTGGGGAACGTTTCGTTGCTCGCGTATTAAACCGTGTACATTCGTTAAATTAAAAGATAATTACATGAGCAAGAATCTAATTTTAGTATCAAATAACAAGTATGTTTCATATACCAATAAAATTAAAATAAAATAAAAAATATAATAAAACTATATAATATAACACACATATATATATATGTATATAATGTAACAAATATATAATATAATAGAAATATATAATATATAATAAATATATATAATATAAAATACATAATATATAATATAAAGAAAATCCTTTTAATCAGTAATATGAGTAATACGTTCAAAATGAGTTATAAGAATAGATTAAAATTAGTTAAGAAAATTAAAACTTATTACTAAAGAAGTAACTTATTACAAAAAGTACCTGTAAGTAAAGGATTAAGGTTGATATCTGACAACAGCAAAATTATTTTGTAGCTAAGAGTTAACCCGTAGAACACGGTTTTCGTAGAGGAAAAATAAAATTTGGCTCGTATGTTGTACGCAATCACAAGTGTCCCAAGTCATTAGTTAAGAAAATTAAAACTTTTTACAAAAAAAAAAAGAAATACAAAAACCTGCAGTTAAAGGGTTGAAGTCGATGTCTGACACCAATAAAATTATTTTGAAGCAAAGGATTAACCCGTTGAATACAGTTTCCGGAGAGGAAAAATAAAATTTGGCTCACATGTTGTACGCAATCAAAATGTCCCTAGTCATTAATTAAGAAAATTAAAACTTTTTACAAAGAAAGTAGAAAAAGTACCCTCAGTTAAAGGGTTGACGTTGATGTCTGACAACGTCAAAATTATTTTGAAGCTAAGAGTTAACCCGTCGAACATGGTTTCCTGAGAGGAAAAAGAAAATTTGGCTCCTATGTACACAATCAAAATGTCCCAAGTAAAAGACAGAACCTTCAAACGTATACTTGAAACCGGAGGGAATTTTAAAAAGAACTTACTTACATGGTGCTCGAAGGAAACGTGCCAAAAGTAGCAGCTTAAAAGTTTAACGAGCGGTGTATTTTGTAAATTTAGCAGCGATTTAGTTCCTGTATTTTCCGTCAGATTTGTATTACCTCGTACACGACATTTCACTGCATAATTAAAATCTTGGAGAGGGTTAGAATTCCGTTTAACGCGAATCGATTTCAGCGAAGTAGAATATTTTATTAAGGAGCGATCGACTATCGGATTTCGGTATCGGGTCAATTTAATTTTCGTTTCACTGGAAATGTACGTCGACGCATTAACGTTTTATTTCTCTCTGTTTCAGGTAAGCATTCTGGACATTTGAACAGCTCTGGGAATTACGTGCAATCCAGCGGCTTTTTGGGGTAACGTTGTCGACCGCGTTTCTTAATTTTTATTAAACGATCCTCGTAAATCCTGCTTTCCCGCGATTACCGAGTCAGACTCTGGTCACACGTTCCACCCGCGATATAGTTTCTTTTTGGTACTATAGTGGCCTTCGAATAACATCTCTATGGTCCACTATAGTTTCAAATGTCATCGATTACATAGTGCCATGACTCTACTGACTCTTGTATTTAATGCCACGTATTGTTTGAAGAAATTATTTTTGAACGTATAGGGTCACATTCGATGTATAAGTGTCAGGATAGTACACGATAATTTTATACAGTGATGTATGAATATGCGACAAATTTCGTTTGATATAATTACTAAACGGTGGGAGCACGTTAGGTAGGAACCTCTTAGGCACGACGCGTCACTATAGTGGCTTTCGCGAATGCCATAGATTACATAGCGCCATTATAGTGGCTCACTCAACTGGCTCACATGCTCACCGTTTCGATTCAATGATCCTTTTCATATCTTTTGATTTGCACTTTACCTCCACCACGTTTTGTAAGAGTATTAACAAGTCCCACGAAAAATACATTACATGTAAAAAAGGTAGTCCAGTAGTTTCTGCACTATGCTCTTTGCACTAATACATATAGCAAACATTTGGAAATTTTGTGAATTTTCTAAAAAGTAAATGATCAAAGTTAAAGTATCTTTGGTAAAATTTAATCATAAAAAGCCTAATTCCAATGTGCGATTATACGTAGTGCGCATAATTCGAACTCTGCTGAGTAGCGTAAAATTCATCCGTACCTAATATTCTAAACGCTTTATAAGCTGTTTCCGCGTGGACACTTATCGCGCCATGCACCGTTCGAATCGTTCGAATTTATCGTATTGCACACGGTAACGCAATTTAGTCCGATTTTAATTAGCAACCGGCGCCGACAATTAATTAGAATAATTATTAACGCGCTGAAATGCGTCAAATTCTAGCTACATGTACTGCAGGGAAATCTGATCGTGCCAAAAGCTTCGATTTCAAATCGACCGCAATTTGATGATGTCGATAGGTTTCATTCCATATTATTCCTTTATACGTTTCTATTTCACAAATTTATGATTATTGTCACTGTAAATTTAGCTGGGGATATCGTGTTCTGGGGGTCGAGGGATTTATGGCTGTTGAATTCTGAATATTTAGAGATATTGAAATTTAAGAATTTTAGGATCTAAATTGGAATTTTTTATAAGATATAGAGATATTTGAAGCTTAGGGATACTAGAGATTAGGGATATTGGGAGCTGAGGGATACTAGGATCTAGGGATATTGGGAGCTGATGGATACTAGGATCTAGGGATATTGGGAGCTGAGGGATATTAGGATTTAGAGATATTAGGAGCTTGGAGTATTGGGAGCTGAGGGATACTAGGATTTAGAGATATTGGGAGCTAGGAGTATTGGGAGCTGAGGGATCCTAGGATCTAGGGATATTGAGAGCTGACGGATTCTAGGATCTAGGGATATTGGGAGCTGAGGGATACTAGGATCTAGGGATATTGGGAGCTGAGGGATACTAGGATTTAGAGATATTGGGAGCTTGGAGTATTGGGTGCTGAGGGATCCTAGGCTCTAGGGATATTGGGAGCTGAGGGATACTAGGATTTAGAGATATTGGGAGCTTGGAGTATTGGGTGCTGAGGGATCCTAGGCTCTAGGGATATTGGGAGCTGAGGGATACTAGGATCTAGAGATATTGGGAGCTAGGAGTATTGGGAGCTGAGGGATCCTAGGATCTAGGGATATTGGGAGCTAGGAATATTGGGAGATGAGGGATACTAGGCTCTAGGGATAGTGGGAGCGGAGGGATCCTAGGATCTAGGGATATTGGGAGCTAGGAATATTGGGAGCTGAGGGATACTAGGATCTAGGGATATTGGGAGCTGAGGGATACTAGGATTTAGAGATATTGGGAGCTTGGAGTATTGGGTGCTGAGGGATCCTAGGCTCTAGGGATATTGGGAGCTGAGGGATACTAGGATTTAGAGATATTGGGAGCTTGGAGTATTGGGTGCTGAGGGATCCTAGGCTCTAGGGATATTGGGAGCTGAGGGATACTAGGATCTAGAGATATTGGGAGCTAGGAGTATTGGGAGCTGAGGGATCCTAGGATCTAGGGATATTGGGAGCTAGGAATATTGGGAGATGAGGGATACTAGGCTCTAGGGATAGTGGGAGCGGAGGGATCCTAGGATCTAGGGATATTGGGAGCTAGGAATATTGGGAGATGAGGGATACTAGGCTCTAGGGATAGTGGGAGCGGAGGGATACTAGGATCTAGGGATATTGGGAGCTGAGGGATACTACGATTTAGAGATATTGGGAGCTAGGAGTATTAGGAGCTGAGGGATCTTAGAATCTAGGGATATTGGGAGCTAGAAGTATTGGGGGATGAGGGATACTAGGCTCTAGGGATATTGGGGTATATATAGGGGTATTGGGAGCTAAAGGATACTAGGCTCCAGGGACATTGACAGCTAGGAATATTGGGAGGTGACGGATACTAGGATCTAGGGATATTGAGAGCTAGGCGTATTGGGAGCTGAGGTATATTAGGACCTAGGGATATTGGGATCTAGGAATATTGAAAGCTTAGGGACACTAAGTTCTAGCGACATTGGGAGCTAGGAATATTGGAAGCTGAGGGATACTAGGACCTAACGACATTGGCATATAGAAATATTTACTTGTAGGTATATTAGAACTTGGAGTTATCAGGACCTGATGATATCGGGACTTACAGATAGAGCTATCTAATATTTGATTAAGACATATTTTGATTTAAGAATCTAAGGACATTTGCATCTACATATGTAGAACTTTAAAGATCTATAAATCTATGAACACAGATCCCAGAATCGACAAAAGTAACCGTTTCCCTTTTACAATATAAATCAGAATTGTCAACCTCTCCCGCGAGAAATTTGATTAAACATCTGATTACTGAAATTCCTGTAATTCTGCGTGGCGCAATTTCCTCGAGTCGATCGGCAAACGAGGCGGGAAAAGAATCGAGATATCGAGGGGTGGCACGATCGAACCGAGGGTTCTTTCAGCCGCGCATGTCGTCTCTGCCTAAACGGGGTGTCCTTGTCGTCATGGTAACCCTTATGGGAAGGGAGAGGCTACGATGACTAGGGTTCAGAATAGCAGGGGGTGAGAAGGAGACGCAGGGAGGGGGAGAGAAGACTATATGGATGGACCAGCTCGATTGTCGTCATCATCATTTGTCATCGGTTCGAAATTCGGCTCCGAACTACGTCGCGTCTGCCGTTTTGCTGGCATTTTTCATCCTTCCACACCCCACAGCCTTTTGCTGTCCACCTTTTTCTTCCGTTCCCCTTCTTTCTCTTGCGAGCAGACTCCGTTCTTATCGTTCGATCGATTTTTAAAGAACTTTAGAGCGATCGGAAACTTCGGATATTGATGAATTTTCGCTGGGAGAATAAATTATTGGTCTTAGGAGCGAATTCGTCGCGTTGCGAATTCGATACGTGGCGAATTTTACGCGTTGAGAATTCAACGTGCGGCAAATTTGACGCACCGCTAATTTCACGCACTGCAACTTTGACGCACCGTGAATTTGACGCGCTGCGAATTTGATATGTTGCGAATTTGGCACACTGTGAGTTCGACACGTGGTGAATTCTACGCGTTGAGAATTCAGTGCGCGGGAAATTTGACGCACCGCGAATTTCACGCACTGCAACTTTGACGCACCGCGAATTTGACGCGCTGCGAATTTGATACGTTGCGAATTTGGCGCACTGTGAATTCGACACGTGGCGAATTCTACGCGTTGAGAATTCCGCGTGCGATAAATTTGACGTACCACGAATTTGACGCACCGCGAATTTGACGCACCCCAAATTTGACGCGCTGTGAATTTGATATGTTGCGAATTTGGCGCACTGCGAATTCGTCGCGCTGCGAATTCTACGCGTTGAGAATTCAGTGTGCTGCAAATTTGACGTACTGCGAATTTAACGCACTGCGAATTCGACGCGCCGCAAGTTTTAACGCGCTACAAATTCGATGTACTACGCACTTGACACCAAGTGAATTCAGCACGACCCGAATTCAACATAATATGAATTCACCGTGCTTTGAATTTGATGCACAATTTGAAGCACTGCAAACTTAACGCGCTGCAAATTCAGTGTATTACAAGTTTGCTGCGCTATGGAATTAACGCACCGTGGATTTGACAGGTTATGAATTTGACGCGTTGCAAACTCAACGTGTTGCGAATTTAATGTTCTGCAAATTTAACGCGGTCATGGTCTAACACTGCGACTTAGACGTGTTATGAATCGAGCGGTATTCGACGCGCTGTGGACTTGACACGTCGAGAATTGAACTCACTACGAATTTAACGCGCTGCAAATTCGACGCCTCGTGAATTTGGCGCGTGTACAAGTTTATTGCCTTCCGAATTTAATGTACCGCAAATTTAACGCGTTGTGAATTTGCTGCGCCGCGAATTTTCGGTTAGAGGTTAACTTATCGGCCATAATTTTCCCGTAATTCACTATATCGGAAAAAAAGCGGAGAACAGGAAGAATGTATATCGAATAACTTTCGCATTTTTGTTACAGAATTGCAATTTAATAATTTCTCACCATGGCAGTTAATTTGCAAATTGGAATTTGACGTATAAGTCCCTTTTGTTCTGTCCATTTATTCGAGCGGCTCGCGTTTGAACAATCAACGATTGATTAGCGTTCGTTCCGCGTTGTAAAGAGAGTTTTCATTTCCGTTCGGTGGCTGATCAACGAGAAAACGCGATAGAAACACATCGTGATCGCGGACGTTCGGAATTCGGCCCAAATTCCATGGTAACATTTTTTTTCCCATTCGCATTCGGTTTTTTATCCCGCGATCCTCTTTCGAGTCTTTGTCTCCTCTTCGCGTCGATCGCGTTCGCATCGAAATGCATCATCCCTTTCGTTATCCTTTCGATGCTCCACGCGCTTTATCGCAACAGGTGCAAAAATTCCACCGATTCGATTGACTTCAGAAATCAATGATCGGTTCACCACTGTGCTGCTTGTTCTCCGAATTCTTTTCGCGTTTGACGCTTTTTCACGATTCTCTCGGTATTTTGGAAATAACTGTTCTACAGATTTCTTTGTATTTTGTGTGTTGGAAGCACTTTTGAGGGACTGTTAATAAATAACGTCGCAATTTAACGAGTTAGGTGAATTTCAAGTTTTAATTCATGCATGATGGATTTTTGGATGTACTGGGACTAACACTAGTTGTGAGACACCCTGTATATATTGAGACTCGAGGAGGATTTAATAATATTGAGAGCTAAGGATATTTAAGGGTATTTTGATCTTGGGACATTGGGGTATAGTTATGTCTCAATCTAAAAATATTTGGAACTACATACACTACCGTCCATAAGTATCCGGACACAAGCGAAATATGCATTCGCGTTGCTTGAAAGTTATTCAAGTATCTGCAACAGTAACTAAAATCGATTTTTTTTTCTGCGAAGGTCAGAATACTGGAACGCTTTTCGATTGATAATTCTCGTTTGGAACTCGTATCTCGATGGAAAAGAAGCTACAGACGAACTAAACCGAAACCGTCGAGTGCGTAGCGTTACCTCCATTCTTATCTCCATTGAAGGAACCTAAACATCTACTAACAGTTTACAAACACTTGAAACATATCGAAGAACCCTCTGAATACATTCTGCACCATAGAAATGAAACACAGTAGAAATTAAAATTTTTTTTAGAATCGAAAGCGTTTCATTAGATTCACAAATTTGGACTTTGTACTTCTGGACATGAATTTTACTTTCACACTTTCATTGTATAATTTGTACTTAAAAATTATTTCTATTACGTTATGACACCTCAAAAAAGATAATAATAATTATTACAAATGATATGATAACCCTAAATACCTTTCGTACAAAGTTCAACTATGTTTTATGTAACGAAACCAAGTGTCCGGATACTTATGGACGGTAGTGTACATAGTAGGACTCATCCAGAAATGTTTGGACCCAGAGATACCTTCAACTAGCAATATTAAGATGTAGGAATATTGATATCTAGAGATATTAAAATAACATCAGATGAAACCATAGATTTAGACCATCTACGAATATTCAGATTGTTAGAAAATCCCAGTGACCCACCCTAACAAAGCAGGGACGACGGGCACATGGCCGTCCTACGACGACCATCGCGGGGTAGAGGCCTGACGTCCGGGCCATAAAACAACCCTAGGGCCTCAAGTTTCGCGGGGACTAGGAAACCTCGCGGAACGGGAAGAGGGCATTCGTTTAGAGACCTTTGGAAAAGGCGTTCGTCCACAGACCTTGGAAAGGCATCCTTCTCTCGAGGACGCTATTTCGCCCACGGATTCGGCATATATTTAAAATATATAGTATTTTGAAACCGAACTCAGTTAGCGTTTCAAGCATTTTTCTACCTCGTCTTACAAGATGTAGAAATATTACAATCTGGAAATATTTAACATTTTGCTACCTTTAGAATCTGAAGAAATGATCAACCCATGATCGACTAATAATCATCAATTTCTACTACAACTAATCTTTCATTGATTTATTTCTCCGTTGCCCAATAACGATATCGAGTAATTTAGATAAGAGTTGATTATTACGATTCTTGAATGAACGACGTTTCGATTTCGTGAAGCCGAAAGATCATTGGCAGGCACCGGGCCGCGAGTAGGTTCACAAGACGGCACACAATCGTGCGCGATATGTCGAGGGATATCGATCCATGTGGACAAGCCGTGTCGAGATACCTCGAATCTGTCTGGTTGCCACTTTGGACCGTAGACAATCGATAACCGAAGCCGACGTTAATCTTGGCCCGATAATTAGGTGGCGACGTGTTTCTCGGATATTGACTTGTAGACGCCTCGCAGGTTTACATCAGACTCTAACTTGATGTCCCGTAACGAGTATTTTACTGTTCACTATATTTTAACCTGACAAGAAACTTAGTATCCACCAACTATTTTTCCTTTCATTTACATTAACATTAGATTTGCAAATGTTTGATGGCTATTTTTAAGTTGAAACTGAAGTAGAAAAGTAAATTATGTAGACATGATAAACTGTCTCATACAATGATTTTTCTTCTTGACGAAAATCTTATCGTGCATCTTTGCATTTTTAATAACGTTTGATATTTAAGATCCACCATTTTGACGGTTTCGTAAATTTCGTATCAAGAAAACTAAAAGAAACGTGACTGTAGTATCGAATACAAAGTGTAAGAGGGTGAACTCTAAAAACAAGTGAAACATGTAATTGTAACACATCCACCTGAAAGACATATAATTGCAACACATACAATTAAAAGACATGTAATCGTCACACATGCAATTAAAGAACAAATAATTGAAACTTCACAAAAATATTGAAGTCCCCTCAATTTTATTGGGTGTGCTTCATCGTACCTAAATAGTCCCTTAAAAGTAAACTACCCCTATATTTCTGTCACGTATAAAAAATGTATCAAACATGACAAGGCATATGATCTTGAATATCGTCGATGTAAAAGTTGTCGCTTCATTGTTTGCCGACGTCAAGAATTATCGCGTTACCCGAAAATCCTCTCCAACATCCCCTAAAAAGAGGGCTCACCCCAAAGACGTTTCCCAGACAGCCCAGAACACGGCGTCATTGAAAGTAATATCTCGCGGAAATTCAATTTCCAGACGCGTGTTCAAAACCCCCGTCAAAAGTCTCAACCCCCGATGACTTGGAAGTCGAAGAATTTCGCGCATTCGATTAATTCGCGACGATTAATCGAGGATCGAAGGATTTACCTTTCGCGGCCACGGAAGAGAGTTTCTCTGTAATTCCATTAGCCGAGGCAGATCGGGAAAGCAGGTCCGGCGAGTAAAAGGGCGCGAAATCAACGGTGTTCTAACTCGATGAATCGAGAGGAAAAAAGTAAAAGAAAGAGAAGAGCCGTAGGATGGCGAGACGAGTGGAGCAGAGGAGAGAGAAGTGGCCGGCGATTCCGCGTTGTAAAGTGGGTCGACTAATTACGAGGTGAGGATCGAAGCGTTTCTTTGTCGGTTCGACAAGGGCACACGGTTACGCGAAGAAAGAGGAGAAACGGAAGGGGCGCAACGAGAAAGGAAAAGAGCACGCTTGCGAATCGTAGGCGAAGCATCCGCCGTGAAACTGCCGACTATCGCGTGTTTCTCCTTCTTCCTATTCCCTCTTTTTTCTTTCTGGCATTTTCCTCGCGGAAACACCGTTCCCTTCGAACGTTGCGACAGAATTATCCGCTCGAGAAATCTCTGTCTCCGTTGTTTGCTCGCTCGATTTTGTGGCAGGCAACTGGCTGCGGACGGTTTAACTATTTTATCGAACAAGGTTATTGTGGACGAGGCGGTATAAATAGACTCTTTAATATTTCTCTTCTTTAGACTTTTTTCTTTCGTTTCAAATTTTTCTGCGGAATTCTTCTTTTTTCAAACGGCTGCTTTGTGGGGACAGAAGTCACTTGAAGCTTTTCGAAAGAAAGGTCCCTTTCATGTTTAATTTTGGACGTTTTTAACTCGGTTCTTTCCCTCTTAAGTTTTCTGTTCTTTTTCTCGACGCCCTGTATTTCGTTCTGCAAAAGTACTGCGTTGAGAATTTAACGCGCTGCGAATTTTACCTGTCGCTGATTTAACGCGAGGTAAATTCGACGCGTTGCGAATTTAACAAGCTTTGAATTAAACGCGCTGTGAATTCGATGCGCTGTAAATTCAACGTGATACGAATATAATATGTCATGAATTCGATGCGGTGTAAATTCAACGCGTAGCCACTTTAACGCGCTGTAAATTCTGTGCACCGAATACCGTGTCGTAAATTCGACGCACCGCAAAATCGACGTATCGTAAATTCGACGCTCCTGAATTCGACGTCTCGTGAATTCGTCGCGCCATGAATTAGATGCTGCGTATATTCGACACGGCGTGAATTAGACGCACCGCAAATTCGACGCGCTGCAAATTTGACGCACTGCATATTCAACGCACTGCATATTCGACGCGCTGCAAATTTGACGCGTTGTGAATTCGACACACTGCAAATTTGACGCGCTGCAAATTCGACGCGTTGTGAATTCGACGCACTGCATATTCAACGCGCTGCAAATTTGACGCACTGCATATTCGACGCGCTGCAAATTTGACGCGTTGTGAATTCGACACACTACAAATTTGACGCGCTGCAAATTCGACGCGCTGCGAATTCGACGCGTTGTGAATTCGACGCACTGCAAATTCGACGCGCTGCAAATTTGACGCGCTGCAAATTCGACGCGTTGTGAATTCGACGCACTGCAATTTAGTTGCGCTACAAATTTGACGCGCTGTATATTCTATACGCTGCAAATTCGACGCGTTGTGAATTCGACGCACTGCAAATTTGACGCGTTGCAAATTCGATGCACTGCAAATTCGACGCGTTGTGAATTCGACGCACTGCAAATTCAACGCGTTGGAAATTTGATGCGATGTGAATTCGACGCACTGTAAATTTGACGCGCTGCAAATTCCACGCGTTGTGAATTCGATGCACTGCAAATTCGTTGCGCTGCAAATTTGTCGCGCTGCATATTCGATACGCTACAAGTTTGACGCGTTGTGAATTCGCCGCACTGCAAATTTGACGCGCTGCAAATTCGATGCACTGCAAATTTGACGTGTTGTGATTTCGACGCATTGTATATTTGACGCGCTGCAAATTTGGCCCGTTGTAAATTCAATGCAGTGCAAATTTGATTCACTGTAATTTAGATGCGTTGCAAATTGGACGCGTTCCGAATTTGATGCATTGCAAATTCGACGCGCTGTGAACTTAACACACCTTGCATTACACACACCACAAAATGGACGCACTGTAAGTTCGACACAACATCAATTGAACAACCCATGAATTTAACGCATTGTCAATCAAATCCTCCACAAATCTAACATTCCCAGAATCTAGCACTCAACATCATTAAAATGTTTACACCAAATTTTGCAATAACCCAAAACTATAGCTATACCGTAAAACAAGAACAGTGTCCATGAAAATCCGTATAAACGTGCCAACATAAGTAGAGTTTATCTACTGCATCCAAGTACCTGTGCATATCGACTTATACACAGGGTTTCGTAAGCCGCAGTAACGGCCCCGATATCAACCCTCAAGGATATCTTTTTCTCTCCTCTTTTAACGTAGTCCAAGTTTTTCTTCAGCGTTCGCGCAACTCGCGCAGTATCGTTTCGCAACGTCCTTCGGTTTTTCCTCTCTGTATGGCATCTGCTGTAACGATGTCGCACCACGACCCCATGGGATCCCCCCACGCCACCCTCGATCTCATCGACCCATGCATTATGCAGAGGCCATGGTGCACCACGCGCAGGATATGCTAATTGTACGGTGGTTAATGACGACGTGGGTGCGATGGCTGACGTGTTTCCACGCTGGACAAGACCGATATGATATCATTTGTGAATTATCGATACGCCGCTATGAATTTGCTCCTTCGTGCTGTTGCACGAATTTCAACGTATTTTCGCAATGAATTTTCGTACTAACTATTTTTCTGTTTTTGGATCTTTGGGTTTTAGTTCCTTCTTTATTAGTGGACTATTAATTTTTGGTTGTTTATTAATTTTTTAGGGTAAGATAGAGTTCTCGAATTTACTGATTTTTTTATTCAAATAGCTTTGAAATTCTCGCATTTAGTTCTCAGATTTCAAGAATTGTCAGATTCGTCGAACGTGATATAAATTACATTGGTTTATTACGGTTCTTCCATTTTTATGAGTTTTGTAATCTTCTGATACTTGTAGAACTTATCAGCAGTTTCTAATTTCCCCACGGTTACAACTTTCACTGTCCAAGAGGAGGTTTCGAAACAGTCAATTTTATTTTGGCAAGGTCATCACAAAGATAATCGAAAATAAAAAATTCAGTTTCCACGAACAGAGAATGCGAGGGAAGTGTTAAACCAGTAAAGAGAACGAGGTTGTTGTTCAAACCGAAAATTGATGGCTTAAGCATCGTTGTGTTCAGCGGCGCGAATTTCACGAAAGGTTTCGCAAAAATTTTCCGCGACTTTTGGCACAGCCTGTGTGCCGTGACTGATTTATACGGTGTAACATAGTTTTCCCAGTATCGTGCATTTTATTCACTTTTAGCGGTGCTGAAGCGGAACGACGAACGATCTTGTTGGTTTAGTGGTGGTTGTTGCTGCTCGCCAACCGTACTTCGTTAACAATATCGTTTTCCGTTTCCCGTTTTCCGTTTTCCCCGTATTTTCCACGGCAGAACGAGCTTTCGGCTTTGCTACGCGCACGTTTCACCCTTTCGATTGTCGCAAATCCCCTATGAACGTTAGCTTCGATATCGACCGAGCCGATCGACTCGATACGGGGATGAAAATCGAGCCACGTTGATCCGCAACGTTGTAAATTTTATACTTTCTTTTTTTATTGCACTTTCATTCGTCCTTTCGAAACCGTTACATCGAATGCTTCAACAACATATTTCATTTTTTTTTGTTTAAATTTTTGCTGATGGTGAATTGATGTCAGTTAAATTTAACATCTCTGTGGGAGTTTGCTGGGGTTAGAAATAAATTTTTGAGCACAGTTGTGTGCTTGAAGACTGGAGATTAATCCAAGTCCATTTTATTACTTCAGAAAGAAGCAGTGTAATTTTGTAATTTTTTTATAATTTTTGTAAAATTTTTGTATAATTTTTGTATAATTTTTGTGTATGAATTGAATATAAGAAAATGTGGATTGAGGCTAAGTCCAACTTTTAAGCACAGAACCACTCTATAAATTAAATTTGGTGTTCGCAGAATTTAATATTTCATATACTAGTTTCTCAAATTATTTCAGAAAGCAGAATTCCTCCTATCTGCACAGAATAATTCAATTGATCAATCTTATCGTTTGGACATCGGATAAGACACGAGGCACTTAAGTTCATACCAGACTGTACATCGTTCAGCTCAAACAATCACGAAGTCCGTCTTAGCAAATCATACTAGCTTAAACAACCATCACGTTCGTATCAATTATTCAAACAGGTTATAGTTCAGTTTAAGCCAACGTAGAGCGTTCACAACAGTCAGTCAAAGAATGTACGGTTCAGAAGAGGTCACGTCAAACTTTTAGACAGATGCGATAGACAACTGTACATGTTGTGATAACCTATCACAAGGCTACTGAAACAATCACAGTTCTTATCGTAGTTGATCACTCGGATATCGTGTTAGATTAAAACTATCGTGGAGTGTTAGTTGTTTGATGAGTCGTGTTGATCGCTTGGATAAGTCAGATTACTCAAATAATCAGTGGATTTGTGTTAGTTCAATAGATGGTGTGTAGTTCAAATGAAGCAATCAGTTGATATTAGATAGGTAGGTTATGTAGGTCGTGTGGGTTATAGATCAATGTGCTATCGAAAGATTCACATTAGACAACACAGATTTAAATTGTCATGGAGATGATATAAGTTTGCTTGGATAAGATTCAGGTTAACTCAAACTATCTTTAAATTTATAGTAATTCAATAGGTGGTACATAGTTCAACTGAGACAATCAAGTAGTCCATATTAGTCAGATGGATCATAGTTCAATGTGAGCAATCGGAAGGTTCACATCAGACAACACAGTCAAATTTAAATTATAGAAGGCGTGTAAGTTACTCAGATAAAATAGGTTAACTCAAATTACCATTAAATTTATGTTGATTCAATAACTAGTGCATAACTGAGACAATCAACTACTCCATATTAATCAAATGGATTATGTGAACAAAAGGTTTGCCTGAGTCAGACAACACAGTTCCATTATCATAGAGATCATATAAGTTTTCCAGGATAAAACCTCAGGTTAACTCAAACAATCATTGAATTCGTATTAGCTCAATAGATAGCGCATAGTTCAACTGAAGCAATCAGATAGATCACATTAGTCAGTCCAATGGGTTATGCAGTTCAACCTGAGATATCAAACGGTTCACGTCAGTCATTCAGATAATGCGCAGTTCAATCGTGCTGATCGGAGGTCACATCAGACAGGTTGTAGTTCATCTTGAGCAATCACTCGGTTCACATCGATTGTGCAGGCAGTATGTTTTCATTCGAATAATCATGAAGTTGAAGTCAATCTGTCAGGTTCTAATTTAATGGAAGCAATGAAGATCACATTCACTACGTAGATTCACTTAACTTCAATCATGAAGTTCATATCATTCGGTCAGACAGTTTATAGTTTAATTTGAGTAGTCAAGTTTAAATGTGTCAGTCAGGCTATGGTTCAGCTTGAGCAGTTAGCAGATTCATACGAAACCGAACAGTTGACTCAACCAATCATGAAGTTCACATCACTCGATCAGACAGTACATAGTTTAATTCGAACAGTCAAGTTTAAATGTGTCAATCAAGTTATGGTTCAACTTCAGCAACTATCAGATTCACACAAACCAAACAATCAACTCAACCAACCAATAAGTTCAGATCACTCGATCAATCAATTCAATGTTTAACCCAAACAGTCCAGTTCAAATCAGTCAATCAGATCATTCTTTAACTTGAGCAATTATCAGATTCACACGAACCAAACAATCAACTCAACCAACCAATAAGTTCACATCACTCGATCAATCAATTCAATGTTTACTTCAAACAGTTAAGTTCAAATTAGTCAATCAGGTCATTCTTTAACTTGAGCAACTATCAGATCCACACAAACCAAACATCAATAGCTTATAATTGAAACATACTCATAAAAAGTAGAACAAAGAAGTTAAAAGCTTGTAAACAGCAGGGAATAAAAGCACACCAAAGAAAATTGCAAACGTAAGAAAGAAAATGGGAAAAGGGTTGAGTGGTAAAGCTTCTCATAACCGCATTACATTTCCGTTTCTGAACAGGCTTCGGATTTGCGTTTACGTCACTGTCGATGCTCCGGTTACGTCCAGCAAACCAGCCAGTGTGACAACGTGACCTTAAAGTTGCTTTCGTGTGCTACATCGAGAAAAGTGGGTCCTCCGGTTTCACTGACGTGCGCCCGATTGTTCGTACGCGAACAATTCGCTAATATCGATTTTATTCGTTTCCAACCGACCGAACGAAAAGTGCCATTTATTTTTGTAGCTCCTCGAAGAGTCGGCTCGGACGATGGAAATAGCTTAAGCCTTTAGCTCGAAATTTGGAGGCATCTCGAGATAAATTGATTAATGTTTCGATGATGTTTCTTAAAGAAAATTAAACTGTATTTAGATCTCCATAATTCTACATCCCATATTCTTAGATCCACATATTGGTAGACCTCTGAATCCTTAAATTTTTAAGTACTGATGTCCCTAACTTCCTCAACTCATATCTCCAGATTCGCAAATGCCTGTTTCCCCAAATTCCTACGACTAACAAAAGTTCCGAAAGTACCTACATCCCTAAATTCCTACATCCCCAAATTTCTACATCCCTAAATATAAATTTCTAGATACCTTATGCATCCAAACCTACGTGGAAATTTTGAAGGGATTAAAAGTCCAGAAACGAATATAAAAAATGTGAGAGGCTTAGAACATTGTCCCAAGGGAATTGAGATCCGAGTGAACGCTATCAAGGAAGTATTCATCCAGAAAGTAAATTTCTCCGACTCGAGGACAGTTTCTCGTTGGCGTAACTATAAGCCGAAGAATGTTGATCGTGGCCCGATTTCCCGGCCGGAAGGAGCCGGATCGAGACGAGAACGTTTCCAGCTCGAAACGAAATTTCCTGGTATGTGGGTTAATTGCTTTTTGTGTAGCGACGCGTCTCCACCGATTTACGAATCGATCGAAATTCTATCGAACTGGTCGATTGAAACGGTATACGAAGGTTACTTGGACCTCGACAAGGAACCTCCCACCGAGAAGCTATCGAGTTTTGCGAACGATCGCTTGAAACGAACGCTTTTACTTTCCATCGAAAACTTCGAATTCTATCCCTGCATGAGGTGGAGGAAATCGAATATTTATCGACGGCAACCTGTGTTCCCCTGCAAACGAGCTGCAAACGAGCGAATGGAAATTTGATCGAGCCCAAAAGACGGTAAGATGAATGCTCGAGTTGCAGGATTATTTAAATCTGAGGTTGCTGATGTTTGAGGGAGAATTTTGAATTTTTATATTTTTGTTGTAAATTCAGTTAATGTATATAACGTTATTATTATTATAGTATATTATTTATATATAACATTATTAACACTGAAACTACCAAACCGGTCAAATGACCGCTCCACAAGTTTCTTATTACAAGGCACACATTTTGTTAAAGTACATTCCTTAAAATCAGCATTAATTATCATGAAGATAAATAACAGATGTGTGTACTAATTTATGTTTCGTCGTTTGCTTATTTATTTTTCAACTTCATTTTTAATTTCAAGTTAAGTACACATTATATGTCGGTAGGTTTAGTGTTAATGCATAACCTTAAAATTTTCAAATTTAACAAATCTCTCACCAATAAAAATCTCAAAATTCCAAATTGTAAAAACCATCAAATTGACCCTCGAAATGTCTCTCATAAATTTTCGAAAATAAATCCGAGCTCGAGGACAAGTTACAGGACCCGTTGAAAGTTCCTTGGCCGGTTTCCCGAGCGAGTTTCGGTGCAGGGAACGAAGATCGTTAGTCGTAGTCGAAAATACTTTCTTCTCCTTATTTTTCAAAGTTACGATCGACTGGCGAGCGGCAGTATCGAAAGACTCGACCTTAAACCCGCTTTATGAGAGCGAGCGAAATTCCTCCGGTGAACTCGAACTTTTTAGTGCCCCGCGTTTACGGCTCTCCCTCGCTCTCCTCCAATTTTCTCTCTCGTCTCTTACCGTTTTACATCTTTCATCCCTCGCGGCGTTGCCTTCTCGGAAAATCCAGGTAGAGGCAAACGTCTGGAAAACGTTCGCCATGATGAACGTAGCCGAATTTCAAATGCTTGCTGCTGCAAAATTATTTTGGGGTATTAAACTTTTGTGAAATTGTGGTACGTTGATTTAATGCTGTTTTAGGTAAATTAGTTTACTCTACATACGAATTCTTTGTTGTTCATTACATATGAATTTTTTGTTGTTCTCAATGTAAAATGGCTGACTAACAGTTGTAGCAAACTGTGATTGGTTTTGTGACATATGAAGTCTAGCTAGGCTTGTGGACATCAAAGTGTATCCAAACAGCACTTGTGGTACATCAATTTCAAGCTTGTACTTTAGTCAAAATAATCAAACATAAAAATCCTTTGTTACTGTTTTCAATATAAAATGTCTGACTACTAATTATAGCAAACTGTGATTGGTTTTATAATATATGAAGTCTAGCTAGGCTTGTGGACATCAAAGTAACCAAACAGCACTTGTGGTACATCAATTTGAAGCTTGTAATTTAGTGAAAGTAATCATACATTCAAATCCTTCATTAATCCTACTGAAAGTCCCAAATTTCTAAATGGCAAAATTTCAAATGTGAGTAGTTCCCAAAGGAACGTCTGGAAGTCGCAAAGCGGGAGGTGAAAGGGTGTCGAGCGTCCCCGGGTAGTGATCGATACCAATTGTCCTGGGCTATATCGTCTGTAATAGGATTTTAGTGATCA
This sequence comes from Megachile rotundata, assembly GCF_050947335.1. Lineage (NCBI taxonomy): Eukaryota > Metazoa > Arthropoda > Insecta > Hymenoptera > Megachilidae > Megachile > Megachile rotundata. Next base: position 9,234,626 of record NC_134986.1, read on the forward strand.
AACACGTCCAACCTGACTGGAGCATCTTGTCACGACTGTCCTTCCCTCGTAGTGTCGAATGTTATCGACAGCTCGAAGGGACGCACTCGATTGTTAGATGCCCTGCAGTCTCCGACCTGTCTGACTCGTCAACGGTCGACTCGGACCTGATCCTCTCCCGTACCGCAATCCTGATCCATTTACACTTAAAAAGAGATTTCCAACTCTCCTTCCTTCTTTCCTTCCTTCTCCCATTCTTACTTCTTACTCCTCTTCTTCCTTCTCCAACTTCTAATTTTAATTACCATAATTCTTGAAAAATTCAGCTTATCAAAAACCGGAAAAGGTAATACCGAAACGCAAGCTGCAATCGCAGGTGTTTACCCGCGTCATCCAGATGATACGGAATCACTGGAACGAAACGAAAGGGGTTAATTTCGCGTAATGGAGGGCCAGAAATCGGAGACGTATTTGTGCACGAGGGGTTGATCGTCGGGCGGACGCTAGCCAGCCAACAATGTCCAAACTGTTTCGAATCGATCTGACGCAGCGTGATTCCGATTGACGCGAACAAACGTTGTCCCTACACGTACATTTACGTCCGACACGCGTGCGGGACCGTTATGTATTTCTGCTGAATCCGCACAGGAATTGCGAAATTAGAAATTTATTAAGACGAGAGCTTCCCCGTAACGTTACACAACGTATTATCTTCGGAAGCGGGATAACAGTTGGCGAGCTTTGTGCCTTTCTAAATATACAACCTGTGAATCGACTAAAATAATAAATTAGTCTGTGGTGACTGCTGAGGATCGGTTTCTGAGGGTTGTAAGCAAAAGTCATATTAGGAAGCGTCTATTAGGAAGTATTTATTGGAACTGTCTTCTTATGATCCTTTGTTTTAACATGTCGAGTTATGTACTATGCAACACTTCTTTGCACTAATACACGATATTGAAAGCATTTGGAAATTATATGTGTTGTGAGTTTTTAAAAAAAGTAAATTATCAAGGTTGAAGTACTTTAGTCAAAGTACCGGTAATGTATTATAACTTTGGGAAAAATTTAATAATCAAAAACGTATGGAGAACAGAATTGTCATTATGATGTTTGTCATATTTGTCATAAATTATATTTATCATATTCGCCATAATTGTCTTTCGAACTGAACAGAAAAGGAGGGTAAAGTTCAGCCGTGCCTAAGAGTTAACAATCGAAACACGAACAGTGCCTATACCGTGTTCGATCGCACAAAGGACTGGTTGTTAGTAATAATTTGGAGCGTGTCCTAGTCCAGTTCCTGGTTAAGGAATCGCGATCGTCGGATCGGGTCGCGGACAACGGAAAGAGGTCTCCTTTCACGAAACTTCGCTCATAAATCATCGTCAGGTTTGTCAGGCCGACAAGTTTGTACAGGCCTTATATGCGTCGGGCTTGTTTATCGTCTGTGTATGCCCAGTGCAAACTCGCCCCCTTTGCACCAGCTCGCAACCCCCCTGGCCCTCTGCCCCTGTCCATGCCGATGCCGTATTCACTGCAAACCGACAACCCTCTGGCCACGTCGTTACGCTGCCTAATGGTGACGACGTCGGTGTCCCCGTTGTCGTAACGCACAGCCATATCGCGTGTGTAACCGTTAATTGGAACCTTTATACCTACCGACGACTGATACGCGATCCGCGATTTCACTCTCCGCAAAACCGGCACCGCACGGTCTATGACCCATCGATTAACGGCTAGTTTCGACAGGGTAATTGGATAGCGCAACCTACGATTCTGTTACGAGTATGATGACTTCCCTTTGTCGGTTTCGATGTTACGGACGTGTACGTTTTTACAGACTGAACGGTTTATTAACAGGTCTCGGCTTTGGTGGATTCTGTGGAGGAACAGCGGCGATATAACACGAGGATGTACAAGGTTGAATAGGTACTGAGGGCAGCCTCGAGTAATTGTCTGTCTATGTTATTAGAACGAAATATGCGTATATGATACAAAATATATATTCTTTATTATGCTTAGATTGTAATATTTCTGAATTGTATTCCTTTCACGGAAATGGTTCGATCTCAAATTCACTAAAGACAGAAATTTTAGAGTTATAGGAATACTTATATCTCAAAATCCCTAGATCTTGAAATCTCTAGATTCCGAAATACCTAGATTCTTAAAATCTTTAGATTCCAAAATACTCAGATTCCGAAATCCCTAGATCTCGAAATTTCTAGAATTCGAAATCCCTAGATTCCCACAATCCCTAAATTCCGAAGACCCTCAATCTCGAAATCCCAAGATCTCAAAATTCCTAGATTCTGAAATCACTAGGTCTCGAAGTCCCTAGATCTCAAAATTCCTAAATCCCAAAATTCCTAGATCTCGAAATCCTTAGATTCCCAAAATTCCTAGATCTCGAAATCCCTAGATTCCCAAAATTCCTAGATCTCGAAATTCCTCGATTCCGAAATCACTAAGTCTCGAGGTCCCTAGATCTCGAAATCCCTAGATCTCAAAATGTCCATCTCAAAATCCCTAGGGTCAGAAATTTGTATGTTCCCATCTCCCTTTAGAATCCGCACGTTTCCAAGTACCTATAATCCTCAATTTTTCTATTAGCCAACATCTAGTGAAATACCTACATCTAAAAATCACCAAATCTACAAAAAAAATATAAAAATTCCCGTATATCAGTATATTACTACAAATTTACTTAGCAAAGTAGAAAATTGACAATGTCGACAGTGGTCGGTGAAATGTTCCCGTTGCGTAGCAAGAGATCGTGCTCTACTTGTCCAGTTGTTTCACGGTGTTCCACATCCACTACGTTGCTCCCCAGCGAGCACGTTAGAATAATGTTTCTTTTGAAGCGTCTTCACGAATCCACCTCGTGGCGAGACAAAGATCTCGTCCGTGAAACGGAGACCTGTTCCATCGGCCAACCAGCAGACCTTCGCTCTTCCACGCTGCTGCTTCGCTCGAAACGACCCAGACACACGAGCTTCTACAACAAATTCACCCGAACAACACCGATACCCTGCTATCTTTTCGACCGGGCTCACCACCAGTTTCCGTTTCCCTCCGATCCCTCGACGCCTCTCGATAAACGAAACTCTACGCTGCTAACCGACGATACGCTTCAAAATTGCTGCGTTTCGTCTACTTCTTTACTTTCCTCTTGACACGTGAAGATCCTAACATAATTACACAAAGTGTGTTACATTTCTTAGACTGTTACTTTGTACTCGTTATCGAAGTTTAAATATGTAAGGTAAAAGTGTAGAGTGGTTTGTGATGGGGGACGTACACTACCGTCCATAAGTATCCGGACACAAGTGAAATATGCGTTTGCGTTGCATGAAAGTTATTCAAGTATCTGCAACAGTAACTAAAATCGATTTTTTTTCTGCAAAGGTCAGAATACTGGAACGCTTTTCGATTGATAATTCTCGTTTGGAACTCGTATCTTGATGGGAAAGAAGCTACAAACGAACTAAACCGAAACTGTCGAGTGCATAGCGTTACCTCCATTCTTATCTCCATTGAAGGAACCTAAACATCTACTAACAGTTTACAAACACTTGAAACATATCGAAGAACCCTCTGAATACATTCTGCACCATAGAAATGAAACACAGTAGAAATTAAAATTTTTTTTCGAATCGAAAGCGTTTCATTAGATTCACAAATTTGGACTTTGTACTTCTGGACATGAATTTTACTTTCACACTTTCATTGTATAATTTGTACTTAAAAATTAATTCTATTACGTCATGACACCTCAAAAAAGATAATAATAATTATTACAAATGATATGATAACCCTAAATACCTTTCATACAAAGTTCAAATATGTTTTATGTAACGAAACCAAGTGTCTGGATACTTTTGGACGGTAGTGTATGTAATATTTATATAAACAGGCTATCACTGAAAAGTACGAGTTCTCACACGACCTCGCAAATTATTAAAAAGTCAAGTCACGCAGTTGTGAAAGAGCTGTCATGCCAGTCAAATTACATGGGAACGGTTGATTTATAAAACGTATGAAACAAAGTTTAACAAATTGATTTTCTGCAAAATTCAAAGTTGAAAGCTGAAAAACTTGAAATGTTGTACAGCTCGACTAATTGTGAGACGAGTCAGAGCTTTTTGTCCGATTGCAATTATTTTATCCTAATTAGCTACCGTATCGATCCGCCGTGAAGAGGTTCGCGAAACGTGTAACTCGCGATATTAATATCGCAAGCTGGGTATTTGGAGACCGTAGGAAGCTTCGCCCGAAATTAATTTCGGTTAATAATTGGGGCATCGTTCTTGGAAGCATGTGTCAAAGACACGCGAATTGAGGAGAAATATTTGTGGCGAAGACACACGCACAGTCGCGAAACAGAACGACCTGTTGCGTGGATTTTTAGTGTTTCCAAATGGGTTGAACTTTGCAGTCACTGCAGTTTTATTGTGAATCTGCATCTTTTTTCTTAAAATATTTATATTTCAGATTTTTAATTTTAGGTTGGAAGTCGAAGAAAATCGATTAGTAGCATTACAGAAGTGCATTAGTTTATTTAAATCAGTGTCAAAGATCGCAAAGGCTATCATGGTACCAGAAAAGTAGTACAGAATGGCACCTGTAGTCTGTAGCTTATAGTTTGAAGTTTTACAAAAAGAAAAGCATAAATAGTTACTATTATTATTATGATAAAATGGTTGACTGTTGATTACACTAAACTATAAAAGGTTACATGAAGTCAGATATAATTTGATGGCAAAAAAGTAGCACAAAGTGGTGTTTCTAATACATCAGTTTGTAGCTCAAATTGTAAAGAAAATGACTACATAAAAATTTGATTAATATTATTAATTCAAAATGACTGTTAATTCATTACATGAAACAATGTTCACAAAACGTGTCTAAAAATAAAAATGTCCTCAAATGTCCTATTAAAAACACACTCTTAAATATACTATACAGTATAAAATTTGTATCCACTACAAAAAAGAATAATTTAAAAAGTAAAAATTGAAAACTACATCAAACTCGAGAACTGTGATTAGTAATCGTTCAAAGACAAATCTTGCAATTCTCCATGTAAAAACCCGTCAATGTCTTTCCCCTCCACAGCACAAGTTAGAGGGTAAACGGAGCGCAAGAATTAGCCGAATCAGCATCGATCGATCAACCCTTTACCACCCCCTTGTCGCGAGTAGAATTGAAGAGGTTCCGCGAAAAGGGTTGCTTCTTTTGTTCGGTCACCCTTGGCTAAAAATCGAGCGATTCCCTTTTCCCAGGATTTACTTGACCACATAAACACCCTTGGAGCAATCGATACTCTTGAGCAACGGGGATGCGCGTTCATGTGTCCTTCCAGCGATAGCGCGGCCGGAGGGTAGATTCGCCACCCTCGAAGCCCTTGCAAGATCTGCCAATACCCTTGGCGAGGGTGGTCATTTCCTCGAATCAGCGAACAGACCCTTGATTAAACGCACTTCGCGCGAATTCGATGGAACACGTTTCGGAAGGGGGTAACTATGGAGTTTCGGGGTTCAACAATTGTGGAGACGCTGTTCGCTTTTAATGATGTATTGGATGACTTGGGAGGTAATTTTCGGGGTTTATTTATTGATGAATATATCTGGAATTAGTCAGGGAAACCTATAATTAATGAATTATTATTAATATTGTTTGAATGTTAACTTCAAGAAAGTACAAAATTAATATTATTATATTCTGTAGTTTAATAATTATTGTTATAATTTATGTTTGTATAGGACCTCTTTTATTTCTGACTTGAAGGGTTATTTTCGGGGTTTATTTATTGATGAATATATCTGGAATTAATCAGGGAAACCTATAATTAACGAATTATTATTAGTATTGTTAGAATGCTAACTTCAAGAAAGTACAAAATGAATATTATTATATTCTGTACTTTATTAATTATTGTTATAATTCATGTTTGTATAGGACCTCTTTTATTTTTGACTTGAAGGGTTACTTTTAGGGATTTATGTATCGACGAATTTATCTGGACGAATTAGTCAAGGAAACCTGTAATTAATAATTTATTATTAATATTGTTAGAAAGTTAACTTCAAGAAAGTACAAAATGAATATTATTATATTCCTTACTTTATTAACCTAACATTATTATTATAACATATATTTGTACAACGCTGTCCCCTTTTATTTTTACAAACACGAGTCCCATAATTCCGCAAGAACCAGTGTTTTCACGAATGTGGACTTGAAACATAATAAATAATTAATAACAATTAATGGCGAATTTGATCGAAATTACTAATTTAAATAAACTGCATTATTTAATACAATTTAATTAATAATGGTTAGTAACTTTAACTCGCCACAATAATTGAAAGCAAACTTTCCAGAGCATAAATGAAATATATGTATAATACTGTTAACGAATGTTGTCGACATAAATACATTTAAAAGGGACACTTTAATGAATATGTATTAAGTAATTAAATCGTTTGTCGACATTTTACCGGTACAAGAGAAAAAGATGTACAAACAGAGTATTTCCAGGATGTACGGTGGTGTAACGCGGACAAAGGACAGTTCGAAAACGATATTCCTATTAAAAGGTCGACTGGCTCGGACGGCGTCAATTTTTCGAAAAAACCGCGAAAAACGATTCGTTGAATCGGAAATAAATCGATGCGGCTGGTTCGAAAATTTTTTAATTCCGTTATCGGACTTCTCCACCCTTCTCCGTCCGCGTGCCTTTTCCGCGCGCGCACACGAGACGCGATCGATAAACCGGGAAAATTGGAAAAACTGAAATACTAGTCGATGAGGGGAGTCACAGCTGCTTCTCTTTAATTTAATCCGATCATTTGTTTTTTAAACTGAGGGCAAAATGAAAAATTCGGAAGATTCATCGATCGAGCAAAAATTTGTACGTTTGCAAATTGCATTGTTTCGTGGAGAAAAATTAAGATTTATTCGACTCATTAATTTTAACAAATTTACTGTTTTGAATAATTTACGAGTATAATTATTTACTGTTTCCGAATTGATTTGGACCCGAATTGAATTTCGTCAGAATTGAATCAAAGCAGAATTGAAGCGCATTAAAATTAAATTGCATCAATTTAAATTGCACCAGAATTAACTTGCATCAGAATTGAATTGCACCAAACAAGCTATCACTGTAATCGAACCGCGTTGAAATTAAATCTTACGGAATTGAACCTCACCGAATTAAACCTCACTAAATTTAATTGCACTCAACAAAATTGCACCGCGAGCGAATTGCATTGTCCCGAATTGCATCAAATTAAATCTCATCGGAATCGAATTGCACGAAATTTGATCGCGTGAAACCGAGCCTCATCGAATCGAGGATGTTGGAGTTTAATTACTGGAAAAAAGGAATTTTCAGTGAGCCGTGTTAACCCTTTGATCGTTGATACATTCGGCTAGGAGAGGCACTCGGTGTTCCTTGTTCTTAGGGACAAGTTTTCGAATGTACTTTGATCGGTGAAGGGCTACGATGCACTTCAGAGCCACCCCTTTCTCTTTCTCGTTATTTCTGCGTCGTTTCAACGATTTTCAACGGTTTGTTCCTTCGAGTTCGGGAACAAAAAAGAAGAGAAAAAGTACGCGGTTGTGGATGAAGTTGCGATCTAATTAAGACAACCCTTGCGATTTCGAAAGCGAGAATTAACGAGCGATCTCGAAATCGACTACCCTGATACTTGAAACCGAGGATGAAAGCAGGACAATTTTCTTTGCCTCCATGAAATTGTTCGGGCAAAGCTAACGCGTTTAATTCGGCGTTTCGATAATTCTTCAAGAACCCTCGATCGATGACGTTAACAACCCTCTTCTAAAATTCAACACTAGAATCCAAAAATTAACGTGGTAAAATAAAATACTTTCTAGCGCTTTTCAAAGACGAGGACAATTGAAGTACAATTTTTATCTCGTCAATAAAATTCATGTCTATCACTAGTGTACTGGTAGCAATAACCTAAGTGTTCAACCCTCTTACATATATTTTAATAATATATCCTACATTACTTGTATCAACAGTTGTTAACCCTCCTGTAATATTAAATACCCTCCCTAACATCCTCGTTAACAACCTCGAAAATTACTATGAACCTAGCAACCCTAACCCGAGCACTCATCCCCTAAAGAATCAACGGTCCAAGCAACCCACGTGTGCTTCAACAATACCATTCAACGATCGCGATTACGGTCGTAAAAATATAAAAATTGTAAGATCAGAGAAGAGGGCGAAAGAATAAAGAAAGAACCGTGGGGTGCGTGATATCGGACGATGCACCCCGTTGCATCCATCGTTGCAGCTGTTTCCGTGCAGATGTCCAGGCTCTTTCTTGTTCGTAGCCACCATGTGATTATAGGCGTGTTGTTGCAACTGCGCATCCAGCGAGGCTGCCGCATTTAAGTGGCCTTTCGTGTGGGGGATGAGCGTCCACTTTCGAAAGGAATCTCCTGCACGCACTGTCATCCAAGGATTGCACATGCACCGTTATTGTTCCACGCTGTTTTCTCGCTTCTCTTCTTTTTTTTTTATTCCTCCTTTTCTCGTTCTTTTCATCTGTCTGAATACGCCGGTTGTGTTGCCGAGTCGATGCGTAGGGCGGTGTTGTGTTTTGCGGTTGAATACGGTGCGTGGGTGTCGGCATCGCCCTTTTGTCTCTTTGAGCTCAGTCGCGATTTTAAAGATTCTCTCGAGTTGAAAATTTTACTCCTTTCATTATGCTGCCTTTTAAAACTGCTCACGGTGTAACTTGATGCGTTCAAAGTGGTCATTTCTTGCTAGATGCTCGGAAATTGTAATTATTCCCGGTAAGAACGATTCATTCAAGGCTTTTGTTTGCCAATTTCAAAGTTTACGACTTTTTACTCGGAAATTTCGGGCCCTTTTTTTACTCACAAATTTATGGCCTTCAAACTTCTCGTTTGTAAATTTTTAGCTTTTAAATTTCTTGTTTGTAAATTTGAGGATTTCAAGTTTCTCGTTTGCAAATTTTCAGCTTCCAAAATTTTCACTTGCAAATTTCCAGCTTTTTTCTCGTTTGCAAATTCTTAGCTTTCAAATTTATTGCTTGCAGACTTTGAGCTTTCAAATTTTTTGTTAGGAAATTTTCAGGTGACTTTATCAGTTGCAAATTTCCAGCGTTCACATTTTTCATTTACAAATTTCAAAATACCAGGTCTTTAATTAACAAAATTTAAGCTTACAGGTTTTTTATTCGCAAATTTTCAGTTTTCAAGCTTCTCATTTGCAAATTTCCAGCTTTCAAACTCTTCATTTGCACATTTTAAGCTTTCAAATTTTTTCATTCACCACGAATAAGTTTCCAAATGTTTCATTAGCAAATTTGAAGTCACTGAAGCTTTCAAATTTTTGCAAATTTCAAGATATCAAAGTAATTTTGACGCTTCTCGATTTTTCATCAGCAAATTCCAAGCATTGAAATCTTCACGCCTCGAAATTCCAAGGATTCGAAGTTCACGTACTCGAGCGAGCAGAATTTCTGATTCTAATCCTCGATCTACATGTGCACCGATGTATCCATCGGATCGGAGAGGCGTTTACTTTCGAACTTATTTTAGAAAGGATTCAGCGCAGCCACCTAGAAGAGTTTCACAAAAGGTATCCAACGAACGGGTCAACGATTGACCAATCCAAGTTTTCGCAAGCGAACCGAATGTTTCGCAAACTAGTTCCAGGATTCGACTCTGCAGCATCATCCGTCTGCGAGAATCCAGTGCTCTAGTTTTCCCTATAAAAAGAACAAAAAAAAACTAAAATTAAACTTTACCTTCACGAAAGTAGGGAAATTTGAATCCCCAAAATGTTCTAACCGAACGTTCTGAAAGTCTGAAGTTCCAAATTAAAAATTTTTTATATAACTTTATTAAGAGGGCACAGGTCACTTTTATTACTCCCGGCTCTTTGGCGATTTAAAATTTTTTATTTTATTTTCTTGTACCTTTTTGCACAATTTTGTTCTTTTTCTGTCAAACTTGCACCTAACAAAATTTGACTTTATTGAACATATGTTATTCATTGCGGTCCAAAAACACCTGACTGTGATGAAATCTACTGATCAAGTTTGTTAAGAGCACACAGGTCACTTTAATAACTCCCGGTTCTCTTGTCGATTTGAAATTTTTCATTTTATTTTCTTGTACATTTTTGCACAATTTTCTTCTTTTTGTGTCAAACTTGCACCTTTCAAAATTCGACTTTACTAAACATATGTTATTGATTGCTGTCCAAAAACACCTGACTGTGGCGCAGTCTACTGATCATAAAACCATTGCTAATGCAAGGATCAACTATGATCTCCAGTTCTGAGTGAATCTCTAGTTCGACAAAGTCGATGTTAAACATACTTAAAAAATTTCAAAATTATTCTATTCTACGTAAAGTCTTAATCGACTTCCATCGAGGTCTTATCCCCAAGTTCTCATTATCATGCTGATATTTTCTTCCACGTTGTTTGGCCGGGTTGTGGCTCGCGTGCCCGTCGTATCGAGCATAAAATATATAAAGCTGGACACGTCCGGTAGTGCAGTGGCACGACAGGAAACTTAGCACGCAATATGCCACACGTACGCACAATACCGCGGGCCAACACGCACACCACGTATCGCGGTGCCGATATATTACGGGGTCGGAAACGGCCGATGAAACACTCCGCAACGGAGTCCAGATAGTCGAACGTACGTAACGACTGCTTTCAAACTTTAATCTGGCCGCGGTTTCCACGAACGTTCGACTTTCCGCGCCGCTTAACGATTCCGCTCGAAATTCCAAATGAGTTTCGTCCATTAGCTTCTTACGCAAGTGCCACGCTTCTTCTCCCCCTTTTTCCTGCGGAATCTCGACGGAAATTTCATACACCTTCATCCAATTTCATTTAGGAAATTGCGTGCTGGAATTTCAGTGTTCTCAGCCGGCGGGCAATTTACTAAATCGCTAACTGACTTTGGTAGAGAGATAATATCTTTTCATTGTAATGGATTGTATTTTATTCTAATACATTGTATCGGTTATTAGTGATGTGCACGACATGAATAATTTAAGGAGAAGAAAATATATGATGTCGATGTAGGGAAAGTATGTACACATGTCTTACATCCATATAATTATATGGTGTTGAAGGATGTAAAGAAATATATGTTCCGCAGGAAAAGTATGTAGGGAAATATTAGGTGTCGAAGTATAATGCATTGAAGTTCAGTTGAAGTACAGTGCAGTGAAATGCAACACGTTTGTAACCCTCCGAAGAATATGTCGTCTTGTACCGTCTCGAATTACAGTGCGTCGAAATGCAGCGCGTCGAAATTCATCGCTTTGAGCTGTAGCGCATCGAATTGCAGCATGTCAAACTTCTGTGGTCTGAAATACAAAGTTCCGATGTTCAATGCGTCAAAGTATATGTAGTGTGTCGAATTGCAACGCGTTGAGTCGTAATGCGTTGAAGTCAAACGCATCGCATTGCAAAGCATTGATTTGCAATACGCTGAATTATAATGGGGCGAGGTGTGACGCGTGGAATTGTGGCGCATCGAAGTGCGATGCGTGGAATTGCACTGTATGGAATTGCGATTCGTCGAATTGCGACGTGCGGAATTGCGATGCATAGAATCGCAACGAATGAAATTGTAGCGCATGGAGTTGGAACACGTGGAATTGCAATTCGTCGAATTGTAATGCATGGAGTTGCGACGTGCGGAATTGCGACGAGTGGAATTGGAACGCATGGAGTTGTGACACGTGAAGTTGCTGCGCGTGGAATTGCAATGCATGGAATTGCGACGCATGAAACTGCAACGAGTGGAATTGTAACGCATGGACTTGCGACGCTCGGAGTTGCAACTCGTCGAATTTCAGCGTGTGGAATTGCAACGCGTGTAGTTTCGACGCGTGGAATTGCAACGGAAGGAATTGCACCGTGTGGAGTTGCGACGCGTGGAACTGCAACTCGTCAAATTGCAACGCGTGAAGCTGCAACGCGTGGAGTTGCAACGCATGGAATTGCGACGCGTAGAGTTGCGACGCGTGGAATTGCAATGCATGGAATTGCGACGCATGAAACTGCACCGAGTGGAATTGTAACGCATGGAGTTGCGACGCTCGGAGTTGCAACTCGTCGAATTTCAGCGTGTGGAATTGCGACGCGTAGAGTTGCGACGCGTGGAATTGCAACGCAAGGAATTGCAACGTGTGGAGTTGCGACACGTGGAACTGCAACTCGTCAAATTGCAACGCGTGGAGTAGCAACGCATGGATTTGCGACGTGTAGAGTTGCGACGCGTGGAGTTGCAACGCATATGATTGCGACACGTGGGATTTCAACTCGTCGAATTGCGACGCATCGATCTTGAACACGTCGAATTCCATTACGTCGGCTTGCAACGTGTCGAACTTCAGTATTTCGTAGTTCAACGCGTCTTACTTCAACCCGTCGAACTTCGGCACTCCGAAGTGCATCGCCGATCTTCATCGCCTCCAGCTACAATGTATCCAATTACAGTCCTTCAAATTGCAACATAATCTTGAACATTCCAAACCACATCCTGTCAAATTTCAATACATCGATCCCCCCTAAAGTAACTAAACACTAATCATATTACATCTCCTACTCATAAGTTTTCAACCTAAATATAAATTAACAATGCATACTTTGAGTACACTGTACGCTTTGCTTCCTCTACACATTTCGAAAGATGTGCATCTTGTGCCTTATATGTGATACATGGTCCGATTGGCTACTGTGTTCTTATACACGATGCGTGTATCGTTCGTGTGAACCGACGAAGAGGAAGACGCGGTTCTTGGCCAGACAAAAGCGTCTAGACGAGCGACGGAATTAAAGCCCAGCCTCTGGGTGAACTCTCGGAGAAAAAGGTACAGCGAGTTCAAACAATTCTTGGACGCACAGAGATCGCCCCCACTCCTTCCCGCGGTGGCTGGGTGCTCGATCACGTGCTGCGCAACGTGGATGCGCACGAGCGTTAAATGCGTTCGATCGAACGCGGAACTTGCATTTATTTTTATTTAAATTCTATTTTTTCCTGTTATATAACGATCGATCTGCCTTTTTCCGAGAACCGATATTTACGTGTTTTCTTCATTCATGTTTTTATGGAAGTGATATTGTCCACTTTCAGTGAGAGTTTAATTAAATACAGAGGTTTCACAGTTAATGTGATGTTGCAGCTGTTTTAAAGAATATGATACACGTGTGTGGATGTTTAGTTTTTTAAAGATAGGTGATGTGTATGGATATAATTTTTGTATTATATTATTCTTGCTGGTATTACTTGTTACAAATTTAATGTTTAAAACGATAGCAATTATCAAACGATTATTTGATAATGAGATCCTTTTTTGTAGACTTAGAAAAATCCTTGATAAGAAACATACATGAAATAGTGCTACAAAATAAATTTCTTAAAGGGTATATGTGACAAGAAAATTTCAAATTATAAAATAAAAATAACAGGAAAGTGACATCGGTGAGCTTCGATAATTTTCAAGACGATGCAAATTGCGTTAAAGAAGTTTCGGAATTGTTTCGGAATCTTAATGACTGTGGTATTCAAAGGCGTAAAGTAGGGTGGAAGAAATTCCCGTCTAATTACAGAAGGAGAAATAAAAAGATGGCGGATCCCGATCGCGGCACACGTATGCGCGATTTAATAATCTCTAGCCTTATGGATATATTTATCGGAGGAATTCTCGCGTGCTTTCTGAACGAACCGTGCATATAGGGGAAGGCGTTGCACTTTCGTGCAGACCGTTTATCGATCTTATCTCATAAATAGAAATATCGCCGCTGAAATTAATAAGTTTCAACGGCGCGATATGTTAATCGTTCTGCGAAATGCATCGATAAATTATTCAGACCGTCTGCTTCAATCAGTTCTGATTTTCCTACCCTCGTGTGTACGTAATAAGATTGAAATGTTGATCGAGAGAAAAACGATGGAAATGTTGGAATATCGTAATTGATCATATATTATCTCGTATTTGAATACAGCAAAATATTCTGTAAGTTATACCAAGAAATTGTAATCATTTCATAATATTAAAAATATACCAGTGAATTCTGTAGAGATTTTCATGTGGAGCCAGATAAATATAAACATTTATCTCTCTTCGGAGTTATATGAAATTCAATTACATTCTGATTCAATTACGCTCGCGATCACGCTAATTAGCAACCGAGGAAATGAAAAAGTTCGAATTAATCCAATCACAACGCATTTAAATCACCGTGTAACTAAAATTTCATGAAATCTCGTAATTAAATTAAGGCGAAACTCAATTAGCGCAGCTGGAAACGGATCAATTTAAAATTTCTTACTTTTACCAAAATTTTTGCAAAAACCCCCTTTGGCTTTTCAAACTTACATTTATTTAAATACCAGTTTGCAACTACAACACTCGAACAATAACTCTGAAAAATAGCTTCAGTCGCAAGAGGGTAATAGGCAGAAAATGAACCCCTTCGTTTCAAGATCGATGGTTTCGTTCAAGGTTTCGTTCGTTTCCCAAAAAAACATCTTCAGAGGCACTCGTCAGGCACGAAGAGAGAAAAGTTCTCGTGGGAGACAGGGTGCAAACGTCGTCGCGTGTTCCGATCGTTTCCCCTGAAATATGGATTTCGTTCGCGCGAGTTGTTGACCTCTGACACGCGATTGACGGCAGTCTCGACGACGTCCAAGGGTGAAGGGGAGTGGGGAGCACCATTAGCAAAGGTTATCAGGTCGACCTCGAACCGTATCGATTGGTAGGCTAGCTTTAAAATGTTCCCCGAGCCTAGCACCAGCAACAGGCGTCCTTCTTTTTCGGCGTCGTCGCGTCACGCACCCTCCTCTCTCGGGGTTAGAATAGCCGTTGCCGGTTATTGTTCGAGGGTGAACGAACCGCTGACCCTCGCGGCCGAAGATCACGATACGTTTCCAGACGATTTTTACCCCCGAATAGGGAAAATCAGACTAAACTTTTTTCGAGGGATGTTTAGGTTTGAGGGTGATCGATGGATTTGGAATCCGGGTACACGAGTGTGATTATTAATATTCGAATACGTGGGGTGAATCCCACGGATTGAGGGTGTTTAATCCCGATTGATTAACTCACCCTTCCAATACGATTTTTCTTTTGAATCTTGTAATATCTGCTGTGGTGTATTTTTGTCTACTGAAATGTAGTATAATTTATATACTAAAACATTACCTAATATTATACAGGGTGTCCCACAATTACTGTAAGAACCGAAAAGGGGTGGTAGGTGGGGCAATTCTGAACAGCTTTTTTCTTTATAAAAATATTGGTTGATGCTTTATTTTCGAGTTATTATCAAAAAACCTAATAATAATAATAATAATAATACTTAAAGTAAAGTATTAAACAAAGTATGAAACAAAACATTTATATGAATGAATATTTCATGGTTTCTTAAAATATGTACAAAATTTTGCATCAGTTTCGTGAAAACATTACAGTAAATTTTGCATTATTGGTTCGTTAAAATGCAGCGTCGATGGTCCGTAATAGCTTAACATTCAGTAAACATGTACACAGAATAATCGAACTGTAACTGCAAATACACGGAATGAACGTGCTGAATGGCAGGTAAAGAGAGTCGATAAAAATGTTAATTATCGAAAATATTAACGGTGGTTAAAACGTGATCATCAACGGGATACGGACTATTGAGAAAAAAAAAAAAAAAAAACGAGAACACGTGAATCGAATCGAATACTGGATAGTCACGTCCGATGCATAGAAAACGTGATTCGCAGAGAAAATTCCACAATATCGCGCGATAAAACAATGCTCGAACGTCGAATCAACAAGAGGGGGTTGCGTTTAACGAGGAATCAAACGCTTTGTTGTCGACTAAACAAAATCCATATCTACGAGTACGGATCGAACGTTTTTTTTTTTTATTGCGTTTCCCGCGTGCCGAACCACGAGGAATAAAGGCAGAACTGTTGCCACTGGAAATCAAATTAAAGAGAACACGTTTCACCTTTACTGCAAGAAAGCTCCGGGGGTATGTTTGATTTAACAAAAAAACGATATCGATTCATAGGCAATTAAATGGTTATTGGGGCAAAATATTTTTTTCACGTTCCTATTGGTTTTAGATCTATAGGATGAGGACTCGTCAGGGAAAAACAGCAACACTACTTTTCCACCTTTAACTTTCCGTTTTATTTCGCAAGCAGGTCCACGATCGTACTTTTCGACTTACAGTGATGAACTAACTCTTTCTTAAAGCATTCACCCCCACACACCCTGATGCATTCTCACTTGGAATCATTCTTTCCTCGTCCAAACCGAATCGCTCTCACTCTAAACCAATTGTTCAACGATACACGCGCATTTCTCAGGCATTCCTCGAACTCGGACACCCAACGCGACACTCGACTCGATGATCCAAACATCCTCTCGCAAACACTACGCAGCATTCACTCGGACTCAGACAAACAACTCCTTATCGCATCTCATTCACACCCAAAATCCTTACGACTAGACTAAATATAATAAATTAGGCAGGGACGTGGCGGCCGCTAAATCGACGCCACAGATCTATAGATATGGTCCTACGGACTATTTGATAGTCCGAAGCGTACCAGGACTTGTATTATTGCAACTTTTCGAATTGCAATGCATGTAGTTGCTATGGCGCATGGAATTGCGACGTGTGGAATTGTAATGCATGAAGTTGCGATGCTTCGAGTTGCGACGCTTGGGGATGCGACGCGTTGAATTGCAGCTCATCGAATCGCGATGCGTGGTATTGTGATGCGTGGAGTTGCGACGCGGTGGAATTGCGACGGATGGAATTGCAACGCGTAGAGTTGAGACGCGGTGAAATTGCGACGGATGGAATTGCAGCTCATCGAATCGCGATGCGTGGTATTGCGATGCGTGGTGTTACGAAGCGGTGGAATTGCGGCGGATGGAATTGTAACGCATGGAGTTGCGACGCGTGGAATTCCAGCTCATCGATTCGCTATGCGTGGAATTGTGATGCGTGGAGTCGCGACGCGGTGGAATTGCGACGAATGGAATTGCAACGCGATGGAATTGCGACGCTTGGAATTGTAACGCATGGAGTTGCGACGCGTGGAATTGCAACTCGTCGAATCGCAATGCGTGGAATTGCGACGGATGGTACCCCTTGCACTATTTTGACAGGTCTGACGCACTCTTTGCGTCACTTACTGCTCTGATCATTTTTACAGCTGTTCAATTTGCAATTTACACTTCATTTCGTAGTTCAATTATTTACGTAGTCGACTGCTACCCAGTTGACATAAAATTTCAACTTTCTTTGTTTTAATATTGTAGCTATAATTAATTTTACTGATGTACCTGACGAATAGGGTAAGGGGTTGAAGGAAGACTTTCAGAGCAGACATTAAAACCAAACACCCATAATCTAGAAATACAGGAATTTTTTCAAAGTTACAAACAACCTGACAAAAAACCTAATCACAAAGACTGCCCACTAGCTTTATTCGTTTAATACTATACTTCCTTGAATACTAAGCTAACATGAACATTAAAAGCCAGTATCTTTAATATCACTCTTCCCAAACATTTTGTATACTAACAAGGAAACATATCGAACCGCGACACACCGATTTTAATGAAACTTATGTGAAAGATAGTTCTCAAAAAAATATTTGACACGTATTTTTTTTTATCGGCAATCGTTCACATTGAAGGGGTGAAAATAGCCCTCGAAGTTGGGGGTTGAAACCATGTTTTTGGGAATATCTCCGGAACAAAAGAAGATAATTGAATTCTTTTTTTTGTAAATTGTTCGTCTTTAGATAGGAAATTTTTGTGCGTAAAAAAATTTCAGGAAACTTTATTTGTTTAAATAATATTTAAAAAATTCATCATTTTTGTTTAAATTTTTGCACTAAATGTTGATCTACTTTTTTGCAACTTCGTGTACGTAAACTATGGACAAAAATAGAGGATACGTGTTTTTGGAATTTGTTGTTTGTTGCAATGTTTATTAAATATATAATTTAACATCACCTCCTGTGAAGAGGGGTAATCAGCATTTTTATTAAAAATATCATTATTTTTACAATCCTTTACATTATTTTAGAGATTTTATACCTCTATATATGCCGTTAATTGATTTCTGAATAATTATTGCAAGTGTCACAGGTATGAGCGTGTCGCGGTTATGATTAACGCGCGTCATAAGGAACATAGGCTTTTATGGCCAATACTGCTTTTATACTTTTACAGGCGTAAAGACTTCATTCTAAATAAAATATTTAGAACTTTTGGAAACATTGGGATTTTTTAAGAAACACAGAAAATAAAAATAAATTAAATTATTTTTTAACAATATTGGCCATAAAAGCCTATGTTCCTTACGGCGATGATTGTAACCGCGTCACGCTCATACCTGTGACGCTTACAATAATTGTTCAGAAATCAATTAACGGCATATGAAGAGGTATAAAATCGCTAAAATAATGTAAAAGATTGTAAAAATAATGATATTTTTAATAAAAATGATGATTACCCCTCTTCACAGGAGGTGATGTTAAATTATATATTTAATAAACATTGCAACAAACAACAAATTCCAAAAACACGTATCCTCTATTTTTGTCCATAGTTTACGTACACGAAGTTGCAAAAAAGTAGATCAACATTTAGTGCAAAAATTTAAACAAAAATGATGAATTTTTTAAATATTATTTAAACAAATAAAGTTTCTTGAAATTTTTTTACGCACAAAAATTTCCTATCTAAAGACGAACAATTTACAAAAAAAAGAATTCAATTATCTTCTTTTGTTCCGGAGATATTCCCAAAAACATGGTTTCAACCCCCAACTTCGAGGGCTATTTTCACCCCTTCAGTGTGAACGATTGCCGATAAAAAAAAATACGTGTCAAATATTTTTTTGAGAACTATCTTTCACATAAGTTTCATTAAAATCGGTGTGTCGCGGTTCGATATGTTTCCTTGTAAATTAAAGATTCTTTTCCTCTCGATCTTTTCCATTATGTCTAAAATAATTTATCGGTTTATCACAAAAATTTAAGCGTTTAAAAGTTGGGAGAAGGAAATAATTCTTTGTCGAAGAGATTTCAGGTGTTTCTGTTTTTCACTCGTCCCCTCCTCGAGCTTGTTAGGTTGACGCGGTCGGAGTTTATTTAAGATACAGCACGCTATAACGGTTCGCGAGTCGCGAAAGCGGATTTTAGAAGCGAGTTTGGCGAAGCAGCGAACCGAAGCCCGGTTAAAAGTCGTGGGCGCCGCCTCGACGCCTTATTAAAAAGTTCTATTCGGGGCCCGTTAAATCTGCTGGAAGTTTAATGGAGACAGCTAAAAAAGTGTCCTCAAAATATCTTGCATTCGACGCATGGTTCCTTGTAAAAATGACATGAATATATTGTTAGAGATTCGACATGGTTCGATATTAGAGATTAACATGGTTCGACACTAGAGATTAACATGATTCATAATATCTGATTATCGAAGAAAGAGCTTCGATCGTGTTAGATAAAAAAGTTGGAACGAAGGGAATTATTTGAAAGGTAGATTCGAGGCGTGGCTTACGGAACAAGTTGATTGTTCATCTAGGTGAACCCTCCATCCGGTTTCGTAAGGGCGGTGAACGAAGCGTGCAGTCGAATCATCTGATACCATCCGTTCCATCCTGTTTTCCTCTTTCAGTCTTTCACCCTCTTCGTTTCTTCGCCACGGCTTTTTCTCCGCTCCTCCGGAGCAGTCTGCAACTATACCGAGTCACGTTCTGTTCTTATTTCCTCGTTCCTTCGGACGCATTCTTGATACATCGCTGCTCTTCCAAGGTTTGATACTTTTGCCATCTGGACATTTTATGAGTTGGGGAATTGGGGACTTGGGGAGACGAGGGGAATTTGGAATTTTGGGATTTGAGAAGTTGGTGATTTGGGGTGTTGGAAATTTGGGGAATTTGGAATTTGGAGGATTTGGAATTTGGGGAATTTGGAATTTGGAGGATTTAGAATTTGGGGAATTTGGAATTTGGAGGATTTGGAATTTGGGGAATTTGAAATTTGAGGAATTTGGAATTTGAGGAATTTGGAATTTGAGGAATTTGGAATTTGAGGAATTTGGAATTTGAGGAATTTGGAATTTGGGGAATTTGGAATTTGGGGAATTTGGAATTTGGGGAATTTGGAATTTGAGGAATTTGGAATTTGAGGAATTTGGAATTTGGGGAATTTGGAATTTGAGGAATTTGAAACTTGGAGGATTTGGAATTTGGGGAATTTGGAATTTGAGGAATTTGAAATTTGGGGAATTTGGAATTTGGGGAATTTGGAATTTAGAGAATTTGGAATTTGGAGAATTTGGAATTTGGGGAATTTGGGGAATTTGGAATTTGGAGGATTTGGAATTTGGAGAATTTGGAATTTGGAGGATTTGGAATTTGGAGAATTTGGAATTTGGGGAATTTGATAACTAATTTAAAGTAACTCGTGTTGACCTCTTTATCTATGATCTTCTCAACCCTTGTATCAGTCAGTGTTAAAAAAAACTTCAAATGTTAAACACATTTTGAATTTAGCAATCTTTAAGTAATTGCAATCCGTAATGAAGGGGTTAATTAATTATAATTGCAATTTTTTATAAAAACACAAGAGTGTTAGGCTGTAAAGTACTTGTTAAATATATTCCACTAACCTTGACCAACTTTAATTCATTACTTTGCAAGCTACGAATCTTTATATGAAAGAAAGTTTTGAAAAGAAGTTGTATTAATAAAGAGGTTAAAAAGGAAAAGGAGAAGAATCGAAGCAAATGTCTGACGACCGCGACAACGAGCATCGATCGTACAGGATTAGCATCGGCCTAAGTGGCAGCTACGTATTTACACGAATAAGCCTCGACTTAACTTTCGTCTAACTAGTTTAAACTTCAACCTCGACGAAACTGTTAGGCACACGCGTACGCGTTAACGCGAGAGGGAAGAGAGACGCTACCTCAACGGTTACGGCATAATAGAGCTGTTGGATCTCCTAGTTGCTTGGATCTTCATAAATCTTTTTGACAATTCGATATTTAAATGCTTAAAATTTCAGATGCTCAATTTCTGGAATTGAAGTATTATCACGTTCTTAAATATCTGAATAAAATAAAATATCTTTCCAAATTGCCAAATTTCTAGATTTCTAAATATTCAAATTTCTAAGCTGACAAATATAGAAATTTCTAATTCTCCAAATTCTCTGAATTCTCCAAATTCCCTAAATTCTCAAAATTCTCAAATTCCCCAAATTCCAAATTTACCGAATTCCAAATTCCCCAAATTCGAAATTCCCCAAATTGCAATTTCTCTAAATTCCAAATTCCCCAAGTTCCAAATTCCTCAAATTCCAAATTCCTTAAATTCCAAATTCCTCAAATTCCAAATTCCTCAAATTCCAAATTCCTCAAATTCCAAATTCCTCAAATTCCAAATTCCCCAAGTTCCAAATTCCCCAAATTTCAAATTCCTCAAATTCCAAATTCCTCAAATTCCAAATTCCTCAAATTCCAAATTCCTCAAATTCCAAGTTCCCCAAGTTCCAAGTTCCCCAAGTTCCAAATTCCCCAAGTTCCAAATTCCTCAAATTCCAAATTCCTCAAATTCCAAGTTCCCCAAGTTCCAAGTTCCCCAAGTTCCAAGTTCCCCAAGTTCCAAATTCCCCAAGTTCCAAATTCCTCAAATTCCAAATTCCTCAAATTCCAAATTCCCCAAGTTCCAAATTCCTCAAATTCCAAATTCCTCAAATTCCAAATTCCCCCAATTCCAAATTCCCCAAATTCCAAATTCCCCAAATTTCAAATTCCCCAAATTCCCCAAATTCAAAATTCCCCAAATTCAAAATTCTCCAAATTCCAAATTCCCCAAATTTCAAATTCCCCAAATTCCAAATTTCCCAAATTCCAAATTCCCCAAGTTCCAAATTCCTCAAATTCCAAATTCCCCAAATTCCAAATTCCCCAAATTCCAAATTTGGTTAGCGATGAAAAAAGTTATCGGTATTGATTAATAAAAATGGTTAATTTACTGTTTCGGTAAATACGTTTAGTTTTCCCATAAGAGCTCACGGGGTTTCATGAAATGAAGGGGCGAGAGTGAGTGACAGGAGTGGCTCCGATATGCCAGTAAATCAAGCTAACGAGCTGTAATCGATCGTGCGTTCCTTCGTCGTGTAAGTTCGAGCGGCTGTCTACCGAGCCAATTATAAATTATCGCCTACTATGCATAATCGACGGTATTAATTATCGGCCCTCTCGTCTTCTTCTTCTACCAACGAAAATCGACCAATTCACCGAATCTCAACCCTTTAACTACCTATACTTCAATAAAGACACTACATATAATTCCCTGTTTTTTATCTTCCAGCTATTTAATTACCTTTTACATATTCTTTAACTATCACACTTCATTTCTTATTTTAAAATTAATTATCAGTATTTAATTATTATTTTGTTGATATTATTTAGGTATCATCTTTTGTTATCTTTAAATTATTTAAAGATAATTTGAATTATTTAAATTATTTAAGTTATGTTTTGATGTTTTTTATATTTTATCCTAAAATTATTTCAATGACTATTTTTTATATTTCATCCTAGAATTATTTCAATTATTTTAAATTATTTAATTATTGTTTTTTTAATATTCTTTAGCTATCTTATTTTATTTATTACCTTCGCATTATTTAACTATTGTTGTAACATTTTTAGCTATTATATCTTATCCTTTATTTTTAAATTACTTCTTCCAATAAAATATTTTTCTGATATTCATTAAGAGTTTCTCTTTATTTTTTATCCTTAAATTATTTTTTCAACTAAAACATTTTTTTAATATTCATTAACAGTCTCTCTTTATTTTTCATCCTTAAATTATTTCTTCGACCAAAACATTTTTTTAATATTCATTAACAGTCTCTTTATCTTTAAACTTTAAATTACTTCTTCAACTAAAACATTTTCCAATATTCATCAACTATCACTCTTTATCCTCCATCTTTAAATTACTTCTTCTACTATAAAATTTTCCCAATATTAATCAACTATCACTCACTATCTCCCATCTTCTAAATTCTTTTTTAACTACAATGTTCCTTGCATACTCTGATTAGAAAAAGTTGGCGGAACGAAATTCCAGGATCTTAATTCCAGCCAGTCGGATATACGAAGTTTCTTTTCTCTTTTCCGTTGCATAAGACTTGAAAAGACGAATATCGTCGAATTCTGCTCGGTCATGGTTCCTCCCGTTTAAAAGGAAAGTAGCTCGTCGAACAACAAAACGCGAATTTTGCTTGGTAATCTTGATTAGACCAAACTCGTTTCTCAATGACTAAGAGATTCGTAGGTAAATGAGTGTTCATCAAATAACGGGACTTCGAATAACTGCTTCATAAACTATCTCTATTTGCTTAAATTATATGAACATAAATTGGGAAATTATATTAACCTTCTGCACTCGATGGCATTGTTATTATTTACAAACAGCTTCTTTAAAACTTGCTTATTAAAAATGATTTCTTTTGAGATTTCACTCATAATTTCCACTATTGTCTAACTGTGTTTATGTGTCACATGTAGAATATTATACAACTAGTTAAAAAATGGTTATTTCAAATTATTGTATTAGATCAAATGGGGACTGGGAGTTAACTCTTGTGCTAACCTTCTGCACTTGATGGTATTATTATTTGCAAACAGCTTTTTTAAAACTTGCTTATTAAAAATGATTTCTCTTGAGGTTCCACTGATAATTTCCATTATTGTCTAACTGTGTTTATGTATCACATGTGGAATATTATAAAACTAGTTAAAAAATGCTTATTTCAAATTATTGTATTAGATCTAATGTGGACTGCGATTCACCTCTCGAGCTCAAAGAATTAAAACACCTCTTTGCATTAGAGAAAGTGGTATAAACAAACATGGACCCAAATATGTCCACTTATAAAATCACATCGAATCACCAACATAAAAACTATGAGAAAATTATTTACAAGATGAATCACCACAAATTTTTCACTGAAAGCCGGTCACATAATTTGCCTACTAGACAATTTATCCTGGAACAAACTGTCTCTAATCCCCCACTAAAAGTAATACTCAGTCGAAGAGTCAATTACTACTTATTCAACAAGGTTGCCAATAATTAGCTCTAAACTGATCAAGTTACCCAAAAAGTCCAAAAGAAATATGTTCGATTCAAATAAATCGATCGGAAATCAACGAAGCGGTCAGGATATCTGTAAAACGCGTCAAACTCTCCTCGTCCGCGCGAAACGTGTCGCTAATTAATATTCATCGTCAGCTTCCGATCCTGATTTCATCGAGCAAGGCGTCGATTATAAATTATCTGCGAGGCCCGCGATCGTGCTTCACCGATCAGGTGGATCGTTACGAAAATACAAGATTTCGTTTCTATCGATTGCCGCTAATGGGACGGCTTAATCTGA
This sequence comes from Megachile rotundata, assembly GCF_050947335.1. NCBI lineage: Eukaryota > Metazoa > Arthropoda > Insecta > Hymenoptera > Megachilidae > Megachile > Megachile rotundata. Next base: position 9,259,136 of record NC_134986.1, read on the forward strand.
TCGCGAATAAATTAACGGTGTCCCCTTATGGGACACCGTGGGGGCCCGCGTGTGCCGCGGAAAACCGGATCGATTTCACGGGACTTTATTACCGCGTCGTTATCGGCGCCTCTAATTGCGCTCATAATTAATCCAAGCATTTTTGCGTCCCGAGTCGAGGCGAGCCGTTGCTCGCTCGCTTGGTAATTAAATTGAGAGTGCCTCGTTGATCCTATCGCCGTAATAATGTCGCGGAAAACACACCGACCCTAGGGTGCAGCATTAACGGTCCTATTCTTTTCTCCTTTTTAACCAGGAAGCGATGGATTCCATTTTTTTCTTCTCTTTTTCGTGTGTTGTCGCTGGAGCTGATTTTGCTTTGTTCTCGAGGAGGAGGGTTGTACGGGGTGCTTGTAATTATGGGCTGACTAGGGATTTTGTCTGCGTATGGTTAGTTTTACTGGAGATGACGTGTGCTTAGTGTGATTAACTCCTTCCCGTGCCATTTATTTAACAGACGCGTCAATCAAGACTAACTATTCGAGGCTATAACATTAAAACAAACAAAGAAAATTCAAATGTTGTGAGTATTTTATATTTAGGGATCCTTGATAATGCAACTTATAGTTGGACCTAAATTTGAAGTTGAAGAATGTTCAAAGTTTGAGTAAGGTTTGTCACATTTCGGCTGTAAGTACGTCACGAGTGAGACTGGTCAAAGCATGGGAAGGGGTTAAGAGGGTTTGAAAATTTTGAGGTTTGGGTATTTGGTGAGGTGGGAATTTGGGAACGTGGGAGCGTCGGAACGTGGGAATTTCGAGATCTGAGAATGTTGGGACGTGGGAATTTAGGAGAGTGAGAATTTGGAGATATGGGAACTGGGGAATGTGAGAACTTGGGGGTGTGGGAATTGGGGAATGTAGGAATTGGGGGATGTGGGAATTGGGGGATGTGGGAATGGGAGGATTTGGGAATTTGGGGATTTGGGAATTGGGGAATGTGGGAATTGGGGAATGTGGGAATTGGGGAATGTGGGAATTGGGGAATGTGAGAATTGGGGGATGTGGAAATTGGGGGATGTGACAATTGGGGGATTTGGGAATTGGGGTATGTGGAATTGGGGAAAGTGGAAATTGGGGAATGTGGGAATTGCGGAATGTGGAATTGGGGAATGTGGGAATGGGGGAATGTGGGAATTGGGGGATTTGGGAATTTGGTGATTTGGGAATTGGGGAAAGTGGAAATTGGGGAATGTGGAATTGGGGAATGTGGGAATTGGGAAATGTGGGAATTGGGGAATGTGAAATTGGGAAGTGTGAGAATTGGGGAGAGTGGGAATTTGGGGTCGTGGAAATTTTGAAACGTGAAAGTTTGGGGATGTTAGAAATTGGAAATGTGGGAATTTGGAGACCTGGAAATTTGACAAATGAGAATTGGGGAATATGGGAATTGGTGGAATGTGAGTATTTGTTATTCAAGCAAGTTGCAAATTGCAATTTCTCAAATTTGCAAATTCAAAGATAAAAAAATGTTTAATTTACAGGATTAAAATATTTCCTCAGTTAAAAATTCGTTTCCTTAGAAATATACCTAAGTACCCAAATAAATGTACCTACCTGCGTTTCCTTGAAATCAATCGCAAATATAAGATTGCCTAAAGTTTTATCGTTGCTTCGATTCGAGAGTCCGAATGAACGGGATTGGCCAGCCGAAACCCCTGCGATGGCCTCCCACCATTTCCCGGCAATGCGGAAGCCGTAACCTCAGTCTCAAGGTCATCGATGCAGCTCAAGGTCAGGGTCTTTTTGCTCCTGCCTCCCTCCGTCTCGATCCTTGCCAATTCCTGCGACATAATCGACTAATTATCTTTCTTTTTCTACCTCTTTTGTACCACTTTTATCCAATTACTTTGACTGCATCGTAATTAAATTTCTAATTAAATAAAAGTGGAAAATTAGAGGTAAGACTACCATGAAAACTGATCATTTTTCTCTGACTTTGTCACTCTGAGTGGTTTGGTATTTGTAGAGAAACTTGACATAAATCGAGTTTTGATTCAAGGGTTGTAGTGACGGGGATGATAATATTACTTGTGTTCCCACGGTTGTCATTTTTTATTGGGGTTATGTGGAGATAAAGAAGGGAAATTCTTTGGTAAACTGTTATAAAGTTTACACTGGGCTTTTGACTTGATTCGAGTGCGACGTATCTAATCGTTACTGATAACGTTCGGGTAACAACCCCTGTCTTAATACAATGCATCAACTATTTTATAAGACCACCTGTCCAGAAACTACCTCACTATTAGTATTTCGTAAACGAACACGAAAGTTGAACAGTCTGAATAAATTTTCGTATACTTTATTCACATGTGATGAAATGAAGTACAACATACATCTTCTACATAATTTTTAATAATTTATTTTCTTATTGAAAAGTTCCGTTAGATAAACTGTTAGTAGTCAGACAAAACATTGTGATACAATTCACTGAAAAATTCTTTGCAGTTACAGTCCACCATTGTGAAAATTTAAAAAATTTGATACTAAACCTGTTATGACAATTCGTATGTCTAAATATCCAAAGTGAAGTACACCTGAACATTATACTGTCGTACAATACCCTACGTTACTGAATGCTATAGTACCTTATACTATTGAATACTACAATATCCTACATTTAAATTTTAAAAACCGACCTAACACAAAGACGAGTCAACTCATGATCGGTTATGAACACCCAACAGCTCCAAAAGACTCGTAACACTAAAATGTGTTTTTACTCAGAATCCTCCATGCACTACACTAATGCAACAGGTGAAAAGAATCACGAAAACGAAGGCAAGTGAAAAAAGAAGGAATGCGTCTCAATCTGAATGAAGTATTTGGACGCCAAAGCGATCGGAACGCAATCGAGATACAATCTGAATAAACGAACGCGTATATTGTTTTCGATTGAACCGACGCCGATGAATGATTGATTCGATCGAGAACAAAATGCGACGGTTTGATGGAAGCCGAGGTCAAACCATCAAGTGCATTTTTAACCGCGGGTCACGGCGCTGCGAGCTTAAACAAATTCATCAATAATGGAGGCTGGTGCACGCTCGACCGAGCGTCAAATCTGCTCGAAATCGTCCGACGTTTTGTTTTATCGTGCGTCGATGATAGTTGATCAGAGAGTCGTTCATTTCAAATGTTTCTGGAAACGAAATGCGTTGCGGGGAAAGAAGTTTTCGGTGGGTTAGTTGCTCATGAATTGGTTGGTGTACATTATACAATAAAGAATTGGCCTCTAGGTGGGAATTTCGTGACGTGGAAATTTCGGGTCGTGGGAATTTTGAGACGTGGGAGTTTCGGGACGTGGGAATTTTGAGACGTGGGAGTTTCGGGACGTGGAAATTTCGGGTCGTGGGAGTTTCGGAACGTGGGAATTTTGAGATGTGGGAATTTCGGGGCGTGGGAGTTTTGGGACGTGGGAATTTTGAGATGTAGGAGTTTCAGGACGTGGGAATTTCGGGACGTGGGAATTTCGGGACGTGGGAGTATCGGAACGTGGGAATTTTGAGATGTGGGAATTTCGGGGCGTGGGAGTTTTGGGACGTGGGAATTTTGAGACGTGGGAGTTTCGGGACGTGGAAATTTCGGGTCGTGGGAGTTTCGGAACGTGGGAATTTTGAGATGTGGGAATTTCGGGGCGTGGGAGTTTTGGGACGTGGGAATTTTGAGATGTAGGAGTTTCAGGACGTGGGAATTTCGGGACGTGGGAATTTCGGGACGTGGGAGTATCGGAACGTGGGAATTTTGAGATGTGGGAATTTCGGGGCGTGGGAGTTTTGGGACGTGGGAATTTTGAGACGTAGGAGTATCGGGACGTGGGAATTTCGGGACGTGGGAGTTTCGGAACGTGGGAATTTTGAGACGTGGGAATTTCGGGGCGTAGGGGTTTCGGGACGTGGGAATATTGAGACGTGGGAGTTTCGGGACGTGGGAGTTTCGGAATGTGGGAATTTTGAGATGTGGGAATTTCGGGGCGTGGGAGTTTTGGGACGTGGGAATTTTGAGACGTAGGAGTTTCGGGACGTGGGAATTTCGGGACGTGGGAGTTTCGGAATGTGGGAATTTCGGGGCGTGGGAGTTTTGGGACGTGGGAATTTTGAAACGTAAGAGTTTCGGGACGTGGGAATTTCGGGACGTGGGAATTTTGAGACGTGGGAGTTTCGAAACGTGGGAATTTGGGGACGTGGGAGTTTCGGAACGTGGGAATTTTGGGATGTGGGAGTTTCAGGACGTGGGAATTTTGAGACTTGAGGATTTTGGGACGTGGGAATTTCAGGACGAGGGAATATCGGGACGTGGGACTGATAAAGCGAATCATTGAAAATTGTCAATATCTATTTACACGCTATCAACAATATATTACACCATACCCAAAAGGTTAATTACCTATGTCGACGCATTACAAATCCACACAAGTTCCATGAAATTCATACAAACCGGATATCATTATAAATGTAAAATCATACGCAAATTCATATTGCGTTTGTGTACAAGTTTTAACGCGAATAAGGCGTCGAGATGTCCCGTCACGCGTAAGTCATCGCGATCTCGAATTAATATCGCTCGGATCGTTTAATTAAACGCCGATTAAAGCTGAACCGGTCGCGATAATATTCGCCCTTCCAACCCCTCCGTCGAACGGGGTTGAATTTGTACTCGTTTCATTGTTACGCTATCGATCTGATCGCGTTAATAGACTACGATCATTAATTACGCGTGTTTTGTTCAATTATACCGCGATTAGATAATACGGTGTGTGATAAGATCCATCGAATCGACCGCTGAATTAAATTAATAGCTAGCGATATGGGGATGAATTCCGAAATACGTGGATATAGGAATATTTGTACGAGTTGTTGTAATAGTTTATATTTGAATTTGGGGGACGACAAATTTATATTTGGGGGATGAGATGAACCTTTGAGATGAGGATATTTTGAATTTAAGGAGATGTGCAAGATTGGAACATTTTTGGCATCTTGTTGTATTTGAAATGTAGGAATGTATTGAACCTAAAGATATGTTCATCATTGGAGTACTTGGGTTCTTGGTACATTTAAAGTGTATGGATATATAGGACCTAAGAATAGGTTTACCATTAGAGTACTTAGGTTTTTGATACATTTGAAATGTAGGAATGTATTGAACCTAAAGATGTGTTCATCATTAGAGTACTTGGAATCTTGGTACATTTGAAACGTATGGATATAATAGGACCTAAGAATAGGTTTATCATTAGAGTACTTAGGTTCTTAGTACATTTGAAATCTAGGAGTATATAGAACTTAAGGATATGTTCAACCTTGCACTATTTAAGATCTTGATGTATTTGAAATCTAGAAATATTTAGAATATAAGAATATGTTCCACCTTGAATTATATGGAATTTTAGTGTATTTGAAATCCAGGGATATTTAGAATGTAAGGATATGTTCAACCTTGAACTATTTAAGATCTTGATGTATTTGGAGTCTGCAAATATTTAGAATATAAGGATATGTTCCACCTTGAATTATATGAGATCTTAATGTATTTGAAATTCAGGAATATTTTGAATTTAAGGATATGTTTAATCTTGAACTATTTAGATCATTATGTACATGGCACCTAAGAAAATTTAAAACCTAAAGACATATTCAATCTTAAACTATTTGGAATCTAATTATATTTAACATCTAGCACATTTACAATCTAATAACATATTCAACCTTGAACTCTATATAACCTCCATGAATTCAAAATTCTACCACATTCTAAGGTAAGATTCCAAGATCCAAGAATACACAAGTCGCACTAATATTTATGACAAACCTAGGCATAATAATTTAAACTTAAACAGTGTCCTTCTCTACACAACAAACGCACATGTTTCCCTTATTACATTGTTCATTAAACATACCACCATTAGCCTGTTTTTAATAATAGAAGATAACAATGCTACCATGTGATAGGTTTAATTAAACGGTGACTAATTAAAGCTCCACCGGTGCTTTTGCAAATAATGGTCGGCCCTGTTTTATCCTACCGTCATCGACTTTGTTCTACGATACAAATAGGCGTAGCGACCTGCGCGATATTTAATTAAAACGTTAAGCGAATCGAGAGTGGGTTAGATAAGATAAGTTTGGTTTGACGTGACACGCGATTAGTTGAAATTTCATTAGAAACTACTCTTTGATGTTTCTATCAATAGTTCGAGCTGTTTCCTGATTTTTCTTTCGTTTTTATTATTAAATTACTGTTTGTGTATAATTTGTTTCAAGTAAATTTATTTTAAGCAAATTTAAATTTCAAATAAATTTATTTTAAGCAAATTTAAGTTTCAAGTAAATTTATTTTAAGCAAATTCAAGTTTCAAGTAAATTTATTTTAAGTAAATTTAAATTTCAAATAAATTTAAGTTTCGAGTAAATTTAAGTTTCAAGTAAATTTATTTTAAATAAAATTAAGTTTCAAGTAAATTTATTTTAAGCAAATTTAAGTTTCAAGTAAATTTATTTTAAATAAAATTAAGTTTCAAGTAAATTTATTTTAAGCAAATTTAAGTTTCAAGTAAATTTATTTTAAGCAAATTTAAGTTTCAAGTAAATTTATTTTAAGCAAATTTAAGTTTCAAGTAAATTTATTTTAAGCAAATTCAAGTTTCAAGTAAATTTATTTTAAGTAAATTTAAGTTTCAAGTAAATTGCACCTCTTTAAAGATTAATTTTTTTATCAAGTGCTTAAGTTTGCTATTTCGACTTCCTAACTAAAATTTCTAATTCTTACTGATTCTTGATATGATATTTTTCAAATAAAAAGGCAAAAGCGATATTCATCGCAGGATACAAAATATGAAAAATAATAAAGCTTCGAAGGAAAGGAAGAATGCAAATGCGAATGCAAATGCGTTCAACTCGAAAAAAGGTGTTAAACGAAAGGGAAGGCGATTAAAAGGCGAAGAGTATCGCGGAGGTAAATTAGTGGAGGCAGTCGCATGGTGTTATGTGCGCCTTCAGGGTCGTTCTACTCGAAATCCGTGGCCTTACTTCCGTTATGCTTGGCAGGCCGAGTGCGTTGACCCTTTTCGAAGGTCGTCGTACCTTTGTTCGTTCGTGACTCTCCTCTGTGAATCGGGCTTAATCTCTCAACGGACCCGACGCACTCTGATAACGCAATCGCCCTTTACAAATTTACCAAAAAATAATTGCGCTTTCAACGGTGCCTTCACTATCGTTTCATAGTCTCGTTGATTATTCATTGAATCAATGGTATATGATAAGTAAATAATTGTTTGCTAAATTGGTAGTTGTTGAGAAACAATAATTAAGTCGATAATAAGAATTGGTTAATTATTGCTATTTACACTGTAATTTGTCAGGTGCGTCATACAGAATTAATCACAGGTATAATATTAAAACAGATGAAGAAAATTGAAATGTTACATCAATTAGGTATTATGCAATTGATCATACAAGTTATAATTGGATTTCAAATTGAAATCTATTAAAAATTCGAGTAAAATTGCAGCTGTAAGTGACGCAAAGAGTGCGTCACGAGACTCGTCAAAAGAGTACAAAGAATTAAGTCAATAATAGATAAATAATAATAAAGTTGACCATAACAAAATAATAATAAAATTGACCATAACATAATGTATTTGGGTAAAATTGATTGCAGCTATGACGCAAAGAGTGCGTCATGAGACTCGTTAAAACAGTACAAAGAATTAAGTCAATAATAGCTAAATAATAATAAAGTTGACTATAACAAAATAATAATAAAATTGACCACAACAAAATAATAATAAAGCTGACCATAAGAAAATAATAATAAAATCTCAAATAACAAAATAATAATAATTAAATCTTACTTAGTATAATGACATAAATTATATATTACATACAGTATTTATATACATTCATAAAATCATTATACTATTATTATTATACACAATAATATATAAACAGCAGTACGCATATGATATGTAGGAACATCAATAACACACGTTATCACATGGCGCATTAAGTACGATTATTTCTACTGAAGCATTCAACGCGTAAACTCACTGTGTGTTCGCGTAATAACTCAGTATGTATTCACGTAACTTTGAAGTAGCGTATCAAATTTCTGTTGTAAATTCAAAACTTTATACCGCCCCTTTCTTATGGCCCACCATCCTACCTTACATTATCGCAACAAGTAAATTATAGAGTAATGGAACAAGTATCTTAGAATCTCCCTGTAATTCGAAAGTACAAGTAACAGTGCTTTCCAGCCGTGTAACTTTCAACTAACACGTCAAATTTCTGCAGTAAATTTAGTACCGTCTTTCTTACTTTTTATGACTGTTATCGCTGCAACTTATGTTTGTTATGAGTGTCTTAATGAAAGCGAATGGAGTGGACACTTGTGGGACTGGTAATCATTTCTTCCAAGGAAAATTTCAAATTATTTTTAATTTTGTAGTTGTACGTTTCTGAGTTAGGTTTATGGAGTCGTGAATTTTTGGATTTGGGGATTTTTAATTTCGGTATTTTTCAAATTTGGGATTTCAACTTTCAACATTTCTCGATTTATAAATTTTCGAATCTCTAAATTTAGGAATTTCATATGTAGTAACTTAGTAGTAACTAATTTAGAAATTTGGAATTTTAGAAATTTCGCAATAGAAACTAGAGAACTTAAACATTTGAAAATTTAGGAATTTCAAACGTCCCAACTTGAAAATTTAAAAATCCAGAAATTTATAGATGCACAAGTATATAAGCCAACTCACTTACCTAAAGTTAAAATATCAGATAAGAATGTTAAAGTAAAAAGCCTGGTAGTTTGAGATTGAGGGAGGAATTTTACGAGCGTAATCGCGAGTTTATCGAAGTTTCCCAGAAGAATTTCGAAAGGCAGAAGTAGCGGCACAATAAATTTCGAGGTTATCTATCGATCCGTGAACGAGTCTGCCCTCCAGGGGGTTAATAACAGAAACGAGCATGATCGATCCGTAATCCAACAGTAGACGACAAACCCGCCACCCTCGTGCACCGATCCTGCACCGATCCGCAGAATAATTATTGTGCCTGCAATTAGTTCGTTTACGGTGGCTCGATTTCATTGTCAGCCGGTTATACCGCAAACCGACGATTCCAATCCCTCCTTTCCATTCGCTAGTCAATCTCGTTCTAAACCGCCACCCTTGTAACTATAACCCTTATAAAGTTTCATACATCGATGCTCGATCCTGACCACCCTTGATACGCCATGGCGGTTCTAACATTTTTTGGGGTGGATCGTGTGACTTTTCAGTATTTGGGGAATATTTGATGTTGGGGGAACTTTTAGGGTAGACTGTTGAAGGGGAGAGTTTTGAAGGTAGATGGTTTGGTCTTTGCTGTGTTACTTTAGAGTAAACGTAGAATTTGGGAAGTTTAGAAGTTGGGAAATTTAGTAGTTGGGAAATATAGAAATTGGGAAATGTAGAAGTTGGAAAATTTAGTAATTGGGAAGTGTAGAATTTGGGAAATTTAGAAATTGGCAAATTTAGAAGTTAGAAAATTCAGAAATTAGCAAATTTAGAAATTGGGAAATTTAGAATTTGGTAAATTTAGAAATTGGAAAATTTGGAAATTGGAAAATTGGGAAATAGGAAAATTTGGAAATTGGAAAATTTGGAAGTTGGGAAATTTAGAAATTGGAAAATTTGGAAGTTGGGTAAATTTGGAAGTTGGGAAATTTGGAAATTGGAAAATTTAGAAATGGGAAAATTTGGAAGTTGGGAAATTTAGATTTTGGCAGATTTAGAAATTGGAAAATTTGGAAGTTGGGAAATTTAGAAATTGGGAAATTTAGAATTTGGAAAATTTGGAAGTTGGGAAATTTAGATTTTAGTAAATTTAGAAATTGGAAAATTTGGAAGTTGGGAAATTTAGAATTTGGTAAATTTAGAAATTGGAAAATTTGGAAGCTGGGAAATTTAGAATTTGGGAAATGTAGAAGTTGGTAATTTATCATGATTCCAGTTTCAGTTCTAACCGAAATACATTAAATGAAGTTTGAGAAGACCAGACCTTTAAGAGAAATAAATTTTCAAGCGGTATATAAAAGCTGATAGTAATATAGCTTTAATTTGAAATATAGCGATTAATTTTGAAGGAGGTATTATTAATGATAAATTATCGTTGATTTACAGGGCAGTCACGGATCCGAGGGACGGTAGGAGAGTGGCCTTGAAGAAACTGCCGAACGTCTTTCAGAGCCTCGTGAGCAGCAAACGGGTCTTCAGGGAGCTGAAGATGCTCTGCTTCTTCAAACACGAAAACGTGAGTACCTTAAACTCATTTTTCAAATTATTTTTCTTCCTCAAGATATTCATTAAACATTACCTGAATCCCTAATTATACTTCTTCGCATCAAAACACAGTTTTTAGATCTATTTACTTGAACTAACACGATCTCTTTCGCATCAAAAGAAAACAGCTTTTAAGTCTTTTAACATTTTCTTAAGGAAAAGTTGTACAAAAGTAAAACGACAAGATTACAATTGCAAATTATGAGTTTTGTACGGTTCGTTTATATTTTAATTCGAGGTGCTAATGAAGACTTGAACATTTTCTCCAATTATATTTAATACGTTAACAGATTTATGACGGTAGTTAACCGTCGTTAGTTTATTAAGAAAATAAATATATTTTGATAAAAGTGAGATTGTATCAATAAAAGATTTGTGTTCATCAAAGTGCTTGCCGTGAATTCGTTACAATTGTTCTTTCACAGGTTCTCTCAGCCTTGGATATCCTTCAACCACCGCACCTAGACTTCTTCCAAGAAATGTATCCTTTTTATGATCGTTAACTGTCAAGGGCATTCGAAAGCTGCTTCTTTCTCAGGTAGTGTGTTCTTACTTTAAGATCATTTATTGATCTTTCGATTACTTGGTATATGCAAAAATATTTCTGTAAAAAAATATCAAGGGTAAAATATTTGTAAAAGCGAATAATTGTAAGAGTGGTAATCGATAGACCAAAATTGCTCGAGTGAATCAGTGAACTTTGTCGTAATAGTTAATGACAACTGTCGTGACGAATTAGTTTTCTTATAGGGACTTTTGAGAATTTCAGAATTTGGAGCTTTGGAAATTTAGAGATTTAAGGATTTGGAAATCTGCAAATTTAGTTATATGGGGGTTTAGAGATTTGGGGATGTAGGAATTTCGAGATTTAGAAATTTGGGAATTTAGCTATTTGGGGGTCTAGAGATTTGGGGATGTAAGAATTTGGGAATTTAGCTATTTGGGGGTTTAGAGATTTGGGAATGTAGAAATTTGGGGGTCTACAAATTTGGAAATTTAGCTATTTGGGGGTCTACAAATTTGGGAATGTAGGAATTTGGAAATTTAGTTATTTGGGGGTCTAGAATTTAAGGAATGTGGTGATATGGGGATGTACTGATTTGGAGATGTGCAAATTTGAGGGTGTAGGGATTTGCGATGTAGTGATTTGTAAATCTACAAATGTAAGTATTTAGCTCGTTAGGAGTTTAGAAATATGAGAATGTGAAAATTTCAAGATTTATGACTTTGAGAATTTAACTGTTTGAAGATCTACAAATTTGAAGATGTATTGTTTTGAGAATTTTAGGAAGAAGATTAGTAAGATTAATAAAAAGCTTCCTTACTAGCCTTCTCCATCCAATAACCTAATACATGCAAAGTAAGAAATGCAAAAATTCTACTATCTATACTCCCAGTTACAATTTCGACATCCCAGAACTAAGAAAAAGGAGAAAGAAACCAAGGGGTTGAACAGGAAGATACATCGATCGAATCACGCGAGGCGAAAGTTCGAGCTGGTCTCTTCCTCTTCTCTTTTCCGGTTCACGCGGAAGCGAGTTCACGCAAATGTTCGCATGAAACGACGCGGAAACTTTTAATCGGCTCGTGGCAGCCAGCAATTAAACGGCGAGAGAGGAAGACACGATCGAGAATCGATCCCGTTCGTTTCTCTCCGATCACGTAAAAGCTTCGCTGCGAATGATCGTCGTTCGGTAAATCGCCCCGGACGCCTTTTTCCGCTTCCTTCTCTGCAACCCTCCTCTCTTTTTCTAAACAACCGAGGGTTGTCTGTGGGCGTTCTTTCGCTTTTCCCACGAATAACGCCGTAATAAACGCCGGAACAAAATAGAAGAAACGGAGTCTCGTGGAGGGTGAAATATCGCGTGGGGGGTCTGCTGAACGTGGGCTTCGATTTTCGAAATTATTTCTTTGTACTAAGCTTATTATGCTAATGTACGCTGATAGATGTTATTCTTTTACGGACATTTTATTTTTATTATTTTTTCATTTTATCTGCTGTCTTTTAATATTTTATTGTTCATTGTATTATTTTACTGTGTTACTCTTAGTGAAGAGTAATATTACTTCACCATTTTGTTATTCATGTTATTGTACCATTATACCACTATTTTTGTCATTTTATAAATTTTACTATTTTACCACTGCATCATTTTTATCATCATCATTTTGCTGTTTTAGATTTTCCTTTTTTCTACTGTTTCATTATTTCACTGAATTATTTGACATAGCATATGTGTAACATATTGTAACATATGGTGATTGTAATATCAATACATTATTTAATATCAATAATGTTATTAGTGATAATTAAACAAATAAGACGTATATACACGTACACATATATGTATGCATACACACATGTATGCATGCATGCATGTATATGCATATGTATACGCATGTGCATGTCAATGTCCATACATGTGGGTATCTACATATCATATGTGAGTATCTATATGAGTATCTACATATGTATACATGTATGTATGTATGTATACATACATATACATATGTATGTGTGTACATACATGCACATGTATCATATTATATCATTTACTGACTCTACTACCACATTTCTTGCCTTCGCCACTAATCCACATTTCACTACCCTATTTAAGTAAACCAGCTTTAAGACTCGCTAATTTTGACAGTAACAAAATTGGAGACTTTATACTTGTTATGATAATACCCTAGCTATGATTGCTTTATGAGGTGTTTCATGGTTAGAGCTATGATTGTCATGATAGGATTAGGGACTCGAGGAAAATCCACGTTTGACCCAGATCCGCTGCTCTGTTTATCCACACGGGTTCATTAGATAATTAGTTCATTACTTAATGAATATTACCGAGAATTTAGTTGCTAACGAAATTCTTCAATCGACCGTATTTTGTTACGCTATTAGAAAATTAGTTTGAACCCTGAAACATTTCGATCGATCTCAACCTTGAAAACGATGTTAACTTCACAGATACAGGGACAATTTCTCTTATCGTTATTACGAATACACTAACACGTGTATGTCATATATGTTTGACATATATGTCACGTATATTTATTGTATTTAATCTGAAGTCTATAAACAGCTTCACTGTAAAGTGGTTTAAATATGAACTTCCAATTTTATTTCATATTACCAAACTTGTCAATAATTTCCACGAAGTAACATTTGAATGTACACTCATTCTATACTTCCCTTACGATAAACAATTAAGACCCTCCATTTTCCTCAACCTGGTTTCTTCAGTTTCATACAATTCCTACTAAAGCTCTAACATAGTTCTATGCTTCAGTCCATATTTAGAACCCAGTCCGTATTTAGACCACTTCACCTGACCTTCATAATTCGTTGCTGTAGTCGAGCCACAAAGGGCAACTAAACCGAACTTCCCAGAATATGGAGTATAATAAATAGAAAAGCAGCCGTCACGTCCAGTTTTAGAATTGTAGTTTCATCGACCAGAAGGGACGATTAAAGGAAAGATTGGTGGAAAGTGGAAAGTTCAGTCGGGGATCAGTAAAGCCGGTTTCGAACGATAGTCGATGGCAGCTACGGTCAGAAAGGTTACGTCGACCTAGCCCTTCTCGAAAATGGAATTAAACGCGAAACTTGCGTCCTTGCACGACCCGCGTCGGACACGTGTTCGAGGAGCTAACTTAATAAATCTCGAGGTTCGCGTTACGCCAGATCAATAACGCCCGACGATGCTCGGCTCCGTCACGTTCCATCAAGTCGGGAAAAAAACCTTAATTTCAAGGTAAAACGTGGCTCCACCTATTTTGTCGGATCCCTTGGAAACTTCTTAGCCAGGGTTCTTTTGAAAATTGAGCTTCTCAAGTTTTCCGAAGGAAGTTTTTCTATTTCCACTGAAAGATATTCGGTCGTAGTCTTTGACGAGAAAAAGATACACAAGTTTATTTACGTGCACGCGAAAGATTGATCACAGGAAAATAAATATAAATAAATTGCGATAGCAACAAGAACGATCAGATACATTTCCTGAAACATGCGTCACCGAAATCCGGGAATTAACCGGAAACAAACAATCGAATTTCCGTGGAAATATTTCGAGCTTCTCCCAATGTTTGCCCCGTATCGTTCAACTATTCCGAATTCGAGCAGCGGTTCCCGGCTAAATTTGTTTCGTTATCGATCGCGACTATCGATGTGTTTCGACCACGCTCGTGACCTCCACGCGGTTTCGTAACGATCGCGTAACGAAAACGAGCGGAATGACGCGCGTAACCAAGAACAAACGGTGCGCCACGTAACGGAGGAACGATCTACGTAGACGCCACGAGTCTGAACTTACGTAACTTCCAGAACAGAGAGAGAGGAAGTATCTACGGACTTGCACGGAGATCCCCCTTTCCGGACGTGATTTCGGTAGAACGTGCCGGAGATCCAAGGGAAATCGAGATCAGCTCGGGTTTGACGGCAGTTTGTTAGCTGACTGGAGGTAGTCTATCTTCGAGGGTCTTTCCGGGAACATCGTTGAATATCCCTTCACTTTTCATCCCGTTATCTTCGTTCTACCGTTCGAAAGAATTCCACTTAATCTCGAAGCTTCGGAATGGACCATTTTCTGAATAACCGGAAGGCACAGTCTTTCGGTATGAGAGTATTTATCGTGGAATAATGAATTTTAAAGTGGAGGAAGGTAGAATTCAGTTGATCGGTGAAATTGCCTCGCCTTATATCTTTACTCGTCGAATCGTTTTACGTAGTATCGTTGCGCGGTATATTACCGTATGTTTTATTGCCACTCTTCAAGATTACGTTATGTTACTGCACGTTTAGATTACCGTCGTATCACGCGTTATATCGCCACGTTGTTATTACGTATTATATTACCATGTGTTAAGAGTACTATGCGTTATAACGTCACGTGTCAAGGTTATCACGCGCTTTATCACCATGCGTCAAAGTTACTTTGCATTATATCGCCGTGCACTATATCACCACGCGTCAAGACTATCACACATTAGTTCGCCACGTGCTGTAACAAACTCGCGTTGTATTGCCATGCACCATAATTACCTCGCGTTATATCGCCACATATCAAGGTTACCTTGCGCTATATCGCCCCGTACTAGGTTACCACGCGTCAAGACTATCACGCGTTAGATTGCCACGTATCATAATTACCTTGTGTTATAAAGTCACGTGTCAAGATTACGACGCGTTGTATCACCACGCGTTAAAGTTACTTTGCGCTATATCGCTGTGCACTATATCACCACGCGTCAAGATTATCACACATTAGTTCGACACGTGCTGTAACAACCTCGCGTTATATTGCCACGCACCATAATTACCTCGCGTTATATCGCCATGCATCAAGGTTACCTCGCGCTATATCTCCACGTACTAAGTTACCACGCGTCAAGACTATCACGCATTAGATTGCCACTTGTCATGATTACCTTGCGTTATATCGTCACGTGTCATAATTACCTCGCGTTATATCGCCATGTATCAAGGTCACCTCGCACTATATCGCCACTGATCAAGGTTACCTCGAGCTGTATCACCATAAGCTATATTACCATACATCAAGATGATCACGTGTTAGATCGCTACCCGTTAAGACAACCTCGTGT
This sequence comes from Megachile rotundata, assembly GCF_050947335.1. NCBI lineage: Eukaryota > Metazoa > Arthropoda > Insecta > Hymenoptera > Megachilidae > Megachile > Megachile rotundata. The sequence continues at coordinate 9,275,102 of NC_134986.1, forward strand.
TATATCATCTTGTGTCAAAATTATCTCTTGTTATATCGCCACGAATTAAATCTACCATGCGTCAAAATTATCACGTATTAATTATTGTTTGCTATACCATTAAATAACCACGCGTCAAAATTGCCTCGTGTTATATCGCCATGTATTATAACGCACTCGTCTTGTGCCCTATCATCACCCAATTTTGTCGCCATGCGTTAGTTTCGCATTATAGTACGTTGCAATATGCTTTGAGTACTCTCGCGTTATTTCGCCACGAGGTATATCAGTATAAATCGTATGACCACCTGTTGTATCGCAGCGCCGTTGTAACCGGACCATATAATATCGTTTGTTCGGTAAATTCCAAACAATGCAGTCTATCGAGAGTAGAATCGATTTTGGTTTTAATCGAGAACAACGACCTTCCTTCCCTCGCGTTTTCAATAATGAAGGTTTGAACGGGCGGCAGTCATTCGGACCACTGTATTAACCGGTAATCTCGTTAACGTATCGTCTGCGAGACGGCGGTTTAGCCGAGCTGTTTAATTAGAAATTAGGCAGCCGCTTTCAGCGAAGTTGAACTTGGCTGCGAGAAGTTTCTTGGCCAACAAGAGAGTGGGCCGGTGAATTTTCCATGTAGATGGAATTAGAATCGATCCAGACGCAAACATCCTCGAGTAACCAATGGAGTTAATGGCGTCAGAACTTCCGACAATATCCCCGGAAGACTTCTTCGCTCTTCGGAAATGAACATCATTTATCCTTTAAGAGATAAGTACTTCGCAAAGTAAGATCATAACTAATACTTCCAGACGATCGGTTATGGATACAATCGAAGCATTCAATTGTATAATGCATCTCATTAGAAACAACTTCAAATTATGCTTATATCAAAACCACCCTCAAAAACATCTGTAAATAATGTTTATATCAAAGCAATTGTAAATAACACTTACATTGAGACCAGCATCAAAAACAACTGCAAATAAGATTTGTATGAAAACCACCCTCAAAAACATCTTTAAATAATGTTTATATCAAAGCAGCAATAAGAAACATTTGCATTGAAACCAGCATCAAAAACGTATCAAGAAACGCAGCATCAGCAAATGATGTTTATATCAAAACTACCCCCAAAAACATTTGTAAATAATGTTCACATCAAAGCAACTGCAAGTAACATTTATATTGAGGCCACTGTCAAAAACAATTGCAACTAATATTTGTATCAAAACCACCCTCAGAAATATCTGTAAATAATGTTCACATCAAAGCAACTGCAAGTAACATTTACATTGAAACCACTATCAAAAACAATTGTCAATGATATTTGTATGAAAACCATCCCTAAAAACAGCTGTAAATAATGTTCACATCAAAGCAACTGCAAGTTACATTTACATTGAAACCACTATCAAAAACAATTGTCAATGATATTTGTATGAAAACCATCCCCAAAAACAGTTGTAAATAATGTTCACATCAAAGCAACTGCAAGTAACATTTACATTGAAACCACTATCAAAAACAATTGTCAATGATATTTGTATGAAAACCATCCCCAAAAACATCTGTAAATAATGTTTATATCAAAGCAATTGTAAATAACACTTACATTGAGACCATCATCAAAAACAATTGCAAATAATATTTGTATCAAAACCACCCTCGAAAACATCTCTAAATAACATTTACACCGAAACCACCCTCAAAGGCAGCTGCAAATAACATTTGCATCAAAACTTCTCCAAAACATCTCCAGCCAACATTAACATCAAAACCTCCATCAGAAACAGCTGTAAATAACATTCGTACCAAAACTACCCTGCACCCAGGGATTGCTGTATCAGATACAGTCTTTATCTCCACAGATATTTTCGTAGAAACGGTTGTTTCCCTCGGAATTAACATTGCCCCGTGCCGTTGCGGCATAATCAGAATCCCAAAGTTAGGCTATCTTCGCTTTGCATCGATGGTCCCCCGGTGACAGTCCGAGGGTGTTGCGATTCCGTTAGAAGCCACCGTCTAATTCCTAATTAAGGATCCTGCTCGATTAGCTCGCTTTCACCATATGGGGGTTGGTGGTCTCGCTGGCGTTCCAGCCAGACGGTCCCAGACACCGGCGTGGTCCATAGCCACCATGGTGCCCCAGCCAGTTGCTCGATGGCAATCATGGATTATTAATGCGTGCACCGCACGGCTATTGATAGCTCGATAGCGTGCCATTACCACCCCCTTTCGCCACCCCTGCGCCTGATAGACAGAATAGCACACCGTCGGTTTGCTCGAGTCCGTTTACATTGTTGCATCACTGATAATATAACATCCTTGAGTGACTGCCTTGATCGATTTATCGATCCACTGATCTATGGATCTGTGCTGCGGTGATAGCAGGGAAGTTGCGACAGTGATGGGTTTCGTAGTTTCAAGATTTTGACGTTTGAGGTTTTTGGTGTTTATGGTTTCTCTGTTTATTGAGGTTGGAACTTTTTAGGGAAAGGGGGTTTGTGGGTTTGTGAATTGGCATATTACAAATCCTCAAATTTGCAAATTTCTGCATTCTCAAATTCTTGGTTTGAGAATTTCTTATGTTTCCAAATTTGCAAAGCCCTAAGTTCCTAAATTTTCAAGTTGAATCTCCAAATTTCTTACATTTCCAAATCCCCAAATTTCCAAATTCTTGCATCCCCAAATTCTTAGCTTGAGAATTTCTCAAGTTCCCTTTGCAAACCCACAAATTCCTAAACTCCCAAATTTGCAAACCCTCAAATTCCTAAATTCCTAAATTCCCAAATTTGCAAACCCCCAAATTCCTAAACTCCCAAATTTGCAAACCCCCAAATTCCTAAATTTTCAAATTTGCAAACCCCCAAATTCCTAAATTCCCAAATTTGCTAACCCCCAAATTCCTAAATTCTCAAATTTGCAAACCCTCAAATTCCTAAATTTTCAAATTTGCAAACCCTCAAATTCCTAAATTTTCGAATTTGCAAACCCCCAAATTCCTAAATTCCCAAATTTGCTAACCCCCAAATTCCTAAATTTCCCAATTTGCAAACCCTCAAATTCCTAAATTCCCAAATGTGCAAACCCCCAAATTCCTAAATTCCCAAATTTGCAAACCCCCAAATTCCTAAATTCCCAAATGTGCAAACCCCCAAATTCCTAAATTCCCAAATGTGCAAACCCTCAAATTCCTAAATTCCCAAACTTGCAAACCCCTAAATTCCTAAACTCCCAAATTTGCAAACCCTCAAATTCCTAAATTCCCAAATTTGTAAGTCCCCAAATTCCTAAATTTCCAAGTTGACAAATCCCTAAATTCTCAAATTTCCAATTCCCCAAATTTCCAAATCCCTTCACCCCTAAATCTTCATCCCCAAATTTCCAAATCCTTGCACCCTTAAATCTCCATCCCCAAATTTTCAAATGAAGCTATTAAGCTTTCTTGTACTTCCAAAAATTATTTCCACAGTTCGTAAGACCTCCATAGATTATAAATTAAGTTCGTGTGTGTAAATTGTTACCTGACACCATTATTCCGTGTAAGTACTATTTTATTCAGTTGGCAAGTGCAAACACACGTGTGCTGTACAGAGGTTTGTCAACGTAGACGGTTAAGAGGCCCGCATCAAAGGGTTCCTTGCGTGTACCCCCATCATCGAACCGATCGATATCGATTACAAGCATCCTGTGTTCGCGTCGTTATTCATTATCGATTGCACGTGTATTGAATCTTCGATGAGAAGAACTGTTATGCGGGTGGAAATATTAAACTACGTTGCTGCTGTACTTCGATATTAAAATTTTATATCGTGTAACGATTGGAATGCAATATACAAGATACGAGAAGATACTTTTTCAAAATTTTATCAGTGCTGGGTAAATTTGATCTTTGTTGTTTATTGGTGTTAGAAAATCCCAGTGACCCACCCTAACAAAGCAGGGACGACGGGCACATGGCCGTCCTACGACGACCATCGCGGGGTAGAGGCCTGACGTCCGGGCCATAAAACAACCCTAGGGCCTCAAGTTTCGCGGGGACTAGGAAACCTCGCGGAACGGGAAGAGGGCATTCGTTTAGAGACCTTTGGAAAAGGCGTTCGTCCACAGACCTTGGAAAGGCATCCTTCTCTTGAGGACGCTATTTCGCCCACGGATTCGGCATATATTTAAAATATATAGTATTTTGAAACCGAACTCAGTTAGCGTTTTAAGCATTTTTCTACCTCGTCTTACAAGTCAGAAGTGGGATACACCTAAAGAGGTTCGATAAACCTCGCGTTTTAAATCCGCTCGTGATATACAGTGCCAATTTTAGACGTTTTAACGCGGTTGTGCCTGTGAGTAGTGAGACAAGTAATAGTGTGTTTTGGTGACAATGGTTCGATCAAGCAGGAAGTCGTGTAGGTCATCTCGGGATTGTTCACGGGGACGTTTGCGCGAGCGTGAACAATCGAAGGACTTCGTGCATAAGGGAAAAAGTGTACGCGATCGTTCGCGAGAAGATTCGCGAAACCGTTCGCAAGATGATTCGCGAAATCGTTCAAGGTACGAGCGAGAAAATCGTTCGCGAGGGCGAAATGTGTACGATAGTGATCGTTCTAAAGATCGGGATCATGGTGAATCTCGTGACCGTGGACGCGATGTATCGCGGGACCGAAAAAGAGACACTTTGCGAAACCGCAGATGTAGCGAATCGCGAGATTGTCGACGTCATAGTTCGCGGGATAATTCATTGGACAGTTATTGTGAATCTTTGCATAATGATGCATGTGCAGAACGAAGGCGTTCATGGGATCGTGAACGGAATTCAGCGCGTGGACACTCGCGCCGTCGGAACCGTTCGATGGACAGTTCTGGATCAGAGAATTTACGTGCGACGGTAAAATGTTTAAGACAACAGCTTCAAGCGGTGCGTTATCGGCCAGGGAATGAGGAATTCCTGATACCGAAGTTCGACCCTGCGAAAGATAGTGCGGATGTGGAGCAATGGACACGTCAGGTTGATCGCATAGCGCGGCGATATAATTGGAGTGACGACGATATATTGCTAGTTGTTGCTCGAAGTTTAAAGGGACATGCACAACGTGTGTATGATGAGGAGTTAGTCAACGATCATACGTGGAGGTCGTTGAAAACGATTCTATTGAGACGTTTTAAGAAGCCGTTACCGTTTGCGCGATTATTATTGGAAGCAGCCACCTATACGGCCAGTGCCGGACAACATTTGGGAGATTATTGTTTCGAAAAGTTGTCGAAATTGCGTGCTCTCAAATTGGATATTCCGGACGCTTACCTGGCAGACGCGGTAATCGGCGGCATCCAGGATGAAAACGTGACCAGGACCATCAGGTCAAAACGGTACAAGGATGCAGACGAACTGTACGCAGCAATGAATGAGATGGGAGCTATGCCGCAACGGACAGATAGCGAAAATGAAAACGAAGTATTTACGCCGACGGGAAGCCCTGGGTCATCGACGACCGAGGGATAGATTCAACAATCGGCGGTGATATGTTATAATTGCAGGGAAGTTGGACATTTCTCTGCCCAATGCAGCAAAGAACGAAGTATTTGTACGTTCTGCAATAAATCGGGGCACTTGGATAAATTTTGTTTCAGGTTAAGACAGGTTAATATTGAACAATGAGCGATATATTGGCGTTTACGCATTGACGGCGACGGCAGCAAAAACGGACAACGATACGGTTGGACTCGGCGAGAGGCCAGTAGGTATCAACAGGGAGACTTAGTAACGGCCAAAATGACCATTGACCGAACGACGGGAGAAAGCAGGTAGCTTTGTTCCAAAATTAAAGAGCCGGTCAGGATGCAGCAGACACGTAAATAACTGTTACGAAGTCAAGGGTTTAATAAAGGGAGGTAGACGAGTCAAACTCGCTTTCCTGGTAAAATTGAAATCTTGAGTTGTAGACGGTATGTTAATATATGTTCTATTCTCGTTCTGTTTAGTGTTATCACGAGTATGTAACTCGTGGTAGTTAGTACACGGCAACAGCAGCGGTCGAAGGTCACCGGTTACAGCTGTTGCTTATGGATATCATCATCTTCGGCAGCATGAAATAAGTCATCGCTGGAAAAGAAGATGTTTTGTTACATCGTGTCGGGGCGATAGAGATCGGCCCCGGCCGATGCTGCTGGTGTGATGCTTGTAGAGGTGGCGTGGCCACTTGCAAGATCATACTGAAGCTGTCATGTCAGTGAGCAAGGTTGCTACTGAATGATGGAAAGAGGTCCTAATTGTCAACGGTGAAATGTGTTCGCTGTTGTTTGGTTACCACCTCTTCGCCGAATTCCAGTAGTGGTGGTGCACAACTACTACTGGAGACCGATGAGCGTTTCATGGTGATAGTTCTTATTGCCTGATCTGCGAAGCCGACATGTCAGTGAGCAGGGTTGCTACTGAATGTTGAGAAAAAGGTTCTGATTGTCAACGGTGAAACGTGTTCGCCGTTGTTCTATGACGTCCTTTTAGCCGGAGGCCAGTAGTGGTGGTGCACCACTACTGGATACGATGAGCGGTCACGACAATAGTTCTTATTGTCTGATTCGCGAAAGTGTCATGACAGAGAGCAGATGCTGCAGACTGTCATGATGAAGACATCAGATTCTTCAAGCAGCAAATGGCAGCGAAATACCAAAGACATCAGTAAGGGGTTGCAACTTGGCAACTCTGACGAGATCCAGAAATCGAGCGATGAACAAGAGTCATCGCTGATAAAAGCTGATCAACGGCAAAGGCAAAAGCCGTGACCAGAAAGGGGAGTAATAGTGGCTACTATTTATCGATTATTCGTAGAATATTCTTTCGAGGCTCGAATTGATATTTTAGAGATTGAACAATATACTCAGGCAAATGCTGAATCTTTTGTTACAGAAACCTATTGAAAACCATGCTTGAGGACAAGCATATTTGCAGGCTGGCCGAGTGTTAGAAAATCCCAGTGACCCACCCTAACAAAGCAGGGACGACGGGCACATGGCCGTCCTACGACGACCATCGCGGGGTAGAGGCCTGACGTCCGGGCCATAAAACAACCCTAGGGCCTCAAGTTTCGCGGGGACTAGGAAACCTCGCGGAACGGGAAGAGGGCATTCGTTTAGAGACCTTTGGAAAAGGCGTTCGTCCACAGACCTTGGAAAGGCATCCTTCTCTTGAGGACGCTATTTCGCCCACGGATTCGGCATATATTTAAAATATATAGTATTTTGAAACCGAACTCAGTTAGCGTTTCAACCATTTTTCTACCTCGTCTTACATTGGTATTCATTTATTTGAGGTCAAAATATTTTTGCAAAATTTTTTATTAATTTTGGTAGGGTTGAAGCTTTTGTAAAATATATTTATTTTTGAAGAGTTGAAGTGTTTGCGAAATTTATTAATTTTTGATGGATGAAGATTTTGCAAAATTTGTTGATTTCTGACAAATTGAAGATTTTATAAAATGTACCAATTTTTGATGATTCGAAGATTGCAGAAAATATACGAATTTCTGATAAGTTGATTTTTTAGTAAAATTTATTAATTTCTGACAGATTGAAGATTTTACAAAATGTACCAATTTCTGATGAGTTGAAATTTTCTCAAAATTTATTTAATTAATTCCTGACAGGTCAAACTTTGTATAAAATATATGAATTTTTGATGAGTTGATTTTTTAGTAAAATTTATTAATTTCTGACAGATTGAAGATTTTACAAAATGTACCAATTTCTGATGACTTGAAATTTTCTCAAAATTTATTTAATTAATTCCTGACAAGTCAAACTTTGTACAAAATACATGAATTTTTGATGAGTTGATTTTTTAATAAAATTTATTAATTTCTGACGGGTTGAAGTTTCTACAAAACACATTAATTTTTGAAGTAAATTATCTAAGACAGTTAATTCTGGGAATTCATCAAAGGACTGAGTATAATAGCCGTTTCATATCCTTTCCTTTTCTCCTTGCCACATCTTTTCCATATTTTTGCATTTGTCCGTATTGCGTTAGATCGCGTTGCATCACGTCTCGTCATCGGGCACCTCCCACACGTGGATCGTAGATATTCGCAGAAAAATCGAACGGGAAGGAATGATTCACAGTGGGTAGATTATGAAAGAAAAATCTCTAGTTTCGACCTAGAAACCAACGACTGTAAGAATTCCCGCCTACAATTTACTTTCTTTCGTTCGGACAACGTTGCATCTGCAATCGATCAAAATAACTTCTCAATAATCTAATCAACTATATTAATAATCTTGCAGTTTGTTTCGTATTTAAATTCAATAACGACGTTGAGCTATGTTTTTCGTATTTAAATTCAATTTCGACGTTGAGCTATGTTTTTCGTATTTAAATTCAACGACGACGTTGAGCTATGTTTTTCGTATTTAAATTCAATGACGACGTTGTCTAGTTTGTTCATACAATTTTAATCGAATTTGTGGAAACAATGATTCGCAAGATATCGGTAATTAATATCGCAATTAATAACTAACGTGGTGTTGCGAGGAGTTGAATCGAATGGTTTCGTCCTCCCCTGTTTTAATCGACGTCGATACCAACGATCGCTTGGTTTGTAAACGAATCATCCCTTTCGTGTCTATCCGAAACATTGTCGACAATTTTCATTATAATTCGGATTATAATTCCACGGTAATCTGATCGGCAATTATCCGGCGATTCCAACTTGTGCCGCACACTGCGACGTCAAACATGATACGTTGTAAGCGCCGTTTCGCAGGATTAATATTTTCTGTTACATTTTGTGTGTTTTGAAATTGGTCATATGTGATCGACAGTGATTTATGTAGTTTAACATTTAGGTAGTTAAAACTTCACGTGGATATTTGGAAAATTGAGAATTGGGAGTTTTGAAAGTTAAGAATTTGAAAATTTTGAGAATTGGGTTTTGGTAATTGAGGATTTGGAGAATCGAGAATTTGAGACTATAGCAGTTTGACAAATTGGGAATTCAGGAAATTGCGAATGTGGGAGATTTGCGAATTGGGGGATTTGGAAATTTTTGGAATAGAAAATTTGGGGAATAGGACATTTTAAAAATGAGGTATTTGGGGATTAGGGAATTTAGGAAATAGGGAATTCGGGGACTAGGAAATTTGAAAACTAAGGAATTCGGGGAATAAGGAATTTCGAGAAAAAGGAATTCGGGGTCTAGGGAATTTGAGGAATAAGGAATTTGGAAGCTACAGAATTTGGGGAATTTGGAATTTGGGGAATGTGGGAATTGGGGAATATGGGAATTGGGGAATGTGGAAATTTGGGAATGTGGAATTGGGGAATGTGGGAATTGGGGAAAGTGGAAATTTGGGAATGTGAAATTGGGGAAAGTGGAAATTGGGAAATGTGGAAATTGGGTAAAGTGGAAATTGGGGAAAGTGGAAATTGGGAAATGTGGAAATTGGGTAAAGTGGAAATTGGGGAAAGTGGAAATTGGGAAATGTGGAAATTGGGTAAAGTGGAAATTGGGAAAAGTGGAAATTGGGGAATATGGGAATTGGGGAATGTGGAAATTTGGGAATGTGGAATTGGGAAAAGTGGAAATTGGGGAATGTGGAAATTGGGGAAAGTGGAAATTGGGGATGTGGGAATTGGGGAATGTGGAAATTTGGGAACGTGGAATTGGGGAAAGTGGAAATTGGGGAATGTGGAAATTGGGTAAAGTGGAAATTGGGGAATGTGGAAATTTGGGAATGTAAAATTGGGAAAAATGGAAATTGGGGAAAGTGGAAATTGGGGAATGTGGGAATTGCTGAACGTAGGAATTGCTAAATATGGGAATTGGTGAATGTGAGTATGTGGAAAATTTGAAACCTAAAATTTGAAAAATGAAATTCGAACAATCAAGGAATCAAATAAGTCATCTCTTCGTATTCCGACCCTTCCCGTTTTCGTTACCTCGTATCGACCGCCGCAACAAAGCCAGCAAACAACATGATGTGAAAATGTTAGAAGCGTAAAAAAGGGAGAAGGAAAAGGGAGGAAAGGCGAATCTGGTTACGTAGGTGGGCAGACGGGTTCCCACGCGGCGAGTGAACCGGTGCTTACGAAACACGAGACGTTCTGGCATATTCTCGGATTGCGGATTAGTTAAGCTGCGCGTAAGTGCGCAGCTGACTATGTTAACCCTTGGAGGTCCATGTTGGATCTATTTGGAGCCGCGTTTCCGTCGTTATATTACTCTGGCAGTGTACCAACGCGGTTACGGAGCGAAACGCGTCGATCTTCGTAACATCGACATCGACTTATCGTACACCTATCGATTATCATAGTCCCTGCATATTAGCGTGGTACTTGTTAGGCTTAAATCCGGTGGCCAAGTTTTTTCCGCTCAAAAACTCCCGTCAGGGTTTCACGGTTGGCCGCGCTTCGATTTTTCAGGAAACACCATGGGGTAACCGCCCTCAGCCGCTATTATTTTTGCGCGTCCCTTTCTTTCGCTCCCTGTCCCGTTCGCGTATTTCCGCAGGGGATCGAACCGGTTTCCATTTCCACGGAATTAGTTTTTTCCCTTTCTTTCCCCTGGCCGTGGACAAACAGGAACTTCCTGCGTACCTCTTCCCTGTTCTCTCTAGAGCCTCTACATTAGCGTGATTAACTTACGATAATAATTGCATTAGGGTGGTAATTAGGAATTTGGGGATGTGGTGACGTAGACATTCTGGGATGTTAAGGTATAGGAATGCAGACATAGAAGGATGTAGAGGGAAAAGACATAGAGGGATTTAGGGATATAGACATATAAGGATATAGAGATTTAAGAATGTAGACATATAAGGATGTAGAGATTTACGGATAAGAATGTAGACATATAAGAATATAGGGATTTGGGGATATAGGAATTTGGTAATGTGGAAGTTGACGAATATACTAATATAGGGTATGGGATTACAAGGACGTGACGATCTAGGAATTTAGAAATATGTAAGGACGTAGAGTGGACGCAGTCGATGGACGTAGAGATGTGGGGACGTAGACATATATGGACGTAGGAGTCTAGAGGTGCAGAGATTTGGGAACATATACATAGATCTATGGACGTAGAGATTTGGAAACGTAGAGATCTATGTATGTTCAGATGTAGGGACGTACAGATCTGAAGACGTAGAGATGTGGGAACGTAGACATGTGGGGACGTCGACATGTGAGGACGTAGAGATATGTGGACGTTGGAGTCTAGGGACACAGAGATTTGGGAACACAAAGATCTATGGACGTAGAGATCTAGGGTCGTAGAGATCTGAAAACGTAGAGATGTGTGGACGTAGAGATATGTGGACGTAGGTGTCTAGGGGTGCAGAGATTTGGGAACATAGAGATCTATGGATGCAGAGATTTGGAAACGTAGAGACCTAAGTACATCAAGATTTAGAGATGTAGGGATCTAGGGTCGTAGAAATGTAGAAATGTGGAAATGTTAAGAATCCAGGGATGTATAGATCTAAGTATGTCAATACGTGAAATATAGAAATCTAGATTATATAATTTATGAAACTAAAGATCTAGAATTAGATACTTAAGAATCCTAGAATAAATGTATACGTAAAGGACAATCAGAATAGAGTAATATAGACCTAGGTACTCATCTCGCTAACTCTATAACTTTGCAAACCAGACCCTAAAGTTCAGAAGCAAGAAACCTTGCGAATCAGATGAAATAATTGATTAGCGATCGAACCTCCGTGCGCCGTGTATCGATGCTAATCATGCACAGCGAACCGTATTCGATTTATCCGAGCAATAAACCGGATCGATTACCGAACCATCGAGTATTCGATCACTATCAAGTCGAAATCGAAGTTTCGCCTGGTTGCATCTCTCAGCGTCAGACGGTCCGCGAGATAAAACACCCGTCAGGGTCACCCATGAAGTTGATGGAAGTTGCCCGTCGTGCCGAGACCACGAAAGAATCGACGGAAAATACGAAATAGACGATCGTCGGTCGTAAATCGTGCATCTTGTACGGTCTTCTCGAGAGCAGGATATTGAAATTCGAGAGGAGAGAGAGAGAGGAGCAGGTGGAAGTCGCGTGAGACGACGCGATTACGCGGAAGAGGCCCCGAACGATTCCGAGGGACGCTAATGTATCTATAGCTCCGGTAAATTCGCGATAACCATTACTGTTCTTTATTAATTGATCACCGACATCGGCAATACGTAGCGCGTGTTCATTAGGGAGCGCTCATTAAGCAGAGGAGAGCCGAGTTCTCGCGGCTTATTATGCGATTATCGATAGGCGTGCACGCACCGATACGCGAGCCTGCTACGGAGCCCCGTAACGAGCCCTCGCCATTCGATAATCGTTGTCTCGATGTTAATTTCGATGCTCGACTTGACGATTCTCTAACGTGCTAATATGGTTTTAGGTGTTGTAACAACCAGACGCCGCAGTTATCGGGTTATCGGTCTCGATAAAATTTTCCGCTGAATACGGAGATAAGCTGACTCTTCTTCGTACTCGTTATTTCGACAGATATTTCACATTCCTTCTTCTGTCTTTTATAAATTTGATTGCTTGTAGGGAACAGATAGGGTTGTATATGTTTTGTAGGGAATAGATGCGATTGTATATATGTTTTGTTTTAACACATATCTTTTTTAAAAATATTTTGATATCTTTTAATTTTTTAAAGACATAATTATAAGTGTCCTTTAATTTTGCAAAATATGATTATGTCTTTATTTTTTTCAATTTTTTAAAGACATGATTATATATTTTTTTAATTTTATAAGAACAAGACATGATTATATATTTTGTTAATTGTTTGACAAATATGATTATGTATTTCTTTTATCAATTTTTTTAAGGCATGATTAAACATGTTTTTTAACTTTACAAAATATGATTATGTCTTTATTTTTTCAATTTTTTAAAGACATAATTATAAATGTTTTCTTAATTTCGTAGAAACAAGACATGATTATATATTTTGCTAATTGTTTGACAAATATGATTAAGCATTTTTTTAATCAATTTTTTAAAGACATGAATATTTGTTCATCAATTTTATAAGGACAGAATTATGTAAATTTTTTAAAGACACGTTACATGTAGAAAATGAATCGCGTGGCGAAATTAATATTCGATACATCAAACTGTCGAGAAACGAACGGATACAATGATACGTTTTGGCCTAATTCGAAACGGTAGATACACGGTTGACGTATCAGCGACGCGTTTAATCCGCGGGAACCACGTTACAACGTTTTCCAGAAGATTGATTCGACCACGCGAACGAATTTTCCCTCGATGAAACCGAGACAATCGAATGATCGTAACGAACGATGCTTCGAGAGCTGCCTGTATCGCTGGCAGCCCGATGACAGCCAAACTTTCGGCCTGCAAATTAATTTATAGTCGCTGATGAATTTCTGTTACGTCGTTTACTGGCCTGATTTCACCGGAGAAACTCGATTTGCCATGCAAAATATCGATTCTATCGGGTCATTCTAACTTGGTTTTTTTCTCAAAGGTGAACCTCACATATTGAGAATGGATGTCTTGAAAATTGTTTACAGGAAGTCTCACAATTAGTGTAGGTCCCTGAAATGGGAGGTAGCTGATTCTGAATAAAATTTCCTTTTGCAAACATGGGGTTTGAAGCTTCGTTTTTGAATTATTAAGGAAAAACGCGGTTCAATCAGAGCGCGAGGATTACGCATGCGCAGATGCGAGAACGACAGCTTCGGATAACGCGTAGTTATCCAGCGTGTGGTAATCCAACGCGTAGTAATGCAACGCGTGGTAATGCAACGCGTGGTAATCCAACGCGTAGTAATACAACGCGTAGTAATCCAGTGTGTGGATATCCAACGCGTAGTAATCTAGCGCATGCATATTCAACGCATAGTAATCCAACGCGTAATAATGCAACGCAAACGTAATTCTAAGCGTTAGGAATCTAACGCGTGGTAATCTAACGCGTACTAATCTAGCGTGTGGATATCCAACGCGTAGTAATCCCGCGCGTGGATATTCCACGCGTGAGTAGTCCAATGCGTAGTAATGCAACGCGTAGTAATCCAACGCGTAGTAATGCAATGCGTGGTAATCTAACGCGTAGTAATCCAGACGTAGTAGTCTAACGCGTAGTAATGCAATGCGTGGTAATTCGAAGCGTATGAATTTAACGCGTGGTAATCTAATGCGTAGTAATCCAGTGTGTGGATATCCAACGCGTAGTAATCCAGCGCGTGGATATTCAACGCGTGAGTAGTCTAATGCGTAGTAATGCAACGTGTAGTAGTCTAACGCGTAGTAATGCAACGCGTGGTAATTCTAAGCGTAGGAATCTAACGCGTGGTAATCTAACGCGTAGTTAACCAACGCGTAGTTAACCAACGCGTAATAATTCTCGCGCTCTGATTGGTCCATGTTTTTCCTTAATAATTCAAAAACGAAGCTTCAAACCCCATTTTTGCAAAGAGAAATCTTATTCAGAATCACTTGAGCTACCCTCCATTTCAGGGACGTAGTTGTGAGACACCCTGTGTAGGTTTCTGAATCAATTTGCATCAAGAAAGCGTTTTGATTGAGAAAAATTCCGTGCGTGTGAGCAAAACGTTCGAGAATTCGGAGACAAGATCGATCGAGTTTTATTGGCCATATGCATGCCGTAACGAAGATTTAATCGTCGAACGAGGTGTTCCGTCGGCCGTGCAAAACCGCCAAGCTTTATTTTGGCGAAATTTCAATCCGCCCCGATGGAGGTCACTTTTCGCGGGACGTTGATTTTTCGCTGCTCTCGACGACGCGCTCCCATTAAATTGCCGGGAAACGATTTCTCTTTCTGCCTTTCGCCCTTTTTCGAACGAACGCGAGTTGTAGATAAAATGACGGAAGAGGGGGACTGGAAGAGGAGAAAAAAATATACCCACATAAATATATATATATAAATATACATATGTAAATAAACGACCTCGTGCTTTCGCGGTACTCGCGGCTTTTATGTTCTGGTTTTCAGCCGGCGAGTTCAACAGCGGCGACATAATGTATGATAAATGTTTTGGCAGCGACACTCGGTGATAAATTCTCGTATTTTGTTGGGATTGCGTAGCGAATGCTAGATTACAGAACAATTCTGAAATAATGAAGAATTAACGGTCTCGCTGACACGGATTAAGCGAATCGATCGCATTGGAAACAACTTCTAAAAAGTTAGTGCTTCATTGTAACATTTTTGTAAAATTTTATTAATGTAATATTATTAATGTTTAAGTAATGATACAATTCAGAAATGTGCATATTTTACATGTATATTGAAAATATAATTATGTTGCACTTCTGCAACTTCAATTCCTAGTATGATATATTTTAAAACAGTTGTTCTTATTATGACAGAGAAAAGACTCTAAAATGTGAGGGTTAAGTACAAACTGTCTTCTGACGCATCTTGTGCGTCTTCAATAAATTGACGCGACACTACTGTCCTTAATTAAGACATTTAATGTATTGCAATACTATAATTTTTTTTGTATTTGAAAGTTAAGTACAAGTTGACTTATGACGCACCTTGTGCGTCTTCAACAAATTGGCACGACACTGCTGTCCTTAATTAAAATATTTAATGTATGTTGCAATACTACAATTTTTTTTGTATTTGAAAGTTAAGTACAAGTTGACTTATGACGCACCTTGTGCGTCTTCAACAAATTGGCACGACACTGCTGTCCTTAATTAAAATATTTAATGTATGTTGCAATACTATAATTTTTTCTGTATTTGAAAGTTAAGTACAAGTTGACTTATGACGCACCTTGTGCGTCTTCAACAAACGTTTCCATTTCTATGGATGAAGCACCTCTTTGCACTAATACACGATATTGGAAACATTTGAAAATCACATATATTGTGAATTATCTAAAACAGTAAATTATTAAATTTAAAGTACATGTATCATATATGTGAAATGAATTAAAATTTAATTATGAAAAACTTCCCCCGAAAACAGTATTGCCACACATCATACTGTTTACACATAATTCGAACTTTGACATAAAACGTAAAGTTCAGCCCTACCTAAGAGGTTAATAAAGCAGAATTTTGGAAGGTGTAAGTTTGAGACAAGCTAATATAACAAGATAGTCGTAAACAAGTTCGTCATTAACGCACGTTATAATACACGAACGTTTTCATGCGAAGTTTCACCTCGATTTTACCTCCGCTTTGCCTCCGACGCAACACCGTGAAAATACGCGCCTCGTCGAAAGAGATTCTCGCGAAAGCTTTAAACGTAATCGATTCGTCAAAGGATAGCTTGCCGCATTAATTGGAAACAGAGCAGAGGCTTTTGAAAAGCGAAGAAAAAGACAGCCGCTGCTTTGAGCCCTGACTTCGGCTCCCAATGCGACCCCTTTGACAAACTGACCTTTTCAAAGCCACCCCACATCCCCATAGGGATTTCCTTTAACTCGAAACTTACACTCGAATCGCGGCGTTTCGCGCGATTCCCTTTTTCACTCGGTTAATGTTCGACCGCCACTTTCGAAAGGGGAATTTTCGAAAACTTTACTGATCCAAATGGATAGGTTAGGTGGTGGAGCCTTTTACGGATCTTTTGGGATCTACTCTTTCAATTTTTATGGAATATATTGATAGAGCTGGGAATATGGATCTTGAATTTTGAGGAATTCTGAAGATCTTCAAGATTAAGGATTCAACTTCGTCTGCTGTTTTCTGGGAAGTCATTCACAGCTCAATATTTGTTGCTACACATTGACAAGTTAGACATGTCTTGTATTTAAGGATACTTGATTATGAAGGTTATGATTAGAATTGGTCCTAAGGTAGAACGTAATGGAAATATGGGTCTGGTTTGTCGTATATGAACTGTAGAGTGCATCATGTGTGTGAAAGAATATTGTAAGGTTAAGGGTGAAAAATCTTGATGATCTGAAAGATCTATCATTTTGTGGATGAAGGGACCTTGAGAATGCAGAGATCTTGAGGATGTAGGTGTCTTGAAGATGTAGGATCCTGAGGATTTGCTGAATTTGGGAATACAATAATTTACCGATGTAGGTATCTCTCTAGATGACTATGTCTATGAGCAGGAATAAAATGTGGAGCTATAGAAATTTAGAAACATAGTCTATGTACTCAGTGTCCAAATTTCGCTTTCGAAGTACCTATACGTACCTGTACCACGTATCTATACTTCATGGAGTTGGGAAGTCCACATACTTATACTTCATAAAAGAATCCTTAAGACCCTATCATAAACTATCCATCACCTAACCTACCCAGTCATACTCAAATCTCGCTATCCCACAATAAATCATCCAGCACTGTGAAATAAGTTATCGGTAACCGATCGATTAACTGCAACGGACACCTCAACGAAGGGGTTAAACGATCCCACTATTTACTCGACGGTATCGATATCCGACACCTTTCCGTCATCGATTGCCACTTCCGCCTTCGTCGATTTCCTCTCTTCGGCTTATTACCGAGAAAAAAAAGTTCCGTCTCGTGGAAGGTTTGGCAGCGTCCGCGCCGCCGTTGCAGACGCTCCGATTGGCGGATCGATGCGCGTGTCTGCCTCCTGGTAGGCACGTCGACCGGTTCCTGGACAAAGCGACTTGCCCCTAGCATCTTCCAGTGCAAAGGGAATCGAGTATCCTGCCGTTTCTTCTCTCCTCTCCTCGCTACTCTCCTCGAGGCGTCGCGATACCGGTCCAAGGAGATGCTGCCGCAGCAAGAGGAACAAGAACAAACCTGGAAGAGTTCGAATTCTTCGACTGGCTCCTCTGCCAGGACTCCTACGTTACGCTCTTTTTTGGCCAATCTTCGGCAATGAACATCTTCGATAGATCAATGCTTTCATTCGCCAGACGCGATTAACCCCTACTGTTTCTTCAAACTTTTGTGGAATCTATTTTCTTTGTTTCTTTGTAGGAACTCTTTGGGTCTTGAGTGTATAGTTGATTCATTTTTCAGGGGTTCAGGACTGGGGACTGATTTGGGTGATATTTGATTCATTTTTCAAATAGTGTTTCGGGACTCAGGTCTGATCGGGGTAATACTTGATTCATTATTCAGCAGTGTTTTGGTAGACTTAGATCTGATTTGGGTAATACTCAAACATTGTTTCAGGACTCAGGTTTGATCTGGGTAATACTTGATTCATTATTCAGCAGTGTTTTGGTAGACTTAGGTCTGATTTGAGTAATACTCAAACATTGTTTAGGGACTCAGGTTTGATCTGGGTAATACTCAAACATTGTTTAGGGACTCAGGTCTAATTTGAGTAATACTTAAACATTGTTTAGGGACTCAGGTCTAATTTGAGTGGTGCTATGTTTCGACATAGGAGTTCTATTATAATAATACTTCAAGTGGAGCTTTGTAATGTAACATAAGTTACAATGCTTCATGCAGAAACACACATATCATTTATCTTAACCCATCGCATTCTTTACTCTTTTACCTATCAACTCCGGTAAGCAGGTAACTCCGAAATTTACAAAATAGATCAAGGGGTTCTCAATAAAATTTATTGCTACAGAAGTATATGAAAGGTATACTTCTCATTTACTATCAGTAAAAAGTAAATAAAAATATGTACATTCAATCAATCTATTTATATGAATTATCTATAAGATCCAAGAGAAATGTTGAGCCATACATAGTGCAAAGGGTGAATTTGTCTTTATAATCAATTCTTGAAAAAATTATTAATCATATGCATTTTTAGATTCATTTTCAAAAAAATATGTCTATGTACACATCTGATGCAGAACGATGTTTAAACACAATAATTTTTGTCGTAGTGCACCATGTGTTACAGCACCTAATGTAAAATGTTTGCCTTGATTTAGCCTTGTAATCAATTCTGAATTTGTCATTAGTAGTACGTGTTCATGTAATCATTTCTTAAATAGTCTTTCAATAGACTCATGTCTGGTGTGCATAAAATTATTTTCAAACTCAGAAGCTTTACCTTAATTTATCTTTGTCATCAATTCTTAAACTTGTCATTACTCATACACGTTCATCCAAACATTTCTTAAATAGTGTTTCGATGGACTCATGTCTGGTGTACGTAAAATTATTTTCAAACACGGAAGCTTTACCTTAATTTATCTTTGCCATCAATTCTTAAACTTGTCATTGCTCATACACGTTCATCCAAACATTTTTTAAATAATTTTTCTAGAGTCACATATGTGGAGTACGTATAAGTATTTTCAAATATAGAAGCTCTACCTTAAATTGTCTTCCTAATTAATTCTCAAACTTCACGTTATTCACACGCACTTCATTCTTCATTTCCATGAACGTATCTGGTGTACATTTCTATACACATCAATTTTATCATAGTTATTCCTCGACTTTGTATGAACTGTGATAATTAACGTGTTAACGAAGTATAGATCCTGTCTTATCGATGTTGGCTATGTAATTGCTATAAAAATAATGCAGAGTTAATTGCTCGACACGTGTTCAAACTTCAACGGCAAGTTTCAGTGCAAATATATTAAGCTACCGACTAAAGATTATCGTCTCAACAAGGTATACGTAAATGTAAGGCTATACATAGTTCTATGCGCGCATACTAATATAGTTGCTAAGTCAAATGAAAATTTAATCGATAACATTGTCTTGTAAATGTTTGACATATTTTGAACTTTATACACCGTTCAACCGCATCAAATGTATCAGTCATTGTACAACCCTTAAATACATCAAAGTATATATTTTATTAGGAGGTAATGGTACAATTTAGCAAAATTATATTGCACTTCTGAAACCTTGTGCATAATTATTCAGTATAATATATTTTGGAACAGCTGTTCTTCAACATATGCAGCATTTTATATTTGAGGGTTAAGTAGTTGTGACGCACCTTGTGTGTCTTCCGGACAAATTGACTCACTGTTCTCAATTAAAATATCCAATTTATCGTCTCTTATATGAATTCCATTATCCATTCCCACCTTTACTAACCAGTACCTTAGGGTAATTTAAAACCAGTTGAAGTTTAAAAAATTCATGAGAATTTCGGACGAATTCAGCTTCTGAAGTTATCGCTTCTCTCGCATGCATAAGGATCTCTTCATAAGTTCTCCATCATTTCCCAAGATGATAGTCTGTTTATCGGTCAATCGTCGATGTCACTGGGATACATCCAACCCTTTGTTAGCCAAGGATAACAAAGAGAAATAAAAAGAGTAGAGTTAAGGACGATGATGAAGGCTTAGAGAGCGAGGTGTTCGAGCAAGGCCAATCCGGCTCGTCCGACCGGTCAACCGAGTTCGAAGTCGGCTCGCAAACAACTACGAGAACCAGCCGAGTCCCAGGATTCTTCTCGGCCCGATTCCTGTTGTTCAGCGTAAAAAATACGGATCTACATGGCACGTGCAAATTCTACAATGCGCGAGTTCTCGATCGGACTCGATCGCACCGAGCATTCCGAGGAACCTCGGCTTCCAGCAACTGTTTCACACGTTTAACCCCATACCCCCCGCCATTTATTTCGCCGACGGTCCGACAATTTCACGCTATCGTCGTTTCAACCGATTGTGAATGCGTTATTCTTGCGGACAAGTGCGATACGTTCCACTTTTGTAGCCAATCTGTGACACGCGACGGAATTGCAGTTCGCTTTTATAAGACTCTTGTTATATTGCCATTTTTATGGGAATGTATTTGCTTCTGATGCTGTGAAGGGAAGTTGGATGTAATTCGTAGCACTGTAGTGAGAAGTTGTGACTTGATGCGTTGTGAGTTGAGGTGTTATAATTTGGTGCGTTGTGATTCGATAGCGCTGTGAGTCAATGGGCTGTGAGTCGATTGCGCTGTAATTTGGCGTGCTGTGCTTCGACTGCGCTGCAATTTGGCGCGCTGTGATTCGATTGCGTGGTAACTCCATGCGCTGTGATTCGATGCGCTGTAATTCGATTGCGTGGTAATTCAATGCGCTGTGATTCGATGCGCTGTAAATCGATTGCGTGGTAACTCAATGCGCTGTGATTCGATTGCGTGGTAACTCAATGCGCTGTGATTTAATTGCGCTGTAATTCGATTACGTGGTAATTCAGCGCGCCGTAATTCAATGCGTTGTAATTCGATTGCGTGGTAATTCAGCGCGCTGTAATTCAATGCACTGTGATTCGATTGCGTGGTAATTCAGCGCGCTGTAATTCAGTGCACTGTGATTCGATTGCGCTGTAATTCAATGCACTGTGATTCGATTGCGTGGTAATTCAGCGCGCTGTAATTCAGTGCACTGTGATTCGATTGCGCTGTAATTCAATGCACTGTGATTCGACTGCGTGGTAATTCAGCGCGCTGTAATTCAGTGCACTGTGATTCGATTGCGCTGTAATTCAATGCACTGTGATTCGATTGCGTGGTAATTCAGCGCGCTGTAATTCAGTGCACTGTGATTCGATTGCGTAGTAATTCAGCGCGCTGTAATTCAGTGCACTGTGATTCGATTGCGCTGTAATTTAATGCACTGTGATTCGATTGCGTGGTAATTCAGCGCGCTGTAATGCAATGCACTGTGATTCGATAGCGCTGTAATTCAATGCGCTGGGATTGGACGCGCTGTAATTCCTTGCGTTGAAAATCAACATATTGTAGGTCAACACGCTGTGACTCAAAGCGCTGTAGATCGACGCCTAACGCTTCGACGCGCTGTAAACCAACCCGTTATGCTTCGTCGCGCTGTAATTCTACACATTGTAATTTAATATGTCACCTGTCAATGCGTTGTCGCCAGACTATAAATCAACGCATCATAACTCAACACACTGTATTTTAACCGCGACATAACTCAACACACTGTAAGTTGAAGCGTTGACAACTAACATCAACGAACTTGCATAATTACTCGCCGTATTAATCGATGGTGAAAGCGATTGAACTTTAAAGTTGTACGAGTACGAAAACAAGAGATATTCATTATTTAAAACGAAGCATAAATTCTTCAGAGTTTCTCTTTTATTCACGAGCTCCGTTTATCCGTGATGTGTCGTTTTGAAATTCAGGTAAACATGTTTTCAGTGCAATCTCGAGTGTCACCCGTAACATTCGCGGAATCTTTTCGTGCACAGCGTCGCTTCTAATTAAAACGAAAACAAGTTCATTTCCATTACGATCGGGATTCTCGTTGTTTCTTTTTTTTCCCTCGCTCTGCTCGTTTCGACGGAGAATCAGGATGGTCGTGTTCGACGCGTACACACACGCGCACACGTACGCGGATTGTCGGTGTAATTGAAGAACAAAACGTGCGAAGTTCGTGGCGAAACCCGTTGAACGTGGTGCAAATTATCGTTGGTGTCGTTCGCCGATTAAAATCCTCGTTAAAGTCGCGCCGTTAAAATTCTCGAGTTTCGCAACAACTGTTGCCACGAAGTTGAAGCGAGACGAGGGAAACGAGGAAAAATCCTGAATAAATTTCGTGTCTGCTAACGACGCCGCACCGAGAGTCGCGAAAGAAATATTCGTTTCAAAGGTACGAATTTAAAACGAAAATATAAAAAGGAGAGAAAAGAAAAACAAGAGAGTAGATATTAAACAAACCAACGTGTGTGTTCTGCGTTTTCTTCTACGAGACCTTTCATCCTCCTCTTTTTATGCCATTCCGCTTTGGCTTCGTTCGGATAACGAATATCGCGTTCGTCGTTTATCATTGTGCGTCGCATCGCGAAACGAAACGAATAAAGAAATTGCCACGGGACTACGTTCCTTCGAAAAATTACGCTCGCTCCGCGAAGGGAAAATATTCCTCCGGCGTGTACGTGCCTCGAACCGGAAGCATTGATTGCTACTTCCTCTCTGCCAGCTCCTCCGCAATATATCGAGTATCGTGCCACGTATCGATCGTTCCCTCGCTTTTTGGGACGAGAACCCTTTGTTTCCATCGTGGCTCGCTATTTTTGTCTTGGACGTTCCTCAATTTATACAGGATTCAACTTTTTATTATTAAGGTGAATTACAACGCGCAATGATGCGCGCTGTTTTACACGCGTTAACATATGTGTGATACGTCGATAACTTGTGTGGTTTAGTTCGAAACGCGTCAATTTATAGCGCGTCAAGATGCAATGTTTCATAGTGCTGTCTTTTAATTTGCAGTGCATCATAATTTAACGCGGTGAAGTATAGTGCGTGAAATTACAATGCGTTTATTCCCACTGCATTAACCTACAACGCAACAACACGTGGCACATTAAGTTTCGGCGCGTCGAATGACAACGCGTTAAAATATGGCGCATCGAATCACAACGCATCGGAGTTGAACGCGTTGAAAGACAGTGCGTGGAACCACAACGCGTCGAGTCTCAACGCATTAAATTCCAGCGCGTGGAGTCACAACGCATCGAATTCCAATGGGTCGAATTACAACGCGTGGAGTCACAACGCATCGATTTCCAATGTGTTGAATTATAACGCGTGGAGTCACAACGCATCGAATTCCAATGGGTCGAATTACAACGCGTGGAGTCACAACGCATCGAATTCCAATGGGTCAAACCACAGCGCGTGGAGTCACAACGCATCAAATCCCAGTGGGTCGAATTACAGCGCGTGGAGTCACAACGCATCGAATTCCAATGGGCCGAATTACAACGCGTGGAGTCACAACGCATCGAATTCCAATGGGTCGAATTACAACGCGTGGAGTCACAACGCATCGAATTACAGCGCGTGGAGTCACAACACATCGAATTCCAGTGGGTCAAATTACAGCGCGTGGAGTCACAACGCATCGAATTCCAATGGGTCGAATCACAGCGCGTGGAGTCACAACGCATCGAATTCCAATCTGTTGAATTACAGCGCGTCGAACCACAACACATCGAATTCCAATGGTCCGAGTGATAGAGCGTTGAGTTACAACGCACCGGTATACAACGCATCAAATTTCAACGCACTGACTTCGAATAGATAGAAATATAACGCGTCACCTTCTAACGAAGAGATATTAACTTCTTTCTACCTATATATTTTCCTTATCTCAACTGTCCCCCGACATTTACAAATTCGAGAACGTAGTACTACGTGTAACGTTTCACTGTCGCAATATATGCACCGAAAGACACGAGTTATCCATTTAAATATCATGGCTTCTTCAAGAACAGCGAAAGTCACCGTTTATTGTTTCGCGGCGAAACAATAGAATTTCTCCATCGAACAGACTAGAGTCGAATATTTTTCCCGAAAATCATACAAAGCTAAACCGGTCGTCATTTCACCTTTCACTAACCGTATCTGAACGTTCCATCGATCCGAATGATCGATCGCGTCTTCCAATTCTAGGCGATTTATCGAAGCGCTGTAATCGCGTGTACTAAGGATGATTGTTTGGTCGATCGGTTTATTAAAGCACGTTAGGAAAAGCCGATCGCGACAAACGATAATGGAACACGACGCCTTCTACATTTATAATAACACGTTCGTTTCCATTCGCCGATAATTGCCTGTGCCGACTCTTAAATCATCGATTCCCAATCAACGATCGATTAATCTTCGAGTTGAATACGTCGGCCGACAGGACAAATCGAATTTTAGAGATTTATTTCTTTCGCGGACTGAAACTGTCCACCTTCGAAGATGATTACTCGACTGCGCTGATTCGGTTATTGCCCTCTTCGATTGCCCTCGATTTTCGATCGATAAGGATCCCATTGAACGCTCGAAAAATTGTTTCGATGATTAAAATCTTCTATGTGTTTATTATTGTATTTTCAGGAGTTGTAATGCGCTGTCTTTCGTCGCGTTGTATATTAACGCGTTGTGATCCAATGTGCCGTAAGTTAACGCGTTGCAATTCGATATCCTGTATTCCATCGCGTTGCACTTCAAAGCACTGAGAATCAACGCTTTATGATCCAACGCGCTGTAGGTCGACGCGTTGTAACTTGACACCCTGTATTCCATCGCGTTGCACTTTAAAGCACTAACAATCAACGCGTTGTGATCCAACGCGCTGTAAGTCCACGCGTATGTAATTTGACACCCTGCAATCCATCGCGTTGTATTTCAAAGTACTAAGAATCAACGCGTTGTGATCCAACGCGCTGTAGGTCGACGCGTTGTAATTCGACACCCTGTATTCCATCGCGTTGCACTTCAAAGCACTAAGAATCAATGCGTTGCACTCCAAAGCACTGAGAATCAACGCGTTGTGATCCAACGCACTGTAAGTCCACGCGTTTGTAATTCGACGCTCTGTAATCCATCGCGTTGTATTTCAAAGCACTGAGAATCAACGCTTTGTGATCCATCGCGCTGTAGGTCGACGCGTTGTGATCCAATGCGCCATAAGTTGACGCGTTGCAATTCGATATCCTGTATTCCATCGCGTTGCATTTCAAAGCACTGAGAATCAACGCGTTGCACTTCAAAGCACCGAGAATCAACGCGTTGCACTTCAAAGCGCTGAGAATCAACGCGTCACACTGCTATTCGCGGTACATCATCGCGTTGTAATTCAGCGCATAATTCAACGCGCTATATCTCGTAACGTAAGTCAATAACTCTTCTCACATTAACGCTGCAACATTAAACCCCGATTAAACATTCAATTGTTATTAAATTATTAGCATATCCAATATGTTAATTAACACCGAATCCGAGTGCGCATCGTTTGTTTTCATACGTTGTATTTTAGCAGGTCGATTATGGTCGAGTTATTGACTGTGCATATTGGGTACGGGTTATAGGTTAAGCCAAATTAGATTCGGTTATCGTGGAGGTAACAAAGTTTAATACAGCGGTGTGTTTTCTACGTGACAGAAGGTCAGAAATTATCACGTGTTTCGATATGCAGGAACCGTCAGGTAATAACGTAGTACTACGTGTTTGCATACGGTGCCGAGATAGCAGCGTGAGACGATTCAGTCCACGCAGCCGGTACAGCCGATTAGATTTCAATGGAACATTCACGTAGTCGACGTCGCAAACGAGGAGGCGTAGCCATCGGTGAATATCAATAGTCGCTTAAGGATTTCGTCTCGCACGCGATCAACATCCACGTTATTCTAATAACACAGAACCCTGCCCGTTAATCGATTAACATTAACGTTCCCGTGACGCGTCGCGCGAACCTAACGCAACTGCTGCCTCTCTAATTAGCATAGATTACCCGATATTACAATGCCCGGCCAAATATTTGCGTTATCTAAAGATTGAACCGTGAGACACCGCAGTTATTTCGAACGATAATACAGCGGATGCCGTTAGTCAAAAACGGCTCAATCGATTGAGTCGATGAAGATACAAGAGCTTCTCGACTAACTTGATATTCTAATTTGCTGAATTTGAGATAGAAAATCTCTAATTTTGTACTTTACCGTTCATTATTCATTCTCGAACCTTTTATCAATTCTGAAATTTAATAATATAATGATCGGCTAGGTACGGTCCTAATTAACGCGATCAAAATTGAATTCCAATATGTAAAATGTAGATAATCTTCGAAGCATTGTACGAGCTGATGTTTTGTTATTTCCTCGTATTATAATTAAAATTAGCGGATAACCGGAAATTACAATGATGTTTAGCAAAGTCTGTGTAAAAGAAAAGCCACAGACTGTTTGGAAAATGGTGCCGGACCATCGATTGGTTGGAGATACGTCTGATGAACAATTAGCTATTGTCGGTGTTTGATAGCTTTTCTCTTCACCCGATGTTCGATCGATGGAATGGAGTGAAAACCGTCGAAACTGAAGAGCTATGAAGTTTATTTTTTTCTGCCTTTTTTTACGACTTTGGAAAGAGGAATGACTGATTCAATTTTCACGCGTTTAACGGCGCGACTGTTTCATTATCGGGACTACAGAAGAATAACTGTAATTGTTTCGTGGATTGAATGTAATTAAAAAGTTAAAACAATTCAGCGTTCGATAATTCTCGATTCGTTTCTCCATAAAACACGAACGAGTCAATTCGTCGGGACATAAAATAGATTACCGCGAGTATCGTTTAGCGATATCGTATATCTCGTGTTATATTTCGATGCGCTGTTGTATTTCGACACGCTGTTAACACGATCGATGTCGAGTTGTATTTCGGCACGTTTCATGATGGATGTCGACGCGCTATTATTCAAAACGATGTAAGTCTTACTCGCAACTTGGAGCGTTATAATTTTTATAGCTGTCATTCGGTGCGTTGTGATTCAATTGCGCTGTGATTCGACGCGCTGAGATTCGATTGCGCGGTAATTCAGTGCGTTGTGATTCGATTGCGCTGTAATTCGGTGCATTGTGATTCGATTGCGCTGTAATTCAGTGCGTTGTGATTCGATTGCGCTGTAATTCGGTGCGTTGTGATTCAATTGCGCTGTAATTCGGTGCGTTGTGATTCGATTGCACTGTAATTCGATGCGATGTGATTCGATTGCACTGTAATTCGATGCGATGTAATTCGGTGCGCTGTGAGTCGATTGCGTTGTAATTCGACGCGTTGTAATTCGGTGCACTGTGATTCGATTGCGCTGAGATTTGATTGCGCTGAGATTTGATTGCGCGGTAATTCGGTGCGCCGTGATTCGATTGCGTTGTAATTCCACGTTTCGCGATTCTACGCGCTGTAATTCGATTGCGTTGTAATTCAATGCGTCGCGATTCTACGCGCTGTAATTCGGTGCGTTATAATTCGATCGCACTGTAATTCGGTGCGTTGTGATTCGATTGCACTGTAATTCGATGCGCTGTAATTCGGTGCGCTGTCAGTCGATTGCGTTGTAATTCGACGCGTCGTGATTCTACGCGCTGTAATTCGGTGCGTTATAATTCGATCGCACTGTAATTCGATGCGTTGTGATTCGATTGCACTGTAATTCGATGCGCTGTAATTCGGTGCGTTGTGAGTCGATTGCGTTGTAATTCGACGCGTCGTGATTCTACGCGCTGTAATTCGGTGCACTATGATTCGATTGCGCGGTAATTCGGTGCGCTGTGATTCGATTGCATTGTAATTCCACGTTTCGCGATTCTACGCGCTGTAATTCGATTGCGTTGTAATTCGATCGCACTGTAATTCGGTGCGCTGTAATTCGATTGCATTGTAATTTGACGCGTTGTGATTCTACGCGTTGTAATTCAGTTGCGTCTTAATTCGACACGCGGTGATTCTACGCGTTGTAATTTACCGCGCTGAGATTCGATTGCTTCGTGACTCAGTGCACTGTAATTTGACGCGCCGTAATTCGATTACGTTGTAAGACATCACACTCCGAATCGACTGCCCTATAATTTGATCCTCTGTGATTCGATTCGCTGTAATTCAAAGTACCATAATTCTGCGCAATGTAATTAATACCGTCGCAATCCACCGCACTAAACTTCAAAGCGCTGTCATTCAATGAACTATTCTATGCGCTATAAACGTTGTACTTCAACTCCTAAGACACAAATGCATTACAAATTAACTTATTAATCAACGCGAACACCATCATATCCCGTTATACCTCACCCGTATTCCGTTACATTCTACGTAATTGCATTGTATACCGCGCTGTACACGAAGGCATTCTGTACCGACGCGTTGTACCTCCACTGGTTACATAACCGAGTTCCGTAGCTGCGCGGAACGCCGGTGCAAAATTACCCAGTCACTTTTGATGCATTTGTTGTCATCAAATATCTTTTGGTCGTTAGTCGAGTGATCCATCGATCGTGTTTCAGAAGAGATAGTTGGAAAGCAACGTCGGCAAAAGGCTGTGCTTAGGTGTTCCGAGCCAAAGCCAGCCGGACCAGTCGACTTGCATACCACGCCGGGTTCGCAGCCAGCCTCTACCTGCATTCCAACCTACCAGTCGACCTCATTCCGCCATTATACTATTTCTCATTCTCCTCGAGCCTTTTCTCTCCTCCCTCTTTCTGCTTACCACGGGTAAAAACGAATTTTCAAAGGCCACGATTCTCTGATCGGTACACGACCAGGTACTCGCCAGATACGTTCAACTCTCGAAGGGTGGACGAATTTATTTCTTAAATAAGTTTACTCAATCATATTGAGGTGCTTATTAGACTTTTCGTAGTTTCTTATACAATTTTGGGAATTTTATTTTGAGGGCGTTATGGACTTTTCAAGTGTCAGATTTGTGGAAGTCTGATTTGGAATTTTTTTACAAACTTCTGAACGATTAAGTTTGTATATTTCTAATCTCTCATTCGATTTGTAAACTTCTTTGTGTTCAGACTTATAAATTTCTCACTGTACAAATATTCAAATCTCTCACTATTTGAATTCCTACATTTCTAAGCTTCAAATTTTCAAAGTCCTCAAAATTCACATGAGCAAATTTCTGAATTAGAAATTGTCAATGTCTTACGCCTAAAAGTTCGATATTTGGAACCTTCCAAGTTCTCATAAATGAACGTCCAAAATTCTAGTAGCACCCTCCAGCGATTTACGCGTCCTCTCACGTTTAATACCATTAGCAAGAATAAACGTTGACTACCCTTACAATTAATATGGCGTAGGAAACGTTAGATATTTACGAGCATCGATAGAGGCAAGAAAGCGGCCAATAAACATCCAGCTTGAACTCGAAGAGCTCGTGTTTCGATTTATAGCGGAAGCGGAAAAGCCGCGTGTACGATGGCCTGGTTCGATCCCACCCCCAACTTACCCTCTCATTTATTTCGCCTCTCGAATGCTCGGCCATCGTTCGAGTCGCGCAAAAACTTTTCGAGTGCTTTTTATCGCGAAACTTCCTCCTCCTTCCTTCGA
Source organism: Megachile rotundata (assembly GCF_050947335.1). Lineage (NCBI taxonomy): Eukaryota > Metazoa > Arthropoda > Insecta > Hymenoptera > Megachilidae > Megachile > Megachile rotundata. The sequence goes on from NC_134986.1 coordinate 9,304,810, forward strand.
CCCACCCCTGTTTTTCTCTCCAACCCCCGATCGGGTCTCTCGAAATTACCGCGAAGTTACCGTACGAGCAGCAACTCCAGGTGGTCGACGAGTTTCTCGAGGGTGGTGGCGATTAACCGTGACTTTCGTAATTGCCGAACTTCGCGGCGTCGATTTTACCGGGGGTGGCTTCTGATTTTTCTTTTCTCTTTCTGTTTCCTTTTTTCCTTTTCTTGACCCGACGTTAGCGGAATGTTAAGTTTGATTTATTTCCGGTTTCTAGCGGGAGAGAGCTTAGCAAACTGCGAGAAACAATTCTCAACCTGTTCTTCGGGAAGTAGGATAGAAATTTATTGTACGCTGGAGCACCGCCGTGGAAGGGTTCGTTGTTTCCTTGGGAATTCTTAAAAACAGGAGAAGATTCTTCGTTAAAACTTCAAGACTTCCTTTCCTGGGAGCGTGTTTCGGTTTAGTTCTCTTGTTTCGGACAACTCATTGTCTCCCGCAGGTTTCCTCCTTCGGTAATATCGCGTAACGAGCCGAAATTAACCCCCTGTATTCGGATACTCTTTGTGTGCGGCTATGAAATAGTCTCTGTTGAAAGAGTTGTATAGGCAGGAATTTATTGGAAATTTTTAATAACATTTTTATTGATATTTTTATTGATATGTTTATATTTATGTTTTTAGATACTAAGACATTTACATGATTAAATGTTAGTTCAAGTATTAACTTTTAAGGTATCAAGTACCTGTTTGGAAAACAGTTGCAATGTTCAAATAACGAAGTAGCTCAATAATGATCCAATATCGAAGTACATCAATTTATAAAAATCTGTAATGTTTCAATATTCATGTATATGAATGTATAGAGGTCTACAATGTCTAAAAATCGAAATACCTAAATATGCACAAATACAGAAAAATGTCCAAGTACCTAACTGTGCATAAGTATCAGAAAATGCCCCAGTACCTCAATATAGGTTTTTTTAATTTTCAAGTACCTACCTATACAAAAATTTCCAAATATCCAAGTATCTAAATACAGAAAAATGTCCAAGTACTTAACTATGCGTATGTAGCAAAAAATGCCCCAGTACCTAAATGTAGGAAAATTTCTAAGTACCTACCTATACAAAAATTTCTAAATATCCAAGTACCTAAATACAGAAAAATGTCCAAGTACCTAACTATGCGTATGTAGCAAAAAATGCCCCAGTACCTAAATGTAGGAAAATTTCCAAGTACCTACCTGTACAAAAATTTCTAAATATCCAAGTACCTAAATACAGAAAAATGTCCAAGTACCTAACTATGCGTATGTAGCAAAAAATGCCCCAGTACCTAAATGTAGGAAAATTTCCAAGTACCTACCTATACAAAAATTTCCAAATATCCAAGTACCTAAATATGATATATTTGTCAAAGTATCTAACTATGCATAAATATCAGAAAAAGCCCCAGTAAATATAGGAAAATTTCCAAATATCCAAGTACCTAAATATCCATAAACTCGCAATCCCATAACTGCCCCCAAAATATCTAATTCCCCAAATAAAAGTTCAGTGAAAATTTTCTGGCAAAACGGGGGAAAGAGGAAGATCGAACGCAAAGAAGCCATTTGATCATTTTTCTTTCTTTGCCGTTCAATCGAAATGTTGAGACGAAAACCTCGGTAATCAGTAGGTACTCGTTCCCGATCCGTGGAGCTTAATGGATTCCTCGGTTAGCTCGGAGGAAGCTAATCCGTCGAAATGAGGGGAAAAAAGGCGAAAGCGGGCGTCGAAGGGAGAAGAAACAGCGAAGAAAGAAAGAAAGAAAGAAATCGAGAGCCGATGACGTAGTGCCGTGACGAAAGTGGCTGGCCTTAATAAAGCAGCCAGGGTAATTTACAGAGGTTGGCCCGACTCGGGGTTGAAACTTGTTCGGAAGTTGAGCCAGCAGCGAGCTGAGACAATGCTAAACGGGAAGCTCATAGCGAAGCATCCACTTTTGTTAATGGAACCACCGACAAAAGTGTCTGCGTTGTGGTTCGTTAGCCGGTTAGATCGATTAATTATGCTTGTTATCGTTCGCGGAACGCTTTCTTGCTATCTGTTCGCTTCGGTTTATCTTGCGAGTAAACCTACTCAAATTTTACAGTTTATCCGTTGGTTAATTACCTCTTCGACGGTTTAAGTAGCCGTTAATGGTCCAGCAATGAAAGAGTACATAACCACGAGGTAATAGATTGAGAGGGTATAAAAAGAGTTTTCTATTTGCGAAGTTATCAGCGAAATCCACGGTATTAGAGAAACGCTTAATAAATCCGTAACACCGATTCACTCGAGCAATCTTACCATTATCGACAGAGTGTTACAAATTCGATTTTTCTCAAGGAATTAAGCGAGCGGATAACTCCCTGAGAAAGAAGGAGAAAAAGGGTGTCCACCGAGCTATTTCGTACGCGTGCATGCAATTAATCGAAGTCGCTCATACCGTTCGTTTTTTCGCGTACTTAATAGACGTTAATATTCGACGATTTCATGCGTAACGAGGTATCGACAAGCGTGCGAACGCCGCTGCGAAAGAGAAACGAGAACCCACATGGGTACGCTTTAATGTAGCTTAGCCATTCAATGATTATCCATAAATTCCTTAACGAGCCGTTGCACAGATACGTGATCACGGAGCTGTTACAGAGCGATCTGCACAAGATCATCGTCAGTCCGCAGCATCTTAGCCCCGACCACATCAAGGTCTTCCTCTACCAGATCCTTCGAGGTGAGTGAACAATCTTTTTATATTATAACCGTTTCTTTCGAATCGTCACTTTGTTCCTAATCTGCTTGGGAATTTCATCGGTTTATTTTGTCAACGACCTTTTGCCTATAATGAAATTCCAAGAAATCCAGTTTGCAGATACCTGAATAAACGGATATTGAAATTCTAGGAATTTACAGATTTTTAATTTGTAGGAATGTTCGTATGTGGAATTGCGAGCTTGGAGATCGTTTGAGTTGTGGAAACTTTAGGGATTTATGATTTTCGTATTTTAATCAAACAACAACCATGACATTCTTAACCCCAGATTTACGGACAGTCAATGACTTATATTCAAACTGAAGTAAAACTACAAAAGTAAATGTATAATGGATAACTGAACTAGTTTACACAATTCTTTCTATCAACGAATTTCTGAATTTTCAATGTGTTTAATTGGTGACACGCTAAATTATCAGTGTGTTAGTTCAGTGTCACGAATTCACGAGGCGTGACTGTTGAACTTGTGCGTTATATTAATGATGCGTTGAATGCACAACGCAATGAATTTGTGGCGCGTTGAATTCATGGCGCATTGGATTTACGACGCGTTGAAATCACGATATATTGAATTTGTGTTGCGTTGAATTCGTGGCGTGTTGAATTCGCGGTGCGCTGAATTTGCGGTGCGTCGAATTCACGTCGCGTTGAATTTACGGTGCGTCAAATTTGCAGTGCGTTGAATTTGCGGTGCGTCGAATTTGCGGTGCGTTGAAATTGCAGCACATTGGATTTGGAACGCGTCGATTTTACGACGCATTAAATTTGCAACACGTTGAATTCACGACGCATTGGATTTGCGGTGCGTTGAATTTGCGGTGCGTTGAATTTGCGGTGCGTCGAATTTGCGGTGCGTTGAAATTGCAGGACATTGGATTTGGAACGCGTCGAATTTACGACGCACTAAATTTGCAACGCGTTGAATTCACGACGCATTGGATTTGCGGTGCATTGAATTTGCGGTGCATTGAATTTGCGGTGCGTTGAATTTGCGGTGCGTTGAATTTGCAGTGCGCTGAATTCGCGGCGCGTTGAATTTGCAGGACATTGGATTTGAAACGCGTCGAATTTGCGGCGTGTTAAATTTGCAACGCGTTGAAATATCGATGCGTTGGATTTGCAGCGCGCTGGAACTGCAGTGCGTTAGATTTGCAACGCGTTGAAATATCGATGCGTTGGATTTGCAGCGCGCTGGAACTGCAGTGCGTTAGATTTGCAACGCGTTGAAATATCGATGCGTTGGATTTGCAGCGCGCTGGAACTGCAGTGCGTTAGATTTGCAACGCATTGAATTAGTACCGTATTAAATTTTTAATGTGTTAGATTCGCAACGCACCGAAATGACATTGCGTTAAATCCACAGTGCGCCAAATTCTCTACGCTTTAAATTTCCTACTTGAATTCACGGAACTTTAAATGTATAATGGATAACTAAACTAGTTTACACAATTCTTTCTATCAACGAATTTATACTTTGTCAAAAGCTTTTTACTAATTTTCATAGAAAGAAATCTAAAATCCGTAATTTCAGTGTTAAAAAAACCTAATTTTTCAACAAATTACACCGAACAATGTTTATCATAATCCCGATGACACCTCGGTGATAAACGTTCCTGTTCTCGGTGGTTTCTGCTCGATTACTTTGATAACCGTTATCAGCTGCGAGTTACTCGTTTCATTCCGGGATTAATGTCGTAGACGCTCGAAGGCCGCGATACATCGTCCCCGTTTATTTCGGCCTCTTTGTTAACGTTAAATCCTTTCTCATTTAAAAGTCTAAACTGCTGATGCCTCCGTAGTCCTTGCTTTTCAACGCGTTTCTTACGGGGTCATCGAGCAAAACGATCCATCTCACTTTCCGTCCGCCGGTTCTTTTTTCGGTCTAAATTATAATTGTGAACCGCTCCAGCCTCGTCCTCCTCCTTTTTTACGCCTCTTTTGGTCCTGGCTCGAGGTTATATACGTTTTATATGCATAAAAGGCTACGGTACAAAGAACAAGGAGACGGCTATTAAAAATGAAGGAGGGATTTTTTTGGCGAATACTCTTGGGCCGAAACTTTCATGGATATTACTTCTCGTGCAAATTCTTCAAATTAATCGAGTATATATTTTCTACGTTACACCAATATTAAATTTGGCAGAACGGAATTAACGTTGTGAAATGATCGGAATTTATAGTTCATGCACTTATTTTGAAGCGACGTGTATATTCGCGAGACCGATTAGAGGCCGCAGGTGGACGCGCGAAGGTCTCGCAAAAACCGCGAAACGAAACGGAAATGTGCGAGTATCTGGTGTAAAAGGCGAGACACGATGATGATGCCCTTCGCTGAGAGTGTGAAATCACCGGTGAAAGTATGATGTTCCTGTCAGGGAATCGGACATCCTCGTACAGCTTATAAGCAGGTGGCTAATTGCTTCTCAAATTAGCGGCAATTTCTTGATCACCGTGTAATACTTTATGAAACTTAGTTATTATACGCTAAGATTAATAATATATACATTGATTTTAACTACTCTGTGGGCATTCCTACAATTTCTTCCATTCTGATTCTTAGATACTTGTAATTTTGGGACCCTAGATTATTGGATTAGATACCATTATATTTTTGTAAGATTTCTATAGATTTGAATCATTGTGTTAGTACATTATTATATGTTTATAAATCTGTAGATTTCTACGTTCATTCTATGAATACTCCACGCGTCGAATACACAGCGCGCCGAATCCTCAACGCGTCGAGTACACAACGCGCCAAATTCTTAACGCATTGAGTACACAACGCGCCGAATTCTTAACGCATTGAGTACACAACGCGTCGAGTACATAACGCGCCGAATTCCCAACGCGCCAAGTATACAGCGCATCGAATGCTCCACGCGTCGAATACTCTTCGCAACAATACTCCACGCGTCGAATATTCCACGCGTCGAATACTCCACGCGTCGAATACTCCACGCGTCGAGTACTCCACGCGTCGAATACTTAACGCGTCGAATACTCCACGCGTCGAATACTCCACGCGTCGAATACTCCACGCGTCGAATACTCCACGCGTCGAATACTCAACGCGTCGAATACTCAACGCGTCGAATACTCCACGCGTCGAATACTCCACGCGTCGAATACTCCACGCGTCGAATATTGAACGCGTCGAATACTCCACGCGTCGAATGCTCCACGCGTCGAATACTCCACGCGTCAAATACTCCACGCGTCGAATATTGAACGCGTCGAATACTCCACGCGTCGAATCCTCTACGCGTCGAGTACACAGCGCACCGAATTCTCAATGCGTTGAATTTGTCCGCCTCGTCACACAACGCGCCTCTAACACAACGCGTCAAGAACACAACACACCCTGATCTATCGCTCCTTCTCTTACCACTAACTTTGAAAATTTTGAAAGACCTACATAATTACAATAGGATGCTTAAATTTCCACCTAAATAACGTACCCCAAGAATAATTGTAATTAATCAAGAATATGAACAATTCTCCCCTGGATATAACAAATACCTTCGAACAAGAACAAGGTAATCACGAAACAATTAAATGGCGATCCATGAATACATTTTCACGGAGAAGCTTCAGTTGGAGATAGTTCTCTGTAGAGGCAGCGGAGTCCTTTGAAATGAAATTCCATGGGGGATATGAAGGTTCCTATGGTACGCGAGTAACGACACCACTCGCGTTGGTCCTTCAGTGACAACCCTTTTATCCGGCTGAGAATCAAAGTCGTATTTCAGTCAGATCAAAACCGAGGAAATTTCTTGTCCACCCTTCGGTGTATTTTTGCATCTCTTTTACCTTCTCTAACGACTCGCCCCATCCCCTCATCCACACTCTAGTTTCAACTTCGTTGCTTTCCGTGCAGTTTGCGAATAAGAGGATGAAAATGTTTTTGTGCAGGTGGTACTTGCGAAATAAAAATTGTAGAAATCTAGTTAAGTTGTGAAATGAAACTTGCAAAGACAAATTAATGACTTCTTCGATGATTGACATTATTTGAGAAACGGGGTGTGGCGATGTTACTCGTTTGGTAAGGGTTGAAATTAATCAACACGATGATCGTATGAAATCCTCGGTATTTAATGACGACAGTTTTTAGAAAAGTTGCAGGATTAAAGCAAAATGTCTGAGCGCGATGTTTCGATCGAGTAAAGGAGCAGAGCGTCTCCCTCTTGAAGCGAGATCGTCGCGTAATTATTTTGAAAAAGCCTCGTGTCTGCCAGAGCTTCCTCAACTTTGTCCCCGTGCTTGAAGAATGTCGAGTTAATTAAACCAGCCGCTCTTTTTCCAAAGCGCTCGCTCGAAAGCATTACTCGAAAATCTTACTTTTAAAGCGGTCGTTGATTCTTTCGCTACCCCCGTTGCTTCTGGCTCGGCGACGCTCTTCTTCGACAACCCCTGCGTTGTTCGCCAACCCTCTTACAAATCCGCGAATATTCTTCCTCCCTTTCTGTCCATTTTCACCCAACCCTGGCGAATGCAAATAACGGAGTGCACGCGTCGCCAGAGAGCGAAATTCTCGATGCGAAGTAATAATTATCGACCCCGCCGACAAGGAAGGGGTGGCTGCCGCAAATGTTTCCGTCGCTCGATAAAATTCACGGAATTCGCGAATTGCTTCGGCTTTCGACTCGGTGGTTTGTGTGATCGTGATAATTCAATTTGTTGGGGTTATTAAGGGTTCATGGGATATTTCTTTTTTTATGGAAGTGTAGGAGAATGGGTGATGTTGTTTTGGGGGGATTAAGGGGTTATTTGTTTTATTTTAATGGGGTTATTATTATTAGTACTGTTCCTGTTACTAGTAGTATTACTACTACTACCTTCTAGGGGCATTATTAGCACCACTATTACCATTACTACCACTAGTACTACTGCTACTTCTACTACTAGTACTGTTACTATCACTACTACTACTACCACTTTTACAAGCACTACCACTACTTCTACTACTAGTACTGTTACCATCACTGCTACTACTGCCACTATTACTACTATCACTCTTACTAGCACTACCACTACTTCTACTACTAGTACTGTTACCATCACTACTACTACTGCCACTATTACCACTACCACTCTTACAAGCACTACCACTACTTCTACTACTAGCACTGTTTGCATCACTACTACTACTACCGCCACTACTACTACTACCACGCTTACCATCACTACCACTATTACTACTACTACTGTATTTCTTCCTTAACGTACTAATTTCTATACGACACTCAGCACCATATGTGTGAAAAGGACTTCAACAGCCAAACTCAAAACTTCAAGTATCGCAACCCTCCAAATTCCAAATATTACCACCCTCCAAATTTCGAATGTATCGTTCAAATTTCAAGCACAAAACTCTCCAAATTTTGAATACACCAACCCTTCAAATTTCAACCCCACAATCCTTCAAATTTCCAAAATAACCCTCCAAACAACGCACTCCTTCAAATTTCAAATACCAGTCGTTCAAATTTCAAATATCAACCGTTCATGTTCGAAGTAACGTAACCGGTTCTCAAAGACGTCCATAATCATCCTAGAAACTCGCGTCCAAAGAACAAACGTACAACAAAGATCTCGGAAGAAGAAGGAGAATAAAGTGCAAGAGACAAAAGAGTGCGAGAAGAGGAGCAGACGCGAACAGCGACGAACATTCTATCAAACAAGGATCAGCTTAATTAAAACATCATGCAGAAGGATAGTAAGTAAGGAAGCAAGGTAGAGGAGGAGGAGGAGGAGAAGAAGAAGCGAGGTTAAGCAAGAGGAGGAAACGAAGAGGAGAGGAGAGGAGAAGCCCTGGTGGCGGCGGGCGACGGGCGGCGAGCAACCGACCGGATGACGGGGTCTGGGGTCACGGATGGGCGGTGGCAGGACTGGTTTCGGACCAGTCAACAGAACAACGCCAGAACCCTGCTCTATCTGTCCGGGATTTACGTGTAATCTTCTACCGGGTGGGTTACGTTTCAACCTCCGAAACGCTGCTCGTATATTTCGACGCTGATATATGGCACTTGGATCGTATAATAAAATGATCGAATGATATAATAAAATGAAGGAATGTTAAAGTAAAATTATGGTGATGGAATACCGAGTTGAGAAAATATAATAGAGTAGAATTAAATAATTAAAGATAAAATGATAAGAGCGTAGAATTAAATAATTAATGATAAAATGATAAGAGAGTAAAATTAAATAATTAAAAATAAAATGATAAGAGAATAGAATTAAATAATTCAGAAAACTGATGAAGCAATTAAATGGTAAAATAAGTGGTAAACTACCGAAACAGCAATCTTGCACGATAATAAAAACATAATATCATTTAAAGGAAGTAAATATTAAATTATAGCAAGACAGTAAAATAGTAGAACAAGGAATCACGTTGAATTCATGGTATACTAAATTCGCGGCGCGTTGAATGTGAATGCGTTGAATTCCCGACGCGTTGAATTCGCTGTGGTTTGAAGTTGTGATACGCAGATTTCGTAGCACAATGAATTTTCAGTGTGTTCAATTGGTAACACGTTAAATTATCAATGCTTTAAGTCAGTGTCACGAATTCACGACACGTGGAATTCCTGACGTGTTGGACTTGCGGTGCGTTATGTTAATAATGCGTTGAATTCACGATGCATTGGATTTGTGGTGCGTTGAATTCATAGCGCATTGAATTTACGACGCGTTGAAATTACGACATATTGAATTTGTGGTGTGTTGAATTCGCGATGCGTTGAATTCACGGCGCGTTGAATTTGCAGCACATTGGATTTGAAACGCGTCGAATTTGCGGCGCGTTAAATTTGCAACGCATTGAATTCACGACGCATTGGATTTGCGGTACATTGAATTTGCGGTGCGTTGAATTTGCGGTACATTGAATTTGCGGTGCGTTGAATTTGCGGTGCGTTGAATTTGCTGTGCATCGAATTCGCGGCGCGTTGAATTTGCAACACATTAGATTTGAAACGCGTCGAATTTGCGGCACGTTAAATTTGTAACACATTAAATTTGCAGTGCGTTGAATTCGCGGCGCGTTGGATTTGCGATGCATTGAATTTGCGGTGCATTGAATTTGCGATGCGTTGAATTTGCTGTGCGTGGAATTCGCAGCGCGTTGAATTTGCAACACATTAGATTTGAAACGCGTCAAATTTGCGGTGCGTTAAATTTCCAACACATTAAATTTGCGGTGCGTTGAATTCGCGACGCGTTGAATTTTCGTTTCGTTAAATTCACGGCACGTTGAATTTGGAACACGTCAAATTTGCGGCGCGTTAAATTTGCAACACATTAAATTTGCGGTGCGTTGAATTCGCGGCGCGTTAGATTTGCAATGCGTTGAAATATCGATGCGTTGGATTTGCAGCGCGCTGTAACTGCAGTGCGTTAGATTTGCAACGCATTGAAATGGCATTGCGTTAAATCCACAGTGCGTCAAATTTTCTACGCTTTAAATTCCCTACTTGAATTCACGGAACGTTAAATTCACAATACGCTGCACACCTCTACACTCCATAATATTCAACGCATATCCCAATATCCCTACCATAATCAGACCGAAGAAACGAGTCAAAACACCCAGATAAAATCAGTGAAAAGCCTAATACACCTTTTGATGTAGGTAGAAGCGACGTTGTTCGCATCCTAGAACCTGTATCCTGCGGATGCTGTCGCGACACCGCGTAACAACACCGAAGTCGACCGTTGACAAATTACCCTCGAAAACTCACACGACGAAAGATGAACAAAACTATAGACACGAGGATGATGTATGAACGCGGCGGCTCCCATACTTTCCGTGATACGCGATAAACAACGAGGCAGAGACACCGGTTGCCTTCGCCTCCCTTCCCGTCCGTCTTTGACGAATTAATTTCGACGACAGCCCCGACGAAAACGACGCCCACGGCGCTCCTTCGAGCGTGTTAACGATCACGTTTCTCGACAGGTTGCAGCCGACGCTGCCTCTAAACGCTGGAATTTTGCTCGCCGGCTCTCTATTGAAACTGCGAGTTTACGTACTTAACGCCGTGAATGGGCTTGATGAGGTTCGAAAGCAAAATGGGCGTTGCATTTATCTGGCGTTTCCAAACGACGCAACTTTTTTACGCGTAAAATTGTTACGGATAAGCGAAAATTACGGTTGGGTTGGATCGTTACTGATCGGGTCGTTATCGTGTCATTGCTCTGATGGACTTTTTGGTATACAAAAATGAGGCGTGGGAAATTCTACGCATTGAGAACTCAACGGGTGGGAAATTCTACGCATTGAGAACTCCACGGGTGGGAAATTCTACGCATTCAGAACTCAACGCGTCAAAAACTCAACGCGTGGGATATTCTACGCATCGAGAACCCAACGCGCCAAGAACACAACACGTGGTAAATTCTACGCATTGAGGACTCAGCGCGAAAAGAACACAACGCGTGGTAAATTCAACACGTAGAGTATTCAACGCGCCAAAAATTTGACGCGCCGGAAATTCAACGCGTGGTAAATTCTACGCATTGAGAACTGAGCGCGCTACGAACACAACGCGTGGTAAATGCAACGCGTCGAGAATTCAACGCTCTGAGAACTCAACGCGCCAAGAATTTGACGCGCCGGAAATTCAACGCGTAGAGAACACTACGCGTGGTAAATTCTACGCATTGAGATCTCAGCGCGCTAAGAACACAACGCGTGGTAAATTCAACGCGTAGAGTATTCAACGCGCCAAAAATTTGACGCGCCGGAAATTCAACGCGTAGAGAACACAGCGCGTGGTAAATTCTACGCATTGAGAACTGAGCGCGCTACGAACACAACGCGTGGTAAATTCAACGCGTCGAGAATTTAACGCTCTGAGAACTCAACGCGCCAAGAATTTGATGCGCCGGAAGTTCAACGCATAGAGAACACAACGCGTGGCGAATTCAACGCTCTGAGAACTCAACGCGACGGGAATTCAACGCACTGGGAACTCAACGTATGGTAAATTCAACGCTCTGAAAACAAAACACGACGGGAATTCAACACATTGAGTAAAATTGTTACGGATAAGCGAAAATTACGATTGGGTTGGATCGTTACTGATCGGGTCGTTATCGTGTCATTGCACTGATGGACTTTTTCGTCTACAAAAAGGAGAGTTTCTACAGAGCTGTCTCTACAGAAATGATATCTAAATTTATGTCAAATAGGGAGGAGATTAATGACGCTGAAAATTGTATTCAATAAGTAGTGACAAGTATACTGAAAATTTTTAAATCTTTCAACAAAAAAATTGAAAAGTTTTTTTGTTTAAAAATAAAATCTCTTAATTGGAGAGTTAAAGCCTTTCTTAATTATAGACCCAGTCTCAACTGACAGATGTATTCTTACTCGTTAAGACAAAAATTCCACAGATTCTACTTACAGATATTACTTAGTACAATTGTTCTACAACAATAAATGTTCTACAACAACAATGATAGTAAAATTCGAAACTAAAATTAAACGATTCACCGAAGAAACCATTTTCCTTTTCTGACCTTCAACTCCAACCGAGCAATGCTGCGTCTAATAGTTTTTTAAGGACGCGTTCAAGCTCCTCCATTTCGGTGGTTCGCTTTAATTAAGGCAAGTTTGAACTTTTTCAAACGAGATCACGATATTTACCGTGGGCTTTCTTCGCCGTGAAAAGAAGCTTAACGCTTCGCGCGTTAACCTTTGAGGCCCTTAGTTTCGCCGACTAAAGCGGAAAAGAACCGCGTCGCGAACAAAACTGCGGCCTTTCAGGACCTGCCTGCCGTGAACCAGCGAAATAATGCGAGGGATTTATTTCCTGTTCGTTGACCGCTCGCGGGATCATTTTAATTAGAGGCGCGGACCGATTGTCGCGAAGAAAAACTTTATTAGCTTTTGTTTCTTGCGGACGAAAGTTTTGATATCGTGTTGAAATTTTGTGGATAAATTTGAGGAACGTTTAAGTAGAAGTGGGGGTAGAACTATGGAGGTTTAGGGGACAATTTTAACTTTTAGGGGACAGTTTGGACAGGACAGTATTTTTACTGATGATATACATATTATTTTTGTTGTGATAGAAACATTTTAGGCGACAAATTTCATCATTAGTATTATTTTATTTATTAGTATAAGAGGAAAATTATATTGCAAATTAGTACCTTTGTTACTCCTTTATTGTATCTTATACAATTAAGGCAATTTTAAAGTAGACTTAGGTAAAAATGCTTATAGCTACGCATACAAGAGACTCATGGGTCCTAAATGACCCCACGTTATCAGTGACAAGATTGAAGGTAGAATGTATTATCAAATTAGAGTGTTTGTAATGAAGTGGTAAGACGATGTCTGATCAGTGATACTTATACTACTTGCAAGTAGTACGAGTTTGCGAAAACGCCGACAAGTCTTGACTATTGCAAACTGAGTTCATGAAATATACCGTCACTTTCTTAATTTATAATTTTCATTACATATTTTGGAATGCATCAAATTTATCCCAGAAAAATTCTTTTAATGTAAATATACTTTTAAAGCAATAATTATTACAAAATTCGTTAACTTCAAAATAAAAGTACACACACTTATTTCACTTAACAGACCCAAACCTTTTATGCAAATAAAAATAAATACACAATGCTTTCATAGTACTGAAATATTCCATAAATGTGTCTTCAAAAAACATTAATTTTTTAATTAGAATTCGACGAAATTAAAGATGAATTTAAAGTTTGATAAACTTTAGACTAAAATATAAAATCAGAAAAATTAAATTAAAATTATGTGAATCGCATATTATCTTCCTAATAAGTAAAATTGAATTTTAATAAGTAAAATTTTATTTTATTTATTAATTTAAGTTAACAAATTTTCGTTCGCTATTAAAAGTTCTATTTTATTTCCCTTGCGAGTTTTGTTTCTCAAAAATGTACTCGAATTTTCGAAATTCTTTCGTCGACGTACCGCTTTGAGCAGATGTCGAAAAATTTGAAAAATCAAGAGCGTACGAATCGAAACATTCTTTAACCGGAAGCTTCGGTGTTTCAAAAACGTTTTCGAAACTCGCCGCAACGTTACGTTTTCCCACGGAAATCCCGTTTCACGTCGAAATCCCGGATGCACGCGTTGGCCAGCGAGCTCGATGGAAATAGATACAATTACAAAGGATTAATTAAAAGCACCGGCAGCCTTTTCGATGGCGCCGTTCGTTAGTTTCTCTATGCGATCGTTTCGTGCGTCGATTCGTCGGGCAACGTTTTCGATTTCCAACGTTTGAACTCGCGCGTTTTTATCCGTAAAAAATACTGCTTCCAACGTTTCCTTTATTTTTTCGATCGCACGAATTGAAATCCGGTAATCGTTTATTCCCTTTCGATTATTTAATCGACTCTTTTTAATCTCATCAAAAACTGAACAGTCGTTCAACTTCATAATTATTTTATTAAAAAATGTCGGTGAACATTCAACGACTGTTTCGACGAAGCGCCATTACGTAATTGGACCAAGAAATTAAATTTTTTCCTCTAATAATAAATCTGACGGTCGACGAGATTGTTGAACGCCATTCTTCGAAGCTGCGGTGTCCGACCGAGTAACAGAACCACAAATATTAACGCACGACAAGAAACTCAAACGTGGAGTAGCATTTTGGATTTTCAACATTTGATCTCCTGCATCTTTATCCCTAAAAAATACTGCTTCCAACGTTTCCTTTATTTTTTCGATCGCACGAATTGAAATCCGGTAATCGTTTATTCCCTTTCGATTATTTAATCGACTCTTTTTAATCTCATCAAAAACTGAACAGTCGTTCAACTTCATAATTATTTTATTAAAAAATGTCGGTGAACATTCAACGACTGTTTCGACGAAGCGCCATTACGTAATTGGATCAAGAAATTAAATTTTTTACTCTAATAATAAATCTGACAGTCGACGAGATTGTTGAACGTCATTCTTCGAAGCTGCAGTGTCCGATCGAGTAACAGAACCACAAATGTTAACGCATGACGAGAAACTCGAACGCCGAGGTTGGATTTCATTAACGAGCGGTTAATTAAGCGACCGAATTAAACTAGCATCGGTGATTATGAGCGCGAAACCTCATCCGTTCGGACACGTGGCCAGACGATTTAAAATCGAATTATTCCCGTTATACCTGTCCGGAATCGACTTTTATAGATTGACCCGGTTTCCTTGTTACGAGTGTGTCTGCCCTTCGCTTCACCTTGCTTCGACCTACCTAATACCGTTATTTATATTCCGGAAAATTTTCATATTACAAAAATAAAACGGAGTGACGTTCCGCAAATTATTAAACCCGTCGATTTCGTATCGAAAATGTTTTATTATCTTGATAGGTAGAAAAAGATTCTATTTACGTTGTCGACCTACATCGTTGTCCCAATAACGATCAGCTGATGTTCAAACGTAAATCGTGTTTCGTGGAAATTTCGATTAAATATGACCGATTTTTAGGCCGATCAGCGTGAATGCAATTAATTCTCAGGAAAAAAGAAGCTGAAGAGCGTCGACGGTGAAGCCTTTTAACAACGACGTCCGACTAACGAGCTTGCAAGCTCTGCACTAGCTGGACGTATCTCCATGACAGAATTTCCTACTCTTAACCGATTCCGCTAGTTTTCTTTTTAAGTATATCATTATTTTTATTGGATGTATTTTAAATTAATAGTCATGTCGGGATATCAGTGATACTCAAAATCCTAATGGGATAATTCAGATAAAATGTATGGTGGTTTAACGCGACGTGAATTCGGTACATTGCGAATTTAATGCGCCGCGAAATCAATGTGTGGATTCAACGCGCTGTGAACTGAACGAACGGAAAATTTAACACCGTGGACTTGATGCGTTGAGAATTCAGGGTGTCGGGATTTCAAGGGATAGTACATTCAATGCATTGAGAACTCAACGCGTCGGGAAATCAACGTATTGAGAACTTAACGCGTAGCAAAATTTAACGCGCTGAGAACTCAACATGTGGGGAAATCTATGCACGGAGAAGTCAAAGCGTTGGGAATTCAACGCGTGGGAAATTCAACGCATTGAGAACTCAACGCGTGGGAAATTCAACGCATTGAAAACTCAACGCGTGGGAAATTCTACGCATTGAGAACTCAACGCGCCAAGAATTCAACGCGTGGGAAATTCTACGCATTGAGAACTCAACGCGCCAAGAACTCAACGCGTGGTGAATTCAACGCATCGAGAATTCAACGTGCCAAGAACTCAACGCGAGGGAAATTCCACGCATGGAGAACTCAACGCGTGGGAAATCCTACGCATCGAGAACTCAACGCGCCAAGAATTCAACGCGTGGGAAATTCTACGCATTGAGAACTCAACGCGCCAAGAACTCAACGCGTGGGAAATCCTACGCATCGAGAATTCAACGCGCCAAGAATTCAAAGCGTGGGAAATCCTACGCATCGAGAACTCAACGCGTGGGAAATCCTACGCATCGAGAACTCAACGCGTAGGAAATTCTACGTATTGAGAACTCAACGCACCCAGAACTCAACGCGTAGTAAATTCAACGCATCGGGAATTCAGTGCATTGAGAACTCAACGCGTCGGGAAATCATCGCACTGAGAACTCAACGCACCGGAAATTTGACACGCCGGAAATTCGACGCATCGAGAACACATCGCGTGATAAATTCAGTCCTCTGAGAACTCAGCGCATCGCAAATTCAACGAACCACTAAATCGAAGCACTTGCAATTCAACGCTTAACTCCAACGCATCAAGAATTCAACGCACCGCGACTCCACTGTTCCTTCAACCCAACGCACCTCAAATTCGCCGCACCATCACGCAAATCCATTTAAGCCGCACAAAAGCCATAAAACAAGCGTAAAGATAAGAACGAAGGAAGTCGAATAACGAAAGGCAGAGGAACGATCGATGCAAGAAATGACCTTGAAGTTAATAGCCGAAGCGGTTGGTCCTTGAGTTTCGTAGGATGTTCATAGCTGGAACCGGTGCCTGTCGACCTCATCTGCCGTCCCTGGCGAGAAGAAATGAGGAATCGTGCACGCATATAGTCAGAGTTCGGGTGCGATGAACCCGATAACGCTGCCTCGACCGATGTAAAATCGTCCTGCCGTAACGTATTTCAGCTTTTTCCCGCGAACAACGGTCGCCGTTATATCTCGACCGCTGATAGCAAATGATGTCGTTTCGACGTGTTCCCATGGAATTGCCAATGTCTTCGGGGGAGACCCGGTGGTTTCCGTTCAATCACTGGACCGCATACCGTTCCAACGATATCGATATAATTTCGATGATGAACACGATCGCCGAGGATTTGTTTGCTGCGACGTGAGAATGCCTCTTTGATCAGTGTTATTTGTGCTTGTGCTGCGGTAGCTTCGATGTGGTTTTTTTTTGGATGGGACGTTGGAGGTTTTAATATTTGTAGAGGTAGATTTGGGGAGTTTGGGATTTGGGAGTTTGAGGAGTTTGAGGAGTTTGGGATTTGGGAGTTTGAGGAATTTGGAAGTTGGGGATTTGGGAAATTAGGGATGTGTAGGGGTTAGGTGGATTTTGGAGGTGGGGATTTGGTGATTTGGAGGACGAGGTTTGGGAGTTGGGAAGTTGGGAAATTAGGGATTTGTGGATTTGGAGATTTGGGGATTCGGGAAATGGGATTGTAAGAATTGGGAAATTAGGAATTTGGAAATTTGGGAATCGGAAATTTAGGTATCGGGAATTTAGGTATTGGGAAATTAGAAATTGGACACGTGGTAATTTGGGGCTTTCGGTATTTGGGAAGTTAGAGATTTGGAAAATTAGGAATTCGGAAATTTAGGTACCGAGAACTTAGGTACCGAGAACTTAGGTATCGGGAATTTGGGCATTGGGAAATTAGGAATTGGACACGTGGTAATTTGGGGCTTTGGGTATTTGGGAAGTTAGAGATTTGGAAAATTAGGAATTTGGAAATTTAGGAATCGGGAATTTAGGCATTGGGAAATTAGAAATTGGACATGTGGTAATTTGGGGCTTTGGGTATATGGGAAGTTAGAGATTTGGAAAATCAGGAATTCGGAAATTTAGGTACCGAGAACTTAGTATCGGGAATTTAGGCATTGGGAAATTAGGAATTGAATATGTGGTAATTTGGGGCTTTGGGTATATGGGAAGTTAGAGATTTGGAAAATCAGGAATTCGGAAATTTAGATACCGAGAACTTAGGTATCGGGAATTTAGGCATTGGGAAATTAGGAATTGGACATGTAATAATTTGGGCCTTTGGATATTTGAAAAGTTACAGATTTCGGAAATTAATGAGTAGAACATTTGGGGATCTGTACATAGATATTTAGAAAATTAAGAAGTAGGAAATGTGGTAATTTGGGGGTGTAGGTATTTGGAAAGTTAGAGATTCGGAAAATTAAGAATGTGATGGTTGGGAATTTATAAAGTGACATTACAAACTTAGAAATTTGACGGTTTGAAAACTTGATAAATCTTTAAATTTGTACATCTAAAAACTCAGAAATTTAGACAACCTTCTATTTGTCCCCACAGTAATCCAGAAACTAAAAAATTTATCAAATTGAAAATCTGAAAACAAGCTAAATTAGACATTTGAAGTTTACTTCTAAAATATTGAAACTCTTGCCTGAAATTCTTGACAATTCATATTAAAATTAAAAATTTGATAAGTTAACTCCGAAACATTCGAATGCACTCAATTACGTTTGTAAATTCCGTGTTCGTTTATCGAACAGCCTGAAATATTGACAAGATACAGTGCACTAAGTGCGAGAAGCCTGAAATGTTGTCGATACATATTGATCGTCCGAGGTCTCCATTAGCTGCAATTTTCATGAAATCGATGGTCGACCATCTGTTAACTGTTTGTTGTTTCAATGCAGTGTACAGAGAGAGAAATTCCGTGGCATAGGTTCGGTCGGTTATCGGCCGGGTCGAAAATAAACTCGTCGTGACATCGAGTTCTCTTCTCTTTGTTTACCACGTAATTCTGGCTATGCAGCGAGATTGCGCGCGAGTTTCAAAATTAACCGCAAGGTCAGCCAGAGAATCGGTCATCCGAGAAGCGATCTTGCGAGGCATGGTCGAGGTCAACCTTCACTTTTACGATTTTCCGAAGAGTACAACGATTCGACGTTTTTCTATCGTGAACAACTCATATTTTCTTATTTTCTCAATTTTTTTTCGGTTTCTGGGTTATGGATTTGTAGATTTATCAATTTCTATATTTTTTAATTTTTTAATCTTGTAAGTTTTGGTAATTGTTAAATTTTTAATTTCATAGTTTTTTATTTTTAAATTTAATAAGTTTTTAGGTTCTAAATTTTTGCGATTTCTACTTTTCTTCAATTCTCAATTTCAACCTTTTTTAATTTCTTAATTCTTAAATTTCTTGAATTTTTAAATTCTTAAATTCTTAATATCTCAGATCTTTAATTTCTCAATCTCTTAATTTTCTAACTTCCGACATTCTCAATATTTTCATTCCACAATTTTTACACTCCTAAATTATCTAATTCCTCAATTTTTTAATTTGCCAATTTATAAGTCTTTAAACTCTCAACTCTTAAATTATTCAAGTCTGCACACCTTCAATCCACACACCCGATCAATATCAAATACTATCAATAATTTATCAACTCCAAAAACATCCAAACAACTCCCAAAACGCACCTTAATCGTCAAAGATCATCAAAACAATAATCACAATAAAACAGAAGATAAACACTCCAAGATAAACCACAAGAAGACCTTCGGCAGCAAAAAGTTTCCTGAACTTTGCATTCAGCGCATAAATCTTTGCTAAGGAACATTTTAATTATGCAGTTGTTTCGCTGCTCGGTTATTTCCGTGCGATTAAATCTGGATTAATGAAGACGCGTCCCATTAATGCGTTTAAAAGCCGCGATGAAAGTCGGGAAAACGAGGAACAAATAGGTCGACGACCTTCTCGTAAGCTACTATTTTCACTCGGGTAGAAATATCGCGCTATAAATACTCGATCCACGGGGAGGGTCGACAGATTTTTCGGCACACATTTCTCAAAACTGCGTGGGGACAGGAAATTTATTTTAGAATCTTCGTAACGGTCGATTACTTCTTCGCTGAGATTATTACCTTAATTAAGGCTCGTCGTTTATTTGATTGCAGTTCGATTCGTGGTCGATAGTTTTTATAAGTTTGAAGTTAATCGCGCGTGAAACGATCGTCCCTCGATTTACGCTCCGCGTGGTTTTATGTGAAAATCGAGTCTCAGGAAATTTTATGTTGAATTGAAAAATTTTGATGAACAAATTGTTATGAACGGATAAAAAAGACAATAGTTTGTTCAAGAATATTTATGAAAATAAGAAAAACGATGGTTTTATGATTTTAAGGGTGTGTAACATTAATTGTTATAGAAGAAAAAATACTGGAAATGAAAGCATATGTAAGTTTTCATGTATGTTCGATATTTAATCTTTTGCACTTATGTGACATTGTACTCATTCATTTTGATGCAACAATTTGAAATAAATATTTTTTAACTAAATCTACAGTGTTATAATAAAAAGAAGATACACTTATGTACCTCAGATTTAACCCCATAATAACTTCATGAAATGTTAATTTCAATACAGTAATTAATTTAGATAATATTATACAGTTAACTTGAAATACATATTTGTTAAATCTATAGTTCTAAACTATACCACAGTATAATCATAATGAAACAGACAATAATAGAAATTGATAATAGAGAAATTATAAGTTCAGAAGAATTCATATACATCAAACCTACCGACATCAAAATGGTCGCTTAGTAAAATTCTTATTTTAAGTTGCAATGTTAAGATTTTCTTGAGAGTGTTGATTTTTATCAAGGATAAAGAAGTAACTTATTAATTTATGTTTGTATATTTATTTATTTTTGAACGTCATTTTAAATTTTGAGAACGTGCATTAGTATTTAAAAAAAGTCAGACATATTAGTGTTTTAAAGTTGTCTTCAAATGCAAAAAATTTGAAAAATAAAAAAAAAATAATGAAGAAGCGATGTTCTAATAAATAAAAATAATTGAACAAGATCACCCAGGGAGAGCACAATTGCAAATTTTCTCGTGGCCCATTGGAAAACTGGTTTGCCGGTGGTTCTCCCGCGTAAAACACGATCTAATCCAGGCTGGAGCACGTGCTCGCATCCGATCGTCGTTCGCGCGATTAATCACTCTATTACATTAATCCGTCGACGCAATTTATCTCGCAGGACGTGGCGGCCACGCGTAATGGCTGAATCCTGCGACCACCGGTGTATCCTTCGAGCACCTCGATCGAACCTAACACGTTTCCCGTCCACCGTTAATTAAAACCTAACTGATTCGACGCGACGCGAGCTTTTCAAACAACTAACTGATCGCGTTCAATACGCGGATTATCGTACAAGACGTTTCTTACTGCATTTATTTTCTACTCATCAATTTTTCACTTTGGTGCTTGCTTATTTTTAATGTTTTGATTTATTACTTTGTTCTTTTATTGTTATTATTATTGTTTTATTATTTTATTGTCAACGTTGTTTTATTACTTTATTGTTATCAATGTTGTTTTATTATTTTATTATCAACATGGCCATATTATTTCGTCAACGTTGTTTTATTACTTTATTGTGATTAACATTGTTTTATTATTTTATTATCAACATTGTTATATTATTTCGTCAACGTTGTTTTATTACTTTATTGTGATTAACATTGTTTCATTATTTTATTATCAACATTGTTATATTATTTTGTCAACGTTGTTTTATTACTTTATTGTGATTAACATTGTTTTATTATTTTATTATCAACATTGTTATATTATTTTGTCAACGTTGTTTTATTACTTTATTGTGATTAACATTGTTTGATTATTTTATTATCAACATTGCCATATTATTTTGTCAACGTTGTTTTATTACTTTATTGTGATTAACATTGTTTTATTATTTTATTATCAACATTGCCATATTATTTTGTCAACGTTGTTTTATTACTTTATTATTTTATTATTCAATGTTTCATTATTCTTTTCACATCATTGTTTTATTATTCTTTTCATATCAACGTTGTTTTATTATTTTACTGTTATCAACATTATCATATTATTTAGTCAACCTTGTTTTATTACTTCATTCTTATTAACAATCTTTTATAATAATAAAATATATTCTTATCAACCTTGTTTTATTACCCATATTATTATCAACGTTTCACAATCTCACAATTAATGAAAAATTACAATTTTATATCTCGACTGGAAGACAAAAACGCAAAAATGAAAAATCACGTTTACTCGTAATTTCCAGATAAAAAATCAGAGATATGCAAGAGATGTCAAGTTCAGGTCCAAGGTTTGTTTCTGCAACGCGAATTACGTATTTTATCTTGATTCCTGACTATTTGATAACGATCGGTATTGTTTGCAGATGTTCCGCGAATATTTGCTTAATGATTTAATCATGATATAAGTAGATACAAGTAGAGTGACTTGCAGCTCCAGAAGTGGAGGTTTGAAGATCCTCGTGTAACGTGGGAAATGTTGAACAATTGGGAGGGTACGTTAATAATTGGCAAGGTACATTCAATTTCAAGTAATGAAATGAACTACATTTCATTTCAGAAGGTTTCACCCCTAGGATTTGTTTGTCAGAAATTTTCATTATAATATTAAAATATATAAAAAAAATTAAAATGTCTATTTTGTATTCATCGACTATGTAAATTATAATTGGACCTAAACTGCATGTTATTAAACAGTCAAAGTATTAAACATTATTCGTCGTATTTGAACCATGAGTCACAAATCCAACTTGAACGTACAAGGACTTAAGTCCCCAATATTTGCACAAATATCGAGTTCTATCTCCTCGCGAAATAACCCAAAATTCATTATAAAAAAAAATCCCAGTGAACAGGCATGAACTACCCTCGGTAATTATTTTAATCCCGAAGTCGCTCGCGTCGCGACGGCGTCGCTACCAATCGCTCGGACATCTCCGACAATGATACGTCGTAAAAACGCGAGTCTTTTCATTTTCACGACCGACTACCGCCTTGTTGATAAACGAGGAGCTTCCTGATGGAAGGAGCCGCGAGAGAGAGAAGGAGAAAAGAAAGAAGAAAGAAAGGGGGCGAACGGTGAAGGTGAAACGATGGAAAGTTGAAAACGGATAGTCTAGATGAGAGACAGAGACGAGGAGGATGAAAAGGGTGGCGGTAAGAGGGAGAAGTTGGCGAAGGGTGGTGAAGAAGGAAGAGAAAGGAGGGAGAGACGAGGGGGTTGCAATAAGAGCAGAAACATCGGTGGCAGATGAGTGTGCCGTGCCGTGAGTCATGCCGCATTCAGACCTCGACTTTTCTCTCCCCGCAATAAAACTCGGTAATATTACCGGGGTAATCTGCCCCGTGGGTGCGTCCGGTTGTGAATTCACCCGCCGGTAATTAAAGTCTCTCGTACTTTTCTCTCGTACTTGCTCTCTTTATTTTGATCGAGCCTACCGCTACACGCTGATAACTCCAGACGGTCTTCCGATGTCCTTCGTCTTCAATTATGGATTTTCGATTTGAGAGAGGATTTGCGAATTTGCGGTTCTCGGATTTGGGAGGTTTGGATTTTGAATAGAGGAATTTGGAAATTTTGGGGAGTGGAGAGTTGGAATTTGGGTGGGTTTGATTTTGAAGAGAGAAATTTGGAAATTTTGGAGAGTGGAGAGCGGGAATTTGGGTGGGTTTGATTTTGAGGAGTGGGATTTGGAAATTTTTGATCTTGAGAAGTGGGAACTTGGGTGGGTTGGATTTTGAAAAGAGGGATTCGGAAATTTTGGAGAGTGGAGAGTGGGAACTTGGGTGGGTTGAATTTTGAAGAAAGGGATTCGGAAATTTTGGGGAGTGGAGAGTGGAAATTTGGGTGGGTTGGATTTTGAAGAGAGGGATTTGGCAATTTTGGGAAGTGGAAGAATGGAAATTTGGGTGGGTTGGATTTTGAAGAGAGGGATTCGGAAATTTTGGGGAGTGGAGAGTGGAAATTTGGGTGGGTTGGATTTTGAAGAGAGGGATTTGGCAATTTTGGGAAGTGGAAGAATGGAAATTTGGGTGGGTTGGATTTTGAAGAGAGGGATTTGGAAATTTTGGGAAATGGAGAATGGGAATTTGGGTGGGTTGGATTTTGAAGAGAGGGATTCGGAAATTTTGGATCTTGGGAAGTGGGAACTTGGGTGGGTTGGATTTTTAAAAGAGGGATTCGGAAATTTTGGAGAGTGGAGAGTGGGAACTTGGGTGAGTTGGATTTTGAAGTGAGGGATTTGGCAATTTTGGGGAATGGAGAGTGGGAACTTGGGTGGGTTGGATTTTAAAGCGAGGGATTTGGAAATTTTGGGAAGTGGAGGAGTAGAAATTTGGGTGGGTTGGATTTTGAAGAGAGGGATTTGGCAATTTTGGGAAGTGGAAGAGTGGAAATTTGGGTGGGTTGGATTTTGAAGAGTGGGATTTAGAAATTTTGAGAAGTAGAGAGTGGAAATTTGGGTGGGTTGAATTTTGAGGAGTGGGATTTAGAAATTTTGAATCTTGGGGAGTGGGAACTTGAGTGAGTTGGATTCTAAATATTTGATATATGCAAATTTGGGATTTCGCCCATATGGAACTTGGGAATTTAGGGAGTTTAGTAGTAGGATTTGGAAATATTGAATTTAGAATAGTGGGAACTTGCAAATTTTATATTTTGAGTATCTGAACTGCAACTACTTGGACTTTGACTATTCAGAATTTGCTACATTGTTATTCAAAATTCAAACTCTTTCCAAACTTCAACCAGAAAACCTCGATTTGGGTCTTTGACTACCCACTTCAAATTCGTAATTCCTACAATATTTTGCTCCTATTTGCAAGTTGAAGTACTCTAATATCTGCACTGTCAAACTTCGGGCACTAGAAAATTTGAAATTTAAAGCTTCTATCTCGTACAGTTAAACTCTGTAATATTATCTTGGCAATCTCGTAGGTTCATCCAGTTGTGAATTCAGCCGGTAATTAAAGCCTCTGATACTTTTTCTCACCCCTCCGTTTCTCTCCCTATCTCCACCGCTTGTATCTCGCAACCCTCTCTTTGATAGCTCTAAACGCGAGACGGTTTTTGTTCAGTACTTTCTCTATTTCACTCGGTGAATTCACGGAATTAATTTATTTATATTATAGTATATACAAGTTGATACAAATTTTTGTTATAATTTGTAAGAACGAGAAATGCGTGGAGAATAATCGGAGCGCGCATAGAAGGGATTACACGAGCGTTTAACCAAAGCACCGCGACGCTCGGCGTCCGTTAACCAAAGGCTTTACCACCCCTTTCGTGAAATCGAATTGCGCTTTGACGCGAGGGGTGGCCCAGTAATCTGGTCCGCATTCAACTCGCGCCCTAAACCAACCCCTTTACTTCTCTTACCTCCCTTATCGTTGCTTCGGACATATACTGGGTGTTCGCGATGGTATCACACACTGAACATCGATACAGAAAAAAGTTGCGCACTTTACTACACACGCTATGACCTACATCAACTTTTTGTTGTCGCGTTATTTTTCGAGAAACCGGTCGTTCCATTTTTAGACGCTATTTTTGGATGTACAAAAATTCAAGACGAATTTATTGTGTGACGTACGTGATCGTGTTGTTTATAAATTATCGTGACAGTGTTCTGTGATTTTTTTTTTTGAAATACTATAGTCGTAACAACCGTTGTATACAACCACCGTTGTAAACGGTGGTCCTCCCAAAGAATGGACATTGTAAACGATAGTCATTAAGAATAACAGTCAAGGACAGTAGCGATCAGAAATAGTAGACATCAACAACAACGGTCTTCCCAAACAGTGACCATTAGAAACGATAGTCGTTAAAAATAATAGTCGTCAAAGATAGTAGACATCAAAAACAGTGGTCCTCCCAAACAGTGGCCATTACAAATGATAGTTCGTCAAAATAATAGTCATCAAGAACAGTACTCGTAAGAAATAGTAGACATCAAAAACCGTGGTCCTTTCAAACTGTGACCATTACAAACGATAGTCGTTAAAAATAATAGTCGTCAAAAATAGTAAACATCAAAGAGACATGGTCCTCCCAAACAGTAGTTCTCCCAAGCAGTAATCTCACAAACAGTAGTTCTCCCAAACAGTAGTCCTCCCAAACAGTGGTTCTCCCAAACACTGATCCTCTAAATAGTGGTCCTCACTAACAATAGTTTTGCCAAACATGGATCACCCCAAACAGTGGTGCTCCCAAACAATTATCCTTCCAAACACTGGTTCTCCCAAAGACAGATCATCCGAACAGTGGTCCTCACTAACAATAGTTCTACCAAACAGTGATCACACCAAACAGTAGTCCTCCCAAACAGTGGTTCTCCCAAACACTGATCCTCCAAACAGTGGTCCTCACTAACAATAGTTTTGCCAAACATGGATCACCGCAAACAGTGGTGCTCCCAAACAGTGATCCTCCCAAACAGTGGTCCTCACTAACAATAGTTCTACCAAACAGTGATCACACCAAACAGTGGTTCTCCCAAACAGTGATCACCCCAAACAATGGTCTTCCCAAACAGTGATCCTCCCAAATAATGGTCCTCCCAAACAGTGATCCTCCCAAATAGTGGTCCTTCCAAACAGTGACCACCCCAAACAGTGGCCCTCCCAAAATGTGATACCCCCAAACAGTGGTCCTCCTAAACGGAGATGCCCCCAAATAGTGATCTTTACTAACAGTAATTCTTCCATACAGTGGTCCTCTGGAACAGTAATCCCCCCAAAGAGTGGTTCTCCAAAACAGTGATACCCCGAAACAGTGGTCCTTCCAAACAGTGATCCTCCCAAATAGTGATCCTCCCAAATAGCAATCTTCCCAAACACTGGTCATAACAAACAATACCCATTAAAAATAGTACATGTCATAAACAGTAATGATCAAAAGCAGCATCCCCCAAAAACTTTGCTCGTCAAAAATAGTGGTCTCGAAAAACAGGTCGATATCACAGCGAGCACCCTGTGTATAATTTTCACCCGTCGGTTTTAAGAGCAAGGGTGCGCAAAGGCAGGAGAAAAACGAGGGTGCGAACGCGACTTCGAAAAAGGGTTGCGGCATAAAACTGCATCGATGCTCTTCGAATCCGTCGATTTCTGTTTTTATTCGACTTTCGTAACAGGATCAAGTTTCTCGCTGAGATTCAATTTAAAACAGGTTTTAAAAATAACTGGTTGAACGGATGAAATAATAACCGACGAAGTACGAGTCTCGGTGCAATTTGTCCTTGATGACGAACACGCATAGAAACGCGGCTTAATGCGTCAGCTCGTTTAATAAAATGTTAATAGTACCGCGAATCGTTTTTCTACCCGTAACTGACTTTCATTACTCGTCGCACGGATGAAAAGTTAAAGCGATCCGGCAATAACGAGAGATAAATTGATACGGTGATTTGTCGCGTATCCGTAATGGATGATAGAGAGCCGGAATCGCGGCGTTGAGATAAGGATAGAAGGGAAAAAAAGGAAAAATTGGTACACGTCTTTTAGCACGGCCGCTAAATACCCGGTCAGGATAATCTCCGGTGAATGCGTGCATCTGTCGAGCAAAGCGAAGAGCCTCTAATGACTAGGCGCGGGAAATTTTCGAGGAATCGAGGTCGCGCATTTCGCTCGACGAAAACCGCGCTGTCTTCCACGCTCGACATCCGGAACGTTTCGCTTCAGCTTCTGCTCGGGCCGCGATGCAAAATTAGGTCGTTTTCAGATACACCACCTTTTATACCTCTCAAACGCCCGATACAAAATTATGGCTTTTACCTCGCCTTTCGATTCTGCGTTTCATTCGCCAAATTTCACCTTTGATTCGTCGTTTCAAATTTCGGCGTTTGCAGTTTTTATTGGGGGGATTGCAGCGTTTGAGATTTTCAGGATTCGAAATTTAGGATTTGGAATTTTTTGGACTTGAAATTTAGGACTGCGATGTGGGAGTAATTGAAATATTTGGGATTTTTCTACTTTTCGAATTTCGAATTTGGAATTTTTAGGATTTGAAATTTAGGACCTGGTGTTGCGATGTGAGAGTGATCTGTAATATAAGAAGGTACTTAAAGCTTCCGTGCGCATAAAAGTCCATTTCTCTGTTTGCAGAGATTTGTCGTTTTTTGGACTTAAAATTTAATACTGCGATGCGAGAGTGATTAGAGTATTTGGATTTATATTTTTCTATTTTTGAAATTTATAATTTGAAATTTTTAGAACTTGAATTTTAGGACTTGTTTTTGCTATGTGTGAGTGATCTGTAATATAAAAAGGTATCTAAAGCTTCCGTGCTCATAAAAGTCCATTTCTCTGTTTGCAGGGTTGAAATACCTTCACTCGGCCAGAATCCTTCACAGGGACATTAAGCCAGGAAATTTACTCGTGAACAGTAATTGCGTATTGAAGGTGAGCCTATAATTTTCTAAATGACTTCATTTGAAAATCCCTTACCCGACGCGGTTATTGTCGGACTGTCGGAGAAGAAGAAAAGGAAATAATGAAAATTTGTTGGGAACTCGCAGATCTGCGACTTCGGTTTGGCTCGAGTAGAGGAACCCGACCAGAACAAGCACATGACTCAGGAAGTGGTGACGCAGTATTATCGTGCACCGGAAATCCTGATGGGAGCACGGCATTACACGGCCGCCGTGGATGTTTGGAGCGTTGGTTGCATTTTCGGCGAACTTCTTCGTCGGCGGATTCTCTTCCAGGCACAGAGTCCTGTGCAACAGGTTAGTCCTTGCACCTCTTGTCCTTTGAGAACCTCTCCAAATTAACGAACTTCCTTTTTGCACACCAATAGCATTCGAGCATTTTAGCTCTGGGTCATTCTTTACTATTTGCAATTTTGTTTTAATCAAAATATGTTATAGTCCATGTAAAATTAAGGGGGTTTTAAGTCATCATTTTGTCAATTTCAAATATGTTAAGAAACAAGCCTTCAATATTTGCAATTTTTGCCCACTTCGTCGAAAACTTCGCTTACGAATTTTTTTCTCAGAAACTATCTATCCGATCTGGCTCCATTTTTTCTGTTTTGTTCATAAAGAATTAGGCTGTCACAAAATATTTTTTTTGGCTTGGTGAATTTGTTTTGTAATATTGGAAAATTTAAAGAAATTCTTTCTTTATGTTTGTTTCAATGAGAAGTGTAAACAAGTTAAATTTAACATCGACCCACATTATTTCAACTAACCACGTTATTTATATAAATAGATTTTTTGCTGAAATTATTCTGAGTATTCTAGCAGTAAAAGTAGCCTTTTAGCTGCTATAAAGATCGTGAAGGGTTGAATCCCTTCCGTTATTTAATGCTCTTTCATTTGTCCTCCGATGTCCGTTGAAGTTGGCAACGATCAGAGTTTAAAAGGGAACACGTTTTCGTTGATTCGCAGCTGGAACTGATCACAGAACTGCTCGGCACACCAACCCTCGAGGACATGAGGTATGCTTGCGAGGGTGCGAGATCCCACATGCTCAGGCGTGCACCAAAGCCACCCTCGTTGACGGCCCTCTACACCCTCAGCAGCCAGGCGACGCACGAGGCCGTCCATTTGCTCTGCCAGATGCTAGTCTTCGATCCTGTAAGTTCACCCCTCAGAGATCTCACGATTCGCGATATAATCACCGGCAAGGGTAGATCGCTGTGGATCGTTTGACACGGTCGCTATGAATATTTGCTCATTGAAATTTTCTATTTTAAAAATTTCGTGCTCGAGATTCGAGTGTTTCAAAATTTAAGACTTCTTGGTAGTCAAGGTATTTTAGATTTGAGAATTTTGGGATTTGGGGTTTTGAGTATTTGAGAAGTTGGGATGGGAGGCTTGAATGTTGGGAAATCTGAAATTTAATACTTTGAGGGCTTGACAATTGGTAATTTGATACTTTAAGGGCTTGAACATTGAAAATTTGATACTCTAAGTGTCTGAGAATTGGAAATTTGATACTTTGAGCATCTCAGAATTGGTAATTTGATACTTTAAGGGCTTGAACATTGAAAATTTGATACTCTGAGTGTCTGAGAATTGGAAATTTGATACTTTGAGCATCTGAGAATTGATAATTTGATACTTTGAGGGCTTGACCATTGGAAATTTGATACTCTGAGTGTCTGAGAATTGGAAATTTGATACTTTGAGCATCTGAGAGTTGGTAATTTGATACTTTGAGGGCTTGACCATTGGAAATTTGATACTCTGAGTGTCTGAGAATTGGAAATTTGATACTTTGAGTACCTGAGAATTGGTAATTTGATACTTTGAGGGCTTGAACATTGGATATTTGATACTTTGAGTGTCTGAGAATTGGAAATTTGATACTTTGAGCACCTAAGAACTGGTAATTTGATACTTTGAGGGCTTGACCATTGGAAATTTGATACTCTGAGTGTCTGAGAATTGGAAATTTGATACTTTGAGCACCTGAGAATTGGTAATTTGATACTTTGAGGGCTTGACAATTGGAAATTTGATACTCTGAGTGTCTGAGAATTGGTAATTTGATACTTTGAGCACTTAAACATTGGAAATTTGATATTTTAAACACTTGAAAATAGAAAACTTGATACTTAGAGCACCTGAGTCTAATTTTAAGGACACAACTTCCCGGTACCGTAATAAAAATTTGATCGGAACTTTCATCCCATGCATCAGAATTTATGATCCCGTTCGAAGCATACACTTTTACGAAGTATCGTGCGGAAAGCGAATCTATCATCCGCCGGTTTTTCTTTATTTATCAGACACGTGTACTGTTGGTAATATCTCGGAGTTTTGAACCTTAAGCTCCGGAGACATCGAACTTCTTCGAGGTACATATTTCATGTTCGACGAAAAGCAACGACGTTTTCTCGACTTATCGGTGAAGAGACGTCGATATGGCTGGCCAACCACTGATAACGTTACGATTCCTCTTCTCAAAGTTTCACTCTTCCCGGTAAACATGGGAGAGCAAGTACTCCACTCTAAGATCTATCGCCGCGATCATGCTGCTTTCCAGGAAACTGACCAACTTTTCAACTTCGACTTGTTTTCTGTTGAGTATCGACTTCGATTTTCGGTCTGGGAAATTTTCAATCTGACCAGGATTTTCTGGACATATTGGATCAATTGTCTAATTTGACAATGACAATTAAATATTGTCATAAACTGCTCTGAGTTCTGTTTAATTTAATACATTGCTATGTTCATGACGCTGAACTTGATTTGCATATTTAACCCTTTGCGCTCGAGAGGCGCCTCTTAGGCGCCATTCGATTTAATAGAATAATTTAAAAGAAGCATTATTTAATTAATTCTATAATAGTGCTTATGTGATGTATAAACATAGTAAAATAAACAATACTGGAAATTATTAATAATAAAAAAGAAATAATAACTTCAAAAGAAGTCATTTAACATTTTAATTAATATTTTAAAGTAGCTGTTTGCAAACAGTAAAATTATCTTCGAGTGCAAAGGGTTAAAAATTTGAAATTGACTGCCTCGAATGTTTGAAAGTTCAGAATTGACTACTTGGAGCGTACAGAAATTCCTGTATTTAAAAACGAAGAACTTTCAATTGTTAATCACATAAAAGTAACACCTGCAATTGTAAATATTTGCAAACGAAAAGAGTATAATTTCTAATCGATGAATATCATAAAGAAGGTATCAGTGTAGGTAGATTTTCGCGACGTCCACAGCAGATTTATCAGAATTTCTCCGGTAAGCGAGAAACTTACCGCTATTAGCCTCGATCGAACGATATCTCGACATCTTTGTAGGTTACTAAGTACTTATTAAATCGCGGCAGCACGCCAACGCTTGACAGCCTACTTTCCTAAATCTCCGGCTGGGATTACGTCGATATCGCGGACGACACGCTCGTTTCACGCTGGATACACGTTTTCACGCGAAAATCACCAGCCTCGAAATATTTGAATAATGCCTTGAACTCGAGATTCGAGTAACAGGTTGAGACTCGGACGACGGAGGAATGAATAATCGACATCGCGAAGTTCTAGGACAAGCCTCGACCGAACCATAAATCCTTTCGAACCGTTCATTCGCTGCTTGGCTCAACTTTTCTAATCCACGATTCCCGCCAACTTTTCGAACTGCGCGCATGACTCTGCGGCGACGAACTTTGCTGTCCGAGATTAATTACAACTTCAGATTGAACAGGAGCGAACCAAGTTCGCGATAACGAGCTTACGACAATTTAAATACTTTATTACCTCGCTGAAAGCGCTCGATGGAAAATGGAGAAACTTGAGGCGCTTACTGGGACAGGGTCACTGGAACGTTTAATCGAGGAATTTCTGCTACTTTCAATTTTGAGCTAGTTTCACTGCTATTTTTTTATTTTTTAAGTTTATATTCTTTTAGATCGAAATGCTAGTAATCGAGGTTTTAAATTAATTTTGAGGAAATTTGAGTGTTTCGATATTTCGAATTTGGAAATTTTTTACAAAAATTTCAAAGATGCAACTTTGAACATGCATAAATTTTTCCATTTTTATTTTGAGTACCGGGATGTTTAAGTCGAGCGTCATGAATCTGGCTCAATGTTATATTTATTAGAAAATATGGCCTGAAAATCTGAAAATATTAACTATTAGAAAAAATGAACCATTGATACAAAATTTGCAAAAGTACGTAAAAAATATAAGTTTCGAGCGAACCGCGAGTTGCACGCAGCCGAAAACGCGGGCGAATAAATCGATAATCGATGGAGCGTACTAATCCAAGTCGGGAAGGTAAATTTATTTGTCCCTGTCGGCGTTGGAGCAGTTTTTAGCCAGCGCCCAAGAGAATAACATCGTTAACTAGGCTCATAAATAGCAAAGTCTGGTGACGGACGAACGATGGTTTTGGAGAGCGCGAGGCGGCATTGTTTTATCGATCGTTGACCCGATTCACCAACTTCCCGCAGGACAAGAGGATCACCGTGGTGGATGCACTGGCGCATCCTTATCTCGACGAAGGAAGACTCAGATATCACTCGTGCATGTGCACGTGCTGCTACACCACCAGCGGAGGAATGAGACAGTACACGGGAGACTTCGAGCCGGCCACTTCTCACCCCTTCGATGATCTGTGGGAACGGAAGCTCACCACCGTGCAGCAGGTTAAAGGTAAGAAAATTTAATTTACACTACCGTCCATAAGTATCCGGACACTTGGTTTCGTTACATAAAACATAGTTGAACTTTGTACGAAAGGTATTTAGGGCTATCATATCATTTGTAATAATTATTATTATCTTTTTTGAGGTGTCATGATGTAATAGAATTAATTTTTAAGTACAAATTATACAATGAAAGTGTGAAAGTAAAATTCATGTCCAGAAGTACAAAGTCCAAATTTGTGAATCTAATGAAACGCTTTCGATTCTAAAAAAAATTTTAATTTCTACTGTGTTTCATTTCTATGGTGCAGAACGTATTCAGAGGGTTCTTCGATATGTTTCAAGTGTTTGTAAACTGTTGGTAGATGTTTAGGTTCCTTCAATGGAGATAAGAATGGAGGTAACGCTACGCACTCGACAGTTTCGGTTTAGTTCGTCTGTAGCTTCTTTTCCATCGAGATACTAGTTCCAAACGAGAATTATCAATCGAAAAGCGTTCCAGTATTCTGACCTTCGCAGAAAAAAAAATCAATTTCAGTTACTGTTGCAGATACTTGAATAACTTTCATGCAACGCGAATGCATATTTCACTTGTGTCCGGATACTTATGAACGGTAGTGTATGTGTGAAATTATTTTAGGAGATTATTTGTCTAAGCTGTGAATTATTTTTATTTTAGAAATTTTCAGTGTCATGATAGTTGAAATTTTGAGACAATTAGTGGCGGGAAATTTAAATTGGAAGTTTGCGTATTCAGACTTTTCAAGTTTGGAACTTTGAGTATTTTAACGTATGAAATTTGGAACTTTGTGCGTTCGAAAATTTTCAAATTGATGATTTGAGTGTTTGAATATTTGAATTCGGAAATATAAAAATTTGATAATTTCAAATTTGGTATTGTGAGTTCCTAAAAATTAAAAAATTGAATTTTTGAGTAGTGTATACTTAGAATTTTTAATTTTAAATATCTGCATATGTACAATCTATCCACCAGAATATTTGAAAATTTGTGAATTTGAAAATTTGAAAATCCGAAGTATTGAAAAATTGAGATCTCGATAATTTACAACCACGCAAATATTACCCCCATTCTCGCTTATAAAACTTTGATGATGTATTCGTGATCCAATAAGATCGAACATGCAACCTTGACTCGGCGAGTTATCATTGGAGGCAGCAGTAGAATTGTCAGCGAAAGGGTTTCCCAACGTGGAACGATTAACGTTTCAACTAGAAAGAAAAATGCATTGCTGTGACTCACACGTGCGATATTAATAGCAACGTCTTGGACACGTGGCCAGCTACTTCGATAGCGACAATGATGCGATAGAGTCGCGTGCGTTTCATACAGGAGACTGTGTACGAACGGTGATAAATCATCGTTTATCACCATTACAGCCAGGGAACCGTGAAGTTATCGGTACGACTTTCCACCCTTGTTAATCGCCACGAAACTGGCTTTAATATCGTCTTCAAAGATTGCACGCTATTCGTTCGTTAGGGGAGGGTGGCGCCTGCTATTGCTAATTACTTTTCTTTTGTGGTCGAGAAAAAATTTGCGATATTTTTCACTTTCTTGTGGTAATTAGTGAATGTTGCGAAATATGGGGATATGTGTTCACTATTCAGAATTTTTTTTTTAAGATATTTTATTATTGTACTCTTCACAATTTCACCCTTTCGACTATTCTACTATTTTATTATTTACAATTTAACTCTCACACTATTTGATTATTCCGCTATTCAGAATTCTGTTCCTTCACTATTCCATTATTCACAATTTCACTCCTTCTACTATTTAGCTATTCTACTGTTCATAATTTCGCTTTTCTTGCATTCCAGTATTTTACTATTCACAATTCTACCCTTCTACCATTCAGCTATTCTACTGTTCATAATTTTGCCTTCCTTGTATTCTCATATTTTACTGTTCTCTATTTCACTCATCTATAGTCTATTCTACCATTTTAGAATTGTACTCTTCAGTATCTATTCTCAGTGTCGATTATCTAAAGAATCAAAGTGGTATAATAACGCAGAAATAAGCAGTCGAAGGTTGCGAACATTTCTGTGGCAGCGACTTTGTCATACGACAAGCATGCGATGTTCGTAACGAGTAATCACATTTCTCGCGAGCACAGCTTAGGTTAGAATAGTTGCACGTGTCCAAGAAAGGTGTCGCAACACACAAATCGTACGTTGGAGAACAAAGAAGTCTCCACTCTCGAGATTACCTTCTGGGAATTTTATGCAATTCTCCGTCAGAAAGGGACTACTTTCCACGGAAACTGCAAATATGCCACGTATACCAAACATAGTGAAATATGGTGGTTATCGTATATCAAATATTCCATGTCGTCGAACCTAGGTAACTCGAACAGGATGGAGGTTCAAATTTATTCTTAATTCGCTATAAATTCACGGTTAAAGAAGTAACAAAAATTCAACCTTTTAAAAAAATATTAATGTGAAGTTACATAAATAATTAAAAAAAATAAAGTTAATAAACTACTAAGTCACATGAAGTTAAATGACATCATCTTATATGAAGTTAATAAATTTTCAAAAAATATAAACTGAAGAAAAATAATAAAACCTGTGAAGTTTATAGAGTATTAAGAAAATGAGGTTATAAGAATATGAAAACATGAGAAGTTAAAAAATGCTAAACCATATGCAGATAAATAAAACATTACACGACACAAAAATCATAAACTGTTATATTATATGAAGACCAAAAACACCAAGTTAAAATATCAAGTATGTTCAAATAGTTTCAAAAAATTCGCACGTTAACATTCTCATCTTATTGGATCACGAATACAAGTAAAAAGAGACCTCTCAAACCGACCAGCTCTAAATTTTGCATACAATTCATAACGTGTACATGTCCATCATCCCCTTCGATTCCCCACGAGATCACCGTCTCGCTGATCATTGTCCCCGGAACAAAGTGCACGAGAGAAGAAGTTCTCAGCGAAGAATCCCACGTTGTTTGTTTCAGAGGAAATGCACAAATTTATAGCGGAACAGCTGAACACGTCGCGGGTGCCGCTCTGCATAAATCCGCAGTCCGCGGCGTTCAAGAGCTTCGCAAGGTAAGCCGTAGGTGGCGGATCATCCAGGTTAATAGATCGATTATCGGAATAACCTCTAGAGTTTAATCTAGAAAGAGAGAGTGTGTGTGAGAAAGGCCTAGTCTCCTTTAAGCGGGTGCACCACCCTCAGACGTCGAACTTTGAGTCTCGCAGTTTTCCGAGTGAACTACTCTGCGAGAAACCAATGCGTAATACTTTACGCAAATAAAGACGTGATTACGTAAATAAATATGAAAATCTGTTAGGGAACGACGAAATTACTCGCTAATTTCTTGTGGCGAAAAATTGTGTAAAGAAGGTTCGTGTTCTGTGAAGAACATTTCCTCTGAAGAACAAAATTTGACCGATGGAGAATATGTAGCTGTAAGGCGTCTTGTGGTGGTGTAGTTGGGTTAGATATAGCGCGGTCGTGAAGCTGTTCAACGAAATTCGGTTGTAGTCTGAGACACAAAGTGGTATCGGAAAGAATCCGATAATGAGACATAGGTTTTGATTTACGACCTCGCTATGTCTCGGAACTGTGCCCTCTAAATCGAGGTCTCCGCGAACTTCCCTGACGCCCAAATGTCGCATAGTCCCGTTCCCGACTTCGATCTCCCAAGAAGGCAAATTTTGGAAGGGAGAGTGTGGCTGTGCGTGCAAAAGAGAGAGAAAGGGTTCGCAGAGGGGCACACAGTGTATTTC
Source organism: Megachile rotundata (assembly GCF_050947335.1). Lineage (NCBI taxonomy): Eukaryota > Metazoa > Arthropoda > Insecta > Hymenoptera > Megachilidae > Megachile > Megachile rotundata. The sequence continues at coordinate 9,341,582 of NC_134986.1, forward strand.
TTTAATTTTTCTCGTTGAAGTCGAATCGGAAGCGGCAAGAAGAAGCCGGATTAAAAATGAACGGCGGAAAAAGGAAGAACGAAGAAGGGAGGGCGGGAGAGAGACGGGAGTGAAAATAGAAGGGTGAAACGGGCCGAGCGTATCGTGGACGGAAATTAAAAAACCGTGGAGAACGGTAGAGAAAACGAAACGATCGAAAGCCAGCCAGGAGAAAAACGATCTTTTGTCCTGACAGACTCACCCCTCTGACGTTCTTTTGCTGTTTGCCTCGAGAACGAACCGAAAACTCTGCTCACTTCCGGCGGTTCCACGGGACGAACGATTAAGAATTAACCCCCCCTGTCGAGGGTTGCTTCGAGAGATACACGCGCAATCCTGTCGCGACGATAGTATCGATGCGAGAACGATCGAGCACACGGTAGACGTTTTTTTTCGCATTTTCCAGCGCGAGATCTCTCGACTCGTGGAAAGACCGGAAATAGATGGTCGAGGTTCTTGAAATTGAGAGGGTGAGTGAGAGAGAGACCGTGAGATGATCGAAAGCTGATTCGAGATGGGGATGGTTTTGGAGAATTACCATACGGTTGTGACTTCCTTTAGAGACCCCTAGAGCAGGCTCGGGCATCAGGGCAATCTATCGCTATGTTGCGATCCGAAAGAATTAATGGACTGGTGCGTGTCATAAGGGGTTCATTTCACATTTTTATTTCGGATTTGTGGAAGTCTGGAAGATGTATTGTGTGAGAAACTTTTAACTCGGAGTGTTTTTGAATTTGAAATCTGGGGTTTGAAGATTTGGGGGGTTGATTATTTAAAAATGTTAAATATGGGTTTGTGGATATGTAAGAATTTGAACTTTGACAATATGACTACTTGAAGATTGCAACATTTCATTTCTAAGAATTCAAAATTGAGAACTTAAAAATTTGAGTACTCGATAGCATTAAAATCTGGACTTGAGGATCTAAAATTTCAATACTCAACATTTGACTATCAGGGAATCTGAAATTTGCTTCGTGGAATATTTAAAAATCTACAGTCACAGTAATGAATCTTCAAAAAAGTAAAATACAAAGTGTTTGATATTGAAAAATACGTGAAAGTACCAGAGTAAAATTTGCCACGAAGACAATAGCGAAATGATAGCGTACGATCGTAATTCGATTGGATCGTAAGTTAGAGATATTGCCCCGATCCTAAGCTTTAGAGAGAGCGAAAGAGCGAGAGAGAAGAAAGCTAAAGTCATCGATAAATTGATATGTTATTTGGTAATAATATATATGTGATATTGTTGAAATCTATATAACATTTGTCGTGTTGCTTATTGCCGTCAAGTTAGAGCAAGCCGATCGCCGACCCAGCGCCCTACGCCGCGTATACGTACACGTTACTACTACCACTACCAGTACTACCGAATCAGCTATCTACCACTGTCAGCTACTATCGACTACTACCGCTATCGTCTACCACTACTACTACTACCACTACTACTACCACTACTACTACTACTACTACTACCACCAATCGTGTTACGTCTCCTCCTGAACGAACCGAACGAACAGAGAGTCAGCTCTAGTCGACGCGACCTCGCTTGCAGAGGTACTTGAACAAACCATTTTACCAACAATTTTTTACGTTTTGTGTTCCTTACATCGTATTTCTTCGCCTTCTCCGTCTTTATTTTATCATTCTATTATTTTTTATTATTACCGTTAGTTTCTCTGTATACTTTTTTCTGTTTATCGTTACCTAACTTTGATCATGTTTATTAACTGTCTACGTCGTTATTGTTACCGCCTTGCTTCTTACGATTATTTAGACTGTATGACTGACACCATGTATATATATTTATATATGCATATATATGTACCTATATATATGTATGCATATACACGTACACACGATCGTGACGTTAGTTTGATATATATTTTTTTTACTGTGTGTACCGTGTATATGTGTGTGTGCGTTAGATCACGGTGACTTGCGTCGCCGGATGCATACCAGCGACCAGTTCGCTCGATCGACTTCCGATCGGCACTGACACCGTTCAGAAAGACTTCCCCGATGGGAAAACCTTGCAATCGTAAATCTACGATAATCGAGTTTATTCTATCGATCGCGTAATCGCTGCCCTCTTCAATTTTTCACGAGTCTGCAAATTTTTCGGGTCACAGATGTTACGTCACACTTGCGGGAAAATGAAAACCGAAATAGGCGATAAGGAAACAGAATCTTTTATAGCTGTTTCGTAAAGCATCAACGTTATGAACATAGATGAACGTAGCTTTATTTTGAACATTATTTATGATCATTAGAAGAGATATTCATGATCATCATCTCTTTTGACATTATGAGTGTGAATGTATATAGGGGATCATTTTTGACATTGACTAAAAATGTTCATGAATATTGTATCATTTTTAACGTTGACTAAAAATGTTCATGAATATTGTATCATTTTTAACATTGACTAAAAATGTTCATGAATGTTGTATCATTCTTATCATTGACTAAAAATGTTCTTCAATATAGTATCATTTTTAACGTTGACTAAAAATGTTCATGAATATAGTATCACTTTTAACATCATGGTAATTGATGAATATATTATGAACATTATAAGTGTTTATAAGTAGAGGATCATTTTTAACATCAAGTAAAAATGTTGATGAACATAGTATCATTTTTAATAAACATGTTAGTTGAATGTATCATTATGAACATTATGAGTGTTCATAAGTAGAGGATCATTTTTAACATCAAGTAAAAATGTTGATGAACATAGTATCATTTTTAATAAACATGTTAGTTGAATGTATCATTATGACCATTATGAGTGTTCATAAGCAGAAGATCATTTTTAACATCAAGTAAAAATGTTGATGAACATAGTATCATTTTTAATAAACATGTTAGTTGAATGTATCATTATGAACATTATGAGTGTTCATAAGTAGAGGATCATTTTTAACATCAAGTAAAAATGTTGATGAATATAGTATCATTTTTTATAAACATGTTAGTTGAATGTATCATTATGAACATTATGAGTGTTCATAAGTAGAGGATCATTTTTAACATCAAGTAAAAATGTTGATGAATATAGTATCATTTTTTATAAACATGTTAGTTGAATGTATCATTATGAACATTATGAGTGTTCATAAGTAGAGGATCATTTTTAACATCAAGTAAAAATGTTCATGAATATAGTATCATTTTTTATAAACATGTTAGTTGAATGTATCATTATGAATGTATCATTATAAGTGTTTATAAGCAGAGGATCAATTTCAACATCAGTTAAAAATGTTAATGACTATAGTATCAATTTTTACAATCATAGTAGTTGAATGTATAATTATGAACATTATGAATGTTCATAAGCAGAGGATCATTTTCAACATCACTTAAAAATGTTGATTAATATAATATCATTTTTAAGATCGATTAAAAGTGTCGACGAATATGGTACCATTTTTAACATTACATATGTGAATGAATGTGGACTTTTAACATCATGAAACTTAATAAACATAACATTTCGAACAACGGTTATTAACGAATAGTATCATTTTGACCATTACGAGCGATAATGAATATCACGTTCAACATGAAGTAATAAATAGCTCCGTTTGATCGAATTGAAAATTGCGCTGCACAAAAGGCTTGCAGGTTTCGAAAATACGATTGTTAATAACACGAAAGTCCCACGCGAATATTTTCCCGATATTTATTCGAGTAAGAACAAATGGAAGTCGAATGCAGAGATCGAAAATGATCAAAGACTGGTCGCTGGTGCGTTTACGTTCGTGAATCATTGTGAAAGTGGTACTTGTAAATAACGCTTGAAACGAGCGCTTTGTCGGACGCAAGGAGTGTAAGAAGGCCTGATCAACCATGCAGCCTTCAGTTGAAAGATTTCGCGAACAATCGCGATTTAATCGATAATCGAGGAAAAAGTCTCGAGAGAGTATAGCCCGGGGAACGCGTGGTGTAAGTTGAATTCAGAGAATCGAGATAACCCCTTGAATCTGGGTGAATATGACCCGTTGGCACAATGACCGTAATCCAGAGACGGAATTCTTCCGATTTTTCTTTTCCGTTGCAGTTATGTCCGGTCATCGAGAAAAATCGATCAAGCGAGTGCAATTCACGCAAACACGGACCGGTCTTTCCTTTCCGATCGGTCTCTGCTGCCACGAAGAGATTTTTGCTTTTTCATTATTTTTACGCTTCTTTTATTTTCTGTTGTTGTTTTTTTTTTTGTCTCTTTTGTTTGTTTGTTTCAATTTTTGGTTCACTCTCTTCTGCGAAGGTCGTGTTACGGTGTACAATGGTAGACGATATCGCGAGGCTGAAGAGGCATTTTTTTCGGACTCTTTTTTCGGTCGAACGGCACTATAGCGCGATTACTGTCATTTCGCCAAATTTGGGACGCGTTTCGATGGGAATTTGCTTTGCCAATAGAAAGTTAACCGACGTTGCGAGCACTGACGTAATTGGGACTTTTCACTTCGGCAACTGGGGAGATTTATTGACTTTGGAATTTCACATTTAACATCTTCGAAATGGAAGAAATTTGGAGAAGTTTCAAATTTCTACAAATTTGAGAATTTTAGAAAATTTCGTAATTTACGAAAATTGAGATTTTCAGAAATTATTTAATTGACAAAATGGTTGCGAGCACTGACGTAATTGGGACTTTTCACTTCGGTAACTGGGGAGATTTATTGACTTTGGAATTTCACATTTAACATCTTCGAAATGGAAGAAATTTGGAGAAGTTTCAAATTTCTACAAATTTGAGAATTTTGGAAAATTTCGTAATTTGAGATTTTCAGAAATTAGACAATTGATCATATGTTAAATTAGCAAATTGAATAATTTAGAAATTAGAAAGTTACGAAATTTTAAGAATGAAAAAATTTCCAAGTTTCTTCCACATTTCGTTGGTCCAACCTCCGTCCTTGCTTGCGTCAACGTCCGTGAATACACGCCCGTTAATAATTTCTGTCCGCATCTTTTCCTCGAAATTTGTAAAAAGACCGGGGCTAACGACGTCGTTCCCGCCGCGTACACCGAAGCGTCGCGACGCCCGTTCTCGCGACATTGCTTTTTTCAAAGTCCAGGAATAACTTCGGTGAAATAGGGGTGGGTGGCCGCGAAAGAAGATAGTCCTTTTTCAACCGTGCTTTGTTTCCGTGCTATTTCCGAGGAATTTGGCAAAGCAAAGACCGTGCACAGTTGAAATAGAAACTGTTTCGCGCGTGGGATTCGTGGTGCGAAGAAGAAAACAGTCGTCCCTTGTGTGGGAGTCAAATTGTGGTGCAAATTTCGTGGTGCACTTTCCAACAACGTTCGTGAATCAGACTAAGAATTTTTCTTGCTGCTACTTTTGGGATATGCTGACAGTAACATTTGTTTGAGAAGCTGTTGTAAGTTAACTGGGTGTAACGTGATTAAGATACTATCAGTTTTATGGTTGATAAAGACTTAAGCACTTAGTGGACCGAAATTAGGAGAAGTTTAAGGAGGATCTGGATAATTAGTAAAATTACTGGACCAATTAGGAAGAGCCTAAGGAGGACCAAAAGTAATCTACAGTGATTTGAGAAGAGCCTAAGGAAGCCTGGGATCTTAGAATCGTCTTAAAGAGATCTTAGTAAACAGCCTGAGGAACTTTGGGTAATCTTGGAATGATCCTGATGAAATCGTAGGATGAACCTAAAAGGGCTGTAGAAGTCGTAGAATGATCCTAATGAAATCGTAAGGAAAATCTAAAAGAAATGTATGGAGGTCTTAGAATGATCATAGGGAGATCCTAAGAAGAATCTAACAGAAATGTAGGGAGGTCATAAAATGATCATGGAGAGATCCTGAGAAGAATCTAACAGAAATGTAGGGAGGTCCGAATGATCATAAAGAGATCCTAGGAAGAATAAAGACAATTGAGGCAGACTCTAAAATCCTAAGGAGATCCTAGGAAGAACACAAAGAGAATCCAGAGAGATCCTAGAATTACCCTAAGAAGATCCCAGGTGGAAACTTAAGGAGAATCCAGGTAGACCCTGGAATGAAATTAAGGAGATCCTAGGAAGATCCTGAAAAGAACCTTGAGACAAGTAGCCTCTGACTTAGACACTTATGTCCTGAATCTACATCCACATATTTAATTTGCATGTGTCCCTACAATAAAGCCCTAAATATGTACCGCAATACCCCAAAAATAACATAAACATCACAAGAAGAATTTTTAACATTACGAGTGTGAATGAATAGTATCTAACTCAGCCGCTATCCCAAACATAATTAAATCTAACCCCAAAAGTAACAGCAAGATAAACTCTGAAATTCGCACAGAATTACCCCACAGGCTTCATTAAAGAAAGAAAAATGAAGCAGAACGAAGTAAATCTCGATCGAAACGGCGAACGAAAATGAAAAGAGGAGTAAAGAGAAGAAAATGAATGGAAAAGAACGCGTGTGCGGAATGGCGATTAAACGGCCGGCTGTCACACATGCTGACAGCTGCATGGAAATCAGACGAAGCATTTTTTTGGTTGTTTTTTTGTTAAGCTCCAGACCTGTCGGTCGCATCCCTCTTCCGTTATCTTCCCGGCAAACGTAGAATTTGAAGAGTCGAGGTTCTCGCGTGTACCTTGTCTCGATTGTTTCGATATTGTTCGCTCGAGATTGATTCGAGCGCGACAAATTCGCGACTCTTCGAATCGATCGTCACGAGAACGCAGAGCGTTTCCTCGCTCCGAGAATTGCCGACACTTTTTTCGAAGCTAGTCCGAATAGAACGATTCATTTTCATTCTGCGATTTGCTCGAGCTTGTATTTCACTCAGCCTGGGTTAGTTACGTTCACACGATAGATTGAACGTGTAGAAGTATGCAGATACAATCGGGGCCGTATGTGCATTTATAGTCTTATCGAACACGTAGTGTACGATGGATGATCTAATTATTTTCTGCAAATTTGCTGTAATGTCGACCTTTTTCTTGTTCAAAGAAAATACAAAACTTCACTAGCATGACCCATATGAATTTTTTATATTTACATTACCTTTTGAGAAATGTCTTCTTTAGTGGAACTGTATACCTTCACTGTATACTTTTTAATTTTATATGATAGTAAGATGAATTCGTTTGAAAGTCAAGACAAATGCATTCATTTATATGACTGTGATCTGCAGAACTTAGCAAAGAAATTAAACATATTAGACAGTATACTTCTTTCATCGACCATGTAAAAAATAATATTTCAGTAAACTAATTTACTGATGCATAAACACATCATGGCTTGAGAATAGTTGACTCAGGTTAACACATTAAATTGCAGTTAAATGATTCCATATAAGACGGACTATAACTATACTTATTCAAGCTACATATGATCATATCTTACTGATCATATCAAGCTACGTATGATCCTAATCATATCAGTAACACACTATTAGTAACTAAAGTTTGAAATAAAATTTCTGTTCCCTCAAAATTAACATATTACCACATTGAATATAATATAGAGTTAAAAATAGTGATCTGAAGATAATTGATCATCCAGCGTACTTTCAATAGTACAGCCTTAATCCCAATGCCAACGAAAGAGAAGTTCGCGTCCTATTTCTTTTCCCATCCGTTCCCATTGCGAATGTTATCATACGAATGTTTGCTTTCATTCACACCACATTCATATCACTCCATGTTTAAATTGCCTTCCTCTCACTGATCGTATTCGAAATTTTCGAGACGCACTGCTGCCACTCGTTGACGATGCTGCCCTGTAACAACTGCCATTTAATAATCCCCATAATGTTCAGTCGACGAAACTCCAAGTGCCATTCAAACGAATACTTTCAGCAATATTGATCGAACGGAACAGTCTTTTCTTTTGCCTTTTTTTATTATCGAGGACGTTGGCGTAACTAGGACTTTTGCTGAGGAATCGGGTCAGAAATATTGGGTCTACTAGGTGGTAGGTGTTGAAGGTATTTTTGGGTATTTGGGATTTTAGAAAGGTGGAGAATTGGGGGATTTGGGGAATTGGGAAATGGGGGTTGTGAAATTGGAAATTTGGGAATAGGGGATTTAGGAGTTGGGGAGTTTGGGAATTGGGGCTTTGGGAATTGGAGATTTGGGAATTGGGGATTTTGGGAATTGGAAATGTGGGAACTGGGGATTTGGGAATTAGGGATTTGGAAATGGGGATTTGGGAATTGGGGATTTGGGAATTGGGGATTTTGGGAATTGGAAATGTGGAAGCTGGGGATTTGGGAATTGGGGATTTGGGAATTGGGGATTTGGGAATTGGGGATTTAGGAACTGGGGATTTTGGGAATTGGAAATATGGGAACTGGGGATTTGGGAATTGGGGATTTGGGAGTTGGGAATTTTGGGAATTGGAAATGTGGGAACTGGGGATTTGGGAATTGGGGATTTGGGAGTTGGGAATTTTGGGAATTGGAAATATGGGAACTGGGGATTTGGGAATTGGGGATTTTGGGAATTGGAAATATGGGAACTGGGGATTTGGGAATTAGGGATTTGGGAATGGGGATTTGGGAATTGGGGATTTGGGAATTGGGGATTATGGGAATTGGAAATGTGGAAGCTGGGGATTTGGGAATTGGGGATTTAGGAATTGGGGATTTTGGGAATTGGAAATATGGGAACTGGGGATTTGGGAACTGGGGATTTGGGAATTGGGGATTTGGGAGTTGGGAATTTTGGGAATTGGAAATATGGGAACTGGGGATTTGGGAATTGGGGATTTTGGGAATTGGAAATATGGGAACTGGGGATTTGGGAATTAGGGATTTGGGAATGGGGATTTGGGAATTGGGGATTTGGGAATTGGGGATTATGGGAATTGGAAATGTGGAAGCTGGGGATTTGGGAATTGGGGATTTAGGAATTGGGGATTTTGGTAATTGGAAATATGGGAACTGGGGATTTGGGAATTGGGGATTTGGGAGTTGGGAATTTTGGGAATTGGAAATGTGGGAACTGGAGATTTGGGAATTGGGGATTTTGGGAATTGGAAATATGGGAACTGGGGATTTGGGAATTGGGGATTTGGGAGTTGGGAATTTTGGGAATTGGAAATGTGGAAACTGGGGATTATGGAATTGGAGATTTGGGTATTAGGGATTTAGAAGTTGGGAGATTTGAGAATTGGGGAATTTGGGAATTGGGGATGTGGAAACTGGGGATTATGGAATTGGAAATTTAGGAATTGGGGATTTAGGAATTAGAGAATTAGGAGTTGGAGACCTGAGAATTCAGGGTTTAGATCTTAGGAATTTCATAATTGAAGACTTAGGAATTAGAGATTTGAGAATTAGAAATTTTAAAACTAACAAAACAAAAATTCAAGAATTAACGATTTGAATATTTTAGAACATAAAAATATAAAATTTGAAGAATTAGAAATCAGATTGTACCTAGTTACGCCATTGTTCACGAAGCACTTTGCACTTTCGTCGTGTACATTTCGTCTCTCGCATTGAATTCAAATCTCTGCATCCTCTTGTCGTCGAGCCAACGATCCAGCAGTCGAATAAATTGAGCAGAAGATACGTTTCTGTCGCGAAGAAAAGATACGAATGAAAGATCGTTGGCTGGACGAAGTTCGACCGAGGGGCTTGGTAAGAAGAATCGTTCGAAAATACTCGCGAGGATGAATCACATGATTTGACCGGAAATACTGATGTCTGTTGCAGAAATGTTACCAAGTCCCCGGTCCGGTGTTCGTACGGAACACGGCACACCGGAGATTTGAAAGTAGCTACTACTTCTACTACTACTACTACTACTACTACACCTCTGTTTCTCCCGCAAGTGAACGAAGTTGTTACGAGCCGGGTAACGAGCAAACGAAAACGGAACCGAACCGAACCGAACGAAACACAGACCCGTTTCTATCTTCTAAATGGCAACCACTAATGATCTGTTCGTACGACTTGCAGCTCCACGGTGGCTCATCCCTCGGAACTGCCACCCTCCCCTCACCAATGGGAATGAAAAAAGTATGAATTAGAATACCTTCTCGAAGAACGCGAGAACAACGCACGAAGGACGACGAGATTGTTCGCTACACGCGAAGACAACTCGCGAACGGATACCGCGACAGCCTGAAGAGCGAGCAAGAGAGACCAGAGTATATATTAAATGTACAGACGGAAGAGAAAGGGAGAGAGAGAAACGAACACGAAAACCGGAAGACGAGCAAGCACGAGGATGGAAGGTACTCGCGGAGAAGAGCCAAGAGAGACAATAGACTGCCGAAGCAAATTGAAGCCTCAATTTTCGACTAGCCGATATATATATACATAGACCGTATATGTATATAGATATCTATATAAATATAGATTATATACATACACTTGCTGTAAACGAGAGCGAATGCGCACCAAGAAGAGAAACACCCATCCGATAAAAAAGAAATGGACGAAGAACGGGTGACGAGTAGAACCGTATCGGTTTCGAGGGATACGAGCTTTCATGAAGCCGAGAACACGACGAACATGAAGAAGACGAGGAGCCAGAGGAGATTACGTGTACGCGTTAGCTTGTAAGCGAGGGTCGATTAGACGGGCCAGTCTTCTTTGTATTTTTCTTTTCGTTTCCTTTTAGATTTTACACGATCTATCTGTATATGTGTACACACACGCGCACGCGCGCGCGAATACTCTCTTTGCCGCACCGTTTCTAATCGAATTTCCCGCCAAACGGAACAATCGCGGCCAGATTCGACGATCCTTTCCTCGTCCTCTCTTTACCCTTGCTTTTTTCTTCGATCGACCACGATTTAAGCGTACTCGAAACCGTTCAAACGTCTCTGTGGACTTATCTAACGCTTTGTGTACACTCGGCTATAACGTTTCCTTTGGTTAATAATCGGTATGGGGTGAAGTCGCTCTACGAACTAATGCGCAGTCATTGATTATACGTGATAATTATGCGCAGTAAAGTTATTACGATTTATAATAGCGTACTCGTTGTGTGCACGTTTACTGCGCATATTTATTATTTCTACTTATCGACTGCGCATGGTTATTATTTTCCGTTATCGACTGCGCTTGTATTTCGCGGTGGAGGACACAGTCAAGGTCGTTCTGAAATTTTACGCATTTTTAAGAGCGATCTTGAAACGAGCTTGTCAGTGGTCGGGTTTTAGCGAATGTCGTTTTAGAGTATTAAATACGTAATTTATGTTGACATTATTTGCAGTTGCAGCTTGGTCATGCTATTATATCAATTTTATAGTATAATAAATGTCACGGGATGAATTCGTACGTGCGAGCAGAAGTGTAGAATAAACTTTGTTCTCTAGAGTATTTTCAAGAATTTCATACATAACTGATTATTGAAATTTGTGTACTGTTCATACATTAATGTACAAATATTTAGCTGGAAGACTAATTTGAATGTAGAGCTTAGGTGAAATAATAATCCACACTTCAATTTATCCTGGTACATGTACCTTAAAATTGATATAAAAAATTGAGTAAATTGTGACTGTGAGTGAGTAAAATATACATTACGAGTTTAATATTGTATCTATCAAACACCGTCTTTATTATAATCAAAACATTAGTTATGATAAAGTGATGTACATCGAACAAATTGTATACCCGAAGACAAGCTGAACGGAAGGTTAAGTAGAATAGTGAATATAACTGTTACCACCCTCTCTAAAAGAAGTTGATGTTATAACCAAGTGTACCAAGTGTAATTTTTGTAACCTTAACAGAAAATCTAAGGTTGAACCGATTAGAGTTTGAACTTATGGGATGTGTCTCGTAAGCGGTGTGCTCTTCTGTGATCGGAGAAGATACGTGTAAAAGAAGAACAGTGAATGTTCGGATCTCGAAGAACACTCAGAATGTTTCTTTCACGGAAGATGTCTTCGGTCGTGCTAAATCGTTTGAAGAACTGTAACGCGACTTAATTGTAAGAATTAAAGAGAAAAGCAATCGGTAAAGAAACGAGAAGAATCGCGAATTAGAGAATGGTGAGCGTTTATTTTTTATTTATCGAACAGGGCTTGAGCCTGTGTGATCTCGATCGTTATCGACGGAGGAAGTCGTTCAGGGGGCCTCGAAGCAACGTTCCGGGCAAAAAACACCCCAAGTTCTCTGACCCAGGGAAATCTTCGGACCGAAGATTCTAGGAATCGCGCGGATTTCTAGGTACACGATAGATCACACGATTTATTCCAATAAATATTTGCACTGCCGACGAATCGTGGCGAGCGCGACGGTATCGTGAACAAGAGGAAGTTCGAGAGGATCCATCGTTCGAATCGTCCGGAGTCGTCGTCTTTTTGACGTAGATCAATAATTTTAGTTTAATTTCGAAAGCTGCGTATGTGTGTAAGCGCTTCCGTGCGAGATCTCGCTTTCATTTCACGTTTTAACGATCGAATCGGCCTCTCCGATGTCTGAAATGCGAATAACCATTTATGTCTCTGCGATAGCTGTTCCTGTCATCGCGAAAATTATCGTTTCGCAATGTATCATTTTTGGATCAGAAAAGTTAGCTCGTGTTAAATTGTCTTTCGTTCTCTATCGAGACAAAATTTTGTCGAGATGGTCTACAGATTATGGTTGCAGTTCAGACGCGTCTCGAGGTCGAGAAAATGGCGCACGATACCCGTAATTACGTTCTGAGTGTGATTTTAGTTTAAGAGACTTTAGGTAGCCAGTAGATTTTCACGAGGAAATACCGTAGGAGCGTAGGTAGCGATTTAAGTAACGTAGCAACTCGACGACGCTCGTTTCGTTCTGTAAAGAACAACAAAATGGATAAGCAACGCATGTGTTCTCTTTTTTACGCAGACTCAACTGATTTCTACTACGATCTAATTAACACGTATCACACGAACACACGCATACACACATGTATATGTAATCGTTTTAAGTACTTGTAGGGAAATTTTGAGTATCGGGATGAAAGGGGAACGATACCTTCGCGACCAGCGACACGAAAAGACGCACTTTTCAAACGATCGATCGTGATCGCCGTTTTTATCGACATAGACGGTGTTAATCGAACACGCGGAAAAATATTGTCGATACGAATTGTCCTTTCGCGTGTGCAGCACACGATTTTGCTCTCTGCATTGGGATTTTTGCGAGTCGACTGCTGTAGGGGATGTTGGTTACACGAGTTTTCGAGGTTTGAACTTTTTTCAATTTTGCCTAATACATATTTACATATTTCTGGTTAAATTCCAGTTGCTGATTCTTATATTTTCAAATTTTCAAGTGCTCCAATTCCTACATGAATTTCTAAATTTTCTGATTCTTCGTCTGCAGATTTTTCAGTCCATAAATTTACAAATTTACAAATGCTCAAATTCACAAATTCCCGAATTCCCAGTCTTTCAAGTCCTAACTCTAAATTTTCAGATATTTTAACCCTTAATTACAGTAGAACCTCGATATTTTCCTGCGCCAGGGGCTGCGCAGGTACAAAGATTAGAAATACATAATTTTACACGACTTTTGCGTGTCATCGTTTAATTCTAAAACCTAATAACCTAAGAACTTTATCGAGAGACCACGACCTCTACAGCACTCGACGTCTACGCGATTGCGATAAAAATTATGTCGGTGTCTAACGAAGCGCGTGTTGTAATTTTTCGCTGAACGTTGAAACGTTGCGACGTGGTACAACCCTCTTTTTGTAATTAATATACGATCCGTTTCCGGTAGCGGTCCCGTCATTTGTAAATAGATCTCATCGCGTTCACCGTGTACATACGCTAAGTAGCTCATGAACTGAATCACCACCGCAATTTGCAATTGTAAAAAGGCGCAGCAGTTGAATTTCCTTGGTGTCTAACCACGAACGAAACCTTTATCGTACACCGTTGTACGAAGTTACAAAAAATTACAAATATTGTTGATGAGAACGACAAATGAAAGCTCGGCGTTGTTAGACACGACGGAAATTAAAACAAACAATTCCCCATGTACCACGAACACTTTCGACGAAACGGTTTCCCTTATCGCCGTTCGCTTTTAGAATTTTAATCAACGATTCGTCGAACATTTTTCACGTTTCCTTTTAACATTGAATTTTTATGATAATTTTTAACGATACCCGCGCGGACGTAAAAGGTGTTTTATCGTAGATTCGTTTTTACGTCTCGAACTCTTTTATCATTTCCCCGAAAGTTGTTCGCGAATCTTATCGGTTAATTGATTAAAAAACGAGGAGAGAAAGGAAGGAGGTACTTGTCTGTTTACAACTCGAGGCGATAAGTGTTGAAAGATTTTTCGTCGAAAGTTTCGCAACGATTCGATTCGCGGTTTAATTAGTTGCAGCGAATGAACGAAAACGAAGAGAAAGAAAAATTGAAGATAAGTGATTGGCTGCGTGTAGCTTGGTTGACTTCTGTAAGAAAGCGATTCGGGAGAAGGGGACTTTCATCTGCTGCAGTTTTATTTTTCTACGATCGAGTTTAATTTTGTAATCGCTTTCGAATTTTTCAGCATCTCTTGTTTGACGCTGTAGGATTCAGTTTCGCGTTGTTTGACGCTGTAGAATTTAGTATCGCTTTTAAATCTTTTAAATTTAATATTCGACGCTTTATGCTTTTTGACGTTTTCAAATTTTACATTATGTTATTCGACGCTTTCGAATTTAAAATTACATTATTTTGATCTCATCCGATCTCTGTAAATTCAACGTTGTCTCAATTAGCTTTGAATATAAAATAAACCCAGTTTCCCCTACGTTGTCAGATACAGGAGTCAACTCGGAATGAATGAGAAGAGTGCACGAGTGTTTGGAATTAATGTTTCCTATTAAACGAAAAAACAAAAAGATAATATGTAGATGATTACTTAAACGAGACTTGTAAATAACGTAGCTCACTGTAGCTGGTCAGTTGGGCATTTGAAAGATACACGAAACAAACAAATAAAAAAAAAAGCAAGTACATGAAGCAAGAGAGAAAGTAAAGGAAATACAAGAAGGGTCGATCGCCCTCTGAACCTTTACGCCTTGCGTTGTAAAATGTACACGATATTTCTTTTTTTCTTTTGTTTGTTTATCACGTCGATCGTTTCGACATCGAGAAATAAAATACTTGGAGGCTAGGTGATAACTCGTAAATCGTAAGGTAAACTACGTATAAATAGATAACGTGTAATTAAGCGACAAGATTTGAAACTCCACGTATACTACACACTAGCGAATATTGCCTTCATTATGGAAAAGTGGCTGGCACCGAGATGCACCAAACAAAATAAAGTTGCTACGGATAAATGAAGATTAAAAAAAAAAGTAAAGAAAAAAAAAACGATTGAAAAAACGGTGGTTCTCTTGTCTCCGATATGGCACGTCACTTATCGTCACCTTCGTAATCACTTCCTTTAACCGTTTCTTTCTTTTCTCGTTCTTTTCAGTTTCTTTTTGCTTGCTGCTGGTCGAAATGTTTCTTTCAGGTACTCGCACCGTTTTAACTTCGACATCGGACGACGTTTTGCTTACTTTCTTTTCGTTTCGGCAGGGGACAGACGTTCGCCAGTTTTGTACGGTTTTAGAAAGTTTCTACGGTTTTATTGATGTGCGCTTGTACGATTTTGTTTTAGGGGATCGTTAGAGGATGAAGGATCAGTACTTTTTCAAATTTTACAGTTTTTTAATTAGTTTTGCAGTTGTCAGAATTTCTAAATTCTTGGATTTTTACTTGTTACAATTTTCAGAATGACCAATTTCTAAATTCCCCAATTTCTAAATCCTTCAATTCCAATTGCCTCAATTTCTAAATTCCCCAATTCTAATTGTCTCCAATTTCTAAATTTCCAAATTCAAATTATTCCAAATTTCTAAATTCCCCAATTTCAATTCTCCCCAATTTCTAAATCCTTCAATTTCAATTGCCTCAATTCCAATTGTGCCAATTTCTAAATTCCCCAATTCCAATTATTTCAAATTTCTAAATTCCCCAATTCCAATTATTTCAAATTTCTAAATTCCCCAATTCTAATTCTTCCAAATTTCTAAATTCCCCAATTCCAATTCTCCCGAATTTCTAAATTCCCCAATTCCAATTCTTCCGAATTTCTAAATTCCCCAATTCCAATTCTCCCGAATTTCTAAATCCCCCAATTCTAATTCTTCCGAATTTCTAAATTCTCCAATTCCAATTCTCTCCAATTCCTAAATTCCCCAATTCCAATTCTTCCAAATTTCTAAATCCCCAATTCCAATTCTCCCGAATTTCTAAATCCCCCAATTCTAATTCTTCCGAATTTCTAAATTCTCCAATTCCTAAATTCCCCAATTCCAATTCCACCCAATTTCTAAATTCCCCAATTCTAATTCTCCCGAATTTCTAAATCTCCCAATTCCAATTGTCCCAATTTCTAAATTCCCCATTTCCAATTGTCCCAATTTCTAAATTCCCCAATTCCAATTCTCCCAAATTTCTAAATTCCCCAATTCCACTTATTCCAAATTTGAAAATTCCGAATCTCAAAATTTTCATTTTCTTTCCCTTTCTCGTCATTCATAAAAGAATATTCCTCACTCCCTTATTATTCATAAAACTACTTCTTTCCCTCCCCTCTTGTTTATAAAAATAATCCTTCATTCTTGTTCATAAAAATATTCCTTCCGTCTTGTTAGTAAAAATATTCCTTTCTCTTTCATCCTGTACATAAAAATAATTCTTCCCCTTCCTTTCTGTTCATAAAAATCCTTCCCCTTCTGTCGTTCATAAAAATCCTTCCGCTCCTGTCGTTCATAAAAATATTCCTCTCCGTTATTTAAAAAGAAAGCAATCGAAGTAGTAAACAATTTAAAAAATGCTTACATCAGTAAGATATTAAAAGAGAATTAATTTTCACAATTCGAATAAAGACGAGTTTAAATAGAATTAAGAGGTAGAAAATATCGACGTTCTGTCCCCTAGGAATAAAAAATTGATTGAATTCGTTATTTGCACGCACACACGAACACAGAGAGAGAGCCAGGGGCCAAACGACGAGGCAAGAGGGACGCGATTTTCGTGTCCTTTTCGAAACGATCGAAGAAGCCAAGCACCTTTCCACCTTTCGCAATTCGAAGGTGCGACAGAAACGAGAGAAGGAACAAGAGATCTGTCGAAATTTATTCGTAATCGTAGCGTGGTCGACGACCTGTCGTTAGTAACTAAGAGGCCTTAATATATTGCGTTTACGATAAAAAAAAACACACACCTAGAATAGAGAAGACACACGAGGAAAATCGATATAGTACACAGCACGATTTATCAAATGGATATCTAATTTAGGAATTCGGGATCTTACGGCATCTTTTATTAATTGTTCATCGTACAATCGTGTAAATATGTGGGGGATTTTAAACAACTTGCGTTGCGAAATTGGAAAACGAAAAAATATTTTTATTTTTATCGAGATACTTTTTTTTACGGTTCTTACGTTAATATTTTATCTATTGACAATTCTGGTATTTTTTTGTATTAATACAGGAGAGCTATTTATTTCTTGCTTCTACTTATAGCACGTTCGAATTATAACCTAAAAGCTACAGGAAGTTTCAAAATTCTTCTAAAAGTTACAGGTACAATATTATATTGTTTGTATCATTTTACTAGAGACATTTTATGATCTTGTCAGAGTATTAAATATATTATAGTACGTGCTACTTATAACCTAAAAGTTACAGGAAGTTTCAAAATTCTTCTAAAAGTTACAGGAATAATATTATATTGTTTGTATCATTTTACTAGAGACATTTTATCGTCTTGTCAGAATATTAAATATATTACAGCACGTTCGAATTATAACCTAAAAGTTACAGGACGTTTCAAAAATCTTTTCCTAAAAATCACAGAAATAATATATCGTTTGTGTCATTTTACAATAATCATTTTATGATCTTGTCAGAGTATTAAATATATTATAGTACGTACTAATTATAACCAAAAAGTTACAGGAACTTTCAAAAATCTTTTTCTAAAAATCACAGAAATAATATATCGTTTGTCATTTTACAATAATCATTTTATGATCTTGTCAGAGTATTAAATATATTATAGTACGTACTAATTATAACCAAAAAGTTACAGGAACTTTCAAAAATCTTTTTCTAAAAATCATAAAAATAATACATCGTTTGTATCATTTTACAATAATCATTTTATGATCTTGTGAGAGTATTAAGTATATTATAGCACGTACTAATTATAACCAAAAAGTTACAGGACCTTTCAAAAATCTTTTTCTAAAAATTACAAAAATAATACATCGTTTGTATCATTTTACCATTTTATGATCTTGTCAGAGCACTAAGAATCATTTTATGATCGCTATACCAAATACATTACCGATTACATAATTCTTTTATTCCTAAAACAAAATAATTAGCAATCGAGACAAATTGCGAAAGTTATCGATGCATGAAACGATAAACTAATATTAGCTTATTGGGAAATAAGTAATTTCCTGCTCAGTTGCACAACGTTATTTGGTATTTTCGAAGCATGGCGAACACGATTAACGCGGCGTTAAAAATTGCAACAGAGATCGATCAAGAGAAATTAATTCCAACGCAAGAGGTTAAAACATACATTCGCTGACAAATTAATGGTCGTAAGATCCCGGAAAATCGATTTTAAACACGGTTGCCTCGTCCCGTTCTGCGTCGATCATCGAGAAAAGAATTATCGTTAAAAATTCGCTACAGCTAATAAAAACGGTACACGTACGAAAATACAGTGATCAACCGGTGTCATAATTTCGTCATCGAATGATAAATTACGATTCGTTCTTAACGCGGTAACAGGATAATTAATTGAGAATGATCAACGGCCGCAGGTGTCATGATTAATCACTATATTACGGATCGTAATTTCGCAACAATGTTGAGTGCATAATTAACGGGAAAAAGAGTAAAGGGCAGAAGATGCTTCGACGATTATTCACGGGTTAATTTAATTGCAGAGAATTGCAATCGTTAAGAAAGACGCGGAACGTGACGGGGTGAATCGTTCTTGTACAAAGATGTCAGTTTTCTTTTGTTTCGAAGAGTACGTCTCACGAATAGAACGAGAGAGGAAGGTCAATATCATTCGCACGTGCCACGTTTACAGCGTATCTCATTCTAAAAGAGGACTCTACCGATCGTAGTTCTTCCCTGGAATACAGTTCTTCGCATCAGCACTGCCAGTTTAGCATCGTTAACGCCATCGAGAAATCGCCATCCGGCTTAGTTTTCGCGTTCGATTCGAATGGACAATGGTAATGACCAATTCCTTTTTATTTTCATCCGTTTTATCGCTTTAATTGCCCTTTAAATACCTATTTTCGAGTTTTCTCTTTAATACGTTCCGTGCGATTATCGAGATCCGACGTATCATGTACTTTGAAAAAAGGTCTTTGCGATCTAAAATGTACTTGCAGAATTTTTTTCGGAGATAATTTAATGAATTTACTGTATTTAATACAATAATTATGGACTTTATTGTATTTGAGGTATGTAGAAAAATATATCTGAGGTGTATAGAAAAATTGGTTACATGAAAACAAAATGGCGGCTTCGCGAGCCATCACTTAAGACCAGAACTAACCTATATTTAAACATAGGATAAAAATATCGCAATTTTTCAATATAATACATACAATTTACTGCGGAAGTACATATGTTATGTCAGAATATTGATTTCTACAAAAATGATCGTGTCTGAAACATTATTCTCAAAACAAAAATTCAATCAATGGTATAATAAGAATCTGCAGTATCACAGTTTTTCTATTAATTACAATACATTGAACTAACTAATATCAAAATTCATGCATGGAACGTATTAATCCATTAGAAAATTACCCGAATACAAAAGTAACGTATTGCTGACCTTAAATCGAACAACGGAATTTACACGTTTTATTTCTTCAAAAGACAAACTTCATCGACGATTAAATTCGACCATCCTAGCTAAATGGCATAAATACCAAGTTTAACTATAGTTCGTCACGTGCGTATATGTATAAAAAAAGAAGAAAATGAAAAATAGCTGTGAGGGTGACCGTACGTAAGCCTGTAAATATTAGCGTGTAACCTGAAGAATTCGCGTACCTTGAAAGTAGACCGAAGCCTTTTCACGATTAGGGATAAAAGACGGTGTTGTAAGAGACCTCGATTATTTAGCGAATCGGCGGGACGAAGCAAAAGGGTAAAACAGTCGGGCAGAGAGAAGAAAGAAAAGAAAAAGAGAGCGTGTCGTTGTAAATACGAATAGAGTAGAGCACTCGATTAAGGTATAATTAAGGTTTCAAGGTTTTAATCGTTCAGGTGTGTACTTAAATAGTTAACATAACGGTTGAAACGGGCGGACAACACGTATTTTCTAGGATTAAGAAATCGCCCCGGGGGTTGAGACGAGCTACGAGTCGAACCCCTCCTAGTTTTCTTTTTCCTCTCGCTAATCTTCCATTCTCGAGGTAGCTTGTAAGAGAAATCAAACACACACACGTACACATACACGCGCGAAACTCTTTCGAGAACGTTGGCACCATAATGGCTCGCTCGTGAACAGGATCCATTTTCGATCGGGCGGGCCACGTTTTTACTCTCTCTCTTCAGCATCGTATGTGTATAAAAAAAAAACGTGGAAAAGTCGAAAAAAATAGCTGGTATTTAGGTACTAGGCTCAACGATCCGGCACTTATCGATTTAAATAGACGATTTAGCAGCTGTTCGAATGCATCGCGCGAGGATATATTTTTTTGTAATCCAAAATATCGTTGCGACATGGTTTTACTCGCAGAACTCGCTGACTCGAAACAAAAATATGAAACGAATAAAACTACACTTTCGCTCTCGAACATCTCTCGAATTCTCGAACTTTGCACCTGTACTCTCGAGTGCAATCGGTGGATTCACGAAAATGCGAGTGCTCGATCGTTGATCGATTTATTCATCGTCTATTTAATGTTCTGCGTGTTCCCTTGTTCTTGGTGTCTTGTACTTGTAAATATGCGCCAACAATGGCAGTCCTCGCGGTTCAAAAATTCTGTGATAGCTTTAGAATTCGCTAAATCCTTAAAACTGATCCACGCTATCGATGCATCGATCCGTTCACGGTCTACTTCAATTAATCATTGCGTTTAGTTTATTGAGTTGAAGGTATTGCTCATAATGTGAGCATAAGTTGAGGTAAGAGGATCACGATCGGACATTATGGCGCTCTAACGAATAAATTCTACCGGGAATAATCTCTTATCGCATCAAGAGACCGTGAGTAGATCGACGAACCATGAGTAAATCACAGAACCGTAACTAGACCGCTCGTGGACCGTAAATGGATTAACAGAACAACGTTGTACTCTAACACGTAAATCCATAACATAGAATTTGACCGAATCGAAGATGCACCGTGAATTGATCGTGAGGATAACGAATGGGTCTTAACTGCATCCCTGGATCGTAAATGGATGGATACATAATCTAGCACGTATGCATTTGAAATAACATTTGACCGAACTCGGAAATAAATCTTGACCGTGCAAACTGTGTTACGAATGGATCGAACCGTATGTGGACCATGTGTGTATCACGAGTGAATCGTATATGATTCATCAGTAGACGCGGTTTGTCAGTGGATGTCTCAAGCTGACACATAAAATATTTTATCAAACAAATAAATTATGAGTTGTGCACGACACATAAGTGGAATATGTGTATCACAAGTGGACCATATGTGTGTCACAAGTAGATCGTGCGCGACTCATATGTGGAATATGAATTACAAATAAATAGCATAACATAATCTAACACATAGAATCTGCACAATATTTGATCGAAGTATGGAGTGGATCGAATGTATCGATTTAACGTGGATCAGAATCTTTCAAACAGAGGTCAATGACCCACTGCTTCAAAATAGACGTACCAATTTTTACGACGAAAATGATATTTTTAATTAATAATTATTTGGGCGAGGACTGCTCGAGCGCGGTTCACAGACGGAAACGCGTTGCGAACCGTGCTTGAAAAGCGAATCTTGACCTCTTCGTGGACTGGTGCGTTTCATTAACTCCTAATTAAGGCTGGCAATCAGCATCACGTCTGTATATACAGTGAATCTTCGTCGGCGATACGTGTACGTAAAACGATAAGCGGAGCTCTTTTAGAATTTTACAATTTGTACACGGAGTGTCGTGTTCGACTGTATCGCTAACTTATCGCTGCCGAATTACAAAATAGATTTTCGTTGAAATATTATTGGACGAATGATGAATATTACTAAATTAAATGTGAGTTTTATTCTATGTTAAATTTTATTCTTGACTGAATTTTATTTTTGACTAAATTTTATTCTCCATTAAATTTTATTCTTGACTAAATTTTATTTTTTACTAAATTTTATTCTTGACCAAATGTGAATTTTATTCCTCACAAAATGTCTTTCTCCATCTGTTTATTTCATTGACCAATTTTGCCTCCATTTAAACACCGTACCGCAAATTATCTAAAAATCTAAAGTAATTTGCACGTTATTGTGTTTAATTTATTAGTAACAAATTAATAAATGGATTCCATACCCGATGGATCCAAATTTTAATTTACGTGACTGAATTAATAATAATTTGAAAGCTCGCATTCTACGTACGGCAACTTCGATTATTTGCGGTTGAGCATCGTTAATTAACAAATATGACACTCTTGGCAACGATAATGAGTTAAAGTCGATGGAGTCGAACGAAACAGCCCGTATATGTGCGTACATTCTACAGATATATGTACACAAATTCTTTCGTAAAGTCGTTTCTACTAGTATTTAGGGGCGAACGGGCATCATCGATTGTGCACCTCTATTCGAGTTCGAACCACTAAATTCACGGCCAAAGTAACGTTTAGGGATGCTCGTATGCCTTCTGCACACACGTGAACACACATCAACACTTGTACCTTTCGCACGTGTGCTAAGACTTATGGGGTGCGGACTTTCTTGATTTGTACACTCGTGTAATGTTTGCTTTCTTTGATCGAATGAAAATGTAATTGAAGAAGGATTTTCTAGGTATTCTAAGAAGAAGACGTAAAGGAAAAGGGGCACACGAGGAATAAATTTTCAAATTGTCAGAGGTAAAAGTTTAGAAATTTACAAAGTTCTAATTTGTCGACGTAAATGTTTGTCAAGTTTAATATTCGAAAATCCTTTTCCACGTTCAAAGGAAGCATACATTGCAAAGTGTACTAAACATGTACTGTTTTTAATTAAATTTAAGAGTCGAAAACTTTTGGTCCACGAATCATGTAATTAAACGACAAAGATTACGCTTAGAAAATCTAAATTAGTAGGTAGTCGGTACGGAGCACGTTGACACAAGAATTCTTCTGGCGAAGAAAATCGACAAAGTTTGGGCATCAACAACTTAAGGAGTTGTAATTTTCGTGCATAAATTGAAGAGGGGCGCACCCACCCCGTATGCAAAGCACAAACGTAAAATTTTCTCTTCCCGTTCGACTTCCTCGAGGTTTCTCGTCGATCGTGCGTGGAAATCGTGAAAGAACGGACGAAAGTTCGGGCTAGAAAATCGTCGATCCTTCGCGCGAACTTGTATTTAATTAAAAGTGTAATATAATAGTGTCGTGGGAAGAATAGCGATCGAGGATTAATAACAATATTCGTAGTTAAGATAGGGAAACGAAGTAGAGAGGCTGATGTACGCCGTGTAATTTTTGTATTTTCGACGATTATGGTTCCCGACCGCGTACCATTAACATAAATTGTAATTGTAAACAAGTACAACTTGCTCGTAACGCAGCGTTATTATAACAGTTAGTAGAGTACAGATAAGGATTACTCGTTTTGTAATATAATAAAAAGAGACCACGTGGCTGGCGAATTAGCCGCGAAGTATGCGATGATTTTCTGGCGATGATTTCATATTTTTCAAGATTCAATGTCGAAACATTTCGAACTGATTTTTCCACGATCGATGGACGATAAAGCTCGAGGTTGTCTCTTCTATCCGATATTATTCTAGAAAACACGTGATAAAACTCAAGGCCGTCGTAAGAAAGGCAATGTGTACTCAATGTAAATAGGAGAGAGACTGTAAAGAAGATGATTAACTAATTATTGCGTGTCTACGAATGCCTATCTGTTTAATCTACGTAACGAGAAGGAAGCAGCTAATTGCTGATCAACTATTAACTAAATAATTAAACGGCAGTTTATTCTATCTGTGTGTGTCGGTTTCGATTGGACATAGATTTTGTATCACCCTTTTTCTCCGTGTATGGTGTGTAGCCAGGGAGGCGATTTCGAGGAATGCATTCGATTATACTCTTCTATTTCGAATTTTTATTTTTAGTGGAAAGTATAATGAGACGAATGTGCAGGACTGATGGGTTGTCAGTTTCTCAATTTGAAGATTTGGAAATTTGTAAATCTGTGAATTTTTAAGACTGTGAATTTGTGGATTAGGAAAATTTGTTTTGGGTTTTTAAAATTTGAGATTTTCTAATTCTTGAAATACTAAATTCACAAATTCAGATCGGCAATTTGTCAAATTTTTAAATTTCAAAATCTACTGATTTCTGAAGTCAAAATTGTAAATTACAAATTGCTAAATTTTTACAATCCTATGTTTCAAATAAATAAATTCCCAAATCCCTGTAATCCAGATATGTAAATTCCAAATCCCTAAATTTTCAAATACCTTAATCTCTATGCCTCTATGTTTCAAATCTCTAAATTTTAAATCCTTATATTCCTAAGTTTCTAAATCCCCAAATCTCAAAATTCCGAGCCACTACAATGGAAATTCCTAAATTTGAAAACCCTAAATTCCCAAGTCCCTAAATACCCAAATCTCTAAATCCCCAAGTCACTAAATTCGAAGTCTATAAATTTCCTAAACCCTAATATCCCAAATGTCTAAATTCCAAATACCTTAATTTCTAAATCTCTAAATCCCCAAATTTCTAAATATGGGAACTCTAAGTTTCTAAATCCATAAGTCCCCAAATCCATAAAAAGTCAAATCCCTAAGTCCTCAAACTCCTAAATATCCAAAACTCTAAATCCCCAAGTCACTAAATTCCAAATCTATAAATTTCCAAATCCCTAAATACCCAAATCCACAAATTTCCAAATACCCAAATTGCCAAATCCCCAAAATTCCCCAAACTCCCCAAATCCCCAAATCCCCCAAATTCCCCAAATCTCAAATTTTTCAAACTTTAAATTCTCCAAATCCCAATTACCCCAAATTCCCCCAATTCTCCCAATTTCCCAAATTCCTCAAATACCCAAATTTCTCAAACTTTAAATTCTCCAAATCCCAATTACCCCAAATTCCCCCAATTCTCCCAATTTCCCAAATTCCTCAAATACCCAAATTTCTCAAACTTTAAATTCTCCAAATCCCAATTACCCTAAATTCCCCCAATTCTCCCAATTTCCCAAATTCCCCAAATTCCCCAAATCCCCAAATCCCTAAATTTCCAAATCTTCAAACACTCAAATTTAAAAAATACCTAAATTCCCATAATCCAGAGATCACCAGAAAGGTGTAAATTCTCTAGCTGTGTTCATCGAAATCGGCTCCATGAATTGTAGATTCAATCGTGTCTTTCACAACTAAGTAGTGTTTGTAAATTGATTATGCGATAGACGGTGTCGCGTTTCTTCGAACCTAGCTGATAACATAAACGTTAAGTACGGTAAAAAAAGAAGGTCGATCGTGAACTGTCGAACGAAAGGTAAAAGAGGAATTCACAGACTACTCGATGTGTACGCTATCGATCAACGCATGATCATAATCGCGATCGATACGTTTCGACGTTTATCGTGCACATGTCGTAGATGTGTCTACACACCGGGTGCTGGAGACCAGTTTTGAAAATCGAACAAACAGTAAAGAACACGTTGTCAGAATCATTCTTCGAAGATACAAGGGTTTAGTTTATCCTGCAGGAAACATATACTACGATGTATTTTGCTCTTAATCAAATTGTAATTATTATTGTAATAATTGTAATGGTAATTAATTAGGTTTCTCACATTTTGCACTAAAAATTAGACGATTTATATACCGTAAATAATAACATACATGTTCGAGTTTTATCGGTTATACAGTTTATGTAAATGAATTAAATTTGTCGTTATCTTGTTCGATCTTACAAAATGGCGATACATGGTATGAACACAGTTTATTACAACGTTTTGACCAAAGATTACATTCTTCTAAATTATGCTCGTATTTACTGCAAACACCGTTTTGATGGATGGAAAAGATAGCGACGAGTTTGATACCTAATTAGCTGGTTTAGTTCGCAGAATAAAACGAACTAAAAAAAAAATACGAACAAACAAAATTGGTCTAAAGCCCTTATTTTTCTGCTAACTAGCTGTAAAAACGTTGTAAATTGCAATCGCGTCGAGCATTTACGATCGGGTAATTCTGCTAGATTGTTCGTCGCTCGTACGCGATCGATTGATCGATATATGCACATTTATCGTCGTAGAGTGGAAGTTCACGGAAGATCGTAGTCTCGATTCCAGCCTTTCTAATTTCCAGCGTCGGTTACTTTCGACGAGAACAAGAAAATAATCAAATATCTCGGGAAACTGTGAATCAAAAAGCGGCACGTACACACGAGCGAAGAAACGGAGGAACACATAAGCGTTCTTACACTTACACGCGCACACGTACACACATACACATGTAAACATACGTATGTACACTAGCGGAACGATTAAATTTTCACGATAATTTTTATTTCGGCGATAAATATTCTTTGTGACCATTGCTGTATATTAAGTTACGTGTAAAAAGTCAAACGTATCCAGGTAATAAATATTCTTAATAAGAGTAATATTTACTAGGTATTCTCGTTATATTGCCAAGGTTAAGATTGAGGAGTGAAACATTTCTGAAGATGGTGTTATTTTGTGGTCGGTGAGAAATTGCGATATAACGCGAGGTGATCTAATAGGCGGCAATATAGCACGTAACAACATCTTATGTATAGCGATATGTGGCGCGTGGCGATATAACGCGAGGCGATATAACGCGTAGGAATTCAATGCGTGGTAATATAACGCGATGCGATATAACGCGCAAGAATTCAATGCGTGGTGATATAACGCGTGGCGATATAATGCGTAGGAATTCAATGCGTGGTGATATAACGCGTGGCGATGTAACGCGTAGGAATTCAATGCATGGAAATATAACGCGTGGCGATATAACGCGAGGCGATGTAACGCGTAGGAATTCATTGCGTGGTAATATAACGCGTGGCGATATAACGCGAGGCGATATAACGCGAGGCGATATAACGCGTAGGAATTCAATGCGTGGTAATGTAACGCGATGCGATATAACGCGCAAGAATTCAATGCGTGGTGATATAACGCGTGGCGATATAATGCGTAGGAATTCAATGCGTGGTGATATAACGCGTGGCGATGTAACGCGTAGGAATTCAATGCGTGGTAATATAACGCGTGGCGATATAACGCGAGGCGATGTAACGCGTAGGAATTCAATGCGTGGTAATATAACGCGTGGCGATATAACGCAAGGCGATATAACGCGTAGGAATTCAATGCGTGGTGATACAACGCGTAGGAATTCAATGCGTGTTGATATAACGCGTAGGAATTCAATGCGTGGTGATATAACGCATGGCGATATAACGCGAGGCGATATAACGCGTAGGGATTCAATGCGTGGTGATATAACGCGTAGGAATTCAATGCGTGTTGATATAACGCGTAGGAATTCAATGCGTGTTGATATAACGCGTAGGAATTCAATGCTTGGTGATATAACGCGTGGCGATATAACGCGTAGGGATTCAATGCGCGGCGATATTCAAGGTTAAATAATACAACACGCGGCGAACTAACACGTGGTTATAAAACGTCAAAAAATTTCACGCGTGACAATTCAACGCGTAGCAGTCCACCATATGGTAATATAACGAGAGTGTAACAAATTTAAACTTGTTTCAAATTTCATTCGGAAATACCTGATTTATTTTCAGCGAAATGTATTCGTACAATAAACAAGAAAAAAATGTTTGTATCAAAATCCACGAATATTTGTTTCTAATTTGAAAGTTTAATCGAAGGTATTCGAGAATCGTTCAGAATGTTAGAACGTACGCTAAGGGTGACGTGAGAAACGAACAATGAATACTAAAAACAACCAACAACAAGCACAGAAAATAAAAACAAAAAAAAAACCAGAGTATTGAAGACTGGCAATCAAAACTAACGTAGGCAGATATAAAACGCGGATTTATTCTGACGCCTAGTACGATCATACGCGATTTTCTCTTAATCATAGAAGATTGGTTTTTAATTCAAAATTGGAAAAAAAGACGATGAAGTATTAAATGACAACCATGATCGAATGTATAAAAAGTATAAATTGTTTCGAAACGTTTCGTTTGTTCTTGTTCCGGCGTCGATCGTGCTAAGCATGAGATGATCGGCGATAAAACTAAATGCAAATTCTATGCAACACTCCTTCGAAAAGAAATACATAGATCGTACAGTTTTGCGAGTAAAATGCGCGTCTAATGTAACGCTAGTGAGTAGATAGGTAGGTACCTGCATTTCATGAAATTTAACATGCTTGAATAGCTCCTCAATAAATCGTTATACATGTTTTGATAAATCGTTGTTTTTTCATTCATCCTTTAATCCTCTACCACCTTCTTTTATTTCAAGTATACGCATTTTTCATTTCTTTACAAATTTTAATACATTTTGCACAGTAATACAGGAGGGTATTGTACTTTTAACAAAGTATTCTACTTTAATAGTATTTTTCTTATTCGTTCAGTAAGTTCATAACAGTTAGCATGTTACATGTGTTTCAAGTTTGAATTTACGCGCGCGCGCGTAGTTTAAATGGCGTCGCTCGTGCCATCTAGCAGTTGACAGTGAAATTAACGACTCGTAGTCATCTGTTTGTTTAAATTATAAAATTTTTAGCTTCACGCTCAAGTTTTTTTGAATAATTACAATTTGTAAGATGTATAATACTTATTTTGTATGTTTTTTACAAAGAAAAAAGACATTTTCTATGTTATTACTTCCTCCGTTTGCTATCAGATGGCGCTAACAGTATTGATTTCCAAAGCGCGCTTCAGCATACACACAATCGATGTTATAATTAGTACACAATTTATATTCACTTTTCATACAATTTTTAACTGTTTCTATACAATATAAAAATTTGTATCTGTTTTAAAAAGCTAACATAAGTTCACTATAAATCTGATTGCATAAACGTTTACAATCTTACAGATCCAACTTGCATTTCCAATGAAATACTTCAAATTACAATCATATCACAAATAACATATTCAAATATTTATTAAAAATGATAAAGTATGATCCGTAAATATTTTTTCTCTAAAAAAATAAAAGTAGATGTCATAAGTCGATAGATTGTTAGTCTGAATAATTTGACGAAACACGAGAGTAGATGTGGATACGCGAAAGTGTGCAGCAATGGCCGAAGCAAGAAGGTTTTGCAAGCGAGTTCAAGAGAGGGTTCTCGAATAATCGTGGAGAACGACACCGATTGGCAGTTCGAACATTGACGATAAATAGCAGCGGCTACGACGAGAAATTACAGCCACGAAGATTCTAATCGGTCTGTCGGACGCCATAACTTATGCTGTTAAGGAAGCACAGATAACAGCCGAGGAAAATAATAATGCCTAATGAAACTGTTTGCAATGCTGATTAATGATAAAGGGAAGCTGTTCTTAGATTACACGTGGGTAGACTCTTTTCCTTTCTCCCTTTGAGGTTCTGTTATTAACACGAATGCAGAAGCCGTTTCCTTCTGCTTGTCAGAAAATCTTGATCCTCCAGATTTATCGATGGAGGATATATTTTCTTTTCGAGCGAATTTTTGAAGTTCTCTAAATTGTGTACTGATGTGTCATTTCATAGGAAAAAATTAATGACCAAATTCTTAAATAACGTGCAATGTTTATTTTTTAATAAAAAGACTATAAGGATGTCTACTGTAAAAGACTACATATAAATGTATACATTTTTAATATTTCGGAGATAAAATTAAGTAGATACTATTTTAGTGTGATTAA
This sequence comes from Megachile rotundata, assembly GCF_050947335.1. Classification (NCBI taxonomy): domain Eukaryota; kingdom Metazoa; phylum Arthropoda; class Insecta; order Hymenoptera; family Megachilidae; genus Megachile; species Megachile rotundata. The sequence goes on from NC_134986.1 coordinate 9,371,707, forward strand.
AAGTAAATGTAAACGTAAAAGTAAATGATTAAAAGTAAAAACAAAAGTGATCAAGCAAAGATACTTAAAAATTAATAATCAAAAGAAGTGATCAAGCAAAGATACTTAAACCTTAATAATCAAACCAGAAGTAAACTCAACCAAAATCCAAAATAAATAAACAAAACAGTAATCTCTGAAAATTAATCTCTGAGAAGAGTCAAACATTAAAATGTAAAAAAGTCGACCAGAAAATTTCCGCATGACCCCATTTTTTGATGGAATAGAATACCGTTTCGAAATTGCGACGCCGGTGAGAGCGAAGAGAGCCGGGCCACAGTTCCGAAATTCTGGTTGGTCCGCTGACAAAATGGATTCCCAGTGAAAACGACGTGGCCAGCGTTCCAGACGACACACGATGATGTAAGCAATGTTTACAGGCAACACACGATAAGAAACGACGCTGTACGATCGTCCAGCGCGAAAAAGGAGAGCCTGGAAGCCGGCTTTCTTCAGTCTTCTTCGGCTTCTCTTTCGATTACGTTCTGTGCCGGTTTTCGAGCTTTCGAGTTCATACACGCCTGCGACCTCCTTACGCGGTTCGCGAGATATATCTTCATAGTTTTTTAGTTTTTAGCAAAATTTGGTTTTGCATACACGAGAAGATTATAGTTTGTTTGTTGGCAATAGGGTGTTCACATCAAGATACAGCTTTGTAGTTCATTTGTTGTCAATCTTGGGGTGTTCATGTCGAGGTATACAGTTATTAGGTTTTTATTTCTTAGCAAAATAAGACGCATACATCTATAGTTTTTTATTTGTTATCAAAATTTGAGTGTTCAGATGAAGATACATCTTAATAGATTTTTATGTATTGTCAGACTTTGCGTTCACGTCGAGGTACACACTTATTAGTTTTTTATTTCTCAGAAAAATTTACGCATACATGTCAAGGTCCACTTTTATCGTCTTTAGTTTGTTATCAAAATTTGAGTGTTCAGATGCAGACATACTTCATTAGTTTTTCACTTGCTGTCAGACTGTAAGTTCAAATGGAGACACACTTAAAATAGCTTCTTCTACAATTGTACAATATAAAATAAAATTGTCAAAATTTTTGCTTCGACATAAACGTTAATACTGTTAGCAATTGCAAGGTGAAATATGGTGAACAGTAAAACGATGACGCACAAGTAATACGATGTTGCAAGTAAAATGAGATCTTTGCATCTCGAGATGCAAAATGGAAAATCGTTATTAGGTTTACTTTCGATAACTTTCGAAACATTCCACACAACTTGTAGCACACAAGTGATATTAATAAATACAAGTAACGTTAAATTCTCCAGGTATAACTCCTATAAATCAGCCACTTTGTGTAACCAACTAAAAAGCTGTAATTCACCAGCTTAATCGAAAGTAGTTCTAATTGAATCAGCAGTAATCGAAAGTAGTTTCAATCAAACGTTACCTAAATGTATTACTTTGTGCTTCTAAGTCGTAAATTTGCATTGCGAAATTCTCAAGCGATATGCAATAGCATTGGTCAAGAACGTATTTATCGTTCGCGTTTTCACGATAACGAGTGACCATCGACTTTAACAGGTGTAAAAGGATCGTTGAAAGTGTTAGAATAGCCGGCGAATGTGAGGAAAAACTGGAATAACTTCATTAGATGCGTACAATGATCGAGGCTGAGTATTCCAGCGATAAAAATGTGGAACGAGTAGAATTATGTCATCGTCGACATATCGAGGCATTCTGATCGTGCAATCTTTCTAGGCAGCTCGTGAAAACGAGTTTCACGAGTGACGCGAAAATTCCATGCTGAGACAAAGCTCATATTAACCTTCTAACTTGCACTCTTTTTTTTTAAATAAATTTTACTTTTAACCTCAGCTAATTTTACTCTAATATGACTGAATTTATATTCTGTTCTAAAATATTTTTTCTTCGTATTTATTTTATTTTTAACAGTATTTCTGGTTATAGCTACAGCTAGTGTCTAATATGACTGAATTGATATTCTATTCTAAAATATTTTTTCTTCGTATTTATTTTATTTTTAGCAGCTGATTATAGCTATAGCTACCTAATAGGTATTTGATATCAGCAAAAATTAGCTCGTTTATATATCACACCTTCTAACTACAATAATGAAGTCTGTATAAGTGTAGAATGTAGTTTATGAACGTACACCAACAGTTAAAGGTTGAAGCTTTGTTTTTTTCTGTTTGTATATCGATCTTCGAGAAGATGTTACTCGAGTGTCCATATTCCTCGCTATTTTGCATCGTTTCATTGACAAAACGAGTTTTCCCGCGATTCGCGGTGACGCAAGCGAGTGTTTACGATCAACACGTGCTGCACGGAAACGAAGTGCACGAGCCGCCAGTTATGTCTCGCGCGTTTCGCGATTCGTTCGTCTCGATCCTCGCGCGGAGACACGCGTCTTCGGGTTTTAACATATGGAACTGCCGGGTTTTTAGGTCAAGGTGCAAATGTCGCACTTTTCGAATAGAGGAAGTTTAAATGTGTTTTGATATTAATAGTTACGTCATAACATAGTGTGATATTTCTAAATCTACAAATTCATGTAAATTTACTAAGTTCTCAGTTTTTTAAATTTCGGTTTTGGATTCCTATGTTTTTCTATTTTTAAGATCCCAAATTTCTGAATTCTTACATTTTCAAAGCACAAGGTCTTCAATTTAAAGGACATTTTGAAATTCAATGTAGATTTTTAATTTCAAACTCGAAAATTTATAAACTTTGAGTCTCTGAATTTTTTATAATGAATTTCAATGTAAATTTTTAAATTCAATGTAAATTTTTAATCTCAAACTTGAATATTTATAAACTTTGAGTCTCTGAATTTGTGATAATGAATTTCTAAGGGTTTTAAATTTTTTATTTTCTAAATTGGCAATTTTAAATACTCCAATCTCTGAATCTGCAAATTTCTAAATCGTCAAATCCCTGAATTTCCAAAATTGTAAAAACACAAGTTTCTAAATACTTACATACCTAAATTCTGAAATTCCTAGACTGTCAAAGTCAAATCCTAAATTTAAAAATCCCCAAATTTCTAAATCCTCAAAATTCTCATACGTCAAATCCCTAAATCCCCACATTTCCGGACTCTCAAACCCTTAAATCCCCACACACCTGCACCCTCAAACCTCCTAAAATTTCCCGCCAAAAATACCTTAAAAATTCCCCGAACCTATTGCAGCAAAATCCCCAGTAAATTCCTCGTAACTCCCTCACAATTCCTATCGCAGATATAAATATCATCTCCAGTAAAACCTTCATATCTACAAAATCGGTGCTCTCGCATTATGTTCTCCGCGACCTTCCTATCCGATTTGCAATTCATCGAACGCTGCTACTTTAGAAGTCGCGAGTGGGCAAGTGAAAATCGTGGAAAAAAGACAACACCTGTTTTAAGGATCGAAGAAAGTCTAAGCAACGTAATCGGCTTACGGAGGAGTCAGACGAGCGACGACAGAAAAGTCGATGAAAAGCAGCGGTTGTTTCGATAAAGTTACTCGTCGGTGTACAACAGCGAAACGCTGACGACAGTGATGTAACGGTGGAAAATAAAGCGGTGACTCGCGTGGATATTGGTACCGTGTGCTGGCGCACGCGTAAACACGTGCGAGAAGAACGAGCGAGCGTGTGCTCGGGCAACTTTACTCTGTCGATTTTCGGTGGCAGTTTTTGGAAAACTTCGACCCGGTGGTGATCGCCCGATCGATCGATCGTATCTTCCTCGAATCGGTTTTCAATCTTTGATTCGGTTCTTCTCTGTTTACCGAGCTACGTTCACAGAATTTTAGTCGTGTTTGTTTCTAGTTCGCGTAGAGGAAGCTTCGAGTTTGGGACGATATTAAAAAGCATTCCTACGCGGCACGTCAGATTCTATTTTCGACTCGACACAACCTCTTGACACTTATTAGCGCTTCACGGCGAGAGATCGAAACCGCCGCGTTATCGCGGCTGAGAACGCGGCGACGATCGCGCCGAAACGCGCGAGAAATCGAAAGGTTTTGCCGCCTGTCAACGATCGGAAACTTGTTACGGACTCGTGTGGTTGAACTGATTTTATCGAAAAAGTTGCTATCTTGGATTTTTCGTATTTTTTCAAGGATTGTTTTATTGGGAGATGAAGGATTGGCACGGTGCACTGATTGTTCATTTAATTATTAATAGATAGGACATGTTTACGGAAATATTTCGGCTATAGGTAATGTAACTAGCGATAGGTTTTGAAGGACAAAAATTTCAGTGAGGATTTAGAAATTCGGTCTTTATGAAAGTCTTTACATAAAAAAATCCAGAATCTGGCAATTCAAAATTTGAAAATTTATGCTTTCAAATTAAAAAAAATCTAATCACATAGTTTCTCAATTAATTACACATTGAATCTTTCTAATTGCTCTGTCACTTAAAAATCCTTGTATTTTGAAATCCTTGTATAATATACATGCAATCAAAAATTTCCAATAACTTTGAAACAACTTTAGTATGACTCCTTGATTTTATCGACTCCTCTGATCCTCATTTAAAAAATAATCGGTATTTCATGAAACGTTCTTCGTGGAAACATAATTCCTCCGACGATGATAATCCACATTATCGAAGAATTACTGTCAACTCGTCTTTCTCTTGCTAGGGCTTCTTCAATTTCCTGCGGTTGTTTCACCGTAACTTCCGTCTCGTTCGTTCCAGTCGTTCATCCCGTGCGATTCGAAGAAAACGTGAAAACCGAAGAAATCGTGCGAAGTGCGTGGACAATCGCGAGTGAAAAAAATCATTTCCAATGATATTCGTGAAAAGGTAACGCGTTGGGTTTCGTCGTGGAACACTGGACGAATGGCAGAACCAGCTGGCTGAAATTCCATCGACGGCGATAAACGACAACTTTCTTCGGAGCAGGTTTCGATACAACGATGACGAACGGAACGGTCGATTGTGCGGCGAAAATTTCGAGAGACCGATACGTCGAAGCGTTCTCGAACGCGCTCCGTTATCCTGCTTGAGCTGCCGGACCGGAAATCATGGGAAATGGATCCTCCTGTTGTCGGCATCGTAAAAAGGTCAGTCCTCCGTTTATTTTACTGCTTTAGTATTTATTTCAATGATTTCGATTAATATCGAGAAGAAATTGTAATAAGAATTATTTTACATTTCAAGTTAGATTTTATTTATCTAGGAATAGGGTTTGAGTGTTATAGCTGGTCATTAGTTAATATTTTTATAGTTTATTCTTTTTTTACTTCTAATGGTAATTTTATTTCGTGTGAACTTGTTTGGATGTGAAGGATTTTTCATTGCAGAAAATTTAATAGTTATAGGGTCAGATCATTTTTAGTTAAATTGCCAATATTTTTGTTTCATGACTAAGAACTCATTGAGGCTTCTGAAGCTTCTGTATTTGGATCATTAAATTTTAACTACAATTATATTAAAATTAGGATACTAAATATCTTACTTTGGAGCAAGATTAAATTATTGCTATTTCAACAAGTCATCACATTCTCATTAATTAAACATTACAAGTACCTATAAGTCAAAAACAGTTTGCAATCGATTGTTTATTAAAAAATCTACTTTACATAAAACCTCATCAAAAGATGAAAATTTTTGAAATCCTAATAATCCCTCAATATTTAACCCTTTCAATCCTATCTAAAAAAATTATACCTGAACAAAGAGTGCCTAAAGAAATTCAAAAATTTTACTAAGGTTTTGAAAAGGCCATAAAAAAGAAAATAAAATTTAAAAAATTCGAGAACCTGTTACAAAATAGAGAATAAATGAATACTAATTACATTTTGCAAATGCAACTACATATTCATCACTGAACATGTTAATTACTGTTTTTGTGATACTTGGACACTTTTTAGTCACAACTTATATTGACAAATTTCGAAAATGATACTCGCTGATAAGAGCCCACGAATCTCTTCGTACAAGATTATTCTGTGAGATGGCAGCACGATTCGATTATAATAATCTCGAGTCGCTGTTGTATCTCGCGATAAGACAATAGATAATTGACCCCGATCTGACCCTTCGATTAGAAAACAAAACAGAACAATTTAGAAGGAGTTAATGAGATGCACCTAAATTGCCACAGATGATTAAACTGATTTATTGTTGAAATTTTTGAATTATTTGTCAACACACTACTGTTTACTTATGTTATACATATGTATAAAGTCACTGAAAATCTCTAGTTGGTTAAATAAATTAAATGTGTCGAAGATCATAGCTTATGGTCTTAGGTAGATTAGAGCTACAGGTATATTTATTGCTAGTCTCTTTTTGCCTCTATTTTATTATTTTTTAATTTGTTATAATGTTGCAATCTCCCTTTGTTACATTCGACCGAATTTAATTTATGTTACTTTTCAAACTTGCTTTATTCCTATTACTTTCTTCCATACACAAAAATGCTCACATGGCAAGAAATCACTAGTCTATCAATTAACTTCTGGTATAATTTATTTGTCAAGTGTCCATCAGAACTGTTCACAACTACAATACTAACGCAAACAAGGAAAATTAAAATGTGTCTATTTTACATATGACAAGTCTTGAATGTGTAATGTGTAGTTATGTAGTCGAATATGTAATATGTAGTTGTGCAGTCGAGTATGTAATATGTAGTTGTGCAGTTAAATGCGTAATATGTAATTTGTAGCTGTGTAGTTTAATAGGTAACATGCGACAAGTAATCTTAAACATCGAATTAAAGATGTTGAATCATTTCAACTAACGATCAAAATCTATATGTTGACTGGGTCTACAATAAAGCCCTAACTTTCCAGAGTCAATAAACCCCAAACCGTGTAAATAAAATAGCCACCCCATATTCTAATAGAAGAGTATTAAAAATTCTATTACAATTAAAAATTCTAGTAAGAGGATCCAAACAGTGATTTATCACATTTGATGAACGCGAGACGAGTCGTCGTTCAGGGGATGAAATCGAATTTTTCCTTATACCGTAAATCGCATAGCCATTATACCCTATCAAATCCTAATACCCTAGAATAGCTACAGGGAAGGAACCGAAGAAGGAATTAATCCAATCACTAAAAGCGATTAACCCGTTGCAATTGACGGTCGATAATTTCCCAGCTCGCATGCCTCAACTTTTTATTCGCTCCTTCTACGTCCACAGCGTATGTTGTGTTTACCCTTTCTTCTCTCATTTTTAATAACGGTTCGCCGGAGGAATCTGCCTGCGGAGTTGCTTACGCAATCACGGTATCGGCATCGTTTATATCTAACGACTTAACGTCGGAAAAAAAGAAACGAAGGCGAGTGTTATACGTGCCTATGGGAAAAATGGACGCAGCAAAAGGGGTGCACGAAGAGAAAGAGAGGCACTCGCAGCTGATAGATATCGGTCGGATTCGCAATTGTGCAATTGTGCCACGAAGAACGGGCACGCGGCCTTCGAGTCGAGAATAACATCGGATCCGAGTTATTTTCTCGAACCAATCTTGTCGTTGATGGACGATTGAAAGAAGAAAGATCAACAATCGATGTTCGACGATCATTCATGCGGGATGGTGGTTACTGACATGGTGGTCGCTGCGATGTGCACTGAAGTGCATCGAAATCGGAAAGTTTTTGGAACTGGTAGCAAATTAATATTTTTATAGATACTTCTATATTACTTCTTGTGTCTACTGATCGATTATTCGATTAGTACAGGTGATTGAACCTCGCTGAATTTAGTTATATAAAATTGGAACGCAATCAAATTGAATCAGTGTGGAATTGAAACTTGTTGAAGTCTCGATGAAATGGGAGAACAGGATACTCTATTCTCCCAACATAATACTTTATCCAATCTCTCAAAGTTCCAAGCTTTCCAAATTCCCAATTTCTCCAATTCTCAATCTCCCAAATTCCAAATCTCTCAAATTTCCAATCTCTCCAATTTCCAATCTCCCAAATTCCAAATCTCCCAAATTCCAAATCTCTCAAATTTCCAATCTGTCCAATTCCCAATCTCCCAAATTCCAAATCTCCCAAATTCCAAATCTCCCAAATTCCAAATCTCTCAAATTTCCAATCTCTCCAATTTCCAATCTCCCAAATTCCAAATCTCCCAAATTCCCAATCTCTCCAACTCCAATCTCCCAAATTCCCAATCTCCCAAGTCCCCAAACTCTCAACTCCCCAATTTCTCCAATTCCCAATCTCCCAAATTCCAAATCTTCCAAATTCCCAATTTCTCCAATTCCAATCTCCCAAGTCCCCAATCTCTCCAATTCCCAATCTCCCAAGTTCCAATTCTCTCAAATTCCAAATCTCCCAAGTCCCCAAACTCTCAACTCCCCAATCTCCCATGTCCCCAATCTTCCAAGTACCAATTCTTCCAAAGTCCCAATCTCTCCAATTCCCAATCTCCCAAGTTCCAATTCTCTCAAATTCCAAATCTCCCAAGTCCCCAAATTCTCAACTCCCCAATCTCCCATGTCCCAATTCTTCCAAAATCCAACCCTCCCAAAGTCCCAATCTCTCAAAACTCCGACTCTCCAAAATTCTAATCTTCCAATCTCTCAAAACTCCAACAACAGTATATTCTCCTTGCCGTTTTACGCTATTCGTGCCTTTTTTTAACATTCATTGTCACCAAGATCGTGACAACGCAAACGAGACGCGAATTAGTTATGTTCGATTCCGGTGACAGTCGAAGTTTATCGCGTGACTGGCATAATGTCAAGGCTGTTTCGCGTTAAAGGTTATTAATGAATGCGCGAGACGGTACACGCGTGCAATAAATTTTAAGTTTCAAGAAGAAACGAGTTTGAAACCGACGTCTGCCGATTGCGATTTTTTAATGGTTCGTGATGTTAAATTACACAGTCGGAAGCGACGTGCAATTTTCGGTTAATTGTCCTCGTCGAGTTCGAGGAAAAATTCCAGTTACTTCGAACGTGCAAATTGCGATAAACGGTGTAAAAAAAGGAAGCGACGTAGGCTCTTAAATTAATGAAAATTAGCGTAATTAATTTACGTCCGGTCGTGTAATACACGTATTTATCACACTTTCTCTGATAACCTTTCAACGATAAATTATAATTGCATGATGAGAAAATAAATTATGCTTTAAGTGTCATTGCATGTGGTAAGTGCGATATGTAGGCCAGATTGTGTTATAGGATTTTTTTTAGAAGGTTCATAAAAATTATGATTATTTAGGAATTTTATTTAGGATTATTTAGACTTTGAAGAGCACTAATCAATTCGATATCGATCAATTTTAGCGTGATTCAATTCGAATATGTTCTAATTCTATGTGATTAAATTCGAGGTTCAACTACAAAGCGATTCAATCCTAATATATTCTGAATTCATATAACCATATTTGTAAAATATGCACCGTTAGAACACATTCACTAATAATTAACATACTTCGAATACTGTGGATACGCGCTGTTTGATAGACTACCTAATTAGGCAAGCAATAGAAAATGACAAGTTTGTATTAATACGAAAATACTTCGGTATTAACATGTAATAACATAGAATTATGATTTAACTGCTTGCGTCGGTATGAAATTCGAGCAATGTTTCTTCGAACGTATCCAAGCCGAGGAATTCTTTAATGAAAGCCTTGTCCGTAATTGCATCGTGAATTCCTACTGCTAATGACTGACTGGTAATTGTATTAGTATTTATCTAATGTCCACTGTAATACATGTACGTCTCTGCGTGTTACTTTAAACATATATACTGAGAGATAAAAATAACACTCAACTTTTCCGATGTGAAAATATATAAAAAATAAAATGAAATTGGAGACACAATTTAGAATAATTTGTTAAAAAGTTTGTTTAGCATCATTTTTATTGAATTATGTTATATTATTTATGTCAAACACATGAACTTGTGAAATATACTTCAGAATATCTTATTAAATATCAAGTCTTTTTTGCTGTCAAAAAATAATATCAATCCAATGAACTTTCTTCAACTATTCTAAATAATATTGTAAACAGAAAAAACAATTAACCACATCACAATTTACCACAATATTACTTATACAATTGTCATAATCAAACGTATAAAAAAATGATGTCCGCCTTTAACTACCCTAACATACGAGATGAAAAAATTGTGTCACATTCGTTACGGAGAAAGCATGGTTGCTGACAAGCAAAAAGACGACTAATGAAAACATCCAGAGGCTGGTTGGAGTTTGCAAATTGCGATGATTATTTTTCGCGTCTGACGAGCGTTCGTTAACCACGTATGTAACACGAGACTGGATGAAAAAGGCCGACACGAGAAACAGTTGCACGGCAATCGTTGCAACGAGTAGGGCAACCCAATTAGAGTTGACAACGGTAATTACGATGTATCAGGTGTTACAGGTGAAGCACACCGTCAGTTTGTCGTTTCTTATCTTCTGTCAGATGCTTCGACTTTCACGGACTCTTTGGTGGCTTCCCTGCAAGGGTCGTTCAACCCTCTATCTTCTTTCTTTTACAATGAATGTTCAAAGTTCTCAACTTCCTAAGTGGCCTTTCTATGTACTGAAATTTGTAAATTCCCTAAATCCTCAATTTACAATTTCCTAAATCCCCAAAATTCTAATTAATTAAATTTCTAAATCTTTTAATTCCTATGTCCCCGAATTTCCAATTCCTCGACTTTTGCAATTCTAGGTCTCTAAATCCCTCAATCCATAGATGCCTAAATTTCTAAATACCTAAATCCACAGATTTCCAAGTCCCTAGATTCCTAAATCCGTAAATTAAAAAATCCCGAGATTCCTAAATTTTTATATTCCCAAACCCCGAATCCCTAAATTCCCTAAACCCCAAAATTCCCAGTTCTCCAAACATTCAAATTCCACAATTTCCAAATCGTCCAATGTCCTCCAGTTTTCCCAAATTTAAAAATTCTCCTAATCACCAAATCTTCAAATCCCAACTCTCCAAATATCACCATCAACACAATACATCATCAATAAATATCAGAAACCATAAAACCGACAGTCTATCTCCATTCAAAATCAATACGATTTCTGCCCCGAGCAAAAAACAAGGAAGAAAAAAATGGCCAGTCATTTGAGGCTGATTCTCGAGTATTTCCTGCAAGATATTTTCAAAGATCCTCAACAAATTATTAGTCAGATAATCTACTTCAGAGCGCGTAATACAAGGATGTCGTAAACTCCCACGCAAGGCAATAAGTTCTATCGACACGAAGACAAAACGATCAGCTCGAGGGTCGCATTAAAGCCACCTCGACGTGTAGGTGATAGGCGCAGCAAGGTGCAAGGTCGGTTTCCGATGGGGTTTTCTCACGGCGCGACGTCGTAAAACGGAAAATCTGATTCGCTCCTGCCGAGATAATGCGTGATTTGCACCGTGAGTTTGGTCAGTTAAGGTTCGGTGGGAACAATCAAATTTTGACGATTAACACGTTGGTCAATTGTGATGAATGACGTGGTCTTATAGGTAATACAAACTTTGGCTTGTAGATTAATTCTATGTTAAATGAACATACAATGTCGGTATTTTCTACTGAAGTCCCAATCTCTCCAAATTCCAATTCCCCAAAAATTCCAATCTTCCCAATGCCCCTATCTCTCAAAATTCCAACCTCCCAGAATCTCAATCTCTCCAAATTCCAACTCCCCAAAATTCTAATTTTCCCAAAGCCCCAATCTCTCAAAGTTCCAACCTTCTCAAATTCCCAATCTCTCCAATTCCCAATCTCCCAAATTTCCAATCTCTCCAATTCCCAATCTCCCAAGTCCCCAATCTCTCAAAATTCCAATCTTCCCAAAGTTCCAAACTCTCGAAATTCCAACCTTCCCAAATTCCCAATCTCCCAAGTCCCCAATCTCTCAAAATTCCAATCTTCCCAAAGTTCCAAACTCTCGAAATTCCAACCTTCCCAAAGTCCCAATCTCTCAAAATTCCAATCTTCCCAAAATTCCAAACTCTCAAAATTCCAACCTTCCCAAAGTCCCAAACTCTCAAAATTCCAACTTTCCCAATGTCCCAATCTCTCAAAATTCCAATCTTCCCAAAATCCCAATCTCTCAAAGTTCCAACCTTCCCAAACTCCCAATCTCTCCAATTCCCAATCTCCCAAATTCCAAATCTCCCAAATTTCCAATCTCCCAAATTTCCAATCTCCCAAATTTCCAATCTCCCAAATTTCCAATCTCTCCAATTCCCAATCTCCCAAGTCCCTAATCTCTCAAAATTCCAACCTTCCCAAAATCCCAATCTCTCAAAATTCCAACCTTCCCAAAGTCCCAATCTCTCAAAATCCCAACCTTCCCAAAGTCTCAACCTCTCCAAACTCCAACTCCCCAAAATCCTAATCTCCCAAAATCGCAATCTCCCAAAATGTAATATCCAAAAATTAAAATCCAATAATCTTAAAATTGACAAATAAATATAATTCTTATTTACCACACACTTCATTATAAAATTTCAAAGAAATTTAAAAATAGAACATTTGTGATACAATCAGTTTATACATGCAAGTGTAAAATGTGTGCACAAGTGACGTATCAAGATATCTTCGATCGAGACGTCTGTGATTAAGTACCTTTATATCTCGATATGGTCGATCGTGTTCCTACGAGCTCGTATCGAGATCGAGATGTCTGCGAGATACGTTTCCAAAACCAGAAGTCAATCAAACGAGTCACGATTCAATGCTAATTACCGAGTACTCCGTTATCGGCGATAATCTGTCTTGCGTTCACTGTTGAAAGCATTTTACCATACGTTGTATGAAAAACGATTATGTGAAGATGAGACAAATCGCTTTTTCATTCTGCTGGTAGCGAGTGACGCGTAATTTATTAATACGAGTGTGTTAATGAGCGATTAATACAGGATTGCGGCAAACAGGGAGTAATGGATTAAGTGTAAATATGTCATCGTTGCTATTTGCATTTATATTACATCGTTGATGCTAGGATGAAGTAGAGGAGATTTGTATTAGGAGGAAATCTAGGGAGAACTGGGGTCAGTTGAGGGACACTAAGATTTCAAGGAAAAGTATAGGTACAATAGGAAAACTGTAGCAACAATAGGAATTAGAACTCGAAGAAGCATAAACATCTCAAGGTTTCCAGATTTTGAGTTATGATTCTAAAATTATGGAGTTTCAAACGATTCTAAAATTGAAAGTAACAGTTCTGAAATTCTAAAATACCATATTCGAATGTTCTTGGGCTTCAAAATCTGAAAGAGTCAGAAACCCAAAGTCTTATCTCAACCCAGGATTTCAATCTCTCAATGCCCCACTCTAAGTTTCAGTCACCGAAATTTCCATCTCCCAAAGTTCTAATCTGCCTAAAGTTCCAATCTCAAGTCCCAGTTTCCCAAAATTTCAATCTCTGACAGTTTCAATCTCCCAAAATCCCACTTACTCTGATTTCTAATCACCTAACTTTTCATCTCCTCAAGTCCCAATTCCTCACAATTGCAATCTTTCAAAGTCCCACTTAAACAAAGTTTCTAACTCCCAAAATTCTAACCTTCCCAAAGTCCCAATCTCTCAAAATTCCAACTCTGCGACATTCCAACCTTCCCAAAGCCCCAATCTCTCAAAACTCCAACTCCCCAAAACCCGAACCCTCCAGAACTCCTAATCTTCCAAAATCCAATATCCGAGAGTCCCACTCTCTCAAACATCCCAGCACCTCAAAGAGTAAGTATTCCTGTCATAGATAATTACCAATCTATAAACATTGTAATGACAAGTTTCATGGGCACAACCTCGAATATGTCCGTTTCCCTATCCGTAGGAGGATCTAAGAGAAGCATGGACGTAGAGCGTTAGTTTATGAGCGACTGTTCGATCGATATTTTCTTGGTACGCAGGCAAGTAAGCATCAACGAAAGAGGCGGTTTAGGTCAAGGCGTTCATGGAGCCGCATTGTTCTTCAACGCGGCGAAAGTGTGCATATGATTATCGTTTATTTATCTCGGCGTACGTTGGAACGACGATGTGACCTAACAGTTAGCTGGTAACGCATGTGCTGGTACTTGAAATTGTTCGATCAATATATTTATTATATGATATGTAGGTGCATATTTTTATGTATGACACACTGTACAGTGTACATACATGTATACATATAGTATTATGATATAATGTACATGAAAATATTATGATATATGCTATATATGATGTGTGATATCAAATGTTAGCAGACAGTTCTGGTATCAGATCCAAACAATTTTTATACTGATCTTAAAAACTTATTTTCGTGTCATCTTTTACAATGGCATTATTCAGTAGCTTACTTCAGATAATATCTGATTTAACGAAAATAGTATCCAACTACATGAACTAAAATTATATCCAGCGAATGAAAGTAACGTCAAACTATATGAAATATTCTTAATAATCGTAAACACCGATATCTGGATGTCTCGTACCCACCGACGAAATTAAACAAACTATGTTTGCTATCTAGAATCGTTGCGGAATATTTGTTGCAACGATAATAGCCTTCGTGCCTTATTACGTTGACGTAGAAAACAACCGCAGTGTCGACACATAAACAAACGGATTATCTCACACTGGTAGCTACTCTCTCTCCTAACGAAGCTCACGGAATCGCGGGAATCCGCGAGAATCTCACGACCCGCGCATACTCCGCGTCGAAAGGCTCCGACGATACGGCAGACCCGATAAAAACGTATTAAAACGAACAGACGATTTTTAAAGGTCGACGGACGTTCCGTACGGAATGGCCGGTGACCCCGCTGGGAATGGTTCGCATCAAACGCACCGGATAATTCCATGTTGAACGACTTCCTTACTGCCTAGAATCTCTTCTGACCTTAACATTCGTGGTGATGCAGAAATCGCTATAGAGAGGCAAGTTCGCGACCGAATAATGTATCCTTCATCTCGCATTCCACGGACGTAATTGTTCAAGCTGCGTTTATTACAACGCTAATCGCCTTTTCGATTCAGAGAATTTTACGATCGGCAGAATTTTTCCGAAGAAATGCTAGGGAAAGAATAGATCGTGCCTGGCAAGATTTATGAAAGCGATCGGACGGACTTAAAGGCTAAACGGCGATCAATCAAGCACGGCATCGCGCAACAAAATGATCATCAGCGTGTAACGGATACGTTGCATAACCTAATACCTTGTTTACTTGGAGATTTGCGATTTATGATATATCGGCAGGCAATATAATGCGTGGTATGTGTAGAGATATCAGGGCACAGGGTGCCGAATGCGCTACAATATGCGTCGAAGATACAGCGGGTCGACATTCTAACGCTTTGATATTACAACGCGTTGGAGATACAACGCATCGGTGTTACAACACGTCGGTGTTACAACGCTTTGACATTGCAACGCGTTGGAGATACAGCGCATCGATTTTACAACGCGTCGAAGATGCAAAGCTTTACTGTTGCAACGCGTCGACTTTGCAACGCACTAAAGGTAATCGCATCGACGTTACAACGCACCGCTACTTCAACGTGTTGATATTACAGCGCATCTAATATTCTACTCGTCGAAGTAAGAACGCAGCCATGTTACAACGCGTCAACACTTCAGCGCGCCGAGAACACAAGGATTTGAAGTTACAATACATCGACACTACAACGTACCGCAAATACAGCGCGACGCTATTATAACGCTATGAAGATACAATATGTCAACGCTATATTGCTCCGAAGATACAACACATAAATATTACGTTACGACGAGGAGCAGTAAAGCTTGTCATTACATATCGTGATACAACGCATTAAAGTTTAACGTGGAATGTTAAAACGAGTAGTCAGTACATGATGATGGAATCAGTAGCCACTACAACGCATTACAACCTAATACATATTCATACAGCGAATAAACATAAAACACATAAAATACAATTCATTTTTTGACGATGTTAACAAATGAGCACCAAAAAAAAATACCAAGTTCGACAAGGTTCAAATGAATCGAAGAAAATGGCATTGCTAATAGCTTGTGATCCGAGACAAGTATCGAACAGTGAAGGATGATTACTGAATCGATTATACAGCCATCGTGGAAACGAGATGGCGATGTAACGAGACAAGGATATAAATCGTCGACCGTCAGACGCATTGTACGTGAGCTGTGCGTTCGCAAATCAAGCCTAGAGGTCTAATTTGTTGCAAAATGGGAGCATAGATAATCATGGGAACGAGGTGAGTACGATCCTTACACGGGATGTTCCAATTATCGTAATCGATGAAGAAGCCAAGGATTTTCTGAAGATCTATCCAGTTACTGTGTGGAGAGTAGGCTTTGTTTTTTCTCTTACATTTTAACTATAAAGTATGACTACAAACAATTTGTTCATTATTACCTTATCATTATCATTATTACTTTATCAATATCCGTGGAAGTGATAAAATCATGCAACAATAAATGATTCTCAAGTTATCAAATGATTGAATCATAAAGCTTGTTGGGTATTTAAAAACATGTAAAGATTTTGAAATTTTACTGAGAAAGTATTACTTGTTTGGTATGCAACAATATGAGGTATTTATTAATCGCTTAAACTTTGTATATTTAATAAATCCCAACAACTTTATAAGAGTGTTGTTACTTCCCTACCTGTTGATGTCTTCGACGTTATATCCGAAGAACATTACGACGATATCGCGTGTAGGTTCTCGAAACGGTTGAAAAATCATACCAGACGCCATTAGAACCGCGGTAGCTGTGTAAACTGCAGGGTGCCGCGTTCGCCGTTTCCGATCCTGGTTGCATTAAATTTCTGCGCGGCGGTAGCGGCTTCCATGAGAGCTGCAGATGAAAATAAAAACGTCGTATGAAGCTTCGGTATTTCCTGTACACTCCTTGGCGTATGCTAATGCGGGGGCCAATACAGGCTCCCTAACGTGTTAGTACGATCGTGCGTTAACCGCCACGCGATCGCGTGGGCATGCTGAACGTAACAGAATACGACGTCGATCAGCAACGTCTAACGAAAATAAAGCCGTTCGCGTGCCGGCCACGATCGTAAAATCTAACGGCGGCGTCTCGAGGGAAATTAATGGCCGGTTTCTCGGAAAGGGCCGCTAACGACTAAACTCGTCCGTGTAATTGTGATTCGTCGTGAATCAACCGGACAGAAATATGATAATGACGATCGCGATATTACCGCGTCGTTTCGAACACTCGCGTTTTTCCATATGCGACGCCATAACGGTCCCGCGCTTTTTGCCGCGACGAGCGGTCGTTAACCGAACGGAATTTCGTTTGAGATACTTCGTGATTCTATCGTGTTATCAGTGACACGCACATATGTCCGTTCATGGTACAAGAAAATTAAGATTTTAAGCGATATTTTGTGCCTTACCTGCTTATTCCGTGTAAAATTGCAGTAGAAATCACTCAAGCTTCCGAGTTTCGCAACGCACTCGCGGTACTTCGTTTGAAAACGGCGCCACTAGATGGCGCAGTTGGTCATTAGCTACGACGTTCGGCGATCGCGCAACGCGAATTCTCTCGTTTTCCATTCAAAGCTTTGCGAGGTCATTGAACGAAACAGAGTGTTTTGATGTCACCGGTAACACGAACCACAACACAAATTTATTTCCAAGGAAATTGAGGAAGAAACGAAGGTCATCTTCGCAACAAGTATCGTATTGTTTTTAGTGCATTGTCGGCCATGTCAGATTTCGCGTTCGTCCACGATATTTTGTCTCGAGATAATCGAATCACTCGGCTGGAATAACAATTGAAACGGAAGTTGATCGCGGGCGCGAGGATTCGAAATCGAATCGCGTTCGAGACAACTTCGATATATCGAAAAGCATAGAGCGAACGGTGGAACGACGTATGGCGCAGCCGCGGCACTTTCGTCGAACGCTTCGTGGCTCGAGTCTCTATTGCCAGTTATCGTCGTACATTTACGAGGACGGTCACGGTAATTACGCTTTCTCGCTCGTTACCGACCACGTCGTCGATATTCAAAGGTGCATCGTACGCGACGATCGTTTACACGGTGACAAAAGCGTGGACGAACAGCTGGTTCGTGTGACGTGCCAGTTCGTGGTTTCGAAGCGTACGGCTTTTCTTTCGAAAGTGTTCGACGAATATCCGACGCGAGATGAAGAACTCACGTGGGTGAATCGTAGTGAACGTCGTGATCCGACCAGTGACCTTTCGACAGTGATGTAACTTCAACGCGGTGAAAGACTCGATGTTTGTGATCTGTAACGCTTGCGCGGACGCCATCCTCGATTTCTGGCGGGACGAGTTTTCGAAGCGTGCCTGTTGTCAAATGGAGATTCGCTATATGGCCCTGAATGGGGCTGTACTTTGAAATTCAAGAGTTATAATTTTGAAAACTTGTTAATTTGGAACTGTTTCGGAATCTGGAACTATCTATGCGTGATTTGTTAAAAGTTCAGTGATGAGTTACAAGGAAACCTAGAAAAGTGAGGTTAAGTGAAAGATGAGGACCGCGGCGCCACCGCGGGGCATCAAACAGCTTCGCCGGAACCCGGGGCACGATGCTTCCTTGGATTACAGAAATCGACTGGTATGTCATTTTCTTTGTTTATCTTTAAAAAAAAAACAAAATCATTCATTATCTCTACAACACTTAAAATTGATTTTATTTTTGGTTTTACTTTCACTATGCCGTCCGTAAATTAGATCGTGTTTACTGTTGTACCCCTACAAACGTTTTCAGTAAAAGATAAAGCAGGAAAACTTCTTTCTGGTGGTTCGAAACAAATTGAAACCGGTTCCATTCCGTATAAGCTTAAATCCAGTTTCCTTTCACCTTTGCTCGAGAACTATCGGTGTCGTTCGCGTCTGCAAGCTGCTTATCAGGGCGTTTCGCATTTGTAACCCGAGGATAATGCTCTTTCGCGCGTTTCTCGTCTCGTTTCACCCGTGTAATCGAACTTTCCTGTGCTCTTTGTCCGGACAAAGCAGCTACTTTATTGCATAGTTGCATCTACACCCGTTTATCAAATATCCTCATTTTATTCAACACCTTTGTGTTTACTTTACGGTTAAAATATAAAACAGATATTCTAAAAGCACTTCGAAGGTCACAAATGTTTCTCTAAAAGCGATATTCGATGCAGCGTGTTAGATGCGCGTCGAGTGTTGCTTGCAGAAACACAGTTGACCTTGGGATGTCCTTAACGCCTCCGCTTGTCTACTTCTCCTGCTTTGATATTCTAACGTCCTCCATGACCTGCTTTAATCTCTGGAAGTTCAATTATTCCCGTGGAACGACTTCTACGAATTCTGCCGCTTAAAGTGTCGCGACGGCAAGTGGAAAATGCGTGGCTATAATCAGACGGAACCCTCGAAACAAAATCTAACAATTGAGCCTCGACGAAATCATCGATAGGTCGATTCTAAGTCGCAGTCGATATTATGCTAATCGAACGACGCTTGACGGCTGTGTATCATTCAAACGATCCAATCTGACGTGTTTTCCAATCGGTGCAATCGTGTGTTTCTTCGCCCACGCGCTGTGCTATGATTTAGCCTTGACACGGCATCGAAAACAACTAGAGCCATACATTCTTCTCGGAGTCGAAATCTGCTTCCTTTGTTTATATTGTGGTTTTAGTGGAAATGTTGGTGGGATAAGAGATAGAGTTGGGTGGCTGTTGTATTGTTGCAAGAATAAGTGGGGTTTGGGGATTTTGAGAAATTTGGGAATTTTGGGATTTGGGGATTTGGGGATTTAGAGATTGAAATTTGGGAATTTGGGGATTTAGGAATGGGGGATTTAGGGATTCAAAATTTGAGAATTTGGGGATTTAGGAATTGGGGAATTTAGAATTCAGAAATTTAGGGATTTGAAATTTTGGAATTTGGGGAATTTGGAACTTGGGGAATTGAGAATTCGGTGAATTTGAAATTTGGGGAATTTGGAATTTGGGGAATTTGGAATTTGGGGAATTTGGAATTTGGGGAATTTGGAATTTGGGGAATTTGGAATTTGGGGAATTTGGAATTTGGGGAATTTGGAATTTGGGGAATTTGGAATTTGGGGAATTTGGAATTTTGGGAATTTGGAATTTGGGGAATTGGGAATTCGATGAATTTGAAATTTGGGGAATGTAGGAATTTGAAGATTTAAGGATTTGGAGGTGCAGGAATTTGGGGATTTAGGAATTGGAAAATTTAGAAATCCTGAACTCCAGCGATTCGAAAATCTGGGAGTCCGTAAATCTAGGAATTCGAGAATCTAGGAATTTAGAAATTTCCGAATCCCAAAATTTGAGACCTAAAAATTTATAAATTTGAAAAATTACAAACTAAAAAATTTAGAACTCTAAATTTGAGAATTTCTAAACTCTATACCCAAAACAATAGAAACCAAATATTCCCCTAGAGTACATCAATCCCCTGACAAAGGAAGTGTGCGTCTCAGCATACATGTCACGCGATTAAACGAACCGTCCAGACTAATTAACGCGACATTGATAGATACTGAAGGATCGATGCGTTCGAAAATCACAAAGGAGACGATCTTGTATCGTAGAAAACGATCGATCTCGTTCAAGTATCCGCCCACGAGTCGCGCCTTGGCCGACTGACGATGAGACGGCGACTATTTTTTATTTTCCTCGACTTGCCACGCGAGACTTCTTTTTCACCTTTAACTAGAGGAGATCCGATCGTGAACGACTACACGTTGAATTATTTATAAGGAACGAGTCCGAGTGGTGTATCCCTGCATTTAAAATGTTAACAATAGTCTGGTGATTTCTTTGATACTTTAGATTTTATGTACTTTGGTTATGACCCATTCATGTTTGGTTTTATCAAATATTATTGTGTTGCTTCGAGTTTAAATTGCAAGTACTGGGTGATGGGGTGATTTATTAATTCATTTATGGTCCACTCAGGATTGACTGTTGGTCGACTCAAAATTCAGTTTTGATTTATTTACGTTTCTTTTGTAGTTTCATCAAATATTACTGTACTGTTTCAATTTTAAATTGTAGGTGTTGCATGCTAGTACCTATTGATCCACTGTTGGCCCACTCAAAATTCACTCTTGTTCTATTCACGTTCCACTTTCAGTTTCATCAAATATTACTGTACTGTTTCAATTTTAAATTGTAGGTGTTGCATGCTAGTACCTATTGATCCACTGTTGGCCTACTCAAAATTCACTCTTGGTCCATTCACGTTCCACTTTTAGTTTCATCAAATATTACTGTACTATTTCAATTTTAAATTGTAGGTGTTGAATGCTAGTAACTGTTGATCCACTATTGGCTCACTTGAAATATACTTTTGATCTATTCACGTTCCACTTTGAGTTTCATTAAATATTACAGTATTTTTTCAATTCTAAATTGCATGTGGTAGATGATAGCTATTGATGCTATTGACGGTAGCGTTAGCTATTAATCCACTTGTGATTTATGATCCACTGTCGGTCCAGTCAGGTACACTGTCTCTCTATTATATTTATATGTACATACATAACTGTTATTATATGTATATTATAATGTAGTTACATAGACGATATATATATTAAATAACATTCTATTACTTCACAATACTTGACATACAATGGTTGAACAAATAAAATATTCAATCAAATCAAACTCAGACACCAAGCATACCAAGAATTACCATTCAACCTTCAACAGTAAATTCATTTCAATTTCCTGTCGCTTCCTCATACCGAATAATTTTATTGTTTTCAAGTTAGATTCGAAATAAACCTCAGGTAATTACAAAAGCATCAAATTGTTTTTAAATGATTCGATTGCATAACCGATGCAAGGAAAAACATGGATTCCACGGAGTGTTACGACTTCATTTCTCGCTCGTGCCGCTAACAAGAGGATAACCGAGGATCGTAACGCGCTTTCAAGATGCTCTCGAACACACTGTTTTCTCGCAGTTACATCATTGCAATGTGTTCGACAGCCGATACGATCTGATTTATCGACGGCAAAGTGACTCCTCTTCTTTTTAACGGAACTTCGGGGTATCGCGTTCGCGGATCTTCCATGGTTCGGTTTCACAATCAGGAAATTCCTGACATTCCATCGTTCCGTTGTATCTCGATTGAATCGGTGCCGTAGAAATCGAATGAATACGCATTCTGCTTTGTTGCCAGGCGAATTCAATTGATTCGTTTTGGTGCAAGAGAGAATTAATTTCATCTTTTTTAATTATTTTAATGTCTGACAGATGTCAACTCAGAACTTGAAATTTAATAAAAGTTATTGTATAAACATTTTATGAAATTTTCTAATATAAGGTGACTGATCATGAATTATAATAAACATTGATGATTTTCGAACCATATACAGTCTGACATAACTTGATTATATTAAGACGTTATTGAATAGCACTTATGATGTATCAATTTATAGCATGAAATTTAATAAAAGTTATTGTATAAACATTTTATCAAATTATTTAATATAAGGTGACTGATCATGAATTATAATAAACATTGATGATTTTCGAACCATATACAGTCTGACATAATTTGATTATATAAAGACGTTATTGAATAGCACTTATGATGTATTAATTTATAGCATGAAGCTTATTCAAAATTATTGTATAAACATTTTATCAAATTTCTTAATGTAAGGTGACTGATCATGAATTATAATAAACATTGATGATTTTCGAACCATATACAGTCTGACATAATTTGATGATATAAAGACGTTATTAAATAGCACTTATCATGTATCAATTTATAGCATGAAGCTTAATAAAAATTATTCTATAAACATTTTATAAAATTTTTTAATATAAGGTGACTGATCATGAATTATAATAAACATTGATGAATTTCGAATCATATATAGTCTGACATAATTTCATGATATAAAGACGTTATTAAATAGCACTTATGATGTATCAATTTATAGCATGAAGCTTAATAAAAATTATTCTATAAACATTTTATCAAATTTCTTGATATAAGGTGACCGATCATGAATTATAATAAACATTGATGATTTTCGAACCATATATAGTCTGACATAATTTCATGATATAAAGACGTTATTAAATAGCACTTATGATGTATCAATTTATAGCATGAAGCTTAATAAAAATTATTCTATAAACATTTTATCAAATTTCTTGATATAAGGTGTCTGATCAAGAATTATTACAAAGAATGATGATTTTCGAATCGTATATAGTCTGACATAATTTGATGGTATAAAGACATTATTGAATGTCACATATGATGTATCAGTTCAAACCTTGAAACATATAAAAATTTAAATACACATAGGTTATACCAAACTACCTCATACCAAAGTATCTGAACAGTATCAAACTGACAATAAAAATGATAAGAAAAAATATAATATTTATGTTATATCAAAGTTGGAAATAAAAGTTAAATTCGAAACGTGGAAGAAAATGTTCGCATAAATTTCGAAAGTGAAAAGCGTTGTTTCGTAAGTTGTAACGATCCGAAAGTGAAACGTTGGAGCTTGTGTACGTTTGCGTTGATAAACAACGAATACTGTCAGTAACTCTGTTCTATAATATTGTTGCACTATCAGTGACCGGTTGTTTGGTAACGGGACACGGTGCACGTTGCGCGATATTAATCCATTTCTGTTGGCTTATCTCTGTGCCGGCACGTATGTTGAGTCAGCTTGGGTTCAAGAAACGAGAAATCGATTCTAGCTAGCTCACTTTCAAATTTCGCGTCCTAATAATAAAATTCTACACATTATACGTTCCTTTCCTATTCAATTAGAAAGATAATATCTTGTTTGGAAGATATAAATTGAGTAGAAAGGTTCGTTGATTGTATTCGATATGAAAACGAGATTGCTAGACTTTCCTCGCTGTTACATTTAAATCAGCCTTTATTTATTAGCATGCAACGCTCGCTTATTAACTTTTCTTGGAACTCGGTGTAAGTGCAAAATGCGTGTCGATCTTATGAGGAAAATCCAGGTGTACTTAGGTCTGACTATTCCTGGATCATAATATCCCTAGATCTCAGTATTTCTGAATTTGTACTTCTCTAGATTCGAATATTCCTAGATATATTTCTCGGACTATAAAATCCCTAGATTCGAATTTCTCTAGATTCGACTAGTTTTAGATGGCAATTTCTAAATTTCAAATATCCCTAGATACTAGTATTCTCAAATTCGAATATACCTAGATTCGAATACGCTGAAATTTAAATATCTCTAGATCCAAAAATTCTGAAATTATAGAATATAGATTCTAATATTCTTAAATCTGAATATCTCTAGATTCTAATATCCTTAAATTAAAATATTCCTAGATTCTAATGCGCAGAAATTTGAATATATCTTTAAACCCCAACATCCTTAAATTAGAAAATCCCTAGATCCCAACCTTCTGAAATTGGAATATCCCTAGATTTGGATATTCTTAAATACAAATATCCCTAGATTCTAATATGCTGAAATTAGAATATCCCTAGATTCCAACATCCTTGAATTAGAATATCCCTAGATCCCAACATCCTTATACTAAAATATCCCTAGATCCCAACCTCTTTAAACTAGAATATCCGTAGATTCTGATATCCTTAAATTAAAATATCCCTAGGTTCCAACATCCTTAAATTAGAATATCCCTAGATCCTAACACCCTTAAATTAGAATATCCCTAGATCCCAACACTCTTAAATTACAATATCCTTAAATTTGAATCTCCTGAAATTCGGATATCCCTAGATACGCATATCGTTGGATTCAAAAAGCCCTAGAATGCCCCTAGAATGAGCGAAACCCGTTCGCGACAGGTTCCGAGGGCAGAAGAGAAAGGCGGACCGGTATAATATCGAAGGTTCGTTGCAAAGCCCGATCGTTGAATGAAATTTCAGTGGGTCGCGCATGAATGAAATCGTGCACCGTTCTCTTTCTCTTTCCGTTCTCCGTTGCTCTTGCAATCGCTTTGCTTGCATTTATGCGCGTCGTGTAGGCGACCGGACGCGATTAAAACGATTCCTCTCGGATTTTCCATCCGAAACGGTCCGTTCGTCTCCTTCGATTTTCCTTGTTGCGCCTCGACGGGAGATTCGATAGAACAGGAATTCGATATTATGTTTAGTTCGTTCACCGCGGAGATAAAAAAGGTTGTTCCTAATCGCGATTCCAGTAACTGTTTGACAAAAACACGAGGTGACACAACAGGAACTATCGTTCTCGGCAAACGAAGTGTTTATGGGATTAGTCAGATTTTTGTTGGTATATTACGTTGCTATGGGCAACGGTGATTTTGATTAGTAATCCTCAGATAGAAATAATTCTCAAAAAAATGGTATACACTTCGCCAATTTTAATAACCTCGGAAAATGTTATTAAAGACGTCATTCAATCCCATCGAGTACTCAGAATTTCAGTACTCAGAATTTCGCAACACTTAAGTCTCGAAACATATAACTGTCAAAGTAGCAAAAGGCCAACAGTACAAAGACAGTTCGTTTCGAAAAGTAGACAAGAGCTCGATGCAGTTGCGATACCACTGAAATGCAGATTGGTGCTGTGACTGATCCGCGTGTTGTGCTCTAACACAATCTGCATTATAATTAAGTGACAGTCGTATGGTACACGTGTCAGTTTTCGATCATTCGAACCGGTTCCCTTGATTTTTTCTTCAATTAGCTTAATATCGATGCATATGGAAATAGTGAATGCGAACTCGATCGTGTAGAACGCGTTCAATAACCGGAAATTTGTTACATTTATTGCTATAGAAAATAATATACTATGCAATTCTTGTGTTTTGTTAACTCTTTCAAATTCGGATATAGTTATATTTCAATATTTCTAGACACAAATTTTTCTGGGTACGTATAAATATACTTGGGTTTGGATCTTCTTAGGTACTGATATTCTTAGATTCGAATGTTCCTAGATCCGAGTAACCCTCTAGGTTCGAATACCCCAGAATTCGAATATTCCTAGATCGAATCACCCCTAATTTCAAATATTCATGAGTTAGAATACTCCTAGATTCAAATGTCCCTAGATCAAAGTAGCACCCAGGGTTGCAGTATCTCTAGCCATCGATATCCCTAGACCCCAATCTCCCTAAATCCCAATCTCCCTATATCCCAATTTTCCTAAATCCCAATTTCTCTAGATCCCCATCTCCCTAAATCCCAATCTCCCTATATCCCAAATTTTCCTAAATCCCAATCTCTCTAGATCCCCATCTCCCTAAATCCCAATCTCCCTATATCCCAAATTTTCCTAAATCCCAATCTCTCTAGATCCCCATTTCCCTAGACCCCAATCTCCCTAAATCCCAATCTCCCTAGATCCCAATTTTCCTAGATCCCAATCTCTCTAAATCCCCGTCTCCCTAGATCTCAATTTGCCTAGATCCCAATCTGCCTAGATCCCAATCTCCTTAGATCCCAATCTCTCTAGATTCCAATCTCCCTAGATCCCCATCTCCCTAAATCCCAATCTCCCTAGATCCCAATTTTCCTAGATCCCAATCTCTCTAGATCCCCGTCTCCCTAGATCCCAATCTGCTTAGATCCCAATCTCCTTAGATCCCAATCTCTATAGATCCCAATCTCCCTAGATCCCAATCTCCCTAGATCCCAATCTCCCTAGATCCCAATCTCCCTAGATCCCAATCTCCTTAGATCCCAATCTCCCTAGATCCCAATCTCCCTAGATCCCAATCTCCCTAGATCCCAATCTCCTTAGATCCCAATCTCCCTAGATCCCAATCTCCTTAGATCCCAATCTCTCTAGATCCCCATCTCTCTAGATCCCAATCCTAGGTCCTAATCTCCCTAGATCCCCAAATTCCAAGATCCCAATGTCCCTAGATCCCAATATTCCTGAACCGCAATAGCCTAGATCCCAATGTTCTTAGACCCCAAACCCTAGATTCCAATATTCCTAAACCCCAATATCCATAGACACCAACTCCTCTAGTTCCGAATACCCCGAGTTCGAACGAGTTCCTGGTTGTTTGATCCGGCACCGGAAACACGTGGACGCGAGTGCATAACCATGCCACGATACAGAGGGAATCGCGTGTTGTTGGCTGACCACCTACACCAAACAAAGGGGCATGAATCATGGATTTTATTTCGAGACTGTAAGTAGTCTTGAAATAGACGGCGTCCCACGACGAGAAAAGGCGGCACCGTCTATTTAAAGGGCGACTCTCGACGACCGGCTTCTCTTTCGACTTCTCGATTGCGACATTCGCGGCAACTTTTTTGCACGTGGGCCGCTGACTGCGCGCGGCTACAGCTTCCGGTTTAGGACGTGTCCCTTTTGTTCACACTCCAATGATAATTTGTCAACTTGTACAGATAATTTGTCCGCTGTTCAAAATAGGACAGGGTTCAAAGGTTCAAATTTGTGGGACGATCGAACGTTCGCGTCGAACGATGCGTGGGTCAGCTG
This sequence comes from Megachile rotundata, assembly GCF_050947335.1. Classification (NCBI taxonomy): domain Eukaryota; kingdom Metazoa; phylum Arthropoda; class Insecta; order Hymenoptera; family Megachilidae; genus Megachile; species Megachile rotundata. Next base: position 9,399,115 of record NC_134986.1, read on the forward strand.
CGCAGTAACGCTACTGCGCATGCGCCATTTCGTCTAATCTTAACGCAATTGTTTGTTTGAGAATCAAGAATTATTTTTTTAATGGAACTTTATCTAGGGTTCTTGTAACAAGAATATTGATAATCAGTATTACAAATAATTTTTAATTTGGAGACATTTTTGTTTGAAATGGGATTCTTGAAAATTTATTTGCTGCGTTATATTTGCCCCTCTAAAATGTTTGCGATTATAAAATAGTGAAACTTCTACGTCGATATTCGGCTATGTGTAGATGACGGATTACACTTGGAATCTTTCCTGTGGAAAATATTTTTACTTCTGGATTACCGTTCAAACTGCAACAGAAGAAATATTGATTTTAGATTCTATTCCGTTTAAACAGTATTAATGTCCGTTGCAATTTTCCCCCGATAGGAGGCACGTAAACTAGAGAACGTTATTTCAGAATAAATATCACGATTGTTTGCACGGAGAGTTTTATCGCGTTTCAATAAACCTCGTCACAAGTGGAGCACGTGAAAGGAAGTACACAAGCATCAAAATTTTTCTCGATAAAAGAAAAAGGAACATGTTCCTCTTTGTTCTAATTTCACTCAGAATTCAAATCTTGAACAGTCTTAAAGTATTAATAATAAAAGAGAAATGTACAATTAAAGTTACTTGTTACGCGACCTCGATTTCAGGAGCGCTTGAGAAGTTCAGAGCTTTTCTTGATTATTTAGAAGCTGGCGGTGCTTCTTCTTCGAAGCGACGATAAAAACGTACCGGAAGTACACGTACCGTTTTATGCTGCAGGCGGAAGAACGTGGTACTTCAAAGCGAGCGTGATTGAGATTTTAAGCAGATTTTAATTGAAAGACGATTTCAAGCGATGGAGGCGTGAACATTTCGAACGTAAATGTCTGATGATTCGAAACATTCATAGTTTAATGATTCCGCCATTTGTGGATTTAAAAATTTGATCATTTGAAAATTTAAAAATTTGCTAATTTGCTAATTTGGAAAGTTTGATAGTTTGGACGTTTCAAAGTTCGACAATTCACTGATTAAAAAATTTAGAAGTTCAATGATTAGGTAGTTAAAAAATTGGAAATTTCGATAAGTTCGAAAGCTCGAGGACTAATAAAGGCATAGAAGTTCGAAAGAAAGTTGACGGATACATTTCTAGATGTATCTTTTATCAGTTTCGAACGTAGCTTCGCGACCGTGAACGCAGTTACCTTGAGCGTTGAAAACATCCATCCGAGATTATAATCGCCGAACGCAAAGTACAAGGTGAAATTTCGATTATTTATCGAACCAGGGAAGTTGTCCTGTAGAATAGAGTGTTCTCGGAATAACGAGTTTAGCCACGCGTCTAGATTATTTTGCCGTGGTGGTTGCCTATGTAGAGTCGTGTATCTTCCTCGGGATCATCCTCGAGTCGATGCAAATAAACCGAACGATTTTCCGCGATAGCTGCGGCTCGATTCTCGAATCTGACTTGCTAATACGAGCGGGCCTGTTGCACACGCACCGTCCTCGATCTTTTGCAAGTCTAATTCGGAACGCATGCACCACCTTCCTTCCAATCTATTAATTGCGAGCTTGTCGTCACTCTTTTGTCTCGTTCCTTCCTTTTTTTCTCCGCCTATTCGCTGCGTCCTTCTTCTCTCGTTCAAAGGTCATCTTTTCTAACTTTTCGAAACGAGGTTCCAGAAACCATTTAACAAATATAACAGGAGTTTCCATTGAATATTCTTAGATAACAACTAATATCCTCAGGGTTTAATTTCGACAAACATGCATATACCTAGGTTTACCTATTCTTAGAATCGAATATCCCTAGATCTAAGTTTCTTTAGATTCGAATTACTGTAGAACCGAATATTCCCTAGTTCGTTATAGCTTGATCCGAATATTCAGTATAAGAAATTGCTTTTACATAAAATGCAAGAAACTGTACACTTTTTATGTTATGCAAAAACCGTATGTCTTACGTGCAGTGCAGTAAATTGCAGCTCTTATATGCAATGCAAGGAGCAATAGTTCTTATATGCAACACAAAAAATTGGACTTGTTATAGTCAGTATAAGAAATTGCTTTTACATAGGATACAAGAAACTATACATCTTATATATCACGAAAAAACTGTACGGTTCACATGCGGTGCATTAAGTTGTGGCTTTTACGTACAATGCAAAAAATTATACTCCTTAATACAATGTAAACAACTGTACTTCTTACATCAGTATAAAAAGTAATTCTTGCATGTAATGCAAAAAACTACACATCATGCACGTGCAAGAAACTTCCTACACGCAAGAAATAATTCTTACGCGAAGTGCAAAAACTTGTATCTCTTGCGTGCAAGAAAAAGTGCAAGAAATGTAGACATTCCTCGAAGTGGCAGTTCGTTAATGGAGTGCAAGAAATTCGTTTTTTGTCATTTTTCGGGGCAATGCCGGTCCAAATTTCTCTTTGTACGATGATGGCGACGACCCCGTTTCACCCTGCATCGTCCAATTAAACGGTGATGCATTCGTCCGGAGATGCCAGATTCGTCGCTCATCGTTTCCAGCGTGACGAGTCTGGAGATCAGAGAAAGCCGCTCAAAAAATGTCAATTCCCTCGGTAACGAGGAAAAGCGGCGAGCATGATTCACAAACGCTCCATTAGTGTTTTCCCCGCGATTATTACTATAATCCTTTTTGTCCGGCAGTTCGCCGCCGCGATACAATTCCCGTTATTATCGTCGATGTATCGACACAATTTATAGAACCGGCGATTACGTGTACGCACGATACGGCGCTCGTAAAAGCGTCGAAACGAACTGCGAACAGGCATCTTTCTCATAATCGCGCGGCGAATAACGTATCGACAGGCGAATTTTATGGGTCGATCGTGGGCCGGTTGGGCAACCACGAACGGTAGTCGCGGCTCGGATTTCACGAGCGCGGGAGCCACGTGAAGTCAGACTCCTGGTCAAAAGTACGCGACAAAATAAACGATTTTTACGATTGCGCCTTCTCGACGCCAAAACGCGACGACAAAATGCTACTAGTCACGGTGCTCGTGAAACCTTCGAAAAAACCGTCTGGACGTCTCGACGTGGCGGTCTACAGAGACAAAACAGAAGATTCCATACCGATGATTGTTTCTCCTTTCCATTCTTCCCATATAGCAACATTCGAATCTAGGGATATTTCAATTTAAGGATAAATTGACAAACAACTTCAGTTGTTTGTGTTGCATATAAAAACTGCAGCTTCTTGTATTACACATAAAAACTATAATTGCATGTAATGTAAGATCCACAAACTGCATGTAAGATCTACAATTTAAAAAAATTTTTTAAATTGAGAAACTTTAGAAATTTAGAAACATGAACAAACAACGTCACAAGTTTCCTGCATTCACTAAAGAAATGCAAAAATATAAAAATGTTAAAAAAAAATTTTAATGTCTGTAATAAAATTTGTCCAGTACATTATGCGAATAAAGAAATATTAACTTAACGAAAAATTCGAGTCGAATTGAACGAAAGAAGAGGGATCCGCGATGACATATGGAGGACACGTAGCTGTCTGATCAATTAACCGTGAATACGCGACGAAATTTTCAACCGGTGGCCTCGGAAATTGTTAAAAGGCTGGCGAGATCACACGTACCGGTGGAAAGAAAAAAAACGTTCATTCCAGACGATGAAGATGGACATCTCGCTGAAATTGCATAATGCACGACGAGTCTGCCAATTCGCAATCGAAAGATAAAACAGCCAATCAAATCTTAATGACTGTTGCATTTTATGTTCGGTAGTCGACGTAATCGTATGAGCGTATTTTCGTCTCTCGAGTTTTCATTTCGATTATTGTTGAAGAAGTTATGTGAAATAATATAACTTAAAGTAAAATAAAAATGAAATAATAAATGAAATTATATGAATATTCAAAAAATTGGTTTGATACTTGAATTTGTTCGATTACACAGAAACGCACTTTGTTAAATATGTACATAAACAAAGAGTCGGTTCATTAAAAGTATTGAAAGAGACTCGGAATCTTGATGGAAACTCCGATATTCTTGCAACGACGAGGTTATCGAGGATAATTATCGCGTCGCTATAATTGCGAGCTCCCGTGTTGGAATGCGTTTTGTTTACTTAAACGGAGTATTTTCCATTCGACGCGTGTCTCCTTCTTTTGCATAATAACTCCGTAAATAACGTGTTTGCGACGCCGAGAAAGCGCGATTATTGTACACCGTGGTCAGTAACTGCTGGGATAACTGCAAACAGGGATTACGGGGTAAAAAAATAAATCGAAACTATAGTACAAGATTTTCGAGAAAGTTGGGAAATGTAGATCGAGTAGAAAATGGTAATGTTGCAGATTAAAATGTATGTAAGGAAACTTGTTAAGGAAACTTGCTGGCAGAAGTTTGGACTGAAGGGACAAGGGAGTTTCGACTTCCTTGATTTCTTGACAGTCTTCCCTTGATTTAGTAATTACTGGGTGTTAGGAATTAATGGATGTTAGCAGTGTTTTTGTGATGGTAAGATGGGTGTTTGCGAAATTATGGAATTTGGAAATTTGGAAATTGGGGAAGTGAGAAGGTGGAGGGTTGAGAGTTTGAGAGATTGGGAGATTTGGGAATTTAGAAATTGGCAAATTAAGGAGGTGGAAACTTGGGAAATTGGGGAGTTGAGAAATCTGAAAATTTAGGATTTGGAAAAGTGGAAATTGGGAGATTGGAAATTGGGAGATTGAGAAATTGGAAGATTGGAAATTGGGTGATTGGGAAATTGGATGATTGGGAAATTGAGTGATTGGAAAATTGGAAAATTTGGAAATTGGAAAGCTTGGAAATTGGGAGCTTGGAAATTGGGAGATTGGAAATTGGAGGATTGGGAAATTAGAAGATTGGAAATTGGGAAATTGGAAATTGGGTGATTGGGAAATTGAGTGATTGGAAATTGGGAAATTGGAAATTGGGTGATTGGGAAATTGGATGATTGGGAAATTGGATGATTGGGAAATTGGGTGATTGGGAAATTGAGTGATTGAGAAATTGAGTGATTGAGAAATTGGAAAATTTGGAAATTGGAAAGCTTGGAAATTGGGAGATTGGGAAATTGGAAAATTGACAAATTAAAAACTTGAAATCTTGGCAAATTGAGAACTTGTAAAAATTAGGAACCCTTAAAAAATGACTAAAGCATAAAGTTTTAAACTTGATAACCCCACCAATTACATAATTACAAAATCAAGAAAGTTTGAAAATAAAAAATTAAAAAATCCTTAAATTACAAAAGCAAAAAATTAAAAAATTGAATAGTTAGAAATTCAGTGAATTGAATAATGGCATGCATAGAAAAATAAGGTGATTTTTGTCGGTGATCCGCAACGAAATGTCGGTAGCATCATTCGCGTAGACAATGCAAAGGCATGTCTCCCTCTCTCGCATTCTCAGCCCACGTCCTCAGATACCGTATTACGTGCGTAATACCTAATGGACGTTTACGAGGTTTAAAGGTGGCACAAAGTGGGCTAATACGAGGTGCCATTTAGTCAGTTAAAGGTCTTTGAAGCCACGTCGTATCGGTGTTCTCGCTTATGCAATAAATACATAATTTTATACTTATTAACCGGTCGTCGCATACTGCCCTGGTATTTCTTGGGGCATCGCACGTGGGTTACTCTGAAAGTTATTTTAACCTAGGATACCTGTTAAATAATTTAAGGGAACGTTTAAGTCACTTTACTAATGTGGAGACTTGTAAAATTTAGGAAATTTTAGGAATTGAAAGGTTGTCAGTGCTGAACTTTGGAAATTTATGAAATTACAGGACTGAAAGGTTGTCAGTGGTGGACTTTGGAAATTTAAGAAATTTAGGATTTTGGGTGGTTAAATATTTCTTTGGAATTTAAGAAATTTAAGGTCTTAAGAGTTCAAATATAGGAATTTGGAAACTTGAGACTTTGCAAGTTTGGAACTTGGGAAATTTAAGAAATTTAAGCTCTCCAGAGTTTGCGAATATGGGTCTTTGGAAATTTAAGCACTCGAGACTTTGCAAGCATGGAAATTTAAAAATTTAAGAAATTATACATCTGCAAAATTATAAACATCCAATAATTCTCACCACCCTCAAATCAATCCCTCAAATGCTACGAACCAATAATTCTCTTAACCTATCCCCACGTCATCGAATCCCAAGACTCCCTAAATACATCAAATTTCCTTTGACCATTCGAAACAAATAAAATTTTTAGCAACTCAAAATTTAAAAACATTCCAAAACAGATGGAGAAGAAAGAGGTTAACACGGACGTTAGTTACACACTGAAACGTATTCATCGTTAAATCGCTCGTTCAGTTTGACAATGTGATCGGATCGTTCGGTTGTATCGATAGCCAGATCGTTCGAACGCTACGAACAATGCAGCGAGAATTAGTTATAAATTACGCGTGTCCAGTAAACAAAAAAAGGTGGATTGAACAAAAGGCTGCGAGGGGACGCGGGACAGACCGGAAATGGCCGTCTGAACTCCGTTGTTCGCTTTGTTCTCGCACGCTAACGAGCGTCCAAGCAAAAGCGTAACGCGAACCTTGAATCGTCGCGTTATGCAACTTCTTCCTATATAAAACACACGGAAGATCGGTGTTGGCGCATTAGTTTCTCTAAATCCGAACTGCGGATGCTATTTTTAGAAGGAAATCCAAATTCATCCGCTGTTTCGGATGATATCTTTTACCTGATATTGATGGTCCGCTACATTTTTGAAGAATTTCACTTCATCAGGTCATTTTTCAGTTTAGGAGAATCAGTTTGAGAAGCTAAAATTGTTTGACAGTTTTTATGGTCTTTCAGTTAAAACAAATTTCCTATTCACTGCTTTCATAGTTATTTTGTTCATTGTTAATTTTATCCTGTTTTATTATATCAAATTTTAATATTTGTACTATTGCTAACTTCTTACCTGAAGATGTGTCAGGTGTGTTAGCCAGAATAAACTAATTAGAGTCACGATATTAAAACAGATAAAAAAAGTTGAAATATTATGTCCATTTTGTATTCAGCAATCCTTGACTATGCAAATTATAATTAAACTTCAACATCAAATTGACGAGTACCAAGAGTTATAGTCAGATTTATCAAAGTTGAAGTCCAAGTGCGTCACATGAGTCTCGTCAAAGTATGACATAAAGTGAATATCATTATGAGCTTTATTAAAAACATTTATTTCGTCTTATTCATATGGATATATAATATATAATGTATAGCAAAAAAAATTTGTTAAATCCAATACGTTATATAGAAAATATTTTTGTCATACATTATGTAATGTAATAACATACTTTTTTCGTTTTATGAAATTCAAAAATATGTTCTTACAAGTGAGCATTGTCAGGAATTAGGGATAATATGGGTTCCTATAAGATGATAGATTTGCACCTATCTAAACATTGCTCTCTTACAAACAGTGTCTACCAGATTTCCACGTTGTTTTCAACGTTCGCACTTTCATTATAAACATCAATTCCAGTTACTCATTAATTCACTTCGCTCACTACGTTCGCATACTTCGCTTCCTACATAAACGAGCGGAAGTGTCACGAATTAAAAACAATTCCAACATCGTACTTCCACTTTTCGACTCCGCTCATTTCGCAATTACATTTGAAAAATTCATCGATACACAGTTCAATAACCTTGATTTCACAACGGAAAAATAGTATCCCGGGTTTCATCGACGCGTTTGATTGCCTCAGCGATTTTCGATTTGCATTCCTGCAACTCGAAGGACTTCGAATCGAACCGGTAAACGTCATTATAAACACGTATGTAAATATCGGTGATCGTTGCTCGATTACACTGTCCAACAAATTTAAACTTTTTTTATGTTTTCCAATACCCATTGGGTGATCCTTGTAGAGTTTCTCGTCTTGAACAAGAATCCGAAAACCGAATTGCTCTATCACCCTCAGTTTTTGAAAAACACGAGCTTTTGTAAAAACACGTGTTTTGGGTAGAAAATGCGATATTGCGAGAAAACTAAAAAAGCTAGGACATTCAAATTAGTTTTAGAAGATAAGGGAGAGTTTCCCGATTAAATTGGTATATATAATTGTTATATTGCATAATTCTAAGTGGGTGTAAATATTGATGAAAGTTTAAAAAACGGCCGTGGTACGCATTTCCTACGTATTATTTTTGCATTTTTGGAAAAAGTTATTTGTCCAGCGCGAATTTGCTATACAGTATCGAATTCTACAGACATTTCTGATTAAGAAACTATACGGGGTAAGTGTTGTAGCTGTATGCAATTCCAGTAAATCGAAAAAATATCTGCCGGGAGCATGCACGCGGCGTTTTGCCGCCAGGCGGCCATAGCTCGCTCTTCTCGCCGAGTCAGTGCCGTAGCTACGCGCAATCAACATCAATGATGGGGCTTAATATGCATCCACTTTTTATATTTACAATGTTTAATTTTTTTTAATATTATTATTTCATAATTATTATTATTCATATTTTGTTATTGATCGTTATTATTTTTAGCTACCAACGATACAATTAGAAAATATTATAACTCAAAATTTAAGAATCAAATGATTGAAGACAGATTTGAAATCTGTTTATAATATAGAAAAAATAAAATGTATACAATAGAAAGTTTTTCTATATTATAAACAGATTTCAAAACTGTCAATCATTTGATTTTTAAATTTTGAATTATAATATTTTATAATTGTATCGTTGGTAGCTAAAAATAATAACGATCAATAACAAAATATGAATAATAATAATTATGAAATAATAATATTAAAAAAAATTAAACATTGTAAATATAAAAAGTGGATGCATATTAAGCCCCATCATTGATGTTGATTGCGCGTAGCTACGGCACTGACTCGGCGAGAAGAGCGAGCTATAGCCGCCTGGCGGCAAAACGCCGCGTGCATGCTCCCGGCAGATATTTTTTCGATTTACTGGAATTGCATACAGCTACAACACTTACCCCGTATAGTTTCTTAATCAGAAATGTCTGTAGAATTCGATACTGTATAGCAAATTCGCGCTAGACAAATAACTTTTTCCAAAAATGCAAAAATAATACGTAGGAAATGCGTACCACGGCCGTTTTTTAAACTTTCATCAATATTTACACCCACTTAGAATTATGCAATATAACAATTATATATACCAATTTAATCGGGAAACTCTCCCTTATCTTTTAAAACTAATTTGAATGTCCTAGCTTTTTTAGTTTTCTCGCAATATTGCATTTTCTACGCAAAACACGTGTTTTTACAAAAGCTCGTGTTTTTCAAAAACTGAGGGTGATAGAGCAATTCGGTTTTCGGATTCTTGTTCAGGACGAGAAACTCTACAAGGATCACCCAATGGGTATTAGAAAACAAAATTCGTGTTGAACAGTGTTATCCGCTATTACGATTTATCAACGTCTGCACGGAGACTCGGCGGGGAAATTTTGAACGAGACGTTTCGTTAATCACGCTCGTGCCAGCGAGTGTGAATCACCGGACACGCCAAAAAGGAGAAGCAAATAACCAGGATTTAATGGTATTAACCTTAATCACGAGCTTTTGTACACCCACCCTCGTGACCCAATTACATTGACGCCTGACCGATACCAGACACGTTACTCTTTGTAATCGGCTGATGGATGTTTATGCAAATATATGGATATCTACTATGTTTACAATGTAGCTTATAAATACGGTCGGCTATGAAACCTTGGTGTTCTAAGAAATTTACGATTCTGGTACAGGTTTGTATCACAGGGAAAATTTTATCTTGAATTATGAGATAAACTTCAAGTATTGATACGAAGTCGGTTTGAACAGGTAGCTTCTGAACATTCTAAATTAGTGTAAGATTCTGGTCTTTATTCCCCTTTTGTCTCTCCAATGTTAATTTCAAGTTTAACTTGGATTTGTTAAAGTATTACAATGTCGAAAGTTTATGTAATAGAAAGTGTACAAAATGTTACTCGCAGTTTGAACTGAACCTCAAATGCAAAAAGGAAACATGAAACAGCTAGAAGAGTCCAAAGGAGTTTCTCCCTTTATCTGGTTCCAATATTAATTTTAAGTTTAATCCAAACTTCATTAAACTATTAAAAGATCCTAAGGATGTTTACATAAAACGTCCCCGACTTCGATGCTGACCAAATCTCAACAAGTGCACAAACGAAAAAAGTATCAAGGAGGTCCTTAAACGGTGTTTAATTCTCGGCAAAGTATGTCAGAGTGGATGACAAAGTTCCCTGTTCCCCACCACGATCCCGGATTGTGAAACATAATTTATGACCTTGCCAGCAGATGCTGCTCGTGGGTGTAAGGTCCACCGGCAACGGTAAATCGCGACGAGAGTGGACCGGTGTTCATTGTTGCAACAACAATACCGGCTCGAGCCACGTGTCCTTGCATCGTGCGACCGGTAACAAGAGAGACAAAAAAGTAGCAGGATTCGCTACGGGAAGTGTTAACCTTAATAACGAGCCTTCAACCACCTACTAAGTTGGCCTAATTATGGGAACCGCGATGCCGCTTCTTTCGCTTTTCTTTGAATGCCACCAATGCAGGAAATCGCACCTTGGAGTTTATTGCTATGACACGCTTTTCCGGTGTTACATCAGAACATGCAGGTGTCAACCTACGAGTTGGCGCCGTTGGTGAGGTTACCAAAGAAAAAGGAGCTATATCTGCATCGTAGACTTCCAGCTCTAGATGTTCTCATACACTTTCCTTAGTAACTCAAAAACGAAGATTCGATCCCCATTTTTGTTGAGGGAAATCTTGTTCAGATTCTTGTCCTCTACCACCCATTTCTGGGACCTACACTAATTGTGAGAGACAACTGGAAGTATGTGGAAGTATCTCTAGCCCTTTACACTCCTTCATTTCTTTTACCTACCGACTCCTAAATTTACAAAATGGATCAAAAAAGGGGTTGCTCATAAAATGTATTGCAACAAGATGGAGCATGTGAGAAATTCCTGTCTTGTATTACAAGTAGCAACTAAATGATTCAATCAATTTATTTATCTGAATTATTTATAAGATCCAAGAGAAATGTGGAACCACAACATAGGTGTGCAAGGGGCTAGATATCCTTAACTGTCCACATTGTGAATACAATACCTTTCATCCACGTATTCTCAGCTTCGTAAGTGCCTATTTTTAGAAATCCATGAAACTGATAACAAAACAGTGCTTTCCCAGTGATAAATCATCACTTTGATGCAGTCATCGCGACTATCGAATCCCGGCCGGCGAAACGAATTCGTCAGCGCGAGAAAGTTGTCGCGTCAGAAAGGAAACCTGACGCGATAAACGTAATTTTCAGTCCCGGGGGTTTTAACCAGAATTGCGGCTTACGCGGGTGAGCAAAACAATGGCCGTGTCGGAGTGTCTGGCCACGGTGTTTGTCTTGCAATTAGAACGCGTTCTGCGAATCACGAAATTGATGTCTGGCCTCGATTTCCACGACGCTGTCATAATTCATGATCTCGCTCAATTGTCGCGGCTGTGTTACGTAACCGTTGTCATCAGAAAGCATCGTAAACCGTAGGATTCCGAGACGGGAAACAAGAAACATCGTAGCGTCCAGAAAGGAATTCCTCGCCGGCTGTTTTATGGCGTTAACACCATAAATAAAGCGTCGTACGGTCGTCGAAGTAACGAGACACGATGGTGCTGTTAATAATAGTCCGATTCCTGGCCGACGCCGAGATTTACGAAGGTGGCATGATTTATTTTACGAATATCTCGCTGCCACTTAAACCGAGCGATACCCTGTGCCACGCTCGCCGGATATCCTTTTGAGACACGCCACCCTGTGGACCAACGTCGTTTGTAACTTTATCGAGGCCGCTTTGGTTACTGGCTTTGTGGAACGACGCGAATATCCTCTTTCCGGGAAACGAACTTAATTCGGTGGACATCGGTATTCGTTTAATCCCAGAAGAGTCATTTCTGATTTTCCGGGAAGAATGGGGAAATTGGGAGGAATTTGTTGGGCGCTATTGGGGGAACGTTTGGACTCACGCAATACGTTCAAGAGTATGGTCTTAATCTTTGGCTCTTTGATCCGCGAATGAATTTAGACAGAACTGTTATCCGTTGAAAATTATGGTAGTTGTAATATTCTTGATAGTCAGTATAATTCGTTAAAGACATAACTATTATTCACTTCACACTTTGAATATTTTTATAAATCAGGATCTTCTAATGCAGTCAGTTAACCTATGTATATTTCTTTACATGACACATATTAAAATCATGTGACAATATAAACGTTGCTAATAAATGAGATAAATTGACCTAACAAGTGTCACTAAAAGTGTCACTAAAAGTAACATAATTGATCTATTTGCTCTAATGAATTTCGCTAAAAAATTACATAATTGAGCTAACCTTGACTATCTCCTACCATATACAATCCCTCACGTAAAAAGATAAAAGAACACACAAGTGTTAATTTTATGGTTAACCTGTCCAACCCAAGTTTACTTTCCGACATCAATTATATTAAAAAAAAGAAAAAGTGCGATCGAATAAATACTTAACGAGCATGTTTAAGGCAATTGCGATGAAAATGATAGTTTATCAACGATCGACGGGAATTATAGAGCCGTGAAGCTGTTGACAGAGGAAATTACGGATTAAGAAAATCACAGGCTATCGTGATTGCGCTAATAAAACAATTCTTCGTTAATTCGTTAAACAATCACGTGGATCGATGTTTCTTTTTTGTGAACGATGATTCATACGTTCTCTGTATTATGGAAGCTGAATACGATTTCCGACAGTGTTCAGTATTTTATATGGGCATCATTTATTAACTGATTCATTGGACAGACTCTAACTTCGAGTTTTCATTGAAATTCTAATAAAAGTAGGTTCGAGTCACACCTTGTGTCTTCCTGTGAAAACATTTTTCTTCAAATTCATTCGAGGAAATCAGGGAAGAATTGTGACCTAAAATTTTCGATTCGAATGAAAAATTGACTCATAGCGTATTAAAATAGTTGGTAAAGCTTTTGGTTAAACTTTCCTGAAATTTGGCGATTGAAAGTGACTTTAGGTAAATCTGTATGCTTATGAAGGTTTAAGAACCCCTTAACCTAATACAAATTTTTTGGACAGTTGTGTCAGTCAGAGCTAGTTATTGCTAAAGCAGAAAGACAAGTGAAGAAAGTTAATTATACATTCCGCGATCCTTTTTACACAGCTTCAGAATTGAACGAAAAATTCAATCATAGTGAAAATATGAATCTACTGCAGCTGTTCGTCACGTCACATTAGAGCTGTTCACCACATCACATTATTGTAGAGCAAGGGATTAAAAAGTGTGTATATCAAAATATACCACCGGTGCTAATTATAGATTCGCGACTAATTAAAAATCATTAGTTGACAATGGCGAAAGGAAATGGCGTGTTGTGGTTCTCGCTCCACCCTGACCTTACGCACACCTTTACCAATCGTATCGTTCGAGCAATCGTAACGCGATAAAACGAATAGTAAATCCAATAGGTATCGTTGCACGTTTCCTACGCTTCGACGGGAATTGATGTTTCCGACGATTACGCTTAATCGCTGGACTTCTTCGCTCGATACCGGAAACCAACTGACTCGCCTTCGTTTAGAGGATTCGAGTGAGTTATATGGATCCATAGGCTCTTTTTTATATCCAAATTTCGGTGGAGTTTACATTCTTCAAGATCCTAATTTTTCTGAGCTGTAGGTTCTCATCAAATATTAGGTTTAGTAGGTTATAGATACTACACAGATCTTATTGTTAGTTCATGTGGGTTCTAGGTTCTCTACAGATTCTAATTTCTATAGCTTGTAGGTTCTCCATGGATTCCAACTTTTATAGGTTCTAGGTCTTCATCAAATATTAGTTTCAGTAGGTCATAGATTCTCCACAGATCTAAGTTCATGTGGGTTCTAGGTTATCCACAGATACCAGTTTTCCTAGGCTCTAGATTCTTCCCAAAGCTTACCTTCACCAAATCCTAGGTCCTTTCCAGACCCTACTTTCTTTAGATTCTAAATTCTCCCCACATCTTAGCTTCTCTAATAGTATTGTTCTCCCTTTGGGAGTACATAACCCTAACTTTCTTCATGAATCTATCTTTCTCAAGTTCTAATCCTTCCCTTAATTTTTTCTTACGCTCACCAAAATAACATTCGCAACAATTTACGAATATCCCGATCCAAAGATCGAAGTCAAGTTTGGTACCAGGAATTAGTGGTCTCGCAACGGCGAAGAAAAATCAAGACGACCCACGCGGCCACGATATTTATAAATCGTGGAAGTGACCGATTAGCAGGAAGATTTAAGATATCAGAGGTAAGTCGCGGAGCATCGGTCGTTGATCGAATATTCATGAGCAGAAAATATAGCTCGAGGATGACAAATAGTCGACTAATTTCACGCCGCATACCGAAACCCACACCCGTTCCTTCGCCTTGCGTACTCCTTTCACGGCTTAGCCGAACGTGACTCTTAACCTGTTCACTGTGCCAACTTCTTTTCACGTTCGTGCTATCTCAGGATAGGAACTGAGGATAAAGTTTTTAGGTAGAACCTAAATTGCTGCTTGAGGAGCATTTAATATTTGGGGATGACCTAAGTTTTGATTAAGTATAGCTCTCCTTAGCTGTTAGGTTTCGACACTTTCTAGTTTTTCTGGGTGTTCGGTTCTTCCAAATTCAAATTTCTCCAAATTCTGGGTTCTCTCAGATTCTATTCCCTCCACATTCCTTCTGGGACTCTTCTTCCAGGTTCTAGTTTTCCTAAACCCTAGATACCCCAGGTCCTAGTTTCCTCAAATTCTAATTTCTTCAGATCTTAGATTTCTTAAGATCTTAGGTTTCTGTAGATCCTACTTTTCCTATGTCCAGATTTCCTCTCAGATCTAAGCTTATCTGGGTATTCGGTTCTCCCGATTCCAAATTACCCTAAATTCTGGATTCCCTCTGATGCTAAAATTCTTGAAACCCACATTCTCCCAGATCAGTTTTTCCCCACGTTCCTAAGTCATAAGTTCTATAATAATACCGCTAGGTCCTCATCAAATCCATGTGTTCCTTGCAGCTGAATCTGGGATCTGAACCCAGAACGTAAGAGAAGTATCTGCAGAAGTCCTAGATATTCTAAGAACTGCCTAACCTGACTGTCTAGGATAACTAGCATTGCACTAGCAACTTGTGGAAACCTAGAAGTTAGTGAGAGCTAAATCCTAAACTTGACTTCCTGCTACATTTCCTCCTAACTACATAAAATACTACATCCTGCATTCGAGTAATCATTACGCATCTAACTTCATGCATTATTAATTCCTCGCAAAAACTTCGCGACCAGTAGATTTTCTACTTTTAGTATCATTACTTTGCAAATGAAGCATATAAACGTAATAGCCAGGCGCAAGTTACGATCAAAGGTGAGAAGTAGGCACTCAACGCGATAGTTATCGTGTAATTTCAATCGAGTATCGTGGTTAATTAAAGGAGACTTTAGACTCGAGATTGTAACATTACCGGCTGCCCGCGAATCATCGATGAAGACACGGTGTCGAGGATAATTAATTTCAGTCGCCGGCGACTAACGTCTAACAGACAAGACAGATTACTTCCGGATCCCATTAATAGATCGTAAATCGTGCACGCTATTGCCGTGTAAGAATAATACGTGATTTCAAGCGAGGAATTCGTCATGGAGATGCTGGAACGGCAACAATAAGAAATGGGAAAATTGATGTCCATTTGACGGGTTTAAAAGAGGATCTGCTAGATTTGAACGTCGAATGAAATTATTTCTTGAGTTTAATTGTAAATTAAAAAACAAAGCAGATTAAATCTCTGCTCGATACAACCAACACCTGACAATATCTGTAATTTCTTCTTAAAATCTCTTATTTCAAAATAATCACCTAAATATTGTTAAAGATAGGAACCCAAAAGAAGATGAAGGAATTTACCTTCAAAGAAAAATATTTTCAATTTGAAAATTTAAAAAATGAACAGAGCATTCAGAAGATATTTTGTAGCCTTATTAGGCCAAAGTAACGGTAGTCTATCACCATAAAAGAGCATAGTTGCATTTCCCGAGCAGCTGATACGTATCCGTCATCCTTTTGTCCCGAGAGACTGAACCCCCAAGGAGGATTTAACATACGAATTAATCAAGCGTAGAGACGACGTTCCCTTCTCCCGGAGTCACTCGTTATTCTTCTTACGTGGTCAGATAAATGACGCCAGTTAATTATGAAAGTACCGGGCCTCGTGGCTGTGTACGCAATCCACGTGGACAGCGGCAGAATTTCGCGAACCGCTCGTGCTTCTCGTTGCTCAATCGAGAAACTAGATAGGAACAAAGGATCCTTTAAGGGGCACCATTAATTTGCTGCTGGAGACAAGCACGATCGCTCCACGTGCGCTTGTTACGCGTGCCTTAGATTTTATAGGAACGTCTATCTGGAATATTTATCTAGGAATTACAAAGTGAAATTTGGGTACTGTAAAAATTATTTCGAGCTGAATCAAATTTTTATATTTTTAAATGGGTGCGTAGATTGTTAGGTTTCTAGCTTTTTACATCTCTAGATTACTAGGTTCGTAGATTAGGTCTACAAGATATTAGAGGCTACGTAGCTATGTATTTATATCACTAAATCACTAGGTCACCAACTGATAGAACTCTAATTCCAGAGCCCCAATTTCCAATATCAGAAAACGCCTAGTATCTCATATTTCAAATTCTTAGTTCTCCAGGTCCTCAAAATTTCTAGATCCTAAATTTCCTAGACCCTAAATGTCAAGTTTCCAAAATCCCCAGATCCTTAGACCTCGAATCCCCTAAATCCTGAAATAGATTCTATAGATCCCCAAATCTCCTAGACCCCTAAATCCCTCAGATCACTAAATCCTCCAGATCTCTAAATCCCCCAGATCGCTAAATCCCCTAAACACCTAGATTCCCTGGATCCGTAAATCCCTTAGATCCCTAAATCCCCTAAACACCTAGATTCCCTGGATCCCTAAATTCCTTAGATCCCTAAATCTCCTAGATCCCTAAATCCCCTAAACACCTAGATTCCCTGGATCCCTAAACCCTTAGATCCCTAAATCCCCTAAACCCTTAGATTCCCTGGATCCCTAAATCCCTTAGATCCCTAAATCTCCTAGATCCCTAAATCCCCTAAACACCTAGATTCCCTGGATCCCTAAATCCCTTAGATCCCTAAATCTCCTAGATCCCTAAATCCCCTAAACCCCTAGATTCCCTGGATTCCTAAATCCCTTAGATCCCTAAATTTCCTAGATCCCTATATATCAAATTCCACAAATCTTCAAATCCCTAAATCTATAAAACCCTAAATTAAAAATTTCCCAAATTACTAAATCCCCAGACAATGCGATCTCCATATTCCAAACTAGATCTTGGCAACCGTAAACATCTAAATCTGTTGATGCGTGGTAAAAATAATAGAGCATACTCTCGAAGATATATCGCGCGAAGTGCTCGTACGCAAGAACGCGATTGCAAATTTTCTGGAAATTGGTAATGAGGGCGTGACACGGGAAACTAGGTCGACGATGAACCGCGACGATTCTCCGAAAAGCGTCGTCGCGCGTCCGTCTAGCGGCCTAGAAAACGCGAACAGTCATAATAATTAGCGGGACGAGCAGAGGCTGAAAAAAATACGCGATCTGCATGTCTGGTATGATCTTCCCCGTTCCGACGAGACAGAGGCGACACTTGGCCGGTGAGCGTGGGCTCCGTGATCGCGAGGTGATTCAGGTTAATCACGATCCTCTTGGTAACCGAGAAAACGCACGAAGGACAGTTTTCCACGTGTTTACACCTTGCTGCGATCAGGTGCTGGGGTTGCTTTCAGGTGTAAACGATGATGCTTTTTCTTGTGGTTGATTTTTAGCTTCATTTTGTATCGCTTGTCTTGGAAAATATTTTATTATGCGTTGATCTTTGTGTGAGGTTGCTTAGAGTCGCTTGAGGCTGTAGTCTAAAATACAGTTTCGAGATGTTGTTCTATAATGTACTGTCTTGTATATTTGAACTAAATTAACATATAGAATTAACGTATAGAACATATATGTTAATAGAAAGCAAGAGATATGTTAATTCAGTTATGTTCAATCATACATAATAGTACTAGCGTTCAAATATTAGCAAGATTTGATTATTCGGTTATTGATGAGGATTTATTTAAAAAGTAGTATAACAAATTTTATTAACGAAGGAAGAATTATTTTTAATCTTTAGTGTCGCTCTTTTAATGCACACGATGAATCAGTATAATACGTGCACAGTAATTGAAACTCGATAATAACTCTGGTTTATCGTAAATTTAATAGCGCATGTCACGTCTGGCTGCAGAGGCTACACCGTTGGCGGCGCTATAAAGACAAATAATAGCGAAACAAGTCCAACGAGACCTAACTACTTACGCGTATTTGCATCGGTCATTAAGAGGAGCGAGAAACTCCGGTCTTGCAGGACGGTCAGTAATTCTGCTGTCGGCTTAACAAAAGGACACACGCTGCTAAAGAGTGACGCTTATCGCGGCTCGTGAAAGCGCGTTTTCTTGCATAACGCCATTCGTCTCTTCTGGTTGCCCTTTTTTCTGCACTCGAGTCGACCGTGTTCCCATTTCGACGTGCGTGCCTCGTTCCGATCGTTCTATACATGTACACAACTTGATGTAAAGATTTTCATTCTTTATGAGATTCTTTTATACCAAATTTCATTTCACTTTTTTTTGGAGAAAATACTTATATTAGGGATATATTAGGGATACTAATATTAGGGATGTTGGACGCAGAGTGTCTAAGGGTTTGGGAGTATGTGGGTTCTCTACGTCTTATATGACTGTTTTTATTAAGAGGTTAACCACCTTTGAGAATCAAAATATATATATAAGTTTTGGGAATAATAAATGGATTCTTCTTCTCCTATCTCATAATTTTTATTAAGAGGTGAAACCACCTTTCAGGACCAAAATGCACTCTCAAGTCTTGAAAATAATAACTAAATCATTCTTTCCCCACCTCATCATTTCTGTCAAGAGATGAATCCATCTTTGATGACCAAGATGCATATATAAATTTTGAACATAATACATGGTGCCTCTTACTGCATCTTTATTTTGTATAAGAAGCTAGACCAGCTTCATACACTAAAATCAATGTATAAGACTTCTTCTGCAAAGTATAAATAATAGTCTGAAAAGTATTTTACTCATTTGAAGGGTTCTAACGTGTACGTAGTGTACGTCATCCACACCGAAAGCTTAGCTCTATTATTTTCAGTGGTCAACCCTGTTTTCGTTGCTCTGACGTCATGGTGGGTATTGATCAGGTAAACCTTATACGAACTTTCAAACAGAATTCGTTGAATTTATCAGAGTACGTTCAGTTTTTCCTTTGGCTACTTGTGAGGGAAACAGCAGTCCACTCTTGCTTTAGTCTTTGAGAAAATATGTATAATATTGAATATGTCTAATGCTTGGTTCACGAGTGCTACAAAATGTATCGTAAACCTTTTGCTACATCGCCAACTCCGTATCGCGATCATCAAGCGCTACCAAACCATAGATCGAAAGAACAACCGAAGATCGAACAAAGCAGTTCAAGCCAGCGAATCTGCATCTATTACAAAGATCACTTGGTCGCTCGCGATTAGTGTCACGTTCGTGGAAAACGCGGATTCATTAATTCCGTTCATGAGGGAAAAAAAAATGGTCGCGAATCGATTTCGCGAGGCTGCGATAGCTCGCAGACCTTCGACGACCGCCCACTCTGCTCGACGCTCACGATCGTAAAACTTAGCAAAATCGCGACGTGATTCATTATTAATGCCGCCATTTCGTAGCGGACGAAGGTGCAGCCACTTGCTTGCACATTTATCTTCGCGATGACGAGTTTCTGGTAAAGTGTTCCTCGTCGATCTTCGACGAGAAACAAACGATCGACTGCGAGAATCATCGTTCACCTGGATACCGTTTCCTTCTGCGAAACGGACCTGCATGAATGGAAACGCGCCTTTCTCCGGATATATCCTTCTATAAATTCGCGAGAATCTCGAAACCTAGTTCGAGTTTTCCTCTGAACATAATTCACTGTTCATGTAAAATTAGAAATTTAGCGAAGGTGTTAAAGCGTTTGAAAGTATCTGACTATTTTTTTACAACGTTAAGTATCATCTAAATTGTCTTCTTTGAACACAGTTCAAGGAACACCGGTTTTCCTAACAGAGATTAGAAATCGTAGATTAGAGGTGTACAAATATTTGAAAATACACTTTAATATTTTTTTTTATAGATTGTCCAAATCCTTTTCATGCATAAATTTGACAAAATAAAATTCTTTTTTTCTTCATAATTTAGAGATCATTAATTTAGCCACGTTGTTCTAACAAAGATAGAAACCTAATACCAGAGGTATGCGTTTAAAAATACAGTTTTTTATTCCGAATTCTCCTTCCATAAATTTTCCGAAACTATAATAGTCATCTAAATTTTCCTCTCGAACGTAATTCAGGGAGCAGCGACATTGTTTCTCTCCCAGAAATTAGAAATAGTGGCATCTTTTTACAACCGTGAATAATTTAATGTTTCCTCCGTTTCATGAATTTGTCAGAAGAACATATTCGTACGGGTAGGTAATTTACAAGGTAATTTCTCCGGAGAACGGAGGCCATTTTCTTTCTCGGTGAACCGGGGGATTCCAAGTAACAAAGCTTGGACTTTCCTCGTTTCTCTGAGTAAGTATAAGTACGGCAAATCGTGTCAGGCGTGCATCGCACGACAATCTCGAGCTGTGAGTCATACACGCTTTCGATTAGGCTCTCCCTACGCTACTATAGCGTCGTGCGAAGATTATTAATGCGTCTTATGCGACGCGGGGACATAAACAAATACCGGACACTTCGGTCCGCTCAGACTGACGCGATAATGATTAGAAGTTAATTGCAAAAGAAACATTCACGAGCGTCGTTGCTCGAAGAATGTTAGATGTTTAATCTCTGGAGGGTTAATCTCTTCGATGACGCGTTGTGTACTTGCGCATGATTGAACGTTAGTGTTAGCTTTGCGTAGTTCGAAGGAATATAAATTTGTAAGATTCTGCAATTTTAATTATTTTTTACATTAATTGGATTGTGGAGAACATTTTGGTCTCTCGATATGAGTGATTGTATGTTATCGACATATTGAACATGAATAGGGTATTGATGAAGGAACGAGGGAGACTGTTTCTGAGATTTATTACGATTTCAGTGGTGCAAGTCAACGAAAGCTCAGTCACGTGGTTCACGATTTCAATTTCCATCGTGACAGCAAATCCTGTACGTTTGTAAGACCGTACAAATTTAACCGCAGGGTTAAATACTTATAAATTCTGTGTCATTCAAGAAAATTTGAGAAACCTGTACATTAAAAAATATAGTGCAATATTGAAACAAAGCGAAACAGTCTGTCGTTTCAATTGAAGGGTTAACGACGATTCTGCTTAGTAGCTAATCAGAATGTCATCAGAAGCGTTTATTTTCCGTTAGAGCTAGGATGATGTCGCAGCCAAGAGGGCGAACAGCTTCGTTTGAATCGCGGCGAGCGCCGTCATCGAGGGTAACGATGATAGGTGGACGTAATCGCGACGTGGTCAATTCATTGATGTTTACGAGCACGGGAAAATTCTCTTTGCTCTAATTAAAGTCGCCGACTCGTATCTTCTCAGATGAAATAATTACCACGTCGCGACGACGATTTTGATTTAACAGAGCCACCGCGAAAAAATGATTTCCTAGGAATTCCTTCGCGAGATTCATTTGTTCTAATCTTTGCCAACTATGATGTGCCCTTGTGTATTTCGCTAGTGGCGTAAACAGAATTTTTTAGATTTCAGGATTTAGAAAATTTAGGTAGTAAAATAAATGAATTTTAAAAATAATGGAGTACATATACCAGAAACGTGAATAGTAAACGGCAATTTCGTTTGAAAGTGCGCGTGTGATTGTACTAGAGTGATATCAATGAACTTCGACAAAGAAGTCGGGAAGAAGTCGAACAACATCGAAGATAAAAAGAGATAAAGAAAATTGCGTGTAGTCGTATCAGAATTTTTTACCGTGTCAGCTACTGAGAATTCGCAAAGTTGCGACTGCTATTTCTAGGTTCACACGAGTTCATTTGTGAAATGACGCGCGAACAGAAATTTGAGAAGCGACCGTGTTACGACATTTGGAGAACAAGTCACGACATTTCCTGCTTTCTCAATCGAGTCGAATGTACCATCACCTTTTGACAATTTGCGTGAATAGTACCTGTTATTATATATTTGCATTTACATAGAAACTTTGATCATCTTACATCCACGAATATTACAAATAATATACGAATCACTGTCACTAAAATGCACCACAGTGATCGCAAAACAAAAACGAACATAGAATCGTCTACACGAACCTTTCACATAAACACTGTGTTACAAGGATCATAAATCGTACCTCCAATTGCAAGAAAGGGAATAATTACAGTGATTAACTTCTATATCGATCAGCGTCAAAGACGCGATCGATTATCACTATCGCTCTGAATGAAATTGCACAACGGCAACAACATCGTCGGCGATGCGTTTAATCCGCTTGTCAGCCACAGCTTTCTCGAAGGGGCACAGAGGTAACGTTTCTGGAAGCAAAATGAATAATTCTCGGCATCGATCGACCGACTTGAATCACCGTTTTGCATTTCGCGCGATCAGCGGGCACCGCCTCTTCGTCGCTTTAGCCTCGAGCGTAGAAGCGTGTAACGAGCGGGTACGTGGGAAGCGTTCGGGAGCGGAGACTTCTCAGAAAAAGTTGGGAAAAGATACGTCGAATGTCCACGGCATGATTCACCTGGAGAAACGAGTCCGTCTTCTTAGTCATTTTGGGGCAGGCCGGAGACCAACGACACCGGAATACAACAAACATGGGAACGTGTGACCATGGGTGCAACTTCCTTTAGATACACACACGTTTGTGAACGCAATTTTCAAATTATTAATTTTTTTTATAAGCAAGTTTATAAATCAACGTGGGACTCTTTGAGACTTCTCATTAGTTACCTTTCAGTATTTTTAACAATTTTTCTGGGAGTTTTGACCCATTTTAAGAAAGTTTGATTCTCTGACAAAAAGTCATATTTGATACATGTGTGGACATGTGTGATCAACGTCGTTGGCTGGGGACTCTTTAAGACTCCTCATTAGCTACCTTTTAATATTCTTAACAATTTTTCTAGAAATTTTGGCCCATTTTAAGAAAGTTTGATTCTCTGACAAGAAATCGTATCTGATACATGTATGGACATGTGTGACCAACGTCGTTGGCTGGGGACTGTTTAAGCTTCCTCATTAGTTACCTTTCAGTATTTTTAACAAGTTTTCTGGGAGTTTTGGCCCATTTTAAGAAAGTTTAATTCTCTGACAAAAAGTCATATCTGATACATGTGTGGACATGTGTGACCAACGTCGTTGGCTGGGGACTCTTTAAGACTCCTCATTAGCTACCTTTTAGTATTCTTAACAATTTTTCTAGAAGTTTTGGCCCATTTTAAGAAAGTTTGATTCTCTGACGAAAAGTCATATTTGATACATGTGTGGACATGTGTGACCAACGTCGTTGACTGGGGACTCTTTAAGATTCCTCATTAGCTACCTTTTAGTGATTTTAACAATTTTTCTGGGAGCTTTGGGCTATTTTAAGAAAGTTTGATTCTCTGACAAGAAGTCGTATCTGATACATGTGTAGACATGTGTGACCATGATAGTCGTATAGTATTTTGATTTTGAAAACGGATAGTAGACGAGCAGACTAATTATCACGGCTAGACCGCGAATTAGGGACGTGAAAGATTAAACGAGGGAATCGTCGTTGCGACGACAAACGGGAATCGTCGGCGAGACGTTATCGCCGGCCTCGATCTCTCGGCACTCGTCTCTTCGCGTCCACAGGATGCGAGAAACACGAGGTCTCTCTTTTACCGCGTTCGCCGACTGCTCGCCGAGATAACTCGCGTCATTAAATATGGCCCTCGTCATTTGCATCCGTCGTCGGTGCTCGAACTAACAGTCGAGATTGAAAAAAACAATCACGAGTTACATCGTGCCAAGCAAATTGATCTGATGGTGATCTACTTATGTATGTACATCAGTGCCGGACGTGTCGAGTGTTCACCGGTGAATATGTTAAGTTTGCTGTAACACCTATAACCTGGTGAGAAACTTGGGACTTGGAGAAAAGGTTTGGGAAAAATTTAGGACTTAGAGAAAGTCTGAGATGCAGTAAAATTATTTTAGGTTTTGAGAGCCTGAGATGTGGACACTGCAAAAAAACTAAAGTCTAAAGAAAAGTTTGACTCTAATGATACTACAATCCAATGAAATTTAATAATCCCAGAGCTCATACAAACACTTCATGGTAAACTTGAAGAAGTCCTAGAAAAATACTAGATCTAGATCTAGTCTAGACCTAGAGGGAGTTCCAGAACCTATTATCCCAACTTTTGACATCTTCAACATCTTCAGTTTCCATACGTACCACAAATATGAAGATAGCTCCAAATGACATTTCACTCGCAATATTCGTGCGACATAGGTTAAGAACCGATAATATATTCAAATAATGGCCAGAGCCGGTAAAAAGGAAGCAGTAGCCCTCCAAACCGAGGTAGAGACCGAGGAAGACTGGGAGGAGTTATTGGCTCGAGAAGGTCTGATTGTGGCAGACGTTTATTCCGAATGGTGCGGTCCTTGTATCGCGATGGTGAGCACCTTGCGAAACGTGAAGCTGGAGATCGGTGGCGACGCGATCAACTACGCGATCGTCAAGAACGACCACATCGCCGACCTCGAGAGATTCCGTGGCAAGAGCGAGCCCGTGTGGATGTTCATTCAGGATGGTAAAATGGTTAACCTTATGTTCGGCGCGCATTGTCCCAACTTGAAGAAGCTATTGATACAGGAAATTCGAAGGGTGCAAGAGAAAGAGGAACCGGAGATGCGACTGGATCCGAGTACTCGCACGCCGGAGGAAGAGGTTCTGTGGCAGAAAGAGGAGGCCATTAGGTACATTCGAGCTGAGTATAGGATTTTCTTATATTAGAAGAATTGATAGGGGTTAGATAAGTTATGCTCTCCTTATGATCTTAGACTTTTTCTATATTGTGTAGGTTACTCTAGAATTTCTCTAGGCTTCCTATTCTCTTATGGTCATATTAGAACTTTACCAGGGTCGTCTCAGAAGATTCCTAAAATTCTACTAAAACTGTCATAGTGTTCTTGTAGAATTCTTTTGGGTTCACTTTAGAATTTCCTCAGACTCTCCCTAGAGCCCCTCTGATCATTCCTGAATTCTCCCAAATGCAATGAATCTCCGAGTCCCCCGTAGCCATCTGATGCTTAAGGAAGACCACTATAACCGACTGTATCTACTATCGTATTTCTTCTTCGGAATAAAAGTCCGCACCGAGCGAGATTAAACTCTGTACGCGGTTAAACGACGTGTAGCTGATTGCAAAATTGTTGTACAAGACAAGCGATCGAGGAGCGCCGTCTTGCCAAGGAGGAGGCGGAGAGACGAGAGAAGTACGAGGCGTTCCTGGCACAAATGATGTTCGAACTGTCCGAGGAAACCGCCCTGGTTTTCTTCCCGTGGATATTCAGAGACGAGGAGGGAAGACGCAGAGACAAATACCAGAGCCCTCCGTACACCGACTTGACCACTATCCTCTTCAAACAGAACTACGACGTGCTCGAAGAGCAACGAGTGCGTTTCGACGAGGAATTGATCAATAAGATGTTCGTCGAGAGCAACGTTGAAATTACCAAAGAACTCGTCAAAGGTGTGTGCTTCAGTTCCAACTTTCTCTTCTCTTCGAGTTTCACTATTTCAACCTTTATGCGGTTGTAAATCGTGTAACGTTTTAATCACTTTTATTGCTGGTATAACGTGTCACTGTATTAGGCGGAGTGATATAATGCGAGAATGTACGGAGATTTATGGTGTGAGATTATGCAATTGGTGGTGGTAGTACGGTGGGGGGTGAAATGAAGGGGTGATATGAATGTATAGTAATAGGAGCGCGTGGCGATATAACGTATGGTGATTGGGGCGCGTGGCGATACAACACGTGGTAATTGGGGCGCATGGCGATATAACGCGTGGTAATTGGCGCACGTGATATTCGGAGCGTGTGGTCATATGACGCGTAGCGATACAACGCGTGGTAATTGGAGCGCGTGGCGATACAACGCGTGGTAATTGGAGCGCGTGGCGATACAACGCGTGATAATTGGGGCGCATGGCGATATAATGCGTGGTAATTGGCGCACGTGATATTCGGAGCGCGTGGTGATATGACGCGTAGCGATACAACGCGTGGTAATTGGGGCGCGTGGCGATATAACGCGTGGTAATTCGGCGCATGGCGATATAATGCGTGGTAATTGAGGCGCGTAGTATTCGGAGCGCGTGGTGATATGACGTGTAGCGATACAACGCGTGGTAATTGGAGCGCGTGGCGATATAACGCATGGTATTTGGCACGTATGGCGATATAATGCGTGGTAATTGGCGCACGTGATATTCGGAGCGCGTGGTAATGTGACGCGTAGCGATACAACGCGTAGTAATTGGGGCGCGTGGCGATATAACGCGTGGTAATTCGGCGCGTGGCGATATAATGCGTGGTAATTGAGGCACGTGGTATTTGGAGCACGTGGCGATATAACGCGTGGTAATTGGAGTGCGTGATATTAGGTGCGCGTGGCAATTTAATGCGTGGTAATTAGAGCGCAAGGCGATATAACGCATGGTAGTTGGAGCGCGTAGCAATATAAGACGCAGCTATCGCAACGCATAGAAATAAAATTCGTGGTAGCAATGTTTTTCTATCAATCTATCTTCAATTCACCTACCTCAGGTTTAACAGCAGGCAGAACAATAGCCATGAGATTGAAAGGCAGACGTCCTCATCCCGACTGGCCCGTACCCTATCCCTTTGAGTGTCCTAAAGGTACAGAAAAGTGTCCCACGCGAGAGATCAACGATGTCGAAGAGTACTTGGTACAATTATTAAACAGCAAAACCCCGTTGCTGTTCGTCGATCCTCCTATACCTCAATGGGAAAATTCGTACATGGAAAGACACGTGTTTAATTATGAACCGGATCCTGAAAAAGAGGAAGACGAGGAGGAGGAGGAAGAAGATTTCCCTAGAACCGATCCTGCAGTTTGGGTGCCTCCCCAGGTACATGGGAGCTGATTAAAGTAGAATCAGGCTTGAATTGGATTTATAAGTCTGCAGATTTTAATGTTATAAACCTGCACGGACAATTTTATTTAGGCTAGAAGCAAAGTGCACGTGTACACGACTCTGTTCTCTAACTATATGGAGATGGTACACCCTTACGAGGAACCGGTACCACCCCCACCTTTGTGTGCGTTCAAATTTAATTTCGAACAATTCGAACCTGTTCGCGATGCTTGTGCCCTTTACCCTGATGCGATCGAGTATTTCGGCGCGTTCGAGTTTGATAAACCTGGTATTGCCAGGAGAATCGCTTCAACCCCCGAAGACTTCGAGCGAAAGGTTACTTTTATTGTTCAGACTTATTCATTAGTAGTTGACTAGAATTTGTCATTTTTTACAATTTTTGCAGTTTACAATTTTAGCAACTTACATATTTCATAATATATCATTTTTACCATTTTTACAATTTTTACATTTTATCAAGCAGTAGCTACAACTAGAATATTTCACCTTCTACATATCTTAAATTAGTCAAACACAGTACATAATTTTAAAGAACATAAAAATGTAAAATTAAATGAATTGTCCCTGAAGACGAAGTACCATTCGGGAATGGAGATCTTCGTAATAATTATTCGAAGAGTCAGCGAAGATGTTTTCCTATCATTTGCAAGTATTCAGCCCTACTTCGTGACTGAAGAAGAAGAACAGGCTATGGCGATGATAGACGAATACTTCCCCGAGGGCGCCGAGGATATAAGCGTAGAAGAGTCGGTCGAAGAAGAAGAAATCTACGAAGGCGAAGAAGAGGAAGAGGAAGAGGAGGAGGAGGAGGAAGATTTGAAGGATCAGGATGAAATTATAGACCCATTCGGGATGTACGGTTACACCTGAAGCTTCTATGTTAAAAATATATCAGTATTGTTATATTCATATACATTAATATACTATAGATTCAGAATGTATGCCTTAGGTCGTACTTGAAGAGAATGTTAATTACTTTTCATTCTTTAAGTTATAATATCACACTCGTGACGCACATTACAGTTCAGGTAAATCAAATAAAAATCACGTTCGCACCCTTGTTCAATCAATAAGAAATTCGGAAGGAGTCTTCGCACAATTGACGAATAATTCGAAACGCGCGACCCTTTCTTGTCGAGAATTCCATTCTTCGCGCGTTTTGGCAAAGTCGAATCATACTTGAATATTCGCTTATGTCGGCAACGCGTTTGCGTAACTCTGGCAAAATTCCAGCGTAGCACATCGGTCTGTAGAGGTTGTATCACGCACCTGCCCTGCTGCCAAATTTTCTTCCGATCGTCCAAAGAGAAACCGATATTTGCCAACGGTATATCAAAACAAAGGTAAACTGATCGTACGCCGGTGGGGCCATTTTGGATTGCTTAGACCATCTTGCAAATCTTTAATTCATAACTTTAGGGAAACAGGTGTTTAGTCATAAGAACAGGTGACTAATCAAAAGAAATAGTTACAAGTCATATGCTTATATGTATATATTTATATGCAACAACATTTTACAATAATAGTAATAATAACTACGTCCACTTCGATAATAATTACATCGACTATGTGAAATACTTATATGTAAAATATTTGATAAATTTATTTTAGGAAGAAAAATATTAAAAATCAATATTGACTCTTCTTGCATGAACATTGTATCTGCAATATACACAAGTATATCTGCACAAAACCAATCCAACCAATACAATCCTACATAAGAATTTTCATCGGGCCGACGAATGACTAAAGAGGTTAGCAAACGACTCGCGGCAAGTTTTAGCGGAAAATCAACCGCGATCAAAGCGAACGAATTGAATCGCGCTGATCGAATTAACGAGGCAATTTGTCAGGCGACCGATGCGAGAAATTCACGCGCGAACGACACGCGAGCAGTGGCTAGCTCGGTCCTCCTCGTACAATACATTGTGGCGGAGAGTAAATTTCACCAAGCGATCCGAACAATTGAACCATTAACCGTGGAGACGTTAGTCAGCCGGTCAGTAAATCTTCCAACTGGCTCGCTCCTTTTCATCCGTATTTTTGGCACGCTCCAACACTCCACGGCTACACGACACTCGAGCACGAGAAACATCGTCGTTCCGAACGCGCGCCTTTTCGAACTGCAAAACACGATCACGTGCAACCTTTAACGTTGCTCGGTTATACTATTTTTTTCTTATATGGAGAACTTGGAGATTTAGGGAGTATGGGTGTTTTGGGGAATTTTGAGGTTTGGGAAGTTTGGGGAATTTGGGGAGTTTGGGAATTTAGGGATTTTGGGATTTGAGGATTTTGGGAATTTAGGAATTTAGGAATTTAGGGATTTGGGGATTTGGGGATTTAGGGATTTGGGAATTTAGGGATTTAGGGGTTTGGGAATTTAGGGATTTAGGGATTTGTGGATTTAGGGATTTGGGAATTTAGGGATTTAGGGATTTAGGGATTTAGGGATTTGTGGATTTGTGGATTTAGGGGTTTGGGAATTTAGAGATTTGGGGATTTAGGGATTTGGAGATTTGGGGATTTGGGGATTTAGGGATTTGAGGATTTAGGGATTTGGAAATTTAGGAATTTAGGAATTTAGAGACTTGGGAATTGGATATTTGGGGATTTGGGGATTTGGGAATTTGGGGATTCAGGGATTTGGGGATTCGGGGATTTGAGGATTTGGGGATTTGGGATTTTGGGGATTTGGGAATTTAGGAATTTAGGGACTTGGGAATTTAGGGATTTGAGGATTTAGGGATTTGGGAATTTAGGAATTTAGGAATTTAGAGACTTGGGAATTGGATATTTGGGGATTTAGGGATTTGGGAATTTAGGAACTTAGGGACTTGGGAATTTAAGGATTTGTGAATTTAGAAATTTCAGAATTTGGGGTTTGGAAATTTAGAGATTTGGAACTTGAACCAACTACCTAATTACCTATTAGCTAAATACCTATTAACTAAACATCTGTTACCTAAATACCTATTAGCTAAGTACCTATTAGCTAAACACCTGTTACCTAAATACCCTATTACCTAAACACCCATTACCTAAATACCTATTACCCAAGTCCCTATTATCTAAATCCCTTCAAAACCATCGACCGTCCACACATAACAATAAAACAGTCTCCTACACTCAGTGAACGCAAAAGGGAGTCGAAGTTCGACTCTGGAAAGCCGTGCAGATCGGATGAAAGACGGTGCAGTACGCTGGACGAAGAAAGACGCGCGTGCAGTTCGCGAAGATAAATTTACACGCGACTCCGCGTCGCCGATGCCTGTTCACGTACCCTCGTTTCTTTTCCCTTCACAGATCTCGACCCCGTATAAGCGGTCGTTTTCTTTTCGCCTGGTCACAAATAGGAACCGGACTCCATCTTCGTACACGGTTTAAATTAATGGCGTCGGGACGCGATTCACCGACGCCTGCTCCCTGATTTACAATGTCAAAGTTCGCGACTTGTCGAATTATTTGCTCTTGTAACTCAACGTTCATTTGTCCTCTTTGATAAGTACTGTTATTTATGTGCAAATTAAAATGGAGATTATGTTATTTTATTTTATACTGTTCAACTAGAAGGTGTAGTTGTGAACTGTTCAAAGTATTCATTAGGATAAAACGTATTGTTGAATAATTTTTTTGTTTAAAAATTGAGGTTGTGTATAATGGTTTTGTTTTACAAATTTACGAGTGCTTTTGTCTAAGAATGTTATAAATGATATCAGACATTTCGGGGTAAATATGAAGCAAATATCATGATGTACTTGCAAACAACCCTTAACAGAGTCAGATTAAAATTGAGTATATAATTTGTTCATTTAAAAGTGGATGATGTATATATTATTTTCTCTTGCAATATTATAAATGATTTTAGCTAGTTGGACAAAAATAATGATAAACATTATTATATGTTAAGAAACAACCCTTAACAGGGTTACTCTGTTATAACTACCTGTATAATTTCTCTATTTAAAAGTGGATAACAGTACACATAACCCAAACATTTATTTTCTACGTCTCACTGTACAACCCTTAATATTTAAGGGTTAATTAAGAACATATTACATGTTGAAGTTGTACCACAATTTAACAAATTTTGCAACTGAATATCCAACCTACTTAACCAAGTATAATCACAATCAGATACTAATGATATCAATGATACAATTATACTAATAAATACCATAAGGTAATTTAACCTAATAAAACTAGTATTAATATCATAAAATGCAAAGGGTTAACTCAGAATATTTTCCTTTCCCATAACAACACAAAACTCTTTCGTTTACAAAAAGACTGATAACCCAAACATTTATTTTCTACGTCTCACTCTACAACCCTTAATATTTAAGGGTTAATTAAGAACATATTACATGTTGAAGTTGTACCACAATTTAACAAATTTTGCAACTGAATATCCAACCTACTTAACCAAGTATAATCACAATCAGATACTAATAATATCAATGATACAATTATACTAATAAATACCATAAGGTAATTTAACCTAATAAAACTAGTATTAATATCATAAAATGAAAAAGGGTAACTCAGAATATTTTCCTTTCCCATAACAACAGAAAATTCTTTCGTTAACAAAAAGACTGATCTCTTAAACGTCCACTTCTGACAACTCACGATGCTACATTGTCGATAATCGCTCGAAACGATCATAGATTGCAGTGATTATCGACGCACCTATAGCTCGCAGACGTTTTCGCGTGTTGGAGAAAAACGATCTTGATCGTTGTATCGACGGAAATGGGGGAATAACAAAGAGAAAAGGAGACGGAACGATCGTTAATGACACGTAATGTACGCGATGAACGCGAATTATCCGGCGTAACTGTAATTTGCGCCTGTTTTTTTTTTCTTTCGATACGTCCCCCTCTTCTTCCCGGCTCCTCCTCTCGATTCGACCGTGCTTAGTTACGCAATGCTTGTGCAATAATTACCGATGTTTAAGCAATAGGCTGCCTCCGGCGCTACCGTGCTTGTCCCGTCACGAAAATGAAAAAAGAAAATGTTCGATTCGAACGCCACTTATATCGATCTCTGACATTACTTCGGTAATCGACACGCGGCATAAGGTATCCTCGTAAACCATCTATGTAATAGTATTCTCATTCTTCACAATTTTTCAATTTCGTGGCCTCAAACTTGATGTTAAGTTTTCACATTCCCAGATGCGTACGTTCTTAAATTTTTAAATCGTCAAGGTTTCATATGTATAAGTTTCTAAGACTCTGTATGAGAGTTGATTGAACAAATTCCTGAATTAATATATTTTGTAATTTTTTAATTTCTGAACTTCTACATTTCTTAGTTCCTAAACTGACAGAATTATAAATTTTCGAATTTCTGTATTTTCTAATTCTTAAGTTTCTGAACCCTTATATTTCCGAATTTCTGCATTACCTAATCCCTACATTTCCGAATCCTTGAATTCCCCAATTCCTAGTTTTTCGAAATCCCTAAATTTCCCAATCCCTAAATTTCCGAATTCCTAAATTCCCCAATGCCTACATGTCCGAATCCCTAAATTCCCCAATCTCCACATTTCGAAATCCCTAAATTCCCCAATCCCTAAATTTCCGAATTCCTAAATTCCCCAATGCCTACATGTCCGAATCCCTAAATTCCCCAATCTCCACATTTCGAAATCTCTAAATTCCCCAATCGCAAAATTTCCGAGTCCCTAAATTCACCATTTCCTAGATTTCCGAATCTCTAAA
Organism: Megachile rotundata; assembly: GCF_050947335.1. Lineage (NCBI taxonomy): Eukaryota > Metazoa > Arthropoda > Insecta > Hymenoptera > Megachilidae > Megachile > Megachile rotundata. The sequence continues at coordinate 9,432,196 of NC_134986.1, forward strand.
CCCCTTAATCCCTAAATTTCCTAATCCCTCAACTTCCAAATCCCTAAATCTGCAAATCCCCAAATTCTCCAAATCCCCGAATCCCCAACCCACTAAAAGAACCCCCAAAAAACAACACCCACCACCAAATCAAACATTAAAAATGATTGACACTAAATTCTAAATCCGCAAATTTTATATTCGTTCAATTCTATACTAGGCAACAGGGATATTAAACGGTAACCGATGTTCAATAATAAACCAAGTTACAGAGTAGTATCTGTTGTTTGTTTCTTAGGAAGCCCGTTAGAAAACCACGTCGCGTGTTTCTTTTCATAGCAAAGTATTCGGTTGACTCACGATCAGCGTGCAAACCGGAAACGAACGATCGGTCCATTAGGTGGAAACAGAGGGCCGCGCGTACGAAATTAACTTTACTCGTTTCGCTGAAACAAAGTTGCTCAACGTCGATAGATTTATTTTACTACCTTCATGTTACTTTTCAAACTTCTTATTTTTCATGTTACATTACAGTTACAGTCTTTTTAACAATTAGAACGTGTTGATTTGTAGTGCGTAGGATTACAACGCGTCAAAATACAGCACGTAGAGTTACAACGTGTAGAGTTATAATGTGGAGGAATACAGTGAATAGGATTGCATACGTGGAATTACAATGTGTTGAAATACAGTGTATAGGATTTATAACGCGTCGAAGTACAGCGCGTAGAGTTTACGACGCGCTGAAGTACAGCGAATAGAATTTACAACGCACTGAGATACAGCGTGTGGAATTTACAGCGTGTAGAATTGTAACGCGCCGAATTACAACGCGTGGAATTCACAATGCACCGAATTACAACGCGTGGAATTTACAATACTCCGAATTACAACGCGTCGAATTTCCAATGCTCCGAATTACAACGCGTCGAATTTCCAATGCTCCGAATTACAACGCGTGGAATTCACAACACGTGGAATTTACAACGCATGGAATTCACAACGCGTAGAATTATAACGCGTGGAATTTACAACGCGCCGAATTACAGCGCGTGGAATTTCCAATATTCCGAATTACAACGCGTCGAATTTCCAATGCTCCGAATTACAACGCGTGGAATTCACAACACGAGGAATTTACAACGCATGGAATTCACAACGCGTAGAATTATAACGCGTGGAATTTACAACGCGCCGAATTACAGCGCGTGGAATTTCCAATATTCCGAATTACAACGAGTCAAATTTCCAATGCTCCGAATTACAACACATGGAATTTACAACGCGTAGAATTATAACGCGTGGAATTTACAACGCGCCGAATTACAGCGCGTGGAATTTCCAATATTCCGAATTACAACGCGTCGAATTTCCAATGCTCCGAATTACAACGCGTGGAATTCACAACACGAGGAATTTACAACGCATGGAATTCACAACGCGTAGAATTATAACGCGTGGAATTTACAACGCGCCGAATTACAGCGCGTGGAATTTCAATATTCCGAATTACAACGCGTCGAATTTCCAATGCTCCGAATTACAACGCGTGGAATTCACAACACGTGGAATTTACAACGCATGCAATTCACAACGCGCCGAATTACAGCGCGTGGAATTTCCAATATTCCGAATTACAACGCGTCGAATTTCCAATGCTCCGAATTACAACGCGTGGAATTCACAACACGTGGAATTTACAACGCATGGAATTCACAGCGCGTGGAATTTCCAATATTCCGAATTACAACGCATCGAATTTCCAATGCTCCGAATTACAACGCGTGGAATTCACAACACGCGGAATTCACAACGCGTGGAATTTACAACGCGCCGAATTACAGCGCGTGGAGTTTCCAATATTCCGAATTACAACGCGTCAAATTTCCAATGCTCCGAATTACAACACATGGAATTTACAACGCGTGGAATTTACAACGCGCCGAATTACAGCGCGTGGAATTTCCAATACTCCGAATTACAACACGTGGAATTTACAACGCGTGGAATTTCCAATGCTCCGAATTACAACGCGTAGAATTTACAACACGTAGAATTATAACGCGTGGAATATACAACGCCCCAAAATTCAAAGCACCAAAGTACAGCGCTCCAATAGCACAACGCATCGAACTCGACCGCCCTAAACTTACAACGCACAAAATTGCCATATAACGCGAGCTAAATTCAAACGAAACTACACAGTCAATTATACACGAGAAATTGCAAATTTCCGTTCGTAGGAATCATAGCTGTCCGTCAAGTAGAATCAACGGCCAGAATTGCTGTTGGCAAGGTGACGATTTTGCTTCGCGAAGCTAATGTCGCGAATATACATCGCGTGATCCTACCTAGTAGGAAATATTCACGGATTAATCTTTCTTCCGTCGTTAATGGCTGCCGGTATCATAGTTTCCATGTAAATTTTTATAATTGGACCCTGCAGCTTCCGAATCGTAAGCGTGTTTTTCTTGTCGGTATCCATCACGGCTTACCGAACCAATCTATATATGGAAACGCTAATCTTTTTCTGTTTGTTTCATTCTTATAAATATCTACATTGATCGGAGTTGAATCAGAAATATGATTGATATGTTTCATCTAAATATTTTTTAATGTGGTAACAAGTCTTCCTCGTTTCTTATGCAATGACCGTTACTTTCAAAAGTTTACAAGTTGACACGATTGACGTTAATAGGTTTATTCCGTTACTTCTTCGAACATGTAAATTTTACGTTAACGATTACTTTCTTGTTACGAATAAAATCTACCCTAAATGTCAGACGCATTTAAATAAAATCAAAGACATTCGTCGATGCCGAAACATGTAATGCATGCCGTAACCTAGTAAAATTTATGCATCCGGTTAAACAGGATCCACAAAACGTGCCAAAACCTACGCGGACCCAGAACCGGACTGCAGAATGTTAAAAATCAAATATTGAAGCTCTTTATTAACAACGCGAATCGCGGTTCTAGGCGAATTAGCACATCGTATCGGCGAGGAGATCAACTTTTTTGAGAAAGACCTCGTCTTGAACTCGTAAAACGTTGACGATCGTCGCGAATTCGACCGAACCGCTTCGAATTCAATTAACACAATTTTTTTTTCGAAACCTTGAGATTCCATTCCAAAACGTTTTGTCGCGTAACGTGTACATCTACTGTCGCGACGGATCAGCGATGGCCGAGATTAAAAAACAAGTAGCTCATAATTTGAAATGCCCGGGGCGGAGAGGTCGATCCATGGCGCTAGTTACTGGTCGATCGATCATGTCGTTCGCGTATATCCAGCCTTTCTGCCCTACCATTGCGCTTATCGCGTCGTTTCGATCCCGACATCCTCCAATGATCGACAGAGTATCCCTTCTTGCGGCTAGTTCGCATCGCGCTAAACACGACCCTCCGAGTTCGAAGGTCACGGCGAAACTGCCGCTCTAACGAACGCGCCACCACTATTCGTATCTGCGCGCCGAGCTCCAGCGCCGGTGAGCCGCGCTCTGATTGGTCGACCGCTCGAGGGGTGGGAGTGCTATATATTCAGGCACGCACCGCGTCTGCGTCAGTTGCGCGCGTACCTTTCTTTCGTTGTGTTTCTGCTCCCGTTTGTCCATCGTTCTTTCACGAATTCAGAAATTGTTCCTCCGCAATCGAGTATATTTGTGCATTCAGTGCGATGGTAAATTCATAACAGAAAACTGTGTGCGGATAGTTCGGGGACTCGAAACATGAGAGAGAAACACGATGGACGTTTATTCGGTTCGAATGTGTGAAAGAAGCAGTGAATTTTTGAAAGTTCAGTAGACACGGACGTAGTTTTATGTAGACTGTGTGAAAGAGCATCGATGCTGGCACGAAACGAAGAATTACGCGCCGATTGAAAGCCGAGATTACGAAAGAAATCGATCGAACACGCTGTGGGGCTGCCATGACAATGGTCGTCAACAAGATCAACATGTCGTCGTACTCCACGCCACGACGTACTTTCTTCTCGGGTCTACATTCGAAGGTAAATGGCCGCTTTTGTAACAAAACTTTCTTTTCTTACTAATTTTAACGTTCAATGGACTCCATTTCGGTGGACTCCGTTTTGATAGACTCTAAAAATTCAAAATTTAGTTGTTGTACGAAGTTTCGGGAAATTCCAAACATTCGATACAATTTCGAATTTGTTCCTTCGTACAGTGTGAACGTAGTTGCATTTCCCGTCGTACAGGACAGATTCAGGTGGTACAATTCACTCATAATTTCTTTTCTATAATAGGTTTAATAATTTTGCTTGATTCTTTCATGATATTAGAAAAATATATACTAAATTTTTCAGAGAAAGAAATATATCCAAATCGTTGAGTAATCTTTGTTTTCTTTTGCTCCAAAAAATCTTCCCTGTTATGAATCATTGTTTATAAAATATCCTACCATTAACCGATTTCGAAAATAATACACAAATAAATTCCTAATTTCGAGAAATCGAAACCATCAAATAATAGGCAAATGCGTACATGTACAATTGAGATCACGAAGTTCGCTTCGTTTTCTCGTTGTTTTCACGGTTGTTCGAAGCGGTTGTCGACGAAAACAGATTGCGCCGTTGTATCCCGTACAATCCTGATCGTAGATTCCTCGAAGGCAGCTTCGGAGAGCGTGCTCGACCGCTTTTACGGTATTTTCCCGATTCAGCGATAAGCTTGGTGTCCCTGATCGTGTGTTCGTCGGATTAACGGTTCTACCGGTTGTGTCTTGTCGTTCTCCGTCATAGGAAATGCTTCCATGGGTTTCACGTATCTACTCGTGTCGTGATTTCGTTCGAAATTTATTCACCCTCGGCCGCGTCGTTTCGATAAGTCGGAACACGTTGCTCGAACTGCAACCATTTGTTTTGCGCGTTCCTTTTTATTCGCCGCAGGAATATCGAAATGCGACGATCTAGGGATTTCTCGAATCTAGATATTTTCTTAGAGGTAACATTTTCTCGTAGGAACAAAATGTAGATAACATTTTGAAGAATTAAATATTTTAGCGATCTACACTAATTTTAAGTCTAGGGACTTCCGTGGGTGGAGTTTGTAGAGTCTAGGGATTTTTAAACTTTTCGAGTTATGGGTACTCTTGCGGGTTTAAAGGTTTACGTGAATATTTTCTAGATGTGGAAATCTCGAAACACTAGTGATTTTTTAGTGTCTTTTGAATCTAGGGTTATTTGATAGACATTTCAGGAATTTAAAGATTTTGGGAGTTTAGAGATGTTAAGGTTGTAGATAGTTCGAGGATACAGGTATTTTTGGAATTTAGGGATATTTTTTATTGAGAGATTTCGGGAATCTAGGGATATTTTGGAGTCTGATATTTTGGGAGTTAAAAGGTTTCAGGAATCTAAGTATTTGTAAGGTTTAGATTCTTTCAGAGTCGGGATTTCTAGAATCTAAAGATTTTTTGGATCTAGGGAATTCATAGGAATGTAGAAATTTTTTATATATAGAAGTTGGAGATTTTTTAGATGTAAAGATCCGAGAGGCATAATTTACTAATTTAAAGATGTTCTATGGATTTAAAAATGTCTAGGGATTTTGCACGTTTAGGTATGTCGTGAATTATCCCTATTTTATCTCTGAAAGCACAGAGATCTGTTGAGACACAGAAGTCCGGATATTTTGAAACTGGAACTCCAGAAATGCAAAGATCTAGGAATTTATGAATACAAATGCGATATAGCGAGCACGCAATAATACACGATTGTAAGCACGCGATATCGCGTGGGCGGTAAATCTCGCTGGAAAAATTCGGTTGCGAAATTCGCGCTTAATATTCAAGGTAATAATAACGAATTCACAATGCATCTGAATCGATGGTTCTTGCTCGTTATTTACCTTGGACGACCGTGAACGTGACCGTGTTTCGTCGCTAAAGAGAAGAGCAGAGAACGAAGCGAGCTTCGCCGACGACGGTCCACGCGAACACAATCGTCCCTCCCGGCGATATTTTTTCGCGCTTTTCTGGCCGAACGCCAAGTTATTTCCACCAGCCGCGTCTGGTAATCCTCCGGTGCCATGCGTGAACGAACCCACGATGGCTTACGTAATTTGAAACCAGCGAGTTTGTTAAACCGTCGTATTCGCCTAAGAAAAAGAAAAAAGGAGCTCTGGAAAAAGGATCAGCCTGTGTCTCATCTCCTGGAAACATTCGAATGGAAACATTCAATCGCCTTTTCATGCGATATACAGCGTATTGCGGCACTGTTCACTTTTCGTATCCCTGCAATCTTACGTGCCACTCGACGGTTAAACGCGTCGAATTTAGGTCCGGTTAAATTTAGAGCGTTTCTGTCGCCGCTCGTTACTCTCCCGGTTTCGCGATTCATTATTTCCCGGTCCGTTTCGTCGTCGCCGTTTTGGCCTCGACAGGAATTTCTTTTCAATGTCTTCGGTATGCAACTGGTCCTCGGTAATTGCGAAGCTTTGAATTTGTTTATGGATAGGTATCGCGAGGATATGAAGTATACCACCTAATTTGTTGATGCATTGTTCGATATAAGTCAGTAGTACGCACTAGCGTTACTATTATAGATGGGGAATCAGGTGACGTGGAATGTGGAATACCGTAGATATCTGGTATTATATAGTTTTATGGATGAGTTCAAGTTTTTTCATTTTTCTAGGTGTGAAATTTTCAAGCTTTTGATAGACATAATCCCAAATCCCCATGTCCCTAATTCTCACATCCCCAATTCTCAAATGATCAATTCCCAAATCCCCAATTCTCAAATGATCATTTCCAAATCCCCAATTTCTACATCCCCAATTTTCACATCCCCAATTACCACGTCCCCAATTTCCACATCCCCATTTCTCACATCTCCAATTTCCAAATCCCCAATCTCCACATCCCCAATTCCCAAATCTCCAATTTTCACATCTCCAGTCTCTACATCCCCAACTCCCAAATCCCCAATTTCCACATCCCCAATTCCCACGTCCCCAATTCCCAAATCCCCAATTCCCAAATCCCCAATTCCCACATCCCCATTTCTCACGTCTCCAATTTCCAAATCCCCAATCTCCACATCCCCAATTCCCAAATTTCTAATTTTCACATCCCCAGTCTCTACATCCCCAACTCCCAAATCTCCAATTCCCACATCCCCATTTCTCACGTCTCCAATTTCCAAATCCCCAATCTCCACATCCCCAATTCCCAAATTTCTAATTTTCACATCCTCAGTCTCTACATCCCCAACTCCCAAATCTCCAATTTCCACATCTCCAATTCCCACGTCCCCAATTCCCAAATCCCCAATTCCCAAATCCCCAATTCCCAAATCCCCAATTCCCAAATCCCCAATTCCCAAATCCCCAATTCCCACATCCCCATTTCTCACGTCTCCAATTCCCAAATGATCAGTTTCCAAATCTCCAATCTCCACATCCCCAATTCCCAAATCTCCAATTTCCAAACCCCCAATCCCCAAATTTGCTATTCGCAAATCCCCAATTCCCACGTCTCCAATTTCCACATCCCCAATTCCCACGTCCCCAATTCCCAAATCCCCAATTCCCACGTCCCCAATTTCCACATCCCCATTTCTCACGTCTCCAATTCCCAAATGATCAGTTTCCAAACCCCCAATTCCCAAATCTCTAATTTCCACACCCCCAATCCCCAAATTTGCTATTCCCAAATCCCCAATTCCCACGTCTCCAATTTCCACACCTCCAATCCCCAAATTTGCTATTCCCAAATCCCCAATTCTCACGTCTCCAATTTCCACATCCCCATTTCTCACGTCTCCAATTCCCAAAACCCCAATTCCCAAATCCCCAATTCTCAAATGATCAGTTTCCAAATCCCCAATCTCCACATCCCCAATACCCAAATCTCCCATTTCCAAACCCCCAAATTTGCTATTCCCAAATCTACAATCCTTCAACCTTCCATCTCCAAATCCCCAAAGTCCCAACCCAACCTAACGCATCACCAAAACTGCGCATATCGTCCCATCTATATTTAGCAAATAAATACGTTCTTAACGAGTTCATCATTATCCAAGGGTATACTTGTTTTCCTGGTCGCAGATGGCCATCCTCGTAAACAGGAAGGCCCGAAAACCGGCGATGGTACCGCGCTAGATTGAATAACAGGGTAGCCCATGGCACGCGACGATCACTTTCGTTAAATGGTCGATCGGTGATCGTTAAAGCGGCATTAATATCAATATCTCTTTGTTAAAGAGAATGCGCGGCCTCTTTCGACGGTCCCTTTCACATTTTACTTTTCAGCCGCGAAGTCGAGTGGAACTTTCGCTTTTGTCCGCTATTCAACGTGTCGTCCCTTGCTCAGTCGTATGCAAAATTTTACCTTCCTATTCAAAGTACAACTTAATCGTCCAACAGTTAGCAGTAAATCGTTTATTTCTTGCGTCTTTCAGCCTTTAAAAGGGAATTTACATACTTCTTAAAAGTTACATTAACATAATTCGTTCCGGTTGCGAGGCGTCAGTTTTCCTGCGTTTTCTGTAAGCAGCCTTTCGAGGACGGAAATTTGTTTGTATTTCAATCTTTGTGTACACTTGACGATTTTTTAAATATTCAAGATACTTGTAGGAACACAAGGAAAGTAAAATTAATAAATCTAATACACATCTATCGATTATCTACTGCGTGTATCGTATGATAAACTTAAAGTCGTGGACTTTTAGCAAGTGTCGAATAGCGATGCACGATGACATTAATTCTTTACATTCCTGCGTTGAGTGTGGTTCAACATTACATTTCTCTTGGATCTTATAAATAATTCAATAAATACTTTACTTATAACATTCTCATTTATATACCACTTATAATAAATAAAAAATATACTTGTTATCTACTCCACATCATAGCAACACATTTTATTCAGAACCCTTTGATGAATCTCATAAATTAAGGAGTTATCTTATCTATCAAAGTAACTAATAGAAATTAAGGAGTACAAAGGATAACAAGTAAGTAGATCCTGTAGGATTAATCGCAAACATATCCGGTCCAGTATGGAGAAGGAACGTGGTGTTCGAGGACGCAGTAAAAGCAAGCCCGCGAGACATAAAAGATTCATTTTAGCGGAGAGGTGACCCTGTCGACCCAGCATCCGCTCTCTGTGGGCGGCTCTCCTTCTTCGCCCCGTCGCTCTTCTCTATCCTCGATTTCAACAGACCCTTTCGCTCTCGCGTACGTAGCCCGATGGTCGTTTTCTTTTTCCATTCCGCGGGCCAGCTTCTTTCGAGGTGAGCACGGAAAAAGGGTGAGGGAGGAGGCGCCTCGTTGAGACAATTAAGCGGCAGCGTTCCTCGTTAAATTGTAACTGCTACTAAATTGCCGAGAGTTGGGAGACCAGCCTTCTTCTGCCCTTCGTTCTTCCATCTTGAGGATTTTCGGACGATCGATTTGCGGTGATATTCTGAGAAGTTTGGGGATTTTTGGTGTTTGTTGATTTGGGGATATGGATTTGGATGTTTGAGAATTTGGGGATTTAGGGATTCGAAAGGTTGAGAATTTGGGGATTTAGGGATTTGGAAGTTTCAGAATTGGGGGATCTAGGGATTTGGAAGTTTCAGAATTGAGGGATCTAGGAATTTGGAAACTTGGGAATTTGGGGGCCCAGGGATTTGGATGCTTGAAAATTTGGGGGTTTAGGGATTTGGAAGCTTGAGAATTTGGGGGTCTAGGGATTTTGAAGCTTGAGATTTTGAGGATCTAGGGATTCGGTAGCTTGAGATTTTGGGGATCTAGGGATTCGGTAGCTTGGGAATATGGGGATCTAGGGATTTGGAAGCTTGAGAATTTGGGGGTCTAGGGATTTGGAAGCTTGAGAATTTGGGGATCTAGTGATCTGGAAGCTTGAAAATTTGGGGGTTCAGGGATTTGGAAGCTTGAGAATTTGGGGGTCTAGGGATTTGGAAGCTTGAGAATTTGGAAGTCTTGGGATTTGGAAGCTTGAGAATTTGGGGATCTAGGGATTTTGAAGCTTGAAAATTTGGGGGTTTAGGGATTTGGAAGCTTGAGAATTTGGGGATCTAGGAATTTGGAAGCTTGAGAATTCGGGAATCTAGAGATTTGGAAGCTTGAGAATTTGGGGATCTAGGAATTTGGAAGCTTGAAAATTTGGGGGTTTAGGGATTTGGAAGCTTGAGAATTTGGGGGTCTAGTGATCTGGAAGCTTGAGAATTTGAGAATCTAGGAATTTGAACATTTTTAAGTTTGAAAAAGTAGCAGTTTGGAGCTTTGGAAATTTGTGCATCTAGAGATTTAGCCATCTGAGAGTTTAAAAACATAGTAATTTGGGAATTTTCAAATCTTCAAATTTACAAATCTGAAAACTTCAGATACCAAGAATTGAGAAACTCAGAAACTTAATAATTTATAAATTTTCTAATCGAAGAATATAAGAATCGTCAACTTCTAATCCCCAATTATGAAAGTCCCCATAGTCTCCGAACATTGAAACACCTAAATGCTACCACCACTCAAAAAAGCAACCAAATCGATAAAGCACGTGTCGTCCATAAATCTACCTTTCCATAAATCCTGTTAGAGTCCGGTAACAATCGATCAAAACGTCGAAAGGAGTAGCATGTATCTTCGTTCGGAAGACCGTTACTTCCGGTCGGTGGACGACGGGCCCGGAAGCGACGATGGAACGTTTCGAATAGTCTGGAAAGAATTCGTAGAATACGCGTTTCCCGAGTAAGAGCGACACTTTCACAAAAGCGACGGTGAACCGGATGCGTTTAATCTGTAACGCGTCGCGTTGCGTCGCGTCGAGACGCCCTCGAGAGAAAGAGACGCGTCGTAATAGTAATTACCGAGGAGAGACGTAGCAGCTTGCGGATGAATGGACGAGTCAGAATGAAAGAATTATTTACGCGGCTGGTGATCCCATTAAAGCACGCGATCATCCTCGACCGCTTTCGACTTATTCTCTGACGTTCTACCAACTATTACGTAAACGCTAAACTACGTCATTTGTTTTCTCGGAATAAAAATACGACGAGAATTCTTGGAGAATTTTCGGTGCTGTCAATTGTTCGTCTAGCTTTGGTTACGTTAGGTAAATGTAGGTTCTGGTACTTTTCTATCGAGTTGGACGGAGAGGCGGTAAAGTTTTGGAATTCAGGAGTTCAATTTTTACTTCGCTAAATTTGCGGAATGTGAATTTTTTCTTTTTCACTCATGTTCCGCAATATGCTCCTAGATTCCATATATTTGTCCGCAGAGTCGGCGACACACGGTATTCTAAAAATTTTGGGATTCAGGATTTTCAATTTTTATTTCGCTAATTTACCGAAATATGAATTTTTCCTCTTCCACTCATGTTCCGCAATGTGCTCCTAGATTCCACATATTCGTCCGCAGAGTCGGCGACACACGGTATTCCAAAAATTTTGGGATTTAGAATTTTCAATTTTTACTTCGCTAATTTAACGAAATATGAATTTTTCCTATTCCACTCATGTTCTGCAATATGCTCCCAGATTCCATATATTCATCCGCAGAGTCGGCGATGTACGGTATTCTAAAAATTTTGGGATTCAGGATTTTCAATTTGTACTTTGCTAATTTAATGAAATATGAATTTTTTCTCTTCCACTCATGTTCTGCAATACACATATTCCACACTCCACATATTCGTCCGGAGAATCGGCGATGCATGGTACTCATACCAGTCTCAAAATTCAACAAAATACAAAATGTCTCATTTAAGTAAGACTCTCTAAACATCCTCATTTATCAGGACACAAAAATGAGCTTCATATCAGTGCTATTAAACGAACAATATCTTGTTAATATCAATTATTTAATTACTATTAAAATAATACATGAAACATTTTCAGTATAATCAAATCAAACAGTCCCTCTAATTAAATGAATTATTCAGTCAATAACAATTAAATGAGACATCTTGTGTGCACATGTATTTAAGGTTATACTAATGATACATTTAGTGTTATACTAATTACGATGAATTTCATTTTAGTTTTTTCAATCATTTCTTTTTAAGTTTCTTTTCAATCCTTTTTTGTAACAATATTTTTTCAGACTTTTTTTCTAACCAGTTCTTTTTACAGTCCTTTTTTGTAACAAGCTTTTTTTGCAGTCTTTCAAAGTTTCCTTTTTCTATCTTTTTTTTTAAGCAAGTTTCTTTCAGTCTTTTTTTTAACAAGTTTTTTTTCAATCTTTTTCTAACAGTTTTGCTTTCTAGTCTTTGTTTGTTCTATCAGTTTTTTGAGTCCTCTTTAACAATTCTTTTTCAATCTTCTTTTTTATAATAATCTTGTTTAGACTTTCTTTTTAACAATTCTTTTTCAGTCATTTTCTCTAACAGTCTTCTTTTTAGACTTTCTTTTTAACAATTCCTTTGCAGTCATTTTCTCTAACAGTCTCTTCTTTAGACTTTCTTGTTAACAATTCTTCTTCAGTCATTTTATCTAACAGTCTCTTTTTTAGTTTTTCTTTTTAACAATTCCTGTGCAGTCATTTTCTCTAACAGTCTCTTCTTTAGACTTTCTTGATAACAATTCTTCTTCAGTCATTTTATCTAACAGTCTCTTCTTTAGACTTTCTTTTTAACAATTCTTTTTCAGTCATTTTCTCTAACAGTCTTCTTTTTAGACTTTCTTTTTAACAATTCCTTTGCAGTCATTTTCTCTAACAGTCTCTTTTTTAGTTTTTCTTGTTAACAATTCTTCTTCAGTCATTTTATCTAACACTCTCTTTTTTAGACTTTCTTTTTTAACAATTCTATTGCAGTCATTTTCTCTAACAGTCTCTTCTTTAAACTTTCTTGTTAACAATTCTTCTTCAGTCATTTTATCTAACAGTCTCTTTTTTAGACTTTCTTTTTAACAATTCTTTTTCAGTCATTTTCTCTAACAGTCTTCTTTTTAGACTTTCTTTTTAACAATTCTTTTTCAGTCATTTTCTCTAACAGTCTTCTTTTTAGACTTTCTTTTTAACAATTCCTTTGCAGTCATTTTCTCTAACAGTCTCTTTTTTAGTTTTTCTTGTTAACAATTCTTCTTCAGTCATTTTATCTAACACTCTCTTTTTTAGACTTTCTTTTTTAACAATTCTATTGCAGTCATTTTCTCTAACAGTCTCTTCTTTAAACTTTCTTGTTAACAATTCTTCTTCAGTCATTTTATCTAACAGTCTCTTCTTTAGACTTTCTTTTTTAACAATTCTATTGCAGTCATTTTCTCTAACAGACTCTTTTTTAATTTTTCTTTTTAACAATTTTTTACTAGTCTCCTTTTCTAACAGCTCTTTCTAGGTGTAACTTTTAAATCCTGCATCTAGAAGAGCTTCAAATCTATAAGAAAGTTCAAAGGAAGTAAATTCCGAACAGTATAATCAGTCTCGAAGCATACAATGGTTGTTATTCGGAGGCTAGCATAATCACGATAGGAGAGCCGGCGGTATAGTTCGCGCGACCGGTTTCCTGTGGACTGTTCTCGCGTCGGGTGTCGCGTTCTACGCTCCGTCGAGTCGTATTTCTGTTGTCAGAGAAATGTCACGCAGTCCGTGTCCCGGCGGCGTGCTTCGTTTCCCCCGAACAAACCAGCGCATAAGCAGAAGCGAAGAAAATGTCACGCCGTTGACGCGCATCAGCGATCCTTCTTCTCGCTCGGCGACGTCGCGGAGATCGCGAGACCGCGCTAAGATTACACGTTCGCGAAACAATGCTCCGAACGAAGCTGTTCGGAGAGTGCACGTGTGCCGCTCGAGATGGCTTGTTCTATTGCGTTCCGGTAAAACGATACCGCTACGTTTCGGTACGTGGGTCATCTCTGCTTGCGCAACGTTCGCTAAGTAATTTATAGCAGGATTCAAGAAATATTAGTTCTCTGTCGAAGATATTTGGCATTCTGCGTTTCTCTTTTAGGATAGTTTGGTTACATTTCATTCTCTGTGGATGTTCGTTGAAGTTCGAGTTGCATTTTTCGTGAGAGGTACTTCGAATTTCTATATTCACAGATGTCAAGGTTTTGTAATATTTGTGTTTGAAAATTAGGCTCATTAAGTTTTAAATACACAAACCTATGTTCTTAAAGTTAGAGGCACACAAATTTCTAGATCTTCGAATTCTAAGGGTTTGGACTTAGATTTCTAGAATACCTGGATTAACAAAGTCCAAGAGTTTCATATAGCTACATCACCTACACTTTTGGAACTACACATCCCTAGATCCCCAATTCCCCAGATCGTCAAATCGCTCAATCTCTAAATCCCCATACGACCTGTATACCTGGGTCTTCTAGTTCCTACGTTTCCAAATTCCTATATAACCAAAATCCCTAGACCTCTAATTACCTACACCTTCAAGTCCTTAGATCCCAAAAACCCCCAGATCTCAAGAACCCCCACATCCCAAATACCCCTAGATCTCAAGAACTCCCATATCACAAAAATACCTAGATCTCAAGAACCCCCATATTCCAAATACCCCTAAATCTCAAGAACCCCCATATCACAAAAATACCTAAATCTCAAGAACCCCCATATTCCAAAAATTCCTAGATCCCAAAAACCCCTAGATCTCAAGAACTACCATATCCCAAAAACCCCTAGATCTCAAGAACTCCCATATCCCAAAAATTCCACAAATTCCTACACCCCAAAAAACCTAGATTTAAAAAATTCCTAGATCACCAAAAATCCTTACATCCCAAAATCCGCAGATCCCAAATTCCCTAGATCCAAAAATCCTCAGATTCCAAATTCCCTAAATCCAAAAATCCTCAGATCCCAATATCTCTAGATTGCGATCCCTATCCTCAAACTTCTAATTCAGCAAATCCCTAGATTCTCGTATCGAGATCTTGAAAAATCCCTAAAAATGAAGATATAGGTTCTGTTCTATTTCCTATTGTGTTGTGGTACCTGAAATTGAATATCGGGATTTATAACCGAGGGGAAATACAAGAAAGGGAAACCGAGAAAGACAGAAGCAAAGGGTGCAGGCGTGGGCGACGTTAATCAACGACGGCGCCACTCGAGTGGATTATCAACCTGCGAGCGTGGAAGCCAACCGACGCAAATTCGCGGAACAGAGAAGAGGAAAGCCTCGAAGAACGCGGGACGAAGAAACGAGATCCGTGAAACCCGCGATGTAAATGACCCCGGTCATGCTTCATTACGTCGGTTCTCGGTGCGAGTACACCTTTACGCTAACTGAGATAACCTACTCCCACGTGTCTATCGATCAGAAATTCGAACGTTGCCTCTGCTTTTTTGTAGACGGCAGATTTATTTCGATCTGGTGAAGTTGACGGTGTGAAAAGTATCGGGAGATAAGCCTGTACTGACAATTAATATATTGTGATATTAATATGAGACCACTGTAGTGAGATAAATAATTTGCTACAATAATGTGCTATAATATACTATGTAGCTTAATATATGATGTGTAGTATGATATACTGTAATGGTCGTATTATAAGTATTATGTCTGTGGTAGCATGTTAAGTACATATGTCTAGTATCTACTTATAGTAGCTATTTATAGCAGCATTAGAAACTAGATATGAAATAATGCACATAGAAGTCAATTATTTTTTATCAAACATATAGGTATTACATATAACATGTGTTATATGTGTTACACAACAAACTCTCATGTATTATATATCATATTAAACATCATTTCAAATTTTTGCAGCGTTAAGTAAAATTGTAAGTTGTACCCACAAAAGAGTTAGCAATCTTGATGTATACATATATGTTATGAAAATAGTATGTTATTGTGATAGAACATGCTTCTTTGCACCTGCCCTAATTCTTCTACCCTACTAGGCTGCAGCCACCAATGATTCCAGTCCTCACCTAACCACCAGTGCTTCTTCTCTTTACTGAGCCACCAATGATTTTGGTTCTTACCTAACCATCAATGGTCACAATCCTTACCTAGTCTTACTTCCTCCTCACTGGTGTTCTCATCCAAATCCCCTAATTTGCCTCACATTGTTCTCCGAACGTTTCCCTGCACCATAACCACCAAACACAGATTCTAATTCTAACCTAACCACCAATGATTCCAGTGTTTACCTAACTACCAATGGTACCAGTTCTCACCCTAGTCTAAGCCTCTATGATTGTTCTCCGAAATAGAAAAAGTAGAAACCGTAATATACGAATATACTGACAGATAACGGACAAAGAGATGCTCGTGTTCAGAAATAGTAATCGCGGATTGAAGTTGCCGGACGGAAAAGGATATACCGTTTTTGCCGATCTCGGTGAGCGGCGCCTTTTCGAGCAAGCAAACGGCGCACTGCCACGAGAATTTATGGAGGAAATCGCTAATTGAACGGCTCGTAAACCGTTACGAAACGCAACTTGTTCCCCTGTCCAATTGTTCCACCTCGTAAAAACGCTCGCTCGTTTTATGTATTAATAAAACGCGCTCCGTTGTTTCCAGGATTCGTCTGTCCCAATTCTGCTGGTTGAAATTTGTAGTTCCTTGGGTAAAATTATGGTTGGATAAAATGTGGTGATGGGGTTATGTAAGATAGGAATGCGTGTGGAATGGAAATTTCTCAAGTTCTCACATTCGAAAATTTTTATAGGTTCAGATCTCTACATCCACATGTACTGTACACTCCAGAATGCATGGATCTCTAAAATCTTTACAGTACAAAATTCTTACATCTCCAAGATTGTTACAGTTCAAAATTCCTACAGTCACAGATTGCTACACTCTCAGATCACTACATTCCCAAATTTCTACATCTTCAGATCCCTACATCCTCAGGTATCTTTCACTCCAAAATTCCTACGCCCCCAGATTCTTATGTCCCTAAATTCTCACATTTCCAAATTTCTATATCTCCAGATCACTATATCTCCAGGTCCCCTTCTCTCTGGAATTCCTACGCCCTCAGATTCCTACATCCCCAAATTTTCACATTCGCAAATTTCTACATTCCCAGATCCCTACATCTTCAGGTACCCTTCACTCCAAAATTCCTACGCCCTCAGATTCTTATGTCCCCAAATTTTCACATTTCCAAATTTCTACATCTCCAGGTTCCCTTCTCTCTGGAATTCCTACGCCCCCAGATTCCTACATCCCCAAATTCTCACATTTCCAAATTTCTACATCCCCAGATCCCTACATCTTCAGGTACCCTTCACTCCAAAATTCCTACGCCCCCAGATTCCTACATCCTCCGTTTCCAACATCCCCAATTCTCACATTCCCAAGTTTCGACGTCCCCAGATCCCTACATCTTCAGGTCCCCTTCACTCCAAAATTCCTACGCCCCCATTCCTACATCCTCCATTTCCAACATCCCCAATTCTCACATTCCCAAATTTCGACATCCCCAGATCTCTACATCCGCAAATCTCCTACACTCCAAAATCCCTATATCCCCAAAATCCCAACACCCCCAAGTCTCTTACACTTCAAAATCTCTACATCCTCAAGATTCTTTCACTCCGAAGCTCCTACATCCCCAAATCCCTAAAATTCCTAAATTTCTAAATGTCATAAATCCTTGGACCTTCAAGTTAGAACTGCCTATAAAATACAACAGTATATGCATCCACACCTATGTATGTATAACATTCACAGACTCCTAATTAAGCACCTAATATTACAACACAATATTCCGTAAACTCAGAGGAAACATTATCCACTCCTTTATCAATATTTTTAGAATGTGAGACTTTCCGCGAATCACAAACAATGTCAATACTTTACTCGACCATTGCAAGCTAATTATACAAAAGCAATTTTTTGTTCATTCAAAGATAAAATTTTATTCATCCTGAATAAAAAAACTCGCACGCTGTACTGATAAATATTCGAGACACTGGTTCCTCCATAAAATGAGACTTACGTAATTCGTTCATTGTTTGAGGAAAAATATGGCGAACGAGGAAAGAGCGCAAGAAAATAAAAAGCAACCTTCGGACGCAAAGGTCGAGGATGGCAGTCGATGCAAAAGGAAAAGTGGATAATTAGGCGGGTTCGGTGAGATGCTAATTAACCGTTTAACGAGCGGATGCCGGTTCTAGTCGTTTCGAGGCGAGATGTAAGCACGTTGATAAACGATTCATCTATTTGCCAAGGACACCGTTAATTACCTTTCGGTATTAATTGTCGCTAAAGTGGGACGATACTTATAAATATTTAACGATTGTACAAATGAACCGACGTGCTTCGGGGTTATTTTCCACACTTTATTTAGGTTTATTGTTTGAGAGTGTATTCTTAGGTTAGGTTAGGTTGAAGCCTACATTAATTTATATTTTGTTGAATTTGTAAATTGCTTCATTATGGAATTTTGAAGTTCTTAATGTTTGTAGATTTTTTAAATTGCAAGGTTTTAGATTCAACAAGGTTTTATATTCAAATTTCTAGACTCTGCAATTTTTTGATCTTCAAATTTTTAGGTGTCTCAAATACCTTAGGTGCCTCAAATACCTTAGATACCTTAAATGTCTTATCATCTTTAGATTCACATTTCTCTAAATCCTTTAAATCTTTACATCTCAAAATTTTTATATCTGCATATTCTTAGGTTCTCAATCATGATGTGACGAATATTTCTATATTTCTAATTACATACATTTCTAAATGCTAACATCCCCAAATCCTAATGTCACCGAATCCCTACGTCCACAGATACCTACACCTCCAGATCCCTCCATCCTGAGATTTCTACATCCCCAGGACCTACACTCCTAGATATCAAATCTCCAGATCCTTACATCTCCATATCCCAACTTCCTGATATCCCTACATCCCCAATTCTCTGCGTTCCCAGATCTATATACCCCCAGATTTCTACATCTTCAGATCTCTGCACCCCCATATCCCTATACATTCAGATCTCTACACTTCCCAAATCCCTAGATTCCCAAATCTTTACACCCCCAAATTCCTACTTCTCCAGATCCCTACTAGCCCCGATACCTACACCCCCAGATCCCTATACTCTAAATCTCTACACCCCCCAATATTCTTACATTTTGAAATCCCTACATTCCCAAATCCCTACGTCCCCAAATCCTTGCATCCACAACTCACCACGTCCCCAAATCCCCACATCCCCAAATCCACCACCTCTAAACTCTCTATCCCCTCCCAAATCCTCACATCCCTAAATTTCCTAATTTTTAATTCTCCACCTCTGCAAATCCTCCAACCCCTAATCCTCCCACTCCCCTATACCCTTAACTCTAAATCTAAAAATCACTGTCGTCCCAAACATCTCAACTGTCGATAACGCTAAAAATTTGTACATACGTTCTACTTGCAACTAGAACACCCGGTTTCTACGCAGACCGATTTCTCATCTGAACAGGACATCTATTCGCAGTAAGAGCCGTTCTCCGGCACCGAATAAAGAGGGAAACCGGCAAGACAGACGTGTCGTAAATAAGTTCGAATTCCGGTTCTCGATCGAACGAGACGCGTAAGTCAGTCCTGGTGAAAATAAAAAGAGAAAGAAAAAAAAGAAACGAACGGTCGCGACGGAAAGTCGCCGATGTAATCTAGTTTCGCGACGGTCGTTTTCTGACCCTAACACCAGGCTCGCGTGACACGTTCACAAAGGACCGAGGTGGGCGTAAGGACACCGGCCACTTGGATTTAATCCTTTACCTTACGATCATTTCGTTCGCTGTTCGCGTTCGGATCAGACTTCTATAGAAATTATCCTTCAACATAAATCCCATCACAATATCTAACTGTTGCTTGTACGAGGCTGTTAAAAAACTTGATAAAACCCTTGGTTGTTTGTTGCTTCGATAAGACACATGTGGGGTAGTGAGATATGGTTTGTAGGTTTGTGTAGAGTAAGGTTCGTAGCGACAATTTGAAGTTCACAGGTTTAAGGGAGGGTCTTATGATAGTCACGAGGGTAGAGGGCAGGTAGTGAAATTTTTGAGATTTTAGCTTTGATGGTGTTAAGTCTGTTGCTGGAAAAAGAAAGCAAGAAGAAATGATTGTAGGCACACAAATCACTGCATTATTAAATTCTCAGGTTCCCAAATTTCTGAATCGCTAGATCATCAAATTTCTACATTTTCGAATTCTTACATCCCCAAATTGGGGGGTCCCTAAATTTCCATGTCCCCAAATTCCGAGGATTCCAAATTCCTATATCCCCAAATTTGGGGGATGCTAAATTCCTACGTCCCCAAATTGGGGGGTCCCTAAATTCCTACGTCCCCAAATTCGGAGGATCTCAAATTCCTACGTCCCCAAATTCGGGGGATTCCAAATTCCTACATCCCCAAATTCGGGGGATGCCAAATTCCTACGTCCCCAAATTGGGGGGTCCCTAAATTCCTACGTCCCCAAATTTAGAGAATTCCAAATTCCCACGTCCCCAAGTTGGGGGGGTCCCAAATTCCTACGTCCCCAAATTGGGGCGATCCCAAATTCCTACGTCCCCAAATTGGGGGGTCCCTAAATTCCTACGTCCCCAAATTCGGAGGATCTCAAATTCCTACGTCCCCAAATTCGGAGGATTCCAAATTCCTACATCCCCAAATTTGGGGGATGCCAAATTCCTACGTCCCCGAATTGGCGGGTCCCTAAATTCCTACGTCCCCAAATTCGGGGAATTCCAAATTCCCACGTTCCCAAATTGGGGGGGTCCCAAATTCCTACGTGCCCAAATTGGGGGTTCCCTAAATTTCTACGTCCCCAAATTTGGAGGATCTCAAATTCCTACGTCCCCAAATTGGGGGGTCCCTAAATTCCTACGTCCCCAATTTCAGAGGATCTCAAATTCCTACGTCCCCAAATTCGGGGGATTCCAAATTACTACGCCCCCAAATTTGGCGGATGCCAAATTCCTACGTCTCCGAATTGGGGGAGTCCCTAATTTCCTACGTCCCCAAACTCGGGAGATTCCAAATTCCTACGTCCCCAAATTCGGGGGATCCTAAATTCCTACGTCCCCAAATTCGGGGGATTCCTAATTCCTACGTCCCCAAACTTGGGGGATACCAAATTCCTACATCCCCAAATTCCTACTCCCCCAAATACCTACTCCTCCAAATATCTACCTCCCTAAATCCCTACATCCCCAAATTCCTACCTTCCCTAATCTCCACATCCCCAAATCCCTACCTCCCCTAATTTCCACATCCCCAAATCCCTCAAATTTATTTCAATCCACCATTAACAGTAAAACTGCACAAAACCAGTCATACTAAGGTCCTAGTATTTTTCATCCAACAAACTCAAACTTATTCCATCCTTTTCACATTGTAATTTCGACCCTCCTGATCCTCGAAAGATATGTCTAAACGCAGCTGTGTTTCTTTGTGTTTCAGGTGAGTCCACGTTTCTCTTCGCTTGTCGAAGGAGCATTACCATTTGAATAGAGGGAAACCTATGGGCAGAAACAGGTAGATGCGTTCCACTGATCCTTTTTAACCAAAAACGCGTGCCAAGGTTAAACCTTCTAATTGTACTGAAAACGTGAAATGTAAAATGAATGTAGATGGTGGTGGTTGAATGGTGAAGTGCATGTAGAGTTTCAATATGGTTTGAGAACCACTGGGGAGCATAGTGCCAGGTTGTCTGGTCGTTGTAACGGTGCACCGATCGTTAGTCCTGTCGTGTTGCAGCTACATTCGTTGCAAGATGAGCATTGGACTTTCACGGGGATTGCGATCCTCCCAATGACTCATATGTCGCGATTCGAGCAAGAAAGAGTTATGTTCTTATTCTCTTTTTTATATCGATTCGCTTGGATAGATTTACTGTACGTTAGGGTGCAATGTACTCTTCTTTTGTGTTGAGACAGTTACGGGAATTGTTTAAACATTTATTTATAAATGAACCACCAAATCCCTGAATCATTAAACGTTTAAATTATGGATTTCTAGAATTTTGTATATTTTTAAATATTCAATCTCAAGTTGCCTAACTCAACAATTTATTAAATCCCAAAATCCTTAGAGTATCAATTTTTTACGTCCCTATATTGCTTGTTATTTATACCCTTAATTTCTAAATTCATAACCGTGTAAATCCCTAAATTACAAACCCCTGAAAACCTCTACAAACCTCTACATTCTACATTACAAACATATTTCAATCTCTAAATTCCCAAATTCCTGATTTCACAATTTTCTAAGTTCTTCAATTTTTTAATTCTCAAATTCCTAAATTCTCAAATCCCTGAATCCTCAAGTCCCTGAATTCTCAAATCTCTAAATCCTCAAATGCTGAAATCCTCAAAACCCTGAATCCTTAAATGCATAAATACTCAAATGCTAAAATCTTCAAATTCCTAAATCCTCAAATATTATACTAAAATCCTCAAATTCCTAAATCATCAAATGCCTAAATACTCAAATGCTAAAATCCTTAAATCCTCAAATCCCTAAATCCTCAAATCCCTAAATCCTCAAATCCCTAAATCCTCAAATCCCTAAATCCTCAAATCCCTGAATCCTCAAATCCCTAAATCCTCAAATCCCTAAATCCTCAAATCTCTAAATCCTCAAATCCCTAAATCCTCAAATCCCTAAATCCTCAAATCTCTAAATCCTCCAATCCCTAAATCCTCAAATCCCTAAATCCCTAAATCCAAATTTTCCAACTTTCCCAAATGCCTTAATAACCTAAATTCTGAAATTTCCATGGCTCCTAAACTCGAAACGAAACGTCCTCCTCCAGATGACAAACAACAAAGTCGAAAGGGAACTACGTGCCGTAAGAAACGTAACGCATCACGTTCGCCATGCCACGATCCCGAAATCGGTATTTGAAATGGCCAACGGTTGCCTGCCGTGTAATGTCTACTGACCCAGAGGTGAGAAAAAGGAAAGGGGGACTGGAATTCCTTCGTGACTCATTCGCCAAAGAGCCAAGGTATGGGAACTCGTGTCCCGTCCCCGTGCTCTTCGCAACTCATGCACGAACGGATCCACCGAGACCGTGACTCAACTGAACTCCTTCTTTTCTCCTGGATCCTCGACTTTTAAAGCGGACGTAGTCTTATACCGTACTTTCGATCGCTTCGACGTTCTTTATTTACGTCCTTTTGGTTGTGCGTTAAATAATTGTATTCGTGACTGTTCTTGACTTTGGTGGTCCATATGGGGCCCAGATACTTGGTAGATACTTTAGTGATTTTGTTAAAGATCATGTCGAGTATGGTCCTGTGAGTTTTGAGAATTTGAGTACTCAAAAATGATTTAAAAATTTTTGAAGTGGAAATTTGAACGTTTGAAAATTTTTGGATTAATTGAATTTGATTTATGTGAAATTTAATACCTTGAAAACTTGAAAATATAAAAATTCCAAACCTTAAATGTAGAAATTCTATAATTTGAAGAGTTGGGAATATAGAAATACTCAAACTTGAAAATTTGGAAATACAGACATTCTAAGACTTGAAAATGTATAAATACAGAAATTCTAAGACTTAACAACTTAGAAATACAAAAACTCTATACCTTAAATATACGAAATAAAAAAATCCTAAAATTTGAAACCTCGAGACTGCAAAATATAATACAACATCCTAACTTAAAAAATCTACGACTCTCAATAAATGATCCCATATAATTATTCCATTTACGAATAACTGCGTAAGAATCCTTACACCGTTGCATTTAGAATTTTTGTTTGAAATTCCTGAAAATTGAAGTACGAGCAAGTGTCATATTGTAGGTCGCCGATTAGCGAATTGACAAAAGTTCGTTGAACCGCTGTTAGGAAGGAAGGTCGTTAGCGACGGTGGAATGCCAAATGACCGTGGCATTATGCGTTCTAGATAACACGCACAATGCGATACAGAAGCACGTGGCTTGGTATCGTAACGTACGACCTTGAACTTCCTCCATGGATGATTCATGACTCGTCCATTCATCCGGCGCGGCGCGCCACGCTGCGGCGCAGCGATTCGTTCACGCGCTGCGCGCGCATCACGCGCTTGCATCGACTGTTCTGGCGGCAATTTCAAACGCGTAACATTATAACTTTCAGTTAAAACAAATTAAATTTTACGGTAGATACTGTTCTTTTTAATATCATTGTTACTAAGAATTGCATGATGACTGATCAGATTGGCATGTCAGTTAATTTTTATGTATTCTTTTTCCCTTTTTAATTGAATTTGATCTCGGAGTATCATGGATATGTATATGCGTTCGAATCGAATCATAGATATTCACTTATAACTTTGTACACGTGTTTCACGAATATTGTACAATATTTACTTGATGTAAATTATTAGAAAGATATATAATAAAAATGTGCACAGTAACAAATAGGACGTGAAAATGTATATGTAGAATAAAATACGTGCACGTATGTATAGTAGAGTATAGATTTATAACATATGCTTCCAACAAGAAAATTAATAAATCCATTTTATTTTAAACTCATAGTATTATACGTACTATAGAATAATTCACTTTTGACGCTAAAATTCATTTCCTATTTTTACCTACACCGAATTCCTGTCCACCTACAAACACAGAGTATCTTTATTATTAACAGTGTACTTAAAAGCAAAAACTGGTAAACACCACAAATCCATTGTATCTATAAAATCCGTATCTCGTCAAAACGAAAAATGTCCGATCGAATAAACAAGTATCGATAATAACACAAGAAGCATCGTATCGATTACGTCTCGATGACTAATAGCGTCAACTCGTTTCCCCTTCTCGCCGCGATAAAGCGAGCATCGTACCTCCGCTTGGTGATTTCCATGGACAGTGCCGATTACGTAGCTCGTAATGAATTTTCGAAACGGAGATAAAAACGTGTCGCTGCCGACGAAAGTGAATCACCAGATCTACCCTCGAGCTGTCTTTTCTCTTCCTGGCTCGATCGAATCTTTAGATGGCACGCGCGTTTTCTGACTCATTATTGCCGAGGATCGTGCGATCACCTACCTGTTCGTTCTCCATTCTAGTCGTTCGATGATTTACTCACGTGTACGCAACGTGCGGAGATTATCATCTTGAGGTTTATAGGAAACATTGTCATTGATGTAGTTAATGTTGTTAGCTGTTGTGGAAGTACGATTGTGGGATTTCAGAATTTAGATATTTGGGAAGTTTGGAATTTGTGGAGATGTGGAGATATTGGGATGTGAAGATGGTTGGGAAGTGTGGAAGTTGGAGTGTTTGGGAATTTAGGGTTCTGGGGAATTTAGGTAATTTGGAATTTGGGGAATTCGGAATTTGGAATTTGGGGAATTTGGAATTTCGGGAATTTGGAATTTGGGGGATTTGGAATTTGGGGAATTTGGAATTTGGGGAATGTGGAATTTGGGGAATTGGGAGTTTGGGTAATTTGGAATTTGGGGAATTTGGAATATGGGAAATTTGGAATTTCGAGAATTTAGAAGTTGGGGAATTTGGAATATGGGGGATTTGGAATTTGGGGAATTTGGAATTTAGGGAATTTGGAATTTGGGGACATGGGAATTTGGGGAATTGCGAATTTGGGACATGGGAATTTGGGGAATTGGGAATTTGGGGAATTTGGAATATGGAGAATTTGGAATTTGGGGAATTTTGAATTGGGGGAATTGGGAATTTGGGGAATTTGGAATTTGAGGAATTTGGAATACGGGAAATTTGGAATTTGGGGAATTGGGAGTTTGGGTAATTTGGAATTTGGGGAATTTGGAATATGGGAAATTTGGAATTTCGAGAATTTAGAAGTTGGGGAATTTGGAATATGGGGGATTTGGAATTTGGGGAATTTGGAATTTGGGGACATGGGAATTTGGGGAATTGGGAATTTGGGACATGGGAATTTGGGGAATTTGGAATATGGAGAATTTGGAATTTGGGGAATTTTGAATTGGGGGAATTGGGAATTTGGGGAATTTGGAATTTGAGGAATTTGGAATACGGGAAATTTGGAATTTTGGGAATTTGGAATTCGGTGAATTTGGAATTTGGGGAATTTGGAATTGGGGGAGTTTAGAATTTGGGAAATTTGGAATTTGGGAAATATGGAATTCGGTGAATTTAGAATTTGAGAAATTTGGAATATGGGAAACTGGGATTCGGGAAATTTGGGATTTGGACAAACCTTGAAAATTGCAGAAATTTCCAAAAGTAGAAACCTGCGAATTAAAAAACGTTTAAAACTGAAAAACTTGAAAATTTCAGAACATATGCAATTAATCTATAAACGTGACAAGCCTCCTTAATTAACCCAAGCTCGTTACGTTATCAACAACGCGATGAGTTCACCAATGATCAAATCGTTTCACAAAACATTTAACCGCGAATTACATAAAAGTCGCTCGTACATAAATAACGAACGAGTTGAATCAACGACTATTCCGAGGTATTACGTCACTGTTTGATATTTGACAATTAATCGAGGAAGTCTGGGAGAAGATGAACGTTCAGTTTCCACGTAGGACGCCATAAATAGCGGAACGATAAAAGTCTGTTGGTCGTTTCCGTGCACGTTTCGCGGCTGTTATCGTGCACTGCAGAAAACCGTGCGTCTTAAGTGGTCCGATAAATGCCGTGAATCATACTCGCTACTCTCTCGTGATATCGTGAGAAAGAATTCGATGAAATACGGTAGCGGGTTCTCCTTTCGCCAATACTGGATCGTGCCATATATGGAGAGCGTCATCTGTCTCGATTTGTCGACTGGATGTGGCGAAGCGTTTAGTGCGGGACTATCGTTGAGTCACTTGTGGAAATTTTGGTGGTTGTGGAATTTGGAGATTTTTGTATTTAGAATATGGAGAATTTAGAATTTTGGTAATTTTGGTATTTGCAAAGTTGGAAGTTTAGGGATTTGAGAATTTGGAAATTTAGGGATTTGGGATTTGAGAAGTTGGGAATTTGAAGATTTGGAATTTTGAGACTTTCGAAATTTGAGAAATTGGAGATTTTGTGGTTTGGAAATTTAGGGATTTAGGGATTTCAGAATTTGGAAATTTAGGGATTTGGGATTTGAGAAGTTGGGAATTTGAGAAATTGGAGATTTTAAGAATTTCGGAATTCGAGAAATGGAGATTTTGTAGTTTGGAAATTTAGGGATTTAGGGATTTGAGAATTTGGAAATTTAGGGATTTGGGATTTGAGAAATTGGAGATTTGGAGATTTGGAAATTTAGGGATTTGGGATTTGAGAAGTTGGGAATTTGGAAGTTTGGAATTTTGAGAATTTTGGAACTTGAGAAATTGAAGATTTGGAGATTTGGGAATTTAGGGATTTGGGATTTGAGAAGTTGAGAATTTGAAGATTTGGAATTTTAAGAATTTCGGAATTCGAGAAATGGAGATTTTGTAGTTTGGAAATTTAGGGATTTAGGGATTTGAGTATTTGGAAATTTAGGGATTTGGGATTTGAGAAATTGGAGATTTGGAGATTTGGAAATTTAGTGATTTGGGATTTGAGAAGTTGGGAATTTGGAAGTTTGGAATTTTGAGAATTTTGGAACTTGAGAAATTGAAGATTTGGAGATTTGGGAATTTAGGGATTTGGGATTTGAGAAGTTGAGAATTTGAAGATTTGGAATTTTAAGAATTTCGGAATTCGAGAAATGGAGATTTTGTAGTTTGGAAATTTAGGGATTTAGGGATTTGAGTATTTGGAAATTTAGGGATTTGGGATTTGAGAAGTTAGGATTTTGAAGATTTGGAATTTTAAGAATTTCAGAATTTGAGAAATTGGAGATTTTGTGGTTTGGAAATTTAGGGATTTAGGGGCTTAAGAATTTGGAAATTTAGGGATTTTAGATTTGAGAATTTGGAAATTTAGGCATTTGGGATTTGAGAAGTTGTAAATTTGTAAATTTGGAATTTGAGAAATTGAAGAAAATGAAAAAACCTAGAAATATTCCCTAGAAAAAAATTCCAGTCACCTCACAAAAAATAAATGTATAAGTTTTCTATAATATACCACTACACTCAACATATAATCTGAACCACTATCACATCTCGCGCTTCATCGAAACTCATTCCCGAAAAGTTGTTTGGAAATAAATAACGACGTGGTCGCGGTTGCGTTGAGTTCGTTAAGTTTATGTATAGTTGCAGGGGCTGCTCGATTGAAGTGCATCTCGATTTAGAAACAGAGGGCAACGTGCAGCTAGGTACATGTGTAGCATCCATTTTCGAGCTTGCTCGCGCATTTGGTTAATTTAATCTTTCGAAAGACCCTTGACTCTCTCCGCCTCTAATCAATCATTTCGACTACCACCATTTTTCCACTTCATGCTAGAAAAATTCGGTACCTTGAATTAATCACCGTGTTCTAATTTCTTCGTCGAATATCTAAGTTAGGAAAAAATCGATTAATACTTCTTTGAACATTATCAATGGACTATATTCAAGTATAGTGTAATGTCATAAAATCAAATATAATGCATCGTTCTTAAATTTGCCATTAGTTTATGAACATCCTTCCACAACATAGACAAACTTTATCTTTGAAAGAGTTTAAAATAGAAGAAAAATTGTAGAGAAGAAGTAAAATGTCTGAAGAAATACATTCATAGAATTGCAATTATAAAAATGTAAAAGCACTTGCTTCCTAGATACTGAAGCATATTATTTATTTGTATATAAAGACATACATCTACTTAAAGAAGTAGATCTTAATATCGTATACCTTTTAAGATCAGTTCATTGTAACATTTTTATTACGATTTTTATTCAAAGATTTAATAATTTCTCTATTTACATGTTCAATAAATATACCTATAAGTAACGTTGGTTAAATAAGAGTACGACAAAGGTTATGTAGCAGAGGTATTCGAGACAAGACAAGTTCGACATATTAAACGATCAGGTAGACCTCACTACTCGACAATACTCCTGGAAGGTGAAGATTCCTGGAGAATATAGAATAGCCGATATGTTAAGAAAAAGAGAAACGTATCTTCTTATAGAGCGTTCGGAGTTATGTCCGGCATCCTAATAAAGTAAAGCTGCGATCTTTGGAACGACTCGCGAGGTTCGATGTACCGGTCGCTATGCGAAACATTCGACCCAATCGAACCCGAGCATATTCTAATCTTAAGCCTTTTAATCTTCGCTGGCTCTCGTCCGTTATTTACGACTCCATAAGCTCCTAACCTCCCTTCGCCCTAATCGATCCGGAAAATCCATATCCTTCGGCCAACGTCACTGTGACTACATACCGACTAATACTTATTTCTCTTGAATTGCCTGAATAATTCTTTGAATTACTCCTCCGCGTTATTTCTAGTAAACAGATAAATTAGAGAGGAAGTGTATCACACCGTTGAAGTGTTTCCTGTCTATTTACTAATACTTTATCTGCAGTTAGTCACGGGCGATTGTTGAGTGGCCGAGAATTCTCACTTCCTTTCACTGGGAAAAGAATGTGAAAGTAGGTGACAGATTATTCTTTAACGCTATAAAGAGTGACAGTTGGCAGATTTTTATGAAGTGGGTGTTTGGATATTTTGGAGTTTGGGATTTGAGGAGTTTTGGACTTGGAATTTGGGGAATTTTGAAGATAGGGGAGTTTAGACAATTTGGGGAATTTGGGGTTTGGCGAATTTGAGATTTAGGGAATTTTTGACTTGGGAAATTTGAGATTTAGGGTATTTAGAATTTGGGGAATTTTGAAGATAGAGGAGTTTAGACAATTTGGGGAATTTGGGGTTTACGGAATTTGAGATTTAGGGAATTTTTGACTTGGGAAATTTGAGATTTAGGGTATTTAGAATTTGGGAAATTTTGAAGATAGAGGAGTTTAGACAATTTGGGAAATTTGGGGTTTGGCGAATTTGAGATTTAGGGAATTTTTGACTTGGGAAATTTGAGATTTAGGGTATTTAGAATTTGGGGAATTTTGAAGATAGAGGAGTTTAGACAGTTTGGGGAATTTGGGTTTTGGCGAATTTGAGATTTAGGGAATTTTTGACTTGGGAAATTTGAGATTTAGGGAATTTAGAATTTAGGGAATTTGTAACTATTTCTTTAAAACCGATTTGTCTTATAAAAGCGATATGCGTGTTATATAAAAACGTATAGTATAATCATAAATTCCTATGTGTCTAGATACTAGACAATTTGTACACACATCCTTTGATATCCATCGTGTTTTATGTCCTTAAATTACTCTGCGCCTAAATTGTCATACATCTATTCAGATTTCTATATTCCTATACTTCTATATACCTATGCGATGACGGTTTGTTTGTTTGCGAAATGCAGAGAACAATTTGAAATTCCAACATGCATAGAACCGCACAATTCTAAGAATGCGAGAGAATTCTTTAACAGACACAATGGTCGTTCATCTTGTTCTTCAATTCTCCGTTTCTCGGTACGAACGTATGCAAAATATGTTCTCGTAAAGCGAATAAAGACAAACGAGGTTTCGCGAAAGTCATTTAACCGGAGCGAGAAAAAAGGGAAGCGTTTCTCGAGCGAATTACAAACGCCGCCGGGTTTCGTGGTAAGGATGCGAATTGAAAGAGAACGCCGCAGCATCCCTTTGATCCCTTGCATTATGCACGCCCGTGACTCGCACAATCTACGTTCATAGTACGTTCCGCGATTACGTCACCGCTGAATGAATGAACCGGCGAGTAATACGCGCGAATTTAGACGCTGAATGACCGACTGGTTGTCCACACAGTCCTGGACGGGTATATGCGTCATCGAAACAAATCATTTGTCAAACAGTTATCGCGAAGATGTCCATAATATTGCGGTACTATGTTTACATTGGTATCTTCAACACAAACGGTCGTTACGTAATCGTCCGATCTATCGGTTCGAAAAATGCTTGTCAAAACATCCTGTTCGATCGTGCGACATATGTGTTACTTATTGAACATACCGAGATATTTTCGAATACCTTAATTTTCACGTTCTGTAACATTTGATTGTAGAACATCGTTATCTATGAGTCGAAATTCTTATTGTAAACCAAATCTCGTCATGTCGCTGAAATGCAACTTCTACGAAAAGACAACGGAGCCACGTATTCCTGTTAAGAAGGCTCAAGATTTAAGCTCCGACAACATTGCGTTAAGAAGCAGCGACACACACGTAAACTTCCTTCCTCCGAAAACGATCGAATATTCAGGGCGCGAGTCGTTCGGCAAGATTCTCGGA
Source organism: Megachile rotundata (assembly GCF_050947335.1). Taxonomy (NCBI): domain Eukaryota; kingdom Metazoa; phylum Arthropoda; class Insecta; order Hymenoptera; family Megachilidae; genus Megachile; species Megachile rotundata. The sequence continues at coordinate 9,463,277 of NC_134986.1, forward strand.
ACTCGCATCCTCCAGGTAAACCGGAACAGCTCTCGTTCCTCCACCACGATTTCTCGATGAATCATCGATCGGTTCCTCGGAAGTGGTCGTTAACTACTCACTCGATTATTCGCCCCTCCACCTGTGTCTCTCCAGAATACAGCCAGCTGATCTCCGCGGGCTTCGCGAACGTCGCTGGATGCACGAACCGGTGCGCTGATAACGCGCTCGTTCGACGACGAGCTGATAAAACACGCTCGGGTATTTCTAGCGGCGGGGGCAGAGCGTGCTTGGCAGTCTCTCGTCGCGACTCGCGGAGATCGAACGCAGTTCGAGTGACATCGAAACCTCGAGCGGATCTGCGAGCGGAAATAGATCGTTTTCGTGCTGTCGCGAGATAACGACGATCGATTCGAACAGCTTGCTCCAGTGAGTTACAGCGTGACTGTCGCGGAATCTTTCTTTCGCTGTCTTCGACGCATTCGCTTGCGTAATCGAGATTGTACTGAATTTACTCGGCAACGAGGATCGGAAAATTTTTCATTCGGATATGAAAATAGTGGTAGTGTGACCTTCATATAAGAGTTACTGGAGAAAATTGATTGGAAGCTCGTTGTGCAGCCGGGATTATCGATTCCTTATCGCTGTTTAACAATATATCGATAATATCGTTAAGATATTGTCAAATATGTATGGTACTCAGTGAACTCTAATTTCATCGTTGGATATTCATATTTATTGTTCAACATTTATATACATATTACGTTTTTGACAGAATTTGTCATCTATTAAGACGGTTTCATAGAATGGTATTTTTCGGGATTTGGAGGTTTGATGAATTTGTAAGTGCAGTATAGGAATTTGATTTTGTATCTGAAATATTTCTGAGTTTGAGAAGTGAAGAATTTAGGTATACTTCAGCTTGGTAAATTAGGATCAATGTTTATTGACAATAGTGAAATATTAAGTAGTCTTTCTCTTGGTCTCTCCTCTAATTCATCTTCAATCCTCCAATAAGAAAATCTCAGATAGACTTCAAATTCTCTTGGATCCTAAATTCTCGTACACAAGTCTCGTTCTCTTAAGAAATATTGCCAAATATGGTCAACATGGTCCTCCAATTTGGACATCTCAAAATTTATTGAAAATTTGAAAGCATCCACAAAAATCGAACATCAAAAATTGTGAATTTATTGCGTTTACATCCAAAGAGACCTACGTTGCACCCAAGTGAACATGAACATGTGAAAAGTGAACAGAGAAAATGATGAATGAAATTGGTGACTTATGGAGGCCGAGAGGATAAACGTTGTTTATAGTGGAAGCGATTATTTCGAAAGAGTGTGGGTAACACGTGAAGCGAGCTCGAGCCAGCATTTTCGATCGTGATCGTTGCGCAAGAAACGCAGGCTGGCGAACGCTTCCGCGTGGTCGCGATCGTGTCCGCATAGAAATGCAATCGACAACCGACAGGCGTCTCGAAGCCGGCTAGAACACAGGAGCCACGTGCATTCCATGACGACCTCGATGATCATGGTGGCGGTGATACGTGACTTCCCCGGCCGGAAGCGGACGTTTCGATTTCCTTCGCGAGACATCGCCGCGTGATGCGCGCAACCCAAAATTGGTTGATCGAAAATAATAACTCGCCTTATCGGACCCCTCCCTCTACTGCCGCCAATATTATCGACCGATAACGCCGCCTCTGATAAAGTTTAAGTGTTTCCACGTAGCTTCGCTCTTTCACTTCTCGGAATGTTGTTGTTTTTTAGACAGAATTCTTTTGACTGATCTTTCTGTAGGTATATTTATTGGGGAGTGATGGAGTATTTGTCTAAATCTCGAACCTTTTTACTGATCTTAGTGAAACCTGATTACTGATCGTGGACCATATGTGTTCGTATGTGAAGACATTCGTGATGTCACAGGTGAATCATCTCGTGAGCCAATCTTTTGAAGCATGAACATAATAGAAATATTTTTGACAGCTCAGTTGGAAACCTTCAAGAGTTTCGACTCCGAATTCGAATAGAATTATTACAGAGTTGAAAGGCATCTTTCTACACTTTGAGATCGTTAGCACTTTCTCCTCTGGAAGGATTTTCTCTGTCCAGCATAAGCTTACCCACGGTTTATCCTTCCAAAACTTTGAACCATTTTCGAACGGTCTTTCGTAGAACGTCGGAAACAAACGGCGAAACGTTTATGCGACCCGACAGAATTCCTTTGCGAGGAAAACATACTCCGTGTTTGAACAGCTGTTAGGAGGGTGGTTATGTTGCCGAAGACCGTAGATAACGATTCTCGCAATCTGTCGAACGGTAACAAAGCTGTTTGTGTTGGTCCTTTCGCAAAATTCTTATCGTGCATCAGTTTTAAGTGCATTTGTGGGTTTTTCTTGGTAGTTCTCTTTTGTCGTAAACCTTGACCATTTTAACGCGGGTTGCCACGTGAAAAGAAAGTTTCAAATAGCCACGTATATTAGTACCTCTACCTATAATGCACATTTTATGTCATTTCGATAATAGCAATTTAGACATTTCCTCAATCTGTTCGATACAGATATTATTCAGCAATCACATTGCAAAGTAATACGTCTCGACTGTTCCTTTTTCGCGTGTACATTGTAGTATCTGGGATTTCGTTTGCACAGATAATGTAAATGTTACTGACTCAGCGATATTTTGAATGTTACATAACATTTAAATAAAACGAGTGTCAGACAGCGAAAGATAGATTCATTTACGAAGTCAATTTATAAAATATTCACGAATGTTAATACAAAAATTACAGTGCCCAATGATTTTGTGATATTGAGTCTCATTTGGATATTTGGAGTCAAAAAGCAGTGTTATCGATCGGTCATCGATCAAATTGTTACCCGTGATTGGTGTGAATCGATAAAGATTTATGAATGAGCGTCGACAGAGGTCTGAACATGCTGCACAAGCATGGAAGCAACAAAACGAAGAGTAGCATGCTACACAGAGGCAGGGACGCCTTTCTGAAATCCGTAAGTAATTCGTTAATTGCTTTGTAAACGTATGTAAAACGGTCTGACATAGGAAGTTCACGGTCTTCGATTTCGAATTGTTTTCGATGCATCTGCAAGAGCGAAACAAGTGTTTGTCTCGTTATCGAGATCGTAAAAGATACATTGGTGCGTTCGCGTAATTACGCATATTTTCGCGATGACAGCGAACGTGACATCATACTCTATTTGAGTAGGTGTCAGCGGGAATTCAAAATTTTACAAATTAATCTCTGCTTGTCGGTCATGTGACTCACCGATCTCTGTCTTATTTTTACGGAAACTCGAGCTTTAATTGGTCGCGTTCGTTCACTGCTACAGTCATCTTTACTGCACCGTATCTGGTTCGCTATCAGTTAATTCATGTTGTCGTATAACAACCGGTGCTTTCATGAATAATAACATTTCTACATTCGATCACTGCTTATTTTGAAAACTTCTCATATTTTCTAAACTTGCAAATTTGTAACCGAGCAAACTTGAAGGTTCATGAACTCAAAACTTTCAAAATACAATAGATAAATATTCTTAAACACAATGTTCGGTACAGGTGCATTATTTATCCGATACAAAGGGTAAAGGATCGTTCCCTATAAACGACGAAATAAGTATTTCTGAAACAACTCGCAAGCAAACACAGACTTGGTTTTTGAACAAATATTTGGTTCTCGCCTCCCGGTGTTTTCGTCCGTAGCTGTTTATTTCGCGAACGGCTGTAAATAGGCAACGTCTAGACCGAAATCTAAAAGTAAACGATCGAATGAGAGCCGCTGCTCTTCAAGCAGCGATGCCCCGTCTAATCGCAACGTCACCGTATGCGTCACCGTTTCGGTCACAACAGCGAGATTCGCGCATGTAACATCTATCGGACAATCAAAGCCTGCGTCACGATCCGTTACAAACGTCGTGACATCATCGTGCTAAAAGTGCACGCGATGTCGCGTTGCACGGACGCGCGTCTACCACGAGCACGCGACGACGCTGATTCGCGAGCTATCTGCTTCCCCTCGCTGTCTGGGAATCAATGTTAACAGGGCGTACGTGTACGCGCACATACACGCACGCTGACAACAGCGTACACGCGTGCATCGGACAGAGTAACGCTGCTTTTCTAACTTTGTCGAGTGAGTAATCGTTGTTTACTGTTGTGACGACCACTGGCTCTCTTTGGACGCGATTGCCGACCGAATAGCGAAACGCTGGACGCGACAGGTGATTCGAAGGTGAATGAATTGGGTCATCTGGTGATCTTGAAACCGATGCTGTAATCGATTGCTATAAGGTTCGTTGTTGCGGAGAATAAAGATCGTGCATTTGAGGAAATTGCAAAATCTAGAGAATTTGAGAATTTCAGAATCTGGGGATTCAACGATTTGAAACTCTGTGGTATTTCCGGAACCTAGGAAATTTTTGGGATATTTATAATCTAGGGAATTTCTCAGAATTTATGTAATTTAGGAAAATCTAGAGAAATTTGAGAATTCGAGGAATTTAGGAAAATCTAGGGAATTTTGGGAATTTAGGGATTGTGAAAATCTGAGAAATTTTTGAAATTTGGGAAGTTTTGAAGTCTTGTGAATATATTAGAATTCGGGGCAATTTGAAATTCTAGGGAATTTTTAAAGTTTGGGGAATCATGAAAAACTGTGTTTTTAACAATCTTGGTAATTTAAAAACATCGGAATAATGTTAAAAAATCTAGGGAATTTGACAACTTAGAAATGCGAGCTTGAGAATTTAACGAGTTCTTGGAATTTAAGAAACCTGGGAAATTTGGAAAATTGATAATATATTGACTTGAGAATTGGAGGACTTACATATGTAAAAATTGTTAAAATTCAGTAATGTATGAAATGTACGAAATAATAAGATTTAAATCTCAGTGAACTTCGAAAGTTTGAGGAACATCGAGAATTTGAAAATTCGAGCTTTGCAAAATTCAGGAAATTCCCAAGATTTGCTTCGAAAGTTGAACTCGGAAGTCGAGAAATCTGGCGGGAATTTGAAAACTTTCGCCGACGTTCAAACTTCGATGACATCTGCTGATCCTTTTTCACCGTCGCACGAAGCTAATAGATCCGTGAAGCAACGCAACAATTTTAAGTGTTATTTCAGGCCCACTCGAAGAAGAATCGTACGAAGCAACAATTCCTCTAACGAAGTTGCTCGAAGCACCTTTCGCGGCACTTGAGCGTACGCATTCCGCTTCTCTATTCCGACACGGTGACGCAAATCGTGTTCGAGCGTTCTCAAACGGGTTAACAGACCTCTTCTCGGTAGCGATTCGTCTCGTGCCGTTTCTTTGGCTACCGACTCGGTGCTTCTCAGAATCGTTGCTACTCTTCTTCCCCGGCTTTCTCGTACCTTCTCTTGCTCGGAAATTATCGAATAACATACGGGACTTGCTACCTACTTGCGCAATTCGAGCGATCGAGTGGAACAAATGGATAATTCGAGGGACGAGATGATTGAAAGTACAGGCAAATTTATTTGATACGAATGGTTCACGGTACGTGTCTCGATGTTGTTAAATTATCGTTCTACGAACTACATGCGAGAAATAAGATCAACTTGAATATTTTTTCTTTACTTCTTTTTTTTGAGAAAAATTTTTATCGATACATTATTACACTGAACAACACGGTAGAATTTATTACAGATTTCTTAACTATCTTTGATAAGTTGCATCGAGTTTCTATAGTGTTATCATTAATCATGAATCAAGTGCACTTTCACGATGAAAAATGAAGTCCAACGAATCTCGTTTTCTGAACAAATTTGTAAATACTTTGTAATTTATGCGGCCAGTAGAAATTCTTCGGCTATGTTATTCTCAAGGTTGCATACTTTCTACGTATTTAACCATCAAAATCGTTACGATGGAAAATAAAATCGTTAATTCGCCAAACAAGTTAGCAAATGACGATTTATGTCGCTAATAAAAATTCCTCGGTTATCTCGAAGGTTGCGATTTTCCGCGATTTTTGATTGACCAACGTCGAAAAAATATCTTTACGATGTAAAGTCGATCGATCGTTAACTGAACGACCTTGCAGCCGGTAATTCGTACGCTTAATTAATTTAGCCAGCCTTCGATTCCCCCTCACAATGGCCGAGGCTGTTGCCAAACAATCGACATCGATTCGCAACGCACCGCTTAATGAGACTTAATCGCCGCATTCCTCTTACATAAGTCGAGAACGCATCGAATCCGTTGGCCGAACGCCATAAACTCGATATAATAAGACTTTCGAAAAAGTCAGTGCGAACGTCAAAACACAGCTGTAACATCGTTGCTTTATGGTCTGACGGACGCGATGAAATAAACGGAGCATGCAACAGCCGATTATTTCTCGACTTTGCAATAAATAGAACGTTTAATCGAGACAATTAACGCGCTGCAATATTATTCTCGTTTAATTCATTTATCGTGAATCACGCGGAATCGGCAGATTTTCTTTTATGATCGAATGGGATCAATTTTTTAATCTTCGAGATTGTGACTCAAACCGATTTACAAAATCCGAAGGCGTATTAAAATTAAACGTACGAGTAATTGAATACAATTTGTACTTTCGGGAGAAGAATTTCAAATTCATAAAATGAAAATGAAGTAAAGTATGAGGAAAATTAAGTGAAATATCTCTAAAGTCCAAGTTTAATATACTTAGAATATCCATATACTTAGAATTGACATAAAATAAAGAAAGAGTATTTGATGGAATATTATTGAACAGAAGATATCTTAGTGAATGCTATATGATTGAGGTCGGGTCAATTTTGGTACGCGGAGGTCCAAAGTACCGAACCTACGTGAAAGTTCTACAAACCGGTCTTCTAAAGGTTTCATTGAGCCTCTGTGATTGTATCGATTATCTAAACCTTCCAGCAATATACCAAAAGAATTACGAAAGTTACACGGTTCTTCAATAGATAAAAGAAGCAATTAATTAAAATAACTAAGAAATGTACTTCGTTAGAGATAGCTAACCTTATTAATTATCCCAGTGTTTACTAATATAACGTTCATCGAATGTTCCCAAGTTACATCACAGCCAGATATTTTTGCGTCCTCGTATCGTCTTAACGATATCACTTACGATAAGGATTATCAGTTATCGAACAAGATCGGGCACAGTGCGGATTATCTGGTTTTCTTTGAAGCGAACATGTTTGCCGTGTTATCAATATTCGTTCGAACATCCTGCATTTCGAATTTCCCCAGATTTCATGCACAGTTCCTGATATTTTTAAATTTCAAATATTATAGAATTCATACATTTAACATTTTTCTATATCTTGAATTACTGTGGATTTCAAATATTTCTATGTTTAATGTTTCTAGTTTAAAAATATTCCTAGGCCAACAATGTTAATATATTTCTTGAATATTCCTGGAGACGTGAAATATCCCTGGAGATCAAGTTTAATATACCTAGACAATAATATCAATATTCTTACTTTGAAAATATTCCTAAACGTGAGATATCCCTAGAGCTCAAGTTTAATATACCTAGATAATAATGTCAACGCCCTTACTTCCAAAATATCCCTAGATCTCAAGTTTAAATATCCCTAGGCCAACAATGTTAATATACTTCTGAAAAGACGTGAAATACCCCTGGAGATCAAGTTTAATATACCTAGACAATAATATCAATATTCTTACTTTGAAAATATTCCTAGACGTGAGATATCCCTAGAGCTCAAGTTTAATATAGCTAGATAATAATGTCAACGCCCTTACTTTCAAGATATCCCTAGATCCCAAGTTTAATAGTTACAATTCTTTCCAAAATATCCTTGAATCAATAATTTCCCTAAATTCCAAATATCTTTAGATCTGAAATATTTTTGGATCTCAAACTCATTTTCGGTAGAGGTAAAATATCCCCAGATTCAAATTCTTTCTGCTAGTCCTCAAATTTCACTAACTCTGAAATATCCCTAGATTGAAATATTCTCTGAACCCATAAATATGTAGACTGCGAATTTATTTACAATTGTTCCCAAAAATACCTAGATACTACATCTCTGGATCCTCATGGGGTACTAAATGTCACTGTCACATCAGCTTGTCCCTAGATACTCCTGTCTATTTCCCTACGCCACACCCCTTTATCCCCAGTAGCTGCTATAATGAAAATGACTAAATTTAAATGGTACCCGAAAATATTACTCAAATGTTGAATAGTTCATTAACTTCGCCATTGCCTTTCCATCGATTTTCAATATCGATCAACGTTCTCAGAGCTTTTTAAGCGTACACAAAGCTCCGTTATCAAAGTTACGGCCATTCGTTTTACTCGCTGCGTGAAATTCCTCCGGCCTGAAGGCTTATCTGTCGCGTTTCAATGCCACGACGCGACGAGTCGTCAAGGGGAATTCCTGCTCTCCGTTAGGCGAGGGCTCTTCTCCTTTATGCTCGCGTACAACCGGAGGAACGTGTTTCCTTTGAAACTCACAGAGAACTCCTTTGTTTGAACGGACGCGACCGTGTCACACACACCTTACAGCCGATCGCAAACAATTACCAACGTCGGACATCCGCGGATTTCGTGAGAAATTTGCGTCTTTTACGTCTTTTTTTCACGCCGCGGGAAATTACCGCCGTAAATCCTCCTCTGAAAAATCCTCCAATCGCTTTGCTTTGTTTGGAATTCGATAAGTGCTTGTTCGAAACTACACCTTCGGTTTAAAAATAGACTTATCTGATATGTCCACGATAATACGGATTAACAGATATATTAGAAATTCCCTTCTTAACCTCTTTGATTCTTGCGCGAAGTTCAAAGGAATATCATTCAAACGAAGTTCATGGACCATTGTGACAATAAAGTGTGACATCTCGATGAAATATCGTTCCAATAAAATTTGCGAAACTTACGAACTGTCGGTTTAATTCTGGAATTCGTAGAATATCATCCTAGTAAATTTGACGAGATTCACAAAATATTGTTGCATAAATTCTGAGATAAATATCTGCGAATGCAAAGTATCGTTTCAGTCAAATACCAGAAATCTCTGCGATTTACAACCCAGACTTATTAAGATTCCGTCAATCGAATCCTATGAACACTTCTCGAAAGAGATGACAAATTTTGTTCTCGCCCTCGCAACAGATAACACAGTTCCCGAGCTCGTTACAGCTCGAAATCAAGGTTTAAGCAACATCTTCAAGGATCGTGCACGGTTTTCATGTGTACATACACTCGGCAGGATACAACAACAGTGTCACGAGGAGACGTCTCCGAATCGCCTCTTTGTGTCTGGCGCGAGAGCCAACACGCCTACAGCTGTCTGCCAATGCTCTCGGATATAGCCTCTTGCAAGTTCCAACATACGCGGAAGAATATAAAAATTCTCTCCATTACATATTAATCGTTCGAGGTCACGAAAAAGAAAGACACCCGAGATTTTCCAGACGTCCTAACGCTCGAGTAGCTTCGACGACGCACGTCCTGTGAAAGTCATCAAAGCAATTATTATGCTGCAGGCGACCTTTGGTCATCAGAGTCGAAATCTAATCGTGAAGGAAAATCAATCGTCTGGATCGGTTTGTAAATGGTAACGGCGTTTACGGCGCCATTTATGAGTTCATAAATCGAGTGGCGCCAAAGCATGGTTGTGTTCATTGTCCCACCAGATGGAAAGAAAGTCTGGATATTATTTGGTCGCTGACCCATCAAGGCGGCCTGCCGCACCTACCTTATCTATTGCTCTTTTTTGAATGCCCTTCTTTATCGAGCCCTCGTTCTTTCTTCGCTTCGCTTCCTTTTCGCTCCGGGGGCCTCTCCTTCGAGTACGTATCTGAGGGAGAGACGTCGATTTTTCATCTCGAGGACACCCGGTATACTTTCGCCGAAATTCCAAGACGTTCGGCGTCGCGACTCCTCCAGTTTCCTTAGGTTAGCCTCGTTAGACCGCATTCCAGCTTTTGTGTCCCTCTTTTCCGTCTACCAGCTGTGCTTGCTCGTTTTTTCTTCGACGCGAAGATGAGTTACGGGACCAGATTTCGGAGTGTCGCTTTCGATGAAAGGGACGATATCTTACGGTGGGAAAAGAATTCGATTTTCATCCTTAGGAATAACATTACTTCTCTTTGATGATAGGTGGAATTTTTTTTTACTCATCTGGGAAGCTTCAGTCCATCTTGGAAACTCCAATTGCAAGTATGACTAATCAGAAACAAAGAAATTGTATAATCACGTTTGCTCTCTTATCTTCATTAAAATGATGATATACGGATTATTTTTGTTTAGCAAGCTTGTCTCGAAAATCACGACATTCAAATTTCAACCGACAGCTTTTCTGGATCCAAATATCACTGCAATGGAGCAATCAGGTGTTAAGAGCATAAGCAATCGAATTGCTTATAAAAAGCAATGTCTATCATAATGAATTACAAAAATATCAAAATATCATTGCAATGAAGCAATCAGGTGTTAAGAGCATAAGCCATCGAATCACTTATGAAAATCAATGTCTATCATAATTAATTACAAAAAATAAATTGTGCTTCATAAGTGAATTCATTAATAATCATACTTCATTATACATATAAAAATCAGTATCGTTTCTATAGCATCTATAAAAGAAAAAAAAAACTAATAGTATTCATAAGAATGACTATCTAAAAATGAAGAGAGCTTATAATTTCGATCATCAGTCATTTCCATTGTAAGTAATCAGCGCGTCAAAAAGAGTTGCAACAGGGCCATCTTCAGGCGGTTTTCATCGTCGCGATAAATGCTAAAGATCACAACGAAATACGATCGATCGAACCGTTTCTAATGACGCAAACGATCGAACAACGTTCGTTAATCAGTTGCGTTTCGTGGTTGCTAGTCTTTTTCCTAGAATTCCGACGTACGACCTGGTTTTCGTTCTTAATTCGAGGCTTTTCTCACGTGCGTACGAGCTATGCGGAATTCAAAAGTTCGCGGGGTCGCCGCGAGTGTCGCTGGGATCGCGGCTCACGCGCAATCGGTGCGTCACTGGTCTTCAGTTCGACTCTGACCGCCGTACGGTGCGCATCGCGGTGACAGCCGGCTAACCGCGTGTCCTTTGTGCCAACCGATAGAGGTTATCCGCGCTAACTTTCGCGTAACAGTGTTTGATCATTTTCCGAGCCACGATAATTGTTCCGACAGTTGCGATGAACAGACGATCGAGAGCGCGACCGAAAGCGTCGATCGACGATGATACGTGAAATCGTGCGTGTGATTCGCCAGTGTCCGTCGAGATACGATAATCGCAACGGGATGCTCCGAGAGGGCGACGGTGCGAGAGTTCGGTCGAGGTTCTCAAAACGATAAGAACTATGGTGGGAGCGGTGAATTGCAGATAAATCTAGTAGGTTGGAAGAGGAAGTGTGCCCTCGGTTCAACTGTCAAATGGTTCGTATTTCTTGTTCTTTAAAAATACCATGTTTCATTGTATACATTCCACCAAACTCGCGGGCATGTTCCTGGGGAAAATGGCGGCGTGGGGGGAAAAATGGCGCCGTTCAGATCGCTCCTTTTTCAAATTTGCTAGTTTGAAAATGACAGTCTGAAGACTTGTAAGATGTACGAGTTTAGAAATTGTTTAAATTTAGAATTTAGAATGATTCTATACTAAAAAAGGCTACAGTTCTCTCAGGTATATAATTCTCCTTTACCTGTGCAATTCATCTAGTAATATTTACATTAGCGTAATCGTTTTTTACTTCTCTCAACGGTCGTGTTGACACGAGTGAACGTAGCGTATGTGGACGTGTTTCCTTCGGTTTCGTTGACCACAAGGTTTCGTTTACGTAACATACGTGTTGCGAGACACCCGCGTATCTCTCGTATCATTTTTTCTTTTTCTCTTTTCCGAGAAGTTCGAGGCGTACCGTGTACTTTTTCACGGTTCTGGATGTCAATCGGATTATTTTTCCTTCGTTTCTTGACAGTTCCGTTGATCCACTCCTGTCCGCCATCTCTACAATGTATTTTTCTCGATGCGTTGCGCATTACCGGTCGCTTTGTTAAAACCAGATAAACAGCGTTCACGTTTTAGTTTAGTCTTCGTACTTGTTTGCATTCGAAGGAAGAGAGTGCTTTTTACTTCGGAATATGTATTTTATTTTGACCGAACCGCGGGGGCGCGAACGGACTGCAGCACGTGATCATAAAAATGACGCTTCGCGTAACACCACGGAAAGTTTACCTAAAACGTTCGTTTCCGATTAAAATGTTATGATGTCAAAGGTCGCTGAAACCTGTTTTGAAAGTTAACGAGCACGTTTCAATAATTATTTCACCTTGTGTTTTGCAGATGTCCGAGTTCCCAGTGGAGGGAGGGGACAACGGTGACATGCACACTGTCATGGAGAACTTCCAGAAGAAAAACAATCTGGTGACAGGCAGGAGCCATGTCAGCCACCACCCTCAGGTCACTTCCTCGTCACAGGTAAATTTTAAGATCACGTGGAATTGTACAATTATAAAAGCTAAGACTGTGTACAAATAACGCTACAATATTAAATATTAATATTAAATATCAATATTAAATATCAATATTAAATATCAATATTAAATATGAATATTAAATATCAATATTAAATATCAATATTAAATATCAATATTAAATATCAATATTAAATATCAATATTAAATATCAATATTAAATATTAATATTAAATATCAATATTAAATATTAATGTTAAATATCAATATTAAATATCAATGTTAAATAACAATGTTATATAACAATGTTATATATCAATGTTGAATAACAATGTTAAATATCAATGTTAAATATCAATGTTAAATATCAATGTTAAATATCAATATTAAATATCAATGTTAAATATCAATATTAAATATCAATGTTAAATATCAATATTAAATATCAATGTTAAATAACAATGTTATATAACAATGTTATATATCAATGTTGAATAACAATGTTAAATATCAATGTTAAATATCAATGTTAAATATCAATGTTAAATATCAATATTAAATATCAATGTTAAATATCAATATTAAATATTAATGTTAAATATCAATATTAAATATTAATATTAAATATCAATATTAAATATTAATGTTAAATATCAATGTTAAATATCAATGTTATATATCAATGTTAAATAACAATGTTATATATCAATGTTAAATATCAATGTTAAATATCAATGTTAAATATCAATATTAAATATTAATATTAAATATCAATATTAAATATCAACATTAAATATCAATATTAAATATATAATATTAATATTAATTTAACAAAATATGAAACTTTCAACAAATGACAAAAATCACTTCATTTCTATTAATTTATAAATTGGAGAGAATTAAAGAAATGCTTAAATTCAAAAGTTCAAATTAAAAAATAAATATATATTTGTACAATAGTATTCATGTAATTGTGTAGCTTTATCAAGTCGAGTGTGCCAATGATTACTGCAGTGCCAAAAGTAAAGATTACCCTCTAAAATCATTTTCACGGGATCTACTCCAAAACGTGATCACTAATTCGACTCTCAAGAAAGATTAAGCAGATAGTTGCCATCGAACTTTCTATTTAAAGATACCGCCATTTGACCTTTAATTTGGAGTAATCTATAGTTATTCCGCCCACGTGGATATCTTGAACACGGAAATTTCGAATTATTCACCCCGTTTCAATTGCCGCAATCGTTTTGAGAGAATCTCCAAAATTAAATCATCAGTCATGTTTTCGTCCACGTGGTCGAATTTACGATGTGGGAAAAAAAGAATGGAAATCGTATTCGATCAAAAGTTCTAGGAAATCCGTATCACAATTTAGCAGCGATGACAAAAGAGTCTCGGTTCTGCGAATCTGATGATACGTCTTTTATAAGTAATTGGATTAAAAATGGATCTGTTACTTAACAGATGGTAACAACAATAAAAATTTTCCAGAACAATGGTCAAGATATTTGCAAAATAATATTTCAAATTTTCTTTAAGATTAAAATCTTTAATCTGCTCTGGTATTTCTTATCGTTGTAAATCTCTGGTTAAACAGAATTATCCGTACTTGCTCTATTTATACTTGCGCTCGTTTCGAGCACAATTCCATCGAAATAGAACGATCTATACTTATTGTATGCATAATCGTGGCATCAAAGTTTTCTTGGCAGATCCTACAAACGTTGAACTCTAACCAGCTTGGTTTACCCGTTCCATGCCGGATTTTATTCCCCGAGTTACGATTACAGGTTACGACGCGATGAAACTGAATTTAAAATCCAGAAGATTTCGATCCGGAGATCTTGGAACGTGATCTGTTGTCTGAGCCAACCGATTATGCAATGATACAGAGTTCACGTGTTTTCATTGCCGCCCACTGATATATCCTTATCATCGTTACGTTCTATCTTCATTTATTCATCGAGCTGTCTTTCGTTGATTTTCATGTCGTTCAATCTCGTTTGACTAATCGATACTTCATAAACTCAGTATTTCCTCCAACAAAAAATGTAGAAAAAGTTATAAATATTCAACAGATTTCCTGTTTGACAACTTTACTTCAACTCCTTCAAAATTGTTTTCACTATTTTACTGAATAGTTTTCTTGTGAGACGCAACAGGTGCGTCATAAATTGTATAGAACGCACCAGGTGTGTCACAAGTTGGATTAGCACACAGGACATCAGGTGTGTCATAGTTGGTTAAGGATAAGACGCATCAGGTGCGTCATAGGTGGTTAAAGATAAGACGCACCAGGTGTGTCACACGTTGATTAGCATAAGACACATCAGGTGCGTCATAGTTGGATTAGCACAAGACACAACAGGTGCGTTATAAGTTGGATTAGCATAAGACACATAAGGTGCGTCACAAGTTGAATTAACACAAGACACACCATGTGCGTCATAAATTGAATAACCATAAGACGCACCAGGTGCGTCGTCCACTGTGCCCAATAAATTAATTGTTGATCCAATGAATATAATTACAATCTTGTACAACACAAGACACATCTAGTGCATCATCGAAGCTGAAATCTGTTTCTAATTCAAAGCACAACTTAATAGAGTCAACAACGCAATTCGATCGAAACTCGTTATCCAGCTGGAGATAATTGAATAATTACAAGTTGCTCCGCGCACTGGCGACTTTACGCAATGTGTCGCCCACGTGAAATTTTTTTCCTCGACCCAGCAGAGTTCCAGGTCCGGGAACCTTGAGACCAGTCGCCTCAAGGTTATTCCTCATCGAAGTGTTTCCCCGTTGTTCAAGAACGTTGCCTCTCCCCGATCTATCGCAATATATCGGTCGTTTCTCGTTTGGATGTTTACCAGCCGCATCTAACGCAATTGGGGTTCCTTAAGCCGAGAATTAATTGGATCCAGCATGCCAGACGACGACCACACAGTTTTCATCGTGATATTTTTGGAAGAGCTTTTTCTCGAGTTTCTTAGGTTTCCTCGGAAGCGCCGTATTACGTTGTTATGCGTGGGGACATTGTCTTCTTAATTTCCGTCTAGTTTGAGCGATCCCACTCGTTGGCTTTCTATCAAACTGTTTGTTTTCTGAAGACAGAAACATGAATTTTGATTGTTTGTCATTTCGAGAGATAGGTGCAATCTTATCTTCATTAGCGGGATATGATGGTCAGTTTCAAGAGTGGTACAGGGTTCTTTGTTGTGTCGATACGTTATATATCATATGTTAGAAACTTAGGTTCCAGATTTCTGTATTTTCACATTGCCAAATTCACAGACTTCCACATGCACAAATGTTAAAATTTCTAAATTTACAAATTCCTACATCTCAAATTTACAAATTCTTGAGTTCTCAAATTTCTACATTTACAAATTCTTAAGCTTCCATATCCTCAAATCCCTAATTCTCCACAATCCAAATCCCGAATTGTCAAATTTTCTGAAACCACGTCAACAAGCCAAGCGTCCAAATTCTCCGAAACAAAGATCTAAAAAAAACTAAAGATAAGTTCGACAAAGGGAAAAGAGAATCCGAGAATCACGGAAAAATGATTATGCGAGGATTCGCGTGAAAAAGAAGGGCGCACGGGGTGGGTGGCGAACGCGGAGAGAGGAGGGTGAAGACACAGACGAATAGGCGAAAGTGACTCACCACACGTGGATTTTAAATAGAACGTAAACGGCTTTTGACTCTGCAGATGCTGACGACGAACCAGAGCCAGAGCAGCAGTAGCTCGAGCAGGGTAGCCAAATCCTCACAGAGGATTCTTACCTCGTCCTCGTCGAGTGAGATGAAAGCTAGCTCCATGAAGAGCGACCTAAGGGAACTTCAACGTGGCATTTCTGAAATGAAGAACAACATATCGACTAACTTCTCGCAACGATTACGCAGCAGCATGGAGAACCTCGTAGACAGGTGGGTCAAAAACTTTCATCATCATCAATTATCCCTTAATCATCTAATTTCTTAAAACTTCATCAAGATTCATCTAAACCTAGTCACTTTAGAATCCACATTTGCTCCAACTTATCAGTGTATAATTTTGTGAAGTATCACCCACTTTTTTGACGTTTGCAAAGTTTTTTATTAATAGTCCGTAAATCTTGCTGTGATTCAAATTTGCGTACAAATTGTCATTTGCAAGACATTAACAACCTAAATATTTGAGAAATGGAACATGCGAAAATGTAAAGAAATTTCAAATAAAAAGACAACTGTAACTCTCCTTTTAACTGTGATTCTTCACATCCTCAGACCAAAAATGGTTAGCGAAAAAGAGATCACAACCACCACTCATTTCCAAAGTCCCAGATTGAACTTCCGATCCATTCTACCACTCGCAAGTGTTGATAGTTCGGTTCAAGGTTTGTCCGAGTTAGAATCACGCGATGAATCGAATGTCGAGTGGTTAGATCGGATCTCTGGCAGTATAATCACGAAAGTCACGTCCAAGACGTATTTATAGTCGAGTGCTTCCCGTTTTAGCCGCGATTATTTTCAAAGTTGCTAGCGCGGCTTGGTCGCGACGCATAAACACCGTGCACCTCGTCGATTTTTAACGCCGGATGGTTTTTGTTGCAGGGACGGAAACGGAGCCGAGGAAGGCGATTTGACGGAGCCGTTGGTGACGTTTCCAGATCCAGACACGCCGCCCCCTGTCACGGGAGCTGTCACACTGCCGGGTGGATCACCCTCGCAGCTCACCACATTGAATTCGCTCAACAATCTTCACAACATGAGCCCACCGATCAGTATGTCGAACATTTCGAACATGACGAATTTACCTGCTGGACAGGAGACGATGAAGTTTGAGCAGAAGAAGATGACCAGCGCCTCCAAAACGAAGGTAAGGTTGAAAGATCTTCGGTAACTTATAATCTTTAACCTAAATTTCCTACAAAATTTACCTTTTAAAGAGCAATCTTGATATTCTAGGATTAATAACGAGGTTTGGACTATTGACAGTTTGGTCATTTAAGGAAGAAGGATTTCATAGTACCACAAGCACGTTAGGTACCAGAGTCACGACTTTACGCCACGTGTTTACTTGAAGAGATTTTGTTTTACTTTGTAACTTCATGCAGTGCACAATGATATAAATATGTATTTTATCTTTGAAGATTAATTGCATGAGCTCTGGTACCGAACGTGTTATGTACGTAGTTGTCAGGATGTTGTAATTCGTGACCAAAGTGGCAGTAGTTTCTTAATTGGGAGCGAGAGGCTACCGTTTTAGAATCAACCAGCTTCCTAGTCGAAATTGCGCGTGAAATAATCGATGTCGCGTGGAGTTCGCGAACGTTTGGCGACACTAACGTGTTTGGCCCGGAGGTGCGGTTTCCTTTGGTAGTCTAGGTCAAGGACTTTGAATCTATCTTCTGGCCAAGCAGTGACGTAGTTATGGAGACGGATCCCCAAATATTTTTTCTATTAACCTAGTATTTATTTTTTTAATATTGTAAGGAATAGTTAATTTTGTATTAATTAACGATAAAGTTAAAATTTGTATTCAATGATCCTTGTCTACGCAAATAATATGGATGCAATATATGGACTTCAAATTGAAACATACAAAAAATTCTCCCTTTTACGATAGAGATACTGAAATAATTGTCCTATTATTACTTCAGATTTTTAAAAGCTAAAAACGTGCTGCAGGTTCAGAAGTTGCGTGTATATCTAACTTAAGAATCTATGTTGATTTGAAATGAACTTTCCCTGTCATTTTCTCTGTCAGCGGTTAGGTCATGGATTTCCTACGGATAATTACCGAGGGAATAGTATCGCACGCGTTGAGAAGCATTTTCGTGTCGTTTATTTTTACGTTGAATGTCACATTCTGTTCTCTCTACAGCTGATCTCTGTTCCTTTCGCCTTCTATCTTTAACTTCACTTCCGTCACGACCACGTTAAAAATTCTCAGCTACGTCGGGCAAGGTCAATGTTTCACTTTCCAGAAAATGATCTTACCCTTTGAAATAATATTTACAGATATCTTGCTTCACAAGATGCTCTACGAAAAAATCTTCCTTTATTTTTTGACCTGACATTCGATTGCTCTAACCAATTTATCCCTCTAATTAAATAAAATAGTTCTCGTTAAAAATTCGCGTGAAGCAATGAACACACTTTTTAGTCATTTATTTTGTGGGCAATATTTTTGAACAATAGTGCGTGCGGCGATAAAAGTGTTGGTTTCTTAAAATTTCAGGTTGTCACAGACGGTTTCAGCGCCGAAAAGGCGACTGCAAATAGCGCCGAGATGAGAGCTTTACAAGCTGGTGACGTATCCTACAAGGAACAGAGCGCCGCGACGGCGGCCAGGGCACGCGTCGAACTTGATGGCGTCTCGGCTGAGAAGAGCGTCGCCGCGGCAAGGGTGAGTCTTCACTATTTATTTCTTGTTTTAGCTGTCAGATGACCAGTCTGCGAATGTTTTACTATGGTCATTGAGGAAAAATGTTATACGTTGATCATTGATAAAAATGTTATACTTTGGTCATTGATAAAAATGTTATACTTTAGTCATTGAAGAAAATGTTATATTTTGATCATTGAGGAAAAATGTTATATTTTGATCATTGAGGAAAATGTTATACTTTGGTCTTTGATAAAAATGTTATACTTTAGTCATTGATAAAAATGTTATACTTTAGTCATTGAAAAAAATGTTATATTTTGATCATTGAGGAAAAATGTTATACTTTCATCATTGAGGAAAATGTTATACTTTGGTCATTGATAAAAATGTTATACTTTAGTCATTGAAGAAAATGTTATACTTTGATCATTGAGGAAAATGTTATACTTTAGTCATTGAGGAAAATGTTATACTTTAGTCATTGCTAAAAATGTTGTACTTCAGTCATGGATGAAAATGTTAAAATTTTGATCAGGGATGAAAATGTTACACTTTGGTCATTGATAAAAATGTTAAATTTTAATCATGGATGAAAATGTTAAATTTCGATCATGGATGAAAATGTTAAATTTCGATCATGGCTAAAAATGTTAAATTTTGATCATTGATGAAAATCTTAAATTTGTATGATTCATGAAGATGTTATACTTTGGTCCCGTTCTATTAAAATGCTATTCTTTGTTTTATCACAAAGTGTTAGTAAAAGAATAGATATCGATGTATCGTTTTAATTAACAAAAGGATCTGAAAGAGAAGCCGTTACTTTGGGTGCAGCCTAAACTCGACTCGGTTAGAATAGTTTGGCACGAAACATTCTAAGAAGCTTCGGTCGTTGACACGATCGCTTCTCTTGCCGATGATCTCTCGTGTTTGAATTGGATTCTCACGCGATCCAGGGATAAACATCTTTTCTTCGATCTCGTTGTTTTCAATCTTCGAAGAATCGAAAGCTTTCTGCTAACCGTTACGTCGTACCATGTGTAGTTAACGCGTTGATTGTAGTCCAAGTTTATTGTGTTCGAATAGTTACGCTGCTTATTTCCAAATTTCCCTTATAAATTATTTTCACTTATAGTTATACTTTTTTTTTATATTTTTCACATTTTTTATATTTTAGTTCTTTTCTCGCGTGCATCATATATTTTTAATGCATCATATTTAGTCTTTAATTATTTCATTGCATAATTTTATTTTCATATGTGATACATGCATACATAATATTTTTATATAATGTGGTATCAGGTTGCGTACATTTTCACTGTCTAAAAATGACAGAAGTAGTACAAAAACTATAAATAAAATTTTAAATAACATAACTGTCTTTAATAATTACTATTCTAAAATTGCAAATTAAACATTCAAATCTGTAAGTTGATATCCTAAATAAATGTAACTTTAGTGTCTCGCCATATATGAACAATTTTATCATGCCAATCAACACGTTAAAAATAGTAACATCCGGTTTCCTTTATCAAGCACTAATCACACCGATAAAAATACTTTTTTAGAATTACATTTTGTACTGCAATAGAAATCAGTCGATACGATTTATCTCGACAAACAGATAAGCTATTGAATTTATCGATAATGAGTAACAATTAATTGATACCGCAGAATAAAGTTCAAGAAACTTTTAATCGATAGAAGATGCACCATATCTTTCATTGTTTGATTTTTAAAAAACCTTGATTAAATTCTTCATTGATCACGTTGCTAATGAATGTCTCGAACAATAGAATATGTAGGGTGTCCAAATAAAATGTGTGCTATTTGATGCACTCTTCAAATTTTAGTATCAAAGTTGGAACAGGAGTAGTAAGTCACTAATGTTAACGATGACTGTTTTGTAACTTGTACACAAGTTTAGGCAAACTTTAAGATTAGGTGAACATAAGATGTCGAATGTCGAAAATCAACTTACAATTTGAGACTTAGTCAACCAACGTCAACTTAAAAAATTCACAGATTTAATGACAGATTTACAATCATAAGAATCGTACTGGACTACAAAAATGTTATCATGAAGGAATTAATAGTTCAAAAGTTTTTAGAAATAACTTTGACATTTTGATTTTATGAAATTTATAAAGAGTTAAATAACGCTAACAAGGCATAAATTGAAACAGTATTACAGCATTGGAATATTATAGCAAGTAAACACCATAATTTTTGAGAATATGATTATTTGCTCAGCGGGAATCATCGAACTCGTGCAAATCGCAATCACGTGGCTCCATAATGGATTACGCGAAGAACGGTAGCCATTTTTCGAAGGGTAACTCGCCTATTTACACGACGTTAAGCGGTTAAATTTAGCCGTTTTCCATCGGTGTACGTAGCTTTTGAGTCACCGAGCAAATTTTTGAATTCGAGCCAATGACTACGTTGTACAATGTTGTTCTCTGTTTCTCGTCTTGCCAGTGATTACCTGACTTCTGTTGCTCTTTTCTTGCTGCTGTACATGTGGCTGTATACATGTGACTTCGTTTTCTGTACGCATTGTTCGAGATGTTTGGTCCAACTATTTTATGACGGGTCTGCAGAATTTTGAGAGTTGAGAGTTTAGATATATTTGAGAATTTTTAAATTTGGGGATGTGGAAGGTTGCGAAGTTAGGAATTTGGGGATGTGGAAGGTTGGAAAGTTAGAAATTTGGGGATGTGGAAGTTTGGAACATTTGGAATTTGGAGGATGTGAAGATTGGGAAATTTGCGAATTCGGGGGTGTAGAAATTTGGGAATTTTAGAATTTGCAGAAATGGGAATTGGGGGGTGTGGAAAATTGGGAATTTTAGAATTTGAAGAAATGGGAATTCGGAGGTGTAGAAATTTGTGAATTTTAGAATTTGGGGAAATGGGAATTTGGGGGTGTGGAAAATTGGGAATTTTAGAATTTGGGGAAATGGGAATTCGGGGGTGTGGAAAATTGGGAATTTTCGAATTTGGGGAAATGGGAATTCGGGGGTGTAGAAATTTGGGAATTTTAGAATCTGGGGAAATGCGAATTTGGGGATGTGGAAAATTGGGAATTTTGGAATTTGTGGAAATGGGAATTGGGGGGTGTAGAAATTTGGAAATTTTAGAATTTGAGGAAATGGAAATTCGGGGGTGTAGAAATTTGGGAATTTTGGAATTTGGAGAAATGGGAATTTACAGGTGTTGAAAATTGGAAATTTTAGAATTTGGGGAAATGGGAATTCGGGGGTGTAGAAATTTAGGGAAATAGGAATTTAGAAATTTGGGAATTCGGGGGTGTTGAAATTTGGAAATTTTAGAATTTAGGAAAATGGGAATTTAGAGTCATAGAAATTTGGAAAAGTTGGAATTTGAAAATTTGGAAATTTGTGAATATAAAAATTTAGAGATTTGAGAGTTTCAAAGTTCCAAAGTTTCAGATCTAAAAATTTAGGTTTCAAATCTAAAAATCATAAAAATGTTCATATTTGAAATCTTTAAAAATTTCAAAAATTACCTTAAAACAGCTTTACCAAAAATCACCTTAAAAATAACTCAAATCTAAAAATTTACAAATCGAAAATCTACAAAGTTTCAAAATATAAAAACTTGTTACAACAAACAAATTTAACGATTGCAGCTATAACTAGCAATTCCCTAGTTCACACCTATTAACGCACTTTCTAATTTGACCGCCATAAAAGTTGATCGTAAAACGTTGAAACAAATGGTTGCCGTGTAACACGAACCACGTGTGATAGAGCAACTGTGCAATATATCACGCGTCGGGGAGAGCTTTCGTGGCCTCTAATGGAATATTCGCGTGTTTGCCCTTCGTTTCAGTGTATTCGTGCGAAAGGTCAATGGATTTCCCTGGTTTCCGTAGAACCGTTCTCTCACGAACTCGCGTGATAAAATCGCGTGTTAAAATCGCCAGTTAAAATCGTGAGCCTTGACCCACGTGGTGCTTCTGCGGATTTTTCTTTATCAACGATCTATCCTCGACTTTCCATTTAACAGGACTTTAAAATCCCATTCGTCTTCCTTGTACAATCTTTGAAAAGTACTGTACTTTCTGCATTTACGTAAAATTTATAAAATGTGAATTACGGAGAAACTTGAATTAAATTCAAATTCAGCAGAATATTTTATATGAGAAAAGCTCCATTTTGTTGGAAGTTAAATTGTTCTGGATACATATATTTTGAAATTATAGCATGAGATCCATATATTTTAATATTGGATGTTTGAACCTTTTTATATACTCCATATAATTGTTCTAGAAGAATTCCCTATGCAAATAACTAGCAATTATGTTCTATAATTCCCTATATTACCAGAATGCTTAAATACTAAAATTCCCTATGTCCCAAAATTCCTAGATGCAAAAATCTCAATATACCAGTATTCCATCATACTCAAATTCCTATGTCTCAAAATCCCTAGATGATCAAATTGCAATGTTCTAGAAATACTCATATCCCTATGTCCCAAAATCCCTAGATTCCCAAATACCTAGGCCCCAAATCTCTATATCCCACATTTCTAAATTTCCAAATCCATAGATTTCCAAATCCCTAGATTCCCAAATCCCTAGATTCCCAAATCCCTCGATTCCCCAATCCCTAGATTCCCCAATCCCTATATCTCAAATCCCTATATCCCAAATCCCTATATTCCAATTCTCTGTATCCTAAATCCCTAAATTCCCAATTCCCTAGATTTCCAAATCCCTAAATACCAAGTCCCCTAAATCCAAAAATCCCTAGAATCCATCATACCTGGATCCCTATATCTCCAGCTAAATCTCCAATCTCTACCTAAATCCCTGTATCCCAAATACCTAATCTCTCCCTATATCGCCAGATCCATAAATTCTCAAATTCCTCTATGCCTAATGCATACAGTGATAGTGACGTCATCTCTTAAATCAACCACCCTTGCACATTACACTATCTTCTCACTCAATCGTTTTGAAACGTTTCCCATCGTTCATGCATCATGCAACAAAGTAGAATCTAAAATAAACCCGATAGCAAACGTCAAGTACCACGAAATTACAACGTATGTTGTAAAATCATTGATGCGATCTCTCAAGCAGGAAAAGTTTCTTGAAAACTCGTGTTCTAATAAATTCAAGCATCGAACGTTACGCAAGTTCTCGAAACTTGATTATTCAGACCCTGTTCGATCTAAGATTCACCGATCGGCCAGCAATCGGTGCCAAAAATTCCAACCGAGCTAGATTCGCAGACATTTACGAAGTTCGTCTCAAGATCGTTGCACATAGCTGATGAATCATACATGCTTTACACGTGTTTTCGCATGTGGTCTCGATAGAGACGCGATTAGGATAATCGTTTGAAATGGATTCTTGAATATTCCTCATAATTTGCCTCGTGTATCGTTTTACACGAAGATTTGTATAGTAATGGATCTTTTATACTAATGATCAGCATACTTTATCGTTGCGTTGCGGTCTTCGTATACTGTCGTCGTGTTTCTATAAAAATTTATTATAGTAATTATCATATATGAATGATATGGTATTTATCATTTAGTGGGGATATAGAATTGAATTCAGATTCCGCGATGAGATGTTGGAAAATATAGTAGACTCTCGGTATATTGCCTAGGATGAAATTATGATAGAGACGAGTGATGCTATAGTGTGGCGATATAATATGTAGTGATACTATCTCATGGCGATATAATGTGTGGTGATTCCACCGTGTGGTAGTTGAGACGCGTGGCGATATAATGCGTGATAATTGAGACGCGTGGCGATATAATGCTTGGTAACTCGGATACTTGGTAATTGAGACGCGTGACTATATAACGCGAGGTAATTGAAACGCGTGGTAATTTGGACGCGTAGCGATATCACGCGTAGTAATTCGGACTCGTGGTCATTGGGACGCGTGGCGATATAACGCGTGGTAACTGGGACGCGTGGTGATTCGGACGCGTGGTAATTGGAACGAGTGGTGATTCGGACGCGTGGTAATTGGAACGCGTGGTGATTCGGACACGTAGTAGTTGGGACGCGTGGTGATTCGGGCGCGTGGTGGTTGGGACGCGTGGCGATATAACGCGTGGTGATTCGGACACGTGGTAATGGGGATGCGTGGTGATTGGAACGCGTGGTGATTCGGACGCGTGGTAGTTGGGACGTGTGGTGATTCGGACGCGTGGTAATTGGAACGCGTGGTAGTTGGGACGCGTGGTGATTCGGGCGCGTGGTAATTGGGACGCGTGGCGATATAACGCGTGGTGATTCGGACACGTGGTAGTGGGGATGCGTGGTGATTCGGACACGTGGTAGTGGGGATGCGTGGTGATTCGGACACGTGGTAGTGGGGATGCGTGGTGATTCGGACGCGTGGTGATTCGGACGCGTGGTGATTCGGACGCGTGGTAATTCGAACGCGTGGTGATTCGGACGCGTGGTAATTCGAACGCGTGGTGATTCGGACACGTGGTAATTCGAACGCGTGGTGATTCGGACGCGTGGCGATATAACGCGTGGTGATTCGGGCGCGTGGTAATTGGGATGCGTGGTGATTCGAAAGCGTGGTAATTGGGACGCGTGGCAATATAACGCGTGATAATTCGGACGCGTGGCAATATAACGCGTGGTAACTGGGACGCGTGGTAATTTAGATGCGTGGCGATATAACGCGTGGAAATTGGGACGCGTGGCGGTATAACGCGTTATGATACTATCTTATGGCGATATAACGCATAGTAACTCTACCGCATAATAATATAATACATAATGATATTAACGTATGATAATACACCGTGTAATATCACCAGCGAATGGCAATATAGTACATAGTAATACCACGTGGTTATATAACATGCATTATATTGACGCGTGGTACTATAGCAGAAATTATTACCATTGCGTGGCCATATAATACATGGTGACACGAACGCGGATACAGCGCATGACCATGCAACACATAGCAATAGAGTTGTGACTCACGGGGTCGTACCAGTAACGTACCAACCCCCAACGATCGATCGATATTTCCTTCGAGGGTAAGACAGTCGGTTGTTGGCACTGTTGGTCGACGGTTCGGGTGCGTCGATGGGGCAGCAATTGTCCAATCTCACAAGGGGTATTTTCCCAGTTTTGAGGCAAAAAAATGGTTTAGACCGACCGAAAATCATGGCCAACGAGACATCCAAAATGGTACGACACTATGTGATTCGTTTTCGGACACAGTGTGCTCTGTGTTGTTCGTGAAAATCGATCGTTTCTTAGTTACCATGTTTTACGCTGAAGGAAGTTCAAATCAGGTGTCGAATTGGGGTGCGATGTTGACCTGGTGTCACACAAGCGGAATATTAACAAGTTTACTTTTCTCAAGTATGTACATGTTTGTTCTTTTACTCTGGGAATGCGTTGTAACTTCAGAGGTGATTATTGATTTACTACGTCTTTTTTTATTCTATATCGAACCTTTTAGCAGGAACTGTATTTCGTTAAAAAGTTTATAGTCAGAGGACCATCTCGATCAAATCGAAATTTCTCGACATATATTGCATCAAATACGAATTCAACTTCGTATTTTAATTCATCGCTGTATCTTAAGCCGACATAATCTCACTAGTTTACTTATTCGTCCGTTACGACATTTCAAGATTAGAAAGTTATGGCCATGGAATTGTACTGTACCAAACAGAACCATTAGTGCCAAGAATTTCTTCTAATAACGGTTATAACGAAATTAAAAATTCCAACCTGCGAGTAACCCTTCGGAATAATCTCACGCGTGTGCATTCCTCTGGCGATGAAACCCGGAACGTGTAATTAGAGGGCGTGTTAGGACCACTAAATTACACAGAACCTAACTAAAGATCACTTCGGTCGTGTTAATTGAAAGATCTCGCCTAATCTTTTAATCTCTACATTCATAATTTACGTAACTTGTTCGACTGGCTTAGACCGTATCGATCGTTTTTTGTTAATTATTAATTCGCTGAAATCGAGCGCAGATCGATATCAGTTCAGGTCAACCGTTTCACAGTTTCACTGCAACTATGTCGGAAAGTGAAAACGGGGGTAATTACTGCGGATTTATGTAGATTTATATCTTTATCGAATGTTCTGTCTCGAGGTGATTTAATCGCCTTAATTTGTATATTTCACATTTTTGTACATTTCAATCATCTCGTATTTTCTTACGTATTTGATTTACGTACACGCATTTTGCAATCTATTTTCGAGTAAAAATTATCTCGCTCAAAATTACAAAAAGTTTCAGATTCGCGCGGTAATGGCTTAATATCCGTGGTAATTCGGACGCGTGGTAATTGGGATGCGTGGCGATATAATGCGTGGTAATTGGGACGCGTAGCGATTCGGACGCGTGGCGATATAACGCGTGGTGAATCGGACGCGTGGTGATTCGGACGCGTGGTGAATCGGACGCATGGTGATTCGGACGCGTGGTAATTGTGACGAGTGGCGATATAACGCGTGGTAACTGGAACGCGTGGTAACTGGGACGCATGGTGATTCGGACGCGTGGTAGTTGGGACGCGTGGTGATTCGGACGCGTGGTAGTTGGGACGCGTGGTAATTGAAACGCGTGGTGATTCGGACGCGTGGTAGTTGGGACGCGTGGTGATTCGGGCGCGTGGTAGTTGGGACGCGTGGCGATATAACGCGTAGTAATTGGGACGCGTGGCGATATAACGCGTAGTAATTGGGACGCGTGGTGTTTCGAACGCGTGGTAATTGGGGCGCGTGGCGATATAACGCGTGATAACTGGGACACGTAGTAATTCGGACGCGCGGCGATATAACGCGTGGTAATTGGGACGCGTGGCGATATAACGCGTAGTAATTGGGACGCGTGGTGATTCGGACGCGTGGCAATTTAACGCGTGGTAATTGGGGCGCGTGGCGATATAACGCGTGGTAACTGGGACACGTAGTAATTCGGACGCGCGGCGATATAACGCGTGGTAATTGGGACGCGTGGTGATTCGGACGCGTGGCAATTTAACGCGTGGTAATTGGGGCGCGTGGCGATATAACGCGTGGTAACTGGGACACGTAGTAATTCGGACGCGCGGCGATATAACGCGTGGTAATTGGGACGCGTGGCAATATAACGCGTGGTGATTCGGACGCGTAGCAATATAACGCGTGGTAATTGGGGCGCGTGGCGATATAACGCGTGATAACTGGGACACGTAGTAATTCGGACGCGTGGCGATGTAACGCGTGGTAATTGAGACGCGTGGAATAGTCTGAGTAAATGCAATCTATTTTGGAGTAAAAATTATCTTGCTCAAAGTTGCAAAAATTTTCTCGATAATGGCTTAATATCCGCGTTGAGAGTCCGAGTAAACGAGTTCATTCATTCGGTGACAGTGAGATCAGCTCCTAAATTTCAGTTAGATTTCGGGAAACATTTGCCAACTCAAATGTCATCGATATCTGTCGGAACCGAAATAGTGCGACCGCGAAAGACGCTCGGGTAAATTGCCAGATCACTTCTCTCGAGATTTTTAAGGACACGTTCAAGGTCTCGCGAATAATTTCAACTGGAGTACCTCTACAAAATAAGTGCAATTGTTTTCCGTTAAAAGCGATGTTTGTTCGGTTAAAAGGGAGTGTTGATAGCGTTATCGTGTACATGATAAATGAAATTATGAAATCATTTTTTGTTTACGATTTCCATGTAACGTTTCAACATTGTCGTACGAAGTATCGTTTTTATCGGGCTGATTAAGAGAGCGTTCGATAGCGTTATCAAACAGCCGAGATGTTCTCATAATTTCCTTCTACGGTTTTATAAACAATTGCGTTTAGAACTGGTACATGTATATCATTTTTACGTCAAGATATTGCGCGTAACGAAAGTACCATGTGTTCTTAATCTTATTGTTTGGTTGTGCAGATTATTTATATGCGCATCTGTCGGGATGACAACGCTAATGAGCTCTCTCGTTAACAAGAAGAAACTTATTGTTGGTGTTGGCACGCAAAATTTGTGGACAAGCAACCTTCTGTTACTTTGTCGATGGCGAAATACCGGAACGATTTTGTTTGGTCATTTTTTTGGTACTCTTTAGCGGAGTATAATAGGGCGAAGTCCACTTTTATATCATATTTTATACTCAATTTGTTGCAGTGATTGTATGCAATATACATTTTTTCAGGGAAAGATAAATTTCAAGGTTGATCATTGTTCAAATGGCTGTCAGCCATGTTGAAAATATTAGCGAAATTTTTAGGTAGTTATTTTATTTAATCTCTAAGCATTAAATGTAGGCGATATAAGTAACATTTTATGGTATTCTTATCAAATCATATCAAATTTTGTATGATTCAGAATCAGTCACTGTTTGTTGTATGATTCAGAATCAGTCACTCAAAGAACATTAATGAAATATTTACGTAGTCATTTTCTTTAAACTTCAAGCTTTAAATTGATGTATTACAAGCATTATTTTGTGAAAGTTTTATGTCATCAAACAACATCAAACTTCTTTACACTTCAAACTCAGTTATTGTTGGCCATACTAGACAGTCAGCCATTTTGTGATAGAAACATTAATAGAACATCAATGCAGATTTGTTCGTGAACCTTCAAACAACAAGTTGATGTGTCACACATGCTACCATGTGAAAGTTTTATGTCATCAATCCATATCAAACTTCTTTACACTTCGAAGTTAGCTATTGTTGGTCATAAGAGACAGTCAGCCATTTTGTATTAAAAACATTGATCAAATCTTAATGTAGACTTGCTTGTGAATCTTCAAACAACAAATTGATATGTCATATGTACTATCATATGAGACTTTTATGTCATCAAACTATGACGAACTTCTTTATATTTCAAAGTCAGCCATTTTTCATTACAATTGACAGTCAGCCATTTTGTGTTGAAAACATTGATGAAATCTTAATGCAGACTTGCTTGTGAGCCTTCAAACAGTAAATTGATACATCATACGTACTATCATATGAGACTTTTATGTCATCAAACTATGTCGAACTTCTTTATATTTCAAAGTCAGCCATTTTTCATTACAATTGACAGTCAGCCATTTTGTGATAGAAACATTAATAGAACATCAATGTAGATTTGTTCGTGAACCTTCAAACAACAAGTTGATGTGTCACGCATGCTACCATGTGAAAGTTTTATGTCATCAATCCATATCAAACTTCTTTACACTTCGAAGTCAGCTATTGTTGGTCATAAGAGACAGTCAGCCATTTTGTATTAAAAACATTGATCAAATCTTAAATGTAGACTTGCTTGTGAATCTTCAGACAACAAATTGATATGTCATATGTACTATCATATGAGAGTTCTATGTCATCAAACCATATCAAACGTCTTTATATTTCAAAGTCAGCCATTGTTCTCTAGAATTGACAGTCAGCCATTTTGTGTTAAAAATATTGATC
Organism: Megachile rotundata; assembly: GCF_050947335.1. Lineage (NCBI taxonomy): Eukaryota > Metazoa > Arthropoda > Insecta > Hymenoptera > Megachilidae > Megachile > Megachile rotundata. The sequence goes on from NC_134986.1 coordinate 9,493,563, forward strand.
AAATCTTAATGTAGACTTGCTTGTGAACCATCAAATAACAAATTGACACATCATACGTACTATCATATGAGACTTTTATGTCATCAAACTATGTCGAACTTCTTTATATTTCAAAGTCAGCCATTTTTCATTACAATTGACAGTCAGCCATTTTGTGTTGAAAACATTGATGAAATCTTAATGTAGACTTACTTATGAATCTTCAAACAACAAACTGATATATCATACGTACTATCATATGAGAGTTCTATGTCATCAAACCATATCAAACTTTTTTATGTTTCAAAGTCAGCCATTTTTCATTACAATTGACAGTTAGCCATTTTGTGTTAAAAGCATTGATGGTCCTGTTCGTGGACGTTCAAAAAGCAAATTCATATAAGAAGTCTGATATTTCGAGTCGATTGAAAGAAGATGATCACGGAAATGCCGCTAAATTACGTAACGATGACCCTGCAGCTATTCGGAACTTGACAATCCGTGCACCGGTGCGAATGATGCGACCGCTATTTCTAGCCGCGAAAAATAGAAACACCAGAGGCGTAGACCCGGCGAAAAATCAGCATCACGTGGGTCGCGGTTGCACCGAAGACGTTTCAGCTGTCCAGAACGAAATTAAACTTGTGCGCCACTTGTGGATCGCCATTCGAACGAGTGACTTAGTCGCCGGGTGTCTCCGACCATCGATTCGTCATCGATCGAACATATATCTTTCCGAACGCTGTTTTTTTCGAACCACGAAATTTATCGTTCTTATCGAAACGAAGTTATCTTATCGAACCGACCCGCACCGGGTTCGATCATTAAATCTACAGAGATTTCCCGAGTGTTTTGTCGGTGATCGAATCTTATCGCGTCGAGAGTGGTGGTGATATGCGTTTGCAAGATGAGTGCACCGTGGCCAGTGCATCGCAGCGTGATGCATCGAAAGGTGTTCGAGAAACCGCACGTGGTGAGTTGTGTGTGAGGAAGGATGGAAGAGATTTGTTTTTTGTAATACTGTGGACGTGTGCCAATTACGGAGCCTTTAAGTTAGTTTTCACGATCGTGTATCAGTTAACTCTTTCGCGTGTCATTTATTTATTAGATGCGTCAGTCAAGACTATTCAGGACTGTAACATTAAAAGAAAAATAAAGTAAATGCTCATGTGAATGATTAGACGCGATACTCCGCTTTTTAAGCTTGGAACGATCATGAGCTTAGGGCAATTTCGCGGTATTACAGAATTTTATGAAAGAGGTTGCAAAGAGGTTTGCAAGAGTTGAATTCATTCTCTTCTTACTGTGTCTGGCCATTTTATGATACGATGTTCGTTTTATATGATGTTTATGAACGATTTATGTGAAATAGTTTGGTCAGCATTTCTTAAGGTTTTAGATTAGGAATATCAAAATTATCGGAAGAATAAGTACACTCTTTTATAAATATGTACAACATTGGATATTTGTAGTTGAAGTTTTGAAGTTAGAGTTTCTTGTTTTGAATCTTACTGAGTAATGATTATAATTAATTCATAAAATTTTGCTCATGTTCATTTGTGTATATACTTATCAAAGGCTGCGTAATTGGTATATCTACCCTAGTAAACATGCGTGGAAAGTAGGGTATTTTCAGCGAGATTTCAAGAATCTTATTTTCCGATAACGTTGAATTCGAGGAAAAACTGAATTGTTGGACATTGATAAACAAGCTTCTTTTGAATGAAAAAATGCAGAAATTGTTTTTGAAGAGCATCGTTAAGTATATTATGGAATGAATAGAAGTGATCTTTATCAAAAGAGGCACTCCCTGTATTATTTGATCAATATTCGAATTGGCGTTCAAAGAACACGAGTTACGAGTGGACGGTCGCCAAAATTCGAACGACTTTTATTTTCATTCGGAAAGATCATGGTTGACGCAAACGATCGTAGAGATATCTATAAATCAATGGAAACGAGTATATCAGAATCCGTGGAATTTGTTTGCCGAATTAAAATTCGAGCTACTATGAGAAGGTGACAAAAATTGCAAAACAAAACTGGAACTTTTGCAAATTACAAAACTGGAAAGACGAGTAGCGAATACTAAGAAATCGAGGAGCAAAGAAAACAATATTTTGGGAATTACGAGATTTTAAACTTTTCCTTGTTTCTCGATGTAGCGTAGCCAACACCTCGCTAACTATTACTAAATGTGACTTAATCTAACCTAATGACAATTTCTATAATTCTTAGTGTGACCTAACTTAACTTAAACTACGTTAATTCCAACATAATTGAACCTAACCTAACCTGAACATTAGTTGCTTTTATTTCGACCTAACCTAACAGAAACATCACTTATGTTCACTTAAACAAAATTTAATTTAACCTAACTTAAACTTGATTCATTCTTATGTTGGTCTAACCTAACCTAACATAATCTTCACTATTTCTTAGTTTGATCTAACCCAGCCAAAACATCATTTTCATATATCTAACCAAAACTTAATTTAACCTAACCTAAACTTGACTCATCCTTATTTTGATCAAACCTAACCTAACCTTGACTCATTCTTATTTTTATCTAACCTGACATAAACTTGACATTCTTATTTTGATCTAACCTAACCTGACCTACTCTTCAGTATTCTAATTTTGATCTAACCCAACCAAAACATCATTTATATATATCTAACCAAAACTTGATTTAACCTAACCTAAACTTGACACATCCTTATTTTTATCAAACCTAACCTAAACTTGACTCATTCTTATTTTGATCAAACGTGACATAAACTTGACATTCTTATTTTGATCTAACCTAACCTGACCTACTCTTCACTATTCCTAATTCTGATCTAACCTGACCAAAAATTAATTTAACCTAACCTAAACTTGACACTCTTATTTTGATGTAACCTAACATAACCTAAATTTCAGTATTTCTTATTCTGACCTAACCTAACCAAAATTTCATAAACTCCAACTGAACCTAACCTAAACGTCACTAGGTCGAACTTAATCTAACTTAACACTCGAAAATTTCATAATTTCAGGGTATCTGAAAATTCCAAAATAAATTTGAAAATTTACTAAATTTTAAACACAATAAAATGTGACCTACAAATATAAAATTTCCAAGTACCAAAGCCCATAAATATCTAAAAGCTCATATCGCAGTGCAACGAACACGCATCAGCAGAATTTATTGCAGTTTCGTGATGCACCGGTAAGAGCAGTTTCACGATAGTAACGCAATTATTTGCGTTGGTTCGTTATAAAGTCCGCTGGCGCGATCGTTGGCCACGTGGTGATCGAAGGAAAATGGAGGGAGTCGTAGCGCGTGTTTATTGCAAGGTGGTGAGGCGAAGAGAAGGCGAATATCATCTCGCGACGACAAGCCAGAACAAAACGCAGCTCGTGACGACACGCTCGGATTATATTTAGAGAAATACGTCAGAAGCCGAAGAGGAGAGGTCGAGAAGCGGCCGATGAGCTTTCGACAGGCCAGACTGTTATGGAACACTGTCGCGGAAACTCCTCGGCGACGTTTCCTCTTCGATATTGCATTATTCGTCCACGCGCTTCGACGCCGATTTCGTGGTACAAGCATGCGAGTTAATTCAGACATCTTGTGTACTTGTCTGTAAGTGAAGATTGTGTCACCTTTATGAAGGTAGTGAAAGTGGAAACTTTTATGCTATATATCGCGAGAAATTTTCTGCCAAGTGGAAGGATCATGGTTGCATATGTTAGGAGGATGGTTTATTTCAAGTCGATTGCTGAACATTGATGAGTCAATTTTTCTTTAATTTTTCTTATAGATTTTTGAATTTTTTATTTTGAAATTTTTGTAGTTGGGTATTTTTATAGTGGGGGATTTTTAAATTTACATATTTGTAAAAGGATAAACTTCTTAATTTGAACATTTTTATATTCTCAAATTTTTAAAAGCATAAGTATCTAAATATTCAAAGTTGTAAAGACTTAAACATTTAACTTCTCAAATTTGTGGGAGCTCAAATTGCTGAATTCTCAAATTTGTGCAAGCTTAAAGTTCTAATTTTCCAAACTGTCCATAGTCTAAATTTCTAAAATTTAAAAATTTGTAAAGGTCTAAATTTATGAATCCCCAAATTCTCAAATTTCCAAACTTGTAAAAATAAAAATTTCTAAATTTTAAAATTCTCAAAAATCTAAATTTGTAAATCTCTAAATTCTCAAATTTCCAAACTTGTAAAAATAAAAATTTCTAAATTTTAAAATTCTCAAAAATCTAAATTTGTAAATCTCTAAATTCTCAAATTTCCAAACTTGTAAAAATAAAAATTTCTAAATTTTAAAATTCTCAAAAGTCTAAATTAGAGAATTTCCAAATTTCTAAATCCCCACATTCTCAAAAGCCCAAATATCAAAATTTTCAAATTCGCAAAATATCCCCACAACATCCTCCAAATCCCCAAATTTTAAAACATAAAAATTCAAAACTTTGAGTCCCTGAAATTTCAGTAAATCCAACACTTCATCATTATACCATAATGCCCATTAGCGCCCATGAACTGGGTGACATAACCTTAGCCATTTAACCCGTCACACTCCTAGAAACCCAAATCATCTTGCATGAATAATTAATGACTACCAAGAACTTCGATCAACGTCCAAAATTCCCGAATTATTAAGACAAATATATAACAGTTACAAAATTGGTTGTCCATGCAAATTCCAGGAACTTATGCATACGACCTTGCGTGTCGTGTTGCTTGATGTTAGTTCGAAACTTCTTTTTAAATTACGATCTCAAGTATTACTGCATTAGCATAAAATTTAAATATCAGAGAAGGTTCATAATATTTCGGGACTGAATAGTCTCGAGAAATATTCGTCGCGCCTTGCGAATAATTAACACGAGGCGGAAGGTTAAATTTACGCGCTAGCTAATGACACTAATTCGCGGGGAACCGATAAGATCATAGATCGACCAACAATCGAGTCACTGTGCAAGATTCTCTTTTTCGATCGTTTAGCAAAACTTATGTAAATATTCTAGAAGGAATTTGTGATGGATACCATAAATTTAATATTTCATCTTATCTTTCAAATTTTACAAATTATAATAATACATGAATGTTATAATTGTACTTATTTTTAAATCAACGCGATAAACATTCAGCACGAAGGCACTGTAAAATTTTAGTAAAATGTAGCGAAATTTTCAAGGTGTTAATAAATTTTTATATTTTTGTTGATTTCAGCAAATTATAATGATCGAACAATAATTCATGACCATTGTAATTGTACTTACTTTCAAATCAATATGATAAGCGCTGAGTTCAAAAAAATTCGTACAGTTAAATATTCAAGGTGTTAGAAACATTTATATTTTTGTTGATTTTAGAAAATTATAATGATTGAACAATAATCCATGACCATTGTATCTGTACCTATTTTTAAATCAATATAATAGATACTGAGTGCAGGAACTTTGAATAGTTAAATTCTCGAGAAGGTGTTAATAAACGTTTATATTTTTATTTATTTCAGGAACAGAGAAGCTTGAAAGCTGGCGACTTGTCGCACCAAGAAAGCAACAACATGGCAGCATCCACGATGAAGCTGCAAAGTGACTCCTTCAGCTCAGAAAAGGTGAGAATCAAAGTTAAATAAGGAAGTTGCATGCAATAGTAACTATCCAGTACGATAATTTCCCGTAAGGAGTATATAAAGATTAATATTCTATCAAATTCCTAAATTATCAAATTCTTATTGCAAAACTGACAATCACCAGACTTCTAGATTCACTAATCACTAGATTTCCAATTTAAAAGTCTCTGGTCCCAAATTTCCAAAGGACCCTAGACCCCAAAATTCTAGATAAAAAATCTCAAATTCCCTAGTTCCAAAATTCAAAAATTTCTTGATCTCTAATTTTCCAAATATTCTAATTTCAAAATTTCCAATACCCTATTTTTTGAATCCCTAAATTTCCAATGCCCTATTTTCTGAATCCCCAAATTCCCAATACCCTCCATCCTGAAATCCCTAAATTTCCAATACCCTATTTTCTGAATCCCTAAATTTCCAGTACTCTATTTTCTGAATCCCTAAATTTCCAATGCCCTATTTTCTGAATCCCCAAATTCCCAATACCCTCCATCCTGAAATCCCTAAATTTCCAATACCCTATTTTCTGAATCCCTAAATTTCCAGTACTCTATTTTCTGAATCCCTAAATTTCCAATACCCTATTTTCTGAATCCCTAAATTTCCAATGCCCTATTTTCTGAATCCCTAAATTTCCAATGCCCTATTTTCTGAATCCCTAAATTTCCAATACCCTATTTTCTGAATCCCCAAATTTCCAATACCCTTCATCCTGAAATCCCTAAATTTCCAATACCCTATTTTCTGAATCTCCAAATTTCCAATACCCTCTATCCTGAAATCCCTAAATTTCCAATACCCTCTAACCTGAAATCCCCAAATTTCCAATACCCTCTATCCTGAAATCCCTAAATTTCCAATACCCTCCATTCTGAAATCCCCAAATTCCCCTATCTCCAAAATCCTCAAACTACCTAATCTCTAAATTCCCAGATCTCCGTCACGCTTCGCCAAATTCCCACCGACACTTCAAATCCCGCCAACAATTTCAACTGCCAACCTCATAAACCGCGTTCTAGTAAAGCCCAATAAAACGTGGACCATTCCTAGACACGATACAAAAGGTTAGCTTCTCATTGGCCGAGTACCAACACGCGGACGATAAAAATCCTCCCAACCGATCGATCTCGTGCGTTTCGCTTGGCACGCGTTCGCCGCGTCCCTCATATTTATACACGAACGCGAGAAACGATCTCGTACAAGCGAAAAGTGGGATCCACGGATTTAAACGTCGACGAGATTGCCGGCAGCGTTCAGTCTTCCTCGTGAACAGCGAGCAGCCACTAAGTGGATAATGCGGAAATGGAGTCTCGATTCGAGAATGGTACTCGAATTTTCTGTATGTGTTCCTTTTCGCGACTTTCGGGAGGTCGATGACAATCGTGCACGTTTTTCTTCGCACCTGTTGCGCGTCCTGTGTTGTGGACTCGGTTATGAGGTGGAAGTTTCCGGAATGCCGTATTGGACAGCATTAGTGATACTGAAATAATTAAGATACCGGACGTGACATGGACGCGAGATAATTCTATACGACATTGGTCTCGGCTTTAGCGCCAACCTACATTAATTTTAATGCTCATCAACTTCTCGAAACGCTTTCTATTGCGACGTTTATTTCTCCGAGCCTCCTGAAACGCGCTGTACGCTTATCGATGGAATCGCAAAAATAGATCGCACGATTTATTTGTAGAAGGCTTACTGTTTCCGAAAATATTTCTATTTTTTTCTTGTAGAAATTTTCCGCGCAAATATTTGCCGATGACGCGATTCGTTTAATCAAGATGGAGTTAATATGTACCTTCATATTTTCCTCTTTTCCTGTGAAAAATTGTCTGTTCTTTGTGGAACACAATATTTACAACAAACACGTGCGATTCACATTTACTACTGATATCATTTTACAGTGAAAAACCTCCTTTACTTAAAACATCCTTTATTTAAAAATGAAAAAATAATAAATTATTTTTATTCCAGAAAGCCATGGCGGCACAGCAGCAAAGACAAACGGTCACCTCGACCGGCATCTTCAACCAAGAGAAGCACATGTTGACCACCAGCTCGCAGTCGAGCATCACGATAGCCTCAAACGGAGTGGCCTCAAAGTCCTCGATGATCAGCGCAGCGAATGCAGTGAATCAGTTAATGAACGGCATGAGGCCAGCCGAAGACGAGCTACTCTCTTTACCCTTGGATGATCTCGATCTCCTCTGTTCAAAGTCGAATCCTCAGGACGTCGATCGCGCCATCGCCAAGTACTCCAACTTCTTGGACAGCTTCGTGGAGCGTCTGAAGGCGAACGACGGGAAGAACGGCAAGGCTCCGTTGCTTCTGAACAGAGTGAACGAGATAATCAGAAAAGCCTGGGCTGTACCGACTCATGGACACGAGTTGGGTTACACCTTGTGCAATACCTTGAGGACGAGAGGAGGCCTTGATCTCCTCATGTCTAATTGTGTGGCCAGCGACCAGGATCTTCAGTTCTCCTCGGCCAGGTTGCTGGAACAATGTCTGACCACCGAGAACAGAGCGCACGTGGTGGAACACGGGCTCGAGAAGGTGGTGAACGTTGCGTGTGTCTGTACGAAGAACGCCAACTCGGTGGACCACTCCAGAGTGGGCACCGGTATCTTGGAACACCTGTTCAAGCACAGCGAAGGGACCTGCAGCGACGTGATCAGGCTAGGTGGTCTGGACGCCGTGCTGTTCGAGTGCAGGAAGAACGACGTCGAGACGTTGAGACACTGTGCAGGTGCTTTGGCTAATTTATCCTTGTACGGTGGTGCGGAGAACCAGGAGGCCATGATCAAGAGAAAAGTGCCCATGTGGCTGTTCCCTCTGGCGTTCCACAACGACGACAATATCAAATACTATGCCTGCCTGGCCATCGCTGTACTGGTAGCCAACAAAGAAATAGAAGCCGCGGTGCTGAAATCAGGCACCTTAGACCTGGTCGAGCCATTTGTCACCTCGCACAATCCTTACGAGTTCGCTAAATCCAACCTGGCACACGCTCACGGTCAAAGCAAGAACTGGCTGGAGAGGCTGGTACCCGTGTTGAGCTCGAAGCGAGAGGAAGCCAGGAACCTGGCCGCCTTCCACTTCTGCATGGAAGCGGGTATTAAAAAGCAACAGGGTAACACGGAAATATTCCGCGCCATTGGAGCGATTGAACCTCTGAAGAAAGTCGCCAGTTGTCCCAATGCCATCGCCTCCAAGTACGCGGCACAAGCTCTGCGGCTGATCGGTGAGGAGATCCCGCACAAACTCAGTCAGCAAGTTCCTCTCTGGTCGACGGAGGATGTCCGGGAATGGGTGAAGCAGATCGGGTTCGCGGAATGCGCGCAGAACTTCGTGGAGAGCAGGGTGGATGGTGATCTCCTGCTGCAACTGACCGAGGAGAATCTCAAGGAAGATATAGGACTCACGAACGGTATCAGGAGGAGACGGTTCACCAGAGAGTTACAGAACCTGAAGAAAATGGCAGACTACAGCAGTCGAGACACGGGTAACCTGAACAGCTTCCTGCAGTCGATTGGTCAGGAGTTCTCCATCTACACGTACAGTATGCTCAACGCTGGCGTTGACAAGGACTCGATCAGAAATCTGTCGGAAGATCAGCTTCAGACAGAGTGCGGGATCACAAACAGTATTCACCGGTTAAGGATACTGGACGCCATCAAGAACATGCAACACAATCAGTTGGGCTCGTGCGAAGACGAGTCGCCCGACAAATCCTTGGACGTGTTCGTTAGTTATAGGAGATCGAACGGATCTCAGTTGGCCAGTTTATTGAAGGTCCATTTGCAATTACGTGGTTTCTCTGTGTTCATCGACGTCGAGAGGCTAGAAGCTGGGAAATTTGACAATAACCTACTGCAGAGCATCAGACAAGCGAAACACTTCCTCCTTGTGCTCACGCCCAAGGCTTTGGAAAGGTGTATACAAGACACTGAGTGCAAGGACTGGGTTCATAGGGTAAGTGATTCAAACATGAGGTCCACTTAAGTGGAACCATACCGTAATCTCTTTATGTAATAGTTCTAAATGATGTTAATGATATTTGCAGGAGATTGTAGCAGCTCTACAGTCGCAGTGTAACATAATACCCATCATAGACAACTTCCAGTGGCCAGAGCCTGAAGAACTCCCTGAAGACATGCGAGCAGTATGTCATTTCAACGGTGTACGGTGGATCCATGACTACCAGGACGCATGCGTAGACAAGCTTGAAAGGTAAGTCCAAAAGAACCAAGTACTGAATATTTTAGATTATCTGAATTCTAGACAGACTAAAATAAAAAATTTCTTCTAATTCACAGGTTTATGCGAGGCGAGATACCAGTCAGATCAGATATTCCAAGGAGTATCGCGCCCAAAGATGTGACCCAACCGAACACGCCGGGTAACACAAACATTCGACAACCACCCAACTACCAACGTATGCACAGTAACGAAAGTAGGGGTAGCGACAAGGATTCAACAGGTGGGCGAGATTGACTAGAAGGCCCGCCCACAGCCATACCGAGCAGGTAGCCATTGATTACCGAGTGAACCACATACACTCGATTAACTAAAAGAACATTTATCCACACTAAACATTTGGATGCAACCGTTTAACACAATATTTTTGTTTTCATGCAGCCAGGATTAACAATCACGCTAAAGACAATCGATCATGACTAGGTCAGTCGATGAGATTCAGTTTTATTATTCGTGTTAAATTGGTGTCAGTTATCAGTGTCCGTAAATCGTTCTTTATGTTGTTTGCTTGGTTCAGTCTTGTATGGTACAACATCGTTAAGTTGAGATACGCTGAAATAATTTTATTTAATCGATGTCTTACCATACATACATTGGCGTAACTAGCAGTTTCATAAGAGATGGGTCGGCTTTAATTGCGCTTTGTATCACTATATTCTTCAGAAGTTTTAATCAATCCCGGGGCTCTATCTAGTTACGCCAATACATCATGAATTTTTATGTTCACATGGCTGTAAAATTAAGTATCTGTATTCACGTCTAAGGCACAACCCAGCACATCCTGAACGTAACTTTTCTCCTATTTTTCCTTTTCTCTCCCTGCACAGCTATCATAGAACTCTGGCATCAAACTTGAGAAACAAGTATTCCTTAAATGTATCCTCTCGCAGAAAACTGCAAATAAGAATTGCATGATTGCTATGTCTGTACAAACTACTCGTGTACGTGAATATGATTAAGAGATCTTATCGGTTTCGTTAAAATTACAGGCTTAGAAAATCGTCGAGTCCGTCCCGTTGGTTAATGGGTTTACCGCCTACGTCTCCGCGATTGAAGTTCACCCACACGCACCTTGGAGGAAGTCCAGTGCCTCGAAGACCTCCTCGTCACCCTCCTTCCCCGTCCGCTAGATCTCGTTCGTTGGAACTTCTGGATCGAGAGGAAAAGAAATCGGTCTCGCCGGTTAGAGAAGCAGAAACGCCGACGAGACCGAGGTCCAGAAGTTTGGACGGCCTACTGGACGAAGATGGTATAGTGCCAGACATGAAGACTGAAGAGTTGCCTACACAAAGTAACGAAAGTGATGCAACCAACCTTAAGGAACCTCTGGATGTTTCTGATAGACTTTCTGATAGAAAAGTGATAGGTGATGATGATCTTGTGCAAAAGGGAGATAAAGCAGAAGGTGAACCAATTGTTCAGATTAACAGAGATCAGAATCCAGTACCAGTTCCTAGACAACGAGTAAAAGCATCGGGTGTAGAAGCAAAATTAGAGCCGGAAAGGGAAGAAAAGTCTTCAAGTGAAGAGTGTAAAGAGCAAAGACCGAATCGTTTGGTGACCATGGATGGACAACTGATGGAGGATGAAAAGGAGGAGATTTCTCAGACGAGTTCGGAGAACGTTGATCCTTGTGATAGTAATGTAGAGTTGAAAGAGAAATTGCTGATGTTAACGGGATGTAACGATAAATCGACACTGCTCAAAGCGAGAAGCTGTGGCGCGGGGTTAGATTCTGACGAAAGCATTTCGTCGAACGAGTACAAGCCTAAATCGAAAGAACAAGGCTCGTTACTTTCTTTGCCAACTGGAGCCGAGCCAAAACGAAAGAAAAACTTTATGGACAAATGCGTGAACAAGGTACGGTCTTTCATGAGAAAGTAACTGTTGTTAAGTTGTTGGTTACGGTGATACAAAGACTTGTTATTTAATTTTACATTGTTAATTTTAGTGCATCGATACATTGTCGATCGGACAGCGGTGATTCCAGCTTAATATAACGTTTGTAATCGAGTATCGTGTACATTCCACTTGTGATTCGAACTCAGTAAAGTGACTATTTTTCTGAGCTTTACATTTACTGATGTTAATACTACACGCCTGCATGACCAAGTGATTTTTATAAATTTGAGAAGTCTGAAAATTGAAAACTTTGGACTTAGAGAATTTAGAAGTTCAAAATATAAGGCAAGCTGGAATGTACACGATATTTGAAGACTGCGCAGAGAATAACTATTAAAACGTCGCCACGGTAAAGATTCGAATTATCGTAATTTCTCTTCTATACAATGACAGGCAGCATAAAGGTGTGACTAATGCTGTGCCTATAACAAAGTGTCTTCTTAGAAATTCAGGATTAGGAAATACGACATACTGTTCCAAAATATACACGAATACGAAAGAGCCTGCTTTTTCAGGTGGCTTTTATATTTCCTTATTCGATTGTATTATAGATATACATATAAATACGTAGATAGATAGTATTGTTATTTGTAATACTATTTTTTAGTCGGTTTTTTTTAGAATTATCATAAAATAATGTTCCACTTATGAGTATACCGTAAGTGAAGGCAGCTAACCCGTACGAAATAATAAGAATTGTAACGTAACGATCAGTTACGCTATTTTATTGTTTAATAAATGTTTTAACTGTTATACTTATGTATGTAGCAAGTTCGAACAAATCCGTACGAAGTGAACCTTACGAAGCTTCGACATTGCAATATTCTAAGATTTTATTTTACCAAAGTTTCGTAAAGTAAACGTAAGAATTTTATCGGAAGTTTAAATGATGTTTCCCATCAAATAAATTTTATTCTGCAAAACATTACTGGCTTAATGTATTACCGATTAAAAGATTTTCCAAACTCTTTAATACAAAACTTTATTCAATAAAACATACAAGAACGTAACATTTGTCATTTATATATTATATCATTTTCCTCTTCTAACTCTTATTCCTATTCTCTTCTTATAAAAGTAATAAAACTGTAGGACACTGTGTTCCATGCCACAGACATTAAAAGTAATTTGCAATGGTCACTATATAATAGTCGATGTCCCTAACATGCTAAAATAAGATACTCGTGAGCAAGTATATAATTAAATAATGTATCTCCTAAAAAAATTAAATTATATCATTTATTTATGATATCAGTCCTTCCTCTAAGTCGTCGTAATAAAATCATATCATTAATCATGAGAGTCATACGCTTGGCATGTTGTGACAATAGTATGCAGTCTTCAAAGAACTGGACTATATAAGCTTCCGCTGCTTCTTGCAAGGCTAGAATTGCATTCGCTTGTAACCTAAATATACAAAAGAAGCACCTGATAATAAAACATAATCACTTTAATAAATTAATAAAACAAAATTTTACCTTCTAATATCTTGTCTTGGAAACAAATCAAAAAGAATATCTCTAACCAAACGTGCAAAAGACAGTTTTGGTATTATCAAACTCACTCTTTTTCTTAAGTATTTAATTTCTTGTAAAACTCGCGCACGTCTAGGTTTAAATACTAAGGTATGAGTCTAAAAGATATTAAACATCCACAGTAAGCAGATAAAGGATTTTTGCAACAAATTAACTAAGATACATGCATAAGCGATAAAAACAACTGAATCGTTATTTATAAACAATTACACTTACGCTAGATTTTTGGCTAGGTGTTCCCCGCCTAAAAAAATTATAATATCTTAACAATTATAATATTCTACACAATGTAATATTTATACTAGTGTAATGTTTATACTAGTGACTCTAAATAAAGAAGATGACCACTTTCATAACTGAAACTCACAATTTCAAAAGAAGGTAATTAAATAGTCGATATAAAATATTTCTCTACGATCGTTAACAGTATAAAAACTTTCTTAAATCACTGCATTTATTGACTTATTAAAAATATATCACACATCTTCTTGAACGTTATATCAGACATTGATCACGAAATTGATCGTGAACTAACCTTGACTCAGATTTTCGTCTAACCATTTTTAATGATCTCAGATCACGTACAGTATATATATATGCTTTTTCCAGCACTTCTTATCACGTTTGAGAGATTGTTAATTGTTTAATTATATCTTTCAGTCATTAAAAGTTATATTAACGACAATTTAATTATTGGCGCGAACTTTATTGCGTGAAGTTTGCCGTACAACTATATATTACGTGACGCTTACCGAAGCTTTTATTTGATGTGCGCAGTTAGTTCTGATTGGTTGCTGCGCTTCGTAACCAGGGGCAACGCGCATACACATTATAACCTCCATGACAGTTTACATAGCCAGTGCAGTTCAAATCATTTCTCCCCACTTCACATTTTTTATTGTTTTATATATTATTATCCACTGTATAAATAATTGAAGAAGTATCTTTAATGAATATACATATGGTGAATTAGTCCATAAAATCATTATAAATTGAATTTAAAAAAAAAATGGAACAAGTGGCGCCATCTCTCCGGCGAACAGGGTGAACTACACACGGTTGAAACTGTAATTTCATTAGTTCCTACCTTTCACCGCTAGATGTCCACGGAGTTGAAGTTTCTCGCTATAAAGTTGAGTTTTAGACCTCTAGCAGTGGAAATAGGAACTAATGAACCAGGGGTTTCAAATACGTGTAGTTCTACCTGTTTGCCGGAGAGATGGCGCTGGCTGTACAAATTCTGTTAACAGCGCCATCTAACGACAACTTCTGAACTATGAAAAACACGTGCAAAGTACCGACCGGATGTTGTCGGTAATTAATTGATTGCGCTTCAACGATAATATACCATCAGCGAAGTTTCTATTGTAGTTCCACGTATCGCTGCTAGATGGCGCTGCGTCGAACCTCCATAAGGGGACGTTCAGATTAGGCAAGTACATGTCAAAATAGCCTAATGTGAACGACATTTAATACAGCGCAAGAAAGCAATCGTCCGATTTATGTATTCATCACATTTTCTTCCATAACTTACAGTTTTCTTCAACACTTTAGAAGCAAATTAATTGCTTCATTATCTATATTCTTTCAACAGATTTTTATTAGCTTTCTACAAAATCCTGTACTACAGCGCACACTAATATGTACATATTGTTACGATAATTGCGTCCTAGAATTAAGTGTTAATAATGTATCTATCTATTAATAAAATATATTAAATCATTTGATGTACAAAAGTGATTGAAAATAAATATGAATAAAAACATGTATTTACGTATTTACTTATTTATAAATCCCGTCATTCCCATCCCCAAAAAATGCCCCAAATTTTAAAAAACAAAAATAAAAAACGAAATATTGAGAATTTGTATCAGGAGAACATGCATTATGAGAAGGTATTCTTTGTGCTTCATGGAATTTTCATAACGTCATTTCAAGAAATTTCGGAGCGCGATTTTTCAAATTCTATCGAACATTTTTGAAAATTTGTATCAGGAGAACATAAGTTATGAGGAGGTATTCTTCGTGCCACTTCTTGGAATTTTGATGACGTCAAATTCCAGGAATTCCCGCGTCAGATTTTTGAAATTCCATCGACCCATTTTCGAAAATTTGTATCAGGAGAACATGAGTTGTGAGGAGGTATTCTTAGTGCCACTTCTTGGAATTTTGATGACGTCAAATTCCAGGAATTCCCGGGCCAGATTTTTGAAATTCCACCTACCGATTTCGAAAATTTGTATCAGGAGAACATAAGTTATGAGGAGGTATCCGTGCCACTTTTTGGAATTTTGATGACGTCAAATTCCAGAAATTCCCGGGGGAGATTTTTGAAATTCCACCTACCAATTTTGAAAATTTGTATCAGGAGAACATAAGTTGCGAGGAGGTATTCTTAGTGCCACTTCTTGGAATTTTGATGACGTCAAATTCCAGAAATTCCCGGGGGAGATTTTTGAAATTCCACCTACCAATTTTGAAAATTTGTATCAGGAGAACATAAGTTGCGAGGAGGTATTCTTAGTGCCACTTCTTGGAATTTTGATGACGTCAAATTCCAGGAATTCCCGGGCCAGATTTTTGAAATTCCACCTACCGATTTCGAATATTTGTATCAGGAGAACATAAGTTGTGAGGAGGTATTCTTAGTGCCACTTCTTGGAATTTTGATGACGTCAAATTCCAGGAATTCCCGGGCCAGATTTTTGAAATTCCACCTACCGATTTCGAAAATTTGTATCAGGAGAACATAAGTTATGAGGAGGTATCCGTGCCACTTCTTGGAATTTTGATGACGTCAAATTCCAGAAATTCCCGGGGGAGATTTTTGAAATTCCACCTACCAATTTTGAAAATTTGTATCAGGAGAACATAAGTTGCGAGGAGGTATTCTTAGTGCCACTTCTTGGAATTTTGATGACGTCAAATTCCAGGAATTCCCGGGCCAGATTTTTGAAATTCCACCTACCGATTTCGAATATTTGTATCAGGAGAACATAAGTTGTGAGGAGGTATTCTTAGTGCCACTTCTTGGAATTTTGATGACGTCAAATTCCAGGAATTCCCGGGCCAGATTTTTGAAATTCCACCTACCGATTTCGAAAATTTGTATCAGGAGAACATAAGTTATGAGGAGGTATCCGTGCCACTTCTTGGAATTTTGATGACGTCAAATTCCAGAAATTCCCGGGGGAGATTTTTGAAATTCCACCTACCAATTTTGAAAATTTGTATCAGGAGAACATAAGTTGCGAGGAGGTATTCTTAGTGCCACTTCTTGGAATTTTGATGACGTCAAATTCCAGGAATTCCCGGGCCAGATTTTTGAAATTCCACCTACCGATTTCGAATATTTGTATCAGGAGAACATAAGTTGTGAGGAGGTATTCCTCGTGCCACTTCTTGGAATTCTTATGACGTCAAATTCCAGGAATTCCCGGGCGCGATTTTTGAAATTCCACCGACCCATTTTCGAAAATTTGTATCAGGAGAACATGAGTTGTGAAGAGGTATTCTTAGTGCCACTTCTTGGAATTTTTATGACGTCAAATTCCGAGAATTCCCGTGGCGCGATTTTTGAAATTCCACCGCACGATTTTGAAAATTTGTATCAGGAGAACATAAGTTGTGAAGAGGTATCTATCATGCTACTTCTTGGAATTTTGGTGACGTCAAATTCCAGGAATTCTCATGTTCTCTTGATACAAATTCTCTCTTTTGAATATGTAAATTTTTATTGTGTTGGGTTTGTTAGGTAACAATAAATACTCAATGAATGTTGATAAATTGTTCTTTATTTTCACCACTTTTCATACAATATCCCTTAAAAACTATCCCTTAATAAAGGTTTCACTATCGCAGATGATACTGTACTATCATTGTGAGGGTACACACATAATATTTTTCTGACTTATTTTCGGGCATGCGTAGAATTCTTCATGATCGACGGCTTGATAATAGAACTCTTCTTGACCGACAATTCTGATGAACACCATATTATAATATGATGCTCTGCCATCTAGCCGTGAAAAGCAGGAACTAATGAAAGTCCAGTTGCCGACACGTATAGTTCACCCTGTTCGCTGGAGAGATGGCGTTAATGTTATAATATTTCGATTGTATTAAATTATTATCGATTTTTTGGGATTAATATGCAATAATTAAATTCTTGAATTTTTAAATTTCTGCAGTTATTAATTTTTGCGTTCCTGAATTCTTAAATTTCCCAAATTCCTAATTTCTCAAATACCTAATTTCCCAAATTCCACATTCCCAAATTCCAAATTCTCCAAATTCCAAATCCCGCAAATTCCAAATTCCTCAAGTTCTAAGTTCCCCAAATTTCAAATTCCCCAAATTCCAAATCCCACTAATTCCAAATTCCCCAAGTTCCAAGTTCCCCAAATTCCAAGTTCCTCAATTCTCCCAAATTCTTAATTTATCGAATTTCTAATTTTCTGAATACTTAATTTCCCGAATTTCTAATTTTCTGAATACTTAATTTCCCGAATTCCTAATTTCCCAAATTCCTAATTTCCAAATTCTTAATTTCCCGAATCCCTAATTTCCCAAATCCCCAAGTCTCCGAGTCCCCAAGTCCCCAAGTGCCTAAATCCCCAAATCCGAAAATTTTCAAACCCTAAAATTCCCAAATCCCAAAATTCCCAAATCGCCAAATCCTCAAATCCCCAAAATCCTAAATTTTCAATCTCCCAACAAGCCTCCCAAAATCGCACACTTCCAAAGATTTTATATTTTCATACAAACCGCCATCTGCACAAGCTTCTCCCTCGATAGAGGGCACCGCAAATCGAAAAAGATGGTAGGGGAAAAAAAGTGGCGCGTTACTATCTCACGATGAAATCTCATTCTACTTGTCTAACCATTCAACCGACTTTTCTACTTCGCCACTTGCGCGTTCGTTTACGTGCGATTAATAACTGGATTTTTCCTACTAGCGCCAGCTACTCGCGCGAGTATTGAACCATTGCAAACCACTTCTAAAAGTTGGTAAGTTCATAGTCCTTTTTGTTATATATTTACATTATTTCGGTGCGAATTTCTCGATGCCTTCTTGCCCTTCGCTTTATCCCTTTCCTTTTTGCGGTGCGTGAAAGACAGGAACATCCCTAACGGCCTTTGCTGACCTTCAAAGCCGGCTTTGATTTTTATGTTGGAACTCGCAAACGTTTGTGTAAAAATGCGGGAGAAAATGGAATGTTAATAAATGTAAATATTGCAAGTAATTGATGCGTGGAGTAAGAGCTTAAACTTTCATCTTTCATGTTGGAAATTCTGATTTTAATATGGTTTAGAAATTTAAGAATAAATTGTTGGCGTGACATTTAATATATCACTGTTTTTTTTTAGTGGGTAAACTTGAGACGTTTAATTAAATATATAAAATAATTTTTAATGTGAAATGATTGATGAAAGTGGCAGTTATGTTTATAATTTATTTTTTCTAGAAATGGAAGACGTATGGAGTGGAAGTGTTAGCTTATGGTTAGCTTATGTTATATGTGACTCAAAGTGTTAGCTCATGTTATATGTGACTGAAGGTGTTAGCTCATGTTATATGTGACTCAAAATGTTAGCTCATGTTACATGTGACTTAAAGTGTTAGTTTATGTTATATGTGACTCAAAGTATTAGCTCATGTTATATGTGACTCAAAGTATTAGCTCATGTTATATGCGACTGAAAGTATTAATCTATGTTATATGTGACTTAAAGTGTTAACTAATATGTGACATATATTAAAATATTAATTTATACATGACTCAAGATATAAACCTATATGACTGAAAGTACTAACATTAAAACTACCAAATATGTAAAATAAAATATTCACAAGTCTCTTATATCAAATCACAAAAATTGTAAAGATATTTTTATTCAATCCTACGTTAATTTTTATTACAGAAATTATTGTATATATTAATTTATATTTCATCGTATATTTATGTATTTATCTACTTCATTTTTGATGTTGAATTAAGTGTGCACCGGTATGGTCAGTTACATATTGCAGTTAAGGTGTTAATATAGGATATTTACATGAATCATCTGGGTATTCAGGACCTGCAAAATACCCGAGTAGATCAAAGTTCCCCTACTTCCACTGAAATACCGGAATTAACTCATACGTTTCACAGGAAAATACAGGAACAAAAGACAAATTTGCGTTAAATTATTAGTCACGAGTGGGATGCCCTTTTGCAGCCTACTCGTGGATTCATGGTCATCTACACTCTGCTGCAAAATTATAATACATCTGTCATTTTGATAAATTTTATTATGTGCACTGAATGTAAATTACGTTATAAATAAGTAATATTAAATATTTTAATACAATATCAAGTAAATTTAAATACTTGAATATAATATTAAATAAATGTAAATATTCGAATACAATATTAAATAAATTTAAATATTCGAATACAATATTAAATAAATGTAAATATTCGAATACAATATTAAATAAATTTAAATATTTTAATGTAATATTGAATAAATTTAAATATTGGAATATAAATACTGAATATTGAATTTATTTTTTTTTATTAAAAAATAAGAAAATGTGGTAGCACATGTATAATATTAATAAGTTAATAAAAATTAGTTCACAAAGATATGTTTTTAGATATGTGTGTAAAACACAAAATTAAAAATTCAAAACTTACTCATACATTGAAAAATATATTTTTGTAAACGAGCTATTATATTATGTTCATAATATTTTATTTTTAGATAAAAACAGGTTTACAAGAATGAGGAAAAAACTAATAACAAGATGTTCATTAAAACAGTAATACATTCTTCGAATAAATTTTACTGATACGTACAAAAATATATTTTTATAATCAAATTTTTATTTACTTGCTAATTATATAGATATACTATCACTTTATCTTTTATACACTCGCTTCTTCAATATTAAATACTGAAAGTTTACACTGAAATATAGAATCGTTCTTTCTATACTGATTTATATAATTATTTAATAACACATCGATTTAGCGATGGCCATCTAACTTAAATGCAACTTTTTATCTCATAGTGTTGCATTATCTACCGTTTGCATAACCTGACGTCTACGCATCCTTCAACAGTTTATAATTTTAGATCCGGAGATCCGGCAAACCTTGACAGTGCGGAATAAAAAGTTGTATATGTACATGTACCATCGAATACTAGTCCGAAACCGTGTTCATCCTCGAAACTGCATACTCGCGGAAAAGTTAATATTAGAACGATCAATTCTCATGGGAGAACTCGTACGGCAACGCAGAAATGATTATTGCAGTAAAAATAACATGAACGATTCTGTTATCGAACGTACGGGAATGTAATTGCTTAAAGATACATTTGTTATTAATATATATAAATTTTTTTTTGTGTGAGATATTGATTATCGTAAGCTTTTAAGCTAATGAGTGTGTGATATTGAATCACGAAAGATTGTTAATGAATTATTATGAATGGAAATTAGTAACAGTTTGGTATTTGCTTTATTAATCCTTTTTGCTTTATTAATATTTATGTAACATTTTGTAATTGTATAAAGGAAAATTAATCTTATTATTATAAATAAATGAATAATAATTATTAATGAGAATCAATAACATTTTATTCCAATATTTGCTTTATTAACATTTACACATCATTTTCTAAATATTACAGAAAAATTATTTTACTGATGATTGCACACTCCTTGTTAATTTGAGCAAATTGTCATTTAGATTATAATGAAGACTCATCTATTATTTTTATGTAACTGATGGCTTTAGAGATACATACCTAT
Source organism: Megachile rotundata (assembly GCF_050947335.1). Taxonomy (NCBI): domain Eukaryota; kingdom Metazoa; phylum Arthropoda; class Insecta; order Hymenoptera; family Megachilidae; genus Megachile; species Megachile rotundata. The sequence goes on from NC_134986.1 coordinate 9,514,692, forward strand.
TTAGTAACTTATCTCGTAAAAATTTGTAATTAAACTTGTTAACGAGCGCTTTAATAAAACAACGCAATTAAACAATCTTTTATCAACGTTTTAAGTAGATAAAGTGCTTCTAATATTAATGTTAAAATTTGATTTCATAGAACTGCACGTAGTAAATGATAAGTAAATAATATTGAAGAGATGGAGACTTAAGAAATAAGTATTGTTTTTTCTTGTATAATCATATTTTCCTTGTATAATCCAGTTTTGCCCCGGAGTGTACACAACGGAGAAACATAAATGAGTAGCAAGAATTTGCGATGATGTAAATGTACGCACGCAGACATTGTAGGCTACCTCAAGGAAAATGATAGCATGATAGCCATTCATTAAAAAGTGATTAGTAAATTTACAAATTGAGCAAGTTAGATAATTTCATATTCTGGTATTTGGGGCTTAGGAAATTGAGGAATTAGGGAGGAGGGAATGTAGGGACTTAGAGAACGTGGGGTTTGGGGAAATTGGGAAGTTGTGAATTAGGAAATTAGAGAATTGAGGAGTAAAGATTGCAGGGACTTGAAAAGTTGGGGCTTAGAGAATTTGGGGTTTAGAGAATTTGGGTATTTAGGAGATTTGGGGATTAGAGAATTTGGGGTTTAGAGAATTTGGGATTTAGGAAATTTGGGACTTAAAGAATTTGGGATTTAGGAAATTTGGGAATTAGAATTTGGGGATTAGAGAATTTGGGGATTTAGAAAATTTGGGGATTGGAGAATTTGGGATTTAGGAAATTTGGGGCTTAGAGAATTTGGGATTTAGGAAATTTGGGAATTAGAGAATTTGGGAATTAGAGAATTTCGAGTTTAGAGAATTTGGGATTTAGGAAATTTGGGGATTAGAGAATTTGGGTATTAGAGAATTTGGGATTTAGGAGATTTGGGAATTAGAGAATTTGGGAATTAGAGAATTTGGGGTTTAGAGAATTTGGGATTTAGGAAATTTGGGGATTAGAGAATTTGGGGTTTAGAGAATTTTGGATTTAGGAAATTTGGGGTTTAGAGAATTTGGGATTTTGGAAATTTGGGGCTTAGAGAATTTGGGATTTAGGAAATTTGGGAATTAGAAAATTTGGGGCTTAGAGAATTTGGGATTTAGGAAATTTGGAAATTAGAGAATTTGGGATCTAGGAAATTTGGGATTTAAGGGAATTTGAGATTTAGATAAACAGTGAATTAGGGAAATAAGGAATTAGGAAATTTGGGATTTAGAGAAATAGGGAATTAGGAAATTAGGAAATTATGAATTTGGGAATTTAGAGATCTAGAAATTTGGAAAACTGAAAACTTTGATAAATTACAATCGTAAAAAATTAGAACCGTAAGAAATTAGAAAATTAGGGATTGAAAAATTAAAAAATACTAAAATATTTGAGGATTCAACATTTGAAAATTAAACAATTTCACATTCATCGTATCGGAAACTAGAGACGTTACGTAATACAGCTATGATAGTTGTATCATAAATAACGCAAAGCGTGAACAATCATTACCATAATGTAATCGAGTACTATAATTATTGTTAGAATCATCAATTCATTTAAATTCTTCGGAAGATCCTTTACGTGATCATGATTCCGAATGGATAAATCTTGTGGCGTCTTAAATGATACCATAACTTCGTAAATATTTTACAATACAATGTTATGTAAAAAAACATTACAATCTTATGTACAGAATTACAATGTCGCATAAATGATATATTAAATTCTTGCGTTAATAAAATTTCTTTATGTTATTATCCTCTGAAATATGTACGTAAAATTTTATTTCTTTGAATGCAACCGTGTATATTTATTATCATATCATTTCACAATGCTTTTCACGACAAATTTATATTCTTTATTAATAACTTTTATTACATACATTTGGATTTCTATTAATTTTGAAGAGACAGAAAATGATAGATACTAATTTACAGGAAAAAAGTCGAACAGGAAATACCACGGATCCACTGATGAAACAGCGTGAACCTATGGCAACCGTATCCTTATTTCATTTTTATTATAATATTACTTTTATGTTTATTCACATTTTTTTAGAAATGTAAAAATTTATAATAATAAATATTGCAAGATGAGGAATAATAGATTATGTCACGAAACGCGAAAACTCATTTTACCTTCATTAAGACAAATTACCCTTGATGGACATGATCATTAACTGACCTAATTGATTACGTGTGGCCAACACTGTAGACTCTTAACTCGTATATCGAATTATTGTCTAACTCTTCTGTTTTGAGATAAACAGACATTTTTTACTTGTTACAGTATATCTGTGGTTTTGTTACAAAAACATCTTCTTTCATCTTTAATAATTTTTATGATTCCATACATTCCATTGTATAACATAATCATATAATATGATATAATATAAGTACAATCATATTGCCATGTACCAATATCATCAAATACAATTTTACATACTATAAAACATAATACTTTCAATCACAAATTTAACATGTAAACGATACGTAATAATTTAACATGTAATATATGTACGATACAAAATATTTCACTTACCTGCCCGCATATAGTGATACATGTATTAATACATCTGCAACACATCAGCAGCAATGTCTATCGCATTATCGGACGATGACAAAATTAATGACATCAAGGAGCAGTTGGTACCTAATAATTCTGAACGCGACGATGCATTAGAAACATGTAATTCCAATGAAACAGATGATAGCGAAAATTGCATACATGTCGAAAATAAAGAAGATCCCAATATCATAGGTGAGCTTGATGCCAATATCATATGTTTCCTTCCTAATTTGAACCTCATTAATATTTACATTAACACATTTATGTATCTTTATACAAATTTTTATGGACTTCTTAAATTTAGAAATGTGAGAATTTTTAACTTTTTTTGCAAATTTTTAATATTTGAAAACGAAGAACTTTCAAATCTTTTGAATTCTTAAATTAAGAAATGCAAGAATTTTTAATTTTCTATAAACTTCATGTTTAAAATATTTAAATGATAATTTTATTTTATAATATTCGAAAGTACGATAATTTTTAACATTTGAAAATGGTAAAACTTTCAAACCTTTTAGTTTCTTAAATTTGAAAATGCGATAACTCTTTAATTTGAAACATTTGAAAAGACGATAATTTTTATATTTAAATATACAATCTGTTAGATTATATTGGAGCAATACCTTTCGCCATCATACACGATTTACCAAACAAGACAAACGATGATCGCTACAATGTCTTCATCCCCGGAGAAGATATCCGCGCAAGAATCACAGATATCGAACGTAACGTAACAACTCACCCCATGTACCCAAATTTATACATCATAGAACTTACGCATGGACCATTCACTTGGACGATCAAGAAACGTTATAAAGATATTCAATACTTGCATAATCAACTGCAGTTATACAGAGCTACCTTAGACATACCTTTCCCGACAAAGCTTCACACAGAAAGGAGAAAAAATTTGAGAAATTTACAGGATGGAAAAGAAAATGGGTGTCGGAAAGGTGCATTGCCGTGGTATGAGAAAATTATTTCATAAAAAGTCAAATTTGAAAAAAAAAAACAGTATATCTCACGAATTTTGTTCATTTGAATATCTTAGTTATTTTAAATAATACTAGGAAATATTATTAGTTATTTACAATTGAAAGTATTTGCATTAAAAATTTTATTTACATTATTTATTACTACCACATTGTGTAGTGTCCTAAACCCTACAACTTTTACAAGTTTCTCATATTGTTTGAAAATAAGATATTTAAAAGGACAATAAACAAATTGTCGTACATTTTTAGTTTTCCCAACAAGCCAGAGTGTCTAGTATCCTACGACCAATTGGAACAAAGAAAAAAAGCGATAGAGGAATATTTAAATAATTTATTGGCAATAGAAATTTACTTGCGTCGTCCCGAAACTGTAAGTCATTCAAATAGTATTAACATACTGTACATATATTTAATATACTAATTTCTATAAAATGTTTCTAGATTAATTTTCTAGCAGTCTCGCACTTATCCTTCATAGCAGAGTTAGGTGTGAAGGGTAAAGAAGGAATCGTTTTAAAACGAGCCGCCATAGGCGAAAGAATTCAGTATCGTTTCTTTGGACTTTTTCATAGAATGTTCTGGATGCAATTTTATCAATTTTGCACAAATTTGTTCGGAAAATGGCATTCGCGACACCTTGTCGTGAAAGACACCTTCGTTGCTTATCTCAAGCCTAAAGAAGGTGTCATAAAGTCAGTCATTTTGATGGACAATGGATTTGGAACTAGTTTCGGGAATGAAATTGAGAGTTTCAAGAATGGCATGCTAATTGGGAATTTGAATAAACGTATAATAATCAGATGCTGGACCAAAAGGAATGCCAAGGAATGGAGAGAGTGTATACACGAAATTAGTTATAAACATGGTGAACTTTTCAAGTTTATGGAGATTTGAAAATTTGGGAATTTGAGGTTTAGGAGACTTGGGGATTTAGGGACATCAAGATTAAAAATTATCAGAGTTATATTGCACATTTGAAAGATTGAAAATTATGGAATGTAGAGTTATGGGAATTTAGACATTGAGTACTTGAAGATTTGAAAATTTGGATATTAAAAATTTATAAATGTAGCAACTTTCAAAGTTTGGAATTCTAAAAAATTGAAAACTTGGAAACCTGTAACTTCTCTAAATTCTAAGTACCCACTTTACTTTTCAAATAAAGTACATCCACATATTCATTATTGCCATATTACCTGGTACAAAATTGCACATTATTTTATTAAAAATATAGTAAATAGCTAATAAGAATTTGTCAAAAATTCCAACAAAAATCTGCTAAAAAGTATCGAAGACTAAATAACAAATTGCATTACACAGGTCAAGATTTCATACAATCAAATCCACATAGTTCATTCGCACCCTACCGTTCACCCGTGCCAGCTGCCTGGTTCGTCGACGGAGCAAACTACATGTCTGCTGTTGCAGACGCCTTAGAAAATGCCAAAGAAGAAATTTTTATCGCAGACTGGTGGTTATCACCTGAAATTTACTTGAAGCGACCAGCAAATAACAGTGACTACTGGAGGCTAGATAACATTTTAGAAAGAAAGGCGGTAAGTTGCCTAATATCCAGCTCTCAACTATCAAGTCAACTATTTTTAAATTTGTTGCAATTTCCAATTTTTTCATGCTAACAGTATATTTGGTAAGGCTAGCATACCATTCATTAAAACATCTCGAAAAACCGAATACTCATTGTAATTAATTTTCTTCTCAGTTGGCAGGGATAAAGGTATTTGTAATGATCTACAAAGAAGTGGAGCTTGCACTGGGTCTAAACAGTTTCTACAGCAAGCAACGATTAATGGAGAAATGTCCGGAAAATATAAAAGTAGTGCGTCATCCTGACCACGCGAAAATAGGAATATTTTTTTGGGCACATCACGAGAAGATCGTAGTCGTGGACCAGAGTATTGCCTTCCTTGGAGGAATTGATCTGTGCTATGGTAGATGGGATACTTATGAGCACAGGTTGGTCGATTTAGGTGAGCTAAATTTTTAGATGACAAAACCTCCGCCTGTATTAAACTCATTACATTTGTTTCGGATACAGGATCAGCGAATCACTCCGACATCTACATTCCCTCCACGGGACGATTTATAAGTACGAGCAGCAAAAAGAACACGCAAGATACGCAAAAACATGTCTTGCTGCCATTAGCTATTACAACGAACACAGTCGTCATGGCAACGACGAGATCTATACCTGTATTGTGAGCAACTTTTTTTGAATGTTCTTTATACAACAACTTGATGAATTCTTGAATGAGCTTATTTTTCAGACCAGTAAGAAGGAAGAGGTCGATAACAGCGTTATCAGAATTGGAACCTGAAAAATTATTAACGCAATCTTCTGATGACTTGCATATTGTAAAATGTGATACTCCACATATGAAGAGAAAAAACTTGTTTGCAATGGCAAAAGATACAATGAACAAAATGAAACGCAGTATAAAATTAGGAGAAAAGCGAAGCAGCATGGTAGATAATACAGAAGCTGGTAACGAGGATGATAAGGATAAGTGCGTACATTTCTGCAAAATATATATTTTAAGACTGACGTGTTATTTGCTGATATATTTCCAGTAACGTAACGCGAAATCTGAGCGAGACTGCAGCGACATACGAGGACAAAGATGTACATTCGGAACATCATGGAGAGCCTAAATGGTGGATCGGAAAAGACTACACGAACTTTATTGTTAAAGATTTTACGGATCTTGAGAAACCTTATCAAGATTTAATAAATAGGAATACGACTCCTAGGATGCCATGGCATGATATAGGAGTTATGGTGCAGGGAGCTTCAGCTAGGGATGTGGCTAGGCATTTTATTCAACGGTGGAATGCGATCAAAGTAAATACTTAAGTTACTTTACCTCTAACGGCTATATTAATGATAAAGTGGTGATGAATGTTGATGCTGGAGCTGAATCCAACAGATATGTTGATGATAGAGTGGTGACGAATGTTGATGATGGAGCTGAATCCAACAGATATGTTGACGATAGAGTCGTGATGAATGTTGATGGAGCGAAATCCAACAGATATGTCGATTGTAGAATGGTGACGAATGTTAATAGAGCTGAATCTACAAAGAGTAGAACTGCACCTATAAAGAAATAATAGTGAAACTTAATCCTTAGGCATATAAGAGTAGAAGAATGTTATTACTTACAGGTAGAGAAGGCAAGGCTATTAACAACTTATCCGTTCCTACTACCAAAATCGTACAGGGACCTCAAAACCGACGCACCATTCATCAATCCAGAATATATGCACAATGTCAAATGCCAGGTGCTCAGATCAGTTAGCTGTTGGTCTGCGGGTTTCTTCGACACTGAAACTTTAGAGCGGAGCATACAGGAAGCATACATAGAAGCAATCAGTAAAGCAGAAAGGTAGAATTAATATTAACACAGAACATAAATTGTCAAAATCAGAGAACTGTTCTGCAGATTACTAGAACCTGTTATTTCTCGTTTTAGGTACATATACATAGAGAACCAATTTTTCATAACTCTGGCATCCATGGATCAAACTGCAGTACAGAATCGTATAGGAGAAACGTTATTGGAACGAATTTTGAGAGCACACAGGGAAGGTGCAGTGTTCAGAGTGTTCGTAATAATGCCTCTGTTGCCTGGATTTGAAGGAGAAGTCGGAGGACCAAGTGGCACCGCGTTGCGTGCGATAACTCATTGGAACTATGCTTCCATAGCTTGGTAAGAAATCTGGATGATATACTTTGAATTAAATTTAAACCAAACCTCTTTCGATCACAAACAGGGGTAAAAGTGCTCTCCTAAATCGACTGATTGAGGCGGGAATAGATGACCCTAACGAGTACATTACCTTCCACGGTTTAAGAACTCATGCAATATTAAACGGTGCATTGGTGACCGAACTGATTTATGTTCATAGTAAGCTGTTAATTGTAGATGACAATACAGTCATTTGTGGGTCAGCCAATATCAATGACAGAAGTATGGTAGCGACGAGAGACAGTGAGATTGCGGTGATAATTCACGTGAGTTAATGTAACAGTCGTACTCGGATACAACTGGAATCACTTAATGAAATTCTCCTGTGATTACAGGATCAAGAGTTCGAGGATGGAAGAATGAACGATATACCGTTTCCTTGCGGTAAATTCGCGGGGTCCTTACGGAAACATTTATTTTCTGAACATTTGGGATTGTTCAAAACGAACGAAGACCTGGACGTAACTGATATAATTAAGAAGTCTTTCTATAGAGATGTGTGGCGTGCTAGGAGTTATAGAAACACGGAAATTTTTGAGGAAGTATTTCATTGCATTCCGACAGACGTGGTCGTTAATTTTAACATATTGAAAGCGTATCAAGCTGATGAACCACTTAGTTCATCGGATCCTCTTTTGGCTCAAGAAAAGGTCAAAGATATCAAGGTATAAATAATGACAAAATTATTAATGTTATTATGATTTAATAATATAGATATTACTATGAAAAGGTATAATTTTGTTAAACTTTACAGGGACATTTGGTGGATTTGCCATTAAAGTTTCTATGCAACGAAGATCTGAAGCCTGCTCATGGTACAGTAGAGGGAATAATGCCAACAGTGTTATGGACATAAATTATTTATAAATGAAGTTCAGTGGGATTTGCATGAATAATTTAATACTGTTGATTATTAACCAAAGTACAACAGATTGTCTGGTACTTATGACTGAGTACTTTATCATTCCAATAAATTCTTAAACAATAAGAATTGTGACTGAATAGTGAGGCATGGCATGTACAGGGGGTGCAGAATAGACTACATATCATTTTATGAGACGATGTACTGAAATATTGTGTAATGAGTAGAATAAGAAAATGAGCATATGCAAGAAACGTGATGTCTTTCGAAAAAATAAACAATGTCAAAGAAAATATTTTTAAGTAAAGTTTCAACTAAAAAGCGAACCGTAGCTCGAAATCGTAACTTAAAGATTAATAAAATCTTTAGAGTACGATGTCGATTACCAGATCACACTACGTGACCATATTACCATAATAGAGTAAAGAACTTTTGCAAATTACGTATAAAAAAAACGCCATAAGAATATACATCTAGTGACATCTAGTGATACCGGTCTTAAATCGCATGTACCATTTTTTACTGTATCGATAGGTATGTTTTAATTGATCCAGGTAAATCAGATCTATTGTAGACAACAGCATGTGTGTGCAATGAGCTGTCACATTACGAATGCCGATGAAATCGCGTATGTAATCAGTCGCGACAATTTTCTATGATAATGGGATTATCTTTTATACGTATATCAAGTTCTCGTGACAGTATGTCAAATCCATTATCTTAGAATTGCTCATAAAACTAACAGTTGTAGCATTTATAACCTTAATTGCGTGACATGTGAGGTTTAAACATAAATAAACTGTATCCTTTTACAATAGTGTTCTAATTTTATTTTAAATGTGTACACTTTTTTAATACGCGTACGAACTTGTACTGTTAAGTGTAGAGTGTGGTTATTGTGTGTTTGACATAATTACTGAATTGATGAATTATGACACAAAATCATAGAATTCCTTTCTAATTCGTTAAGGTGAATTATATTTAATTGACTGTATAGTCAACATTCTAGTCTCTTAGATCATGCATCTGACTTTTGCCTGAGTCAAGAAAATACATCACCTCTTTGTCATTATACTTATCTCAGTTGTAACTGTCTACCTGTTGATTGATTTTCTTATTGTTAATAACATATGTGACTATATATATTATTTTCAATTAATAACATATTGCATATTCTTGTGAACTTTTATGTGCTTAATGTATTTCTTTTAAAGAAGTGGATATTATGAAATATTTTTCTTGACTGTATAGATTTAGTAAATATTAATGTAGTTATAAAATAGCAACAATGTCTGACAATTTATCAAATGATGAGAAACCTGATAATAATACTGTACTACATATGACTTCTCATGATTCTGAATATGACGATGCATTGGGAGTACCAGATTCTTTGGAGATCACTATTAATGAAAATGATGATACCATTAATGTTGAAAGTAAAGAAGACACTGATAATATAGGTAAGCATATGTTTATCATTTCTTTGTTTCCCAATATTTGTTATCCTCATTAACATTGTATAATATCTTGGTTGTATTAATACATTTGTGGATTGTCCTCTTTTATCTATGTTAGAACGTCTTGGTGTAAAACCTTTTCCTGCCATACATGATGTACCAAACAAAATACAAAATCAAAGCCACAATGTGTTTGTTCCTGGAGAGGAAGTGCACGTAAAAATCATAGATATTGAACGTAGTGTAACTACTCATCCCTTAAACCCAAACTTATACACCATAGAATTTACGCATGGTCCATTTACTTGGACAGTTAAGAAACGGTATAAAGATATTCAATATTTACATAACCAATTGAAGATATACCGAGCCAGTTTAGACATACCTTTCCCAACTAAACGCCACAAAGAAAGAAGAAGCAGTTTGAAAAGTTTAGGAGATGTAAAAGAGAAAGGGACTCGTAAAGGTGCGCTGCCAAGGTATGAAAGAATAAGATAATAAAAGAATAAGATACTTTATAGAATGTCAAAATTCATCAATGTGCAAAGAATAAAGTGAGACATAATTTTCAGATTTCCCAATAGGCCTGATGTTTTAGTACCTTATGAACAATTAGAACAGAGGAAGAGAGCATTAGAAGATTATTTAACCAATTTGTTGAAAATAAGAATTTATCTGCATCATCCTGAAACTGTAAGTTGTTAAAGAACATGCTATTAATAAATGATATCTACATACATTTGATATACTTTTAAACATTTCCAGATCGAATTTTTAGAAGTCTCATATTTATCCTTCATAGGAGATTTAGGTATGAAAGGTAAAGAAGGAACTGTTTTAAAGCGGACTGGATCAGGTGCGAGAAGTAGATATAATTTTTGTGGCCTTCTCCAAAGCATGTGTTGCGTCAGATGCAGTCGGTTTTGTACATCATTGTGCGCGAAATGGCACTCGCGACATCTTATTGTGAAAGATACTTTCGTTGCCTATATTAGGCCTAAAGACGGTAGCATTAAATCGGTCATTTTAATGGACAATGGTTTCGGAATTAGTTTTGGCATGTATACGACAGGTTTAAGGACTGGTATGCAAATAGTTAATCTTAGTAGGCATATAGTTATCAAATGTTGGACCAGAAGAAAAGCTAAGGAATGGATGGAGTTCATACAAGAAACTAGTAATAAAGAAGGTGAGATTTCTAATATTTGCAATTGGTGTAATTAGAATTTTTGAATAATAAATTATGTTACATAGGTCGAGATTTTACACAGAGAAATCCACATAATTCGTTTGCACCTTATCGTTCACCCGTGCCAGCTACTTGGTTCGTCGACGGGGCAAACTACATGTCCGCTGTTGCGGACGCACTAGAAAATGCCAAGGAAGAAATTTTTATCGCGGATTGGTGGCTATCACCTGAAATTTACATGAAACGACCAGCGAATAATAGTGACTATTGGAGGCTAGATAAAATTTTACAAAGAAAGGCGGTAAGTTGCCAAACATTGATCCCTATTATTTCTAGCTATCAACTATCGAGTCGACCGTTTTTAAATATATTGCAATTTCCAATTTTTTCATGCTTACGCAAAATTTAGGATACTTGGTAAGGCTAATATAATGTTTATTAAATCATGAAGCTTCTTGTGTTTAAAAGTATCGAATACTCATCTTTAATTTTTCGTTCAGGTTGAAGGGGTGAAGGTATTTATAATGATCTACAAAGAAGTGGAAGTTGCACTAGGCATAAACAGCTTCTATAGTAAGCAACGGCTAGTTGAGAAATGTCCGGAAAATATAAAAGTACTGCGTCATCCGGATCATGCGAGAGTGGGAATATTTCTTTGGGCACATCACGAGAAAATTGTGGTCGTTGATCAAAGTATTGCCTTTCTTGGTGGCATTGATCTGTGTTATGGTAGATGGGATAATAACGAACATAGGCTAATCGATTTAGGTAAGTTAAATTCAATTTAATATAATATTTATTTCTTGTTAACTTAATTGATTTCCTGGGATTGTAGGATCAACTCATCATTCTAGCATTTACATTCCGTCCAAAGGAAAATTCACAAATACTAGCAGCAAGAAGGTCTCGAAGTGCATTACTCAAAAACATGTCTTACTGCCATTAGCTATTGCAACTAACACGGTCGTAATGGCTACTACAAGATCTATACCCGTATTGTGAGCACTTTTTCGAAGATTCTCTATATATTATAGCAGTTGATGGAGTCTTGAATGAACATACTTTTTCAGACCAATGATGAGTAGTAAAAGATCCATGCCAACAACGTTATCGCTATTGCAACCTGAAGATTTAATGCTACAGCCATCCGAAGATTTTGATGCTATGAAATGTGATACTCCAAATGCGGAGCGAAAAAATTTGTTTGGCATAGCGAAAGATACCATGGACAAAGTGAAACAGAACATAAAGTTAAAAAGACAGGAATTGATTAACATGGTATATAATCCACATGAAGCTAGTAGCGATGAAGAAGATGAAAGCAGGTATGTACATTTCTTTGTAGCAGGTGTATTTTAAAACTGACGTATAATTAAAACAGTACTGATATATCTTTAGCGATACAGTGCAAGTTCCGATTGAAAATATTGAACCAATGATATACGCGGAAGAGGATGTATCCTCGGAGTATCAAGGAGTGGCTAAACTGTGGCTTGGAAAGGATTATACAAATTTTATTGTGAAAGACTTTAACGATCTTGAGAAACCCTATCAAGATTTAATAGATAGAAGTACGACACCTAGGATGCCATGGCATGATATTGGAGTTATGATGCAAGGACCAACTGCTAGAGACATTGCTAGGCACTTTATCCAACGATGGAATGCAATTAAAGTAAATACCATCTAATTTACAAATAATGTAACACAGAGATAAACATAGAGTGTGTGTAATTACACATGAATCATGACACAATATACTGTGTGAAGATCTTAACCTTTGCATATCATAATATGCAGTAAAGAACCATGCTATCAAATTGAATTTTGTTACACTACAATAATATATTCTGTAATGTAATTAACATTTTATGAAGATAACTCTTTCTACTTCCTATAGCTTTAGCATATGTGAATAATTAATGCTATACCACTTTTATTTATAGATGGAGAAAGCCAAACTAAATGCATGCTACCCATTTCTACTTCCTAAATCGTATAGGGAATGTAAAACCAGTGCGCCATTTGTTGACCCAGAATCTGTACATAATGTTAAATGCCAAGTATTAAGATCTGTCAGCTCCTGGTCTGCGGGCTTTCTGGATTCACGAACATTAGAGCAGAGCATACAGGAAGCGTACATAGACGCAATCAGTAAAGCAGAAAGGTAGGATTAACATAAATTGTCAAAGTCAGAGAATTATGGTTTTGCAGATTACTATACCAAGAATCTGTTATTTCAATCTCCTTTTAGGTACATATACATAGAGAACCAATTTTTCATAACACTTGCATCCATGGAGCAAACTGCTGTAAAGAATCGTATCGGAGAAACTTTATTGAAACGAATTTTGAGAGCACACAGAGAAGGTGCAGTGTTCAGAGTATTTGTAATAATGCCTCTGTTGCCTGGTTTTGAAGGAGAAGTTGGAGGACCAACTGGCACCGCGTTACGCGCGATAACGCATTGGAACTATGCTTCCATATCTAGGTAATAAATCTGGTTGATACGCTTTGAATGAAATTTACTCCAAACCTCTTTCGATCACAAATAGGGGTAAAGATGCTATCCTAAATCGACTAATTGAGGCGGGAGTAGAGGACCCTAGCGAATACATTACATTCCACGGTTTAAGAGCGCATGCAATGTTAAACGGTACATTGGTGACCGAACTGATTTATGTTCATAGTAAGCTATTAATTGTAGATGACAATACAGTCATTTGTGGGTCGGCTAATATCAATGACAGAAGTATGATAGCGACGAGAGACAGTGAGATTGCGGTGATAATTCACGTGAGTTAATGTAACAGTTGTACTCGGATACAACTGGAACTACTTAATGAGATTCTCATGTGATTATAGGATCAAGAGTTTGAAGATGGAAGATTGAACGATATACCGTTCCCTTGCGGTAAATTTGCGGGCTCGTTACGAAAACAATTAATTAGTGAGCATTTAGGATTGTTCAAAACAAATGAAGACATAGATGTAACGGATATAATTAAGAAATCATTCTATAGAGATGTGTGGTGTGCTAGAAGTCATAGAAACACGGAAATTTTTGAAGAAGTATTTCACTGCATTCCTACAGATAAGGTTGTTAATTTTTCCATGTTGAAGCAATATCAAGATGAAGAAGCGCTTAGTTTATCAGATCCACTCTTGGCTCAAGAAATGGTTGAAAATATTAAGGTATAAATAATTACAGGAATGTTACTAGATAATGCTATGAGAAGGTATAATATTTATATTGAATCTTGCAGGGTCATTTGGTGGATTTGCCATTAAAGTTTTTATGCAATGAGGATCTGAAACCTGCCGCTAGCACAGTGGAGGGCATAATGCCAACAGCATTATGGACATAAATATTTATAATTCAGATTCAGTAGCATTTTCATGAATAATTTAATGCTGTTGATGTGAAATGTTTGATTAACCAAAGTACAACAGATTGTATGGTATTTATGATCAAGTATTTTATCATGCCTCCTGAGAATTATAAATGTCTACTTACAATGAATTAAGGTTGCTAAGTTTTCTACAGTACTAGTAGTCGGAATCAGTATGCAAATTATAATGTTAGGAATGTAAATATTTTTTAATTTGACTTTTAATTAAATCTTAATCTCGGTATTATTGAAACCAGTCTTTACATTATAAACAATGTATTAAATTCAAATTTATGCAAACATTCCAATCAAATCTACCTCTTCTGTAGAAAACAAAATGATATTGGTATTAACGTAGGAAATGTACTAATTATAGATGAATTTTTTGCTCGAATCGTTTCGGACAAATTTTTAACACTCAACCATGTTTCGCGACAGTCGATAAAGTTTTTAAAAATATCTGAATGTGCCTTTTAATAAGTTGATTTTTATGTCACAAATTCTATTTTGTATTACTATTTATTTGTATTAAGCAATGCATGAAATAAAAGAATGTGCGAAGTTGTATTACACGCTGAATTTTCAGTGTAAAAATTGCTATATTACTCTTTACTCCGATATACCAAGACGCCATTTGCTTTTATTGAATTCGAAATGTACCGCTCAAATAAATATCAAAATGTCATGAAAACTTATCTTATTTTCGAATTACTGTCCATGGAAGCATCTGCAAACTGCTTCTAGAAGATTCTTCTTTCTTAAAGCACGTAATCACTAAATTGACACAAATTACGAAAAGCTTTATGCTTGTCACAATTTTCTGACGCGCGAATCATTGCAAATTATCTAACTGGATGTGGTTACACTGTATTTCCTGTTCCCACGTTCCACACATTTATTTACACTGTATATCAATAGCAGTACAAAACTTGTATAGTATATTAACAATATTATCACAAAATTTACACTATATATGAATAATAATGGTTTTGCACAGATACAAATTTAAACCACAGACCGAGAACGCGTCCTCTCCCGTCAACCATTCGCGCGTAACTAAACGAACTTGAACTTTGTATTCAAGTTCATATTCTTAATTGAAGTACTTTGACGATTTATTACGTAAAAATGTATAAAAAATAATAGTTTATTGTAAAGTTTAATATTTGAAAGAATTTTTAAAGCTTAATATACGTTTTTTTAAATTTATATTCACACTCATACTTTATGAAAATTGTGGCGGCTAATTCAAAATCGTATAACAGCATCTAGAGTCCCAGCTTTCTTGCAAGTGATTGACAAGCGTTTCCATGTAATATAATTTGTGTCCATCCCAGTAAATTATTTTATATCTTCAATGTCATTAATGTGGTATTATTCACGTCTGTGATCTAATTAAATACTGAGACTTTGATTAGATGTCGCCACGTGGCCAAATCTCATTTATTCATGCCTCTGAGTTTCAATCCGGTAGCGGGGGTCCATATGCTGTTTTTGCTACGATCGTGTTGTCATTTCTGGCAATGTGTTGAATAAAATTTTGTATTTTTTGTTAAAAAATTAGTGTAGTATAAACTCATTTGTATAAAATATTTCTGTTAGTAATAAACATGACGTATTTAAGTTCATGGGAAGAATTTGAGAAGGGGGCTGAGAGGTTATATCTCCAAGACCCACTGAAGGTATAATTTATTTAATATCGTATCAATTATTTCAATTTTCGTTCAGTGTACAATATTATAGATTTCGTACAATTATAACCATGGTATTGTTTAAGTATATTTCATTCAATAATTAAGAAAAAACTTCGTAGGTTATGTACGATGATTGACGTTTCAATATGTCATGTCATGTAAATATTTTATTTTAATAACTTCTTCAAGTACAAAAATGATCTAGTAATACATACAGTATTTTAAATATAAGGAACAGAATTTTATGCCATTAGACAATATATAAATATTGAAAATATATTCTGTATAAAGTATTTTATTTATTTTGGTATTGGAGGTAAAGTCAATGAAATTTATAGAAATATAATGGTTTCTTTATAAATAGTTTAATAATCATAAGTTTATAATTTATGTTTTCTTGATTTAGGCTCGGTATACAATGAAATATTGCCACACTAAAGGTGTCTTATGTCTAAAGCTTACAGATAATCGAACAGTAAGTCCTGTCTTTACGTAACTTACCTTCTTAACTCTTAAGGAAGTAATTTAAATAACAGACTTGTGATTTTATTTTTCAGTGTCTACAATATAGAACAGAAATAGCGCAAGACTTAAAGAAGATGGAAAAATTTATAGGAAACCTTATGAGGCACATGGCTTCTAAAGAGAGCTAAATAAGGGACTAGATAAGATTAGGGACACTTTTTTATCAAGGATTAAAAGTGCTGCGCATTTAATTCATCATTTATGTTGTTCCATTTCATAAGATTTTGCGACTGATGGGATTATAGATATTTAATTTGAATGAGGTATAAAAAACTTTCTTAAATATACAATATGTGCATAAATGTCTATTTTTTATTTATTTAAAGCTTCATGCTCATTTCGGGCGGTTCCGTTGTCTCCTTGTTAAAGTTCTGAAACAGTACAAAATAAAATGTGTCATAGTATACACTAAAATTGACTTGATAATAAATTTTCAAAATGAACTATTACTAAAATTGATACGAAAAAACCAGTACTTTCCAGAAAATGTAATCATCTAATTCCATCGACAAGAAGAATACTTAGCAGGGTGTAATGCATTTGTTATTAATAAAGCCAGATTCGTTTGTAATTTGTAACTTATTATAAGAGAGAAGCACGAAGCAATGAAAAGAAGCACTTACGATATAATGGGCTGAAGAACAGCATCCAGAGTAGTATCAACAGGAGGGTAGATTTCTTGATTTGAAGACAATTCATAGCGTACCTCTCCCCCTAATTGCATTTGCGGCTATACCAAACAAAACTATTTTACTAATTTACTATGCAGAAAATTTTAGGATACAACACACTACATTCTAGTAACAGCATTTCATTTGAATCAACTTTGTATTTTCATAGAACAAAAAGTAATCGACAAATCTATAAACAATAAAATGCTGTGACTAGCAAAGAAAGAAGTAGCAAGCCTTAACCACATATACGTATTTGTAAATAAGCGCTTAGTATCTCTAAAAAGACTTTTCTATAATAAGTGCCATTTTAATAAAGATTTTATCTGTGATTCAAAATCATGATTATCTTTTTATTCTCTTTCAAAAGCGAAAAGCTTAAACTACATGAAGCGCAACAGCATTACTCGTTACTTTCCGATATTATTTATTAGAGTTTTAGATATTCAACTATTAAGTTGGAGTTCGGGATTTGAGCATGTAGCTCGAGTACCCGATCAAGTGATACATATATTTTTAAATAGTTCTTTAAAATAAATGAAGATTGTATGAAAATGGAAAGTAACGAGTTTCACTCGAAATAAAAATTGTTTAAGAAATAGAAGCGTAAAAATACGTACTACACGGGTAGGTTTAGCGCTGTCGGCAGAGCTTGAGCAGCAACTTGAAAATTCCTGTGGTGTACTTTCCCCGAGCCCACTGTCCACATTATTTCCTATCAATATTCTGTTGTTACGAGTATAATAAAAGTCCTTCCTCATATTGCACTCGCTCCTACTACCGTCGTAGTACTTTGTCTCGATATAACTCGGCCTCGTCGGCGGCAAATTATAACTTCCGTCTCGACAATGTTGTATCACTCTTCTGTTTCGTTTGCCAACGGATCCGATTGTTCTGAAAGTGATTCCTTGACAGTCTTGGATATCACGGCAAATTTCAAGCACATCCCTGATCGGACAAACCATTACGACATCGATGCAAATACACGTTTTTAGTTCACCAACGTTCAAACATTGTTAATACACACTACGAGCCATACGTATACATATATATTGCATTCCTTAGCGATATACAATTTTATTCAATAACAATACTAATAATCACGCAAACATTTTCCATTCGTCGATCAACTTTTGTGAGTTCGCCAAATGTACATGTACGCTTGGATGCCTACAGTATTTTAAGAATACCTAAAACAAAGGGAACAAGGAATTCGTACGAACTTCCGCGACAAATAAAATAAGTTTCGAACGATCGTTGATCTATGAGAAAAATTTCGACGCTCCCAGATACCTATTTTCGTTCAACGGGTACACGAGGATGCATGGCACACAAACAAAAAAATAGTACATGAAACAACGAACAAAATGCTACGGATCTTCACCTCCACGGAGTAGCCACGTGATTTCCATGGAATAGCAAAAAAGCATCAGTGGGTGCCAGCCAGGAAATAAATAAACAGGTGCGACAAGCTGTTAATCTCATCGATTTATTAAGGACCTATCATGCTTCAAATAAATAATAGGGCGCATGCTTAAGATCACGTACATGCTCTAAATAAATTAAAAAAAAAGACACACATGCAAGGGGTAGTTTTTAAACAATGACTACGGATCCTGTCTCATCCTCCAGCTGCGGAGGATGACCGTGGATGTTGCAGGCCGTCTTGAGATCATCGTACCTAGGTAGGGACGACGAGTCTGCGTCGTCCAAACGGGAATTGCTAGATTGTAGCGCACATTGTTGAGCGGCTGACTGCGATTGAACCACGGTGTACGGTATCTCTCGACGCTGTTGTTCGCTCATGCCGGTGGTGTCGATCAGCCCGAATTCTAAATGTCTGTAAAATCCATCGTTAACGTGTCAGAAACTGTGAGAGGCGTGCAAGTCGTTCTGACATCTTGAGAATTAGGGAGAGGACGAATTTCGGATGAGATCTGGTGAGATTTAGTTTGTGTTTCTACGTTGATTTAGTTTTCAAATATTTGCAAACCACAAAATATTAAATTGGAAAATTCTGATTTGTTTCAGGATACCAACCAGAAGTATCTCATTCCATCTCAAAAAGTCAGGACCTGACACACCCCTAACATACACCGAGGGGGACAATAATTATAATTCCGTGGACGATACTTACTTTCTAAGCTCGTCTGGCAGTTGTTTCTGAGAAGGGCTCCTGTGTCTACTCCTGTGCCTCCTCCTGGGCTCCGTATGGCTCACCTACGTGAAAGAGACCCATGAAGAAAAAGAGAACATTTCGGAACGCTTCAGATACAATAAACACGTCTGGAATACGAGTTTGTTATTCAAACTTACGACGGCTCGTTGAACACCTTCGCCCTTCCGCTTCTGCGCTTCCCTCCATTGCGGTTCCGAGTCCACCAATTCGTGTCTGAAAAGATTCACGGCCGTGCACGTGCAGGATAATAATGTTTAACCACGGAGGGTGCGTTATTAATGTAACCGTGATAAACTAAGTTTGAATCGTTTCGCTTATACGAGCGTATTTTTCGTCGAGAAAGAACGCGGAGGTATCGCGTCGAGAGATTTCGTTAGGCCAAGTTGATATTTCCCAAGCGCATCGTCATTAAAATAATTATCACCTTTACGCGGCCTATGTACCCTACCGTGAGAGTATAATGAGTACGAGGGTTTCTTTCCCGTCCTCACGGTCGATGAACCCGCCCAAGACGTTCTAGCGAGTTGTTTCGTTTTCACATCACCGTCTAAGGGGCCTTTATTACGTCAATTAATTACCAATTAGACCAGCAAGCATGTCTTAGCCGCTTAATTGTTCCGGCGTACGATGCCGATTGTAACCAAGTCAGATTGGGTTAATCGCTTCGTTCGAATTCTTTTTATGTTCGCGTGCAACGAAACGTGTAGGGTACTTGTAGAATGAACGGGAAAACAGGGGTTTAAGGAAAATCAAATTAACGAGGGCGACTTTCGAGACACTTTCCTTTTGCACAATTATAGGAAACGCAGCAGGTATTTTGTAAAATTTTTAGGTGAAGGAGAAATTCGAAGCATTTCCTATAATTATGCAAAGTTGAATCGGTGTACCAAAAGTCGATTTCCTCATAAGTGAACTGTACCTCGACGATCGTGAACTTCTGTGCTTTCTGCGATGCTTACGATGGCCGGACCTGGTGTCCGAACCCCTCGAAAGCTCGGACTCGCAGTCGGAGTGACGACTATGTCTCCGATGACTATGACTATGACTTCTTCTTCGATGGCCACCGCGACTGTGACTGTCCCCTGAACTTTGGCTCTCCACGGAGCTGCTCCTTCGTTGGAGTCTGCTCAAGAGCTGCAAACAATACAATCTGATTTAACGATATTCAATTGCTGTACAATACAGTACGGTTGGGAGCTGAGAAGATGACAGTTGACTCTGATTGACTAATCTTCTTCAACGGGTACATACAAACGACACACGCACATTTTTTTAATTGACCAAACAAATTAGTGTAGTTTGAGGATGCGTATAGAGGTGAGGAAACGTACGAGTGGTTTCTACTCATGTTCTACTTATGTTCTTGCAAAAGCAGACCTATCGTTCTTATTCTTTTTAGTCATAATTATCATTTAAAAATCTTAATCTCAATATCGTGGAACACAATAATTGTCCCTTGACAAAAAATAACATTGTGTCAGTCATGAAGTGAATCAAACTTGATTTTTTTAAAAATTAAGTCGACAATCAAATAAATCTATACTATACTTTTTTCTCTAATATTTCATAAGAAATCACGTATAATCAATCGATTTAAGAAACGTACTGCCGGTGCCGTTCCCGCAGACCGGACGGACCGAGGACTAGACGAAGTATAAAGGCCTCGAGGTTGGCTCTGAGTCCACGGAGCGCTCCTGGTGCTCCTCGGGCTCGAGTTGTTCACCTGTCTGGTGCTCTGACTATTGCACAAAACGTTTCCGCCGACCGGGTTATTGCACGGGTTGGGGTTCACGCTGGCAGGTGTTTCCACGAACGGGCCAACCATTTCTTGGCCCTCCACCACGCGTCGTTGCGCTCTGCGACTTGGAGTCCTTTGAAAAACTGGAGGAGGATTCCGTCTGATCACCGTGTGCTTCTCCGACCCGGACGGAGGACTATACGAACGGAAACGGGAATAGGGACTCAAGGGCGGAGGTCCTGTGGCCATCAAACGGAAGAACGCTTGGTGTTCCAGACAACATTTCCAGAGGTGCCGACAGGCTCCTTTCGATGGCGTCTCGAAACCGTGAGTCCTCTCCTCGGAATTCTTCTCGCTCACTCTCAGCATGAAGTATCTACCCTGGAAGAAGGCGTGGAGGTGAGGTTTTGAGAGAGAAGTGGTAGTAATTTGGAAATATAGGTCACATGTCTTCAAGTGGTATTCGAGCATATCGAAGTGCAAATTTAAATTCCACTCGAAACAGTTTTAGATATTTTAAGAAATTGAATTTGCAAATACAGCAATATAGGAATGTAGGGATGTATAAATATAGAAATGTAGGAACGTAGAAACGTAGGAACATAAAAATATAGAAATATAAAAATTTAAAAATTTTGCAAATTGAGGTCCAAACACGTGGATATGTGAATCTTTAAAAATTGTGAAAAATTTTAAAATTGCACAAGATATGAATTTATCATTTTCCCAAGTTAAAAAAGTAGAAATATAAAAACTTCAGAATCTAGGAATTTACAAATCTAAAAATTAAAAAATTTACCAATACAAAAATTAAAAAACTTTCCTCAGAAGGGTCTAAAAATTAAAAAATTCCGAATGTATCTTTTACATAACTCTGCTTACCTTATAATAGATTTTATTGATTCGAGGCCAATAATAATTTCCCACTTTGGTCTTGTTGCGTAACAAAATGATCCCGCTCGGCGTCAGACCCAGAAAGTATTCCACACTGTCCTCGCCCTGTAAATTCGAGTTACATGGTTCTCAGGGTTTAAACACGTTAATTTGAAACGCAAATACTTACCAAGACAGGGTGCAAGTCGACGCCATACATTTCGAGCCATTTCACCTTATCCAGATAATTCAACTCCGCGGCGGAGGGTAATTGTCCTCTGTAAAAGAAATCATCATTATTGCAAATCACCGTGATTATTAGTCATGGATGTAAAGTAATAATGGTAAACTTACACGAGAGTTTTATGAAGTTCCACTATGCGGTTCTCCAATTCCGTGGTTTGATTCGCTAGAAATCGGAACTCGGTTACGTAGCCCACAGAGTGTCTTCTTGGATCATAATCTCCGAGTTCCGCTGAAACATGGAGGGTCAAATGAAATTTAGGATTTATGTTGACAAGACATGTATCTTTAGAACTATCAATCGGGAGAATATCTCTATATTACACATTTTATATATTACAAAATTTAATTACTGTGTTAATGTTGAAATATCTGTCAAATTGAAGTGTGGTTGTGGTGGCACGTGTTAGTTGACGTTTGAAAATTTTATTTCCAATTTAAAAGCAAGTATGCATTTAACATTGTAGTGTTAATTTTTACTCGATTTTCTCGGTCTAGTCAAGTTTTCCAAATTTCCTAATTTGTAAAGTTTGTAGATTTCAAAGCAAACGTAGATTTCAAAGCAAATGAAGATTTCAAGAAATTAGTAAAAGTTGCACAGTACTTTTGATTCTCGACACGAATCCTTCAAATTTCCGAACCAGCAAACTTCGTAGATTAGAAGGCAAATGAACATCACAAAGTGTTCGGTATTTCAGGAAATTAATGGAAGTTGCACAGCATGTTCGATGCACTCGAGTGCAAATTTCCGAACTCGTAAACTTCGTAAATTCGAAGGCAAATAAACGACACGAAATAGAAGGACACGAAGTGCTGAGAAAATGAAGATTTCAGGAAATTAATCGAAGTTGAACGGTATTTCGATTCTCGTCGGTTCTGTCTCCGAGTTTTCTCCGCCCCCATCACGATGGCCGTCGATTCCCATAGGGTGCGCGATAGAAATGCCCTCCAGAAATCATCCTAGTCGGTTAATTGAATCACTGACTTTGATGAATATCGGCTCCGACCGTAGCGAGGGGGGCACTTTATTTTCTCGTTGGTTCTACCAGGAGAACCCGGCACTCTGTCGTCGCCGGCTTCTTGCATGCTCATTCGCTCGTGTAATTACGAGACCGCGAAACGATCGGTCGATCCGTATTATACGCGAAACGCGGACTCATAGGTCCTGCAACTTTTGCCGCGAACGTTGCGTAAAAGATCGTCTTGGAAAACTACCACGTTGCTAGATGCTTTCGAACAAGACAGGAATTCGAATCGATCGATACAATTCGACTATATTTTGAAGCATGAAAATTTATGGTTTCGAAGGTTTATGAAGTTTAACCTACCGACATATAATGTGTACTTAAATGAAGTTAAAAAATAAATAAACAAACGACAAAACATAAATTAGTACACACATTTATTCTTTATCTTGATGAAAATCAATGTTGATTTTAAGGAATGTAATTTAACAAAATGTGTACGTTATAATAAGAAACTTATGGAGCGGTCATTTGTCAGTTTTAGTGTTAAAATTTCAGAAATTCGTAATTTGAGAAACTCAGAAATTTGATAACTTTAAAATCAGAGAACAAAAGAAGTCAAATCCTGAATTAATCGAATGACAAAATTGCCAAACATTTGAATCGAGAAATTGCACGTGCAATTAGGGACGAAAGAACTCTCGTTAGCCCTAAATGCCGTCGATTCTTTTATCCGAACGGTTATATATCATATATATTAATCGTTTCACCGATAAACCCTGAGACGGCGAAAGGGTTAAATTTCCAGTTACGATTCCCATTATTCTCGCTCGAACGAATCGTCTTGGAGCAGTCGCGAAGAAAACGAGGGATCCAAATTAATTCAGAAAACAAAACTGCACCGTAGAAATGAATCTTCCGGATACAAAAGAGCCTGAAGAGATAGAGAAGAAACTCGCGAAGAATAATAGTATTCACCGGGCAAGATTTCGAGCAGAAAGAATGCCTAAAGGTGTTTTCGTCGCCGTTGTAATGGCATCGTGCACGGACGTCGCGAGCTATCTTGTTTGAGATCTCCGTAAAAGCTGGACAACGCTTTCACCGTTGGAAGCTCTATTTCCATTTGCAAAATGGTCTACTTATTTCCAGAGGAACTTCAATATTTGCCCAACCCGACGGAGGGAAGCTAGCACCTTCGTAAAAATGCGACCGAATGCCTCCACCTCGTCTGATTTCCTCACGCTCGCCGTTTCCGTTTTATTTTCATCGCAAATTCTCGACAATTGTTAGATCATTTTCTGAATTTTCATATTCTTTAACTTTCAAGATTATCTAATTCTAAATTTCAATCTTTGAAATTTACAAGCTTTTACATTTTTTAATTTTTAAGTTCTTAGATCTTCAAATTAATTTATATTGTCAGAGTTTCAAAGTGTCGGTCTTTAAATTTTCAGATCTTTCAAATGTTCAAAACTTCAATTTCAGAATGTTTAAATTATCATATTCTCACATTTCTAAATTGTAAAACCACCCTATTGCAGACGTGTTACACCGTCAGTAACCACCCCTATTTATAAATTTAATATTCCCAAATTTTCAAGCTAAAAAAATCCCAACTTTCAAACTTAAAAATTGCTAAATTCTCAAACTTAAAAATGACCAAATTCCCAAAATTAAAAGAGTAAATTTCTTAACTCAACAAACGCAAAACTTTGAAACAGTAAATCCTCGACACTTGATCGTCGCACGCACGGGTGCCCACGAGCTGTTCTGTGGGCACTTGATCTGCTCATCATTGTCCTATCCCACAATGCGACGGTTCAGTGATCCGCATAGAAACGCGTGTCACGAAGCGGAGGGTGGAAACCGCTCGCGATCCTCCTGGTTGCCGGCTTAATTAATATTCGTCGTTAAACTGTCCTCCCTGGGAAATTACTTTGCGACGTTGAACGGCCGCGTAATTGCGTCCGCTGTATAACGATGGACGTTTTTCTGTTTTTCTTTTTTTTTTTAATGGCGGAAAGAGGTATCGTTAATTGCTGCGCGTTGCAAGCGAAATTCCTCGCAAAACGAAAGACTTACGATTGTATCCGTTGAAAGAGTTGAGGGGACTCTTGCAAGGATTTAAAAATAGTTCGATTTTGATGTAAAATTACAATTAATTATAAAATATACTAGATTTACAGATGCTTTGTCGTTGCTTATTTTTAAATTGAAACTGAAGCTTATTTTTAAATTGAAATTGAACAAAAATAAATAAATTAGGGATACGTAAACTACCTCATACAATGATTCATCAAAAGTTAATTTAATAAAATAAGGAACCTAAGATTCATCATTTTGACAGATTCCTTAAATTGTTTAGAAAATAGATGAGAAGTAAATGAAGATATATTATAGCACAAAAATAACCACAACCAAAAACCACCGTAACCTAACCTGACTTCTAACCTAACTTCATCGCCGTCTTTAATACAGTTGTCGCGATATCATTCATTTCTTGAAAGAAAGAAATATTAAATATCTTCGAAAAGGAGTGTCGATTTAAAAATTGCTTTCGCAAATTTTGCAGATTGCTTGATCAAAACGGTCGAACGCGGAGTGGAATTATGTTGTTTAAGATGTCGGCGATCCATCGTCGGTGATCTCATCCGCGGCGGACCGCACGCGTATTCAGAGAGGTTTATCTCCATTTCGCGGAGCAAAACGCGTGCCGTGTATCCTCTCCTCGTGTCTCTTTTTCTCTCTGTCTTTCGCCGGTTTTGTCCGTCTCTGTTTCCGTTGTCAACAGGCACCGGGACTGAACGAGAAGAAAGGGCATTCATTTCGTCCCTTTTCACGGCGATGAGACGCAAACACGACCGTATCTCTCCTCTCTTTCTCCCGCCATTCCACCCTTTCTCTATTTGCATGACTTTGAATCTCGCAGCAGATAACTAACGCGTGGACCTGTAGCCTCCTTCTGCCAGCTCGCGTCTTTGCCTTCGTCAAACGGCTACACGATCCGCTTCCACGGATTTTCAACCCTTGACGCTACGATCGAAATGGTGTTTTTATCTTGGTCGATCCGAGTTTCTATTAAAATATTATTACTCTTGTGAGACTTCTTGGCTACAATTTATACGTCGGAGGGAACTGATTGTGCAACGTTTCATTTTTTCAATTCAAGTGCATTTAAATACTCTTACGTTCAAAGTTTTGGTTAGGAACCTGTACAATCGAATTAAAATATTACACGAGTTCTATAAAATTTATTCTATTATTCCACTGTAATAAGTTGGGGTGATTTTTACTTTGTCCAAAGGACACTCTTCGAACTTGCAAATTATAAATTAACTGACTACCATTTTTACGTTCGAGCAATTTACAAAGCGATAAGGTAAAAACTATATAACAATTTTAACTTTGCATTAAAGTTAGGCTAAGTGGGTCAAAAGCAGTTTCCAACATGTATTTGAATTTTCATTCAATAAATTTGTCCAATCAATTTAAAATGAAGTGAAACATTCCACAAAAGTTTTATTTAAAAAATGAACAAAATCACTTGTCACTACCTCGTCATATTTCTCCATTTACAATACTTCTGAATGTTAATCTAATATAAAAATTTGATCAAGTAAATGAAAAGGTAGAAGAAGATTTAATAAAACTTTTAATTATAAGTATGATTATAAAGTGCACATCTGAAGAACAGCTTCCTAATGATGATGTCCTTTGATTCAGTAAGACAAAATGGCGGTCGTTAATCTTTATCCCAACTTCCCGGAAGCGGGAATTTCGATTCCCCGCACGGCAGCAGAAACGAATAAATAGTTCTAAAAGGATTGGTTACTTGTCTCGTCGAAGGTATTTCGAAATAACTGTCTGCAAGGGGAGAAAAGTTGAAAGTACTTTGCGAAAGTTTAACGCGTCACGTAGACGTCTCTTTTCGCCGGTGAAATTGAAATCACATGGCGTTCAAAGGTACCGCGAATCTTTTTAAATCGCTTTTCTCGTACCTTTCCCGGAAACTTTGACTTTACTGCCGGAACAAGGGATTTTAGAACTCTTCCCTCACGGAATAAACCTTGCTCTCTTCCTTCCTCTCTCTTTGTAACATTCTTTCCTCTCTTTGCAACATTCTTCCTTTGCTTCCTACTTCTCAAATATTTTCCCCGTTATTTAACCTCCGAGCAGCGGACGATAATATCGTGTTAAAAAGTTATTGAAAGACGACGTAACAATAGATTGTTGCCGAGTACACAAGGCTCTTCTAATTAGCGGCCCATGAATTCTTGCCAACGCTGCGTTGACTTTTGGTTCATCAAATGCTACAACTACAAACACAAACACAGACAGAAATCTACTTGCCGGTAGTCGGACAACCGTTTACTCCGAAATTTCTAAGCAAACACATACTTTCCTCCGGTGGCGCCCTCAGCGTTGGGCGAACAACTACGAGGTTCGATCTCAAATTTGTTCACGTGTCCCGTAAATTCTTGAGTAAAAGAAAAACTCGAGATAACCGGAAAATATAAAAAATGTGCGAATAACAAGAAACGTTTTCAAAGAACACAAGAAATTATCAAAATAAAAAACGACTTCGAAAATGACACGAAATAGTTTCCGAACGCGAAAGTAAACTAATCACTGTACGTTCAATGATTAAGTTTATACGATCAGCCAGCAACGGACAAGTATCCAATAATTAATGACAGTTTATCATCGATAATCACCGGAGAACCAGTTTTACTGGATCCCGCGTAACGTTTTCGAGCGTTATACAAGCGTAGTCCTACCTGTTTTTCGCATAACACCCCGAAGCACGAACCAGAACAACTTCTTTTGCATGTAGGCGTTCAAGGACACTCGTGGTAAGAATCGTACCGGAAGATGAGGAGTCGTTGGCAGCGAAACAAAAGGAGTTACGGCTCATTTTCAGAATTATACTGGCACCTTTAATGAGGGACTCGCAGGCTATTTCACCTTTGCGTTCGTAATTGTCTTTCCGAGATCGCTCGTGATTCTTATCGTTGCTTTTCTTTCGTGGACTGGGTCGATTATCTGTGCCCTATCTTTATAATTTCTTGAAATGACTATATCTTGTAGGATGATTCGAACTTCCAACTTTGATGTGTAAGTGCTAATTTTCTTATATTTTTATATAATCGAGGAGTGATGCACGGTGGGCAAGTTCAAGTTCAACTGAGAGTTCACGGGCATCGTGTTCATAACATGAGTTGTGCAACAGAGTAAATTTGTAAATTAGTAAAGTAAATTAGACTAAATTTATTGAGTATTAAAAATTCCTCAACTCCCCCAAAATAGTGCAAGAGGTTAAAGTATCTTTTCATAAAATATTTCTATTATTTTACTTCACCTCATCCTACAATGTCGAACAATTTACATTTTATCGACTAGTTAGTGCAGTATTTGTGCCCTCGAGTGCTCCTCAACCACGCCCTCGCGCACGTCAGTTACCCATCACTGCGTTAGTCACCGCAACGGTACATATATCGCGAACCCATGTTTCTTCCTCGTTCGACTTTCTTTGACCTTCGGAAGATTAATATCCACGGATTTAATTAAAGTCACCAATTTTAATCATAACGTTCATTAGAGCAGGTAATAACGTTCGTGTTCGGGCGGTTGTCGGAAGCATCGTTGCGAAAAGAAATCGAGCGAGCATTAACCATCTGATTGATTGCCCTCGCCACGTACGCTTCCGCCATGTCTCGCGTGATGCGTTTCTTTTCGAAATTATATATTTGCTGCTCGGCGAACATGTTTCTACTTTGTTCCGTGAAAAACAAGCAAGCTTTTAATAGAGCAAGTACTAATTCAAGGTAATTGAACGCTAAACCCTGGCGGAACAATTACTTAGCTCACCAGCATCGACACGAGTAATTACTTTGTATATAAATTCTATATTGCTACAATGTTGGTATTTTTAAATCACTATGATTCTTTGCAATTATATATTATGAATTATGTATAATTGCTTTCTTACTATTTTATTGTTAAATGTTGTTGGAAAACATTTGTTGGTAAATACATATATTTGTACAATCATATAAACGATTGGTAAAATCGGTGGGCACATTAACCCTTTGCTCTCGAGAGGCGCCATTCGATTTAATAGAATAATTTAAAAGAAGCATTATTTAATTAATTCTATAATAGTGCTTATGTGATGTATAAACATAGTGAAGTAGACAATAGTGGAAATTATTAGTAGAGAAATAATAACTTCAATAGAAGTCATTTAACATTTTAATTAATATTTTAAAGTTGCTGTTTGCAAGCAGTAAAATTATCTTTGAGTGCAAAGGGTTAATTAATCTAAAAGAAGAATAGTTAAAATAGACTTACATTGAACAACATAGGCGCCGAGTTCCGCGGCCAAATCGAACGACACCGGCAGTCTTCCTTGAAGAATGTCCTGTTTGACTTGCAGGAAGAACTGGTACCTGCGAAACCGAAGAAACATCATTTTTATCGAACGATGGAACATACGGTCCCCCTTTGATCGTGCTACGATATATTTTGCCGGTACGGTTAATGACGTGTGACACGTACGTTATGCAAGAAAAGCAAAAGAAGTCGAGGGAAGAAACCGAAGAAGACGAGGTAGAAAAAGAAGAGTAGGAAAGAAAAAAGGAGAATGTTACGACGGGGTCAGCCTCTGTGGCTTGTCTCGCCACGAACTTCGGTTTTACCATCGTTGCCCTCGCGGTTTCTCCTCTTGTAAAGTCATCGTTAAAGGATTTCTCAATTTGCCTTTTTTTCTCTTCTTTCACGCTTTACCATTCGTTGCAGCCTTTCTCTCTCCTTGATGTCACTTTCCGTCTCTTTTTCGCTTTCCGCGTAGACGCGTTCCATACTCGGCCAAGGTACGCGTACCCTGTCCTTTGCACGCAGATTTCTTTTTGCTAGCTTGCCTCCTTTCTTCCCTTTTTCCTCATTTTCTACCTGCCAATCTCTCCCGCCGCTTCTTTCTTCGCTCATCCAACAGACTCGTTTTCATTTTTCCAACCGAACCAGATATTTCTCCTCCGTTCCACGCCGTGCTTATCAACGGAACCGTTCCTTCGATTTTTCTAGTAAATCGCTGCTGGAACCCTTGAAATTTCACGACTTTTCGATCAGAGCAAAATTGGATTTTTTCCCTGGGTTCTGTTTTAGGGCACCGATATTAAATTTTCCACTTTTCTACTCGGTGCTTAGAAAGTTTTTATTTCTTCAGAAACTTTCGAATTCGTAAGTAGAGACATGTAGACAGGTATGAATTTTTGAAATTATACATTCTTACTTTTAGAAGTCTTTTTACAAATTTTCATTTTTTGGTTTGATGTGATGTTTGTATAGGATATGTGCAAATTTATCAAATACATTTTTCATGTTTATTGATGAAATTTTTTAATCTGGTAATTTAGCAAATTCATGAAAAACAAATCTTTTAATGTAGTCACGTAGGAATTTGGTAAAAATATTAAATCTTTTAATTCAGCCATGTAGAAATTTGACAAATATTTAAATCTTTTAGTTTGGTGATTTAGAAATTGTACAAAGATTCATGTAGTTAAAAGATTAAAAAATTTTAATTAAATGAGATTCTGTCACTGACCAACTACAGAATCGTAACCCGCGGCTCCGTAAATTCAAGAAACGGTTCAGCAAACGATAATTTTATCAGTAATATACGTAGTTAATAAAATGCAAGCTTTTGGAGAGTCTCCACTACTTCTTATTCACGGGACCATTTCTGCTTCCATTTCATTTTCTCGATACACGCGATCCCCAAACGCAGTTTATTAACGCATGAATAATTCCTTAACCGACTGTGAATCCTGCACAGCCAGAGGGAATTCCAGAGAGACTTTTCCCTCTTTCGAATTCTGTTTCTTCTCCCGACGCGTCTTATCTCTTTTTTTCCCTCTTCTCAGTTTGCTCGATGCAAGGATTATCCGCGAAATTCCTTTTAGGGTAATTCCATAAGATTTACTGTCGCTCCGCCATTTTTCTCGTCCTCGTTTGTCCTAGCGTACTCGCCATGAAATGAGATTCACGGAAACAAGTTTACTTTCCTCCTGTCTAGCTGGTGTATATGACTGTTGTAAACAATTGCTCCTTCACTTTGAAAATATGCGAATGCTTCAAGAAACCATATACTTCCAAATTTCACTTTTGTATGAGGACTCGTAGCTGATGACGTACCATTTTTGTTTTGTATGTTTGTAATAATTGTGATTTTTATGCTAAAGAATCTTTGGTATAGTTCAGTTTCTTTACAGTTATACTGTTTTACTTACAATAGCAATTTCTATTTAGAGTAATATATGTAAATATCAATCAGATAGATTTATTAAAAACTTTTACATACTCTTAATTTGATATACATCAAGTTTCATGATTTTAGACTTATTTCTTCAAGAATTTACATTGCTAATAAGACAATTTAACAAAGATAATTACAAATGACATTTTCTATCGAATTATTTTGAACCACGCTTAAGTTTGTTCGTAGCCTAACCTAACTTTGAGATTAAGATATTTGGTAATTTATCATGTGTGTTTACCCTAATTAGACTGTATACAAACACCCTGTATAAAAGCACATCTACATTCTCAGCACCTACAATTCCAACAAAAGAATCTACTAACTGTACTAATTTGTAATTAATTTAAAGAAATGTCGGGTTACTTGAGGAAATGAGTCCCAAAACTTTCGAACATTTGAACCAATTCGAAACGATGATTAACCCACCTTCCTTTCTCTCTCGACGACCTTATTCTTCCTCTTTTTTGCGAAGTGTCCACGTTACGGGATCAGCAAACTACCACGCTTATTAACCTGCCGCTGACACGGAGGCCGACCATAAATCTGCACGGGTTATTAAGAAATTGTCAATTCGTTTTCCTGCCCTCTTTCTCATTTTTCAACCCCGTTGGATGAAGACGTCTTCCACGTTTCGTTTCCTTTCGCCGCCTTTCTTGTCCCGCCTTCTTCCTTCTTTTTTTCCCTTCGGCCTCTTCTTCAGCCGAGACTGATCCCGCTTCCATTTACATCGCGTTTCCAGCATTCCCGGTTGGCCGCGTTTTTTTGCATTTCCGCGTAAACTATGCAAAGTAAATACCGGTCGCACGCGATCCCGAAGCAGTTACGATCCCCGAAGCGTTCCGAGACGGTTAACAAAGTTTTTTCTTAGCGGTTATATTCTTCCTTTTGTACATTTTTCTTTCGCTATGCACTCTTCCTTTCTTCCACTCTCGTTCTCGGTCCCCTTTGTCTCGCAACCCCCCGCCACCCGACGCGGATCTGCCTTCAGTTTATTCCTAGTCCTTTCAACCATTCAGATTTTCATTCAGCAATTATTTATCCGTCCGGATAATTATCTTGCCTTTTCCGGCGAATTTCCAGACGGTACTCTCGTTTAATTACGCCGGTCGTTCGCGGAAACAAATTAAATTAAAAAAATGTTAGGAAACATTTTATTAGGAGAAAAATAACGTCGAGGTTTTTCTGCCGGGGGGATATTTCTCCTTCTTTTCTCAACGGTTCATCGCCTCTTCCTTCTCGATTTTCAGCCTCGTTCCAGCGGCTTGCTCGCGCGTGCAAGCGACGCTTGCCGAAGCGGCGATAAAGCGGCAAGCGGATAAAACGCACGCACGGACGATTTCGACGCATTCGGAATCCTCAAGCGTTACCGGACGACTATGGAATTCCTTGGAATTCGCCATAGAGAAAGAATCGTGACGTCGAGCGGAAATCGTTCGCATTATCGAGCAACGCGTTAAATTTCGCGATTAACAACGGTTCGGTTCTTTGCAACCATTTTTACGTCGATTATGCTATTTCTGGATATGGAATAGCCAGATGGAGGGCAAAAAGCTCGAACTGCAAATTTAACATCGAACCCGTGCAAATTTAAGAAGATTTCTAATTGTTAAGTTTAGAATATATAGGGTCTCACCTTGTGGAATGAAGATGAAATATATTCTAATTAGAGTTGTTATTTTTATTTTGCATTATAATAAATTGCATCTATCAAGTATATTTTATAGTCTTTTTTAATATCTGAAAATTTCGACTTTAAACAATTTAGAAGTAATACAAGAGTATCACTTTCAAGTGATTAGATCACAAAAGTCCCTACATCCCTTACATCCTCAAATTACTTGATCTGCAAATCCCTAGGTCCTCCAGCTGCATGACTTCCACAACTCTAGATCCTCAAATTTCGTTGACCTTCAAATCCCTAAATTCCCAAATTGTCAAACCCTCAAACTCCCAAAATTCTACATCCATGATTCCCCAAAGTCCTAAACTTGACCAAATTCCTACGTCTCCAATTTCCAAGTCAACTCCCTAAACTCCTACATCCCAAATTTAAAACCTTGATAAATCACAGTTGTAACTACTGTATTAACACTTACTAACTCAGAATAACTAACCTAGAACTAACCTAAAAGTAATTAAAACCCACATGAAGAAAGTGCGAAACTGCAAAGATGCTCCTAAACTAATCCATCTCCAACCGTTCCTAATCCCTAAAAATCGACGAGTCTTTTTTCCGCCCGAATAGTTTTCCCTAGAGAAGCCAGATTTGCTGTTGACTGTACACACACGTACACAGAGACGAAGCACGCGTGTAGTCAGGCAAAAGCGAACAGCGTCGGCGACAGAGTCTTATCCTTTCCTGTCCTCCGTCGCCTTCGCTCGAAGCACGGATTTTATGTCTCGTGGTCCAGTCGTACTGTCTGCCTCTCGTATCCTGTTATATCCTGCTGTGGAACAGCCGGGGATTTCTGTCGAGTTAAGGACCCTTCACACCGACGTGCGGATTTGCCGATCCTGTTCGCCAACAGGGTATCTCCGAATTTCAAACGCTTTTTAATCTCCGACGTCTGTTTGTCGTTAGGGTGAAACGTATCTGTTGCGGGAATCTGTGATCGATTAGGATTCTCGGGATTTTTAGAGTAATGGGGATTGAAAGGTCAGAGGTACCGGCGAACACGTGTTGTCGAGATCATTGCACGGAATACAAATGATGGCATTAAGAGGTTAGATTAGGGATATATGTTGCAAACTTATGCATATCTTTTTTTTAACAAGTTACATGGTTTTTCCATTTAGGAGTTCTGGGTCTTTTTATTGCTTTGGGTCTTCAAGTTTGTGGATTTTAAATTGCAAAATTTCACATTTTTAATTTCTGACATTTAGAAAGTTATGAAGTCTGGACTTCGAAGTTGAAAATCAACACTGAAATCGAGTAGTGACGTAGTGGAATAATAGTGAATAATAAA
Source organism: Megachile rotundata (assembly GCF_050947335.1). Taxonomy (NCBI): domain Eukaryota; kingdom Metazoa; phylum Arthropoda; class Insecta; order Hymenoptera; family Megachilidae; genus Megachile; species Megachile rotundata. The sequence continues at coordinate 9,549,118 of NC_134986.1, forward strand.
GAGTAATAGAACAGCAGAGGTATCATAGAAAATTAATTAATAATACAACAGTAGTATATCAAAACAATAAAATAGAAAAATGATATAATAGTAAAACAGTAAAAAGACAAAAACAGTATCAAAGAAGTAAGTAGAAAGAAGAAAGTATCAAAGTAGTAAGAAGAAAGTATCAAAGAAGCTAAAACAATAAACTAGCAGGAAACCAAATGACAAAATAATACAATCACAACAAATGCTAATTAAAAATTATTAATAATCAAGGCAATGGTCAGAATTTTTCAAGTACCTAGAAGAAATTAATTCTTCCCCTTTTCTCCGATAATCAATGAAACACAAATGGAATTGCACATTCGGTACCATTGCCCCTATAAAGTTTGACCGTACTTAAGAATGAATCGAATCGAAAGATACGCAGAAGAATAACACTCTGAACGAAAATTAGCTTTTATTTTGTTGGCCATCGAAGGGAAAATTCAATTACTTTGGCGGGCACAGGAGTTAGAAGAGAGCACTCGACCAACTTTCGCGTTATCGATCTCCATATTGCGTTACCAATTACCAGAGATTGCGAGAAGCAAATATCGCGTAAACCGACGTGCGCGAACTATGCGAACGTGTTCGAATACCGATGCGATGGAAACCAGGAGACGGTATTGCAACGTCAATGAAACGTCGTCGAGAGCCCCTGTAAGCCCGGCAAGGAAGTTACGATGTTCGCGGGAATCGTGGGCGGACATTAGTATACATATAACGATAGGCGAACAGCTCGTGTACACTCGGATGCAACGCCTCCTTTTGATAAGTAGGAAACTTCTGAAGAGATCGCAAATTGTAGTTCAACAGTTCGAAGTTCCCAATTTTTCGAATTTTTTGGATTATCAACTTTCGAAGTTCTTGAGTTACCAAATTTTGAAGTTATTGGATTACCAGATTTCAAAGTGCTCAATTTTCTTAATTTTTTAAGTAATTAAGTTTGAAAAATTCCCAAATTCCTAGATTTCTCTTAAATTCTCAAATCAACACAAATTCATAGTTTCTTGAATTTCTGGATTTTCAAATTTTCAGATTATCACATTCTTAGATCTTGAAATTTTGAAATTCCCAAATCTTAAGATTTCCAAACACTTATGTTTCCAAATTTATATTTCTCCAAATCTAAGGTTTCCAAATACATAATTCCCCAAATCCCTATGTCTCTAAATCTCTAAATCTCCAATTTCCTAGACCCCCAAATCCCTAGATTTCCAGATTCCAAAATCTTTAACTCCCTAGATGCATATCTAGATCTCCAGATACAAGATTCCCCAAATCCCTAGATTCTCATCTAGATCTCCAAATTCTAAAATCCCTAAATCCCTAGACTTCCAAATTCCTATGTCTTCAAACTTCTAGATCCCCGAATCACTAAATTTCCAAATGGGTACTAAAATTCTAAAAGTCCCTAGAATGAAATGGATGTAAAGACTCCGTTGCCTTGGTTACCATATTTTCCCTAGGATAGCATTTGTTGTTGACTGTACACGGGCTACCGCGACGAAGAGAAGGCCGTATAACACCATTTTGTGGTCTCGAACGACCGTAAACTAACGCGGAGATATTATCAATTAAAAGGAGACGATGGTCATTCGTGAAACAATGAAAAGGCGCGAACGAAACAAATCATTTTGCTTCTATTTTTAACGCGACTCCACGTGATCGCGTTATTATCCTCCAGAATCCAAACAATCTGTATTTATCACCAAAAAATTAATAATAGCTAAACAATCTATATATATTACCTAAAACTTACATAGTCAAAAAATCCACATATATCGCCAAAAATTTATAACAGTTTACAGTCAAAAAGTCTATGACAACTAAATGGTCCATGAGTTGTCAAAAAGTCTGTTACAACTAAACAATCCATACATATTGCCAAAATCCTATACAGTCAAAAAATCTGTATATATCGCCAAAAATTTATAATAGTTCATTGTCTAAAAATCTGTAATAACTAAACAATCTATATATATTGCCAAAAACCTACACAGTCAAAAAATCTGTATACAATGTATATCGCCAAAGGTCTATACCTAAAACAATTCATATTGCTAAAAACCTACAACGAATCTATAATAAATAGTTAAAAGATGTATAATAGTAAAGAAAGTATAGTTAGAACGTGTATAATAGCGAAACAATTTCCTATCCCATAAATAGCCGAAAACGAATAGGGCAGAATACGAATAACCCGTTAACGGTGATTTAAAAGCACCGGGTCTCGATAAGGTATCAAGTAACCGGGATCAGAACGTAAAATCTTTTGAGTGCCCCTCTCGCGGCAGATTTTTACGCTTCGAATGGTCTATTTCGTTTTACAGCCGTAGAAATCGCGAGGCAATTCGCTTGATTGCAGGATCGGTGTATTTCAATTGGCATTAAAGCTTCGCTTTCCCTGAAAGCCAATACGCCAGTGTCTCATTAGTCGTGTTATTTATACGTTATTTTCCGAGCTTAGATATCCCGTGGTTCGCTCATTATGCAATGGTTTCGAAGCTGCAACCACAAGGGGCCCCTCGACAAGCGTCCATCGATTGCTCATACTCGAGATAAAGGATGAACGCATTTGCATATAGATTGAGTTCCTCCGTTTCCAGAGATGTCGTCGTTTTTTTTTGTTTTTCGTTTCCTCCTCTTTTCCCACCGGATGATGCGGCTCTACTACCGAATCAACGGGACTCGACTAGTAGATCCACGGTGAAATCTCGAATAACGACAGCATCGTCCCGGATCCTCCTTTTGTCACCGTTTAACGATTTAATCTACGCCTCGACCGCGAGGAAATACCCGTCCACGAAACTAACCGGCTGAAATGATCGAATTTTAAGCAGCTGACAAATTTTATGCGTATCGCGTCGAGGACGTTCGCAACATTCTGTGTTAACGAAGTTAAGGATAACGAGAGATCCTAGAAAAATTGTGATACCCGCAGGAACTGGTTTGAATCGAAATTATTAACAGTACGACGACGTTGCCACAATATTTTCATACGAACGTTTTATCGAAAAAAATATGGGGACTCGGAGGATTGCCTTAATTCCACATACGCCGTTTCCATGAGAAAACGGCGCTTTGCATTCAAATACGTAATAACGAAATTGTCCTTTTCAGGACGATGCTCTTCCGAGGAACTCTGAGGATTTTATCGGTTATGGGTTCCCATGGTAGATACGCCTAATGCATTTGCTCGAAAACTGCGAGTTTTCTTTGGCTAACTATAATTTTAATCCGAATTTAGTGGCCATCGAATGCGATTGGTTGCAGACGGAAAAATTAAATGATATATCCCTTATGATGATGGGTAAAAAGTGCAACGCAACATAAATTTATTTTATAAACATAAAAAAAGATGTCGTATTATTAGTAGCTACCATGTAGGTAGACAGAGTGGTAAATATACAATTATATAAATAAATTGTAAAAATGAATGTATTGTATAAATGATATACTACGAATGTATTTAATAAGTATACCTATGAATAACTGTACCCATGAGCACCTATCAATGTAAATTAACTCAGAAGCCGAAAAAATATCAGAATATCAAAATATCAAACTTGAAGAAATATTACGTGACACATTTGCCCACCCACGTTCCTCGATTCTTGAGAAAGCACGAAAAGGATCGATACCATTCACTCGAATGAAGAAAAAATGCCGCTTTATCTCGGCGAATGAAACTTAAGGGGAATGCATACGCGACGACGGCAAAAAAGGAAGAGGAAAGAGTAGATCGCTGAGGGCGAAAAACGGGAATCGTTTGGGGTTGAAGAACTCCCAGGAGCCCGCGAGGAATCAATCGAGCAGGTTTATCGCAGAACCCTCAATTTTTCTCTAGGTTTCCATTAAAAAAGGCTGCCGTGCCCTTGCACCCTATCGAGTTCGACGGTAAATCGCTTCGGTATAAGTCGCTAGCTTGACTGATAAGCAGCTACGAGAAATGATGGCAGTTCGTTTGAACCAAGTAGAGTGATAACCGTTCGCGTGGAACAGAATGTCGATGAACCTACTGAAACAATCTGTGAATTCGATGCATAAAATTGATTTATCGTTCCCTTTCGCGTGCTATCGACCATGTAAATGACCGAATAGAGACAGCGTTTACGGACTAGACGATTTAGATGGCTCTTACGGCGATACGGGGATAGGAGAAAGTAGCTGTAATTTGCGAAACGTGATACTGGATGCATAAAGTTTGTACAATGCGATCTCGGTGTCTTATCATGGACGTGATCGAGTATTATAGTTGTTAGTACTTATCTCTCTTTACTACATTACGATATTTTCTGTACGTGTGATGTTCTGTGTTTGGAAACTTTTGTGTCACTAATTTAGATATTGATTGTTCAAATTTTTCAATTCTTCAATTTTTCAATTCTTCAATTCTTCAATTCTTCAGTTCTTCAATTCTTCAGTTATTCAGTTCTTCAACTCTTCAATTCTTTAATTCTTCAATTCTTCAGTTCTTCAGTTCTTCAGTTCTTCAATTTTTCAATTTTACAATTCTTCAATTCTTCAATTCTTCAATTCTTCAATTCTTCAATTCTTCAATTCTTCGATTCTTCGATTCTTCAATTCTTCGATTCTTCAATTCTTCGATTCTTCAATTCTTCGATTCTTCAGTTCTTCAATTTTACAATTCTTCAATTTTACAATTCTTCAATTCTTCAGTTCTTCAATTTTTCAATTTTTCAATTTTACAATTTTACAATTTTACAATTTTACAATTTTACAATTCTTCAATTCTACAATTCTACGATTTCTTTAACTCTTCAACCCTTCAATTGTTCAGTGAATCAATTTTGCAACTTTTAAAATTTTCTCAAAGTTCCAACTTTCCAAATCTTCAAAATCCGATCACAATCTAAAATCGAGAGTGCCATACATCAAGAGCGAACCGTACCTAAGTAAATATCGTACACAAACTATCTCAAGTCCTATCACCTAGCAATCCGATCTGAAGAGTACTTGTCAACCAACGACAAAAAAAGAAGTCCCCGTCCCTGAGTATGTACCTATCGCCGAGTAGGCACTCGATCACGCTTGACTTACCAAACCGATTTGTAAATACGGTTTTTTTTCTTACACAGGGATAAAAAAGAAAGAATAAGTTGTACGTCGATTTATTCATGAAAAGAAGCGGGGTTACATTTCCGGAACGAGTGCAGCGTCGTGGAAAGAGCATTTTAAATTCTCTTAACTCGTTCGTCGCGCTGGAATGGCGCTGAGGTTAAAGGATTTTGAGGCGTGCTCGGAGAATTTTAAGGCCAACTCATTAGGATAACGAGACAGGCATCCAGTTGCCCGTGACACGAGACCCGTGCACACGCGTGCAAACGCGGGCTGTTTCGTATTCAACGGAGCCCCGGCTTTCTATGCACGATACGCGACAACGAGTACGACCCGTTAACGTTGTCCCGCCTGATCGAGAGATTACGAAACTCACTTCGGCCATTAAGGGAGTATTCGGAGGGGTGAAAAAAACCATTCCTTTTCTATTCTGTTGCATTACGGTACTCCTTCGAAACGGGCTCTTGAAATTCTGTGCTCGGGTTCGCTGAAATAACAAACGTTTCGAAGTCGTAGGGAAACACTTTCGTAAATCAATTAAAATTTTAATGTAATGGTTATATTGATTGTCTTCAAATTTTATGTACATTTTGAGGCACATAATATATGCACTTATGCATTTAATTATTGACTGAAGTTTTCGTTTTGAAGAAGTTAAAAGTTTCTTGAATTTTGGCCGCCATTTTGTTGTCAAACTTCCCTTAAATGATAGTTCGAAAGAAAGTCTTTTATTAATACTGTAATGATGTTACTAGTATTAAACATATTGTATAAAATACTGAGTATATTAATACTACAATAATACTATAGAAACGAACATAAATATTATATAAGAAAAAATTAAATATTACTAATAAAAATACTGACTGACAGTACTTAATTATAACACCAATAATAATGCTGCAATATGTAATATAATAATACCGTAATATTCCAATATAAATAAATATGAAGAAGCTTTCAACGAACACATAATATCCTCTCATTTTTATTAACTATAATAGAAAAGAACGAGCCAAATAATTTCCTCCCATAAAATGCACGCAACTCACATATCCATCACACTCTCAAATTTAATTAACCCATCAGCCGTTTCCGCCAGTCCGCAGTGCAGACCGCGAGATATAAAGAGTGTAAAAGGCGAATAAATATATAAACTTGAAATTACAATATTTAGATTAAAATTTTCAAACGACCTTCAACGTGGAGCATATACGCAGTCGTAAAGCTTGCATAATAAGTGAAGTTGCACTTTATTAGAGTATTTTACGATACATCATGAAGATCGGGATGACCGATAAATGCAATAATAAATTTTCAATTTCGATCAAGCGTATACTGACGTATAATAATAAAAGCAACGGCGAGATATTCGCAGGTTATATGGACATAAAATTAGGTTATTTAAATTCTTTAATCTGGTTGCAATTACGACGAGTTCGAGTTCGTTCGAATGATTGAATTATCAGGAACGCGTGATACGTTCGGGGATAGTTAAGCAAGCAGTCACTCGATAAGATAAATTGAATCGGCTTACCTCGTGATCTCTTCTATCAGTTTGCAGGGGTCTGCCGCGTAGAATTTCACGCCGAAATAGAGGGTGTGGACGTCCGACGTTGGATCACCTTTCTGAACCTTCAGCTGTTTGCCGATCTTCTTGCTCGGATCCAGCCATTGCTAAACAGCCGAGAATTACGCTAAATAAATTAATCTCCTAATCGGGCCGGAACACGTTACTGCGAAACTGTTCAAGATGGCCGGAAATTGCAGGCATCTCGACGTTTCCCGTGGATAATAATCCTATCCTACGGTGCCCCCGGGGCAAATGCCAATCGCCTACCTTCGAGCTCGTATGAATTTTTAATCTCGGTTTAATCTAATTAACGGTAAACCGGTCGATCTTCACCGTCGTGCTCTCCTCTTCTGAATCAAGTTAAAGAGGACCAATTTGCCTTTCGATTATGATTCGAAGAAAACGTGTTCGTGACGGGCATTAATTGGAAAAAACTTTAGGGTTATTGCAACGATTGCGTGAGAATAATTTTGGTAGATGATTTATATTGCAGATACGACAGCTTTTTGAGAATATATGGAGTGTAATAAATTTATTGTATATGTAATAGGTAATATGGTTAATAATAATTGGAGTGTTTATAAATTCCAGAGCTACAGTCTCTCAAGTTAATTTCTGAATCCTATTCTCAAATTTCCAAATTTCTTTGTACAAAGTTTACGTACTTCAAATTCCAAAATTTTATAATTTCTACAATTTCTATAACTTCTATAATTCAAAATTAACTCGTCCATTGATACAATTAATGACACGAACTATACATTCACAAGAAACTTCGATTCCTCGAAAACAAGTTTCGCAAATGAAATAAAGACACATTATACATTATACCCAGTTAAATCCTCTGTATGAATGTACGTAATTCCCATAGAGGTATAGGAACATATTTTACGAACATTACTGTCCGCTATATTAATCCCTTGAGCATTATGGTTCATTAGAGAAAGTGTCGGTACCCCACAGTGGCACGCTATCGTATTTATAGATTACAAATAGTATACGAATGTAACTCATACGTCATAACTAATATTTGAAAAAATTTTATTATGAGCAATGCTAGTAAACTGCAAGAACTTCGAAAGGGTTAAAGAAATTAAATTCAGGAATTTTTATTATGTCGCTATTTTAGATAGATAATAACGTTGATCGTGACGTACATATGTATATGACATAATCACTTGCATGCGCAGCTATATGAATATTTATTATAATTATGGAGAATGAATAAGGGTATTATTATTTGATTATGAGTACTAGTGATTATTATTAAAAATGTTACTTTATAATGTGATATTCATACGTAATATACATACGTCTATAACATAATAGATGTACCTATCGTTTATAATGTAATAGACGTTTAAATGACAAATTATTTGTAATAATAGACGTACCTAACTATGAGACGTATATACTATTTATAATATAATACCAGTGCAAATTATTTATAACAAAATATTCGTAATGGACGAACATATAATTTATAACAAACTAGACGTATGAATTACTTACAACCTATGTATTATTTATACCGTAATAGTCAAAATAGGTGACAATACATAGAACAGTGAATATAAATGGTAATCTTGGTTGAAGAAATAAAAAGTAATAATCTTACCGTCTGATTGCCGTGATCGAGGTAACGAAGCCCAAAGTAAGCGGTCTCCAATAAATTCAGGTGCCTGAAGACCCTGTCCAAGAGTTCCTGGCCAAGGTTCGAGCTCTGCAAAGGAATACCGATGGTTGATTTATCGCGTCAATAACAATGTCGACGTAGCGACAAGAAACGAAATTACTTCCTGTACCGAGCCACATTAGTATCACCGCGAGGACTTTCGATCCAGGATCGATCGAGCGTGGCGATTTAAATCGTGATGCACACGCGTCATTGAACACGTCGTGAAACCGCATTAGAACGCGTTCTGTTCCTTAGCATTCGACCACTATCGATCGAACCGATCGATCGATCGATCGATCGTGATTCAGGGGTGTGCGACACGTTTCATAACGGGACTCCTCGGCCGGAACCAGATTTCCATCTGGTCGATGAAGAACTGGTCTAATATGTCATTATCGGACACGCTCGTACACGGACTCTCTTCTTATTATTTAAAATTGAACTTCTGTCGGCGAATAAATTATTCCGGGTTGTCTGTTAATTACTCGATCGCCGGGGACGGTGAAATAATTGAAAAGGGAATTATCGAATAGTTTCCACGTGGAGTCGGGGTCGATTTAACCGCGGGACATCCAGTCGGTGAACTTGAGATTGAAATCGCCGGTTTCCGGTTCCCAGTGCTCCGAAGCGAGCCGTGACGCTCGTTTGTTCCCCTTCGGGGGAAACTAACGGAGAGCCACGATGCGTGTTTTCGTGCTTGATCATTTGTTCCTTCGAGATACGGCTGCGTACAGTCAATCGCAAATCTCCCTTACCTACACATTTACGGGCACTTTCATTCTTCATTTCCATGAATTTTTCGAAATCAAAAACGAATTAACAATATAGGAATTTCGGTAGATATTCGAGACTCAAAGAGACAAGTAACTATAGACATAGAAATATAAGGATTTGTAAGTTTAAGGACTTACGAAGAGTATAAAAATCTAGGCTTTTGCGTATCTAAAGATGGAGGCTCTAAGAGGCATTTGAGAATTTAAGAATCCCTGATTTGTGGATTTAATAATTTATGAACATAGGAACAAATACAATAACTTTGAAATATATCTACATTCTGAAATATCTATTTAGAAACATTACAATTTGAAGACCCCCACATGTACAAATGTGGAGATCTAGGCAGTTGATATAGACATCTAAATATTTGGTAACCCAATAATTTGAAGAGTTGTATGAAACAGATATGGAAACAGTGGAACTTGAGTAATCAGAGAATGGAGGAGTTAACCAACGTGTCGTTACACAGGGGATACGCTGAAGCCGAGTGTACACACCGCTGGAATTCGAGGATAATAATTGAAGCTGTTGCTGATGTCTCTAACGATCCAGCGGTGGCTCGACTTTGACAAGTTGCGCGCGATATGTATTGATCATCAGAGCCTATATTCGAGACAATTGTTAGCTTGCACCGGCGAGCAGAGATGATTTATTCGCCGTGTTCGCTCTCGAGGAAATGCTTCTCTTCAGCCGAAGGTTGCGAGCAGTAATTAACGCTGGTTTCGACGCGGATCAAACCGCTAATTATGCGGTTCACTCATTTTTGTGGCGTTAAAGATCGAGCATTAATATTATGTTTCGCATGTTGACTATTAGCCACAATTGTTAGAAACTAAGGGATGCCATTTGTATTTGCTATTAATTGCCAATTGTCAATTAAAAGACTAATTATAAGAATGCAAGTTTTTGAACATTTGATCATAACTTGACAATGCACCACAGAGAATAAATCTATTTTTTAAAAATATTAATTTACGTAGAATAAGCAGCAGCGAAATTACGAACAAGCAAAAATGCTCGTTCTTTCCATAACTCATTGAGCGATCAAGTCGTTTGAACATCATCGTTCTCATCATCTTCTCCTGTCATTTCTTCTTCAAATGCTCGTTACCGCGCCGGATGTATCTTACACGGATTCGCATAGAATACCAGGATAATAAGAGCTGTTGATTTCTCTAACGACCAAATGATGGCCCATAATTCAACTGAAACGCGATACGTGGAAACGGCGGCTTAACTCTATTTACGCATCGTATAATGTCAGCGAAATCGATTAGAATACATTGGGTCGAGGAACATTCAACTTTTGATCGAATCAGTGAAATCAAAGTTATCTTTTTCCCGTTGATACTTTTGGTATCTGGAACGCGAGAATTTATCGTAGGTGCCGCGAACCCATTTACGCCTCTGGCATCTATTCTGCACCTGCAGTTCTACCTTGAAGTTTACACCTTCAATGGATCAGACTTCTTTTTCTTTTCAGATCGACGAACAAACGGAGTAGTTTTTTTGAAGTATGAGAACTGGAGGAGTTGGTGAAACCTTTGTAGGTCTACGTTTGTAGATGAAGTGTTTGTCGAAGAGTTCATTTCTACCTTAAACAGGTGGTTTACACATTCCTCAGGCTACTTCTTCTACCGGGGACAGGTAGAATGACATTGAGATCGCAACGTACAAATATGGAGTTGGAAGTGTGAAAACTCGAGGTTATGTATTTGGTAAAAAATCCTTTGAGAATTCTATGTTTGCGGTAGATTAAGTGCTCTCATGTCTTCATAGTGTGATCATGGAACAGATAATTTATGAAGGACAATTTTTTAATTTAAATATTTACAAATACCAACTTGGATGTCTAGGAAACTTTCAACCTTCACAAATTCGCGAATTAAAAAGTGTTAACAAAAGTCTTCAAGTTCTTTCAAATTATATCTTCTTGAATGTAGCACATTCGAAGCTTGATAATTTAAAAAAAATAGAAATTTAGAAACATCTCAGATCGAAGATATAACAATGTAGAAATTTGCAAGCTAATTGAGGAAATCGAAAGTTAATAACTCTGAATACTTTCAAATCGCGAAATCGTGAAATGGGTATTGGCTACGCATGCGCGAGGGATCCATGCGTGATTCCCAAAAACGCGGGAAAATGAAATTAAACAAGAAACAATTATATAATCCCTTATTTTCTCTACCTATTTAACTTTTCGATCGTTGCTCACAGGTGATTTCCCTTCCCATTCTCTACAAGCAATTTTATTAAAACGTTCCCTTATCTTCCGGCTGGCTCGGTGAATCTCCCCTTAACGTGTACGGACACGATTCAAATGAAATATAGCGTTCGCGGACCAACCAAGTATATCGCGATTTTATCTGGCCAGCGAAAAATAAAAAAAGCAGCACGGTGCTCCGCAAGCAGAACAATGTTATCATAGGTGCACCGAAAGAGAGACGTAACCCGTACACCCGAGAAGAGAAAACAGAGTTGGAAGAAAAGAAACGTTGAACGTCGATGGTCCAAGGTTTACTGCCCATCTCGACCGGTTATTCCCATAATCTATGGTGGCTGGCATCGAGTACGAAGCTTTTCGAGTGCAGCTTCTGTGTGTTTCGATTTAACGCTGAAATTGCAACGTTTGGCGAACGCCGTACACGGTGGCAAATTTACGCACAGACGGTGAAGGTGGCCGCCTCGGGCTTCGTAACATTGGCCTTTCCATACCGTAATGCAAATTTATCTTATGTAATAAATTTCGTTTAATATCCGGTGGACAGTGTGTAACTTTTATTTCTGTGACTGGTTGCTGCTTTGTGTTTTTTATTTTGTCGTTTAATTAGAAGGGTGTAATGGGAACTGCTCTGTTGTTTTATGGAGGACAATCTGGAAATACATCTAAGAACATGGACGTCTAGGAACCTTGGTATTTGGGAATTTAAATTAGTCATGCAGGTAAATTGGAGGTCTAGAAATTTACATGTGTAGGTAATTGGAGATACACGAATATAAAAATGTTGAGTACAGAGATCTAGAACGTAGGAATTTACAAATAGGTATACATATGAGGTATCTAGGTATATCTAGGTACATGTATATGAGAATCTACGTGTATCTGAATCTAGGAAAATGCGAATCCAGAAAGATAGGAATCTACGGATGTGCAATCTGAAGACATAAGAATGTGGAAATATAAAAACCCAAAGATATGAGAATGTATGCAAGAGTCCACGTATGTAGAGTAACCTAGTCTAAAAATTGTTGACATAGAAATATAGGAATCTACCCATGTCTCTCTTCGCTCTTTCACAAGGTAAATAAAGTCTAAAACATGGCAACTCTCCTAGAATCCTTAACTGCAAAAAAGAATTAGACTGAAGAGGTTATCCTATCTTAGTAAAACTAGCAACGCATCGACCCTTAGCTAGATACGTGCAGCAGGGTCAAGTTCGCGAGTCGTCGAGGTCGCGTCAGAGGTGGTTCGTATCTCGAAAATTGGTATTCCCCGGTAGGTATGAGTTAGCGGCATCGGTATGTGGGTATTATACCTTTTGTATTCCGATGTGACACGCCTCCGTCACGTTTGCGACCGTACAACGACGACGACGTTCGGCCACGAGGACGTATAGGTGGACAAACGATAAAGAGCGTCCACTCGGTTGTCGCGGACGTATATATACGCGCGTGACGCACACGTACGCGGCCGACAGAGTAGCACGTACGTGAACGGACCGTACAGTAAACCCACACGAACGGAAAGACCCATGCGGATGCCATACGTAAACGCTCACTGGTAGCCGAGACTCGTATGTACGTTTGAGAATACATTATGTAAGCAAAAGGTGAAAAAAGACCCTGGAATAACCCCCACCAGGATTCCACCGAGTCGTACCTACGCCCCTGCTCCCTTCCAGCCGACTCCTTGTTCCTGTACCCCCCGACCCCGAGACATCGGGCCAGGAGCATCAGGGCATAGACCTTCGCTCTGTTAAGGTCCGTTTACATCTACGGACATTCGATGTGTCAGACACCATATTTTCGACCATCGAATCACATCGTATTACCTTCTTAAATATGGGATATATCTGTAGAAAATTGTACTTCTACATTTAGATACATTATCTTGGTTCTACTTTTCATTTATATGTTACTTCATTTGTTATATGAAATTTTTTATTATGTGCTGATGTTCAAACTTCTTTATGGACATAGGTTCATTAATATCTTTGACATAGGGTATATTTGAAGAAAATTGTACTTGTATGTTTAAATGATAGATTATCTAACTTGCTGCATTTTTGTTTGATACTACCATGTGAACAATTTTGTGGTATGTTTCAAGATTTCAACATTTCACCTTGCCTGACTGTATTTGTACATGACACACATTAACCATTGCGTGGCAACGAAATTTATGAAACTTGAGTATTTTAGTAAATTAAAGAACTTGTCATTTTTTTAGATTTAGAAAATCAGAGATATGAAATTTTCTTATGGAAAGCTTAACATCCTGAAATTCTCCAAATACCTAAATGTTAAAACTTACCAATACAAAAATTCATCTACAAAGCATACAAATGCAAAATTGTCGTAACTCAGACAAGCTCCTCCAAATAAAGAATAATACTCTTCAGCAAATGATCAAAAAATTCGTCCATAAATTTAGAACGTATTCGATACCGAATCGAAGCGATGGGCGCAGCTTCACGTTGTATACGCGTTCGAAAGTTGAAGGAAGAAGGGACGGGTTAAAAAAAGGTGAAAACAATGCATCCTGGAAGCGGCTGGACGAACGAAGTCGAAGGTATACATATATACAGGGACACGGGAAGAGAAAGAGAGAAATCGAAGGGCGAAGGGAGCAACGGTCGATTCTTGTTTGCGGACAGTGACGCTTAACCCCCTTCGATCTGCCGATTAGGAAGCTCCGGTTGCTCGATGGTAACCAGGTCGGGAATCGCTGGTCTTTCCCTTTTGGGAAACGGGATGATTGGCTGGGAACGTACAAGCACTTCTGATACAAGGAATTTTTGCTGATCAGCAAACGAGGCGCGTGAACGGTATCGAAACACGAACGCAAAACGAAGAGGACGAGTGTGTACACTGCTGAGTACGGTAGAGATGGGATGTTGGAGGAATTGGGAGAGTTGGAGATTTAGAGATTTGGAAAGTTGGAGAGTTGGAGAGTTGGAAATTTGGAGATTTGGGGATTTGGAAGATTGGAAATTTAGAGATTTGGGGATTTGGAAGATTGAAAATTTGGAGATTTCGGGGTTTAAGATTTTGGGATTTGGGAGATTGGAAATTTGGAGATTTGGGGGTTTGAAGATTTGGGGATTTGGGAGATTGAAAATTTGGAGATTCGGGGGTTTGAAGATTTGGGGATTTGGGAGATTGGAAATTTGAAGATTTGGGGATTTGGGAGATTGGAAATTTGGAGATTTGGGGGTTTGAAGATTTGGGGATTTGGGAGATTGGAAATTTGGAGATTTGGGGATTTGGAAGATTGGAAAGTTAGAGATTTGGGGATTTGGGAGATTGGAAATTTGGAGATTTGGGGGTTTGAAGATTTGGGGATTTGGGAGATTGAAAATTTGGAGATTCGGGGGTTTGAAGATTTGGGGATTTGGGAGATTGAAAATTTGGAGATTCGGGGGTTTGAAGATTTGGGGATTTGGGAGATTGGAAATTTGAAGATTTGGGGATTTGGGAGATTGGAAATTTGGAGATTTGGGGGTTTGAAGATTTGGGGATTTGGGAGATTGGAAATTTGGAGATTTGGCGATTTGGAAGATTGGAAATTTGGAGATTTGGGGATTTGGGAGATTGGAAATTTGGAGATTTGGGGATTTGAAGATTTGGGGATTTGGGAGATTGGAAATTTGGAGATTTGGGGATTTGGAAGATTGGAAATTTGGAGATTTGGGGGTTTGGGAGATTGGAAATTTGGAGATTTGGGGGTTTGAAGATTTGGGGATTTGGGAGATTGGAAATTTGGAGATTTGGGGATTTAGAAGGTTGGAAATTTGGAAATTTGGAGACTTGGAAGGTTGGAAATTTGGAGATTTAGAAATTTGACAATTTGAAGATTTAGAAATTAGAAGATTTGGAAATTTGGAGATTTGGGGACTTACATTATTCAAAATTTACAACCAAAAAATTTTGAAATAAATAAATTTAATCGTCCCCAAAAAAATAATAAGTGAACATACACCAACCCTATAACCATAACCCCAATACCTCTACAACCCCTTCTAAACATCCCTCTACCTTCTGCACCCTATTTAAACATCTAAAGCAAACTCTCATAGAATCATCCTGTAACAATATTTAACCAGCTCCGAATCGGAAGAGAAAGTCTAGTGTTGGTCGAAAGTTAATCAATTTCGCGATAATGAATGATAATTAGCGTTGACCGATCTTTCTTCGTCGAACGAGGTACGGATCGGCAAGGCGGAATAAACAAAGATCAGCTCGTTACTCGTCGGATATAAATTACACGTTTCCGCGACGAGGAAGGTAATCGTTAAGTAATTAAATAAATTAGTTAATTAAACGCGCGAGAGACGATCAGCGGCGCGTACGCTAATGCGCTTCTTGCTCGCGCGAGGACGATGCCTCAAGCTGTTTGTCACTTTTTCAAAGCATCACTGGCTAAAGTTACAACCGTATTTACCTCGCCTGCTTTGTGATCGCCGCTTTGTAAACTTACTTGAAACGGAGCTAGGGTTTAGTAGTTGCGAGTTACGAAGGGGATATAGCGCATCTGGTTTATTAGGTAAAATGATGGGTGAGAGTGGAAGAGAATTCACACTTGTTCATTTTTTGGGTCTTTGTGGGGATATTTGTGTGTGTGTGGCTGTGTTCTTATGGAGACCTATGAATTTGGAGATATAACAGTATAAGAAAATTTCGAAATTTAGAAACTCAGAAATCAAGAAGTCTAGACATCTAAAAATCTACAAATTTATAAATCTAGAAAGCTAAAAACCTAGAAACCTAAAAACCTAGAAATCTAGAAATCTACAAACCTAGAAATTTCCTTTGTAAAAAATATAAAAATATAGAAGTTTAAAATCTCAAATTTCACTTTTCAAAATTAAAAAATGCACTCGTTCCCTCAAAACTTTCCCATGTCATTAACCCAATTCCTTCTTTCACCCAATTGTTACAGACTCCAGTTTTTCCATCTTTTTCACAAACATAAATTACTTTGTCTCAATACAAATTCTAAACTAGTTCCACTTATCGGCCAACTGCACCATAATTGCAGTGTCCCGCTACCTTTCTATCTCGAAATCGAATCAGTATTTCAAAGTCGAGGTATTTGTTCGCGTGTTCGATCGAGTTTTCACGATGCAAAAACTACTCCGGAAACAAGAACTACCGGCTTGTCTCGTCGAGACGATAACAACGCTGAGAATCATCGAAGCGTTACTTCCAGCTAAGTAACTCCGATGGTGAATCGATCGAAAACGTCCCACGAAGCACAAATAGTAAAGGTACACGACGTTTCACGTCAACCTTAGGCGGTGCGGCTTAGAAAAAGTGACAAATGGCCTGACGAAGTGCCGTCGTCCTTGCGGACATCGAAACCTTCCCTCTAGCTACAGCATATTAAGTATGGACTACGCATTCTATGTTCTACGACTCTAGCCAACTATTTATAGACGACAACCACGACCGACTGACTGTGATAGAGAAATGCCTGTCGTCGCTTACCGTTCTCCTTCTTTT
This sequence comes from Megachile rotundata, assembly GCF_050947335.1. Classification (NCBI taxonomy): domain Eukaryota; kingdom Metazoa; phylum Arthropoda; class Insecta; order Hymenoptera; family Megachilidae; genus Megachile; species Megachile rotundata. Next base: position 9,565,983 of record NC_134986.1, read on the forward strand.
TTTATCTCAATCATTCAAATATTTTACCTGAAGAAAATAATTGAAGGAGAGAAGTAGAGTAACTTTTTTGCAATTATGTATTTAAATAATGTAACTTGTCTATAATGATATGGTTCAATAATATAATTTTTCTACAATCTTATAATTAAATGAAATTTGTCTGCAATGACATAATTAAATAATATAATTTGTCTGCAACTATATAATTAATTAATGTGACTTGTCTATAATAATACAGTTGAATAATACAATTTTTCTACAATGTTAGAATTAAATATAATTTGTCTGCAATCATATAATTAAATAATGTGACTTGTCTATAATGATGCAATTGAATAATACAATTTTTCTATAATTTTATAATTAAATATAATTTCTCTGCATTAACATAATTAAATAATGTGACTTGTCTATAATGATACAGTTGAATAATACAAATTGTCTACAATGTTAGAATTAAATATAATTTTTTCTGCAATCATATAATTAAATTATGTAATTTGTCTGCAATAGTACAATCACATCCTAATATACAGTCAGACCAGGTCACCCTTGCTGAAATAAATTTTTATAATTTTGTCTACCTTATAGGTTCATCAGTAATATTTTTTAAATAAAACTCTGAACTTTGACATACAATATGCTGGTTAATTTACATATTTATCTATAATATTACTTGAGTTACGATTTTTCAAACATAAGCTTGCCCTACACCTCAAATCCTCATAACTTGACAAGCTTTCCAAAGAACAGAACAACAGTGTTTAATTCTTGAACCAAATTATACAAGTACAAATTTTTAAAAATATAATAATATTTCATAAAATGTGATTATTCTGCAAAAAATGAAAATGAGTCCTACCATTGTCCTACCATAAGTGCACATCAAAAACAAGATATGTAATAACTATAAAATAAATCTATGTCACAATAGAAACTTCCGAAACAACGATGTTGCAGAAGGAAAATAACGCAGAAGAGGCATCGGATGTTTCAGCAAATATCTGCAGCGTCCATTGTGCAAGTTCGCAGGCTCTATACCATTTTCGGTGGGGTTGTTGTAGGCGGCAAGCTAATGGATGGAACGAAATGAGAACGAGCGCCGAATTCAACGTGGAAAATCGAAAGCACCGGCAAGAAAATTGTGCTCTTAGACCAAGTCTCAACCCTGTTTACTGTTGTAGGTGAGCGAAGAACCGGGCAAACTACCAACCCGGTATTATTCGTACAAGAGATAGGCAACAGCAACAGTTTCACCTGCAACAGTCTCGCGCCCATAGGCTTTCAACGCGAAATGCATCGTTGGCTCCATAGGGAACCGCGAAACGAACAAAGCATCTACTCTACGAGCATCCTCGGCGAGACAACAACCTGTTCAACCCTTTTTTTTCACCTGGGGACTGTGGCGGTTATGGAGGGTTTTATTGGTGTTTTATGCGTGTTTGGTGGTAGTTGATATGAGGATTTGGGGATTTGGAAATTTGGGAATTTGAAGAATTTGGGGAACTTGGGGAACTTGGGGAATTTAAGGAATTTGGAGAATTTGAGGAATTTGAGAACTTGAGGAATTTGGGGAATTTAAGGAATTTGAGAACTTGAGGAATTTGGGGAATTTAAGGAATTTGGGGAATTTAAGGAATTTGGGGAATTTGAGATATTTGAGGAATTTGGGGAACTTGAGGAATTTGAGGCATTTGGAATTGGGGGAATTTGGAATTTGGGAAATTTGGAATTGGGGGAATTTGGAATTTGGGAAATTTGGAATTTGGGGAATTTGGGAAATTTGGAATTGGGGAAATTTGGAATTTGGGAAATTTGGAATTGGGGGAATTTGGAATTTGGAAAATTTGGAATTTGGGGAATTTGGGGAATTTGGAATTTGGGAAATTTGGAATTTGGGGAATTTGGGAAATTTGGAATTGGGGGAATTTGGAATTTGGGAAATTTGGAATTTGGGAAATTTGGAATTTGATAAATTTGGAATTTGGGAATTTAGGGATTTGGGAATGTGAGAATTAGGAAATGTTGGAATTAGGGAAGGTTGGAATTGGGGAATGTGGGAATTGGGGAATGTGGGAATTGGGGAATGTGGGAATTGGGGAATGTGGGAATTGGGGAATGTGGGAATTGGTGAATGTGGGAATTGGGGAATGTGGGAATTTGGAAATGTGGTAATTGGGGAATGTGGAAATTAGGAAATGTGGGAATTGGGGAATGTGGGAATTTGGGGAACTTGGAATTTGTGAAATTTGGAATTTGAGGAATTTGAAATTTGGGAAATTTGAAATTTGAGGAATATGGAATTTGGAGAATTTGGAATTTGGGGATTTTAGAATTTGAGGACTTGAAGATTTAAAAGCTACAAAACTTAAAAATGAAAAAATTCCATGTTTCACACATTATCACTTTCCTACCTCGTACAAATCATCACATCATCAAGAAAATATCTCTCCTCGCTAATCACGTCAGTACTTTCTCCAATTCCCCGTCACGTTCCAGTTCTGTCACCGCACTATCATTACCCATCGACTTCTTACAATCTTCCTATCATTTGCGGTAGATATTCAGATTTGTTTCTAAAAGCAAAAAACTGGTGCCTAGAGGTATACGTGATAAGCGGTTGTGAACGAGTTGCGTCACGAGTCCTAGAAACAGACCCCGCAACTGTGAACCAGAGGCGTAATAAAAGTGCAAAGAACGAGCAACCACGAAGGAAACATAAGAAGAAGAAGAAGAAGGTCCACTTCCCTTCTCGTCTGGCCCGAGGCCGAATGAACCAGGGTATAGGTCCAGAAGGTAGGTAATCATCTTTAGGTTGCGTGCTCCGAACGACCTCTCTTTTTCTCTCTCCATGGTCCGTCTATTTGTCCCTTTTTCTTCCGTTCGCCGGTCACTACGATCATTTCTTTCATTTTTCATATACGGTGCAGGCAAACCGTTTATTTAGGCATACCGCCCTCTCTTTCCGTCTCTCTGCTACTTTTCAGCCCCCGGCTAGGGTTTGTCGTGGGAATCGGTACGGAGTAACGCGAATCGACCCCATCGGACGGCCATCTTGCTAGGAGATACGCAGAACCGACTATCGGAAGATGGCCGGCTACTCGAATTCCACAAAAATGTGGATCGTTGCTACATTCCGTGCATTATTATTGGGTATGCAGGTACTGATTTTGTAGCAGGTTTTAATGCCGACTCGGGATTAACGGTGCTTCGAACGTTCTTGGAAACCTTTGCAAGATGTTTAATTTTCGTAGCTGCAATTTTCGAATTTTCAGGGTTTATAAATTTTTAAATTGAGAGGCATTTTAGGTTGAGAAGAATTCTAGCTTTTTTAATTCTTGAGTTTTTCAGATTTTTAAAGTTCCTGATTTTTAAACTTGACTTTACAAATTTTGAACTTTCCAAGTTTGCTGAAGTAGTTTAGAACTTGAAGAATTCACAAATTCCTAATTTTCTTGATTTGCTAAATTCGTACATTTACTGTTTTTTAACGTTGCTGAAGTACATCTTCGACTTTCTAAATTTGCCAAATTTGCAAATTCTTAGATCCCCAAATTTTAAAATTAACTCCCAACCCACAAACTTCATTTCCAAGTACATGACCTCTCTTTCTCGACATCTACTTCCATATCCCAAAACCCTCAAACCCTAAATCCTCAAATCCCCAATTCCCATAATTTCAAATATCTACCCAGAAATCTAAATTCCCACATTCGCTTCTACCCCAAACATTCCACCTTTCCAGATCTTCAAACATAAAAATTGCTGAATTAAAATATTTGAGAGTCCGTAGAAAATTTGCTTCTTCTCGATCTTCTACTCGCTAAGTAATCAAATTCGGCGAACTTTGCCAGCAACAAAACGGTATAATTCTACCACTGCGATAATTGACCGCTCTTCAACTCTTAGGATTCGTTGGTCAACGTTTGCAGAAGGTCTTGAGAAGAAGTGCTGATCGCCAAGAAAATAAACTGCTAAGAAAAAGAGAGATTCTTGGCTCGAAAGAAACAACGGAGATGGTCAACGAGCCATGCCGATTATCGGTGAACTTAATTGCGTTCGGAGCTGACAATTACACTAATCATCGATCCCTCGATGGTTTTGCTTCGACCAAATAGAGTTTACCGGTCAGCTTTGATCGGAGAAAAAACCAAGGTCTCTTGAACAAGAGTTTCTTTGTTTTAGGTAAATTTTAGGTGAACATTGCTTTGTTTTATATTTTGGATAAATATGTATAAACTTGTACATGGCCAATGATCATGGCAGTCGAGCCCCATATAATATCAATCAATCAAACTTGTACGTATTATGTAACTTAAGAAAATTGGATTTTTACAAGTTTCACCTTCTGCATATTTGAGATTGTAGATATTTAAAATTTTTTAAAAGTTGTAACTCACGAAGCCTCTCAAATCATCAAGTCTACCAACTTTAAACCTTCCAAACTCCAAAATTTATCAAACCGAATCTCCAAACTCCAAAATTGATTAAACCGAATCTCCAAACTCCAAAATTGATCAAACCGAATCTCCAAACGCAAAAATTCCCGACTCCCTTTTTTGCACACTCCAGAAATGTTTCCTTCGCAGACATCGGTACAACGCGGTATTGATTATTCAAATGCTGATTCGTTATGAATAAAGATCACATCTTTAGTAAACTCTGCCGTTTACGGGGAGGTTGCTCGAGTGTTTCCGAACTTCCTCGACTTTTATTTCTGCTCTTAGCCGGATAAGTTTCGTCGTTAACGAACATTCTCTTTATCTTGCCTTCTGCCAAGATAAAGAACGTGAATGCTCGAGCATCCAGATTTTTCCCCCCGTCGTTACCTGAAAACGTTACGCGGTTCTTTATTTTGTTAACCGTCTTCCGAGTAATTTTCTAGATGGAGGCGCGTTGAATTTTCACGAAGTAAAAAATTCCGACTCCCTCGGGAAAAGATAGTCTGTTTCGAATAGCTGTTGCTAGCCGCGATGGAAGTTTCGTCTCAGGATGAAAATGAATATCCAAGCAGAAGAAAAGTTGAATCGTGCCTTGAAGTATTATCACCGTCACTCCGCGGATTTCTCTGCTCTTTGAGACTCTTTGATATGGTCTTGTTCTATAAAGGTGTCAAATGACAGTCGCGAACAGCATTTTCATCCTGACAGCCTCTTTGTTTCTTTACATATCTCTTGCTTTTTCGATGGAAAAATACTTTTTATTCCGTATTTTGACTGATAAGGTATGATATTGCTTTTGTTTTTATTTTATATTTTGTATGTTTTGTATGACATATAGGGACTATATAGAACGTAGAACATCTGTGAGATAAGCTAAGGCAGTAAGTATATGTAATACGTATGTTCAATGCTTAGCGTCATGAGAGGTTAACCTCTACCCTCAAGAAATGATATAAATAAGCAGATAATTGTGGTAACACGTATCTTATTACTGTTAAATAGTGATAAATACATTTACAAATATGTTATTATTAAAAACTATCACTGTATATACTAATAAATATATTATACTACCAAGTGCATTGATATATATATCATCATTAATAAAGACTTATGAGATTATTAAATACACTGTTATTAACAAATAATAACGTAGAACTTAATACAAATATTATTACTCGTAAATAGTAATAAATAAATGTTAAAATTACTGTCCAAAAATTAATTAATTATTGAAGTTAAAAACTGTCCAAATGCAACCTAACCTAACCCCAAAATCCCTCTCCCAAAATTAAAATTCCACCTCCCAAAAATGACTATAATCTACACAATTCATCCTACAAGCCCTAAAGCGATAAACTGCACAAAAACCCCGGATCCAAAGCATGCATTTCCAATTAATAGAAAGCTAAATTATCAGAAATGAAAGGTGGCGCGCATCATTATGCGATCATAGATGCACAATTACTTATTGATACTACGTATCGCATCGCTTATAATCCCATCACGTGTAAAATCAATGTATCGTATAATTTCGCAAAAGATATATACCAGTTGTTACATATCTTGCAAAATTGCTACCGTGCAAGTCGAATGAATGATGCCTTTGGCGAATTACATAATAAGCGTTATTCGGGTGTAATTGGCTGAAGAGAAACCGAGAGGAAGACAGGAAAAAGGAAGAGAAAGGAGGAGAGCATCCTTTTCATTCGTTTCGTTTTCGTCAACTTCTTTTTTGCCAACTGGCTATATGGACGTAGCACGAGCTTTTCTAATCAGCTCTTGTTGAACGCTCCTCTCATGCTGGTACTATTACATAAACGTAAATTACCGGATAAAATATCGTACGAGGTAATTGGAAAATTCTATTAAGAAACGTCTCGTGTGGGGCTCGTTGTATTTTAGTGGCGTAATGTTTACGTTGCTTTGAATGATTGTGGGCCGAAGATGCGTTTAGGAGCATAAGGGTAAATGTACAGAGGGATGAAGAGATTTTAATTCAGTAATTTGGGAATTTGAGATATTGGGGAGTTGGTAATTTAGGAAGATGATAATTTGACAATTTAACAATTTAACAATTTGACAATTTGACAATTTGACAATTTAACAATTTAACAAATTAGTCATTTGGTAATTTGGGGATTTGGGGATTTGGGGATTTAGGGATGTGAGGATTTAGTGATGTGAGAATTCAAGAATGTGGGGATTTAGGAATGTAGCGATTTGGGAATGTGAGAATTCAAGAATTTAGGGATTTAGGAATTTAGAGATTTGGGAATGTGAGAATTACAAGATTTGGAAAATCAGGGAATTGGGAATTTGGGGAGGTTAGAATTGAGGAATGTGGTAATTGGCGAACGTAGGAATTGAGAAATGTGGGAATTGGGAAATGTGGGAATTGGGGAATGTGGGAATTGGGAAATGTGGGAATTGGGAAATGTGGGAATTAGGGAATGTGGGAATTGGAAAATGTGGGAATTGAGGTATATGGTAATTGGGGAACGTGGGAATTGAGAAACATGGGAATTGGGAAATGTGGGAATTGGGAAATGTGGGAATTGGGAAATGTGGGAATTGGGAAATGTGGGAATTGGGAAATGTGGGAATTGGGAAATGTGGGAATTGGGAAATATGGGAATTAGGGAATGTGGGAATTGGGAAATGTGGGAATTGGGAAATGTGGGAATTGGGAAATGTGGGAATTGAGGAATGTGGGAATTGGGGACTGTGGAATTGGGAAATGTGGGAATTGGGGAATGTGGGAATTGGGGAATGTAGGAATTGGGGAATGTGAGAATTGGGGAATGTGGAAATTAGGGAATGTGAGAATTTGAGAACTTGGAAATCTGAAAATCTGAAAGTCTGAAAATCTGAAAATCTGAAAATCTGAAAATTTGAAAATTTGAAAATTCCCAAATTTGTACCTCAACTATAAAAACACAATAATTACTCATATAAAAATCCACCAACTATTCTCGATCAATAGCCGCAATTGCACGCCACTTACCCATACACCGATACCCTCTCAACCACAATAAGCCCATCACTGGCTTAGAATTACATTACCTCCCTCTGAACGCATTGCTGCTCACGCACCGAATTAAAAAATATATCCAACGGTGTTATATTCAGAATCAAGATCATCTATCGATTTTCCACCGCTCTTCTTCACCCCGCCACCGTTCAAAATTCTCCACGCGACCGCGAAGCGCAAACTCGTTTCCGCTTCTGGCTTAACCAGTTTCAATACCGAATGCCTGATAAATAATTTTCAAATTCCAGGAAATCGAAGCGGTGCAAGAGGAGTGTACAAGCTGGTTCGTATCAGCGATATCTAGTTCTGCCGGAAAGGGTTACGTTTATCCGGTCGCATTATCTTGACGCATGGCCATTCTTCGAGGCTGTTCGGTTACGCGAGACTGGTTCTATGAACCGGCGATATAAAACCGAGAAGATACCGGTCCTACGTTCCGAGTACAGTCAACAACAAATCTGGATTACCTAGGAAAAATAGCAGCTAGTTCGTTTCTAGGGATTTTTGGGGATTCGAAAATTTGGGGATTTATAAATTTGGAGATTTAGGAATTATGGGGTTGTATTTGGGGGTCTAGGAATATAGGAGTGTAATGGCAAGAAGTCTAGAAATTTGTGAGTCAAAAGATTTAACTAGATAGAGAACTAGAACTTGAACTCCTCTAACTAGAAAAATCTAGTTCGACCTAAAAAATTTTGAGACATAAGAATTTTTGGGACTAGCTATTCGAGGTACTAGAAAAATGAGGATCTAATAGTAAGAAGTAGAGAAATTTATGGATCTAGGGATTTAGAGAATTAAGAATTTGAGTGTCTACAAAATTTTAATGACAGACAATATATTTTTCATTAGAAATTAGATCTACAAATTTTAGAGACATAAATATTTTAAGATTTGAAAATCTATAAAAATTTATATTCATGAACAAGACTGTAAGAATCTCATCAATTCAGAATAACTATTTAATTACAACAAATTTCAATTACCCATAAAAAATTAATTATTAATTAAAATTCCTATCAGACACTATAATCAAGTATAAATTAAAAAGCAATTAAAGAATCATTCCATTAACAAGCAAATTTTAATCCTCACTTTAAAAAGTATATAATTAGCGATTATACCTGAATTCAATAATTAATAGGATAATTAAAAATGTTTGGTTTTGAAATTTTGGAAATTTTTGGTTTTGTAGGCGTGGATATTACTTATGAAAGTTAGTGTATATCGATGACGAGAAATAGTGGCTATAAGTATCTTGGTTACTATCCGAACAACCTCGACCCGCTCCATCTCTAATAATCCATGATATCGTGCTACCCTTTTCCCGTCCTCCCCTGTTCCCACCCTTCTCCCCTCTTTTATCCCCGTTCCTTTTCCTTTTCCTTTTGCTCCGAATTCCTCGTGTTCTCGTTCGCCAAGGAATATCGCGTTCCACAACCGGCAACGTTAACAACGAGCACCGTGGCTGGTAATTGAAATTGATGAAATCAACGGTGACATTACAAACCACGATTTATTATATCTTTCTTGCGCTTGGAATCCCGTGGGACTACGTTAATATTCTCCGATATTCAATGCAACTTATTCTTGAAATTTTTATGTGAAACTCATTTATGTTGGTTAATAAGAAATTATTTCATGAAGCTTGGCAGATCAGAGGAAAATTTGTATAGAAATTTTCAGAATTATCAAGTTTGGAAATTACGGAATTTTCGAAATTTATGTTTTCAATTTTTTACATTCTCGAATTCCAGGCTTTTCAAATTTTCACACTTTCGAATTTCCATATTTCCAAATTCCCACATTCCCCAATTCCACATTCTCCAATTCCACGTTCCCCAATTCCCACATTTCCGAATTTCACATTCTCCAACTCCACGTTTCCCAATTCCCACATTCCCCAATTCCCACATTTTCCAATTCCCTTATTCCCTAGTTCCACATTCCCCAATTCCACGTTCCCCAATTCCCACATTCCCCAATTCCACAGTTCCCAATTCCACATTCCCCAGTTCCCTTATTCCCCAATTCCACATTCCCCAATTCCCACATTCCCCAATTCCACATTTTCCAATTCCCACATTTCCCAATTCCAACATTCTCCAACTCCCAAAATTCCCCAATTCCCACATTCCCCAATTCCCTTATTCCCCAATTCCCTTATTCCCCAATTCCCTTACTCCTCAATTCCCTCATTCTCGAATTCCCACATTTCCTAATTTTCACCTTCCCTAATTCCCACAGTTCCCAATTTCCCAAATCCCCAATTCCCCAAATCCTACAAATCCCACCCAAACATGCCACCCACGTCCAGCACGCGTTCCTATCTCATATCTGCATATCTCGCATATCATATCTGCCTATCCATACATATTATATCCGCGTATCTCCACATGCGATATCCGCATATCTCCGCATACCTGAAGTGCGTAAACAACGCCAGTCTATTCGAACTAGAAATGCAGTTTCGCAGTTCATACTTCTGTGTCATAAAGCGGTATCTGAGATACTATTTTGAAAATAGACCAGTCGATACGTAACAACCCAGGTAACAGAAGCAAGAAGACAATTTTAAACGACGTTCGTTTACCAAGTAGCAAACCGGTAGCTGTAAATAGACCCACCTCGAGCATGGTCGAAAGAAACACGCGAGTATGCACTGATAAATGAACCTTACCAAATGGATATCAAAGAACCACGATCTCGATCAAGGAAACGTCAATCAACTTCTTTTTTACTGGAAAAAACTGCGAATTGCTGATCGAGCTATTCACCTTCTTTTAGAGAAACTTAAATATCATCCACAAGGTTGCAGATAAACCTAATCGCGATGGCGCTAAAATAGATTACATTTTGTATGTGTTCGATATGTTATACATTTATAGTTTTAACTTGATGTATATTCCTTTAACTTGTTATATATAAATCTTTTATTTTATGAATTTCATAGATTTTACACATTTTATATGCTTACATATGTTTGCTATGTTATACTTGTATTACATATGTTATTACATAACATACGTATCATTGTTTTTTTTAGTAGTATGTATTATTTGTTTCATAACGATTTTTGATGCATAAGTAAAATTATGTGAGATGTATTAAATAAAAAATATGTATGAAGAGATCATTTATTTTCACATACGTGTTTCACTCATATGTCATTGTTAATACCACATATTTATAAAAATTGTTGTTTTTACATATTAAAGTGAAACAAATATTTTTCTCAGTAACATCTACTATACACTAATAAAAAAAAAGTTAAAAAAATTGTAAATCGTTCCACATGTGTTATAGAAACCATATGTGAACATAACCTAAAACCATAAGAGACCGTTCCAACAATAAAAATTTCTAAACGCACTAAAAATCGAAAATTAATCGTGCTAATTTTCTTAACACGAAAAAGAGTTCTGACAAATTCGTTGGAAAAGGGTGAATTTAATATAGCAGTGACGATTCGTAGGTAGGGTACTGATTGAAAGAGCGAACGATCTACGGGTATAATTAGACTGGTTTCAATTTCAGCGTACAGAGAAACTTTTATCGGGGATCGTCGTTCCAGACGTCAGCCGGAAACGGAAAAGGATAGACGAAAATCGCTTCGAAAGTTCGACGGTGCACCCGTCGCGATTCACGGAAACGACGTTTCTATTGTCCTTGATTCGCGCGACCATTTCATATCCCCAGCCCCCGGTTCACGAACTTCCGTTAACTGCTGAAACACGATTCCTCTCGATGACTTTCGCCCGGCGGCGGATTAACACAGTCAAATTGAACCCGAATCGCGACTGATTAAATTATGTTCCGGATGAAAGTGCCTGCAGAATTTCCCAACCCCCTCTTCCACCCCCCCGGGAGTTTTCCCTTGTTGACCGACAGTGGCTGCTTTCTTCACGGGACCTTCTCGTTCCCCTCCCTGGGGAGATGATAATCGGCGAACGGAAGCAAATAACGTCGCGTTTGTTTCGCTTAGTTGGAACGCGGCTTAAGACCGAGAACTTGATTTTCTTCGCTCGTGGGAAATGTTTGGAGTAATTTCCTGCCAGCCAACGTTGCGAAACACGTGCTACAATTTGCGTACACTGTTTTCGTATTATAATTCGCGATTATGTATTTAGCTGCTTATACGAGCGAGCTGTTTATGTTAAGCATTCAATATGGCTGCTATGAAATTGTGATATAGGCGGTAGGAGATTGTGCATGGAATATGTTGAAAGAATATTATACTTTTTTTGTAGTTGCTTGTTGTTGGAAAAATTGAAGTTGTTAAAATATGTACATAGGTTAATATTATATGTAGTATGATATGTAGGATATCTTTCAATGATACAATGTACATGCAATTTAATCTTTTAATATCTATACGATATATACAAATAACGTATACAACATAATCTTTCATTTTATAATGTATATATAATAATTAACCAGTCGAATCCTAAAATACACAAGAAATTGAGATTAAGGTGATTTTTGTGGTACATATTCAATTTTGACTACCACAAAATCTATCCTGAAATCATCCACAACATCACATCTACCTCTGTGCAAAATTTCATGAAAATATATTTAGTATTTTTTGTATGATGACATGACATGTATAAAACTAAATTGAGATAAATTAAAGCATCCTACAAAAATGATTTTAATACCAGACTTTTACTCCAAAATGAATTTAAAACGTTATGGAGAACAGTGAGTATAATTCTTACTCAGCCCTTATTGTTCAATAAACTCTGATTAATTCATTAAGGTCGAAGTCCGGGAATTTCCCAGCAAAACTGTAATTTTCGATATTACGACCGTAAAGAGTTAAATTAAGAATCACCCTAACCAACATTAGTGCTTAACTCATTAAATGATTTGTAATTCAGATATAATGAATCATTAAAAAAGATGAGTTTGTTCAAATAAATGGTTTGAACAAAGACAAAAGTATTTATTGTTAGATAATTTGATATTACAGTGATTGTTGTCTAAGAAACGTGAGAATAACGATGGAAAAATCCTGTGAAACGGTATAAAAAGTACAATGAACGTTTCCACGTTTGTACGCTTCACGCTTGAAGTAGCCAGTGAACGCAGATACACCGAAGTAATGAAATATTCATGATACTCGATGTAACGCATAATATAACGCATTTATTCCCGCGTAACGTTTAAATTAGTGAGAATTTCCCACCCAGAAGCGAGGTATCGATTCGCGTTAATTATAATTGGAGAACGCGTGAACGGTATCGTGTTTATTTCCAATTCAATTCGTCCTGTACTAAACCGATAAATTCCTCGTGAACAGAGCAATTAATAAATAATTATCGATTATTTTTACTTTGTTCATAAGTCTTGGAAAATTAGTAATTTTCTGAGTTGCAATTTGGAAAGTTGATCCGAATTATATTTTCGAATTTTTCTACTTTCAAGTTTTTATTTTGGAGATTGGAAATTTAGGAATTTTAAGTTTACAAATTTTAACGTTTACTAATATAAAAATATTAGAAATGTTAGTCCAGAAATTTTGAAGTGAAGGTAAGTCTAGAAATTTGGGAACAGGGTTAAGTTAGGTTAGGTTTCAAATTGTGGCTTCAATGGTAGTTTCAAATTTGTAAACTTCCCCATGAAAGAATTTACAAATTTATAAATTTACAAACTTGTTTAAAAGTATAAAAATCCCCGCAATTGCAAATTCACAAATTTCCTAACTCTCAAGTTTTCAAACTTAATTTCACACTCAACATTTTCAGGTTCAAAAAGAATTTACCACCTCGGTTTTAGTAATTACCGTAAAGCTTAATTTCCAAACGAAAAAATTAGAAAACACAATTTATGAAACTAAAAGCATAAATCCTCGAACCGATTACTCGGTGCTAGTTGCAGTACACGGTTCCTGCCCCCGCGGGCAGAGTTGCCCATCCGCCCCACGAGCCCCCACAAATCACGAGCTAGAAACGCAAAAGAATCCCGCGAAGCGTCAAATGTTCGCTCCAGATATTTATAACCGATCGAAATTCCAGTTCGAGTACCCTGTCATTATCCTTTTCAAGGTAGAATCGTTTCGGCCTAGAAAAAAACTGGCAAAAACGAAAGAGAAAAATCGCGGCGAAGTTTCGTGGCCGACGCGAACTTTACTCCCGAAAAATTCTCTGGTCCGAAAGACAAGATTACCCTTTTGAATCGGGGGATCCTCGCATCTCATTCGGAGAGCCCGAGGGGAGGTATTCCAGGGATCTCGAGCTGGGTATTCGAAAAGTTTTCACGGTCGTTGTTAATCGGTACGGTAGACGGCGATTCCCTCTCTAGGCAATAATTTCCTCGTTCTTAATGTTTGCCGGTGGACGACGTACACGTCGGCGAAGGGAGTATACAAGTCGGCGGAGAGAGAAGGAAGGCAAAGTTAAAAACCGCGTGAATTAGTGTGCGGGGTGGACCCGGAGGAGTTACGGGGTTGCCCCGTGGGGAAGTGGCCCGCCAATTTTGGTATATCGCCTAATAACAGAGCAGGTAGATGGTGCCCCGGGTACCCCCACGATGCGTACGCCCCTTATTCCGTGCACAGCCACCCATAACCCACCACCGACGTGGCCCTCCGGCCACGGGATCCATCTCGACACGGAACGCTTCGAAACGAAATATCGTTGATCCGTTTAAATTACAACCCGGCGAACGATGCCGTGCCAGAATTCTTTCAGCAGGGCTGCCAACGGTGACACTCTTATTTGGTCACGAGGTCGAGGTTCCCACTTACGAACTTTATTATGGAATTTATACAGTACTTCATGGAATCGTAATTCGTGTAAATTTGTAGATTTCATAGATTCTATTTTATGATACTAATAAGTATTTATACTTTAGAGGTTATTTGTACTCTGCACACTTCGGGGTAAGGTAAATGTATCTTAAATTTCGTAAATAAATGTATAATGTCTGGCAGTAAATAATTAATGAGTACTGTTTATTTGTCTGTAATGTGCACAACGATGAAATTATTAACCCTTAACCACAGTACTTGAACATATAAAATACATAATATAGTATATGCTACTGGTTGTCAGTATGCATATGATAAATACAGAATATGTATAACTAGTGTTCATTTCGTTTTAGACTTTTATATATGATATGCAACGGTTATGAAATTATTATTAACCCTCAGTTATTATAATTCTACGATGTCATATACATAATGTGATTTAGAATGAATTTAAATATATGTATAGTGACTACAATTGTATATAATATACAATAGTGATGAAATTAATATTAATTCCTCATCACCGTGTTTAAAAGATATTAACTCTCTACCTCATTATTCAAAGACGAAGTGTAATAATATTTCTACCGATTGACTAATTCGTAACATTCATTAACTGTTAAATTAACAGAAGAATTGAAGTTGTCGTTTTTCATCATTTTGAAGAATTTTCGAATTACAGTGATATTTGTAAGGATGGAAATAGTGAATGTTTCATTGAACTCGCACGGTTCGCAACGTGAAACCGTAGAAAGAAACATTTTCTTGCTGCTTATATTTAAAATGTTGCGTAACTCGGTAAAACCGGATGGGGTGATCCGCGTTGAATTAGTCTATTTGCAAGGAGAAACATTTTAATGGCGCCTGGATGATCACCAGGTACGATGATAACCAATCGTACTGGTCGTGGAAACGAGACGGCGCCGATAATTTCTGTGATACCACAATTAAGGATCGTGGGAATGAGGAAGATAGATTCGAATAATATTAATCGACGAATAAATTAGTCGTTTAAATATTTCCTCCAAATTTATTCTATTTAATCTAACAAAATTTGTGAGAAAAGGTTTTAACATGTATCTGTTTTATAGGTTTTAGGTTTCTTTTAAACGAGCTTTTTAGGTTATGTTTCTTTTAAACGAATCTTGTTTGCCAAACTTATTTTATATACCGTGGTTTCAGCTAACATTAAATTAGGATTTAGTGAAGCTTTTTTAAAATTCAAGTTCCTGTTTTTTAACATTCCGGTTATGCATCCTCTTATCGGGTGAACGGTTTGTGCAACTTGTGTAAACTAGATATGTCATGTTATGTTATAATTTACATGATCATATTCATAACATGAGATGTACTACCTACACGTATGACTTATGTTGTAATTTACATAACTGTAATTTTCGACCCAACCATCGGATATTAATTATGGATAACTGTTAATATAGTAGTTTAAAGTAAACTTATATGTATTTCATGAAACTTTGACGCTACATTGCAGTAAAAACAAAATATTAACATGAGAACATGAGGGCTTTCATGTTCCTCTCAACTCTTCATGAAGAAAAATTTTAACATGAGACTTAAACATGTCCTTTAGAATTTAAATGCATTATCATATCCGCTACTATAATTATTAAATAAAATAGAAAAACTAACTATAAACATACATAAAAATATTATGTATTAAATACCTGTGTAAATAAAATATATTGGACAAAACTCAAATATGAAACTTCCTTCTTGTTTAAATTTCCAAAAAGAAGTTTGATCAAAATCTACAACACAGTTATGAACTGTCCTGCTCAGAAATTCCTTCGAAAACCATGAAATTTTTAAATAATAAAATAAAAGAAAACTATATAAACAATAACAAAATTTTTGAAACGAAAATGAAACGAAGAAGATGGAGTTTTTAATCCGACGAGACGAGCAACCCGTTTAATGTAAGGCTGATTACCAGTTACAACAAGAACCATTGAGAGTGACGGCGCAAACAAATTTCAGAGAGCAAATTTGTCGTTTTTTTAAAAATCTCATTAGCAAAGATTAATAAGCCCCTTTGGAAAATGACTGGTACACGCGAAACGAAGTTTCATACGGTCAAAGAAAAATCATAATTACCCGTGACCTTACACTCGAACATCGAGCTTCGTAGAAAGTGGAGTTAAATTAACCGTGGATCTCGCGGCGCGTATCTCTTTCTCCCTCGGCCACAAACGGAAAGTCAAGAAGTCAGTCTTTAGGCGAGTGAGTGATGAAGCGCGTAGGCAGACACATTTTTTTCTCTTAATTGCACCGGTAACGCTCGACGGTGTAACATACCACTTCCGGCTAGCGAACATTTTCTTACAACAGCGGATTGCATTTAACTGCAACGGCGCCGTTTTCTTGTTTGTCGTTAACGTACAATCGCGTGCAACGCTTCTTTTTAGGATACCAATGCAAATTTTTATAATTCATAAATTCTTATTATTTTACACAGGGTGTAAAATTATTTTACTACAGGGTGGTTCCCAAATTCCTAAGTTCAATTTCTAATTTTCGAATTCAAAAATTTATAGATTGATTTGTCTTTAGAACCCCGAATACTTACATCCCTTAATTCTTAGGTTAGGTTAGGTTAGGGTGAGAGATGGTTCCCAAATTCCTAAGTTCAATTTCTAATTTCCGAATTCAAAAATTTATAAATTGATTTGTCTTTAGAACCCCGAATACTTACATCCCTTAATTCTTAGGTTAGGTTAGGTTAGGGTGAGAAATGGTTCCCAAATTCCTAAGTTCAATTTCTAATTTCCGAATTCAAAAATTTATAGATTGATTTGTCTTTAGAACCCCGAATACTTACATCCCTTAATTCTTAGGTTAGATTAGGTTAGGGTGGGAGATGGTTCCCAAATTCCTAAGTTCAATTTCTAATTTCCGAATTCAAAAATTTATAGATTGATTTGTCTTTAGAACCCCGAATACTTACATCCCTTAATTCTTAGGTTAGGTTAGGTTAGGGTGAGAAATGGTTCCCAAATTCCTAAGTTCAATTTCTAATTTCCGAATTCAAAAATTCATAGATTGACGTGTTTTTAGAACTCCAAATACTTACATCCCTTAATTCCTAGGTTGTCAAATAGAAACGTCAGATTTGCTTTCAACTGTACGCCTATTGCATAGCGCTCGATTACCAAGATATCTCGATTTGATCGATTGCCAAGATGTTGTGCATTTGTCGTCTAAATGTGAATGCGAAGAATATCCACGAACGCACGATAAATCGGTGAATATCAATTTCAGAAGCGTGTACAAAATTAATCAACATCGACGATGACAGGTATTACGTATAAATGTCACTGGACGAACATTATCGTCTGTGCAGGACCATAAATCTGATAGTTTAATCGTTTAATTAATGCGTCGATTGGTACAACGTTGGTTGTTAGATTCCTTAGGCTGCGTGATTTGCAGGTGGTATTTTATTGACTAATAAATAATCAAATTTTTATTTGATTATTGCAATATATGCGGGAATGTTGGATGGAGGGAAATGAGCAACGTATATGATGGAAAATTCGTGTAATCCCTAAACCTATCAAAATTCCCCAAATCCACAAATGTCGTAAACTCAAATACCTCATGTTACAAAAATATAAAAAATCCCCAATATTCTTAAATTTCCAAAATTCCTAAAATTCTCAAATCCCCAAAAAATATTCCCTAAATTTTCAAATCCACAGATTCCCAAATCCCAAATTCCCTAAATCACAAAAATCCCTAAAATTCTTAAATTTCCAAAACTTCCAAATCCCCCAAATCCCTAAAATCTCCAATCCTCAAATCCCTCAATTTCTAAATTTCCAAAATCCCGAAAATTCTCAAACCCCTAAAAATTCCCCAAACTCCCAAATCCAGAAATTCCCAAATCCCAAATTCTCTAAACTATAAAAATCCCTAAAATCTTTAAATTTCCAAAACTTCCAAATTCCCCAAATTTCTAAAATCTCCACTTCCTTAAAAATTTCCAACTCCCCAACTGCCCAAATCAAAATAACCTCAAAAATTTCTAAAATTCCCAAATTTCAAGTACACAAGGTAATTCGATTTAAGTCAAGTTTTATCTCGACACGTAAAGGTTTTCGTATCCGCTCGATACCTCATTTCGACCTTCGAAGCTTGAACGTTACCGTCCGCGACATCTAATTAAAGGAAGTCCCGCGAACACCGGGATAATTTACAAGCTTCGAAGATCCTTGGGCAAACGTAGCTTGCGCCTGATAGACAGCGCTCGGCTAGCATGAATAATTGGCCAGTTACGTGTGCGAAGTGTCTTCGACTTAATGACCTCGGTGTATGGGCAAGCGGTAGCCCCGGAGCTACACCGTGTTTTACATTTCACGAAGGATGTACGAACCGGGATTAAGGTCGATTCACATTTAACGACGCGACAACTATCGGCGACGCCGGTGTCGGGAAACCAGTTCTACTGCGTTAAGTGGACGCGATAAAAAGCGGATAACTGCTACGAACTGATCATACACTCCATACTTTTCCTATATTTTTATCTACTTTTTGTTCCTCGATAAAATTCCGTTGACGGATTTTTATGGTTTTGTGTATGGAAATTTGTGGGAATTATATGTTGGGAAATTAGGAGGTACAGAATTATCGGTAATCAAGTTTCTAGATTTGAAAATACCTAAATTTATATATTTTCAAGTTAAACTATAAAATTTCTAAGTCATTAGATTCTTGAATTTAAAATAACCCAAACTTCGAAATTTTCAATTTACAATATCAAGTTTCCAAACCCTCCAATATGAAATCGACAGAAAGTAAAATACAACAAACATACAAGTAATAAAAAAAATATTAAAGTATCTATAGATCACTAAATCAGCCCAAATATCGAGCACGTGAAAAATAGTCCGAACGTGTTAATAAAACAGAGCCCAGCGTCGCCACGTGCGCCCATATTGTCCCTAGTCCGAATCGCATAAATATCCCCATTTGTAACAATACACACTTCCGGGAAATTACGAAGCAAAACGGTTATTTGTTGTCGGTATGATTTAGGAGCACCGCGATACAATGCCTCGTATATATTGCATCGCGTAAACCGTAAACACACAAAGGTTTATCGCAATAATAAGAGGTGGCCCTCGTCGCTCCAGGGATATTGCCTGTTGCGAAATTCATTCATACGGTCCAATCTATGGCAAATATACAGGCGAACGATTTACATTGAAAAGGACACCCTTTCAGCCGCGTTTGGCCCTGCAGCCCGTTGAAAACGCTCCACGGTATCGGCATATTTTCGACGACACGGTATCACGCGATGCTAGGAGACTTGGCAAGACTGCGACTTACACGGAATCGAGTATGTTCTCTTAGGATCAAGTTTTTCTTCGCCGATCCTACCATTAAGTGCACGCGAAACACCGCGGGTCTTTTTGATCACGACGATTTAGAGCTGGCTATTACTTTGCTACTGATTGATGTTTCAGACCTGAGGCTCCGTTCACAGTACCGTGCTCACCGGGCCTATGTGTCACGGCGACCATTTTGTTTTTCGTATTCCTTGCGTCGGATACGATTTAGTGGATTTTCGTTCGAAAGCAGTTTCGTATCAATAATGTTACGATTGAATATTCGATTTAATTTTAATAGAATACAAATTTTAAATATTTAGACTTGTATGCTTTTAACATTCGAGTTATTTGAGCTTCGACATTGGGAAGCTTGAAAATGCGGACATAGAAATTTGGTTAAAAATTGGTAAAATTAAAAAAAACACAATAATGTTGCGATTGTGCTGTATAAAATAATATTGTACAAAGAGAGATTTGTATTTCATTAAATACATTTATCAACAATTTTTAGACATACTTCACAAACGTATCAAAATTTGAAAAAAATTGTAACAAAAGCCCTGGGCCATTTTTCAACTTGCAACAGTTAAACAATTAAATAACTTGCAGGAGTTAAAAAATATTTATTAAATAATAATGTAATATAATATATCCAAAAGTAAAATAATATATCTTCCAACTACCAAGAATAAATGAATGTACTTGTCAATTCACAAGAGCATAAAAATATGTTTCTCGGTCCGCAGGAGTTGAAAAATGTATTTTCTCCGAGTTGAAAAATACGGTGTAACGAGTGGTTAATGAAAAGCTGGAGAAAGGTGTTCACAGGCCGTTATTCACCGATGCAAGCATCAATGAACGCGAAACCGTCAATAATATAAGCGAGATCCTTTCTACCGCTGCGATCTTGATGGCAATTAAGCCGTATCGCGGTGCATCATTAAATCATAAGCCTTCGTCGGCCAGTTTATCCGCGGGATTTCGCTCTCCCACGCGCCAAACAGTCGTTAATTTGCCACCGAATAAAACCGTGCCCCCGGCTCTCCGTGATCTCGATCGATCCTCGTGAGCCCGCTCGAAGAAAACAACGATCCGAGTTCTGCTCCATCGACCCGCCATTAATGCCCGTCGAGATGGCCAATTACGATCGGTAATTTCACATTTTCTCTGCCTGGTGGTCGTCGCGATGAGAACCGGCTTTTATTCATAGCGATGCAAAACGCGCGACGACGATAGTTCTTATCGATAAAGGTACCGAAAATCGATCGATGAACGTCTCGATTGGCGGCAGTCTCGGGTGCAAACCTTTTAAGCTTCATTTCTATGCGAATATAGGAAGTTAAGCATCTTTGAATTTCAAGGTTTTTGAATTCTTATGTTTAAAGAAAACTTTGTATGTTCAAAATTAACCAATCAGTTAGTTGCATTGTAGAATTGAAGAATTGAATTGAAGGATTGAATTGAAGGATTGAATTGAAGGATTGAATTGAAGGATTGAATTGAAGGATTGAATTGAAGGATTGAATTGAAGGATTGAATTGAAGGATTGAATTGAAGAATTGAATTGAATTGTAGAATTGTAAAATTGAATTGTAGAGTTGAATTGCAGAATTGAATTACAAAATTGAATTGAAGAATTGAATTGAAAAATTGAATTGAAGAATTGAATTGCAGAATTGAATTACAAAATTGAATTGAAGAATTGAATTGAAGAATTGAATTGAAAAATTGAATTGCAGAATTGAATTACAAAATTGAATTAAAGGATTGAATTAGAGAATTGAATTGAAGAATTGAAGAACTGAAAAATTGAAGAATTGAATAATTGAAAAATTAAAAAACTGAAGAATAGAAAATTGGGAAACTGGAAATTTTGAAAATTAAACATTTTTATGCTTTGTACGTTTCCTAACTTCCAAATCTCCAAATTTCCCGAAACCCAAAATTCCTAAACTTAAAAATTTCCCAGTTACCAAACCTTCGACCAAATTTCAAAATCTGAAAAGAAAGTAAACCGAAACCCTTTTCATTCAACGAGAAAAGTGTCTACCATAAAACACATGTCTTTCATCGTACAATTTACCCCAAATTAATTTCGTTTCGCGTAATTTAATATCGCGCAAAGTGTTGCGAGTGAATTAAACGAATTCTCTAAGCGAGCACAAAAGAAGCGTCCATCGCACATTTGGTGTTTCCATTTGTTTCCGTAAGGTACGAGGCGACGTAATTTCGAGAAAAATGGTAAATCATTTTCACGAAGGCCCCGCTTTACCCGGCACTTAAGACCTCCATTACCAAAAGTGGGCGATGCTCGTCTATTTTAGAATGATTATCGGTTCATGGGGCAATTTCGTGCAGACGCGTCGCGTAATGAGCATCCTGTTAATTGCTTTTGCCCGTAGATATTGCATTCTTGTCTTCGTAATTCTCTACCCGGCTACAAATATCCCTTTTTCGGTTCGATTAAGCGAAATATTCCATTTATTGATGGAATCGATGATCGAACATTATTAACATGTTCGATGATGTACCATTATTACGTACATCGATTTTTGTTACCTGTTAAATTATACCGTCAAAATATTGCCCGCGATGATTGAAATAAATAGCGTAATAAATAGGTATACGAATTTTAAATTAATTAAAAGTTTAACTGGAACAAACGCCGATAAAAGAAAGCTATTAACGTGATCAAATACAGCGCGAGGAGAGAGGCCCGATAACTATCGATATGCCCATCACGTACGCTCATTAAGAGGAGCGAAATGACTGGCGCTCTTTTCTGACAGAAGGTATCGATTTAACAGGTGTCTCAATTATGATGCACTCGCAGACACCGTAATCTCGCGATTCGTTTTAGTCGGAATAACTTGGACCCTGCTTGTGTCATTCACTGACTTTATATTTGGAAGTTTGGAATTTTTGTTTTGTAAAAATTTTCCGATCTAGAACTTCAGAAATTTTGAAGTTTAGAAACTTCAACATTGGACAACTGTAAAATATGAAAACAGATAAACTTTATCATTTAAAATTATAAAATGTAAAAATTATGAAACGAGAAAATTGTGAAATGTGAAAATTATAAAACGTAAAAATCGTGAAAAATTAAACTCGTAAAATATGAACATCCTAAAAACTTAAAATCGTGATATAAAAATTCTGAAATTAAAAAATTGCGAAACATAAAAATCGTAAAACATAAACTTCATGAAATGTAAAAATAAAAACTAAAATGTAGAAACTCGATTAAACAAAATCATAAAAAATTCCGCTTAAAAATGAAAAAACGAACAAAACTAATGAAACTAAGCGCAGTGATTTTAGTGCTGGCAGGAGACACGAGCTTGAGTCCATAAATAGCTTGAAAAGCTTTTATCTACCATAAAATGATTATTAAGGGTGTACACGAGGGAACACATGTTCGCGGCGCGAGAGTTCGCCCACATTGTCTGCCCACCTTTTATATTCTTGATTTCTATTGCCAGAAAAGGCCTACGTGTGGGTGTACGAAATTTCTGCTCGCCTGTTACTAGGTCGTGTGCATAAAAAGTCGAATTCAACTCCATATAAGACGGTATCAAACATAGCATTAAACAGCATATTCATTCATGGTATCAATTACGATATATTAATCATTTATGAGCTCTTGCAAATATTTAGAATCGTACTTAACCTTCAAAATCATTTAAAGTGTATAAATAGTACTAAATCTATTTTTAATTAGAATAAATCATATTAACATTCTTTCTATCCCTTAACCTATAAGTCTTAACCTATTCGTCATCGTATCAAAGTTAAATAATTATTACAACGTGGAAATAAATAAAGAAAACTGACATGTTGAGTATATTTAAAATTGATCAATCTTTAGTTATTCAAATTATAATGATTACCAAATCCAAAATGTAATCCTAGAGTAAATAGAGTTTAAATCTTCGAAGAACCATACCATATGTCAACAGTCTAGCAACACACATAAGTCAAGGGACTAACCCTCTGCATCTATATATCAAAGAATTTTAATCGTACCATGACATTTATCCTATCAGAAATTTGTACAGTTTTCGTTGGAAGATAAATGTTAGAAGAGAGATGATATATGGGGACTCACCAAGACATCCTGCAAGAGTTCGTGTTCGTCGAGGAGTATCACCTTGCAGTGGAGAAGACGTGGCCTACGGCTTCCGGTCGGCCTAAGTCCAGGACAGAGCCACTCTACCACCATCTCTTCCTTCGACAGCCCTTATTTCCCTTGTGATTCCTTCCTGGCTTTATTCGTTCATCCGCTCGTCGGTTTCGGTCATCCTGAAAGACGAGGACGACGCTGTAATCCGATCAAAACTGTCCCCGTTCTTCAACCTTGTACACCGACACGGTCAACTTCCATAACGACGGTGTCGACGGGAATAACCATCTGTTGATTCTGACGGGTAGGTTTTCAAACTTTTTTGTTTCTTTTTAATCTCGGCTCGAATTTTGTCAGGTGGAAATTTAGGAGTATTCTAGTTTTGGGAGTGGAGGGTTTAGGGATTTTTTTTTGGGGAGTGGGATTTGGGAAATGGGGAGTGGAGAATGGGGAATTTGGGAGGTGGGAAGTTTGGGTGATGGGGAATTTGGGGAATGGGGAATTTGGGGAATGGGGAATTAAGGGAATGGGGAATTTGGGGAATGGGGAATTTGGGGAATGGGGAATTTGGGGAATGGGGAATTTGGGGAATGGGGAATTTGGGGAATGGGGAATTTGGGGAATGGGGAATTTGGGGAATGGGGAATTTGGGGAATGGGGAATTTGGGGAATGGGGAATTTGGGGAATGGGGAATTTGGGGAATGGGGAATTTGGGGAATGGGGAATTTGGGGAATGGGGAATTTGGGGAATGGGGAATTTGGGGAATGGGGAATTTGGGAAATGGAATTTGGGGAAATTGGAATTTGGGGAATTGGAATTTGGGGAAATTGGAATTTTGGGAATTTGGTATTTGAGCAATTCGGAATTTGGGGAATTTGGAATTTGGGGAATTTGGAATTTGGGAGATTTGGAACTTGGGGGATTTGGAATTTGAGGAATTTGGAATTTGGGAGATTTAGAACTTGGGAGATTTGGAATTTGAGAAATTTGGAATTTGAGAAATTTGGAATTTGGGAGATTTGGAATTTGGGAGATTTGGAATTTGGGAGATATGGAATTTGAGAGATTTGGAATTTGAGGAATTTGGAATTTGAAGAATTTGGAATCTGAGAAATTTGGAATTTGGGGAATTTGGAATCTGAGAAATTTGGAATTTGGAAAAATTGAGAATTCGGAAATTCGAAAATTTGCAAATTTGGACACTCGTTAATACGCCATAAAAGACCCATTAAGTAATGAAATTTACGCACCGCAAAATGTTACCCCAAAAGAAGAAAGCATCGAAATCGATGAAGTAAACTCGTGCTATGCGTGACAAATTGTCGGTGATGCAAATTTTCACGGTGGAGAAACGCCGAAAACATCGGTGCCCATCGACGAGTCTGTTTTAAGGGGTATCAAGAAAATTTATGCACGCCCCTGTCCGGGAATAATTACCGCGCTATGAGCATTATTTACATAACGAGTTTCAGTAACAAACATCGGTGTAAAATCCTCGTGGCAGTCTGTGGTCGTTTAACCCGTTAAACGAGCACGACGGGTTAACTCGTCACTCGACTGACCAACATTCGAGATATTGTACTTGTTATGGCGTATTTGTTCACGGAGATCTTTGACTCTAATTGTCCTCTAATTGCACTTCCATATATGCGACGATTGATTTCCTCAGAGGTTAAAACATAATTGTATATTGGTACCATAAATACTGAAGGATAATTATAGGTATAATTATTTTTTAGTATGTTTGTTGTTTAAGATAGTTTAGGGTTTAGAGGCTTCTCTCATGCACCATTCGACTTGAGACAATAATTTGAAATAAGCATTGTTTAACTAATTTTATAACAGTACTCGTGTGATGTATAAGCATAGGGAAATAGACAATAGTGGAAATTATTAATAGAGAAATAACCTGAAACTCATTTAACATTTTAATTAACATTTTAATGTTGCTGTTAGCAAACAATAAAATTATCTTCAAGTGCAAAGGGTTAAGATTTGGTAATTTTAAGGTTTGAGGACATTTAGAGAACCTGCAGACACAAAATAATGAAACCACCTGGGTCATCTTCCTAGGTGTCTGTAAACAAACTTCTCTCTTCCAAAAACAAAAAAGAAGACTCAGAATAATGTAACATCAAGAACTACATATTTAGAGACAATTAATTTGTAATCTACAAATTGAAGATACACGAACATCATTATCTAAGTACCAAGTATTGGGTACTTCAAATCCTCATAATTCCAATTGAGTCTTTAATCGCAATTAAAAAGATACCAAGCATTTCACAGCACTCTATATAGACAACAGAAGAAGCGATACGGAAGTTTCAGGTTTTATCGAGAAACGATATAAGTCACGATTCGAAAAGGAGTTACCGATTAAAAAGCGACCGTTCGAGCAACTGACGATGCGATCGATGTCATAAATCACGAAATCAATTGCACGAACCAAGTCCGGTCAGTTACGCGTCTTCGTCCAACGACTCCTCGAGATCTAGATAATTCACGTTGGTTTCGTGTCCTCCTTTCTCTATTCTTCCCGTTCGTCATTGCTCTCTTTTTATTTTTCTTGCGCGGACTTCGTTCTATTAATCGGGATACCGTGTCCCGTCCGCGGATCTCCTCGGAGGAGACATCCGGCTGATTAACGATCGAATCCTCTCCGCTAATTGATTAACGAGTCAGCTTAACGCGAGCCAGCTGCTTTTTGCGATTCGTTAGCGTTTCATTATTCCGTTGGCGAGCATCAGACTCCCGTTTGAACGCATCAGTCTGGTTAATTCGACCCCTTTATTCGTGCATTGTACATGGCGATTTTAATTGATTCCGTTGAAGCCGAACCACTTGGCGTTCTAGGAACTCGATATATTTTCAGACGGATTTCATTCTGTGTTGCTTCTACTTTCGGGTCTATCTTCTTCGAGAGACAAATTCTTAAGTGTAGGGTATGTGTATTGGTATTTGAGTGTATTGCTAGATAGGTAATGAATTGTGTCTTCGATTTACACTGATTAAATGTAATATGTAGTATGATTGAAAGTATTTTAGTCAGTTTGAGTGAAATAGTTAGAGGATGAGATATGAGATGGATTTCTAAGTATAGATGTTTCTGAATATTTCATGGCTGACATTGTCATGTAGCTTGATGCTGAAGCTGTAGATATTGATGTCTCTATATACATTCATATCCCAAACTTTTGCATCTCAAATTTCCACATCCCAAACTCCACATCCCAAATCTCCACGTCCCAAATCTCCACATCCCAAATTTCCACATGTCCCAAATCTCCACATCCCAAGTTTCCACATATCCCAAGTTTCTACATATCCCAAATCTCCACGTCCCAAATCTCCACATCTCAAATTTCCACATGTCCCAAATCTCCACATGTCTCAAATCTCCACATATCCCAAATCTCCACATGTCCCAAATCTCCACATGTCCCAAATCTCCACATGTCCCAAATCTCCACATCCCAAGTTTCCACATATCCCAAATCTCCACGTCCCAAATCTCCACATCTCAAATTTCCAAATGTCCCAAATCTCCACATGTCCCAAATCTCCACATATCCCAAATCTCCACATGTCCCAAATCTCCACATGTCCCAAATCTCCACATGTCCCAAATCTCCACATGTCCCAAATCTCCACATCCCAAGTTTCCACATATCCCAAATCTCCACGTCCCAAATCTCCACATCTCAAATTTCCAAATGTCCCAAATCTCCACATGTCCCAAATCTCCACATATCCCAAATCTCCACATGTCCCAAATCTCCACATGTCCCAAATCTCCACATGTCCCAAGTCTCCACATGCCCCAAATCTCCACATCCCAAGTTTCCACATATCCCAAATCTCCACATGTCCCAAATCTCCACATCTCAAATTTCCACATGTCCTAAATCTCCACATCCCAAATTTCCACATGTCCCAAATCTTCACATCCAAATTTCTACACACCCCAAATCTCCGCATCTCCCATTTCTACACACCCCAAATCTCCACCTCCCAATTCCCAAATCTCCAAATCCCAAATTCTCCACCTCCCACCACTCCCCACCCCAAAAATCCCTCCAAAGTCCCGTACAATCCTCCACTAAACCAGAAGCCTCACTCATAAAAAGCTCTGACCAAACACGACAACAAGGAAAATAAAATCCGTGGACAATCAAGTGAGGCATGAAACGTTTACGACCGAGCTCGCTCCTGGAACGAGCCATTCAGTTTCGGATAAGCTGTTCGTACCGTCGAAAGAATCTCGAATTTGTTTTCGACGCCTGTAACCAGCGTGTTTCCTGGCGTCGCGTCGCGTCGATTGAAAGAAATCGTAAACAGCTCGCTATTCGCTGTGGCTACTCGTCTGTACCGTTAGCCCATAGTTCCCTCGACGTAACATCTCGAATACGATTGCCTGCCTATCAGACGTATACATACGTTCGTCCACGTTAACGCGCATACGTGAACGCGTGTACGATCGTCTGCCACTTAAAATACCTTCTTCGGGGCCTGTTGGCATGCGTTTCTCGGTGACTGACGTAAAAAACCGTGCCGGCCTGCTGAGCCCCAACGAAATCGATACGTTGACGTGCTTCGAGGCTGCATCGGTGATGCGGGTGATACATATTTATACGGGGGTGAAATTTACTTGAAAGGATAAAGAGGGTTATTGCGGATCAAACGATCTCGTTCTGGATGGCAAACGTGTGTGTACTTGTGATTGTTATGTGCTGAGAATTCTATGAAATGTGGTAAATGGTATTATTAAGTTTGTTTGAAATAGCCTGGATGCTACGTGATCTTGACTGGGTTCTAGTGTGACCTAATCTAGTTTGAATAGACGTTTATTGTAACTTTTATATAAGTTAATGACACTATGTTCGCATTTAGGTAATTGTAACTGTTCAAGGATTATGTGAAATAAAATACACGCGTGGAGTATATCAGAGCAATAATTATATTTATAAAGGAAAAATTAAACGGTGAAGAAACTATTGAAGAATTCGGTGCTTACAAGACGAGTGCACAGTTAGAACTAATTAAAAAATAACTGCTATGACAGTGCATGCGTCTATACCTGGAGTACTCGCAGGCCCCAGACCCTAATTAAACAATAACTTCGAAGGATGTGTGGTTTTCCAAAAACGATATAAACATGCTTTAACTTCAACAGTAACAATACTTCAAGCTAATGGTCATATGTGAACCTAGTCTGAGTCAAATCCCCAAATCCCAAAATCACCATATCATTCCCAAATCACATTCCTCTACCTACCTCAAAATTTCTAAATTGCCAAAGCCGTAATTCTCCCACAATAATACCTATATCCCGCGTAATACGAGATGTCTGAAAATTTGATAAAGCTCTCGCCTCGTAAAATTTCATTAATACCGACAAATAGGCGTTCGCGAGGCACGCACGCGGTTCCGAGTAAACGATGCGCTGGCCAGGTCAAGGATGTCCGTTAATGATACGCGCGAATTATCCATCATTACTGGGTATGCAACTATATCCACGATACGGTATCCCATTGTCTCGGGGCTATTTATAACGCATGGCTATTCGCGTAGGTCGCGGTTGATGCACGATCGAAAGGGAGGACCGATTAAAAAGCGAAGGTAGCGGCCGCCGCGGTGCAAGAAGGATTCCAAGGGTGTACTGATAAATGTACCGGTATATAGGCGAGAGTAAATCATCGGAGGGACTTGTTGCGCCGCTCGGCCGTCCGCTTCTGCCCGCTCCGGTGCAATTTAAATATTTAAACTCATTAGCCGGGGCAAAATTACGAAGCGCCTCGAGCCGACCGTTTTGTAATCGTCCGGTGTATTTCAATCGCGGTGATTTGCAATTGAATGTTTGCCTGCGAGTGGCCTCTTCATTTTACAATGTTCAACGGCGTTTCGACTAGCCTGCCCCGTTGTCGGTAGGAGGCCACCACCACCACCTCCTCCTGACTCCTCTTCTTCTTCTTCTTCGTCCCTCCACGTACGGAGCCGGACTCAAATAAAAATTACGCATAAACGTTGGCCGGCGCACCGAGCAATATATCAAGCCTGAAAAGAATGTCCCTACGCTCGACGAATCGCTAAGAAAATTAATGGCTCGTGCTTTGCATTCTCGAGAGAAGCTTTGAATACCGAAGGTATTCCGAGTAGCCTTCCAGGTTCTGGCAGCGACCGAGTCCGACCGGCTCCTCCTGCGATCATCCGCGGATTCGACTGATTGCGGTTTTGCCAACTTTTTTCCCTTTCGTTCGTTAAACGATGCCTGTCGAACGTGTCACGTCTATGGTGATCTTTACACGTACAGGATCTTTGACACTCTTGGAACTCTGTATTAACCTTGTCGTACTTTGACGAGGCTCACTCGTACACACTCACAGCTCTAATATAACAAATCTTACTCAAATTTTTAATACTCTTCAACTTAACATTTAAAACCAACTATAATTTGCATTATCAAAAATAGCTGAATATAAAATATTCACATTTTAATTTTTGTTTGTTTAAACATTATAACTATCAATAGTTAGTTTTGACTTACGCATCTGACAAATAAAATGTACAAAGGGTTATTCAACTAATTAAATCCATTTTGAAATATGGATACAATCTTCTTCTTCTTCTCATATCACTCGCATTGATATGACTCTATTCATGATATTGAATGAGTCCAATAGCAATTTTGAAGATGTTGAAGACTTTGAAGATCTCGAAGTCTTTGAAGACTTCTGAAGTGAAGAGCTTTTGAATGACTCGAAGTCGCAAAGTTCGCAAGAGAGTCTAGATAAGAAGTTCTACTTTCCTTGTGTGCTCTGAAAATCGAAAGCGAACAGCAAAAAGCTTTTCCTGCTGCACTTATTGTTAACCAAATGAAACTTATGTGGCACTCGAGTGTGCATTTACTTTTAACGTGCCAATCAAAGCGTAAAAGATTCTGAAAGCAAAGGGAACGAGACACCGTAATACTCGTCGATGTTTACGCAGGAAATTGCGGCTTGGTATCGGTTAACCGTATCAGTTCCGAGGAGTTTGTTTCGTTGAATAGCTGGGGCATATTTGTCTTTACACGGGTGTGACGTTAGCTTCCTTCACAATTTTTCAACTTTTTAACTTCTTAGGTTTTCAATTTTATAATTTCTTAATTTTGTAGTTTCTCAATTTTTTTCGACTTCTAAATTATTCCATCGCCATATCTCTAAATTTCTAAATTCTTATGTTCTTAATTTTTAGGCCATGAATCCTTAAATTCTTGTATTCCTACATCCCTTAAGTTCAATGTATCCAAGTCCTTAAACTCCCACATCTCTAGATTCATTTTCTACAAATTCTCAAACCCTTCTATTTAATGTACAAGAATACATGTCATTGACTGCACCATTATAAATATGAAAAGAAGACAATATCTAAAAGACCAAGTCAATGCCTAAAAGACCATTCAATATAAAAAATGTAACTTAAGTAAAATAATGAATAAGTACAGTTTTCGAAAGGTATAGAGTGGCGAAGAGAATGGTCCGAAATGGTTGCCATATTGGCGACGATGTGTCACGGTTGGGCGACAAACGAACGCGTTAATTGATCTCGGCAGTCCTCTGGGCGATTAATCCCGCAATACGGGTTAAACCGTGGCAATTTGTTAAGCTCCGTCAGTTTCTATTATCCCCGGGACAGATTCAGGGATTCTGGATTCGAAACCTGTTCCGCGGATGCATCGAAGCCACGCCGGCTGGTGGCTCGAGGCTCGTTCCGAGTTCAATGGCACTCGTCGCGGTTCGGCACATCGAACATCGCCGATTTTTAACGCGACACCGAGGACAAAAGGTGTACTTGGACCGTTGACCTTCCGCGGGAGACAACGTCTGTCGCCCCCGGGTGCCTTACCGTGTGCAGACGTGACGGGAAACAATCAGGATCGCCGAGAACGCGTGACCCTGATTTTCGTGTCGTATAGTCATCGGGAAAAGTTGAACGAACCGACGACTTTCGTTTAGACTACGAAACCAGTACGATCTACAAGCCTAGATCAACGATATGTCAACGATCAAGGTTGTTTAAAATTAATGCCGTTATTGAGCAACAGTTTCTCCATGCTTTCGATAACGTCGATCTTCGATGACTAATGGATTCGATTCGGTATCATAACCTCACTTTCTAACTCTTCCAGCTTTTCATATGTTGCTACTCGTTTATTTTATCTGCGAAATCTTTGTAGCTATCTCTTTGAAAAATATAACTCTTATAAAAATGAAAAGCGCTGAATTTTTGTACTGTTACTCTTTATATTAAAAGAGACTTATTTTTCAATAGAAGTAATATTTAAATTCAACTTTTCGAGGTGGATTAAAATTCTACGGTACATAAAAAGCTCAGCAAGAGGTGGGAGTTTCTAACCCACTTAACATGAAGAGTTAAGCTGTAGCTCCACTTCTCATTTTCTATAAAAACTCTTATAAAGTACTTGTATTGAAACTGCATTCTAATTATATTTTCTCATTAAATTTTACACTGCTCATGGTTAAAATTATTGTATTTAAATGGTTCGGTTTTTATTGCAATGTGAGAATGGATATAGGTATGAAAGTGATCGAGCATGGACTTATGAATGAATCTGAATTAGGTGAACATGGCGTAATGTGAATGTAATGAATGAATCTCTTCGTGATTCTAAGCTGAATTCATAGGTGAATTCATAGTACATATGATTCTGCAAATGGTCTGAAGTAAAATTTAAAAAGAGCTGAATATTCAGATTAGATCATTATCAACATAAATTTTTAGTCCAACGAAATTAACTTCATCATGAATTAAGCTTACGAATATTTCTCAAGGATTCTCTCATAATGTAATCTGGTTCTCCAATAAATCACTACGTGATAAATATACAGCACAGTATATTTGGTTGTAGAAATAACTCTTTTCAGAAACGTTGACACAGATCACTTTCATAATCACCTTCCGCACACGACAGAACGAAACGAAACGAATCGAATGAGTTCCTCGAATTCTTTTTCTCCCTGTTTCTCCCCTGCGTGCGTCAAGATGGAGGACGCAAACTCTCGAGCGCTTATTTTATTCGCGCACAACTATCCGTGGAAAAGAAGCGCGGCCGCCACAGTCCCATAATTGGTGCTTACAGCTAATAGCCCATTGTCTGCCGTGAAGAAGCGGGAAAAATGTTTCATTTATCTGAGACGTTTTCTGAAGGCGCACCATCAGAAAAAACACAACGTCGACGAAGCGCTCCGGAACGAACGGAATACAATACAAGCTCTTGTCCCACGTTAAACATTCGTCGATACATTTTTTCTCGTCGCGTCGACGGGACAAAGGAAGTGCTACGCGTAACCCTGCTGGGAGCAACGGTACCTGTTTATTTTCACCGGACTTTTTTCCCTTTTTCTGGCTCCAATGACGCGAGGGCCACTTGCTCCAGAACCTGCTCTAAATTAGGGAAACCAACATGTTCAACTTGGGAAACTCAAAAGCTACTTTATGTTTTGGTGGCGAAATTTTTGAAGTAATTTTGATTGTGAAAGTCTTAGTCAAAATTTCGAAAGAACTTGTCATGCGATTTGTTTGTCAGATATGTCAGTCAAGTGACAATATTGCTATAATGTTGAAACTAAGTTGAAATGTTGTGTCAGTCTCCTATTCAGGTATCCTTGACTATGCAAATATAGTTACACGTAAACTTCAAGTTGTATTCAAAATTTGAGGAAGATTCGTCACGTTTTAATTGTGAGCACAAACTTGTCAAAATATAGCAAGTTACACTTTTCACATCTTTATATTGCATTGATTTTTTTTCTGTATTACTATATTGATTAATTTTTCTATATTACTGTACTGATTTTACTATATTAGTTTTGTTAACATTATCAAACTGAATTGATAACGATATCAATTGTTATGTTGTTAAACGAAATTTATTTCGATAATGATGTACTTAATAGAAGATTCAATTTGGTACTGAACAGACATTTGACATTTTGCTGTTTTACATTTTCAAAAGTTCTAAAGCAATTCTGAGATATCAATCTAAATCCTTAGTACATTATACAATCGTCCATTGTGTCAACTGTAATACTGTTTTCCATAAAAGTAAAAATTCGAAGGAAAGTGAAATTTCGCTCGTAGCATCATTTGAATAACTACGTAGGGATAACGGGTTATTTAAGATTCTCGAGAGGTTATTTTAAATTGTCCTTCGATTTATTTTGAAACTGCTCTGGACTTGAAATTTTAAAAAGTTTCGTAAATGTAAATTTTTCTCACATTTCTGTCCTTGAAAACCAGAGTAACCCAAATTCATTTTTGTTACGAAAAATAAGGGCATACATTTATACCAAACTTAATTGAATAAGAAAATAAAATGGTGACCTTCATATCTGTTTCAGTAAATTAATATAAACCTATTATTATGTGTAGTAACTAATTGAATAAATAAACATCACAAACTGTTCCACCGTTTTCACTTATTTCATCTTTTAAAATGTAATCAAGGTTATTTCAAAACCTGATTATTGATTGTCATGAATCGTGAGCGTTCCTGAACATATGATTTACGAGCGATGGTCAGGTTTTCAAATAACCTTAATTAGGTTTTGAAAGGTAGTAATGAGTATCCACTCTTCGAAAGACGCTTTCTGATGCTGCAAACTTCTAATTTTAGAAACATCACTGGGTTAAATGCATATTGTTATTTATGTTTCTGTCAAAACTAGTCACTATCAAACTTCTATCAAAAGTACTAAAATAAATGTACTAAGACGTAGAAATTATTTCGTGTAACTGCAAATTAAACAGCTGAATATCGACAAGTGTTTCAATATTTTAAAATAGCAGACATTCAATGAAAATAATGATATGTAACAGCTAATTGCAGTAATTGATATATGAATATCGTATCGTATATGATAGACTTTATATAACATTAATTTTCATTACACAAATTCCTATAACGCGCCAAAAAATACTGAGGCTACTATTTCCATATATTCTTCGTGTGACTCTATGTAATAAAATGTGAAGAATTAGTCCGATTTTATAAAAGCACAAAAAATAATTGACGTGGCAATAATATGCAGAAGTCTATTGTAAACAATGATTTTCACACAGGACAATTTTAAATAATACCAAGTCGTACAAGAGTCCACTGTACACTAACCCTTGAAGCTACTATGCAGTTATCAATTCCACTTTTCGATGGAAACACGAATTCCCTTCAAGTTACTTCTCCCTTATTAATCACCATTATCTGTCCCCCTACGTACACATTCCACAGATTTAAAAAATCCCCATTTCAAATTGTCGCATTAAACAGCGAGCGTGAGTCACCTCTCGAGTACAAAGGGTTAATGATTCGGTGCGAAAGCACGGCGCGAGGGGTAAAAAGAGAAAAGTCGTAAGAGTAGCGAGAAACAAACACGGGACTAATTGTAACGTTATCAAACGTACCTTGACCGCGAAACTCAGATGGCAGATCTACGACCGGGTGTCGTTGCGTTGATCGATGTTCCCCGTCCCTCCGTGAGGATCATCACGTTTCCGGTGTCCGTTCGGATCCAGGTAAATCGTTGGTTTCCACGAACCGGCGCACACCAATGTCACGGAACAGAAAACTGTCGAAACGGTAGGCGATGATCGCGTAAATATCTCGTTCGGTCTCACTGTACACGGGTGAACCGGTCGACGCGGTGCCGCTGCGTGCACTGTGACATGTCAGGTGGTGAATTTTCGTCTGGCGGAACTCGAGAGGAACGGAAGCGACTTGAACTGACCGCGCGCAGGGAGAAGCCAACGCCGGAGGAAGGAAGTCGGATCGGCGATCGATGACACCGGCGGATTAGAGAGGCAAGAGGAGACAGAAGAAGAAGGAGAGAAGGATCCAGCCGCAGAACGAGCGAGGAACGCCGGATCAGGGCAGTGGCTTGGCTCGGATCAGACTGAGCCGAGTCAACCGAAGGATTCAGATGTGCCTTTACCTTGCGCGCCTTCCTTTCCTTTCCTTTCCTTTACCTTTCCTTCGCCGCTTCTCCCTCTCGCGCACCGACGTCTCGTGTGCTGTTCACTCTGTTAAATCGTGATAGCGTGGACAGTGGCGTACCTCTTCGCTCCGGGTACTCCACGAACGCCACGCCAGAAATTGCGACGCGTCACGCGACCACCGAAACCTTTTCTACCCGACACTGCTCGCTTACCTTGCGTCGCGATTCTCCTCGATTATCCTACCTAGGACCGTACAAATCGCACGATCCCTTTCATCTTCTACAACCCATACATTAATACACACCACATATACTGTCTTCAAAAATTCAAGAATCAAAACTATCTTCAAAATTCAAGCTTCAAAACTATCTTCAAAAATTCGAGCTTCAAAACTGTCTTCAAAATTCAAGCTTGAAAACTGTCTTCAAAAAATCAAGCTTCAAAACTGTCTTCAAAAATTCAAGCTTCGAGACTATCTTCAAAAAATCAAGCTTCAAAACTGTCTTCAAAAATTCAAGCTTCAAAACTGTTTACCAAAATTTACATCTTTCGACATATACTCTTCTTCAAAATTAAAAAATCTCTTAACGTATACTCTCATATAAAATTGACACCTCTTAACGTATACCCCCCTTTATAACTTACATCTCTTGATATACTCTGTTCTAAAGTTTGCATTTTTTAACGTGTGTCTTGACCATCAATGGCCAATAATGTACTTAAAAATCTGACGTATATATTTGAACCTAGCAGGTGTAGGTTCCCCTTCGTGAAATGATTGCATCTTTCCAAGTAAAATAAGAACACCCTTCCTGAAGATTGACCTGAAATTTGACATGTGATCATATGAATATCGTCCAAAAAGCGTACCTGACTGTAGAGTCTAAGATTTATATAAAATACGTGGACGCGAAATTAATATTTAAGGGAAATTTAGCGTTCAACGAAATCGAATTGCGCGCCCCGTTTCGGGATAAGTGCGTCGTGCGAGTGATACGGCCCTGCGCGTAAGCATGGCATAGCAAAGCGTCTGTCCCTGTCTCGGACGCAACTCACCTTCGTCGCTGGAGGACCCCGGCCTCGTGCCCGCCATTCTTCCTAATACTTTGGTGCACGCCAACCGGGGGGAAAAAAAGAGTCCCGGTAAAAAGGTGCTGGCTCCATAATGCCCCCTGCAATCCAGTTGACTTCCGAAAAATAAAAGGATAAGCGAATTAAAGGAACGAATAAAATGAAGGAGGAAGAAACGAGGTCCCTTTTGAGGACGTCTTCGTTGAACGTTAAGCCACTTTTCTGAATGATGCGCTGCCACGCAGAGTCTCGAGGGGTTTTTTGTTCGACGAATTACGAAGTTACACGGGAACGGATAGAGAAACCGGGCAATTTATTTGCTTCGGAGAGGTAAATTGACGCGAGAGCGTCCTATTTAAAACAGGTGTTACAGGTGCGTGTTTCAACCAACGAGCGTAGAGCATTCAAACATTGTCGGCGATCTTTTGTCGAGACTCACGATGATTCACTGTTTTCTACGGAAATTATATTCAATGGAACACGTGAGCGGGACTTCTTCGCGGCGTTTAACAGCCGTTTCATCGGGGTAATGTACACTCGAAAGCGAATCTCGCTTTCCTGTGAAAATGCCAGAGGGGAACCTTACCACCCGCACAATTTTTACATTTCAAAAATTAATAAATAACAGAACTCTCTTAAAAATATAATTACTTTTAAACTCAATCTGTTCTATTACATACTTTACATTTCAGAAAGAAAATTCTAGAAACTAGTCTTTCATAATTAATTTTACAAAATATAACAGATGAGAGTGTAAAATAAATGATGACGAAAGTTCAAAGTATTTTGAAAGTCTTGCATTTGCATATATTTCAAAACACATGTTTTCGCGCGGTGCCTGAAAAAGTACTATCGGCATCATCTAGTGGTCAGGTGTGGAATTATGAAAACATAAAATTGCAATTTTTTATAAAATGAAGAATATTTGTGATTTGCTGACGCATGCATATCGATGTATAATTATTTAGTCTTGCACCCCGATGGAATTTGATACATAGTATAGTAAATTAAGCAAATAAAATCAATATTAATTGAATTAAAAAAAAATTGAACAAGTGGCGCCATCTCACCTGCGAACGGGGTGAACTATACATATTTGAAACTGTAGTTTCATTAGTTCCTACTTTCACCGCTAGATGGCGGAGTATATTTTTAAAAGTACAACTAGCGCCATCTCTCCGGCGAACAGGGTGAACTACACGTATTTGAAACACCTAGTTCACTAGTTCCTATTTCCACCGCTAGATGTCCAAAGAGTTTGAGTTTCTCGCTCTAGAGTTGATATTTGGACCTCTCGCGGTGGAAATAGGAACTAATGAACTTCGTGTTCCAAATACGTGTAGTTCACCCTGTTCGCCGGAGAGATGGCGCCACAGGTTCAATTTTTTTTTTATTCAATTAATATTGATTTTAAGAGCTTAATTAATTTCAATATGCATTAAATTACATGAAAGAGCAAATGTAATTAATTTTGGAATATTTTCGATTTTAGCGAGCTGTTCCTAACCTAATCTGAACCTAGTCTAAAGGATTATATTTCAAAGATTTTTTTTTCTTCATTCCATCGATTTTTTAGGTACGTGCAATTGTAGCGTGTATTGAATCGAAAGTGTAGCTTTGGTATCATCAATGTACCAACACTCGTTAATATTCTAAGAGGAACTATTTTATTATTTCTGTTTTTCAGGTTCCCAACCGGCTACTAGATGACAATAGTACAATTTCCGAACCCTATTCTAAACTTCCCAAAATTTAATTCAAAAGTTTGAAGTTCGCAATTCTTTAATTTAGAAACATTTCAGTACATTTACATTTTTGACTGCATGATATGCAAAGGAATATAACTACAATTTATCGTGAATTCAATCATTTATTAATTTATTAACAGAACATGAAATCGCTGCTCGTGATAGGAAAGCCAAAACAATTATACGATACACTTTTATTTTAAAGTCTTAGATTCGTAAGAGTACAAAATAATACAACGTAAAACGACGATTTTCTCTCTCCGGCAACGTTTATCACTCCAAAATGTCTCTCTGTCCTAAACGGTTAGTCGATCTTGAAGTCAGTAAAACACTCACCGTTGTTTATCATTATAATCGTTCTTAATCGAAACTGAATTCTTGTTCCTTTTCACTCGTACACTTTAAAAGCAATGAGCACATTTCGTAGATTTAACGCACTCGACAGCCCTCGTCACAAAAATTTTGGATGCGTTGTATATTGCATCTGTGTATTTGTGTCTGTGTGTGATTAATGTGTACGTCGGGTGTAATTTGTGTATGTGTACGTGTGTGTTAAGCGTACGCGTAACACGGCGGGTGTAGAAAGTGTCTTAATATTAATATTACGCACGTACGTGAAGTTTGATGCGTGTACAAAGTTAACAGCTTAAATACTAAACATTGTGTGTACGTGTTCGTTTTTTCCGTATCTCTTACAAATGTCTTTTTAACTCTTTATCGTCATTGCTTCGTCCGAGTATGTACGCGTGGTAACGATTATATTTTTCTTTTCTTTTGTTTATGTACATATAAAATCGAGTTTCGTTTTTGTCTTCCATCCGGCACATTTTGTCGGTCCGTTCTCTCCGAACACTTTTAGCACCTAACTGGAAGTAAATAGAGAACACACTTAGATATAACATTCACTTGATCCCCCGGTATATTATTTTCGCTACATCACTGCTTTTGCACTGCAAAACGAAATTTCAGTGTAAAGAGCATGTGAATAGACACGAACTGACCGGAAACTGTTGCAACGTTACTTGACTCTGCTTAAGGGGTAACACCACTCTAGAAATCAGAAAAAAATGTGATTTTCGGGAACTTTTAAAGTAATAACCGTACAAGTTATAAGGTCAGAATAAAAAAGGCTTTATTAGATGTGTTTTGAAGATGGTTGGTAAATCTTTATAAACAATTTGCACTAAAAATGGCGGCTGTAGGTGCTAGCAAGCAACAACACTATTTCTTTGAAAGGGCTTCATGGCCGGACTGTTTTTTCATTAACGAATGATCCTAAGTCAAAAAATTTCTCATATTATATACCAAAATCTATGGAACATCGTACGGAAATTAAAAAATATTAATAATTGTTAATTTATTGTAGATATGAACAAAAAGTTTCGAAAAACGGCAGAAAATTCAGCATTAAATTGTTAATAAAAAGTTAAGTAGTTAATTAAACAAAAAATCCGTACGATGTTTACTGCGTTATACTATTTTGCACCTCTCTACGAAATTTCAAGTCGATTAGTTAAAAACTTTTCGAGTTATTTGTCCGGCCAGTTCAAATAAAGTGATTTCGAGAAAAACGCGTTTAAAGTTTTGATTGCCATTCAGCATAAGAAATTTGTTATATAACTTTAATCAGCGATGCCTGCACCATACATTTGGCCTTCTATATTAACATCCTCCATGTCCTCTTCCTTCTTATTGAATCTAAGATTCAATCTCGACATTTTTGAAGCTTCATTCAAAGATGGTTCTGAAAACTCTATGCGTCGGGCGTCGGCTTGTAGGCAAAAATTGTAACAATTTTCTCCGACAGACATATCCAAGGCTTTTATTAGTTCCATTATAGTGAATAGTCCATCTTTGAATATGCAAACGGATATTTTTTCGACGGATTCATGGTGTCAACGGTGTTGACTAAACCATAATAAATACTGAACTCATCAATGAGTTTTCTTGACAGATTTCCCTTTCCTTCAAGAAACTGCCTATTTTTTCAAATTGGGAGTCATATTTTATTAACCTAGCTGAATCAGGCCTTTTGCCTTTACCCAGGTACCGTTCTCTACGCTGATTATTGTGCGCGTATCCGCAAGTTACGCTGAGCCAACCACAGAGTGGTTGCTGTCCACTTAAAAAAATTCATGTTTCCGACCTGCCCCTCACTTAAAACTTTTGTCTCATATTCTATACATAATAAAGCATCATTTAAGCAAAAAAAAAAAAAAAAAATTGGCCTTTTTCAAAATTCTAGAGTGGCGTTACCCCTTAATATCACAGGCTGATTATTTCAATGGTAAGGCAAGACGTTATTGTTATTTCATTTAGCTAAGAGGTATAACCGAACTGTTTAGGAATTAATCTTTTCTCTTGATTCTTTTCAACGATCGTTAAGATCGTATTTACCGACGATGTTTCCACGTTGAACCTTACTAAAGTATATGAGAAGCATTTTACGATGTAAAAATATGATCAGATCCGTGCTTTTTTTTGTTTTCTTAAGTTGTGGTAATGTTAATACCGTCTATCACGGGAATCCGAACGAGAACGGCGGTCTCGGCTGCGGCTACGGGTCAGAGATCTCCTGCGAGGGCTACGGGACCTTGACCTAAAATATTAAAGAGACATTTTATACCATTTTTAATAAAATTGAAACAATTATTCATTAATGCACGACCCCTACTTCGTCTCAAAAATGTTGATAACACTATTCTATTATTAGTCGTGTTAGTTCACGGCTCGAGATACAACAGCGAGCACGGTACACTTCCCCAGTGAAAATGGCTATCTGCGGGGAAAGATCCCACCATTCGTTTATCTTTAATTAATAAGCTCACAATTTTCATATTTAAGTATTTGTTACTTAAGAATTTTATAGGTTTTGCAAATTGAATTTTATAAAAAAATTCATAAATCTGTTAGTTAAGAAATTTTGATTTCCAAAAATTAAAGATAAACGACTGTAGACTTTTTCCCGCAAAATAATCATCTGAGGGAAGCCCACATAGTACCCAAGGGTACATGCTCCGACACCGAGGCTCAAGATTTTTATCACATAGTAATAAGGGAATCTACAAGATAAACAAAATAATATCAGATACTTTGTATAAAACACATGAGACGAAACAGAACGTCGCACGTTAAACACATAGGTACGAAAAATGATCGCAAGGCAACTGTAATAGAATTAGGACTGGCTAATTCCTATTTGCCTAAGGGGTGATAAAACTAGTTAGACACAATAATTAATACAAAATGACATCTCACCAATAATGAGAAACCAATAAACGAAAGTAGGATTAATTTAGTTAAATTAAATCTTTACAAATAACTGTTATATATGTATATATGTAACATGAATATATACATATATATATATACTGATAAACATATTATTATTATTATGTAAAGGGTGGCAGTTCCTCAGTCCAATGTCAAAACATTATCGCTAAAATAACTGAAAAAAGAAATATTAACCACAGTGTTTCTTTGTATGATGTTCCTTTGCTATCCTTGGCCATTGCAAGCTTAAACATGATACAAAACATTGGACTACAGGAAACGTGACACCGTAATTAATAAAAAAATAAAAAAAAAAAAGAAAAAGAAAAATGATAAAAAATCTTTGAAAATCGGTGAAATACCAGACAACTGTGAACATGTAGTGGTGGTTGGTGGTGGTGGTACTTGGTTGGGTGGTGGTGGGATGGTGTGTAGGTGGTGATCATTTTGCTTTGCTCAGTCGAAGAGAAGTGGCGGTCGCGTTGTCGGCTAAGTTTAACGTGATGGTTGACGAGTAGTAGTAGTAGCAGTAGTAGTAGTAGTAGTAGTAGAAGTTGGAACGGACGGACGGACTGACGCGCCGAGATTTTGACAGAAGTATTCGTTCATATCGCGTCGGCTGTTCGATGGATTCACGATGCTCCTAGCCGCTAGAGGTTGAGGTAGCCCGAAGAAGTCTTTTTGAAGGGGAACAGACGGACTGACGGACTGACGGACAGCATCGGACTGTCAACTGACGGACGACTTGGCTCCTACCGGTGACTGGTGGTGACTGATGGTGACTGGTTGGGAAGTTAGTGGGCAGGCAGGCTTTTTTTTGTTCAGTTTTGATTGCTAGACTTTTTTTCACGGTGGCTGTAGTAGTAGTAGTAGTAGTAGCAGTAGTAGTAGTGGCGGGGAGACGAGCAGAGCTAGGAGCTGACGCTGGTAGAATCTGCAAACGTCAGTTTTAGCAATATAACTATCAACGTTATCATACTCCTGGCCACTATATCGGTATACACGAGTTTTTCCTTAATCCAAATTCACAAAATTGCACATTTTCGACTTAGCAATAGATTTTTTTTTCTTTTACGATTATCCTAGACTGCCCACTCTGATGCGTACAAAAGAAGATTCTACTTGCAGCTGATCGATTAAACTTATATGAATGAATGTATCAATTTCAACTTATTCTTTTACGTATACTTATCGTAACGCATAGTGCAGTACACTAACGCAATACTATGTACTTCGAAAGTAAAATAAAATTCGATCTGGTGAAACTAATATGGAATAATGGAATCAGATAATCGCAAGCTGCTTCAATGCGTGTACGATAAATAAAAGTGACTAAAATACGAAGTGCAACTGAACTATTTGCACATTAGTGCCTTCCGATATAAAAAATTCTCTGCTATGTAGCTATTTAATCAAATTTAATAATTAATTTATATTTCATTCGATATCTGAAAGAAATTTCAAAATTTTGTTCAAAAATCAAATAAGCAAACGTAAGCACTTATAAACAATTACTAAACAAGTACGATTGAGTACAATCGATCTTCAGATACCG
Organism: Megachile rotundata; assembly: GCF_050947335.1. Lineage (NCBI taxonomy): Eukaryota > Metazoa > Arthropoda > Insecta > Hymenoptera > Megachilidae > Megachile > Megachile rotundata. The sequence goes on from NC_134986.1 coordinate 9,609,342, forward strand.
AATAATCTATTTATGACACTTACAAAGTGAAATCAATCAGATTCTATAATAAAAAGAGCACAATAAGCGCTAAAAATAAATTGCTTTGAAATGATAAAATTAACACCAGACACCGCTAATTACTTTCATATGCCGACGGTGCTCTTTTATGCACCGAACCAGCTTCGTAGTTGCCAACTAATTCTTGATCTTAAACGTTTTCTTTTTTCTTTTCTGTCTCGAATTACTTCTTCGTCCTCCGTCTACCGCACATTATTTTACTTCTGTCCTCTCCAACTTATGCCAATCAGTTATAACAATATTTGACCGCCGATCGTGACTATTACGCAATTCTTAGTGTTCAATACATTCTGAACCGAATTACTCTACATGTTTCTTTTTTATATGATACATTGTGATTCTGCGTGCAAAATTGCGATGATCACAATACAAGCGGTACTTGCAAATACCTACTTGTAACTTGCAGATTGGCTGTTCTTGGTAAGGCCCTGAAAATTTGATAAAAAGTTATAAAACAAAAGGAAATTACCTGGAATATCGGCTTATTGGCGATCTGCGCGGACTTCTTGACCAGGACCTAAAAAAGATTAAGAAAAACTGTTGTACGTTTCAGACTGCTCATATGTTGTTGATCGCCATGTTTTCTTTTGTCTACTTGCACCTGAAAATTTCGGTTAACAGGGCTAGAAAAATCTTACCTTGGATAACGACCCAATGATCTCCTTCGAGGACTTCGAGATCTGGACCTATAAGTTTGTCAAAAAAGATATATGGTATGTGAATCCTGTTGTTCGCTAAGCATATTCACAAGGAGATTACAATGGGAGCAATATGAGCTCTAAACGAAATTACTACCTCTGCCATAACTAAAACTTTGCCCTAGCATCTCCCGTTTAGGTTTCCCATGCAGTGTATTTGGTTGCTCTTCGGCTAATCGCGCAATTATTAACATTTAATAGACAAACATTTTAATGATACCCAAACATATTATTCATTTGCTATCATTAATATCATGTTCATATATTAAACTATTATTGACAAGAGCACTAGCCAGAAGAGCGATAAGATCAAATAAAGTACATTTTATCCGCATTCCTATACAAAATAATGACAAAAAATATAAATTTATATCCGTTGTGCATAAAAAACTGTTCACCGAAACCCGTGCATTGTTTCTTAACATTCTTATTTGAGAACTGCACTGTAATACCTACTTGGCGAGACACTTAGCCGTCTGCAGTAGCTCAAATGTTGCTGTAAAATGCGAATCCCTAACGTTTAAAGATCTCTTACCTGGAGTATCTTGGACCTGGTCTCCGGCCACCACCTCCACGTCGACTCCTTCCTGAGGACATTTCTACTCTTACTCTGGTTCCACAGCAGCGTCTATTATATAAAAATATTGATTTCATCACACATTGTAATTTAACATTAAATAAATATTGATAACAATATGTCCTTTATATTTCACTTACGTTCCATCTAACCCTCTAACTGCATCTTCTGCATCTCGTGAGTCTTCAAACTCTACGAATGCGAATCCAGGTGGGTTTCGTGCAACCCACACATTTCTTAGTGGGCCATATTTACTGAATGCAGTTTCAATTTCATGTTTGCTAGCACTGTTTCCCAGGTTACCGACATAAACTTTGCAAGAAAGATCCCATTCACGATAACGTGACATTCTGTCCATGTAAATAATAAAAGTAATCAATTAATAATTGGAAGGCAACTCACACTGACCATTTCATTTAACACTTTGTAGTTTGTTGATGGCAGCGTATTATCATAATTTAATTAATTAAGTTTTTTATTTCATGTATTTATAGCATTCAAAATTGAAACAAAATGGTAGACAACAACAAGTACTTAAATTTTAAATGTTGTCCTTCAATCTCAGTATTTGTATAATTACATGTATTGTTTAAAAAGCAATCCCAATTTCAAATGAAATATATAAATATAATGAAACAAACAACTATGATAATTCTATATTGTTAGGAATTATATCTTCAATATACACGTTAGGAATTCAATAACAGAACGGAAATGAGTTATCGCACCCACTGTCAGTTTATCTATATTAAAATAATATCGACCGGCAACGAAAATAATATTATCTAGTATGGAATTTCAACTACTTAAATGAACATATAATCATCTAAATAAATTTTATAGATAATTCTATTTCATTTAATTGTAAACATTTAAACTATAACTAAAATTTATATAGATTAGAATTATGCTTAAAAGAGAAAGTCGGAATACCGCCATGTTGTACTCTCGATTTACCGTGGAAACGAGAAACCCATTACGACGAACTAAAATATTTTAGTTTAAAACAAAAATACAATTTATTTCTTCGTCTGAAATATTTCAACAATAAACAAAAATTATTTCTTTGAAGTTTATATTCACAGGGACACAAAAACACTGTGAAAATATGTTGAAACAGAAACCGACGCCATGGAGATTTCATACGATTGTTCCTTTCAATCAGTGATTTTTATAACTATAAATATATAAAATGTTATGTATTATTAACAAATTACTGATTTACTTACGTTTTGAATGTGTAAATTTATTTAAGGAATTTTATAATATTATAATACACACAACCGCCTCCTTGAACTGCACAAGCAGCAATGCCCACAAAATGGTGGCGTGTGTAGCGTTGATCTCCTTCCGTGGCCTCCTTTCGAAGATGGCATTGGTGCATGTATATTGCTTTCCATATTTTAGTCAAATCAAAGTTTAATACCGTAATTATATTTTTCTATTTTATGTATAAATAAAATTTGTTAATACACGCTAATTTAAGATTCATAAATATCAATTTAACTCAATGTTTATTTAAGTCGTAATAAAATATTTAAATGATTTAGATCTAGTTTGAATTATAAGTTAATTATAACAATTGTTGCATAGAAGGTATACATCTTTAATTAGCCATATTGTTAAATAAAAGTACCTTCAATTATTTATATAACAAGTAAAAACGGTGTCAAAAAGCCGTTTACAAAAATCGATAAGAGGTTTGTATTGACTTACGTTGTACAGAGCGCAAATGGTATACTCCCACTACATAACACTGCATCAATAATTAAATTTAAAGTACAGTGGGCAACGTGTATAATGGGAAACTTAATTAAAATGAATATCAAAATTTATTTTTACAGATCTTGAATTATGGAAAGTTGAAATATATGTACAATTTTACAAAATAAATTTATAGATGCAAGGAATACAGTTTTGTAATAAAAATATAATACTAATTAATTCTGTAACTGTTATATTAATGAACAAGTCTTTTGTAGTCAATTTTTTCCAGCTGAACCAAAGGTTTCAATTGTTCGGCAAAAATTCTCATATCTTCTGCTATTGCATCTTGACCACTTGGTGCTAAAACGCTCAATTCCACTAAATAGCTTTGAGATATGGCTTCCATACTTTCAGGCATTTTTCCCTGCTGACCCATTTTAAATATCTTAGAAACTGTGACTTTCATTCTCCCTTTACGAAACATATAACCACGAGCAATGTATTCAAAATCTAATCTACATCCAAGTTCTGTTAGAAAGTCAACAACTGTGTTACTAGTTGCAATATCTAAACTGCTTCTAACAATTGTTGGACGTGATTTATCACCCAATTCTGGCTGACCAATATATCGTAATTGCCAGGGCATATCTTGATAATCCAAAGCTCTCCTTACACGTAAAAGTAATGGTTGTTCTGATGCTCTGAAACATACGTTATCATATATTTGCATTCTTATATATGATATCATCAGGTATCACAAGGACAAATCAGTAATCATATATTTAGAAACAATTGTGATTACCTAATACTGAAACACATTTCATGATCATTAAATGTTTCTGGTCCAGTATCAACATTATCACATAAACCACGTAACCTGTGAAGCAATACTTCTACTGCACTATCCAAAACTGATCCTTGCAATAAATATTCTTGATTTGGTATTATGTTAGATTTAAGTGCAGCTGATAAACTGTCCATTGCTGTGCTTATTGGAGCACTCATTTTGAAAGTTATAATATTCGTGTAACAATGTAAATACAATGATATACTTATTTCGATAATATGTATAAATAAACGATATACATTCAATTATATAGGTTAACTTGAAACTTCATTCCCTCATTGTTGACATCCACTACATACATGTGATTTAGTTGTTTATCATATTTGGTCCCATAACTACTGAAATAGTTGCTGACTTCAAAGAGAATTTTCAGATTACATCAAATAAGTACACATGTAAATGGAAAATATAATTTTATTTTATTACATATCTACAAATATGTATAGGTATATAAACTCATAAATTTGAGGTTTGATTACTATGTAAATAAAAAACTATTTGTTGTTCGTTCCACGAAATATCATACCCAAAAGACGACGAATTTTTATTTATTCTGCGCATCTCTCATTGCTTCAGATGATTCAGAAAAAGCAAATTTCTATTTCGTTCACCAGATGTCGGTAGCGATATTGTTTTCAAAACGCGCATGAATACAAAATTTCCACGTTGCATTAAAAATCTTAAATGTGCTGTGTTTTTTGTAGATGCAATCTTTATGAAATCACAGTAAGAATCCACAGTAGACATATAATATTCTCAGACTGTTAAACTATTTGTTCTGTAACAGAATGTCCTGTGCATTATTGTAGGCATGTATGTTGTAGTTATAGTAATTTTATTGAACGAGCGAGCCGAAGGCGAGCGAAACTCTTATACTTGACTTTGTAACTTATTTGTCCGCGTTTTTCTCTTGCACCACTCAACCAATTCAACCGGATGACACGGTTGACTATTTTTGCTTTAGCGTGAAATTTACTCGCCCGCTCAACATTGTTAGGTTAGGCGCGGTGCGCCTCAATCAAACAGACCTAGTTATGAATGTAAATTAAAAAAGGAAAAGAATTGATACATCCAAAGAACGCTTCAATAATAAATGAGCAATAATTTATAACAATTTAATGTATAAATAAATTATCAGCGAAATAAATAGACGCAAATATTTTCCTAAACAGAACAATCTAGCAATGTGGTTGTGCTGAGTAATAAATACGATATTAAAAATCTGTCTATAAAAAATATTTATTTATAAATATATAAAATGGTTGGTCGGTGTGATTATCACGCCTGTGCTTTAGTTGACTAGATAAGATTGAGCGCGCAAGCGCAAATCAAAATTTACAACATGGCGGAACGTAGGAAAACCAGGAAGCGTAAAGATGTAAGCATCGCATATGGCTGCATTTATCGCAATATAATTCAACTATATATATGTGTTATTGTGTTTAGTTGGTGCTCTGAAGTATAATATTTAATTTTATATGGATTGATTTTATATTATTTATTTAAATCACGTGTCACTACGAATATGCTTCAACAAAGTTCGACGGATGACGTAGCAGCAAACACATCGTTTATTCTCTCTATTAAAAATTATCTAATTATTTTTGATGATATATGTACTTCGTTATTTATAACTCTACTTCATGGTTTTCTTATCGAAGATGAAACAATTGTTCTAGATGTATTTTTTCTATATAAGTTATACAGATGTTTGAAGTGACTTTGTTATAGGTCACCATCTGTAATATTGCAGTATTTTTATATTTTTATTTGTTGTAAAAATTACACTAAAACTAATAAATTTGTAGTGACACGTAAAACATTCAATTTATTAACATCTATAAATGTTTATATTAACATTTTTACATGACATATCTACAGATTTTTATAAAAATAAAAAATAAGATTTAACTTTTTTGAAACAGGAAGTATCAAATGTAGATAATGAAGTTGTTCAAGAAAAACCATCTAAAGGAGAATATGCAGTAGCTAAATGGATTCGTAACAATGTACCATCAAAAAAGACAAAGTTTGACAGAAATCACAATGTTGAATACTTCACTGGTTCACGTGCAGTGGATGCTCTACTGGAAAACTCACCATGGAGTAAAACCAGATTTGAGACACGTGAACAAGTTACAGAATTTCTTGACTTGATGTTACGACATAAATTCTTTCATAGAGCTAGAAAGGTAGTAATATCTGAGGAAGAGTTATGTAAAATACGTGGAATAAAGAAAAAACCTAAGGATCCCAAGAAAGACAAGAAATCTACTGAGAAAGATAAAGAAGAATCTAAAGATGCAACAGGTGGAAAAGATAGCGACGATAAAACTGAGGAGAAAAAGAAAAAACCAAAAGTAAGTTTTAAAGAAATGATAATTATTTAAATTAGTTTCTTTTTCAAATATAAAATGCAATAGAATAAGCAGGAATTTAACACAGTATTTATTAATTTAGGTACGTCTAGAAATGCACATGGAACAATATTTTGTCGATTGCAATGATGCTTATGTTTGGATATATGAACCAATTCCTATATACTACTGGTTTTTTGGAACATTGGTAGTCTTAGGAGCAATTGGTGTATGTCTCTTCCCATTATGGCCCTTAACAATCCGTCATGGTGTATACTACTTAAGTCTTGCGGCAGCAGGATTCCTCGTATTCATTTTGACATTAGGAATTATTAGATTGATCGTCTTCTGTCTTTTATGGGTTCCAACACTTGGAAGATGTCACCTCTGGCTCTTGCCAAATTTAACAGCTGATGTTGGATTTTTCGCTTCGTTTTGGCCACTTTATCAAGTGCGTATCACTTCTTAGTTATTCATTATTTAATGAATAGTTAGTACACATAAATTTATTTTCAGTACGAATATTATGGTTCTACTGAGAACAATAAAAAAGCTAACAAGAAAAAGAGAAAGAAAGAAAAAGATTCTGATACAGAAGATGCATCATCAACACATTTGTAAGTTAAAATTTATAAAAAAAAATAATCATTCATTAATATATTTAAAAGGAAGTAGATTTATTACAATTTGGTCATAAATGTTATGCGTTCTTTTTACAGAGAAGAGAAATCTAGTACAAAAGAATTATCTACAGATCATATTCAAATTGAAGAAATTACAGTTAGTGAAGACAAAAAGCTTCCTTCATCTGAATTGGTAGAAGGTGAAGAGGGTAGCGAAGGTTCGGAAAGCGAAAAGTCTAATACAGGTCGGGATTTTGTGATGCTTTAGAACAGGAACTCTTGGCAATAAATAGTTTCCCTTTATCTCCAGCAACTGCCGTGTTAATCAATGGCTGATTCTCGTCAATTCTGATTAAATGTAATATAATTTCTTACATAAATGAAGGATTTATGTTTCACTGTTATATGCTCGAAATATGTACAATTTATTTTATTAGAAGAAAAGACAGGATATTAATAACAGTCACGGCAAGAAAAAGAAGCGGTATATAAATTTAGCAAATTGATTTCGTTTAACTCGCTTACATCAATATCTTTGCATTTCTTGCATTTAAAATATAATAGCCAATTGAACAAGAAAATCGCATCTATATTTTAAATAAAAGAAATTTTTGTAAATTGTGGTACGGAAATGTACCACTTCTGAGATTCCAGTTAAGTATGTATTTCTATTTAAATAATTATCGACTAGTACTTTTAGATGTTCACATAATGCAAAAATTTACGTTGGAACGTATAATTACGTTAATGCAGGTGCCTGAGGTTTATCTGTTACTCACAGTCCATTTTTAATGTTTTAAATACATTGAAATGCAGTATTTTATTAGTGATAATAATACATATAAAATTTCCGTAATATTGATTTTCTCAGGTTCCATAAATGTACAAAGCTGGATAAATAGAATCTCCGTGAACAAGACTAAAATTATTTCGATCAATTGTTACTCTGCCCGTGAGTTCCTTTTTAGCAGAGAAAAGACTTGATATTTCACAGATTTCATACAACAAATTGTAATTTATATTTTTATGTAAAAATTCCAATGGTAATAGTTGTTATTACTATTATTATTGTAACTATTATATTAATATTATTATTATGGAATATCGGTTTGAATCATTGTAGGTACACGGATCGTGATTTTACCTATATTGAAATAAATCATGAAAAAACATGGAATTATAAACATATGAATATATTGTTTATTAAATCATATAAAAAGAAAATATTTATAAACCTTATATTATGTAAGTTATTTTTTTTAACTTTTTCATTGCAGTATTTTCGTCGAAGTTTTGATACTCATAAGTATTTACAAACTTAGTTTAAATATGTAATAATAAAACGAAATTATGATTACATAATTTTATAATTAAAATAACTCATACATAGTTGCGTATAATTACTTTTAAAACTATTCTTTAAGATTCTTTGTACAAGTTAATATTAATTCACAAATTTAAAATGTTGTCAAATTTATTTTCTGTTTATAAAATATCGCTTATTAAAATCATCGTAACAAATTAAATTAATCTTCAATTATGGAAAGCAAGAGATATGCAATTCAACTTTGAAATATAAACAGCATTAAGTTTCAATACAAAAATTGCTAATGTACCTGAAAACTTTATACATAATTATCTCCAGTTTTGTAATTTTTGTTTTGCGGACGTTATTCAGGAATCTCGTTTCCATTTATCGTTTTACGGCGAATTAATTGCATTACGTCATACGCTAGTAAATTCTTTTGGAATGTCGTCGAACCGGCACTAACTTTTCCCATAACGAAGAAACATTCGGATTTATGTGTAATTTTATTTAAGACTTCTTTTATAATTTAATATGACGGATATAATCGTCGACAACACAAAGGGTCCATTGTTTTCAAGCTCACTATACACGTGCATAAACAAGTTCTATTGAACTTGGTAGTTCATGTTCAAAGGGTGTAATACTAAGTTAAAGTAATCAGATTGAAAATTGACAGGGAGATTGGTTGACTATTCCGTTTCCTCACTATCATGCTAATGAGCATTTAACATCGCGCTTTTTACCAAGGCCTGTAAATTTACCGTTAAAGGTGTTTAGATGTTGCGTTTGTGTCGCGCCGTTCCCACGAATGTTATTTCGAAAAAATGAATCCTTCGCACGGACCTTCAACCCAATGTGTGAGGTTTCAAAGGTACGTATTTATAATTGGGTGCAATTTGGAAATATATATTTTGGATAAGAATTAATAAGTTTAGTTTTGGGAGATTGTGCGTGTGTGAGATCTTGACACTTTACCAAGTTATTAACCTCCCAAATTCCTTAATATTAGAGTTTAAAAATTTCCCGCCAATTAACCAAATTACGCATACGAGTGTCTCCCCCACCCCATTTCCCAGAGTAACCTACGACGTTACAGTCACGTGCATGAAATCGAAAACAATTATCAAGAACCATCTTAAACATCGAACAGGATACTTCAAATTCTTTCTATCCCATTTCGGGCAGCGTTTAAAGTCGATCTAATCTTTCTCATTCAATAAAATTCAATTAATTCGTGCAAACGAGCCACTTAGTTAAACGTGAACATTTCGCTCGGTAGAAACACACGGCAGGCATGCACATACGTATGTATATATACGTACATATGTATTTTTCTGCAGCGTAGTGGCGGATTCGTAGAGTGGCTGGTCGTGGAGCGAAGGGCCGCGTCACGAAGGCAAAGTTAACGGCCCATAATTCATAGCCGACATATAATAAATATCGTTACTCCATCGTGAGCTCACGTAGACACGCGCACCGAGGTTTTACACGCACGTACCCCTTGGTATAATACGTGTGTAAGGATGTAAACGTTTCATGACTCCATGCAGGCTTTCCCTCAGATTACGTGTGGTGAGCTTTCGTCCTTGGCGGAGGTAATAAAAGTTTCCTTTAACAATGCACTCGCGCACAGAATAAAATAATAGTTGCCCCTTTTGGACGTTTCTTTACCCCCTCGACTTATGTACCGTATATATGTACATTGATATTTTTCTTAAACTATAGGTCATTGGATCGTCTGCGCCGTCTTCGCGGTTCTTCGTTCATCCTCTTTCGACATTTTGCTCTCTCATGAATATTCATTCGCCACTCTATGGTTTGGGGTGAATTAATTGGACTTGGCGCGAGAATTAATAGTCAAGATCGAGTTCTTGACAAGTTTGCTCAAGACAAATTTATAGGTTCTCAAATTTCTAAGGTACTTTTTAAAATTTTAGTATTTATAGATACTTTAATTTTTTAAATTTTAAGTACACTTTTCTAAATTCATAAATTCCTAATTTTCCAGATCCCCAAACTTTTTCCTGAAACCCTACTTACATCTTGGTGTCAAATTTCGCGTTTGACGCGATATCCTTGTCAGAAACAAAAAACTGTAAATACGCTTGTAAACTCCATTTGCGAGCGAGCGTCAAAACGTAGCGAGAGAAAAAAATAAAATGAAATGAAGCACGGAGCGGAGCCGAAAATAAGGTGAATAAAAAATACCTTGCATGGCCGACCACCGTGGTTTGCGGTTACAATGTGCAACGAAAAAAGAATTCTTCGTTTCGTCTTTCTTCTTTCTTACATCGTCTGGCTGTTTTCAGTCCTTCTTCCACTCTGCCCCGTCCTCCTCGTCGTTCTTCGTTCGTGAGACTTCCAATGTGTGTAGACAGCCGGATTTATATTCAAATGAATCGCCGTGGAAGGGTCGACTTATCAACGTATCAAACTCGACAAGGCGAAGAATAGACGAGGGGGTTGAGTCACGAAAGAATGTTTGCTTCTTGATCGATCACGGTTATCGATCGGCGAAATTGTTATTAATTATTTGCGCAACTTATCTTTTACGAATAATTTGCGGATAGGAATGTATGTGATCAACGATAAAATTGTTTAATAGTTATCTACGATTTAATCAGTGATATAAGTTAATTGGAATACCTGTGTCAGTAGCTGACACTACTGACAGCATATGAGTAGCTAACACTTTTACTTTCAGTCTCATAAGTGTAGGTTCCTAGTACAAAAAGTTGAGGTTCTCCAAAGATACACTCTTGTGCAGTTTATTATTATTATAATTACTGTTATAATTTATTATTATAATTTTCCTATTTTATACATCGTTTTTTAAACATGATGTGTATGTCTAATTTATGTAATTTTTTTCTGTTTTTTAAATTTTGTTTTTAGATAAACATATTTTATTCTGGTAGCATCTGGTACATGGAATCAGTTGAGCTAAGAATTCTATTGGTTATAGAGTTGTCTATAAATATTAGTCAATTCTATTTATTCATAACTGGTTGACAAAATCCATCTATAAAATGCTAATTCAAAAAAGAAGACTAATAATTGTAGTTGTAAGTTCTATCATAATTACTAAAACCCTAATTATTGCAAAATTAAATAAAATATCCATAAATTTTCAGTAATGTAATGCTATGTTTAAGAGCACCAGGATGATAAATTATATACACAGTCGGGTATTAACATTATCGTCGTGCAGGAACAAAGTGATGCAGATGTAGAAATTATGCAGATACATGTTATGCAACGATGATTATTGTTCTTGAATATTATGCAGTGAATAATGATCGTTCCTCGAGCAAGGACCTGAAAGTTTTTCGAGGGTGCAATTATCAACGGAATGATTTCCTTCGTTTGCGCCGGTACATGACTTTATTTAGCTTTAGTTTGTCGAAACCGGTTGCAAGCGACTTCTCTCCTCTCTTACTGCAATACCAAGAGTTCGGTGCTCCGCATCATTTAGGGTTCCTTGCGTGGAGGAAGGAATTTCGCGTTCACCACGCTCGACAGCTTCTTTCGCATAGAAATAATTCTTGTCCCAGAGGCTTTCAAACAATTTCATCTTCTTCAAATTTATCGACTATTCATTTATCAACTTGATCAATTTGTTATCTTAAATGTTTTACATAATTTTCTCGTATTTTATAGTTCCGTTTAAGTGTGTACGTCTATCACAAGCTTTCAACAGGTTTGGGAAGAAGTTTATCGAGAATTTTTAGCGTAGACTAGTTGATAATTAATAACATAAAGATAACAGAAAGATAATAAATATGTGTAGTTTATGGTCGTGTTCGTACTACAAAAATATCTATATAAAAGCATATTTATACATTTTTATAATGCCAGACGATCTCGTACAGAATTAATTGGAATTTATTTTACTGAACACATAAAGTACTGTATATTCTTATGGTCAATTACTTGTTCATAAGAAAGATTCACTGTTCTCACACAATAAAAATAATAAGAAAAATTTATATTTTTAAACATATGTTCAGATAAAATAATATTATTTTTGCTTTCAGATGGTGTAATAATTTTATATCTGCAGCAATGCGAAAAGTCATTGTATACAAGTATAATTAAATTGCATATTATTGTAAGTATAGTTAATACATGTTATTATAAATACAGTCAATAATTTGGAGAATTACAAAGTTGATGATCGACCAAAAAGAAAAGATACGATTTGAAATTTTGCAAGCTTCAAGATTGATCTTGAAGTGCAAAGAAATTCGGTCAGGGCCGTCATACGACTCGATCTTCCGCTTCTTGCCGTTAAAGGGTCGCGGTCTTAATTATCCTTTTTTCTTATTTGCCGTAGCTTGTAATTTACATTCCATGGTTGGTCGACGTGCCAGAAGGAAAGCGGTTCACCGTGCTTCGCATTAGATCGAGCGTGGGTAGCTTGCGTCATTAAGCATAGTAACTTACGGTACAAGAATGACTTTGGCTTTGGCGGAGAAAGTGACCGGGTGTGGCCATTGCGAGACATTGTACATCGTACGCATTTGTGTGTACATTAGCTTCGCCGAAGGATTTTCGTTGTTCACCCTTTGACAACGTCTATTGTTCTACGGATTTTTCCTTTGCTGGAATGGTTAAGACGTTTCTGCGGGTAAAAGTGGTCGCGAACTGCAACCCGTAAGGACATAAATCGCATTTCTAACAATGCTAAGCAGAGCAGCCTAGCAATTATCGCGGATAATCGACGTATGATTATATCTAAAATATTTTTATTTTAGACGAATTCTAGGCACAGTACAAGGTTTCGTACTTAAATATTATTCAAACAAATGTTTCTATTCGAATAAAAATTTTATAGTACACTTGAAATTGACATTTCGACTTATTATATAACTGTTGTATACACTTACAGAATTGTACACTTATTATACAGTAACTATTGTGTACAGTCACATAATTTTGAATATATTAAGAAGTAGATCGGAATAGATATACTGATTAATACTTTGAGTACACTGTATTTGTATTTTCCACCGAGACCATTATGTTAAATTTGCAGAAAATCCTTTCACTTAGTAATTTTATTCCCGCGCCGTTTTTATGATATTCAGCCTTTTCCGCTGGATAAACTTCAGTTTTTAACGCAATTACTAATTAAGGTTACTCCCGTTGAATTAAACAACAAATCGATGAAAACTAGATTGTAAACTCGATGTAAACCATGCTTCATGAATTTCTCTAGCCAATTTACGCCGCCGACCATTTGATTTTAAAACAAATTATCGAAAGTTACACAATGTAGCCGGTATATTCATGAGAGCAAATGGTCAATGAGTTCTTTTTGTGATTACATATTGTACAACGAAAAAAGCCTTCGGAATACATGGTGTTACAAATTGTTTTAATTTGAATAATAACGAGATTCGTTCAATAGTCTCATTTGCAATTCATAATTCAAAACGGCTGCGCGTCGAATTACCGTACGCAAGAAACTACTTCTTAATTAAATAATCCTCAACGAATGTCCGAAGGTAATTTATAAAGAAAAGAGAATAATTATCCATGGTTGTTTCATCGTGATCGATGAACTTGTATATTTTAATTCGGTTCCCATTGAAATCAAATAATTCGTTTCTCGCGAGCGGTATCATAAATCTACCATTATGCTTCCTGTCGATCGATGTTTGCTTCGGATAATGAGCAGAATGTCGAGATATGTCGAAACCGAAGATGGGAGAAAAACTGTCTTCGCTAAAGGAGCAGAAAACTCCGTGCCAAATCCAGTGGGTTTTAATATTTATGTTTCCTGCCGAAACTTGTTTGTCGGCAATATTGTTGCGGGATACGTGAAAAAATGTACGAGACTCACTGAAGATTTTAAAACTGAGAAGTTTCTTTTACTTGTATGTCGTAAATTTTGAAACGAAATTTTAAATGTATTGTAGTTTTTGTATGTTAAGTTATACTTGCGGTTGCTATCATTTCCATTTTTGTTTAGGGACGCGTTATAGTGTCATGTATTAGATAGCTACGCTTTGTATTATTACACGTTAGATTACTACGCGTTGAATTACCACCCGTTGGATTACCACGCGTTAAATTACCACGCGTTAGATTACTACGCGTTGGATTACCACCCGTTGGATTACCACGCGTTAGATTACTACGCTTTGAATTACCACCCGTTGGATTATTACGCGTTAAATTACCATGCGTTAGATTACTACGCGTTGAATTACCACCCGTTGGATAATCACGCGTTAGTTTACCACGCGTTAGATTATTACGCGTTGAATTACCACCCGTTGGATTACGACGCGTTAGATTACCACGCGTTAGATTACTACACGTTGAATTACCACCCGTTGGATTACTACGCGTTAAATTACCACCCATTGGATTACCACGCGTTAAATTACTACGCGTTGAATTACCACGCGTTAGATTACCACGCGTTAGATTATCACGCGTTGAATCACCACGCGTTGAATTACCACCCGTTAGATTACCACGCGTTAGATTACTACGCGTTGAATTATCACCCGTTGGATTACCACGCGTTAGATTACTACGCGTTGAATTACCACGCGTTAAGATTACCACGCGTTACATTATCACGCGTTGAATCACCACGCGTTGAATTACCACCCGTTAGATTACCACGCGTTAGATTACTACGCGTTGAATTATCACCCGTTGGATTACCACGCGTTAGATTACCACGCGTTGAATCACCACGCGCTAAATTACCACTCGTTGAATCAGCTCTCGTTACTTTATCACATGGTAGATCCCTACACAGTAAATTACCACGTTAGATCACTACACAGTAAATTACTACGCGTTAGATCGCCACGCGTTAAATTACCACGTATTAAATCACCATGCGTTAAATTACCGCGTGTTAGATCATTACATAATAAATTACCACACGTTAGATCACTAGGCAGTAAAGTACCACAAGCTGAATCACCACGTGTTGTCTAATAAATGAACCAGCTTATACAATTCTTTATCTCGATGAATGTTAACATAAAAAAGCTTCTACTCCAAAGATTCTCAAATTGAAAATAAAAACTTTAACACCGGGTTCCTTAAACCCAGTGAATATAATAGAACCAGTAGCATCGTCCATTTCAAAAACTGATTCCCACGCAGCGAGCATTAAGAACAAAACGGTACAGGTTACAACGAAGGTTGTTGATGCCTCTGAATTTTATACTGTTTATCTGCCGATCTCCGTAAACATTGTTTGTCGGTGGCAGCAAGAAATGTAAGGCATGTTTGTACACACGTTATTGAGGAAGCTCAACCTCCAAACAGAACGTGCAAACGGTTTGTCCGGTTTTCGAGGCAAAGGGTTCATCGAACTCTTGGTTACAAGGGATCGATCGTGTACGGCTACCGAACGTGTCGTATGTGCGCAAACGATCATTGATCTGTGACGCCAGACCGCCTACATGTTATCTAGCTCGAGCACAACGACAAATAAGACGCGCTAGTTGCCTCTATCATAGAAAGGAAACCCCTATTATCACTTTCACTGACAAATACTAATTTCACGAATCACTCGGGCAAACTCGATATCATTTACCGTTCTTGGTACTGAACGATCGTTTTCACTGTGGAGGTTGTAGAGGTGTAGAGGAATGTGGGGTTCTGGGGATGTGGAAGTGGAGGAATATGGAAATTTAGGAATGTAGGGATGTGGGAACATAGGGATATAGGGATGTAGTGGGATCTAGGGATACAAGGATATGGGGATCTAGGGATATTAAAGTGGAGGAGTATTGTAGGGATTTAAGTATATGTGGGTATGAGAAGACAGGGATCTAGAGATATGATAGTGGAGGAGTATAGAAATTTAGGGATGTAGACATATAGGGTTATAGCAATATGGTAGTAGAAGAATATAGAAACTTAAGAACATTGGGATATAGGGATATAGGGATACAGAGAAGTGGGAATGTGGAAATTTGGATGTATAGAGATTTGGGGACATGAAGTACTCATATGTAGAAATGTGGGAATACTAAAATTTCAGCATATAGGGATCTAGGGATATAGGGATATAGGGATTTAGGGATCTAGGGATTTAGGGATCTAGGGAATTGGGATATAGGGAATTGAGACGTAAGGAATTGGAATATAGGGAATTTGGGGTATTTGGAATTTGGAGAATTTGGAATTTGGAGAATTTGGAATTTGGAGAATTTGGAATTTGGAGAATTTGGAATTTGGAGAATTTGGAATTTGGAGAATTTGGAATTTGGAGAATTTGGAATTTGGAGAATTTGGAATTTGGAGAATTTGGAATTTGGAGAATTTGGAATTTGGAGAATTTGGAATTTGGAGAATTTGGAATTTGGAGAATTTGGAATTTGGAGAATTTGGAATTTGGAGAATTTGGAATTTGGAGAATTTGGAATTTGGAGAATTTGGAATTTGGAGAATTTGGAATTTGAAGAATTTGAAATTTGGAGAATTTGGAATTGTGAATCTACGGAATTGGGAATCCATGGTATTGGAAATCCATGGAATTAGAAATCCATGGAATTGGAAATCCATGGAATTGGAAATCTACGGAATTGGGAATCCATGGTATTGGGAATCCATGGAATTGGAAATCCATGGAATTGGAAATCCATGGAATTGGGAATCCATGGAATTGGTAATCCATGGAATTGGTAATCCAGGGAATTGGGAATCTATGAAATTTGGAATCTAGTGAATTTTATTTGTTTACAATATATTACACTAAAACATTACTATAAAAGAAACTTCGTAAAAGAAGTATCTAATAAGAAAATAGAAAGGTAGCACCTCTCACTAATTCGTGGTTTAATCACAAAAGATGATGAAGCAATTTTTCTTCTCAGAAGCGTTCCCCAGGTTTTTCCCTCTTCTCAGCAGCGAAGAACCTGGGTACCATTGTTGAAACTTTTTCGAGGTTATTACACGTACGATATGTAAATGCGTGGCTGGGTCCGGTCCTCGACGTCGGAGGACCAGCTCCTTTCTTTTTCTTTCGTTCGTACCGATCCTTCTCTATTTCTCTTTTATTCCACTTGGCTCCTTCTCTCATCTTGTCAGGGGCGGATCAGATCAAAACGGTCTCGATAAAATAGACCTGTTTCAGATAATTGCGAGTTAATTGGAATTCATGAAAGCCAAGACACGTCGCTTATCGAAGCCAATCTGACGGTTTTAGCATCGTAACTGTATCTCTAATAGTCTTCCTACGTTCATTCTTAAGTTATGCATATAATTCTGTTTCTTCTTTTGTTAATTAGAATTCGTGATGGATGGAATTTCTACTCGAGATAGGGATTCATTATATGTACATGTATAATGTGATGGACAATGGTAATTATTTACGATAACAACTATGAAATCACGATAACTTACTTTTAGAGATAAGTGTAAAATCGCTCAGGCTGAAATTTTACGTCCCGTAGTTTTAATATAATTTCAATACCATTAACTGTAATTTTTAAGTTACATATTCTACAATTAATTCTTGAAGTACTGAAATGTTCATTAGTTTACATGTAATGTATTAAAACCTGATCTATCTAATATATCTGAACTTAGTCGTCTTAGTTCAAATTTAAATTAATAAAATTGAAACGACTAAATAATGTGTTAAATATAGTCTTTTGGATTAGTTGAAGAGAAAGATGAGGTCCAATGATTTTAAGCATAATCAGCAAACACACTTTTTTATATTTTACTGAAACGCTTTCGAATTCCGGAGATACATTACAAAGTTTTTTCCAGAAATTAATGTTGTATGTTTGCATTTTTTAGAATTGCAAATTGTTTAGTTCTGAAGTTTTCACATTTATATGTTACATCCGTACGAGTCATACGATTTTTGCCCAGCTCCTGAGTTTTTAAAAGTTTGACAGTGAAAATTGATCTCGACAAATTGATTCTCGTTCTCCAATCGCATAGAAAAAGCGAATCCTGGACGAAGATTCGCGTGGATCCGCTCCTGTTGTATGCCACTACCACCTCAGCATCGTCATCACCATCTCCCTGGCTCCTCCGTAACGGATAGGCTTCACCTCCAGAACGGAACTCCAGTCTGCTTCCAGTTTCTCCCTGGAGAATGCTCGTTGGTTTAGTCGGAGTTTGGCTCTCCCAACGCGCGGTTCGTGGCCACTCGATTGACTTATCCCATCGGAGAACCGATCGCATGCTCTGACAGAGAATCACTTTCGATCGAATCTCTCTCGCTATATTGCCCAAGTGTTCGTTCGACTTCGGCTGCTCAAAGTCTCTAAGATACTTCAAAAATATTCTCTAAGTTCTTCAAAAATACGATTACCTCTTGGTACTCGGTGTCAGATCGATTCGTCCACAGTGTTTCGATCGAAACAAAAGACAGACAAACATGTGGGAAGCAATATCGTCGAGATATCGAGGACACAGGATGATCGACACTTAAAAGGTTCAGTTATCAATGATTGTCAATCGTTTCACTTCGATGTACGACAATGTACAGTAGTTTGTTTTTACGGTTTTCCTCCCGTTTTAATCAGTCTATGCTTCACTCTACTTACGGCTGACCCTGTTTATAATAATTAATGGTGTTAGCTCCGTGAATGCCTGCGGACTGGTCATGCCTGCCTCTCACGGAGAATAGGCTACGGTTTATTTGACTCCGTTCCAAACGATTCCACGTTTCTGAGTCTATTCTATTTTGTCACAAATTTATTTCATTACAGTACACAAGCTCATATTATTATGGTACACAAGAATACAAATTTATTATCTTCAAATTCATTATTACCCAAAAGCTATTTACAAAACTATCATGTTCGTAAGAAAAAAGAAATTTGTCCTATTTAAAAACTGATAGTCCAAGAACCGATAAAGAAGTCCAAGAGTTAAGTGAAACTCGACCAGTTATCGAACATCTAGTACGAATTAATTAATCGATCCAGTAATTGAAACGACTTATTAACAATGAGATTTTAATATAGAGCAAGTTTCTCGATCCCAGCCGTAAAGCTATCTCGTTAAAGTCGATGTTTTACCCCGGCAGTTAACGCAGCCAAATGAACTGGCAAGTCTTAATTACCGCGATGAATCGTAATTGCAGGAGTGGCATTCGCAGCGAAGAGGAGGGGGCGCGTAAGGATGCGCTTACGCAGGAAACGGTGCATGTCCCGGTGACGTTACAGCGACGAAAAGAAAAAAAAAAGAAAGAAAACAAAAGGTATAGCCAGAGATAAGGAAGCACGGATGACGCGATGAGACTGAGCCCGATTATCCTGTCGTGGGCCACAGCTAGCTGGCTGGGTCCGGGGACCACGGCGATACGTGGCCAGGCATCGAAGGATTACGAGCTGTCGACGGAATTCTTCCTGGTACCCGGCGACGTGGCGATGGACAAGAACGGTTTGGCCAGCGTGGCCAGTGTCATCAGTGTACCTGCACCGAACAGGACAGTTTCGGTGTTCAAAATGGCTGGAAAGAAGAGCCAGGAGATCGAGGCCGATACTCGACTGTACTCGAGGTCCTTGCTCAGACAACGACCCTGGGCTCTTCCTCTGGCGGCCCTCAGCGCAGCCACGATGCTCCTCATGGCTGGTTTCGAGGTTTTCGTACTGCTCAAGGTCGGTTCGCTTACCTTTACGAGTACGTTTTCCCAAACTCTCTCACAGGACTTGACCGTTAATTTGGGTGGAGGTATTAACACTTTTAGGGAACCACTTTGGTTACGTCACTGTCTTATTTTCTTGTAATTGTATTTTATTCTAGTACATATGATACCACTTTCTCTTGAGTTTGCTATTTTATTGTTCTAATATTTTAATACTTTTTTTGTGAATATTAGTATTGTATATGTGACGATATTTTGATGTGCTCTGCTGCTTTACTGTCTTAACTTTCCATTTTCATTTTACTGCTTTACTGATATCGTGTTACTAGTAATTTGCTATTTTACTGCTCTATTATCTAACAAGTTTATCCTACTGCATCACATTAAATACTAAAGAAATTTGCACCCTCAATAATCAATTTGATATAAAAATCACCTTTGAAATAAACCTTTCAACTATACTCTGCCTTCAACGTCCATTTCATCGCATTAGAATGCTGCTTCCAAGCTTCACAAAAATCTCTTGAAGACCTTGAAATGTCTCTAAAATCCGACTAAAAACCTGTAATGCGGCTGTAATGAACGTATTAATACTAAGTAATCCCATTTTGTCAAGAAATTAGACACATTTCTTTAGCAAGCGTTTCAGCAAGTAAACCTATCGCGTTTAATGACACGAAACGCGTCTTCGCGGTCGTATAAGCATCGATGATGGAGGTTTGAGGAAGAAGCGAATTAATAGAGCTTAGAAAAGAATCCTTATCTCTTTCTCACTCGATAGCACGTGGAAACTTGTACAAGAATCCGTGGTAATTGTTTTTGTTCGTAGCTGGACAAGCTCCAATAAGCGGCATGCTCGCAATTTTACCGAGACCTAGGCCTAGTTTGCATGTCGATCGCCTATTTCTCCTGGCTGTTCTGTGTGCCTCTGTCGATACATTTCACTGAGCAGAATCTATCAGGAACGCATCTCGACTCGGATAAATGTATCTAATGACGATCGCGTCTCTATTAGTGACCAACTGTATATTTCATTTGACTAAAAATTCTTATCTGTTAGTCTAAATCTTGAAATGTAATTTATTTATTGTATCTTTTATTTAAGTGGTCGTTAGCGAGTGCAATTATAGATAAGATAAGTTGCGGAATTATCTTATTAATTATATTTCTGAGTTTTATGAGGAGTTGCATTCGTGTGATAATTTATTCGTGCATGCGGTTGATAGTAAAATAGTAATGAACATCAATTTTTATTTATGTAGAATGGTAGTGATCATAAAGCGCAGTGATTAGAGCAATTTAATTTTTATTAACAATTTCTTTGGAAGCACGTAGCTTTTGAAAATTAATTTATTTAGAAAACTTGATTTGACATTTTATTTTTTTAAAGAAAAATTTGTATTTAAAAAGTGTAAAAGCCTGAGGTAAATTATGAAAGAAATGTTCTCAATTACAATAACTTTCTACACTAAGTGATTTCCTGAAAATTTACCAATTGAAATTTTTTAATTATGTAATTATTCTAAAACACGATCACGATATTTTTCACAGAATATTACGAAAAGTTAACATTAACATACCATCTAATGAAAATTAAATTAGAATACGAAATCCTGTGTTCTCACTTTTCGTCATAAATTAGAAATAATTAATTAAAATAAACGTTTCACATTGTCGTATAATCAAGTTGATTTAATAAAGTTCGTTAGGTATAATTATCGGTTTATTCATTGATTAATGTTATGAATTAATCAAATCTCTTTTGTTAATTACAACGTGTTAGCTTATAAGGGTTATAAATTATTGTAATTAGAGAAATTAAGTCTCGTTATTACGGTTAATCTGTTTATAATATCGTGGCACGAATAGTTTGATGCGCAACAATCCTCGTCGGCACGTTTTTTCTGTCTCGTCGAAAATTAGTAGAACAAACATAAGGAAAGAACGAAAGTCAGTCATGGAACACGTGAAAGATGCTTTCTGGTAGCCATATTGAAATTTTCCTCGCCGAGGATGGAAAATTGGAGCACATGATGTTGCGTGTAAAGACAACATTTTATCCGCGATTCTTTCTAGTCAAATTTGCAAGCTTTGTAGAAAGTACCTTTTTACCTGCAATCATTCTTAATTACACTTTTCACTTTTTTCTATTGTCTGCGGATAATTTATTAATTAATTGTTTGAATGATTATTTACATATTCAAGTTTTGTGCCATTTGTCTACTGTTCCATTTCTAAAATTTAGTGCAAAAATAAGATATCACAATTTATAAATAATTATTTGTAAAAATAAAATATGATTTAAAAATTTTTGTTTGCAAAAATATAATATAAAAATAATCGTCAAACTCAATATTATAATCATATTTATAAAAGAAATGAATACACGTATGATTTGCAACGACGGTAAAAATAGATGAGAAGAAACACTTTTACATAAAACATTTCTTAAACCAGTCAGAATATAAACATTGTTGCTATTCCTGAACAAATCTAGGTCCTGGACTACTTTCCGTGTTTTAATGCCCTGTCGTGTAATTTAACTCCGTACCTTTTTTAAAAAAAGAAAACCTGCATGTTTTTATTCGCCATTGACGTGAATAGAAGCAGTCATTGTATTCGTATCGAATTTCTCTTCTACGTCGTAAAAGGTAAATAAAGGTGGCAGATATTGCTATTCTACTGAAATTCTGAAAAGAACGATTTAACGGCAGTTTCGTTCATTAAAGGATTTACAAATAATTATTACTGAAGCAATATGTCTAACTGTAATTTTATGATTTTATTCAAAATGGCCGCTGGTCCAAAGATTCTCAAGTGAAGTATTTGGGTTATATTTTTAAATTAAAATTTTATACAAAATTTTGGTGTCTATTGTTTTATTGTAAGGACAGAACAATGTTTAATAAATTAACGTTTCAAATATATATATTAATCATAACCTTTTTAGAATTAATATGATTTTAAATATTTGCCAGAAAATTGGATAAAATATTTGTTGTATAAGTAAATAAAATATTTGCTACATAAATGAATAAAATATTTGTTGCACAGGAAAACAAATTTTGTACTACAAAAGAAAAGAAAATATTTCCTAAATAAATAAATACAATATTTGCTACAAAAGTAACTAAAATATTTATAACATCTAATCCTCCGAGTCATCCTGATATTTTCAAACCCAATACAAGTGTTTTCAGTGAAACTTTTTTCTTATTTGCAGGCAAGGGTAACTGCGCCAAACAGACGACACTTATTTCTGGGACAAGCTCTACTTCTAGGACTATTCCTTTTGGCAGGACTCTCAGCAGCAGCATCCCTTAGTCAGAATCCTTTGTCCTGCGCCGCGTTTCGATTAGTCGGTTTGCCAGCTGCCCTCGTGTTTGCCGCTCTGTTGGTCAAATGTGTGTTTCTACTTTCTTTGAACAGCGGCGTTTATCTGCCAGCACCTTATCAAGTGAGTCTGTACACCTCTCGCAATATCAGTCGGATATTTTACGACACACTACATCCGGTATTACCACGAGTGAATCCCGAATTAATCAGAGACCATCTAAAGCTGGATTTACACGCTCGCGTAATTTGCAGAACGGAGTAATTAATCATAATGTTGCTCGGATAAACTGGGGAGACAACACAATTAACATAATATGAATTATTCATGTTTTTAGATTGATCTCTGTGGTTTTTTACTGGGTTCATTTTGTTTGGGTTACTTTCCTGTAAATTAGAACTAAAAAGAAGATGTTGATTTTTGTGGTTTTGATGTTTGATGCATTTTTAGGTACACCATTTTGTAAGGTGTATATCTGATCATTTTTTATAAATTTGTTGAATGGGTCATACCAGTAGTTACCCAACCAGTAGTTACTGGTTTGAAATAGTAAACAAAATTGCAATGTTTTAAATAAAAATTGTAGCTGTGGCAGATGATGCAATGATGCACACCATTTTGTCGAGTGCGTTTATAACGTCTGTCCTTGCCATCTAATATTAAAATATCTGAGCTCATTTTCATTCTTAGACAGAGCAACTATTATTGCTGTCAAGAACATTACGATTAATAAAATGATTATAATTCAGACAAAATGGTGAAACAGTAAAATAGTGAACTACATGATAAAATAATAGAATGGCAAAATTATAAAATAGTGAATTGGTACATGATAAAATAATAAAGTGGTAAAATGATGAAATAGTAAAATGATAAAATAGTCAAATAGTCAAATAGTTAAATAGTCAAATAGTCAAATAGTAAAACAGTCAAACAGTCAAACAGTCAAACAGTCAAACAGTTGAACAGTCAAATAGTCAAATAGTAAAATAGTCAAACAGTCAAACAGTCAAACAGTCAAATAGTCAAACAGTCAAACAGTCAAACAGTCAAACAGTCAAGTAGTCAAATAGTCAAATAGTAAAACAGTCTAACAGTCAAACAGTCAAGTAGTCAAATAGTCAAATAGTCAAACAGTCAAACAGCCAAACAGTCAAATAGCCAAACAGTCAAATAGTCAAATAGTCAAATAGTCAAATAGTCAAATAGTCAAATAGTCAAATAGTCAAATAGTCAAATAGTCAAATAGCCAAATAGTCAAAATAACGAAATAACAAAATAGTAAAATAATAACAGACTAAAAGAATAAAATATTAAAATAGCAAAATAACAAAATAATAAAAAATTTAGCAGCCCCGTCCTGAACCAACCAAACTAAAATTGCTCCAGCATCTAAGTGATAATAAAATACCTAATTACAACCAAACCCAAAATACAAAGTACACAAAATTCATTCGAAAACTCGAAAGAATGTTCCTTTTGTCTGAAGCAACAAACGAATTTCGAAATGGAATCCCGATTGCACGAGAGCTAAGCGCTCCTCATTCCGATTTCGAGCTATCTAAATTTATGCATCGTATCCAACAAAACGAAAGTCCGTATCTGCAGTAACTTTTGCAACCGCTATAATCTCGGTATCTGGCCGATGTCTTTATCGGTGGACGTTCGAATGATTCGTTTGGTCGCTAATCGCTTAAGCAATCGTAACACAATCGAAAGTTCTCGCCAGGCAGTGTGTGAATAGAGCCTTAGAATACGGTCGGCAGAAACTCGTGGAACGACTCTCGCGAAGGATGCGCGGATGATTTTTCTTATTTCGCCGTGTCGGCGATCCGGATGTCGATCTCGATCGACTATTTGTACACGCGGGACGGGACCTGAATGAAAAGTAACGCAGTAGTAACTAGTAATAGCATTAAGTGCGGCTATCCTGGTCGTCGAGTACGTCATGTTCTAGGTTGAATAACATTAATATTCTTGATATCTTCTGCGCCGCGTAACGGATTCTCAACGAGTCTTTCTTTTATTGGTCGTCATCGCTAGATACGATTATACGTATTAAAGGATGCGACGATTAGAACGCAAACCTGTTTATGAAATATGATATAACTTGTTAGAGAAATCAGCCGTGATCTTTCTGCTTATATAATATCTTTTGATCATGTCTACCCCTTGACGTATAACATTGACGAATATGTCATTAATTACTATTAGTAACTTGTGAAAAAGAACTCTTTTTTTTATACTATGAAGGTTCGATAGTTGACTACTTTAATACTCTACGAAAAGTGAAGAATGCACAGATCATCAAAAAGAAAATGTGGCAGCACTTAACCCCTTGCCTGTGTCACACTTGTGACGCAGACTACAGCCGAAATAAACCAGACTCGTATTTTTACTGCAATTGAAGTTTTGGTTCAATTCTAATTATCCATATAATCTATATCCATTATCTATATAATCTATATAATTCTATATAATCAAGAATCACTGAATGTTAACATTCTTTAGTTGTCTTAAAGTTGTAGCAATAATTAGGTAGCTTTAAATGACATAACTCTCTAAAAAATTGTAGGTTGAGGTTAAAGAAAAGAAACTGTACCACATACATCTGGCACCACATTACCATAGCCTTTGTTAAAATATCAAACCCTTAAATAGTGCCTTAGCCTTAGTGCCTAAACGTTTCTAATGCAGACAATAATTCTCGTCATTACATTCAGTTTTGCTAATAATCCACTTACGACTATAATATTAATCATGATCCTTCTATTTTAGAACCGCGAAATTAGATAATGGTGATGAATGGTACATGATTCTCGTTGTTGCAGGCATTGGTATTAGGATTCGCCGTGCTGGTACAAGTAGCTATTATTGGGCAATGGTTCTACGGTGAACCACCCGCGGTGGTCCAGCTACAAAATCCAGGAACAATCTCGACAGCAGGTTGCAAAACACCTCTTGGACAGATAGTGGCTTCCCTCGGGTAAACTTTTCAAATGTAATCCTTCCACAGACAATATTTTCTCCGTTCGGGGACAGATTACTATTTTCGCGAATTAAACGATTCCTCAACTCACTTTCACCTTAGCTCATTGTGGTAGAAACTGTGCTCGGATACAGTGAAATTCAAGTGTTTGACATTTTTTATATTTCTAAATTTTTACGTTTTTAATTTTGTACATTTTCAAGCTTTCATTTTTCTAAATTTTCAAGGTTTCGATGTCTTATAATTGGAAAGAAAATGTGAAATTTTTGTGTTATTATATTAACATTGTATATTAATTTTTAAACTTCTATTTTTACAAATTTAAATCATCAAAATTTCTACACTTTTTTAGATCTATAAATCCCTAATTTTGAAGATGCGCAAATTTATAAAAACTCAATCCTTGAAACTCTGTATTCGCACATTTTTAAATCACCAAATGCAAGTCTCAAAACAAACTTGCTATTTTAAAAATGTCTACAATTCTCCAAATAAAACTTGAAAATAGAAATCTTGCAATTTAAAAGAAGTTTAAAAATTGCCTGTAACTTGAACAAGCAAATATGATCAAAAGATCAGTGAGTTGACTGCATATACATATTTTTAAATCATCAAACCCAAGTCTCAAAACAAACTTGCAGTTTAAAAATGTCTACATTCCAAATGAAACTTGTACTCTTGAGAATAGAAATCTTGCAAAGCTTGAAAATTGCCAGTAACTCGAAGGAGCAAACGTGATCGAAAGATCAGGTTAGATCAGCTCGCGGACGTTGAAAGGTAACCATAGACTGTTCAATTATTCGATGATTTCAGATATCCTGGTGCACTGCTGGTAGCAGTAGCTTGTTTAGCAGTGCGAGCCCGCGGCGTACGAGACAACAACCGGGAAGCTGCATTTATCGGCTTGGCTGTTGGTTTATCGCTTCCGATTTGGATATCAAGCGCGATCGGCTCGGTGGCAGCTTCCTCGGAGAGCGACAGAGAGGCTTGGCTTGCTTATGGTTTATTAACTACTTCCCTTCTCGTGTTCCTGACAATGTTTCTGCCGAAGGGCCGCCAGTTAGCTGCCCTCGGACGAGAAGCTCCTGCCACGGTGATCCGTGATCGAGACGATGCCCTCAGCTCGCTTCCTGGCAGCGGTTACTCGCCTTCCTTTTTCCACTTCAAACCAGTCGAGGCTTCTTTGAAGAGAAAAATGCATTATCACAGCGGTGGTACGTGTGCACTCTTATACATTGGCGTAACTAGGTGGGGAACAGGGTCAATTATCCCGAATTTGGGATTCGTATGCATAGTGTTAGGGTTGAGGATCTTGTATTGGAAGTTTAGACAGTTTCAAGGTTATTGATTTGTTGTGATACGAATTTCGAATTCCTAAATTCCCAAATTCCTAAATTTCTCAAATTCACAACTTCTCAATTTTCAAATTTCCCAAATTCCCACATCCCCAAATTCCAAATTTTCCAAATTCCCAAATTCCCAAATTACCAAATTCTCAATTCCCC
The DNA here is from genome assembly GCF_050947335.1 of Megachile rotundata. Lineage (NCBI taxonomy): Eukaryota > Metazoa > Arthropoda > Insecta > Hymenoptera > Megachilidae > Megachile > Megachile rotundata. Next base: position 9,636,941 of record NC_134986.1, read on the forward strand.
AAATTCCCAAATCTCCCACTTCCCAAATCTCCCAATTCCCAAATCCCCCAATTCCCAAATCCCCCAATTCCCAAATCCCCCAATTCCCAAATCCCCCAATTCCCAAATCCCCCAATTCCCAAATCCCCCAATTCCCAAATCCCCCAGTTCCCAAATCCCCCAATTCCCAAATCCCCCAATTCCCAAATCTCCGAATTCCCAAATCCCCCAATTCCCAAATCCCCCAATTCCCAAATCCCCCTATTCCCAAATCCCCCACTTCCCAAATCCCCGAATTCCCAAATCCCCGAATTCCCAAATCACCGAATTCCCAAATCGCCCAATTCCCAAGTCCCCGAATTCCCAAATCCCCGAATTCCCAAATCCCCTAATTCCCAAATCACCGAATTCCCAAATCGCCCAATTCCCAAGTCCCCGAATTCCCAAATCCCCGAATTCCCAAATCCACTAATTCCCAAATCCCCTAATTCCCAAATTCCCTAATTCCCAAATCCCCAAATTCAAAACCCCCCAAATTTCTAAATTTCCCAATTCCCAAATCCTCAAATTTCCAACCTATCCCATTCCCAATTCCCAAATCTCCAAAATCCAACCTCCCCAAATCCCCAAAAATTCCCCTAAGCCACCCCAAATATTCAACCCTAACACCATCACCAAAGTAAGAAGATCCAGTCCACTCTAAACAAAAATCCTAGTTACGCCAATGTTCCCTATCGTACATGCTACTTTAGTAGTTACGTGCACGCATGAAAATATTTGTAACGATACCAGCTACTGCTATCAAATTTATTAGCAGCTACCTCGCTCGTGTCTCGATAATCATACATTAAGCGGAAAGTTATAATTAGTTATCAGAAATTTGTACTACAGCATCTTAAAGTAAGTGTCCGATACAACGGTAGATTTTGTATTCTTGTTACATTTCCAAGTCTAATTTTCTGTGCACAGAAAATGAACACTTTACTGGTTCCATTAAAGTACACGCAACGATTCCTACATTTTTTTTCGTTCACGTGTTTGCTATTACGTTTGTGGTAGTTTCTACAGTTGCTATTTTACATCTTTTTATCGTCACGAACTATAATTGCTAGTTGTGTTGTATATTGCTTCTGGCGTTACTTTTTAGTAGTTGACGTATGTAGGATTCCGATCATTGCTGGTTTTTCTGGGTTATAAGTAAAATGTTAATAATTTAGTTGTCAGTAGTTTGTAGTTAAAAAGAAATCAAGTTTTATACATTCTTAAAATACTGCAATACAAAAAAAAATTATTCACCATACACAAAACTTGTGTGTATTTCGAAAAAAATCTACTGCAGATTATGAATCTTTTTCGTTTTCAAAACAAGTACCTAGAATATGTAACCATTTAGTCACCTACTTTTTGATCACTCTGTATAATGCAATAGACGTTATCTTTAACTACAGCAATTAATGTTCGTTGATTGCAACCGATCATGATTAATTTAGACATTAATGCAAGTGTTTGTTAAGTGATATCGTTTCAATTGCAGATCGTGTCGCATTAGTTTCATCCGCCATACCTGGATGCACAGCCTGCAGGCATGGTGGAAGTCCCATATACTCTGACGGTAAGATTTTTTATCCAACATTTTTACAATTACAAAAACGTCTATTTGTCTACATACTAAATTCACAGTCCTATGTCCAATCACTTTGAAATCAGAAATAAAGTACAACGATATACGGGGATGAACCATAAATTAATTTGTACAATTATTCATCTCGACAGAAGTTAACATACATTTCGACAAAAGCTTTCTGTGATTTAAAATGAGGAATCTAAGTCGCGTCATTTTGACGCGTTTCGTAAACCTGGTGTTAACGCTGTCTATCTTTTTGTACCATCGACGGAATGTCTTCGTATCTTCCGGGTTCGACAACGTTTCATGGGAAGTTTGATAAACAGAATAATAATAGACGGAATTATAGATCGCGTAGCTACCGGAGTCAATGGTCCTCTCGTTCGGGAGGATTCTCTTTTAAGATTAAGTCCTTCAAGTTACCGCCTCCCGCCATTGTTTGTCGATGGATCTCGAGTGTATCAAGGCTTTGCATCGCGAAATTCTGTACGCCTTGTTTGACTCGTGGAGGTATTGGTCCTTTACCATCCTCCTTTGCGGGAAATTTCTTTAACGCAGTGAAATGTAATAATTGGAGGATGTGGTATTGACTGTTTAGCATGGAAAATCTTGCGAAGAAAGTTGCACGGATGAATTTTTGGGCGATCGATACTAATATCTTGCAACTAATAGTCGAATATACCAATCCAATACTTAATAAGTAATAATTCTCTTCTACACAAAATTTACGGATTTGACAATTTGTCAGTTTGGATGTTCAACGTGGATTCTTGTACAAAGCTTTGGTATCAAGTGGGAACTGAGCATTTCTTTTTAGAGTATCATCGTGTTCAAAATGGTGGAAAGGTGAACAATTGCAGTTGAAACAGCAGTTTACAGTTAGAGAAGTTTCAAGCACTGTCTTGATGTATTCCCTTTCCAAATTTTTCCACCGTTACGGAGTCGCCTGTTGCGACCTTCACCTCGAGGAACGAACTAAAGGGAGGAAAAACCTCCTGTAGGAAAGGTGGAGAGGGAGAAAGTTTCGAGGCGGAGGTCAAGCGCTTCTCCGAGAATTAAATTGGAAGGGGAAACGGATCCCGTTAGATTAGACGATGCTAGTTAATCGGTGACCCGTTGTTAGTGGTCGATCAAAATTGTTTTCTTTTTTTTCTGCAATGAATCTTTATCTCTCGAGTAATAGCTAGGTAGCTTTCTATGATCATCGTTTAAATGCTCTCTCTAATTAACCCCTTAACCCGAGTTGGCGCAGAATTTATTGCACCGGCGATAATTACTTTGGACAAATCCATTATGCTTCATAATTTATTTTAAACAGTTGTACTTCAATTTTTTAAAAGAAATATTATAAAAAGAGTTTTAGAGTAATTGTATACTCTCAACGTCGTTTCTGTGTGCTTTGAAACACAGTTGAGGTGTTAATGTATATGAGCGTGACTAGTGGTTATAGCCTAACTCATCGATCCGTTTCGTTTAGTCTTCATTGGCTCTTCATGGTGGTTCGATTTCAACTCATCCGTTGTAAGAAACTTTCAAATAATCATAAACTCCTAGGAAGAGTGACAGGTGTGACACACTTTGAATCCCGGTTAAAACAGCGTAACCTCTGCTTCGCGATCTTCTGTCAGTACTCTATGATTAATTTGTAGAAAGTGTCTAAAACTAATAAGGTTACGGATCTGAGTAGATAACGAGATTCATCGATGATCGACTTGTGATACGTTCCATTTATCGAGGTAATTAAATGTTATCGTTACAAGTACATTTTATAAATGTCTTTTAAAATCAAGTAAATTTTTAATAAATCAAGGTATCGAAATTTTAAAAATATTAAGATATCAAGTAATTTTAAAAGAACCAAAATAAGATTTAAAAATATGATAATTTCTCGTTATATGTACATTGTTACATTTCTTATCATGTTGCTAAAAATGCTTCGATAACTTTCAGGCAATTAAAATTACAAATTATATCGGATAAAAACGAACTACAATAAATACGTACATCGTTAAAAAAATTACGGTCTGCTGATTGACCCGACCGGAAAAACAAACGGGAACGCGGTGTTTACCTCGTTACCGGAAATTAATAACCACCTGTGGTAGGATGTTTAACGTAGATAACGAGTTTAGAGTCAATTTTTAACTCGTGAGCTACGTATTTTAAACCGCAATATATGTAAAAATTTCCATTTTCATAGCCATCGTGTTTTTGATATTAGCTTACAATTAGTTGACTTCGTTAAAGGACGACAATTGATATTACTAATAATAGTAAATATCTTATAGTAATAAAACGTGCTTATGCAGAACACTTGCTTATACAAGCATAGTAATAATAATAGTAAAAAATATTAGCAATGTAGATGCTATTGTTAATAGTACTACAAGATGTTACATGAATAAATAAATAAATAAATATATTTTGCAGATGTTCACGGCCCAATGGAAACGTTCGTGTTGCCACCAGGGATGTATCTAAGGCCAGAAGATGCTGGAAACTTGTACACAACGTTATCAGCGAATCCGAACGTATTTTTTCAACGGGCAGCTCATCCTGGGATGATGTACTGATAATTGCCCGGAACCCCTTCCGACCACGAAAGCCCGCGAATTTCGATAACAGAACTGCTTTTCTACATTCTTATAATTAGATAGCTACGAAACAATGGACTTTGTTTCCTATTCGTTTGTCTTGTTATTGTAAATAATATCACGTACGAGTGTTGCTCGAGACTTTTAATTTTCCTTTGTCTCGGTTATGCTCGATTATTTCGATAACAAATCAAACTGTAGCAGTCGAAGGCGAATTTCGCGAGAAATTATAATAAAGGTACGATACATTTTTTTATAATCCTTCTTTTTTTTATTTCCATTTTGTACCAAGTAAGTTCCTGGACAGTGGCAATGCTCATTGGCATAGGACCATGAAATCTGAAATTTTTATATTATTAGATTTTAAGGTTAGAAATACCAAGGTTTTAAATTTTCAAATTTTCGTACTTCTAAATTTCCGAATTCTCTAACCCCAAATTTCTAAACACCCAAATTCTCACATACCTAAATTTCTAAATTCACAAATTCTCAAAACCCCAAATTTTTATCCTCCAAATTCTCTGATCCCAAATTTTTTAACCTCCAAATTCTCTAACCCAAAATTTTTTAACCTCCAAATTCTCAAACCCCAAATTTTTTAACCTCCAAATTCTCCAACCCCAAATTTCTAAATTTCCAAATTCCCACATCCCCAAATTTGTAAACCCCACATTTCTAAATTCCCAAATTTCCTATTAAGTTTCATTTCATAATTGTATAATTAAAAGATCAAGATTACCTTGCACTCAAATAAAAATCCTATAGCCAATAGCAATGCTATGTCACCCTTTACAGGTTATCTTTTCATGCACTCTATCTCCAGTGTAAACAACTGTAACAAAGCTGTGAAGCATTTACCTTAATCTAATGAATCATCAACATATCGCCTTTTTCTTTTTTCTTTTATACAACCATTCAGTTCTAAATACAGCGTATATTAGTCTTTATCAGTAAAGTGACCTTTTACTCTCATTGCCACGTGTCTGTAATTCAATATATGACCCAAAAAGAAGACTATAAATAATCAAAATTAAAGAAACTAAACAGGCAATATTTTAGTACTTAATAAACATTTTTATATACATTTACGTATTAATAATGTTCTACGTCGTAGCATTCCTTATTTTTATGTCATGTTACAATATCTTGTACGATATCAAATCGGGAAATGGGCTAATCGGTGACTGCGAGTGCACTGCGTAAGACGCTTATTGCGTTTACTTGTCAAATTCTTGTGAAATTTCCAGGTATGTGGAGATAATAAAGTAAATTGTATAGAAATGTACGCAATATCGTTTTATAAATGGTAGGGTATAGTTGAAACTTAGTACGTTACTGTCCATAGAAAGATTACACTTGCGTAGTACAACGTATTCGGTGACAGTAAACGGCAGGTTGCTTTTCTTGACGTCACGTGTTGAGTTCGGTTGGGGGGATCTCGCTTTCTTTTCATCTGTCAACAGTATGGTTCCATGAGTAGTCGTTTTGCTGCATTCTAATGGAAAACAGACGTAATTTCTGTAATTCATCGATTGAATTATCTAAAAATAATACTCCAATGAAAGTTTACGACTGAAAAATTGATCGGCATAGCGTTGCCGTTCCATACAATACTTCTTAACCTGTAAAGTGTCGTGACATATACTGCACAGTTAGTGGAGTATAACCTGATTTTAAATGCTAACAAAGTTGTGTAAACTTTAGTGAAATCTTTTTAACACTTAAATAATATTGTATTAAAAATGGCTGGCAAATTGGAACATCTTAGGTGAGTAGAAATTTTCTATACTTCTTTTTATTATACATTTTTTTTTGCACATCTGCTCCTTAATCAAGAATTAAAACTTAAATGATAAATGAAAAATATTGTTACCTTTATTCATTGTGTGTATTCTAATAATTATAATAACGTGTACTTATTATGCATTTTAGGATTTATTTTGTTACATGGAATGTGGCGACTAAGTATCCTGAGGAGGATTTACATCAACTTCTTGATCTTGGTCAAAATAATACATCAAGAAAGTTACCAGATTTATATTACGTTGGGTATATATAAAAGATACATGAAATGTATAAATTATTTAAAGGGTAAATGAATTTACAAATTATATTAGATTGCAGGAAGTCAAAGCTCAACCACAAAACATGGTATTAGATATGTTCTTTGAAGATCCATGGACAAAATCTTTTAGGTGCGCAGATTAAAAAAGTATTTAAATATCAGTGATATTATTTTAAGACTTTAAGAAGCCATCATTTTCTATTAAATCTTTTCAGAGAAGTATTAAAGAAATATGATTATGTGAAAATACGTACACAGCGTTTACAGGGTCTTGTCTTAAATCTCTTTTGCCTGAGAAAACATATTACACATTTAAGATTAATTGAAGCTCAATATACAAGAACAGGGTTTGGTGGCATGTGGGTAAGAAGAAACTTCAATTGTGCATCATTTCTTTCTAATATCTTTAAATAAAAGTGTGTTGTTTTCAGGGCAATAAAGGGGCAGTTAGTATAAGATTAAATATATACGGGGTCAGTATGTGTGTAGTAAATACACATTTGACACCACATGATCATTTATTGGCAGATAGGATTACAGATTATAATACAATACTCACTAACCACAGTTTTAGTAATTCAGATACTTCCAAAATACTATTTCATGAGTAAGTATAGAATTTTAATACAGATTACTACAGTAATATATAACAACTTGTATTAACAATGGTAAGCTTCCAGTTATGTATTTTGGATTGGTGACTTAAACTTTCGATTAAATGGAGCAGACCTAACTGCCACAGATATTGATTTACTAGTTAAAAAGAAACAATTAAAACCTCTGTTGGCAAGAGATCAATTAAAGGCAGTAATGGAGACCGGTGAAGCTTTTGCTGAATTACATGAAAATTCTATTACATTCCCGCCTACTTATAAATACGAATTTTCGTCTCAAGATTTTGATCTCAAGTAAGATGAATTTGTTACTTCCGTAATATGTTTATAATAACTTCTTTCTTACTTGTCAATTGTATACGCAGGCGGCGACCGTCATGGACTGATAGGATTTTATATAAAGTAAATGCGGATGTTTATAACGACGTTAAACTTAGCGCTACTCAGCATAATTATAAGAGTCATTTCAGCTACGTACAATCAGACCATAAACCAGTCACAGGAGAATTTGATATTATTGTAATATTACTAATACTGTTATATTAAAAATATTTATGTTAACGCTACAATCTGTTAAGTTTAATAAATGAAATTATACTTACAGATCAGACCTACTGTAGAGGATCATGGAGTAGAATTCCAACCTGTGACAGCATGGTTTATAGATGAGGAAAATTCAGTATCGTACAAATTATTAGGAGATGCTAGGCCTGCGAGCGGGGACTGGGTAGGACTTTTCCACAACGAATTTTCCAGTTTAGACGAATATATTGTATATGAATATGTAGGTCAAGGTAAGATTTCATATTAATGTACTTCTTGAATATTATTTTTGCCGGTTTGTGATGAAGATTTATGTTAGCCCTCACAGAGCGAATTTATTTCAACGACACTGCTCTTCGTTCACCAGGGATGTATCGATTGGTTTATGTTGCTCAACGAGGGAATAATATAGGAATTTTAGGCGTTAGTCCTGCGTTTCCGGGACACCATAGACCGGCTTGATAACTTTTTAGATATCTATGTTAACACAATAGCAATTACAGATGATACCTGCTTATGATAGATTTTTAATGTATAGCTGATAAGTTGTTGCAATATGCGCGCATTTAGTTGTCAGACTCATGTGAGTAGCTTCATTCAATTAGAGCAAAACGCGTTATTTAGGTGTAACTGTTTGAGGTCCAACATTTCTTTAACTTCTTATCAAAATCATAAAAGTTATTGACGATTATCTCACTTAAAGGTTTGTAAAGAATGCATTGACTATCTTTAGTACTTTAAATATTTATACAAAAATAATTCTAGAAATTGAGACGAATTATGCTGTCAAAACCTAGATTTATTTGAGGAGTATTATGTTTCTGTGATATAAAAGTTGATCTTAGATGATCAACTGCGACGTGTATATTTTTTAGCAAAGTGATATTACAGAAGCATAATCCTTATTAAAATAACCTCTTTTAGTTCCTGTAATTATTATCTATTTTTACGGAGCAAGTAAAATGATAATTCAATATGGAAGAGGTTGACATGCTATATAATTTTATATCAGAAATGTACAGTTTTACGGAATTGTGATTAGAATAGATTAAGCTGATATATTACTGTATTCTTCAGTAGATAACATATATTTTACAAGATAGTTAATTTTTATTCTTTTACACAGTAAGGATTTTACTTTTAGAATACATATTTTTAATGAATCTTATCTTTTATTTTATGTATTGAATTTTTTATGTATAAAATTATACGAGATTAATAGCATTTATAAATTCAATACTGACACTATCTGCTGAATGATACAGTAATATTTCGTGAAATGTAGAAAGAACATAAACTAAAAATATGTTGCCAGAAGACAACAAACAATCCATATCTCAACCAGTTTCTTGATGTTCAAAAGTTACTTTTGGTACCTGGTTTTTGCTGCTGGGTTATTACCCACAGGCACTAGTGCTTAATTACTTTATGCTACAGAGCTTATAAGAGTGTGCTAACCATTGGTGTAACTAAAATCTTTGTTTAAGGTGTGCCAGGTCATAGTTTTACTATTAGTGTTAACTATTAAAGTGAGGACTTGAAAATTTTCAGAATTTAGAATTTAAAAATTAAGAAATTTGAAAATTTGTAAACTTGAAAATATCTATTTATAATATGAGCTGTCCTGTATCCTTAAGGGTATGTAGGAAAGATTTATATTTTGAGACTGTCCACCATGGTTTTAATTTAGTTACGCCAATGGTGCTACCGTGTTCTTATGCACTTGACATACGAGCAAGCACCACTTAGATAATAATCAATGTTAGTTTTAGGAAACCTTTTAATTGGGTTGGCGAATTGTTATGATGGTTTGGTTGTACAAACCTACGCTATTTTATTTTTATAGCGTGATAGAAACGCAAAGAAAATGAACAAATATACGCTGTGGTATAAAAAGGGGATACAAAATAAAGAACAATATTTTTAACTTGTTAAACAAATTATTTTAGCCTGTGTAAACTTGAAAAGAATCAAAGGAAAAAAATAAATACAATTTTCTAAAAGAAAACATTTAATTAATTAAGCCTACATAAATAACTTAAATAACAATACAATAAATAACAAATTATAATAAATAACATATGTACTCGATAATATTACGACATACAGAGTAAATTATTTTCGTCTGTATTTTTCGATCAATTTATCATTAATATAAATAAATAAATCATCATGTTCACACCATTAGTTTCCAGCATTTTTACCATATAATTTTACCTTTTATATAACTGGAATAAATTTCTCGTAAATGCAATGATTTTATAAGTACTGTTCTACTTCTGAAATAATCTCGGAAACTGATGACGTGAACGCGTTACGTATGCAAATTACACACTTTTACTGTACACGAAAGAAAAATGATTTACACTTAAGTCATGTTTAAAATGTATACTAAAATGCTTTTAAAAGCGAGAAATGTTCGTCACGAAGGGATAATTATATGTACAGATTAATCTCCGATGATATAGTATTAGGTCATCCCATAAATTCGTGCTGTTTTTCGAGCGGTTATATATGTTACGATTATTTACATACCTCAGTTTCATGAAAAAACGTAATACCCCTCTCGTTGTACAACTTCTTACCATTTTTCTGGTAGGGCCATTATTTCGTCTCGGTAAAAGATCATGATTTTCTACTGTTGAAAGTCATTGTTTTCACTATACTACGATCTTACATCCTCGAAAATCTGCTCTAGACTGTTCTCGATCAGCTGAGCTAAGGTGTATTGGTCACTTTTCGCCGTATGTTTATAAATCACATGAAGTATACACAAAAGTCGGCTCACACTTATGGGATGACGTAATATAAAATTTATGAAACGTGAAAAATGAGTTGAGTAAAGACCGCCATTTTGTTGCACTATTCGATTAAGGGGGTACACTTGTACTACTTTAAATTTGAAAATAAATGTGTAAATATGCTTCTATTAAAAAGATTGAAATGCTTCGAGTAATTCCCAAAGATAAATTTCCTGTTTGACAAGTGTACTCCCCTAAGGCGTTTATGGTTTTTACCGCAATTATTACGATATCATCGTTGCATTCTTAAGGATAATTTTAAAACATCGTATTTCCCCGTGTAGTACCCAAGGTAGTTTTTAATGAACATCATGAATGACAAGTGACACTATATACATATTAATAACATTTAAACCTTTAATTCACGATGTGTCATGCACTCGGGAAGATTCTGTATCTCAAAGTCATGGGAAACGCTTTATCGTCGCTGTACAGAATTCGCGGAACATGTGCATTCATTGTAAGATCAACGATACAACCTGTCCGGCTTCCCGCTGTTATGCAATCGGTTGTACAAACATCACAACTTGCGCGTGCTATTGTAAAACGAGTTGTAGATGTTTTTACATAACCGAGTAGTTCTTGAGGAAAATATGCTGTGTCCAAAAAAAAAAAAACGTAGACACAAGTTTCGTATAACAATTCTAAATATGGTCTCAAATGCATACGTTAAATGCAAATCGTTATTTTGTAAAAGTTCCTTTGAATTTATAGTACAATGATTTTTTTTAAGTCTTATTCGATTTTGTAGATCTTCTGCTATTTTCTTAAGTTCTTTCGTTCGTATGAAAGTATGATTTATAGTGATTCTTTTATCTCGTAAATAAATTATTATTTGTAGTAGAAAAGATTAGCTAATGTTATACAGGGTGAGTCATCTAATTTGACTAATTTATATTTACTGTTTTGATATGAGAAATGTTTTTTAATAAATGTTATTAAGAGAGATAATGTAGATATAAATTTGTGGAAATAGATATAAGTTAGTTTTTTAACTGAATGTTTTCATATATGGTTGTTTTCATATATTTTTTGGAATATTCTGTGTAACATTGAAATAAAGTAATATTTAAGATATTGTCAAAGTTATTACTTTTCTGAAAACATTAAGAAAACTAATATGCAAATCTACTGAATTTTATTTCAATTAAATTGACCTTGAAATTCTCTGAGTTATGTTCACGAAAGTACATAACACATTTTTATTGTAGTAATTAAAGTAGTCAAGTCTGTTAACTCACTCTGTATACCATTGTTCCATAAACGACACAATGATATTCATGTATTTTGTACAATGAGTTGTAAGTATTTCAGAAACGATTTTCATCATTTCATTCCACCCACGCAATAAATAGTGAATCAAAGTCTTACTACTAACGAACCAGCTAAAATCGTGAAATGTGTCCAACATTGGATGGCTTTGCATTGGCGTAACTAGGATTTTTGTTTGAAGTGGAGAAGGGTCCCTACATTTGGGGAGGTGGGGATTTCAGAGTTGGGAGATTTGAAAATTTGGGACTTTAGACATTTGTAAATTTGGGAGTTGGGAATTTAGGGATATTAGGATTTGTAAATTGGGGAATATGGGAATTGGGGAATGTGGGAATTGGGGAAGGTGGGGAATGGGGAATGTGGGAATGGGTGAATGTGGTATTGATCAATGTGGAATTGGGGAATGTAGGAATTGGTCAATGTGGAATTAGGGAATGTGGGAATTGGGGAATGTGGGAATTGGGGAATTTGGGAATTGGGGAATTTGGGAATTGGGGAATGTGGGAATTGGGGAATGTGGGAATTGGTCAATGTGGAATTGGTCAATGTGGAATTAGGGAATGTGGGAATTGGTCAATGTGGAATTGGGGAATGTAGGAATTGGTCAATGTGGAATTGGGAAATGTGGGAAATTGGGAAATGTGGGAATTGGGAATCTGGAAATCTGATAATCTGAAAACTTTGAGAAAGTGCAAATATGTAAATATAGGAAATTGCATTCTCAGCCATTTAGAAATATGAGAATTTCTAAATTCCTAAACTTAACAATATTAAAAAACTCCAAACCTGAAAACTGTATAACTTCGAAACTTTTAATCGCCCTCCTACTTACGCCAATGTCCCTTCAAAACTCGTAAGCATCCCAAAGCAGATAATTCACTCTTCACAAATACAAAAACTAGTTTCACGGAATGATCGTTTGTCTGGGCGTAGAATCGCCGTTCATCACAGGAAGTAAATAAAGTTCCAAGCTTCTGCTTTCCTGTTCAGCGACGTCCATGCCTCGCAGTTGTTGCACTCGCTGCCAAACGAAATCCCTCGGCGGCCTTCGTAGAACGAACAAACCGAACACGAGGACACCTTGCAGAGAATTCACGAGATCGAAGGTGGACCAGTCTATGGAATTCCCGTGAACGAACCAGGATATCAACTCCATCGTCCAGTTCAGTCCCATCAGAAAGAAGATTATCAAACACACGAAAGTCGTTCTCATGAAACGCCGGAGGAATCTTCGATCTAATCGATCGGATTCTTGATTCCTTGCGAGTCGCCTCAAATCGAGATCCTTCTGATACTTTGTCAGTTTGATAAATGTCAGCACGAAGAGTATCACGTTTCCTAGAAGCAGCAGCCCGACCGGCAGGTAAAAGTATGGCATTGATTTGTCGTTCGCTGCAAAGAAAAAAGGACGAGTATTAAATTTTGTGAGCGATGGTTTTTTTGGAGCAATTTGGGAGATAATTTTGCTAGGGTTTTTTCCTTTTGAGGTAGATATTAACTATGATGACAGAGAGAAATTTAAGAAAAGAATTTCGTGTACAATTAATTTAGCAAAGTAACAAATGGAGGATTTAAATTGTACAGTAAAGGCCATTTTATCATTTTGAGGTAGATAATTGAAGTAAATATTATTTGAATATTAACAATAATAACAGAGAGAAATTTAAGACAAGAATTTCGTGTATAATTAATTCAGCAAGGTAATAAAAGAAGAATTTAAATTGTAAAATAGAGATCATTTTATTATTTTGAGGTACATAATATGAGGTAGATAATTGACAGTAGATAATTGAAGTAAATATTATTTGAATATTAACAATAATAACAGAGAGAAATTTAAGAAAAGAATTTCGTGTACAATTAATTTAGCAAAGTGATAAAAGGAGAATTTAAATTGCAAAGTAGAGATCATTTTATTATTTTGAGGTAGATAATTGACGGTAGATAATTGAAGTAAATATTATTTGAATACTAACAATAATAACAAAGAGAAACTGAGGAAAAGAATTTCATGTACAATTAATTTAGCAAAGTAACAAATGGAGAATTTGAATTGCAAAGTAGATATCATTTTATTATTTTGAGGTAGATAATATGAGGTAGATAATTGACAGCAGATAATTGAAGTAAATATTATTTGAATACTAACAATAATAACAAAGAGAAACTGAGGAAAAGAATTTCATGTACAATTAATTTAGCAAAATAACAAATGGAGAATTCAAACTGTAAAGAGATAATTTTACTATTCTTAGGTAGATAATCTGAAGTAGATAATTGATGCAGATATTTAAATATTAACTATAATAACCGAGAGGAATCGAAGTAAAGAATTTCATATACAATAAATTTATCAAAGTAAATGAAGAATGTAAATACTAAAGTAAATAGATAATTTTGTCATTTTGAAATAAATAATCTGAAGTAGATAATCGATAACAAATAATTGAGATATTTAACTATTAACTACAATAACCTAGAGAACCCCCAAAAATATCATATATTAATTTAACAAAATAAAGAATTTAAATTCCAAAGCAAATAAATAAAATTTCAGTAAAGTACAAGACCTTCGATTTAGTTAAAAAACGCAGCTATCGCTTATCTCCGATAATCAATGTTTACCTCGTACATCGAAAATGAAAAATGTATTGACTCACATTTGAACTGACAGCTCTCCTTGCCGAAGTTCGATTTCACATAAGTCGCCGGTATCGTTGGGCTGAGATCCATACTCATCGAGACGAGGATAAGTATCACCGAGGGACCCCAACACCATAAGGAGTACCAGAAGAACAACGTTTTTGGCTTCATTCTTCTGTATGTGTCCCTGTCCACGTGGCTGCGCACCAAGGACCACATTTCGATGCACATCGCATTTAGCCAAAAGAAGCACGCGACGAAGGAGAACTGGATGACGAATCCTGGAAAAATTAATTGTTTCTTAACTGATTTCAAACGAGCGTTGATGTTGTTTTGTAAGGTGGCTATTATTAGTTACGTCATATCATTTTATTGGAGTCTATAAATGTGTGATAGACTTTGGGAAAGTTAACGATTCGATGGATATCAAGTTCGTAGAATCTATGACTTTGCAATTTTACGTTTATGTTGGAGGATTTGTGAGGTGGTGCAATGGACTGTTTAGAAGGTGCAATATTTTGAACTAATATTTTAAATGATATGTTTTGAACTGAATGTAAGTGGAAGTTTATGTATGTATAGTTTTTTGTAGTCACGTTCTGTAAATTTATATATTATTTTCATATGTACTTGCTTCTATTTGTATATTATATAAAATGATGTATGTATATAAATTATATTATACATGTAACACAATATATAATATAAATAGAAGTAATTTTTTATAAAAATGTCACATAAAATGTTGCATAAAAATGTTCCAAACTACATAAATATATGTACATACGTATAATATATGTATAATACATTTAATGTAATAAATAAAATTACAACAAAAATAATACTAAAATCATTATATCATTTTCATTATTATCAACGATGGCCATTATAGTTATTGTCAATAAATATTATATTATTAATACAAAATTTACGTAATAATGTTATAATATAATTTTTTTTTTAATTTAATAATAAGACGAAGTTTTTTGAAATATGGTCTTACCTATACTATTGCAAGTTTCACTCGATAGATGCAAGTTTCCTAATTGCGTGACTGCTAAGATGATAAAAGCCAATGCTAAACAGCCACAGTAGCGGCTCAATGCTTTCCCAAAAACGTCCTTTAATTTTGGAGTAATGGAGTATGCTAGTATGGTGAGAATCAGAAATGGCACGGATAGTAGAAGACCGCAGGCGTAGATTGTGATTCGTGAGTCTGCAGTCACTATTATTCGATCTGGAACAGTTAAGAGTGTTTATGGCATTGGGGTGTATGGTGAAATACTGAAATTTGAAGTTTTGGAAATTTGGGATATTGACGAATTGGGGGTAAATTTGGAAACTTGGGAATTTGGGGATTTAGGAATTTGGGAAACTTTGAAATTAGGGAGTTGGGAATTTGGGGAATTGAGAATTTGGAAAATTTGGGAATTGGGGAGTTGTGAATTTGGGAAACTTGGAAATTTGGGGAATTGAGAATTTGGGAATTTGGGAATTTAGAAAATTTGGAAATTGGGGAGTTGAGAATTTGGGAAGTTTGGAAATTCGGGAGTTGGGAATTTCGGAAATTTGGAAATTTGGGGAATTGAGAATTCGGTAATTTGGGAATTTGCGAAATTTAGAATTTGGGGTGTTGTAAATTTGGAGAATTGAGAATTTGGTAATTTGGGAATTTGGAAAATTTGGAAATTGGAGAGTTGAGAATTTGGGAAGTTTGGAAATTCGGGAGTTGGGAATTTGGGAAATTTGGGAATTTGGGGAATTGAGAATTCGGTAATTTGGGAATTTGCGAAATTTAGAATTTGGGGTGTTGTAAATTTGGGGAATTGAGAATTTGGTAATTTGGGAATTTGGAAAATTTGGAAATTGGAGAGTTGAGAATTTGGGAAGTTTGGAAATTCGGGAGTTGGGAATTTGGGAAATTTGGGAATTTGGGGAATTGAGAATTCGGTAATTTGGGAATTTGCGAAATTTAGAATTTGGGGTGTTGTAAATTTGGGGAATTGAGAATTTGGTAATTTGGGAATTTGGGAATTTGGAAAATTTGGAATTTGGGGAATTGAGAATTCGGTAATTTGGGAATTTGCGAAATTTAGAATTTGGGGTGTTGTAAATTTGGGGAATTGAGAATTTGGTAATTTGAGAATTTGGAAAATTTAGAAATTGGAGAGTTGAGAATTTGGGAATTTTGGAAATTCGGGAGTTGGGAATTTGGGGAATTGAGAATTTGGGAAATTTGGAACTTGGGGCATTGTAAATTTGTAAAATTTGTAAACTTACATTCAGAAAAGCACACGACAGTTCTCAGTCCTAATTCAGGAATGACATCCATGCAATAATCTATTCCAGGCTGCAACATCATCTGGTCTAATCGAGGCGCAAACACGGATCCATTTATCAATAAATAATTCGCATCGATACTGCTCTCATTAGGTTCTAAAACATACCTGAAAATACAAAATACACGAATCAGACTTTACTTTGTATTCCTTTATTGCTTTCGAACACTGTGCTTTAAAATATGGAGGAAAAATCGATATTATACGGAATTCACATATATCATTGTTTATCAAATTCTTCCCAATTTGCACAAAAATTTTTAACAAAAAATTTGAAATACAATGTCCTTATATTCGAACAGGAAACAGGAAAGTTTCATTCTAAAATAAAAATTGTTGAATGTAATTCCGAAACAGCGTCATATGAATATATTCCTTCGTCGTTCTGTTTTTTGTACTAATTTATTATGACGCGATTCGCCAGACTACAGATACATAAAAATGTTTGTTATTTGACATTTTTATATCGATCTATTTTTGGAGATATTTAGACAGAGGTAAATTAGAAAATAATTATTTATGTAGATAAAGTTATTTAAAGATTGCTGAACCTATCTGAAGGATATCTTTATCAGAAAAAAAAACTGAAGAAGTTTTATTCAAGGGATTAAAGTCAACGTATTATGCGATAAAGATCTGTTTCTAATAGACAAATGTTACGTAACAATTTTTTTAAATAAACAGTAAGGACATTGTTTTATATTGTATATTATTTTTGGACATTTATTTGTTTAAGTAAAATGTCAGAAAAATAAATTGTATCATAGTTATTCAGTTCACAAGATTGTAATAATTTATTACTAAAAATGAATAATAGATAGAAGAATTCATTCTTCAATTATTTGACAAAATTTATAAACCGTTTTTGTAGTGACTATTATTTTTTTATACGTATTTATTTAAATAAAATTTCTAAAAAATGGATTGTATCACAATTATTCAGTTCAGAATCTTGTAATAATTTATTACTAAGAATTTGAGTAATTTATTCCTCCATTTATTAACAAAATTTATAAACCGTTTTTATACCTATTTATTTAAATAAAATTTCCGAAAGACCATTGTATCACAGTCATTCAGATCAAAATGCTACAAAAATGAATAATTTATTACTACAAAATAACTAAAAAAATTTGACTAATTCATTCGTCAATTCTCCAACAAAATTCATAAATCTTGAATGAATAATTTTTCATTTTGAAGCAAAACTGAGATAATATGCAACTTAATATTTTATTCTATATTTCAGTTTTGTTATTTTTATTATTCTTGCAAGTACTCACATTTTATCTTTGCAAGGATTCCCAACAATTGCAACGAACGTGCTTTGTCTTTTACCAGGAGCCAACAATCCAGTTCTGTTAAATCTGCTAAAACGAGGCGAAAATATTGGATCTGTCGACGAGTTCACGGCTCTGCAACTCCGTTCTGAAAGATTCGCAAAAACTTCCCCTTCTGCGCAGCATTTTCCTACTACTGTCAAGTTTTTGTACGCTTCTGGTATTGCCGTGTGATTTTGCTGTAATAAATTGTGAAAAAGTCACATAAATTCTTGATGTTCTCATTGAAGATTCTTAGATACAATTTTTTTAACTATTTAATACATTTAACTTACAAATCTAAAGAAAACCAGAAAGTTAGTTTCATTTTTTAATTTCAAAAGCTAAAGCTTGTGACATTAAGGACTCAGAATACCTTGAGGGTTAAATATTTTCAAGCTTTTAATTTTTTTTAAAAAAGGTTAATTTAATATTTGACGTTATGAATGATTGTATAGTGTTTTAGTCACGTTGATAAATTTTTTTAGTATATTTAAGTTAACAATATTTAACATTTATGGCACTCTGAGTTATTAATGACACAAGTTAAAGAATTTCTCTTGGATATTTATTTTTGTCAAAGAAGATATTTAATATCTGACACAATGAATGATTGTATAATCACTTTGATAAATATCTCAGAACGTATTGAAACAAATTCCATAAACAATACAATGTGTCCATGAAATTCGGAAATATGTGACTGCTCTTAATCCATCAGTTAACTTGAGAATATTAAACTAAACAATATTTGTTGCTAAGGTAATAAAATTTATATAATCATTTACTGTTATACTACATCATCGTTTCCTGTTACATGATCGTTTACAGTTACATTACAGAATCATTTGCAAAGCTAAATTACGCTTGCTCGATGAAAAAAGAACTTGAAGCTTTGAAACTTCAAAGAGGGTTATAGATGGACAGCGATAGTACTAAAAATAACTTCGCAAATATACAAAAATCTATATTCTACTCAGGTAGCTCGATTTGTTGCAGCCTTGGTAATTTTTAACTGAATTTCATTTATCATTCTTCAGATAATTTGTTATTTTATTGATGTTAACTGGTTCTTTGCGTAGATATGTATTTTAACTTGAGTTTAACTAATTAACTAATGCATTTTAATACAATTTTATATTTTTGATAGTGGGATTTTTTGGTGGTAGTATTTAGAATTTTGAGGGTTGAAATTTGGAAATTTTGCGAGTTTGAATAGTTTGAACTTTTCCAGATTTTTAAATTTCCACGGATCTACATTCTCAAATTTCCAAATTTTAAGGCACTTGTAAGTTCCAAGTTTCCAAAACTCTAAAAGTTCAAAATTTCAAGTATAGTTAAATTTCTTCACAAATTACCAGATTCTGAAGTTTCATAGAGCACAGATTTTCACGTTTTCAAATTTCTGAGAGTAAAAATTTACAAGTTTGCAAGTTTCAAGTTCCTAAACTCTTAAATTCCAATTTTTCTACTTCCAAAGTTCCAAACTTCTAAATTTCCCTCAAACTATACAACATCATGAGTTTCATGGCTTTGGAAGTTCACAAAATAACCCACTTCAAGTGGGTTCAACAAGGTTACAATTCAACAAGATTACAATCTCCAATTCCACCCCTGAAGCTCTCAAACCTAACACTTCTCTGAAACTTCTGAAACCATAAAACCTAAAAATCTATCAAAAAACTTCGCACCCAAATCTTATTCTCTTACATACCAAAGGAATCGAGTGTATCTTCGGTGTTTTATCCATTCCCGCCCCGCAAATCGCCAGGTCACACAGAAGAGCGCACAACATCAACCAAAGCTTAGAATTTCCAGACATCTTTCCTCGAAATCTATTTATACGTCCACCAGCAATTGTCATAACACGTTTATATCTTCTGTTAAACGTTACAACTAGATTTCCGTACTTCTATCTTCAGAATATTCCCAGAAGTTCAATTTATTGCGTCCTTGCGAGTTTGCACTCAGCGCATCACGTATCGAAAATGGCGGACGAGTAGAAATTTCTTACTATTCGCTGCATCAATGACATCTTATATCTTCGAATCACCTTCTTTATCTTCCTTCGTTAACACTTTAGTTTAAGAAATATTCTTTACAACTCAATTAATACGCACTTCGATGATCTTTCGCTAAAATTTGCATTCGATCCGGAATTCGAAGGTTATCCGGTGAAGTTGCTTTAAAGTTCTGAGCTCTATCAATTTACAGGCTCTGATTATTTTCTTGCTATCGATTACGGTATGTAAGATAACTCGGAGTATTAACTCTGATAACAGAACAAGTCTTCCTTCTTTTTCCGGGATGTTTCCGTGTTTGTGTGCCGGTCTAAGTGTTCTCTATGTGCTCGATCGAAAATATTTGCCTTTTATCTCTTCATGGATCTGACGATTCAAAGTGCAATCCTTGGGAGATCTATAACAGATAGGAATTCAATTAGACACCTGAACAATGATTTAGTTATTTTACAGGGTTATATAGACCTGTTGGGTTCAGATTTTTAGGGGTAGATATTTTTAGGATTCTCTTTATTTGATATTTAATTATACCTGGTTTATTTGAACTTGAAGTTATTCTAGTTATTAAAATTATCAATTTTGTATTGAAATTAAAATTGTTGTAAGATGTATATTTTTTCTCTATCTACAACTTCTTGTATACAAGAACTTCTTGTTCACTTCTTGTCTATAATAGTGCAAAATCGTTTTCATGAAGGTGCAAAAAAGGTAGTTTTGAACGAAATGGTAGAGGAACAGCTTAAGAGCACTTTAATTTTGTTTCTGATAAACAATCTGATATATCAGAGTTGATAGTGATTAAATCTTCTAATTCCTAAAATAGTCCACATTGCAATCTATAAAATGTTAACAATTAAGAATTACTTGACTTTGCTCTTTTTCATCAAATCCAGCATTTCTTACACAAATTTTTAATACAAATTGTTTTTGAGATTCTCAAATTTAATTTAGGACAAAATCCTAGCGATGTGACACAAATCAAACGACGTAACATAAGCCAACTACAATCAATGAATCATGTAAGAGGACGAAGTCATCTCAAAAAGAAAGTGCGATGAATGAACAGCTCTTGACCTACATAAATGTAATTTCCGCTGCTTCACCGATGAAAGTAACAAAAAGTGTACCGGTTATTTCCGAGAAATTATTTAGGTGTTTAATACTATCAAACCGGAGTAAATCATAAGAGCTTGGACGTAAAGAAAACTTTCGAAAAATGATATTTCTCTGAAACCTACTTCAAACTTGTTTGTTTAGTCTCGAAAATCAACTTCGCGAGATCAACTTAGTCGAGGATGATTTACATCGAAATCCTGTTATAGTTGGCACTGTTGCAATCGGGACATGAAGGAGCATTTAAAGTTCAGAGATGTGAATACATCAGTTGTACCGAAATGAAATGATTCAAGGAATCTTTGTTTTGAGGTTGAATAAAATGACTTAATAAATAGAATGGTTATAAGCATTATAGATGAACGATTTTGTAATTTGAAGTTTAACAATCTATGTATTAATTGTGTGGAAATAAAATGATTTAGCAAATAGAATAATTATGAGCATTAAAGATGGACGACTTTATAATTTGAAGTTTAACAATCTTTGTATGTACTAATTATGCGGAAATTAAATGATTTAGCAAATAGAATAATTATGAGCATTAAAGATGGACGATTTGATAATTTGAAGTTTAACAATCTATACATGAATTGTATCTAAATAAAATGATTTAATAAATAGAATAATTATAACCATTAAAGATAGACGATTTTGTACTTTGAAGTTTAACAATTTTTGTAGTAATTATGCGGAAATTAAATGATTTAGCAAATAGAATAATTATGAGCATTAAAGATGGACGATTTTATAATTTGAAGTTTAACAATCCATACATTACTTGTATCTAAATAAAATGATTTAATAAATAGAATATTTATAATCATTAAAGATAAACAATTAGCTAATTTGAAGTTTAAATTTGCATACCAGTTACGTAAAAATAAAATGATTTAACAAACAGAATACTTGCAAATAACGAACATGTGTAATTTTAGAATTTGAAGTTTGACAATGTACATGCACCAGTTATAAATAAAGAGTTTCAACAAGTGGAACAGTTATAAACAACGAAAATAGACAATTTCTGGATTTGAAGTTTGACAATGCACAGACGATTTGTGCAAAAATAAATTAGTTGAACAAGTAGAACAGTTATAAATAACGAAAATGGACGATTTTAGAATGTCAAGTTTAATGTACATGCACTAGTTGTGTCATTTGGCAAAAAGAATAATTTTAAATAACAAAGTTGTTCACTTTGATTCAAAGTTTAACAATCTACTTTTACCAACTGTACTTAAATAATATAATTTATAATTGAATGTGGAAATAAAATGATTTTGCAAATAGCATAATTTTAAACGACAATGATAGACTATTTGACAATTTTCTGTTTAACAACATATATTAGTTGTACAAAAATAAAATGATTTAGCAAATAGAATAATTTTAAACGACAGTAACAGACAATTTAACAATTTTCTGTTTAACACCATACTATACTTGAGTTGTATAAAAATGACTTAGCAAACAGAATAATTTTAAACGACAGTGATAAACAATTCAACAATCCGCAGTTTAACAATGCATCAGTTGCATAAAAGATTCAGCACAAAATTAATCAAACAAAATAACGTTGAATAATCAGACAATGCAACGACGTAAATTTTACCAATCTGCATACACCAACTGCAGAAATAATTCCGCAAATAAAAGAGTCCTAACTAACTAACAAAATCGAACGATCCGAATTATAACAATACACACCAGTTGCAAAAAACTAAAACGATCCATCGAATAAAATCTGCAAATATCGAAGATGGACGAATCCGTGGCTCGACGAGTTCGATATAACGTAGTTATGGATCACATTCACTGAAAATGGTAGAAGACACTGGATCACGAAACGGAGAACGTATTTCGATGATGTTCACGTGGTTCACGGATCGAGGTCCGAGACTATACTGATCCCGCTCTTGGAACCAGCAAGCCTTTATCTATCCGTGAACGATTACTCGCATGATGCACACACCGTCACAGATTCACTATCCAGGTGTCGTAATACTAAAGCTTCCGTTATGATTTCTTCTTTTTCTTGCTCTCGAAAGAAAATGAGCTACTAGAATCAGGAGTAAAAATTTCGTTATTATCGAGGTCGTTATCTATGTGTGGGTATAGTCCTTAATTTATCGAATGATCAACGGTCAACGATTTATAGTACTATTGACT
The DNA here is from genome assembly GCF_050947335.1 of Megachile rotundata. Classification (NCBI taxonomy): domain Eukaryota; kingdom Metazoa; phylum Arthropoda; class Insecta; order Hymenoptera; family Megachilidae; genus Megachile; species Megachile rotundata. The sequence goes on from NC_134986.1 coordinate 9,660,040, forward strand.
TGTTAATGATGTCATTAATTGAGCGAACGGGTGTGCCACGTCGGAAACGAAATTAATGTGGGAAAGTTCGTGGTTTGATTCATTTTTGTGGTTGGATTGACATGGGACAGTGGGTGTATGTAAAGTATGTGACTGCTTGTGGTTTGAGGTGTTATTTATAGGAATTTGGAAATTTAGAAATTTGGTAATTTTGAAGGTTCTAAGTTTGGAAATGTGGAATTTTGGAATTTTGGAATTTGGGGATGTGGGAATTTGGGGATTTGGGGATTTGGGGAATTGAGAATTTGGGAAATTGGGAATTTGGGGATTTGGGAAATTTGAAGTTTGGGAGATTTGGAATTTGGGAAATTTGGAATTTGGGAATTTTGGAATTTGGGGAATTTTGAATTCGGGGCATAGGGAATCTGGGGAATTTGGAATTTGGGAAATTTGAAATTTGGGGAATTTGGAATTTGGGGGATTTGAAATTTCAGGGATTTGGAATTTGGGGAATTCGGAATTCGGGGCATAGGGAATATGGGGAATTTGGAATTTGGGGGATTTGGAATTTGGGGTATTTGGAATTTGACAAATTTGAAATTTGGGGAATTTGGAATTTGGGGGATTTGAAATTTGAGGGATTTGGAATTTGGGGAATTTGGAATTCGGGGCATAGGGAATATGGGGAATTTGGAATTTGGGGGATTTGGAATTTGGGGTATTTGGAATTTGACAAATTTGAAATTTGGGGAATTTGAAATTTGGGGAATTTGGAATTTGGGGGATTTGAAATTTGAGAGATTTGGAATTTGGGGAATTTGGAATTCGGGGCATAGGGAATATGGGGAATTTGGAATTTGGGGGATTTGGAATTTGGGGTATTTGGAATTTGACAAATTTGAAATTTGGGGAATTTGAAATTTGGGGAATTTGGAATTTGGGGGATTTGAAATTTGAGGGATTTGGAATTTGGGGAATTTGGAATTGGGGGCATAGGGAATATGGGGAATTTGGAATTTGGAGTATTTGGAATTTGGCAAATTTGAAATTTGGGGAATTTGAAATTTGGGGAATTTGGAATTTGGGAATTTTGGAATTTGGGGGATTTGGAATTTGGGGAATTTGGAATTCGGGGCATAGGGAATCTGGGGAATTTGGAATTTGGGGGATTTGGAATTCGGTGAATTTGGAATTTGGTGAATTTGAAAGTTTGAGTATGCGAAACTCCAAATCCCTAAATCATTCATCCCCCTTTCTCCTCTCGATATATCACCATTCTCGTCATTCAACACCTTGTACAGAATTACGTTAATTCAAGTATCGTGCGACATATTTCTGAATGACACAATGCTCCATATTAATGATCTACTCCTCTCCATATATAGCTACTTTAACAGAGAAAGCATTCCAACAATGTCACGAGTGATTAGTTCATTGAGGAAACCGCGTTTCAGGATTTACCGAACAGTTTCCCTGTTTCCACCTTTATCAAAAATACCTTTCTACTGATATCGAAATTGTGACGTAACATCGGGGAAATTTTTCCACTATCTCCGTCGATATGACGTAGGCGTGAGTTACAGCCGCGAATACAACTTGCTCATCACGAAAGAGCTCGCGTTATGAACTTTACAAATACCATTCTGCGAATTGTAAGTTTCTGCTCTGTTTCTGCGAATATGTTGCAACGTCGATCAACCACACGCGTACTTTACATTTTCCATGATTTTCGTGATATTTGCAGCCTACAAAACCGCGGGGTTCCATTGAAACCGCGCGTGTCTAGTCTCAACAAAATGGCGGGTAAGTAGAAGAGCGCTTGGGATGAAACATTTATCTATTCAGGTAGTCGTTAGTCATTTCGCGTTAATTTCTATTTTGTACTTATTGTTGAAGCGGGTATTTATGTATAAATGTTTCTTATTAGGGAAGGATATAAAGGTAAATTGGTTTAAGTAATACATTTTTTTGGGTACTTAGAGGTATGCAGAGGGATGCTTAAAATCTACAGCATATGTATTTAGGTAATCAGCTGTATAATGTAAAATATTTATATTTTATTTTTTCAGTGATACATATATTTACGTATACACTCTTTGTACAGGTTCAGAGTAAAAATATTAAACGTTCAACTTGTTCAGAATATTTTAAATAATAAACTTTGCAGGTAATTACAGTGAAGCTCAAAATGTACAGTGACATCCATTTATGTAATCATCAGTTATATAATGTAAATTATTTATATTTTATACTTTTATTGATACATGTAACTACTGCCAGCGATTTTAAGTAACATCTACTGATTTTTTAACAATTTTTAACCTATTATTGAACATCTCTATGGTTTATTTTGTAAAATACAACAGCAACTATTTAGTGAATGCTGCAATTTACAAAATGCAACTCTCAATACAGTATTGTAAAAAAATCTTCTGTTAAATGTCTTATGATTTTTTAAACATAAGTGTATATTAGACTTCTTAAAGTAACTGATTAAAGTAGGTAATGATTAAAATAGACATTGTTAGCGGGTAGCTGATAACTATCGATTGCATAAGAATGAATTTGAGAAACTGATTTTCCGTGTGATTTGTAGAATTCCTTTATCTGATTATCCATAGCTCACGTAATGTAAAAATAGATAAACAGTATCTACTTTATAGCAAGTTTCCAACCCAAAGATATCGAAGAAAAAGATGTAAGCATCTTTTCAATACTTCGATTGTTCACAATAGTAATTATAATTCGTGCATGAGAATTCCAGATCGAGTACGTAACACGATCATGATTTTTCGAAGTTTACGTTACAGAGGTTAATCACCAACGATAAATTTAGAAAGGTAGCAGAACAGAAAAATATTATCTTTGACTTCATCCAGGCTGAATATAAGTTGAACAATTCGGGACTTCATTTGATCGACTTTAATGGACAATGATATACTCAAAGAGAACTCTTTCAACTTTCTTATTAATCCCTGATTTGCGACTTTTTGCACAAAAATTTGTCAGGTATCACCAACTGCTTTTATACTCCGTTATTATTTGTTATCAAAGATATTTTCTTACCTTCAAAAAACTGTCTTTTGTCAAAATAACATTTTGTTAGCTTTATCGTTTATTGAAACAATATTTTGTTCACATTGTGTTTTACTAGAAAGAGTATTTTGTTAACATTACCGTTTATTGAAACAATATTTTCTTAACATCGTTTTTTACCAAAAAGAATATTTTGTTAACATTGTCATTCACTAAATGGAATATTTTGTTAACATTGTCATTCACTAAATGGAATATTTTGTTAATATTATCTTTTACCAAAAGAAAATTTGTTAACATCCTTTAGACACTCTTATTCTAATTTTAATTGTAATTTATAGAATATTGAAAAAATTTACCTATAACAGAAATTATTACCTCACAAGATGACTATATGAATTTTTTCGTGTAATATGACTAAACCTACCGGGGTTATGAAACTCCATGTGTATTATAACAATGTTAAATATTTCAGATAAGCCTTATAGATTATAGATTACAGATAGCGTATCCACCTGATAAGAGTATCTGATTATAGAAACTTACCAGCTTCTTTTGTTTGTTGCATTAACCAGGGAATCCCTTACAAAATGCATCATCAATGACAAATAACAATTCATTATTTAATATACTTATATTAACCAGAACAAAAATATTCTTTTATTATCAAAAACATTAATTGTTTTATTATTTTTGTATAAATTTTAATATTTTTTTTTCATTTATTTTTAGGTTTAGTTAGAGGTTAGGTCAATTTTATAGGTTATAGAAGGTTATACTTCGGAAGTTATAGGTTATAACTTGCAAATTTTATAGCAGTTTCGGATAATACACAGCATTTGCATAACAAATTTTATAGCTTGAGAGGTAAAATACAGCTATCAACAGGCAGACTTTGAATTTTAAACTAGTAGAATTTATAACTTCACAAAACTTAAAAAACTTAAACTTGTTAAAGATAATAAATTTCGAGGAAATCACTTTAAACTTCATATTAGGTAACATGTGAAATACTTGATAAGGTCCAAATGGACCCAGACCTTCACACGACTGCTAAAACGATTAGTTTCACAAGGGTTGTTAAAATAAATTTTAATAAGTTTAAACCCTGGTTAAAATAAACAAGAGTTGTTAAAATAAAATAAAATGTCTCTGAAATATTTTTTTCAAAAAATGTTATAAAACGTAGTACAATGTACATGTGAAGTATCTGTTGGTTATGTATATTTCTCAGGGGTGTTAAAATAAATTTTAACAAGTTTTAACCCTTCTCAAAATAAACAAGGGTTGTTAAAATAAAATAAAATGTCTCTGAAATATTTTTTTCAAAAAATGTTATAAAACGTAGTACAATGTATATGTGAAGTATCTGTTGGATATTTATATTTCCCAACGGGGACATAACGATAAATAATAATCGAACAGAAAGGTCCTTGGAGAGTACACATTTGAGCAGACATTTGCGTGCAACACGTGCGGTCTAGGAACGTGATCGGTTGTGCACCTCTCGACTTTGACAGTTATCATTGAACCGTTGAAGAAGGCGGACGGCCGTCAGGTATGTACAATACAATTAAATTCCTAAGTGGCTCGTCGGTTCTCCGTATGCCGATGTTCATCCCGAAAACAATTTCTGACGTCAATGAATATGTACTCGGAAGAAAGTCGATGATAAAACGGATCTGCAGTCGTAACGACATATTTTCTCCAAATACTTTTCCATATAAGAATATGCATCTTTATGTCGCTTCTTTGCATATGTCACTTTTACGTATCCTTTAAAATGTCATTGATCTTAAAAATTGATAGAGTTTTCTGAATTGATGTTGACTAATTAATCCTACGTCGCATTTAAGAGGAACATAAATCAATAAAGATCGGAGAAGGCTATAATTAAATGAGAGAACTCTGTAATTAAGGATAGAGGGATGTAATTAATTTGTGAAATAATTGCATGGTTATTATGTGTAATCATGGATAATTTTAATATAAGTAAGATTACAAAGTGTGTAATTTTGTAATTTAACAACATTATTTTTATTGATGTAATTGTGCATAGTATGGAGATAATTAATTGTAATTTTAGTAAAATTGTTAATATGAATTTCTGTATAGGTCTTTGGCGTTACTGGGTGCACTGCAACTTGTGCAAGGGTCCTATTAGAAATTCAAGGAATAAGTATTTTTAGCTGTAATAAGTGAAGAGTTTAGTAGGAAATGGTAATATAGAGGAAGAGTGTGTGTTATAATATTCAAAACTGTATGTTATTCATAATTGTTGCGGGTAAGGTTTCTTTTCCTTATTACGCCATTTTTCATGGAACAACTTTCTGGACTCAGATATTGTTCTACGCCGCCATCTTTTCTTGGCACATTCTTGAATTTCAATATTGTGATCAAGTTATTAAATTACTATATTTACTCAAACTATTGAATCTACAAATGTCAAAAAATACTTAAATTATCAAATTCACAAGTTCACAAATTCTCAAATTATTAAATATTAAAATTCTTAAATCTTCAAAATCTCAAATTACCTTACTCCCCAAATTCTCAAATCACCAAATCTCCAAATCTCCAAATTCTCAAAGTTACAGCTCCCCAAATTTCCAAATCTTTAGATCCCCAAATCCTCAAAGTTACAGCTTCTCAAATTTCCCAAATCTCCAGATCCCGAAATCCTCAAAGTTACAGCTTCCCAAATTTCCAAATCTCCAAATCCCCAAATTCTCAAAGTTACAGCTCCCCAAATTTCCCAAATCTCCAGATCCCCAAATCCTAAAAGTTACAGCTTCCCAAATTTCCAAATCTCTAGATCCCCAAATCCTCAAAGTTACAGCTTCCCAAATTTCCAAATCTCCACGTCCCAAAATCATCAAAGTTATAGCTCCCCAAGTTTCCAAATCTCCACATCCCAAAATCCTCAAAGTTACAGCTTCCCAAATTTCCAAATCTCTAGATCCCCAAATCCTCAAAGTTACAGCTTCCCAAATTTCCAAATCTCCACGTCCCAAAATCCTCAAAGTTACAGCTTCCCAAATTTCCAAATTTCCACGTTCCAAAATCCCCAATTCTGCAAATCTCCACGTCCCAAGATGGTCAAACTCAGAAGTCCCCAAATCTACAAATCTTCATGTCCCAAAATCCCCAAATCCAGAAATCTTCACGTCCCAAAATCTCCAAACCTCCAAATCTCCAGGTCAAAAATCCCTAAACCCACTACTTCCCAAATCTCCACATCCCCAAATCTCTAAATCCCCATACTCCAAAATCTCCAAATCCCAAAATCCCCAAAATCCTTAATACCAAAATTACTCTCCAAACACCGAAACTAAGATTTCGCAGACTCCGAACGATCTGTCATTAGCAGAAAGCGGTTATTCCCTGAAATAACGATTTTCTTTGAAAATTTCAGTTTCGGCGAGGTCGAATGAAATTTAGATTTAGAGATTGACGCAATGGACGTCTCCAAACAACGGGGTTTGGTTCAGCCGGTTTACGTTGGCGTCAACCAAATCGAACAAGAGAGCAGGATAACTCGGACCCTGAGCGAGAAAATCCAATGACGTATTTATACGCGTAGGCGTGCCAAACCCAGAAGAGGGTTTTACCGGACCACCTGTAGCGATCAGGAAGTAAGTCTACCCAACGCGTTTCTTTGTGTTTTTACTGGAACTCGTGTACCTGCCGGACGATGTTGTCGATCCAAAATTGGATTCGACGTTTACATTATCCGTCGAGGGGCTTTTAATAGCACGCTTATTTATGCATACGTTTGTAACAATATTGTACTACAATAACAGAATTAGTCACGATTCGCGAACCAGTGGTCATTGGAACGTATTCTGTTGCAAAGATCAGTGGAAATGATTATAGTGGACTTGTTTGGGAATTTTGGAATTTGAGGGTTTGAGGAATTGGGGTTTGGAATTTTACTAGGTTGGAGATTTGGTAATATGTTGATGTGGGGTGAAATTTAGGGATTGAGAATTTAAGGATTTGGGAAGATGGAGTTGGTAAATTTTGGAATTTGAGAATTTGGAAATTTGGGAATTTAGGGACTTGGGGAGATGGAGTTGGTGAATTTTGGAGTTTGAGAATTTGGGGGATTAGGAATTTGGGGATTTGAGAATTTGGAGATGTAGGAATTTGGAGATTTAGGAATTTGGGGATTTGAGAATTTGGAAGCTTAGAAATTTGGGGATTTGGGAATTTGTAAGCTTAGAAATTTGGGGATTTGGGAATTTTGGGATTTAGAAATTTGTGAGCTTAGAAATTTGGGGATTTGGAAATTTGGAGATCTAGAAATTTGCAGATTTAGATATTTGGGGATTTGAGAATTTGGAAGCTTGAAAATTTGGGGATTTAGGAATTTAAAGACTTAGGAATTTGGGGATTTGAGAACTTGGAGATTTAGGAATATGGGGATTTGAGAATTTGGAAGCTTGAGAACTTGGGGATTTAGGAATTTATAAGCTTACAAATTTGGGGATTTGAGAATTTGGAAGCTTGAGAACTTGGGGATTTAGGAATTTATAAGCTTACAAATTTGGGGATTTAAGAATTTGGAAGCTTGAGAACTTGGGGATTTTGGAATTTGTGAGCTTCGAAATTTGGGGATTTGAGAATTTGGAGATCTTGGAATTTAAGGATTTAGGAATTTGTAAACTTGCGAATTTGAAGTTCTAGGAAGTTGGGTATTTAGAAAGGAGATTTGCGAATTTGGAAGCTTAAGAATTTGGGAATTTGGAGATTAGAGAATTTGCTAATTTAAAAGTTAGAGAACTTTTTAATTCATAAACCTACAACCTTGCAAACTCACTTAATACCTGATTAACTTAACTACTTATTAATTTAGTAACTTACAAAGTTGAGTTAACTTACAAAGTCCCTAAATATAATAAAATACCATAATAGACATATTTTTACATGTCCACAAATATTTCTAACATATACCCCTTTAACATACCAACACATCACTCCTGCAAATAACAAATATTCTAATAATGACATTCTATCAATGTTATATCATCCACTGTGATTAATCTGAAAAGCAAATCCCATCATAGAGGAATGCGATTGACAGGTACATAAACGAGGTTTATAAAATTAACTGGAGTATTAGCTATATTAACTCCGTTCTGTGGCTCCATAAAGTGTGTTAATATCCGAATGACTCAGAATTGAAATTTCGTATCGGCGATCACGGACCAGATTCCAATTACTGTTATTTTTAGTCGATCGAAAAATTACATCGTTTTATGCCGTTTAAAATAGCTTTGGTTATTTGCGAACCGCCATGCTCTCTAGCAAGGAGTGTTGCCAACCTCTCACTTCATTCGGTCGATAATATAGATTTCTATATACAATTTTAACATTTTTATTAATTTTCTTTTTCATTACATTTTTATTAAACTTCTTTTTTAAAAAATTATCAAATTCAAAGTTTCTATTTTTATATTTCAACAAACTTTATTAGATTTATATGCAAGGATACTGTAATTACATGAAAATATTTCTATAATGCAGGTCTAATATTCAAAATAAAATAGTAAATAGTAAATAATAATAAATAATAAAATAATCAAAATAACAAAATAGTAATAATTAATAATAAATTATATTTTGTTAACAAGTATCACTGAATTTGTAAATCTGTTCTCAAAATAGTTAAACAAAAGAATGATTAGTATGCAATGCAGCTTCCATATGTTATCTAACCTTTAAACAATGCATAACAATAATGCATCGAGTAAAACAAGACGTCATAGTAAAAATATTTTGCAGATATGAAAGGAAAATGTGTACGTATATTTATTGTATACCTGCTCCCTTTCTATACAATGCGTACATATAGTTTCCTTTTGAATTATTCAAGTGGCACTGTTTATGGCCGATCGCGGGTCTTACATGACGGAGTACACGTCGTTCAAAGATTAAACGTTTAATTATTTACGTTTTTAGTACATACAATTTTTATGTATTTTACAAAGAACCAGTTTGCTCTCGTGATACAATAATAATGGAAAGTCATTAACATATTTGTATCACGTTCTCTATAATTTTATATCTCGTACTTCCAACAGAATTTTTTTTATAGAGAATTTCTTTATTCTTCGCAAAGGATTTTTGAATTTATTTAAATATACAAGGAAATGACTGTAATTGTACACTGATTGTAGGTACTTGCAACTACGTATTTTTAATTTAATTTAATTAGGTAATTTTGAAATTGTAAAAAGAGTAAAATGTACAAATTATAGATTTGTCAAAATTACAAAATTTAATATAACTTTCAACAGTCAATCTAAATTAAATACCTAATTAAATATAATAAAATTACCGTAATAACGTAAGTAATAATATATTTCAGTCTGAGTATCTAATAACACATTCATGACAAAATGTCTTCCTTCTTCTGAAGTACCTACATTATTCATTAAATTATTTAATATTTTATCTACAGACGTATGCGTCCTCGAAAATCGAATCAATACCCAGCCATCCACCATCGAATTCATAATCGTTTAAGAAGGAATTTCACCGACTTGCAATTATCGTGCAATATTCGATCTAAATTTGATCAAAGATAGCGTGTAAAACAAGTACATAAACGAATAATCACTGCCAGTATCCAGTATCAAAATCTTGATACACTTCCCCGACATTTCGACGACCGAACACTCCCTCGGATTACCTGGCGGAAGCCATTCATGTGATTCGGTTGTTAGTAACACTGAACATGTCCGAGGGTGACATTGATTTTTTATGAACAAAATACCCTATGAGACCTTTGGAACAATCTCAAACTTTTCTGAGAGGAGAAAGTAACACTTTGCTGAGGTTTAGTTTTATCTCATTGAGTTTTGATGAGTGAAAAAAGGATCAGCCATTTTGTGAAGCTGAAATAAATCAAATAATCGCAGTAAAAATGAAAATAAGTATAATCGTTAAAATAAATATAATATGATAAATGAATTTTTTTCTAATCAGTTTTGATTATTTACAACAACCACTTATTCTTTACATAACCATAAATAATACTTTACATAATCAACGATTACTGATTATTTACATGACAAACCATCCATTAATTACATGATCATTTATTTTTCATTTGCATGATCATTTATCGATTATTTAAATCAACCGTTGATTGATTGTTTATGTAAAAAATCATTTATTATTACTCATGATTAATGATTAAGTTTAAGACCTATATCGTGTGTGAGACATGTAAACGTTCAATGAGCAGAATTATTCTTTGATTCTGGCAACGGTGTGCCGATCGTTGGGTTGTTTGGAAGGAAGGGCCGATAGGAAATGGTAAAAGGCGCGTGTTCCTCGAATCAGAGTTCACCGAGGCCGCATTCTTCCGCTTTATCTGCCGATGCACGGAGTTCCTGCTATGTTGTGGACAAAATTGTCGCGAGTCTCGCGTGCGTCCACGGTCAGTGACGTCTCCCTTCTATGTATGCTCCCTCGTCTCGTCCTGGACGAAGTCCATCACGTGACCTTGCCGGTACACTTCGTGTTTGTCTTAAAGTCGATGCCAAACGACGAACAAACACCGAGAAAACTAGCTTCTAGCCACAGAGGAAAGATACCTCCACATCTGTACTTAATACTTGACATACACTCCTGTGTCCATTCACCTTGAAATCAGAAATAAAGTACAGCGATATACGGGAATGAACCATAAAGTAATTTGTACGATTATTCATCTCGACAGAAGTTAACATACATTTCGACAAAAGCTTTCTGTGATTTAAAATGAGGAATCTAAGTCGCGTCATTTTGACGCGTTTCGTAAACCTGGTGTTAACGCTGTCTATCTTTTTGTACCATCGACGGAATGTCTTCGTATTTTCCGGGTTCGACAACGTTTCATGGGAAGTTTGATAAACAGAATAATAATAGACGGAATTATAGATCGCGTAGCTACCGGAGTCAATGGTCCTCTCGTTCGGGAGGATTCTCTTTTAAGATTAAGTCCTTCAAGTTACCGCCTCCCGCCATTGTTTGTCGATGGATCTCGAGTGTATCAAGGCTTTGCATCGCGAAATTCTGTACGCCTTGTTTGACTCGCGGAGGTATTGGTCCTTTACCATCCTCCTTTGCGGGAAATTTCTTTAACGCAGTGAAATGTAATAATTGGAGGATGTGGTATTGAATGTTTAGCATGGAGAATCTTGCGAAGAAAGTTGCACGGATGAATTTTTGGGCGATCGATACTAATATCTTGCAACTAATAGTCGAATATACCAATCCAATACTTAATAAGTAATAATTCTCTTCTATACAAAATTTACGGATTTGAAAACTTGGGAATTTTATTTATTTTTATTTCTAGCTACCTACTCGTGTACTTATTTAATATTTATTTAAGTTTCTATTATATAAAAAAATACATATAAAATTATGCAACATAATATTCTCTTTAAATTATTAAAATATTAAAATATTGTTAGGTTGGTACATCTATGTTATTCACAACATGTCGACGTGTTAGCCAATTCAAAGAAATGAAGCTGCAAAAAAAACAGATTGTTTGAATTCAATTATCTGATAGATACCACAATGTGTATTTTCCCAATGTAAATCGTATTTGAGTAATCAAGTTGGATTTTTTAAACATTCACAATGCTGTTGATTCTACAATGTAAACACGTGACAACTGATATACGATGTACAAAGGTTGTCTCATTTAAATGACACAATTTGTTGTTTAAACTATGAGTTTCTAATTTAAAATCACTTAAGTTTTCGACGGATTGCATGTCTGAAATAATATTTTAAATTATGTTTTCATATTTTATAAATTCGAATTTAGAAGTTTAGAAAATTTTTAGTTGACAATTCTTCAAATTTTTCGATTATTAAAAAAATTTTTTAAGATCTCGAATAACTTCAGAATATTTTAGCAAAGAGTATCATTATCTTCGCCCACATTACCATTTTCCCTGGAGAAGCTTACCGTTCTCACTGTATATTTATTCCAATTATATCTAATAGGGGGCCATGTTCCATGGACCCTCCCTAGTTACACCACTGAAATACTTTGTAGTCTTTCACTGCATTCATCATTGCATCATATTAAAATCTTGAAAGGAGCAACATAACAGTACATTCACATATATTTTACAATTATAATATAAAACCATTATAGACTACACATAAAACCATTATAAAATATAAAATATTTTATTTCATAAAATATAAAACCATTATACTGCCACAGTATACAAAATTAAATTTCCTTATAAAATTAAAATTGATGTCAGACATAAACCCAAAAAATAAATTTACTTACAACAAAAGTACTTACGAATATTAATATTGTAATATTAAAATTAACATTAGTCTAGAAATATTACAAAAAATTATCAACTTCCTCCCAAAATAAAAATTGTTACACCGTAATAAAGTAAACAGCAAACAAAAAGCGATAAAAGTCGTGGAACGAAAGTATGCGTCAAAGGAACAGTATTTACAATAATCAACGAAACTGTCGCAATAAGAGGTAGAAATACAATATAAAATGAAAATCATTGGAAACAATCCGTGGTACCGGTGCAAGGGGAGCGTATGAAAGGATCGAAGCCCGCGAATGGAAGGGCGGAAGTGCAAACGGGGCTTAATGCAGCATCAGCATCCGACACGGTGTACTGCGTCGTGAATCTGTCTCTGTTCCTCCATTAGGTTGCCTCCCTCCTTTTAATAAAAATATTTCTCTATCTCCGTCGCACCTCTGGCTCCCTCTTCGTGTCCGACTGTCTCTCTTCATCCTTCATAAATCCTCTCTGTCCCTCTCGGCCAGGGATATAGGGTGAGTACGATTTCGGCCCCCTTCGTGGAGCCACTTAACGAGGAGGTGCTCGTTTATCGAAAACTAGTTCCTCGTCGGGGACACGGGTAAATCTTTCGTCCAGAAAATACCAGGAGCCCTTTTTTTTCTCCCTTTTCACAAATTTATTAACGCGACACCGCGTGACGGTGTACATTTCAAATTTTCTCAGAATAAAAATTTGTCTAACAATAATTCTGTATTAAGGTAATTAAGATCTATCAAATTTGCAGAGTTCAATTAGGTGAGTGCAGGTTTAGGTGTCGCGTTAATTTTGTAAATGGCGAGGGAGAAAAGATGGCCGATTAGTCGGCACGCGCAACTTTAATCGGTTGAGTTTTCTCTGCTTTTAATGCTGGTAAAATCGTTGATACTATTGTAATCGAAGTTACCTTCGGTACACTCTGTATACCCGTATATACACACAGGTTATCCCATTCTCTTCCTCTGCGGCTGTCCTCGTTGCTTGTTCCTTCGGTCTCTTTTCATGGTCGGTGCTCCGGCCGCGAGCTGGCTATCTCGGGGTAAGGGGTAAGAACGCGACAGGGCCGTTTCCGTTAACCCCATTACCCTGTACCACCAATTTTCTATTAAAATTAATCCTTAAACCCCACTCACTATTTATATTCATCCCTCCATCTATAATCTCCTCTACAATTACATTACCCACAACTAAATTTAGAAATAAGACATACACTAATTGACCACATTTTGTATGCAAGCATTTTGCATTCAGTACGTAAGCATTTTGTACCGAGCATTTATGTGCAAGCATTTCAGGACATTTTGTATTGCATACATTATGATTAGAATTAAATTAAAAATTCAATTAGGTCTGTCACATTTGAACCGCATTGTACGTCACGGATCATGACGTTACAAGGTAAGGTCAAGTTTGCAATTAAATTCATGACCTCTACACTTATTTTGAGTTACAAGTCAACCTAACCTGACACTCTGACTAATGGAAGAAGTACCTCCCACTTTTCGTAAATCTAATTTATGTAACATCAATTTTAATTTTATCACTTCATGTTTTAAATATGCCATATAAATTGTGTTTCATAAAATATAAATGATTAACCAAAGAAATTGTATATATTCCTTATATTTCATAATTAATTGCTTGTTTAATATGAATGTAATTTTAATATGGCAGAAGTCTTTGCATTCTTTTATGACTTTATTTTTATTTAACGGCCATATTGGATCTTTACGAACCTTTGAAGAGCCATTTTTAAATTGAAATGGGTGTTGATATACTTCTGTAAAATGTTTATACAGCTGGCACGGAAAATGTGTGTCATTGCATGCTGTGAAATAGACATTATAGTTTCTCAGAAATTCTGTCAGATATTAGTAATTAACGATCGGTTGTCCTATCATAAACTGTTATTTTATTGCCAAATGACAGCAAAGAATTTCAAAGAGTGAGCCTCGCTGTGAAAATGTTGAAACACTCTTTACTTTATAAATAACTTGGAACGCGTTTAACCATTCTGTATGTGTAAATAAACTAGTATAATGTATCTGTAAAGTACTAAATTACATCTAGTAAAATAACATAGTGATTAGGAAAAACGCTGTAAAGTCTAGGTGAATTTAATTTAGTATTCAATCACTTTCTCAATAATTCTAGTCTCATTTATAAGGACAATATGTCCAAGAGGTTAGTAGACTCCTACAGGGAATTATCGAGAGGCAATCAGTCCAAAAATCTTTGGTTAGCAATAAATCGTTAGTTAATTCTTAAGTAGCAAGGTTACATCTGTTCCTGTTAAAATTAAACGCAGCAACGAAAGTAAAACATCAAATTTCATAAAAGATTATACGAAATAACATAATTACAATGATGTTCATCGAGCATAAATCAAAGGACAAACTTTTCATTCATCAAATTGTTATTCATGGATTAAACACATCAAAACTTGTCACCAACAAAAATTATGAATAATGATAATATTTAACGTCTCCACGTATATCTATCAATATTAACCAACATGATTTGTACAAAGAAGAAGTAATTTCCTAACAAATGTCATCCGGAGCTCCATTTATTTTTTCTTTCCTATCGTTTTCAGACTGAGAAGTTGTAGCAGTAGGATGGAGCAGTTAAGACGAGGGCCTCGTGTATAGATACGGTGTTGGGCCGCGATTCCGCGGAGCGGGGGTGGCGGCGGCGAAGTGGAAGGCAACGAGGAGGCACCGACAGTAGCTCCCAGACAGTGACTCCGCGCGTAACGACATGTAACCGGTGAATAGATTTTGCTGTATGTTATGTCATCGATGACAATTCCTCGGCATCGTCGAGAATTCGCGCACGGTCAAGGATAGAAAGTGTCGTTTTCATCGGATCGAGCGATACGATCCTCCCGCGAACGCGCCCTGAAAACGGACCTTGAAGTCGCCGAGTCCAGACAGTGGAAAGGATTAAAGAATTTCGAGGAGAGAGATTTAGGGTGCGACAAGGCCGGTGCAACCACCGTGTAAGTAGACAGAGAGACAGAGTGAGACGGTGAACAGTGACGTTGAAGAGAGGGAAGGAGAGAGAGAGAGAGGGAGAGAGAGAGAGAGAGAGAGAGAGAAAGAGGAGAGGCGAATGGTTCGAGAGAAGCTCGATGGGTCGAACGTACTCAGTGCTGCCAGCCGTAAGCTCGACGGAGTCGACGCCGCAAGCTCGATGCAAATCGACGTTGTACAGATGCCTCGATGAAAATCGACGAGCCCGTTGATCCTCTCCTCTCGCGTGCACCGCATCACGGTTCGATAGCCGAACGTACGAACGTCGACGAGCTCCGTTACCCGGCTATACGGTGGACCTCTCCGGTGACCGGTCAGTTATCGCGGTGGAACCACGAAATTCCGTGTGTCCGGTGTCAGTGAACCCTTGAACCGGGTCCTCTTGTTGCCGAAGATACGCGAAAGAGACAGCAGAAGGGAGTACGCGTCTTCGGACGGAAACGCCGAGGTAGACCAAAGCGTGGCCTATGTGTCCGGTGCATCTGGCTCGCGGAAGTGCTGGGTCAACAATGTCAATGCCCTTAAGATCGATCGTTGCTTGCTCGAAACTGGCTTGTTTGTTAATGGACGGTGAGAAATTGACTTCAGGGTGAGTTGTAGTTAGCCGATGGGGTGAGTCCACCCATGATCCGAACTAATTACTTAGTAGCCTTAGCCCTGTGTCGCGAGGAACATGGTCGTTCGCTGTCGATCGAAGAATGTAATCGAAACTGTGATGACCGGTCTCTGTCAACCGCGTAACGCGTGAGCGTTCATGTGCCGAGGATACTCGAAGTGCTACCCCGTAGACGCGAGGTTCGCCGGTCGAGCGTCCGTGGAAAAATAATTGAACGTGATTGGAGGAACAGAAGCGGTTGCCAGAAGAAGTCGTCTCCGTGGACGAGTGGCAGAGTAATAACCGCTCGTTGGATGGAGTGATGAGCGGGGCCCCTGCACGGGGCACAGCGCCCCGTCGTCAAAGACGTCATCATCATCACCACCACCATCATCAGAAGCACCAGAAACAGCTACGGGACGAGCAATCGTCCGACGAGCCGGAAGAGAAACGGCCGAAGGTGAATCCGATATTTCTGTGGGCCTCGCAGCGAGAGCAGAGGATCGTCGAGGTGAGATGCGAGGACTACGACAAGAGGAATCGCATCAAGCTGACCAAAACGGCGCAGGGATGGCGTTCGATACCGAGAACCGCTTCGAACATGTACTCGACCGACTTGGGTGTCACTTTCCAGAGAACGAGCGGCGCGAACTCCTCGAGTTCGTCCGTCACAAACGGCGAAAAAGATGTCGACAAGCGGACCGAACGCGTCGCGCTGGATCTTCAACATATCCCGAGGAAAGAGCTGGCGAATGGCCGTACCAACGGTCTGGTCGACAGAGACGGTGCCGGAAGGAAGAGGAGTTACGATGAGATTAACGGAAAGATCGAGCATCGACGGGACTATGCTTATTCTATGGACAGAGTGCGAAATAACGCGAGAGTCGAAGCGCGGTGGGACGACGAGCGGCAACGAGAGTCATGCTCCGATGACGAGGAGGATGACGAGGAGGAAGACGACGAGGACGAAGAGGACGAAGAGGAAGAGGAAAGGGACGAGAACGAGAACGAAGTGGAGGAGGAAAATAGATTCGACAAAGACTTGACCAGATGCTATGGAAGAAGCAACCTGGAAAGGTTGCAGAAGGATAAGCTGTTTCAGCCGCGAGTCGTGCTGGAGCAGCTACACTTTTCTCGATTGCCCGAGGGCGTTCATCAGAATGTCCTTCAGAGACGGGAAAAAGACCAGAAGGGGCAGAGCGAGGATGATGTTATCGCTGGTGAGGAGAAGGCAGTAGTAGATAATGAAAAAAGAAGACACATGAACAAGGCGGGCATTCAGGATATACTGAACATGATAGATGCCACCGCTTCGCCCGTTCTAGCTACCGATACGCCCAGCGCCGATCTCCCGGTCGACTCCACGAAAACGTACGAGATTCTCAACGAGAATTTCCACGGTAGATCCACGGACAGAATCAAAGATTCGAACGCGACCATGCTGATGGAGTTGTCTAACAAAATCAAGGATCAGACGAGGACCGACGTGATCTCGGACTATCGGCACGAAGATGAGAACAAAAACAGCGAGCACCTCGCCGAGGATAAAATCGAGATAAACGAAGAGAAGATCCTCGCGAGCTACGAGACCGAAGGCGAGGAGAGGAAGAAGAAGCCTAGGATAAAGGACGATGTGATCATTGTGTCCGTAAAAAACAATTCGGACTCGAAATCGTGTAAGATCGTCGAAGCGGACGGTGGTCTCGCGAGTCGAGCCAAGTGTAAATCGAATTCTCGTTCTAAGTGGCAAAACGTGGTGACCGTGGACGACGACGCGCAGCTGGAAACGGAAGAGGAACGACCGGACGAGCCGGGAGAACCGATCAAACTAGATTACAACGACAGCTCGAAGATTCTGAACGCGCTCAGGAACACTCCGGGTCTGTCAGTCTCCATAACGAGAACTCACACGCCGGAGAGCACGAAGTCGATAACGAGACCGGCGTCGAAGGCATCGTCCTCGAGCAGATCGCCAGATTCCCAAGCGGAATGCGTGGAGAGGTTGTTGAAAAACGCCGACTCCGCGACGGAGGCGCGTGGCACGTCCTCTCCGAAGAGTCTGCCGGGCCTGTCGATCATCATTCCCAGTTACCGGTACAGGAACTCTCAAACCGTCGCGACACATTCGAGTTCTCCCAGCGCGAAGGCTCGCGTCGAGTCTCCGGAAAGCACCGTGAATTTCCCGAAGAACGACGGCTATGTCGACGAGTCGAAGCTGGACGGATTCCCTCACGAGGAGGACGAGGACGAACGGGACATCGAGGAGATCGAGGACGACTGCGACTCACAGGTGCTGGAGGATCTCAGGCGTCAGAAGGCCGATTCGCTGGCCTACGAGTCTGACAGGGACTATTTCCATAGACAGACCTCGGGGAATTCGGAGGATCGTAGAACTCCTCTGGAGAACGCGAAAAATCAGGCGCACTGGATAAGCTCGAGCAGAAGCAGCGAGGCGCAAGCGAAATGCAAATATCAGGATGTAGAACATTTCGACGAGCAAGTCCTCGAGGAACTTCGAACCCGTGGCACGGTTGTATCGCCGCAGCCAAGTGGAATCCCGTGTTCGCCGGCTTCCAGGAGGCCCTCCTCCGCGTATCTCGAGAGACTGCTACCTAGTCCGCCTTGTTCGGTGTCCTGTTCGGAGGACGCGAAGAACGATCTAACTTTGAAGGGTATCTTGTCGTCACCGAATCAACTGGAGGCGCGAGACTACGAGAAACAGAAGGAGATATCGATCCGCTGCGAGCAAGTGCCCAGTGATCATCTTCCCGTGCGGACGGATCACGCGAAGGACACCGAGAGGACCAACGCGAACAGAAAGGGTAACAGGAGCTTCCAGGAACGGTCCGGTGTTCACGGTCAGGAGATAAGGAACTCCGGCAGACCGATGTCCAGCGGTGATATCCACAGTACGTATCTCGTGACGGATCGTGCCACGCCCAAAAGGCCGATGTATACCGAATGGTCGGTCGGTCGACAAAAGAGCCAATCGAGTTCCTATCAAAAATCCTCCGGGAAGCTCCGGATGCACGCCATGGAGGAGGCCTGTGCCACCTCCACCAGCACGGATAAACTCCTCGATCCTGCTAGTCAGCTTAGAGAATTGATCGAGACGTCTGGACATTTGATACCGGATCCTCTGCTGGTGCCGAGGGATTACTTGCCGGGTCTCGCCGCGGCTCCCGCCACCGAAATTCCGAAATTGCTCGCCTCTCGGCCGGAGCTCAGGCTACCGGAGGCATTGACCAGACCGGATCTCCTCAGGGATCCAGATTTATTGGTGATATCCCTGGCGCATCTTCAGCACGTACTCGATCACGGCGAGGGCCCGGTCTCCAGGTCGCGACACTCTCATACAAGGATCAACAACGGCACTAACAAAGGGTCCGGTCACGCGAGCAACGGGATGAAAAACGCGTCGCAAACGAGGCCCAAGCTCAGCTGCAAACCGATCGGCACGCTAATGCCCGCGCCGATCGATCTTTCCAGTAGCCGGAGAACCAGCCCTTACCCGCCGTTGCTCAAGGTACGGACCGGGTTGCTTAAACAGGAACCGGAAGTCAGCTCCACGGCCAGCTCGCCTGATGACTCGCAGCTATGGCATCCTCTATTCGGCAGGTAATTCTTTCTTCGCTTATTTATGAATAATAGATAATAGTAGATATACTTTCTGTTCGCAAACGCGATAATGAATGTTTGAGAACAGTGTAACAATTTTTGTTTGCAAACATTTGTTTAGAAATATTTATCAGTTAGCATAGTTTAATAGTTGTTGAACTTCTTGCATGCTTGAGGATAAAAATATGTGGACTAGGTATTGCATAAATATTTAACCATATAGGGTGATCCAGTTGAATATGCACAAATTTTCAAATGTTCAAATTTCTACATATCTTAATATTTAAATATCTAAATGTCTAACTACCTAGGTATCTAACAATCTAACTATCTAATTATCTACCTAAATATCTAAGTATCAAACGTCGTAAACTTTCAAATGATACATCCCTTTTCCCCTGCACCGTCATTTTCACGAGGGAAGTGTACATTGCTCCTCCGCGTCACACACACAGTCGGATAAAAATTTCAATGGGGCCAAAGCGTAGAAAAGTCGACATTGTCTTACGTGTTTACGTACGAAACGCTTTTCATCTAGATTCTTTTCTCTTCTACCGCTATTATTCAGTCGATAAAGATAATTATGCGTGGTTATTTTGCTCTCGTTCTGGTACGCGAACAGGGAGAAGGAAATATTGCGCGCGGTACACGTTGGAATGAAATACGTCTGGTCTGTATGACGTCGACTGTAATTAATGCGAAAGAGTGGCGAACGAAAGGGTAAAAAAAGAAACACGATGAAATGCATATAAAATCGAGAGTCCACGGATTAACCTCTCGCTGCATCTGCAATCTGCATCTAGATGTAAAGTCAACTTGCAGACGCGATGTTGCCGGTTGAAGGAAAGATGTTAGAACCGCTGGAATCCCTCGATCATGTTAAGTTATTACATATTAAATAGCGCATCTTGAAACACTTGGAAAGTCTGATCTTTAATCATGTAAGTATCACAAAAGGTGACAAATTTGTTTTTAAAAAGAAATTTGTGAAAATGTTACATAAATTAAAACAAATAGAATTAATTTTACGTGAAATTCTTGCAGATATATTTTTATATTATTTTTGCAATATTTTGTTATTTTTGTTAGTAGAAGTTAATTACAAGCACTCGTTGCTTTGAAAATATTCTAAACAGATAATTCGTTAGGGTCCGTCTCCGAAGCCCCAAGCGCAGAGAATTATCGAGCTGCTATTTTACTATACATATAAAATTCTCGAGTATCTAGGTGTTAATCTAATTAAATAATTTAATACACCTTGACTTGTTCTCTCTTTCGAAGTATTGAACCATCAAGACAGATTTGGATCAGTTGCATGCAATATATAATAAATATCAGTAAATTACTAGAATTAAAAGTATCGTGTTTATTTATCATGTACAAGGCGTCACTGGAATGCACGATCGTTCGCTTAATGAATAGAGCTCGTCCATCACAAATCAAGAGTCACCAAACAATTTTTAATATGTAGAAGGCATACCACATTCACCGAGTGTCATAGCGATCAATAATTAAGTACCAACATCTCGCAAGCCAGGTATTATTCAATCAGCAAATAGGAGATTGGTTTTAATGAATCGAGAGAAAATTCTTTACGCGTCGCTGTTGTGAAAACAACTCCCGCTTCCCGCCATTACACCATCTTTACGCCAACAGTGATTCGTTATAGACATTTGAATAATTATTGCTCGATACGCCCATTCATAATTATATTGAAAACGTAACTGTTATGCAATACGATAAATTTATTCCAAGTGATAGACAAGCTTGATTTATTTAATATAGTTATTTCTTCTTGTGATGAAAAAAAGTAACGAAATAATTGCAAACTGTAATGTTAAGAAAATGTGATATTTAAACGTTTATTACGATGTTCGATGAGGTTATTATGATCGCTTGATTGATGACGATTTGTGTGCAAATACATAGTGTACAGCATATTGAAGAAATGCTAATTTGATACCTCGGAGATAATACTAAAATTATTTGCACGAATGGATCGCAAAAGTAAGAATATTTTGTTTGGAATTTTTTTAGTTAAATTTAAGTCTTAGGTTAGGTTAAATTACATTGAGGGTTTAGGTATTTTGGGTTAAGTTAGATTTGGTATTTTGGGGTTTTGGGTTAGGTTAGATTTGGAATTTTGGGGTTGTGGGTTAGGTTAGATTTGGGATTTTAGAGTGTTGGGTTAGGTTAGATTTCGGATTTTAGGGTTATGGGTTAGGTTAGATTAAAGATTTTAGAGTTTGGGTTAGGTTAGATTTGTGATTTTTGAGTGTTGGGTTAGGTCAGATTTGGGATTTTAGGGTTTTAAAGTGTTGGGTTAGGTTAGATTTGTGATTTTTGAGTGTTGGGTTAGGTCAGATTTGGGATTTTAGGGTTTTAAAGTGTTGGGTTAGGTTAGATTCGGGATTTTAGAGTGTTGGGTTAGGTTAGATTTCGGATTTTAGGGTTGTGGGTTAGGTTAGGTTTCGGATTTTAAGGTTCTGGGTTAGGTTAGATTTAGGATTTTAAAGTTGTGGGTTAGGTTAGATTTGGGAATGAATCTGGGTTAGGTTAGATTTGGCACTTTGAAATTGCGAGTCAGGTCAGAAAAATAATATATTATAGTCATTGTGATCCACAATTAAAGTGCTTCTCAAAATGATGCAGTCAAAGTGGTTCTCAAAGTGATACAGTCAAAGTAGTTCTCAAAGTGATACAGTCAAAGTGGTTCTCAAAGTGATACAGTCAAAGTGATTCTACATCGAAGCTGATTATTTATCAAAGTCGCAAATATAGATACTACTAGATTCAACCACTATGTATTTCTACCAGAGGTTTATACTCTCCCTGGTCGCAAACACGATACGTGCTATCGAAACGTCTTTCACCGTCCAACGATAAGATCAATCGCATTTAGATAATTGATCAGCCAATCGGAACGTAAACAGCAATTATTTGGATCGTTTAGCCCGTCAAATATCAAATTTCGATCTGTCTCTCGCATGGAAAGAACAATGAAATTTCAATCGAGTAGATCGACGCGTGGAAATGTCTGCGTAGCCGTGTTACTTTATGCATACAGAACGGGAAAGGAGACGATGTCAGGGTGTTTTACGAGTCCGCGGCTACGGAGGTAGCACGTTGATACGAGTTACGCTCGGCGATAGTGTGATCATTTGCATTTTAATACCGGGCACCACGATAGCGACTGTATCTCGCAGACTCCACCTCCGGTCTGTCAAGCTGGTTATAACGAGCCGATCGACGTGCATACATGACCACCGTTAAATATTTAAACGAGATTGAACGTGGTAAACTACCGTGATACCTCCTACGTTGAGAAACACCACCGAACACGGTTACTCTTCGTGTCAATTAAAAACCGTTGAAATTCGACGATTCTACTGCATGAGAAACCATTTTGTCTCTTTGCCTATTAGTCGAAAATTTGAGTTTGAAGTAATTTATTACTTGTTTAGCTCCTGGAGAGAATTTTTATGTAGGAGGTTTAATCTTAACCTAAAAAGATGTAGAGTAATTCATCATCTTACTTTAAAAAGTTGTTCAATAATTCATTATCTTTTGCATAAATTAAAGACACAATTGAGTACATTCAGGATGTACAAAAATTCAAAATATACTAGTTATTTAATATTAAAAACTTGTAGCTACAGAAGTTGGTCAGACTTAACCTCAAAAATTAATATTGTAATAAGAGTCATAAGAGACATAAGAGACTTAAAAGAATCCAATATGTCTGACTTTTTAACTAACTTTTGTGAGAAAATATAGATGTATCAATTCTTCTGATGAAGAGACAACTTAACATACATAATTATTTTCATTTACTAAAAAAATGTTTATATGCACGAAAGAATTGATCGCCTAAAAAAATTGATTAATATTGTAATACAAAAATTATGGTACAGAAAGTTGCAGAACTGAATGTGTGTCTAAGATCATTAATCATTCTGTATAAATATGTACTTTAAGCCGAGACAGCACGTGCAAAATCGACTGATAAGACATTACGTAAGAAGAAATTATTTAACGATGTCGATCAAGTGTTTTAAATGTTAAATGATACTGACTATCGTCATTATCAAGTTTGAGTTTTTAGTTAGGTGACATTGCTGACGTTTGTTAGAGCACTTAAATAGCAAAAAGTAGTAGAAAAGCAATAATTGTGATGTAAATGTTTTGATCGAACGTAGAGAGTTATTTTTTAGTAAGATGTATTGACTTACTGATTTTAAAGAACCAGTCTTTAATTTTCTGAGATAAAGTTTCTAAATTTCTTAGATAAAACAACTTTCAAGTGCCATATAAATATTTACGAGAAAATCGTTTTCCATTACTTTTGCATTAACATAAAGTTTAACATCATTCTATACGTATATTTTAAATAAATAATTAAATATCATGTAATTATTCAAAAAATTTGCTTTCAGTTCAAATTAAAAATACAAAATATATTGACTAACAAAAACCAGAATAATTTTGTGTATCTCATAAAATCAATTTAACAGAAAATTAATCAATTCAGCAAGATCGACTGAAACGTAAATAATTCATAAAATATTTTTTACCATAAAATTCGTAATTTCGAAAATAACAAGTAATTAGTCTCTAGTAATTAGTCCTGGTCGTTCATAATTAAATAGCTGTCATAATACACATAGATCAACGCCGATTTATGCGAACAAGAATTACGACCGTAAACGACCATAAATACATCACTGACAACGAAAAACCATAGAAACAAGCGATTCTAAACGAGTACCGATATCAATAATTTTACAAATATCGCAGATTGGAAGAAAAATTTGTAACACAATTTGTGTGACTCGGTTAGGAATGTTGGAATAATTGGTGAAGGGGAGTCATTTGATCACGTAGATTAGATCATTCGTTCCAAGACGAAGAGTCCGAATTCCTGAACTTTCTAGCAGTTAATCTTTGCTAGAATATCAGGACCAAAGTAGATCGCTGGTAGTCTGACCACAACGATTTATTTATCGTTGAACTTCTGCCATACGAATTTTCACGGTGTCTGGAATAGAATAGCTGAGCGATATTTCGTGTGTATTATGATCGTACAGTTTGCATCTAGTACTAGTTACATGGGTGTAACTGGGGATTTTTGTTGGGGCTCGGCCAGGTTCCATGATTTGTTACCTGTCAACGGCTGTGAACTACGAGTGATATGTGGCGATTGGAAACTTGGGTTGGAGATTTGAGAGATTGAGATTTGGGAAATTTGGAATTTGGGGATTTAGGAATTTAGGAATTTAGGAATTTAGGAAATTTGGAAATTTGGGGAATTGAGAATTTGGGGATTTGGAAATTTGAGAATTTGGGGATTTGGGGATTTGGAAATTTGGGATCTTGGAAATTCGGACCCTTGGAAATTCGGGCCCTTGGAAATTCGGGACGTTGGAAATTTGAGGATTTGGAAATTTGGGACCTTGGAAATTCGGGACGTTGGAAATTTGGGGATTTGGAAATTTGGGACCTTGGAAATTCGGGACGTTGGAAACTTGGGACGTTGGAAATTCGGGACGTTGGAAATTTGGGACCTTGGAAATTCGGGACGTTGGAAATTTGGGACCTTGGAAATTCGGGACGCTGGAAATTTGGGACCTTGGAAATTCGGGACGTTGGAAATTTGGGAATTTGGAAATTTGGAACCTTGGAAATTCGGGACGTTGGAAATTTGGGACCTTGGAAATTCGGGACGTTGGAAATTTGGGACCTTGGAAATTCGGGACGTTGGAAATTTGGGAATTTGGAAATTTGGAACCTTGGAAATTCGGGACCTTGGAAATTCGGGCCCTTGGAAATTCGGCCCCTTGGAAATTCGGGACCTTGAAAATTCGGAACCTTGGAAATTCGGGACTTTGAAAATTTGGGAATTTGGAAATTTGGAACCTTGGAAATTCGGGACCTTGGAAACTTGGGGATTTGGGAATTTGAGGATTTGGAAATTTGGAAATTTGGAACCTTGGAATTTTGGGCCCTTGGCAATTCGGGACCTTGAAAATTTGGGGATTAAGGAATTTGGGAATTTCGAGAATTTGGAGAGTTAGTAGAAATTTGAGAACGGAAAACTTCCAGAACCGCAATCTACCAAAGAAGAATACCTTCTTAAGGGTTAAGTTAAACAAATGACCCGCAAAAGTTCAAGAACCTTCAGCTAGCCGATCGTACGTTTCTCACGAGGTGGTCGAATTGTTGATGGCCGATCTTGTAACACGTGGCCTCTAATTGGTGATCGAGACTTCTCTAATTAGGACTGCGTGTTCCACGATCAGCAATTGGCACGGCACGAAAGTGGGTCGTGGCTCCGTGTCTCGCCCTACGTTCGTTGTCTACGTTTCGCGACGACGACGACCATGCTCGTTGCGCAACCAGATATTTCAAATTCGTAGCCTTCGCTCCTGTCTCAAAGGATTGATAAACATATCTTTCGTACGTGTATTTCGTCCCCGAAGAAAATAGTATTAGACTTAGGAATTTCGTATCTTCTTGTTTGTATTGCTCCGTGATTTAATCTTACTAATTCTAATTTATAGATGCGACTCCTAATTTATTACGTTTCATTCATTTTATTGGGTTTTGCTTTTGTTATATTTCATTTAATTTATTAGGTCTTGCGTTTATTATATTTCGTTCATTTTATTAGGTTTTGCTTTTGTTACATTTCATTTGATTTGTTAGGTTTTGCGTTTATTATATTTCATTCATTTTATTAGGTTTTGCTTTTGTTACATTTCGTTCGATTTATTAGGTTTTTGCGTTTATTATATTTTGTTCATTTTATTAGGTTTTGCTTTTGTTACATTTTATTCAATTTATTAGGTTTTGCATTTATTATATGTCGTTCATTTCATTATGTTTTGCATTTGTTATGTTTCTTGCAATTTCTTTGTATTTTATATTTATTACATTTTATTTAATTTTTGTATGTCTTACATTTATAATGTTTTATGCAATTCTTTCATGTGCTACATTTAGTACATTTCATTCAGTTTATTATGGTTTACATTTGGTACAACTCATTCAATCTTTTTATGTCTTACATTTATCACATTTCATTCAATTTATTACGTCTTGCATTTATTACAATTCATTCAATCTTTTCATGTCTTACATTTAT
Source organism: Megachile rotundata (assembly GCF_050947335.1). Lineage (NCBI taxonomy): Eukaryota > Metazoa > Arthropoda > Insecta > Hymenoptera > Megachilidae > Megachile > Megachile rotundata. The sequence goes on from NC_134986.1 coordinate 9,686,779, forward strand.
TACATTTCATTCAGTTTCTTACTTTACGTTTATTACATATGATTTGTTATAATATGTCGCATTTATTATATAAATTTTCTAGTCAGATTCTGAAATCTTGCAATCTTGAAGTCCTCCGCCATCTTGAATTACCATAACGTCCATTTAAAATCGCATCAAAATTAGTAAGAAGAATTATTTAAAATAACACGCTTCATTTAATTTAATTATTTAAAATAATGCACTTCATACATTTAACTATTAATATTAAACAAAATTTATGAATATAATTCCACTTAACATTCACCACAATTTTAATAATTAGCGGTACTTTAACGTTTTAAATTCCGAGATGGTTCTTATGCGAAGTTTAAATTCTAAGTAATAACTTTTCCCAGACGGGAATCCTATTATTAAGCCAACAATGAAGGTAATTTTAATGAGTACGTTACAATAAAGACTAATGGAGACAATGGAAGAATTGAAGGTGCTAATGAGTTATACTGAATCGTAGATAATGACTTCTAGAGATGAAGTTAAACTTAAAAACTCGAAAATTATTTTCACTAACTTTTATTGACGCGACTACCCCTTGGTCTCCATTCTTTCCTACAAACCTGAATACTTTTATACTCTGCAGCTCTCATTTCGTCAATTTTCATTTAGTTGTCTATCAAGGTTTTTATTTCTTCAATTTTTATTTATTTCGCTAGCAAGTTTTTGTATATTCAATTTTGATTTATTTATTAGCCTAGCAAGTTTCTATGTGTTTAATATTTATTTATTTATGTACTTGTCTGGCAAGCTTTTTATGTATTCAATTTTTGTTTATTTATGTATTTGTCTATCAAGTCTTATGTCTATTCAATTTTCATTTATTTATTAATTTCTTAACAACACATTACAATGCATTTCAAATTTTGATATTCAAAAATTCAAGAATTCGTGTACTTAAAAATTTGAGACTCAAAATTGTCAACTTTAATAACTTGTATGATTAAATTTTTTAAAATTAGCGACTTTTAAAATTGACCTAAAAATTTACAAAATTGAGGAATTTCCAGAAAAGAAACATAAAATTAAAAAATTTGATAGTCCAAAAATTTAGACGCACAAAGTAACAAGTTTAAAAAATGTTCAATTTGTAAATGTAAGAATGTAGATTCCTAAAAGTGCACAAACTATTAAATTGAATAAAAAAATTGTGTTTCTGAATGTTGAGCAGTAAACCTATTTACCCAAGGGAATACTTAGTCCAATTTTAAACCTCTTTCCCAAAGTTCCGAAGTTGCCAGGAATTTGGCCTACTGCTTTATACGCGATAAAGTAAACGAGGATTTTATTGTAACGCCGTGCGGCGTCGCGACGCTAGGTGGAACAGTTTCGGACGCCCTTTCGCTTGGTCGGAGCACTTGTGTAAATAGCATTAGGATGCTACTCTCCGCGTCGCGCGATGAGCGGACGGCTTTAATGAGAGGGAGAGGTATTAAAGGAGGGTTCTCATGTGACGACATGAACGTTCATCGATCGCTGCGACGGGAATTCGAAAGCCGCAGGCCAGCAAACGAGGGAGCGCAGGAAATTAAAATCAAAGCTGGTTTTAACCGTTTTACTGGAGCCTCATTCTCTTTCGAACGACAAAAACGTTTTCCGTTGTTTCGATAATGCTGATCGTTCCTTTTGCTTCTTGTTCGATATCTGCTCGCTTTAAAACACATTATCCGATAAATCGTCGCCTTTCTATTCTTTTTTTATCGGACGGCAAATTATGGACGTCTTCCGATTGCATTTCCATCCGATTGTCCGTATTACCATTGTCGGATGATTATTAATTTTGTCACCTCGCTTTCGCGTTTATCCTTCGGTTTTACTCGATTATTTTTAGCGTGCACGTGGAAATAATTTGTTTCGATCAACTGTTGCTCGGGGAATTATCTAATACCTGCCTCGGTAGATGACCGCCTGCTGCTAATTGACGCTTTTAGCTTCCATTGCGTAATTTTTATTACAACTGTCGCGGAAAAATTGTTCTACATCCTTGGACTATATTTCAATTTTTAAGATTGACATTTTCGAATTCTAGGATTATATTCTCAAATTCTCAAATTATCAAATTCCAAATTTCCCAGATTCAAAATTCCCTAGATTTCAAATTCCCCAAATTCCAAATGTCTCAAATTCCAAATTCGCCAAATACCAAATTCCCCAAATTCCAATTTGCCCAATTTCCAATTTCCCCAAATTCCAATTTCCCCAATTTCCAATTTCCCCAATTTCCAAATTCCACAAATTCCAATTTCCCCAAATTCCAATTTCCCCAAATTCCAATTTCCCCAAATTCCAAATTTCCCAAATTCCAATTTCCCCAAATTCCAATTTCCCCAAATTCCAATTTCCCCAAATTCCAAATTCCCCAAATTCCAATTTCCCCAAATTCCAATTTCCCCAATTTCCAATTTCCCCAAATTCCAATTTCCCCAATTTCCAATTTCCACAAATTCCAATTTCCCCAAATTCCAAATTTCCCAAATTCCAAATGTCTCAAATTCCAAATTCCGCAAATCCCAAATTCCCCAAATCCCAAATTCCCCAAATCCCAAATTCCCCAAATCCCAAATTCCCCAAATCCCAAATTCCCCAAATCCCAAATTCCCCAAATCCCAAATTCCCCAAATCCCAAATTCCCCAAATCCCAAATTCCCCAAATCCCAAATTCCCCAAATCCCAAATTCCCCAAATCCCAAATTCCCCAAATCCCAAATTCCCCAAATCCCAAATTCCGCAAATCCCAAATTCACCAAATTCAAAAATCCCTAGATTCGCAGATCCCTAATGTCTAAATTCCTAAATCACAAAATCTCCAAATCCTTAATTTTCCAAGTCCCCAAATCCCCAACTTCCCTAGTCCCTAAATCCCCAAGCTTCAAATCTCCATATCCCTAGACGTCTAAGTTGCTATGAAATTTCTCCAGTTTCAAATCTTCAAATTCCAAATCCCAAATACTCAAATTCCCAGATATTGAAATTTCAGTATATCCAATACCATTACTACTATCAATACAATTATCCCTAGTTCTACCAACCACAGTCAAAACCCTGGAAATAATATTTAATACTAGACCATTGTATATAAATACAATCATAATATATAAATAATATTATTTAACGATGCATTTTTGCTAAAAACCAAATTGCAAAAGAAAATACCATGGCCGACCATACCGACTCATACTACTGTGCTTCCCAGAAGCCGGTCTCATTATACGATTCGCTACTGCCTGCAAATTCGACGAATATCGATCGGCTGTTTTTTCGTCCGTTCACGGCAAAATTCGAAGGTCGACCGATGAAAAATCGTATATCGACTTGTCTATCAATGCTAGCCGAGAATCACGAGGCTGGTCACGATTTACGATGCGTCCAGTTGGATCGGTCGATGCTCGCCGGCCCTGAAGGCTTTACCTCGCCTACGTCCACGCCCACGTTTACTGCTCGAGAGAAAGACAAAAACAACACGACAAGGATAATAAGAACTTGCTTCTATCTCCCTTTTCATCTCGATCTCTATATTCCTCTCTTGTTTTTTCTCTGTTCGTTTATTCCTTCCATTTCCTGTTTTTCCGAACAACCCTTAACCTTACTTTCCTGCGTTTGCTGAAATTATTTGTTAAATAATTGTCTCTTGAGGTTATGAACATTGTGCTTGTTACGACGCTTATCTAACGACACTTATGTTAAAGTAAACTTGGTCACATGAGAGCTATGAATTGAAGCAGGTTTAAGTGATGTACATATTTGTTTATGCTGTAGTGTCTGAGGAAGACAAATAGGTATTTTTCATGATAAATAAATGAGTAAATTATGAAGTACATATAAATGTGTAAGTACATAAATAAATTGTACGTTGTAAATCAATATATGAACACATAAATAATTTGCATATTGTAAATTAATATATAAATACATGAATGATTTGCAAATTGTAAATCAATATATGAATACATAAATGATTTGCAAATTGTAAATCAATATATGAATACATAAATAAATTGTTAACTGTAGATAAATGTAAAAATGCATAAGGAAATTATAACTTGTAAATTGATACATAAATGCATAAATAAATTATAAATACACAAGTACAGTATGAACCATAAATACTTAAATACAGTATAGACTATAAATACATAAATACAGTATAGACTATAAATACATAAATACAGTATAAATTATAAGGAAGTAATATACTACTAATTTATATACTTATTTATTCATAAATATACCTATGAAAGTAAGTGATAAATCAGAAATGACAAATATATATAAATACATAAATTACAACAAAGTAAATGAAAACATATTTTGTAGCATATTAATAATGCTACATGTCTATGAAAGTAAATAATAAATGAGAAATGACAAATATATATAAATACATAAATTACAGTCAAATAAAAAAAAATAAATTTTGTAGTACACCAATAATGTTACATATCTATGAAAGTAACTAATAAATCAGAAATTACAAATATGTATAAACACATAAATTGCAGTCAAATAAATAAAAATATATTTTGTAGCATCCACTAATGTTACATAGACCTAACCTCAAATAAAAAAGCTTAAATTTAAGAATAGATTAAAATTAAAATATTTACGCACATAAAAAAGTGAATATACAGTAAATTAACAAAAAGAGATAATTTTTGAAGCGACTCTGATGCAAAGTCGATGGTCGAAGGGTGAACGTTTTGGGGGTAGGTTTTATCACGTAATGTGAACGCCCCTTTAGAAACGGATCGATGAATACCAGCGACACAGACATTTCCGTGGAATCGATTCGAAAGCGTCTTGCGCTTCCTCGATCGATCAAATCCAAGGTTGCTTTCTTGCATTCATGGTTTTGCTCAGTGTATCTTCGCCTTGAGTAGATTTACTTGATCGATCTAGCAGGAAGTCCTTTGTCTTCGACCGCTTTCCTTGAAGTATATTATGGATATGCAGAAGTTGCCGTTGGTTATATACAGAGGTGGTTAAAAATAGAATGTCCCACAAAACACCTTCACTTCACTTTTCTTAAAAATATTAATATTCTCTGTAAACTTAAAACTTTCATATTTTCATATTTTTCAATACACAGAGTGTAGAATCTAGGAATTCAAGAATTAAATTTCTGTCATTTGTACAATGGTTAGGCTAGGGCAATTCCCCAAATTTCCAACTCTCTAATTTCCAAATTTCCCAAATTCACAACTCCCCAATTTCCAAATTTCCCAAATTCCCAAATTAGTAAATTCTCAATCCCCCAAATTTTCAACTTTCCAATTTCCAAATTTCCCAAATTCACAACTCCCCAATTTCCAAATTTCCCAAATTCCTAAATCCCCAAATTCCCAAATTACCAAATTCTCGATTCCCCAAATTTCCAAATTTCCCAAATTCACAACTTCCCAATTTCCAAGTTTCCCAAATTCCTAAATCCCCAAATTCCCAAATTACCAAATTCTCAATTCCCCAAATTTCCAACTTTCCAATTTCCAAATTTCCCAAATTCACACCTCCCCAAATTCCAAATTTCCCAAATTCCCAAATTACCAAATTCTCAATTCCCCAAATTTCCAACTTTCCAATTTCCCAAATTCACAACTCCCCAATCCCCAAGTTTCCCAAATTCCTAAATCCCCAAATTCCCAAATTACCAAATTCTCGATTCCCCAAATTTCCAACTTTCCAATTTCCAAATTTCCCAAATTCACAACTCCCAATTTCCAAATTTCCCAAATTCCCAAATTACCAAATTCTCAATTCCCCAAATTTCCAACTTTCCAATTTCCAAATTTCCCAAATTCACAACTCCCCAATCCCTAAGTTTCCCAAATTCCTAAATCCCCAAATTCCCAAATTACCAAATTCTCAATTCCCCAAATTTCCAACTCTCCAATTTCCAAATTTCCCAAATTCACAACTCCCCAATTTCCAAATTTCAAGGAATGATTTTTCCATGTCCACCCAGGGAATGTAAATATTTCAATAATGAGGGACTCGCTAGGAATGTTATTCAGCTACACTTATACCCTGGGTACAAGCTATTATTAAGATACATCATTTTGTTCTCACCTTAAATTACCGATTCGCAGAATTATGCCGGCAAATAACACGTCGTTCAATTTAATTGGAGAATTATCTTCTCGGATGACTTTATTAGATACTTCAAAACATAATTGGGTGTTCAACTTTTATTGTGAAATGCTAACACAATTTTAGAGATGATCATTTATTCATTTATTTAATATTATACAAATTTTATATAACTGTTTCTATATTGCTGAGGATATTTCATTTTATACAAACTTATAATAACGTGTCACACATGTGACACACATTACAGTTCAAATGTGATAAATTAGTCTGCAGTTTTGTATTTTCACTGCAGCTTAATTTTGAGGTCAACTCCGATTGTAATCTGCGTAATCAAGGATCGTTGAATGCATAACATTTTAACTTTCTTCAGTTGTCCTCGCGTTATGACTCGTGAGATATACACGTCACGTAAGAATAGTTAGCTGCGAATGAACTATTCAGAAAATTGTAGGTTAAGGGATGAAATATAAGAATTTGCGGACCTAGAAATTTGAAGACTAGGAATATGGAGATTTATGGGGTTAGAGATCAAATTTGGTGTTAAAATATGTAGGGTAGTTTGAAGGAGTTAGCGGAAACATTTCAAGGCGACAATGTCGACGTTCTTGTGGATATGCAGCGTGTCGTGTAACTGATAGCATAAGCGGCAAACGAAATGATGCACGTGCATAACAAGATAAGAAATATTCAAATTGGCAAATTTGCAAGTGTCTGAACTTCTCAAATTCCTAAATTCACGGTTTCCAAACTCCTAAATCCCCAAATCCTTATATTCCCAACTTCTAAAGATTCCATATTCTCAAATCGGATTCCCACATCTTCCATCCCCCAAATTCCCAAATTTCTCAAATTCACGTCTTCCTAATTCCCAAGTTTCCCAAATTCCTAAATCCTCAAATTCCAAATTTTGCAAATTCCAAAATCCCCAAATTTCCAAGGTCCTAAATTGCCAAGGGTCCCAAATTTCCAGGGTTCCAAATTTCCAAATCCCCAAATTTCCAACGTCCCGAATTTCCAAGGTCCCGAATTTCCAAGGGCCCGAATTTCCCAGATCCTAAATTTCCAAATCCCCAAATTCCCAAATCCCCAAATCTCCAAGGTCCCGAATTTTCAAGGTCCCAAATTTCCAAATCCCCAAATTCCCAAATCCCCAAATTTCCAAATCTCCCAAATTCCCAAATCCCCAAATTTCCAAGGTCCCGAATTTCCAAGGGCCCGAATTTCCCAGATTCCAAATTTCCAAATCCCCAAGTCCCCAAATTTCCAAATCTCCAAATTCCCAAATCCCCAAATTCCCAAATCCCCAAATTTCCAAGGTTCCAAATTGCCAAATCCCCCAAATTCCCAAATCTCCAAATTTCCAAGGTCCCGAATTTCCAAGGTCCCAAACTTCCAAATCCCCAAATTTCCAAAGTCCCAAGTTTCCAAATCCCCAAATTCTCAATTCCCCAAATTTCCAACTCTCCAATTTCCAAATTTCCCAAATTCCTAAATCCCTAAATCCCCAAATCCCCAAATCCCAAATTACCAATACCTCCACCTTGATCAATATTCCAATTCCCAAATCCCTAAACATTAAAATTCCTAAACTCCCAAACTTCCCAAAACCACCCCCAAAATTCTCCAACCGAATTCCTCAAAATCATAGAACCTACCTCGTCTCTCCACACAGTTATTTTCCCTAAAGAAGCCGAATTTGCCGTCGACTGCATAAAGGTACTAGTGGGCACAGCGTACCCTACAAAGAGAAGAGTATGATACTCGAGTTACACGAGATACGTGAGATACTTGTCGATACTCGAGATACCTGGCTGGAGGACACGCGAGTATAGAGAGGGGGTCAGACACGGCTAAAGTCGGTTTTAAAAGCGTACAGATTACGAGAAGACACTCGAATTACAGAAGGTACGGGAGCTGCGAACGCGAATCTCGGTCAGTGGTCGCAAGAAAGTGCACGATCTAGTTTTAATGACGCCATTGGCATTCAGGACGCTCGAATCTATTTCTAGAGCCACACTGCTTAGGCTACTTTCAGGAATTATGAATTTTATCGGATACACTCTAACGCTAAATGGAAATCGTTGGATAATTGTCTTTACAGAGATGTCTCCAACGAAAGAATTTTAATTTGCGTTTTTTTATATTTACAGACTTTTAAGTTTGAGTTAGGTTAGGGTAGGTTAGGTTCAAATTTAAGAGTCTTTGAATTAGTAAATATTTAGCAATTTATAATTAGTAAGTTCGCTAGCTTTCAAAGACTGTTATATAGAAATTTTAGTTTGTTCAAATGTCTATAGTCTCACATTTCAAAGTTTGCAACTTAACAAATTTTCAAATTATCCACTGCTCATACGTACAAACCCTCGAATTCATAAATTTACAAATGTATAAAATTAGCAATTGAAATTAATGAGCAAATATTTGAAATGTTCAAATGCTCGAATTGTGGAGTTACGAAGCCGCCATCGTCCGCCATTTTCTCCTCGTCCTACGACTAAAACCGAACCGGTCAAACTCCACAAGTTTCTTATCACGAGTTACACAATTTACTGCGCCTTTCTTGCAATCTCCGTTGATTTTCATCGAGATAAAGCATCAACCTGCGTGTTAATTAACGTTTCGGTGTTTGTTTATTTTCAGTTCAGTTATTAATTCGAAATCCAGCGTAAATTGTAGGCAGATTTAGCGTTAATCTTCGAATTGATAGGACTTAAGCGGGAATTTACGGTACACCGATGTCATCAGATTATGGGAGGGTTTGCACGTTTCGAAATCGTTCGTATGATGGAACGATATCTGTAACCTAATATTAAAACGTTTGATCTGTAGATAGAGGCAATGATCTGGAACAACATTTAAAACGTGAGAAGTAGATTGGAGCGTTGACCAGGGTCTATGAACTGAACGTGCATAGCAGAATCCAGCCGGCTATATAGCTGCAGGAACACATTGTCTATGTCTATATGTACAGTCGGTATATTATAGGAACATCGATCCGTGAGAGAGGTCTCATGGCTCCCAAGAGCTAAGTACGAATCCCGACGTCCTAAAATCACTGCCATGTGTTACGGAATGTCAGCTCTTTGTCCCTACGAATACGCTGAAATTTCATCCTGTGCCAAGGATCGATCTGTCGAATCAATTAGGGCTAGTTCCATATCTGAGTAACGTAATCCTAAAACGGATAAAAGCAAAAAAGTGCATTTCTTTAGATGTTTATCCTCTGTTTATTGATTTGATATGTTATCTAATGTATTTCTGTATACTATGTATACTAATGTATTTCTATACATGCATGGCCACGATGCGGTATGATATAACTTTTGTGAATAAACTTTTCTCGTATCTCTCCAGATAACGCAGATATTTAGGTCTTCCGTTTCTCGTAACTCATCTTGTGTAGTTCATTGTATTTTATTGCTGGTTTTATTACAAAAATTTATTACTCTTTCGCCCGTCAAGATTTAACTAATGGTCTCTTCGGTTGTTTAATAACTCTGGGTTTCGAAAATACTTTATTTGGTTTTGCTTGTAGGTGAAATGTGTTCAAATAACGATGGTAAATATGTTATATTGCAATATGTATCATGATATCTGTTATGACATATGTAATGACATGTGTACATATATTATAACATGTATTATGACATATATGATAACATACATTATAACATATACATATACATTATAACATACATTACAACATACATTACAACATACATTATAACATATATTATAACATACATTATAACATACAATACAACATACATTATAACATACATTACAACATACATTATAACATACATTATAACATACAATACAACATACATTATAACATACATTATAACATACAATACAACATACATTATAACATGTATTACAACATGTATTATAACATGTATTATAAGACGTATAATATAAGATGTATAATCTATTATAACATGCATTGCAATATTATGGTAAACATAATAATGGTTCAGATCATGTTCAGATAAAACATTAACCACATCTTTCAACAAAAAATAAGACTCATACATTTCTGTCGCAAAGACAAAATATCATTTAAAATACATTTTATATTTTCCTTTTACATTTTAAATATTCTCTCTCAAATAACATAATGTGTGTTTATCTGGAGTTAAAGTATCTCGAGATATCCTGGCAAACGTTGAATCCTGCATATTTTAAAAATGAACAGCGGAGTTTTTATTTAGTAGACGTTACTGCGATGGAAAAAATTTTCGGGAGGAGAATTTCTACGTGACTACGATATGTTCAATTGTATACGCGAAATGGGCTATTTCAACTCACCTACCGGCTTTAATATGTCTTCCATTGTGCTGGCCACGGTATATTTCCGTCCAGTCGACATTTTCATTCTTGTCTCTTTCCGCCCCTCTTCCTCTTTCCTCGTATTATGTTTCGTTGTGCCATTTACGTTAAAACCGTCAATGATTCCACGCTCACGAAAAGGAGAAAAGGGACGAAAAAAGATGCGACCACATGCGAAAACGAAAACACGTACTACGAGAGGCATGCTCTCGGTTATGTAATTCGGCTGACAACGAATGAGTCGTTAAAAATACTGAAGAATTTGTCTACTCGTACATTTCTGCAAAATTGTTGTCGACGTTCGAAAAAGATTTCTGTCACTGAAGATATTTAGGGTAAAATTCGTTTGGAAATTTCTTCATAATTTTTTCGTAAAAAATTTGGAAATTTGACGATTTATGGGAAATATGAGGATTTGAGAAATAGGGAGAAATAGGGAATTCCTGATTTGGGGATTTAGGGATTTAGTATTTAGGGGTTTGGGACTCTAGAGATTTGGAATCTAGGGATTTGGAATTTAGGGATTTGGAATTTAGAGATTTGGAGTTTAGGGATTTGGAATTTAGGGATTTGGAATTTAGGGATTTGGAATTTAGGGATTTGGAATTTAGGGATTTGGAATTTAGGAATTTGGAATTTGGGATTTGGAATTTAGAGATTTGGAATTTAGAGATTTGGGATTTAGGGATTTTGGGAATCTAGGGATTTGGGGAATTTAGAGATTCGGGGAATCTAAGAATTTGGTGAATCTAGGGATTCAGGGAATCTAGGGATTTGGAATTTAGAGATTTGGGATTTAGGCATTTTGGGAATCTAGGGATTCGGGGAATCTAGGGACTCGGGGAATCTAAGGATTTGGGGAATCTAGGGATTCGGGGAATCTAAAAATTTGGTGAATCTAGGGATTTGGAATTTAGAGATTTGGGATTTAGGCATTTTGGGAATCTAGGGTTTCGGGGAATCTAGGGACTCGGGGAATCTAAGGATTTGGAGTTCTAGGAATTTGTGAATCTTGGGACTTTGGAATCTTAGGACTTTGGAATCTTAGGACTTTGGAACCTATGGATTTTTGGAACCTTAAGGATTTTTGAACCTATGAACTTTAGAATTTAGGGATTTTGGGAATTGAGAAGCTGAGGATTTGGAGATTTGGAAGTTAAAAGTTTCAATTTTTTTAATTTGATTTGACCTACAAGAAACTCGAAAATGTCTAAATTTGTCTCTGCGTCACAGACATATAAAAGAAACGTTCCTTTAAAAATACTTGCAAAGTTCACCGGGACGGTAAACGTATTCTCGAAAACATGCAGTAAACAAGTGCTTAGGAATCGGTTTATCGTTGTACGTTCATGAATAACACAAATCAGGTTAATTTTGGACCTGTTTCGCATTACTTCCGAAGGCCAGGGGACACAAAGCACGTGTCACCACCAACCTCGCCACGTGGCTTTCTTTTCACCAATATTTTCTCCCCATCTTTCGTTATTCGTCGGTACAATAGAATCAGGGATGATACGCGTTCGTCGCTGACAATTTATGCATCCATGCACACAGAATCGAGGGGACAGATTAACACTGATACATGTATATCAGATCTGCTGGTTGGTCAGGTGCAGATAAAATCAATAACTGAAACTCTATCGAGTTGACTTATTTTGTAAATACAGGGATATACTACAATATGTTGTAAATTCAATTGCATATAGTTTAAAATATTGTGTATACGTAACATTTTTAATCTGTTAAATATTAGCAGTAGAATTTTTTTATTTATTAATATTGACTTGTGAAAATAAATGTGGATGTAATAGGTTAGGTTTCAGTACAAGTAGTATTGTCATTTTCAATTAGTGATACTACAATTATTTCACATTTTTCAAAAACTCCATAAAGGCGGAGACATAAATTCAAAGATAACAAAAATGCACCAAAGATTTTAAACATGAAGTCGTTGTTCGTTTATACATTTGATCAGCAAGGCCATCAAAAATAAAAATGCAGTTAAAGGAAACCGTAGACACGTTCCGAAAATGTACATTGTTGTTTCGAAATCCAAGGCATCGATCCAATTTGAATTTGTCCCCGACACGAAAGGAAACGTTGCTCAGTTCCTAATACTTAAACATATTGCACTGAAATATTACCCTTAAACGGTTTCGACATCCACTTCTGTCGAACATATCAATGTATCCCTTCCATACAACGCCATTTTTATTCAAGAAAAATCGCGTTCGTTTTTTCGACAACCATCCACGGGTTCGAGCACGCGTTTTTGTAAAATTTATGAAATTCCCTGTCCCCTTATCGAGAGAAAATCTGAGTGGAAGGATATCCAGCGAGAAGTTCAATGTCCAAGGGACACGTGCGCGTACGAAGGTCAAATGACTTGCAAAATACGAATATTCTATCCTCCGACGTTGTGGTTCTTAACGCGACCACCATCCCCCAGGGGGTTTAAACTCGCGAAACAAGAAAAAGTATTTCTGTATATAATATACATGTACATATATGTGCATTCTCGAGGAAAAGGTCGACGAACTTTGGCCGACACGTGCGCAAAAAACGCGACGCGAGTTATGTATTCGATTTTGCGTAAATGTCTACACGTGCCATACGGGAAATATTTCTTTGCCCTCGTTTTGGGTTGCCAATTTTGTTGCTTTTTTATGGAAGCGTTTTAGTATTTGGAGTTGGGTTATTTGTAGGGATATTTTCTAAGTGAAATTTGGTGAAAAGTTAACCTCATTTTTGGGGGTTGGTATAGTTGGGTGCAATGTTCTTGTTAGGAGGAAGAAATTAGAGAATTACTAGATTACTAGGTTTCTAGATTTCTGGATTACTAGATTATTAGATTACTAGATTACTAGATTACTAGATTACTAGATTATTAGATTACTAGATTTCTAGATTACTAGATTACTAGATTACTAGATTACTAGATTACTAGATTACTAGATTACTAGATTACTAGATTACTAGATTACTAGATTACTAGATTACTAGATTACTAGATTACTAGATTCCTAGATTCCTAGATTCCTAGATTCCTAGATTCCTAGATTCCTAGATTCCTAGATTCCTAGATTCCTAGATTCCTAGATTCCTAGATTCCTAGATTCCTAGAGTCCTTGATGCCTAGATTTCTAGATCCTTAGTTTCCTATTAAATTTATTTTTAAATTAACTTGTTCTGAAATTAGTTCTTAAATAAACTTGTTCTTATGTTTGTTCTTAAATAAACTTGTTCTTAATTTGTTCTTAAATAAACTTGTTCTTAATTTGTTCTTAAATTTGTTCTTAAATAAACTTGTTCATAATTGCTTCTTAAATTTCTTCTTAAATAAACTTGTTCATAATTGCTTCTTAAATTTCTTCTTAAATAAACTTGTTCACAATATTTTCTTAAATTTCTTCTCAAATAAACTTGTTCTTAATTTATTGTAAAATAAACTTGTTCATAATTTTTTCTTAAATTTCTTCTTAAATAAACTTGTTCTTAATTTCTTCTTAAATAAACTTGTTCTTAATTTATTGTAAAATAAACTTGTTCATAATTGTTTCTTAAATTTCTTCTTAAATATTCTTGAACTTCCTAAATTTCTTAAGTTTCCAAATTCTCAAATCCAGGATTAAAACCTAAAATTCGAATACATACATCTTCTACAATATCCAAATTCAAAATCTTTAAATCTTCCAAAGATTAAAAAACAACGTTCCAAACCTCAAGTCAGTAAATCAGAAAATGTCTAAATTACAAAACCTTGAAGAGCATCCATAACATCCATCCACTCAACAAATATATCCGTAAACCCCTAAAAAGCCCCAAGCTTTTAAAAAGCTCCGACAGTTCCCTAACTAATAACGCACTCGTTGGCAAAAATATATCAATGGCAATAATCTCCGGGCTGAAAAGTTTGACGGAGGCATCGGCGATTAAAGTGGAAAAATAACCGCTAGAACTTTTCGAACACCCTAGATAGAGCCGTAGGGGTTGGGTTCGGCGTTTCACCTCGATGTCGTATGACGTGGTGGTGGTACGAGAGTCGGAAGGAGGGAAAGAGACAACGTAAAAGGGAATAGGTAATGAGAATAACATAGAAGAGACCGCGCGAGGGAGTAAAAGAGAAAGCTAGATAGAGAGAAGAAGATTGTAAATAGAAGCGGGCAAAGAAAGATAAAGGAGAGGAGATAAAGTGGTAGGGGGTTAAGAGAGCAGTGATAAAGTTAGGGGAAAGGAAAGTAATAAAAGAGAAAGGGAAAATGAAGAGAGCGGAAAAGGGTAGAGAGAGGAGGAGAGGAGCGATGTTGTGCGCACGTGCGGACCACCGGCACCTCGATCGATCCTCCTCGTTTCGAGGAGTCGTTAGAAGCCGAGTACCGGTACTCTTCGGGCTGCTACTAACAGCCGTACGTCAGACAACCCAGCACTATGACACTCGAAAATTTTCAGCCACGCGAAACTAAAGAAACACTCCTTTTATGATGGCACTTTTATTCTTAAGTGTTGCCGACTCTGGCTAGTTTCTTTTCATTTCATCGATCGTTCGAGATCGTGGTTTACCTTTCGATTCGATCGATTCGGTTTCGGGAGAAATTTCCGAGTATTGTGGTAATACTTTTGTGGTAGTTACAAATTTTCCTAGGGACAAGAAAACCATGGGTGAAGAGTACATATGCTGGTTTCTGGGGGTTACTGGAGCAAGTCAAAATTTGGGGATGAAATTTTAATTTAGAGTGCTTGGTATTAGGTAAGTTTAAGGTTTGGGGACTTGGAGAAATGGGACTTTAGGGATTTGGAGATTTTTTCGATGTAAGAGTTTTGGGAATTAGGGGAATTAGGAGTTTTTTATCTATAGATATCGGAATCTAGGGAATTGGAAATATGTCGATATGGGAATAGTGAAATTTGAGAATTTATATGAGAATCTAGGGATTTTGGGACGTAGGTATTTGGAGTTCTAGGGATTTGGGAATCGGTGAATTTGGAAATCTAGGAATTTGGCAAATTAGGTACTTGGCGATTTAGGGATTTGGAGATCTAGGAATTTGGGAAATTAGGTACTTGGCGATATAGGGATTTGGGAAATTAGGTACTTGGCGAGTTAGGGATTCGGAGATCTAGGAATTTGAGGTTCTAGAGATTGGAAGAGTTAGGGACTTGGAGATCTAGGAATTTGGGGGACTGAGGATTTTGTGATCTAGGGATTTGGGGATGTGGGAAATTGGGATCTAGGGATCTAGGGATTTTTTTAGATCTAAGGATTTCGGTATATCGGGATGTCAGAATCTAGAGATTTCAGTATCTGGGAATTTTTGCGATCTGAAGATTTCAGAATCTAGGGGTTTTCGGGAGTTAGGGATTTCGGGATCTAGGGACTTGGAGATCTAGGAATTTGGAAATTTACGGATTTGAGAATCTAGGGATTTTGTGCTCTAAGAATTTGGAGATCTAAGTAGTTTTGGGTGAAGAAGTGTCGCATATTACAAATTTAGAAATCTAGGAAATTGAGGTATTTCAAAATTTTGGGAAATTGACGACTTAAAAGTTCCTAGACTTGCAAGCATGCGAACTTGAAAAATTGAAAACTTGAAAATTCGAAAAATCGAAAACTTGAATACTTGAAAACTTGAAAACTTGAAAACTTGAATATATTGAAAACGTGAAAACTTGAAAACTTGAAAACTTGAAAACTTGAAAAATTAAAAACTTGAAAACTTGAAATCTCGAAAACTTGAAAACTTGAAAACTCGAAGAGTTAAAAAATAAATTAAGTAAAAACTTAGAATGTTATCCTTCGAAACCTTGATAATTCTAAAATTTTCTAACCAAAAATTTGAAAATTAGCTCTCCATTTGTTCCCTAGCATAATTCGTAACACGAGTAGACGTACGACGACGCGCAGATGTATGATGAAGAAATTAAGCGTGCCATTTAGAAATATTATCGCTCATTTTACATTATCTCGTTCATGCTTTTTCCAAAGACCATACATATTTATAGCGGAAGTAAAACGCGGGATCGCCGGTTATAATTCAATTATTCAACGAGCATGACTCAATTAAAAATACATGTAATTGCGTTCAACTTGTTGAAGCTCTTGTTGCCAGCTATCTTTAAGATCATTTAACACTTCGTAGTCATTTTTCCATGGTTTATTCATGAACGAGATAAAAAGAAGGAGGAGCGTCATTTTAAACGAAAAGAAAAGAACCGAAAGGTGTAATTACATTTCCCAATACGCTTATTTTCATTTCTTTCGTCTTCCTTCTTTACCGTCGTTTGTACCACTCTTTCGTAAACCTAACGAAGGTATAATAAGAATAATCCGTTAATCGTCATCGATATAATGAGATTCGTTAGCGAAACATTGCTGATTATTCTATCAAGAGTCCTCTCGTCGCAAATATGACGACCTCGATTAAATTCCTTAATGAATACATCATTTACCTTTTCGTATTTTCACCTCGATTTGCAATGTTAAACGAGCACATAATCAAGGAGTATAATTTTCTTGTTATAATGAATTCGCAAGGATACACATACAAATATGTACGTTTTTATTACTTTATTTTCGGTTTTAATTACCCTGATACCGTTCGAATTCTATAGCAGTTAATTCGTCGGGTTAAAAGTTAACGATACTGTATTCAATGTTTTCTCTTTCGGAATGAAATTAAAATTGTTACGGAGAAAATATTGCTTGTAATTGGTATAAAAGTTATTTACCGAGTATTGAACTGGTGACAAAAAATTTGAATTGAGAAAAGTTGTGTCGTTTATTATTGGAGACTTTTGTTAAATTTTTATGTTATACAATTTTTAAATTTTTGAAATTTGAGAATTTACAATTTTCTGGAATTTTTAATATTCCAGAAGAAATTTACTTCTAGTAACTTCTGAAGTTTGGTGGAATTTAGTTGCTTCACCGACTAATTTTAAGTTCTAGTTACTAAATTAGTAGGTAACTAAAGTTACTATTAGTACCTAACCTAGTTACTAAATTAGTAGCTAAATAAAATTGCTATTAGTAGCTAATCTAGTTACAAAATTAGTACTAAATTAAGGCCCATAAGTCTTCAAGTTTTTAAATTTCTAAATATCCACACTTTCAACCTTCAAATATTCAAATCCTCAAGTTCCACAACCCCTAATTCTCACATTCTTAAGTTTTAAAAATATCTAAATTTCTAAATTTCTAAATTTCCTACTGTTCAAATTCCCAAATTATCAAAGTTCCAAATTTCCAACTCCTCGAGTCCCCAAGACCCTAAGTCTCCAAATATACAAATTACCATATCCCCAAATTGTCATGTTCTCATATCCCAAAATTTCCAAGTACCCAACTTGTCAAACTATCAAATTTCCGAGTCTCTAAAGCCCCAAGTCCCAAAGTCCCTAAATCCCCAAATCCACAAATTCCTAAATTTCCAAATTCCCAAATTCCCAAATCTCCAAATTCCTAACTCTTCAAATTCCCAACTCTCCAAATTCCCAACTCTCCAAATTTCCAACTCTCCAAATTCCCAACTCTCCAAATTCCCAAATCTCCAAATTCCCAAATCTCCAAATTCCCAACTCTTCAAATTTCCAACTCTCTAAATTCCCAAATTTCCAAATTCCCAAATCTTCAAATTCCCAACTCTCCAAATTCCCAAATCTCCAAATTCCCAACTCTTCAAATTCCCAACTCTCCAAATTCCCAACTCTCCAAATTCCCAAATCTCCAAATTCCCAACTCTTCAAATTTCCAACTCTCCAAATTCCCAACTCCCCAAATTCCCAAATCTCCAAATTTCCAACTCTCCAAATTCCCAAATCTCCAAATTCCTAACTCTCCAAATTTCCAACTCTCCAAATTCCCAACTCTCCAAATTTCCAATTCTCCAAATTCCCAACTCTCCAAATTCCCAACTCTCCAAATTCCCAACTCTCCAAATTCCCAACTCTCCAAATTCCCAAATCTCCAAATTCCCAACTCTCCAAATTCCCAAATCTCCAAATTCCCAACTCTTCAAATTTCCAACTCTCCAAATTCCCAACTCCCCAAATTCCCAAATCTCCAAATTTCCAACTCTCCAAATTCCCAAATCTCCAAATTCCTAACTCTCCAAATTTCCAACTCTCCAAATTCCCAACTCTCCAAATTTCCAATTCTCCAAATTCCCAACTCTCCAAATTCCCAACTCTCCAAATTCCCAACTCTCCAAATTCCCAACTCTCCAAATTCCCAAATCTCCAAATTCCCAACTCTCCAAATTCCCAAATTCCCAAATCTCCAAATCTCCAGATCCCCAAATCCCCAAATCTCCAATTTCCCAACTCCCCAACTCCCCAAACCCCCAAACCCCAAATTCAACCTCCATCCTCCGTCCCAAATCCATTCAATCCATCAATTAAAAAATTCCGAAAGGTCGTCACAAAAGATTGACGTCAGCCCGCGAATGCACCGCCATTTTGTGCACTCGGCTCTCACGGACGCAATTGCACGTCACCGTTGTTGACAGACGGCCCAGAAGAAGTCGGTATCTTTTTAATCCGTCGAATATCAGTATCGATTTGTTGTCGACTTAATGAAACGCGAGATTTCCAAACAGACACGGAAAAACGTCCGCGGACAGGAAGGTCGCAATATTGCGAGCTTCGCTATGATTGCGGTGGCTTCTCTACAGGGAGCCTTTCGAACACAGTTGAAAAAGCAGAAGTTCTGGCGAACCTTCGATCGCGAATTCATATTTCATAATTGACGTGCTCGTTCGACGGAGAAAAGAAGTGACGATACCGCGGGAAAATTAATTGCCTGTACTTCAAGTAGCGATCCTGTTCCCTCGCAACTTATGAATGTGTATTTCAAACGAAACATCGATGCCTCCCTTTTATCATTTGTTTTACGTCGAACAGGATTATAATTATTCATATAGGTACATTCTGTTTAATAAAGATAAGCTGCAACTTTTAGATAAGATCTCGATCTTCAGGTTTTACGCCGTATAGGAAATAATCCAGGTTTTAATAACCAAGCTCGTTTTCTGTAACTTTCTCATATTTCAAACGAATTTTAATATCAGCTTTACCTATTCTTGTTCATTTTTTTTTTAATTTTGCGTTGGTAGGCGGGTTCATGAATAACTATTTTTTTAACTTTAATATATTTTTACTTAGAAGAAAAACTTTAGAGAATATGTTACGACACAAGTATCGATAAGTTAGCGGAAATATGCTTATAGAAAATGACGAAGGTTAGGTGTCGTAATTCTAATGGGATCTCCGAGCCAAGAATAGGATAGTTTGAAAGTTAAACCCGTAATTCTTAGAGCGAAAGAAAATCGAGTTATTGTGTGTAATCTTGTTTAAGTTAATCTTGATGATGTTTAATTTAAATTTATGATCTAATTATGGAGCTGCGGTGTTCAGAAAATTTATTAATTAGACGTTTTCTGCTATTAAATTGAAAATTGTGTATTAATTTAATGGGGATTATTTTGTATTTAAAATGAAAGTTGTTAATTTGGGAATAAAGTATAATGATTACATAATTTTTATAGTTGAACTATGTTGGTTTATGGTGACAAACAAAAATTGAAGTAGAAAATTGAAAGTAGAATTTTGTTATATTGCAGAAAACAGGCTTGTTGGATTTTAGAGTGATATTATAACAGCTATCTACTGTATCTATTTCTGTTACTTAGTTCTAGCGATTATCCAATTAATAACAGTTACTGCTAACAATTAACAGTATCAACTACTAATTAATAGCCTAGTAACCTATCATTATACACTATACCATTATACAATGCATAAGCAAATTGCATAATCTTATCTCAATGTAGATTTTATCTACGCAATTAATCTCTATTAACTTCTTCCTGGTGTAAATTACCCTGACCAGTGACAAAGTAATCATGGAAAATATAACTTCGAATGCAATTCACTATTTGTTGATTTCAAACACTATTTATAGTTTTGTAAATTCTCAAGAGATCAAACTGAAAAATTTGTCTTTCAATTTCTAACTGTTTAAATTTTTACGTTTTTAAATACCAAATCTCTAAATTCTCATATCCACAAATCCCTAGATACCTAAACCTAAAAATCCTATAAGTCCCAAAAACCTCAGAAATCCCAAGAGTCCCAGAAATCTCAGAAATCCCAAGAGTCCCAGAAATCTCAGAAATCCTAAATATCCCAAGTATCCCAAAAATCCCCAAAATCCCATAAGTCCCAAAAACCTCAGAAATCCCAAAAGTCCCAAAAACCTCAGAAATCCCAAAAATTCCAAAATCCCAAAATTCCAAAATCCCAAAACTCCCAAAATCCCAAAATCCCAAAATCCCAAAAATCCTAAATATCCCAAAAATCCCCAAAATCCCATAAGTCCCAAAAACCTCAGAAATCCCAAAAGTCCCAAAAACCTCAGAAATCTCAAAAGTCCCAAAATCCCAAAAGTCCCAAAAACCTCAGAAATCCCAAAAATTCCAAAATCCTAAAAGTCCCAAAAGTCCCAAAAACCTCAGAAATCCCAAAAATCCCAAAATCCCAAAATCCCAAAATCCCAAAATCCCAAAATCCCAAAATCCCAAAATCCCAAAATCCCAAAAATCCTAAATATCCCAAGTATCCCTAAAATCCCAAATATCCCAAAAATCCCAAAATCCCAAAATCCCAAAATCCCAAAATCCCAAAATCCCAAAATCCCAAAAATCCTAAATATCCCAAGTATCCCTAAAATCCCAAATATCCCAAAAATCCCCAAAACCTCAAAAATTCCAAAAATCTCAAAATGACCTTGAGACTATTTTTTTATCATCACAGAACATCATCGAATGACATAAATTCACATGTTGTTCAGCTTATAATTTGACAATCATACCGCGATATAGACCGAGGAACTACGCGGGCAATTAATTTTTAATTAGCTCTTACCCGATGAATCTCGGTGAATTATATTCACAATTGACGGAGAAACGTGATGCAGCGGATATAACGAAACCTTGTCCTTGTTTCAATTATAATGGCACAATTACACGATCTCAAAGCCTTGTTATGTTATTTTTCACGCTGTTCCAGCTTTCGTGTCGTGGCCATGGTATGAAAATAATTCGGTTAAGAGGGACGAAACGGCCGACATGAATACGATAACAGATTTCGTCAGTCGTTAATACTGCTCGGAAAAAAGCCACTTTATTCCCTCGTGAAGAGAGCAAATCGACGTGTTATCACGAACTACATTCAGACTTTATTTTAAAACCTGTACTTCGATTTAGTTAACTTCTTAATTCGGTCTGAATAAAAATTTATTATTTTCTAGATAATTATTTCTGTTATCAAAACTATATGTACACATACAATATTAATTTGTATTTAAGATAAAAATTTATTTACAATGTTGTTATATGCAATTTAATAATTACTATAATATTTAATATACTATACTTAATAAATTTAATGATATGTACAGAAATACTTAACAAATTTAATATGTACAGAAGTAAATTTTTAGCAACTGATTTTATACAGTACGAAGTTTTGTAATATCTCCTTTTTGCAATTTTAATATGTAAGATTGCATATTGTGTAACTTGCCTACGTCACTGATATACAAGTTTACTTGCGATCATTTATTTGAATCACTATAACATCTGACAGAGCACAGTTTAAATCAACTGACGATGTCCGAATGTCTCGACGAATTTATTGATTCAAAACCGCCATGTTCCTATCGCGACGCTATTCGTCAACAAAATGGCGGATCGTCATGAGCCAATTTGACTTTTACACATCTTATTTTCTCTGAGATAATATCAAGGTCAATTTAACTCACTGCAAGCTAAATTTGATCTTTCATCAACTATAATATGGTTTAAGAAGAATATTACCTTAATAGATCAGTTGAATATAGCATATGACAAAAAATATTAATATTTGTATTTTTATAGTCTGATTGCAACAATGGAATGAAGTATTTGATCTAAAAGTACAAGTAACATAAGATGTTGTGATGACTGAATTTTTCTGACACGCAACACTATGTTGTTAATGATCAATAACTCAAGCTTGCATTTTTATGGTATTTAATGCTCCTTTCACTTCACGTCTTCGAGCCAAGTGTCTGACAGCGACAAGTTTACACTCGTGTAACACAAAAACTGCACAATTTATTGGTTCTTTCTTAAGATTTACTTCACTTGCATTGACGATCGGAAAATAGTTTTCCGACTTCATAGTAATTTTCAAATCCACAAATTCTTATTTTCCCAAACAAATCCCTAAATAGTAAAACCTAAAACTTAACAACAAATTTACTATCCAAATTCAATCCCACCTTTGCAAACATTTCATCAAAACTCCCAAATGAATAAACATCAATAAATCAATAAAATCGATAAACAATCAGCATTGTGAAAATAATCATGCAATCCTATTCTTATTTTCCAGTCAAAAGAGGCAGCTACAGCAACAACAACAGCACCATCACCAGCAACAGCATCAGCATCAACATCAGCACCAGCACCCTTCATGGCACAGAACCACATTAGCATCTTGACCATCGTGACCTTGACCCTGACCACAAGCCAAGTAATCCTGATACAAAGGAGAAAGGATTCTCATCAGCGAGGAAACGTATCAACGCGATTTCATTCGCGATCCTCGAGAAGAAACCTGGAAGAGCCATCGAGAAGATGAAAACACGAGGGGAGGAATCTTCAACGTTGCTGTTTCAACACACTTTGAACATACACTCCGACGTGTTCGTCGTGTTTCTCTCGGTCAGAGTACTATCTTTTGATGATCTTTGTTGCACATAGGGTCTCCCATGTCCGTCGTGGTTACCTTCGTAGAGAGCTGCTGCTGCTCTGTAGAGGCTCTGTCGTGAGTCTGTTTGTGGACATATTTTTTGCCTGTGTGATAGTTTTCGTTGAGTTTTACTGAGACTGTTTCTAATTTTCGTGATCTATTTTAGATTTATGACGTGACACGGTGATGGCATCGGTGCAGGGAGGTTTAGAAATATTGCGACAGAATTTTCGTATTTAAATATATAAAATTTTGCAATTTTCAAATTTGCAAACTTCTAATTTTGCAATTTCCAAATTTAGAAATTTTCAAGGTTGATAATTTATATTTGAAAAATTTTTAAATTAGAAATTATAAATATTAACTTGAGAATTTTTGAACTTGAAAATCTGAAAGCTTGAGAACTTGGAAACTTTAAAACTTGAGAACAAAAAATTTAAAACCTTAAGAAAAAAGTTTGAAGACCTCAAAATTCTAAAATTTGAAGACTTGCAAATTTCTACAGTTGAAAAACTAAAATTGAAAACCGTCAAACTATTAAATTTAAAAATTTAAAAATTAACAACCTCAGTACCCTCGGGGCACCTGAACGCCCTGCGCCCGTAGTCCATCACTGTTCTAAAGCATCGAGGCTCGTTTAAGTTGCAAGATGTTCACATTTGTTACGTTAACGATTTTTTCTCCGTAGACGATAGCAAAAATATTTGTACAGAATCTGCGCGATTTCTATTAATCTATAATTACAATTCTCCAGTATGCTAGTATCTTTTACAAATGTCAAAGAAAATGAGGGATTAACACTTTCCGTGCCGCGTGAAGTTTAAGGTTCATTACAAAATTATACAATGTTATAATTTTGCTCTTTAAAGCTGTCTAGATGTAATAATATTCGCAGCATGGAACGTGTTAGGCACTTTTTACGTTGATCATTCTTCCCGTGGTTGTTGATACGTTATGGGGGTGAGTGGTATGCAGGGCAACAGTGCAATATGCGAACGCCGTGACGAAACTAGAATTCCCATATCACAGATATCTCTTCTGTAGATATCTCTAAATTTTGTTGACAAAATTTTCTTCTTCAAAAAATTGTTTATCATGAAATAAATATTCATATTTTGTTTTCTGTACAGCGGATTTAGAAAAGGATTCAGGAGTTGGTAGATAGTACTCATTAAACACTTATTGTTAATATACAGGGTGATTCAAAGCTAAATTATGAAACTACCACTATCTGTATAAATACGATAAAATTCTATACATACATTGGTTTATAAATTATTTATAATCAAAATTCATCCTGTACATTAAATCAAAATCTTTCAGTTATCCGAGTAAATTGCTTGATACGAGAACAGAAGATTATTGTACCACATGCTTTCCACGAAACTACGGAAAGTTCTTGTCTTCCTCCTACTTCCACATAAACTTTTTATCTCGATAATACGAAATTGAAAGAGTTTCTAACTTTATTAGAATCTTTTAAAGTGGTTGTATCACAGACACTGTATTTATTCATAAGAATACTTCAATATCTTTAATGCTATAAAAAGACTACAATTCGATAAAGCAAACGAGAATGAGTTTCGTTGCTGTCACAATATGGCGGACCCATGAAGTGTTACCATGGGAATAGTTTTCGTAAATAAATATCTACACGCTAATTCTCGTGTATAAAATTTAAAAAAGCAAGTAAATTTTTAATGACAATATACTTTTCCAAAAAGGTTCAAAATTATCTCCAATTACAAACAGTTAATCATACATGATAATTATGCTTAGTAAAGTTATTACGGTTACATTAAAATTTACTAACAATATTAATTTCATTCTAATAAAAATTCCTTCTTCAAAATTACTTCAAACATAGTTATGACCTAACTATTAAACTTGACTGTTGCAACCACCTAAATTAATTTCAAATTACCTTGGTACCAATGTACCATAAAACTCATATGCACTCGAGAACAATTCAAAGTATTCACAAGCGATTTACCCTAACATTCAATTTTCTAATCCCGACGTTATTAACAATAAACCCACTGTCGAGTACTATCTACATAACCTACAACTCCTATTCTCTTCAAACCCACTGTAGGTGTACGTTATGAAACGTTTTCTGGAATAATGCTAACAAATGTCTCGCAATCGGCACCAAATTGGATTCCGTGGCTCGATCTTTGTACTCGTCGTAACGTGGCAAAATGGTGTCTGACTCATTCGTTCCTTTAGAAGAAGTAGATCGATCCGTTGTAGAGAGTAGCAAAAGGTATTTAACCGCAAAGAGATAGAATGTTAAGATTCAGATAGAGATAGACTGCGAATCGGGAGCAGGATGTAAATAAAAACTCGCGTGTTTATCGTGCTGTGCGAAGTGCAATGTATCATAAATGGATGTAATTTCATAGAATTCCAATGCGACTGCGATACGTGTATCCGTAGGTGAACTGCATAAAGATATGCGTTGTCTTTAGAGCACAGTGGGATCGTTGTGTTCCGAATGATCGCCATACGTTCGCATTAGACCACCGGTGCATTGGCAAGCGATCAACCAAGACAAAAATACTTATTTATAACAAACGCGTTTACAGAAAGCCGTTTCACCAACGTAAACGATAAATTATAACTGATTGCTTTATACTTTTGCCGGAGAGTAATCACCTCGGCGAATTCCGTGCGGTAAATTAATTCTAGCTGATGCTAATTACGTTCGCATTGACGTTGGCGATGACGGATGTCATTGCTTCTTATTCGAAACGACTTCGATTGTTAGTGATAAATGGTCATCGACTGCCGTTGGCGTAATTAGGGAGGTTTAGGACCTAATACATTTTCACTTTGGAGATACAAGCTTGTAACGTGCGGTGATTTATAACGTGGTTGTAGGTAGGATGATTCAGTACTAAAACGCGTACTAATTCTACTGGTGGCGAATTAACGCGTGGTGATTTAGCACGTGGCTAGTAGAGGCGCAGTAATTTGATTCGTGGCGGTCTAATGCGTGGTAATTCGGTGCGAGATAGCTTGATGCGCAGTAATTCAACGCGTGATAACTTGATGCGCAGTAATTCGACGCGTGGTAAATTCGATGCAACGTAATTGGACACGTGGTAAATTCAATGCGTGGTAATTCGACGCGTGGTAAATTCAATGCGTGGTAAATCGAGGCGTGATAAATTCAATGCGTGATAATTCGATACGTGGTGAATTCGACGCGTGGTAATTCGACGCGTGGTAATTCGACGCGTGGAAAATTCGGCGCGTGGTAAATTCGACGCGTGGTAAATTCAACGCGTGGTAAATTCGACGCGTAGTAAATTCGACGCGTGGTAAATTCGACGCATGGTAATTTCGACGCGTGGCAAATTCGGCGCCTGGTAAATTCGACGCGTGGCAAATTCGACGCTTGAAAAATTCGACGCGTAGTAAATTCGATGCGTGGTAAATTCGATGCTTGATAAATTCAATGCGTGGTAATTCCACGCGTGGTAAATTCAATGCGTGGTAATTCGACGCGTGATAAATTCAATGCGTGATAATTCGATGCGTAGTAAATTCGACGCGTGGTAATTCGACGCGTGGTAAATTCGACGCATGGTAAATTCGACGCGTGGTAATTTCGACGCGTGGTAAATTCGACGCATGGTAAATTCGACGCATGGTAAATTCGACGCGTGGTAATTCGACGCGTGGTAAATTCGACGCGTGGCAAACTCAACGCTTGGAAAATTCGACGCGTGGCAAACTCGACGCTTCGAAAATTCGACGCGTGGTAAATTCGAGACGTGGTAAATTCGATGCTTGATAAATTCGACGCGTGGTAAATTCGAGACGTGGTAAATTCGATGCTTGATAAATTCAACGCGTGGTAAATTCGACACATGATAATTCAACGCACGGTAATTCAACACGTATCAACCTAACCCTTGATAAATCAGCTCGTGATGATTTAACACATAGTATGTCAACTCCTACCGGTTTAACACATGGTAATTCAACTCGCAGCGACCTAACACAAGTCTCCCTTCAAATGAAAACCCTATTTACGCCGATGTCAGTCACTTTCTCTCCTTTTATCGCAAATCAGTCACTCCAGCAACGACTCCCCTGCTAATAGCATAATCCTAGCAACAAACGCAACATTTTCACAAATAACAGGAAACTAATAATAATGATCTTCGATGTACACATCGCGTGCTAATGTACTCGTGGTATTTTGCATACTCGGCACACATTGCGAACGAAGCAGAAAATTATTTCAATTCCACATTTTTCTTATCAATCGTTTAATCAACAACCCTGTGATTATTTACCAACGCCACATTAAACTTGTGCATATTATAGCACTATTTAATTGTTATTTCAACTACGTGCAATTTCTGATTGAATCTGATTTTTGTACAAACGTCAAATATTGTTATAACCAGAATCATTTACAAGATTTAACAAAATGTTTATTTTAATCAACTGAATGATTCTCGTTAATTGCGAATTAATTTCTCTGTTTTTAATGTTTCTCCGAATTTTACTTGGACTGTCGAATTAGTTGCTATTGTTATTCGTCCATTGTTATGACTGTACTATCATTATTTCGTCGAGCAGAAGGGTGAATGATAAACGAGGAGCATGAAATATGTACACGTGTAAAAGTGGTAGAACGTGCAATAACTTTTAATTTTTTAGTGTTAGCGGAATCGTCACGGCGATCGTGAATTTTTCACACGATTCTGTCCATCAAAACATACAATTCTAATAATAGTATCGGCGATATACAAGACAGGTGGCGCGACTGACTTTTCAATTATTTTCCAATAGATTGCGTGTGAACTTTTTACTGCGATGGAAGTGAGGCATTGTATTTATTGTGGGTGGAAATTTAGGGATTTAGGGATTTAGGGGAAATTCAAGGTTTTGGGGATTTGGGGTTTTAGGGGAAATTTGGGGGTTTGGGGATTTAGGGAAAATTTAGAAATTTGAGAGTGTAGTAATTTGGGGAATTTGGAATTTGGGGGATTTGGAATTTGGGAGATTTGGTATTTGGGGAATTTGGAATTGGGGGGATTTGGAATTTGGGGGATTTGGAATTTGGGGGATTTAGAATTTGGGGAAATTGGAATTAGGGGGATTTGGAATTTGGGGAAATGGGAATTAGGGGGATTTGGAATTTGGGGAATTTGGTATTTGGGGGATTTGGAGTTTGGGGAAATTGGAATTAGAGGGATTTGGAATTTTGGGAAATTGAAGTTAGGGGGATTTGGAATTTGGGGAAATTGGAATTAGGGGGATTTGGAATTTGGGGGATTTGGTATTTGGGGAATTTGGAATTTGGGGGATTTGGAATTTGGGGAAATTGGAATTAAGGTGATTTAGAATTCGGGGAAATTGGAATTAGAGGAAGTTGGTATTTGGGGAAATTGAAATTTGGGGAATTTGGAATTTGGGGAAATTGGAATTAAGGTGATTTAGAATTCGGGGAAATTGGAATTAGAGGAAGTTGGTATTTGGGGAAATTGAAATTTGGGGAATTTGGAATTTGGGGAAATTAAAATTTGGAGAATTTGGTAATTTGGTAAACTTTGGTACTTAAAAATTTGAAATCCCTAGATCCCCAGATCGCTACATTTCTATCTCCCTAAAATATAATTTTGTAAAGATCACACAAAGATTTGAAAAATGACGCCAACAAAATGGTTTCCACCCACCATATATCCCGACCCTGCAAATTAGCGCGATGCAATCAGATATTTGCATCCAATGTCTAAGTCGAGTTTACATGCAACAAGTGAAGTATGCAGATCGCGCTAACGTTTATGCAAATTAACGAGGAAGTTAATTCTTCGCACGTAGAATTTCAACCATTTAAATGGTCGCTACTCGATGAACAACCGAATCGGTTTATTTGTAAATTCAGCGAGATAAATCTCGAAAGGTGATTCATTTTTGAAAGTGTCACGCTTCGAAATCAATATGGACAGAACTTGCGTATCCGCTGGTCACGGAGGACTTAATATAGCTCCGACTAATTAGGTCAAATCAATTTTTTATAGCCTCCATCCGTTAAGGTTTAAATTGTCCCATGAACTACTTTGTTAGAAATATTCTTGGTTATTATTTGAACATTATAAGCGGTGAAACGGATGCTGAAAGGAGAAAGTTCGGTAGGATAAATATTTGTTAGCTGTGAGACATCAACGAAAAGAATGTTTGTTGTAAAAATGAACGGATAAAACCGTGACCGTCGATGAAGGAAACTGAGGATGAAATGAAAACTGAGACGCGTCGGATATTAACTGTAATGTTATTCGTAATCAAACTATCAAATATATCAAAACGATTGTACAGTAATGAAATTAAGTCGATAACTGAAATGAGTTAAATATGAATCTAACAAGGATTAAATATGTACCCTCGTTTTAAGCTTTAATAATTTATTGTACTTCATCGATCAGAAACACAGGTTTGACGAAGGAAGACATATCATGGTTTTTACTTTGTAAATATGTACTTTGTAATTTTATTTCAACGCAGTTTCGTTTTTGGAAATTTTGTATTGTTTTAACTCTTTGGAACGTGATTCAAAATGACCCAATTTTTTAATAACCGTGGTATATTATAATATTTGAATCTTTAAAAATATGGAGTCATATGAAGTATCAAGGTTTAAGTTATGTTTCCATATTTTTTAAAAATGAAGTTGCACGAATTTTTATTTTTATTAGTAATAAAAAAAGGCTTTTACTCAAGGAATGTGTACCAAAGAGTTAAACGAGAATTTTTTATTTGCTTTCTGTAACTCCTGTAAACTCGACTCTGACGAAACAAAACCAAGATATTATTTATAGCAAGATCATGTATCGAAAAAGAAAAGAAACTGTGACTACGCGCGTCTGAAATGACGAGAAACAGGTGCTATTCGATAGTTTAAAAAAGAAGAAAAAGAAACGAAAAGGTTATTTCGGTGAATGAAAGGCACAGAAAATCGTATATAGGTAGATCTTATTAGGTAGAGTAAATATTTTACATAATGTACACATAGGACATGCAAATGTACCGTGTATTAAAGTATCCACGACTGATTGTGAGTGTACCTATGCATACATGAAAAACGACTATTTAAACATTTCTTGGTGTTTGTCAGTGATTATATTATATGATTTCCAGCTGTAATTAGATAGAAAATGATGATAAGGTGAAATACTATGACAATAACACGATGGCGCACAGCCACTGCTAGTCAATTTCTCAATTTGAAAATTTGGTGGCTTAATTTGGAAATTTGAACATTTGCGAATTTGGGAAATGGAACTTGAAACTTTTATATCTCCAAATTTCTAAACTACTACATTTCTATATTTCTACATTTTCCAATTTGCAAATTTTCAAATTTCCTGATTAATATTTCTGGAGTTGCGAATCAACTTTTTATATTTCTACATTAACGGGTTATTAGATTTCCAAATTCCCCATATTTCAAATTTGCCAAATTCCAAATTCGCCAAATTCCAAATTCCTCAAATTCCAAATTCCCCAAATTCCAATCACCTCAAATTCCAAATTCCCCAAATTTCAAATCTCACAAGTTCCAAATCTCCGAAATTCCAAATTCCTCAAGTTCCAAATCACCCAAATTCCAAATTCCCCAAATTCCAAATTCCTCAAATTCCAAATTCCCCAAATTCCCAATCCTCCAAATTTCAATCACCCCAAATTCCAAATTCTCCAAATTTTAAATCACACAAGTTCCAAATCTCTCAAATTCCAAATTTCTCAAGTTCCAAATCACCCAAATTCCAAAATCCCCAAATTCCAAATTTCTCAAATTCCAAATTTCCCAAATTCCAAATCTCCCAAATTCCAAATTTCCCAAATACCAAATCCCCCAAATTCCAAATCCCCCAAATTCCATATCTCCAAAATTCCAAATTCCCCAAATTCCAAATCCCCCAAATTCCAAATCCCCCAAATACCAAATCCCCCAAATTCCAAATCCCCAAACAGTAGAACTCTCCCCAAATTTTCAAACGACCAAATTTCTAAATATGCAAATCTGCAAACTTTATAATCACTATATCTATAAAAAATTTCCAAGTGACCAAATTACCGAATTTCCGTAGAATAAAAATTCTAAAGAATTCTAAGAAATCGTATAATTTTAAAATTCATTAAAAAAATTGTAATTTATTAAACTTGGTGTACTTGGAATATCGGCTGGCAATCGCTTTCACTTTCCTTGCACTATATAAAACGCGTAATTGAATTATTCAAATTAATTAGCAGTGTTATATCGTTTAAATCGACTTGACGGATTCTGTAAAAGATGGAAATGAATTTTGTGATCTTCAAAGCTTGACTCGAACGAAATATTTTATTTCGTAGAGGGCAAGTTGATAAATGTCATGCTGGCAAACACCGGGAAAGTCGATCGTTGTCAAAGAGAACTCGAATTACTCGACTACGACTAGAATAACAAAAGAACTCCGACATTTGTATGGGATGAGGTTTCATAACGGAATTGTATACTATTAATGCGC
The DNA here is from genome assembly GCF_050947335.1 of Megachile rotundata. Taxonomy (NCBI): domain Eukaryota; kingdom Metazoa; phylum Arthropoda; class Insecta; order Hymenoptera; family Megachilidae; genus Megachile; species Megachile rotundata. Next base: position 9,718,551 of record NC_134986.1, read on the forward strand.
GTATCCAAAATAGATGATGCATTCGATGTCCGATTATACACGTTCCCGGTTTGCAGTTAACAGGTTGCCGTGTATCATTCTGTTTCGATAACGATTTCATACTTTCCATGATTTATGGATGAGGAAAATGTCCTACATCGCGCAAAGTCATACAGAGACGTGTTAAAAAATTCAATGAGCTACATATGTGTACGTGTGTATGTTCTTGACGAGTTTATGAAGAATGTACTCGATGAAATACACGATAAATGCGAAGTATCGACACGATTCACGTTACTTCGAGCTCGAAAATATTAACTTTCGTTGTTGAAGAATCGACGACACGTGTTAAACGTTCTTCTGAAAACTTCAAACATTCTTTGTCATCGTTCGTTCAATTCTCAAGAATATTCCTGAAGAATGTTTTATACAATTTTTAATTTTGACAATAGAAAAAAGAGCAAGAATATCGAAATTGTTAAATAAATAGAGAATACTGCTCCTTGAAATTATCGATTAGTAAGAAGATAAGTCTTATTCCGTGATACAGAAGAACCACTTATTGTTACTATAACTCTTTTCCATATTTATGGAAAGAAGTGTGCGACTGAAGGGATGTCCTTGTTCTATATCATGGAAAAATAACTCGGATATTTTTATTGCGACAATTTAGAAGCATTTAGATAGAGACTGAAGAGAGACTGCTCGACACCGTGTTTACTGCGATCGTGGTTCACAATTAATTAATTATCATTACTATCCTTCACTACCACGTGGAATGTATAGATTTATATTTGTTTGTTTATTTATTGTTAGGTAGCAAACATAAAAAAAGAAACCACGAATGAAGGTTCTCGGTGCAGAGAAGAGCCAATTTTTAGATCAACCTTGACTGTTTAGCCTTTAGATTTTATTAGCTCTATAAGAATGACTAAAACATTATTTTGTTGATATATATATAAATATATAAATATATTGTATGACATTATTGATTATAAATCATAAATAATCTGTAAATATATGAGACCAACGCAACATCGTACTCTTATTTTCAAAAATCATTCGCACTGTCCTTGTAACGTCACATTTCAACGCTAATGATGTGTAATTTGTTATTAAGAACTGTAATTTATTTTACCGAGGAACTATAATAAGTTTTCATGGAATTGTAGCTTATTCATTGTTGATAATGTTATTAGGAGAGAAATTTTATTAACAATTTTATTTTTTCTAATTCTTCGATACCGTGTACTTTATAAATTTATTTATAAAGATCCTTTTTATATATAGCAACAAGTTATTAATATTAAACGATATCTCGTACTTTAGAAAAAACTTGTTTATTACTTTTTACTGTACTCTCTAAAAGCATGCTAAGGTAAGTTAAGTTTGACAGTAACATTAATAATTAACTACTAATTAAAATTTTTTTTTATTACAAATATACTTTTGTTAATCCATTATTTTTTATATCATACTTAATTAAAAAAAATTGATAAATTCAATCTCTCATACATTAGATATCATTTCACAATAATAGTCTTAAATATTTATAAACTAGTCTTAAATATTTCTCGAAATTTCTTCTATCACATTTAAAATTGGCGCCATTATAAATATACTAACACACCATGATTATTGATTGAAATAAATTTTTTCTCAATACTTATACAAACTCCTTAACTTCAAAAAATACAATAGAAGTCATTATACGCGGTCAATGAAATCATTTATATATACTAAATAAAAAAATGTAAAATAAAAAGTACAAATGACAAGACTCAGCAGTATATCGTACAGTCGCCATCTTGTTAAGACACGCGCGCGCGTCTTAGCCACAAACGAAAAATAGTCTGTGAGTAGTGTGTCGCGAGTACATAGGATTTTTCTATCACAGGAGTGTTTTGTGTTGTTTTTTCCGTGTAAAAATTGCGTTTCGACGTTAAATCAAATTATATTACAGTTAATATCGCGTACGTTGTGTACAAACGGCGTCGCTGTCAAAGAAACGTGTAAACGCGTTTGATTGGTCAGAGCAAAAAAATCCGCGAAGATGCAGTCTGCATGAAATGCTATATAATGCGACGCAAATACAACAGTATGTGCAACGATCGGTTTGACATCGATTCTGGTAAAAAAACATTCCACGGATAGTTGAATTATGGACTTGGACGATGTGTAAATTACAGTAAGTCCATGGATATACTATACAACGTATGACGCACAAGAATATATGAATGCACACATGAACGCACACTTCAAAAAGGTAGAGGTCACTAGCCTTACGTACCACGGGATCGTGTTCTCGTTTTACGTCGGTACCGTGAAAACTGTATTACAAGTAATATCGCATATTGTCTCGAGTAAATTGTTTCCGTGATTGTCAACCACGATGTAAGAATAAGAACATTTTTTGAAAGAGATAGAAAGGCATAAAAAAAGCGAGAGAGTACAGCAGGGTTGATTGACACGTCTCTTGTGATTTTATAAACTCTTCCAGTGCGCAGTATTTTGTGCCTTCTATTTGTTTTTTTCGATTTCGACACTCGTTATCTCGATTCGAGATTGTACCTCGACCGTATTTTTCAATTTGCGCCATTCATTCGATCCGCGGTTGCAATCAGATTGTCAGAAAGAAAATAAGTGAGGTTATGAACGTGTCTGGCAATAATGCTACCCTTTGACGGTGCTATTAAGTAACTTTCGAGTCGAATAAATGCCGCGATTTACTCTGAAGTGCATTTTATGTTGTGAACACTAAAGTGCATTCATTGTTGTTATGTGAAAGCATGTAATAGAAGGTAATTCAGAATGCTTCAGACATAATTATTATAACCTTTCATTCATTGGCAAGTCACAGTAAGAATTATATATCAATAAACTACAATTTTCGTTCTATTAATTGTAACATTTTAATGCATTTATTGCGCACATAATTATTGAGTTTTATTGCTACATAAAGAAATGGTGACACAGATATTTGGGCATCATTTACGCAAAAAATAATTTCATTTGAGGCTATTTGTTAGTTGTTATATATCTTTTATTGATTATATGATTATATAGCATGTTATGAATAAAATTTCAGTGCTAATAGAAACAAATTTTACATTATATAAAATAATAAGTTATATCGTTTGGTGTAAAAACATATGAACAACCATAATATTTTAAGTATAGAGATATTATTTATTACTTTAACATAACTATACTAAAGATTTTTTGTGATATATCATGATTCTAACCTCAAAGTAGAGGTTAAATTTGAATTCGTATGATCGTCTTTACCGACCATGTATCGGTAAAGAATCTTCCGAATCAATTATTGATACATGAAATTTTTAATGTTATTTACATGAAATCATTGTCTTTTTGCAGGAAAGAAATGAAGCATTCAAATGGATAATATATCGTCTTGAATAGAAAAAATTTAATTTAAATTATAAAACATGTCGATACATGCTCAGATGGTAACATGGTAGCTGTAAATTTGGCATACCTCAGAAGCGCTTCGTTATTGATGATGTTTGTATATGTTTAAATGTTATAAATGAATCTCTAAGAGAAACAACGCAACGATGGCAGAAAGTAAAGCAGAAAGCACAGAGTTAAAAAGAACTGTGGATAAGAGGGAAGTATTAAGTGATCCATCTACATCTGTGAAAAAATTGGAAAACATGGAAACACAGATACAAGACGCTTGTAATAAAAATAAACTAGAAATAAATGATTCTTGTAAAAAAAACTTTAAAGTAATTGAATTAAAAGAGCAAAATGCAAACGTAAATAGTGATGATTCATGTAAAACTGAAGATCCAACAGTTGAGAAAGAAAAACATCGAACAGAGGAGATAATATTAGATGAAGAGCTTATGGAAATAGATAATGTAACAGAAAAACCTAACGAAATGGATAATTCATCCGTGAAAGACAAAGATGTTAAAACTGCCGCTTCAGAAGAGGAAGAGACATTGAATGATATATTAAAGGTGGTACATGAAAACTTGAGTTCTAACAATGTTAAGCAAACTACAGTAGATTCTAAGGATTTAAAACAAGAAACTAATAGCAATGCAGAGGTATTTAAAGAAAAAGTAGAAGCAGAATCAAGCAAGGAAAATGTTGTTGACGAAATTACTAGTGACGATGCAAGTGTTATTGCACAAATTGAAAGTGCAACATCAAGGAGAGATTCTGAGACAAAAGAGTCTGTAGAGATAGTAGAACACATGGAAGTTGGAATTGTGGGACCTCCCACGACTGTTAGCGAATTGATTAGTGAAGAAGAATTAAGGGAAGAATCTGCATTATCGACTGAGCAGAAACTTCAGGACCATGTTGCTGAGTGGGTTCAGAATTCGGCTAAAGCTGAAGAATTAGTCGAGGTAGAGGAGGAAACTTCTATTTCGGATGTTCAGCAGGAGAAAAAGAATGTTAGGGAGAAGAGGACCAGGAAGAAGAAAAGTAATGATGTCATTGCTTTACCTACCAGGAAATCTCAAAGAATCATTAGCAACATCATCAAAAAGAGTATTAAATGGTGAGTAATATTTTATCATTTATATAGTTGTGTTTAACAATAATTTTTCTTATTTTAATCATGGTAGATAGATATTGAAGGTGAGGCACAAAATATTTTATTCTGAAATGATACATGATTGATGGTATCTTTAACTGTTGATAATATTGTATAGTAGAGTTCTATACAGTTTAACAATATAAAGACATAGGAATGTTGCTTTTCCTGTCTGATTATGTGAAACCAGGTGAATGTTATTCAAGGTATTTACTATGGTTGGTAACATATAATTAACATATGTTCATTCTTCAACATAAATTTAATATTATTCCATATTAAATTAGTTCATAATTTGTATCTTTGCTATTTGATTTGAACTAAATTACAGATGAAAAGTTTGATACATTTTTTAGACAATTGAAAAGCGACATTTCAGTGTCAAAGAAGGAACCATTCTTGTTATTCTAGTATCGTGTGAGCGCGTTATCAAATTCCGTGGAACGTGGCCGCTCGATGTCCAGATCGATTGACATTCCAATTACAGAATCGTCCGATTGGCGGCGTTATTTCGCTAGGGACCCATTGAAACACGCACGTGCGTGTACGTGTGAGTTTCGCAAGGAACAGATAGGAACGAGTTGAGACACCGCGTGTAGAATCGTCTCTCTGTAACGAGGTTGCGCTCGTTCCCGAGCACGTTCTCCACGCGGAGAACGGCCATTCACTCGGCTTCGACAAATTCGATCCGCTGAAAAGCGCTTCCACAGGCGTCGTTCTGCCTCCTTTTTATTTTTATTTTTCGCCGTGATCGCCGATACTGTTCGAGATTAGCGTTATCAACCGATAAAGTCCGGGATAAGAGGGACATTGACAAGAGCGCAAACGCACGCTAACGATGTCGAGCCGGGGAAGTGGGAAAGAACGGGAAAAAAGAAACAGGGAGAGAAATATTGACCGTAGAACGATAAGCAACGCGGTAGTGTCGATAACAGGATGACTATTTCTGCCATCTTCACCTTCCACTTCGTTTACCTGCTACCAGTACCGCCGTTAGCGTCGGCTAAACGGGGCACTTGATCATATTTTCAAATTCAATAAATCCGCCATTTTCAAAATTTAAAAACTCACAAATTTACAAGATTATTTAAAACTTTCAAGTTTAGAAACTTTTACTGAAATTTTTAAAAATTCTCAAATTTAGAAATTTCTAATTTACGAGTTTACAAATTAAAAAATTTAAATACAGCGTTAAGCAAAAATGTATTGTGTTTTGTCTCGGGTTTCATAAGCTCTAACGACGGCTCTATTCTTTAACACTGAAGATCTACCTTCTTCCCCTTTTTTAAATTCTGTTTCATTGACGATTTCGCGAATGTCTTATCAGCGAGATAATGGTGCATAGGCGTTTAGTATTATTACAGCAGGAAATGCAAGAAGAACGACGATCGAGTTTTTGGTCGTTAACCCCTGACGCGTTGGAACTGTATTTCTTCGAATCGATTGGTTACTCAGAAATCTTTCGTTCAAGCGTGAATTGCTTCTTCGTGTTTCGCTTATCGTGGCGGACACCTTTGTTGAATTCTACACGTGTATTAGTGTAATACGATACCGGTATGCTCGGTTGAAAAACTTTCTTTCTGATTGTTATCTGCGTTGTAGTTAAGGTTGTATGAAGTTTAGTCAAACATTTTGATTACTACGTCACTTAGGAGATTTATGTCGTCACTTAGGAGAATTATGAGTATATTAACATACAAATTTGTATTGTACATTTATCTACAAATTAATTTATTTCGAGTTCTTTTGAAATATTGAAAATTTTCTGTATATTGATCTTCAGAATATTTGATCGTTCGTCTTCAAGTGGTAAATCAAAATGGCGGATTTTTCTATAAAATGGTGGCATGAATATAGGTTAGGAAAGCAAAGGTTATGATAAACATAGATGGAGAACACAAGTGACTTTTTGCAGTTTAAATTTAATTTATTACCTATGGAAATATATACTGAAAATTGATAATATAATTTTCACTCATTATAATCTTGTAGTCAAATATAACAGAAACCTTTTTACAGCTCTCTTTTTAAAATTAGTCCACTACTTATTTGAGAGCCTTCAGTGGTCAATTAGATTTGATATATGGCAAGATAAATGTGTTACATATTTCGAGCAATCTTTTTTAGTCTGTACTTTTTTTTGTTAACAATAACGATCGAGTTAGCTGAAGTAGGTTCGTCGAAAACTTGTACCAATTATATTAGCTCACCTTGTTTCGGGTATCGCGAGATTACGAGGTAATCAAATTTTCAGGAAACACGAAATTTATTAAATTATCAGATCCGTTGTGGATGTTCGAGTTAGCTACGTTACATAAAGGTTAAACGAGACTAATACGAAGGTCGTAACACCAGTTATGACAATCTCGTGTTATTACTTCTATTTACTACTCTTGCGTTAGCGCTATCGATGATAATACTTTTGGTAAGGGTAGAAAAGCAATCTCCTTTTATTTTCCACACACGATGTAGAAAACTTTCTACGTTAACTTTCAGTAATTAAAATTTCATTTTACGAAAATTTCACTTATCCTGACATGTTAAGAAACTTAGCAAACTTTTAATAACAAAATTAAACAAGAGTTGTAACAAATATCTGCACACACAAGACTGAAACTACTATACATAAAATGAACTCATTTGTTAAAACTTTTTTAGGGGATGAGATAAACAAGAACTAAAATAATTACAAATATTTTACGTGTGTTTTTTTAAATCGTAAAAGGTAATTAAAAACATTGAAAAAATTCTAATTAATTTTATGCATAATTAAAAACTGTTTTACGCAGTTTATTACGAATTCATTTCCACTATGAAGGCGCAGTCAATCAGTTAATTAACAGAGGAGGGTGAAATTGTTAATTTCCATAATTATCGAGCAGAGTTTATTTTGAGTCATCAAACCTTTTCTACAAGTTCTTCGAATACCTAGGAACCGAATTTGCTTGAACAAAAGATTTTGTAACCTCGCGTTGGTGCCTGATGGCCGCCGAGGGATTTTACGGTGTAAGAATGGTCTTTCTTCACAAATGGGGAGGTCTTTTTCATCCTGTCCTCAGAAAGTTCGTAAAATTTAGTTGAGACATAATTTTACTTGAAGACAAAGTAATTTACTATATTAACATAAATATCTCTGTATTTTTTATAATTATGTTATGTTGTTCATTATGTATCAAGTTGGACATGAAAAAGTATCAAGTTGTATTCTGATAAAATACAAAATATTTTAATATGATATATTCATACTTTGAATATTAAATATAAAAATTAAAAGACGATATGAAAATATGAAAATGTTAACGCAAATTTGAGTGATTGATTGATATCGTTGGTGATCATTTTCAATATTTGAAACTACAGCCAATGAACTCTGCTCATTTTATTTATTAAATTATGTAACATTATCGAGTCACTGTACAGAAAGTCTGTGAAACTATAAAACTATACTCTGGTCTAAAACGTCAATTTAATCCTCCACAAAAATGGCCACAAGTCTCAGAATAAATACCCACGTTCCTAATAAACGTTCGAATCAAACACCTCTCATCTACGAGTCTAAAATAACACCACGTCTACCTGAGACTCCTGATACTCGCTAACAAGCAGGACCAAGGTTCTCTTCAAACAACAAATTTCGTTACAACCTTCTCGTACCCTGATCTCGTGCAATCTACCGCATCGATAAAAAAAGGATAACATTGGATAACAGCTTATCACCTTATCCTTCGCGGTAGACAATCAACGGAATCCTATAACAATTTTCGCACCGTGTTTGGTCAAATAACGAGTTCTTGCACAGGGTTCTTACCATCAAGTTTACAGGCCTGCTTCAGGTAATTCACCTTACCCGATCAAGTATCGCATGCTGCGAACGCTTTTTGGTCGGAGGGTGAACCCTCTCGTTGTGCAATACTTGTGGATCGATCTTTGGGATCTTATAAATCATTACTGGTTGTAGAATTTACTGTTGTTTTAAGGAGTTTAGTGTTGTTGTAAGGAGGAGAAGAAAGATATTACTCGTTTTCTATGGAATATTTAATTTTATGTGGAAATTTAGGGATGTGCGATTTGGGGTTGTAGGAAGCAGGTGCTATAGGAATTTGGGGAGTATAGAAGTCTGGGGTTAGAGAAATTTGGAGATGTAGAAATCTGGGGAATATGGGAATTCAAGGCTATAGAAATTTTGGAATATAGGAATGTAGGGACGTAGGGATATGGGGTTATAGGAATCTAACGCTATAGGAATTTGGGGAGTATAGAAATCTGGGGTTAGAGGAATTTGGAGATGTAGAAGTCTGGGAAATATGGGAATTCAAGGATATAGAAATTTTGGAATATAGGAATCTAGGGACGTAGGGATATGGGGTTATAGGAACCTAACGCTATAGTAATTTGGGAAGTATAGAAATCTGGGGTTAGAGGAATTTGGAGATGTAGAAATCTGGGGAATATGGGAATTCAAGGATATAGAAATTTTGGAATATAGCAATCTAGAGACGTAGGGATATGGGGTTATAGGAACCTAACGCTATAGGAATTTGGGGAGTATAGAAATCTGGAGCTATAGGAATTTGGGGATATAGAAATCTGGAGAATATGGAAATCCAAGGCTATAGAAATTTTGGAATATAGGAATCTAGAAACGTTGGTATATGGAACTGTAGGAATCTGGGGCTATCGGAATTTGAAGAGTATAGAAATCTGGGTCTATAGCAATCTAAGCACCTTGAGATCTAGGAACATAGCAAGATGGAGTGATCGAAATTTGAAGCTGCAGGAATCTAACGACATAGAGATCTACGATTATAGAAATTTAGCCTTATAGCAATTCGGTAATATATTACTCTACAGATATGAAAACCTAAAAATGTGGGGAAACTACAGAAATCACAGAATGCAGTGATTTGAAAATTTAGAAATCTAGAAACACAGAAACATATGTTTCTCAACGATACCCATACACACATCTCCATAATACAAATACTACTCATTATATTTCATTCACTCAACAATTATAGTCTACTCGGACAAGGCATTGACCCGAGCTCGTGTCACTTATAGAGGTAATACCGTAACCACCCACCCACCCAATTGACACGTGTCACGCATATTACCTATTATTCCCAGAGTTGAAAGTATCAGCAACCGATTAGTAACTAGAAAGCATTTTGTTAAGGTAAATAATACTCGAAGTATAATTATGTTCCATTTCGATGAGTTTGACGTGCTCACGGATCAAATACTGTAATTATTAAGGTTCAATCACGTGTGTGCACATTATTCATGTCAAAAATGTTAATTGTCGAAAGCAATTACGTTTGTTTATTACCCGTACGCGGAGGCACAATGCCGTTACATTAACTTGTCCTCCCCTAATTTAAATTATAATCGTAATGATGGTTACTCGTTGATTAATAAATGAGTTCATTGATGAAACGTTATAACATATTTTTACCATGAGAGATATTCATCTACAGATCTTACTTGGATCTTTACTGCTCTGTAAATTACCCCTTTCGTACTTTTTAGCTGTTGTTGCATTTATGTGCTCTTACTTCGATTAAGAGACTTGCACAGAGGGAACAAAAATTGAAAAGATTAATTAAGCTTGTTCCAATATATTTTAAAAATAATTTCTATACTTAACCCTTTGCACTCGAAGGTAATTTGACTGTTTACAAACAGCAACTTTAAAACTTACTTAAAAAGTTAAATGAATTTTCTTGAGGTTATTATTTCTTTACTAATAATTTCCACTGTTGTTTGTTTCACTATATTCATACATCGCACGTGTCATATTATAGAATCAGTTAAAAAATGCTTATTTGAAATTATTGTATTAAATATAATGGTGACTGTGAGTCACCTCTCGAGTACAAAAGGTTAAAATACAAAAATTATTTGAATATATTAGTACCTGAAAATAATTTGCATACCATGTCATTCTTCGCTCGCAATGGATCAATGCAGAAGCACGATGCGACTCGCTTATATCGAGACTATCTTGCGTGGAAAGTGTAGTAAGTTAGTCGGAAAGAACGCGTATGGAAGTGTGGTCCCAGGCCAAGGCTGGTCTCACCCCGTATCCCGGATGAAAGTGGAGCGGTCTGCTACGAGCGGGAGGGGCGTTAATCCCTGCGAACGGTACCATAGAAACGGTACCGGTGGGGTCGTTACGTGTGCCTGCAGACCGGCATGGCATCGAGCAACCACTCCGGGTTTGCTCCGGTACCAGATACACACACAACGAGAACCTACCACGATATAATCCAGCCCAAGGCCCCCCTAAGAAAAGGGGAAGGTCTTCTTTGTCCCTCGGTCCCTCGGGCGAAGGACCGCGGCCAGATGTCGGCTGACGATCCTTGCGACTGCGTCGACACGCACGCGCTTTCTTTATCGATGTATACCCCGTTCGACTGTATGTGTTCCTTGTAAACTCTATGTGGACGACGTAGGCGTACGCACGCGTACGCTCGCGATCCCATGTCGTTGCACGCTCACGGGTATTGCGTATCCTTCGTGGGTATTTTTGGTGATCGAGCGCGTCTCGCGTTCAACCTTTAGAAACGCGCTTTCCTGGAAGCTTCATGTTTGCGTTTCACGGTCTCTGGTACCCGTAAATTCTGTAGTCACATGCTTCATGTTGTTTAGGAGCTTCGCGTGGATGTATTCTTGATTGTATAACAGCGATATGAATGTATAAATGCAACGGTGGAGATATTTACAATTAGCGAGGGATGATGATGTACTGCAGATATTTAATGCTGTACTGTCTTGGAAGAAATGTTCTAGTTATTCTGAATGACTGTATAATACTATCGCTATGATATGTATGTTAGATCAGTACTATTGATGACAATGGTGGGGATGTGTGTAGCTGGCAAGGAATGCTTTGTGACTAGATGTCGTTTCAGAAAGAATCACGTAGCAGTTCTGAATAGGTATATGGTTCTATCGCTATGAAATGTGTAACGATTGCTAGATACTACTGATAGCAATAACTGTGAAGATATGTATAATTGGTGAGGACTACTTGATAATGAATGAACTACTTGATGATACTGTCTTGGAAGAAATGTCCACCTGGTCGTTCTGAATAGGTGTATAATTCCATGTAGCTCGCAGGGAATACTTGCTAAACACAGTTTTGGAAGGAGTGTTTACGTGGTACTTTTGAATGAATGATTCTATCGCTACGATATACACAACTATAATTAAACTGATACTATTTATAATAACGTTAGAAATAGTTGACGAGGAGCACTTAATGACTGGGTGTCTTTGAAGGAATGTTCACGTGATACTTCTGAATGAGTACTATCTCTATGAATCATATAGCGTTAGAGGTTGATAGGACATTATTGATAGTAGAGACAGCTAACGAGGAATACTTGACACCTACTTGATAGAAAACATTCGTAGTCGTCCTAGACACATGTCCTTTGTATATAACATTGTACAGCAAGGTAATTTAACACAACGTTGTAGACGTTGATGAGTTAGAGTCTATTGATGATTTTGCAATTTGTCAGAAAATTTGAGCATACAAAAACTTCATAATTCATAAATTAACGTATTGTACATTTAACACATAGTATTGAATTAGCAAATTAGGATTGTTAAGGGACCGCGATCTCATAAATGTTACCGTCGAAAGCTACGTAGAAGGCATTGTATTCGAAATACGTTATTGAATTAGTGAAACTAAGAGTTTTGAAATCCTGCGGTGCTGGGCGTAGGATACCGTGTTATCCTCCCGAGACAAAGATTTCCATGGCCTCAGGTACCAAAGCTCGAAGGCCGCGCAGGGAACCGCCTGCATCGGCGAACTTCGGATCCCGATACCTAGGAACTTCCAGGAAACAGCCGTTATATTGTACCATCGAAGAAGGGACCTCGATGAAGCTAGGTACGTTCACACGAGCGCGAAAGAGAGCCTCTCTAACAGGTAAGTGCGGATTTCTCTCCGCCATCGAACTGGTACCACCACGCACGCTCGAAGGATCTCGACGAGGGGCTGACACGCGCGACCCAACGAGAAAATATTCACTCAGAAAAAATATTACTAAGCCTAAAAGTCCTATATCTTTTACCATAACAAATTTTGCAATTGAAAAATTCTCTCTGAAGCCGAACGGTTGGGGAAATTAATTTGCTAATGCGTTCGCTTTGTTTCGCGCCCCTCGATCATTACAGGGAAGTACGAAACTGTGGATGAGTTTAGATCGTGTGATTGTAGATATGTATCGATCACTTGTATGAAGAAGATACACGTAAATTATGCTTGTATTGAAGCTAAGGCGTTCGTGTTGCCTGCGTTCGTGTTGTGAATGTATTTGTGAAGGGCACGATGTTGGAAACAGCAATTTGGTTGAAACTTGAAATGTTTGTTGGAGAAGTTTTGTGAAATTATAGTTCGCACTTTTTTGAAACGAGGGAGAATATCTGTAAGAAACACTTGAGAACCTCAAATGACTTATTTCAATCTTTCTTTTTTTAACAAAAATTGAATTTTTCTTTAACATTCATTTTATTTGACACAAAATATATTCTGACTAAATTATACACATTTTCTTCAAAACCTAAAATTATTTCAGTAAAATTTATTTGATTAATATATTCAAAAGCAGTCAATCTAATAAAAATTAATTTTTTATAATTTTACAAAATTATTAATTTTGGGTTCTAAAGTTTGAAGTTAATTTTTTGATATAAGAAAGTTTGCAGTCGTTGAAAAGTGTCAGTTAAGGCCGTTTCTATGCGAATCATTGAAACCTCGTAATTTATTGTTACCTGGTGGCTAGCGTAGAACCTTGAACGGTACCGGAGATACCGTTTCCTCATTTACAATTAAAGTCCATCGTTCGATCCTCGACGTTGGATCGAAATCGTAGAAGGAACGCGTCCGTCCTGCCTAGATGACCCGATTTCGACCTGTATAGGTATGAAGGTCGAAACCAGGTTGCGTAGGCCGCAAAATTCGTGGATACATTGGAATCCGTGGCTTCTCACAGGTCGAATTGCTCGATTTCGTGGAACTGGTCGAAATTGGAAACCTATGTTAATTGCAAACTGTGCAGATTATGTTTGGAACCAGTTTACGTTTATTAAATAATGTAATAGGGATTGCATTTATTTTATTAATATTATTGTTAAATTTTGTTTATTATAAATTTGGAAGAGTAATTATAGTATATGGTAATAACGTTTAATGGCACGGTATGTTTCTGATCCTTGGTAGTTAAGGGTTGATCCTTGAGTTAGCGATTGGTTACCTGCAGAGTTATTGAAATTGGTATATTAGTTGCTATAAATGACGAGGTCCTAGGGACGGTTATATGGGATAGGATTAGCAGGTAGTTCGGTGATCTTTATGGAAGAATAATATTAACCATTGGAGTAAATAGAAGTTTCGTTTAAAGGGTGAATTGGCTACGTTCTCAATAGCTCAATTTCTGAATTTCCCAATTTAGAAATTATCAAGTTTGGAAATTCTCGAATTTCTGAAGTCCTTAAATTTGTAAGTTTTTGAATTCCTAAGTACTTAAATTTCTGAATCCCCAAACTCTCAAGTCTTCAAATTCTCAAATCATCAAATTTCCAAATTATCAAATTTCCAAATCCTTAAATACCCAAATCCTCAAATTCCCAAATTGCCAAATTTCCAAATCGTCAAATTTCCAAATCGTCAAATTTCCAAATCATCAAATTCCCAAATCCTTAAATACCCAAATCGTCAAATTCCCAAATCGCCAAATTCCCGAATCCTCAAATTCTCAAATCCTCAAATTCCCAAATCCTCAAATTCCCAAATTCTCAAAATCCCAAATCTTGAAATTCCCAAATTCTCTAATTCCCAAATCTTCAAATTCCCAAATTCTCAAAATTCCAAATCTTGAAATTCCCAAATTCTCTAATTCCCAAATCTTCAAATTCCCAAATCCTCTAATTCCCAAATCCTCAAATTCCCGAATCCTCAAATTCCCAAATCCTAAAATTCCTAACTCCTCAAATTCCCAAATCCTCAAATTTCTAAATCCTCAAATTCCCAAATCCTCAAATTCCCAAATCGTCAAATTTTCAAATCCTCAACTTCCTATGCAGCATTACTTCATTACCAAAAACAGAACCATTCCCAAATCTCGCATTTCGTGGTTCCCAGAATATTTGCATCACGGGGTCAAAGATCAATCGTATGGTGTACCCAATGAGACAAAATAAACATCATTGGAATAATCACCATAGTTTACCCACCAGCCTTCTCGTGTACCCTATTCATCCTTCGTATCGATATCTAGCACTAGATATAAATAAAATATCAGCGATAAGTGAAGCCTCGTGATCTTGGAACACGTTATCCTAATGGTGAACGTCTGCTCAAGTAGCGTCAGATAGAAATCAAAAGTAAAAGCAGAATAAAATACTATAAATACAGCTTTAAACAAAACTAATGGACAAAAAATTCATCCATTAATAAATAATAATAGTTTACAAAAATCTTAATAAAAAACAACCTTTACTATAATGGATGATACTTGTACCTTGAATTCAAGGTAACTTGAAGTCAGGTCACTTTATAATGAAAAACAAACTTTATGATAGTGGATGATACTTGTAATTTCAATTCAAGGTTTTGAATTCAGGTCACTTTATTAGGTTTAGTAAAATAAAATAAATAGTTGTTCATTGTCGTTATTACAGTCTAGTGGGGATGTAGTTGGTAATAGAATACATTTACCTCATTGTGATTTAGATTGTTGTTTTTGGTAATATATTTCAAGGTCATTGAAATAACTGATATATGCCTTTGTCTATTGTATTGTTATATATTATAAATTACTTGCTCTACAGTCGCAGTTACTTGCTCTAATAATTCAAGATGTTGACCAACTGATCACTGTATTTACCATTTTTAATGAAGTGAAGTAAACAATTGTTTGCTAATGGCTTGCTTCAGAGAAGAATGACAGTCTAACATTACATTCCAAGGTCATAAAAATGAGTAAGATGTCCTTTGAATCGTATTGTTATGTAAAATTTTGGAAGTTAACAGAAAGAAAATGTATTATTAGGCGCACTGATCTACGTCCCTGAAGAGGTGACGTTTTCATTGGTCTTTGATCTTTGGTATCCTGGTAACGTAGCAATGACGTCATCCGGTGATCCAAGCCCGGTCGGTTACCATCCGTTACCATCGTGCAATACCACCCTCGGGTGTGCCTTCCAGCCCTCGTGTGTTTCACCACCACCGTCATCCCCCTCCTGGAATATCCCCCTTGCAATTCCGCCCTCCAAACGGGCTCTGACCCCTCTCGCGCTATCGCGTTTGTAGCAATAACGAGAGGAAGAAAGAGAGACGGGTTCCCAACGCGACGCGGGATGGGTTTCATCCTGCTTGCGAACCCAGCCTCGTCTTCTTTTCAACCCTTCTTCTCGGCCAACGAAAAATGTCCGCTCGGCGAACTCCGCGAAGGCGTTCAACTGTTTCTGCCTGGATCGAACCGATGCTTGAGCAACCCGTTCGATTAGCTAATTGCTCTTTTGCAACTTGGACTTTAATGGCGAATCGATCGAGCGAGATGCAAGACGCGATATTTCGACGGGCTGTTGAAACGATGTTGACGTTGTCGAGTTTCGCTTCCAGTAACTAACCGTTCTTGTAATTCATTGTGTCGAATGTCTATCGATATCTACGCGTTTAGACTCTCTACGTGGTATATTCTGCTTTTTATCTTTTTAATTTTGATGAAATTTTTAATCTCGCTTTTTCGTGGCGGAAGATCTGAATATTAACTTGGTTAATAGCTCTTAATATTAATTTTTATTTCACCCTTTGGGCATGATTTTTTCTAGCTTGCAAGACATACAGTTTTGAAGTATTCTAAGGGTGATAAAAAATATATTTGTCATTATCTTATTATTTGTATTTTTTCCTTGAACGAATTTTTAAAATAAAATATATTTGTCATTATCTTATTATTTGTATTTTTTCCTTGAACGAATTTTTTAAATAAAAAATCTATTTCTCATTATCTTATTACTTCAAAAATTCAAGGAAAAAATTATATAAATCCGCTGATGTGAAATTGGAGTAGTTAGGATTTTGAAAGGAAGGTTTATTTGAAAATGTCTAAATTTGCATACATTTGCAAATGTCTGACTTAGCTAACCCTAAGTAGAGTACACATTAAATTCGATGACGTTTTGTTGGCCGCTTCGATGCAAGAGCAACAAGCATAATTTTATGGTACTCGTCAAACTCGATTACCAAACGAGATCTTGGTCCATTGGTAGCTTGTTTAAATAGACGCAGTGAATCGACTAAAATGCAACGGTCTACGAATGCTTTATGACGAGTTTTGACATCTGTACAACAAAAAAAGCTTTTGGTGTACGGATTAACGGATTTGACCTGCAGAATCGATTACTTCTAAAAATGTATTTTAACTAATTTTGAACTGAGTCTGTAGTTCATATTTTAAGAACTGTAGTTGTATTATTTTACTGCTGTCTAATTGCAAGAATTAAGGGTTCATTTTTTTATTTTATAATGAGTGGAAGATGATCATTTTGGGAAATTCAAAAATTTTCAATTTTTTATTCTAAAATTTCCAAAATGTCAAATTCCAAATTCCTAAATTTCCAAAATGTCAAATTCCCAAATCGTCAAATTTCCAAATCCTCAAATTCCCAAATTCTCAAAATCCCAAATCCCTAAATTTCCAAACTCTCAAATCCCAAATCCCTAAGTTTCCAAATTCTCAAAATTCCAAATCCCTAAATTTCCAAACTTTCAAATCCCAAGTCCTTAAATTTCCAAATTCTCAAAATTCCAAATCCCTAAATTTCCAAACTTTCAAATCCCAAATCCTTAAATTTCCAAATTCTCAAAATTCCAAATCCCTAAATTTCCACATTCTCAAAATACCAAATCCCAAAATTTCTAAATTTTCAAATTCCCAAATCCCTAAATTTCCAAACTCTCAAACCCCAAATCCTTAAGTTTCCAAATTCTCAAAATTCCAAATCCCTAAATTTCCAAACTTTCAAATCCCAAATCCTTAAATTTCCAAATTCTCAAAATTCCAAATCCCTAAAATTCCACATTTTCAACTTCCAAATCCCAAAATTTCCAAATTCTCAAAATACCAAATCCCTAAATTTCTAAACTCTCAAATCCCAAATCTCTAAATTTCCAAACCCTCAAAGTTCTAAATATTAAAATTCTCAAAAATTCAACCCCTCAAATACCAAAATTCCAATTTTCCAAATCCCCAAATCTCCCAAATAATTCCAACTAAACCCTTCCAGCCCAAATAACTACAAAAATATATTTCATCCACCATTAAAAAATGACCTGAAGGTCACACTGAAATACCACGCAGAACCTTATTATACCTCATTATTCACCGTTCTCCAGATTCCGAAAGGAACTCAGGTACGTTGGAAATATTGGCTTTGTACCCGTTAACAGGGACAAAGAAAGGATGAATTAAACATAACTCCGTACAACCGATCGAATGGTCATACTTTATACATTACTAACCGTGCAACCATACGACAATGCATCTGTCCGTTTTTGTTTGCCGCAAGGTGTTTCCTCGGCTCGAAGACGTCCATAGAAAAGAACCGTGTAAACGATCCAACTCCGCTACGTTGCTAAACTCACCGTATCCAAATGTCCAGTTGTAGCAACAGCTGGTTCGATTATGGATCATGTTAATCTGACTAACTCAAGAAAATGTAGACAAGAAGGACTTAGTGATTTACGTATGACAAATGAATTAACCTTCACCTTAATTCAAGACTTTGTAAACAGTTGCATTGGAGATAATTAACTATTGTTCTTGTGTTAAGAGGAGTAAAGAGAACTGAAATGTTAGGTGTATTTTGGTTGCGACCTTTGTCGAATTGTAATTACAATTATACTTAAAATTGAAACACAGTAATAATATAATCCGATTTGTTATATTTGAACTTAACATAGGGTGTCCCTAGTGTGATACTTTATTATTATAAAAGTTTAAACCCTTCCACCACACCGTAAATCTTCAATCTACCCTTAAATTCAGAAATGTTTTATGAAACATACGAAGTTGAGGTATATAGAGACGAAACTAGTGCACGAGTATTCAAGTGCTGTGCACTTCGTCTATTAAATATCTGAGCAAGGGTGTCGGCGAAGATTTCAACGACCGCCCTTGAAAACCCAGCTGCGCTCGCGTGTCGAAACGCCATCTGAACTTCGTCGTTCGTGCTGGGTATCAGGAGGATCTAAACATTCCACAGTAAAAACTCTCTTTCCTCGATGTGGTCCCATTTCCGTTGATCATAGTCACCCGTGTTCAGGCAGGATGATCACGGAGTAGGATGCTGTGTCGAAGTCTGACAAAATGACAGAATTGTACGTTCGAGTAAATGATTTTTATCCAGAAAATATGACAATGAAGAAGAGACACTTGTTGAGTTTTAGAAATTTTTGGGAATTTGAAAGTTTGAGGATGGATTAAGGATTTAAGGAGTTAGGAGTATGGGCATCCACTTATTTGAGGACGTAGAAATTTAGGGATCTATGGATTCAATGGTCTAGTAATTCGAGGACCTTCAAATTTGAGTATTTAGAAATATAGCAATCAAGGTATTTGTGGGTCCCGAAAATTTACAAATTTAAAAATTCTAAAGATGTCAAACTTGAGAATGTAGAGACTTTAATACTTAGAGCTCTGGAAATTTGAGACTGCACGAATACTTGGAACTTTGAAACTTCAGAAGTATGTCAAGATGTGGATACCTGGAACCCCAAACCTGTCGATAGTAACACATAAAAAATATAAAATTGCGACATTTTCAATCGTGCATACGTGTCGTGAAAAGGTAGCGTAGTAGCCGGGTGTACCGCAATTCGAAGGCATCTCTCCTGACGGAGATTCGGGAAGCCACTCGAATTCTCCGGAGACTTGGGCGGACGTAGCTGGCAGGTTTTGGCAGGCAGGCAAGCAGGCAGGCAGGCAGCGCAGGCAAAGAGAGGGTGGCTTGGACTTCGGTTCGGATGGCGGGTATTGATCCTAGCGAACCTAGCAGCGGGGTGGCCGGGACCCCGCCTCAAGGATGAAGGGTGTCTCCCCTTCTCTCGTCCCCTCACGCTTCAGCCTCACTGTCAGCCGGTGTTAAAGCGAAACGAAGATAGGAGGAAGCACGTGAGTGGGGTGGTTGCCCCTTAAGAGAGACGGGTGAACCACCTAGAACGCGCCGTGCACCAAAGATACCATCCCTTAGGCCGCCGTAATAAGCGACCGAAGCGACCGGAAAACGAACTGGAAGGTGAACATTGGCGTAACTAGGCAGGGACCATGCTGGACCTGCTACTAACAAGTCTTAAGATGTAACGCAAGATATATCGAGGATTGTACAACGTCGTGGCATAATGGTGCCATCTAGGTTGCAATCTATGGTGATCTTAATGCGTAGACATGCGTGGTGATCTCACAGGGTGGCGGGCAGAGTGCCCGATAGAGTGTTCAAGGGTACGGGGGCTTTTGATCTCAGCAGAGAGGGGTGGAGACTTAGGAAGTTGAGAATTTAGGGACTAGGTAATCTACTAATTTCGCGATTTGCAAGGTTGAGAACTTAAGAGTTTAGGAATCCGATGAGACATTCGGATCTAGAAAATTTAGTGGTTTGGACATTTACAAGGTTGGGAATTTAGTTAATAGAGAACCTACATATTTAGGTATTTAGAAGCTGGAAATTTTGAAATTTGATAACCTCCTATTTCTATTTTTTCGTCTCCAACGAGTCCAGTATACTCTGGAGAACATTCACTATATCGCCGAAGTTCGATAGCTCGAGATGGACTGACCCAGGTACCACATTTTACTAGACCATTTGTCCACGAGGTACAAAGACGTTACAAACCTTTCTGATCCGGGACCACATTCCCGAACACGTATGAAACATGATCGATAAGCGTCTTCGGCATTATCCGCACCTTCCGGCTAATGCTGAAGAGCTTTGACAACGGGTCAATGCAGCACGGATGACCATGTGGTTATACACGCTATGGTCATATGTCTCGACATTCAGAGTTGCTATGATTTCGTTCAAACTTTTTCTCATTGAAACACTAAAATTAAAAACTTTAGAAAATCATAGGCCGCAATTGTCCAAAATAAGAAAGAAATTTATATTTCAATTTATTATAACGTAATTTAATTCTTCCAGTTAAATTAAACATTGTAGCCCAGTGAATAAGTGCTAGGTATAGAAAACCAAGTTTAGTTCAACACTCATGGCCAGTGACTTTTCCCAAAATTGTCTACCCTCTCTTTAAAATAATGTTGCTATGAATATTTTATGACAAACAGTATAGAATCACAAGAGGGTTAGTTTTCTAAATTGAATACTTTACCAGCAAGGCAACCCTGCAGTTTTCATTTTAAGTAATTCGTGTTGCATCCCTTTTCTTTCGGCCGATGGCTTGGAGAACGAATGTCTCTGCATTACCATGCAACCGACGAGAATTCCATTTCCTCGTTCGCCCTCATCGACGTTGCTGGAATGACGCGAATGCGTGAACAGAACGCTGACGAGGATATCCATCCGAAGGATAGGAATTTTTTCTCCGAGGAACGCACCTTGACGGACAATCTTCTTTATCGATGATGATAGTCGAAACATTGTATCGGACGGTGACGTCATACTTTTTCTATGGTAACGCAAAGATATTTTCTTGCGTGCAAATGCTTCGGCCACTGAGTCACTGACTTCGTCCGCTGATTCGCCCGTATACTTTGCCGACCGTAAATAAACACGGTCCGATGAGCACACGTTCATACGAACATTTCAGCCTACTTATCGTGCATTTCAAAATCTTCATTCATCGATTATTCCGTAAATTATCGATGTAAACTGGGTGATAAAAGTGCGGATCGAAAGTGTGCTATGAGTCAAGCTTTCAAGCTTTCACCGGGCTACGTGTTTGCAAATATTCGAGAGAAACCATGGAAGAGGGGATAGAAAGACGGTAGACCGATGGTCACCGGTACCATTTTACGCCATCAGGCTGCAACTTTTCGATCTTCTGCCTTCTCAAGTTAGAAGTACGCATGCTCCGGGTGTTAACTAGACGGCGTACAAGACGGGTTAGCACCAGCCACATCAGGTTCCAATTACCGTTTCTGGTGACGCTAGCTCAACGTATATCCCCATGACCGTGCAACTGTTGCTGCATTTATGATGGCGCGTGTAACGTCAGAAATTTTGATACCGATTGCGATAAACCGTACAGATATTTTTGACGTTACAACACAATTATCGGACAAGCAATTTTATTTAGTTTATTTGAACTTTTCATTTTGAAATATTAGGATTTCTTCCTTTTTTGGAATGAAACTCGTATAAACTTAAAAGCACCATACAGACTAATTTACAACAGTCATTATTTTATCACAAGAGTGATTCATGATGCTTGCAATTAAATTCCAGTAATGAACCCGTTAGTTCAAGTTATACGGAAACCGTAATCAAGTATATCACAGGATAGCAAAATGTTCAGAGTACCTTCTTAAAAAAGACTACACATTTTCGAATTAAAGTTCGCTTTAAAAGTGGGTCTCCCACAAAAATGTACCGTTTCAAATGAAGACACCGTAAACTGATTTACTGGGTTCCTCGATATTACCTGCGAGCGCGTTCATCCTGCAGCTGCGGTCGACGAAACAGAGAGCATCGACGAAATTAAAACCGCCGCGAGGAACGTATCCAGCGTGTGCTATCAGCGTGCATTTCCGTCTCTAGTAGATAACGATGTAGCAGATTAAAAGAAAGCGCTGAAATCGCGTAGCTCGGTGGATCCCGTGTTCGTCCCACGAGGCCAAGCCTGGTTCGTCCCACGAACGAGATTTTTCGACCTGTGCCTGGAAGTTGGCCGTGTAAAACGGCGAAAGGGAGTCGCAGCTGCGCATCCTTCTTGGTCGTTCTCCAGGCGGTCATGTCTGGTGGCCCCGAGTGGAGACGCCTCGGCTTATTTCCCTCCTGTGCCAGCTGTGCAGAGCGCCCGCACACAGGCTGCCCTGCTAAGACGAAGATGAACAGGGACAAGGACAGACTTAGCCTCTCTAACGTTCACGGGACGAAGAGGACACGAGAGATCGCTCTAGCCACCGACGGAGAAGGACGCGAAACGTGTTCTAGTAGCCGTGACGAAGAGAGACGAATGGTTGTGTATCGTCGAGGAGAGAAGAGCGGTTCTCTCTCTCTTTCTGTTCGGAATCGAGAGAGATGACAGTTCGAGAGAGAGCGAGAGAAAGAGAGAGGCAACCCTCGATTAGTTGATGGTGGGGTCAGGTTGCCACGGAGGCTCGGAGGGGGGGAGCGAGACCACCGGAAATCGGTCTGTCCTTATTTGAGAGGCCGCGTGAACCACACCGAGGCCTGGCCTTTCGTGCCTGCTCGCTTGTTTCTCTCCTCTTTTCGATGGCTTCTCTTCGGCTCCACGCGGTCGAAAGAGGGACACGCAGCCAGGCAAAAACTCTCTGGCCGAGTACCTACGCGAAGACGTTTCCGTTAGAAGACGCTTCTCCGGTACCAGGACGCCGCGATCTTGGTTTCCGCCGAAGCGTTCTCAGAAAATCGTTTCGTCGACCACGGGAGGAGAAAGAGCGTCGTGGACGTGGGGGAGATACTGGCTCGGACGCCGCTGGTTATACGATATCGCAAAGGGGAAAGATCCTCGGCGAGAAACGATGCGATGGGAAGCTGTCGCCGTTGCAGGAGAACGTTTGCCTTGGAACTGGAGCGTCTATGGTGTACCTCGTTCAACAGCTTCTTTGTACGGTACATTCGTCAACAAGTGGAGGATTATTTTTACGGCATGCTTCCAATCAAATGTTCCCAATTTATTTCTTTGCTTTAAATTGCCAGATTCGAAGGTAGTTCTGAAAATTACCACGAGTAATGTTTTTATGTGATGGTCATATGTGAACATATCACAACTGTTCGTTGGATTAATTTATTTTTTCTTTGTTTTATTCTGTACCGAAAATATATGAATGTTAAACAACGGTAACGGCAAAGTTCAAGGCAAATATTACTGTCGAATAGCAGATGAATCAATGCAAACACGATAGCCACTAGAACATTTGCACTTGTACTTTATCTGACTAAAGAGATCTGCCTATCGTGCAAAGTGCGAGCTACTAATATAACAACTGAAAACCATTAATCCGACTTACATACGAAGGAACGTTTATTATCTGGTACGCGTGTCTTCATTATCAAACCAAAATGGTCGACGTGGCGAGCTGGAACATCGTAAACCGTCTGTTAATTTGTTACCACTCGTCGTTGATGATTCTCTTCGGAATAGTTTCTATTATCTATTCTGAAAGTGTAGGTATATCTCAAAAGTTTTCACAGCTCCAATTATCTAAATTACTTGCGAAACCGCTTTTAAATTGTTTGAGCATATAGACGCGAATTTTACTTTCGTTCAACTTTGAAACTTTGTAAGATAAATACTGTTCAAGTGCTTCATAATGTTGGGGGGAAAAGTTTCAAGTTAAATTTATGATTATTTCGCTAAGTTTGTAGTGATTATGTTGTTGTTACATGATCTCAGAATCTTCATTTTTAGATCGTAAGAAACTTTAAAAAAATTTTTAAGAAATTGATCGAAACTGTAGGGCGTTGACACCACTATGGGATCTAAATCACCCGAAACATCTTATTTAGGTAAATGGAAAATAAATAGCGAATAAATTTTGTCTTTCTCTCGTGACCAAGATTTATTTGAATCTACGGTAAACGATACCAAAATACAACGCGGTAGCAGGGTAATTTCCAGAGAAACGAAGCGTTGGATGAAGTATTTAAGGTGTTGCAGAGACAAGGGGTGTCGTGTGCCAACATCCCTGGGTGATTCCTCGCTCAATGCCAGATCCTCCCTTCTCTTCTTCGTCGCTTTTTCTCCAAGAGGTTCACCCTACCGCGTCACCATCTTAAACAAACACGCCTACGAAATAGTCTCCACAATTTTTTCCAAACAATTTACTGTTGATTTTACCCTGAGACTTATTTCTCTTTAATAATCGGGATCAATTTTGATCCTGTAACTAAACCAGCGATCTAATTTACAAACTTGGTAATTTACAAATTTGGTCATTTGGAAATTTAGATATATAGAAAGATCAAACTTACAAATTTACAAGTTTGAAAAGTTAGAATCTTAGAAATTTTCAAATCTTCCAACACCCAAAAATTGTTTAACGAATTAAAAAATTTTCCAACTCCCTAATTTTAAAGTTGAAAACTTTGGACCTTGGAAATGAAAAAATGTGAAATTTTGAAATGTAAGTGAAATTTCATTAGTCGCCGCGATTGCACTCGAGTTG
This sequence comes from Megachile rotundata, assembly GCF_050947335.1. NCBI lineage: Eukaryota > Metazoa > Arthropoda > Insecta > Hymenoptera > Megachilidae > Megachile > Megachile rotundata. Next base: position 9,743,496 of record NC_134986.1, read on the forward strand.
CACTTCTGTGCACCGCACCCTCGCGGGCACCGTTACTCATCCCGGGTCTAGGGACATTTCTTGTATCCAGACAATTAACCGGACTTATTGATCGTGCACTGGTAATATACAGTTTCGGTTCGGTTACGATCGAACGGGGTCAAGTTCTCCTTCCTTTGTGCCACATATAAGATGCCATGAGAACCTGATTAGCGGCATTAGGGGAGAAATAATGTCTTAGTCGAAACGCAATAGAATTTCGCAGGAATACGAATAATTGCGTGGTGATACATCGTCAGCGACACGTCGATAATTTCTTTTCCTAGAGAACACCATGGGGAATAGTTGTGCGTCATTTTGTTCTATGTTGGTTCCTCGTTTCGCGATTATTCTGGATCGCTTATATTTGGACTTACGTGCGCTATAAATGAAAAATATGCCCTATTTGGTGGAACAAGTTGAAAATAGAAAGTGAAATCGGGTGTATAACCTTCGTTTCCGAGAACAAGATTGGAATTTAACGATGGAATGTCAATTGTTTTGACATACATTTTTTTTGTTCGACTGTTTCAAGTCCTGATTACGCTTGGTCACGGAAAATTAAATTCCGTAACGCACAGAAGAAGGAACCTCATTGTTCTCCGTTACTTTACCGTTCACCAAAGTGGGCTATAAAATTTCATTGTTTGCGAAAATTTGCCCACCTACGCTCATTTTCCTCGTCCGCTAAACCGTTGGAATAACAACTCTATCTATTACGCATCGCTTCGAATACATATATTGTCGTAGATATAGCGCTGATACTCGGTACCAAGAATTTCGGATATAAAGTTATCGTGCACTGTGAAATTCACAGAATTCCGGCAAATTAATATGACGGAACGTGTAACCCGACGTTTCTTCTACAAAAACGATGTATACCGTTTAAAACGAAACGAACGCAGCAGCCACGTGGTAGTGCGTTCCAAGAAACGATTGCGCATTCGGGGAGTTCGATCGAAGTCTCCATCTTGAATGCTCCTTGCTGCAATCGAACCTCCTCCGTTTCGACTATTTTTAGAAGAGCTCTCCTATAGGACGCGTACATTAAATCTCGCGAAAGAGCCCTTTCGTAACGAAGCGAAACGTTACGCAATTCTGTATCTCGAAATGCAATAATTCAAATAATCGGATAGGCGAGAGTTCTCGTTCGAGACAGGGTACACTCGGATTCTGTCGGTATTGTTAAAGGCAAGATCTGCGACAATTCTCTTAACGCGTGTTCGCTTGGCGTCTACACAATAGTCACCATCGGGTTCTCGGCAGACAAAGAAACCGTCCGTGGGGATGAAGAGAAAAAGAGCGCGTAACCTAACGCCCTGCGAGAGGACCAGGTCGAGGAAGCGCAACGTGGCTGAAGGAGAACGAGGCGAGGGTCGCGTATGCGAGGGGTGGCAAGGAGAGAGGAGAGATCGGTAGTGGTTGGTTAGACCGGATATAACAGAGGCGAGGAGGACCGCGTGGTTCGAGGGGTGGCGAACCCCTGAAGGACCCTAGTCGGTAGCGGTGACCTCCTCCCTCTTTTTCCCTGGTCTCTCTTCCTTTCCAACCCTGTCCCCTCCACACTTGCTCGTCATCCCTGCCGCGACGGCACCGGAGCACGATCATTGGTTCACCGGTTTCACGCAGACACGAGGAGGCACACGCAGCTGCCACTAGCTGTCTCTTGTTCCACGGCCGGACCCGATCGGCCAGTCCGGAGGAGAAGCAGCGCGCGTGCAGTAGTTAGTGGCACGCTGTCACGCGTTGTAGATTCACGCAAAACAACGCTTGTTTATTACGAATCGTCGCGTGGTGCCGTCCCGACTCTTCGTAGCGTTCGAACCAACTTCCGGAAGATATTTCCGTTGGAGACGCGGCGGTAGCCAGTTCTCGTGGGCACCGCGAGTCGTGCGTAAAGCGGTTCGGCGATACTCGTGCGCGCTCGTCGACGATCGCCGTCGTTCGTCGCCATCTTGACGGTCCGCCCACCAATCAACGTCACGATCACGGCCAGCGCTGATCGTCGCGAACGGAGAAAGGTACACGAGGCGACACCTTTCGCCGACGACGCGGACCCGGCTACCGCACGTGTGCGGTGCACGCGTTTCTAACCGCTCTTTCTCTCTAATTTACAACCCCCCCGCGCACGCACGGTCGATTTACACGGAGACGCGCGACCGCCTCCGCGTGTGCGTGTGACGTTTTGAATTTGAGCGAGGAAGTGTGCTGGCCCACGCACACATCGTTTTTCGGTACACCGCCGTCTGTCTGTGGTTCCCCTTCCTCCGTCCAGCCTCTCGCGTCGTCTTCGTCGCACTTTCGTTTCCAGTCCCCCTTCTACGTCGCTAGCCACAGTTCGCAGGGCGTCGCACGCAGGGCGGTACCGATGCCCTTTCGACCTCCCGCGGTCATCGAGAGTACGCAAGAGTGCTTCCGTCGCGCGACCGTCTCGTTCTCGATTCTCACGTTCCGCGACGTCGCTCGCTACATCCACGGTAATGGTGGTCCTTTGAAAACGTCGCTGCGCGCACGTGTGTATCCGAAGGAAAAGGATCTGAAATCGTTCCCGGTTTTCGACGCGCAACTCCGTCTGCGTCCGTGTACACCCACGTGCGACTGTTTGGAATATCGGAGTGTCATCGGATCCTGGCAAAACGCATCTAGTCACGCGTTCGCTACCAAAGTAAACGAACCTCGCTGACCTTCGCTTTCGACCAAGTAGCCATACGACGAGCTTCCAGTATCAGACGAGCAGGAGAAAAAGTGGCGAGTCTGTTGTGATCGAATACCGTTTATTTATCGACGCTAGCACGTCGTTCAGCAAGAAACAAAGAATCGCTAGCACAATTACGCATCCAAAGAATAACTTGGTATCATCGTGGACGATGAACAAGGTCGACGCGCAAACAGCATGGTGAAAATGGATCGTACGACGATGGAATATTCGCTGGTGTCGAAGATGTCGTAGAGACGTTATCGCGTGTTGTCGGTTTCAGTGTGCGTGTGTTTGATACGAAAGGAGACAAGGAATTAAGAGGTTAGGATGCCGCAGTGCGCCGTGGCTACATGCCGCAACAGTCATCGTCGGACCCGCGGTCGCCGTATCCGCTACCATCGATTCCCCCAGATACCGGAAGTGCGCTCGCGATGGGTGCGCGCGTGCGGTCGCGTGCCCCTCTCGAACGGCGAGATACCGTTCAACATACAAACGGCACGAATATGCTCCCTCCACTTTACGAACGATTCTTACGAGAAGGATATGGAGCACCTTGTGCTCGGTCTTCCTGTGCGCAGTAGGCTGCGTCGTGGCGCCGTACCGACGATCGGCGTGCCGGTGAACGTGCAGCCGGTCACCAAGATGCTGGTCGAGGACGCGAAACGCTCCCTCCTCAAGGTCACCCATGCTAAAATGCTAACCGGACAGAAAGTGACCGGCAACAACGAGCTGCCCGACAGTAAGCAGCAGCACCATCAGCCGGCCAACGAGAGACGACAGCAGCACCAGCACCAACACCAACAACGTGCCAAGAGTGGCAATCAACTGAACCAGGAACAAAAGATGGCGGGCATCGACGTACTGCTTGCCCTCGGTCTTAAACCCGCGCCACGGTGAGTCGTTTCACTCGGTACGATTACGTTCGAGATAAGCCACTCGAGGACGAATCTGGTACCGGAAGTGATAACGCGTTCTGTATTTCGTTATCTCTCGATTCTTTCTTTTTCTATTTTATTTCGCGCGATACCATGGGAATCGAATGATTATCCACTACGGAGATCATCTTTTATAGGCCGAGATCAAATTTCTAAAATGGTCATTTTTGATACACTAGTTTGCACTTTTTTTTCTAAGTTCCAAAATGATAAAAATTTAGAAATATTCTAAACTGTCGATGATTTCTGAATAGATTCTGAATCTAGACATTAAAAGAATTCCAAAGTCCTACGTTTAAAGTACACATTCTCATAAATCACGAATAAGAATTTGAAAATTGATATAGAATTATCGTATCATTGTCTTTGTTTAACGAACGTAAGAAGGTATCGTCTAAGTTAATTAAATATACCGATAAACGTTAACTCGCTCGTTGAATGTGAAATTATTCACAATTGCGACGTTCGGTTAGCGTAGCAACCACGAAGACCTTTAGCGCGACCTCTGCTAGGAACGGCGCATTGATCCACAATCACGGATCAGTCGAAACTCTCGCCTGGTTTCTCCTGGTGTGCTCGCAACAGAAACTATATAGTATCCATGGAGAAACTCGAGTTTCCACGATTTCTTCAGAAAACCTTTGGTTTCGAGTACAGCCGCGGTCCAAGGCCACGCGTTACCATGACCTTGTAACATTAACCAAGAACCATTATATTCCACGGAAGCATTACGTTTTCGCTAATTGTGCATTCGAAAACTGCAAAGCTTTATCACGAGTCCAAACGGTAAGATACAAATTAACGAGACGTAATGAGCGGGAATATAGTTACATAATTTTTTACGTGCATAAAATGGCTATTAAATGATTACAGTTAGTAAGGTCTCGTTAATTTTTCTGCGGTAACGTGATTCAGTCTCGAGCCTGTTACCGATGGAACGGTCACACCAAGGTAACCAGAGATCGAGCTCTAATTTTTCTTTGTTACCGGCTCGAAATTGCTCCCCATTTTTCGATCTCATTGTTCACTCACAGTTAGACGAAGCAAGGTTTTTTATCTGGTACAAAGGTCGAACGGCGATTAATATCATTAATTCATGAAGTGTTACAATTGTAAGAGCGTTATCTGCGCTCGAGCGTGAAGATGGAAATATACGTAATGCTCGGCTAGTTCGTAAAATCTGCGTGGGTAAGCGGTATGCTCGCGGGTCCGAGCTGGAGAACGCTCCTCTGACGCGGAGGAACGTCTTTCTACGAACACTGGCTCTACCGTGCCTGATCTACCAATCAAACTCTGTTTCTTTATCTGTATGACACACGTGCAGATAATGCTCCAACGCCCGTTCTCGTTTCAAAATCTTGAAACGTTTTACACCCTTCGACTATCTTTTCGAGGGAGATTTTTTGTTATACTCATTGATAAACGCTTCTGCAGACAGATGGTGAAATTTTACTTTTCAAATTCACTATAGTTTTATATCTTGGAAGCATCGTGTCTGTTTTTGCTCCTTTTTCTTTTAACACCTGTATCTATTATAAAAACTAGACTTGTGATCGCCGTGTCGAGATGCATATTTCTAGATCCAATGTTCTCACTGTTTCATAGAAAATTTCATAGAAAAAGTCCCTAGTTTGTAAAACGAAATGGGATCGTTATCGATGTTACCGTTATCGCGTAGGTCACGAGTTAAAGTGACGATACGTGTGAATATTTGTAGGTCTCATGGAGTGTTCTAATTTATTTCCGTAAACCATGTACACTTGTAGAAAATATATCTAGTGGTTTACGTAAAACTATTCACAAATCTGATACCGTCAAGGACGCGTATCTGTTCTCTTCTCGGTTATATCTTTCAACGACGCTTTATTTGGCCCAATAATTTCTAGACTCCCAAGTCGTTCACGGTGAGATAGAGTTTAATTAAGGCAATACAACTGTTCAATTCCTAAGTTCGAAGCATGCTGGCAAAAAAGTGGCAACGTGGACAATGTTATGCAATTGGTAGGAATTTAACAAGATCATGAGATGCCTTGGTTGAGCAACATCGAAAGAAATTTCATAATTTTTAATTAACCCGTCGCGGTACCAAGTACTGCAGAAAGCGTATTATAAGGCGATATAATGGAAAATTAACGAACGTGTTATAGATTCGAGATTTGTTGTATATCGAAGAAAGACTTCTGTTGTAAGTTCACAAAAGGCGTAGTTTTAAGGTCGCTATCGATCTCTATTAAACGAAATAAGTTTGGTATTAGAGAAATCGTTGTATTATCCTAAAATACCTGCATGCGAGTTTCAGCTTGGATAACAGTGATTCAACCGCGCGTCCTTAAAAGCAGGACGACCCGGTAAAATTACGTGTTACCGTGTCGAAAATCGGTCGGCTGGAAAGAACGAGAAAACGATCGGTGACGAGCCAACCATCTTTGGTGCACAAACAGCCAACCAGGGTCGTCTCCGCGACGGCGATTTGACCTACGGACGACCTCGGGCCGAGAATCGACCGTCCTCCTTTCGTCATTCCACCTCGTGATATATCGTCGTTTCTCGTAGAACACCGCATGATCTTATGTGGAAAAAAAGCGCAAAACCGGGGACGAGTTTCACGGCTCTCTTCGTCCCGGCTCGTCTACACGTCCTTGACGGTGCAAGGTCCGCTTGGAGAACACCATTTGCATCGTGGTCCTCTCCAAGGAAACACGTGACTGGTTTCGGGAATTCCAACGCGGTCGATTTTTATTACGTACCCATCTTTTCTCAAACGCTTTCTCTCTTTTCGATACTGCATTTTGCAATTTCACGATTAATCGATCGTTATCTGCTCGATGATATTTTCGAAGATACGCAAGTACGTTCACCTTATTATCGTTCGAAAGCGATTACGTTTTGCTTTACGGATAATACTGATACGTTCGGACGTCTCGCTACTTTTGATAATTTCAACATTTTTTTTGTTAAAAGTAAATTTAGAAGTTCGATCAGTTTTAAACATTAAATTTGCTGAATTTAAAATTTCGTATAAATACATTTTCTGCGATATTCTACGTTTCGAGAATGAAATCTGAAAGATTGTGTACCTGGTACCAATTTTTGAAATTTGAAATTTCAGACCTTGCGATCGAAGTGATATGGAATATTTGAAACAGTGAACGACCAAGAATACCCATGACCGGTTCTTTTTGTCCTATCCATATCTATCGATTGATCGTATCATCGAGGTCAGCCCAAGTAAACGCTTAAATGAAAAGTCGACTAAAAATCCGAAAAATATCGTGGTGTAGCTATCGTTTAAACGGCGACAGAACTTTGAACTAGACTTAACCCAATTCAGCCTCTGACCGATGCAGTAACATTCAAGAAAGGTCTTCGGGGTCAGGGACGAGATGACCGGATCGTTTCTGGCAAATACTCCTAACCTTGACGACTATCTCCTGAAATTCGAGCCACGTTGTCATTTTCGTGCACCTCGAGACTCTTCGGTTACCAGCAAAATATGCATTAAAAATTATACGTCCACTTATCTTCGTGCTGGGTATCTCTTATTCATTAATTTCAACGGGTTTCTGTTTAGAAAACTGGGGACGTCACTTTTAATTATATTTCTTGGCTCGTTAGTGAAAGAAAACGGTGGCTCGTTTAAGGGCAACGATGATAATCCTTGTAAGGGAAAAGAGATCCAAGTCTTCTTCGAGAAAACTACAACCTGGCTCGCGGTTCACCAACGCGCTCGAGAACGTCCTTGGTGCTCAGGGACACCTCGAGCAGGCGAGAACGCTCCTCCGATCGTCAGCGTCCGCGAATTAGGTCGAGAGGAACGCGAGCGGGGCGGGAGAGCACGTTCTCTCGTAACCATTCGATGTCAATAATAATAGCGCCAGTCTCACTGGCATAGAGGTTTCCTTCTTCGCCATCTTACCCTCCTGGCATTTCGTGGACGACTTGTGTTTGCCGGAAATTCGTGGAATTTTGGGTAACTTAAGGTTCGATACTCTTTCGAAATGGTGGGAATTTATCGGTTTCGTTGGTAATCTTATTTCGACGAGAAGCTCTTGAATATTAAATTTAAATCTTATCTCCAATCTTAAATTTCCAAACGATGGAGCAGAACTGCTGGTGTCGATAATTTTAATGATTACTATCGATAATATCGACGTGATATCGATAATATCGGCAGGTTATTGATGGGTCGATGCATCGATAAATGTCCAAATGTCGTTAAGGTATCGAATGGCTGATAAAGTGTAGCGTATAATTTTATTCTATTTTTTCTTGAAATTCAGTTATATGTTAATTAAACAGGAGTCAGATTTGAGTCAGAGAATTTAACTTATTTCTAATCTGACCCTGGTCTAACCTAACACTGACTAGTGTAACCTTATAGTAACTTAACCCTCAGAAGCCTCCACTAATCTAAACTTTAACACACTGCTGCTTAATCCAACCTTAACTTAAAAGTAATACCTAACCTAAGTTAACCTAAATAAACCTGATCTAATCCTAACCTAACTTTAATCTACTATAACGTTAATATAAGCCTAGCTTAATCTGACTTAACCCTGACCTAAAATAATTATAACCTGATAACTTAATTTAATCTGAAATTTAGATAAAATTATCGTTAAATAAGTATCGACAGCGTATCGATAATTGACAGCAGGTTGTTTAAATTATAATAAATTTAAAAGACTACGAGCGTTTTAACATAATAACACGCCAGGAGACCTTTGAAAAACTGTTCTTTAAATATTGCCTGTTATCAATGTTTGTGTAGGCCATGGTTTTACTATCTTGGTTGTAAAAGTTCCCGAGACAGCTTTAAAATTCTGTAGATAATTTTGCAGAACACAAAATAAGCGATGAAAGTTTAAGTATAATATAAAGCAAAATATATTGCAAATTATAACAAAATAATCGCAGAAGCGATTAAGTCTATTTTTACTGTTTCTCCTTGCAATTTCTGGACGGTCATGGACAATGTATTATTTCGCCATCCAAGTAATTTGTAAATTCGATTATTTGTTAGATACGGTAAGAAAGCGAGAAAGTAAACTTGAACTGTTTGTTTGTGCTAGTTTTGAAGTATAGATACACATCAGCCCACAAATGTTTCCAAGAACGACAAAGGAAACGAAATTATTGTTTCCCGTCGTTTTTCCCTAGTATGAAAACCTTTTCAACGTGAAAAAAAGAGTCTCCCTTGTAACCATTCGATGTCAATAATAATAGCGCGAGACTTCGACCGTGCAGAGGTTTCCTTCTTGGTACTCTTCCCTCACCTGGGTCGTGAAGTCGACCTTTCTGACGTGTCTTTCCGTGGACTTTCTTGCTGACGTCGACCTCTACTCTGTCGTTGTTCCAATTTACAATTTTAAAACACATTCTATTTTCGTATATTTAAATGATCCCTGCTACACGAATCACATTGTGCAGACATTATTTCTGTAAACACATTGTGTTGTCAAATTACTGTATAAAGTCTATTGCTTCAGTCGTTGTAATTTCTGCATTTAATTCATACTAAACACGTGAAGTTACCTTTGGTAAACAAGACTTGTCCCTGAAGGTGTATTTTTCCTTCACTAAACCTGTCATCTATGAGAAAGGAATACTAACATCATCAACGCCAGATGTTTTGAACAATAGATCTAGGGACCTAGGGATTTACGGTCTGATTTAGGGTTATAGGGATATAGTATGAGAATTTGGGAACATAGGACTTAGAAATCTAGGAATTGAAATATTAAAATCGACCTAAGTATATATTGAGATCTACCAATTTACAGATAAAGACATCTCAGGATTTAATGATCTAGGAATGTACAGATATAGAATGTCTCACTTTTGTAATATAAGGTTGTTGAATAGAATAACGTTCTTAAAATAATTGTCTTTCCCACGATAGCGAAACCATAAATGCTGAACATTATGAATGTAAATATTTTAATTGATCGTGTGCATAAGCGATATCGTTGGAGTAGGATTATAACAGCAACAATAACCTTAGGTAAAACATTGTGGAAGCCTAGTAGAGGACAGTAGGAGGAGACGGAGGACGAAAGCGCGCGTTCGCTCGCGAAGAAGAAGTAGGACGCCGCTGCAAGGTCCCTTGGCAAACGTTTAACCTAACCTAACCTAGCCCAATCTAGGCGCGGACGCACACGCGCGCGCTTCTATCTGCTCTTCGCCCCCCTCGAGCCCACCGCATTAACCACGGCAACCCCACCTAAGCCGGTCGACCTGCTGCACTCCGCTCTCTCCCTCTAGCCGTCTCTCTTTCTCCGTTGCTATATCTGTATGTTTCTATTAGTTGTCTTTGTCGTTTGGACTTGTGCTCATACTCCACGGTATTCGTGGTACTCGCACGCCTCGTAGTCGGTTAGACGTCCTTCGTCTAACTGTAAATGCGCGAAAACAGGCTCCGCGTTCGAGGAGTGTGTACACGACGCTAGCGGTTCTCGGCACGGTCATAGAACTTTCGTTCGTAGTTACTTTCGAAGCTGTCTCGTCGGAGAAAGCGATGGAAAGAAGGGTTACGCGATTTCAGTCGCCGGCACACCAGTCGCTCTGGTCACCGTAGTCGAAACGTATTCGCCTCCCGCCGAGCTATCGGTATTTTCGTACAGAAAACTCTTTTTTTTCCCCTGTCGTTTTATCGCTAGACGAACGACCTTTCGTGACCTTTGCCGTTTCACCCACTCGCTGTAAAAGGGACCATTGGTATTGCAACAGTGAGAGTGGCTAGTGCCTAGTTTCTTGAGCAAACACGCGAAGCGCGGACGATTGGCCACGATCGGCTCCGATCGACTACGTCCGGCTATCTCCGGGGTGTAGCGGCCGAAGAAAGGATCGTCGTGACCGGCTCGCGGCAACGCTCGGTGAAAAGTGCAAGTGGAGTGTAAACGGTGCATGCGACGTGCGTTCATGCCACTCGATTCCTGTGTCAATAGTTTTTCGTTTCCTTTTTTTTTCCGCGGGTGCATAGTTTCTCTTCTATGTAGCATTTGAAGCACAAAAGGATCTCGCTTTCGCGAAGATGTAATCCGTCGTTGATGATCTACGATACATAAGACCAACGTACGTACATTAACACACGTTATAAACACGACACTAATTTATCTGTAGGTTAGGACACGACGCTATCTTCAGGTGTTTCGATGTGACAGTTGATTGAACGTCTCAGGAACGTCGTATTATGTGCTCCACTTTCTATTGCACAGAAAACAAATTGAAAATCTTTTTCTGTTCTTTATCACGTTTGTGAAAGTTTGAACCGTAGGAGTTGTAACGGTTTGAAGGAAGTATTTGTTGTCAAGTTATTTAAAGAAATTTTTGATGTTCCGGTGTCATTCGGTCTCTTCTTTGCGAAATGGGGTGAAGTAACTTTAGAGCAGCCACACAAAATCACGTATTCCGGTGGACTTCGACTAAAAATATTTTACGATTGACTTTGGTAGCATGCTTATTTGAAAAGTGGTTCGTTAACCTCGATGCTTTTTGTATATGTATTACGGTCGTTGGCAGTTACCAGTGCCCGCCAAAGATCTCATTAGCATCAAAATGGAAATCTGCGAATTTCGAAATGGTGAAAATTAGAAACTTTGGTAATTGAAAAATTTGGGAAGTTTGATGATTTGAGGAATTTATAAAATATAAAAATTTTGAGATTTGAACAACTTAAGGAAATTTAAAAAATTGTTAAATTTGGAACTTTCAAAATTCCAAGCAGACCTCTTACTATATTGCCAATTCCAAGAAACCCTACAGCTCCGTCAGTGGCAATATAGCGAAGTCACTGTACCCACGAATGGCCACGAGTGCACTCTTGCACATCCATGCACCATGCCCTCGCGGGTGCAGTTGCCCATCACTGATCTATAACATCTATGGTATTCTTCTACTGACCTCGATAATAGGATCGATATTAATCCTATCGTTGTTCCTTGACGCGTATCACGTGGAAAGAGAGAACTACTAACCCTACAACGTATACCGTTATTTATGCGTCCGTTATATTGAATTAACATGGAAATTAGTGCGATTATTTATGCCGGTGTTGAGTGTTCTTATTTCTTTGAAACGGAACGTCCTTCGTTCTTGCATTTTAACGCGCGTTCGTTCAGTGGATTTTAGTTACCGTTTGCTAGTTGGTTTCGCTTTCTCCTTCGCTTTCGCTATCGCTGCGGCTTAACAACTCTATTGCTGTTTTCAAAGAAAGCGTGAAAGATACAATACCCAAAGACACAATACACTTGATCAGTGCTGTGTAACGTATCTAGTGTCCAATTTCTACTACATTGTTTCGTAGCAACTTACTTTTGACAGTTTGACAAAGTTTCGAAGTGTGTTACGAGTGACGCGTGTTAAATGTTGGCAACCATGAGAATGATTGTTATAATGACATGAAGTAAGTAATACTTCGAGTGATTATACGAAAATTGTTACTTATATTTGCAATATTTTCGAGAAAACAAAATTTATCGAATTTACGTGGTTTAAACAAATGTAATCTGATTATTGGCGGACCAGCAGATACTGAAAACGAAAGTGAATACGACCGGGTAACCACCTGTTACATTCTGCCTAGAAAAAATGGCGCAACTAAAACATAATAGTAAAATACGTGTCGTGATTGTTTGCAAGTGCATGTCGAGATGCACTTCTGAATGCTAATGTCAAATGCAAGGTCATTAATGAATTAAATTAATTATGAAGTTTTTGTTGAAACAAAAAGTCGAAAAGGTGTGTTTAATACTGAGAAACATTATGAACTAACCCGGAAACGTTCAGATTATAAGACACATGACTCATACAGTTAAAAACAGAGATATAAATCAGTCATACTTTCAGAACGTAGACTTTTTACTGTCTCAATTCGCTTCTTCGAATTTTATCTCTGAAGGTAAGCTAACATAACCTCACTTACGTATTTGTACGGTAAAAAATAAAAGCAAAATAAGAAGTGGTTTAAAAATTTGTTATATATTTTATTGCTGTAATTGATGTGTTCTAAGAAAAATATGAAGTTGCTCCTTTGGTAAGGGGAGAAATAGTGGTACCACACGAGCCGATTAAAAGAACTAGAATTAGCTGTAATCCTATTATTCCGATTGAAAGCATCGAGAAGACTCGAGGAAGAGTTCGAGAGCTTTTCAGAATTGGTACCGCGAAACCTATATCCGCGTCTATAAAGTGCAGTGAACGCGAGCGGGTGCAACGAACTTCGTTTACCCCCTCTTTTGTCTTCTCTTTCTACCGTGCTCTCCCTTCCTCGCTCGCGATTTCCCCTTCTCTGTTTCTTCTCTTGCGAACGAGCGCGTCCACGCCGCGTCTCTCGTAGCAAACGAGACACCAGGCGTCGGCCTCGAATTTCATCTGATTCTATACTATATTTCATCCACTGTTATAGTTTTTACGCTCAATTCGAATTTCGCGTTAATTGCCTCTCACTTTCAATCGTTTTCATAGCTGCAATTCTATTTCATTTAATCAATTTAGGAATAACTTATTTCTTTGTTAACCTCTCTTGGACTTCAACTGTTTTTTTCATGCAAATTTGTAGAATGCAAGATTAGTCATTTTTGTAAGTTTTGAAGTTTAGGTCAGGAAATGTAAAATTAATAGATATTCGAACTTTAGAGGATTCGGTTGCAGATGTTCAGATAGGGAGATAAGGAGTTATGTTGGGATATGGACGTCCAGGGACAATAGAGTTTTGACGTGTAGATATTGCGATATAAACGTCTAGGGATAATAGGGTTTTGACATATAAGGACATTCAGACATGGATGTCTAAGGATAATAAGGTTTGACATATAGGGATATTGAGACTGTTTAAAGATAATGTCTTTGTTATGTAGATATCTAGTGACAATTTTTAGAGACATTATGAAGGTCAATGTAGGGATTAAAAAAAATAAACTTCAGTTAGGTAAAGGACTAACAATAATTCTATTAACTGCAAGGTTCCTTGGACAAGTGAGTCACCAATATGGCGTCCTCTTGACAGCAGCAACTTCCGAATACTTTCTAATGCTTTGTTGATGAGTAATCATATCATTTCTATAGATTTGTAAAACTTGAATATCTTAATTACACATGAATGAACTCACTAGAAATTTCAGTAGTTATTTCCTTTATTTGTGGTATAAGTTTTGAATACTTTTTCACAGCACTGTATGTGGATACAGTTCTTCGGAAAAGCTGTGTGTTGCAAGTAATGCAGCGGAGCGGATGGGAGGCGCGAAAGCGTTAACCCCGCTGTGTGGTCACCTTCTATTCTAGTGCGCGTGATGTTAGCGTGCCTCTTGCTGAGGGTGAACGTTGGGAAGACCACGGTGTAGGTGGGTCATCTTCGTCGCGGGAGTAACCCCACGTTCAACGCGATCATCCGTGTCCCAGTATCGATCGAAGAAAGGATCACTTTCTGAGATCCATTCTGCAATGTACACTCATGTGCAGCGTTGCCTTCTTCTAAATATAACTTCAAAATATTCGAGTTCTCAAACTTAACAATTTTCATATCTCCAAATAATTATATTTCAAATTTGTAAATCTTGGATTAATTAATTTAATTCTAATTTATTTTAAAAACTTATATTTGCCTATTGTACAATTCCTATGGTACAATTTACCTATTTACAATGTTGCAAAATGCGGTACAAATTGGCGCTTTACTTAAAATAAAATTGTAACAAGTAGTACCAATAATGATTAGGCAATAATAACATAATAATCAGAGTGAAAGTATGAACGTAATAATTGAAATTACACCTGCTGCGCGTAGTATAAATGCAAAGGAGGTTTCTATCAATATTATTCTCGAAGCAACATGATTACGTGACTACTAATGTCAAGGTCTCACGATCGCCTTATGTTTACAACTTTTTTATTTTAATGACGTATCGATACAATTGATGCAATAGAAAAATAATTCAACATCAAAACACAAATATCTAATCTCGTGTTCAATAGTAAATACAAAAATCCGAAAATAAGATATAAATATCTTAATATCGTATACTAGATAATTTCAATAATTTTCAAAGAAAATTAATAGGAAGAATTTTATGTTAAATATATTGTTTTACACGTGTACATAATTCGTCATATTTTTAAAAAAAATTTCAATTTTTTACTCCCATTGCGCAATGCGAGTCGTATTCGTCGCACTTAATTAAGAGTCCTTTATGCAACACGTCTAATTACACCGTGGCTTCAGACGCCCGGCGACATAAAGATTTCCACTCGTGACGCCATGAAGACGACAATACACACACATACACTTATCATATTCTTTTTTATTTTTCTTTCATTATACGCCCTTGAACACGATGACAACTATTTTTCTAAGCAAGGTCAGAGCAAACTTCGCGAACAAACACTTTATCGGTTCATCAATGTCACTGTTGGAAAGCGAATGTTTCCTTTCTGACTAATCTTCCAGCAAACTGGAATACACACTATTCTCGATATTACTTCAACTAGGGATATTTTACTTTGGAAGTACTGAGATATAGAGGTGTTTGAATGTATTGGGATCTGGAGATATTGAGGTAGGAATGAGGTTTTTGGATCTAAGGATATTTCACTTTGGAAACACTGAGATATAGAGATATTTAAATGTATTGGAATTTGGAGATATTGGGGTGGGAATGAGGGTTTTGGATCTAGGGACATTTGGATTGGCTGATATTTGAATCTGGAAATTTTTAAATTTCAGTTTGTGTATTAAGGTACTAGAAAATATACCAGGAGTGATATTGGAATTTGAACATATGTAGAGATGTAGGAATTTAGGAACATAAAAGTAAGGATCTAGAGATATAGATACGTAGAATAAATCTACAGTTACATATACATATAGGTACATATGGTACATATGTAACATGAAATCTAGGGATTTAGTTGTATGGTTGTAAAGAGATGTATTATAGGAACTAGAGATGTAATATACGTCTCCACACAATAAACACGTTTCACCTTCACAGTAAAAATATCAGGTGCTGGAAATGTCAAAAGATCAAATAACTCGGTAACCACTGACGTAACATATATATTCAAACTATCCCAACTATATAGTTGGGAAGAAAATATTCCAGAAACAGTTACGAACGTTCTTCAACATAATTCTCTGAGAATTTTTTGTGTACACTTTTCTTCTATTAATTATCAATGTCATTGAATGATCAAAGGAGACTGAATGCGACGTATTGCAATATTAAATAAGCGTTGTGCCGGAGTGGCACAAGGACAACGACATGAAATATCCGAAGGTCACAGGAAATGCTTATTCACCAGAGGGGGAAAATGTTTGCTTGCAGTTTGAACAAGATGCACGCGATGGAAGGTGCCGCTGGAAACGGGAAGAAGGTGGATTCGGCCGAGAAGACGAGGGAAGACGACACAACGTCGAGGGCCTCGCCGAAAGTTCCCCAGAACCAGCAGAACGGAGCCGCACTTCCGGAGGAGACCGCCGCGGCTCCGGCGACGGTCGAGTGTCTTCGATCCTCGTCGATAAAGAAGGAACCTCAGTGCGACTCGGAACCGGAAGTGACCGCCAAGAGCCGCTCGTCCGCGGACACGGCACAACAGAAACCGGTGGCGTCGCGCTGCGCGAAATCGGAAACGGAAGGTGGCGGCGGTGGCAGGAAACGGAAGTCCACGGATGGACAGTTGTCGTCGAACGGCAATTCCACGCCGAAGAAGTTCTGTCTCGAACAGAGGGAACAGTACATCTCGTCTTTGGTCGGCTGCGAAAAAGTTACCACCGATGAACTTGCCGCGAGGGCCGACCAACTGCGAGCGGAAGTGCAGGTAAACCTCGACAATATGCAACTTTAAAGTTTTGCAAATACAAAGTACTGTGAGAATTCACAATTACTCAGATGTTCTCTCGGTACAGACACGAATAACAATTATGTTAACAACTACATGAACTTCCAATATTTTCATATTTTTCAATAAATAAACTAAAGCAACAGATATTTGATCTGTATATCACAAACAGTACAATCACTATTAGAATTATAATAGACTAGTATAGTAGAGTCTAATGAATAGTATTCTTATAGTCATGGTTCTGTCCTTGAGTCGTCCTTGAACTTCAAAGTCAAACAAAATATTAAATGTACCCCAAATTTTATACCTTAAACATTAAAAATACGTGAAACAATTTATTAAATAATTTATTCAGTAGAGGTTCAAGGGTACATCATTTTATTATGAGATACTGCAGCGGGTCAAAATACACACTCTGTATATCTAACGAAATTTCTTAGCCATGAAGCATCAGGTCAAAGAGATTGGTTGGTTTAGAATATGGGAGGAGGAATGCGTCAGAGGTCAAATGACGATTAGCTGGAGTTTTTATTTTTAGACAGAACTAAATTCGTGGAATATTAAAAAATGAAACATAATTTTTAGAATATAATTACTAGACGTACTATATGAATCACTGTTGGCTCAATAATACATGAAAGAATATATAAAAAATGTGTGCAAAGTTTGAACCTAATTAAATTTCATATGGTACGAATATTAATATTAAATAAACTGAGTTGGGAGATATGAACATACGTGAATATAAAAATGTAGGGGGTTATATTAAATTATGGATTTTGCTCCGTAGATGTTAAGTTTTAAAATATTTGAAATAAAAACTGAATTGAAGTAAAGCTGGTATTTATTTATTGTTCTTCATCAACAGGCCCTGGACGAATTAGCGCGTGCCAAAGAAATGGAATGGAACGAGATCCTGAGCATGAGAAAGCTGAAGGAGGAAGCGTACCTGAGAATCGAGAGAAGAAGGCAAGTGATGGGATTCATGGAGGGCAACGGGCAATTAGCGGACACTCTACCACCAGCGAGCTTAGCACTTGGCCCAGAATGGGAAAGCAGCGGTAACACGACACCTCTGTCCAAAGAAAAAATAAGTTTTGGGTCGAAAGACGATTTACCCGAAGATAGTTCGCAAGATTCGCCAGCATTTAAGAAAGAGAAGAACACGAAGCAAGCATCGCAACGTCAGTCAACACCTCCCAAGCAAGGAGGTGAAAATGGCCGGAAACAGGTGGAAGCGCTTAGCCCAGAAAACAGACAAATTGGCGAAGGTCGTCAAGGTGCCATCGTCGATGTTAGATCCATCATCGCTGATTATAGACTTAGGCATCCTGAAGCGGTACCACGCAGGTAATTACTGATGACACTATCAGTAAATACAAGCTGTTTCATAACATCTACAACCCGCATCAACAATGTACTAGAGACGTGAAAACAATGAAGAAAGTTCCCATGAACGTATATCTAAGAACGATTAATTGATGAACGATTATGATTACCATAGATTACTTTTAATAGTCGGTTACAAAAGTAATCATAAATTATCAGTTGCTACCAACTCTGACGTGTATAGTATTTATAACTCTTTTTGGTTGGAGATTTCAAACATTTCCAGATGAAGTCAATTTTTATTTTGATATTAATATTTAATAGAAATAAATAAGATTCACTAATTTATTTATTGCTGCTTATATATAATCTGTTCATTGTCATTCGATCTTAATTGTTTTAAGAAACTTGCGTTTCATTAGATTATATCTCATGGGACTTATGTTTGTATACGCTGTAAAATGTTTTTCTTATCTGGCAGACGTCTACTTGAGAAACAATTCACGGATAAATATCTCTTGACTGCATTATATTCAACAGGTTAATACACCAAACAGCTTTGTCATTTCCTACTTCCAGTACTTGCAGTCGCTTCTAATTTATTCTAAATGAATATATTATGTATTGACTATATTAAACAAATGAATTGAATCAACTCATATAAAAACTAAATTTAGACAATCAAGATTAAATATGATATATGTTCATGTATATTTTCTTCATGTTTATTTTTAAGTTTTGTTAAATTAGTTTGTTCAAGATGTTTATTATTTGTACATTATAAATTTCTAAAAATTAATTGTATGAATTTGAATAATCCAGGGGTAGGAGAATGAGAAATTCTGTGAACGTTGGCCTCGGAGCTGGTGGAGCTATGGTAGAAACTGGGCACAGCGTTGACTCAAGGCCATCTAGCACGGACTCTTGTAAAAGTAACTCGAACACGGTCGATCCTAACAATTCCGTAAGCTTCAAGGACGTGCTTGTGCAGTTCGCCAAATTTAGCCAGCAACAAGGTACTCAGAATTAAATTAATGCAAACGAATTCTATTCTGAAACTTAAAATAAGCGTTAGCTTTTTGATGCAAATATAAATAATTTGATGATACAGTCAGTTATAGTAAAGCGACGATTATTAATATATGAAATGTCTGAATGTGTTAGGTGAGCCTGTAAAAACTCCTCAAAATTATCCGGATGTGACGCTTCATCCCGTTGCGCCGTCACCGGCACCTCAAAATACTCTACCTCAACAGAGTGGTTCGTTGCTTCATGGAATTCTCACGAAATCACAATCTCCAAGACCCACTACTTTTTCACCTACTTTAGCTAGATTACTCACCGCACCTGAAAGAGAAAGGAATGCACCAACAGCCGCGACCATGCCACAACAAAGTGCGGCAACCCAGCACCTTTTGCAGACATATCAAGGCTCTAATCCGGTTTCCATTAGTGACCTCCTATCTTCTTCCAAGGTATTTTAGTCGCCTATAGTATTCCTATATTATATTAATATTTTGCGTTGATAGTACTAATATTGACCATTTTGTAGGCTCGAACTGAAATAACAATAACACCGGTCATTAATACTCCAGTTCAATCTCATGTGGTAAGCCGTGTTACTTATAACACGTAGCAGATTTTTCTCACAAACTTTTATGGGCGACTTTTATGTTCCAAAGTTTTACAAAGTACATCTGAGTCCATAGAAGTTTGAACATTGCGATAGACTATCATTGATGAGGTACTAATATTCGTGCAAACATTAACTTTGTTATTTTATAGGAGGATGTTGAAGAAGAATCAGCAGTGATCGAAGATCGAGAAACTCGCATTTCATCAGGTGGTAGAGACGCCAGAGAGGATAGGGATAGTCCACCACGATGTCAAGGTTGTCACGAACGTGTAGCGCAGTTTGTGTGTGCAGGTTGTGGTCATCAGTGGTATTGCAGCCGTGAATGCCAAGTAAAGATGTTAAATTTTTTAGTTTATATTCTTAACAAATAAATGTTATTGAATATATTAATCAATTAGTTATACATCGTTACTTAAAGAAACATATATTTCAGGTTGCCGCTTGGGACGAGCACTCGGAAGTATGTTCCGGCTAAAGAACCAGAACGTATTAAGCTAAACCTCGTACTCCTGGTGTATTAGGTTAAATACCTATTCAACTAAGAATGAATCTAGTCAAAAAAAAAAGAATGGCCAAGAATATAATGCGTATTGAGTACGATAAGAATGAGAGGAGAAACATTAAGAGAGAAGTGTATATTTTTAAGGACCTCTACAAATATGTTTGATCTGTAAAGAATAAGTTTTATTTGGTAAAAGAAGAAGCGTCAAGTTTCATAGCGCTTTTTCATAAGAACGAGTATTTACGAGATGAATGACAACATGAGACTTCAGACACTTCGATGAGAAAAATATTAGAATTCAAATTCGAGACGATCGTTGCTTTAACTGTAATATCATCGCGTTGCTTTTATTCGTTACGAGACAAACGATCGAGAGTCCTCATGAGACAGATAGAGAGTATTAACCCTGCTGAAATTACGCATTTAACGTGTATCTTCCAAAGGACAAACTGTTCGACAAATTCCTACTGTAATAGGAATTAATGTTGGGTATAAACATTCGTAACAACTTCGTGTATCAGATACCTTTTTTTAGATTTTAAATAATGCATGTCGTACAATGTACGCTAGTCGAGAATTCCCAACTTTTTCCAAACAGAAATAAAAAATGGAACAAACCAGAAATATCTGGTACGTGCGCTTATAACGAAGAACGAAGCACAAAACTGTATCTCTCGTGATGCTGTAAATAATTTTATACATGCTAGCAGGGTTCTTCAGCGTCAGATTTTTAAAAAGTTGGTTAACCGTGTGCCATGCATAAAATTTACTTCATGGTCAGCTTTGTATGTTAAACAAATCTAAGTTGTATATTATTTGAGTGTTTTTATAATCCTATCATTTTCGTATCGTTCTATTTTTCTTTCTTCTTTTTTTTATAATTGAAGTCGATTCGTTATGATAAAACGAAATCGCAATTGATGATCAGAATGCGAGATACACACGGATATTCAGTCTTCATCAATGTTTTCTGCCATTCTGTTCATTTTACGGAAGCACGTAAATTACATTACTGAATACCATATTTTATACCACATTTGTTACCAACGTATAAATTTAGATTTAATGAAACGTTAGTCTTAGTATAGATTTAAGGTACTTCTTTTCTTCTTCGTTCGCAAGTTGTTCGTTGGTAACGTATTCGACACGTTCTAGGTTCAATTCTTCTTATTTTTCGTTTCTTTTAAATTTAGCATGTTACCTAAACGACAATTGTCCCAGACATAATCTGTAGTCCAAAGTTCCTACAGGTACACGCAACATTATATATATTTTTCCCAATTATGAAGCAAACCAAAATAAAGTTTTTAATCGTATTTTAATGAATTCTCATTGTTTCTATAACCACTATAATATATTACCATCTTGTCAAGCGTCCATTTGCTTTTAACCCCTTAACCTGGAATGACCTGTTACATACGCTGATCGTTATTTGGTACCAATCTAAAACAATATATGAATGGAACTTTCAGTATACATGTAACTTATTTAGATCTATAAAAGGCTCAGTGATCACGTTTTTCTGACCAATTGAATCCGTATGGTGTGAGGATAAGAAATAAAATTCACAAGTTAACTTTTTATTTAAACATACCGATTAAATAGAATGGAATTTATTAGTAGAATTAATTGTAACGGTAAAGTATATATGTATAATGTTTAACGCACATGTACTAATACATCTGGTATCAGACCTACTGCGCATGCGTACGTCCGGTTACAAATTTGTCCTTTGAACACAATAACAATCCTTGAAGGACGTTCAAAGGTAATCATTTAACTTGACATCTCCTCAGCAGGAAATTTGTTTTATACTGGAAAAATATGGAGGAAATTAATGATTCCAGTTACTTAAAATCAACGCTTAGTTGTGAGTGACATTTTCTTTTTTTAATAAAAATAGGTTGTATTAAATAAAGTTCAAAAGATTATTGGAACTCATAAAATTTTATTTCTGAAATTGTTTTGTTTAGCGGAAGACTCACGATTGAAGGAGTGTTTGAATGATGCAATACTTTTATCGAGTAATGAAGAAATTTTATCAAAATCGTTCGATGAGATTTTTTATGATACAAACGAATTTTCTTTTTCGTGGAACAATAATATAACAGAATCTGATATATCCGATGTCAGTGACGTAGAAATATATAAGAGTTGCTCAAATCTGTTGGAAGATAATGATACCACAAGTTTTCTTGCTTTGCCTCCGTCAAAACCCTGCGGGAAAATTATTAACGACAAGGATCCTGACCCAGTACAGAATTTAGACAATTTTCAAAATTCGATAAAAGAAGATTGTGAAGCGGATAAAAATGTTCCATTGAAGATTGTATTAAAGCGTATGTTTCATGAAATTTTAGGGAAATACATGAAAGAACCAAATACAGCTTGTTCAGTTAGTGAACCTAACAATAATGTTAAAATAAATAACAATGATTCAGAAAGTAAATTATCAGAAAGTAATCATTCTTATTCATCGGAAAGTGTAGACGTCACTTTGCCCTCCGATGATACGTCAGTCGATGTTTCAAGCAAATGTTGTCAAACAAAATTAGAAACAATTTTGGAACAATCTAATGAAAATTACGGTACAACTTATCAGCCTCCATCAAGTTGGTCAGAAAAATGTATAAAAAAATTAACAAATTTTCCTTGTCGAAAGTTTAACAAACATTGGATAAGTGATAAAATATTTATTACCGGTGACACGGAAGACAGTGTATCCAGTGAATCTAACGCGTCGTGCGATATTGAAATGCTTAGCATGGAAATCTTTAAGAAGCTAAACGATTTCAATAATAATAATTTAATAAATTCCATTGATTGGAATAGTAACACTTTTAACATTAATAACGTATTAATTAACACCAATGGTACAAGTAACGAAGAATCCAATTTAGTTAAATCAAAGAGATGTATAATACCTCCTGCAATATTTATTACCCCTGCAACTCCAACCTAAATTATTTATTTTGTAATCTTTTTAAGTTTATGAATAATAAATTAACTTTTTAAATTATTTGATTTATCTTTATTGAGCGAGCGTCCATCTAGCGGCGAAACGGGTGAACTAAACCTAAAAGATGAGGGTCCGAACACGCATATAAGGAAAATAAAAAAATGAATATTTCGGCACTTTGACGACGTAATATGGTTCCTGAGGCATTTAGAAACAAATTTCTATTAGGGTTTGATGCGTTTTGATGCTTAATAAAGCCAGAAAATCAATTTTTGTCGAATTTGGTTCAAAACGGTACAGGTGGCGCCATCTAGCGGCGAGCGGCGGAACTACGAAAAACGAAAATTTCGATTTTCTCGAAAACTAGGCACTTTTCCGAAATTCTGAGATATACAAAATGTTCCTTGTCGCCTACGGAATCGAACGAATCTAATTATAGCCCGCTAGGACCATTATTAAAGAAAATAGAGAAATAGCCCATTTCATGGACTGAAAAATTGCCGTCCATCTAGCGGCGAAAGTTGGAACTACAAAAATAGAAAATCTCGATTCTCTCGAAAACTAGGCACTTTTTCGAAATTCTGAGATATACAAATTGTTCCTTGTCGCCTACGGAATCGAACGAATCTAATTATAGCCCGCTAGGACCATTATTAAAGAAAATAAAAAAAATGTCATTTTATGGTGAAAATTTGTTGCGCCATCTAGCGGCGAAACTGTGAACTAAAATGAAAAACGTATGTGCTAACACGCGTTAAGGAAAAATATAAAAAGTAATATTTCGCAACTTTGACGATGTAGTTTGCTTCTTTAAACATTCTGAAGCAATTTTTGTTGAATAAGTTATGCATTTTTTTGCCTATTAAGCCCACAAAATCAATTTTTATTTGACCCCTTAACGCGTGTTCGGGCATACGTTTTTTCAGTTTAGTTCACAGTTTCGCCGCTAGATGGCGCCACAAATTTTCTCCATAAAATGACATTTTTTTTATTTTCTTTATTAAAGCCTTTAGGAAGCTTTAATTGCATTGTTTTGCTTCTAATGCGATCACATAACACTTCCGGAGCCTTAGAAGTACTCAAAGTTCGTTAATTTTCGAGAAAATCACATTTTTATATTTTTGTAGTTCCAACTTTCACCGCTAGATGGACGCCAATTTTTTAGTCCATGTTTTGACCTATTTTTCTATTTTCTTTTCTAGCGCTCTGAGGAGGTTCTTGTGGCAATATATAGATTCTAGAGAGGTCACAGAACAATTTCTGACCCTCAGAAGTACTTAAAATTCGCTAGTTTTCGAGAAAAACGAAATTTTAGTTTTTCGTAGTTCCGCCGCTCGCCGCTAGATGGCGCCACCTGTACCGTTTTGGACCGAATTCGACAAAAATTGATTTTCTGGCTTTATTAGACATCAAAACGCATCAAACCCTAATAGAAATTTGTTTCTAAATGCCTCAGGGACCATACTGCGTCGTCAAAGTGCCGAAATATTGCACTTTGTATGCACAGTAGAATTGACACAGGCGAATGATGTACGTATCGGAATGCTGACACAAAATAATTAATTACTCGTTACCCGAACATTATTCATTAACTTTTATGATCGAACCATGTAAATAATGCATTGTTGAACATTCTTTAATCATAAAAGTTCATAGACTGTGCTTAGGAAGTAAGTAATTAACGATTTTGCATACTCATTATCGTGTATATGCCTCCTGCGCGCCGCGGGCGCATGCCATGGAGGAATAATCATCGAAAAGCCATATCCCCGTAGACTTTAATGCAAAATTGAATTTGCTCGCACTTATGTACTTGACTTTTCCACTTTTTTGTTCACGTTTTACTCTTGCACCACTCAACCAGTTCAACCGGATGATACGGTTGACTATTTTTGCTTTAGCGTGAAATTTACAATCAAACAGACCTAGTTTAATGTATTATAGACTTTAGTTGATAATTGTTTCATACTTTTAGGGGTTAGAAGAATAATTTTATCGACGCATTAAATTACATGTTGAATTTTAAATCTTCTCGAACTACGCTATTCACCAGACATACTCAAAATTTCACATTACTTCTTTTGATTATTTTATAGTTAATACGTAGTTAATTATATAATGACAAAAACAGTGTACTTTAATTATTATTTTCGAAATGTTAACACAAACGTAACATAGAACTATCATTTGACACTATACATCCTTTTGAACATAAATTCAGTGACAAGCGCGGTAAAATAAACTTTGTATTGTTTAATGCTTATGAATATAAGAAAAAATGACATTTCCTCAAGCTGATCAAGTTGAATTAATAGCACTAGCAGAATTAGCAGGAATTTCAGCAATTCCAGGCGTTTATCGGTAAAAAATATACATAACCTCTTATTGTTTTTAAAAACTTTAATAACATAACCTCACATACCAATGTTTTGACATTTGATGATAATAAATACGAAGACCAAATTATTATTTTTCAATGTATTGACATTTATTGAACTTACATTTTGAATTTATAAATTCACTTAAAAAATTAACACAATATATTGAAATGATGAGAGATAACAAATTTTGATGATACATAAACAGTTATTAGAAACACATAATTATATTTTCAGCATCATATTGGAACTTTTAACACTTCAAGTATCACCAGAGGATATTTACATTCTTTTGAAGCAAATATGTCCACAGTCAGCTGAGAAACAAACTAGTAGTAATGCTGAAGATGTAGTGGAAACATCAACTACAACTTAGCATGCAAAAATACTCAACCATTTTTATATTTGTATTTGTTATTATTTAATGGAACAGATCAAATTGTAATGTAATAAAATAATTTTTGTTTAGAACATATTTATAATATATGAATATAGCTGACATGTACAAAGTCTTAATAAATAATTCTTAATTCTTTCCCTATATCAAACTGCACTCAGTAGTTAATATTTTACATTATATATAAAAATATTTTTAATAGTCTTCACAGCCTGCTCTTGCTAATTGGTCAGCCATTTCATTACCATAAATTCCAACATGACCATTAACATGGTTCTAAAATAAAAAGCACCATTATATTTTGAACTATTGGACATTATTTTCTATAGTGATGAATTTCTCTTACCCATGTTACATCTAAGCTGTTAAGTGCCTTTTCCATTTCTAACAGCTCAGTTTTATTTATGACAGGTTCATTATTAGAAGTCTTCCATCCATTCCTTTTCCATTTTGGCATCCAACTTGTTATGCAAGAAATAAGAAACTGTGAATCTGTATTAATTTTTAAGTTCTTGATGCCTGCTTTTGCTGCTTGTTGGGCTGCTACAGTTACAGCCTGAATTTCTGCCATATTATTAGTTGCTCTTCCAACAACTGGTCTTGATACATTTCTATAATTAATAGTTTTGTATAAGATTCCAGTATCATATTAAAAGTTGATTATGAATAATAAGTGGGATGGAACATACAAAGGATGGTCATCACCAAACCAAACACCTATTCCTGCTTTTGCATTTTTACGACCATTTGAACTACATGCACCATCAGTATATACATTCACATAACCATTGCTGTCTATAATATATTCTCCCCGTGTTCTCTAAAGAGTAAAAGGTATATTGAATCAAATTAATAAAACAAATTATAACTATGTAATTATTAAACACACATTTATATCTCAAGATACTCACTTTCATAGGACTCTCACAGGTAGGTAATGCCATTGTTTTCCTTTTTGGTGCCTCACTCTTTGTTGAACTTGATTCCTGACTAGTACCTTCTAATAGTTTGGTCTTTTGTGCTCGTAATCTAATAGCACCATTATATTAAAATATATATACCTTTTGATTATTATGTTACATTTTAATATACCTTTTAGTAAGTACAGATGCTGAATTCTTATTAGGTGTCTGATTTGATTCAGAATTTTTTAGAATGAATTCTTCAGCTGCAGCTTTTGTGGTAAATTTTTTGAATATTGGTCCAGAGAAACGAGTTACTTGTTTTTGACATTCATCCCTTGTTTGACAAAAATACAAATAAAGTTTTTGTGAAATATCTTTCAAAGAAATAATAATAATTCATTGAAAATTTAAACTAATACCAGGTGCTATAGATTCCAGTATTCCTGCCTTTGGCAACAGCGTAATAAACCATGTTTTTCAATATGCTATGAAAAAAATATATTTGATTTACCCTCATTATTATCTGTTTTTACCACAATTTATAGCAAAGTTTTTCATAACATAAAATTTTCAGAAGTAAAAACTTTTATAAATACTTATAAGATGATAAATATTTTGTTATAGTTTTAATTTTTAAAAATATTTATACCTAAGAAACTGTTATACAGTACCAAATTTCAATTTTTTTCAAACCGTATGCTTGACATAAACACAAAAGTTCAAATGTAATATTACAAGATAAACACAAAATATAAACTCGCGATGAATTTTAATTTGTCGTCTTAGTTACTATTACAAGAAGTAGGGAATAATTTACATAAAATTACGAACTATTAATATATTTTTGGTATGTTATTGTTATTCGTACGAGAGAGTATACTACAGCTATAATGTAACCGTGATTGTGTCACAAACTTTGAAAAGCCATTGTCCCCAAAAATTATTTTTAACAGTTTCATTAGGCTATTGAGATTCTAGAAATGACTTATGCACTTAGATTGGAGTACTGATTGTTTTATTTCTGCATTAATTGTTTATTAAATGAAAAAAAGCAATATTAATGAAAATCGGTCTAAAATTGCAGAACTAGCGCCATCTCTCCGGCGAACAGGGTGAACTACACCCATTTGAAACACCCAGTTCATTAGTTCCTTTTTCCACCGCTAGAGGTCCAAATATCAACTCTGAAGCGAGAAACTTAAACTCCTCGGACATCTAGCGGTGAAAAGTAGGAACTAATGAACTAGGTGTTTCAAATGCGT
The DNA here is from genome assembly GCF_050947335.1 of Megachile rotundata. NCBI lineage: Eukaryota > Metazoa > Arthropoda > Insecta > Hymenoptera > Megachilidae > Megachile > Megachile rotundata. Next base: position 9,771,352 of record NC_134986.1, read on the forward strand.
GTAGTTCACCCTGTTTGCCGGAGAGATGGCGCTAGTTGTATAATTTTTAATTGAAATTGGTTAATATTGAATTTTCGGCTTATTAGACGATAATAAACGTCAAATTGCATTAGGAAACGATATTAATTAATTCTGTTATGTTTTAAAAGTATTCACTGATCAATAAAACCAATAAATGTACAAATTGTATTCTATGTTTTGATGTCTACCTTCCCTCAGTTCAGGTGGTCAGATTTGCTCTGGAGCACACATAAGTAGACAAGTTATACAAGTAGCAGAAAAAGACATAAATCAGGAATGATCACATTTGAAAATTTTGGAATTTGGGGATTTAGAGATACTAAAATTTAGTTAATTCTATTATAGTTAATGTTGTTATAAACATTTATATTGTCATTATGGCTCATTCAAAGGTATCTATGTTGAATAAATTAAGTGTATATAATTGTAATAATAATAATTTAATGCTGTACTTTGGCTAATTGAAATCTATTTTTGATTTTGACTTAAAGAATAGCAGCTGGCTAATGCCATCATTTGAATGTGACTCTGTCAGAAAGTCACCAGTAACTAAACGTACTTCTTCTCAAGCGTTTGAAAGTACTATGTCAGAAATTCCAAGTATCCATGATATAGTACCTAAGAAGAAAAATACAAGTAGTCTGTCTGCTTTATTGGAAGCTTGTGAACCAAGACAGGCCACTGAATTGGTTGTAAGTAAGCGGAAACAACAAGAAATTCTAGATTGGTTACACTTCAAAGTAAGGAGAGACAAACCTTATGCAATGGTTTTGAGTGGTCCATCCGGTTGTGGTAAAACTGCAACAATCAAAGTTCTTGCCAAAGAAAATGGTTTTAGTGTTACAGAATGGATTACTCCTATTGATCAAGTGATGGATGAAAATTGTAATTTACTTCTTGAAAATTAATCTTCATTTCTTCAGTTAACAATAAAATAATCATTAATTATTTTCCAGATAAAGTAATGAGACAAGCTGATAGATTTGAGGAATTTTTAATTAGAGCCACAAGATATAAATCAGTTTTAAATAATAATTCTAGACGTTTACTTTTAGTTAAAGATTTTCCAAATGTTTTCTATGAAGACAGCCTTAGCTTCTTATCCCTTCTAGAGTAAATACAATTATTGATTTGTATTTTATGTAATCCAACTCGTTATAATTATTTTATACTTGTAGGAGATATTTTGAATATGGAAAAGAGCCTATAGTATTTGTTTGTACAGAAGTGGGAAATTCGAAATTATTGCAATCATTATTTCCACCTAATGTAAGGGAGAAGTTTGGAATTGACTTAATCAAGTAAGTTGTTAGAAAGTATTACATCCTTTTCTAGCTTTCACTTTTTGTACATACTTACCCAGTTCTTATAAATTTAGTATAAATCCTGTTACACAAGCTGCAATGAAAAATGCATTAAAAAGAGCATCCAATATTTTGAATTCAATTGCTAAACATATGTTATCCGTTACCCAAAATAAAATTGACGAAATATTATCTAATAGCATAGGAGATATTAGAAATGCACTTTTAAACTTGATTTTTATTTCATTAAGAGGTAAGTATAGGTAATTACAGATTTGATGTTGGAAGGCTATTTTACATTATTTTTGTCCTTAACAGTACCTGAAGAAAACGAAAATAGTTGTAATAGCAGAGAAGTAAATTTAGGACTTCTTCATGGCATAGGACAAGTAATTAATGCCAAAAGTAAATTACTAATTTTAATGTACAGTAAAAACGTAATACTTTTAATCAAAGTAATTAACAATACAATAAAATTTAAAGGGATACAAGAAGAAAATCGATGGAAGTTTGTTCACGATCCTGATGAAATAGCAGCTTTCTTTCAATCACAAGCCACAGTATTCTTAAATTTTCTTCAAGAAAATTATTTAAACACTATGAGAGGCATAGAGGAAGTAAATGCATGTGCAAATACCTTAAGTTTAGCAGATGCTTTAAATTCTGAATGGCGGGTATGGTAATTACACGTTTCTTTATACGAAATATTACGTAAATTACATAGGACAAATTTCACGGAAACTATTAATTTTCAGGATCCTAATTTAACAAAAGTTGTTTTGTCCTTCGCGGTTCGCGGTGTGATGGTGCCTAATGAAAAGCCTGTTTCTGGATGGAATCCTGTTAGAAAGCCACCAAATGACCGAGCTGATAAGTTAGTAAACACAGCAGTACTATTATGAAATGCCAATCAATAGTTATATTGATAAAGCGTTAATATTCCATATCTCATATGTTTACATAAATATACAAATTATTATGCAGGACGTGTAAATATATCTTAATGCATTTATTTCTGTAGGCAGAGATGTCTCGCAGCAGCCGAGGTTCGATGGTACGAGTCTATAATTAACGCAAAATCAAAAAATAAAACGGAAGAACCAAATTTCGATATCGAATCCATCATTGAGTAATATTAGAACGGTACAAGGTGTAAAGGAAGAAATACGATATCTTTATTATTTTTTATTTTCTACCAGTATTATGTAAATGTAAATATATAATCGGAAATTGAATCGTACGAATTTCATTAGAATTGTTTACATTTTTTAAGCGTTTGTATATATTGTTGAATAACATGTTTTATACTATTATTTGTCTTGTTTAATACCTTAGAGCGTACAACAATTATTTTTATTACGAAAAGCAGATATTGGCGCAAACAACGTTTATAGATACTATAAAAAATACAGTTTGTATCATTTACATACTTCGAACAAAATCTTTTTAATATGAATAGTTCTCTTGGTAGCACTATCCACAAATTCGTGTTCCTATTTCCATTATACATTTTTTATTTCAATTTGTTTAAATGCAAGAACTGTGTTTCTCAAAAATTGAGACCGGTGGAGACAAAATGATTTATCGACGCATAAGATTCTACAAAAATGCATAATGGATATGGAAACAAAATAGTTCACATTTGTTGGATAGTGTAGACTCTTGGCAGTTACAAAGTAATTTGTTAATAACTAGATGAAGATACAACGATATTTCTAATTAAAATTAAAAATTAAAATTGTTTATAATAACGAGTATTTTATTAAAAATATACGAAGATCTTACAACCTATTTTTTCATAAATAATTGTTAATGATTATACCTAATTATATTTGTACAGCAATGTAAATTTTGTACGTATGCTAAATATAGTGTTGTTTAAAAAATTCATCGCCTAAATATTTCCTAGAAAAAATGCAGTAACAAGCAGTCTTCCACTCCAAATACCTTAAATATCAGTGTATATTGAACTGTTTCAAATCATTTGTATAATGCAGTCTCATTGTTGCAAACATTTTATAATCAAGAAAATATATAGAAATTCGAGGAATACTAAGCCAATCAAAAGTTGATAGTCGGTATTATAAGAATTGAAATATACTGGAAACATATTTGTAGAATGAATGTAGGTACTTGTCTAAAAGAAAAAGATTATTTCTTCACTAGTCTACCAATATAAATAAAAATGATTATGCTGGGAAATGATCATGAGACCAAAATGAAATATATACACAAGTTTAAATGAATTTTCGTCGTTAAAACTACGCTTTAGAAAGGTTCACTTCTTCAATCGTTGAAATAAGATTGTCCAGGCCAAATAGGAATCCCTCTTCATGGTTGCCTTGTTGCCACGGTTCTCTATGTGTCACTCTGTGTCCATTTGGTAATGCTTGTGTTTTGGCGAAATCGATCAACCAAACTCCAACTTTGTCGTTGTCGTAAATCATAAAAATACTGCTACCAATTATCTGCAAACAAATTATACACGTTACATACATTTAAAGATCTATACCATCGCATAACTGTTATCTACATAACCGCTACATAATCTACATAACTTATTTATAGACTCAACAACTCAGCTACGAATCTATTAATCGAGTAAACGTACTTCATGCGTTTTGAAATATTCAGAGGCTTCGATCTTCGAGCGAAGACTCTTCAGTCGTGCAAGTAGCTTCATGCGAGTGCCTTCACGCGTTCCCAGAAACAGTTTCATGGTGTCCAGAACTTCTTGATGAGACTTTACTTTCTTTAGATCCGTAATAGGCGGCGCACCAGGTAGCTTCATAGCCTCGATTCTGAATCCGTGACTACAGGTCGAGCTCTGTTGCTCACGGAATTGCATGTACCGCAATTTTGTCACAGCACGCTGTTCATGTTCTTGCTTCGTAGGCGCATTCGGATCAACGGCGATCATCTTCTGATAAAGGTCCGGTCTCGCCGTCGTCTTCGATACTTCAGACTCGAGGAATGTTCTTGTTCCCATCTTGATGTCCATCACGTGAGGGTCGTTGAAACCAAAAAGTAAGTCTTGTAGTTCGATGAACGTGTCTCCTTTGTACTCCACTTCTCGATAGTATCTGTGACAAAATCAATTTTATTAGACTAATTGGACTAATTATAATTAGTGTTTAATTATCAAGTAATATTTAATTTTGCAATTATACAATAAATTATACAATAAATTATATAATAAATTATACAATAAATTATACAATAAATTTTACAATAAATTTTAATCATAAAAATTCTTTGATTTAAAATAGAAGTTTAATTTTGATATACAATAGAAACTGTTTCATAGTATTTTTATGTAGTCGAATTGCATCAAACTTTTGACTTTTGACTTTGATTTTTAAAATTAAAATTTTATGTGCAGCTAATAGTTTCATTTCTCTATTTTATTTTCTGTTCTACCTTGGTATGCAGTCCCGCAGTTCTTTGTCCTTGCTGAGTGCTTCGTAAACGATCCTTTCTGTATTTTCTGCTCCACCTGTCTTCCTTTTCCAAACAGTGCCGGGTCCAGCAGGAGCGAAACCGTCCGGGTGTCCCGATAATTGGAACCAGGATTTCAATCTGTTCTTCAGCAGAACGTCGCTGGCTGGTGCTGTTAAATCCAAGGCATTCTAAAAAAGAATGAAGGAAAAGATAAAATCATTTGCAACATATATGAAAAATTACAGCAAGCTCAGGTGTTCAAATTGTGAATCATGAAAATAGGACAAATTTTCTTCACAACAATTTTGCTAATATTATTTGTACAACATTGTAAATCACAATTTTACAAATATTAAAATACTTGCAAATATAAATATTAAACCATATTTGATAAAATGTATATTATTAAGGTATATCAAATTATTAAAATAAAGTTTCATTTTCATAATAAGTTTTCATAATAAATACATTGAATTAACATTTAAGAACAATTTAATACATAAAATGCTCGATAAAAATTTTCACTAAATTATTAAGAAAATTTATGTTCAAAAACAACACAATAAATAGTTAATATAATATAAATATTTTTTATTCAAAATAAATTTCAGCATAAAACATCATTTTACATTTCAAATGCAATTTGTCGCAGGCGAAATGAACATAACATTGTAATTTATGAACGTGTACATTTTGAAGCAGACAAGTGTCTCCGTTATAATCCAACATTATTTTAATATCGTAATACATATTAAAAAGACCAGTACCAACGCCAGGAATTTCAACGACAGATCCTCTTCGGGCATGGTTGTATCTGAGAGAACCATGGGGAACTGTTCCATCTTCTGCATCGCTGAATCATTGGGAAGTTTAGCAAGTGTCCTGGTGGAAGAAGATCCAACACTGTTGGACCGATTCGAACTCGTAGATGTGTTCCTTCGCCATTGTCGAAAAGCGCTGTAGGTGCTGCTGGCCGATGCATCCTTCTGCCTTCGATGTTCCTTGGGATTCGAATTATGGTTCAGTCTCGTTTGCTCCTTGTTCGAAGGCTGTAACCAAAGGGATCTACTAAGAATTCGTTCCACTTGAAGTTTTTTGTGTAATAATTCTTTTCCTGATTCAAAATTTGATGTTATCGAGTCACGTTTAATTTACTCAGATATTTATTCTAACAGGACAATTGTTTAATATTTTACTTTTTTAATGAAGTCAAATACATTTTTTATTTTGGGTAATTGTACTTCTATGTCTCTATATTCTATGTACTTCTATATTGAAAAGAAATAATGTTATATGATTCTCCTTTGGTACAGATATGATTTTTTATATTTACAGATATGAACTTAATATAAATATGAAAATATTCATTACCATTTTCTAATTGTTATCACTCGTGCAAGTTTAAAAATGTTTTTTCCAAAATACGTAAAATCATGCAGCTAACATATGTATGTTCTTTAAAATATTATTACCTCTTCGTTTTAAAAAATACAAAATATAATGTACAATCTCTACCACCTCAAACAATCAATATAATACATACTTTACATAAGAATGAGTTACATAAAAGAAAAAGAAATATAAAGTTAAAGTATTAAATTATTACAGCCGTCATAAAAGGAGTCTTCAAAAAAAGGCGGCAAAAAGAGTCACGAGAAATATCACGATACGTCATTCCAGTCAACAAATACGAGGTAGCATTGAAAACCGTAAGAACCATGTAAATTGTAAATTAAAGCCTTGATGAGAAATAAAGTCTGTTTCCACGAGATCGCAAGATTTCTTCTTCCGTTTTTTCCGACCAGCTGTTCCCGTAATTTATGCGTTTCGTAATCGAACCCGATGCATGAATTAACTCGAATGTATTTCACGTCCGCCAATCAGAGGCGAGACGAGCCACGCTGGGAACGAAGTGCGCATGCGCGCACGTGGTCCAGCGCATGCAATGAATTGATAAGAATCGTTTAATTGAGTTTAGTGAGCCGCGAGCTACTCGTGCTAATTGATGTATCACAGTTACCGTTTAATCGGATTATAAATGTATCACGTGCAGAACTAAAGTATTCTGAGAGAAGAACAGCCACGATTAGGCCAATTGGAGGTTTAAAGCGCGTAACGTTTATATAATTGCGTACGAACTATCAACGCGAATGTCGGAGATGACCAGGGTCGAATTAAGTTCTTCAGAGGACTCGGTTAGAAAATTTTACGTGTAATTCATGCTACGAGTTGAAAAATAAAATTTTATTCTTCGCAATGAAATATTGCACTTTTAGGATATTGGAATTTTTAATTGAAATTCATAATTGCATATTGGAATTTTTAATTTAAATTCAGAACTTGGGAATTACAGAATTTGGAATTTTGGAAGATGTCTATGGTATTTCAACCTGTGGCGATATAACGCGCGGTAACCTAACATACATATTTGGTATCTTAAAGCATGGCAAGCAAATGAGGAGCGATTTAACATATGCTCATGTAACGAGTAGTAATCTGATACGTGGTAATTTAAATTATGGTAACCTAACGCTTTGCGATTCAACGCATGGTAATTCTACTTGTGGCTATATAACGCGAGGTTATACAACGCGTGGCTATATAACGCGTAGTAATCTAATGCGCGGTGATCTAACGTATAACAGTCTAACACATTGCAATCCCACGAGTGGCTATATAATGCGTGGCGATATAATGCGTGGCAATCTAATGCGTGCCGATATAATGCGTGGCAATCTAATGCATGGTAATCTAAAATATAGTAACCTAGCGCATTGCGATTCAACGCGTGATAATTCGACATGTGGCTATATAATGCGAGGTTATATAACGCGTGGCTATATAACGCGAAGTAACCTAACGCGTGGCGATATAATGCGAGGTAATCTAAATTATGGTAATCTAATGCATTGCGATTCAACGCGTGGTAATTCTACATGTGGCTATATAACGCGAGGCTATATAACGCGTAATAACCTAACACGTGAAATACATCATGCGGCAATATAGCACGAGGTGTCACAAGGAAACATAACTAAATCTCACTTCTTTTGTAAACACAATTTATTTGAAAAAGTTTTTAGCTATATCATAATACATATTATTTTATTTCGAATTTGAAAATATATCAGAATAGTACATGTCTTGCAGACAAAATTGTTTGACCGGTTTTTAGGTTAGTTTATGTCAGCTGAACTTCTGATCTTTAACCATTGCTCTGAAGATATCTAACACATTGAGCTGTACAATCGTATATTATACGGATTACCGATTTTATTATAAAATAATATTTTACAAAAGATCTATTTATATTAAATTTCTCAGAATTACCACAAAGAAGACCATAAAGTTCATTCTTATGTAACGACTTCTGCCAAACAAAATTTTTCTCAGGCGTTTATTATAAATGTCGACCCTTTCACTTTTTACTCATACCGAAATAAAAAGATATTTGTCAAATTTAAATAAGTTATTACTCCTTTCGAACTCGTAGAAGTTCATCGTCCTAAAAATAGGAATATTATACATGGTTAAGTTGAATTTTCAAATTTGACTAAATATTTTATTTCGTACCGAAAGATAAAAGGGGTTTTCGATTACAAATACTTCGGGAACCCAAAAGGCGTTATGCGAACGATATGGTCAGCCGTATTCGAAAATTCAGTCGTTATTATTATTATGAGCACGTTATTATCGCAGGCAGAGCGTGCTTCGATGGCGATCGGGCAGGTGGTTCAATGTGGAATTCGATTTTGCGATACGCCATTCATTTTAATCCACTTGACAAGGCCCGAACGTGAGGACATCGCGAAATCAAGCTCGCGATTTCGACTTATCCCTTTTCATGGACTAAGACAGCGATTCTCAAACTGCGCATCTCAACACGCAATAACTTTAATTAAACATTGCCATACGAACGATTTCGATGCAGTTACGTCATACTTTTTACCGCAATCAAACAAGTTTAAATAAATTTCACAAAAATTACGTGCTTAACGAAAATTTGTAACAGCACGATGCAGATACTCACACAAGAAACAAAATGGAGGAAAGTAGACACATAATGAAGAAACTTTTGTTTCACATCAATTTCTCCGAGTTTCACTTCTGAGTTACGCTTTCTATTGTCAGCCATTTTGTTCTTTTCAATTAATCAGAAGCTCGGTTCAAACTAATTCGTTCTTCATGAAAATAAATAAAAATCGAAACAGTCTTTCTATGAGAATTTGTAACACATCGATTTATCATAAAATTATTTTTATTATGATAATATTTTTTATTATTATTACTTGTTTATAAAAAGTAAAAGATTAAAAATTTGTTCTTCATGTGCGCCTCCTGAGGAAAAGTATCTACAGGAAAAGAAAACTGGCAAAGAAAGGAAAAGAAAACTAGGAAAAATTTGTCTGTCTGACAGACGCGTTAAACTGCAAAGTAAATATACGCACCTGTGTCTTACAATAGCCTTCGGGCACAGTGTAAGCACAAGAAAAAAGAAGCGGGTAAGTTGCTCGCTTTGCAAGTAGAGTCATATTTTACAGAGCATTGACGTCACTGGTGTATTCAGATTGCATTGTTGCAGATAAGTTTCAATCGAGCACCGTTCCAGTTTTCACGTTTAACGAGAGCCAACAGATAAGGCAGATTCGCTGTGCATCCTCGATAGGAAATTTCAAGGGGAGGAATTGTTTTTATTTTACAATTGTTATGTCGATTTCAACGTTTACCATAACGTTACTCTTTCTTCAATTTCTTTATATTCGTTTTTTTTCTTTATATTCCCTTTTCTTTGTTACAGTTAATCCTTATTGTGAATATTTTGTTAATTTTTGACAATAATTTTTACAGTTAATTGTCGCTATTAATTTTGAGGTTACTGTTAATTCCGATGATTATCGTGTTTAATTGTAACAATTAATTGTCACATTAGAAGCAGTATAAATAAACTAGTGACTAAAACACATTACAATAACATGTACTGTGCATTTCTGTTTGGCAGCCGGAAGTAACACGAATTCCATAACTTCTCATGCCAACTTATGAGACTCACGGTACAACTTGTAGTACTTGCGTCTGTACTTAATTATACAAATGGTATACGAACGTCAAAGAGTATAAAATTCGTAGAAAACGAATCAATCTACCTTCCATTTACATATATATTATAATTGAATGCAAATTTTATGGGACACCATGTAATTTAAATTTTTTGCAAGAAATTCGTGATGTCCCCGATAAAACGAATGACGAAATTTTCATCCGGATTGAATTTCATCGTCCAACGACAATGAGCACAGCTCGCGTGCGTCAATGCGCGAACAAAATGCTTTGATAAAAATGCGACCATGGCTTGTTTGCTCCGTGACAGCGGCATGAATTACACCACGGGGTGTTTGAAAAGTTTTAGAAATGATTTTAACACTTGTGATTTGTAATAAGACAACATTAAAGATGCAGATATCTTCTTTGTTTAGGGATTACGTCGAGAAACTAGGTTTTGTATAAATGAAGTATATTAATAAATTAAAATTCAACATTTCAGATCTTCAAAATCTGAAATTTCTAAATTCGATACATTCCCTGCATCTCTCAAATTAAAAAATCCCTGCAAATTCCTCAAATCCCTAAACTTTCTTAGAATTGCTCAAATATCTAAATTACTAAAATCTTCTAAATTAAAGAAACTCTAAAATTACAATACAATTCTGCAAATCTTCAAAATTCTCTGGAATTCCACAAATTCCCAAAATTCCCAAATTAAGAGATCCCCAAAATTTTCTGGAATTCTCCAAATTTCAAAAATTTCAAAAATTACAAAAATTCTAAAAATCCCCAAAATTTCTTAGAATTTCCCAAATCCTCAAATCTACAAAATTCTCTAGAATCCCCCAAATTTAAAAAATTTCCTAAATTCCCAAAATTCCCTAGAACCCCCAAATCTTCAAATTACAAAAATTCCCCAAGCCCCTAATCTCCCTAGAATTCTTCAAATTTCCAAATTACCAAAATCTCCGAAATAATGAAAATTCCCTAGAACCCCCAAAATTTCCAAATTACAAAAATTCCTCAATCCTCAAAACTCCCTAAAATTATCCAAATTTTCAAAATCCCCCAAATTATAAAAATTCCCTAAATGTCCAAATTCTCAAATCCTCAATTTTCTAAATTCCAAAATTTCTAAACCTCAAATCGAATATTGTCAATTATCAATTTTAGCCCCGGGGCCCACAAACTCCAGTGCCGACACTGTTTTATTTGATGTAGTAGGCGTGTATATAAATATCTCACATATTTGTAACACTATATGAATATTATATTGGGACGTAGAATATATGTATTCTACGTACACGTAGCGTTTAATATGTTATTAAAACTTGTTGAACACCCGATACATATTATATGATAGGAGGCTCGGTCATTGTTGAATCATGCTTTCTGTAGTGTCATTCGCTAATTTTCGTCGGTCGTGAATCACTGAAAAGACGAGCCTTTTTTTTCTCGCCTCGACGAATCGCATATTCGAAACCAACAACGTCGAGCGAACAAGGTTTAGCAACGAATTTGTATGCTCAACAGTGACGGATAATTCGTGGTTGTTTTTGCATCATCAAAATGCTATATGAAACCACTGAGGCGTGAATAGAAATTGTATTTACAGACCTACCTCGGGATTTTTAATATGTTCTATGTTATCAAATTTTGTTCTTTGAGGGATTCGATATTCGTTGCTTAATTGGTAATTCGCTATTTTGCAATGTACTGGGAGTATCGATCAGTTCTTATCAAGAGATAGATGTAAGAAATTAACAATCGTTTCAATCTCAAATTTTGAAAATGAAAAAATTTGAAGATTTAGAATGTTCGTGAATTACCACCACTACTTACAGTGTTTACGTTACAATATCGTCATATCAGCTGATCGAACGACCATAATGAATAGGTCAGGAATTATAATTAGGTACTTGAATATTTCTGCGAGGTCAGAATCACAATTATTCTATTTACAGTTGTTTTTTTCGTTATGCAAAAAGTAACCTTGTTAAATAAATAAAATCACCGTTTTTGTCCACTATAATAAATACCTTGTATTATATAATAATTATTCCTCTTAACGCATCCATAAGTCTTAACATTAGTATTAATAGACACAAAAAGATACCGTGTTAGAACATAATATATTCAGTACGTACATGGGACCAGCTTTGAATTGTTTAAGTACTACATTAATCTTTATTTTTAATATTTAATACAAGTCTTTTAATAAAACAAAACTTGACACCGAAAGATATTTTTAGAAAGAAATTTTAGATTGACATTTTTAGAAAGATTAATTGATAATTATCATTGTATAAGTATTTCACAGGTACAACAGAAGTGTACTTGATTTATTGCAGTTATCTTTTAATATCTTCTTAAAGGTCACATTATCTTGCATATCAAACAAGAACACAGTAGAAGCAAGAGACAATAAAACGTTGACTGTGCAAAATTGCAGATTTTTCAACAAAACAGAAAAAATATGACATTACGAAAGATTACGTAAAGGATAATAAAGGAACATAATTGCATGTAAATTACACGATGACGGGAATTAGACTCTGGCATTAAATGAGTGCTTTTAACATCCATCGGGTATACTTACGACATAATGTTCGCTCTAACTGTTGAAAGCTACTGTATGTAGAAAATCCGATGTCTGACTTGTAATTACATTCCGACGAAATAAAAAGAAAAATTTTTGAAACCAGAAAAGTATATGAATGAAGCGATAGAAAAGCTATTTTTCCAAATTCAAACGGCACGGAAATTAAATGGCAGAACGACGTCAACGGCACGACGTACGCGTTCATACGAGTACATACAGCTTGTTGTCGCTTTAAGCAAATGAGGGCTGTAAAATGTCGACCAATGATCCCCTGTAAACGTGACCCCACAGGAAAAAAACAATTTATAAATCAAGCGTGACTTCATATTATCGCCGATGGAAAGTCATTCAATCACGTGTTTACACTTGTTTCTTCTATTTTTTTGTTGGAGGGCAACGTCAATGCACGGACGCTCCTTATACGGGACGAATCATTTATTATACGTATAGCTCGGAGATTGTGTTGATTTTCCTGGATGACTGTAATCGTTTGAAATGGAAAGGAGACGGATATCTGGGGTATTTGGTATAACATTGGGGGTCTGAAAAGTTGGAGACCTAGGGAATTTGGAAATTGGGAGATGTAGAGAATTTTACAAGGTGGAGAGTTGGAAAATTTGGGGAATTTTTAATGTGGAAAATTTCAGAATTTGGGGAATTTGGGAAATTTTTGGGGGATTTAAGGAGGACTTTAGGAATTTGGAGAATTATGGGATTATGGGAATTTAGCGAATTTGGGGGATTTAGGAGGATAATGGGAATATGGGGATTTAGCGATTTTGGAGGATTTAGAAGGACTATGGGAATTTAGGGAATTATGGGAATATGGAGATTTAGGAGGACTATGGGAGTTTGGGGGATTATGGGAATATGGGGATTTAGTGAGCTTGAGCATTTAGGACGATTATGGGAATTTGTGGAATTTGTAGAATTTCGAGGATTTGAGGAATTTGTGCAATTTTGGAAATTTGATAATTTTAGGAACTTTGAGACGTGGAAGATTGGGGAATTTGTAAATTTGAGGTCTTTAAGAATTTCTCAATTTGGGGAATTTGAGAATTAAAGGAAGTTCGGATACTTTGAAAGTTTGAAAATTGCGTAATGTTAAAAATTTAACAATTATAGAATTGTTAAATGAAAATTTAGAGATTGAAAAATGCCAGAATTAGAAGATCTGAAAATTTCTAGCTATCTAATATCTCCTAGTACGTACTCGAATGAGTCACAATTACTCGCTCGATTTCCATGCGGAACACGACTTTTATGGGATATTTTGTACAATTTTCTCATTCATATCACACAATCGTGCGGCGCATCAGTGTTCGTACTCATGATTAATGTTACCACGTTTTGCGTTATGTGATACGAAAAAAAGAAATATTTGTTCATCAATGAAGTTGTCATCCGTAGGAACATCGTACTTGAGATGAATAATTACTAAAATACAATTTATCGCTGGTGTTGAAAACGAGAAACAAATAAAATTCAATCGAATTATTGCACTTAATTAATCACCTAACGTGAGCGATGAAAGTATTGTGAATTATTCATTTCATAATTTATGCGACGAGTATACTCATTACTTATAATGTGATTAGCAGGTGTGAAACACGAGATTATTGCTTCGATTAAAAATTAATAAAATTGTAGATATTGTACATGTGTAATAAATAAGCTCACTGTAAAGTGGTTCATTCTGAAGACTAATATTTATTTACATATTCCTTAACAAAGTATAATTTTATTTATTCTTTAACAAATTAATTTTATTTTAATTATAAATATATTTGATATTATTTAGTTTATACTTTAAGTAGTTAAAATTTATTCAGTTTATAGTTTGCTATAAATTGTTTTTTATATAAAATAACTAATAAAATTGAACTTGTATTCAACATTGTTATTACTATCAAAAACCACACGTGTGTGGTTTATTATAAGAAATGATGACATTTGTAAGATGTTAATTATCTACAAACAAATAATGACGATAATAATTTCTCAATAAATTACACAATCGCAATACTTGTCAACGCCTCCAGATAAATCTTCAAATTTAAAGAGAAGGACATTTGATAAGTTCAATCGTTTTTGAAGAAACATTCTTTTTAATCTCTACAGAGATGCATTTCAACTTTCAATGGTAGACGATAAATGCTGACTTTACTAAAACGTATCAAATATGTAGTTTTTTCCTTGTAGATAAAATGAATCGAATAGAATCATTTCGAACGTGACATACAAAGAATAATTTTTATCAAAATCACATTTTTAAATGTATAATTTATAAATTAGATGAGTAATGAAGTAGAACATTGGATATTATGGAAATTTGAGAATTTAAAATTTTGAGAAATTGGAATTTTGAGAATTTAAAATTTTGAGAAATTGGAATTTTGAGAATTTGGAATTTTGAGAATTTGGAATTTTGAGAGTTTGGAATTATGAGAATTTGGAATTTTGAGAGTTTGAAATTATGAGAATTTGGAATTTTGAGAATTTGGAATTTTGAGAGTTAGGAAAGTTGAGAGTTTGGAATTATGACAGTTTGGAATTATGAGAGTTTGGAATTTTGAGAAATTGGAATTTTGAGAATTTGGAATTTTGAGAAATTGGAATTTTGAGAAATTGGAATTTTGAGAAATTGGAATTTTGAGAAATTGGAATTTTGAGAAATTGGAATTTTGAGAAATTGGAATTTTGAGAGTTTGGAATTATGAGAATTTGGATATTTGAGAATTTGGATTTTGAGAATTTGGAATTATGACAGTTTGGAATTATGAGAGTTTGGAATTTTGAGAAATTGGAATTTTGAGAATTTGGAATTTTGAGAATTTGGAAATCTTGAGAATTTGGAATTTTGAGAATTCGGAAAAAATTGAGAATTACTCATACATAATAATTGTCTACCACCTCCCACAACAGCATCTCATATACCCATTCATGATCATCATCAACATCCACCACCGTTCTTCGCAACGTAAACATCGTAAAGTTTCCTACAAATCCAGAACATCAAGTATTCAAAACACTCAAAGATCAGTCATTTATCTAATCCATTAAAATTCCTCCCGATAAATTAACACTGTTGGGATCAATTTCGCAGATACACAGAACGATTACCATCATCGGTGTTTATAAACAGTTAAATTGCCAAGCGGTAGAAGGTCGCACTAAAAATACCTAGCGATCTACGCGACTCTACGTATCTAATTACTGCTCAATTAACATAAATAACTCGACGAAAAGAATCGTTTACGTGTTCACCTAAAATCATTGGCGATTGAAAGCTCTCTACACGAGTTAGATCACCTTCCATTCTTCTATTTTATTCGCTGGGAACCGATATATCCATTTGAAGATAAAAAATTTACAAATCAGAGAGGACAAAGAATTTTATGAGAAATGTGGGCTTTTGGTGATGTGGACATTTGGATCGTTTGAGAACTGTGGAATTTTGAAATGGAAGTATTTTTCAGAATTTGGGAATTTAGAAATTTGAGGCATTTGAGAATTTGGAGACGTGGAGATTTGAAGCATTTGAAAATTTGAAGACGTGGAGACTTGGAGCATTTGAGAATTCGTAGACGTGGAGATTTGAAGCATTTGAAAATTTGAAGACGTGGAGATTTGGAGCATTTGAGAATTTGGAGACGTGGAGACTTGGAGCATTTGAGAAGTTGGAGACGTAGAGATTTGGAGCATTTGAGAATTTGGAAACGTGGAGCTTTGAAGCATTTGAGAATTCGTAGACGTGGAGATTTGAAGCATTTGAAAATTTGAAGACGTGGAGATTTGGAGCATTCGAGAATTCGTAGACGTGCAGATTTGAAGCATTTGAAAATTTGAAGACGTGGAGATTTGGAGCATTTGAGAATTTGGAGACGTGGAGACTTGGAGCATTTGAGAATTTGGAGACGTGGAGATTTGGAGCATTTGAGAATTTGAAAACGTGGAGGTTTGAAGCATTTGAGAATTTGGAGACGTGGAGATTTGAAACATTTGAGAATTTCGAGACGTAGAGATTTGAAACATTTGAGAATTCGTAGACGTGGAGATTTGAAGCATTTGAGAATTCGTAGACGTGGAGATTTGAAGCATTTAAGAATTTGGAGACGTAGAGTTTGAAAATTTTATTAATTTGGGGAATCTGAGAATTCGAAAATGTAGATGTTTAAGGTATTTGAGAATTTGGGTTTTAAAACTTTGAGAACCTTGATAATTTGGAGATGCAGAGAACTGAAGATATGGGGAATTTGGAGATATAGATATTTGCAGGTCTCTACAATTTTGAATTTGGAATTCGCACATTTAATTCTTAAAAACAATGTTCGTAAATGCTTTGAATCATTGATATTTCTACACACAAGGAAACTTGTATATCTCATTGTAATTCCATTTTCCTGGACGAGTGACCCGTGGACCACGCAAGACCAGTTTTTTCATCTACCTGTGTCTCGAGAGATCGTTGGTCTTTGAAGATGATTTCTGTTGTCTGGTTGCTCATTGTGGATCGTTTTCCAAGAGCAAATTCCAACTGAATTATAAAGAGACTTATGTAATACACCTGGTATGTTATTATTAAGAATACATTCAAATTCCAGGAGGACTTATGAAATGACAAAATTTGGAAATTCAGAGAAAAGGAAAACTTTTGAATTGAAAAATTTGCTACATTTCAAAATTTAATGATTTAAAAACTGAAGAAATGTGAGGATTCAAAAACCTTGAAAATTTAGAACTTTAATGACCTGAAAGAAATTTGCTGATTTGTAAATTTAGAAATTTTAGAAACCTTTAAATCCAAAGATTTATAAAGTTAATAGTTTAGAAACACGCTTACTGCCACTTCAAATAGACTAATATTTGATTCCACCTTCATTCAGAAAGATCACGCGATGAAATGTTATTTCGCGTCCTCTCTCATTTTAATTTCAAATCGAACTCATCCAACTCCGTTTTATCCATATAACAGCCATATTTTGAAGCTGCCCGATAATCATCGGTGTAAATTAAACAGGATATGTAAATTAACTGAACTTTCCAGAACACTGATAATGCTAACAAAAAACTTGTCATTATATTCTTTACACAAAAAAGAACAAAGAAGACGAGATCGTCAAAATATCGTTCAACCATTATGAAACACTTAAGTCCGATTAAATCGACTATAAATTAATTATTAAAAATTTTATTATAATCTCTGTTTAAAATAAAACATATATTCACCCATATATTTGCACAAATTAAATACGAGTGAATACATTCGAATACTTTGCGAAGAACTCGCTGAACGGGGCCATATAGCGAGACTGGACTTTAATAATAAACGAAATATAGAAAATAGTACTTCCGGTACTTGAGGTATATTTTAATTTGTAATAGTTAGTAAGAAGAATATAATAATTTTAAGTAAATTTCAAAGAACAGTTCCCATTATAATATGAGGCTATATAACGCGAGGTTATGTAACGCATGGCTGTATAACGCGTAGTAACCTAACACGTGGTAATTTAACGCATAATATTCTATCACGCTGTAATTCCACGATTAGCTATATAAAGCGTGGCTATATAACGCATGGCGACATAATGCGTGGCAATGTAATGCCTGGTAATCTAATGCATTGCGATTCAACGCGTGGTAATTCTACATGTGGCTATATGATGCGAGGTTATATAACGCATGGCTATATAACGCGCCAGAACCTAACGCGTGGCAATATAATGCGTGGCAATCTAATGCGTGGTAATCTAATGCATTGCGATTCAACGCGTGGTAATTCTACATGTGGTTATATAACGCGTGGCTATATAACGCATGGCGATATAATGCGTGGCAATCTAATGCGTGGTAATCTAAATTATGGTAATCTAATGCGTTGCGATTCAACGCGTGGCAATTCTACATGTGGCTATATAATGCGAGGTTATATAACACGTGGCTATATACCGCGCAGTAACCTAACGCGTGGCGATATAATGCGTGGTAATCTAAATTATGGTAATCTAATGCATTGCGATTCAACGCGTGGTAATTCTACATGTGGTTATATAACGCGTGGCTATATAACGCGCAGTAACCTAACGCGTGGCGATATAATGCGTGGTAATCTAAATTATAGTAACCCAACGCATTGCGATTCAACGCGTGGTAATTCTACATCCCTGTGTCAACATTTAATTATGCTTCGAAAGCAATTTAAAATAATACTGACTCGTACACTTTGTTTAGCCAAGCTTACGGGCGTAAATTATGAAATACTTTGGTGACCCACTGTGTGCCCCACGAATACTATTTTAGCAGCAGTGACAAGCGTATCTATACTGAAAACTGTGTCACACTATGCCTCTAGCTATTTCTCAATCTTGTATCAGGATGCAGTAGTGACGCGCGTTAATATCATGTCTTTGAAAGAGGTCGATTTAATCCATGGTGATTTAAAGCGGCTCATGTTTTAACGACTTTTAAAACCTGGCTATTTGTAAAAGCGAGAAAAAATTAATACGACGTTTTTCAGTTTATTTCTGTGTCTTGTGCGATGTTTAAAGTTTAAACTGAGATACGTGTAAAAATATCGAGATTAAATTTGTAACATTTCGTGTTATGTGTTATTTTACTACGAAGCAATAAAACATATTTGATAGTCGTTAATATTTTTACTGAATTATACGACGTTTTGCACAAGTTCAAAAATCTTTCATAATAATAATTATACAAGATACGATAACTCTTCGTAAAGAATTTAAAAAATATTTTGAATCGATTTGATTTATTTCGGTGTCATGCGACTAGAAATACGCTTATCTGATAACTGCATCTGGGTTCACAATATTTTTGACGAGAGTGCTGTTCTTTTTTCTTCGATTCCGAAGAGAGAAACAGCTAGTAAGTTATTTTTTCGCTTAAATATAAAGCTATTTGTAATAGAAAATTTATGGACTCGTAGCCGACGAAGTGACACGAGAATTTTAATATTCTGAATACGAGATTCAACTACCACACGGTTACATTTGTTAATATTAATAACTGACGCATTTCGCTTGCACGTATTATTATGTAGATTCATTCGAAAACATCGTAAAATCCGGCGATAAGTGTATTCAAATTTGTTCAAAATAAATAATTGTTTCTAAATACCTATTGCATAACATTTATGTTCCGTTTAATGCCTTTTATTTCGTTATTAATAACAATTTAAAATTATGTCTTTTTTATAATTACAACAATATAATGTTAATAAGCGAGATAATGTTCAATTGCCAAATATTAACATTTATTATATCGCCACACACTGTATAGTGACAAGTTATATTACCACGCGTTATATCGCCACGCGTTGTATCGCCACGCGTTGTATCGCCACGCGTTAGATCACCACGCGTTAGATCACCACGCGTTGTATCGCCACGCGTTAGATTATCACGCGTTATATCGCCACGCGTTATATCACCACGCGTTGTATCGCCACGCGTTGTATCGCCACGCGTTGTATCGCCACGCGTTGTATCGCCACGCGTTAGATCACCACGTGTTATATCGCCACGCGTTATATCACTACTCGTTGTATCGCTACGCGTTAAATCACCACGCGTGGTATCGCCACGCGTTGTATCGCCACGCGTTAAATCGCCACGCGTTGTATCGCCACGCGTTGTATCGCCACGTGTTATATCGCCACGCGTTGTATCGCCACGCGTTAGATCACCACGCATTGTATCGCCACGCGTTAAATCACCACGCGTTAGATCACCACGCGTTATATTGTCACGCGTTATATCACCTACGTATTATATTACAGCGTGTAGTAATTGCCACGCATTATATCGCTCACATGTTATATCACCACCCGTTATATTGCCCACTCGCCCACATAAATCCGTGAAGCAAGTAAGTTTCAAAACAAAATGGTTCCTAGGAAAGGAAACGGTTCATGCTCTAACAGGTAAATGTTATTTCTATAAGAAATATTACTCGCGATATATTTCTGTTCGGAGAAATACGTGTTCGCCGTTAAATGGATTATACTTGAACCGGAAATAATTTATACCCGCGAGGAGAAAATAAACGAAATTCGATTGTCGGCTACGTGGATGGATTCCGAATGGACTCGGTTATTTTTGGCAAGCCTCGTTTTAGTCGTATCAATTATTATAATCGCGACATTTGCATTCTATAGAAACGTGTCATTAATGAGAATAATGAGGAATTGGGCGATATAAAGTGACCTTTAACTTTGGATGCTCCTTCGAAATAGTACAGAAAGGAGAGACAATGACAAATATTAATAAGTATTATAAATTCATGAGCAGGTACAGTGAACTCTGGTTATATTGCCATTGATCAGACATCGTAAACTTAAGTTACAATGCCGTTATAGAATTAAATTATGCTATTTAAGTTACAATTATCTCGTCATTGAAGAGATACAGCAGACTCTCGTTATATCGCCACTGACGGGACACAGTAGACTCTCGTTATATTGCCATTAACACAATACAGTGAATTCTCGGTATACTATTTCTACCAAAAAATAGAGTACTCTTGTTATATCGCCATTGACGAAATAGTACTCTCGTTATATTGCCACTGAAGTTGCCTCTCGTTAAGTAGCCACCGACAGAAATGACTTCTTGACTTTGGCAATCTGTTAGATTGACCAAAATGTTCTCTCTTCCTATATTGCATAATACTGATAGAACATGGCAATATAACGCGAGTCTATCATATTTTCTATTTATCAATAAGGAACAACTATTACTCGGTCACAAATGATCGCAGTTGCGCTAATTCAATCATACTATAATTTAATTACGTAATTTAATAACACTGCACTTCATTTACATAGTAATTCAATTACTTCGTCGGCTAATCGCTGTAATCACAAGCGTAATTGAGTTATGTCCGTTCAGACGTTATGAATTTATGAATAACACCATATTCATCATAAATAATGAGTTTTTTTTCTGTCTGAAACTTTTATGTCGTCCGTTTATTACTCCTCAATTTTCTGATTCAGTTACAATTACGAAAGATTTGAAAGGTAAACGATACGAAAAAATATCAGAATTTTGCAAAACGTTATGTTTTGCAAGAGCAGTAAATTTTTCATAAATATGTATACCACATCGAGCAATAAACGCAAGAAAGTTATGCATAGAAATCAGAGAGTCTTATTCGAAACAACAAACGAGTGAAGAAACTAGGTAAAAGTAAATTTAAAATTACATGGTTTGTTCTTATGTAGCACATTTGCAACAAAGGTTAATAAAACGTGTATCCATTTATTTAAAATAAAAAGAGCGTACGATATAATTTTAGTAAGCAAATCATACACTCAAAAATTCCTAATAAACATACGTTTGTTACGAGTGCAATTAATTAAGAAATAAAATGAAGAATTTGAAAAGGCAAGACAGCAAATGTTCGGTAGACTGCAAGGAATAATAAGTAGAATATTTCAAAGAATGTGGTAATGTATGGTCATTGGAGTTACCACATTCTCCTTGATTGACGTCGTCGTCGGTTACGTAGCTAAAACTATGCACCTTGATTTCTTTAAAGATATGTTTACATTGTGAAAAAAGTGATCTCCAAAGATAAAAATTCGAAGCATGTTTACAAACGATCATAATTCGTCGAAACGATAAGGAACCAAAACGATAAGTTTCTCGGTAAACTGATCGATGTCCGTTTAATCGATGAAAATGCAAAATTATTATCATTCAGATTCATCAGTTAAAAATATCTCCGATAAGAAGACAATTGACATTAAACAGGTAAATATTGTGATAAACACGGAACGAAAATGTTTGATAACACGAAATGTACAAGCATGTAAACAGATTCAAATTGAATCTCCGTATCAAGTTTCATGCTAATAATCAAAGATTAAAATTCTCTTGAAATGTCGATATGCAATAGATAAGTAAGTAGGAAAAGTGTAAAGTACTTTAGAAGCGGTTTTCGATTGTAAATTTTGACCTCGGCAAAATATTCAGATGTCCAATTACAATTTCTGACCTATTCATTACGGTCGTTCGATTAGATGATATAGCGACTTTGTATGTAAACAAATTGTGTCTAATGCACGACAATGCAGTTTTATTCACATCGATAGGGATAGCAGTGAAATTATTTTTCGGTGATATTTGTTACGATATTTAATATATATCAAAGTAATATGTCATATTACTTATATATCATAGTGTATTAATATATGAAATTATTGTTCGATATTTGTTATGATATTTAATATCAAAGTTATAAAATTATTTGCACACCGTGTAGATACAGTACTTGGTTCGACCTCCTGTTACACCGGATTACACAAAGCGTATCCTTCACGTCATAGGAATTATTTTATACTATACGGATACGGATACGAATATTACTAGTATTAACCGGTCGGCAGAAACTAATTGTAAGCTCGTGCTCGAGCATAAATGAATTATGATCTTTTTGTACGGATACATATCTCGAATTTCTCTCGCTAACAGAATTGCGAAATACTTCAAACTATGATAAGAATCTTAAATATAGATTTGTTAATAGTTGGTAAACTGTTTCGCAGATATTTGATATTTGCAATAGTGTTTTGAGACTGCTTTATATAACCATGATTGTGAAGTTACAATAGTCACAAGTTACATTTTAAATCTGTAACAAAACTTAAACTGAGCTTTTTATGAGAATCATTAAAAAAATTTAATATTTCAAATAGAATCGATAGAAAAGAAATTGAAACAATTATCGGTCTGACAATGCATTGTTAAAAGTTCAATAACGAAGAGAAATACATAGAAATTGACCACAATAGGTTACGTAATTGTAATCTATTATTGTTTCATAATAGCCTATAGTTTTTTCTGAATAAAACTGTTTCACGGTCATCCTTTGTGCGTGCACATTCAAATACGCGGTTCATTGTATTGCGAATTTCAATAGCGGTATTGACTCACTTTGAACAGACCTGAAATTGAGTCATTAAGTAACACGCGTCTCAAAAGTAATTAGAACCGTCTTTGATAAATTACAAAAGCGTTTGGAAACTCCAGTGAGATAAACGAATTACGAATTTTAATGAGACTGGAGTCTGTATGTGTTGTATGTTCAAGAACAAGAAACAGACTGAACTGTATTTGCACAGGCGATAGAAGAAAACTGTAACGGCGACGTGGAAAACAGGATGATGTTACCGTTAACGGTCGCCCTATGTGAATACGGATCAATGTTTTATCAAGGAGCACGATTTTCATGATTACTCGTTCGAATCGCATCGTGCAATGGGGGTCAACGCTCTGTGCCCAGAAAACGCATGCGAATAAACTTTTATTTGCACGAAACCGTAAATTTTCAGAAACGACAGCATACTTATGAACACCGTTATGTCACTATTTATTTAGATAATTTCCCACGAACTAGGTTTCAATTTACATATCGTAAAAGATAAACAGTCACTAATTGCAGGTTATAAAACCAATAACTTTTGTTCGAAAGATCGTACTGTAATGCTAATAAGATATGATGATGTCGTTAAAAGAAAGACGTGTAATTACGTTTTCGAAACACACGTGTTCTACATACGAATGCATTTACATATATTGCAGAAGAAAAATACTAAATTACAGAAGTTTTAGATTCAACTACGCCAATGTCTCTAGTTCCAAATATGCCAATGTCCCTACATTCTTATGTCATCAAATGTACTAATATTTTACTAATTCAGAAATTCCTATATTTCTGGATTAAAATGTTCCCGACTAGTAATGATAATATTACAAACACTTGTAACCTACTTTAAATGTGTTTATCTCACGTGTATAATTACTGTTTTTAATGTAACTCTGCTCTTTGTAAAACAACGTACATACGACGCCGTATTTTAACAACGATATCTTATAATGTACATAACACTGTACAAATTTCTAACATTTAATTTATAACGTGTTTTTCTGTGTAATATACACTAACAACGTGCAGTAGTTGTGTTACATTTTCCCCAAATCGATGTTCGGTGTTCCAAGAAACATACCATGAAGCAAAGTGCATTCGATACTATGAAACCTAACACTACGCATCATCGAAGCTTCTCGCACCTTGATTACTGACCTAAGCTATTCAAGGAGCGTTCAACACTAACAACACGATGAATCAATAGAATTAAAATGTACATACATAGTTATCGACGCACGTACCTTATTGAAGTGAGCTTGCAGAAGCCGCTCATATTGGTCAGCAGCACGAAGACAGAGTCTCGTGGTGAATGCTTCCATCCGTGCTGGTAGAGGCGCGTGGCAAACACTGCTCGACATTATTCTTCTCTTCTATATACAACTGGCACTCCTTCTGAACACGCACGCACAGCGTATACAAATAAAATTGTCACTCGCTAACGCACGACGAACGGACGCACTTAAATCGCGACGATCGTTTCAGACGCAAACTAACCTCAATCAACGCCCGCAGAGTTCATCGTCGTCTACCTTAGGCGTGGCATTTGACTGTTACTCGACCACGGTCTCCTGAATGAATGCTTTTCATTCGAGTAAAACTCGTACCGTTACCCCTTTTTTCGTACTAAATTCTTGAAACGTTTGCGGATGCCGCTTTCAAGTACGCTGCTTTCACAACACTGAGACCGAAGCTACTTCACGTGGTATGTACTTTCGAGGGGAAGCTGCTAGCTCCGTTACGAATTTCCTTCTTTCCTTTCTCTCGTCACTTTGATCCAGTACTTATTTGTTAACAACCGATGCACCAGATAGGTGATACTGTTTTAAACAATTTGTAGCTTCAGAAAATGAACTAATTTCGCAGTGAAAACTTGACAGATTTTAAACGTGATCGATGTGTGCAAATCTCTTGGGGTATGCGCGCGCAACTACCCTACTGAGGGAGTTAAAACGCGAACTCTGATTGGCAGGAGCGAAGCACTAATAACGAATTAAAAATCGTATCGCTTTCGCGCGACTATGAACACAAAAGAGCGCGAAGATCGTCCACTCTTGCTGTTTGAATGCATACTGAGCGCCAGAGAGAGTTACATGTAGTTTTATCGTCTTAGCGTCTCCCCACCATTAAATGTCGACGTCCGACTCCCGTTCGGGCACACATAGCTATGCGTATGTACACACATTCGAGAGCACCGTATTCCCTTGGGAAAATGGCGACGCAGGGGAAACAGGGTTAACTCGATAGTTCTCACAATTTAAAAATTTTTGAAATCTATAACTTATAAATTTAGCAGTTTAAAAAATTATTGTTCCAATTTTTTATTTCACACAATGTTGCAAATTTGCAGTAGTATCTTTATATAAATGTATTTCTTACAAAATATTTCTTATAATTTGAAATCGTTTCTTTTGAAATTAAAAAAGAGACACAACGAAAGGTTAATGTACTCTAACAAGTGAAATGCAATGAATCGTTATGTGATTCGTTTATAATCAGTCGTAAATACGTTTCTTAGTGACAAGAGGTATAATCAGGGCCATTAATATGTCATAGCAAAAAATGATCGAACGTTCTGTAAAAATTAAAAGATCTTTTTCCTTCTATATCGAGGTAGCAATTATCAAATTTTTTTGGAGGAAGTTTCTTTTGACTGGGACTGTCAAAAGATACGTTGTAGATTGTAGTACGAAATTATAAAAAATCGGATTTATCTATATTTTGAAGTAGTACCTATTTATACATAATCGTAGCGTTACTCGAACACACGAGTATTATTGTAGATATGATTAAACTTACGTCAATGCGGTTTAAATTAGTTCCATATGTTGATACTGTTATCTTCGCATATTTAGATTGCACCGAAATGATCATTCGTATCGCTTTTCGTATTTTATTAACCCTTTCACGCGTAAAAGTTACGAATCGCAATAAACTACTAAATTGATATATTTCTTTAAACGCGGATAGAGTTAAACGATGTACAGATTCTCGGTTATATATCTTCATGCAAAATAAACTAATTGCATGCCACTGAAATCGTTCCATTAAGTTAAAAAAAGCTCGCTTGATGTTAGAAATTAAATCTCGGTTGCTAAATTATACGTTTAAGAAGGATAAACTTTTTGTTATTTATCACTGTTTTAGCAAGAAGGTTGCAAATAAATCAGAAGATAGTAATCGTCGAGCAAATCTTTTTTGTATACCCATATCGGCTCAAATAGAATTACATTAGAAATTTCAATTCCTCCAGCATGGTACATATCTAAGTGCTTATTTGTATGCGTTACATCAATTTTTTCTATTCCCGTTTTTACCACAACGATTCATTCTGTATTCTTTGATTCCTTGCGCCAATTATTTTTTAAGTCCACTCCTTAGTTTCACTACGATTGCTAGACAAATATACACGGCTAAAAATATCCGACAACTAGAAATATGAAACAGAATTTTACAACGGCTCGGTGTCGTATAATATCTCAGCTATGCATTTTTCTGTGCATTCAAGGTCTAGGATCGGCCGGGAGGATTTATGAATCATTTATCAGCGCATAATATATGTTCCTCCATGAATATGATCATTATTATTAAAATCAGACAGCAAAAAATTTACGAGATTTCACTGTGAAATTCTTCGGCGTCTTTCTTCGATAATAATTGCACGTGCGTAACTCGCTATTATCCTACAATTAATTTATGCGATATGCTCACAAAATTTCCGTCGCTTTCAATGATACTACAGGGACAACATTTTATGAAACGTCGAGGTTACGTATTCATCGTTTTACGATATCCGATCCACGTGACGATATTCTTTGGCCAAATCGGTACAACGTTTAATCTGTTATTCGGGTTAACGCTTGTCGGGTTTCTCCACGATAACTTCAGTTAACGTTCTCGGACCTCGTGCCACAGCGCAGGGAGACGCTTTGCTGACGCAAAACGTTTTATCGTGGTGAAAGTCGATGGTGTGCGACAATTCTACGATTCGTTGCACGGTTTTGGGAACTAGAAACATGATGGGTGAAACTCGGTTGACACCGTTAAGATTCGGTAGATAGGGTGGAATTGGGGAACCCCTTTTAATGTGGAAATATAATGGAGGGTGAGGTACATATATTGGGTTACGTGCATGACGTAAGGGTAGGACATGCTTCAAATTAGAAATTTTTTTAATAATAAATTTGCAAGTTCAATTTTTTAGAATTTTAAGTGTTTGCAGTTGTCGAATTTTTTTACAAATTGTTAACTTTATAAGTCTACCAATTTTCAAGCTCCTTTTAAGTTTTCAACTGTGCTCAGAAACTGTGTTAAGGAATTTTGAAATTTCTGATTTTATAAGTTCTCAAAGTTTTAACTATTTAAATACTCAAGTTTTCAGATTTACAAATTATCAGTTCACCGGATATCCACATTTTTAAATTCTAAAATTTTCCAAAAATTACCAATGTTAATTTTAAGCTGTTTTTCGATTCACCAATTCAAGTGAAACAGGAGCTATAAAAACTTTATATCAACGTAATTGTGTACGTCAAACCTTAAAATTTGCTGTTTAACATGCAACAACACATCATTCCTTTTATTGAGGAAAAATTATACAGGAAGTTTTACTTTCTTGGAATCGTTAATATTTGACATCCTTAGTAAAATGTATCTGATGAAAGGGCATAATGGTTGCATCAGCCTCAGCCACATGGAACGCTGGAGATCTTTCCTTCGAACCCTACAAAAACACGACCGTACATTCATCTAAAATTGAAAACACCACGATACTATGTTATCTAATTCCTCGTACTCAGTGACACGCGAAGGCAAATTCCTTTGCAATTAAAATATCGTCCGAAACCAATGACGCACGTTAGACAGAAAACAGCAATAAAAAAATGAAGGAGAAGGGAAACATCTTCGGGCAATGTGAAAATCACGTGAAAGTATGGTACAGTGTCAATTGAATGGTTAAAAATAGTTGCAATAACAGTGCGATAACCGAAAAATTGACGTCATGTTCAGTAGTTCTTGCGGGCACACGATACTCTTCCAAATTTGAATCGGTTATCTGACGCAAAACAATACCGATATTCGCATTGGCGTAACTGTGTCACTTTTTCGGGGCTGGGTCCGGAAATATTGCGGTAATGTCGAAGAGAGTTGACATTTATAATAATTTTGAGGATTTAGTCATAGAATTAAGGTTTCAAAACGATAAGAAATTAAAAAATTTGGGAGCTTTAAAAGGAGGAAATTATGAGGATCTTAAAGTCGCAAAGTTTCAAACTTTTAATATTCTAAATTTTAAATCGATAAATTTTTGTAATATTGAACACTTGAAGTTCCAAAATTTTAAAACATCAATTTTTCAAATTTCCAAAGTTCCAACTCTCAGTTCAAAAATTTAAAAATTCCTAGATTTTAAAATCTGAAAATTGTGACGTTTGAAAATTGTACAATATCAAATTTCTATAAATTCAAAATCCTACAACCCTAAATTTTACAAGATTCCAGAATTCCAAATCCCGAAAGAATTTTTAATTTCTAATATTTCTGAGTCTTGAGCTCCAAAAATTTATAACTAAAAAATTGCTAAATTCAAATAACTCTAAACTGTCCTGAAAGTCTTCAGATTTTAAGAGGGGAGTCCCGTTGCAACCCTAACTTAAAACTACGCCAATGTATACAGGTTACAAGACTAAAAGGTTCGAACCTCCTCCTAGAATAAGGAGACGTGAACGTCGGCACGTAGACCAGCTTGTTACGGGATTTTTGTTCCATATATAGGATATATTTACTTAATTCCCTAAACTAAAGAATGAACGAGTCTAAACGTGGCGACTCATGAATCACTCTTCTCGTACTCTGAACCAGAATTATATTCTTTTTATAGTATCGAAGGAACGTCAAACATTGTTATGATAAAATTAACAACATTCTCCACAGAATTAGCAAATAAGATTATTATAATATGTGAAGAATGAAAATAAAATACGATATAAGTGGCATGTTTTGAAAATACTGCTACGTGTTGAAAATAAGGGTGTTTATGTGAAAGTCGTTTTCAGAAAATATGGAGGAAAGTGTGGTAAAATTTAATGCTAATTGTGATAATTAGTATATGTAGTTTTTGTGTGGGATAAATTATTTGGTTGTTATTGATGAATTTTTGTGAAGGGAATGAGGATGTTTTCGTATGTTTGATGCTTGCGACTTTTTTTATTTGGACTTTTTATTTGATTTATTACTAAAAGAAGGAAGAGTAGAAATAAATAGAGACTACTGCTGAAGATAATGGAGGGTAGAAATAATCTTGTATTACTAGTGGAAAGAATCATTAAATACTTCTGATAAAAATGAAGAATGGACATGGAAGTCATTTACTATTATTGAAAATAATGAGGAGTAAAAATAATTTTCTGTTATCACCGCATGAAATGAAGAATAGAAATAATTATATACTCCAGTTGAAAAAATTGAAAAGTGGTAATAATTATCTACTGCAACCAAAAACAATGAAAACTAAAAATAAGTATCTACTATTAATAATAACTGTTATTGAAAATAATGAAGAGTGGAAATAGTCTTGTGTTACTAGTGAAAAAAGTGAAAAATGGAAATAATTACCTACTGTAACCAAAAACAATAAAAACCAAAAATAAGTATCTACTATTAATAATAACTATTATTGAAAATAATAAAGAGTGGAAATTGTCTTGTATTACTAGTGAAAAAAGTGAAAAATGGAAACAATTACCTACTGTAACCAAAAACAATGAAAACTAAAAATAAGTATCTACTATTAATAATAACTGTTATTGAAAATAATGAGGAGTGGAAATTGTCTTGTATTACTAGTGAAAAAAGTGAAAAATGGAAATAATTACCTACTGCAACCAAAAACAATAAAAACCAAAAATAAGTATCTATTACTACTAAAAACAGTGAAGACCAGAAATCTACCCTGACCAGAAACAAACAGTAAAAATAATCATCTATTACTAAAGAAACTACCAACAAATTACCAAAAGAAACAAAGTACGGAATCTGCAACCAGAAATAATGAAAAGAGGAAATAATCTAGTATTGAATATAAGTGGAAATACGCAAGACTGGTTTCAGGTTAATAAAATCAAGTGTCAGAAGCGGATCAATATTCGATCGCTTTCCGCATTGTTTGCTAATTTCTAAATTACCACACAAACTGACTTTCGTCTAGGAAGAATCGCGCGATGACGGTTTCACGGAAGTAGACGTATAATTATGTCGCAAACGTGCTTTTTTAGTTTATTCACACTATTCAAACAAACAACACGTTTCCTGGGTTCAGAACGGTTCTTCGAGTTCCTGGGAGTTGTTCGTACAGATGTTACACAGACCATTTCCAGGATCGTATTGTGACAATATTCCCGGATGTCGATGACGACATAGCGTGGGCACTTGCTTCGAAAAGCTGAATGAAAGATAGGCTTCTTCAGATAGTTGTATCATCCAATTTTATCATCTTCGTTAACGTCCGCAGTTATTGCGCCTTTTTGTGTGATGACTCTATCATGAGTGTTCTAATTCTTTTTTGGTGGCTTTTCATTCTTTAAGCCTTACATAAAATATGTGTGATGAAAATGTATTAAGATGTGAACGATATTTCCTCCTTTATATTCTAAATTTATATGTTAATTCATCATGTGTGATGATAGCTTATTATATGCATGTTCTGAATTTATGGAGAATTTTGATTTGTTTAGTCTTTGTAAATTAAGACATATGGCAGGGTATTTATTATTGTAATAAAATATATTGTATGTATAGTTTATAGTATAGTATAGAATGATATAATAATAACGTGTGGAGAGTATTGCTATCCAGGTCGATCACCTCACTCCTATTCTTACGCCTTCATAGCGACTCATTCTTAAAGAATAAGAATTAGTCTTAAAGACCGGAACCGACAGCACCTGTGCGTTTAAAAGAAATCTCCACAATGAATCTCTTCATTATTTTTGCACTGTTCATCAACGAACAGGTACAACTCAAATAGTAATTTTGAGTCGAATTATAAATTTTTACTTCACAGTTGTTTCTGTATTTACTGTATAATTTTACTGTATCATTAATACAATTTTATTGTATTATTATATTGTAAATATTTTGTACTAACATTTGTATTTAAAAATAGATGATTTATATTTATAATTTATGTTTGTAAGAATCGTAATATTTGATTAAAATGTTTATCACAAAATGTAGAATATACATATGTATGTAAATTGGACTAAATAGAAAAAAATAAGGCAACCATTATTCATCCTTGTATGATGCAAGTTTGCTGGAAAATTGATTTCAAACGAATCATTAATCACTTTTGTTCATACTTTGATTGTCGTATATCATTCATATGTAGATGACGTATGAGCTTCCTCAGAAATTTATCACTCATTTTATATGGAACGATTCTTATTTATTTCATTGTAAATAATTAAATGATTCAAAGTTTGTCAAACAAAAGGAGCTATGTTGTAGAAATTCTGTAAGTACTAAAGAATATAAAATCAAATGGAAATAGTGCTGATATTTGGAAAATAAAAAATTTAATTTCTAAATTCAAAATAATTATAAATCGAATTTTTCCCTAACTATTTATCCTTCTTCTCCAAACTTCAAAGTCCCAAATCAGAAAAATTTTAAATTAAAAAGTTTGCAAAGAAAACACCAAATATCTGAATAACTAAGTAAATAAAAATTTAAAATATAAAAATAATAAAATGACTAAAAATAAAATTATACCAACTTGAAATTCTTAAATGCCTAAATTAGTAATGATTCAAAACAAAAACGAATAAGTAGGAAATTGAAACACGTGTGACCAGCTGTTCAAGCGTTAATTTTTTAACTTCTCAGTTTTACCAAGTGATGCTTAAGCCGATTGACGTAGAGACGGTAACGTATCCGTTTAAAACAGGATATCGCAAATGTTTAAAAAACAATGGCACAATCGTGATGGTTAAACAGGAAAAGAACTTTCACAATGTGCACTGTGACGAGTACAAACGACGAGGCTGACAAGTCATGCCAATACCTATTATATCGATGCACCGTAACATTGCGCACGTTTCGTGGAAGAAAATAAAGTGGCTCGATGTCTCTAATCATTTTTTGAGACACTTTTTTTTTCGAACAGCGTTACATCATTCTTTATTGAATACAGATATTTAACATGTTTCATACGTACGTATCACATTTGTCACGTCGAAGAAACATACTCGATGACTTATTGTTAGTATCAAGGTTGCAATGTAATTTAGTCACTTGATGACAGGAGGTTATTTTTTTAGAATAATTGCTGAGATTATTAGTCTTAATTTTTGGGACCTTTCAAATTTTTGGGGATTTTTGATAGGATGTACATTTTTATATTATTGAGGTTTTTAATTGGGGAAGTTGGTAATTTAGTAATTTGGGATTTTGGTGATTTGGCAATTTGGGGGTTTGATAATAGAGGAATTTGGAACTTTAGAAATTTGAAAGTTAATCGTTCCAAGTTTCCAAATTTCCAAATTTTCAAATTTCCCAATTTCCAAATTTCCAAGTTCCCAAATTCCCAAATTTTCAAATTCCCAAATTCCCCAAATCCCAAACTCTGCAAATCCCAAATCTTCCAAATCTCAAATCTGCCAAATCCCAAATCTTCCAAATCCCAAATCTTCCAAATCCCAAATCTTCCAAATCCCAAATCTTCCAAATCCCAAATCTTCCAAATCCCAAATCTTCCAAATCCCAAATCTTCCAAATCCCAAATCTTCCAAATCCTAAATCTTCCAAATGCCAAACCTTCCACATCCCAAACTCTTCAAATTTCAAATTCCCCAAATCCCAAATTCCTCAAATTCTGTAAGTTTTCCAAATTCCCAAAAGTCCTCAAATCCCCCAAATTCCCTCAATTCCCAAATTTCCCAAATTCCACAAATTCTTCAAATTCCCTAAATCCCCCAAATTCCCTAAACTTCCAACATTCCCTAAATTCCCCAAAATTCCGTAACTTAAGAATCTGAAATTTTCTAACGTCCATACAGAAAACCAACAGTAAAGAATGACATAAATGATTATTAAATGTATTTAACAATGACTTCATATATAAGAACGTTATAATTTTTTGCACTTGCTAATTCTTTTAGAAATGTGCATATTTCTGTGCAATGAAGGTATTAATTTTCAGTTAGTGGCACGATTCAATCGACAAGATAATTGCTTGTATTCCTTGTTTTTGTAGTTTGACGTACTTTGATGGAATGATCGAGAAATTCTAATTGGAAACCTACGATGCATGAAAAATGTTTGTATTATGTTAATAAACAATTTTCATACGTCTTTATAAAAGACGTAGATTACCTTCTTTTATAAATATTTACTGTATCTTTGTAAATCTTGATTTATTGGAAATACTGTAATTCAGTTAAATCTTGTTATTAATTTTAAATTTTGTTGTTTAGGTGTTTCAAGATTTAGAAGCTGAAAAATTTAGAAACTTGATATTTTGAGAATTTGATCATGTGGTAGTTTGAATAATTTGAAGAAAAAAATTGGAATAATTGATGAAGATATGAAGATAGGAAGAATTAGGTATTTGGGGAATTTGAGAAGTTGAGGATGTAAAGTTTTGGGAAATTTGATGATTTGGAGAGTTTGGGATTTGGAGAATTTGGGATTTGCAGAGTTTGGGATTTGCAGAGTTTGGGATTTGCAGAGTTTGGGATTTGGAGAATTTGGGATTTGCAGAGTTTAGGATTTGCAGAGTTTGGGATTTGCAGAGTTTGGGATTTGCAGAGTTTGGGATTTGCAGAGTTTGGGATTTGGAGAATTTGGGATTTGGAGAGTTTGGGATTTGGAGAATTTGGGATTTGCAGAGTTTGGGATTTGGAGAATTTGGGATTTGGAGAATTTGGGATTTGCAGAGTTTGGAATTTGGAGAATTTGGGATTTGCAGAGTTTGGGATTTGGATAATTCGGGATTTGCAGAGTTTGGGATTTGCAGAGGTTGGGATTTGGAGAATTTGGGATTTGGAGAATTTGGGATTTGCAGAGTTTGGAATTTGGAGAATTTGGGATTTGCAGAGTTTGGGATTTGGAGAATTTGGGATTTGCAGAGTTTGGGATTTGCAGAGGTTGGGATTTGGAGAATTTGGGATTTGCAGAGTTTGGGATTTGGGAAATTTGGAATTTGCAGAGTTTGGGGTTTAGAAACTTGGAATTTGGGAAATTTAGAATTTGGAAAATTTGGAATTTGGGAAATTTGGGATTTGAAGAGTTTGGGCTTTGGAAAATTTGGAATTTAGGAAATTTAGGATTTGGGAAATCTGGGAATTTGGAAAATTGATAATTTGACAATTTGGTAATTTGGCAATTTGACCATTTGACCACTAGACCACTTGACCATTTGACCATTTGACCATTTGACCATTTAACCATTTAACCATTTGACCATTTGACAATTTGACAATTTAAAGAATTTGAAACTTTAGGAAATTTAAATACCTGAGAACATCAATCTTAAAAAATTGGAGAATTTGGGAATTGAAAAACTCGGCAATATAAAACTTAAAAATGTAGAAATGCAGTAGCTTGCTAATTTCTTAATTAAAAAACATCGAAATGACAGATCTCCGCGTCCACCAGCGATTTAAATGAAAATTCGATCTCGCACATTCGCAGCATAAATTTCGCAACCAGGATGTAGATGATGTATTCGTGATAGTAGAATCGCTATCAGAAGCTGCAATAAATTTATCCGCATCTCAGTTTTTCCTTCCTTCTCCCTTATCTGAAAACATATGTGACGTTCGTCATAAATGTGGCGTGATGCGCAATAAAAGTAGAAGTGTCATCAAATCCCAAGTTCACGCGACCTTTTCTATCGCGTTCAATGTTCTTGTAATCTTCTTTCGAGATCACTTTCTTGCTCGAAGATATCGAGTTCACTGATCGTTTTGCTGATTTATCACCGATCTATTTAACACGTATGCAATTTGATTGAAGGATCAAGGATTATGACGCGTGCCGCTTCTGTTCTGATACGCTGATCGATTGATTTCTATTCATCGACGCTACGCTGACGGATGCGTTTCTTTTAACAATATCATTGTATGCGTGTCAAGAAACTAGCCAATGCAACATTTATGCATGCAGAATGCAGATTCCTCTGTGCTGGGAATACATTTGTAATTTCTGAAACCTTCCCATCAACGCAAAAAGTGTGAATCAATGTTTACATTTGACGAACAGACTGCGTCGTTTTAAACGAACAAAGTGTCTCTTTTTGTTTTATTTTCTTTTTTCATTTTTTACTAGCGGTATGACTTGAATAATCACCACATGTGACGTTATTATTTAAATCATAATTTTTTTTTAAATTGTTATACTTTAATCCAATTCCCAAGATTTCCCAAATCCCAAATTTCCTAAATTCCAAATTTTCCAAAGCCCAAACTCTTCAAATCCCAAATTTCCCAAATTCCAAATTTTTCAAATCCTAAATTTCCCAAATTCCAAATTTTCCAAACCCCAAACTCTTCAAATTCCAAATTTCCCAAATCCCAAATTCTCCAAATCCCAGATTCTCCAAATCCCAAATTCTCCAAATCCCAAACTCTGCAAATTCCAAATTTCCCAAATCCCAAATTCTCCAAAGCCCAAACTCTTCAAATCCCAAATTTCCCAAATTCCAAATTTTTCAAATCCTAAATTTCCCAAATTCCAAATTTTCCAAACCCCAAACTCTTCAAATTCCAAATTTCCCAAATCCCAAATTCTCCAAATCCCAGATTCTCCAAATCCCAAATTCTCCAAATCCCAAACTCTGCAAATTCCAAATTTCCCAAATCCCAAATTCTCCAAAGCCCAAACTCTTCAAATCCCAAATTTCCCAAATTCCAAATTTTTCAAATCCTAAATTTCCCAAATTCCAAATTTTCCAAACCCCAAACTCTTCAAATTCCAAATTTCCCAAATCCCAAATTCTCCAAATCCCAAACTCTGCAAATTCCAAATTTCCCAAATCCCAAATTCTCCAAATCCCAAACTCTGCAAATCCCAAATTCTCCAAATCCCAAATTCTCCAAATCCCAAACTCTCCAAATCCTCAAATTTCCCAAAACTTTACATCCTCAATTTCTCAAATTCCCCAAATACCTAATTCTTCCTATCTTCATATCTTCACCAATTATTCCAATATTTTCTTCAAATTATTCAAACTTCCATATGATCAAATTCTCAAAATATCAAGTTTCCAAATTTTTCAACTTCTAAATCTTGAAACACCTAAACACCTAAACATCAAAATCCAATTTTATACAATTATACAATTTTAATAAAAGTTTAATACGGTTATACACGTTAATCGTACAATTATGTAATTTGATGCTGCTTCGGTTAAAGAAGTACCTCCTTATTGAATTAATTACAGCTTTACTAATTGAGATTGACATTGACATGAGTTTTTCATACGGATCATAACCTTCGATGTATCAGTTAAGAATTAGTTATGTCAATTACATCTGCTTTCGAGATTATCAAAAGTTTTAATTTGTGCACTGATAAAATATAAACATGTTTTATTATCATATAATTTAATGAATAAAATGTAGATTAAACTGATACTTGCTATCTTAATCTTTAGATTATTATGAAAGAAGTTGATGTTAATATTGCTGGTAAAATGTACTCCAGTATTTTTTATTTATTTTAAAAATTGGTGATAATAATGACAATATATTGTACTATTATATTATGTTATGTTATAAAATTGCATTCATAAAAATCTTCAAAAATTACATTTACAAATGTTCAAAATTTACAAAAATTATCGACATCAATTTTATTTAACATTTTATCTAATATTTTTGTCTGATATAAATATTCAAATTGAACTTATTGAAGCAATAATTTCAGTAAATATACAATTTCATTTTGCAAAAAGATTTTAACAAAAATCTTGATATGAGAATATATTGCACTGTTATATTATGTTATCTTATAAAATTGCATTTATAAAAATCTTCAAAAATTACATTAGAATTGTTCAAAATTTACAATGATTATCGACATCAATTTTATCTAACATTTATAATATTTTTGTCTGATATAAATATTCAAATTGAACTTATTGAAGCAATAATTTCAGCAAATATATAACTCCATTTTGTAAAAAGATTTTATTGAAAATTTTGACCTATTCTCTCTCAACAATTCTCAAATGACAATACTCCGTATAAACCATTTAATAATTCAAATTTCTGAGAAAATTGTAGGAATAATCAAAGTCGTAAATGTACAGGTGCATATTATCGTGTCCGATCGTAAACGTAGGAAACAAGATTACATTGTAATTACGTTGTAAAATGTCAATGCAATTAATCTACGATTAGTGTACTTGTACAAGAAGCCATAAGTCATAAAAACACAGATAACTTCGTATCGTACATTTGTGGGATGTAATCGGCTTGCGATGCAAGAAGTTGTGACATGAATTTTAATTTGTCGTCAAGGGAAAGAATGGTTGTAAGCACATTGCAATAACGACAATGTTGTTATTATTATATTTATGTCATATATGAAATGCAAATTACCGTTCTACTTTTAATAAATTCAGGATGAATATTTCATAAAAGAGGGTGACAAAATTAATTCGGTTTTCACTTGGAGTTTCATCAAATATAATTTAGGCAATTTAGGAAAAACTTAATACACAACCTAGTTTAAACAATATAGAAGAAAGTAAGTATTCAATCAAACAAGTACAACAGAATGCAAATTAATGCAATTTAAATTGAGTGATGTCAAGTGCCATCTTCTTTAAATATAACTTAACCAAAAGTGCTACTATACCAATCAACTTTTTTTTTTTTAAATTCTACGAAAATTAATTAGTTTACGCAAGCTTGCCTCCAAAAAAAGAAATGAAAGTTTAATCGATAGCAAAAATCCATCCCAGTACTTTGAATATATATATTTGGGCTAACTCTGATATGCAAATTACTTGTAACATATGCAACAATAAATATATATTTATATAAAGTTATCAAGATAGCTTTGGACTGAAGAAAAACTCGTTAGCCTTCAATGAAAGATGTTTTTTTATTTGTGCGTTCTATTAATAAACACGCTGGAGGAAGAGCTATTTGAAATTCAATTCAATCAATCAATCGAGCTTAATAAGAACAAATCGGATACAGGCAGACGCGCAACTGGTTCGGCGTGCATTTCACGTGGTACTTATCGTTATGCATGTGCAAAATGCAGTTGCTGTAATTATTTTCTGTATACAATGGCGTTCAAAAGAAAATATGAGATGTGAACGATATGAACAAAAATAAGGGATATGAGGTTAAAGTATGGGGTGGAAGTAAATGGAGGACAAATAATTAATTGCATGTATCTGGTCACAGAAATGGTATTATTGTGTAATACAATATTACAGTACAGTATAATATTCAAAACAAAAATATGAGATATAAACAATGTGAACGAAAATATAAGGTCAAAGTATGGGGTGGAAGTAAATGGAGGACAAATAATTAATTGCAGATGGTCACAATAGTGTTATTGCTATACAGTACAATATTTCAGAATAATATTCTGAGAAATTATTTTTATATTTCGAAGGTAATTTTTGTAACCTAGAAGCAATATTTATTGTTACATATTGAATGAGTGTAACAATTTTCATTTACAAGTATCATGTGGAGGTGGATTCCCAGTACATGTGGATTCACATATGAGTTTCCCAAAAATAAATTTGTACTATATTTTAAAATATTTAATAATATTGAACTGCGATATATTATAAATTTCGTTATATTTCTCAACTAAATAATAATTTTGGGTCAAATAAATTTTTGTCAAGAAAGACCCGAAAGACTCTGATGCTCTCCGTGAGTTCTCACTTGTTTTCAATACCATTTGCTAGATATAAAAAGAACATCCTCGGGAGTCATAATTTTCTTGAAATACCAGAGCTCTGAAACTCTCTGAGTGTCTTGTAAATTTATTTATTAAATGTTATGAATATTTCGCGTTGGCATAATGTGGTGACTGTGATCTTCTAATGACTTTGTAACGCCATTACTTCGTTTAATATTGATTTAGAAGAACTTGAATTTGAATGGAGTTGAAGTTTTTACGTGACACGGAACTTTATTGGTTTCCATCATCAATCTAACGTAGATGTACATAGACAGTTCATGCTAACACGTTTAAGAAAATACCTGCAAGTTTCAATAGTTATCTGATCTATATAAATTCACAATACTCTATAAAAAATAACAAGATGTTTCAATTTTCATGTAAAAATCTGCATTTACGTAATGTTTATATGTAAGGTGAATCGTGAAACATCCTGTAATATTTAAATGTAATCGTCTTATTTGTTAGATAAAACTCTGACGTAACCGAAGAATGTCGTTCTGCAGTAATTAATGTAAAATGGATATTAAAATCTGATTACGATTATTGTAATTAATATTGATCAGCTTGTTTTATTAGTATATGCAGATGTAACATAATAAGTTCAATGCAATTACCAGTGCAATCATTTATCTTTGGAATACGTGGAATTACTGGGAAAATAATTTACTTGAAAGTGCAATAATAAGAGCAAGCTTATAAATAATTAATAATTTTTGCTCTTTAGTATAACACAAGTTCTCTTCATCTGTATACATACATATTTATTTATTAATAAAATAATTTCATACATATGTCATAAGAAATTAAAGTTAAAATAATTTACAGCATCAAATTTTCTTTCTGTCATAATTTTACAAAATTAGAATGACCACCAACGACTTTGCAGCCATTGATACCATTTATGATTACAATCGCAATATCCGTATTTGTCTCGGAATTATCTTTCATATCCGTGTCATTAACCGATGACAGATATTTTGAAACATCAGAGATAAACATCAAATCATTCGGTTTACACGTCTAATTATCGAGACTGGTAACGTAACTGTGGAATATCACCAACCAATTCACTTCACAAGTCCTCGGGAGACTTTTCACAAATTTTGGATTCGAGGTCTTCAAGGGTAATGATATGCAAACGTTGAAAATAATTTATAGTTTTATCATCAACCCCTATGTAGATTAACCTCTGCTATGTAAATGCAATTTTTATAACCTCTCCAGTTTTAAAAGAAAGTAATAAAACTCACAATTATATCTTTCTTCTTTTTTAATTATCTACTTCTGTGATCCTGTCATATTTTTTATGTTATAAATTAACCAACACATACGCTAAAAAATTTCTGAAAGAATCAAATTCTGTTACTGTTTCTCAGTAATTTTATTAACACGTACAAAAGAATCTTTTGAAGCTTTTATTGGATTCACATCTGTGTTTATCTTTCCTGTTCACAAGCAAATTTAACTTATCAGTTAAAGAAAATTATGTATCGAAATGGTATCTCTTGGTATCAGTAATAATAAGACATTTCAACATTTCATCAAAATCTACGAACATTGCTCGATGAATCGAGGACTTTGATAACGTGTGATGAGACTTACAAGGAACAAAGTAAAAATCGGATATCATATGATTTTACGTTATCAAATATTCAATTGGTAAATAAATTGATCTGCATTTCTAGGAATCCTTTCCTTATCTTGGAGGGGTTGAAGAAAGACAAATTTTTTAAAATTTTCCTATGATGATGATTTTTCTATGCAAACTCAATGAGTTCTACGTTTTGCTTTTGTTTTCTGAAATTACACTTTGCAGCTACGTAATTCTTTCCTTCCGACACGACGTACGAAAAAGAGCGGATTTATGTACGCTCATTGAATGTTTACACAAGGAAGAAATATTTGCCGCCTGTTGACGCACGTAACATGAGTTTACAAAGAAAGCAACGTTCTCTTGTTCGTACATTCATTACCTTGGCGCAGCCTTTTTAAAATTGAATCATTTGCACCTTTATTGCAGTGGAACAATAACAGATAGTTCCGCCATTTCCCTGGAACTTAATCTTTTTTATTTCAGATATAATCTGTGACCAAGCTTTCAGAAATGATGAAATGTGTCAATTTAATTAAAATATAGAATCTATCAAATACATTAAAATGTACTAAATTTATGAATAACTTATATGTATGAAATATAATAAAATATAAAACGTTCAAATTAAATAAAAATATATTTTATTTCAATTTAAGTAATTTAACTGGAAATTCAATTTTAGAAAAAAATATCAAAAGATCAAATACATTAAAATGTTCTAAATTTGCAAATAAATTACATGTATGAAATACAATAAAATATAAAACATTCAAATTAAATAAAAATATATTTTATTTCAATTTAAGTAATTTAACTGGAAATTCAATTTTGGAAAAAAATATCAAAAGATCAAATACATTAAAATGTTCTAAATTTGCAAATAAATTACATGTATGAAATACAATAAAATATAAAACATTCAAATTAAATAAAAATATATTTTATTTCAATTTAAGTAATTTAACTGGAAATTCAATTTTAGAAAAAAATATCAAAAAATCAAATACATTAAAATGTTCTAAATTTGCAAATAAATTACATGTATGAAATATAATAAAATATAAAACGTTCAAATGAATAAAAAATATATTTTATTCCAATATAAATAGTTTAACTAGAAATTTTGGAAAAATTGGAAGATTTAAATTTTTGTTAAATCTCATTTGTTTGCTTTGACCAAAAAACAGATTTCATTTTCTTGCTAATGAAAAAATATTTTTTATAGAAATTGCATCAGTTCAACTGGTCGACTAAAGTCACCCTATTATCGAATCGGTGCTTAGAAATCCAAATGACGTCTAATCTCCTCATTCGAACGCTACGAATGCATAAACACGTATAAAGAATGACTATCTATAATTCTTATATAAGTTACTGGTACACCTACAACATTTTTTTCTAGCAAAAAGAAGCAAGTGATTTGATATGCGCATACGGTGGTCAATTGTACGTCAATCGAACGTTTAACATCTGCGTTGCATATTAATCTTGAACATTTAGAACAAATAATAGCGTACTTGATCGGATCTTAGATTTCAAGTGTAAAAGTTGATCTTTTTCGAGGACAGCCATTCATAAAATATAAGAATAATATGTTGAATTACTTGAAGCAAATTACAACAGAATGTAACGTTAATTATAATATTTCATTCTTGTATCCATTTCATGTCATTAATTCTGTCACACTTATGTTACCAAAATATAAAACAATAAAGCTAACTAAACAGCTCACTAAATGTAAGATAAAATAATCTAATATGGAATTGTTAGGTTTAAAACTTAATATGTTCAAAACAATGACTAAACCGTCTAATCTGGTCTTCTGCTCCCATCAAAGAAAATGCTGAATAGACTCGTCTCTCCATTTCGTTCGATTCCAAATAATACATACTTTCCTCGCGACAAGTATAAAAACTGGACACAGTTTCGACACCTAATTTGCATACTTTTTCACTCTGCAACTTTCAAAGGTGGGAAAAAGTTACTTTCGTTCGCGCAATGTGTTTGCTGTTTGAGCGCGGTGCCTGCTGTTTGCGTTGATAATTCATGCTTTCGGCGTTCCTGTAAACGGGGCTAATCATGAAAAATTTTGGGAGCAAACAGAGGAAAAACACTATGAATACCTGGCACGGTATCAAATGGAATATTTGGAACCGACGTCATTTTCATTGACCAGATGTTTGTTTAAATAAGAACAAAAACATGGGAA
This sequence comes from Megachile rotundata, assembly GCF_050947335.1. Taxonomy (NCBI): domain Eukaryota; kingdom Metazoa; phylum Arthropoda; class Insecta; order Hymenoptera; family Megachilidae; genus Megachile; species Megachile rotundata. The sequence continues at coordinate 9,814,464 of NC_134986.1, forward strand.
TGGTGTTAATTCATTGTTATGTTTGTGTTGTTCGAACCTTTCATATTTAGCTGTGGTCTATTTACAGAAGATATAGTTTTTTTATAGAGCAGTAACGAGTTGGTCAAATATTGGTTAAAGAAATTGTGAGCATATGTGATTACAAGTTTCGAAATTTAGGAATATGATCATTAGGAACAAACATGTAAATTAAAAATTTAGAAATATACTTCAAATTGTGAAATAGAGATATTGATTGCAACAAAATGTATATACATTCATATTTTAAAATTGTCAAATAGAGATATTGATTACAACCAAACATATATACATTCATGTTTTAAAATTGTCTAATAGTGATATTGATTACAACAAGACATATGTACATTCATGTTTTAAAATTGTCAAATAGAGATATTGATTACAAACAAAACATATATACATTCATATTTAAAAATTGTCAAATAGAGATATTACAACAAAATACATATACATTCATATTTTAAAATATACAGAAACGTTTCTCCAAAATATTCAGAAGTCTTCATAAAATATTCTCAAATTCTTACAAACAGTTTTACATCATTTCAATTCAATCCATTTTATAGAAGATACATAAGCAAGAAAATAGGACAATTAATTTAATGCTTAATATAAAAGCTATTTATAGACACCAACGAGGTGATAGCTCCGTATCATGACCTCGGTTTTATATTGACCAGAAGAAACGGAAACAACCCGATAAATACAACAAAATTACGAGAGAAACAGGTATCCTCGATCTCATCGTCGACGAAATGAAATTCGTGCGTCACTGTTGCGCGCAAAGTATTACAGCCGTGATATTTTGTTTCTTTACACGCCTCTGTAGAGGCGTGAACAATTTATGAACACTATTCACAAACAATTCTTGCAAGAAGTTGATGAACAGTTTCACTTCTATCTTCAATTCGTCGCCAACATTATCATTTTTATTTAAATTCTTTAAACTGTGTCTCCTCTGCTTTCCTCAATTTATTTCTTCAAAACAATCCCTCTTCTTTAATAAATAGTTTGCACGTTTTCCTGTATATTATCAATATTCATATCGAGGAAATAAATATTCGATTGAATATAAACAAAGAATAACAATTATTCTTGAGAAATTTTTGACGAGAAATTTTAGACAAAAATTTGAGGAATTTTTAAGCAAGCAAGGTTTAGGAACTTGAGGACATTTAGAGACTTTGAGATTGAGGGATCTACGGATATGAATACAAATTAAAAGCTATTTGGCTTTAGAAGTTGAGGATCAAATATGGGAATCAAATGTGAAGACTAAGGAATTTGGGACTGTAAGGATTAGAAAGGAATTTAGAAATTTGTCAAGGTTACGCGTGCATATCTAAAGGAAACGTTGCACCCGAATATACATAATTTCTTGTGGTTTTCTCGCTTCCGTTCGTGTAGATGAAGTTTCCTTCCGTGGCAGACTTTCTTCATCTCCACTACTCGTACACGCTGGTCCCACGGGTCTCTGGACAGGGCCCATGGGATATGCGAAACAGTGGGGTGAGGGACGGCAGATACGCGAACGCGGAGGTCACCATTGACGCAAATCCATCTGGCAGTCACGTGACCGGCCGCGCTGGAACACAATACCAGGCGCACCAGCACCAGCTTTCATTAAATCCGCTCCTCCACGCGTGCATACGGGCCACTCCGTGTTAAATTTCAATATAATTGCAGTTTCTTCTATCTTCAAAATTACAGTGTTTGCCCGTAGCCGAGGGAACTGATGTAGCATAACATTTCATATTTCCAGCTGTGACGCTTCCTTTGTCGACACAGCCTCAGCATGTTCTCTTCTGTCCTATTAAATTCTTCTATGATATTGCTGATCTCACATTTCTAAAATCAAAATTCTGCAATGAGTCTTATTTCATATTAGTTGATATTCTGAACATTCACTTCATTTCAGAATATGTTGATTTGTAATTGAATTTCATATGGGGACAGCATAGTCTAAGTCACATTCTTCAAATTTTAGAGCAGAGTAAATTATAGGTATAAAAGCACTGATTAGGATTTTTAGATGTTCTAAACTATTTCTTCAAGTTGAGTTTAAAACTTTTAATTTAATTCAAGAATACTGTATTTATAAACACCTACAAAATCATATATTTTTTATACCAAAAGTTATCTGAGTTGTCTATAATATATTATTAAGAAGATATTTCTCCTTTGATATTTATTCCTGTAATCAGAATTATATAATTAATCAATAGTTTGATTAATTTGACTTGTTGGCGTCAATCTATTAATTGTGAAGATATAGTAATAAAGTTAATGTAAAATGGGGATTCAATTATGCATTTTATGTAAAACAGATCTGTGTCTGTTAAGATCTTTTTATATCCAACAGCATAATTATTTAAATTGAGTTGTTATACCGGTTTAATTTCTCACCTCATATTTATTGTCCGTTAATCATGGCATCACCGCCATCTAGCGTTACTTGTGTAGGTGTTCAAAAGCAACCCCTGGTAGTTGAGGAACATAAAAGTAGAGAAGGTATTCGAGAAACGACACGACAAGGATAGTATATTGAGAGAGAAACGCAGACCTGTGGACTTGTAGCTTGTAACGGTGCTTTTAGGGTCTGTACGTAAACATTTTTCCTAATGAAAGACAGCTGCACATGACGTGGCCCACCCACGTTATGGAATAATGAGCAATTAACGAGCTGCCAATTGATCGTTCGATGAATGCTAATCGGAACTGAAAGAACTCTTCCGCTACTGTTTCGATTGTTTCCTTCTTCTCAACTCCACTTATAATTTCATTGAATACTTTTAGTTTTTGTACGAGTGGTAGAATTTATTGTTTGAAATTTAGATTTCAGCATTTCAGTATTCCTAAATAATTAGGTTCATAATTATTATATTACACTCCCATTGTTTAATAGTATTCTAAAAATGAAATGTAATCGATGGTTTGTATTCTAGGATCTGTGGAAGTACTGTATTAAATTTTGTACATGTACAATGCAAGTCTTCAGATAGCACATAGATACGCAGTAATTTACTTGAAAATCTTTTTTTATCTGACCCATCTGCTATTTGCACTTTTTGCCTCTTCTTGCGGAGTGACGCACGTACGCACAAAAAATTGTAGCTTTTGCATAGATATCAGATCATTACACCTATTTGTCTGGGGTATTAACCAAGAGTTAAAGTTTCGTAATTAATGGACTGCATAAGGTTAAGCACTCTTTTATTAAAATTCTACCCAAGGATACCATTACCATTATTTACTTTTCTTCTTCTGCGCTAAACGGAAAAACTTGTTGAACATCTAAAATAGAAAACGTTTCGCAACTATAAAATTGAATAAAAATTAAAATGAATATTCTTAAACTTTATTAAATAATCTTTATTATATAATATTTTTAAAAATATCCTATTCGATATTTATAAAAATATAAATATATACCTATATTTTTGAGAGTTATCTCATTTACATTTCATACAATTCATTCGGATTTTCAGTAAAAAACGTATTACAAAATTTGTTGTCACTCTAATTCGTATCCAGTAAAAAAATATTACAAATCTTAGTATTATACTATTTGCTGTAAAAATTGAAAATCTATTATTATATACAAATTCTTTATATTAATTGGTTTACTTAGTTCATATGATCGTTAATCATTCTTCGTGTCTACTGGACTGAGTATTCTTAATACGTATTGTAACATTTTAATTAATTCTTGTTCTTCTTTTCTATCATCTATAGTCAATAATGTAAGTCTGCCTAAAGCTTCCTGAATACTTTGCGAAAAACCAGCGCTTCGAACGATTAATTTTCCCTTCTGATTATTCGATATTAGAGACCATAACATGGATCCAGCGATCTTGATTTCGTTTATGGAACCATTTTTAAATATGTCGTGTACAACGTTGATGAAATCCACTGAAACAAATGTATCATGTAATAATTATTTATAAACGTAGTATGATATTAAGTTATTTAAAACTTACCCGAACTAAGTAATCGCGGTCGATTGGTCATGTTAAATGCCAGATTGCGTAATATTGAAATCGCCAGAATTCTGCTGGACGGGGAAGAACATTTTGATAATTGTAACAAAACATCCAATCCATCAACAGTCTAAAAAATACGACAATTAATTTATAACAGATGTATGTGTAGTAACGTATTCTGTACATTACTTCACTTACCTTTGGTACACATAATTGACCCTCTTGGTAATAAGTGAAGTCAATCAAGAATTCTAAACAGTATAATTCAATTAGCGGCCATGGTTTTGTTCTCTTTGTCGTGACCGGGTGTATTTTTGTAAAAAACTGCAGAAGATTGCTCTACGGATTTTATACACAAAATAAATATTGCTTTAAAATGATGTATTTAAAAAGAGAAGATATAATATACCTTTGAAATTAAAACTCTACATTCGTGGACATGCACAGCGTTCCGTAGAATATGAAACGCAAAATGTAACTTGTGATTGTCAAACATTTGTCCAGCTTTATCTATTTCCTTGCAGACTAACTGTATAATGACATGAATTAAAGCTAGAGTGTTAGGAGTTCTTCTAAGTCCAGTTCCCGGCAGAGTAGTGGTTAACGTCAACGAGTGTGCAGCTGAAGTACATACAGATAATAAACAATCCATTAAACAGGGTACGCAACACAGAAGTTGAAGTTAAATAATAAAAGTTTTAATGGTACCTATAGAACATTTTGTGGTATAAGTTGCAAGCAACTTTAAAGCAGTGGTAGACACGGTTTTGTTCAATGCAACCCAAGCCCACAATTTATGCAACACATCTGCTAATCCAGCTTTTGACAAAACTTCTTTAACTTCAGCACTGCCATACATGAAATTCATTAATAATGTAAAGATAGCATTCACATCGTGTAGTAGTGGATGGATCTGTAAAAAAGATGGTAATTCTTTTCTGCGTATAAGAACGATCCTGGAAATTCCGAATGAATAATATTGTATAATTTCTGAGCGATGATAATGTTGGGAAATCCTGAAGCTGCATACAATCATGGGCGTAGGTAAGGTCCTTTCAACTATTTACCAAATATTTGGAATAAGCATAGTACTGGTGAAGGTAAGACTGTCATAATATTTGGTTGCCACAAATATTTTCAAGTAATTTTTGTAAATGACAGGGTTTTCTTTTTTTATAATATGGAAATTTAGAAATTTAAAAATTCAGAAAATTTTGAGCTGAAGGGTCTGAGAATTTGTATAGAATTTGAAAGTTTGAGACGTGCTTTCCTTATATTTCCATTTTGCCTAGACAAGTCTGCCCGGGCTCCCCTCATGAAAGCCTAGTTACGCCAATGATTACATAAATGCAGACGATTAAAAAGACGTCAATTTAAATTAGATACCTAAAATGACATATCTTGGAATTTCATTACCCACCTTTTTGTCGCGGTCGATTTGATTCTTAAACAGTTCAAAAGGTTGCATGTTTAATCTGACATAGAATTCTTTCAATATCATTAAGGATGTTTCGGGCAAATTTTCTTCTAACGCAATTCGTTTAGCAGTATTTGATATGCACAATAAATTAGTAAGAGCACTTGTGATCAAATCTTTGTCTTCGTTTAACTTACGATTTTTCTTGGATCTATTGTAATTGTGTGCGATGAACAAGTGCAATAAAATACCGCAAAATTCTTCTCCTATTGCGATTTCATTCTTCTCTTCGCCCTCAGCTACTTTATCATAACTTGTTAAGACATTCTCGCTTTCAGTCCCTTTTCTCAAGTGTAAACTTGCACTTCTTAGCGAGATCTTATTAATGTCCGATATTATTTCTCTTAAACTATTTCTATAGTCGCTAGATGAACACGTGAAGGTAGTATCTATTACTGTTTGTAACGAAATATTGCCTTTCCCTAATGAATCTTTCTGTATGTCTTGTGATAGGAGGAACGCAAGGCATCCTATAGCGCTTATCCGAAGTTCCGCATTGGAACTTCTCATTGCAATACAAATGGATGAAAGTACAACTTCCGGAGTGCATAATTCTAAAGCTGCCTGTATTGACTCAAAGTGTTGATTTTCCGTTAGAGAGAGTATAGCTATGAAATTGAAAACCTCCGTCCATAGCCTATCCCGCAGAGATATCAATTGCGCTGTGTCAATAACTGCAAAAATTAAATTGTTACAATTGGATTTATTACAAAATCACGCATTTTTTTTAACTTACTATAAAAATCGCTGTTCAAAAAGGAGAACAACGTGTACAGTGAGTCAGGAGAAAAATTAACTACAACGGTATATTCGTTACTGTGTATGACACAATTTGTTAAAACCGTTAAAATATTAATATACATTTCTAAAATTTCGCAGTAATGTGCCAAATTCTTTTTAGTTTCGACACTTCTAGGCACTTCGTTAATACATCTAAAAACGTAATTATATAAATTAAAAGTCATTAAACATAAAAAAATAATTTTCTCATTTTTTGGAAATAATAAAAGAATGTCATTCATAGCTTACTTACCCAAATAAATATTTATCTATAGAATGTTCATAAATTTGATGAACTACTTCATGTTTTCCTATAAATATCAAATTATTTAACAACCTGCAAACAGCCGTTATCAATGATGGTGTTGCTACTAATTGCAAACAATTATCATTTTCTGTAGTGGCAGACTCTCTTGCTGAAACTGTATGTAATCAATTAGTATAACGCATAATGTTAATTAACATTTAAAATGACATGCATACATACACGGCTGTAATTCATCTTGACAATTATATAGATATGAAATTGTACGCGGCACTAAAGACGTGCACCCGGACTGTAAACTATGAATAGACGGGGCTTTTCCAGTTTCTTGTTCTCGATTACTCGTAAGATCATAGTCCAAAGTTGTAAACATATAAATATTAGAACACAAGACAGTAATCTCATAATAAGTGTTATTTTGTTCCATATATATTAAAATAGCATTTGCTTGCAAAGAGTTCACCTGTATTTGCATTAAACATTTTATTTACGAGTGTTTTTCATTGAAGTGTAAATATTTGCTTCTTACTTACATACTGAAAAGTTACAGAATTGCAATTTTTCACTAAATTGCTAAATGCAAAACATGCTTGTTCTCTAACTATACAGGATTCTTCCCTACTAGCAATGTATTGAAGTAACGTCTGACACAATTCACTCGGCGCCAGCGCTATAGTGTTTAAAAGTTGAGCAGCTGTATGCAAATTGTTTATTAAACCTGATAATAATTGCAAAGCAGAGGCACGAACCAATGGATCTCGATTCTGCCATAACATTGGCAACCAATTTAACGTACGGCCTTCTTCGTACCAAAATACTACAAATGCCTGAGAAAAATACATAGTGCCTAATAATATTTATATAATACTTACATAAAAATATTATAATATATACTTACATTTTTATTAAAATTTATTTGCATCTGATACAATAAATGATTAAGGCATATTATAGAATTTCTGGTTATAGATAAACCCATAAAGCTGACAGTACCAGCACCATGAAAAGATATAATCAGTTCTATCAGTGTGTTACCTAACGATATTAATAGGTTTTTATAATTAGCCCAGTGACATTTTCCAATTAAATATGTTAAACATGTTAACAACCAATCAAGGTAAGCTGTAATCAATTAACATGGAATTAACTTCATTATGCAAAGAGTTACATAACTAATGAAAAATAAATTTACCCAAATTATAAAAATGTTGTTGATCCCCGAAACACAAAGTGGAGACAATAAGTTCAATAAAATGAAGTCGAATAGTTTCGTCCTCATCATCGGCCTGTTCAGGTTTTTCTATCGCTGAGCAGGTACGAGCTAATTTTAATATGGATTGGTGTATGTCTTGATTATCTAATTCGGAATGTTTAAATAACTCTGCTAATGTCTTAGTTATGTTCCTCATTATTTTGTTAGTCCACTTACATTTTCCTAATTAATATAAGAGTATAAATTTCAACATAAATAATGTAGGAACTTTTTATGCAAATGATCGAAAGTTACCGTTCTTGGTAATGTTAACGTAGATTTGTAGAAAATTCAAAACTTCAACAAATAAATCGCAATCTTCTTTACTCGCAGGCTGTGAAATTAAAAATCGCTCAAACGTTTGTTCCCAAGGTAAAAGGCTTATATCTTTCAGATTTTCATACTGTTGAATTTTGTAAAATTTTATGTACCTAAAACAGTTACATTGGAGTGAAGACATAGGCGACAATATTAACAAAATTATTTTAGATATTTACATTGTAAGATAATCAAGTGCGCATAGAACTGAGTCATGTGTCGTCGAATTTTGTATGTTATATAATTGCTGTTGACAGTAATAATAGGGATAGCTATAACGTAAAGTTAAGAATTCATTTTCCTGTATTTTCAGTTTCTCAGATATGTCAGACTCAATAAGGTCGTTCCAGTTTTTCCAAAGTACATTCAAACCATCATTCCATTCCCATACCCAATACTGTTTAATAAATGTTGAAGCTAATTGATTAGAACCATGAAAAACTAAAAAAAGAGAAGTTTGTAATACATTTTTTAAGAGTAATAATAATGTTTATATGGTTTCATTTACCAGATACATCCGAACGTCTGTGCATACTTATTTTCCAATGGAATTTACAAAGAAATGGTAATCTCATTTTCGATACAATAAGATGCGGTAAAGAAATATTTAACTGATTATAGTTCTCGGTATAGTTTTCACCTAGCCTCATGATATATTCGTTGTAAAGCAATAAGCAAAGAAGTTGTGAACCATCAGTCCTCACGCATTCGTTGTTTGGAAATAAAAATAAACCTAGGAAATATTTGCTTTAAACAAAAACTTGAAATAAGCAACGATGCTAATTAATGATTTGACAGATTTTCATACACACTTCTTATTATATTTGAAAGAACATTTTTACTGGTAGATAGATCTTGCCGTATAGAAGGTTCGGTAGATACTAGTAGCTTCAACATAGTAATTATAGAAATGACAGAATCTGGATAATTGATGTAATCCTTTTCAATCTAAAAATTAATCAAGTACGTTTAACGTTGTTATCACAAAAATCTGTTGCACAACTAGTTAGTAAATGCTATAATGTATAATGAAATTTACCAAAGCACTGTCAAATATGTTCAATATAAGAGACACTCCATTTTCAGTGATAAATGATTTATGTAAAGAACAATCCGAAAGCATTACACTGATTTGAACCAATGCAGATTTCCGTATTTTCGGATCTACGTTTGGTTCATTCAGCATTTCGAGCACTGATAATAAATTGCTCCTCTGTAAAAGAAAATATGTTGCATATACATTGCGTGCTTATCAATTGTAGTAATGTTGGAAACATTTCTGAAGATGAATTCCGTATGTATACAAAAGTATGTAACCTGATAATTGCCTTCAGATTTTTTAAGAACATTTTGACGTTCGAATATGCAAAGTGAGTTAAGAGGTAAACCATGTAAAGAAGATAATCTTGGTAATTTCTGAACTGAATCTTTCTCTTTACCAAGAAGCCAAATTAATCGACAAACCGCTTCTTCTCGAATATCATCGTCGGGTGAAAAGAGAAACCTTAAATTGCCTTTTAAGACCTGTCAAATAATAATTTATAGTTGTTTATAAGATTTAAATTTTACTGACTAAATTTATACTACCTCAATATAGGGTAACTGTATGCTAGAAGAAACATCAGGATCAAAAATTTTTGTAATGCATTGACCTAAAGTTGTAGTTGAATTAGCATGGCACTGTAAAAGAGGTAATATTGGAGCAAGAGCTTCTAATGATTTTAACCATCCATCTTCTCCCATTTGTACCCTTCCTTTCAATATATAAACTAATATTTCTTCCGATATTTCCCGTATCTAATAAAATGATGGGTAGTTTATAATTTAGCTACGTTTATTTGTAATGTTTACAAATTTTATCTTACCCTTTGGTCTTCATTTGTTATGCCATGAGAGATTATTTCGGTTAAGACAGACGATTCGAACAAAAATGTCAAGCTTTCATAAGATGATCTCTCTCTGTTATATTCTATTCCTAGAATACTTTTAACTAAAGTATGACATTCTACATATGTTGCATACTGTATATCAGAATCCGCGTTAGCCAATAGACCTAATATTAACTTTGTAGCTAATGCATAGTCTTCATTATTTAGAGAATACCTTCAATAATAAAATAAAAATATATTTTGCTATTGAATTATACTTGAATCAACTAAGTATATCTATAATTAGAATTTAATGAAAATGTGTACCTATTTATATGTTGTAAAAACCTAATAGTTTTTTTTATGATACTAAAATTTTTGTGATAAGATAAACTTAACTTTGAAGCGTATAATGTTTTTAACGCTTCTGAATGAGGTAAATTAGACAGATTTTTTATTATGGATATAGCAGCTTGCATTGATTTTGCTACCACTCTTGTATCATCGAACATTTTTATATACGCAACTTCATCGATACCTTGAAATTGCTATTGAAAAACAATAATAAATTTAGAAATTGCGAATGTAACTTCTAGATTAAAGATATTAGAAGTTACTTACGCGACCATATTCTTGTAATATAGAATGTAGTCTTGGATATAAAAGATAAATAGGAGCGTCCATTATAGCTATACATATTGATGTTTCAAGAGATTTTGGAAAAATAGCGTCCGCTATTTCTAAAGGTACAATGTTACTCAACAGTTTCATTGTAATAGTTACTAGATGCAAATACGTTATTCTAAAATGATCAATAGCACCATAATTTCCAAAATATTCTATTACATCTCCCAGGATGCCAAATAATGATTTCATATCTTCAGTTATTTTTAAAGCCATATCATCGTTACAAAGCCAAATATTTGGCATGACACTGATAATAAGCAATTGTACTAGCTCATATGACAGATCAACCACGTATTTAATATTTCTTAGCGGTAGCGTTGCATTAACGGGAATACTTAGTTGCGAAATAACATGTCTTAATGAATCGATACAAAATGTTGGTATGAACATTTGTTGCAATTGTAAAATAGAATCATCAATGTTTTCTGTCACACTTTGACTTCTTTCACTTGTACCCTAAGTAGAATAAGCAACATAAATGAACGTGAGTATTTTAAAAATTTGTAAATAAGTACATACCGTAGACTGATATGCTTGGTAATTTGCTTCTGGAAATCCTCCATCAGGACTGTCTCTGGTTTCTGAAGAAGGGTAAACACTGGTGCCTAATTTGCCTGCTAATAACTGAAACATTATTTCTGTTAATACATTACATTTATGAAGTACTGTTATTTAGTTTATACTATATTTATGTACCTTTTGCTTTTTATTTGCAATGCACGGTTCACAGTAATAGTAAATTCTCAATCGCAAAGATCTTGTTAACTTAAGTAGTGTTTTCAATACCATTGGTATCACAATTCTAAGATTAACATTTGAATCATCTGTACTAGATTCTAGAAGATTATGCAATATCTGGAATGTGATTTTATACGATTAAATATAAAATATTGAATGCAAATATTTAGTAATCATTAACTTTCTAATACTTACAAGTACTATAGCTGGTCTTTGAAGGAATACTTCTGCCGGGAAGTCTTGCATCATTACATTTGTTATAAATTGACATGTATGTAATATAAGATTTGTATCTAAACTGTTGTTCAATGCTTCTTCGACCGCAGCTAAAACACCTCTATCTGAAGTAACTAAAGGTTGCCATGGTAATACTAGCCATTTGATACCACCTTCTGTAGTCTTAGATATTGGAGTACCATCTCCACAGTCCATTGTTAAATCAAATGGTATTGTACTACAAATCATATTAATATTTTCAAGTTATTTGTGATTATAGTAATTATATTTAAAATACTTACTTATCTAAAACAGAAGGAATATTGTGATTTTCTATATTATGCATTCTACTTTCATTATCTCCATGGTCTTTTATACGGGTTCTATGTTTATCGTAATCAATAAATCCCATTTTTAAGGTGTTATGATTCTAAAAATAAATTTAATAAATCATTTAATTTTTCTGGAATAATATTTATTATTGAATTTGTTAAGGATATATTACACACCTTCATATGTTCATTATTTACTGTTGCCTGCAATCCACCCACATTAAGAATAGTTTCTTCTATTTCGTTTAATTTTTCGTACCATTCTGTACCTAATTTCCTTCTTAATTCATGGAGTTCATTTTGAAATCTTAATTTACCGAATGCATTTAAGTAACTTTTATCACCTGTCTTATAAAATATATTACAATTAATGTAACTTTCTGCACCTAATTATTAATATATTTCAAACGAGTAAGAGATACCTTTAGTAAACGAAGTAATAAGTCTAAAACTTTCTCTGTCTGTGAAAAGCTTTCAAATGAAAACCAATTAAATAGTTTTGTTATTAATTCTTTTTTTACAGCATCGCAATCACAAGTAAATCCAAGATCATATTTCGAGATAATATTGTCTAAAGCTCTTGATCGAATTTCTTCAATAGTATGACCTGAAAGAAATTGAATAGATTTTTGCTTCATTTTTTACATCATTCGGAACAATTAAATTATTGGTATTTACTTAATTTTTTAACGTGTACTGCTGAAATCCCATTCATGTTTGACGTTTCGGTGAAACACATTGAGGTTTCACATTTTAGGTTAATTCTTCCAAAGTTTTTTTGAATATTTCACCGCCAAATATCATGTGCATTACAGATGAACTTTATTATTAGTTCCATTTTCATAAAAATGAACAATTCATTAAAGTCTCAAGTTACAGAACGTACATATTTGCAAATTGTAAATTAATTAATATCATAAAAAAATAGGTTATTGTTATTCCTTAAAAAAACGATAAAAAAGCAATTTAAATTACAATCTCGTCACAATCTCTTGCAATTCAGCCCTAAAGCATATGCACATATGCGACCTCTACTGTTCAAATAATGAAGATTGAGGTGCAGTATGAACGCATGCTCATCTATATATCCTATTATTTAAATTTCCCGCGCACGCGCAAATCCTCGAAATATTCGTTCAATCGAATTTGATGCAGCATCAACACGATATAACACTACTTTGTAAGAGAAGCACAGGTACTCGTTTCATGAAATTTGTGACAGCACTTTCATTCAATATTTTTCGCATAGATTTACACTGAGAAATGATTTAAATAAACAAAGAAAACTGTAGAAATAGTACTTATTTGTATAAAACATTGAGTAGGTGCATTAAATGTATACTGGGGAAGATGGGTAATAACAAACGCACTTTCCTAATGTCGTCGCCTTATGTTAGGTTTTGAATGCGTTGCACTCTTTTATACATATATGTACATATTATGATAGGTCGAAGGGTTGACAAGTAGTGACTAGTGAATAAACACGTAATGTGTATATTCTATGACCTTAAATACGTTCCTATATCGCTACATCTGTATGTCAGTTCGTTGTGAATTCGACGTAGTATTGCACACGTTAAAGAATAAATGAATTTGCACTCTCGCATAATTCGTCAAATGTCGGAATAAAACTCCTCAATTAGAATTAATATTCTTTGTTTTAAATGAATAGTAGAATAAAACTTGTTAATCATAAATAGAGTTAAATATAAAAATTAAAATAATTAGAATCGCACAGCTGGCTCGGAATCTAATTTGAGGGGATAATGGAAACAGTCCCAACACAAGACGGCGACATCAAGAGAAGCAAACAGTGTTTTGAAAGGACCGTTTAATCACCTCACGAAATTTCAAGGATAATAATTCGAAGCACATGCCTTCCGCTAATGGGATTCGTGTGTGGGTATTACAATCGGATTAATCTCACAACACTGATTTACATAATTATGTACACGTCATTTAACTGCATATAAACGTACAAAAGGGATTAAGACTAATCATCGAATCGTTGGTAATCGTCTAGAGAGCATCTCGTTCTTGATAATTCCTTTTAATTATCCCATTTTTATATCTTTCATTCATTCGAGATTTTTTCTTTACTTTACAGAACGAGTCGCTCGAATTACCACGAATTTACAAAGGCAAAGCGTTCCCTTGACAGAAACCAACGTTGCACAATGTTTATTAAAAAATTCTAGAAAAACGTATATTCGATATCGATGACGAAGCAAACGTCTTAAATCGTGAATTGTTCTTTTAAACATGCGAACATATTCTATTTCTTAAAGCTTGTATTTTTACCGCAGGTTTTGAAGTACATTTTTCAATCAAGAAAATAAATTTTACTTCGAAACAATTTCAGTAAAGCGGTCTGTTACAAGGTTCCTTTTTGTATAATTTCACGCAAATTCTCATTTCCATTGTGCTAATCAAACATTCAGAAGGATATTTTGAATGAAATTACAGAAGATGTCTAAGAAAACATATTCTGTTTTAACGATTATAAATTCTTCGTGGCAAAATTGTAGACCTTTATTATTTCGGAATCTAGGCTTCATTTTAGGAATATAAGTGATTAAACATGAAGTGTTCTACTTCCGGTACGCCCCATTTAGACGACTGAGCAAACAGCTGATTATGTGACCGCAGGTGTTTGCATTCACACAAAAGAGCATGTGTAAATACATGGACGTACCCACAGCAAATACTATTCAATAAGAAGAGTATATTTATAATGTATTAGTCCATGTTGTGAAAGAGGGTGAAACAGAAGTCGATCATTTCAAACTGTTTAAACAGGGGATCATGAAAATTGGACCATTGATACTGTTGGATTATTGTATATCAAATAGTGCATTTCGAAATGTAGAACGTTCAACAAAATGGCGGACGCTGATGAACATTTGTGAACTTAATATTTCATTATTTTTAATTTTTTAAATTTTTGACTGTTCAAATTTTTATACGTTTTAACTTTTGCAGATATTGTAGCAGAATTGATCAACTTTGGAATTTGGAAATTTGGAGGTTTGGAAACTGAAGATTTGGAAATATGAGGATTAGGAATTTTGGAGATGTGGAATAGAAAAATTAGGAAAAGAAGAATTTGGAAATTTGGATGGTTGGAAATGGAAGATTTGGAAATTTGGAGATTTGGGAATTGGGGACTAGGGGATTTGGCGATTAGGGATTTTTGAAATTTGGGGAATATGAATATAGGAACTCTGCAGGCTAAGGATTAGGTAACTAGGAAATTCTGTGATTAGGAGTTTGAGGTTAGGAGGATTAGGAGATTATGAATTCAGGGACTAGGAGATTTGAGAATGTGAAAATTTGATGATATGAAAGAACTTTTTGCTACAAAGAATTTACAATCTCAGTCCAATAAGTAAATACATATTTTAAATTTTCTGTTACTAGTCTTAAAATTAATTCAACTGTAATTAGCACAGTGTTACAAAGAATAATGCAAAAAATTATACAGCGACATAAATACGTACATATTTGTATCAATTAATAAGCATTGACTTAAATTCTTCGATTCCGTCGTTACGCAACGGATACAAGCCATTAACGAATACATTAATTCGATCGGAAACACCTGTGGCCATTGAATCAATAATCAACTGGCACCTTCGTTATTCGATAAATTAATAAGATACAAGAACGACGCCTTGTTCGAACGATCGTAAACGGGTACAAACGTTATTGCTTTCGGAATTCCGTTGTTCTAAGTAACATCAACGTGTATCACCTACGCCACAAGCAAAGAAACGTGCGATCACGCGACACCAACTAATTAATATCGTCGTCATTATTAAACGTAACGATATACGAAAGTTTTAATTGTAATTGGAATTCAAGCTGATCGTTCGAGTTTCGTTATTGTTTGCTCTCGTTCGCGATCGAGTAGCGATCATTTGTGGAACATGTACTTTCTACATACGTGAGATTGGTGTATCATTACATTGCTTTAATTGTATAATAATTAACTTCGTGCGAATTTTTCACAAATTTCGTGTTCATTCGTTACGTCGTTATTTTTCCGGGTGACTTATTTTCAAAAATTAGTTAAAAGTTTTGTATCTCTTTTTTGCTTTTTTAAATAACAATATATTTGTTGGGATGAAATAAATAATTGCAGTTGTCGATACTTACACGTTTCTGGTTTTGGGAAAGTTAAGATTGATATTTAAATTATAACTGTATGTTAAAATTATTTAAAAATTTAATATGTAAAATTTGATATGTTTTTCAATATGTAAGCAGAGTTATTCTGTCCTTCCTGTTTTAAGATTAATTCAATACTTTGTGCACCATGTTAAATTTTGCAGGTACATTATTTTTTTTTTTGAAACTCAACAAGTACATCTTTATGTATTCATCTATTTCAGTCAGACAAATTTTGTAGCGTTTAACAAAATTACTTATGCAATTAACTAATTATACTATTTCAATTGAAAGATCTTAACAAATTTGTGAATAACATGGCACCCAAAGGGTTAATTTATTCATCTTACATTTTATACAGTTTCATAATATTTTTGAACTAAACTGGAAGGAAATATGAATTTACAATTACCGATGTCTCTTTCATACAATTCCGTCAAATTTCTGGCGTACAATAAACGCAACAAAGAATTGCACGATGAAACTCGTAACGCCTGAACACGTCTTTCCAACGGATCGAAGCGTGAAACTGTGTTCCTTCTTTTTTTGCCAACTTTTTTATTTTTTTAGTGATGCACCTCTGCATCAGGTCGCCGGGAATCGATTACATCTCTTCCCGACGATGCACCAGCGACGTACATATACGTGTATCGATGTTTAATTTCTCACGGGGCTTGGAGTAAGATGGACCTAAGGTTTGCCGAAATTCCCTTTGCGGTTAGCGCTGAATTAAACACAGACCTTCTATGATATTTTTTTCTACCGTATCTCCATTGCTCATTCTTTTGCAATACCTTCAACAAATTCAATCAAGTTTTCCGTCATTTTTAAAGATTTATCAAAAAACTCGTGCATCTTTTGGTTTTATACAGATGTACAAATTTATTTAATAGGTTTATTTTATATTGTAGTGCATATTTATTTCTGTTAATGTAACTAAACACAAGTCATTAACTTAACTAAATACTATTTTTTAAAAATAATAAAACAGTCAAT
This sequence comes from Megachile rotundata, assembly GCF_050947335.1. NCBI lineage: Eukaryota > Metazoa > Arthropoda > Insecta > Hymenoptera > Megachilidae > Megachile > Megachile rotundata. The sequence goes on from NC_134986.1 coordinate 9,831,567, forward strand.
TCTGTTATGGAAGCTTCATAATTAATTAAAGGTATACACAAGTTTGAGTCTGCAAACTTCATGTTGTGTATAAAACATAATTTAAGCGTCAAAGTATTTGCTTTTATTTTCTACAATATCACTTTTTTTGAAGTAGTTTAATTGAATTTAAAATAAGTATACTGTGTCAGAAAAAGACTATACTTTCTCGACGAATTTAAGAGGGGTGTGTAACAGCTGAGGGATGTTCTTGCACGGTTTTCCTTCCATCTGAAGTGGAAGTTATTTTAGAGATTAGAGGATATACATATAGTTGCAGCGTTTCTGTGTAATGTTTCCGTGCGAAACGGGAAGGCGTATTCTGTACAGCTGCTTTCAATTAATCGCGATTGTGATTAGCGACAAATTAAACGCAGTCTTCGGATGGCTGTAACTAATTAATTTCCAATCGCTAATGACATCCTCGTTAGGTAATCAGTTATGCACAGTCGATATTACTACACGAAAAAGTGATGAAATGTACTTCTGTTTGAAATCATATTTTAAAAAATTTATGGGCGCACAAAAATTTCCATCTTCCATACAGAAATAATAATATTTGTATAACGTAAAAGATATTTTTATACATGTATGCGCAATCGAAATAAATGTAATATTTACAGTATAAATTATACATGTGCATATACGACTATAATAATAATTATAATCAATAATAAACACAGTATTTTTAGAAGTACAAATTTTTTAACCCTACCTGTTCCATTTTTACAAAATTAATATGCAACCATACCGGTAGTTAGAAACGAATTACCGTTTTAAATTATTACGTAATTGAGTGTACTTCATGGAACTAAATAATTTGTTTCCCTCCGCATCAAAAGGTCAAAAGCCAAATATCGACCAAATTTCCAAGAATTTCAATGCATTTATCTGAAATATTTATTCGAGTGTGTTTGATAAATCGCCAACGGTAAGTGACTTCGGAATACATTTTATAAATGGTGCAATGGAGACACGGTAATATCTCTACGACACTTTTGCCCGCCTTTAAAACTATCTACTATCAGTCAAGTATGTCTTCCGGTTCGCTCTACGCAAGACAACTTATTGCTTTTTGTGCTCGCCACTTGTGACCGATACATCAACAAATTATATCTCTTATATCTACTTACAGAGAAGCAAAGAACTTATCGCAATTAACATCGAATAATTCGAGCCACAATAATTCGTCTACAACGAACAATTCGTATAATTGGCATAAATTGTTGAGTCGCGTTCTTTAATTTGCTGAGCAATTTACGGAAATTGTGCTTCTGAAGTCGATCAGAATTCTTCTTCAATAATTAATTACTCCATTATGTAACACTTATACGAATTGAAAGAGTGAAGTCGAAAGGTAATGAAAAATTTGCTATAAATAAATTATATCGATGGTAATGAAATTATATTATTCGCACAAAAATTATTTTATTTATGGACAATCTGTCACAGTGACGTAATAATTCGACGCATGAGACCAGTGACGTAACTAGGATTTTTAAGGTGGAGCAAATTTTGTAGGTTCTTTAAACAGGGTTCATTTTGGTTTCAGATTTTATTTAGGGAATTTCTGAAATGGGAGGTTTGGGAATTTAGGAATTTGGAGATCTGGGGATTTAGGGATTTGGGAATTTGGGAATTTGGGAGTTTGGGGATTTAGGGAATGGGGATTTAGGGAATGGGGATTTAGGGATATGGGGATTTAGGGATATGGGGATTTAGGGATATGGGGATTTAGGGATATGGGGATTTAGGGATATGGGGATTTAGGGATATGGGGATCTAGGGATATGGGGATTTAGGGATATGGGGATTTAGGGATATGGGGATTTAGGGATATGGGGATTTAGGGATATGGGGATTTAGGGAATTTGGGAGTTTGGGGATTTAGGGATATGGGGATTTAGGGATTTGGGAATTTAGGGATTTGGGAATTTAGGGATTTGGGGATTTAGGGATATGGGGATTTAGGGATATGGGGATTTAGGGATATGGGGATTTAGGGATATGGGGATTTAGGGATATGGGGATTTAGGGATATGGGGATTTAGGGATATGGGGATTTAGGGATATGGGGATTAAGGGATATGGGGATTTAGGGATATGGGGATTTAGGGATATGGGGATTTAGGGATTTGGGAATTTACGGAATTGGGAATTTAGGGAATTGGGAAATTAGAGAATTGGGAAATTAGAGAATTGGGAGATCAGGGAGTTGGGAGATCAGGGAGTTTGGAAATTAGGGAATTGGGAATTTGGGGAATTGGGAATTTAGGGAATTGAGAATTTGGGGAATTGGGAATTTGGGGAATTAGGAATTTGGAGAATTGGGAATTCGGGGAATTGGGAATTTGGGGAATTGCGAAATTAGGGAAGTGGGAAATCAGGGAATTGGGAAATCAGGGAATTGGGAAATTAGGGAATGGGGAATTTGGGAATGTAAAAATTTCAGAATCACTGGATTTGGGAACCTATGAATTAGGGAATAGGGATGCAGAAGCTTGAAAATTAAAAATTCGAAAACTTGAAAGTTCAAAAATTTGAAGATTTCTAAATTTTCAATAATTTCAATGTAAAGCGCTCCACCCCATATTTAGAAGGAACCAATTAGCTACGTCACTGTACACAACAACAAAATGAGCAAAGACGATCGAAGCAACGAGACGGATTCGTTTAATTCGAGTGCTTAGAATGGAGGTTCTAGATGTTCATCGTGTCACTATATTAACCCTTTCCCAACTATCCACGATCCTTATTTCATCGCTCCTCCATTTACCTACCTCTTGAAATATCGTATTTTCGTTGTTAATTTAACAACTCGTCCAAACTGATCAGAAATACGGATCGAGTCAATATCCTTAACTCTTCTCGTGTAATCAATCGTGTACTTAAAAACGACCGCTTAAATCTACATCGGTAACATTCAAAGAATCTACCCGTTAACGACGAAAATTACAATCCACGAGACGACTTTGAACCCCTAAAAAATATCGTTATATTTCTATCTTTTATTTTTTTTTCAAGATTTTTGCTCTGTTTCGGAGACCACGAAAGTCATGCATCTTTTACAATTTTTTTCGTTTTTGATTTCTTTTACGGATCTAAACTTGATTCATAAGTGGAACAAGTTTACGAGAAGGGTTAAGACGTTAGCAGCGAAAGGGTTAAGGACAACGAGCCGGATGGACGATCGTATATGCAGTTAAACAATCGGATTCACGACGTTAACCGTGACCTAACGAGTTTCAAGTAACAATGCAATAATTAGGGAATTAATAAGACTCCCGTAGGGAGGGGAAGGGAGAAGTTTTATACAAGGACCTAATAAAAAGGAAAGGAAAAGAGTGGACGTGACGTTAGGAACAAGTCCTTCTTTCCACCCTTTCTCCTCTTCTCCCTTCCGTTCTTAAACATCTATCGAGGTAAGGAGAAACGTGGGTAATCACGACAGGAAACACATACACGGTATACGCTATTATAAAAAATAATAAATATGAATTACACGACCGGAAACACGTCGCGGAGATCCACGATCGCGTTCCCGTTTTAACAATCGTAGGACATCGACAACGATATATCTTTCATGTATTTTCTGTCTGTGTATGCGCGTGTCGGCGAAAATTTCGTTTCTTTATTTTACGAGACATTCTTTCATTTCACTTTTTAGAATGGTTTATAGATCGTTTTATTCTGCTCGCCGATGAAAGACGAGCAAAGACGCCATTTTGCGCGCTGTGCGGTGCAACGTGGGCTTCCGTGGATTAAGGAAAAGCACAAGAAATATCCTACCGTTCTCCGTATCTGTCTTTAGGGAGGTCCTTTCTGTAAAATCGAAAGCAAATAGGAGACTTCTTTGACCTTTGTTAATTGAAGGAAGCCCACGCTGCACGTAGTGTAGTGGTGTACATAGTGTCCGTGTGGGAATAGATACATTAAATACGTAGAGAACTAAGAGCTATCTATGACATTTTAAAATACTGTCTGGATCTTTGTCGATAGAGTATCGTCCCCCATTTTATCTTCGGTTCAACGTCGCTGTACATTTTACGACGATCGCGTGGATCACGATCTACCTTCGTCTTCGTCCGCCATTTTGTCCGCTATCCACGCGATCGCGATTTTCGTCTTAGCAAAACCTTATTATATTCACCGATTTTGTATATATATATATTTATATGCACGTGTATATATATTATATAATACATATATATCTTGTATATACAATATATCAATTTTGTATGTATATTATGTATATAAGATGTGGTAAACGTGTAATAAATTAGTTGTTAACGTTGTCGTTTCACGTTTGTTCACCCCTCACGCCCCCCACCCCCCACATTTTTTTGTTCTTTATAATTATAACTTATATCGCGACTCGTTTATAATAACTAGTGATATGTATTCGTTTTGAACTATAGCGTTTAGTTGATACGGCCCTAAGTCGATCGTTGGATCTTCGACAATTTCAGGGATCGATTTTAAATGAATTTAATATTTGTTCTGTACTATATCGGTCGAACTTCTTGAACTTCATTGAACTCGCTTGCCGTTTGTCACGGAAACATCAATAAATTGCGGAAGGAAACGTATCTTCATTTGTATTGGAATTATGCAGAATTATCTGGTATTTTTAAACCGCTTGCGAGGAAGAATATTGGAGGTGAATCAAGAATACTGGTGACCCGGAATATTTTGGTATACACAATGTTCTATATAACTGGTATTTTATTTTCACATATGGGATTTTGAAATTTTGGGAGTTTGGGAATTTTGGACGAATGTGAAGAGTTGGTCTTTTGGGGGCTGAGAAATTTAGAGACAAGGCAACTTTGGGACTTTTGGAATTTGAGGATTAGGAACTTTGAGGACTTGAGAATTTAGGGAATACGAGAATTTGTGGATTTGGAAATTTCTTCAATTGGGGGTGTGAGAATTTGGGGTTATAGAAATTGAGGATGTAGGAATTTGGGGGTATAGAAATTTGGGGACGTAGGAGTTTGGGAAGCTTCGAATTTGGGGATGTTGGAATTTGGGGTTCCCTGAATTTGGGGTCGTAGGAATTTGGGGGCGAAGGAATTTGGGGGCGCACGAATTTGGAGGCGTAGGAATTTGGAATCCTCCGAATTTGGGGACGTAGAAATTTGGGGGCGAAGGAATTTGGGATCCTCCGAATTTGGGGACGTAGAAATTTGGGGGCGAAGGAATTTGGGGGCGTAGGAATTCTGGATCCCCCGAATTTGGGGATGTAGAAATTTGGGGGCGAAGGAATTTGGTGGCGAAGGAATTTGAGGGCGTAGGAATGCTGGATCCCCCGAATTTGGGGACGTAGAAATTTGGGGGCGAAGGAATTTGGGGGCGTAGGAATTTGGGATCCTCTGAATTTGGGGGCGTAGGAATTTGGGATCCTCCGAATTTGGGGACGTAGAAATTTGGGGGCGACGGAATTTGGGGGCGAAGGAATTTGGGATCCTCCGAATTTAGGGTCGTAGGAATTGGGGATGTAGAAATTTGGGGATGTAGGAATTTGAGGATATAAGAATTTGGTGCCATTTGAATTTGAAAATTTAGGAAACATCTCCTTCCTAAATATACAGTTACTCCCCAATTTTCCGCAATCCTCAAATTACTAATATCTCAGAAATAATTTTAACCCCATTCAAAGTTACAAAATCCGTTTCCAAACTTGAAAGATTCCAGAGGAAGAAAAAACAATTGAAAGTCGCGGAAGGAATTTGACGAACAGATTTAGTGCAGGCTGCGTGCAGGATGATGCAAATTTCGCCAGGTTAGCCCTTCGGCGTTTTATCGAATCAACCTTCGGCCGATTAGGCGGACAACGATTTTTAACGGGTCATCGCACAATAGCCTTTTGTGTCGTGTCAAAGGCCAGCCAACCTCTCTCGGGGACCTCCTCCTCTCTCGTGAAAATGCGAGTTGAACAAAAGTGGCATTGCCTCACGGCAACCTCTCTCTTTCTGCCTGGCCTTTTTCGATAAAATGTCCCATTGTTGTGTTCTCCGGTCTTTCTCGTTCCTCAAGCATTCATGTTTTCCTCTCGTTCCCGTTCCCGCTGGTTCGCAATCGACGCCGATTGCTATCGTTTCGCGAGCCCGCTTTTTTATTTAGCACGTGTTCGCTTTGGGAATAAAATTCTACTCCTCTCCTTCTTCGACGAGCTTTGATCTATCTATAGTGGTCTTCGAGCCACGTAGCGTGCGTTCCTTTTTTTGACAATTGTTTTCGATACCGCCCCAATTGATTGGCGTTTAAAGTATTCACCACGGATGACGTGCTAGTACGCTGTATCTGTTTGGTATTAGTGACGTATTGACACGGTAAATACTGTTCGTCATTTTCGTGAATGAGGTGATGATACTCCTGCGGTAACTAGAGATAACTAGAGATAATTAGAATTTTTATTTAGGGGGAGGCCTGTCAAGTTCTTTCGGGAAATTATTTTTGTACAACTGGGGATTTGAGAAACTATAGGGAGGGGATTTTGAGATTAGGGAACTAGAGGGCTAGAATGTTTGGGGAATATGGAATCTGGGACTTAGGGAATTTGGGAATTTGGGAGTTTGGGGATTTAGGGATATGGGGATTTAGGGATATGGGGATTTAGGGATATGGGGATTTAGGGATATGGGGATTTAGGGATATGGGGATTTAGGGATATGGGGATTTAGGGATATGGGGATTTAGGGATATGGGGATTTAGGGATATGGGGATTTAGGGATATGGGGATTTAGGGATATGGGGATTTAGGGATATGGGGATTTAGGGATATGGGGATTTAGGGATATGGGGATTTAGGGATATGGGGATTTAGGGATATGGGGATTTAGGGATATGGGGATTTAGGGATATGGGGATTTAGGGATTTGGGAATTTAGGGAATTGGGAATTTAGAGAATTGGGAAATTAGGGAATTGAGAAATTTGGGGACTAGAGAATTTGAGAACAAGAGAGTTCGGTGGCTGGAGTATTCGACGAGTGGGGAATTTGTGGTTTGGGAAATTCGGAGCTAGGGAATTTTTGCGCTAGGTTATTCCACGTTTAGGGAATTCGGAGAATAGGGAAATTTAGGAGAACGTAATTCAGAGCTAGGAAACTTTTGGAAGAGGTTATTCCACGCTTAGGGAATTTGGGAGTAGGTAATTCGGAGCTATGGAATTTTTGGACTAGGTTATTGTACGCTTAGGGAGTTTAGGAAAATAGGGATATTTGAGAGTAGCTAATTCGGAGCTAGGGAACTTTTGGACTAGGTTATTCCACGCTTAGGCAACTCGCAAAATAGGGAAATTGGAGGGTAGCTAATTCGGAGACAAGGGAGTTTGTGATCTGACGAATTCGAAGCCTAGGGAATATTTACATCGAGGTATCCGACGTCTAGGGAATTTTTAGTTTAGAGAACTTGAAGACTGGGAAATTTTAAGACTAGAGAAATTGATTACTAGGGAATATAGAGATTAGAAAATTTGGGGATTTGTGAATTTGAAAATTAAAGAATTTAAGGACAAATTTTGGGAGCTGGAATATTAATTTTTGGTTAAGTTAGGTTAGGTTTTAGGGTGTTACTGAACATAAATATCATAGGCAAATAAAAAAAAACAAAATGGCTCAGGTAATTTAGTATTTTGTTCCTCAAATAAATTTCCTTAACTTTTTATTATACTTAATGACTATTATATTTAATAAAAGTTTGATTAACCAACGTTTGATATTTATAAATCCGTCTCTTCTCAACTTTGACATTTACTATTATATTGCATATCCATAACAGAATATTTCTTCCTTTATTTCTTTTGATTACTTTTACTTTCACAAAACTTCTCAGAAAAACTACAAAAGTGAATCAAGATAAAAATAAAATGTAATCTTTATTCTAAGGTTAGGTTGAATGTATTTATAATAAACTTTCACCCCGTTTAAAATTATCGGCAGAACAATGTACTCATACTCTACTTTATCGTAGATTCACATATCACAAATTGTAGAAGTGTCCTAATATTTATGGACGACAGTGTAAGTCCTGCATAATCGAATACGACACGAGGAATTTGCAATCACAAATACTTTGATGTATGCGCAAGCTCTCTTCGCATTGCAGATTTATCTTGAAAAGAAAACCGTCCGACAGAAATACAGAGAACAGTACCGTGAAATAGTTGTGGGAATTCGTATGAAAATTGCAGAAATATCTCGACGGGTTTCAATCCCTCTATTATGTACATACGTTTATCCGAGGATATAAACAAATTATATTACTGGCAAGCAAATTCAATTCACATACTTATTTTTCACACACCTAGCTAAAAATTGCTGTTTAAACTGTGTGGTTCTTTGACCAAAAGTAGTTAAATTGTTGGTCTTATAAATATTAATATTTGGGCTAAACAAAAGTTCCAATACAGCATAATTTTCGATCATTTTCATATTCAGTTTGTATTCAGTGCATACATATTAATTATAGTACTTCGATACAAATATTCATACAATAACTCAATGAAAAAATTGATTCTATTCTACAGAAAATTGAGGAAACATTTTAACATTAAACTTAACAAAATACATACTTACATTGAAATTAAAAATAAAGTTGAAAAATAAATAAACAAATGATGAAACATTAATTCTGTACCTTCATGAAGATTAGCAAAGATTCTAAAGAAATTGTCTTAATAAATTTTGTAAGTTAAAATGAACAACTTGTAAAAAAATCATTTGACTATTTCGATAGTTTTAGTGTTAATACACATAAAATGTGTTAATTATAAAAAATTCATTCGCGAAGATATACCAAAAAATATCGATAGAATTAAGAGATAATTACCTCAAAATACAAATTTCAATCTCTAAAGATATATTTGCATTTCCTATTAGCATAAAGCGTCATTTGTACACACATATGTTATAACATACTGTGCTATAGCACACATATGTTATTATAATATTTATAGCATAATTCCGAGTTCAATGAAATTCACAGACCATCTAATTTCTCCCTATTTCAACCCGAAAATAATCGATCCCCAAAATTGTGTTTCGATCGTTTCGCGTTTAAAAACCATCCCAATCTTTTGTTTCTTGATAGTTCGGTGCCTGACATCGATAATCGACATCGAGTGCACCAGACAGGCAATTCTTGATATGTATCGTTTCCAGCATAGCTTATTGCTTAACGTATAGCTACGATTTAAGATCCTAGGTTCCTTAACACTATTTACACCTTAATGCTCTTCGCGGATCAATATCAAATACTTTACGATAGATCACGCTCCTATGATCTCATGATTTGTTGAAGAATTTGAATGTTTCAATCGAATAAAATTTTTATAGACATGCTGGCGTAACTAGGGAGTAACTAGGTATTCTAGGATGATTTCATAAGCAAAGTGGAAGGTGGAATTTTTTATTGAGATAAGTGGAGGATGGAAGAGGAGTATGGGAGATTTTGGGAATGTAGGATATTTAGATATGTTGGACATTTGGGGGTGTGGGAATTTGGGGGTATAGAAATTTGGAGAAGTAGGAGTTTGGAAAGCTTCGAATTTGGGGATGTTGGAATTTCGGGATGTAGGAATTTGGGGGCGATCGAAATTGGGGACGTAGGAATTTGGGGGCGATGGAATTTGGGGACGTAGAAATTTGAGGGCGTAGATATTTGGGAACGTAGGAATTTGGGATCCCCCGAATTTGGGGGCGTAGAAATTTGGGATCCCCCGAATTCGGGGACGTAGAAATTTGGGGGCGTAGGAATTTGGGGGCGAAGGTATTTGGGAACGTAGGAATTTGGGATCCCCCGAATTTGGGGACGTAGGAATTTGGGATCCTCCGAATTTGGGGACGTAGGAATTTGGGATCCCCCCAATTTGGGGGCGCAGAAATTTCGGATCCCCCGAATTTGGGGACGTAGAAATTTGGGGGCGTAGGAATTTGGGATCCCCCGAATTTAGGGACGTAGGAATTTGGGATCCTCCGAATTTGGGGACGTAGGAATTTGGGATCCCCCCAATTTGGGGGCGCAGAAATTTCGGATCCCCCGAATTTGGGGACGTAGAAATTTGGGGGCGTAGGAATTTGGGGACGTAGGAATTTGAGATCCCCCGAATTTGGGGACGCAGAAATTTGGGGGCGTAGGAATTTGGGGGCGTAGGAATTTGGGTGATGTAGTGATGGTGGAATGTAGAAATTTGGGAACATAGGAATTTGAATTTATACAGATTTAAAGACTTGAGAATTTATGAACGTGGTAACTAAAAAATTTCGATACCAATAATCTACTGACCCAGAAATATGATATCTCGAGTATTGAAAAATCAAACATTTACAAACCTAAAAATGCCCTCCCTACTATCCTCACACAAAAACTCCAGTTACGCCAACAACTAAAAATTCCAAACAAAAAATGCACTGCATTTTTCAAATAAACCAGCAAAAGCTTGTACTATGAACTATGTTTCCATGATTTGGTTTCGCTAAATCGCGGCGGGAGATCCTCTTCCTCCTAGCAAATAATATCAAACAATATACTTTTTATACCATGTTTTTGTGGATTGTCAGGAAATTGTCCAGGATATTGTGTTGGTTCGGGACGATTTAAAAAATGAATTGATTGTTCGGTGAAAGTTCTCGCAGACCACGATTTAGCGAGAGATGTTTGTTAGAAGGTATTTCTTCGTTGTCCGAGTGAAACGAGGAAACTAGATCTGTTCGTGTATCAAACGAGAAGAAGCATTTTCGGGATCGTTTTAACTGATAACAATTCGGTTTACGTTTGTTTTATTGTTTAAAGTGTTCCGATATAGGAGTTTTCTTGTGGTTTAGTAAAATATTTGATATCTCGTCATAATTCTGTCAACGGGACTCGGTTTCGTCACACTGTTTCGTAGACAAAACGGAGGAGTTGTGTGTACACGATAAACAAAGTGTATGTACATATGTCATTCATGCCTTTCGATCACAGAAATATTATTCGAACAGTCGATTGTAACTTCACCTTGGTATACCTTTATACACTTTCCGTCTTTTACGTAACTTTCAATTTGAATGCGACAATATTACATTAAAATATTTCCTTTATTTAAGTTTGATAATATTTATAATTATTTGGTGAGGTTTTAATAAAATTTCATTGATAAATCATACTGTTCTTTATGTTAGTAAAGTCACAACATGGACAATAAGGTATTTATGTTATTTGTAAAAAAATTAAAAATTTTGAAATTTAAAAATCACCAAGTTCTTATATTTTCAATTTCTTGATCCTCAAATTCAAAAATTCCCAAATTCAATTTATTAATTAAAAATTTCTTAAACTTCCATATAGTTGAATTCAGAATTATTCACACGAACTCAAAGTTTTCGGAACGAAAATTCTAAATTGAAAACTTGACACTTAAAACTAAAATTGAAAGTCTCAAATTGAAGATTTGAAAATTTATCAATTAAAGATTAATAAATGGCACCCTCCTTATATCGCCATTTTCCCTATCGAAGCCCTCTATCTTAAACTACAAAATCAACAAAGTTCTACCAAAAAGCACAGAATCGTCTAAAATAAACTAAAATAAAATTTGCCCGAAAATAAAATTCGACAGCAAAATTGTCGAAGAGTCGAGTCGTTGAAGAACAAAGAAAACGCGAAGTGACAGCGGAAACCTCGAGGAAGAAGCTTCCTTTTATATAGATAACGCATTGAATTATTAAAAAAAAGTGTTTTGTTAGCGTCATACGGAAGCATTCAAATATTCCAACAATACTCGCACGTCCAATATTATCTGTTCAAATTTATCGTAACACTTCCGTCCCGGAGAAGGTCCCTTCCTCTTTTTCCTTCCGTTTCCGCGCGAATCTTGCCTGTAGCGTCTCTTTTAAATAAATCAGCAACGCTCTCGCGGGAGCCGAGCAAAGCAGAGAAAAGAGGAAAAGGAAACGGCAACGACAAGAAGAAAAAGATAGCTGGTGGCTCGAAAGGAGTTCTCGAAGTGGAGGACGGAGACACTTTTGCCCGGGTCTTCAAGAACTTCTGCCTGCCGGTATTACCGCGGTTCAAGGCCCGTGCTCGCTGATAAAAAGGAACTAAACCCACCTCGAAACATCTCTGAATAGAAGATAGACGGATTTACACCTTGATCGAGAAGGACTGATTTCATTTCCTAAATGTTCGCGGCAGACACAAAGAGAACTGTGGTTTCGCTCCTTCCGAAAAACTTCGCAAAATTTATTAGCTTTTTTTCACGATATTTTGCTTGTTAGCTTTTTAGGACGATTTGTTGAACACTTCTGTTAATCACATATATCATATATGTATCTCAAAACTAATAGTTAATTTTTCAACTTGCAAATTTGAATATTTGGTGCTTTTGTACTTGCGTACATTAATTGTAACACACTTCAAATTTTGTAAACTGATGTACTTTCAAATTTGGAAAATGTGAACTTGCAAAATGTTTTTATTTGAGGATTAAAGTTTCATGGTGGTTGTCTTCGGGGAGTGGTGACTAAAGTTTTAAGATTGAAGCTCGAACGTTGTTGGAGCATTGTAAGCAGATACAATAGATTACGAAGTTTTACATTACTTTGGGGCGATCGATAATGTTCGAAATAAGACGGTGATACGAAGTGATACAGAAATTACGTTGCTGAGACAAGACACCCTTACAGACAGTATGACACAAAATTTCTGAATCGATACGAATTTGAAGACAATTTTATAACAGTACTTTGTGTCACAATAATTTTGTAAGAATATAAAAATAATTTTGTAAGAATTTGAATATAATTTTTGACCGGGATCACAAGTTGAAACAACTTTGCTCCACTTCTTTTTTATCAAAAAAATATTGTTAATTAACAATTGTAAAGATTTGTAGACAATATAAAGACTTATAGACAGTATAGAAATTTATAGACAGTACACTAAAATAAATTTTGCAGATGCAAGTTCGAGAAATAAAATTTAATTCTGAATATAATGGAAGGTTTACGAATTAATCTTTCTGCATGAAATAATTGCATGTTCTAAAATTACGACAATCGATTTTCTTCATGATCAAAGTATCAAAAGTGCTCAACGTGTGAGTACCCTGCAACTCATTTTACGACAAGAGTGGTTCACGTCATCACGGTATACATAGTTCCTCAGATCATGAATACCTTATGCCCCTTAGATATGACCAAGCTAGAACCAAATTATCCCTTCATACTTCCACCTTACTATTGGCTATTATTTTTATACGTGGCACTAACAATTCCCCTCGTTTTATAGCAACAATTTAAACCTGCTTTACTGTCTTCAGCAGCCATAAATATAAAAAACACGTGTTCCATTTCTAACATGTATCAAATAGAAAATATATTATTTCTGCCAGGTATGAAATTGTTCACTGATTATTTTTATTGGGAATTTGTCGAATGTCTCACAAACAAAATCGGTTCAATAGTTTTGAGACTATCACTTGAGGTTTAAATTGCCATAATTAATTGTTACTCTTTGTGTTTCGATATTTGACAGAGCCATGTTTAGCACTGGATAGAATTTTTAAATGGTTCACTACTAATTAAGAAAAATTATCCAGACTGCACTTTGTCAGTTAATTTCGAGATCAAATACTGTAGTGATAGCCTAAGATCAACTCGCAAGATTAAATCACATTAAGCTTCCTAATGTGATTAATATTGACGTTAATGTGATTAATGTAATGTGATATACCACTGATCACAGTGATTAACACTAAACAGTACCTAGTAGATCCACCTCACACTGAAACGAAGTGTCAAAAGCATTTCAAAGAGGAAGTCTTCTGTTAAACTAATTTGGGATCTCCCAAATTTGGGGACGTAAAAATTTGGGGGCGTAGGACTTTGGGATCCCCTGAATTTGGGAACGTAGAAATTTGGGGGTGCAGGAATTTGGGGGCGTAGGAATTTGGGGACGTAGGAATTTGGGGACGTAGGAAGTTGGGATCCCCCGAATTTGGGGGAGTAGAAATTTGGGGACGTAGGAATTTGGAGGTGTAGGAATTTGGGGGCGTAGGAATTTGGGGGCGTAGGAAGTTGGGATCCCCCGAATTTGGGGGTGTAGAAATTTGGGAACGTAGAAATTTGGGGGCGTAAGAATTTGGGATACTCCCAATTTGAAAACGTAGAAATTTGGGGGCGAAGGAATTGGGGGGCGTAGAAATTTGGGGGCGAAGGAATTTGGGGGCGCAGGAATTTGGGATCCTCCGAATTTGGGGACGTAGAAATTTGGGGGCACAGGAATTTGGGATCCCCCGAATTTGGGGACGTAGAAATTTGGGGGCGTAAGAATTTGGAATCCCCCCAATTTGAAAACGTAGAAATTTGGGGGCGAAGGAATTGGGGGGCGTAGGAGTAGCGAGCGTAGCAAGTATTAACTTACAATAACTCATGATCCGAAACTAAAAGTGTATCAGTGAAAGTTACAAATCGACCGATCCCGAAGAAATCGAACTGCTTCGTGTGACGAAACCGAGGTCCATCGAACGCCACATACGCGATTATGATATGTTAATTCTGCTTTAACGACTAACGGGAGCCCACGAGAGAGTAAAAAAACGAGACGAGGTTCGAGGCTCACCCTGTCCGGCTGCTGCCAGCTCGTTTCCCCCTCCGGTTTTGCTCGTTAACGTTCTTTGGTTTCGTTCGCTCCATCCGACTCCATTTGGCCCGTGTGCCTCGAAGGCATTGTGTCAATTTCCTACTCGACCCTTCTTAACGACTCGATTCGGTTCAATTCGATTCCGTGAGTTTGTCGAAGGGAAAAGGGGCAATAGATTCGATTATCCGGCCCGTATCGGCAGCACGTTGTTATCAAAACTTTTTGCAAACGCTTCACTGTAGCCCGTTTAAACACTTTGTCTGGCACGTTGACCGTATGTGGCTGCTGGATGAATTTCCACAAGCGTTATTTTCTGCAAAATGTGTCTTAAAGTACACATTTAAACGTTCTGCAACTGGTAAGTGTCTAGGCAAGTACCTAGACAAGTGTCTAGATAGACAAGAAACCTGTCAAAACTCTTTTTACTTTCAGCTAATTGTTGCTTGCATGTCTGACCACTTGTTTAACTCTGCTCACTTGCCTAGATACTTGTCTGGCTACTTGTTTGAACACTTGTCTAGCTGCTTGTGTGACTGCGTCTGGATACGTGTTTGATCATTTGTCTTGCTACTTGCTTGACAACTTGCTGAGTAATTTGCCTAGATACTTGTCAGGTTATGTGATTGAACACTTGTCTAGATGAGTGTGTGACTACTTGTCTGGATACCTGTTTGATCATTTGTCTAGTTACTTGCTTGACAACTTGCCTAGCAACTTGCTGAGTGATTTGCCTAGATACTTGTCAGATTATGTGATTGAACACTTGTCTAGATGAGTGTACGACTACTTGTCTGGATACCTGTTTGATCATTTGTCTAGCTACATGCTTGACAACTTGTCTAGCAACTTGCTGAGTGATTTGCCTAGATGCTTGTCAGGTTATGTGATTGAACACTTGTCTAGATGAGTGTATGACTACTTGTCTGGATATCTGTTTGATCATTTGTCTAGTTACTTGCTTGACAACTTGTCTAGCAACTTGCTGAGTGATTTGCCTGGATACTTGTCAGGTTATGTGATTGAACACTTGTCTAGATGAGTG
This sequence comes from Megachile rotundata, assembly GCF_050947335.1. Taxonomy (NCBI): domain Eukaryota; kingdom Metazoa; phylum Arthropoda; class Insecta; order Hymenoptera; family Megachilidae; genus Megachile; species Megachile rotundata. The sequence continues at coordinate 9,847,251 of NC_134986.1, forward strand.
TATGACTACTTGTCTGGATACCTGTTTGATCATTTGTCTAGCTACATGCTTGACAACTTGTCTAGCAACTTGCTGAGTGATTTGCCTAGATACTTGTCAGGTTATGTGATTGAACACTTGTCTAGATGAGTGTATGACTACTTGTCTGGATACCTGTTTGATCATTTGTCTAGCTACATGCTTGACAACTTGTCTAGCAACTTGCTGAGTGATTTGCCTGGATACTTGTCAGGTTATGTGATTGAACACTTGTTTAGATGAGTGTATGACTACTTGTCTGGATACCTGTTTGATCATTTGTCTAGTTACTTGCTTGACAACTTGTCTAGCAACCTGCTGAGTAATTTGTCTAGATACTTGTCAGACTATGTGAACTATTATATATATCAGACTATTTGAACACTTTTCTAGATGATTGATGACAATGATGATCAACTTGATGACTTGCCTGACTACTTGTTTGATCATTTATCTAGCTGACAATTGTCCAGCAATTTTAGCAAGAACTTAGCAGCTTGCATAATCTAAATCCTAAGGCAGTTACAATTAAATTTTCTGAATACTTGAAATGATATTTGGTTAAAGAACCTAATTACCTATTTTAGAGATTGAGTCATTATTAGCGTGCTACTTAAACAGTATTCTGTCGTATCTCTTCCGAACAAGATTAAACTTCGATTTCGCTTGTAAGATATTTGTTGGTTAAGGAGCCCTATCTAGACATTTCTGCAAGATCCAGCGTTCTTCGGTAACTAGATTCGATTAGGATATAACGAAGAACGCAGGACTAAGTGTAACGTGCTCTTTAAAAGTTCCATGAAGAAAAGTTTCAACGACGTTCTCTGTTCGTCGAATAATACTCAGTCAGAAAAAGAGAGGGAATCGATCGAATCGAAGTGGTTGTCCTAGAATAGACTGGAGATTTTATGAAACGCAAAGTCGTACTTGCTAAAACTTTCAAAACAAGGACATCCTCGGCTTTGCTCGAATTAACCAAGATCCATTTGCTTTGATTACGTTCTCGATAACGAGTTGTTAATTGTTGTACAGATACTTCTGTAAACTGTACTTTCAAACGTCATTTTCGTACTGGAACATTGTTCGAGCTTGTCGAAATAATTTTATAACACGCTAGTTTAAAAAATTGGGACATTTTGGTGTTACGTTGCAAAATGAAAATTAATAATCTCAGATTTGTAAATAAATGGAAGTTTCATTTTTGTGAATACTTCTCTGCATTTTTAATAATATATTATATATTATTTTGCTTTTATTGTTGAGTTACTATGAGAGGATTAGATTAAAATTATTTTACTTTCTCATTTTTATAAATTATTAAGAATTCTTGAAACGTCAGATTCTTTTCTTAGAAATGCTATATTTCGTACATTGTGATTTTCGTGCAATAATACTTTGTTTTTGTATAATACTACACGAATTTCCATGTGAAAGCAGTGCATTGAACCATTTCGTAATACGCCCATGCCATAAGAGACAGTATGAATGTATGAATGAGAATGTATGAAACCTTCCCAACACAAAGTACAAATGAAAACTTTGTAGTTCAAAATTTTACTCTAAAATACGTAGAGGAGGACATACATTTAGCGGAGCAATTGTAGTTTTATTTTGTAAATACCGCACCGAAAGAAGGGAGAAATTCGAGAGAAAACTTTACAAACGTTAGCTCCACACCGCCAACTTACAAAGATCTGCCGAGAGAACGCAAACAAGGAAAACCAACAGATTTTTTGGTAAAAGCACAGAGATGCAACAGAAGAAAGTTCTCGGTTAGAGATATTTTATTAGGAAAGAAAACACTCTCGATTAATGGCGTTTAGTGGTGGAGAATAAAATTAAACTATTCAAAATTATTATTTTACAAAATTTATTCGACTGGTTATCGATACTTTTATTACTGTAAGTTTAATTGAGTATGTTTATAGATAAATGAAATTTAAAGTTGACAAAAATTTTTGTAAATTTAGGTAAACGTTTAGCAATTTTTGTTAGTATTAATTAGACGTGTCTTATTTTTAAGACATTTTGTATTATATTATAAAAGAATGTAAACCTTGCAATTTTCTATCAGTATATTATTTTCAAATCAGTAATTTTACCAGAAATTTTTATTAAGAAACTGTGACTGCAGCGTCCATTTTGTCAACCAAGGTCCTCCAAGACTGAAAGTAAAATAAAAAATGTTTAATAATTTTATAAATAAAGTCGATACAATCCTTGTGAAATATATGAATCTCGTTTGATTAAACACGGCAGTTAAATCATGAGTGATCACAAAGCCGAAAATATATTTTTTCCTCGCAGACTTCCAAATACGAATTCTGCCTCTGAATACCAAACGAATCAGTCCACCGTTTGCGAAAACGAATAAATAACCGGGTCCGGTAGTCCGTTTAATTAATGCCAGCCGCTTTCGAGCCACAATTAATTCCGAATGGCGAATGAAAGAAAGAAAGAAATAAAATGCACGCACACAGAGAAAATGCCGGGCGTAATTAAACGCGTGACGGAAAGACGTCCGTGAAAATGACGACGGGATCAAAGGAACCGACCACGAGGAAAACTACGGTTCGCTTTCCACGAATTTTCGAATGTTAAATATCCGCGTCTCTCTTTATTCTTTCCTTTCTTATATTTCGAAACTTTCGGTTTAGTTTCTTTTCCTACGAATATCTATTTTTCCCGCCACAACTTCGCGCGTTGCATTTTAAACGCACGGGATTTGTCTCTGTGGATTTTGAAATTGAAATCGTTCGATTCGTGACACGTTGCGGTTTATTCATGCGTCGAACAAATGTAAATGTCACTGCATCTTGTGTGTACTGCGCACTTCTTTTTATTCTTTTTATACTCGTGGGGTTTGGATATTTTGGGGTGAGTGATTGTGGTGTGATTTTTGATTGATGAAAATTGTAAATATTGGAACTGTATGTTTGTTAAATATCATTGTTATTATTTCAGTACTGTGAATGTTACTGAATGTTTGAAAAAACAAACTGATGGTTGTTGTTCAAAATTAAAAAGAATTTGATTTAAAGAACATCAAAATTCAAATTCCAGTAGTGAAAGAATAGTGAGAAATATAAGAACTGCCATAGAGATAAGTAAACATAATAATTTACGTAAATATGATACTTCATGACACACAGAATTTAACAAATAAAAACACTGTACTATACAGCACTGTATTATAGTATTATAATATTAAAAAAAAATTATTAAGAAGAGGGTGAAAAATTATGCAATTAAAAAAAAGTACAAATATTGTTACCAAAGAAGAGACAGTAATTACGTCACAGGAACATCGCGTACAAAGAGTGTAATTTTATTTTATTTCTCTAAAAAAATCTTCAAAATGACAAAGAAATTTTTGTGCAACGATCAATGGGTATTAATCGAAAGAGTTTCGTGCACGAATCAGGCGAAATAATACCAGAGATAAAGAAACAATGGAATAGGACCAGAGGCTAATCATCGCGAACAACAAGAAACAGTATTATAGTGAGCAATTTGTCTTGCATAACTATTTAACACGTTGGTCGCGAAGTGATTCGCGAAGAGTGTGTTGGTTGGCGAACGAGCGTTGGAAAACTGCCAAAAACGTGAGAACGGTTATCGCTGACAATGAGGGGTGGGTAGTAAATGTCAACACTTCCGCAAACACGGTTAGCATTTAGGCAAGTTGAATGTTTCAATTTTCTACTTTCCTGGCACACGATCCCTTTTAAGTATTTCCTACTTCCTCGACGTCCACATCGCCCTAATTGCCTGTCACTGTTTCTCATTCCCGAACATGCAATTGAATAATTTACTGCCTCGATTAAATTTATGAATGTGATTAAACTGTTGATTTTGATAGTGTGAATAATTTAAACATATTGTGGACAATTTTTGGTATGATGTTTTAGTGAAAGGTGTCGTATATGGTCAGACATAATAACAGAGGTCAGACTTAAGGTCAAACTTTAGGTCAGACTTTAGGCCAGACTTAAGGTCAGATATTTTTAATAATAAAATATTAAAGATATGAAGTTTTTTTACTTGTAATTTTGAATTAGATTCGATGAATGGTAAATGCCAGTTTAATAAAGTACATACAAATTGTATAATTAACAAGTGAATTATACTTTATGAAATATGAAGTTTAATTTACAGTTTCAGTAGCATATTAATATTAAGTCGTTGAATAAAATATTTGACATGGAAGATAAAATAGACTTGTGACATATATAATTTTAATTTTGTAGTTCAATGAAAATAATTACATAATTTTATTAATATTCTGAAGACAAATTAGCTAAATTTTTATTGGAATAAACAATGTATCAGATAATTTGTAATTTAATGTTCTCCATCAGTTGACCTGCAAACTTTTATTTATATTTATAATATAAAATGTTTAATTTCATTAAACCTTGAACTTAAAATTGATGTGATAAAATTATTATTTTTATGTAACCATAAAAACATGCATTTTTAGATCGTCAAATGTTTAAATGATTAAAAATATAAATTTACACAAACACAATAAACAATGATATTCCTAACAAGCACATTATTATTCAACAAGAATAATTTTCTTTTATTTAAAATTATTTACAATAACACAGCAATAAATTATTAATAAAAATTGTCTTTATTGCAGTACCAATTCCACCGTAAATTATGAAGGTTGTATTTCAACTCGAAATAAGCAGAAGAAGGCAATGGACAACAAACGTAAAGTAATTAGGTTAACGAAAGATGAATTCATCGAATTACACGGGTCATTATACGACAAATGAAGTTGCTGGGTCCGAGAATATACTTTGTCGAAGAACATTCTCGCGGGACGATTGCTGCCTTATTATTATCTCAAGAGACCGAAGTCATTTCCCGTACACGGACAAACTAGCTATCGCATACTAATAGCCGATTAATGGAAAATCGATCCGGAATTTTACTGTACCCCTAGCGACCCGATTAAATGTATTATACACGGTGACGGTAATGGTTGTCAAAGTTTATTTTCGTGCACTCCTCGATCTTTCAGCGTTTCTTTGTACAAGGACATGTTTTTGCAAACTCGAAAACATTTTTACATTTGAAAATTTTGTGTGGTCTTAATTCCTAAATTTTCAAATTCCAAAATTGGGAATTTTGGGGATTCCAAATTCCCAGAATTTCAAATTCACCGAATTCCAGATTCACCGAATTCCAAATTCACCGAATTCCAAATTCTCTGAATTTCAAATTCACCGAATTACAGATTCCTCGAATTCCAAATTCACTGAATTCCAAATTTCCCGAATTACAAATTCCTCGAATTCCAAATTCCCCGAATTCCAAATTTCCCGAATTCCCAATTTCCCGAATCCCAAATTCCTCGAATCCCAAATTTCCTGAATTCTAAATTTCCCGAATTCCAAATTCTCCGAATTCCAAATTCCCCGAATTCCAAATTCCCCGAATTCCAAATTCCCCGAATTCCAAATTCCCCGAATTCCAAATTCCCCGAATTCAAAATTCCCCGAATTCCAAATTTCCTGAATTCTAAATTTCCCGAATTCCCAATTTCCCGAATCCCAATTTCCCGAATCCCAAATTCCTCGAATCCCAAATTTCCTGAATTCTAAATTTCCCGAATTCCAAATTCTCCGAATTCCAAATTCCCCGAATTCCAAAATCCCCGAATTCCAAATTTCCCGAATTCCAAATTTCCTGAATCCCAAATTCCCCGAATCCCAAATTCCCCAAAATTCCAAACTCCCCAAATTCCAAATCCTCCAGATTCCAAATCCCCCAAATTCCAAACTCTCCAAATTCCAAATCTCCCAGATTCTAAATCCTCAAAGTAGAAAAATTCTCCAAATTTCTAAACCCTTAAATCCCCAAGTTCCTCCAGTTCCCAATTTCTCAAATTCCCAAATTCTGATCTCCCCAAAAATCCCTAAAAGTCAATTAGCAGTCTTCTCCTTTGGCCATCATAGTATTCCCATGTAAACCAAATTTGCTCTCGATTGTATTACAGATGTGTAATGTTCCTTGCAACACACGAACGAATTAAATTGTTTGTGCGCCTTGAATGATAGCATTCGCAATGGTTCGTATATGTATGTTTAGAATCAAAGTGACTATGTTGGACGAGGTTCGCAGCGTTATGAATTATTAATCGGACGAGTGTTAGGTCGAGTATACAGTACCTGTGCTAATTTTGAATTCGTATACTTGCTACAGTAGCTGCGTGTAATATTTTGACATAAAAAGTTAATGAGAGCGTTGCAGAGGAAACTGATGATTCTCAAAGCAAAAACTAAACTGATTAGTGCGTAGATTTTATTAGTTTTGCAGATATATTTATTATTTCTAGTTGGAGAAATTGTAATATTCATAGTAGTAATAATAGACGTAGCATTAGTAATTGTTATAGAATTAATTGAAGGTTAGATTTGTTTGTGCTTTCCATTATTTTTTAGCAATTTAAATAAAGGATAGGTTATATACATTCGCTATTTTGTAATTTTTAAATACATTAATGATTTATGAAAGCAGAGTTATAATATTAATATGTAAGAAATTGTATTTACTAGATATTTGGGAAAACAGTGTTTAATTGTTTTACTTTGTAAGATCTATAAAATGGTGGACCACATCAAGATGGCGCATGCGTGCACGATGCGTACAGTGATGCGCCCTGAAAGTCTTCCTCCACTTTCCTTTCATCTAAAATTTAAAAATCCACAAGTTTCAGAATTTAAAAAATTTCGAGATCTATAAGCTTTGGAGATTTGAAATTCCTGTAAATTTAAAAATGCGATAATGTAAAAATTTAGCTATTTAGCGACTTAGAAATTAAGAAGTTTGTTATAGAAAATATTTAAAACATCAACCATAACTAAAATTTAAGCAATCAATCCTATGAAATTGAATAAACTCGAATCGTATGAGTTTGAAGAAAGGTAAAAAATTCCTGACAACGAAGAGTAAAAGTCTTCCTGACACTGAACGTGTTACTCATTTCCCCCTACAAACTTGAAGGAATATTTCTTCCTTAACAACGAGGAAGAATATCGAAGAAGGCAGAAAAGAAGTATAATACTTGCACTTGTTACGAAAGTATATATTCTCTGGTTTATCACTTTATTCTTCGGCAAGACTGTTTGAATATCATTATAGGGTGACGTAAGGTCTTGTTATCCTGGGATCAGTGCATACGTGGTGCATACATTATGGATGCATGATCCTTTACATTATCGTTTGTGCATGCGTATATTAGAACCGCGGAAAGAATGAAATTTCAAGCGATAATTTAGATAGTGCAAGGGAATCATAAAACAGAGAGAAATTAACTTCTCTGGATGTAATATCTTATTTCCTCGAAATTTTTTCATTTCCTTAGCCATTCAAACTACTTTCTATAAACTATTAAAATAATTTTCCATACTGAAACTACTTTTTAATTCAGAAAAACTGGAACTACCACCTCCTTCTAATACTGTCTTTAAAGTGAAGCACTCATATAATATTATACTCTATATTTTACTATACTCTACAAAATAATAAAAATGTTTCATATAAATAATATCAAAATAATATATACACAAGGAAAATTTTGTTAGAATAAATTTAAATTAAAAATAACATTTGACATTTCAGCATCCCTTAAAACATCCTTCAATAAAAATTGATAAAATTTCTCCCAGTAATAATTCTTAAATGACCGCCTCCTAAATGTCCCCTTTCCCTCAAAGCAATAGTTTAAAACAAATTTCTTGCAAACGCGATTCGTTACACTTTTTGCCGGGATAATTCTCGAGCGTTTGGTAAGTTTCTCTAAGGCAAGATTTATATTCCACAAACACGTTGAAAGAGTCTTTGGTGGTCTTCGAAAGACCGAAAGTTTCCAACGATGGGATGTTTCTCGAAGACAAGGAAAAGGTGTTAACTAGCTTTCGACAAGGATCCGCGTAGAAAAAAAAAACGGTGGAATCGGGACATCGCGATCGTGAAGAAAAAGGAAAGAGTAAAAGAGAAAAAGGGGAACGTCGTTGAAATGCTTGAGAAGAAAGCTGAAAGGGATGAAAGTAGAACAGCCTAGTAACCAGGGAAGAAGGCAAAGGAAGGGAAACATGCAAAAACGAGAGGGTAACTAGCGCGGGAAAAGGGCGAGTGAGCTCAAAAGTCGGGTTTTATTGCGGGTTAGATTGAAAGAGAAAAGTGGCCGATTGCACGTTAGACTGAAAGATAAAAAAGAAAGTAGGAGTATGAGGGACAAACCGAGGGAGCGAGGAGAAAGGGTGAAAGGAGGAAGAGGAAATCAAACGCGTACGATGCGTCAAAGGGGGAAATCTAAGGTATTCAAACGAACAGGCTGAAAGAGAAGATACAAGAACAGGGGGATTACGCAGAAATATATTTCAATACGAATTTTATTTAAAGAGGGATGATGGTAACTCTGTGTATTGAAGTAGATGTGAGCTTTCTCTAGATAAGGGTAGGACTATCTAACTATTTAACTATCTAACTGTCTAAGTATCTAACTATCTAACTATCTAAGTATCTAACTATTTAAGTATGTAACTATCTAACTATCTAAGTAGCTAACTATCTAAATAGCTAACTATTTAAGTAGCTCACTATTTAAGTAGCTAACTATCTAAGTAGCTAACTATCTAAGTAGCTAACTATCTAAGTGTCTAACTATTTAAGTGTCTAACTATCTAAGTAGCTAACTATCTAAGTAGCTAACTATCTAAGTAGCTAACTATCTAAGTAGCTAACTATCTAAGTGTCTAACTATCTAAGTAACTAACTATATAAATAGCTAACTATTTAAGTAGCTAACTATCTAAGTAGCTAACTATTTAAGTGTCTAACTATTTAAGTGTCTAACTATCTAAGTAGCTAACTATCTAAGTGTCTAACTACCTAAGTATCCAACTATCTAGCTATCCAACTATCTAAGTATCCAACTATCTAAGTATTCAACTATCTAAGTATCCAACTATCTAAGTATCCAACTATCTAAGTATCCAACTATCTAAGTATCCAACTATCTCTATCTATCTAAACCATCTAACCTAACTAAGTATCTATTTACTTATTCCTCCTTCCAAATCCCAGAACCACCAAATCCTCAAATCCTTAAATTTACAAATTGCCACCCAATAAAATTCCTAAATCCCCAAATTCCCAACTACCCAATTTATCCAATTTCCCAAATCGCTCCTCAATAATTATAAAATATAAAAATTTTCAAAATATCCACCACATGTTTTCAAACTTGCCCGTCCGACCCCTTATATTTATCTAAATGTTCAAATACATATGTAAACTGTCAGATATCGTAAACTTCTCAGAAATGATAAAAAAAAAATATATAAGATTGCGAAGTTTCAAGGAAATCATAGTTAGCCGAGTGAAAAGGACATTCGGTATCAGCTGGACACGCGAGCAGCGTTGTACGAGGGACTCATTTAAATACGGAAATAAAGTAATTTCGCGGGACAGTAGTAATAACTTGTCGGCGATGGCGTACGACGTATATAGCCGTCCACGGCTTTCTTCGGCTTAGATTCATTGTTATCGTCCTTTAATACAGCGTGTAACGTCGCTCGATTAATTGCGATTACAATCTCTCACGACACTCGACTAACATCGAGTGCATCTTACGTTCTTGCTTTTCCTTCAATGAATTCTATCAAGGTCAATTGCGCGGGAAAATTTAATCAACTGCAGGTTTTAAACTTTTCTTTTAATCCTCGTTCATTATATCACATGTGTATCGAAATAAAAATTAAATATGTCGAATTTGATGCTGTTAATGATGGTTTATTGCATTTATAATTATAATGAATTCATTATTATTTGTTTAGGTGTGTTTTCTTGTATATTTTATAGAAAAATGATGGATGTTGTATTCCTGTCACTTTGTAATTTTATAAGATAAGTAGTTTGTGAAAGTGGAATTAAAATATAGTCCAATATTTTTAGAGAAAAATACTGAAATTTCATTCACTCATTATCCCAGAAAAGTTTGAAATGAAAGATTTGAGACAAATCTGATATCGTTAAAGTTAAATCACATTTTTTATATTTGGAACGGAAATAATTCCAAATTTCTAAAAATTTCTGAATTACTAAATTTAACAAGACTATAAAGTAAAAAATCTGTAACGTCAAAGATTTAAAAGTTTATAGATTTAACAATCTCCAAGCAGATAAATTTGAAAATATCAATAATTTTTAATTAACTACAATTATTTGCACACGATATCTTTCAAATTTAAGCATTTCAATCGACGAGATAAAATCTAGGTTAATTTTTGTACAAATGGTAATAAAGTTATGACGTTACGATTTATTTAATGTATTTCCTGAGCAGAGGTGACGATAAATTTTATTTTTTATCTCTGAGAGAAGTTTGTTAACTGTGACACATATTAAAGATTTAAAATATGCGTTTTCAATTAAAATTCGTATAATCAGCTACAAATTCTGTGATTAAAATATTCTAGGAAAATTTTTCCATTAATATTTTAACGATAGACAACAACTTTTTGATGAAAAAATTATATGTAAAAATTATTATATTGAATACTGTATGGGTTACAGGTGACCCATGTTGAATAACGTATGATTAATATTCTCGTAATCAAATTTTTTAAATTAAACGAGAGGAATATTAGAGGAAATTTTATGTAGCAATATCAGTACATACATTAATTTCGTTATGGAGAGATAATATAAGATAATTTGAGATAAGTTCAAATTAAAAAATGGAACAATGTACTACTACACTTTTAATATATTGCCACGTGAGATACTACAAAATTATCGAAATCAAGTCTCCATATAACTCTATCCTTTACAACCACATAGATCACCATAAGTGTGATGCAACCCCTTGCAGAAGTGGCCATATAGCGAGACTATGACATCGTTCGATATCAGCATGAGTGTAAATACAACCCCTTGCAGAAGTGGCCATATAGCGAGACTATGACATCGTTCGATATCAGCATGAGTGTAAATACAACCCCTTGCAGAAGTGGCCATATTGCGAGACTATGACACCGTTCGATATCGCGATTAGTGTAAGTAAAACCCCTTGCAAAAGTGGCCATATAGCGACACTATAACACCGTACGATATCACCATGACAACGTATTAACATCTCTCTCGTCTCCCAAACCAACTTCAAAAAATGATCATCCACTGCCAAATACTTCCAGAAGAATAAACAGAAATCTTGTCATCACTTTCATCCAAGGTAAAATTCATACAACATAAAACTCGTACCTAGATATAGAGTCTTTGAAATAAAAAAATGGCAACAGAGTCGACGGAAACACACTGATCAGCTAATTTGAGGGTGACACGGCTAAAGTTTTGGATGACGGCCCAGTGGGCGGTGGGCGATGTAGAGCGAGGAAATGAATTATGAGAACAGGAACTGAATATCAACGTAACAGAGCGCGTGAATTATTTAACGATCCTATTTACCGGGCTCAGCGCGTTGAATTAAATTTACGTTCCGGCCGTATGCAAAAATCATCGTGGAACAAGATTAATGAAACTGCCGGTACATATGATCAAAGGAGGGGTTCGTTCGATCGGATCTTGATCTTAAAATCGTTTTTCTCTTTACCCTCCTCTGTCTTTTTTTATCTTCGCGTCAAAGCGTTTCATTTCTCTCGCTTGACGCGTTGAATTCAATTTACATTCGAACAGGTAGAAATGATTTACGAGCTGGACGAAACAATGTCGATGATTTATGCATTTACACTGGCCCCCCTTTTTTCCGCGTGCAGTTTTGCTTCGGACTGTATCCACCGAAATTTGCGTACAAAAGGAATTTGTGAGTTGTTTATTGGTCATACGGTGTTAACAATGTTTTACGTGTCAGAAGTTACGAGGTAACGGATGATGATTGTTATTGTTGTATTGGTACTATCATTACGAGTGTTATTTTTTTATCGTGGTTTTGTATCGAGGTTTTTAATGAAGTTTTTGATGATGTATTGTTCAAGAGGTACTTTTACAAATTTTTTGATAAAACACATTCAACAGGGAATTTTAAAAATGTATAGATGTAGGGACAAGGTAATGATGTAGTAGTAAGTAGATAATGGTGTAGGGATATAGATATCAGTATATGTATACATACATATATATATGTATAAATACATACTCACATACATATGTAATTACATACATGCCTACGTATATACATACATACATACAGACACACATATATACGTACATACATACATACATGCAGACACACATATATACGTACATACATACATACATACATACATACATATATACGTACATACATACATACAGACAGACAGACAGACAGACAGACATACATACATTCATACATACATTCATACATTCATACATACATTCATACATACGTACATACATTCATAGATACATACATACATACATACATACATACATACATACATACATACATACATACATACATACATACATATATACGTACATACATACATGCATACAGACATACATACATACATACAGACAGACATACATATATACATACATACATACATACATACATACATACATACATACATACATACATACAAAAGGACTGCTATTTGTAAAATTGTTATATAGTAGAACATCAATAAAAGTTATTGTAAAATGACACTTTTTATGTTGTAAATTTAATATCATTGTAAACAATGATAATTTTTTAGAGAATATATTTATTATTTGAAGGAAAGGAATAACAGAAATACCCGAGTTCGACCAAACAAACCGGTGTGCATCATCGAGTCCCACCTAATTATTCGACGCTACATTCTAATTTATATGCAACCCGAGTATCAGTTGCAAACGGTGCATTAAGAGATTCCTCTGGAGCTTAGAATATCAGGAACGATAACATAGAGAACGGGAAACTGTAATCGTTAACGGTTCGATTGAATTTACATATCCAACAAAACCTACATCAGAATGCGACCAAGATCCCATAAATCATTCATCGACCTATCGTCAAAGTTTCTGTGCTAAAAACTTCCATCAAATTTCTCTATACAATTGTACGAAATACTTCGAGGTCTCTAAATATTATATAATTAAAATATTTTTAATACAATTGCAACTATTTTGTCTTTGTGAAATTGTGGTAGGTGACTTTTGAGTGAAAGAGTAATTACTATTTCTGTTTTGACGTCGGTGCAATGTACTTCTCACGAAAATGGAAGATTTTCAAAAATTCCCTTTTGGAGAGTGTATGCAAAGGTATCACAAAATTTTAGCAATCTCTAACGGATGCACTATGGTTCACTTCGGTGTTGTAAAACAGAAATTATGATTGGATATGTAGATTCGGGAGAGCTAGAGAATTACAAAGTTTGAAAGTTTTGGTGCTTGAAGAATTTGGGGATATGGAGAATTCAGTAATATGAGAAATTGAGAGATTTGGAGAATTTAGTGGGAGATCGGAAATTTTGTAATCTCTGAACTTGAGGATTTGTGATTTCTTAAAACCACAACCTCCAACTTTCACCATCTCTAAACTACATTTTTGTTCAGTAATTTTTTATTTAAATTTCTCAACATCTATTACTGTCTCCTTCTCTCGTTTTATGACAAAAATATTCAATATCCAAGAGTGTAAGTATAATAGAAAAATCGAAGCCCATAGGGAGGGTAGTATTACAGAAATGAGTAGAACAATCAAACATCAAAAGAAGAGTAATATTACGAAAATTAGTAAAAAAATCAAAGACCAAAGGAAAAGTTATATCATACAAATCACTAAAACAATCTAAACCAACAAGGAAAGTGGTATCAAATCATCGCGAAAATCAAAGTTCAAAGGGAGAGTGGCGTTAGAGAAAAGAGGGTCGGCCATCTTGTGTATTCGTGCGGTGCCAAGGCGAGTTAGCAGGTGAGCGAGGCTGAATTATGCCTTATTACGAAACGGAAGGGCCAAGTCCTGTACACGTCAGTCACGCGAATAAATTGTATCTCTGGCGGCGAAGTGGCTAGGGGAAAGAAAGATTAGAAAGCGTGGAGACGAGCTAGCCCCAGGAAAAATGCTACTTTGTAGCACGCCTTCTACGAGCTGTTGAATTAATTCGCTGTATTAAAGCACCGTGTCCACTTTTTCTTTCCTTAGTCAGACTGCGCGTTTCCTTCGTTTAACCTTTCTTAGACCGCGTTTTTCTTTGTCCTTCGAACGCAACAGTTACACATGAAAACGCGTCTGCTGTTATTACGTTCCTTTTTAAAATCTCCTTCACCGTTTTCTCAGGGTAATTTTCTGGAACGAGCGTATGGCTCCCTTTGTGAATTGTTTGGCTACTGTAAAGTTAAGGAATTTTGGATTTTGAAATTGTAAACTTTTAAGTTATTGTTTTGAGTACTTAAATTCATTAAGTTGTTAAGTTTTATTAGCTCTAATATTTTGGACGTACATTTGTAGTTTTGTACATTTTTAGTTTTTTGAATTTTCAAGCAGGTTTTCTAATTTACAAGTTAAGAAGTTTTTGGAAGATTATATCTTTAAATCTATAAATTCATGAATCTTCAAATCTTCAAATGTTTAAATCCCTAAATTGTCAGATTCTAAAAGTGAGTTCTCAAAATTCAAATCTAGAAATTGCCAAGTACTTAGATCTGCAAATCTTTAAATCACAAAATTCATAACTTGTTAGAATTCTAAATTTCTATATTTTTAAGTGCCTAAGTACATCAATTTCTAAATCTATAAATCCCAAAATTCCTGAGTCCCTAACTCTCTACATCTCCAAATTCCTAATTACCCAAATACCTACATACCTAAGCATCTAAACACCTAAATACCTAAATCTTTAAATTCTTGAACCTCTAAATTTCTATATGTCTTAATACCTAAACTTCTAGCTCCCCAAATAGCTAAATTACCAAAACATCAACTCTCTGAAACCCCAAATCCTCCAATTCTCCAAATCTCCAAATTTCCAAATCCCTAAAACCACAAAACTCCACCTCTTTGAATTCCCAAATCCCCAAAATTCCATGTCTTGAATTCCCAAAACCCCAAATCTCCAGATCTCCAAATCTCAAAGTCTCCAAATCCCCAAAACCTCAAAACCCCAAATTCCCAAATCCCCCATTTCTCAAATCCTCAAATTCCCAAATTCCCAACTCTGTAAGTCCCTAAATTTCCAAATTCCCAAATTCCCAATTCCCAAATTCCCAAATTCCCAAATTCCCAAATTCCCAAATTCCCAAATCCCCAAATCTCCAAATCCCTAAATTCCCAAATCCCCAATTTCCCAAACCCCCAAATTCCCAAATTCCCAAGTCTCTAAGTCCCTAAATTTATAAATTCCCAAATTCTCAAATTCCCAAATTCCCAAATTCCCAAATTCCCAAATTTCCAAATTCCCAAATTCCAAAATCCCCAAATCTCCAAATCCCTAAATTCCCAAATCCCAAATTTCCCAAACCCCCAAATTCCCAAATTCCCAAATTCCCAAGTCTCTAAGTCCCTAAATTTCTAAATTTCCAAATCCCTAAATTCCCAAATCCCCAATTTCCCAAACCCCCAAATTCCCAAATCCCCAAATCTCCAGATCTCCAAATCTCAAAGTCTCCAAATCCCCAAAACCTCAAAACCTCAAAACTCCAACTCCCTGAAATCCTCAAATCTTCAAATCCCCAAATCTCCAAAACCCTAAAACTCCAACTCCCTGAAATTCTGAAATCTCCAAATCCATAAGTCCCCAAAGTCCCAAACCAAATCCCAAAATCCCAAAACCTAAAATCTCCAGCTACCAGTATCTCATCAACTACGAAGAAAGACAAACAAAAAACTAGTTCAAAATCATAATTGGTAGACCCACTCCCCCGAGGATCCGTAGGTTAAATTTTTAATCCTTATTAAAACTTTTCAATTCATTTCTTCTAATGACTTTAAATCCGTTAGTCGACGAAACCGTCCAGAAGAGAACATTCTTGACACACTCAGAAAGTTTGAAAATCTTCCGGAGGATTAAATCAAGCTCCAGAAAGTTTATAAGTGAGTTAAATCGAAAGTGATCATACCGGAAACCGCGTTAGCCTGAAACTGTGGATTTCCTGTTCGGTTTACGAAGTATCTCCTTGCATTCGATCGAGAATGTTAAAAGAAAGATGAGTTGAGTCTTTAACGCGACATGACAGTCGTTTGAGATTTTTCAAAGGCTACGAAAATGCGTTTAGATTGCAGCTTGAGCAAACTCTCGACTCGGATCAAAGCTGGTCTTCTGTAAAGATGATCTAAGATCAAGGTTGGTCGCTTTGATTAGCTCTCAGGGGGATTAGCTAAATTGTGCATTTGACGTCTGCTCTATATTTGTATTCGACGATGATTAGCTCCTTTGCATGGATCAAGAATATTTATTCATGCAAATGATACGATAATTCGTGAACCACTGCGAACTTCAAGATTTCTATCTTTCTTTGAATCTTGTAAGGTATTTTCTTTTGTCTCTGAGAAGATTTCAGGTGGGAAGATTTTGCATGTTGATGGATGTTTTGCTTGATGGATGTATACTTATACATATATTGTCTGTATGTATACTTTTGTGTATATTACTATACTTTGTTTGGTTGTTTTGAGGATGATTAATAGCTTAATATGATGATCAGTTAAAACAAAAATTCTGTTAGAGAAACTTAATTTAGTCAAACTTAAAATAATTGTACGTAATGTCACTTTTTATATGCACTCTTTACTCTAAACTGCAGATCAAGTATTTCAATATATTCTTCCTTAAAAATGTATCAATTTTCACACATAAATGTGACTCAAAACTATCCTTGTTTAAAACTTCACAGGACATCAAATTTCAAAGACTTGTAACAAAGTGAAAATTTAATAAATAATTGAATATCAACAGGGTTCAAAAAGGTTGACACATGAATTTTCAAAATATATTTCAAATGATTCGAAAATACAATTGAATAAAGTTATCCAGCAGCCTTTTCCATCCGAAAACCCAGAAAATGTGATCGGATCAGATTTTCCGCGATCATGAAAGAAATTTCCACGCGCATGACGTTCAAGTTCGCGGAACGGATTTCGAGCAGATTCGAAGCTGAGTTGGATCGAACGGTCTCGTATTTTCGGTTTTTCCACTTTCTTCCGTTCCGTCCGAACTACTATCGAGTGCTCTGTGATCGAAATTTAACTTCTGTCCAGACAGAAAGGTATTTATTGCCCGGGAATAACAGGGCGAATCGATGAAAGCTGCCCATCGAGGATACACGACTCACGCTGCGGTGCTGTAAAGCGGATTATTCATGGTGCGTCTCTTTTTCTAGCGCGATAAAACACCTGTTTTGTACGTTTTGTTCCCCTTTGGGTTTCTCGAAATTAATATGAGACAGGGATTACGCCGATAACGCGGGCTGATGATTTCAAAATTCATGGGATGTTTGGTGAATTAATGTCGGGGCTTTGTCGAGCTGGTTCTCTTTGATTTATGCAGTTTATAGGATTCTTGCATAGTTGTTAATATTTGTTGGTTTAGTTATGTGTAGGGTTGAAATAATTTCGTGGATGTTTAAAGGTTTAATATAATAAAGATTTAATGCTTAATAGAAATAATTATGTGATATAATATACATATACACATGTAATGATGTATGTGAGATCAAGACTTTCAAGACCTTTGCGACTATTATTATAAAACATCTGTCGGTAAAAATTAAAATTAAGTCAACGCCATCTAGCGGAAGTTTCCTAAAGCTTGCTCCTGGTAGCAGGATCGCAGGAAAGCGAGGAGGTATCCGGAGTACCGAGGAGGTTTCTCGCGCGATCCACGCGCATGCGCACTGCAGCCAAAGTCCCGATGAATCGAGCATCAAACTACCAGTGCTACATTTATAAACAGCTGTTAATAATTAATTAATCTTACTCTAAATCTTAATAAATGAATCATAGATCATTCTTCAATCATAAAAGTGCAGAAATTATGCACATAGTGTGTGTAATTAATTTTATTAATACTTGTATATTGTGATGGACGTAATTAATTATTTCCAACTAAAATCTTAAAAAATATCATTTTAGAAAATAGATTATGTATTGCAGATCATTTTCCAATCATAAAAGTACATAAATTGTGTCTAGGAAATGAGTAATTAATATTTCTATATCAGTGGTTCCATTACTTAAGTGAGACGCCATGTTGGAGAGGTGGGAGGAGCGTACGCGCATGCGCGAACGTTGCGCGGGAGACCTCCTGGTACTCCGGATACCTCCTCGCTTTTCTGCGATCCTGCTACCAGGAGCAAGGTTTGGGAAACTTCCGCTAGATGGCGCTGACCAAATTTTAATTTTTACCGACATATTTTTGATTACCGATACATTGTATAAATATTTCAGAAGTATGCAATTGTAGATCATAATACAGATGTATCATTAAAATTGCCACACAAGTTTTAATGCACCGAATTAATAAAACAAATCGACATAACATTGCAAACTTTATTACAAACCTTGAAAAGATATTTCTTTATAACAAGAAACCTTTGAAAAATTAAATGTAGAAGTATAACAAGCTCCAAAAAAATTAAGATGTAAGAAGAAGAAAAGCCAACCGAGACATTCCATTAATTACAATAAAATTAAATTTTAATCCATCTGTATAACCATCACAATTTCCCAATTACCATATATCTCCTAAAACAGCAGACGTATTCGTATTCGTTAAACTCGTGTACCTTCTTCGGGACTATCGCGAAATTACATCAAGAAATAAAAGCTTGTTTCCATCGAGGACGACCATGAAGGTTTACTTGGAACCTTGGATATCCACCATTTGTCTCTGTTCTCCGACACACACCGTGAAAGTCCCATTACGTGAAACCGTCGGTAATTTACGCTAACGAAAATACGTCTGGCTAGTTCGTAAGAGGAGCGACGGTAATAAAAAGCGAATCGATCTTCAGCTACAAGTCGATGGCGAACAACGATGCTGCGCGGTGTAGATTTTAGATTATACAATCTACAATGAATCTAGTTTCTTTAGGGAAAATATTAGGGGAGGAAAATGTGGCAGACACTCGTGCGTTCTTTTTTAGAAATTTTTTTGATTTGAAAATTTGGGAATTTGGGGATTTGGGAGTTTGGGGATTTAGGAAATTAGGGATTTGGGAATTTGGGGATTAGGGAATTTGGGGATTAGGGAATTTGGGGATTTGGGAATTTGGGGATTTGGGGATTTGAAAATTTGGGAATTTGGGGATTTGGGAGTTTGGGGATTTAGGAAATTAGGGATTTGGGAATTTGGGGATTAGGGAATTTGGGAATTTGGGAATTTGGGAATTTGAGGATTTGGGGATTTGGGAATTTGGGAATTTGGGAATTTGGGAATTTGGGGATTTGGGGATTTGGGAAATTAGGGATTTGGGAATTTGGGGATTTGGGGATTTGGGAATTTGGGGATTTGGGAATTTGGGGATTTGGGGATTTGGGAATTTGGGAATTTGGGGATTTGGGGATTTGGGAAATTAGGGATTTGGGAATTTGGGGATTTGGGGATTTGGGAATTTGGGGATTTGGGAATTTGGGAATTTGGGGATTTGGGGATTTGGGAATTTGGGAATTTGGGAATTTGGGAATTTGGGAATTTGGGAATTTGGGAATTTGGGAATTTAAGAATTTGGGGATTTAAGAATTTGGGGATTTGGGAATTTGGGAATTTGAGAATTTGGGGATTTGAGAATTTGGGGATTTGGGAGTTTAGAAATTTAGGGACTTGGAGATTTGAGAATTTGGGACTTTAGAAATTTAGGGAGCTAGAGAGATAGTAATTTAGAAATATAGGGATTTAAGGATTTAGGTACTTAGGTACTTAAGTACTTAGGTATATAGGTACTTAGGTTCTTAGGTACTTGAGCACTTAGGGACTTAGGTACTTAGATACTTATGTACTTAGGTACTTAGGTATTTACGTATTTAGGTGCTTAGGTATTTAGGTATTTAGGTATTTAGGTATTTAAGTATTTTGGTATTTTTATGGTATTTTGGTATATAGTTATTTATGTATTATGTATCTAGGAATTTATGTATGTATGCATTCAAACATTTAGGTACTTAGATATTTACACATTTACACATTCAGCTATTTAGACATTTATATGTCCAGATGTTAATATATAATATGTAATGATATGAATCAGGGATTTGAGGAAATTGTGGATTTAAAAGAAAATAAATTGTAACATTCATAAATAAATAATTACAAATTTAATGAAACTCATATACAATAAAATATACTCATACATAAATATATAAATAAATCCAATAAAATTTAAGTATAACAAAACATGTTATTTTTATAAACAATATCCAATAAAATTCATATGTAACCAGACATAAATAATAAGTTCAATGAAATTCATACATAATGCACACAAAAGGATTTCCAAATAATTACACAGTAAAATAACATCCGAAAATCGCACTACAATGCAATTAATGTAAACGATAAATTGAAATGCATACATAATACACATAAATAATATAACTCATAAATACATAACGCACGTACAAACAGAAACGAGCAGAAAAGAAAATAAGATGATAAAACAACAGGCGAAAAATAATATATCATGGTATGTCGCTTGAGAACTGGCAACCCCCGTCTAATATATCACGTTACGCGAAAAAAGAACATTTTCATAATGGAGTTACGAGTTTTGCATTTTAACCAGCACCCGCTTAAAAGCTGAATCCCCAAAAGCTAAACCGAAACGGTGACGCGCGAAGAATCCGAAACGAAGTGGCATCAAGAGAGCGGCGATCGGAATTTTTCTTCGTCCATTAGAGAGAATTTCGCAACGGCCGTTCATCGAGGTGTCGCTCGAACGATCGATGGAATTTTCACGCTAGGATCCCTCCTTTTTTTTCCCTCCCTTCAGAAACAAATGGTCAATTTTATCGCGAACTTCTATCTTCGCGTGATATACGGGCCCCTCCCTGTTCCTATCTCTTTTCCTCCCGTCGTGTCGATATCTCTTCTGCTTCAATCTCGTGCGTTCTATGTACAAGGTGGTAAAAAAGAACCATTCGATATTTTTATGGAGGTGCTGATGTAGGATGTAGAATATTGAAGTTTAGGATTAATTTGAGTTTCCTGGGAAATTATATTGGGGAGAGTTGGGGTTTTCTGGGGAGTTTTGGTATTTGGAAATTTAGGGGTGGACTTAGGATTTGTTGAGGTGGATGTTGGAGAAGGTTTTGTAGATTGGCAATTTTTAGTTTCTGGGATTGCAAGTTTTTAGATTTCTAGGATTTCAAGGGTTCAGGTTTGGAAATTTTTGGATTTCTAGAATTTCAAGCTCTCAGATTTCTAGGATAGCAAATTTTTGGATTTCTAGGATTTCAAGCTCTCAGATTTCTAGGATTGCAAATTCTCAAATTTTTAGGATTTCGAGGGCATAAATTTCTAAAATTTCAAACACTCAGATTTCTAGGATAGCAAATTTTTGGATTTCTAGGATTTCAAGCTCTCAGATTTCTAGGATTGCAAATTCTCAAATTTTTAGGATTTCGAGGGCATAAATTTCTAAAATTTCAAACACTCAGATTTCTAGGATAGCAAATTTTTGGATTTCTAGGATTTCAAGCTCTCAGATTTCTAGGATTGCAAATTCTCAGATTCTAAAATTTCAAGGGTTCAGGTTTCTAAGCTCAGGCTTCTACAACTTTTCAGATTTCTAGGATTAAATTTCTTAGATTTCTAGGATTGCAAATTCTCAGACTTCTAGAATTTCAAGAGCTCAGATTTTCAGGATTTCAATCTCTCAGATTTCTGATTTCTAGGATTTCTAAAATTTCTAAAATTTCTACGATTTCTGTTTCAGTTCTCAACTCCCATATTTTTAAATCTAATAGCCAAGTTTCTTAAATTCTTGAATGTATTTTTTGTCCACCTTGTATATCGAACTAGATGTACGTAGGAAGATCTGCGATATAAGGTCCATTAGGAGGACTCGAATGGAGCCAGCTATCTGCAGGGTCGTGTTAAGGTGATGTAGGAAAAGGACGATGACATTGTTCGACAGATTCTATTTTTTTGTAAGATCCTCTTTATCAGACGTCAAGGATCTCGATATCTCTAATTCAATGTCTTCTATTTTATCTTTTCACCTTATTCTGTGTTTATGCAACATTTCAGATTGTACATCAAATTTTATTCACAAATCAAATTTTACTTTATTATATCTTGATAATATTAATAATATTGACAATAATGATAATATTGATAATAAACACTACATTTTTTTAAATCAGAGGTAAGTGAAGATGCAATTAATTTAACAAAGATAAAATTGTTCAAGATGAATTAATCTTAAAAATTCTATTTGCAAAAATTTTATCGAGATCACTTAATACGAAATATAAATGTGAACATATTAAATGTACTTGACAATGAACAATGTCAAAGTTAATTATAAAAAATGTACTTTTTCATGTTGATTAAAATATCGAGCGTCTTGAAAGTCTTGATATGTGTTACCCAAAGTAATAATGTTTAATAATTGTTGAAAGCAAAAATAAAAATAAATTTTGAAAGTTTGCAATTAATATCAGACAGTGTTTTAGTACTATTTCTCCCCCGTTTTATATTAGAATATTTCCTCTAACAATTCGGATCAGTATAACACTATTTCTTACATCAAATTTGATACTTATGTATTACAAAAAATTCAAGAGATGTTGGTCAATAATTGATATTAAAATCACCATAAATTAGCGAATTTCGTTGTATCAATTTTAGAAAATCACATAAAATCGTCTACTTACAAATAGAGTGAAAAGAAAATTTGAAGAACCGACAAGTTTATTAAATATACACACTGTATAATTCCTTAAAATATCTAATTTAAATACAATTTATATTCCTTCGTTTTAATTTCCATTTCGAACTTGATATTTCAGACGAATATAAGTCACTTTAAATACACGTACAATTAATTTGTTTAGAATTCTTATTTGCGTAATTTCCCAATATACATATACTCTATAAAAACCTTGCTAATGATATGTATCCGATATGTATTTGATATGTGTATCACATTTTTTGATATGTATACGTTTCGTGCTTACATTCTATGTCCCTCTTTACGTTCACACGTAATAGAATACAAAACATTCGATTTACAAACTTTAATTCGCTATATAGCTCCATAGAAATTCGAAACCTCTCAAACAAATTGGAATCTCCTTCCAATTCGATTACGCCTTCGTCTACAAATCCTATAGCAATGTAAAAATTGATCGAAAATAACGTAATCGGTTTACAAGTTCGTGGCATTTTTATTCGATGAATTTCCAAGCTAGACAAAAATTGAATATTGGCTTTTGTGAATATATTTCTTGATTTTCGAATCACGAGGTAACAAGTTGATATAAATATTTCCGATAACTTTTGTTTCACGAAATGTCTTTGAACTTAAAGTTTGCACAAAAAGCCGTGCTTTATATTTGTAATCTATTAGCGAATAATTATTTTTATAGAGCAAAAATACCGCATTTTGCTTATTTTAAAAACGTAATTCGTATAGTTCACTTTCGTTAAATTATGATATGTATTTGTTGCATTTTATACTATATTCCTTATTGCGAAAGGATCCCTTAAAACTATACAAACATTGTGTATAAAAACCATAGATGACAGTTGAACAAATTCACACGTTCAGTCCCTTCATTATACAGAGTATTTTACAACTGTAGTTCACTGAAATGATAGCTGACGTGATTTTGAATAAGATTTCGCTTCGTAGAAATGGGATTTGAAGCTTCGTTTTTGAATTATTAAGGAAAAACACGGACCAATCAGAGCGCGAGGAATACGCATGCGCATACGCGAGAGCGGCAGCTTCGGGTAACGCGTAGTTATCCAACGCGTGGTAATCCGACGCGTGGTAATGCAACGCGTGGTAATCCTACGCGTAGTAATCCAACGCGTAGTAATACAGCGCGTAGTAATCCAGCGTGTGGATATCCAACGCGTAGTAATCCAGCGCGTGCATATTCAACGCGTAGTAATCCAACGCGTAATAATGCAACGCGTGGTAATTCTAAGCGCAGGAATCTAATGCGTGGTAATCTAACGCGTAGTAATCCAGCGCGTGGATATTCAACGCGTAGTAGTCCAACGCGTAGTAATACAATGCGTAGTAATCCAGCGTGTGGATATCCAACGCGTAGTAATCCAGCGCGTGCATATTCAACGCGTAGTAATCCAACGCGTAATAATGCAACGCGTCGTAATTCTAAGCGCAGGAATCTAAAGCGTGGTAATCTAACGCGTAGTAATCCAGCGTGTGGATATCCAACGCGTAGTAATCCAGCGCGTGGATATTCAACGCGTAGTAGTCCAACGCGTAGTAATACAATGCGTAGTAATCCAGCGTGTGGATATCCAACGCGTAGTAATCCAGCGCGTGCATATTCAACGCGTAGTAATCCAACGCGTAATAATGCAACGCGTGGTAGTTCTAAGCGCAGGAATCTAAAGCGTGGTAATCTAACGCGTAGTAATCCAGCGTGTGGATATCCAACGCGTAGTAATCTAGCGCGTGGATATTCAACGCGTAGTAGTCCAACGCGTAGTAATGCAACGCGTAGTAGTCCAACGCGTAGTAATGCAACGCGTGGTAATTCTAAGCGTAGGAATCTAACCCGTGGTAATCTAACGCGTAGTTAACCAACGGGTAGTAATCCAATGCGTAATAATCCTTCCGCTCAAAGCTTCAAACCCTATTTTTGCAAAGGAAAATCTTATTCAGAATCACGTCAGCTACCATTCCAGGGACCTACACTAGTTGTGAAACATCCCGTATGATTATAATTTTATATAATACATATAGTTAAGTTATGAATATTCATATCAAGGTTCAATAAAATATAAATAATTTAACAAAAAATATATTAATACTTCAACAATATTGTAAAGTTACTGATTTTTAGTTTTTAAGCGATTCTTGTAAAGTGCTTTACTGCACACTTTACATTTTCGAAATTTTTAAGTAATGATCAAGTTATTTGTTGTAACAAATAACTGCTTCAAACGCATAAAATATTTACAAATTAAGAGTATGATTTAGAGAATTATTGCTTTTTACACTGCGGAAAAATTTTCAATAATTTTCAATATTCAAGTGAGTCGTGCATCCAAAAAAAAAATCTTAAATTACCTCCCCAAAATGATTTCCCCAATTAGTTTAAATTTCCGCCAAATATGGAGCAACGAAACCAAAGATCATAGAGCGTGTCTGCGAGCCTGCTTAAGCCTAATCCTCATGGGTGGCCCTCCTCCTGTACACGATAAGCTTAACGACTCGATATAACAACTTCCAATGTGGATTATAAAAATATTAAATCTTCTGTAATACGAACTAGTTAACCTAGATGATATGTAAATTCACGGACCAATGTGATCCATGCGACGCGTTTCCACCAGACGAAACGTTTCCGTTCCAGAGAAACCAGTTCATCCCCTGTTTACCAGGAACAGTCGTTTTCGCTGGTCTCGCGTCTCTATTTTATATTTTGGCCGGCGTTACTGTTACTTGTCTGTACATGTGTGTTTATGCGAGTTCCCTTTTGTTACATACAGTCGTTCATATTGATATTCGGACACTGCGCCATTTTTTATCCCGCTATTTCGTATAAAATGGAGTTATACGTTTAAATATGTAACGCTGTTTGTGTTGCGAAATACCGGCCATTAATTGTATTATACTCTGTAAACACATACGTTACTTTGTACACGCGTAAGTTCTTTTAAAACATATGACCTGTTTGTGTAATGGTTTTATCGGTTTTAAAATAATGCATTGTGGAAAATATTACTAGTAATAAAATAGCAAAATATTTCTTTTTCTTTCATAGAGGATAGTGTACCTTTTGTAGCATATATAATAACTCTTCTTTTATACGAAATAGTAAATGAAGAACAGTGCAACGTCTGAATATCAAAGTGACTAACCATACGTACAGTGTGTAATGTATATACCTATGTCTATATGTGAATACATGCACACACATGTGTCTATATGTGCATGTAAATACGTATGTCCATAGGTGCATGTATGTATGTCTATGTGTTCGCGTGTGTTCACATTTGTACGTCAGTATTCACACATGAACATACATGTCCACAAACATATATGAATATATTTGAACATACATGTCCACATGTGAACGTATGAGTCTGTATGTGCTCTGTATATATGTGTGCCCACATGTGAATATACCTGTCCACATCTGAGCACACGTATCCATAAATGAACATGTGTCTCCATATTTGAACATGTACATCCACATGTGAACGTCCATATGTGTATGTGTCGTGCGTGCACGTATGTGTATCGTGCATGTACGTGGCAGTACCTGTAGATACTTGTCTGTATGCGTCTGTAAATGTAGATATGTGTGTGTATGTGTCTGCAAGTGTACGTATGTGTATGTATGCGTGTACGTGTGTGTACCATGGAACAAGACGTGCGGTCTTGCGCGCAGCCACGCGGAGGAATGAGTAACAGCATCGATGGATCATTCTGCTCTCTTAGCGGAGATCGATCGATCTAAATAACCCGGGGCCCGTTCAATGTGCTCGAATTCGTTCACCACGAGAATCGACGGACAGACGTCCAGCTCTCTGACTAACGACCAGCTCGGAATCAACTGTGCGGGAACGGAATCCCCTGAGACACGCGTGGCCGTGACTGATATCGAGGATCGTCTCTTTGAAATTCCTTCGCCAATTCGATCTACTTTGTTCCTCATCTATGAGACCTTCTCCAATTTGCTTCGGATAGTTACTTTAATTGGTCTTTCAAACGTTTTACTGTTACTGTAAACCGTTAACAATTTGAACACGTCTGTCGATGTGAAAATACGTGGCATGTGTGCGACATTAATTATTAACGCACTGATGTATCATAGGGGATTGAATTAAATGTGATTTGCGGTTTATTAGGTTAGGAATATGGGAATCTGACGATTTGACGTTGGGACATTTGGGAATTTTGGAATACAGTTTGGAATTTTTAGAATGCACAGAATTATAAATTTGGAAAAGTAACTTCATAGATTAAAGGAACATTTCGTTATGATTTTAATAAATTCACGAAGAATATCGAAGGAACACAAAAAGACAACCCTAACTTCATAACTTGTCAATTTCAAACAACCATAATGTTATCTAGTTAAAAAAAGATACTATTATGCGTCAGTTACAAATATTCCCAAGTGAACGTATTTACTCGATACTCCAATAGAATATTTCTATTGTACGGGTTGTTAAAAACGAGTTAATTTCCCTGAGATTATCTCTATTTAACCTATAATAATTACTCCATTTCAAGGATTCGTTAAATAATTCGTGGATTCCCATTTCGAAACAGTATCTCCGGCAACTTTCTCTCCCGTTCAGTCTTTTGCTAATTCAAACTCTCGAAATCAATTCGACCGCCAGAAACTGAAACAATTGAAATCGCTTTCGTTCGGAATCTAATTCGCTCGAAATACTTTGTCCAAAGTTTTATTACTTAATCGAGGTCTTTTAGGTGGAACACTTTCGGGTCCAATTATCCCATCAAATTTTGGATTCCATCGTCGTCGAGGGGATCATTACGAATCTCGAATCAATCCGTGAACGTTTCGGGGGATGAACTCTCTGTTAGAGGGACAATTAGCACGCGAGTACGATCGAGCGAAGCGTGAACGCAAGAGGAGACTCAGGATTTCCAATAATAATGACGAGTTCTGGCCAGAACGTATATCCATTAAATTGCATGCACTCGATTTAATGGTTTGACTCGTTGCCACGAGCCTCTTCAGGGTGCACTTCAGCTCGCGTGCTCGAGCGCCCTTCCTGAAGAGGCTCGCAGGATTCTTGCACTCTCAAGGAAGCGTGTCGCGCCTTCTTCTTCTTATCAAAGGTGCCAGACTTCTTCGCGTGTCTTATGGTAGTTCAAACTTCCTTCCTTTCGCCAGAGAACGCGTGTAATTTTCAAGTTCGAAGAAACTGTTTCGAAAGTCATACGTATGTAAACTTTATTCGGTTTTTTTATTTGTTTCGTGGGAATTTCTGCCGTTAACGAGGTACACTTAAGTTTCTTTCTGCAGGAGACCAACACTTATTTTACATTTCTACCAAATATTTTACCAAGCTTTCATATTTCCAATTTGTATAATTTCAATATTTTTAGAGTTCCCAGATCATTTTTCCATATTATAAAGTTCTTAAATTTAAACAAAAATGGTAGATTCAATAATATAAGGTTCTAAATTCCAAAATTTTGAACCTTACAAGTTTAATACATTTTCAAATTTACCGCCCAAAAGTGCTGATCTGCATTGCTAAAAAATCCTATCACGTGTACAGTTAACATCGGCAGGAGAAACTTAAACCTTAACTTTAGCAAGGAATTCTGCATCTATTTATCAGTAAAAAAATGATATTCGAGCACATTGAAGTTCCCCAAATCTCGCGTTACCATCTTGCTGTTACTCCGTTTAAATTTTACAGCTAATCAGTAAAATATAAAAGGTACTCATCCTCTGATCAGCCTCGATTCTCTCCACGACGAGGAGTTGCCTATTGCAGATGAGTTCCCGAAGAATCTTCGACGCATCCTCGAAGTCTCTTCAATTAAATCCTGATTTTCTTCGACGGAATCCTCTTCTCTCGTTTGAATCATCTTTCGTCGCGAGACTCGATTCGCCAAACGACCGGTGTTTCCGTAAATTCGTAGACGATTTTCAAGGTCCTCGATAATAATTCTTTTCGCGTTAATTTCGTTGAGAACTCTCGGTCCAGCCGAGTTCCGACGTGGAAATTTCGGGGCGAAACACCGTCACGAAGAGAAGAGGTAAGTTGCTTCTTCGGGGAACTCAGCGATCCATCATGGCTGCACGCAACGCTTCCATCATGGACACGATCAGGTCGATCGAACCGCTTCCTCTCGACGGTTATTCCTCAGGCCAGCCCAGATCCTCTCCCACCAGCTCGTAGAATCGTTGGTTATGTTCGTTGAAGAACCTCCTCAGCTTCGTGACGACCACCGGACTGACCCGTGGATGCCGTCTGCCTTTGCTCTCCTTCAGACACTTCTCCGACGTCTCGTTTCGCAGGCAGTAGAAACCCTTGGTGTGATTGAAGTAGAAATTGTGCCTGCCGATCCGAGGCTCTAGTCCCAGGAAGCTCTCGATCCTGCGCAACTGGGGTACAGGGTCCTCGATCAGTTGGTCACCGTTCACTATCAGGATCTGCTCCCTTGAGAACACCTCCAGCCACCTGTGCATGTACGTGTGGTACAACGAGATGGCGACCGGCCTGTAGGACTCGTTGATGGTGCCGTCGGGTCGCATCACCAGCTCCTCGAAACTACGAGCTGATTGTTGCTGCTGTTGCTGCTGCACGCTGCGAGGCGTACCGTTCGTTATGGTGGACGCGGTCGCCGCGTGCGTACGGAGCTGCGTGTAATCCGAAATGGCGCGGGTCACTGGCTCCCGGACGATCAGCAACAGCTTCACGCTCGCGTTCATCGCGCGGATCCTCTCGGGTACCTGTAAACCAATGGTTTGCGGTGAATTATGTGTATAGGAAGTTTATTGTTAATCATGGATCGAGCTGTTTGGTTTCATTCGGATAGTACATCTGGTGCACGATTTCGGAATTATCTGCTTTCGAGTTAACGGAAGTTTGGCATTTGGGAATTTTGGGAAATGGGAATTTGGGAAGTTGGAATTTAGGAAGTTGGAGACTTTGGGGATTTTGAAGGAACTGGAAGATCTGACAATTTGGGATCTTGAGGATTTGAGAATTTAATAATTTGTACATACAAGAATTTGAAAATGTAAAGTGTGAGATTTGTGGATCTGTAGACTAGTCATAAATATTGAGTTTGGAAAAATCTTTTAAGAATCCCTGCAAGAGCAAACATAAATAATAAGAAGCACCGTGAAGTTGAGGATTTGACAGTTATTACCAAACTTCAACATTTATGGGCGTAGAGACCCCAAACTTTAGGGAATATCAGTAACGATCTTAAAAGGTGAACGTATAATCTCTTTTTTAGCTTCTGAAAGTAATCTACTTAATCGTTCGACCTAGAATTCTAGCAAAACCCACGCGAACGTTACTAGAACCACAAGGAGATTAAATCACCAGTACAAGTACTTGGTCTCATAAGACTTACACAATTTTCTATGCAAGAACATAATCAACACTATACTGTAAGCTACTTAGCGATGTCAAAGTGGGCTAATGACAATGTAGTAAGTAGTTCGACATGAATATTAAGATCTAGACTTTACTTTTTCACCAAAGATGTGGAATCTATAATCTAGAGCTTGCAGTCCACCTAATTGACCACAACCATTTATTAACTCGATTACATTCTCCACTAAACTCGTTTAAATAATGCCACTAACGCTTGCTATCCCAAAACGAAATTACTTGGAGCTATAAATACTAGACCCTTAGACCCAGGTCATCCATCACGACTGACACTATGCGGTCAGTGACATGGTTGCAAGGATTCTTTACTCTGATTTGTTGCGTACTTATTCAGAACTCACACGTCCATTACACGTCCGTTCAAGTTAAATAAAAAGTTGAAAGTTAAATACCCAAGCTATATATATGCAGATACGTAATTGTTCAATTAAAGCTACCCACAGCTATACCAATGTCCACGAAGATTAATTAACATTTCAATATAACCAAAAATCAAACGCGCGTAAAGTATCTGAAATGTGTCGCTTTAATTGTTTGCGGTCGAAGTCCATATTTCCGGTTAAACGTGTTTTAACATATCACCGCAGAGAGTTAAATCCATACGTTACATTAATTGATATCGGCAATCAACGTACGACAATGTGACGAGAATTATAACTCGTTTATACAACAGACCCCCCAAGTTATGTCAGTTGTGAGAAAGTTGATACATAGTTGATACAAAGTTGTACATATGACGAAGTTATATACCTCCGGTGTGACGAAGTAACTGGGGCTCTTTTCGATGGTGATCTGACCCCTGAAGGAATATGGCATTTTCCTTCGGTACCATTCGAGTCCCTTGCCATAATTGTCGTCTCGGTCAAAAAAATGAACCTCGCCGGCGGCTTTCTGTATCTGCGGGTGAAGGAAGAGCATCTCGAGGAGCGCCCTGGTGCCACATTTCCGCACACCTATGATGATTGCCTGAGGTAGATGACGACTAGTACGTGGGAAGTGGACTTTGCTGGAGAAGAGCAAAGGCGGGGTGGCTCGAACTTGCGACACCAGCTCCACGGTTCGTCCTTCGACGGCCGAGGCCGCGTGCAAGCTGTACACGGCGCTGTCGTACAGGATGTGGAAGGTGAGAAACAGGGAGAGGAGGACCACCGTGAGGAAGGCTGCGGCCATCTTCGGTCTGGATATACCAACCACCAGGATACAGTCCGAAGTGTCGCCCTCGGCCGGCCTCATGGCAGAGCGGGGCATCCACCTGAAAACATATTTCAATTCTTTTTTACTGATAGTATTATCGATATCATATATAAAATATTGGAGTGGTAGGCTGGGAAAATTTGGACACTTTAATAGGTGAGACTTGTGGCACTTGATATCCTTGTAACTCTATGTGGTTTGAGTGAAATGGTCAAGTTAGACGAAATACCTTATACACCTTGTATATTATATATTATATTATATAGTATATTATTTATTTATTTGCCAGGTGGGTCAGTCAAAACTAACTAGACGAAATACCTTATACACCTTGTATATTATATGTTATATTATATAGTATATTACTTATTTATTTGCCAGATGCGTCAGTCAAAACTTACTATTCATAGCTATAATATTTAAACAAACAATAAAAATTAAAATGTGAATACTTTATATTCAGCGATCCTTGCTAATGCAAATTATAGTTGCACTTAAATTTGAAGAGTATTAAAAATTCAAGTAAGATTTGTCAAATTACGACAAAGGGTTAAAATATGTAACAAAGACTACATGTTAGGTTTTTAAAATAGCATTCCTCTATTTATGAAGTTATGAAAAACGATCATAGTTTTCTTTAAGCTCCACCATCAGATCCTCCGATCTTCAGATCCCTATATTCCAACATCCTACTTATCTCACTATTAAATACATGTACCCATAAATTCCTATATCACCATACGTAAATAATGTTCTACATTCTTGCAGCGCACCGAGGTGACAAATGACTGCTAGCTCGGTATAAATAATGAGATATATCGTATTGCGTGTTCGGACGTATTTATTCTCCCGGTTTAATCTTGCAGCGAAGTGTACCAGCGAACGGTAACTGTATAGGGATATATGATAGATTAGAATGAGTCTCCTTAAATTCGGCGGGTCTGTTAATGTTCGACACGCAACACGTCTGCATTAGCAGCAGTCGTAATTTATTCCGTCCACGTGGCCTCAGCGATTAAGACCGACGTACTTACCGATTCTTACATGCATACCGATAACAATAAGCGACACGGTTGTTCGCATGCGTTTACCGTGGCTGCGTGATATGACTTCATCATGGCTTCCTTGGTCGCGCCATGGGTGTGCACCGGGAGAATTGTATAAAGGGACGGTAATTACGGATTTTATTTGACTGGTTAAATATGGGCAATTAAATAAACGTATGTTATGGAGAATTGTGTTACATCGAATTAGTCCGTAGAGAAATGCGTGGAGGGTTTTGAAAATGAATCGATGAGTAAGGGAAAAAGGGTGATTGCTGGCAGTTGAGGGATAATTATGGGACATTTGGAAATTTGGAGATTTAGGGGTTTAGGGACTTGGGGATTCTGGGAGTGGTTAAGGGATTTGGGAAGTTGGGGATTTGGGAATTTAGGGAGGAGGAAATTTGGGGATCTGAGGATTTAGGGAATGAGATTTGGGGATTTGGGGATTTGGGAATTTGGGGATTTGGGAATTTGGGGATTTGGGAATTTGGGGATTTGGGAATTTGGGGATTTGGGAATTTGGGGATTTAGGAATTTGGGGATTTGGGGATTTGGGAATTTGGGGATTTGGGAATTTGGGGATTTGGGAATTTGGGGATTTGGGAATTTGGGAATTTGGGAATTTGGAAATTTGGGAATTTGGGGATTTGGGAATTTGGGGATTTGGGAATTTGGGAATTTGGGAATTTGGGGATTTGGGAATTTGGGGATTTGGGGATTTGGGAATTTGGGGATTTGGGAATTTGAGAATTTAGGGTCTGAGAGATTTGAGGATTTCAGAATTTAGGGACTGAGAGATTTGAGGATTTCAGAATTTAAGGATTGGCAAATTTGGTGAATTCAGAAATTGGGGATTTGAAAATTGGGGGAGTAGGAAATTTGGGGATGTAAAAAATTAGGGACTTAGTAATCGGGAATTTGAGAATTTAGGGTCTGAGAGATTTGAGGATTTCAGAATTTAAAGATTGGAAAATTTGGTGATGTCAGAAATTAGGGATTTAACCTAAAAACAAAGTTAAGATAATCAATAGTATGGAACAGAAGATTCGACGAATAAAATCGTTTTCCTGGTGTGTCTTCAATTATTAGCACATATTACCGTACTACATGTTCCGAGGATTTCTTCTGATAATCTCCACAGTTTCATACAACTTCCGTATTCATTTTTAATGATACCTACCACATTATGCTAAAATCCTGATGCAGTATTAAACGAAACGTGAATGGCTTAGCTAGCCAGCTTTTAATTGTAACGCGTTTATTAACATATTCTGCTGATTATGTAAAGTTAGCATGCCTTTGAAAATGGTAAAGGGAAAATCTGCAGGCTTAAGACAGATTAAATCGCTTTATGATCACGATCGTGTGTAATCAGAATTTTCCTTAATCGAGAATTCAATAGTGAATGACCACGCTGACATTGTCTTTCATATTGGTAATACTAGTGGCACTGGTAATATCTGCCTTCTTTTTTAAATTTTCAAATTCCATAATTACCAAAAGTAGTATAAAAATTCTAAAAAAAAAAATAGTTCAAAAAGTTCCTAAATTCACAAATTTCCAAATTTCTTACTTCCCAAATTCTCAGATGCCTAAATTACCAACTCCCTAATTTCTCAAATCCCCAAATTGTCTACTTCCCAAATTCTCAGATCCCAAAACTCCTTCCACCCCAAATTCTCAAACCTCCAAATCACCAACTCCTCAAATCCCCAAAACTCCAAACTCCTAATCATCCAAATCTCCACATCCCAACTTCCAAAATTCCAAAATACCTTTTCTAATAACTAAATATCACTACAAAATATCAACAAGCAGTACCTTTCCTCAAAATAGTACTTACAATCACGTCACCAATATCCTACAAAAATTTGCAACTCAAGAATCCACATCCAGTTCAAAAACTCTTATAAAGACATCCAACGCAGCCAGGTGAAAGATTGCGCGTCGATGGCAATTAATCGAGTAATGAACCACACGCGTAAAAAATTCATCGGATGACGAACGCACTAGTTCGAATTAACGGGCCGGGCATAAATCGCATCTGGTACACGGTGAAGTTTTATCGATACTAGTTGGAAACGATAAATCAAGCAAAAGAAGCCCGCATGCAGCTCGGCGAACGGAAGGGATCTTCCGAGAGGAACAATGTGCACACCAGATAAGAATAATCGTGTCGGAAACACTGACATAAGCTGGCGCGATATAAGTGTCTGTTCAGTTAAGTAAGATTAATTAAGCATATACGTATCTATGTAATTACGGCGTATGGCGGTATAAAAAGGAGTATCATTCATTTCGTTTAAGCACCTCTTCCGTGTTTGTGGATCGCGAAAATCGCGTGACGTTTGGTGCAGGGAATTAATATATCTTTATCGGTACGAACATGTTTGTACGTATTGATAAACGTATGACATTGACGAGCATAGATATATACATTGTATGCATATACATTGAGTGTAAAAGGAACATATGTTCAACGTGTAATAATTAAATGATATGTGTAATTTATGTTGGAACGAGAAGTTCAGATATGTCAGAGGTTTAGATGATTCAAAGCTTGAAAACATAAATATGTACAAATTTAAAATATTTGAAATGAACCTGAAAATCTGAAAACTTAGAAAATTGTATAATATAAAGATGTGCAAATTTTATAATTCAGAAATGCACCTAACAATCTGAGAAATTAGAAAACCGTATAGTATAAAAACATGCAAATTTAATAATACAGAAATGCACCTAAAAGTTTCAGAAATTTGAAAACTGTATAACATAAAAATGTGTAAACTAAATAATTCAGAAATACATCTAAAAGTCTCATAAATTAGAAAACTGTATAATATAAAAACATGCAAATTTAATAATACAGAAATGCACCTAAAAGACTCAGAAATTATAAAACTGTACAACATAAAGATATGTAAATTTTATAATTCAGAAATGCACCTAACAATCTGAGAAATTAGAAAACCGTATAATATAAAAATATGCAAATTTAATAATTCAGAAATGCATCTAAAAATTTGAGAACTTAGAAAATTATACAACGTAAAAATGTGCAAAGTTAAAAATTTAGAAATACACATAAAAACCTATGAATTTAGAAAATTTTGAAATTGGGAAATTTGGAATTGGGAAATGTGGAAATTGAGAAATGTGGAATTTGGGAAATATGGAATTGGGAAATGTGGAAATTGGGAAATGTGGAAATTGCAAAATGTGGAATTGGGAAACGTGGAAATTTGATAATTTGGAAGTTCAAAAATTTAGAATTGGAAAATTTGGAATTGGGAAATTTGGAATTGGAAAATGTGGAAATTGGGCAACGTGGAATTTGGGAAATGTGGAAATTACAAAATGTGGATTTGGGAAACGTGGAAATTTGAAAATTTAGAATTGGAAAATTTGGAATTGGGAAATTTGGAATTGGAAAATGTGGAAATTGGGAAATGTGGAATTGGGAAACGTGGAAATTTAAAAATTTGGAAGTTCGAAAATTTAGAATTGAAAAATTTGGAATTGGGAAATTTAGAATTGGAAACTTGGGAAATTTGAAAATTTAGAATTGAGAAATCTGAGAACTAAAAAAATTCCATATCTAAAAAATTGAAAAGCGTAGAAAGTATAACTTGAAAATCTAAAACTTTGAAATAGCAAAAATTTGCAACAGTGAAAAAGAATTTGAAACTAACAGAAAAGAAGAAATGAAGGAAAAATGTAGTTCGAAGGAGAAGATAGTGTTCGAAAACTTAATCCAGGAACAGATGTAACGTAGTACAGGACATGTTTTTCGCTGGATCGTGCAAGCGGCTCCTTGTTCATCGTGTGTTTCATAGGAAATCGATGACGTGCAACACCCGAAGCGTTCAGAACGATTCTCATTCGCTTCGAACTGCCACTCGATTTCAAACGTTCGTTAGTTATTCTAAGCTTAAGTGCTTTCAGCTAAAAGTTTCATCGCTTTTAAATTCGGATTTATTCACGGCCGCTTTACGAAGCGACAGATCGAATGTTTTCCATCGTCCTGGGACTTCATTAAAGCGCTTTTATTTAGAAACTGAGACCCAGTGATTCGTGTTCGGGCTTCTTCCTCTTCCATTAGCATTAACACGAGCGAAGTGTTAATACTCCG
Organism: Megachile rotundata; assembly: GCF_050947335.1. NCBI lineage: Eukaryota > Metazoa > Arthropoda > Insecta > Hymenoptera > Megachilidae > Megachile > Megachile rotundata. The sequence goes on from NC_134986.1 coordinate 9,883,910, forward strand.
TTTCTGTTCATTCGAAACTCGCGACTATTTTCGATTATTATTCAATGTTATATTTCTGATTGGACATTTATAGGTTCTGTTCAGATAAATATTTTATGTGCGTTTAAAAATCGTAGGTAATTAGATATTGTATTTGGTGAGGAACACGGTAAGGATCAGAGAGGTTATTATTTGACTGTGATGTGATAGAAATTTGGAATGTATATATCAAGTTTCGAAAGTGCAAATTTGTAAAATTTAGATTTGCGGGGTTTTAAAATTTGAGGACAGAGTTTTGGGACAGAAAATTATACAATTTGGAAATCTAGGTAACTATGGATTTGAGAATTAGGGATTAGGAAATTTAGAATTGGGAAATTAAAAATAGGAGATTTGGAAATGGAAAATTTGGAATTGGGAAAATTGGAACTGAGAGATTTGGAAATTGGAGAAGTGGAACTGAGCAATTTGAAAATTTGTAGTTGGGAAAATTGGAAATGAGAGATTTGGAAATTGGAGAAATGGAACAGGGCAATTTGAAAATTTGGAATTGGGATATTGGGAGATGTGAAAGTTGGAAAATTTGGAAATTGAGAAATTTTGGGAACTGGGAAATTTTAGTAGTAAAATTTGAAAATTGGGAAATGTGGAAATTGAAAAATATGGAAGTTGGAAAATTTAGAATTTGGGAAATATGAAAATTGGGAAATGTGGCAATTGGGAAATATGGAAGTTGGAAAATTTGGAAATTGGGAAATGTGGAAACTGGAAAAGTTAGTAATTGGTAAATGTGGAAATTGGAAAATTTAGAAATGTGGAAGTTGGAAAATTTAAAACTTGGGAAATATGGAAGTTGAAAAATTTGGAAATTGGGAAATGTGGAAGCTGGAAAAGTTGGCAATTGGTAAATGTGGAAATTGGGAAATATGGAAGCTGGAAAATTTAAAAATTGGGAAGTGTAAAAGTTAGAAAATTTAGAATTGCGAAATTTGTAAACTTGGGACGTTTGTAATTGGGAAACTTGGAACTGGGAAATTTGGAATTGGAAAAATTGGAATTTAAAAAAGTTATGAAAACCCTCTAAAAAATTACATATTCTAAAACTTGAGGATCAAGTATACTCATCTTCTAACCTTAGTCTCTCTAACCACTCTAACTTGCTCCCCATATTTAACCAAAACGCCATAAACCTAAGAATACCAGCTCCCCCGCCATAACCGATAGAATCAAGATTTTATAGTAGCCAGAGGTCACCTTACCAGTTGAACCATACAGATTGATGAGATCGTGAAGAAAATTGAGGAAATGTTGAAAATTTGTAGCAGGAAAAATGAAGACCCGTCGATCGTTTTTGGTAAAAAAGGGGGATGTTATTGGGCAGTTGGAAGGCAATTCGAGGGAAACAAGCGGCGGTGAAAAACCGCAGTACCGTTCTATCCTCTGGTTTCGATCGGTTGATTCTAGGCGACCAAAGTCGAGAGAGGGGCACACACCCTGGCTTTCGGCGCAACGCCAAATATTTATCTCGCATCGCCGGGATCTCTCTTTGGGAACCCATCGACCGTATTATCGCAACAAATCGCAATTTCGTCGGTTAACTTCCGCGCGAACGATCGACTGTCGAATGATCAACGTATGCCTGTTTCCTGCCGGGTGTTATTGCACCTGTCGCATTTACCACCTCGACGCGTGTTATTCGACTAAGCCAATACGTCCATTGGGAGATATTCTGCTACGATTTGTTCGAAGACGTTGCAATTGTTCCACGAGACTATGAGCTTGTGAAACATTTTATAGTTTCTTGATACTAACCTATCAAATTGACCGTACTTTTCTTGAAAGTTTTCATTTTTATTCAGAGAATTTGTTTATTGTACTACTTTATTTTTTGTTTGAATTAATAGAAAATCTCTTGTTCTAATTTATAAAATTCCTTAAGGCGCTTTTCTTGAAATCTGTGTTCATTTTTATCCAGACAAAATTAATTTCTATATTCAATTGTTTTTTATCATTTATTTTTTGTATTAAATAAATGTCATTTACTGGTAAAAATGACATAACCATATGACAACTCAATGCTATAATTACTACTGTCAGAACATTGAAAAGAGAGTAGCAGTAAATTTCAAATTTCAAATTTCGCGCGCAAAGTAATTTATATAATTTAAATTAATATAATTACAAATATACAATATTCACGAGGCTTGAAGGGGTGAATGTTTCTGCTAATGAAAATTTTAATTACTCCAAGAATTGAACGATTTAGCTATAATCCATAATTAAATATATTCTAATTAAGAATTAACGTTTCGATTTAAAGTTTAATTATTCAAATTATTGAAGTTTAATTATAACAATTTCTAGAATTAAAAATTCAATTTAAACTTGCAAAATTAAATATCAAAAAGTGATTTTAAACGAAGATTTCCTCAATTAATAATTTTCGACATTCAAAAGAAGCTTCGATCAACAATTCTGAATTAATTATTAATTGAAAGAGCTCCCAATTATCCACACATTGTCTACACATACGTTTAATTACACATAAACCTTCGTCACTTATTATGGTAGCATTCAGCAGAAATTATGCGTACAAATAAATAAGTCTATTACCTAAGAAACAAAAGAACATACAATTTCGATGCAAATTTTCACCGAACACCGTAAAAGACATTCTTGTCAAACAACGTTTTCTGTTACCGGCACAAACGTGACTTGAGAGACAAAGAAATGTTCGCTGTCATTGTTACAGGAAAAGGCACCTTCAGGCTGAAATACGTCTCCGTTAGATTTACAATGTTGCAAATAACGTACTGCTTCTTATTCCTTTAGAAAAGGAAACGCCGTTGATTTACAAGCACCGATAACGTCACTTTCTTTTTCTTAACTCTTTCCTTCCCGTTGTAACCTTATGGTCAAGATAAAGTACCGGCGTCACAGAACTTTTTCGCGTTTTCGAATGTACAAGCTGGAGTATCATACTCATATTCATGAATAGAAGGGTATTTGACTATAATTGTAGGTCACATATTTGAGCATATTCATATGTGTAGAAGGTGTACATATGAGTGTTATATTCTTATGAGTACTTAGGATGTTTAGATATATTGTATACATTGATTCACTGGGTTTTGTAATGATACATTCATGATAATACATTCTTAATATATCATGTATGCTTAATGTGTCATATGTGGTACACACATCGTATATGGTATACACATGTATGATATATTATATATGTTTTACATATTTATTCATAATGTCAGTAATATTATGTCTGAATCTATCACATGTGTTCATCACGTATGTCATGATAGGTTTATGACACGTGTGATTATGATATACATATGCTCATCACATACATGTATGTACATACGTTCAAACGTAATATGCTGTACATGTATGTCATACAATATAATCATTAAAAATGTATCATACATATTGTACACATATTTATTCATAATATATTACGCACATCATATGATATCATATATGAATATTCATATACCATATACATGAATATATTTATATCACATAGTACATCAGTACTGCATCGGTTTAGTCAACATCTGGGACCATTAACGACTCGGACGAAAATGGTTTCAAGCAGATTTTCAGTTGCTCCGTCAATTTTCGTAGCAGTTCGCGGCGAAATTGTAGCAGTTATGATAAGTGTAATTTTAGGACAGCGTAGTTGACGGTACCTCGTCTCTGCCTACTAATTGCATCCGTTTCGTGACTCCTCGCCATGTCCGTTGTGTTAAAATTGAAGACCTTATCTCGTAAACCGGTTCAATTAGAATCTGCGGAAAACGACGATCTTCTCGTAATAAAGACTGCAATTAGCTAATGGCGTATAAATATCGTCGCGAGTTTGATTCCAATTTTCGGGAGTCGATGATGAAATTGTCCAAAATTTTATTAAAATCTCATGATTCCAATTTTTACTACGATTTCATTACTTCAACTTTTATTAGAATCTCATTATTTCAATTTTTATTAGAATCTCATGATTTTAATTTTTATTAGAGTCTCATGATTTTTCATTGAACTTAGCGTCGGATTCAGTTTAGTTTCAGATTAACCCCTTAACTTATATGCATCACATATGCGATGCACCGTACCTGAGGCACTCAAGAATGAAACAAACCCACCTCATACCTTTAACACAACTAAATTTCAAATTTAACCTCGACCATAATTTGCAGTATCAAAATTAAATACAAAGTACACATCAAATTTAAATATACTTTACTAGTTTTAACGCTGTAGTAATTAGCTCCAACGCTAGTCCAAAATTGTAGGTTATGTTACGACTTCAAACTAGTTTTCTCCCAAACAAAATTTCTTTACAAATTTATTTCTGCAACATAAACGAGAACAGACAAAATATTGTAATATGAATTTAAGTGACTGAAAAGTGACCAGGTACCAATTTCCGTCCATGTTTTCAGTCAGAGTTGGTCCTTCGAGGGTTAATTCAGTTAAAGCGTAGCCGTGCTAGACAACTTGGGCGAGTAAATCTTTGTAAGAGTAAATACTTCGAGCACGAGTTTATAGAGAGAACTTTTAGACGGAAATGTGGATTAAGCTTGTATTGAGCAAGTTTTAACACCGGTAAAAAACAGACCCTATATTTCTTCTTGTTTTATTGCGTTGTTAGTGCGTCTATCTTTGACGTCAATTCACTTAACTTTCTTAATTACGTTTGTACCAGACATATTGTAGAATTCATTTTATATTGTGTTGTATGTATAAAGTTTATGTAATGTGTTATACAGGTAATGTTTATAATTGTAGTGTGGTATATAATTATTATGCAATAATATGTTATGTAATGTTTATAATAAAATGTGTTCTATAATGTTTGTAAAGTAATGTGTTATATAATGTTTATAATATAATGTGGTATATAATGTTTGTAAAGTAATGTGTTATATAATGTTTATAATATAATGTGGTATATAATGTTTGTAAACTAATGTGTTATATAATGTTTGTAATGTAATGTGTTTGTATAATGTTTGTAATGTAATGTGTTTGTATAATGTTTATAATGTAATATATTATATAATGCTTGTAATCTAATGGGTTTGTATAATATTTATAATATAATGTGTTATGTAATGTTTATAATATAATGTGATATATAATGTTTGTAAACTAATGTGTTATATAATGTTTGTAATGTAATATGTTTGTATAATGTTTATAATGCAATGTGTTATATAATGTTGGTAATGTAATGTGTTTGTATAATGTTGGTAATGTAATGTGTTTGCATAATGTTTGTAATGTAATGTGTTTGTATAATGTTTATAATGTAATATATTATATAATGCTTGTAATCTAATGTGTTTGTATAATATTTATAATATAATGTGTTATGTAATGTTTATAATATAGTGTGTTATATAATGTTTGTAATGTAATGTGTTTGTATAATATTTATAATATAATGTGTTCCATAATGTTTGTAATGTAATATGTTATACAATGTTTGTCATGTAATGTGTTTGTATAATATTTATAATGTAATGTGTTCTATAATGTTTGTAACTGAATGTGTTATATAATGTTTGTAATCTAACGTGTTTGTATAATGTTTATACAGTAACATATTATATATACAATGCTTATAACATTCTACGTAATGTATATAAAATAATTACCCATATAACACATACAGTATAACCTATCAAACAACATCTACATATACAGTGTATTACACAATACAACAAAATTTTTCCGCAATTTTTAATTGGTACAGGAGTTGTAAAATGAAGTTACAGGAAATTTAACAACGTTAATTATAAAATACTTCAGAACATACAATTATAGGTACAACAAAATGAAATTTAACAGGGAGCTTTCGATCTGCGAAAATATCGAATCGCATTCAGTTACGCCGGAACAATGGTTTATTTCATCGCGAACAATTTTAATTAACACATATTAATTAGGGACCTACGAATATTTGCAGGAAAAGCTCAATTGCATGAAAAATTTAATATAATCCTAAATATACGTTCGTAATACCTTATCATCGAAATTAATAAGATTTCCATAAAATATGTATGGGATTAAGGTAATATGATCTTAATATTAATTGTCTAATAAATTTGATAATAACATGTTTGCATTTAAAGTACATTAAGAAGAATTATGTGTACAATATTTAAGCAAATAAAAAAGAATTTGCGAATCTAGGTAATTAGGGAATTGAAAATTAGGGATTAGGAAATTCAGAAGGGAGGTTTGGAGATGGAAAATTTGGAATTGCAAAAATTGGAACTGAGAAATTTGGAAATTGGAGAAATGGAACTGAGCAATTTGAAAATTTGGATTCGGGAAATTTGGAAATTGGGTAATTTTAGGAATTGGGAAATGTGGAAATTGGGAAATGTGGGAATAGGGAAATGTGGAATTTGGAAAACGTAGAATTTGGCAAATGTGGAAATTGGGAAATGTGGAAATTTGGAAACGTGGGAATTGGGAAATTTGGAAATTGGGAAATATGGGAATTGGAAAATTTGGAAATTGGGTAATGTGGGAATTGGAAAATGTGGAATTTGGGCAAAAAGGAAATTGGGAAATGTGGAAATTGGAAAATGTGGGAATTGGGAAATGTGGAGTTTGGGAAACGTGGAAATTGGGAAATGTGGAAATTGGAAAATGTAGGAATTGGGAAATGTGGAGTTTGGGAAACGTGAAAATTGAGAAACGATAAAGTTAACGGAAAATAATAAAATTCGAAATTTTTGTAAGTTTTAATTATTTAAGTGTTTATTGAAAGAAACTTTCAATAATAATTTTCAAGTCCTCCATATATTATTATCTCAAGTATATTATTTCTTTCTAAAGAAATTTTTATTTCTCTTTTAATAAACGAATTTTATTCCCGTTTCCAATTTTAAGAAATATTGGAAATTTTTCTTCAAGTAAAATATTTGAACGATGATTTCTATTACGGTTGTAAAATATAATAATGGAATAAAGGAAGAGTACTTACAATACATGTATAGGGGACTTGGGAGACCACTCTTGACGAGGCCGTGCCTGGTTGGGCATTTGCGTTAGTTTGATTGTTCACATTCTTGAGATTTCTGCGACAAAAAGACAAAAAGGAAATGGTTACGCTCGTTTCTAGCAACTCGAAGTAACGTTTCGAGACGACAATACAAATTGTTGGTCGTATTTTGTTTTCACTGCGATTTTACAGGAACGAACGACATTCTCTTTGCGATAAGAGCGTGGAAAAAGAAAACTGTGCAAGAGAAATATAACCAAGATATTCTTCGCATTTAACATACATATACATATGTCTTTATATCTGATTCATAGAGAAGCAATTGTATTTTTATATTCAGATTTAGCTTTATAATATATGTACGTTTCGGTAGCTTTGACTGCAATTCAATATTTATTCACCATTTCTACTAGCAATATTTACACTCTCGTAAAAGATAAATATGCAGTTTCATTGAAGAAAGGAATGTACATTTATACTGTTTAGCTTTTGTGCTGGGTGGAAAAATGCACTTTTAATGTTTGAGGACTGTGTGGTTTGTGATTATAGAAAATTTTAGGAAGACTTTATTTTTAGTGGAAATAGCTGTCTTCGTGGAGGTGTATCAAAGTTTGGAGAGTGGTGGAGTTTTGGGATATTGGGATTTGAAGGTTTTGGGAGATGAGAATTTGGAAATTTGGGAAATTGGAATTGGAAAATTTGGATTTGGGAAATTTGGAATTGGGAATATTGGGAATTGGGAAATTTGAAAATTGGGAAATTAGGTATTAGGAAATGTGGAGAATAGGATATTTGGAAATTAGGAAATGTGACAATTGAGGAATGTGGAAATTGGGAAATGTGAAAAGTGGGAAATGTGGAAATCAGGAAATTTGAAAATTGGGAAATGTGGAAATTAGGAAATGTGGAAATTAGGAAATGTGGAAATAAGGAAATTTGAAAATTGGGAAATGTAGAAATTGGAAAATTTGGGAATTGGGGAATGTGGAATTTGGAAAACGTGGAAATTGGGAAATGAGGAAATTGGAAAATTTGGTAATTAGGAAATTTGAAATTGGGAAATGTAGAAGTAGGAAACTTTGGAATTAGGAAATTTGGAAATTGGAAAATTGGAAAATTGGAAAATCGGAAAATTGGAAACTTGGAGAATTGGAAAATTGGAAAATTGGAAAATTGGAAAATTACCAAATACCCATTTCTCCAAATCCCAAATACCGCCTTCTCAAACCCAACCCAAATTTCCACCTACAAAATAAAAATCAATCTTCCACCAAACTTACAAAAGCAATAATAGCTGTACCGCAGAAAGCTCGTAATATTTGTTGGTAGTACCACCACAGAACGATGTAAATCACGTTCGTCCGCGATTTATTCACATTTCCATTGTTCGATCATCTTCGCGCTACTTCCACCAAAATTTTATCGTTCGAATCCATCACCTCCGCGCTTTTTTTTTCCTCAATTTCACGACTCGCAACGCGATTGCTACGATGAATAGATAACGAACGAACGAACGATGCACGCTGACGTTCTCGCGTCAACGGAACGATTAATCGGATTTCGAGGAACCTGTGCGAACGTCGTTTTTGCACGGCCTGCAAAGATGCACGTATCGAACTAGCAAATTTCGTTAGTTATCAATACTTTTTTTTGTTCGTATTTCTTCTTTTTCAGGAACTAGGGAGTTGCAATTTGTATGGGTCGCAGGAAATCGAGGTTGTATAGCCTGCGTAACAATATTGCAATATTTATTGCAATTTCAAGCTTGAGAGTTGATGAAAATCGTTGTATAAAGATTTTGAAGTAAGGAATGAATTCACTATGTCAAAGAATAATTATCTTGTTGTTAGTATGTAGATAATTAATATTCAATAGAGTTATATATATTTCAATTTCTTTTATGAGTTACTTTTGGAACACCCTGTATACTGAATAATATCATATGTGAATGTTTATGTGTGTACATATAAGAGGCAGTACATATGTATACGTATATGTGACATATGTAGACGTATTGTATGTATGTAGCATATGTACATGACATATGTATACATTTATATTTTTTGCATGTGTGTGGCATGTGTGTAAGTGTACCTATGTAACATATGTATATAACATACATATGTTATGACATACACATAACTATTGCATGTAGGTGACATATGCAAATGCATTGCATGTGTGTGACGTGTGTATACGTATTGTATGTATGTAGCATGTGTGTAAGTCTTGCACCTATATAACATATGTAGATGTGATATGCATACGTATTGCATGTGTGTAAAATATGTATGCATATTGAATTTATGTAGCATATGTATATGACATATGTGTACATATGTACTGTATGCATATGTGTGGTATGTGTGTAAGTGTACCCATATAACGTATGTGTGTGACATACGTACAACTATTGCATGTATGTGACATATGCATATGTATTGAACGTATGTGACATATGCACACGTTTCATTACCACACCCTGTATACGTGTCTTGCACCAATCAATCCACTGCTAATATCAAGTACGTTCTTAACGAATCAATAAATTATTTATATCAAAGAAGCATCGTCATCGAAATTAATTCGCCATTTCACATCGTCGAAATGAATTCCTTGATTTTCTATCGATTTCACGAGAACTTTCGTACCGCGAGCGGTCATAAATATCGATGGAGGCAAAGGGAGCGCAATTTCATCCGGAAATGAAAAATATACAGGAAATCAAACGATTTCGAGAGTCGGTCGCGTTATTGCGACTGAGAATGAAAATCCACAGGGACAATGTTATAACTTTTCTCATTCTGTTGGCTGACGGTCTCGAGTGTTTTTGTCCCGACGAGTTAAGAGCACCGGATGATTGTAACCGTCCACCGGATGTATTCTTGAAAACTTTGGAATCCGCATCGCGAGTCAACGTCGTCGTGGCAGACGTTTTCAACGGAAAAATTTCTCTTTTAATTTTTCCACGCTGTCAGGGGACTTTTCCTGCCGGCACATTTTCATTCTAACTTGCCACTGCGCGGATCTTCCGTAATATACAACCTTTTCAAACCCAGATTACGTTGTGGGAACAGAAAATTCGTCGAGCATAAATTATTGTTTCATTTTGCAATATTTTCATTGCATTGCGATGACGTTCCTCGACGTAGTTGCAACTTTTAATACGCGTTCTTTAGACATACATATTTAATGCGCATATTAAATATGTATGTTTAATACGTATCATTCACATGTAACATCTACATGTTCTTTAGACATGCATATTTAATATGATTTCTAAAGAACATGTATATTAATGCATATTAAATATGCATATTAAGTATGATTTTTAAAGAACATGTTTATTAATCCATATTAAATATGCATATTAAGTATGATTTTTAAAGAACATGTGTATTAATGCATATCAAATATGCATATTAAATATGATTTTTAAAGAACATGTGTATTAATGCATATTAAATATGCATATTAAATATGTATGTCTAAAGAACATGTAGATGATACATATTAAATATGCATGTGTGAAGAACACGTATATTAAATCAATATATGTTAATGCAAATTAAGTATGTATATTAAACATGTATGTCTAAGAAACATGTGGATGTTACATGTACATGATACATATTAAATATGCATGTTTAAAGAATATGTATATTAATGCAAATCAAATATACATATTTAATATGATTTTTAAAGAACATGTATGTTAATGCATATCAAATATGCATATTAAATATGATTTTTAAAGAACATGTGTATTAATGCATATTAAATATGCATATTAAATATGTATGTCTAAAGAACATGTGGACGACACATATTAAACATGTATGTCTAAGGAGCATGTAGATATTCGTCAAACATATCATGTACATTAAACAGAAGATTGCAATACATTAATATATGTAGTTGTACAGTAAAATCAGTAACATAATAAAGTACAATTTCATTGCAATATTGCAAAAGTATCCGAATAGCAAAACAACAAAATAAGATAGTAAAAAGTAAAATCCTATTTATTTGGCAAAATACAAAATCCTCAAAACACCACCTATTTAATCAAAAGTACTCGACCAAACGAACAAAACGTAATCGAATAAATTTTCCATCGCTTCATCTGGGATTAAGAAGGGAAGAATATGAAAATAGCCCGATAACCTTAAAAATTGATATCAGACGTCTGCGAAGTAATACAATTTTAATCAAGAGTCCTGATCAGTCAAAAAAGGAATGTAAATCAGTGAGCGTGTAAGAACGGTCGTTCGTAGAAATAAGAAGTGGAACGAAATCGATATATCGAATAGCTGAGAGAGGTTAATGATGCAGAGTATAAAACGTGTATACGATCGACGCTGTAACACACGACATTCTTCCGCTTGCATAACCGCATCGCTCCTCCCGTATATGGCCGCTTTTCCCTACCTCAAACTACCCTTTCCCCATCGTAGACATGCGATACACCTAACACGCAACATTCGCCACGAGTCTTTTTTTCGTTCGCGATCAATCGACCGACCACGACAGATGATTACGGGTTTCTTCTTTCCACGGATCACGCGGCAATTTGCGTTTGAATATATTTTTGCGCAGTTTCTTGCTTTTGTACGTCGCGTGAAGTCGAAACATTCTAATTCAAAGACGATGGTCTCCGAATCGATCTTTTTATGTTCTACTTTTGCCTACGTAGATTTATTGTTTGGCTGCACACGATACATTTACGAAGGGGGTCTACACTCGGTATGGGGCCACATTTTGTATCGAGAGTTTTCGTTCGTTTCGTGTTATTTTTATTTGTGAAATGCAAATTTCTGATTTCTCGAATTTCTAGGGTTTCATGTTTCCAAATTGTTAAATCCTAGTTTACAGATTTGTCAACTAGATAAAGGGAGAAATACTTGATTATCGAGAGTCATGCGACGTTAGTAATACATGTGTAATTAATTACCTTCCTGTTAATTATGTATGCTTATTACTAATGGTACGTTTGAGTGTCAACGTAAGCAGCAAATATTGAATGTTTTCAGTTAATACGTTGTTAATTAGAAGCATTTACTCTACATGTACTGCAAATGTTAATAGAATATATTATGGATGTCAAGTATTGTAGAATGCTTTATTCTTAATAATAACATACATATGTATGTATAGTAGAATTAATAAATTCCTTTGTAGTAAATGAAATTGAAGAAGATTTCATTTTCAATGGAAATAGTGGTTTTCGGTGGAGGTGTATTAAAGTTTAGAATTGCGGAGGGGTGGAGTTTTGATATTTAGGGATTTGAGGATTTGGGAAGATCAAAATTTGGAAATAGGGAAATTGGGAAATTTGGGAGAATGAAAATTGGATAATAGGGAAATTGGGAAAGGTAGAAACTGGAAAATTTGGAATTGGAAAACTTGGAATTGGGAAATTTGGGAAATGGGAGATTTGGAATTGGGAAATTTGGGAATTGGAAGATTTAGAATTGGGAAATGTGGTAACTGGAAAATTTGGAAATTGGAAAATTTGGAATTGGGAAATTTGGAATTGGAAAACTTGGAATTGGGAAATTTGGGAAATGGGAGATTTGGAATTGGGGAATTTGGAATTGGGAAATTTGGGAAATGGAAGATTTGGAATTGGGAAATTTGGGAATTGGAAGATTTAGAATTGGGAAATTTGGGAATTGGAAGATTTAGAATTGGGAAATTTGGAATTGGGAAATGTGGTAATTGGAAAATTTGGAAATTGGGAAATGTGGAAATGGGAAAATTTGGAATTTGGAAATGTGAAAATTGGGAAAGGTGGAAACTGGGAAATGTGGAACTTGGAAAATTAAAAAATTGGAAACTTTTCGAATTAGAAAAAACCTCATAAAATTTACAAACTTGAAACCTTCAAAACCTAGAAATAAAAATACCTTCCACTTCAAATATCCACCACATTCCCCTATAAATTCCCACTTCATCAGAAAACAAATCTCACTACAATCATCCTCTACACATAAAGCACCGAATCACGTAAATTGAATAAAACCCCAAATTACAAATCCCCGGCCAACTTCACAGATCGTCCAAAAGAAAAGAACAGGTTGTAAAGAAACTTTAGTATCGTGCTACCCGAAGAAACAACTCCGAAGCTATTCTTATTTCGCTTGATTTAAGAACGCTTCCAAGAACATTATTCAAATCCTAAACTAGAAGCGTTATCTGACGATCGTAAATGTATGCGGTGTGTTCCATCGTATATATCGTGGCCAGCTTTTCAGCCTGTTAAAAGCCACGAATGTAGTTCGCTGGATGCGCCAAGAACACGCGAAACCTGTAGCAATTTTTTCTTAGAGTTTACACTCGAGGTAATCCTGGGTTCTATTCGTTTTTGATCGAGAGTTTGCCATTTCGAGAGTCATTCGCAATAACGTTCTAGATAGCTCTGATATTTCCTTAGAAAACGGTCGATCGATGTAACAGATGTGTTCGGTATTTCACGTCGAGATAATGAAATTGATTCTTTAAAAATTAAGGGGAGAGGGTAGACAAATATAGGGTTTTATGAACGAGGAGATGTAATAAGGAAAATGTACTGGTGTATGATGCATAGTTAATACAGAATTAAAGATTTGTCGTTGTTAATTTGGGGATTTCGGAATTGGGAGATGTTAGGATTGGGGATTTTGAAATTTGGGAATTTTGGAATTGGGAATTTAGGGATTTGGGGACATTTGGAATTGGGAATTTTGGAAATTGGAAAATTTGAGAATTGGGGGATTTGAGATTGGAAATTTTGGAATTGGGGAATTTGGAAGTCCACAATTTGGAATTGAGAATTTTGGAAATTGGGAATTTTGGAATTGCAAAATTTGGAAATGGGAAATTTTGGAATTGCAAAATTTGGAGTGGGGGAATTTGGAATTCCAAAAATTGGAATTGGGTAATTTGGAATTCGAAAATTTGGAAATTGGGAATTTTGGAATTGTAAAATTTGGGAATTCGGAAATTTTGGAATTGGTGAATTTGGAACTCCAAAATTTGGAAATTGGAAATTTTGGAATTGTAAAATTTGGAAATTGGGAATTTAGGCATTGGAAAATTTGGGAATTGGGAAATTTTGGAATTGGTGAATTTGGAACTCCAAAATTTGGAATTGAGAATTTTGGAATTGCAAAATTTGGAAATTGGAAATTTTGGAATTACCAAATTTGGAAATTGGGTATTTTGGAATTGGAAAATTTGGGAATTGGAGAATTTGGAATTCAAAAATTTGCAATTGGAAATTTTGGAATTGGGAAATTAAGAAATTTCGAATTAAAATTTAAAATATAAAAATTTGAAATTCTCAAATTTGAAGTCCCTCAATATAAAAATTATTATTTTACAAATCCAGTGTATTCAAAACCTATAAAAACCTTCATCAATAAATTAATTAATTTCCCCATCGTTTATCAATTACTGAAACGAAAGTTTACGACCCACGTTATCGTATGATAGCCATACCGTATCGGATAGGTTTCCTCGGTTTTTATTTGAAATCGTAGAAACTAGAATTTCCACGTAGCAAGAACAGCGTGCTATTTCGTAAAACCACATCGGTTTCACAATGAAACTTACTTTCTAGATGGAAACAGAAGGAAAAAGAGTTGAGCTTGAAGAGAACGGTTCGATCGTTTTCCAGGAGGTTGAATAGCTACCTTAAAGCCTTAATGTTCTATATGCTTTGAACACGCGAAATTTCTGAAAACTTTTGCTACCTCTGCCCGATCACTGCAAACTGGATCAATAATTTTGAAGAAACTTCGGACCAACTCATATCTATGCACAGCGATTAAAACTTGCTGGCATAAATTGTAACTACGATCCTTTGTTTTTTACTAATTAACAATGTAATTAGGTATAAAATTTATATTATTATACACATGTACACGAAATTTTTGAAGTTAGTCATTCTCCAACGTTTCAGTTTGCTTATATTTTCTAGAATCCTGGTTTCTTAATTTTCCAGTTTTCTCTCATATCTTCTAATTTTCTAATTTCTCAGATTCTCAGCTCCCAAGTTTCCTAATATCCTAGTCTCCCGATTTTCCAATCTCCTAATGTACCATCTAATATTCAGGTATACAAGTTCGCAAACTGTAAAGTGTAAAGTAAATACAAGCAAACTCAAAGTAAAATAAATATCGCACAAAATAAACGTCTAATAACAAACAATACAACTGCACAATTGAACAATAAATTTCAATAAACGTAGGCCTTCAGTGATCACGTTGCGAAACGAAAATGTTTTGCAAACACGACCATTTCCAATTACTACGTTTTTTTAAAAATTGCACGAACCAGACCATACAAATATTTTACATAATAACTGTTTGTTTCGCAGAAAAACGTTATCGACACATCGCACCGAACACGATCGGTTTATTTATTGCGATAGAAATAAATAAAAATTAAACGCACCGCGCGTCGGTATTGTGCGCTGCAGTTGCAAAATTTGGATCACGTACCGAACTATGCGCATTAATATTCGAAAACCCTGGAGATATATTCATCAAATTATTATTTGATGAATAAAGAAAAGGTAGAAAATAATTCAACGGGAATCACGTACCTTTTGTTGCGTCTATGAAATTTCAATGATGTAACGATGCGTTTAATAAAATATCACTTTACGGTACACTGACATGAAAATCTAGGGATTTTGTGGGTTGAGAATTTGGGGATCTAGGGACTTGACGATTTAGGAATTTAGGAGGTTTAGGGCTTATTAGCAGGGATTTAGAGGTCTAATGATTTTTAGGGATTTGGGGATTGAAGTCTATATATATTGGAATAGGGAAATTTTGGGATTGGGAAATTTTGAAATTGGGGAATGTGGGAATTGGGGAATATTAGAATTGGGGAATGTGGGAATTGGGGAATATTAGAATTGGGGAATGTGGGAAATGAAGAACGTGGGAATTGGGGAATATGGGAATTGGACAATGTAGGAATTGGGGAATGTAGGAATTGGGGAATTTTGAATTTGGGGAATGTAGAATTGGAGAATGTGGAATTGGGGAATGTGGAATTGGGGAATGTGGAATTGGGGAATGTGGAATTGAGGAAAGTGGAATTGGGGAATGTGGAAATTGAGGAATATGGAGATTGGAGAATGTAGAAATTGGGGAATGTTAGAATTGGAGAATGTGAGCATTAGGAGATGTGGCAATTGGGGAATTTTGGAATTGGGAAATTTTGGATTTGGAGAATGTGGAATTGGGGAATGTGGAATTGGGGAATGTGGAATTGGGGAATGTGGAATTGGGGAATGTGGGAATTGGGGAATGTGGGAATTGGAGAATGTGGTAATTGGGGAATGTGGGAATTGGGGAATGTGGGAATTGGACAACGTGGGAATTGGACAACGTGGGAATTGGACAACGTGGAAATTGGACAATGTAGGAATTGGGGAATTTTGGAATTGGGAAATTTTGAATTTGGGGAATGTAGAATTGGAGAATGTGGAATTGGGGAATGTGGAATTGGGGAATGTGGAATTGGGGAGTGTGGAATTGGGGAATGTGGAATTGGCGAATGTGGGAATTGGGGAATATTGGAATGGGAGAATGTGAGATCTGGGGAAAGTTGGAATTGGAGAATGTTGGAATTGGAAGATGAGGGAGTTATGAAATGTGGAATAGGTTGTTATTCGAAATTTGAAAATTTCTGAAGCTTGAGAAATTGCATAGATGGAGAATTTGGTAATATAAGGATTCTGAAATATTAATAGAATTAAGCAAATTTCCATCAATGTCTATAAACCCCCTAAGAATTTCCTCACAAAATAAATCGATGAACAAAACAGGTAGAAATAACTGGATAAAAGGTACGTAATTTTTGTAGCATAAAACTGTAGTAACAAATATCGCTGATAATTTACACAGTGCTGCGACGTTAAAATCTCGATATTTGGCACAAATACCTTTCCTTATCGAAGGGTCAACTTATGAGTTGAACCGAATGGGGAGCAGTATTACCAAGATAAGCAACCATTTGTCCGAAAAGTAACGTCTCCGCGGATAAATGTTATCGCAACGTGAGAAAATTTCGGGTGCCACTATAAACCTTTCAATGAACACACACGCTCCCGCGGAACACCGTTTCGACATAATGCCGAAGGGTGAAAATATCATATCACCTGATATTTCGTACGGAACGGTATAACACAAAAGAAGATAATATCTTCATGAATATCGAGCGCGTTTTCAAACGTTGCCCCCATATGCATCTACGATATTTTCAATATTTTTTCAAAATGAGAGAACATAATGTACTTATAGGCAGAACGCCGAACGTTCTGTTTGAGACTACTTCATTTAACAAAATGAATATTCAACAGAATGCTGCTTTTATGAATGCAAATTGTCTGCGTTGAGTTTTGCTTTTGAAACGTTTGATAATAAAATGTTTTGTTTCCTTGGAACGCTTTTGTTCTCTTATTTATTTAACGAGGAAAAACACATTTCAACATCGATGTTACAATCTTGAAACTTTCAACCGTCGTAAGAAATTTTCTTTACGGAACCAGTTTTTATCGATGTTATTAATATTTTTATACAGCATGACAATTTCAATTATTAATATTATTGGACGATATTATTCGAGAGATGTATTCTTTCGTATACAATTTTGCGCAATTTGTACGAAACGATAAACTCTGCAATAAACTGAATTATTGCAGTGCAACTATATCATGTTTTGGACGTTTAATGAGTGAAACAGCCGAGCCAATCAAATTGTTTGAAAGCAGCCAGTTAAAGTATTGAAACTACAAACACGTATTAAAATTTGTCTGCTGCAGTTCAAGAGTTAAATTATCTCTTGAACGCGGTGGCTGTCGAATAAAATACTTAGTAGTACGCGTTATATGGCATAATTAAATAACTCGATCAAAATATTTCCGACAAAATATCTCGGAAAATGTGTTTCGCGTGAAAATATCTTTTCGAGATAACATTTCTGATCAAATATTTGTTACGCGGTACAAATGAAATGAAAATAATTTTTATAATGTAACGTAACATTAGGTTAGATTAGGTTAGGTCAAATTAGGTTAGATTAGATTATGTTGAGAATTATTAGGTTAGATCAGATTAGGTTAAGTAAAATAAGGTTAGTTCAGTTAGGTTAAATCAAAGTAGGATAATTCATATTAGGTTAGATCAAATTAGGACAAATTATATTAGGTTAGATCAAATTAGGATAATTCATATTAGGTTAGATCAAATTAGGACAAATTATATTAGGTTAGATCAAATTAGTCTAAGTTATATTAGGTTAGATCAAATTAGGATAAATTACATTAGGTTAGGTTTTGTTAAGAAAAACTAGGTTAGATCAAATTACGATAAATTAGATAAAGTTAGATCAAATTATATTAGATTAAATTGCATTCAGTAAAATTATGTTATGTAAAGTTAGGTTAGGTCAAATTAAATAATGTTATGCTGAGTTAGATAAAATTAGATAAAATCAAACCAAGCTAGTTGAAATTAATTTAACATATGTTACATAAGATTAAGTTAGATCAAACTATGTTAGGTCGAATTAGACAAGATCATTCAAAGTTGGATTAAATTAGATTAAATTTGATCATGTTAGTGCCGATTAGGTTACATGAAATTTACTTTATTAAGTTGGATTAGATAGTAGGTCAGGTGAATTTAAATTAAATCCAAGTAGATCAGAATAGATAAAATTGGATTTGATGATATTGAACCAGATTAAATTAGGTTAGTCCAAGTGGTCCGAAATAGTGAAAGTGAGAAAAGTTAAAATTGTAAACGGAGCAGTGGTCAAGAGCCAATCGATTATCACCTTTTGTCCGAATATCGAAAGTTCTTGCAGAGTCGAAATTATTTCAGTGCACCCTTCGGAGTGGCACGCGTCTCTGTTCGTCCAATGTCGCAATTAAGGATTCTTGACACAATTTTCAGGGTCAACGGGGTTGTCATTATCGAGTGCACCCTCGATTTATAGTTCATTGTGTAGCAGGCGAGGTCAAGCGTCAAGGTGCAAAAATGATAACCGTGAAACAATACGTTGTCGAACACGACATTGAACTACTCGAGGCACCCTCTTCGTACACTATTTGTTCGCGAACACCCTATTTAACCCTCACTCTACATCCCTCGGCTACTCTCCCGTGTTAGAGAATACGCTGATTCTTTTTTCTTCCTTCTCACTTTTACTATACAACTAAATATTCTTATCTGTTCTTCAGCTAGACTGTTACGAGCATGCGAAAGCTACGTCCATTAACGAAGTACGAATACCGCGATGAAGTATTTCTGTACAATTTTTAACGTGGCTCGTTTTAATATGATAATAGCCCCTAATTTACATGAACATTTTTATGCAATTAATGTGCATAAAAAACAGAAAGTAATTTGCACAGGCTAGGACTATTAACATAAGCTCATTTTTAGTTTTAAAGGCGTCGTATATATTTCTTTGCTTAATTGACGCAGAACTGGCACAGAGATTACATTATTAATGCAACATTTATTCGAATGCACTGAAAATAGAATATAGGTCCATTCAAATTGCAGTCAAAATATGATTGCTCAGAACACGATCGCGTTAATCGAAAATAAAGTTTGCACGTATAGGATTATCAAAAGGTGATTATAATAGAAAATTGCGGTTTAATTCGAGGGTACAGTCGGTAGTTTCTTTATTCGTGGAAATGGCACGTACCGAAAGAAATTGAGAACACAGCAGAACGAACCTAATGTATAGTTTAAACGGTGAGACGAAAAGGTAATGGTGAAATAACGTGACAGAAAACACGATTGGAGCAAAAATTACAGGGAAAGCCGCCGGTCCTTTTTGCGGGTAATGTGCAAAAGATCGCGGCAATTTTCAGAGAAAACACACGCCGTTGCTTTCGGAACGACACGCATTCCCTGCAGAATATAATTTGAATTCTGCAATTCCCTCGAACACAGAGACGTGTCCGCTAACGAACAGACCCAGTTTACTTCTTTTCACGAATTACAGCCACGCTAATGAACTTGATATTGCTTTGAATAGTTTCTACGAATAGTGCTGACCGATCGCGTGGAGAATACATGGAAGGTCGCTATATCCTCTACGTACGCTTTTATTCTGATTCTACACGATATGTCATTTTTACTTAATGTACTTAATTCCAAACTTTCAAGGACTTATTATTAAATTGGACGATCTAGGTTATTCTTATGACTGTTTGCATCTTTGGAACTTCTGCATTTTCCGGCATAATAAGACTTTTACAATTTTAAAATTTTTTAAATCCATATATTGGGATATAGAAATTTTGCAGTATTAGATATTGGGAATTTTTTAATTTTGGAGGGTTGGAATTTTTTAATTTGAGATTTGAGAAATTATGTAAGTCAGTTTTCATGTTTCAAATTGTTCATGTGTTAAATTTTCTAAATTTGAAAGTCCAAATTCCCTAGATTTCAAATCTTCCAAATATCTCAAATTCCTCGAATTTCTAATCTCAAATTCCACAGATATAAATTCTCTAGACCCCAAACTCCCTAGATCCATAATTTCCTAGATTCCGAATTCACCCAGATCCACAACCCCCTAGATCCCAAATTCCCCAGATCACAAATTTCTTAGATCCCGAATTCCCCAAATTCCAAATTTCCCAGATCCCAAATTGCCCAAATCCAAAATTTTCCAATTCCCAAAATTTCTGAGATCCCGAATTCCCCAAATTCCAAATTCCCCAAATCCCAAATTGTCCAAATCCAAATTTCCCAATTCCCAAATTCACCAAATCCCAAATTCACCAAATCCCAAATTCCCCAAGTCCCAAATTCCCCAAGTCCCAAATTCCCCAAGTCCCAAATTCCCAACTCCTAAATTCCCCAAATCCCAAATCCCCCAAGTCCCAAATCCCCCAAGTCCCAAATCCCCCAAATCCCAAATCCCCCAAATCCCAAATCCCCCAAATCCCAATTCCCCCAAATCCCAAATCCCCCAAATTCCAAATTCCCAAAATCCAAAATTTCCAAATTCCCAAATTCCCAAATTCCCAAAATACCAAATTTCCAAATTCTCCAGATCCCAAATTCCCCAAACCCCAAACTCTCCAAATCGCAAATTCCCCAAATCCAAAATTTCCAAATTCCCAAATTCCCAAAATACCAAATTTCCAAATTCTCCAGATCCCAAATTCCCCAAATCCCAAATTCCTCAAATCCCAAATTCCCCAAATCCAAAATTCACCAATTCTCAAATTCCCCAAACCTAAATATCCCTAAAAAATCCCAAAATCAACAATGTATCAACATACCTCATCTTCATCATCATTTCAACTTTATGGAACGTATAACTTTTATGACTAATTACAGAAATATGTTAAGATTCCAGATTGAAGCAGAACGGGCAGTTGGCATTTTTTCTCTGATTTTAACCCAGTTTTGACTCGCATGTATACATACTGTCGACTAATCAATATATTCTGGACCTCGCCCGAGCAAAATTAACTAGCAAACTAAGAAATTGAGCAAACTAAACTGAACACGTAAACAGGGTTATTTGGGCAAATTTCTGTTCAATTGTTTCACTATGTGTAAATTGCATGAACGTGTACACCCAGCTTTAAACTTGCTTTTGACGTAACCATTCTCTCAATTTTCAATTAGCCATTGTCCCGTATACGTTTCGCGATACAATTTCTGCTTTAATTCATTTTTATTTTCCACTCTATTTGATGGATTTTCAATATATTTAAATAACCGTTTCGCGTATCTTTAGATTGAATTTTCTCAATTGATCTGCGCTTCAATTTTAGCAGACATTTAATGTGATGCGTTGATACGATGCTTTCAAAGTATTTGTTCGCTTTAGTCTTTGCAATGTACACATAGGTTTGACGTATGGAAAATCAGAATCGAATGAAATATTTTAGTTTAATTTTCTGTGATCCACATTGACAGCACCTGTCAGTTACGATTATTCATTACAGTGTCAAGTTACATTGAACGGTACTATCAATTTTATTGCCCGAATGTAAAGTTAATTTGCAACAATATTTCCTGTCTGTCGATCATTAAATTTCATCGGAGAAATAAAAAGTTATTCGCAATAGACATCAAATGTAGCAGAAATTGCAACTGGTCAGTGGATTTTCACGATGGATACACTATATTAATAGGTATGGAAACTGATAGCGGTTGTTTGCCGATAGAAAAAAATTGCGAACAAATTTTAACGATATCGCCTGTTGAAAATCGTCGAGAAGAATTGGGACAACGTGCTTGACCCAGGTTTGTTTTGACGAAGAGCCACAGCGAAACGAGGAAAGTTTAACGCGTTCAATACGAACGTATATTCCTGTTGTGCACTAGGTACACTCCGGTGCAACGACACGTATGTCGATTTCAACATTTTTTACTTTTTGCATTCTCGTGTTGACAAATTTTCAAGTTTTTGTATCTTCAAATTTTACAAGTTTTATTTTTATTTTATTTTCAGATATTGGAAATTTGTAATTTTTTTAAGTTAGAGTTCTGTACATTTTGCGAATTTTTTAGTGGAATGATTTTCTGAATGAGAGAATCAGAGAATCAGAGCAAGAGGATTATTACGCGTTGGTTAACTACGCGTTAGATTACCACGCGTTAGATTCCTACGCGTTAGATTACCACGCGTTAGATTCCTACGCGTTAGATTACCACGCGTTAGATTCCTACGCGTTAGATTAACACGCGTTAGATTCCTACGCGTTAGATTACCACGCGTTAGATTCCTACGCGTTAGATTACCACGCGTTAGATTCCTACGCGTTAGATTACCACGTGTTAGATTCCTACGCGTTAGATTACCACGCGTTAGATTCCTACGCTTCGAATTACCACGCGTTACATTACTACACATTGGACTACGACGCGTTGAATTACTGCGCGTTGGACTACTACGCGTTGAATATCCACGCGCTGGATTACTACGCGTTAGATATCCACACGCTGGATTACTACGCGTTAGATTACCACGCACTAGATTCCTACGCTTAGAATTACCACACGTTGCATTATTACGCGTTGGATTACTACGCGTTGAATATGCACGCGCTGGATTACTACGCGTTGGATATCCACACGCTGGATTACTATGCGTTGTATTACTACGCGTTGGATTACTACGCGTAGGATTACCACGCGTTGCATTACCACACGTTGCATTATTACGCGTTGGATAACTACGCGTTATCCGAAGCTGCCGCTCTCGCGTCTGCGCATGCATAATCCTCGCGCTCTGATTGGTCCGTGTTTTTCCTTAATAATTCAAAAACGAAACTTCAAACCCCATTTTTGCAAAGGGAAATCTTATTCAGAATCACGTCAGCTACCCTCCATTTCTGGGACCTACACTAGTTGCGAGACACCGTGTATATCTATGTTCTCAAGTTTCTACACTTCCAAATTATTATATTTTCAAGCTCCTAAATCGCCAAAACCTAGATTCTCAAATCCCAAAATCACCAAATACCTGCATCCCCAAATTTCTGATCTCTAAATTCACAAATCCTTAAATCTGGGTTCACAATTTCTAGATTCCCAAATTTCTACACTCTCACCCCTAATTTTGCAACATCCCCAATTTTAAACTCCCAAAATTCCTCAAATTTCCAATTTTCCTAGCTTCCTACATCCTCAAATCACCAAATCCTCAAAAATCCAAGAAATCCTAGAAACGAAAACGAAGATGATCTTTTCCACCTTCTATTTTCCTCAGAAAAATCAGATTTGTTGTCGACTGTACACGAAACATTCCTCGAACGAGCACACATTTGTCCCCTTAACCTTAGTCTCTCGAATGAAACGGCTCGGTTTCGCGGAAATTTTACACCGATTCTCGTTTAACGAACAACGAAAAGAGGATAAACGGTTCGCGCGTTATTTTCTGTTCGTGTTCTTCTCTTTTACTTTTGCAGCTAACGTGCGCGATCCTGTGAGAAAAAAATGCTTTGTAGAAGAGTTGCGCCACTTTAAGAAACCGCGGATTCGTTTGAAGCCTTCTTTCATTTCCTCTCTACTGCAATTTTACCGACGTACCGAGATAATTCTTACTTTTTTTTTTAATCACATTCCGTTTGATCGCTGTTTTGTGCTTTTAATTATCGTGGATGATTATACGATTTTATATTCTTCGGGTGTCTGTCAGATGTCTTTACGTGGGAAGTGTGGAAATATTTTTGTTTGAGTTGTTGTGTTGTAAGGGTGTTTCAAGGTTAGGTCGTTAGGGGTAGTTATATGGCACGAAGATGTAGAATTTAAAAATTCAAGGATTCATTGCAGAGTACTCAAGGGGTCAATTTGTAATTTTGAAGATTGCAGGAGTCAATGATTTAAAGACTCCAATATTGGAAGATTGAAAGATTGAAAAATTCAAAGGATTCAAAGATTCAAGAACTGAAAAATTTCAAAGTTCCAAGGTTTCAGACATTCTACAGTTCTAAAATTCCTACGTCTGCAACTAGGTCCAAAATAAGGACCTGAAGCCCCAAACTACCAAAGTTCAAAATTCTTTTATATCCCAAAGCAATGTTACACATTCAAAAAATAATTCTCCAACGAATCAGCTTTAACATTAATTCAAAAGAATATCTACTAACAACTCCTTACAGTTGTAATCACAAAAAAATAACACAATAAAGTTTTCCCAGAAAGTGACCCAGAAATGATGCACGAATACACCCAGAAAAATCCTGAGACAGACGAAAAATTGCGTTCGTGCACAATTTCGAAACCGATGGAATGTCGGCCGATTCTCCGAAGGACAGACGCGTCCTTCGCTAACTCGATCCCCCTTCAGCCTTTTTCCTCGAGCACTTTTTACGAGCAAGCTCGAGGAACGCGCAGCCAGTTTTCTGTTCGGGTGGTATGATGGCTTTGAGCGTCGTCGAGGAACGCAAAGGCCAAGTGTCGTGGCCACGACTCTACCCTTGTGCATCGATTACATCATTCTTCACCTCCGACTCCTTCACCTTCTTCCACCCTTTCACCAACCCTCCGCCCACACCCTGCGAGGTCGAATGCAATCACGAGCAAAGATGGAGGATGGGTGCTCTTAGCGAGCGAAAGAATCGACTGACGCGATTTCTTCGCTAATGGATCCGTATTTTGCGAGGCTGCGAGTTCGCTCTCGTTATCTGTTTCACGATCGAGCTTTACCTTCGTTGGATTTCACGACGATGGTCTTATATAATGACTGGTGGAAAGGGGAAGAGGAGCTTGATATATTGCTATTTTTGTTAGTACGCTGATGACGATCGATGTCGATCTGAGAAGACGCAATGATAATGATCTTATCACTAACATGATGTTACAACTACTGCAACATGTGATGACGCAATGTAAGGGTGTTTTAAAGGATGAACTTTGTAAATTTTATGTTTTTAGAAATGTTCAATGTGGAATTTTTTATTCTGCTTTGTTCTGAGGTAATTAAGGTATGTGATTAATAATTTGGAAATAATGTTCTTTGTAATGAGATAGATATGAGTAGTGTATGAAGTAGATGCAATAAGGTGCAGAGAGATTTGAGGGAATTTGAAAGTCGGGGAGTTATAAATTCAAGAATTTGAGAATTTAAAAATTTGAGACATTGAGAACTTGAGAACTTGAGAACTTGGGAACTTGAGAGAACTTGAGAGAGCTTGAGAGAGTTTGAGAGAGCTTGAGAGAGCTTGAGAGTGCTTGAGAGAACTTGATAGAACATGAGAGAACTTGAGAGAACCTGAGAAAGCTTGAGAGAGCTTGAGGGAGCTTGAGAGTGCTTGAGAGAATTTAAAAGAACTTGAGAGAGCTTGAGAGAGTGTGAGAGAGCTTGAGAGTGCTTGAGAGAATTTAAGAGAACTTGAGAGAGCTTGAGAATGCTTGAGAATGCTTGAGAGTGCTTGAAAGAATATAAGAGAACTTGAGAGAACTTGGAAATATGAAAACTTGATAGCTTGGACACTTGATAGCTTGGAAACTTGATAGCTTGGAAATTTGATAACGTGGAAACTTGATAGCTTGGAAACTTGATAGCTTGGCACTTGATAGCTTGGAAACTTGATAGCTTGGACACTTGATAGCTTGGAAACTTGATAACTTGGAAACTTGATAGCTTGGAAACTTGATAGCTTGGCACTTGATAGCTTGGACACTTGATAGCTTGGAAACTTGATAGCTTGGACACTTGATAGCTTGGAAACTTGATAGCTTGGCACTTGATAGCTTGGAAACTTGATAGCTTGGACACTTGATAGCTTGGAAACTTGATAGCTTGGACACTTGATAGCTTGGAAACTTGATAGCTTGGCACTTGATAGCTTGGAAACTTGATAGCTTGGACACTTGATAGCTTGGAAACTTGATAACTTGGAAACTTGATAGCTTGGAAACTTGATAGCTTGGCACTTGATAGCTTGGACACTTGATAGCTTGGAAACTTGATAGCTTGGACACTTGATAGCTTGGAAACTTGATAGCTTGGACACTTGATAGCTTGGAAACTTGATAGCTTGGCACTTGATAGCTTGGCACTTGATAGCTTGGAAACTTGATAGCTTGGACACTTGATAGCTTGGAAACTTGATAACTTGGAAACTTGATAGCTTGGAAACTTGATAGCTTGGCACTTGATAGCTTGGACACTTGATAGCTTGGAAACTTGATAGCTTGGACACTTGATAGCTTGGAAACTTGATAACTTGGAAACTTGATAGTTTGGAAACTTGATAGCTTGGACACTTGATAGCTTGGAAACTTGATAACTGGGAAACTTGATTGCTTGGAAACTTGATAGCTTGGCACTTGATAGCTTAGAAACTTGATAGCTTGGCACTTGGTAGCTTGGAAACTTGATAGCTTGGCACTTGATAGCTTGGCACTTGATAGCTTGGACACTTGATAGCTTGGAAACTTGATAGCTTGAACATTTGATAGCTTGGGAACTTGAAAACTTGGAAACTTGAAAACTTGGACACCTGAGATCTTGAGAACTCGAAAACTTGAAAATTTTAAAACTCAAAAATCCTCAAATTTTTACAGTTACAAATTCTCAAATACTCCAACTTAAAAATTTGAAAACATACAAATTTAAAAAAATACGAAAACTCAAAAGTAAAAGCCTTACACTAGTAATAAAATGTGCGTAAATATCTAAAATCTAGCAATGCAAGTTGATTTGACCACAAACTAAAATATAATAAATGAAGTAACAGTTCTGAAGAAGATAGTAGGTAAAGAATTGAGGCCGCCTATAGTCTGTAGTTCGATAGCTTTTATTATTCGGTTCACGTGGGAACACAGAGCGATGCAGCTGAAAGAATAGGTTATGCAGATTGACAGGTGTCGGTGGAAGCATCTCTGAAAATGTTTCCAACAAGGTTCGTCTACAGGATAACGCTGTTAACGTTCGTTCGTACCGTTCGTTATTATTAGTGTCGACAGGATGTCACGATATCGAATACAAAGGATGTATTGCGAGTCAATAATCAACGATGAAGATTTATTAATCGGCTTTAAATGTGTATAAACGAAAACTCTGAAAGGATGCAGAAATAACGGGAGTGGTCAGCAAATATATTCCCATTTCGATTTCCCGTTACTCTGGCTTTTATTCTGTTTTAAACGAAATTAATAGTCTTTTATTTAAATTTAGTAAGTTTTGAAATTTGGGGTTTTGGAAATTGGAAATTTGGGAGATTGAGAGTTTAGAGATTTTTTAGTTTGGGGATTTTGAGATTCTGTAATTTGAAAGTTTGGGAATTTGGAAATTTTGGACTTGAGGGATTTGGTAATTTGAGAGTTTGGAAATTTGAGAAGTTGGAAATGTGAGAATTTAGAAATTTGAGAAGATGGAAACTTGAGAAGTTGGTAATTTGAGAAGTTGGTAACTTGAGAATTTGAAAATTTGAGAAGTTGGAAATTTGAGAAGGTGGAAACTTGAGAAGTTGGTAATTTGAGAAGTTGGTAACTTGAAAATTTAAAAATTTGAGAAGTTGGAAATTTGAGAAGATGGAAACTTGAGAAGTTGGTAATTTGAGAAGTTGGTAACTTGAAAATTTGAAAATTTGAGAAGTTGGAAACTTGAGAAGTTGGTAATTTGAGAAGTTGGTAACTTGAGAATTTGAAAATTTGAGAAGTTGGAAATTTGAGAAGGTGGAAACTTGAGAAGTTGGTAACTTGAGAAGTTGGAAATGTGAGAATTTGGAAATTTGAGAAGTTGGAAATTTGAGAAGATAGAAATTTGAGAAGTTGGTAATTTGAGAAGTTGGTAACTTGAGAATATGAAAATTTGAGAAGTTGGAAATTTGAGAAGATGGAAACTTGAGAAGTTGGAAATGTGAGAATTTGGAAATTTGAGAAGTTGGAAATGTGAGAATTTGGAAATTTGAGAAGTTGGAAATTTGAGAAGATGGAAATTTGAGAAGATGGAAATTTGAGAAGTTGGAAATTTGAGAAGATGGAAACTTGAGAAGTTGGTAGTTTGAGAAGTTGGTAACTTGAGAATATGAAAATTTGAGAAGTTGGAAATTTGAGAAGATGGAAACTTGAGAAGTTGGAAATGTGAGAATTTGGAAATTTGAGAAGTTGGAAATTTGAGAAGATGGTAACTTGAGAAGTTGGAAATGTGAGAATTTGGAAATTTGAGAAGTTGGAAATTTAAGAATTTGGAAAGTAGAAACATTCATATATAAAATTCCCAAAATTCAAATAACTGGCTACAGAATAATTTGAAAATAGTAGGGTTTTGACGCTTGTGCCAACATTGCCTCAGCGAAACAATAAATCAGGCTAATACCCAATTCTCGTGTGTTCCTATAACAAGGAAAAAATCAATCCTTTGATCCCGCAAAAATATCCCGTAAGCATGATATATCCGGGCAACTGTACTCCTGAGACAATTTCTTACTTTAGAAGTCAACTTGACTAGGAGATATTGCGTGGCAAGTTGAGAGAATTTGTTGCGTTTCTAAAATCTTTTACGAAACGCCGCAGAATGTACACGAAGGAAGATATATGTTGAGCCACGTTCTCCTGTATTTTTCCATCGTGTAAAATAAAGATGAGTTCTAAACATTTTCAAAGCAATATCCAATAACGACAACTTACTGCCTGAGCTTCGTTCGCTTTCAAGCGAGGCGAATCTTGAAAAATCTTTCGAGATAGAAAGATCGCATCTTTCAATGTGGATATTTTCGTTTTGATCAAATTCATGTTATTCAATGTTCCCGAATAATATCATATTCAGTATACCATTAATATTATTACAACTTTAATATATCGTAACAGACAATTTCACTGCGGTAGAAGTAGATCTATTGCGGCATACGATACATGTACATCGCATGTGTAAGGTATAGTAACTTTCTAATGTCTCAATTCGATATTTCAAGCTACGGTTAGTAGGCAACGTGTTAATTACAAAACTTGATAACAAGGAAGTACAAAGCATGTAAAATAACGATATTTAGGCAAAGTGGTGGTTTTAGCTATTTTAAACTCCGTCTGACCTAATCTACTTTATACCACTTAAACTGTGTGAACTCATTGACTATCACAGTAGAAATAACCATGCTTGCTGAGATGGAAGGTGTAATTAATTTTATGATACAGTACTTTAATTTGCAATTTTATCGGTATAATTTTAATGGTGCAGTAGACTGTGCTTGTAGGTGTCATGAGTTGCATAGTTAGGTGATATTTACCACGCGTTATATTGCCACGTACTGTATTTTCATGAATTAAATTACTTCGCGTTATATTGCCATACGTTGAACTTCTATATGTTGAATCACGACACGTTATAGTACAACTCGATATATTATCTCGCGTTATATCACCACGCATTCAATTACCTCGCGTTACATAGCCACGCATTAAATTGTCTTGCGTTATATCACCACGCATTAGATTTCCACGCATTCACTTACCTTGCGTTATATCACCACGCATTAGATTTCCACGCATTCAGTTACCTTGCGTTATATCACCACGCATTAGATTTCCACGTATTCACTTACCTTGCGTTATATCACCACACATTAGATTTCCACGTATTCACTTACCTTGCGTTATATCACCACGCATTAGATTTCCACGCATTCAATTACCTTGCGTTATACTGCCACGCGTTAAATTTCCACGCATTCAATTACCTCGCGTTATATCACCACGCATTAGATTTCCACGCATTCAATTACCTCGCGTTATACTGCCACGCGTTAAATTTCCACGCATTCAATTACCTCGCGTTATACTGCCACGCGTTAAATTTCCACGCATTCAGTTACCTCCCGTTATATTGCCACGCATTAAGTTTTCACGAATTCAATTACCTCACGATATATCGCCACGTGTTAA
The DNA here is from genome assembly GCF_050947335.1 of Megachile rotundata. Classification (NCBI taxonomy): domain Eukaryota; kingdom Metazoa; phylum Arthropoda; class Insecta; order Hymenoptera; family Megachilidae; genus Megachile; species Megachile rotundata. The sequence goes on from NC_134986.1 coordinate 9,914,300, forward strand.
ATTTCCACTCATTCAATTACCTCGCGTTATATTGCCACGCATTAAGTTTTCACGAATTCAATTACCTCACGATATATCGCCACGTGTTAAATTTCCACGCATTCAATTACCTCGCATTATATCGCCACGCATTAAATTTTCATGCATTCAATTATCTCGCGTTATATCGCCACGTGTTCAATTACCTAGCGGTACATCGCCACACAATCATCTACCTCGCGTTATATTCCCACAAAGTAAATTATCTTGTGTTACATTGCCACACAATCAACTACCTCGCGTTATATCGCCACGCGTTATATTCCCACAAAGTAAATTACCTCATGTTATATCTCTACGTACCAATTACTTCGCGTTATATCTCCATGCATTGTATTACAACGCATTAAATCGCCTCGCACAACACAGTAAATCTTCTCGCATTATATGGCAAAGAAATTAACATCCGTTACCAGTAATATTCGTTGAAAACGTCTCAGATTACCCACATAGAACTACGAATAAATAAACATTAATCTTCCAAAATGCTTGATGAACATCTACAACGTTCGCAACTAGCAATTAGTTTAAGAATAACAAATCGAGATGGAACATTTCATATAATATATTGTCGAAACGTTGCATCGGAGAGGAATTCGATAACGGAAGATACGCGAAACGTACATCGCAAATATAGATCTGCGTACACGTATGCGAATCCTCGAGGAACTCTCCACGAATTGTAACCGGGAGCAGCTTTTCCGGCGCACTTTAACGAAAACTCGGCTTTTCGAAGAAACTCTAACGGATGCTAAAGGCAAAATGGAAAGGATTCCCGGAAGCTTTCCGTCAAATCCAAGCGTTTCAAAATGGCAAACGCACTCCTCGCCGTCTGTTGCTGAATAATTCAGCTAATGGAATTAATTTTTAAGCAGAAAGAATGGAGGTACTTCTCGACTTATAAAAGATCTTGTCATCAGGTTATTCAAATTTTATTAGACACGACTCTCTTATCAGAACCTACAGAAAATTTCGTCAAATCTGTATGAGACTGAACAAGCATCATTCATATCTAAAAAAGTACAGGAGAACAAGTTTCGAAGATGTTTAACTTTTATCAGATAAAGTAGGACGAGCTATTTCTTTTTTATACCTACAATGTTTAATATTTACGAGATACTATTTTAATAGAACCAAAACAAATTTTGTAAAATTTTACATAAATAAAATAGAACATCTCAACTTAAGATGTTTATAACTGAAGATTGTATAAGAAGAATTTCTGAGTTTTATAAGATAAAATAGAACATCATTTATAATCAAAGTTTTTCTATAAATAAAAACAAACGTTGCACCTGAGTTTATGTATTCTGTATATAAATGATCAATATCAAATCCTCTGAACATATACAGGAAACTGGATCCTCCTATAAAAGCTTCTGTGTTCGATCGTCGAGATCTCTGTACCACTGAAAGGATAAAGGAAAAAGGCTGAAAGTAATATTCAGGAAACGATCGGAAATTGTATCTTCAGATATAAATAGGGGATGATACTCGTAAGGCTTCCTTCTGATGGGCTATTAATATTTTTCTTTTATTTCACAGCTGCTGAAGTTGTGATCAATGTTTATGTATTAGGAGGTTTCGTTCAGGTTTTATTCTCAACTTTGTCAGTGTGGATAATTGTAATGAAAAGCACTTCTTCTTTAATTGTAACATCAGAATTAATATTATTAGGATAGTCGAACGACCTAAATGGTAATTTGTAAATGATTTGTAAGTAATGAATATTAATTACAATTCTAATAACTTAACTATTTAATTTAAAAACCACATCGTGTTTTTTGAAATGAAGCTTTAATTTATCTCATAATATTTATTTTAACTATATCTCGAAGTTCAGTCTGAAATATTTTTTGAAAAACGAATAACTCGAGAAATCATTGCACGGATAGAAAAACGTTTGGTGAAGTATTTTAAATTCAAAAAAGAGATGTTCCATGAAAAAACTGAAATATCTCGTGAATTGTTATTTTTCACGAGATGTTACCCTAACAATTTTTTACGTAGAATATTTCAAAGAATCGATCCGCGTAAAAAAAAGTTTCGTTTCAATACTGTGATATTGTCAAAATATAGAAATTTACATTTTTATCTTGAGCGACCTAAGATTTCATGTGTTCTATACGTGTTTAGAGAAACTAAAGGTAGAGAAATGTACGATTTTATTGAAAATATTTTTTCATTTAGAAAATGCATGAGAGTAACAATTTTGTGGCGATAAATACTGAAACTTTCCTTTATTGCCGGTTTTCAAAAACGCAATATAAATCTACGTTAACAGAAACAAAGGATAAAAAAGCCTACACAAAGGATTCATTTTTATAGTTCTATGAAACCCAAAACGTACGTACACGTTATTCTGCAATACACAAAAGAGTATTTTTCAGGAGAATTGTTGTGTATTGTTTGAACATCGATATTTTTAGTTATAGAAACTTTTTTGGAATTATATTTGAATTAGTAGTAATTAATATATTCACAGTGTAGACTGTTATTAAATTAACATAACTTTTGTTGAATTTTGTTTGGCTCAAAAGTATTTGAAACAAACATGTTTCTTTAGAAGCAACAAATTTTTAAAGTTCAATAAAATAATTTTTGTTCGCTGTTCATTAAACATCTCGAAACATAGATATTTTTAGTTAATGAAACATTTTTTTAAATTATATTTGAAGTAGTAGTAATTTATACATTCTTGGTATAGTTTTTAATTTATCATAACTTTTGTTGAAATTTGTTTGGCTCAAATATTCGTTTCTTTAAAAGTAACAAATTTTTAAAGTTTAATAAAATAATTTTTGTTCGCTGTTCATTAGACACCTTGAAACATAGATATTTTTAGTTAATGAAACATTTTTTAAAATGATATTTGAAGTAGTAGTAATTTATACATTCTCGGTATAGTTTTTAATTTATCATAACTTTTGTTGCAATTTGTTTGGCTCAAATATTCGTTTCTTTAAAAGTAACAAACTTTTAAAGTTCAACAAAATAATTTTTGTTCTCTGTTAGACACTTCAATTATTCGTTGGCAAACTAGTTAATATTGAAAAAATTAATAGATTCTTTTATTAATAATTACAGGATGAAACGTTCGGTGAAGGTAACTCGGTGCACGCTATGAATTTTTATCAAGTAATTTCATTAAATTTCGTAGTCCGCAAGTTTGCCTCGTGAAATTCGACTCCCTTTGAAATTCGGATGTATACTTCTTCCTCTGGCCTCTCAAACTACCCCGTGTTTCTACGAAGCCTGGTGTATATGAATTAATCAGATGCACCTCGTCGAAGTCATTACACCGTTGAATAATGATCTTTCGTTCATCTCCACGGAGCCATGATTTGCATGGGAAGCGAGCATCATGCGAGCGAACTAATGAAACCTGAGTTCTCGAGACCCCGCGAATCGGTTGAATAATTCGTTCTGTTGCGTTGAAATTTTTCCAAACTTCAATCCAGCAAGTCATTAAGGCCACCGGGGCTCGAAACTTGCGGAAGAAAACTAGCGAGCATAATTCAAGAGCGAAAACTTTCTTCTCGATCGGTTCATTAAGTAATAGGTCGCGTTAAGTGATAGATCAGAACTTCCAAGGTACATAAACGTGCTATATACCCGTCGTAAAATCCCGCATACATTATCAAAATTCTCGTCGAAAGCCATTATAAAACTCCCTCGAATTCGTCCCAGTTTGCCTCGTCCTAGAATTTCCCTAAAACAATTCTTTCCACGTAGTCTGAATACTTTATTCATTCCCATCCTTCGTACTCTATCAACGTTTGAATTCATATAGACCTGTTCAAGATTCTAATCAGTGCTAGGGACGTTTTTCTGGATCGTGGTTTTTTACGGTTTTGCATTAAGTACTTTTCCAATAGCAATACAGAAAATATAGGAAAAGCACCCACGAACTAGCTACGTCCCTGCCATGGGTCCCTCCCTCAATTTAACACCTAAAAACCTCTTGATATTTATACAACTCGTGAACCTAAGGTTTTCTTCGAAAAGAGTGCGCAGACGCAAATTGGTTAGGTGCCTTGCACCCTACCGTGTGACCTGTTCATTAACTGGTTGCGTAGGAGAATCGAGTAATGCACGTGGAAATGGGTGGTGGATGCAGCGGAATGGGTAAGAAGTGGGGTGCTCGAAGGGGTGGCTGAAGTCCGAGGGTGGGGATAGCGTAGTAGTAGAGTAACGATAGTAGCGTATCGGGGGTGGGTGGTTAGCGCCAACGAAGGGGTAGGAAACGGGTAACCCGGTCGTAGTATCACACATGCGCTTTACACCCTTACGGCTACTGAGTCAAGGTCTCCGCGAGCTGACAATCGACCTGACCTCGCTTTTCTCCTTAAAACCGGCGCAAACATCGACAGACACATGCACATCACGGACATATTCGACTACTGGACTGGTCGAGAATGTGGAGTTCGACGGAGAAGAAGCAGGGACAAATAAACAGACTTCCGAAATAGAGGCGTGCGAGGTGCAAGATTAAATTATAATTTGATAGGTTGGACATTCAGAAATTTTTTAATGAAACGCTAGATGTTCAAATGTTTGCTGATTTGAGAATGTTACAAGTTTTGGATCTGAAAGATTTTGGGTTTTAGATTGTTAGAATGGAAATTAGGTCATTTGGAAGAGTAGAAGTTTGGATAATTAGAAATTCGGTAATTAAGTGCTTTAGTAAATTGGTACTTTGGTAAAATGGTTATTTCGTAAGTTAACTCGATAAAATGATAATTTGACGATAACATTTGATACTTTGGTACATTGGTGATTTGATAATTTGAAACTTTGAAATTTCGAAATTTAATAATTTAAAGGCAGGGAATTTTAAAACTTTGGAAAACTAAAAAATTATTAAATTGTTAAATTAACCTCCTCTCAGTGCACCAGCTTCACTTGTGTGCACACCCTGGAAAATGTGCTATAGTTGCTCATCTAACGTACCGCGAGCTCTTGCTAAGTGTACGGCACCCTACAACCCTTATCGTTTCGCGCCACGATAGTACGGTTTTATAGAGAACCAGGGTGAAAGTCATAGTCCAGAGGAAAGAAGGGGTAAGCGGGCTTACGCTTTCGAGAGGGTTGGTCCGTTTGGACTGCTTTTAAGGTTGATTAAGCCAGAGAAAGGTCGGTTTATCGGGAAACGATGGTACGCGAAGGGGGTGCAGGGGGAGAACAGTTGATCTTATGATCGCGTTTTTATGTCTGAAATTCTACGATACACAGCGGGTCTGATTACTATTGCTACTTTAATTGTTTCGAAATGCAGTTGGAAGCACTGTGTATTCTTTAAGAAAAAAATATTTATGTTGTAGGTAAGACATATGTATGTAATGTAACATAAGTATGTGTATTGTGGTATACATTACATACATGTATTGATGTAGTGGAACATATTATGGTAGAATAATTCTGTGTATTTTTTAAATAAAGAATATGTACATTATAGGTAAGACACGTGTGTGTAATATAACATATGCATATGTGGTATGATATGGATTACATACATGTATGCAGTGGAACATATTATGATATAATGATATGATAGTACATATTATTGTGTGTGTACAGTATAATTAAATATGTAGTATTGTATATAATGATATACATACTTCACAAAGCATAATATAATAAATGTACATATATGTTATATGTATGCTTCTGCTGCACACATGTGTGTTCACATATGTATATCACACATCTACTCCTTAATAATTTTCAATAAATGCACTAAACAATTCCCTACAAAATTTGATCCTCTCCTACTCGAAAAGCTTCTACATATTCATCAAAACCATTTACAATTTCCAAAATAAAATTGTTGAACATTTTACGATTTCATAACGAACCTCGCACATCATTAATTGTAAATATTCCAATTCGCATATACTTCATAAATATTCCAGCAAACAGTACTACTGAAAGCAACATGTTTCACAAAAATTTCCAAAACAAAATAATGAACTGAATGAATTACGAAATTAAGCAACATTATTATAAATAAACCGCGCAACTTTACGAACTTTCGGTACTAATTAATATGTCCATAAAACGAGCCACTGTCAGAATATTTGATCAGTGGCAGGTCTGTTTCAAAATTCGCGTTAACAAAATTCAATAACTGCGTCCTAATTAACGAATTTGGATTAAACCTGATGAAAATTCTGCTGCATTTTACATATCTGTATGTACGCGGTGTAAACTCCGTTTTCAGGAATAAAGCTGTCAAACTTTGGTAATTAATTGGAGTATGTACAAGACAATTATTTATGTAACTACTTATTTACTTATTTATTTATATACTTATGTATTAATTAATTTATTTATGTACTTATGTATTAATTAATTTATTTATGTACTTATGTATTAATTTATTTATTCATGTAACTACTTATTTACTTATTTATTTATGTAACTAATTATTTATTTATTGATGTAACTACTCATTGACTTATTTATTTATGTACCCACTTATTAATTTATTTAGCTACGGATGTGGAACTTTTTATTCAATAATGAGGATATTTGGATTTGATTACATAAAATTAGATTATTGCAGTCATTATACCAGTTATGATGGGAGCGTACACTTCATGTACCGATCCGCGATAGTGCAAAATCTTGATTGGTGAAATATTAGAGTGGATTTGCATTTCGAGGCATTTCATGTTCGATGTTTCACGAATGACCTCAATGGCTATTCCACGAACGCTGTTTTACAATGTCCTCCAATAGTTGCTTTGCTGTTTTGTTTTATTTTCCTGATAAGAAATTTACGACGTAACCGTAAATTCTCCCGGCACAAATTTCTAAAATAAACTTGCTTATGCGCTTTTATTAGTTCGTTTCACATTCATGTTGCACGTCAATTTTATTATCGCAATAAAACGTAAATATTACGATAAACGATTAATCAAAAAGTACAAACATTCGCGAACGTGTACGGAAATTAACGATGAAATGTTTAACATATCGAATGCTACATCGCAAGAAAACGTAGGGTTACAAAATTAATGTTTTGAGATAAATTTGAATTACGACGCAGATTAAATTATTTAGCAACCGTGTTTCGTTATAATCTTTATGGAAGCGTACGTAAAAGTTGAAATTGGAGAGCTACAAAGCGAAATTAATTTTCAGGGTATTTTAGGAACTCAAAGCTTGACAAGCTTTTGTGAGACGCTGAAAAACATTGATCTGGGAAAAAATCAGTCGTTTGCTTTGTATGTTGCTCTGACTTTTCCCATTTGATTTTTTACCATCCTAAAAAGCGTGGAAGTACTTGTTGAGTTTTAGCTTCACCCAAAAATTTAAATTTTTTGGCCCATAATTTGGTGGACTGCTGTGTTTTAATTTTTAAAAATGTTTGAAAAAGTGTTTAAATTAATAATGGTTTAAATTGAAATTTGAGAGTGTTAATTAAAATGTGTCATTTTAAATGAAAACTGGTATGCATTCATTAAAACATAAATAAGAAACTATTAATTAAAACGTAACTTAGTAAGTGTACCTTGAAACAAAAATCTGTAAGTGTTAATTAAGACATATAAGCAGTGAGTGTAAATTAAAACGTGAACTAGTAGGTGTAAATTAAAACATAAACCAATAAGTGTTTATTAAAACATGAACCAATAAGAGTTCATTGAAACATAAAATATTAAGTGTCAATCAGATGTTAATATAAACTGAATCTAAAGTGTCCCTCAACTAATAAGAAAAATACACAACTGAGCTTAAAAATAAAATTACACTTAGCAAATATTAATTTAAATTGAAACTAATTTCTTTATTCTAATGAACAAAAATATAATTGAAAAGTATATCTAAAAAAATGCATGCAACTAAAAATAAAATTACACTTAGCAAATATTAATTTAAATTGAACCTAATTTCTCTATTCTAATGAACAAAAATGTAATTGATAAGTATATCTAAAAAAATGCACGCAACTAAGAATAATAAAACATTAACTAACAATAAGATAAAAATTGCAAAAGGTCTGATATTCCTTATTAATTATGTTGACAACCTCGATTGATCGTTAAGCAGAAACGATGTCAATCACAAAGTACATAGCAAGAACAATCACAGGATTTGAAAAGCTATCTTTACGCGTTGACATACAAACCAGCCTGCTGCCATGCCAGCATAGTACTTTCTGATGTATGCAAAGTACATATTTGAATTTCACTTATAGACTTGTTAAACTTCCTCCGCCTATGGGCAACCTCTAAAGCAGCGAATTGGATTGGTTTTCTTTGCGTGTAAACGATCTTGTCAGGCGTGTAACAACGCTCCTTCTAAATCCGATTTACCCGCACGAACACGATCGTTCCATATACGATTGAGTACACATTTATGACAAACAATTGTTACAAAAGTCACGGGTTGTAAAGTCTTTGATGATTTTAATTCAATTTGAGAGGAAAACTCTGGGAGAACAAATATGTTGCATTGTGATGAAATACCTCATTCTTCTACCTTTGTTGTTATTATAAAAAAATATTGTACTTGATTTTATAAATGATTTTAGTATTTTTATTGATGATAAAATACACGTGAAATACATACTAAAAATTGCAAACAAAATGAAGAAGATGAAGATATTGAAAAACTGAAGATGAAGATTGTGATGAAATACCTCATTCTTCTACCTTTGTTGTTATTATAAAAAAATATTGTACTTGATTTTATAAATAATTTTAGTATTTTTATTGATGATAAAATACACGTGAAATACATACTAAAAATTGCAAACAAGATGAAGATGAAGATATTGAAAAACTGAAGATGAAGATATTAAATTTTTGGATAAATATGACTCGATATTTTATTAGGCATGATGAGATTTATAAAAAGGTAAAAATAAAAGTAAGAGTTTTTATATTTTAATAGAATTGATTTACTGCATGCGGAGAAAGAAAGAAGTCTTTCAAAGCCACTTTCTGAGGCAATTTATTTCTACCGTAAGTAGTAAAGCTACAAATATGTCAGACACACAGGGCGGTCGTCTCAACAATGCTATGTCTGAACTACTGAAACTTCACCATCCAGTATCAGACAAATGAAGACACTTCCACAAAATTCTAAGACTCCTAAACTTAGAAACAAACTCTTCAATTCTGAAATGTACAAATGTACAAGTGTAAAAATATCCAAATTTGATCATTAAAAAATTTAGAAACATACAGAAATATACAAAATAAAGAAATATGTAGAAATACATATAAGTACGTTTAAAAATAAAAATGTACAAAAATATGTAAAAATATGTAAAAACATATAGAAACATATAGAAATATATAAAAATACAAAAAAATGAAAATATAAAGATCTCAAACCTTCATAACCCACAGCTTGAAAATCTAAAAATCGAAGCCACAAAAAAAAACCATAACTTGACTAATCTAGTGCCGCAAAACGTAATCTTGTAAAGTATCGACTATCCACCGGAAGGAATAGACAGTTTCGAATTGTAAATAGCAAAATGTCATTCGATTTTCGTAACGTCGCGATGAACTACAGAATAGAGAGACTACTGGTCAATGCTGAGCCGTTTCGAGTGGATACGGAAAGCGAACAATACAGGAATTCCCGCGGGCAAGTCGTGCCCGTTAGTAGTTAATCGAATATCGACTAGGTCGAACAAGTGGAATCTCAGGTGATTATCGGTGAGTCTCTATCGATAAGAGTCTCTCGCTTCCTCGGTATATTCCTTTCCTACTTTATTTCCAATTTCGTTTCATCCCTTTTGCACCTAATCGAGCAATTCGACTTTTCAATTTCGAACCATTTAACGTAGCAACTTTTCGACACTTGTATTTATTCAATTACGACCTATTTACCTTTCGACGCGGCGCCTCTTTTCGACGATAAAACGTACGCGACGGTGACGTTTTATGGACACCTCGGATGATTAATATTCATCATCAGTGTTTCATTCGCGATATTTGTTGGGGTTGATTGCGAATTTTGGAATTTGGGATTGTTGGGAGATTGCTATTCTTTTCGCTGTGATTTCGGGGATTTAGGGAGTGGATATTTGGGGAATGTAGGATTTGGGGAATTTGGAATATGGGGATATTAGGATTTGGGGAAATTAGGATTTGGGAAATTTGGGATTTGGAGAATTTGGAATTTGGGGAATGTGGGATTTGGGGAATTTGGGATTTGGGAAAATTGGGATTTGGGAAATTTGGGATCTGGAGAATTTGGAATTTGTGGAATGTGGGATTTGGGAAATTTTGGATTTGGGGAATGTGGGAATTGGGGAACGTGGGAATTGGGGAATGTGGGAACTGGGGAAGATGGGAATTGGGGAATGTGGGAATTGGGGAATGTGGGAACTGGGGAAGATGGGAATTGGGGAATGTAGGAATTGAGGAATGTGGGAATTGGGGAATGTGGGAACTGGGGAAGATGGGAATTGGGGAATGTAGGAATTGGGGAATGTGGGAATTGGGGAATGTAGGAATTGGGGAATGTGGGAATTGGGAAATGTGGGAATGGGGGAATGTGGGAACTGGGAAATGTGGGAATTGGGAGATGTGGGAATTGGGGAATATGAGAATTGGGGAATGTGGGAATTGGGGAGTGTGGGAATTGGGCAATATGAGAATTGGGAGATGTAGGAATTGGGGAATGTGGGAATTGGGGAATGTGGGAATTGGAGAATATGGGAATTTGGAGATTTAGGAATTGGGGAATTTGGAAGATTTGGAGGATTATGGAAATTATGATACTTCGAGTTGGGGATACAGAATTTGATAATTTTGGGATTTCGACATTGAAATTTATAAAATCATAAATATATAAATCCAAAAATTCACAAATCCATAAATCAAGAAATTTATAAACACAGTACTACGAAAATATTTGACAAATTTTCAACTCATCCCTAAAATGAGCCCTAACTCGCAAATCAATATTACCGAAATAAATAGCAGCACACTACGCAGTGGCTGAAATGATAAACCGTTCGAAGAGAGTTATCCTTGCGACCAGCGAAATAAAGCAAGTGCTTTGGAATATAATTACCGCGTAATTAGAGTAATATCGTTGATTAGCCAATAAGTGGAAGGACACGTGAACTCTTGACCTGACCCGATAGCAAAAGGGCAGTTTAGCAGTGGCAGGGGCTTTAACAATATTCATAAATTCATAAATGTGCTCTTTCGGACTGGTCTGGCCAATGTATTTGCCGGGCACGGTCTTCAACGATGTCCAGGATTTTGTTCTCTTTACCGACGATGAATATTTACTCGTTTCCTCTCGTAAGAGAAGCTCGTATCTTCTCTGGCATTTTTTTTGTCGCTTCGCAAAAAGTAATTAAAATGCAGTAGAGATGCAAATAAACGACGTATGTAAGTGGCGGGTCTTGCTGGCACCGCGTACGTTTTCACTTAAATATTCATTAGTGTTGCTTTGGGATTCGTGTTTCTACAATGAGGGATCCGCGATTAATTGCTTTTTTACGGTTTACTTTTTGTTTTGGCTCGATGGAATTACTTAGGTCACGGATCAAACGGGACTCAATGATGGGTGTCGTAAACGCCGTTTAGGTGCTTTTAATTCCATAATCCCCCAATTCCATAAATCACCAATTCCATAATTCCCTAATCCATAATTTTCCAATTCCATAAATCCCCAATTCTATAATACCCCAACTCCATAATTCCCCAATTCCATAAATCCCCAATTCCATAATTCCCCAATTCCATAAATCATTAATTCCATAATTCTCTAAATCCATAATTTTCCAATTCCATAAATTTCCAATTCCATAAATTCCCAATTCCATAATTCCCCAATTCCATAATTCCCCAATCCCATAAATCCCCAATTCCATAATACCCCAATTCCATAATTCCCTAAATCCATAATTCCCCAATTCCATAAATCCCCAATTCCATAATTCCCCAATTCCATAAATCCCCAATCCCATAATTTCCCAATTCCCTTATTTCCCAGTCTTCTAATTCCCTGTTTCCCTAATTCCCCAACTCTATAATTTCTTATCCCCCAATCCTAAATTTCCCAAATTCCAAATTTCCCTAATCCCAAATTCCCCTAATGCCAAATTCCTCAAATCCTAAATTCCCCAAATCCCCAAAATCCTCAAATCTCCAAAATACCCCGAATTCCTCAAACTTTCCATCGTCACTAAAAATGTCGACCCTTGTCCAATTTATTTTAAAAATCATGTTCAAAATCAGCAACAAAGTGACTTAAAGGTACAATTTGGAAAATGGAGGTCGTGATGTTTCGTCCGAGTAAGTAAGACGTGAGATTATCGTAAGATCATGCAAATTTAGAGGTTCAAAGTGGCAAGCAAACTATCGAACCCTAACCGCCTGGAGAACTCTGTCATCTTCGAATAGTGCTCTCTACTTTGTGCACAGTTAACCATCTGCCGAACTTTACGACGCTTTCAACGACGTATGAATAATATAACAACGTGCCACCGCGCTATATAGCGTCGCGTAATTACTCTGATATTACAGCGATAAGCGAGTGTGCTATAATGTTCATTCACGCTAAGCAAGCCTATGGATCCGTGATACGAAGAGCGGTAGGCTTTTTTAAGGAGAAAGATTGGGCTAACAGTAGGTATTTTAAATGTTTGGGCTGATTTAGACATTTGGCAAGTCGAATGTTGGCTCATTTGAATATTTGGTCATTTGGAAGTTTGGTGATTTGAATATTTGATGGTTTGATAAGTTTGGTGATTTGATTGTTCTAATAACTTCAAAATTTTGTTAAGGTGATAATTTGACAATTTTATTATTTGACAACTTGACATTTCCTAGAGTCACTATAAATTAATCACCTTATACGAAAGTAGTATTATTATGTAGCATTATGTATCTCCAAAATAGTGATTACAGTGATACAAGATAAACGATGAGCAGTAGATAGTTGCTTTTCGCTATCTCTTATTTAGTTCTCGAAATCAGTCGTTCGACGTACAAACAACGCACATTTGGCAATACGTAGTTCATTATTGTTGGAAATGCGTTGAATAAATGATAGAAAAAGCAGAACTCGTCAACGGTGCAGTCGGAGCGGTCGCACGCGTGTTCATCTACGATGCAGCTGGTGCAAATTGCCCGTTCTATTATTCAGGCGGACGTAAAAGCGCTGTAAAGTTCGACGCGTGGTTAACCGCGCGTGCTGCGAGGGTCAACTCGCTTGGTGATACCCGAAAGCCACGATAAAACTGTCTGTTTCGCTGATTTCTCTATACTTTTTCGGGTGCACTGCTCCGAGAATGTGGCAGCTGTTTGTTAACTGCTCCATACACTGCTTTTCACTGATTTCATTGGGATTTATTGTGGCCATCGAAATCTCGACAGCGCATTTTACATTTATAGACTTTTCGATGAAGGCTTTTTGTGGCCTTTGTGAGATTGGAGTTTGAAGCTTTTGTCTTTCAACATTTTTTTAATTTTTATATTTAAGTGCTATTAAATTGCGGATGTTTTAAGTTTTCGTATTCGTAAATTGTCAAATTGATATACTTTTACATTATGGAACTGGGGAAACTTGAAATTCTTACATTTTTTATATTTTAATTACATTTGGATGAATTGATATCTTTGAATTGTCAGATTGTGAAATTATCAGAATGTCTGGCAACTGGATACCAAAATCTCTACATTGAAAAATCCCTAGATCACCAAATCCCTTGATTGCAAAATCCATAGATAACCAAATACCTAGATTACTAAATCCCAAGATTGGAAAATCCCTAGATCACCAAATTCATAGATGACAAAATCCCTAGATTACCAAATCCCAAGATTGGAAAATCCTAGATTACCAAATCCCAAGACTGTAAATTTCCTAGATCACCAATTCCATAGATTGCAAAATTCCTAGATCACCAATTCCATAGATTGCAAAATTCCTAGATCCCCAAATCCCAAGATTGCAATGTCCCTAAATCACCAAATTCCTAGATTCCAATACCCTTAAATCACCAAATCCCTAGATTGCAAAATCCCTAAATTACTAAATCCCCAGATTGAAAAATTCCTAGATTGCAAAATCCCCATATTGCCAATTCCCCAAATTACCAAATCCTTCTATTATCGAATTCCTAGATTCCCCAATCTCCAAATCACCAAATCCCTAGGTTCACAATCCCCAAATAACAAAATTCCAGTATCCTCAAATCCCTAGACAACAAAATTCCTAGACTGCCAATGCCCACATAACAATAAAACAGTAAAATGCAAATCCCATAAATTGTCAAGAAGGATAGCAATTCGAGCTCAGAAACCGCGTATCGAGAATCGAATAACCCCAGTACTCGAACATATTCTAATATCCATGCATAAACTAAGGAAATATCGAATTAGCGCTGAATAGAGGTCTACTCGGCTCCGACTAGAGCGATGGTCAGAGCAGAGAAGTTTGAGCGGGCAAAATTTCGTGCAACGGCAAGAGCTCTAACGGCAATCAACGCGTTAACGCGAATTTCCTCAAGCTATCCGTATAATCGAGGCTCTATCGCAGGAACGGTTACAATCAGCGTGGCATTGAAGCTCGTTAGCTGTGAAAATTGAATAAAAATTCGCAGGGACGGGCAAGAGGAGCATGGAAATTAGCGTTCGAGACGGTCGTCAAGGTTCGTTCTCATAAACGGCGCAGCGTCGAGGAATTTCACCGTCAAAGGAAAATTCCGCTTTCCATGGGCACGCCGCGCGGATATGACGCCACTCCGCGTTTATTTCCATGCTTTTAATCTCTGTCGATGTTAAATCTCCCTGGCGCGACGCTCCTTCCACGGGAAAATAGAAAATACAGGGAACAACTATGCACACGGAGAACCACGGAAAAAGGACTTTCAGGGGGAAGATAAAGGAGATTGCTACTACGAACGCCCGGGAATAAACACGTTGTAGTCTGAGAAAAGATAGTAGCTCATTTTCTACGTCAAGATGCTACTGAACGATTGATATTCTTTATTTCTGTGAGATAGCACGTGAAGCTTGATAGGAAAATCTCTGGTCTTTTGCTTGATTTTAACGTTCGAGTTATTGTCTTGTCGGGCGAATTGTCGAATTGAGATTTATTTCTCTAATTTTTGAATTTTCCAATTTTTTTTATTCTCCAATTTTCCAATGTCCCACTTTTCAATTTTCCAACGTCCCAAATTATCCTTCCCATCTTAAGGAAACAGCAATCCAACACTTTAACGAAAAGAATCAAAATAAAATTCATTACCCGAAAAAAACACTTGACGAAGTTTTCTATTCGTTTTTAATTATTTAACTTTCGTAGGTACAACGCAAGTAGATGCTTTTACCTTGCATTTAGGTAGAGGAACAAGCTGTTGAGTAACATGTAAAAAAATTACGTGTATTCCTTATAAACGTCGTGGCGGACAGGGAACTCGCGGTGCGCGAAAACTTTTTAGCAACGCGCAGAAAGCGTTAGGAAGTTGTTATCAAATTAAGTGGCATTTATAGCACTGAGCTGCGGGCCAAAATTCTAACTTTCAGACCGTAAATGGCCAGTTTTGCGAGTCTGCTGTCGCGATAAATTATCTCTTGTTTTCTACTTCAAATATTTTACAATATTTTTAAAAATTTTTTAATATTTTCCAAGGAATTTTATTTTTCGATAGAGATTTTTAACTTGTTGTCAAAGATATTTAGGTATGAATTTTGGTTATACATTAAATGTAGATGGATGTAATTATGTGGAATTGATTTCTGGTTAATATAATTTATATCGCGGTAATTAATTAATACGTGTAATTATTGCGTTATGATTTAATTAGGTACACTGTATTAATTTTTGATGTATTTGTCTAATTTATGTTGAATATAAGTAGATTTGTATACAGGGTGTCTCACAACTAGTGGTCCCTGAAATGGAGGGTAGCTGACGTGATTCTGAATAAGATTTCCCTTTGCAGAAATGGGGTTTGAAGCTTCGTTTTTGAATTATTAAGGGAAAGCATGGACCAATCAGAGCAAAAGGATTATTATGCGTTGGATTACCACCCGTTGGTTAACTACGCGTTAGATTACCACGCGTTACATTCCTCCGCTTCGAATTACCACGCGTTACATTACTACACGTTGGACTACTACGCGTTGAATTACTACGCGTTGGACTGCTACGCGTTGAATATCTACGCGCTGGATTACTACGCGTTGGATATCCACACGCTGGATTACCACGCGTTAGATTACCGCGCATTAGATTCCAACGCTTAGAATTACTACGCGTTGCATTATTACGCGTTGGATTACTACGCGTTGAATATGCGCGCGCTGGATTACTACGCGTTGGATTACTACGCGTTGGATATCCACACGTTGCATTACCACGCGTTCCATTACTACGCGTTGAATATTCACCCGCTGGATTACTACGCGTTGGATATCCACGCGCTGGATTACCACGCGTTAGATTACCGCGCATTAGATTCCTACGTTTAGAATTACCATGCGTTGCATTATTACGCGTTGGATTACTACGCGTTGAATATGTACGCGCTGGATTATTACGCGTTGGATATCCACACGCTGGAGTACTATGCGTTGCATTACTACGCGTTGGATTACTACGCGTAGGATATCCATACGTTGCATTACCACGCGTTACATTACTACGCGTTGGATATCCACACGTTGCGTTCCCACCCGTTCCATTACTACGCGTTGAATATCCACGCGCTGGATTACTATGCGTTGGATATCCACACGTTGCATTACCACGCGTTCCATTACTACGCGTTGAATATTCACCCGCTGGATTACTACGCGTTGGATATCCACGCGCTGGATTACCACGCGTTAGATTACCACGCATTAGGTTCCTACGCTTAGAATTACCACGCGTTGCATTATTACGCGTTGGATTACTACGCGTTGAATATGTACGAGCTGGATTATTACGCGTTGGATATCCACACGCTGGAGTACTACGCGTTGCATTACTACGCGTTGGATTACTACGCGTAGGATATCCACACGTTGCATTACCACGCATTCCATTACTACGCGTTGGATTACCACGCGTTGGATAACTACGCGTTAGTTGAAACTGCCGTTCTCACTTCTGCGCATGCGTAATCCTCGCGCTCTGATTGGTCCGCGTTTTTCCTTAGTAATTCAAAAACGAAGCTTCAAACCCCGTTTCTGAAAAGGGAAATCTTATTCAGAATCACATCAGCTACCTCCCATTTCAGGAACATACACTACTTGTGAGACACCCTGTAGTTAGGTCATAAATCATGTCAATACCATTTATGCCACCTTAATCAGTTAACCTAATTATTCCAAATTAATCTCTTGTGTACCGATTCAATTATGTGTCTCATATGATTCTGTTATGTACCTATCTACGTACCTGACATTAATTTACATATTGACATAATTTACATAAGGTTAATAAAATTAATTTAATTGTATCATATTAACCTCTTAAGTATTAACCTATACTCCTATTAACTTAACCTATGTACTAACCTGTTCCCTATAAAACCTGTTCCTTCCAATAGTTTTCAGTATCAAGTAAATGCAACCATAAAATCTCAGAAAAGAAGTTGAAAGATGAATTCATCAAAAGACGACTAAGAATTTAAAAGATTTTGAAAGTAATTTAGTTTGCAATTCCTGTTTAGCGAAACGCGTTGGCGTCGCGTTTGCGAACAGCTTCGAACGCTAATAAATTAATCTAAGCCATCTTAGCGGCAAACTCGGCGCCGTAGTACGTTTGTTAATTGCATTAACGGCACTCGGTATCGCTTACGTTTAATCCTGAAAATGGTTTCGCCACGACGACGCTGAAAGCACGAATAAACGAAGTACCACGGTGTTTGCATCCCTGCAAACAGGGGATGCAATTTTCCTTTGAGAGCAACCAGCTACCCACGTTATTTGCCAACGAATTACTTTGCGAATACGACGATCACCCTTTTTGTTAACTTCAATATTCCACCGGGCTTGTCTGACGTTACGAAAAATATTTTTCGATATTGAAATTCACTCGGATAAGGCAGCTTTTTAAGGCAGCGGTAGATTGCTTTAATTCGGGTTCGCTATTCAATTTTGTGTTCTTTGGATTTTGAGTTTTGTAGGTTTCAAGATTAAGAATTCTCACAGTTTCAAATTTCCGAATTCTTAAATAATCAAATTTTCGAATTTTCAAATTCGGAAATTTCCAAATTCTCAAATTTCTCAATTCCATAATTTCCCAATTCCATAATTCCCCAATTCCATGATTCCCCAATTCCATAATTCTCCAATTCCATAATTCCCCAATTCCATAATTTCCCAATTCCATAATTTCCCAATTCCATAATTTCCCAATTCCATAATTTCCCAATTCCATAATTCCCCAATTCCATAATTCCCCAATTCCATAATTCTCCAATTCCATAATTCTCCAATTCCATAATTCTCCAATTCCATAATTCTCCAATTCCATAATTTTCCAATTGCCAATTTCTCCAATTCCATAATTCTCAATTCCATAATTTCCCAATTCCATAATTCTCCAATTCCATAATTCTCAATTCCATAATTTCCCAATTTCCTAATTCCAAGTCTTCTAATTCCCTATTTCCCTAATTCCCTAACTCTATAATTTCCACTTTCTCCAACTTCCTCAAATTCGTCAACTTCTCCCAATTCCTCAAATTCGTCAAACTCCCCTAATTCCCCAAATTCCCCAATTTTCAACTTTAAAAATCCCCACATTTCCAAATCCCATTTGAAATCCTTACACTTTCAAGTCTTCAAACTTCTGATAGTCCAAAATTGTTGAATTGTCAAATTTTCATATTTCTGAATTTGCAAGTCTTCAAAGTTCTAAATATGCAAATTACCAAATTTAATAACTTAATAGTTACCATCTCTGAATATTACATTTGAAAAAATTTGACAGAATGTAATTTGCATCGTGAGTGAATTTTGATTCCTGTAATACATAGCTGACGTGGTAATATAACTTTGTGAATAGTGGAATATGGAATTAATGTAGTTGGAAATGTTTGTTATATGACAGTTTGATGATAAAATTTTTGTGTCCAGATTTGGTGAATCATGGTTGGAATACGATAATTTGAATATAACATTATTTTCATTAAAAGTTAATATAACTTTTTGGGTAGTTTACATATCGCTATATGACATGGGCTTCAGAGAATTTAGTTATTTTAGACATTTAAGAATTTACAAATTTTTGTAGAGAAGAATTTCTGTCAAGAATTGTAAAATTTTAGAAATGAAGGAACTTAGAAACTGTGAAGTAAAAAATTGAAGAGAAATTTAGAAATTTGGAAATTTAGAACCTTGACAATTTATAAGTTTATAAATTAAGAAATATAAAAGTGTCGAAATGTAAAATCCTGTCAAATCTAAAATTCATAAACTAGAAAACTTGAGAATCTAATAATTTACAAATTTTCCAAGTTGAATATTTAAAAACTTGAAAAGTGAAAAGAAAACTCTTTCAAGCACAAAAACATTAATATAACATTTGAAACTGAACAAAGATACAATCGTTAAATACTGTAAACCGTATTTGTCCACCGATTATATCCTTCATTTTAGCATCAAATCATACTATCTAGGGGATAAATATGAAATATAATTTGAGAGAAACGAATTTCACTTTAACGAGGAGGAAGCTGCACTTCATTATCCCATGGTACAAAGAGAAAAACAGCGGATAGATTTATACGCGATTAGCAGCATAATTTTAATTACTTTCGCGCCATAAGTTAACGTTTGCTAAAAAGCAGTGTGCAGGAGACGTTCATTTCCTTTGAATAAAGAAATTATTACACGTTTGCTTTCCGATCTTGCATCTACCAGTTTATTATCTTAAAGGAAGAATATTCTCCTCTGTTAATTAATTCACTGTTCTTTGCTTCTTTAATTAATTTCCTGTAAACTTTTTACTGGATGTAGATTTAGAGTTGGGAATTGAAATGTTTTACTGAGAGTTTTATTGAAGTTCGAAAAATAAATGAGAGCATTTCTCTTGAATTGTAAATGGAAATAATCAATAACGTTCTTTACCTTGTTCTTTACTTGATTTGCAAATTTCGTTTTGATGATAATTAGTTCAATGCATTCTCAAATTTTTGGAAGTCTCAAAATTTCGAATTTTCTAAATTTCGAATTCTCAAATTTCCGAATTCTCTAAATTTTGAAATCTCAAATTTCCGAATTCTCTAAACTTTGAATTCTCAAATTTCCAACTTCTCTAAATTTCCATAATTTCTAAATTTCGAATTCTCAAATTTCCGAATTCTCTAAATTTTGAAATCTCAAATTTCCGGATTCTCTAAACTTCGAATTCTCAAATTTCCGAATTCTCTGAATTTCGAATTCTCAAATTTCCGAATTCTCTAAATTTTGAAATTTCAAATTTCCAAATTCTCTAAACTTTGAATTCTCAAATTTCCAAATTCTCTAAATTTCCATAATTTCTAAATTTCGAATTCTCAAATTTCCGAATTCCCTAAATTCCGAATTCTCAAATTTCCGAATTCTCTAAATTACCAAATTCTCTAAATTTCCATAATTTCTAAATTTCGAATTCTCAAATTTCCGAATTCCCTAAATTTCGAATTCTCAAATTTCCGAATTCCCTAAATTCCGAATTCTCAAATTTCCGAATTCTCTAAATTTCCAAATTCTCTAAATTTCGAATTCTCAAATTTCCGAATTCTCAAATTCTCATTTTACAAATTATCAAATTTTTAAATTCTCAGTGCTCCGCATTCTCAAATTCCAAGAATCAGTTGATCCTTGAAAATAAAAATAAAAAATATTTGTCTCTCCTGAGGAAGTCCGGAATTTTTAACATTTTAATATTTCAACGTTCTGAGGTGGAAAAAATTTCAAAGAACCTCGACAGAATGCAGTCGGCAGGACAAAATTCGTCGAAAAAACAGACAGGTCGAGTGATCCGTGCTAAAGTCTGCTGGCCTCCGAAAACAGAAGGAAAAAGTTTCGAGCGGCGTGGAAAATTCTCGCGAGACAGAAATCCAAACACACAGGGACGTGGCTATGGCGGGTGCAACCTGCAGCGTTTGATATTTTTTTTAAAGGAAAATAGGGACTTTTATTAGATGAGTAACAAATTTAAAATTGGAGAATGGTGGTGAGGTGGGATTTTGAGATTTGAAGATTTGGGAATTTGGGAATTTGGGAATTTGGTGATGGGAAATTATAGAGTTAGGGAATTAGGGAAGTGGGAAATTAGAAGACTGGGAAATTGGGGAATAAGGGAAATAGGGATTTATAGAATTGGGGAATTGTGGAATTAGGAATTTATGGAATTGGGGAATTGTGGATTTGGGAAATATGGAACTGGGGAATTATGGAATTAGGACATTAGCAAATTGGAGAAGTATGGAATTGGGAATTTATGGAATTGGAGAAATATAGAATTGGGGAATTGTGCAATTGGGAAATTAGGGAATTGGGAAATATGGAACTGGGGAATTATGGAATGGGGACATTAGGGAATTGGGAAATAAGGAAATTGGAGAAGTATGGAATTGGGAATTTATGGAATTGGAGAAATATGGAATTGGGGAATTATGGAAATGGGACATTAGGGAATTGGGAAATAAGGGAATTGAAGAATTATGGAATTGGGAATTTATGGAATTGGGAAATTAGGGAATTGGGGATATATGGAATTGGGGAATTATGGAATTGGGAAATTAGGAAATTACCAAGTTAGGAAATTGAGTAATTAGGGAATTGGGAATTATGGAATTGGGAAATCAGGGAATTTGAAACTTAGAAATTTGGAAATTTGTGAATTTGGAAATTAAGAAATTTGAAGACATGTAATCTTGCAATTGAAAAAAATATAAATTCGTAAAATTAAAAATTTGAATCAGTTCAAAATGCACATAAGGGGCAGGAAAGTAGTAAGATCGTCCCTGGGTAACGCACAGAGGATGACCGTATAAATACAGGATAGTTTTCAGACGACGTACATACCGATGACGATTTCAAATTAACGTCAGGCTATTTCCGCGCGAAATATCTTTGATCTTTGATGAAAGAGCGGCAAACACGAACTTCCAGCACCGACGATGATCCGTCGAGCAAAGATGACTTTCAGCCCATCATTCAACGAGACAACTTCAAAGTTCTTTGAGTACCTTCCTTCGTTCCTTTCATGCATTCGACTTTCTCCGAGTCTTTGAGTAGCGTCTTGAAATTCATACTTCCTTATTTTTAGCGGATTAAAGGTAACGCCAGTTTGAGATAGGTAAAAATTTCTCGCGTTTCAAACGGCTTTTCACTCGCCGCCAGATGCCAACTTTTATACGCCGAGCAGTTTCGCGTCTATGCCATCGTTTTAAATTTAATTAATGTCGGGATGGTTATTAACCCTTGGACCAACGAACCACCCACTGATTTTGTTTGCTAAAAATTTGCAATTTTCGTTGAGAAAATTAACTTTTCATAATTCCATAATCAGAGAATACCCCAATTCCAAAACTCCTCATCTCCGAACTCCCAAGTTCGAACAAATGTCAAAGTAATAAATTTCTAAATTAATAAAAACTTTTTAAACACGCGTCACAGTAAAATCCATCAAAGTAAAATTCACCCTTAAATTAACCTTTAACCATCACAGCTTAAAAAAAGAAGTATTACATGCAAGACATATCAAGATTAAAATAGACGCCGTACGTCACGAGCACTCTACACGATTTTTATCCTGTAATTTTCTTTTCACGCTTTTATTTTTACTTATTCGTTTAAGAATAATAAACCCTGTTCCCCACCGAATAGAAACACTCTGTAAGTACAGAAACAAGTATTTATAGATCGAGCTCCGACAATGTTAAATCTGATCCCGAATTTAGCAGGTGCTCGACGACGTTCAAGATGGAGCGTACGTTAAGCTCCGTATTACATTTCGTCGGTAAATGTAACCGACCATAACCATCATAGTGAAAAACGTGTTAGTACCCTGCTACTTACTTGCTTTTCGCCGCCAGCGTCGAACCAATGAGAACGGAAGAGTTTCACTGGTCATTATCGTAAAAAGCTTCTCCCGCTCTCTTTTATTCTAATTGCGTTAGCACTTAATTGTACCGCAAACACGATGTGTTAGCGACAATCAGGGGTCTCTTTTCTCGAATCAGTTTCGCGCACAAATATTTTCAACGCGTTGCGACGCGATCATCATGGAAACAATGAGATATGCTTTTCGAAAACTATGAGCGACCCTTTTATCCTACGGAAACTTTTCGACGGAGTTTGCAGGATTAAAAAGTACTCTCTCGAAGTTTTATCAGCGAACTTATTGCCTTCAAGTAGTCATCTGTTAACCCTCCGTGTAATCCTGTTATTTTAGGCAACATTTTGCTACTAATTAAGTGAAGCATGTAAATGATGATAAATATCCCTATATTTTTAATATTATTTTATCGTTATCAAGATGTATAGGGTGTTAAGTAATGCAAGTTACTGAAATGGAGGGTAACTGACGTGATTCTGAATAAGATTTCCCTTTGCAAAACTGGGGTTTGAAGCTTCATTTTTGAGTTATTACGGAAAAACGTGGACCAATCAGAGCGCGAGGATTATTACGCTTAGAATTACCACGCGTTGCATTATTACGCGTTGGATTACTACGCGTTAAATATGCACGCGCTGGATTACTACGCGTTGGATATCCACGCGCTGAATTACTACGCGTTGTATTACTACGCGTTGGATTACTACGCGTAGGATTACCACGCGTTGCATTACCACGCGTTGCATTACTATGCGTTGGATTACCACACGTTGGATAACTACGCGTTGGTTAACCACGCGCTAGATTCTTACGCTTAGAATTACCACGCGTTGCATTACTATGCGTTGGATTACCACACGTTGGATAACTACGCGTTGGTTAACCACGCGCTAGATTCTTACGCTTAGAATTACCACGCGTTGCATTACTATGCGTTGGATTACCACACGTTGGATAACTACGCGTTGGTTAACCACGCGTTAGATTACCACGCGTTAGATTCTTACGCTTAGAATTACCACGCGTTGCATTACTATGCGTTGGATTACCACACGTTGGATAACTACGCGTTGGTTAACCACGCGTTAGATTACCACGCGTTAGATTCTTACGCTTAGAATTACCACGCGTTGCATTACTATGCGTTGGATTACCACACGTTGGATAATTACGCGTTGGTTAACCACGCGTTAGATTACCACGCGTTAGATTCTTACGCTTAGAATTACCACGCGTTGCATTACTATGCGTTGGATTACCACACGTTGGATAACTACGCGTTGGTTAACCACGCGCTAGATTCCTACGCGTAGAATTACCACGCGTTGCATTACTACGTGTTGGACTACTATGCGTTGCATTACTACGCGTTGGACTGCTACGCGTTGAATATCCACCCGCTGGATTACTACGCGTTGGATATCCACACGCTGGATTACTACGCGTTAGATTACCACGCATTAGATTCCTACGCTTAGAATTACCACGCGTTGCATTATTACGCGTTGGATTACTACGCGTTGAATATGCACGCGTTGGATTACTACGCGTTGGATATCCACACGCTGGATTACTACGCGTTGTATTACTATGCGTTGCATTACTACGCGTTGGATTACCACGCGTTGGATAACTACGCGTTATCCGAAGCTGTCGCTCTCGCGTCTGCGTATGCGTAATCCTCGCCTTCTGATTGGTCCGCGTTTTTCCTTAACTCCTTGCACTATGACTTATTTGTCAGGTGCGTCAGTCAGAACTGACTAATTACAGTTACAATATTAAAACAGACCAAAAATCTTGAAATGTTATGTCAATATGTTATTATGCAATCGTTGACTATGCAAGTTGTAATTGAACTTGAACTCCAAATTGAAGCATATTAAAAATTCAAGTAAAATTGATCACGACCGAAGTACGAGTGCGTCACGAGTCTGACTCGTCAAAATAGTGCAAAGGGTTAATTAATCAGAAACGAAGTTTCGAACCCCATTTCTGCAAATGGAAATCTCATTCATAATTACGTCATCTACCTCCCATTTCATTTATATTTTATATTCATGCTTACATTTTAACAAATAATAGTGTGAATTACAGTGACTGTAAGTTAAAGAGAACCCTGTTCTTTGTAAAATTTTAATTGGACCCTCATATGTAACACCAAAATTAAAACTGACAGTAAATAAATAAATGATTTGTACTAGAATTGATAACAATTTCATAAAGTCATTTTGAAGAAATGATATTAAGTTTGACAAAAAAAGATTTCTTCACAGTTGATTCATTATAAAATTCCTGTTACAAAAAAGAAAGCTTCTACCACTACTGTCAATGCAACACGTGACGTTCACCTAAAAAGTAACAAAAGAACAATGAAACAATTATACCGAATCTTGAACTTCTGTCGTTTTCAGCTCGTATTATATTGCATTTGCGGTATGTCGTGCGTGCAGTAATTCAGGTAAACTTTAAAATCCCGTCATTGCGTAAAAAATGCAGCAGTGCGCTGTAATCAAGATTTGTTTCATGCTCGGAAAATCCGCATTAAAAATTTTTTAATTAATACAGCAGGCTTATGATAATATCCGTGTACCTGTATAGAGACAAATATGCACTAAAACGTGTAAAGTTTATACGCGTGCTGCAATTTCTAAAGTTTCTCCTTGAATTTAAACGAAACGCGAATAGGAGATTGATTAAAATTCGATAAAGAGCAAGAAATTTACAATAACTGAAAGTACGTTTCAAGAGCCTTGTAATTTAAAATTATTTCGAAGATAATAATCTTTTGCATTTCTTTGGATAAACGGTGCCTTCGTTAACGTTTCCCTTGATCCTATTAAAATGCAGATTTCCTCTAAATCGAAAGGAAAGCTTGACATCCGACGCTCTGAAACTTCTTTCCTCCGAAAGTTTTGCTCGAAACAACGATTAACGTGACGCTGATGCGATAAAAACGATGAGTTGAAAAGAGTTTGCCTTCATAAACGTCCTACAAAGTAACAGACGTGCATCTCCCATCGTGTTGTCCCTCGTCACATCCAGAGATAATGATTAAAAATGAAACTTTCAAAACGAGACTATTAAATCGATGCAAACTCGCGATACAACTTTCTCTATTTTAAAAGCTGATTAAAAGATAATTGTTAATTTGAAAAACCCTTCGTCGAATTACCATCTAGTTTTCAATTTCTCCAACATGAATTTAACATGGACTTCAGTTTTCGAATATGAAGCTACTTAATTGAGAATCATGTTTTAATTCTCGATTAAGAAGTATTTTGCGGAGTTTCAGTCAGAAATTAAACTTCAATCTCAACATGTAAATCCACTCAAGTTATAATTCGATTTTAATTAGGAAGGCATTCAACTATTTAGTATGAATTCAAATCGAACTTTCATTGTCAATTACGGAACGATTGACATTTGATATTGGATTAAAGGCTACTCGATTATCGATTACGGTTTAACTGTGCAATTGATATAGGAGTGAAAGCTTTGGAAGCTTCAACAAAAGTTAGAGAAATTATTTTCTTACCTAAGGCTGTTCAGATTATGTAAGTCCATTAAAATCTTAATAATTTCTAAATCCAGCAAATTGCTTTTAACGAAATTTATGATTCATTGATCGAAATAAATTCAGGTATTCTATCTGAAGCTGTAATATTTATAGAAATATCGATGATGGAAAACAGAAAGCAAGGTTATGTCAGAAGACGATCGTTAGTGGAAGAGATTGTAAATTATCAAGTTGCTGGAAAATGGGTCGTCTTGAGTCAGATAAGGGGAACAAAGGCCACCGAAATCGAAGGAATGCGCTTGACAGTCTAATTACAGGTAGCCTGTGCCTTTGGGTTATATCGGGATTATAATCCCCCGTTACGAATGTTCTCCGTTTCTTCTTCTTCTCCTTTCGTCTAATCCTTAATCGACTTCTGCTAAATTTATCAGAATAGAAATGCTCGAAGCTACTTGACACATCTCACGCTTTTATATTTTTACAACTTCTGTTCCTATTGATTATTTAATGAAAACATACCCTTGACTTTTGTCGACATTCTTTATATATTTTTGGAATTTTTTCTATGTTTAATTCTCTACATATGTATCCACATGTCAACCTCTACATAGCATCCACATATGTATCCACATATGTGTCTCCACATAATCCTCTACATATGTATCCACATATGTGTCCACATATAATCCTCTACATATGTATCCACATATGAGTCCACATATAATCGTCCACATATGTGTCTCCACATAATCCTCTACATATGCATCCACATATGTATCCACATATGTGTCTCCACATAATCCTCTACATATGTATCCACATATGTGTCCACATATAATCCTCTACATATGTATCCACATATGAGTCCACATATAATCGTCCACATATGTGTCTCCACATAATCCTCTACATATGTATCCACATATGTGTCCACATATAATCCTCTACATATGTATCCACATATGTGTCCACATATAATCCTCTGCATATGTATCCACATATGAGTCCACATATAATCCTCCACATATGTGTCTCCGTATAATACTCCACATATGTGTCTCCATATAATCCTCCACATATGCATCCACATATATGTCTCCATATAATCCTCTACATATGTATCCACATACGTGTCCACACACATGCTATACGTGCACTTGGAATTTTGTCTACATACATACTCCACACACACATTCCTCCATATATTATACAAATGAAAATATAAAAAAGTACATACAAAATAAATAAAACTATATTCTCAAATAACTTTCATATCAGACTTTACCCTAATTGTCCTCGATTTGTTGCAGAACAGATTACCCGTTCTCTAATTCACAAAGGAACTCTCAGACCACACGATTTCCTCCGTTATTCTCTCTGTGACATGTTCGAAAAATACGTATGTATGTAGATTTCCTTTTTCTTGAACCGAAACGGGTGTTCGTTCAGTCGCGTTTTTCGTCTCACTGCCCGTTTAAAAGTTTACCAGAGAATTCAATTATAACAATTGCATCGCGCATTACCAACATCTAAATTCAATTTGCACGAACGAGTTGATACTGCACAGCCACTAGAGCATCGGACAATTAAATGAATCGCACGCTCGGACGCTGTCACTGTAGAAAACTGATGGTTTCCGTAATAGTTTTTACGACCGACAAGAAAGCTCCGAGTAAACGTAAGTTAACGATAAAAACCCGCTTTTTCAGAAAATGTGACTCGCTGGTTACTTCATGATTGTACGAGATATATTTTTCTACAGCGATTAGGGTCAATTAGGCCACTGGAAATGTATGGAGTCACTACATACTGATTTTTAAGTATTTTAACAAAATTAATGTATAAAAGTTTTTAGGTAGGAGATGTTGTTTAGGGTAAGTTAGGATAATCAAAGTGTAGATTCATGGTTGATTAAGTATTATAACAAAGTTGATATATGAAGTTTTGTAGGTAGAGACGTGATCTTACGTTCATCGCCGCTAGACGGCGCATAAGACCGAGACTTGACTTTCTCACTAGTACTCACGGAGCCCTCTTATTCATATATATAGTTCCTGTCCATTTGTTCTATACATCCGCGCGTCTAAGGTAGGGGCCTGCTAGGATGCCTTACTAATAATGAGTCAACAACAATTATAATACTTGCAATTCCCCCATATTCCCAAATTCCAATACTTGCAATTCCCCATATCCTCAAATTCCAGTACTTGCAATTTCCCATATTCCCAAGTTCCAATACAGCAATTCCCCCATATCCGCAAATTCCAATACTTGCAATTTCCCATACTCCTAAATTCCAATACTTGCAATTCCCCATACTCCCAAGTTCCAATACTTGCAATTCCCCATATCCACAAATTCCAATACTTGCAATTTCCCATACTCCCAAATTCCAATACTTGCAATTCCCCATATCCTCAAATTCCAATACTTGCAATTCCCCATATTCCCAAGTTCCAGTACTTGCAATTCTCCATATCCACAAATTCCAATACTTGCAATTCCCCCATATCCGCAAATTTCCAATACATGCAATTCTCCATACCCTCAAATTTCAATACCTTACAATTTCCCATATTCCAACCCACAATTCCGAAACCAGCAGAGCAAAATCCAAGTCCCGAATCCCGGAATTGCTTCAGAATATAACTTTCATTAATCCCCGACTCTGAAAAGCACCGTCGCATCATAAATGAAATATATCGCACAAATGACGTCCGTCCGTCAGAACAGACGGTTTAATCGACAGTTGTTTGCATAATCCGCGAAACAAACAATCCGTAGAAAGAGAATACCGAGCGGGTCAGAATTTTTGACGAGCCCTCCTCGCTCGGCACAAACACGCTCGCCGTGTAAAAAGAGAGGAGCCCGTGTGTACGCGCAACCAAAGAGATCTTGGGTTCATTTAACCAGCTGTTCCGAGCCGCGCAAAGCGAAAGCGGAGGGCTGAAAACCGTGCGCGAGGAAAAGAAAGATCGCCAACAAAGAAAATAGATCGATTCGCGGTCCGCGTTCGCTCGTTTTCCGGGTTTGATGAATGCGGAACGTTAAGCCGAAATGAGTGGTGCTTGTCGCGATAATATTCGTTACAATGGCCATTGTTCCATACCACGATAACCCGTTCCCTCGGGACACAGGAGAAAGAAAATCACGTTCTCCCTCGCAACACAGTGTTTTCCCTTCTCCCTTTTTCCCATCGCGTATGGAATCTGCTCGTTCGACCGGCAACCTTACGCTATTTTTCAAACCGATGCGGATAAATAAATTCCTACGCCCGTGGAAACAGCTATGAATCTCCGGAACACGACGATCGTTTGGCAATTTCGAATTCTAGGATATGAAAAGGTTAATTGGTACTTCAAATTTATGTCCAAGTTATTTCGAGGGGATTTCCATCGAGTTACTGTAATTTGCGCGGACTGCGATTAATCGCGCGATTTTTGAATTGATACTATATTGAGGTATTCTGTTTTGGAACTTGGATATGTGATGGGAAGATGGAGGAATATTAGGGGTGATTGTGGAAGATTAATTATTTGGATCTTGAATCAATACTTTAGTATTTTGATATAATTAATTATTACAATTTAAGGTTGCATCAATTTCCACATTTTCACTTTTTCGAAAGTTCCTAATTCCCAATATTACCAATTCCCAATATCTCCAATTATCAATTTCCCCAATTCCCAATTTCCCCAATTTCATGATATCCCAATTCCATAATTTCCCAACTGCATAATTCCACAATTCCATAATTTCCCAACTCCTAATTTTCCAATTCCATAATTTCCCAGTTCCATATTTCCCCAATTCCATAATTTCCCAATTCCATAATTACCCAATTCCTTAATACCGCAATTCCATAATTTCCCAGTTCCATAAGTCCCCAATTCCATAATTTCCCAATTCCTTAATTCCCAATTCCATAATTTCCCAATTGCTTAAGTCCCCAATTCCATAGTTTCCCAGTTCCATAAGTCCCCAATTCCATAATTTCCCAATTCCTTAATTCCCAATTCCATAATTCCCAATTCCATAATTTCCCAATTGCTTAAGTCCCCAATTCCATAGTTTCCCAGTTCCATAAGTCCCCAATTCCATAATTTCCCAATTCCATAATTTCCCAATTGCTTAAGTCCCCAATTCCATAGTTTCCCAGTTCCATAAGTCCCCAATTCCATAATTTCCCAATTCCATAATTTCCCAATTCCTTAATTTCCCAGTTCCATAAGTCCCCAATTCCATAATTCCCCAACTCCAAAATTCACTAATTCCATAATTCCCCAATTCAATACACCTCCAATACCCTTATCTCCCAATTCACCAATTTCCAAAACCCCATTTCCCAATATCTCCAAATTTTTGAAACTTGCCACCAAATTCCTAAATCCCTAACTCCCTAACTCCCTAACTCCCTAAATCCCCAAATCCTTAAATTCCCAAATTCCCAAGTTCCTATCCTCACAAAACATGCTTCAAGCTCCACTGACGTATTCCACTCCTTACACTCCACCCTAAAACCCCCCCAGTGCCATATACCGAGACACACCCGCTTCACCCACAAAATAAAAAGAAAACAAATTGTATCATACACGAAAATGAATTTTGCCAACTGTCTAAGGTAATCAACCGTAAACGAATATGTATTTGCGGGAAAACTTCAAGTTACGAAATAGATTTGGCCGCGCGGAGGAGCAGTGTCACGTTCTTCGAATCGAGTTCGGAAAACAAAAAGCGTTCAAGGCTGAGAGGATACGGGGGTAGATACAAAGCGAACGTAGAAGGTCGTTGGTAGGACGTGAGCCGGATACTTGCTGGAGTTTTCTTCGACGACACGAAATATCCAACGAGAAAGGCAGCCAGTGTAAATGTTAAAAGTTGCGCGTGAATTTGCATAAGACCGCGGAACTTCGGTTTTGCGGTTGAATGTCTCCCTGCGCGTCTCGGAAGTAGGGCGAGGGCGGAACGAATGTGGAGGAAAACCTTGCAACCTGATTTTCCTCTTGCATTCTTCGTCCTTTATTCTCTTTGTCTTCTTCTTCTTCTTTGTCTTGGGATCTTGTGCACGCCTTCTTCTTCCTGGTCATTTGTGTACTTCTTCTTGGTCTTTTGTGTACTCCTTCTTCTTCTTCCTCTTCTGGGTACTTCTTCTTGGTCTTCTATGCACTTCTTGTTCTTCTTGGGCTTCTGTGTACTTCTTCGTCTTCGGTGTCCTTCTTCTTTTCTTTTAGTGTTTGGAAATTTAGAGTTTACAGTTTTTAGAAATTTAGAAATTTGGAAATTTGGAAATTTGGAAATTTGGAAACTTGGAAACTTGGAAATTTGGAAACTTGGAAATTTGGAAATTTGGAAAATTGGAAAATTGGAAGCGTGGAAAATTGGAAAATGGGAAAAGTTGAAATTTGGAAAATTGGAAAATTATAAAATCAGAAAATTAGAAAATTAGAAAATTAGAAAATTAGAAAATTAGAAAATTAGAAAATTAGAAAATTAGAAAATTAGAAAATTAGAAAATTAGAAAATTAGAATATTAGAAAATTAGAAAATTAGAAAATTAGAATATTAGAAAATTAGAAAATTAGAAAATTAGGAAAACAAAAAAACAGAAAAAAGGAAAATAGAAATCCAAAAAGCTAGAAAATTAAAAAAAATAGAAACCTTGAAAACCAGAGATCTAGAAAACTACAAAACTTAAACCTTGAAAACCTAAAAACGTAAAAGTTAAAATTCTCGAAACCATAAAAATTCAAATATGCATTTTGTTCAATGCACCTCTGAAAAATCCCTACCTTTTAATGTAAAGAATTCACCCGCTTTTCGATTAATTTTCTAATTTGCAAAAGAATAAAAATGACGAAGAAAAGAAGATTAATTGTTGGGAACGTTAAGCTGTCACGGAGTTTAATTCCATCTTGTTGCAATTACAAAAAGTATGGGAAATAAAGCGGCTTAAAAAGTAAATTAATATCTTAATAATTGTGGGAAGTTTCAGCGCGCAAGGATTCCGAACTTAAATTTTCCTGACCGCTCTGATGCGGTACTTTAATCTAGTTACGCGCTTGCCGACTTATTTAACTATTTTACAACTTCCCTGTCAATATTATTACAACCGTAAAAAGAAGAGATTTCTTGCCATGCAATGAAGAATATTAACACGGAAAGATTCTGTTTGAAGAACCAATTTTTAATAAAAATATCACGATTTCCATAATAAATGAATACAGAAAATATTCATCCATATATTCTCAAAAAGAAGATAAATTAATACCAAACACTATAAAAAAAATGATAGGAAAGTTTTAATTATATTGTCCCATACTTTCAAAATTAATATAAACTCAATTTTTATCCCCTTCAATTTAAAATAAATTATAACGAACATAAAAAGTTTTAATAAACTGCAGTATAATTAAAATGAGAAAGGCATTCAATATTCTGTTCATTTATTAATAAACACTCCTGCTTTCAACATTTTCGAATATTAGACCGTACCGCATCGAATTCCAATTTTTTAAACATTTTTTTAGTAATACAAAAACATTGTGGAGCAACATTTATGTTGCATAAATGCGAAGCTTAAAGCTCGACGAAAATATTATTTGACTGTACTCGATGCTCTCGATACTCTGGATTCAATTGAATGCATTACATTAATGAAGTATATTCATGAAATTATAAATGTATTTCCTTTATTTAAATAGTAAAGAATCAGTGAAAAGGAACTTGTACAATAATTAATAATTGTTCAAAAATTTTATAGATAGTTATAACAATTGTTATCAGTTTAACAAGAAATTGTACTTGTTCTAAGTTTGAGATGTTAATTTTCTGCACTAGTTGTGAGACACCCTGTATGCTTCGATTCAAAGTCCAATTATAATTTTCATAGTCAACGATTTTATAATAACAAATTGACATAACATTTCAACTTTCTTTGTCTGCAATATTGTAGCTATGATTAGGGGGTCTTGACTGACACATCTGACAATATCTGATACATCATAGTGCGAGAGGTTAAAAGTAGCCATTCAAATTAATTACATCCACAGAGTCCACCGATCACAAAACAAACAAAAACTAGAAACTCAGAATTTACTCTAGAAGGATATCCCACAAAGCCAAAAGATCGCAATCGAAGAAGTTGCGTCGAAAGGAAATAAAGAGAAACACGAGTCGAAAAACAGAAAGCGGGCGAAAAATTAAGCTTAAACCCCGAAACGTGGTAGCAACATCATTAGCCGGTAGCTGGAAACAAGTATTAATTAGGCACGAACGTTGGATGCCTGATTACACGTTCCGTGATGCTTCAAACGAACCGTGATTTCGTGCATCAGAGAAAAATTGCTTCTGAAACATTTCGCTCGAATCGAAGGAACATTGAATAGCGGAGAAAAGAACTGGGACGCGTGTGCGGCTGCCTGTGATTGGAATAAAGGATGAACCGATAAAAAAAAAGAGGCAAGAAAGAAAGGAAAAGGAAGGGAGGGCGCGGGCATGCATGAACCCCACCGATGATAAAACGAAACGGTGGCTTTGTTTTTCCATTTCATTCGAGAAATGAATCCGACGCGCTGAAATATCGTTACTGCCATTGAACATTTGGTACCTCGTGAAATACCGTAAAACAAAAACACGCGTGAAAAAGATGAGAGATCTGTACGGGTTATATCAACCATTTACAGGGGTATATGGTGAAAATGACGAGGATTTTCAACGACCTTCAAGGTTATTCTTCATGAGTTTATTGTGTGGAAACGTACAATATATACAGTATGGAGTTTAAGGTAAAAGTACCTTACAAGTTGGTCAAACTTTAGAAAGCACAGAATAAAGTTTTAATAAGTTGTGCGCTTTGAAAGACAGTGCACCTTGAAAGACCTAAAAATGAACTTCAGGTACCACATGTGTTAATTAAATTTTAATACTGAAGCTACCAAAACGATCAAATGATTGCTCCACAAGATTCAAATTATAATTTATCCACGTTGACGTTCATCAAAATAAAGAATACATACGTATATGATTTTACATTCAGCTGTTCTCCAACTTCAACTTCAATTCTACACGTACTACATAATAAATTAAGTGCACTATAGGTAGGTTCAGTGTTAAAATTACATGTGAAGTGAATTATGTTTACTAGTAATGAACACCCATATACTGTAGGTAAACCTATTGCTGGCGCGTGGGAGGCGGAGCCAGAGGCGTGCCTGCCCTACGGACTCATTGGTCAAAAACAAACAATGGACACCTACACTCACACTATTTTCTGTGGTAGGAACTATTGGTCATACACGACAATTGAGCCAAACAAGAACAATTTATAAATGTTTCAAATGATCATCTAAAAAGTCAAAATGTCACAATGGGACTTTTCAAGGTAAAATAAATGTTGCATCCCTTAAATCTACATCAGCCTCCTACCAGAAGTACAGTTATCTACATACATTGTATGATATAAATAAGTGTATAATGTGTAATATAAAGTATGTAATATAATCTACATAATGTACCCATAAACTCTATTTCCGTATCCTTTAACGTCGAACGAAGAAGAAGAGGATATCTAAGTAAGTGATTCGAAGGAAGCAGAATTCGATGAATTCGCAGCGCGCGCATAATTCGTCCAGGTCGACGGAAATACTTTCGCCGTTACTTTCTCACGGGAATAGTAAACTTCCCGTACGTTTTATCCCCATCGTGCAGCGTGTCGAGTAAAAAGTGTTGCGCTGTTCATCCTGTGTATACCTAGCAACCGTTCCCGTGAAACTTTATTTCCTCGCTCAGATTTTTATGCTTATACACGCCGGACTACACCACATCACAACTAGTTTGCGCCAAGAACACCCTCGAAACTTTCCTTGAATTTTGCTTCTCTTATCGATGTTGCATCGCCAAATAGAACTCGTTACTTTCTCTTTATCGGCCATATTTCTTCAGACGATTTTTGTTTACTTGTAACTATGATAGTCTTGCTTTATTCTGAAACGTGGTACTCTAGGGATTTCTGTATTAAAGTAATTGAAAATATAGAAATGTAGAAGTGCAGCAATCTATGGATATACATGATATACATGTAAAAATGTAAAACTGTAAAACTGTAAAACTGTAAAAATGTAAAAATATAAAAATGTAAAACTGTAAAAATGTAAAAATGTAAAACTAAAAATGTAAAAATGTAAAAATGTAAAAATGTAAAAATGTAAAACTGTACAAATGTAAAAATGTAAAAATGTAAAACTAAAAATGTAAAAATGTAAAAATGTAAAACTGTAAAAATGTAAAAATGTAAAAATATAAAAATGTAAAACTGTAAAAATGTAAAAATGTAAAACTAAAAATGTAAAAATGTAAAAATGTAAAAATGTAAAAATGTAA
This sequence comes from Megachile rotundata, assembly GCF_050947335.1. Taxonomy (NCBI): domain Eukaryota; kingdom Metazoa; phylum Arthropoda; class Insecta; order Hymenoptera; family Megachilidae; genus Megachile; species Megachile rotundata. The sequence goes on from NC_134986.1 coordinate 9,950,271, forward strand.
AAATGTAAAACTGTACAAATGTAAAAATGTAAAAATGTAAAACTAAAAATGTAAAAATATAAAACTGTAAAACTGTAAAACTGTAAAAATGTAAAAATATAAAAATGTAAAACTGTAAAAATGTAAAAATGTAAAACTAAAAATGTAAAAATGTAAAAATGTAAAAATGTAAAAATGTAAAACTGTACAAATGTAAAAATGTAAAAATGTAAAACTAAAAATGTAAAAATGTAAAAATGTAAAACTGTAAAAATGTAAAAATGTAAAAATGTAAAAATGTGAAAATGTAAAAATGTAAAACACATGTGTATATTAATATGTACACATGTAAAAATATTGTAACATCAAAACCATTTAAAAATGCAAAAACGTAAATCTCACATATAAATATGTATGTATGTAAAAATATCGTAACACCAAAAAATAAGTAAATCTCAGTAGAACCTCTTAAACATTTTGCTTCTACATGAGAAGGTCGTTTATTAGCTCACTAGGATTGAAAAGAGGAAAAGCAACGAATATATTCGGACCACCATAAAAGTACAAATAACGTGAAGTGTTATATGAAAAAAATGAAGTGGTGGTTAAATAAACCGTAGCGAACGCACTTCATCGCGCTCGTTAATTATCCCGCTTCGTCCTACAATGCTCGTATTACTCTAATTATTCTTCCGACACCTAATTGCCTCTTCGCTCGCAGGCGCGTTTAACGTTACGGGATTAAACAGGCTGACGAAGCGCAAGGGCTAAGAAATTTGATCAAAGAGTTGAAAGGAAACGCGTGGCACAAGTGGGTGTATATTTGTGCGGGGGAGACACGATGAAAAGAGAGGTAACGTGGGCGGACTGTGAAAAGGACGAGGATAAAAAGATACGAGCAGGAAAAGCGACCGTGCATGAAAGCTCTGGAAAATCCAGGTTCACGTCGATAGGTCAACGAGCACCTGTAGCGAATGTCCTGCTAAATAATGTTATCGGAACCGGACGCTTCATTTTCAATACACCTACGCTGTCGGTCTATGTATAGGGTGATCGATTGAAACCGCTCTGATTTGAAATTAAAAATTATGCGAATTCGATGAGGATATCTAAATCCCTAGATTCACTATTTACTGGATTTATAGATCTGTTTATTTGCAAATCCCTGAAGCTCTAAAACCCGGAATATGTGGATTGTTTACTTCAAAAGTGGTGTAAGAACATTTTCATTTTATTTTGAGAAGCATATATGTTAATGAAAAAAAGGTTAATCATATCAAGACTAATAATAATTGTATATTTATGCATCTGAAAATTGCCAACTGCTGAAATATGTAAACATTACCTGGAACAGTTACAACAAAATGGAGAGTTATTATAAATGAATAGAGTGGCGACCACAGTCAGAGCCCAGCTCCATTGAACAGAGCGTACTTTAAATATTCAAATAATTCACATTTTCAGACCAGGTCAATCATCAACTTATTAATACAATAAAATTTCGTTCAAAAATCATGAATATTATATGAAATCGTTTCAACGGTAATAAAATATCGAGTTGCTGTAATATCGGATGTCGAAACGTATAGTTTGATAAAAGTAATACAAAATGGTTGGGGTATCAGTTACGGTATCGGTTAAAAAATTAAATTGTCGATTGAAAAATTTGTTCGTAAGATAATTAAACTTGCTAACCCAGAAAACTATAAACGAGTATAAATTTTAAAGTGTTTCGAACATTAAGATTCTGAACAAGTCATCATTATGAGAATTTTGAAAATTTAAACAACCACTTGTACGGGCATTTCTTCGCTAAATGACCAAGAGACTTGACATTTCGCCGGGAATTATATTCGCAGTGAACGGAGAAATGTAATTAGTGAACAAACACGAAGTCGCGATTCAAAGTAAAGCATTAAATCGTTAAAAGAGAAATATTCTTCGAACACGTAGCGAGCGAGGGCCAAGAGAAAATTTCATCGAGATCTCTATTAAGCACCGGTAATACTGTCGTTTTCTTTCCCTTTTCACTTCGCGATCTTTCCCTTCTTTTTTCCTCGTCCCTTCTAAGGAGGCCGATGCGCGGGACTCCAAAGATTTTCGCCGACGAGAGAAATAAGAAGGCAAACAAGAAATTTACGCGAGGAACGAGGGAACCTTTTATTCACCGACACTCGAAACTTTCCGTCTTGCGCTTCCGTCCGCTCCCGAACTTTCTTTCTCCTGTAAAAAATTTAATACCGTGTCACCGTGCAATTTCGAACGAGCCATAATAACGTTCACGTTATTACCGTCGCCCTGTTTCGCCGTAGCTTGCCGTGTGTCGCGTGCATCCGCAGCGCACATTTCACGAGATTCTGCGGCGTTTCTAGAGAAAACAAACTAGAACCTTGAAGCAACAAACAAACTTCGACGAACATCTGTCTATCTGTCTGTGTAGGTGTGTGTTTTAAGGTCAAACTTGTTCACGGTTCAATGAATTAAAACACAGCGCAGAAGACAAAAGGTGTATTGCTAGAAACGTTTGTAGGCGTTGCGAAACGTGCGTGGGTGCGGAAACACCCGTGTCGTGAATGAAAACAAGTCTTAACAAAGTTAAATTTCATTTTGAAGCTGCCTTTGCTGCTATTTTGCAGGATACGGTATTGAGACAGTATCGAAGAGTGAGGACTTTTAGATGATGAATTTGAGGTATTTTGGAAGGTGCGGATTTTTATATGTGCAGTTACATATTTTTTAATTTGATTTCATTTCATTGATTTTTATTTGAAACGTTGGGAAATTGAGAATTTAAAAATTGTAGAAGAGAATTTTTTAATTGAAGTGTTTTACTGTGCAAACCAGAAAACTTGAAGAACAGCTGAATTGATAATTTATTGAACAATTGAAACAATTAAAAAATTGATAGAATTAAATAATTGAATTGAACAATTAAAACAATTAGAAAATTGATAGAATTAAATAATTGAATTGAACAATTGAAACAATTAAAAAAATTGATAGAATTCAATAATTGAAGAATTGAAGAAGTGAAAAATTGAAAACTCGAAAAATTGGAAACTTGAAAAGTTAAAAACATGAAGAATTGAAAACATGAAAACTTGAAAACCTGAAAAATTGAAAAATAGAAGAATTGAAAAATTGAAAAATTGAAAACCTGCAAAGTTAAAAACATGAACAATTGAAAACATGAAAACTTGAAAACTTAAAAACTTAAAAACTTGAAAAATTGAAAAATTGAAAAATTGAAAACTTGAAAAATTGAGAACTTGAAAACTTGAAAACTAAAACATTAAAAACTTGAAAACTTGAAAAATTGAAAAGTTAAAAAACCAAGAAATTGAGAAATTGGTAAACTAAAAAATTAAAAAACTGAGAAACTAAAAATTTAGAGAATTGAAAACCTATAATCTTCAAAACCTTCTAAATTCCCCTAACCCTATTTTCTCCACTTTCACCCACCAAAATTTCTCCCAATATAAAATTCCCTATTAGACCAATCATACTCCAATCCTACCTCAATCAAAAAGATAACAATTTCATCTCCTACATCGTCAGACAGAAGTAGAAAGAAAAATTATCTGACACCCAACGAGCAGGCAAGTGTACGCTAAGAATAAAAAACACCGTAGAGACGAGAATGAAGAAAAGAAGAAACGAACGTAGGACAATCCACGGGGGTCATTATCAGCCGACTGGTTCCAATTCAACGGCGCACTTTGCCAACGAATATTTCGTAGAAAAGTGCAGGCTGGCTGGCATTACTCGTTTCAACGGTGTCTTTCGGGAATTCGTCTTGGAAAACAAGGCAGAAGAACGAACAAGAAGAAAAAGGAGGACAGACAAGAGTGGTTGTTCTTGAAACTGGCTAATTCGTCTGCGAAGCGTGATTGGCCTGGATACGAGCCACGATCTAAATGTTACGTTTTCATCGGCGCAAATTCGGAGACAACCATTGCCAAACATCGCCCTCGTGTTTAGTAATGATGCCCTAATTTTTATCGATCGCGTTTCCTGATCGTCTATATCGTTGTTGTTGTGGATTTAGGTTAGGGTATGGTAGTGAGGAAGTTAGGTTAGGCAAGTTTGGAAATGAAACTTCTTTGACACTTTGAGGATGAGCAAGGAAGGTTTAGAATTTTGTTGAGATAGAAATTTGATGATTGCAGTTGAGAAGTTGGACAATTTTTGAGAGATGGCTTGCAGATTCGGAAATTACAGATTTGGAAATTTAGAAATTGGGAGGCTTGAGAATTCGGAAACGTCAGAGTTGTGACATGTAGAAATTTGGAAATGTGGAAATTCGGACATGAGGGAGTAGGGAGACACCGAAATTCGGAAATGTGGGAATTGGGAGACACCGAAATTCGGAAACGTAGAAAATCGGAAGCGTGGAAATTTGGAAATGTGAGAATTGGGAGACACTGAAATTCGGAAACGTGGAAATTGGGGAAAGTGGAAATTGGGGAAAATGGAAAATTGAGGAAAGTAGAAATTGGGAAAAGTGGAAATTGGGGAAAATGGAAAATTGAGGAAAGTGGAAATTGGGAAAAGTGGAAATTGGGAAAAGTGGAAATTGGGAAAAGTGAAAATTGGAAAACTGAAAATTGAAAAACTTGAAAATTGGAAAATTTGAAAATCTAAAAATTTAGAAATTTGGAAATTTTTCTCTGCATGCATTCCATAAACACAGAGCATTTCAAGTGTCGATCAATACGATTTGATTCCGTGACATTAAAGTTACGATACGAAATCCAATGTCACAACACAATTTCTAGTTTTATTGACGGCGAACGTCATGACATTTCGTGTCATATCATGGCAGTAAAAGTCGCAATTTAACTGCCACATAAACTTTTTATCTTTAATATCATGTCGATAGCATAGTGATGAATGGAAACATTAAATTCGTACTAACCAATAAAACAAAAAAGGACCACTCTTTTTGAGCACCGAATATTTTATTCCTGTTACTTCCCATCAAAACATAAATAAATATTTTGGTGTTCAAAACAAGTAGCTATTTTTTTTGTTAATTAATATTCTGTCGAAAGTAGTTTATTGTGCAGTCAATTAAAGATAATTTGTTGTACTATTAATCGAGTTCACAGGAATAAACGTGGGAAACGTTCATATTCTTACTTTGATTTGTATGTTTCATAAGTAGATTTTTATAGCACGTTACGATGTATTTTAATGAACATTCAGATCTAATCGCTCGATAAAATAATAGGATTGAGGATAATTTTTCACTTTTCTTCAGATCAGATTAGACGAATCGGTTAATAATTGATAACCTAATGCATCCTTGACTCAGGCAAGTGTTACAGTAATAACCTTGCAATGAAATATTTATTTCGTATGCAGTAGACAACACGTTAGTAAACGCATTAAACTAGCAAACTGAAACAGAGTTAAACAAAAAGCTCTCAATTTCTTAGAATTATTCAAACAATTATCTATTTATTTAAATTTATCTATTCATATTTATTTATCCAAATTAAACTTACAGTAGAGAGCAACTTACACTAAAGACTACCATCTTACTATTTTAATATCTACACTCGGAAAGTTATATCTTTGAAAACTTCTGTCGAAAGTATTTTATTTGATGAAGGTATTATAAGCATTGTTAAAAATTTCAGATAGGATAGTTGAAACAATTTCTTTAAAATACGATATTAGAGGCCGGAGAAATCATCGGGTACTATCACTGAATTCCCCGATCGATGCAGCATTCAACGTCGAACACAGGATGCCCGTAATTTCTCATGCGATTTCGAACAATTACCGTTCGAAATGAAAGCGTTAACCCGTGCAAGTATCACGGAAGAAGATTGCGAAGTCACTAGGGGATTCGAATCGATCGTTCCGATTCGGTACATAACCGTCCGAGACTAGTTTGCGACTGAATCAAACTTACGACCGTCTACTTTCAACTGACAGCCTTATCATTATACCCACATACATCATTCATATCTTCCATATTCTTATGTTATTGATATCTTTACATATATCTTTAATAGGTCCACATAAGTTATTGATACGTTCTCATGTTATTGATATGATACATGTATCATTCATATACGTATTCATGTATTTATGAACGAAATGTTGATATGATACATTGATATGCGTATACACATATGTCATTTCATATGTTCATCTACGTATGTCATTGACGTGTTCATTTACATATGTTATTGACATCACTACGTACATACATATGGATATCATTAATATGCTCATGTATGTAATATCATTCATTTGTTCATATGTAAATATTACTGATGTGTTCGTGTACATATATCATTGATATGATGTGGATGTCATTAATATGTTCATCTACATATGTCGTTAATATGTTCGTCTACACATGTCATTAATATATTCATCTACATATGTCAATAATATATTCATCTATATATGTAATGAATATGTTCATCTACATACATCATACACATGTTCATGTACCTGCATCATTAATATATTCATTTTCAAACATCATAGACATCTTCATAGAAATATGTCATTGATATGTTCATCTACATACATCATACACATGTTCATGTACCTGTATCATTAATATGTTCATTTTCAAACATCATAGACATCTTCATAGAAATATATCATTGATATGTTTATCTACATATGTAATTAATATGTTCATCCACATACATCATACACATGTTCATGTACCTGTGTCATTAATATGTTAATTTTCAAACATCATAGACATCTTCGCAGAAATATATCATTGACATGTTCATGAGTCCCGATACTTTTTAAATGCGAGTCATTTAGGAAATGGTAATTTTGCATACAAGTTATAACTTCATATAATACGAACAAAATTGTGTTAATCAACGTTCGATGCTTACGTGTCGTCTTTTTTCTAATCCCCCGCCGAGTTCAATTTCCCAGCAATATTATATTTATACGACAGGAGAGGAAATGTTGAACGATCGATAAATAATAAACTCACCCTCTGTCGGCGCACTGAATGCCTGCAGTCCTCGCATTAAGGCCAGTTAGTCAAGGTCCATGCAAGCCGATTTTTCTGCTCGAAAATCTGTAATCACACGCGAGAAATCCGTAATTATTCTCGTGTTATAACCAGATAAATTATTTGTGTATCGTGACTTGCGGAACTAGGAAGTAATACTGTTTCTAAAATTAATTTCACTCTTTAATTTACTCCTTATCTTTCAATAGTTATTTTTCAATGATTTTTTAATATTCAATATTTGAATGAATTTTCAATTTTTTTCATTATTTATGTAATTTTATATTGCAATGCTCAGGTAAGTATTTTATTTTATTTCAAAGAACAAAAAAATAAAAAATTACATAAAATTGTATTTCATTATTTTTCCACCATACTGAACTAACAAAATGGCGACTCCATCTTTATATTACCTCCATAATTATTCTTAGAATGAAGAATGGAACGAATTAAACGGACACAAGAAAGGTCAAAGACACTGCAAAACGTTTACCAATTCAAATACTAAAGAAGCGACGTAAACGCAAGAAGAGATCTTTATTACGTGCACTCGAGACGTAAAAACGAAAAAAAGAACGCAACGAGAAAACGAGGAATTTCCAAGGGTTGAAAGGACGGCGCAAGATTTTTCCCGGTCTTCATCGGCATCGTTATGAACATTTTTAATATTACAAAGAGCAACGAAGGGAACCTTGTCTTTGACGACACACCGAAAATATTTAATCTCGAAAGAAAGACTTCCGAGAACGCGTCGTTTGCCCAATTTCGACCCTCCTTAACCCCCGCGAACGTTACCCCTTTATTAAACCGGCGAACTTTTCGGCTGAGACCGACGGAGAATGGTTCTTTATTCTTCTTCGGGAAGAAAGGCAAAGAGGTACTTCTTTTCTGATTCGGGAGATTCTAGAGTTTCACAGCTGATCAAGAAACTTTTTGTATGCAGGATTAAATCTTGAGTTAACATGCGTTAGATGGTTTGATTCAATTTAATTCTGAATTAAACTAGCTACAAAATGTAGGAATTATAATGAAGAAGAAGAATGCTGGTTATGTTTGATTATGATTAATGTTATCATTTATTCTTCAAAATCATTCTTTCTTGGAATTAACAGCCAGCATCAAACAGAATCAGAGGAGATCAAACAAAATCGAACAGAATCAATCAGTATTAAATAAAATCAAACGCAATCAAACAGAATTAAAGAAGGCAATTAATGAATGGAATCGTTGTTGTTCCTAAGAAAGAATTATTCTAAAGAATATATGACATTAATCAGATATGATCAAACAGAGTCAAAGAAAATCAAACAGCATCGATCAGAGACAAATAAGATCAAACAAAATCAATCGAACTCAGAATCAAACACAGGCAATCAAAATCAAACAGAATCGAACAGAATTAAACAGAATCAAACAGATTCAAACATCACCAATCATATCAATCAGAAAGCAAGATTAATTATGTATCATTAAATTATTATAATAGAACTTATATGTTACCACTACAAAACTAAGTAAATTGTAATAACAACATTACATTCAACACACAAATAAAATGCATGAATCTTAGAAGAAATACAGTTATTTGACAAAATGTAGCTTTACATCATTTGTGTATATTGCACCACATAAATTGCACGTCATAAATTGCACCACATATTGGTACCACATATTCGTCTCGTATAAACAAACGTTTATACACAAACGGTCCTAAAGCATCGTATATTTTCACGAATGATTATAAGGATTGGTGTAAAGCAGAGAAACAAGTGTAGTAATTTCGTTTGCCTTTAAGAAGGGAGTGTTATTGAAATAAAGGCGAAAACTCATCAGGATCAAAGAGTAGCGCAATAATACGCGCGTAATCCGGTGTTTTATGTAAACCTATATATTTTACAAGACTTACTATTGCTGTTTGCTGAAAGCTACAGACCGTGTCCCGTTGAAACGAGCTAAATCGTAAACTACCTTTTATTCTATTTTCTTTCGCAATGCAGGAGTTTACAGCTTCCCATTAAACTGTCGATTGTCGACAGTGCATCAAGACTCTTTTCCGGCGCACCCTCTAAATCTGTATTGAATCGTAAAAACTAATTTCATAACGCTTCATAACTTCGACAATACGAATATGTTTAATAATTCTATTTCAGAAAGAGTAATTCAAGTTTACGGAAAAATATCAGGGACATGTTAATTCGTTATCGACGTAATGAAGTGTCACGAGCAGCGAAAATTGATTTTTATTTTATTTTTCGTTTAACTTTGACGTAGTAATTCTACTTCTTCCATGTTTACAGTATAAAATATTTTTAAACGTAATCTACAATCTCTGATCAGGAGATATTGTAAAGCTTGTGTATTAAACTTGTCATGTAAACTTGTCTTGTATTATAATCTGTATATAGGGTGTCTCACAACTGGTGTAGGTCCCTGAAAACCATCTCCCAATTCACAAACCTTCCGCCAAATTTAAGCACATGGTAACCTAAAAATATACAATTTAAAGTTAACCAAATATTCGAACCGTGAAACTACGTGTTGACGCATCACGGTCGCCGATAATCGCAAAAGGGTTAATTACACGCAAATGTAACCCAAACAAAGGTTAACGTTTGCCAACATCTTGCCAACATCTTGCAAGTACTCTCTGTCTTAATAGAGTTAGAAAGCTAAAAGAATACTAATGTCGTAAAAGATCCTTTCTCCCGGTCGCATTCGAACATCCGATTCATCATGGTTGTAAGGTTTTTTCCATGGGAAACCAGCTTTAATGCAGCGATCAATCATTCTTGATACGAGCAAACTTGCTGTCGTACTATCGCGCTATCGTTTGTCAAAATTCCGCGTATATCTATCGATCGCAACGAGTGACAGTTTCTGAGGTGTCTTTTTATCTTTCGATGTTGATCGATGGCAGAGTAGGAGGCGAGAAAGGGTGGTAGAGTCGTTCGATTGCCGTCGCTTTTTCAATATTCCCACGGTAAATTTTTCATTCTCAATTATATGTCGATCGACGGAGGCTGTATTCGCGTTAATGAAATATTCATCTTAATTTTCGAACTGTCAACTACGACCAGTCGCTATCCGCTTTTTTATCTGAATCCAATTACCCCCCGAACGACAGAATGATATATTTTTTTCGCAATTAATCTTAGCCGAGTTTATTAACAGCTGTGTTGATACTGGCTTCGTTAAATATTTATCTGTGCATGTACGATTGTCGAGCGAAATTTTGTAGGATGAATGGCGGTATGCGGTTAAAAAAATTGAAATTATTTTGGTTGCAATACGAAATTTTATTTACTGGGAAAGGAAGTCTATACGTTTGTTAAGTACACAAAAATATAGGATACATATTGTTCGCTGAAACGCAACTTCGAGGGAAACCATCCTTAATATTCTACCACTTTATTTTTCAAGTTACTCAAATTTGCATGATGACAACAAGTGTCGAGTATTTCATTCTGAACGATTCCAGTATTTATTTCTCCACATCTTACTTTCAATTTAACATGTTAACCATGATGATCATATGACTGACAAATTCAATTAAATTAACTATTTGTAAAAAAGGCAAATTGAAGGGAACTTAAGAGCTCTTGAGACAATGATATATGTTAACAGATCAAAGGACGAAATTGAAAGATTAGTATCCCCATTCTTAACAATGTTGTGTGACCACAAACATCTGCTCCACAAGTTAGTCAACAAGTTGTTCCAACAAGTTAGATAAAAATGCTGTTCTTGAAATCTGATTTTCATCAAGACAAATGCACGATTGTATGTTCATTTATTTTTCAACTTCAATAATTTAAAATTAAGTACACTGGTTTCATACGGTTTGAGTTTTGTGAATGACTGTACGTTTCATAAATATGGAGAAGGCGTGGATAGAACAAATACTTTTGAACGGTATTGTATACAACGTGTGAATCAAAGTGAATCAAAGGCGGTCGTTATTAGCCTCGTTCTACCCGGTGCTTCCGTGCTCGCTGGTCAAATTAGTCCAGGCGACGTCGTTATGAAGGGGATGCTTCGCACGTGCGCTATAAAAGAATAATGGCAGTTCTTCCTGTACGAGACCCGCTCGCAATAACTTGCAATCAAGATATTAGGAGATAAAGCCGAAGACGAGGTATTTTTTAAGCGGCTAAGAGCGAACGTCTCCGAGACTCCTCGTCGAGGAGGTAACCCGACCAGGGTAGTGAATCCCATTGACCCCGATTTCGTAGCACACACGAGGGTCCCTTAATCACCCTTGACCCGTTTCTACGCGAAATTCTGTACACCACCTTTTCCAATCTTCCGCATCTATGTACGTATTGTGCTAAGATCAAAAACTTACCCGGACGGCTGCCTTTGTGGAGGGGCAACATACGAACGCTTCGTAATAATATCTTCATCACACGTTTCAGATACGATCTTTTTATTACACGAAATTTTGGAGGACGTATCTTCTCAAGTCCACCAATTTCGTCATTTTTGTAATTCTGAGATCTTACAGTTCAATTCGAACACTTTAGAATCAGAAGCTTTCAAAATATGGATGGAATTACATTTCAAAAATGGAGTTGCATAAAGTATTTAATTTAGAAGGAATGTAAGATAAAAATGTTTCTAAGTTTTCAAGGTTAAAAGACTGAAAGGTGTAGCAGTGTTACGATAAAAAAATAGTAATTCAATGAGAAAAATAATAGAATTTGTGTAGAATAAATCTTTGGACATAATGTGGACTGTATGAACCCTTATCGCTATCTTATTCATTCAGTAGTCATATCTTTAGAATCACTCCACATGTATGTAACACATTCATGCTTCACATTCACTCTTTTAATCAGTTTCTTATACACCCTCACATGTACCCTCAAATATACTTTTAAAATAATTTTATGTCAGTTCCGAAGAACTCATACATCATTAGCATTTCCTGAGATAACAATGTCTAAGATAAACTCCTCTGACTCTCCTCTGAATAAGGGAAACCGTGTATTTATCTCTGCATGAACTTTAGTTGATCTATGAACTTATACAGTATTTAAATGTCAAACATTTGATAGACGAGTACGACAATAAATTCTACATATTACCCCAAAAGGGGTAATAACAATCACCTCGTTTATTCACACATGTAACCTCACATATCCAAAATTGAAATTTAACTTGAAGACTTGTTAGAAAGGTGTTCGCAAGCAATCGGCAGTGGATAAATTTTGAAGCGTAGCAAAAACCATCTCGATTCTCTTTCCCTCCATCTTCTCGCAAAGGCATTCCGACCTGTATCTCACCCCGGGGACTTCCGGAGAGGATCAAACAGCCCCTCGTCATCTCCACAACGTTCCTCGAGCGAGAAACGTATCGACAATCCCTCCTTCTAGCTTGAATTTGCTTAAAGATTTATCATCCGACCCTTTGCGTCTTGTTCCGACTCGTTTGATAAGGGTGGCGGCCGCGACACCCCTGCGAACCTCCTTCAATTTCGCCACCTCGAGTTCACCACCGCTATCTGGAATAATTTTGTGGCTGCAAGAAAACGATGGAGGCTTCTCCCTCTTCGGAGGAGAGTAATGACAGTATTCTCGTTTTCGAGGGTTCTGCGTGCTTTACCAGCTGGATACAAGCTGGATATTCTCGGGGGTAAACGGCCAGAGTTAAACGATTACGTTCGAGCCTGCTGATGAACATTCGATGATTTCTACTTTGTTCTTTCCATTTTTCTGTTGGCGCGCAATTTTGAATCTCGGTTGTCAAGATTCAGTGTAAACATGGTGGTCAAAATTGTATTTAATTGTTATTTTTAACTGGTTTATTGGGCAAAGTGAACAACATTAGAGTTGGTGTTATTTTGATGGATAACATTAAAAAGTATTACTATTTATTTGACTACTACAAGTTTCTCTCAATTCCTATCAAAATTTACCCAAACTGAAAAGTAATCACTCCTGTGATTTTATTTTACTCTCACATATTCTAACCTTCAAATACACTTTCATACACCCTCATCAACAAAACACCGTTTTATCTTAAATTCGCATACAAAGATTCGCCTAATAAAAGAAAGTATCGTATCAATAATAAAATAATTGTAAGCAGATGTTTGACAGATTACGCGAAATCATTGGAACGTCGAATAAAAAGCTATACAGAGTGAAATATACAAAGACTTTCCCGATCAACTGTAAATTGTCCAGTTTTAAAGCAAACTGTAGAGGGGTTTTATATCGTTCACAATAGTCCGACTGAAAGGCTAAATGGAGCTAGCACGAGGGGTGAAAGGAGTTCCCTGCAAGTTGGAGGTATTTTCGTGATTCCGATATATTAAACCGTACCGTACATACACAGGAGGAAATAGGCCGTTCGGACACGTGTGTACGGACGTGTGTGTGTGCGTGTGTGGTTCGTAGTATACGGACAGTGAACGTCGATCGTTAGGCAATAATAGATCCGTCTGAATAGAGTGAACTTGATTCGAGACCGTATTTCCACGCGAAGGCTGGCTCGTTCATAAGAGGACACCTAATGAATTATTTTTCTCACGATGCGCTGGACTAATTCCATCACGATCGAAGTAGCATACCCGCAAGGACATAGTAAGTTATTTTCGTTAGTGGATACGAGAGCACGAGAACAACGCTGAATTATTTCGCAATGTCGAGCTAACGTTGATCTCTATCGAACTTGGATTCTTTGAGATTCTTCTCCGATTTCTTGGAAACTTTGATATGGTAGTTTGAAACTTTTATGATATATTTTTTTCTATGTGACAGTGGGGAGGTTGGATGATTAGGATTTTTGAGATTTGGGAATTTAGGAATTTTGGGGATATAGGGATTTTGGAATTTAGAAACTTCGGAATCTAGGAATTTGGTAATTTTAGAATTAGAGAATAGGGAATCTGGAAATTAGGAGTTGGGAATTAGGGAGGTGGGAAATTAGGAGTTGGAGAATTAGGGAGTTGGGAAATTGGGAATTGGGAGATTATGGTATTGGGGAATTACGGAATTGGGGAATTATGGAATTGGAAAATTATGGAATTGGAAAATTATGGAATTGGGAAATTATGGAATTGGGGAGTTATGGAATTGGGGAGTTATGGAATTGGGAATTATGGAATTGAGGAATTATGGAATTGGGAAATTAAAAAATTGGAGAATTATGGAATTGGGAAATTATGGAATTAGGAAATTATGGAATTGGGAATTATGGAATTAGGGAATTATGGAATTGGGAATTATGGAATTGGGAATTATGGAATTGGGAATTATGGAATTGGGAAATTGTGGAATTGGAGAATCATGGAATTGGGGAATTATGAAATTGGGGAATTATGGAATTGAGGAATTAGAAGTTCGAAAATTATGATACTAGGAAATCAGCAATTTAGAAAACTGAAACTATGAGAAATTGAAAAACTAAAAAAATATGGAATTTAAAGATATCCAAAAGCTTCTTTCGAATCTCGAAATTAAACTACTCGACAATGTAACAATCCATAGAATGTAAACTGATTTCCGTTGTAGTCAATTGCAGATCAAATAATGTCAGATTACTAACAGATTTGTGACATAATATTTGGTGTTCGATATCAGTCCAGCGACCAATTATTCATTCATTTAATACGATATATAACATAACCGGCGATGTAAACTGATGGCATAATTAATGAAGATTGATCGAGCGTAAAATACAAGGTGCAATGCTAGAATACCGTGTATTTGGAACATTGATAAATTGCCTCGCTCTAATTAGTCTTCAGTTTTCATTAACAGCAACGTAGTTTGATGTGTTTAATGATATAAATTAATAACGAAACGCGGTATCATGCGTTTATACTGTTCGCGGGGTGAACATTTTTAACCGTTTATTTATTACATTTTATACGTACACAATGGTGGGAGGTGTGCTATCATTTATCAATAAAAATGTGAAATAAAATTCTTTAATTCTTTGTTGTATTGTGTTGCAAATATACTATATAAAATAATACTCTTTATTCTTCTTTCATCGATCGTAAATAAATGCATATTTTTGTAACAGTGAAATTACTGCAAACTCTTCTTATATTGATATAAAATACTACATTAATTTGGTAAACGATATTAACAATACTACAGTGTATAATTACTCTTTGAATAAATTCGTTTATAGATACTTGCTTGTTATTATCATTTGCGTCAGTTCAAAAATTTATATTATAGAAATAAAAAAGGTTTGTATTCACAGCGTAAGAATTACGCGCGTACAGACGCAAGAGTGATTGGAAGAACACGGAC
The DNA here is from genome assembly GCF_050947335.1 of Megachile rotundata. Lineage (NCBI taxonomy): Eukaryota > Metazoa > Arthropoda > Insecta > Hymenoptera > Megachilidae > Megachile > Megachile rotundata. The sequence continues at coordinate 9,965,526 of NC_134986.1, forward strand.
CAATCAGAGTTGCTCTCGCGTCTGGACGCACGCTCTGATTGGTCCGTGTTTTTCCTTAATAATTCAAAAACGAAGCTTCAACCCCTACGCCTACAATATCGCCTACAACCCCTTTCCAGGAGTTAAATTAATTGCGTATAATATTCTAGATACTGTACATATTTTATTTAAGTAATAATACTAAAACGACTAAAGACTTCATAATTAATTACACTAAATAATACTGTAAAGATATTTACAGAAGAGTGAAACTCGATTGCTCTCAGATAATAAAATAATATTGTGGTTAAAGGTTTGGAGAAATAAAAGTATTAATTACCAAATTTGTTACCTTTTATAGTTATCAACAATGTTGTCGATAAAAATTAAATAATACAGTTTATTAAATTATAGTAAACACAGTTGAAATAATGTATGAAATACACGCACTTTATTTTTGCAAAACTTCGATCAAAATTCATGAATCACATTTTCGTTCGAATCGTGCAGCAATTAAAATTATAGGAAAGGTAATTAGAAATTCTCGACAGGTTAACGAAGAAAATAATTAATTTTCGGCGCAGCCGATATTTAGGCACACCTTATTAGAGTACGTGACTCTATTTGCATCGCAGTTTGCAGCGAACTGACTGCTTTCTATTTACGTAAACGCGAAACCAGCGGTCCTTTAAATTTCGCGTTTCCATCGCACGTGTAACAGCATTAATTCCCGTACCATTAATGAAATTCATAGTTTCCGTGTAACGAGATACAGCAACCGAGTAATATTACAGTTTAGCTGTAAAAATCCTACGGATAACTATTATCTAATAACCGTGCGAAGATAGTAATTTCGCGATAACTCCTGACGGTTCGGAATTTATTACGATGCGATACCATTACGCTTTAATTAGTTCCTGGCGATAGAACTCGATTACTCTTGGATATAATAAATAATGAAAAGTGCCTTCGAACATTTCGGGAAATAAAGATATTTACAGAAAAGTGAAACTCGATTGCTCTCAGATAATAAAATAATATTGTGGTTAAAGGTTTGGAGAAATAAAAATATTTACGAGACGATAAAATTCGACTGCTTTCGATATAAAAATCAAATAAGAATATCGTCAAAGGATTCGAGAAATAAAGATGTTTATAGAACAGTGAAACCAGATTAGTCTCAGATATAATATGAATATAAGATTTGTTGTTTTCAAAGGTTTCAAGATAAACAGGTATTTACAGAACAGCAAAAGTCGATTAATCTCAGATGCAATATGAAAATACAATAATATTATCTTGAAAGGTTTCAAGGAATAAAGACAATTTCTCAATAATAGAACTTCATTGCTTTTATCTGCACTGCAAAATAAAATATATCTCGAAAAGTTTCGAGAAATAAAGACATTTGTAGAACAGTAGAAGTCCATTGATTTCTGATGCGTTCTATCAATAAGTAAAATAAGAGGAGTGGCTTTAATGGGTTCGATAAATAAAGACGATTGCAGAATGAAAGATAATCTCGAGTTTCGAACTGGGACATTCATTAAGTTCCTCGTAGAGCGATCGGAAAGAAACCTTTTGTTCTTACGTCCCTGAGAGGGAAATATAGTAATTCCGATTACGATTGATCACCAATGAGAAATGCAAACAAAAGGAAGCCAATATTGGCGGAATGGCGGAACGTTCGACGTGATTCAAGATGGAAAACGAAGGATCATGATAAATTACGAGAATAAACCTCGAAACGTAGAGTGACTCCCTTATTTCCGAACGTTTGCATTTTTTAAAAAATACTGCTCATAACGTTAGATATAAGGTTAAAGGTCAGGTTAGGTACAGTTCAGTTGTGGTTAAATTAAGTTTGATTTGGGGAAATTGGGAAATTAGGGGGTTAGAAAGTTAGGAGTTGAGAAATTAGCAGTTGGAAAATTAGGAGTGGAGAAATTATGGAATTGGGAAATTATGCAATTAGGAAACGAGAGAATTGGAAAATTAGGAGTTGGGAAATTATGGAATAGGGAAATTATGAAATTGAAGAATTAGGAAATCGGGAAAGTAAGAGTTAGAAAATTGGGAATTGGGAAATCATGGAATTGGAAAATTGTGAAATTGGAAAATTGTGGAATTGGGGAATTATGGAATTGAGGATTTAAGGAATTGGGAATTTATGGAATTAGAACATTGGAAGTTGGAAAATTATGGAATTGAGAATTATGGAATTGGGGAATTATGCAATTGGGGAATTGTGGAATTAGGGAATTATGGAATTGGGGAATTATGGAATTGGAGAATTGGGAGTTGGAAAAGTATGGAATTGGGAATTATGGAATTGGGGAATTATGGAATTGGAAAATTATGGAATTGGGCAATCATGGAATTGGAAAATTGTGGAATTAGGGAATTATGGAATTGGGGTTTATGGAAATAGAAAATTATGGAATTGGAAAATTGTGGAATTAGGGAGTTATGGAATTGGAAAATTGGGAGTTGGAAAATTATGGAATTGGGGAATTGTGGAATTGGGAAATTGTGGAATTAGGGAATTATGGAATTAGAAAATTGGGAGTTGGAAAATTATGGAATTGGGAAATTGTGGAATTAAGAAATTATGGAATTGGGTATTTAAGGAATTGGAAAATTATGGAATTGGAGAATTATGCAATTGAAAAATTGGAAATCTGAGAAATTGAAAAATTCAAAAAATTAAGAATATCCTAAAACACATAATAAATGTTAAAAAACTAAAATCAAATAGTTTCCCTTCCATCTAAAATAGCTCCCACAAGCAATATAGGTTGCACACGAGTCTCGATTCCGTAATATGTCCCGTCTTTTCTACGTCCAGCCATTTTCGCAGAATACAAAGTTATAGCGGAAGCCTGCGAACGTCCCACAAATCCACTCGCGGCAATCTTATAACGAGAAATCTCATCGAGCCGGCGATTCCGTTCGAGTGATTCGCGGCGAAACACGAGGCAACAGTTTGCTTCGAGAACATCCAGTGATATTTGCAACGGAACGAAAGAGAAGCAACGTGGCGTTTCCGTAATTCTTCCCTCGGGGAGGATAACGGAAAATCGCGATAAATAGGAGGGAACGAAATTCCGTGGTAGGATCAGTGAACGGGGAAAAAGAGTGTCTGGCGAGCGGTAGCTGCGACTTTCGTGTTATCGTGACAAGAGAGCTTCTTGAAAAGTACCGCCTACGGCAGTCCTCCTCTTCGCTACGACTGATATATCGCGTCATATTTTACCCAGAAATCTTCCTGCTCTCTGACTGACGTTTCACCGTCAGACGTTTCTCTTTTTACGCCGCAATGATGTTCTTTCCACGTTGCATACGCGTCTCTATGCACACTCTGGATCTCCTTTGCCGCGAAACGTTGCCGAGACAATATAAAGACTCGCATTCACATAACCGAGATAATTCGCCGACTACAGTTAACATCTATGGGTATTCATAATTCTACGGAGAAACCGGCTTGTGAACTTTTACTTTATTTTTATACTTATAATTATTATTATTTTTAACATTTACCCACATTGCAATCATCTTAAAAATGATTCACATGTACACGCATATGCATACACATATACACTTACATGTATATAGAAATATAAATATACACGTGTATGTACATGTACATATACATGTACTCGTGCAAATATACAGGTATATACATTATACATATGTAGGTAGCCACATATGGATGCATGCAAATATGTAGGTATATTTAAGTAGACATATATGTATGCATGCATATGTGTAGGTACCTGTAAGTAGACATATAGGTACACATGCAAATGTGCATGCACGTGTAGGTAGACATATGTGTATACATGTACATGTAGCTAGACATACGTATGTATCTGTATACATACAAATATATATATACATGTAATTAGACATATATGTATGCATACAAATACACATGTTCATGTTGCTAAACATACATACATATATGCATTCAAATGAATATATAGCCATACATTATGGAATTGGGGATTTATGGAATTGGAAAATTGGGAGTTGGAAAATTATGGAATTGGGGAATCATGGAATTGAAGAATTAGGGAAATCGGGAAAGTAAGAGTTGGGCAATTAGGGAGTTGGAAAATTGGGAATTGGAAAATTGTGGAATTGGGGAATTATGGAATTGGGAAATTAGGAAATTAGGAAATTATGGAATTGGGGAATCATGGAATTGGAAAATTGTGGAATTCGGGATTTAAGCAATTGGGGATTTATGGAATTGGAAAATTATGGAATTGCGAAATTGTGGAATTAGGGAATTATGGAATTGGAAAATTGTGAAATTCGGAATTTAAGGAATTGGGGATTTATGGAATTGGAAAATTATGGAATTGCGAAATTGTGGAATTGTGGAATTATGGAATTGGGAAATTGTGGAATTAGGGAATTATGGAATTGGGAAATTATGGAATTGGAAGATTGGATATATATTATACATACATGCCCATGTAACTATACACGAACATGTAGACATACACATGTTCATACACATGTACATGTACACATGCATGTACCTATACACGTGTATATTTTTCGAACGGAAAATGGACCCGAAGATAGCCGTTACACGAAAATCCATGCAACAGCATGAGAGGTAAACGCAGGGGTATTGAAATAAATTGACAAGCGGCCTTGCGCGAAACTTGGACGGCAATGTAAGTTCACCGGTTAATTCAATCGACCCTCCATTCAGCTAGTGCAATATCATGTAATAGCATTTGCCAATATGCTCGGAATAGGAAGATGACATCGGCTCGAGGCCGCAGAACTAACCCTGCCCGTTCACCAGGGATACACAACGATAAACTGAATTTTCACATGGTCAATTGGACCGGGAAAATTAGGCCAATCATTTGCCTGCTGCGAAGATCTGCCACCGAAGGAGTTACTACGTTACCTACAACGATGCGATTCAAATCATTTTTCAGGTGGTTCATTTCTAAATTCAAATCTCTGGACTGAAATTTGTGGTTCATGAAATTATTGGGCGACTAAATTCTACATTCTGAAATTCATAGACCATGAGATCTATAAGTTCACAAATATCTGGATCTTAAATATCGAGATTGCCAAATGCTTAGATGTCCAGATGTCTAGATAGCCACATTGCTAGCTCTCCAAATGCCTAGATCTTCAAATGTCTCTAAAGTGCTGGATCCTCAAATTCCTAGATCTCCAAATTGGTAGGTTCCTAAATTCTTAGCTTCACAAACTTCTAGATCACGAAATTCCTATACCCTCGAATTCCCAGATCCCCAAAGTACTGTATCCATAAATTCTTAGATCATCAAATTCGTAGGGTCTTAAATTCTTAGCTCTTCGAACTGCTAGATCCCCAAATTCCTGAATCCCCAAATTCTTAAACCTTCAAATTGGTAAGGTCCTAAATTCCTAGCTCTCCAAATTCTCAGATCCCCAAATTCTTAGACCTCCAAATTGGTAAGGTTCTAAATTCTTAGCTCCCCAAATTCCCAGATCCCCAAATTTTTAGATCTTCAAATTGGTAAGGTCCTAAATTCCTAGCTCCCCAAATTCTCAGATCCCCAAATTCTTCGACCCCCAAATTGGTAAGATTCTAAATTCTTAGCTCCCCAAATTCTCAGATCCCGAAATTCTTCGATCTCCAAATTGGTAAGGTTCTAAATTCTTAGCCCCCCAAATTCCCAGATCCCCAAATTCTTAAACCTCCAAATTGGTAAGGTCCTAAACTCCTAGCTCCCCAAATTCTCAAATCCCTAAATTCTTAGACCTTGAAATTGATAAGGTCCTAAATTCCTAGCTCCCCAAATTCTCAGATCCCCAAATTCTTAGACCTCCAAATTAGTAAGGTTCTAAATTCCTAGCTCCTCAAATTCCCAAATCCTAAAATTCTTAGACCTCCAAATTGGTAAGGTTCTAAATTCTTAGCTCCCCAAATTCCCACATCCCCAAATCTCCACATCCCTTATATTAATTTCCATACCTAAACTTTTTAAAAAGAAAATGAAATTTCTTCGTGAAATTCAAAGAACTCTAACAAAGCATTGAGATCAGTATTTAACTATTTATTAGGTGAAAAGACCGTACTGCTTGCCTGCTGGCAATTCGATCGACTTTGAAACGGGGGAACGAAGCCTCCGACTTTCCAGGTAAATCAACGTGAATGTTGCACGATACAATTTGAAATGGCAGGGAAGGAAACGCAATTTAGTTTCCACGCGAATCCAAGAACGATAATCGAGGCTCGCGTTACTACTGGCCGGTTCGATTTCCCGTTTCTTCGATCGGGTTTTTCGTGGCGCGTTACAATCGTACGTGCACGACACGCTCGCAACTGTGTCAGCCTGAAAAATACACGAGATCACGATCGAACACGTTGGATATATTATTTGCCGCGGTGGAACACGGAATTTCGGCGTCGCCCGTCACGGGGTTTATGAAGAACGTGCACGTGGCTAGATAGAAACGTCACTTTGTGTCGCGTTGCTTTCAGCTGAAACGAGAAAAGTGTCGATTCGCATCTCCGATATCCGACGACATCGTGTAAGAACGCGATCGCACGTGAGACACTTGGTCAAACTTCGGATAGCGAAGCATCTTTTCTGCGTTTTTAACCCTTTAACTGCGGGTTAATTTCGGTTAATTCAATCTTCATGAATTGGTTTCAATCTTCATCTTACTTTAATCTGATTTTACTACTGAAATGATATTCTACTTCAAAAGATTTTTTTTGTATTTATTATATTTTTAGTGGTACATAAACCACAGTCTCTGTTTGGTATTAACAAAAATTGGCTTGTTGTTTATATACTGCCTCTGGCTATAATTTTTGCACGTTGTCTATGAACCACACCTGCAGTTAAAGGATTATTGCTGAACTTAATGCACACTTAAAATTAAAATTAATATATGCATTCATTCTTTGTCTCCATTAAGATCAGAACACAAGGAAAGCATCTTATATTTTATAACTTATAATGAAAGCAATTTGAACAAATCAAATGACCAGTTTGATAGTTTGAAGATTATAATCAGAACTGAACGCAAAATTTCTTTGCAATGAAGACACGAAATTTGGTTTATCATAGTGAAACTTTAATGTGCGTCACTTGAACAATAAATGCGAGGCGGGTTGAAATCGTCAAAATATGACAGGAGTCTAAACACGATTTGATTCGTTTTCAAATTGGTGATGTTGTGCTGTCGAGTGGATAATAAGGAATATAAAGTTTCGAACCTCAAGAAGATGAATTCGTGGAATTTTAAGAAGACGAAGGAAACTCAATAATAAGGATATAAGTTATAACAAGCAAATTTTACTTTTACAGACTCGTGGAACATGTGGAGTTACGGGAAGTTTAGAAATCTGAAAATTCGGGAACTTGGAAGATCGGGAAGTTTATTAATTCATGTTGCAAGTTCGAAATTTACAATTGAAAAAAAACTGCAAAATTTTTAAATTGCAAGATAGCGAAATGGAGAAATTGAGATAATGAAAAATTGCAAAATTGTAGAATTAGGTAATTGAAGCACTGAGACTTTAGAATATTGAGGAACTCGAAAATGTGGTAACTAAAAAATTGGATAATTTAGATATTTAAAAACTAGAAAACTAAAAAACTAAAAAACTAAAAAACTAAAAAACTAAAAAACTAAAAAACTAAAAAACTAAAAAACTAGAAAACTAGAAAACTAAAAAGTTAGAAAACTAAAAAATTTGAAAACCTAGAAACTTAAATATTTTCCCATTCTGAAATGATCAAACGTACATATTAAATCTCCTAAAATCAAAAGCACACGCTAAAAAATTCCTCCCCCATTTTAATCTATAAAAAGTACAATTTTATAAGGTTTTAATGCCATGAAATTGCATCAGACTTTTGACATTGATTACGTGCGCAAAGAGCTAATAGAATCAACACCTTTCTGCTTGTTCCACCGTGTATAAGGTTGAAGGAAGAGGGTTGCGCGTGTATCGCATACATCGCGTAATACGGTTTAATTTCCTGTCAATAATTACAAAGCTGCTGGGTCGAGTAGGTCAGCAATATTGCAGGTGGAAAGTACAGTTCGAAGTCACGCTTCGTGGAGAAATCTGTGCACGAATAAGCACACGAAGTAAGTTATCCTAATATGCGCCAGATACAGTTGCGGTTATACCGATCCAACTTCATTTTGCCAATGAATTATTGAACGGACACTTTGTACAACGATTTATCGTGGAATTACTGACAATCTTATCATCAGGCAATCTAATCATTTATACCCATTTCTAACGAAATGAAATTTCTGCTTAAGATTTCAGTGAAAATGAAATTGTGAAATTTTTAATTTGAACTACTTTTCCTTTAAAAAATATTATGTGAAGGACTCATAAAACTGAAAGTTTCATATTATTTTGCATACTTCATACTATGTGAATTATGTAAAAATTGTGTTACATTGTTGTATGAGTACAATTTAATGAGATTATGTCCACGACATAATTTTATAACGTCAAGTAACCTTAGATGCTGCGTGCTTTATACTTTGCAGTAAAGGACTATTTTACATTAAATATGTTAAACAATTTCTATAGTTATCTTGATGAAAAACTCCACAAATTGGTACGATGTAAGCGGTATTTTGCGATACTTTCATACTTTTACGTCACGAACCAGCATCAGACTTTCTACATTTCGAAATACACCGCTTAATATGCAACAACGTAATATTACCAGGTATTTATAACGGTAATGTAGCAGCCAGTGAAAATATTATACACCGTGTGAAATGGTATGCTAACTGCATAGGATACATTAAGGTGAATTGCATGAGAAAACTTGGAACCCTTCATATGTGTGATACGTATGTAACTGGATCTCTGGTCTGACTATATACGCGCCTATTCTACTTGATCGACTTCCTACATTTTCTGAATTTCAACATGTTACTGCGCCTATAAACAATTCTCTCTGCAAAATGTGTACCAACAGATTCAGAATAAGCTTGTCCATATCTTGATTCGTCATAAATTCTTGAAAAAATATTATATCAATTTTTTGAAACTATGCGATACAAATTTTCAGGTGAAATTTAGAATTTTTTTAGTTTCACTCCTTTCTGTTTAATGCATTTTTAGACATTTTTAAGTCACTGAAAGTTGCAATTTTTTAGTTTAGAAAGTTTCAAGTTTTCAGACATAGAAATTAGTAAATTTTGAAATAAAATATCATTTCAAAATTTCAAAATAAAATATATTGATTTATCAATAAACTTCAAATCTCTAGATTTCTAAATTACTATATCCAAAAATTTCTATGTGCTCAAATTTCTAGATCCCCAAATCCATAGATTCCCAAATTCCTGCATTCCCAAATTCCTGGATTCCCAAATTCCTAGATTCCCAAATTCCTACATTACCAAATACCTACATTACCAAATACTTACATCCCCAAATCCCTAGATCCCCAAATCCCAAAATCCCAAAATCCCCAAATTCCTAAATCCCCAAATCCCTACATCCCCAAATCCCTACATCCCCAAATCCCTACATCCCCAAATCCCTACATCCCCAAATCCCTACATCCCCAAATCCCTACATCCCCAACTCCCTACATCCCTAAATCCCTACATCCCCAACTCCCTACATCCCCAAATCCCTACATCCCCAACTCCCTACATCCCTAAATCCCTACATCCCCAAATTCCTACATCTCCAAATCCCTACATCGCCAAATCCCTACATCCCCAAATCCCTACATCCTCAACTCCCTACATCCCTAAATCCCTACATCCCCAACTCCCTACATCCCCAAATCCCTACATCCCCAAATCCCTACATCCCCAAATCCCTACATCCCCAACTCCCTACATCCCCAACTCCCTACATCCCCAAATACCTAGATTTCTAAATCCCTATGTCCCTAAATTCTAAAATTCTCAAATCCAAAAGATCCCAGATTCTAAAATTCCCAAATCCAAAAGATCCCAAATTCTTAACTCACCCCTAAATTACCAAATCCCAAAATTCCCAAATTCTCAACCCACCTCCACTCTTATCCATCTGAAATCCCACAAAAATTCCCATAAATCAACAATAATAATATCTCCTAATTACCCAGTATTCTTCTTAGGAAAACCATATGTGCTCCTACCATCTCCAATAACTTAAAAGAAGTTTTTTAACCCAATTTCATCACCTCTTCGCAACAGTAAAAGTTCGATAATCCAATTTCCGTAATCGTATTTATTTATTTATGCCTGAAATGCTGGTGTTTTTTTCGGAGCGGACCCGTTCAGGGCAAACGTATCACGGGCCGATCATCGAGATCGATACGTATAACCGGTTAATTGCAGATCGTGTAGAAACAGATCGACCGACTCGGACAAAGTTTCGTATTCAGGTCAATTGAGGTAAATGCGCGAAGTCGATGTATATTCGCGCGCGAGAGCAGCTAGCTTTTGATGCTGCGTGAAAAGGGTGGCTCGTATACCACCGAACGCGTGTGTGTACACACGCGAAACCGTTTCGAGCATACGCGGAAAGTTTCCCCTTTCATGTCGTCCAAGTTACGAAATATCGAAAAACTGGTCCCGCACTTGCGGATCGTCGATTTAGTGCCATGAACACGCATAAAACTGTTTATTTACACGCGTGCTACACTTTGTGCTACATCGAGTGCGCTTATCGGTGCGGAAACAGCTTTCTATAATTTTAGCATCGACACTCCCGTTGTCGCCGATAGTGCAACCTTTACGGGGGAAAAAGGAGATTAAGGGTGCAATGATTTTATGTATCGGTGCACTTTAGGTCGAGATTTATGCACTTTTTCAGTTTCGATGAAATTTTTAAATATATGCTGTTTAAATTTGGGGTGGAAATGTTTGGATGCTTGTATGTTTGAAGAGTATCCTTGATTTCTGAATTGTTGGTTCTGAATTCTGTAATGGTCTTTCCCAATTTCCCAATTTACAAATTTTCCAATCTTCCTATTTCCACATTTCCCAATTTCCACATTTTCCCTTTTCCTATTTTCCTATTTTCCCATTTTCCAATTTTCCCATTTCCTAATTTCCCAATTTCCACTTTCCCAATTTCTCACACCCCAACTTTTCACTTCCCCAATTTCCCATTTCTTAATTTTCTAATTTTCCCAATTCCTCTCTTCCCAACATTTTAATCCCTCAATTTCCTACTTCTTAATTTCCAGATGTTCCCAATCTCTCCATTCCGCAATCTTCGAAATTTCCAATTTCCTAATTTCCCATTTTTCTAACATTCTTATCCCAACTTTCCAATTCCACATTTTTATCATCTAATCTTCAAATCGAAAAAGTTCTCCAATTCCCAAATCCTTAAATCCCTACCACCTAGAATCTGAAACCTTCCTATCAAATCTTCATAACCTCAAATATACCCCAACCAAAAAAGCATATCTCCACTTCCCACATCGCCATGTTTCCTAAAGAGACACCGCAATTTCCAAGAAAAACTTACATTTCGAGATCGTAGGTAACATGCGAATGAAATGGTATTGTATTCGCAGCTGATTTGATCCGTAATCGAGCAAGAAACAAAAGGAGCCAAGAATAATGGCGAAGAAACGAGCAGTTCATACACGAAACGCGGAACGACTCGTTCGTGTTTTGTCGTATGGCGTGTACGACAAGATTGATGGAGCTTTCAAGCTTTCGCTTTATATCGTTGCGAATATATAGCGTATCTATTTGAAATTGGATACCTGCCGCGGACTAGAGACCACGAGATTTGTGAAATATGCGACACTATGTTTGCCACAGCTGCCCGAAACGCTCCGATTTCTTCCAGATACTCCAATATTTTACCGCCAATATTCGAACACCTCTGTCTTTATTTCGTCAAACGTATTCCGCGCGATTCAACAATTTTGCGTATCAATGCGAGACGTTCTAAGATTAAGGTTCATCATTTTGAAATGTGGCGGGCTTCACACTTTTCATACTTATTCGGACGTTTTCAAGAAGCATTCTTGTAGCTTTTAAATATTATGGGATTTATTGAACTGAATATTTTTTTTATATCCACACGCTGGATTACTACACGTTAGATTACCACGCATTCGATTCCTACGATTAGAATTACCACGCGTTGCATTATTACGCGTTAGATTATTACGCGTTAGATTCCTACGCTTAGAATTACCACGCGTTGCATTATTACGCGTTGGACTACTACGCGTTCTATTACTACGCGTAGGATTACCACGCGTTGGATATCCACACGTTGGATTACTACGCGCTCTATTACTACGCGTAGAATTACCACGCGTTAGATTACCACGCGTTAGATTCCTACGCCTAGAATTACCACGTGTTGCATTACCATGCGTTGGACTACTACGCGTTGCATTACTACGCATTGGACTACTACGCGTTAAATCTCCACGTGCTGGATTACTACGCGTTGGATATCCACACGCTGGATTACTACGCGTTAGATTACCACGCATAAGACTCCTACGCTTAGAATTACCACGCGTTGCATTATTACGCGATGGATTACTACGCGTTGGATATCCACACGCTGGATTACTACGCGTTAGATTACCACGCATAAGACTCCTACGCTTAGAATTACCACGCGTTGCATTATTACGCGATGGATTACTACGCGTTGAATATGCACGCGCTGGATTACTACGCGTTGGATATCCACACGCTGGATTACTACGCGTTGTATTACTACGCGTTATCCGAAGTTGTCGCTCTCGCGTCTGCGCATGCGTAATCCTCGTGCTCTGAGTGGTCCGCGTTTTTCCTTAATAATTCAAAAACGAAGCTTCAAACCCCATTTCTGCAAAGGGAAATCTTATTCAGAATCACGTCAGCCACCCCCCATTTCAGGGACCTACAATAGTTGTGAAACACCCTGTATACAGTCTAATCGTAAAATACATCAAATTTTATGTAATTAAATATTTTTTCAGAATGTCAATTAACACTAAAAGACTGAAAATTTTATTCGTTACAGACTTCTCTTCGTAATTTTAATATTTCTTGCGAAAACACTTGTACACTTCTCTGTCTCAAATCAGAAAAATCCAATCCAAAAGAGTACTCAAATTCTTCCTATTTTCTAATCGAACTGAAGCACTTATGAAGACCTTAAAAAAATATATATAAATAAATTTTAAATGGAAGTATACAAGATGCATTAATTTTCGCAAACAGTTTCAATGAAGAATACTTATTCAATTCGGCACAATTGTCGAATTTAATATCGACCTTCGTCACGATGCAAAATTACGCCTCAACCACCTAAAGGACATAATAGTCGCCTTTCAACTGCTCGTATCGCATTCGCATTTCAGAACCATTTATCAATCGTTATCTGCCATCAATGATCTTGATGCACGACGAAAATGCGTGCATACGTTTAGAACAATGTTAACCGGCAGCCGATTACGCATTTATTTTCCATCTACTTAAGCATCGCACGAGAGAAGGTGTCGTGCACGCAATTAACGTCTTTAAACGGCAACAATTTTTCCTGAAAACGGTGTTAAAGAAAATGCCTCGCAAGTCAGCTTTTACCTTCACGTGTCATAAATATTAATCTAGGTAATTAGATATTCCCTGTTACACAATTTTTCTAAATACAGTATCGGGGGAATTGATCTGCATAATTTAACACAACTGGCAACAAGCCAATCTGGTATTAATGATACTAATCGATGCTCCCTGTTGTTGTTTTCGCGAAATATTTACATGCAAATTTATATGGCGTGTGTAGTATTTTATTTTTATCGTGCTATGCTGATCCTGGCATTTTTCACGTCTAAAATTGGATAGCTGGAGATTGGGAAAATTTACATTGGAAAATATGGAAGTTATAAAATGGGAGATGGGAAAATTTCGGGTTCGGACATTTGATGCTTTGGAATGTGTGAAATGTGGAAGGTTAGGTTGAAACTGGAAAATTGGAAATTGGAAAGTTAAGAAAATGGAAATGGAAAATTGGGAAAGTGGAAAATTATGAAGATGAAAATTTGAAATGGAAATTTGAGGAAATGGAAAATTTGCAAAAAAAATGTTGGGAATATAGAAAGCCAGGAAAATGAAAAATCAAGAAAATGGAAAATTGAAAATTATGAAAATGGAAATTTAGAGAAATGGGAAAATTGGGAAAGTGGGAAATTATGAAAATGGAAATTGGAGAAATGGAAAATTGGGAAAATAGAAAATTGAGAAAATAGAAAATCGGGAAAGTGGAAAATTGAAAGGTGGAAAAATGGAAAATTAGTAAAGTGGGAAATTGTGAAAATGAAAAATTGGGAAAATAGAAAATTGGAAAACTGAAAATTAATAAGTTTTGAAATTAAAAAATTGAAGATAGCAGCGTATGCAGTGCACAAGGCGCGTTCAGAAGACAATGAATCACCGAATTTCACTTATTGTCAGTGTCGTAAACCTGTAATCGTGCATTCACCCCTATCCCCGATCGCAGGAAATTGAAACCGGTAGCTATCAAGTTTGATCTCGTTTCGAGAACTCAATGATCGACAAACTACGGGGACGCATAATTTCCCGTAATTAGATTCTGGACGTTACTGATTGATCATTCTAATTCGTGTAGATTAGATGATTCCGCGTATAGCCAGATTAAATCTACACTGATTGCTAATTGAATTTTTTGCTTCCTAACTTATACATAAATGAAATAAGTAAATTTTATAATTGTAAGCATATTTTATAATAAATTGAAAAGAGTATTTTGAAAAGAAAAATAAGGCAGTGAATTATTAATAGTATAATAATCTTTGAAGCAAATCATATGTTTTAATATCAAAGCTTATTCGATCTCGAAAATTTATTCGATCTCCAAACTTCCGAACCGTAAAGTATTTAAACTTCTAAGACGTGGAGTCGTCGAACTTCCACACAGCGACTTCTGCAAATCCTCTTGAAATAATGGAACCATCAAATTAGTGGAATTTCCGCATTACGAATTTCATGAGTAACTTCCAAACCCAATAAACTTACCTTATATTAGCAAGAAAATCGTACGTTTAGGAAACCGCGTGAACAATCGATATTTCGGTGACAACATTAACAGCGTATTACGCTGATTTCTATCGATGATAATTAGTACATTGATTACTGTGTTATGTGTCTCTAGGCGAATCTTTGCAGAAATTGTCTGTGATAACAAGTTACTGTTCTGGTAATATTAATTTAATTTATTAACTTTCTTAAGTGTTTGAAATATGTGAAGAACAATTGACATATGTCATACATGTAATTACATATGTATATGTGAAAAATTATTGCTAAAATAATAGAATACAGTTTAGTACTTTTAAAAACATACAAATTATTGGGATTATTGAAAATCTTTCAGTTATTAAAATTATGATTGCAAAAATTAATTAGAGTTATTTTTAAAATTCTTTGATTTCCTGGTATTTTTGGAATTAATAGAATTTCCAGATTTATTGGAGTTATTGAATTATGGTAATTATTGGAATTATTGGAATTATTAGAATTATTGGAATTATTGGAATTATAATTATTATTAAAATGTCTAGGATTGTTACAATTACTGGAATAATTCAAACGACAAGAATGATGCAAATTATTACAAGTTATCAAAATTATTCAAGTTACCAAAATTATGAAAATTATAAAAATGATCAGAATTTTAAAAGTTATTGAAACTACATAAATAATCAAAACTATCACAATTACAAAAATGAGCAGAAACGTACAAAATTATTATAAGAATCTGCAGCTCACAGAATCATTAGTACAATAAAAATTATTGCAACCACAACAATTACTAAAATTGTCAGCCACAAAAATAATTACAAATATTCTTAAAATTCTTACAATTATTTCAATACTCACTCAATACAAAATATTATTAAGAATTACTCAAATATATTAATAAAAATTAGAATTTCAACTGGATTGTCGCCATATAAGCCGATGGAAATCAGAAGCATCGACCCCGATCCAAAACAAACACGAAGCTGAAAATGGACCAAGTAGATCCACTCGGCGCGTGCTGTGCAAATAATTAAGCGTAACCGAACGTCAACAATCGATAAAAAGAACATCGAGGAGCAACGATCTAATAAAATTCAAGCGATGTTCGAAAAAGAAACAAGGTGTTCAGAGGCATCAAGGAACGAAATTGAACGGTAAATCAAAAGAGACCGTTGAAATCGAGTCGTTTCAGCGAAAGTTCGTCCAGACTGTACTCGCAGCAAAGTCTGACGAATGTCTGCCATTTCGTCACGAACGAATCTCGCTATGCCGAGGATCGATACCACGAAATTGGCTGCACCGCAGAAGAAAACTCGAGCAACGGTTCTTTTGAAAGGTGAATTTATAGCGACCGCAGGTTCGTTAACGTACAAACGATCCACAATCGACGTCCCTTTCAAACGGTTCCACCCTTTCGACCGCCTAATTCAATGAGCTAATTCACTCTCCTATTCGCTGACGTTTAATTCATTGAAATGTCTTTCTATCGCCCCGTCTGTATCGCCGTTCTCCGTTTACAAATTATTGATCCACCGGTTTCCACCTATCGATAATGCGTTCTGCCGGTGACGCGGGTTTAGGATTATCCCCTGAATTGTAGTCCTTACGGATCGTGGACCTTCGCGCGAATTGGTAATTTTGGGATTTCTAAATGGGGTTTGAAACTTCGTTTTTGAATTATTAAGGAAGAACACGGACCAATCAGAGCGTGAGGATCATTACGCGTTGGATTATTGCGCGTTGGATTACTACGCATTGGATTATTACGCGTTGGATTACTACGCGTTGGTTAACTACGCGTTAGATTACCACGCGTTAGATTCCTACGCTTAGAATTACCACGCGTTGCATTACTACCCGTTAGACTACTACGCGTTGCATTACTACGCATTGGACTACTACGCGTTGAATATCCACGCGCTGGATTACTACGCGTTGGATACCCACACGCTGGATTACTACGCGTTAGATTACCACGCATTAGATTCCTCCGCTTAGAATTACCACGCGTTGCATTACTACACATTGGACTACTACGCGTTGAATATCCACGCGCTGGATTACTACGCGTTGGATATCCACACGCTGCATTACTACGCGTTAGATTACCACGCATTAGATTCCTCCGCTTAGAATTACCACGCGTTGCATTACTACCCGTTAGACTACTACGCGTTGCATTACTACGCATTGGACTACTACGCGTTGAATATCCACGCGCTGGATTACTACGCGTTGGATACCCACACGCTGGATTACTACGCGTTAGATTACCACGCATTAGATTCCTCCGCTTAGAATTACCACGCGTTGCATTACTACACATTGGACTACTACGCGTTAGATTACCACGCATTAGATTCCTCCGCTTAGAATTACCACGCGTTGCATTACTACCCGTTGGACTACTACGCGTTGCATTACTACGCATTGGACTACTACGCGTTATCGAAGCTACCGCTCTCGCGTCTGCGCATGCGTAATCCTCGCGCTCTGATTGGTCCATGCCCACCATGATTGAACTCCCCCATTTCAAGAACCTACACTAATTATAAAACACCCGGTATACAAAATCACTTCTTAAATACAAGACCTGAAAAATTCACAAACTTTCAAATCTTTTTACATCCAAAATAACAAATTCATAAACATGAAACCTTAAAAATCTTCAAACATCTAAATCCAGAAACCTACATCTTTAAAAACTAAAAAAATCGTAGATTCTTACAAGTACCCTAAAATCCTCAACCCATTAAATGAACACACGACACAAGGTATACAAGAGAGTACACTTACCGAAAGCCAATAACTTTGAAAAAGTAATAAAGATCATTCTAAAGTTGGGACGTTAGATGTCGATTAAAAGCGCATCAAGAATTAACGAGCAGTTTCGAGTGACGATAAACTCGCTTGTAACTCAATTATTCGTACGGATGTACAGGTTGCAAAAGAGTTAATAAATAAAAAGAAAATGCCCGCTTACCGTAGATAACGGTTAAAAGCAAATAATCAGATAACTATAAAATTGCCTGACCGCACGGTTGCGTGGCAATTAATTTACGTGACAACGGTTGAGGCCATTAATTTTCAATCGGTTACCTAGACCGTACACCCGATTACGCATTAATTGAGGGTTTATTAATTGGTCACGGGCTCCAAGGATAACGGCGGCCCGAAGGATAAAGGGAGTTTCATATTCGTTCATAAATTACGCGATCATTGACTATGTTCTGTGCGTTAGAAACTTTTCGTGTCGTTTCAATTTTTTAGATACTCTTTTTTATGGCTACTTGTTCTTGCTAGGTAGTTAAAACTGATTAATTTATTTATTTTTTAATTTTTTATTGGTGGTATTTTTTATTCAGGTATTTTAATAGAAGATGCTGGTTTACGTACTTTGAATAGATTTAGAAAGTTGGATTAGGGGATATATGGATTTTGGGGTTTCATTTTAGGAGTTTGAAAAATTGAATATTATCATTGAAAGCTTACCAATTTAGTCTTCTATGAAAATGTCTAAATTTATAAACCTAAAAATTTACGGAACTTGTTCAAAAATGAAAAAATGTAAAGCTTTAAAAAAATATTCAAATTACTGCTATTTATATAAGAATTTTCCTTCTCCTTAGATCAGAGTTTTCCTTGAAAGAAAGCATCTTATTTAATAATTCCCCAAGCCTCCATCCCGAACATCAATGTTTCCCCTAGGGAAGCCAGATTTTCTGAACGGTGTACCTCGAAAACTCTAAATGGCTTTCGTTCTCCTTGGCCGAAGGTTCAAACTGCGTTAGAACCCCCGCCAACAATTTCAGATACCATTTTCTGCAATATCGTACAACAGTTATGCAAATGAAAATACTAAACTCGTTGCAGGCCATATTTCGGGCTGTATCAAGTGGCTCGAACTTACACAACTTTTTCTTCTTAATTGCGGAAAACAATGCAGTACTTTACCTATTCAACGCAGTCGTAAAAAGTGCCTCGGCACGCTACGTTAGCCATTTCTTCGAGAAACCTTCCCCGTGGGATTATTGGAAAAACGTTGGAATGCTTCAATCGTGATAAAGAATAACTCATGGAAAGTTAATTAAGATAAATGTTTGTCGAGCACTCGATCGTGATATCGAACGGTAAGAAATGCAAAATGGAGCAAGAAGACCATTTTATAAGACGGAAAGAGTATTTGTCCCTTTATTTTAACCGGTTAATTAAGAGAGAGTTTGTGTTCTAAATGAATATGGTTTTTATTGAAGTAATTACGTAATAATTTTTATTTTATAATTATTTTTAATTATGTACAAAATGTATAAAGATATGTTCATGATTTTTGTTGAGGTGTCAAAATTACAATTCTGTAAAACCATGAAGTAAACTCATCATCTAAAAATTTTTTTTATAATTATAATTAATTACGTACAAAATATATGAACGAAAACATGTCCATGATTTTTGTAAATTATCAAAATCACAATTTTTTTATAATTATAATTAATTACGTACAAAATATATAAACGAAAACATGTTCATGATTTTTGTAAATTATCAAAATTACAATTTCTTTTATAATTATAATTAATTACGTACAAAATATATGAACGAAAACATGTTCACGATTTTTGTAAATTATCAAAATTACAATTTTTTTATAATTATAATTAACTACGTACAAAATATGAACGAAAACATGTTCATGATTTTTGTAAATTATCAAAATTACAATTTTTTTATAATTATATTTAATTACGTACAAAATATATAAACGAAAACATGTTCATGATTTTTGTAAATTATCAAAATTACAATTTTGTAAAACCTTTAAATGGTTGAAACTTAAAGCAAATTTAAATTGGTTCATTTGACTGAAAATGAAATTTAATTGTCTCTAAAAAATCAATCCTTAAAACGTTGATAGAGCAACTGAGCACATTATTATGTAAACAGTCTTACGAATAGAAAGAAGATGTTTGAAACGTTCCAGTTGCCAAGAATGGCGGCCGACAATCAATATTCTAGCTGAAGTAGTTTCCAAATATACAGAGAATAATTCAGCCTGTAATTCATTTCATACATTGTTTTAAAGAATAAAAAGGTTACATTGTTTAATATTTTTCGATAATTAACGAAGGAATATTAAAGAGTATAAACGATTATAAGAGGTGACGCAGCATCTTGGAAACAATGCACGAGAAAAAAAAGGTGGAATTAGTGGTAGCCGTTCGAAATCACGGAAACAAAAGGGCTAGAAGAGGGTGGATAAAAAATGCAAGGGGGTAGAGAAACGGGACCGCTTAGCGAGGGTAGTAGAGAAACCACATTTTAAAACCTTCGGTAGACTGGCGAGCTCGGCGATTAACGAAGATCAAAGTCTCTAGGATGCAACAAGATCTCTCTCGCGTGTATTCAGCAGCTCTTTTCAGAGCAACAGGGTTGCATACGGTCGCGCAAAAAGTGTTGGTTAAATAGACGCGCGCACACGCGTGTAAGAAGACGGGTAAAAACACAGAGTGGAACGTAAAAGTTGCATACTCGACTCGGGTGTCAAAGAGAAGAGGAAGAAGAAGAAGAACTTCTCTCTATCTCCTCCGTCCGAGCCACCATAGCTTTTCACCGCACGCTATTCCCTCGTCCCGCCAATCTCGAGCCATCTCCGTTCCAATTTCCCCGGAAAATGTTTTTCCTCGTGCCATCGCTCGAAGCCGCGAACAGGGATGACACGAAAATTGCAAGAAAGTCCCGTCACAGAAACACGCGCGGAAAATCGAGCAGCTAGCTATCTTATCTCGATGGGATGGATTACGAATCGATATTATGCAAATTCCTTTACACACCTTCGTTCCTTGCAAATTCTGCCTGGGCTCCGCTACGATAAATCAACCCACGATTTCGGATCTATCGCGATTATGATTTCGAGTCTGTTACGCCGAATTCGCCTACGCGTTCTATTCACACGCATGTTTCTACATATCGATATCGCCGAATTCGAAAACGCATTCTAAAATATCTGCATGCCGAATTCCATAGATTCGGATCCATGGATCTCAAAATTGCTATGTCTTTAAATTGTCGGATTCCGGAATTTCTCGAACTCAAAATTCTCAGATCCAAAATCCATAGACCTTAATATTCGCTACATGTCAAATTCCCTAGATATAGTTCTCGTTAGACGTTGAAGTTTTCAGTATCTCAAATTCCGTAGGACTGAAATTCCCTAGAACGGGAATTCTCGAAATCAAAAATTCCCTAAAGTCCGAAAATTCCTGGACCCGAAATTCCCTAAATCCCAAAAAGCAGTGAAACTGAAATTCCTTAGATACCAAATTGCTAAAGTCTGAAATTCCCTAGATTCAAAAATCCTAAAGTCCAAAATTCTCTAAATTCCAAATTTCTAAAGTTTGAAATTCCCTAGATTCCAAATGCCTAAAGACTGAAATTCCCTAGATTCCAAATGTCTAAAGTCTGAAATTCTCTAGATTCCAAATTCCTAAAATTTGAAATTCCCTAGGTACCAAATTGCTAAAGTGCGAAATTCCCTAGATTCTAAAATCCTAAAGTCTGAAATTCCCTAAATTCCAAATTCCTAAAATTTGAAATTCTCTACATTCCAAATGCCTAAAGACTGAAATTCTCTAAATTCCAAATTCCTAAAATTTGAAATTCCCTACATTCCAAATGCCTAAAGACTGAAATTCCCTAGATTCCAAATTCCTAAAATTTGAAATACCCTAGATTCCAAATTCCTAAAATTTGAAATTCCCTAGGTACCAAATTCTCAAGTTCTAAAATTTCCTAGATTTCAAATTCCTATGATTCGAAATGCCCTAGATCCCAAATTTCCTAAATTCTCAATTCTGTTCATATCCCACTTTCCAATATCCCTAAATCTTCTTAGTTTTGAATTTTAATATTCCCCAACATCGAAATCCTCGCACGATTAATTCATAATCTTACATTTACTGAAATACCATAATTGTAACTACAGTTAGAGAACGAAACTAAGCAAGTGACAGAATGAGTGACAAGTGCAAGAACATGAAAATTAAACTCGATTAAAGTTGGTAACGAAATCTGACGAATTACCGGATCAAACAATTCATTACACGGTGAACTTGAAACTAAAGCGCTGAAATTATCTTTCGAGAGAATGATATTATTTTATAATACTAACGGAATAATCAACACTTGCTCGAAGAGAAATCGTACGGGTTCTATCATCGAGCTTCCGAACCGAGAAGCTTTACATTTTACATAATCCGTTTAATTTAATCTGGTACTCTTTTCTTCTTTTATCGGAGCGCGTACTTTGACGGATTTATAGCGCTTCCGCTTTTCATTCAATTTGTTTTGCATACGTTCATCTGCTTAATACACTTAGAAACTTAATATTGATCAATCGAGAACGATTTATTTTTTCCTCTGCGCGCACATTTTCCATTTACCCATTTAATTATAACTTTTATTACGTACTTGATCACTTTTTCTCCCGCGAAATATAATTACGGGTGACTGCTGTTTACGACAGTTTGTTAAAATTTCAGAAAACTGCTTCGAGGAAGAAGTTAAAACGATCAATTTTCATAATGTAAGGCACTTAAGTATATTACTCTTGTAGAATTTTCGCAAAAAATGAAGATGTTCAAGGAATACTTAGAGAGATACTTATAATTTCCATGACTTGAGTATGTTGTCAACCATATGATTGAAATGGCGGTAAATTCAAATTATTCATAAGTAATTTTAAAAATTAATTTGATCTTTTTCTAACGTGTACACACACACAATTATGTTTTCACGTTACAAGACATTCGATGAACGATTATCGAAATCGCAAACAATCATGAAAGTAGCATTGAACAACGCAACAAGCAGATTCGCTCGTGACTCGTCTTTCGCAACACGCTGTCAAGCGGACAGAATTACGTTCGCGATGGAGCAATCTTCGAATGCATATTTATGATGCATATCGCGCTCGAATAGCAACGAGAAGAACGAGAGCGATAGAATTGTGCAACTTCGATCTTCGATTCGTCTCGAACACGCTCGTCGTCCGATCAAAGATAAACACTTACATACCTATTCAATCGAGACCAGCAACAAAGAATCCGAGATCATTCGAATCTCATTTGCATTCAACCTGCTAACTGGGGAACTTAATTCGTTATTCTAGCGGGAATAACCTGATGAAGTCTACAATCGATGGGTGCCCGCTAAAAAACACATGGGTAATAGTACGGGACGTGTACAATGTAGTTCGAGTTCAGAAATTTGGAAATTTCTTGAATTAGAAAATTCGAGGAGGTATCGTCATGTTAACCAAAAATTTGGACCCAGTGAGAATAGCACGTATGGTACAATTTTAATTGTTCGTTACAATTATAAAATGATAGCAATACTGTTTTATTCGGTGTAAAGTGAAAAGATCCAGTACTCTAGCCGGTACAGTTCTTGAACGGCGCGTAAATTCATACAGAGTTCTTGGACCAGACAAGTTCTTTCGTTTCAACGTTTCACGGGGATAGAGTTATCTACCCTCTGGACGCGTATTCCGGAACATATTTTTTCGGATTACACGGTTTTCGAGCTCTCGTCGGCTACGTGCATCTCGTTGAATACGTCCGCGTGAATCATGTGAATGCCGGGGTAAATTTCATTAAAGCGATTCGGGTCAGCTGATATAAAAAAAAAAGCGCGATGGATAATTTTGCGGTCGTTCTTTGACATCGTTCACCCCTTTTTTTTCCCTATTTCGCTTCCGTTCAACCCTTTGCGTTCCGAACGCGTTCCGGCCATCCGCTTTCGGATGAACCCATCATCTCTTCCCGTTTGTTTCTCGACGTAACAACGGGCACATTTTCCTGTTCCGCTCTCCTCTTTTTTTTTCTTTGTTACCTTAATTGCCTCTTCCGTGGCAGATCGTCTGAAGCGTGTCTCGAGTGGAAAGGAAATCGATTTCCTTGGCGTTCGGTGATGGGACGAACGTCCTCTTCGGGAAATGGCACGTTTTTAACTCTTTCACTGCGAACGACTATATACACGTTCTCGACAACCAACTGTTAATTGCCAGTAATGCTTCTGGGTGATCGACACGATAAATTGGAATATCGTAAGATATGCAACAGGAAAATGTGCCGCATGTATCTACTCTAATCTTTACTTGAAGATGTACAGAGACATGTGGATGCTTCTGAATATTTTCTCTAGATATTTACCGGGTAAAATATTTGTGTTCATAACACACGTATACCGCCTTTATTTTCTAGTTTTATCAATAAACAATTATATACAAGATCATTCAGAATGTTTTGGAACATCATTTTTTAACCACAATTCGTAAATATCTGTAGGTTAATATCAGCAATGTTTGCAATGTATGTCATTCTTTTTGTTACGAAGACTTACAAGAATAAAAGAAAGTAGTAAAGACTTCATGCAACGTGAGAAAAATAGCAATTGCAATTTTATTGTACGTGTTCTTACTTACATATTTACAGGAGGTGACCGACGCGTCCCATCTCTACATCCACTTCACATCGTCGAGTTTCAGAGTGGACGCTGCTTTTCTGCCACTCCCTGATCACAACAAAAGAATAATATTAAACAAATACAGGTTCATAATCATTTCAGTAATGTAAATATCGTTCATCGCAAAGACGATGTCAACGAATGAAACACGTATACAAATAGAAAATCCATGAAACGCCATTTGTAAACAGGAAACTAGGGGTGTACAATGAGACGACGTCTGTTTTCGCACAGAAGAGAAATTATCCTATAATTCTATCCGGTCTTATTATCACATTAGTTTCTGCGTAATAAAATCTACTTTTGATCCTTTCATAATTTTGTTATTTACTGTATTGTATTGTATAATTATTATTGTATAATTACTGTATAATTATTAGTATTATAGTACTATTATATATAATTAAGGTAGTAGTAACAGTACGTATGTAATTAAGAAAGAAAATTGTAATACTTGATTTGTGTACAATTTACGACTAACATACCACTGTAAAAATAATTTTAATTTTTGTACAATTTCAATCAACACTGATATTATATTTTAAAAGTCTAAAGTCTAAGTTTAATTTATATAAATATAAAAATGAATAAAGCCCATTATATTTCTAATCAATTTTGAAGGAGAAAGCTTCAAATACCATCCCTGAATTGTTACCCCAGTTTAGCAAGTTGTGAATCCTTTTTCTCACCACCGTAGTCTACTTTTCGCGCTCTTTTCTTCGTCTGATCCTCCGCTTGTAAGTCCAACGCCAAGAACACCTCAACGAAATCGATTTAACGCGAAAGAGGTCCGTCGCCCAGGCGGACCGAGATATTCGTCTTCGGACTGCAATTTCACGACACACACACAGAGAAAAAGAGAGAGAGAGAGAGAGGAAGCCAGGAAGCAAGAAGTTCCTTGCGCTTCCATCCGATTCCAATTAAGACGCCTCGAAACGACGTCTCGCGAAAACTTGTTCGTCGGTTCGAGACGCTTCTTGGTTCGCTCCTCTGTTCTAACTAACCAATGCGCAAAACAGGGCAACCATTGCGTGTTCCAGGACAATTCGATTTCTTCCAATTGTACCCTCCAAGATTCGATTAATTTCGCGTCAAAGTTCGCGTCAGGTTACAGCTTAGCTGTGCATAATCGTACTTGATTTTCAAAGTCGAAATATATGTATAATGGAAGTAGTGAAGTATATGAACAGTTAGCGATGATGAACAATCAAATTGTCAATTGTAGAATAATCAAATAGTGATTAATAAAATAGCAGAATAGTAGTGTAGTAATGAAATAGATTTACAGATTAAGAAGTTTATGAAGGTAGAAGTCTGAAAATTCAGAAATTAACAAATTTTAAATTCATCAAATATAAAAAACTATTTTCTAATTCCAAACTTCACAAGTTTTCAGTCCCTCAATACTCCCGTTACATTATTCAGTTTCAGTAATTTTTGTACTTCAAGTTGATACAGACAACTTATTACTTCACCTATTCTACTGATATTATTTTGAGGACACTTCCAACGTATTAGAGAAAATATTAATTATATGCAGCTCGATCGAAACATCGCATGAAACCGATTAGAAAGCCCTAATCTACTTTATCATTGTCAGTTAATTATTCGCGGGCACTTGGCTATATTATACGTATGTAATAGAATATCCAAGAGTGGTGCACGTTAACCACGGTTACCGGTCGCGGTATTTGCGGCTGTGTTTCTCGGCCACGTTTGAACGCAAGATAATCTGACAGTACGGACTATGCGGAAACTTGGCCGTAAATAATCGAGTTGTCGATAGCACGACGGTAAATTAATTAGTCGCGACGTTTGCACGCGACGAAATCGCGGCCCACCGACGGGAATTAAATTAAATCGTGTCGTATAGTATGGAATCTAATTTCGCGTAAACAATTCGTCGAAACCTTTGCTATCGTGAATTTATCGGCGACACCTTAATTACCGTGTATCATTTAATGGCTCGTTTTCATGCAAACTTCCTAAGGTAATTGCTACTGTTATCCGTGTCATTGCTTATCGCGCGTGTACCATTTATTTTTTCTTCCGACGTCTTTCTAATCGAACGAAGAAAATATTTCGAGCTAAACTAGAACGATACTTTCCTATTCAAATTAACTCGGGTTTCAGCCGTGGAAATATTTCAAGTTTAATACGAGCTAAGCGCACAGTTTTAAATTACATTTTATAAATAAAATGAATTTCTATTTTAAACCTGTACTGAACTAGAAGTGTTATTAATATTTCATTTATTCCTTATATACCCAATTTATAATCAAAAACGTATTAATTAAACAGGTTTAGAGTTCTACTTTAGATATCGACTCCAAAGTTAGTAAAATTATCTTCGACATAATTGTGCAAAATATAGCTTAGAACTGTTTAACTCATCGAAAGAATTACAGCTTAAATAGTTAAAATTATAATTAATTTGTATATTTCAATTATATAGAATTAAATTCTGTTGTTATCGCGCAGTCCCTCGATGATACGCTTCCGTCGGTGCAATAGGGAGCGTGATGGAATAGTTACTTGCAGCGATGCAAAGAATTTTTCCGTGTAAAATTTCAAAAGGGTTTCATTCTTCTTTTGTGGATTTTCCCTGAACAGGTTCTATTCGAATATGCCATTCGGGCAAGCTTGGAACGTGAGATTTAAAGATCACAGCCACGTTCAGGCTTTGTTTTCTTTCTTTCCCTCGCCTCTTTGGTAGACGAGCGATACAACACACCTTGCCGGAGAAAGGAAATATGTCTATCGCGATAGTTAACATATCCTCGTTTCCAAAATGCACAACGCATTTTCTTAGCAAGTCCTGGTCTAAGTTTCCATATTTCCAAAATTTCAATTTTTGTATATAAAAATTTAAAAACTTAAAATTTCTGAACTTACAAATTTGTCACTCAAATGTTTGTAAATTTATAAAATTTAAATTTCTGTATCACCAAATCAAAAAGTGTGATGTTTCCAAATATCTAAATTAACAGATCAGAAATTTCTAAATCCCTGAATCCGAGAATGTTCGACCAAAGAAACTTTGAAATTGCAATTTGAGAGATTCAATATGGTAAAGTGCATTAAAACATTGTACTAGAATAGAGGATCGGACTGTTCCGCTATAATTAATCTAACCACGAGGAGAAATTTATACAGTACGGACTCATTAAGCGGATACGCAAAGCGATACTCCATGTTTCTGGTTACCGGTGATGCAAATATGTAATACACAACGTGTAACGTTATCGGGTACAATGTAAACTTTGTTACTTGGTAAATGTAACAGGGATCAAGTGTTGTACTCTGATAATAAAGCGTCGGGAAGTAAGTTAGAACAGGCCATGGCCTTGAACAACGAAGCTTATAATTTTGATGGTAATTTGTTCGTTCGCGTGTCATTTTCACATTAATTCTAGCAGCGACCACCGCGTGTGCACACATCACATGTTTCCGTGCACGGCTAAACGTTTCATCGGTTTTATTTGCTTGGAGAAAGAAAATCTTTCCGCGAGCGCACACAGTGTAAAGACGAAATGTGTATGTTATACAATTACGTTAATTAAGTTAACGCGATCGTTGTAATATTGTTGCGAAGTTTAGCGTTTTTGGAATTTTGGGGATTTAGGGATTGGGGATTTAGGGATTGGGGATTTAGGGATTGGGGATTTAGGGATTGGGGATTTAGGGATTGGGGATTTAGGGATTGGGGATTTAGGGATTGGGGATTTAGGGATTGGGGATTTAGGGATTGGGGATTTAGGGATTGGGGATTTAGGGATTGGGGATTTAAGGATCGGGGATTTATGGATCGGGGATTTAGGGATCGGGGATTGAGGGATCGGGGATTTAGGGATCGGGAATTTAGGGATCGGGGATTTAGGGATCGGGGATTTAGGGATCGGAGATTTAGGGATTGGGGATTTAGGGATTGGGGATTTAGAGATTGGGGATTTAGGAATTGTGGACTTAGGGATCGGGGATTTAGGGCTTGGGGGATTTAGAGATTTGGGGATTGAGGGATTGAGGGATTGAGGGATTGAGGGATTGAGGATTGAAGGATTGTAGGATTTTAAGATTTAGGAATTTGAGGATTTTGAGATTTGGGGATTTAGGGATTTAGGGATTTAGGGATTTAGGGATTTGAGGATTTGACGATTTGGAGATTTGAAGATATGAAAATTTAGAGATTTGGGGATTTGGGGATATGATGATTTGAGGATTTGGGGATTTGGAAGTTTGGGGATTTGAGAGTTTGGGGATCTGAGAATTTGGGGTTTGGAGGATCTGGGAATTTGAGAATTTGGAATTTATAGATTTGGTAATTTAAGAGTTTGGAGATCTGAGAATTTGAGGTTTGGCGATCTGGAAATTTGAGAGTTTGGGGTTTGTGGATTTGGATATCTGAGAATTTGGGGTTTGATAATCTGAAGATTTAAGAGTTTGGAGATTGAAGAATTTGGGAATTTAAAAACTTGGAGGACTGGGAACTCGAAGATTTGAGAATTGAGATTTTAAGGATTTATGGTTTTGAAACTTTGCAAACATAGAAATTTAAACATCTACAAATTCAGGAAAATTATAATGTTTGGCCAAATTACAGAATTGTAATGTTTGTAACTTGCATATTTAACTTACCACAACTATCCTAATCTCTACTACCCACATTCCATATAGCCAACAAATTTCCCTCATACACGTTAGGTCACTTTAAAGTTAGTATTGTTAGTATAAGGCTTGTTAGCTGCAAGTTTGTGAAGCCTTATTAATAACAACGTAATACAATATGTTATGGTAACAGAGTACAAATAATATTTTGTATCACTTTGAAACAATTTTCATTTAAAGATCATAGGAATGTATATCATGGAACGCTCGCATAAATAATTTTCATTTCGAAAGCATTTGAATGCACCATTAATCAAATGATATTAATTTACAATATCATTTTTGTATGCAGAATACAGAATCGCTGGTAATTGCAGGTTTCTCTATGCTACATAATTTAATGATATTGGTAACACCTGAAATTATAGGGAAAACAAAATGATTGGCGAACAACGTTACCTGAATACCTATTATTTGAACAATACACGGCTTCTAACACATTGCACGCTGTGACCTAGCAAATTGCGGTTTTGCTATACCGCCTACGTCACGTTGTTCGATTATACTAAGGCAGAAATTATAAGCTTGAAATTTACCTATAACTTTGCTCAATAATACACAGCAATTGCATGCGACAATTATAGTTTTATTATTAGGTTCTGTTACGAGTTCGTTCACATCGAGAAATATGTTAAACGATTTAATTAAGGAGATGATATGCAAATTTAATTGCATATAATTAAAGATGTATGCGTCGATTTAAACTTTTTAATGTGTAATTTATTTAAGACTTGACAAAGTAGAATAATGATTCAAATATTAAGAAAAAGATTTAATTAAATTCCATGATTTTTAATCAGAAGGAATTTTTTGAAATTACAAATTTTTTTATTGAATTTGAATTTAATTATTTTGTAACTCAAAAAGTAATTATATTATAAATTAAGAAAATTCTGTATAAAATTGATGATTAACATTCTTATAAATTATTATTCTGTTACATAGAAATAAAGATTCATTTCTTATGGAGGTTGGTGCAAAAGTCAAGCTATAAAAACTATAAAATTAATAACAATTTTTCTTATTTCTTGAGTTCTAATTTTTTTCATTTAAAAATTCAAACCACATGCACAAAAGTTTTGTTCATTAAAAAATTTTTAGAAAATAGACAATTTTTATAATATTTTCCTCAGAATTTTATAATTAAATTTCCTGAGAAATTTCATCCTTAAATTTCAGTAATTCAGTTATTAAAATTTTATATTGTTTCGCAAATTGCCGAGATGTATTCTGCTAGTCAGAATCATGTCACTGGTGCATCCTAATTCGCGACGACATTATACGTTCCCAGGGAAATTTCTGAGCATCCCCGAGAAGACTACATTAATTCATTCTTGAAAGTTAAGGTGTTCTTCGAGTCAGACTTCTGCTTTGTTCATGCTAATGCGGGCTACAATACGAGTTAGGTTAATAGAAGATTAAATGAAATTATTTGCTGACTATTAGGACTTATTCGTTTCATCGATAATTTTACGCTTTTCACTTCTACCTAAGTTTATTAATTCATTAAGGATCAGGAATTGTTATAGATACAATTCTGTGATTTTTTAGTATTTATAAAATTATATGAGGAATGTAGGAAGATTACAAAATTATAAAATTATAAAAAACTAAAAATCTGAAATTAAAAACTTACACATTATAAAATGCTCAAATACCAAAATCTCCGTATCCTCAGATTCAAAAATCATTCAATACCTCAATCTGTGAAATCCTCGAATTTCAAAATCTCTACACTTTAAAATTAGGATATCTTCATATCTTAATATTTCAATATCCTAAGATCCCAAAATCAGAAGGTCCCTAAGTCTCCAAATTCCCAAATGTCAAAATTATCTGATTCTTCAGTAACTCAATCCCTCAATCCCTATAAAATTTCAAAATCCTAATATTTCAATAGCCTATGATTCCAAAATTCCCAAATCCCCAAATCCTTAAATCCCAAGCTTCTCTAATCCACCAATCTCTAAATTTCCAATGTGCTAAAATCTCAAATCCACAAATCCACAAATCTCCAAATCCTCAAATCCCCAAATCTCCAAATCCCCAAATCTTCAAGTCCCCAAATCCTTAAATCCTCAAACCCCCAAATCCCCAAATCCTCAAATCCCCAAATCCCCAAATCCCCAAATCTCCAAATTTTCAAATCCCCAAATCCCCAAATCTCCAAATCCCCAAATCCCCAAATCCCCAATTCCTCAAATCCCCAAATCCCAAAATCTCCAAATCTTCAAATCTCCAAATCCCCAAATCCCCAAATCCCCAAATCCCCAAATCCCCAAATCCCAAAATCTCCAAATCTCCAAATCTTCAAATCTCCAAATCCCCAAATCCCAAAATCCTCAAATCCCCAAATCACCAAATCCCCAAATCTCCAAATCCCCAAACCCCCAAATCTCCAAGTCCCCAAACCCCCAAATCTCCAAGTCCCCAAATCCCCAAATCCCCAAATCCCCAAGTCCCCAAATCCCCAAATCCCCAAATCCAAATTTCCATCTTCCTAAATTTGAAGAAGCTAACACATCCCAGCCAATACACATAAATTATTATAAATAACGTCCAGATTACCAATACTCCTATAAATCAATAACACCGTAATTACTATAATTAGAATGACTGAATGAAAGCTCGGTGTTGAACCATGAAACGGTTAACATCGGAATGGGAGCATACGTAGATAGAACAAAGGTGAAGGTTCAATCAAAAAAGGACAAAGGTCAACCATCAATTCGGTTACGCAGCCCTGAACCCTTTTCAATCTCTCCATCAGTTAGCTTCTTCGATTTTGTGTCTATCTTAAGGGAAGCACGTGCAAGGTCAACATTTATTTCTGTTTTTGCTAACCCATTTTCTCTGCTAATTCACTCTTTAATATCATGTACTTTTTATTCGGTCGAATTATAATATTCTAGTTATTTACAGGCCGGGACCTTCATTTTTTCAACTGTAACACGATAGCTCGATCTTTATCGAGAATTAATTAAACCAATGACAACGCGAAATTCTGCTGTTACCATTCGGCGAATGGCGAATTTAAATGCAGGATGCTTTTTGGTTGGTATAAAAAGCTTCGGTTGATTCTACGAAACGATAGTGGGCACAAAATGTCCTACAAACACAGTTTCATGATTCGATGATTAATGTACCGAATGTTGCGAGGGTCACCGGTGACAGACATTAAAAACTGAATACATTGTTAACTTGAGAAAAGGTTAAATATATAAAATACTTCACTTTTTCAAATATTCAAATTCCCAGTTTTGGAGACAATCTTGGAGAGTTCTAAAATTTTCAGATTCTCTAATTTCCCAAATTTTATAAATTCGTATTTCACTACTTTTAAACATATAAAATTTCTAAAAGACCAAACATCTTCGTACTATTCCTATGGATCCACATGTAATGTACGCAGCGCGCATGCGTAAACCTACGACGCCATATTAGATTTCGTATTTTCGAATCTTCAATCAAGTTACATTTTCACAGTGATTATATTCAAACGTTTATAATATCACAAATATAATAAACGATAAAATAAACTACTCTTTTCGAAAATAATATCATGGTATACAATTTTCCTATTAAATTGCTCTAAAACATTTTGATTCTCGCTTGAACATCATTCTACATATGCAGATGATTCGAATAAATAAACAATTTCAAAACGAGATTTTGACCAGAGATAACGTCCGTTATTTTAAACAGATTCTAAGTGGATTTCGTGTTCTGGGTCACGTTTGACCCCCAACCGTCCGGCATCGCGTTCTTCTGACATTTTGGGCTTCCGAAACACGCGAACACATTGTTCTGGCCTAATGGTTGACTACACTCTGGACAGGCTGCTGTTGAATTATACCGGTGGCTGCGATTCGAGTGCATCCACTACAAGTTCAAACAAGCATCTTATTAACCCTTAACCCTTTCGACGGCTCGCGGAAATACCGGAAGTAATGTATAATTTTCCGAGAGTTCGCTGCGAGTCGAGTGTTGTGCGCGAAATAATTCACCGCCACCTTTACCCCATGCAATTTGTCTTCTATTGTGCACAACCCTCTTGACACCACCCCTATACGACTTTACGTTTAATAATCTCCTAAACGCGGTTCGTAAGCACTCGTACCGAACTACCGTAACGTCTGTTCGCTCAATTAGCGATGAATTATTAACTCGGAGAGCGCCACTTCAGCTTTTTGCCACCGGCTATGAGTGATACTTTCACTGAATGAATCGAGCTCTTTTTTCTATCTTTGTTTCGATTATCATTTCTGAGAGGAGCATAAGTTGATTTTATTATCTTAGGTAACGTAGGGTAGCCTAAAGTCTTGCATTTTCATCTCTACTTTTATAATTGGTTGGTTTTATAAAATTTTATAAAGTTTTAGTGAATTCATGACAACCTTTCTACTGTTCTATTGTGATGTGACATTACTTCCAGTCGTAAAACTTCAAGAGAACCTGCATAATCAAAAAATTTAAGGGTCCGGAAATTTGACAAATAAGACAGCTTTGTCATAAGACTTCAAAAGATCTTGCATAATCTAAAATTTGAGGGTCCAGAAATTTGACAAACAAAATTTACAAAATATAAAGTTGAATATTCTAAAAATTTGTACATCTAGAAATTAACAAATGTAAAAACTTGAAGACAGTAAAACTCAAGCCCATAAATTAAAAAAATTAAAAAATTGGAAATATGGGAAAAATGCGTAAAATGTTGAAATTTACGGTATCTAAAAGAGAGCAAGGTTGCATCCGACGAGGGGTATGAACCAAGGGCTGGAGATGTGCACATGGGTTCACTACCCTCCGGTTATGCAGTCGCCTTCCGTGTCGTAATTTCTTTGTGCAAGCCGGGTATACGCGATAAGTGCATCGTTCACCGGAAAGGAAGAGAAAAGTTGCACGGTGAAGCCGACTTGTAATCGTTTATACGAGACCGTCATTTCGCTGAAACGTGACCCGAGGGTGATGTTCGTTTCTGGTGCTCTCGACGCGTCGCAGATTGGACGCGTTCGTCGATGTTTGGTGTTGCGATTAAAAGAGGATTTGTTACGGATCAACGGACTTGTTCGCTCCATTTTGCCGGCCTTGTTTCCTTGTCTTTTCTCTCTTTTTTCAGGGTTGCCGTCCCCTTTTTCTAATACGTTACGGTAAACCGGAGAAAGGTTAACCGGTGTTTGCATCGCCACGTATTTGCGATCCCGATTTCCTCTTGGTCCAGATGTTCGAATAATTGAGTCCGATGCCTCTGTGTTCGGGGTAATTGATGCGAATGGGCTTTCTACGTA